>NC_139691.1:19815925-22215925 GCF_964106915.1 Podarcis gaigeae | reverse complement strand
AATCATGGATCCAAAGCTTCCTGGCGACACCGTGGCACAAAAACGTGGTCCTCAAAGTACGGATCCTCATGGATCCTCACACGTTTTGCATTGGGCCACCCCAAATTAACCGTCAAATCAGAAGTCATAGCCAGGTGCACAGCCTGCACCACAAAAACCTTGGATTCATGGCTTCCTGGTCATACCATGGCCCAATAATGTGGTTTCGAAGCATGAATCCTCATGGATACACTTTTCGTATTGGGCCACCACAAACTCATCATCAAATCACACATCATAGCCAGGGGCACAGCCTGCAGCAAAAAAACCTCGGATCCACGGTTTCATGGCGACAACATGACCAAAAAACGTGGTTTTGAAGCACGGATCCTCATGGATCCTCATGCTTCTTGCATTCGGCCACCCCAAGCTCAGTGTCAAATCACATATCATGCCCATGGGCACAGCCTGCACCACTAAAAACTTGAATCCACAGCTTCCTGGCCACTTCATAGCCCAAAAATGTGGTTCTGAAGCACGGAACCTTATGGATACTCACATTTTTTGCATGGGCCACCCCATGAGGAGATTTCACCCCTCCCATATCCAATAATCTGCTGATGTGCTCTGCTGATTCTCCAGATAGGAGGGGGCGGTTTCTGCTCTCTACTTATTCCCCTCCAGCACCACATCAAAGAGTCTGTCAGTGTGTCCGAGAGAGAGAGACTGAGTGTTAGAGATCATGTGTATAGATAAGATTGCTGCTAAGAGCAGCTGCAGACACTCAGTGCAGTTCAGCATTCATTTTAGTTTAGACCTCATTGAGCTCTGTATATAGTTGTGTATAATAGCTGTAGATAGAATAAAAGAAGATATTCTACAGAGCTGCTCTCTGAGTCATTTATACTCTCCTATACTCTGCTATACTCTGCTGTGCGATGACTGTCTTGTGGAAGTGAATCCGGTGCTCACAACTCTAAGCGGTGAGTCCACAGCACTTTGACCTGTTCTGGTCTCTGGAAGTGCTACCCAGCTTGCCTAGCCCAGTCGGGGCTGAAGTGGATGAGTCCAGTTGGCGGCACTGGCTCAAGGGCGATGCTGACACCCCAAACACACCATCAAAGCACACGTCATAGCCAGGGGCAAAGTCTGCAACACAAAAAACTATGATCCACAGCTTCCCGGCCACTCCATGGCCCCAAAACATGGTTTCGAAGCACGGATCCTCACACTTTTTGCATTGGCCCACCCCAATCTCACCGTCAATTAACACGTCATAGCCAGGGGCACAGCCTGCACCACAAAAATCTAGGATCCACCCCTTCTCGGCCACTCCATGGCCCAATAACGTGGTTTTGAAGCACGAATCTTCATGGATCCTCACACTTTTTGCATGGGCTACCCCAAACACACCATCAAATTATACAACATATCCAGGGGCACAGCCTGCACCACAAAAAACTATGATCCATGGCTTCCTGGTCATACTGTGGCCCAAAAACATGGTTCTGAAGCATGGATCCTCGTGGATATTCACACTTTTCACATTCAGCCACCACAAATTCACTGTCAAATCACATGTCATATCCAGGGGCACAGCCTGCACCACAAAAATATAGGATCCATGGCTTCCTGGCCACTTCATGGACCAAAAACATGGTTTTGAAGCACAGATCCTCATGGATCCTCATGCTTTTTGCATGGGCCACTCCAAACACACCGTCAAATTATACATCATAGCCAGGGGCACAGCCTGCACCACAAAAATCTAGGATCCACAGCTTCCTGGTCATACCGTGGCCCAAAAACATGGTTCTGAAGCACGGATCCTCATGGATTCTTGTGCTTTATGCATTGAGCTACCCCAAACTCACCATCAAATTACACATTATAGCCCAGGGCGCAGCCTGCACCACAAAAATCATGAGTTGCACTACAAAAATCACAAAAATGCCCTTACCAGCACTGTTAATGTCACCACTGGAACATTATTACAGTGGTACCTCAGGTTAAGAACTTAATTTGTTCTGGTGGTCCACTCTTAACCTGAAACTGTTCTTAACCTGAAGCACCACTTTAGCTAATGGGGCCTCCCACTGCTTACATACTGTCAACTAATATCCAGATTCAAGAAAGACTGTATGGCAAACTGTTAAATCAGTGAAAAAACAGAATTTGAGTCCATCATAACAGAGTTCTACCTTTTGGGTAAAATTTATAAACTATTACTCAAATATGACACTGAGCCCCAACAAGCAAAACCTTATATGACAAAATGGATGCAAAAAAATTAAGAGCAGTTTACAGTGGAACAATGAGAACAATTATGAATATAGGAATAAAATTCACTGCAAGTTAAGCCCTAAAACAAAATTTGTACACTGGAACCTCGGGTTGCGGACGTAACCCGTGATGGAGGCACGTCCACAACCCGCAGCGTTCGCATCCTGAAGCGCTGCGTATGTGCAGGTGCCGGCACAATTTGGCGCTTCTGTGGATGCACAAACTGCAAAACAGTAACCCGTTCCGGTACTTCTGGGTTTCCCGCGGTCCACAACCTGAAAACACGTAACCTGAAGCAGCCGTAACATGAGGTATGACTGTACAAAAATGTTCTTTCAATGTTATATAACTTTGAAAGATATACAGAAGATGAATAATGAAATGAATGGACATTGCTGGAAATGTCATAAACCTTAAGGAACCTTCTTCCATTTATGGTGGACCTGTGAAGACCAAAACATTTTGGAGGAAAGTTCATTTCGAAATGAAAAAATGTAAAAAAAACCCCCAAAATTTGCATTGGACCCCAAAACTATGCCGTTGGGAATGACTCCTTCAGCTACTGTATTGTGAAATCATCAGTGGAACTATTTAGTTATATGACCACAGCAGTCAGAGTGGTGTTGGCTAACATATGGAAATCTGATATATGTCTTGAAATAGATGCATGGAAAAAGAAACTATCAGAATATGCAGTAATGGCAAAACTCACCAATTTAGTAAATAATAGACTCATGGAGGAACATAAAAAAACTTGGAATCTTTATAATTTGTATACAGCTTAACAGAACTGTAACAATATGAACATCTGTATGGATTTGTATAATAGACCTTAGGTTACAAAAATATTTCCTGTTTAAAAATAGAAGCTTTGTGTGTATATGATAAAGAAAGAAAGATATAGTAGAAGAAATCTTGTCTTGTCCGGTGTATAAGATGACTTTTAAACCCCGGAAAAGAGGTTAAAAAGTCGGGGGTCGTCTTATACGCTGGGTATGGCTCCCTGCATGGAGCCCACTGCCCTCTGCTGCCTCGGAAGCTGCTGAAGCTGCCGCCGCCGCAGCACTGGGCGGCACGCTCTGCTTCACGCAGGGAGAAAGCCGTCCAGCGATGCTAAGCAGGCTTTGCAGGGCGGCTTCCTCCTGGCGCCGAGCCCACCGCCCACTTCCATTGCCCAGCGAAGCTACTGAAACATATAAGACGACCCCCCAAATTGGCGCTGCCAATTTGCGGGGTTGTCTTATACGCCCAGTCACCTAATACACAGGAATCTACGGTATTTTCTATCATTGTGATTCAATGTTATATTTGCACTCAAAAAGGGGAACCCAATTGACCAGAAGGTGCTGCTGTGCAATGCTAGGTCAATGATTCATAAGACCACTGCCATCCATGACTTGATCGTGGATGGAGGACTTGACCTGGCATGTGTAACAGAGACTTGGTTGGATGAAGCAGATGGGCCTGCCCTAGCTGCTGCTTGTCCACCAGGTTTCTCTTACGCACAGCAACCCAGGTCATGTGTGTGGGTGGGTGGGGGGTGTTGCAGTGATTTTTAGGAAGTCACTAGCTTGCATTAGGCGTCCTACTGGGAAGACCCAGTTCTCTGAGTGCATGTTCTGGAAGTTGGGCAATAGGGGCAGTACAGGATTCCCTTTCGTGTACCGACCATATGTCAGGAGTGCTCTGATGGTGTTTCCTGCTTGGCAGGGAGTTGGACTCGATGGCCCTTATGGTCTCTTCCAACTCTATGATTCTATGATTCTATGACCTCCCCACTGCACCAAGGATTCCCTTCCTGAGCTGCTTCAGGTTGTGGCGGATGTTCTCCTGGAGACACCTAGTTTGGTTGTCCTAGGGGATTTTAACATTCATGCTGACACGACCTTACAAGGGGCTGCTTGGGACTTCGTGGAAAGCATGGCCTCCATGGGGCTATCCCTGAATAAGTTTGGCCCAACTCATAGTCACAGACATGCCTTAGACCTGGTGTTCACCTCTATGGATGTTGGTGATCTGACACTAAGTAAAAGCAAAACTAAAGAAGTGCCATGGTCAGATCACTTCCTGGTGCAACTGGACTTCTTTGCGACCCATCCCCTCTGCAGGGAGGTGGGACCAATTTGGATGGTCCGCCCCTGCCACTTAATGGATCCAAATGGTTTCCAGAGAGTGGTAGGGGATGCTTTATCCCATGTTGATGGCCTTTCAGCTGATTGCCTGGTGGCCCACTGGAATACGGAGTTAACCAGGGCTATCGACTGTCTGGCTCCGAAGCGCCCTCTCCGATTGCATGGAGCCCGGACAGCCCCGTGGTTTTCTTTGGAGCTGAGGGCAAGGAAACAATTGCTAAGAAGGCTAGAGTGCCGGTGGCAAAAACTCATTCTGAATCAGACTGGACACAGGTTAGACCTCAACGTTGAGCCTACCAAGTGGCAATAGCGATGGTGAAGAAGACTTTCTTTACAGCCTCTATTGCGTCTGCAGACAATAGTAGCAGGAGACTCTTTCAGGTGGTTCGCAATCTAACGAAACCACCTTTACCACTGGGGCTTTGTAAAGACCCCAAGATCTCCTGCAATGATTTTGCAGATAAAGTCGCTCATATTCATGCAAATTCATTATGGAGAGCTAAGTCGTTTTCAATCTATTCAGACTCTCCAAGTGTCCCTAATTTCCAGGGATGTCTCTGATTTAGAAAAGCCATCCCAGTTTCTGATTTGATCCCAGAATGTCCCACTTTTCCTCAGGATGTCCCTATTTTCAGTGGAGAAATGTTGGAGGGTATGGAGTTATCTGACCCCCAAGCCGTCTGAAGGCAATCCTGTATAGGAAAGTTTTTAAAATGTTTAATATTTTATTATGTTTTTATATATGTTGGAAGCTGCATAGAGTGGCTGAGTGAGTGGGTGGCGCTGTGGTCTAAACCACTGAGCCTCTTGGGCTTGCTGACTGGAAGGTTGGCGGTTCGAATCCACACGGCGGGGTGAGCTCCCGTTGCCCTGTCCCAGCTCCTTCCAATTTAGCAGCTTGAAAGCATGCAGTGCAAGTAGATAAATAGGTACTACTGCGGCAGGAAGGTAAACGGAGTTTCCGTGTGCTCTGGCTTCCATCACTGTGTTCCACTGCACCAGAAGCAGTTTCTTCATGACCCAGAAAGCTGTCTGTGGGCAAACACTGGCTCTCTTGGCCTGAAAGGGAAAGCACCACAACCCCATAGTCGCCTTTGACTGGGCTTAACCATCCAGGGGTCCTTTACCTTTTTACCTTTATTTTAGAGTGGCTGGGGCTACACAGTAAGATGGGTGGGGTATAAATAGTAAAATTATCATTATGGAAAGGGATGCCCCTACGTTCATCAGAGAAATGTTGGAGGGTATGTCTCTTTCTCATTGGCAGGTTTTTAGGGAAAATATGCTTTTTCAGTTTGGCCTTGTCCAGAGTTCCTGTTAGATTTATCACTTTTTCTTGAAAGGAAAAAAGCAAGATAAGTTGCTGGATTTTTTTTTTGATTTTTTTTTTTTTTTTGCAATTCTGTTTTACCCAAGTCAGTCAGTCATATCTTATCTTTCCTCTGCAATTAGGTTCCGGGGGGTGGGGGAGAGATGCAGATTTTTCTGCAGAGTGCAAGGCTATTTTCCAACTTCCCAAGCCATGTCCCCTGCTTCTGTGGCTTCTAAAGTTCCTCACTCCAAACAAAGCTTTGTTGTAGTTTATGTCGCATCTTGTGTGAAGATCCTTGACTATAATAGTATTACTCAGACAAGCGTTTTTAGAATGTATTTTCCTTGTATTTCTATTACAGTGGTACCTCAAGTACTTACTGTAATTCATTCCGGAGGTCCGTACTTAACCTGAAACTGTTCTTAACTTTAGCTAATGGGGCCTCCTGCTGCTGCCGCACCGCTGGAGCACAATTTCTGTTCTCATCCTGAAGCAAATTTCTTAACCTGAAGCACTATTTCTGGGTTAGCAGAGTCTGTAACCTCAAGCGTATGTAACCTGAAGAATATGTAATCCGAGGTACCACTGTATTTTCTATTCTATAAAGACAGCAGTATTAATAATAATATTAATAACAACAGCAGTATCAACTACAATGCTTGCCAGCCAGTTTTAAGCATGTCCAGTGGTACCTCGGGTTAAGAACTTAATTCGTTCCGGAGGTCCGTTCTTAACCTGAAACTGTTCTTAACCTGAGGTACCGCTTTAGCTAATGGGGCCTCCTGCTGCCACTGGGGCACTGCTGCACGATTTCTGTTCTTATCCTGAGGTAAAGTTCTTAAGCCAAGGTACTACTTCTGGGTTAGTGTTTGTAACCCGAGGTACCACTGTATTCTTATTTGTGACCACATATTGTATATTCATGCATAATATTCTTGGAATCATTCATCTTATATTTTCATTCATATTTTTCATTATTAGTAATAAAATGATTGAACAGATTTTCCATATTTGACCCATTTTAGCTTCCCATCTATTAAGTAGTGGGTTGACAAAGCAGATGACACAGAGATTTCTCTAAGTGGTTCTTTATTGTAAGCTGGAACTGAACCGAACAGCAAACAGCTCAGCCGGCCTGCTTTTATAGGCAGCCGGCTGTCAATATTGTAGCAACAGTCCAGGGTTTCCCGCCTAAAGTAACTGACATGGACCTGAGTGAAAACTATATACACTATACTCCTGGTGGCCAATACATAACACCACTCCCCACCAAGATAAGGCAGTAGTTACAGTCATAGTGCTTCCATTACATACAGCAATACCCTTATTGGTTTCAGTAATGCACATAAGCATATTAATTGACCTTATTCACCATACAGCTTCACATGTGCAGTTTGTCCAGTGAACATAGTCTTTTAAATAAGCTGGGTGCTTGGAAACCCTGCCGGACCTCCAAGGGCCAGTACCAGAGTCCGGGTGGCTGCCCGATTCTGGCTGCAACTGTTGTGCGACCAAATGTGGCATTGAGCCCAAGTTCCCTGGCTCCACTGCTGACGAAGAAACCACCATAAGCGGACTCAGTGGACGGTCAGGCACGGCAGGGGTCCGAGTCTCTGGAGAGCCAGGCAGATCCACTGAAATGGCTTGGCTCGGTTCCATGCCCTCAGTTTGTGAGGAAGATGTTAGGTGAAGCCTCGCCTTCCATTAGTGGCTGCTCCAGAGCTGGGGCCACAGTTGGGGGCACAGCGGTAGTGTCCAAATCCCCAACCCTGCGCCTTAGCTAGTCTATGTGCCAGCACCACAACTGTCCATTCTTGAGTGCCACCTGGTACGAACGGGGCCCTGTGTCTCCCACTACCGTGGCTGGCACCCAAGGAATGTCCCCCACAAAGTTCCGGGCAAAAACCTGATCCCCTGGAATAAGGGACCGTGGCGCGTTAGTACAGCTCGTGGGCTTGGCCACACCAAAGTCCGGGTGCAGCCGGTCAAGTGGAGACCGGAGGCAGTGGCCCATTAGCAGTTTGGCTGGGCTCTGCCCTGTGGCTACATGAGGGGTGATGTGCTGCACAAGTGACCCGCTCATGCCAGTCCCTCTGTTCCAGGCGTGCCAGTTCCTCTTTTGCTGAGCACACCATTCTTTCTGCCTGCCCGTTGCTGGTGAAATGGTGCCATTAGGGCATGGTGGATGCCCAGCCCCAAGAAGTACCTTTCAAAGGTGTGTGATGTGAACTGAGGTCTGTTTCTGAGACAAGGACATCAGGACACCCATGAATTGCAAACAGGCCCCACAGCACCCAGATTATGGCTTCAGTAGTGGTGGAGGGCATCAGGGCCACCTCCAGCCATTTGGAATAGGTGTCCACCACTACCATGAAGGTCCGACCATGTAAGGGGCCAGCAAGATTGATGTGTACCCTCAATCAGGGTGCCTTGGGCATCTCCCAGGTGTTGCCCTTAGCTGCCAGTAGTGCAGGTCTCAACTCTTGGCACGCTTGACAGGAGGCAACCCATGAAGTGATGGCTTCGTCCATGTTAGGCCACCAGACGTAACACCAAGCCAACACCTTCATTTTGAGGATCCACAGGTGCCGATGTGCAGAGCCTTGAGGACATGTTGACGGAGTCTTTGCGGAACCACGACTCGGTCTCCCCACAGTAGGCAGCCACGAAGAGACGAGAGCTCGTGCTGTCTGGTTGCAAACGGTTGGAACTCTGGTGCGAAAGACCCCTCTGGCCACCCCCTCCACCCCCAGTTGAGTACACGTTTGATGGTGTGGTCCTGGGCAGATGCAGAAGCTACATCGGCAGCTGATTCTGGCGCTGCTGGGAGGAGCGATGAAGCAGGAGCCGGGTCTTCCACAAGCGCTGGAAGAGGGCAACGACTGAGAGCGTCTGCTTGGCCTTTGATTTTCCAGGGCGATGGACAAGCTGGTAGGTGTAAGCTGCCAGAAAGACAGTCTATCACAGCATGCGTGGCGAGAGGACCGGTGGAGTTGGTCGATCACTGACGAGAAGGCCCAGGAGCGTCTTGTGGTCAGTGATGAGGTTGAAGGTTCTCCCATAGAGGTATTTGTGGAACCTCCTTACTCCAGCCACAAGTGCCAGTGCTTCCTTGTCGAGCCGGCTGTAATTCCTTTTGGCCGGAGACAGCGTCTGGGAGAAGTAGGTGAGCGGTGCTTCCCTACTATCTGGAAACTGGTGACTGAAGACTGTGCCAATGCCAAAGGGCGAGGCGTCGCAGGCAAGGACCAGCAGCCTGGCTTCACTGTACTGTACCAGCACACTGTCCGATGAGAGGAGGGCTTTGTCTATGTTAAAGGTCACCATTTCCCGATGATCCCAGGACCATGGTACCTTCATGCTGAGGAGGCAGTGTAGAGGCTCGGCTAGCGTTGCTTTGTGGGGCGGGAACGTGTTACAGAAGTTCAGCAGTCCCAGGAACGCCTGCAACTCCACCTTGCTTTTTGGAATCGGGGCCTGCTGAATGGCCCGGATCTTGGATGACATTGGGTGAAGACTAGAGGCATTGATAAGGTAGCCCAGGAACTCCACCTGCAGAAAGGCGATCTGGCACTTTTCTTTTTTCACCTTGAGCCCAGCCTCCTGGAACCTGGTCAGCACAGCGCGGATGCGCTCGAACAGCTGCTGATTTGAGTCTGTGGATACCAACATATCATCGAAATATGGCACCACGCCCGGAAGCCCCTGCAGGAGACGCTCCATGAGGCTTTGAAAGATTCAAGGAGCCACACTCACCCCAAACTGCAGCCGGCGGCACCTGAATGCCCCTTGGTGGGTGATGATCGCCTGAGCTTCAGCAGTGGCGTCGTCTACAGGCAGTTGTTGATAGGCTTGTGCAAGGTCCAGTTTAGCGAAGACCTTGCCATCACCCAGGGAATGCAGCAGGTGGTGGACAATGGGAACTGGATAAATGTGCTGCTGAAGCGCCTTGTTGATCGTGCACTTGTAGTCTGCGCATATTCTCACCGACCCATCCGGCTTAACAGACGTGACAATGGGGGTTTCCCAACTGGCATGGTCAAAACGCCATGGTCAATCAGCTTGTCAAGTTGTTCATCCACCTTAGCTTTGAAAGCGAACGGAACCTGGTGTAGCTTTAGCTTGATGGGGGTGACTTGGCGATCAAGGCTAAAGGAGATGGGCGTATCAGTATACTGGCCCAAAGTGCCGTCGAAAACCTCAGCAAAGTCTTTGATTAGGTCATCAATCTCCATGTCAGAGATGCAGTTGATGCCAGTGACTTCCAGGCTGAGGGCATCAAACTAGTCTTGCCCTAGGAGGCTAGACTGCAGGCCTTTGACCACCACCAGTCAGAGCAGTCCTGAAAAATTCCTGAAAGTGACCCAGAACCGGCCAACGCCTACCACGGGGATGTCGTTTCCCTGGTAGTCTCTCAAATGTATGTGGTGTGGGTTGAGTTGCCTCTTGGACAGCTTGGGCACAAATCTTTTGATGGTGCTCCAGGATACAATGGACAAGGCAGACCCCGGTGTCAATCTCCATGCCACACGGAGCTCCTTCGATGAGCACGGTGATGTGTAGCTTGTGACATGTAAGTGATTTGGTTTGGCCAATTGTGAATCCGGACAAGTAGCTGCAGTTGGTGAGGGCAAAACAGCTTCCATTGGTGGACCGGGGTGAAGACTTGGACTTGCGATACGGTAAGGGGGCGTGTCAGATGGAGCAGATTGGCAGACTTTAGTGATGTGATGGGAATCGCTCTCCTCCCAAGGAGGCTTGGAAAGGAAGCTGTGCTCTCCTCCCGCGGAGGCTTGGGAGGGGCACAACTGTGAGGATCGCTCTCCTCCTGCAGAGGCTTGGGAGGGGTGCAAATTCACTCCCAAGCCTCTGCAGGGATCGCTCCCCCACAGCAGCATGGGAGGGAGTTGAACATCCCCAGATGGCTGGCAGTGCACAGCTACGGCCACCCCAACACTATCTGTGGTAATTTGGGGGCACTGGGCAAATATTTGCACCCTGGCACCACATCTGCTAAAGATGGCCCTGAGTGCTCGATGGAAGGAGGATTGAGCTTGTGCCATAGAACCCCCTACCACCCACCTAGAATCCTGAAATGCCCACCAGTGGATGGTAGGGACCAAGCTGACAACCCCTGCATTAAATGTTCACTTCCGTCTGAGACTCAGGAAACACCATGACAGGAAATGAGACTGCCATCGGGGGTAACAGTGGAACTGATGGTTTACTGTGCTAGAAAAGAAACTAATTTTTTAAAAAATGTTTTGTTTCTTCTCCTGTTAGATTCACAAAATGTTTAGGTACCTCTTTGTCCCCCCAGAAAAAAAAGCACTGCAGTAACCCAAGGAAAAAAAATCTGGTGTATTAGTCTCATACCGGGGGCACCTGACAAAGCTGGTCTGCAGCAGAGAATCACAATAGAGCAGCATCTTAAACTAGCTACATACCGTATAAATCCCTTCTCTTGTGGCTGAACTCAAAGGATGCTGGCTCAGCTACAAGATCTTGGAGAAGGAATCTGGGAGGGCAAGAGTTAACATACCCCTGCCTTTAAGGAGATTCCATATGTACAAAGATGTGAACATGAGCCCAAATACATTCATGTGGCAAGTGAGGGAGCAATATGTATTATTATTTTCTTGTTGAAAGTTAAGAACATTGCTACTAGCAATATATCACATCTTCTATAGCTCCAGTTACAGATAGGTAGCCGTGTTGGTCTGCCATAGTCAAAACAAAAAAATTCCTTCCAGTAGCACCTTAAAGACCAACCTAGTCAGTTCTTGGTATGAGCTTTCGTGTGCATGCACACTTCTTCAGATACCCCACAGCAGCATGGGTATCTGAAGAAGTGTGCATGCACACGAAAGCTCATACCAAGAACTGACTTAGTTGGTCTTTAAGGTGCTACTGGAAGGAATTTTTTTGTTTTAGCTTCTATAGCCTACATCTGGAGGGGTATTTAAAATGAGAGTCATCAAAGCGATCCTTAGTTAAAAGTAGAAGTCGGCAAATGTGTCCTCTTTTTTGATCTTCAAAATATGACAATCCTAGACTGGTGCCTTTTGCACCTTTTCAAAATTCCAAATTGCCCATGGACCATAAAAGGTTGGCAGCCACTGCCCTACATATAGGCAGGTGTCACTTTGGAAATGGGCATTGAGGGGAGGAAGTAAAGGGTGCATATATCCTATCTCCTCCTAGCAGACAGAACAATTAATGGAGATTTCCTGGCTGGGAACGTAACAGATATATGGATCTTTGAAGACTAGTTAACTGTGAATTAGGGCACCCACCCAACCCACAGGCACAGCAGAGGTCTTTTCTGCAACCCCCTGCTGCAGGAGTTGTCAGGAGCTTGATGATGGCAGCCTTTGGTGCCAGCCATGAACAGGGGCTAGAATGGAGGTAGAGCATAGTCATCATGGATAGTAGCCATTGGTATCCATACTCTCCATGAATTCATTCAATCCTGTTTTAAAGCCATCCAAGGTGGCCCTCCTGTGTGACTGAGTTCCATCATCCACTATATGAAGAAGTAATTTTGAAGAGACGTTCAGCTGGCCTGCGCTCACCCCATCACTTGGTCCGGTTGTCCAGCGAAGTCAGGGCAGACCTGGAGATGTGGCTTGAATTCCTGAAGGAGTTCAATGGCGTATCCTTGTGCAATTCGATTTCCAGGTCCATTTGGACGCTGCTGGCTCATTGGGCTTTGGGCTCTATTTCCACGGCTGTTGGTGCGCTCAGAGGTGGCCTGAGCACTGGCAGGGTACAGCCTGTGATTTAACCTTTCTTGAGTTTTCCCGACTGTAGTGGCAATGCACATCTGGACCACGGAGTTCAAGGACTGGTGGGTCTGTTTCTGGTCCGATAATCAGGCCGTGGTGAGCGTTTTGGCAAAGCAGTCACCCGCTCCAGGCTCTCTGCCCTGTTACGCACGTTTGTGCTACAGTGCCTCATGCTTAGTATTGTTTTTTCTGCCTGCTTTATTCCTGGCGCTAATAATGACATTGTGGATGCCCTATCCCGTTTTTAGATGGAGCGCTTCAGATCCCTGGCTTTGGAGGCCCAGCTGCTTCGAGAATATTTCCCAGATTACCTTTGGAACCTTGGCAACAGATAGTCCTTCAGGGAGTAGTAGCATCAGTTTCTCCTTCTACTCTGAGGTCTTATAAAAAGGCCTGGATGGACGTTTTGGCTTTCAAGCACAGCTCACGACCAGCCTTAGTACAGAGTCACTATCCACACATCAGGTGTTGCATATTTGGCTCACCAGCGTTTTATGGGTTGAGCTGTGAAGTCCATCCAAATTCAGTCTTCTGCCATTACCTTTTTCTGTAAGTCCCTTTATTCCAGAGACCCATGTGCAGAATTTGTGGTGCGAAAGGTTCTTGAGGGATAGGCCAGGCTACAGCCTCCTAAGTGGCCAGGTAGGAGGCCAGTCACATTTTGTGTGCTATGCGCTGCACCCTGAGATCAATTTGTTGGTCTAATTTTGAGACAATGCTCTTTTCGGCAGCATTCTGAACTGCCTTTTTCGGTGCACTGCGTGTGGGCGAAGTGGTGGTGGAGTCAGCGCAGGGAAGGACTCCCAAGGGCTTGCTTTTTCAAGATGTTCAGCTGTCCGATGCTGAGCTGGTGCTAACCATTCGTAATTCCAAAACGGACCAGTTGGGCAGAGGTGCCTTGATGAGGCTTCCTGCCACTGGTGAGCCTGGCCCTTGTCCAGTTAAAGATGCCAAGAAATATTTGCCACTTCGCCTGCCTGGGGATGGACCCTTCCTGGTCCACGAGGATGGGTCCCTGTTAAGGAGGCATCAATTTGATGCAGTAATGCGTAAGGTGCTGGCAGCGTGCAGCCTGTCAGCCAGTGAACTGCACCTCATTTCTTCCGTGTTGGGGAAGCTACCACCGCTGTGCATTGGGGCCTGTCTGTCAACAGAATCTGGGCTGCTGGAAATCTGGAACATACCGAGGTTATGTTCAGAAGCGGTGTTGAGATGCAGTTGCTAATGTTGTTTTGTTTATTCCTAGGTCCGCCTACCCTGCACGTCTGGATAGTCGGGCATAGCATTGTCCACTGGGCCAGCAAGGGGGGGAGGAGTCTGGATTCAGCCGCAGGCTCAGGCTCCCCGACCACATGTGCGTCTCCTGGGTGTCCAGACGATGAATGCATTGGGATGAGCTTCTCCCAACGGTGCAGAACAAGGTGTCTGTGGAAGGCACGCCTGCGGCGATGGTGGTGCAGCTGGGCAAGAATGATTTGCCAGAAGCTCCCAGCTTGAGCCTGCAGATCCGCATGCAGGAGGACTTGGAGGAGTTGAAGGCAGCTCTTCCTGGACTCAAAATCTTTTGGTTGCAGCTGTTGCAGTGACAGTTGTGGTGTGGTAGCCAGTGCCCAGCTGCCACTGAGATGGCCAGGAGGTGCGTGCAGAGTGCAGTGGCCAAGAAGGTTCTGGCCTTGGGTGAGATGGTGATCCATCACCTGGGCATTACCTCTCGTGATGCGTCCCTTTACAGGCTTGATGGGGTTCATCTGTCTGTGATTGGTTTATGTAATTGATTTATGGCTGACCTCTGTGTCAGCGGGATTAAGGGATTGGTTAAAGGTCTGAGAGGCTGCTGGCAAGCTTGGGGCTTGTGTGGTGGATAGGCTCTGGTTCAGGTGATGGGGTGGGAAAATGCTCTCGCCATCCCTATGTGAAGGGTATTCCGTTAAAGGAATCCAGAGACTTGATGGTTTGGTCAACCCCTGTGATGGGGTTGTGCCCATGCCTGGGTCCAGGGGGGCATTTGGGTGGCGGAGTTAGCCCATGTCCGGCTTTCCGCTTATCCAGGTGTTCACCCTTGGCTGACCTATGCTGGAACCCTGGGTCAGTGCTACCTGCAAGGCAGGGAGCTAGTCGAATTAGAGCCTATGCAACCACTCACTTGCTGTAATCAATAAAGTTGTGGCCTAAATTCTGCCAATAAACCAAACCAAAATTGGTGTCTTGTGTGAATTTATTTAGGGGGAAGGTTTCTGGGTCTGAGCACTCAAATCGGGTCCTCCTTTAAGAGGACACATATTGTGGTGAGAGCTGGAAACCGACACCCTGTGTTGTGGGTGGGTACGATTGGTCAGCCACAACACCCAATTGGTAGGTTCCTCAAAGCTGGGTGCAATCTGGCCAATGTGAGGCAGTCCAAACGGTTCGAGGGACTTATTTATGCCTATGCATGTGACCCAGAACTTCTTCTTTCGGTGTGTGCATTCGGAACACCCACCCACCTCTCCCTATATTTAGGACTGTGTGCTTGACCTTGCTATGCCATCATCTGTCATCTGTCGTTGGGACAGGGGCACAGCAGGAATTTTCCCAACTTGGCTGATTGGCTGTTGCCATTTGGGTTTTGCCTGCCGCATAGCATATCATCACAACTTGTAAGGCTGCAGATAGGCTCTCATTCAGGTGATAGGGATGGGAGAACACTCTTGCCATCCCTATGTGAAGGGTATTCCGTTAAAGGAATCCAGGGACTCGATGGTTTGGTCAAACACTGGGAGCGGGCTGTGCCCATGCCTGAGTCCAGGGGGACATTTGGGTGGCGGAGATAGCCTGTTCCCGGCTTTCCGCTTATCCAGGTGTTCACCCTTGGCTGACCTATTCTGGAACCCTGGGTCAGCGCCACCTGCATGGCAGGGAGCTAGTCAAACCAGAGCCTATGCAACCAGTCACTTTCTGTAATCAATAACGTTGTGGCCTAAATTCTGCCAAAAACCAAACCCAAAATTTCAGTCAAGTGTGAATTTATTTAGGGGGGAGGTTTCTGGGTCTGAACACGCAAAACACAGGCAGTATATCTTAGCTTCCAAATTGTTTCTAAATTATTTGTATAAAACACAAAGATGGCTTGCTTGAGCCATGCGGTCTAAGCTTGGAGCATACAGCTTAGACCTCCTTAGTGGTAGGGGTCATATGGTGCAAAATGATGGAAAGTGGGATAACAAAGAGCTTGATAGCCCTTCCTCTCAAGCTTGGGGAAGTGATCTAGCTAAGCCTGGAAGAACAGTTTACGCTATAGTTTCACCCGCTTCATGAATTGAATTGAATCAAGTTAAGTATGTTGGTTATCTGAAACGGGATCTCTCACACTTTCTTCATAGGGGAGTTGCTCCATCTTGTTTTTCATTTTTGTTGCCCTTTTCTGAACCTTCTTGAACTCTACAATCTCTTTTTCAAGCTGAGGGGATCAGAACTGTAAGCAGTACTGCCTGTGTGGTCACACCATAGATTTGTATTATATCAGCAGTTTTATTTTAAATTCCTTTCCTAATGATCCCTAGCATGGAATCTGCCTTTTTTACACTGGACTAGCACCTTCATCAAACTATCTACCATGACTCCAAGGTTGTGTTCCTGCTCTCTCACTGCCAGTTCAGACCCCATGAGCAGATATGTGAAATTAAGACCACCATCCCCCATGCATCACTTTTCAATGGTTTACACTGAATTGCATTTGTGGCAGAGTCTGCCCCCTTTTGGCATTGCTGGCCTTTCCATGAAGCAGAGTGGGAGAATCTGCTGTGGATGCTGGATCTGGACTGCCTGGGAGGGGTAGCAGATCTGCCCACTGCAGCCTGTGCTGTCACTGCCTCCTTCTCCATTCCTCTGCTTTCCTCCTCCCCTGTGACACCCTTTGCCCCCCACCCACTCCCCACCCTCAGCCACCTCTCTCATTGCTGTCTCTCCCTCTCTCAGAGGGGAAGGGGGCGACTGCATGCCTGTGGCACCCATAGAGAAACACACTGGTCCCCCCTTTCTTCCTAGGCACAGTATTGTTTGGTTCATAAATGCTAAAAAGAAGAAAAGTATTTTATTTTTTTCACTTTTGAAATGTTGGTCAGGTCACATTTCAGCACCAACAGCTTTGTGGCAGAGGTAGGAAGTTTCCTTCCTTTTATATTCAGGGTTTTTGTACTTGTGTTCTTATATAGAAAGCCCTTTCTGTACTGTGTATCATGAAAAGGCATGAATGTGCATGTCTTATGGAGAAAGTTGCTTAAAACCAGAGTATACCTAGGAAGTTGCACCGGCCGGCAGCAGCTCTCCAAGACTTCAGACAGTGTCTCCCCCCCCCCCTTCCTGGAGATGCCACTGAAAATTGCTCCACCACTGAGCTTCAGGCCTTTTCCTAAACTTGGAGGTCTGCATTTTCTAATGTACTGTGCACAATAAAGGAGCCATAATGAATCCAAATAGACAACACTAGACTATGCCAGTTTCTCTTCTGCAGAAGTTCCTTGGAACTTTGTACATATATTTCCAGCTTTGGATAAGGCTCCTGGTGTCCTTGGCATCGTGATTAGAGCGGCAGTAAACGCTGCCATTCCATCTAAACAAAGGGGGGGAGCTCATCTTATGTTGAAGTTCACCACATAGGAGATGGTTCTCCCTCCGCCCCAATAGATTATGGTAATTCATAATCTACGTTTTGTGTGGGTCCGCCCACACAGTGAAACTGATTGGAAGTTTCAGTGGAAAGGTCCAACCCTTGGTCCCTTTACTTTTGGGGGGCGTGAGTGTTATGGTCATGCGGCTGGTTTATTCCTTGCTTGCTTGCTGATATCTGCCTCGCTTTGTCTGGCTCGCTACGAGGTTTGGATCACAGACTTGAGATAGGTACCAATGGTTTTTTTAAATTTATGTGCTATGCTAGGGACTTAGATTTATTTCCCGGTTAGATGGGTTTGTGGCAGGGGTGCAGGGGTGGGCACATGGGAGTTAATAATTAATTTTGGTTCATTGCTTTGACAGTGCTACTTATGAGTGCATGTGCAAATAACATTCAATTGCTAATAATTGTGTGTGTGTGTGTGTGTGTGTGTGTGTGTATGTGTACAGTATCAATTTCTATATATATTATTTTCTATGAAAATTGTGTATTGGTCATTATGTTTCTTATATCCATAGAGTGGTTTGTTTCTGGATGGTTTGGGTTTTTTTAAAAAAAAATATTGGTGCAAGCTGTGATGGTGGAAACTGTTTCACTGTGTTGCTATTGAGAAAATTAAACCTAGATGGGGGATTATTTGTTATGGTGAAAGATGTGATGGTGCAAGTGATTTCATTGTGTTGCTACTGAGCAAAATTAAACCTAGATGGGGGATAATTTTTTATGGTGCAAGCTGTGATGGTGGAAACTGTTTCACTTTGTTGCTATTGAGTAAAATCAAACCTTGTTGGGGGATTTTTTTATGGTGCAAGCTGTAATGGTGCAAGTGATTTCATTGTGTTGCTACTGAGCAAAATTAAACCTAGATGGGGGATAATTTTTTATGGTGCAAGCTGTGATGGTGGAAACTGTTTCACTTTGTTGCTACTGAGTAAAATCAAACCTTGTTGGGGGATTTTTTATGGTGCAAGCTGTAATGGTGCAAGCGGTTTCATTGTGTGGCTACTGAGCAAAATTGAACCCTGATGGGCAGTTGATGAATGTAGCTTTGGCCAAGATTTGGGGGACCATCATGGTGCCTTCATTGAATCAGTGGAGAGTGGAGGCTTTAGCAGCCCCTCTCCAGAGATGCTGATGTGTTGGAAATGCTAGAGGCCATTTCACTGAACTGCCATTCAATAGTTTGAAACAGAGAAGGCTGCACATTTTTTCTGTTTGGGCTATTCTGCAGTGGTTTTGTGGTCTCCACAGGGGACAATTCTCGACACAATATTTCTGGCTCTGGGTCTCATTCTCACCTCTCCCCCATCTCTTCTAGCCTTAACCACCCGCAAAGCCTACTGTCTTGGGATTGCAGAGGTCACTCCTTTAAGGTCACCCCTTTAAGGATCTCTTCTACAAGTATGTGAAAGTGGTGCATGTGTTGTTGTAGTAGATCTGCCTAGGAAGGGAGGTTAGGTGAAGGTGCTGTTGGGGAGGTGTCTTGTTTTGTGGAGAGGTCAGGATGAGAGCAAGGAGTCTTATAAGAAGGTGGCTGATGCTCAGGCTTCTTTGTAAGAGCCTTGCGAGAGCAAATTAGTGGCCCTTCTAGTCCAGCAGTCTGCTCCCCTAGTGGCCAACCAGATATTTAGGGCAAAGTCCACAACAGGAACCGTGATCCCCAACAACAGGTTCTTTTGAAAAACATGCTGCCTCTCCTCCTGGGGGAAATATTTAGCTGCCAATGACCTTATTTGCCACAAATTTCTCTATTCTGTCCCATATGGCAGCCATCCCCTTATCTAGTGGCAGGGAGTTCCATCCTTCAGCAATGCAATGCTGTGTGGAAAAGTCCTTTCTCTGGTCTGCTTGTAATCTTCCACTCACCAGTGTCACTGTATGACTCCATTGGACATGACAAGAAGCCCCCCTCTCTCCAGTCTCTCCACTCCACATGCCATTTTATACACCACCAGCCTTACAGTGCAGAATAAAGCCACAACACATTAAAGAAAGAAAAGAGAGACAAGCAGGAGAGAGGGAAGGAGGTGGGGGCTTGGCCAAAGTGAAGGGGAGATGTGAGAGAATGGGGGGATGGAGACGGGGAGCAGAGAGGGTCATCTGAAGGGGTCCTCTGAAGAGGCCTAAGAGTGGTGGCAAGAGGTTTAGTAAGAAATTGATGCATGAGATGTAAATAGATGGATGAACCTTCCTTCACATCTTTTTTCTCCTCTTTCAGTTGCAGAAATGGCTTTGGCTGCCATTGACCCACTTCTGCAGGTTAGTGTCAGTGGGAGAGGAGTATAGACCAGGTACAAGACCCCTCGGCACAGAAGGTTACCATGCCCAGCAGCAGAGGAAGCCACTTTGGTGCCTGGGGCGGGGCGCCCAGGGGCAGGGTGAACTTCCCATAGGGGTGGGGCAAGGACAGCCTAGGGAAGTCCTTTCCTGATTAAAAGCCTGACTTTTTCCACTTTTAGAATCTCGGCAAGGATTATTTTTTCCTCTTCTGTATTCGCTACTCAAGTGAGTACATCTATCATATGAGCAACGATAGAGTGGTGTATCATAAAGAACCCACCTGCGCGGCTATTATGGTAAGTGAGGTTCAGTATGAGAAATCCATTGGGGAGGTGGGCGGAAGGGATGGGGTGAGGTTTGGGTAAGGGTCTGTGAAAAGGAAGTTTCTGGGTCTGGCAAAGAAGAAGAATTTGCAGGCATTTGGGACAGGCATTCCAACTGCAATTGAAGTCAACCCCTGAGTCTGGGGCTGGAGCAGCCCCCTGAATTCCATGGGGAACTAACTTTGCTCTTCTGCTCTTTGAACTCTTCTCAGGACATCATGGAGAGATGGTACATGTTTCCAGTCCCCTTCAAAGTATTGAAAATGGGAATGGAGAACATCACCTGCCTGACGTATGTTGTTTGCACTGTGTGTGTGTATTTATTCACAGTGATTGGGAATTAGAAGTGGGGTGTGTGTGTGTGAGAGAGAGAGAGAGAGAGAGAGAGAGAGAGAGAATCATAGAATCATAGAGTTGGAAGAGACCACAAGGACCATCGAGTCCAACCCCCTGCCAAGCAGGAAACACCAACTCTCCTCAAGAGAGACCTTCTTGAGGAAAGGGCAGCCAGTGGGTGGCAATTTAGATTGTGTGAGAAGAATCAAAATGCAGGGAAATAGCAGTGACTGAACAAATGGGCCAAGAGTGTCATATTGAGCTTGACAACAAGTTTACAGGGTAAGTAGGTTGTGGCAATGGAAGCTTCTATCTCTAAAAAATAAAAGAAAAATTGCTGATGGCTGTTATGCTCTTAGGGCTAGATGTATTCCCCCCCCCCAAAAAAAAATCTCATCTCTTCCTTGAAGGAAGCTGGAACTTGATGGGTCAATCAAGGATGGAGTTAGCTCCTCAGTGGGTCATGGAGACTTTGAATGTACAGTCTCCAGAGGTCCCAAATCAGTGGGGGTGGGGCTCCCAACACCCCTGGAAACCAACCACTGGTCTTATCTTATTTCTTGCTTCCTCATGACAGCTTCCTGCAACCTGCATTTACGGCAAGTAAGAAATCGACCATTGTCGGTGGGATGCTCTGTCCGATTGCTAACACTTATGGACTGAGCGATGATGAAAAGCAGGTAAATTCTTTGTAGCTTTCATCATCACTCTTGACTTCTATTGGTTCAGTTTATCTCCTGAAAATTTTGCACCATCTTTCCATTTCTTACTATTTTTTTTAGTGAGAGAGTAAGCTTAGTAGCACAAATAATGTTTTTGGTTTCACTGGTTTCCAGCTATTACACACAAGGATTTTTTAAACATCATCTCCATTCAGAAAGTGAATTTTGCCTCATTATTTGTCCATGAGTGAAAACTTAGTCTCATTTGAAGCTGGCCTTTGTCTCTACTCTGTCAGTTTGCTTCTGTATCACACTCCTTATTATCCAGTGCTAAAAATCTGTTATCTATCCCCCCCTCCATGTCTTTTCACATCATTTCCTCTTTGCGAAAATGGTTTTCACTGCCAGGAGCTTAAGAATCAGTTTCATGGAATGGTCAGGCGCCTGCTGGCTGAGTCCCCAAACCTTGCGACCCTGTCATGCATCATGCAAGTAAGTGCGATGGTGGGACAAGGGTATTGATTCATTTCAGCAGAGCCTGCTGGCATAAAAGCTTGATCAGGCATCATCACAAACTCAGAGCATGGGTGTCCCCTGACACGCTGGGGAAGGGCAGGCCACTCAGACCCTTGTTAAGGCCCTTTCTTCAGTCTCCACCTGGTACAGCAGTCAGAGGGGGGCCCCAAAGCAATTT
This sequence comes from Podarcis gaigeae, assembly GCF_964106915.1. NCBI lineage: Eukaryota > Metazoa > Chordata > Lepidosauria > Squamata > Lacertidae > Podarcis > Podarcis gaigeae. The sequence goes on along the minus strand of NC_139691.1, from coordinate 22,194,488 downwards.
TGGGGCTTGGTGACTTGGGAGAAAGCCTTTTTGAGCTGTCTGGAACATTGAACAAAGGATCTCCCTCAGATAGTGGGGAGGACTCCTTGGTGGAGATGGTAGCTTGCCTCTCTAGCCGAAACCAGCCCCCTGATACTATGGTGCTTTTTCCTCCCACAGCCGCTGACCTTTTACTTCAATGCAGAAGATGAGCAGGAAAGACAGCTGGCTATCAGCACCATCCGTGATTTGCTGGCATATGCATTAAAATTCAACAACATGCCTGTAAGTATCTGTTTTATGGTCAAGAGAGGTTTCTCAAAGCGGCTTAAAAAAGACTGTCTCAAGAAAAGTGATATCCAAGCTTGGTATCAAGCAGAGAGGGAACATGATCTACCAGTGTGTCCAGGATTATTCAGGTGGATTTTTTTGGCCTCTTCTTTGGTGCTGCCCTTTGGCCTCCACCTACTAGGCAGCAGAGCCCACAGAGGTTCTTGGAGCCATCCGAGTGGGGTTCAGCAACTGCTTTGCAGTTCTCTTGTATTTGCTTTTTGGGTTAAATAAAGAACCTGATTAAGGCAAAAAAAATTGTCTCTACAGGGGATAGCAATAAATGGAATTCTTACGCCAGCGGTGTCCGAGTTGTTCAATACCATCAACGAAGGCAAGTACTCCATTCTGCAAGCACAGAACAAACCCACAGGGCTCACTCTCCACCCCAAAGCTATCCTTGGCAGCCTAACTGGGGCCTGAGGAGGGCTCACTTCTTTGCTGTAACACACCTGCCTCAGGTTGAAATCCCAGCCCTGCCTCAAAGCCCCCAAGCAAGGTGGAGAGTGAACAGCTGTTCCCAGATGCTATGGGGATGCCCAATGGTCTGGCAATGGGGATGGTGATGTTGGGGGTGGGTAGCAGCCCCACTGGGCTTTGCCAGGGCATGGGAGGGGGCATTACCTGCCTAAGGATGCCCGGTGATGAGTCTGGGCCTGGTTGTAAGGAAGACTCACTTCTCTTATCTTCTTTTCCATCCAGCGGACGTCCTGATTGAACATGTGGATGTGTTCCCACCAATGCACCACTTCCTATGAATCCTCTTCCCAAACCAGAGTGATGTGTGTGGTCAGTGATGAAGGAGGAATCATTATTTGGTGTTATCTGAGGGAATTTGCCATTATCTCAGTGCATTTGTCATGATCTGAGGACATTTGCCATTATCTGAGGGCATTTGCCATGATCTGAAGGCATTTGCCATTATCTGAGGGCACTTAGCATTATCTGAGGGCACTTACCATTATCTGAGGGCACTTGCCATGATCTGAAGGCATTTGCCATTATCTGAGGGCACTTACTATTATCTGAGGGCATTTGCCATTATCTGAGGGTATTTCCCACTTTAAATAAAAATTGAATTTTGAGCAATTCAGAGCTTACATTTGTCTTTGTGATTTCTGTTCCATCACTTTATTTGCACCCCTGTGCTGTGACTTAGAGGTTTCTTTCTGGGGTGGGGGGAGGAAAGAGACACTGCTGGCAACTTCTGAGGGCAATTTAGATCAAGTAAAAGGTTTGGGAGGGAAGGGTCAACCCCCCCCCCCCCGACCACCACTGAAGCTGCCTCCCTAGTTGCTGCTTTGACTTTTTATAAAAAAGAAAGCATGGAGTATCCTGATCTTCATCATGTGTGCCTACTTGAATAAGAGATTGTCTTTCCTCTCCGTGTGAGCAGCAGAACACTGTTCCACAGTGATGCCACCTGGACAGGAGTTGGGGAAGCAGAACGGTCAGGAGGGCAGGTGGCACAGCACGTTGCGAAGCTTTGATGGGAAGAGTCTGCCCTTTTTAAAGTCAGCAGGTGCAGACTTCCTCATCAGTACTTCTCTGGACTTGGGGGGGGGGGAGATGCAGCATAACAGGCAGGAGTATAGCAGGTGAAGGCTTTTTCTTGAGAGCAGTGGTGAGAAGGCCTGGCCTGTTACATGGCCCTGAAGGTACAACAGCCCTGCCAAGGAAATTATGTATGGTATGTACATGACTTCCCAAAGTGTGTGTGAGAGAGATGGGGAGATAGAAAGGATAGAAACGAAGGGAGGGAGGAAGGAATGATCCATGTTCTCATGCAGCTGCATTGTTCTACACTTTCTGGGTGTCTCCTCTGGGCTCTCAGAATGTGCTCTGTTGCCACCTGGCCAGGTCTCATGCCATACTAGGATGGAGATCTATGAGGGGTGGAGAGCTGTGTTTGAGTTTCAGCCGATACTGGAAGCAGGAGAGACAGAGGCATGTCTGGATTTGTGATGGGCCCCAAGGCTGTGGCCTTAGACTTTTCTGGGAACCAAAAGTGGGGGCAATATCTGCTAGTCTTAATCTTGTGAGCCCCACTCAGGTTGTATTTCTGTGTAAATAAAACCTAAAGACTTCAAGATTGTCATTGAGGCTCATTCCAAGGAGACTGAACTAGAATGCTCAGAGATTTGGGTAGGTGCAACAATATGTTTTGGGGGCTTCTAGGGTTCCCATTGATTCACTGCACAGTGCGTGGCTGTTGCTCATAACCACAGAGGTGTTTTTCACTCCCTCTCCACAACTCACGGGAGGGACGCGGATGGCGCTGTGGGTAAAACCACAGTGCCTAGGGCTTGCCGATCGTATGGTCGGCGGTTCGAATCCCCACGGCAGGGTGAGCTCCCGTCTTCGGTCCCAGCTCCTGCCCACCTAGCAGTTCGAAAGCACCCTTAAGTGCAAGTAGATAAATAGTTACTGCTTTATAGCGGGAAGCTAAACGGTGTTTCCGTGTGCTGTGCTGGTGCTGGCTCGCCAGAGCAGCTTCGTCACGCTGGCCATGTGACCCAGAAGTGTCTCCGGACAGCGTTGGCCCCTGGCCTCTTAAGTGAGATGGGCACACAACCCTAGAGTCGGACACGACTGGCCCGTACAGGCAGGGGTACCTTTACCTTTACCACAACTCACAGTAGAACTTTCCCAAGTCAGGACTCAAAAGCCTGCCTTTCTCTTGTTTGTAGAAGACACATGCAACATTTACAGTGGCACCTACACATATCATGCAATGTCTCCATTGGCCCCAAGCCAGTATGATCCCTCTCTCAACACTGTGAAGTAAAAAAAGAAAATAGGCACCAGCACCTTGCCTCTTTCTCAGCAGCTGAGCAAGTTTGGACCACAACTGTTGGAGATGTCTGCACTAGAGGCCAACATTTCCGCACTAATCACAGCTCAGCCCAGTTTAGCTGTTGAGAGAAAGGCAAAACGACATGTTCAAGTTAACTCAGACTTAATTCACGCTAGTTGTGATACGGAAATACAACTGCTATATATGGGGGGAGCCAAAATGATGGGTTGGGTGCCATCTGCACATAATGGCTCCCGCAATGTTTTCCATTACATTGCACTTTCTTCCGGAGGAACAGGACGATGCGCAACTGAGAAGCAATCATAACAAGCATGCATTGCAAAATATCTATTGAGGAAGAAAACCACATTTCTGCTGACTGGAGGAGTGATTTGCACTTCATTTTGACACATACAAATGGCCGCTTTCTAAACAATGTCACAAAAAGTTATACGACATGCATTTTCACTCCAAATATTGTAAAGCAAGAGGCCAGGCAGATGGACAGGTAAGGCATTACTTCATCGGAGGCAAGCCAAGTTTGGCTATGGGCCTTTGGACAGCAAATGTTTCAGGAGTCCTTAGGGGTTAAAAAGCCTTAAATTCAGGGAGGCCCCGAAACAAAAAGATCTAGCAATGGTTGGTCTTTGTTTTAACTCTGGAAGAGGCTGCTGGGCCAGGAAAATGGCTACTCTTGATTAATTGGCCTGTCTCTTTCATCTGCTTCAAACAGTTTAAAAGGAACCCGGGCAAATGCAGAGATGTTTTCAAAGAGCAGGCTGAGAGGCATGGGGAAAGGGGTTTTTCAGGGCATAGATTTATAAGGCCTTTCTATGGGAATTAAGTAAGCAAATGTGTCAAAGCTGTGAAAACTGCCACACCAGGTGTCCTGCACTGCAGTAGGAGCTCCAACATGATGAGGCAAAGCCTGTGGGTGAAGAGACAGGAAAAGGGTCTTCAGGACACCTTGGCTGCTCTGCAAACACAGGATTTCTCCTGTGGGAAAATCAGCCCTGCAGACTGGCAAAGTGGTTCAGCTTTCCTGGGGAAATGTCAGCTATGGAGAGCACATAATGGCTGCCACCTGTTAAAAGTCAGTGCTTCTACATCTTCTATCCAATTTCAAAATACTTTGACATCAGAAACGTGTGTCTGAGATGCAGGCCTCACTCCTGGTGATGCCCTTCCGTCAGTTCCTTTTAAGTTTCAGCTTTGCAACCATATTCCCCCCAGAACCCAAAGGCGTTTGTTTCCCGGAAGCTGCACGGGAAAGCTCACCTGGCCCGGACACGGAAAGGATTGACAGATTGGAGTGTCTGAGAGTGAGGGATAGATGGCTGTGTCAATTTCAGTTTCTCTTGGTTTTGTTTCTTTTGTTCTGTTTTCTCCAGGTTTCTGCAGCAATTTGCAATTTATTTATTTGTTTAAAGTCCACTTGAAAATCTGTGTGTGAATTTTGAAGCACTTTAAACATAATATGTGCTCTTTCATATGCAATTTTGGCCTATATAATTCATTTTTGTTTCTTATTTCCACTAATACACATTTTGTGGAACATTCCCGCTAGTATGTACATTTTGTATCAAGTTTTGAATTGAAGAACTGCATTATGCTAGAATCATTGAACTGTAGACTTGGAAAGGGCCCCAAGACTCATCTAGTCCACCCCGTGCGATGCAGGAATCGCAGCTACAGAATCCTTTGCAGAAAGCATCCAATCTCCAGGAGGGTCTATCAGCAGGGGGCCAGTCCACTGTCCCTCAGACCTTGTGGGGGGCCGGACTATATTTTGAAGGGGAAAAAATGAATGAACTCCTATGCCTCACAAATAACCCAGAGATGCATTTTAAATAAAAGCACACATTCTACTCATTTAAAAACACACTGTTTCCCGGACCATCCACGGGCCAGATTTAGAAGGTGATTGGGCTGGATCTGGCCCCCGGGCCTTAGTTTGCCTACCCATGGTCTATCGCTTCCTCAGGGAGTCTGTTCCTCTGTCAAAACATCAGTTCTTCCAAATGTTCAGTCAGAATCTGCTTTCTTGTAACTTGAATCCCTTGGCCCAGGTCCTACCCTCCAAAGCAGGCTGAAAAAGTACAGTTTGTGTACAGGCTTGGAAGCTTGGATTGATTCTCATTCAAATGTTGCTGGACAGGCTTACCACCCCCACCCCCATGTATGTCCCTGTGTGTGAAATCTGAGAAAGGGGGATTCCGGACATCATCATCATTATAATCATCATCATAATTTATTATTTATTATCTGGATGGGTTTCCCCAGCCACTGTGGGTGGCTTCCAACAGAATATTAAAATACAATAGTCTATTAAACATTAAAAGCTTCCCTAAACAGGGCTGCCTTCAGATGTCTTCTAAAATCTGGTAGTTGTTTTTCTCTTTGACATCTGGTGGGAGGGCGTTCCACAGGGCGGGTGCCACTACTGAGAAGGTCCTCTGCCTGGTTCCCTGTAGCTTTGCTTCTCACAGCGAGGGAACTGCCAGAAGGCCCTCAGCACTGGACCTCAGTGTACGGGCAGAATGATGGAGGTGGAGACGCTCCTTCAGGTATACTGGACCAAGGTCATTTGGGGCTTTAAAGGTCAGCACCAATACTTTGAACTGTGCTTGGAAATGTACTGGGAGCCAGTGTAGGTCTTTCAAGACCGGTGTTATATGGTCTCGGCGGCCGCTCCCAGTCACCAGTCTAGCTGCTGCATTCTGAATTAGTTGTAGTTTCCAGGTCACCTTTAAAGGTAGCCCCACATAGAGCGCATTGCAGTAGTCTAAGCGAGACTAGAGCATGCACCACTCTAGCGAGACAAACTGCGGGCAGGTAGTGTTGCAGCCTACTGCGGGCAGGTAGGGTTGCAGGTAGGGTTGCAACCTGCGTACCAGATGGAGCTGGTAGACAGCTGCCCTGGGCACAGAATAAACCTGTGCCTCCATGGACAGCTGTGAGTCCAGAATGACTCCCAGGCTGTGCACCTGGTCCTTCAGGGGCACAGTTACCCCATTCAGGACCAGGGAGTCTTCCACACCTGCCCGCCTCCTGTCCCCCCAAAACAGTACTTCTGTCTTGTCAGGATTCAACCTCAATCCGTTAGCCGCCATCCATCCTCCAACTGCCTCCAGACACTCACATTGACCTTCACCGCCTTCACTGGTTCTGATTTAAAAGAGAGGTAGAGCTGGGTGTCATCCGCATACTGATGAACACCCAGCCCAAACCCCCTGACGATCTCTCCCAGCGGCTGCATGTAGATGTTAAAAAGCATGGGGGAGAGGACAGAACCCTGAGGCACCCCACAAGTGAGAGCCCAGGGGTCTGAACACTCATCCCCCACCACCACTTTCTGAACACGGCCCAGGAGGAGGGAGCAGAACCACTGTATAACAGTGCCCCCAGCTCCCAGCCCCTCAAGATGGTCCAGAAGGATGTTATGGTCGATGGTGTCAAAAGCCAATGAGAGATCCAGCACAACTAGGAAACAGCTCTCACCTTTGTCCCTAGCCCACTGGAGATCATTGACCAGTGTGAACAACGCAGTTCCAGTCCCATGATGAGGCCTGGAAGGGATCCAAATGGTCCGCTTCTTCCAGGTGTGCTTGGAGTTGTACAGCAACCACTTGCTCAATCACCTTGCCCAAGAATGGAAGTTTTGAGAATGGGCGATAGTTGGCCATATTGGCCGCATCTAAAGATTTTTTTTAAAGAAGTGTTTTGATAACCACCTCTTTCAGCGGGTCTGGGAAGTCTCCCTCACAGAGAGAAGCATTCACCAGTCCGCGAAGCCCATCATCCAGCCCTTCCCGGCTAGCTTTTATAAGCCAGGATGGGCAAGAATCAAGGAGACAGGTGGTTGCTTTCACTCGTCCAAGCAGCCTGTCCACATCCTCGGAGGTAACAGATTGGAATTGATCCCACTCAACTTGACTAGACAGGACTCTAGCACTCTCCAACCCCAGCCCTGCTCCCACAGTGGAGTCTACCTCTTCCCAAATCTGAGTGACTTTAACTGCAAAAAGCTTTGCAAAATCATTGCAGGAGATCATGTGGCCGTTACTGGGCCCTGATGTAGCAGGTGGTTCCGCTAAATTGCGAACCACCTGAAAGAGTCTCCTGTTGCTGTTTTCCACAGATGCAATAGAGGCACTGAAGAGTCTTCTTTGCTGTCGCTACCACAACTTGGTAGGCTCGACATTGAGTTCTAACCCGTGTCGGGTCAGCTTCAGAATGAGTTATCCGCCACTGGTGCTCTAGTTGTCTCAGCAATTGTTTCATTGCCCTCAGATCCATGGAAAACCATGGGGCTGTCTGGGCTCCATGCAATCAGAGAGGGTGCTTCGGAGCCAAACAGTCAATATTCCTGGTTAACTCCACATTCCAGTGGGCCACCAGGGAATCAGCTGAAAGGCCATCAACATGGGATAAAGCACCCCCTACCACTCTCTGGAAACCATTTGAATCCATTAAGTAATGGGCCGGACCATCCGAATTGGTCCCACCTCCCTGCAGAGGGGAAGGGTCACGAAGAAGTCCAGTTGCACCAGGAAGTGATCTGACCATGGCACTTCTTTAGTTTCTCTTTTACTTAGTGTCAGATCACCAACATCTATAGAGGTGAACACCAGGTCCAAGGCATGTCCGCGGCTATGGGTTGGACCAGACATATTCAGGGACAGCCCCATGGAGGCCATGCTTTCCACGCAGTCCTGAGCGGCCCCTTGTAAGGTCGTTTCGGCATGGAAGTTAAAATCCCCTAGGACAACCCAACTAGGTTTCTCCAGGAGAACATCCGCCAAGACCTGAAGCAGCTGTGGCAGGGAATCCTTGGTACACCAAAAGGAATCCTGTTCTGCCCCTATTGCCCAACTTCCAGAACATGCACTCAGAGAACTGGGTCTTCCCAATAGGACACCTGGTGCAAACTAATGACTTCCTAAAAATCACTGCAACCCCCACTCACTGCCCAAAAGGCCTGGGTTGCTGTGCGTAAGAGAAACCTGGTGGACAAGCAGCGGCAAGAACAGGCCCATCTGCTTTATCCAACCAAGTCTCTGTTACACATGCCAGGTCAAGTCCTCCATCCATGATCAAGTCATGGATGGCAGTGGTCTTTTGAATCATTGACCTAGCATTGCACAGCAGCACCTTCAGGTCAATTGGGTATCCCTTGCTGATTCCAGTATCCATCAAGTCAGGACCAGACCCTCAAACAACGACTAAACCTGCCTCCTCCATAATGACATGGTCTGCTCTTAGCGTAACTCCTCCTCCTACCCGTGATCACTGAGATCGGTTGTCCCAGTGCTTCCCCCCCGTGGAACCTACCCCACCCATTCTGTTGGCTGGAACCCACTCCCAGGCAGCCCTGACTCCTTCCCTTAAGAACAAAATAAAACCTTTTAAAAAACACACACAAAACACAATAAAACAATACAATCCAAAAACAGAGAAAATTGCAAACACACCAAAATTAAACAAATTCCTGAACCCAACTAAACATCCATCCCACCCACCCCCCACAAAAAAGAATTAAAAGGGAAAAATAAATTTTAAAAACATTTTTAAAAGAACTCTGCACTGCTCTGAGTCCTCCTGGGCAGCAATAGCAGCAGCGGGAACCATTCCTATGAGGCCTCGCTTCGGGCCAGGTGGTGAATGGCAGGAACGGGGCCCTTAGGCACCCACACAGAATAAAATATTCCTCCCATGCTCCACTCTGCAAGAGCATGGGGAGTCAACTGTAGACCACTGCTCTGATCTACAGTTAAGCGGTATAGAATTTTTCTGAAATAAATAACTACATGTATTTGACAGCAGCACATGAGTACATAAGAAGAGCCTGCTGGATCACGACATGTCCCCCCTGCCTAGCATCCTGGTCTCACAGTGGCCGAACAGATTTCCCCATGGGAAGCCACCAAGCAGGATGGGAGTACAAGAGCCACTGGGATTCAGAAGCGTTGTTGCCTCCAGGTGTGAAGGCAGAACATAACCATCAAGGCTAAGAGTCATCAACAGCTCCATGAATTTGTGCAATGCCCCTTTAAAGGTATCTAGGTTAGTGGCCATCAGTGCCTCCTGTGGGAGTGAGTTCCATAGTTTAACTGTGTGTTTCATCATGTCTCCCCACATTCAGCTTCACTGGATGTGCACAAGCACAGGCGTGGTAGAGAGAAACCTTTCTCTCTCCACTTTCTCCAGACATGCACAATAGTATAAACTTATATCATGTCACCTGTTACTCTCCTTTTCTCTAAACTAAAAGGTCCCAAATGCTGGAGCCTTTCTTCCCAGGGGAGGCACTCCATCTCCTTGCTCATTTTGGTTGAGGCAGAATCACTGAGTGGATTATCTGTTGCAGAACTGAAGGACACACCTAGACCTGCTTGCCCTGCAGTAACATTTGTTTAGGTTTTGTTATCAGAGGCTCTTGGAATACACAAGGTTGTTGGTTTTTTTCTGTTTTAAGGGGCATAGCTTTTTTATATTGTACATGTTGGGCACCAGGAGATAATTTTTTGAAATACTAAGCAGTTCAGGAATACTATTAAGCAAGCAAGCAAGCAAGCAAGCAAGCAAGCAAGCAAGCAAGCAAGGCTGTCCTAACTTTGCTCATCACTCCTGTTAACCAGTGGTTGAAACACAATTTCAAAAAAAATTCATAAGTCATAAATAGATGCCACCTCACACTGCTGTTCTGAAATGGCCTTTGCAACCTGGTGCCTTTCAGATGTTTTCGACTACAATTCCCATCATTTAGCCTCAACCACCTAGAAGGCTCCATATTGGCGAAGCCGCCTTTGAAAGTTTAAGAGTGCTTCCAAGAAGAACAAATGTCATCCTTGCTTACTAATGGTCTTCTTTCAAAAAGAAGTTGTGCTAATGGCTGTGGGTTCTCCAGACTGTGGATGAATTTGTTTCAGACACCGGACTTTGTCTTTTTACAGGAGCCTCCTTCAGACAACCCTGTATATCACTTCAGTGGTGAAGCAGAGAATTCTCCTTTCTCTCCCCCCAACCACCCTTCCTGCTGCTTCTGCATCACTGACCTGCTGGAGCAAAATGGGAGGCAGGGGACCAAAAACCTGCCAATCCCAAGAAAAAAACAGTCCTAGCACACACAGCTTTGCGTATTAAAAACTCTCTTAAACCGCAGTACCATTATGACCACAGAAATAGCATGGAGTTTGCTTCCTCTGCCCTGGTGCTGAACATATGTACTTGGCTATCAGCACCTCTTTGTTGTAGGAGAACAGGGCCCCTTTACGGCAGTGTGGGGAGGGCGTTGGTGGGGCTGCAGGGATTGTGGAAGGTCACGCCTCTCCCCACATGCCTCTCCCACTGGGAGCCTCTGCTGCATCAGGGTCCCTTCCACAAACCGCTTCTTGGCCTTTTGGCTAAGATCAAGTGTAGTACCTTTCACAAAGGAGTCTGGACTCAAGCCTTTAACACGACACTTCCATGTGGGTTCTGTACACAGATGGCAATGCTCAAGCACATGTCCTTCCTGTGGGGACACGCTCAAGAGTGATGGGCCTCCATTTTATATGGGGGCTGCTCTCCCACGAAGGGGATCGGTTCAGGTGACAGTATATACCTAATTCTCATATCTAGACCCTGTCATCAGAACAGAGTGAGCACTGAAAAGACTAGAGTAACTTATTTCTGATCCGGGGGCTGTGCTCTCTGCCTCCTGCACTACTCTGGCTCTTGTTGGCTTGGAGGTGAAGTGGGTGGCAGAAAGGCCTACTCATTGGCCTGGAGAGCACCGTCACCTAATTCTTGCAAGTGGAAGGTGCTATGTATTGAAATTCTCACCCTGGCCACCAGGAGTATCGTGTATATAGTTTTCACTCAGGTCCACATCAGTTACTTTAGGCGGGAAAGCCTGGGTTGTTTTTGTTATAATGTTGACAGCCGGCTGCCTATAAAAGTAGGCCAGCTGAGCTGTTTGCTGATCAGTTCAGTTCCAGCTTACTATAAAGAACCACTTGGAGAAATCTCTGTATCATCTGATTTGTCTACCCACTACTTAATAGAAGGAATTCAGGGTGTCATCCAGACTGACCCCGCAAACCCACAACATCATGCATAGGTGCCATGGTGGCATGTGTCCTGTTTAGGTCTGCCTCCATCACCTGCCACTCTCTGGGTGGTCATTTAGGGGCTCCCAGGGCTGTGGTCCAGCCTAGCTGCAGCCTTGTCCAAACAGATGTGTCTTTTCGCCCCCTTGAAAGGCCAGGTGGAGGGAACTAATGCTCTTGAGAAGCATATGGCAAAACCACTGCAGAAGACTAAGACACCAAGCAGTCCAAGGGGGATTGCGCTATTGCGTTACAAGATCCATCTCTTGCTTTGCCTTCCCCCCTTTTCACTTCTGTCAAAGATCTACCCAGTTCCTGCTTGCTCCCTCTCAGCTCATATAAATAATTGCCCTTTGCAAAATCCAAGCTGCTTGGGGATGCTTTGGCTAGAATGTCTGCAGTTTGATATACAACTTTCAAGATAGGCTTCCATGAATAGGACATTACAAGAAGCTGACCAGACAAAAACAAGTCATCCTGATATGTTAGTTTGGCCTTGACATTCTTGGTTCAGATCTGAGTGAGCTGCAGCAATGAGGCGAACATGCTGTTCCAGCAGCGTAGCGTGGGTTGTCAGCCCTCGGGGCAAGGGAAGTAATTTGCGCCCCCTAATCCCTAACCTGCCGCCGCTGCCAGCTTCTTCTTGCTGCTGCCTGGGCTGGGGTATTTACGGTAAGGTAGCCATGGTGGCGGTGGCGGGTCCGTGTCAGGTGATCTGAGGCGAGTTGCCGCTGGCGCTGCCGCCCAAACGACGCCGCTTGCCCGGAGGAGGAGGGCAGAGAGGCAAGGAAAATGCAACATGGCCCAGCAGCTGCAGCAGCAGCGGCAGCGGCGGGGCTGTGAGGAGGGGCTGCCTGGCACGCCCTCCGTGGCCCTGAGGCGCGGGGACCGCGGCGAGCGCTGAGAGCCGCTGCCTGCTGGACGCCTTCAGCCCGGACGTGCACACAGCTCGTCGGTTCCGCGAGACATGGGGCTCTGCTACAGCCTGCGCCCGAGGCTCTTCGGCGACTCCGGAGGCGGCGAGCGCCCCCCCAATGTGGCGCCCGGTGCGGCCGGCCCCCCCTGCACCCCCCACACTACGCCACTGTGCTGTTCTTCTTCTGGAGCCTCATGTTTCTGGGGCCCAAACCCCTCTGGCTCATGTCCGTGAGAAACTATGCAGCCAATTAAAGATTCTCACTAGCCCCCTGCACCAAAAGTAAAAAGGCCACACTGTGAACATAATTGACATTCTGCTTGGGAACAGCAGCAGCAAGAGCCACAGAGGTGGAGGATCATTTCACAGACATGGTGTCCAAGGAAATGGGGGTGGGGAGGGAGGAGGAAAAGTGGAAACTCAGGTGCCAGTTTTTAAAATAACACTTATACAAATAAGCAGCTGGAAAGGAAACATTAAGGGAGCCTGATGGAACTAGTGCTATAGGACAGATGACGGGACACAAAGGCAACTAGTGCCTCAGCAGAATTGATGGAATAGTTCTGCTTTCCTTTTCTCCAAGTACAGTGGTACCTCGGGTTAAGTACTTAATTTGTTCCGGAGGTCCCAGAAACTGTTCTTAACCTGAAGCGCCACTTTAGCTAATGGGGCCTCCTGCTGCCACCGCGCCGTGGGAGCACGATTTCTGTTCTCATCCTGAAGCAAAGTTCTTAACCTGAAGCACTATTTCTGGGTTAGCGGAGTCTGTAACCTGAAGCGTATGTAACCTGAAGCGTATGTAACCCGAGGTACCACTGTGTTACATTTCAGCAGAACCCAAGAAGTTGCTGTGGGCCACACAGCAAATGGGTGGGCTTTTTCCTCACTTTCCTCACCTGGTTGCTAGGTAGGAGTTGTTGTGGTTTTCGTTACACTCTATCACCTCACCCTAACGTCCCAGGTGGGGTTACAATAATTAAATCAAAACATTAATTTTAAAGCACAGAATTAGATAATATCAAAAACGTTTTAAAACAATATGGTAAGGTTGGTTGGCATCTGCCTGTTTCAAGAGACAATGGAGTGCCCCTCTGGGGGTGAAGTCAAGCCGCTGTGTTAGAAGCACCAAAGTGACCTCCCCTGTATGAAAGCCATGGCAGTGTGTATGGAGGTCCTGGGTTGCCCATATGACAAGACCTCCCTCTCAGCCTCACTGATCTGCCCCAAAGGAAAGCCTGATGGAACTAGTGCTATAGGACAGATGAGGGAACACAAAAGCAACTAGTTCCTCAGCGGAATTGATGGAATAGTTCTGTTTTCCTTCTCTCCCTCTCTTGCATTAGGTTTCTGCCAGGAAGACCTGGGTTCAATTTCCTACATTTGGTGATCTTAGACCATTCACTATTTTTGAATTCATATCTGACATCTTTGTCCCTCGGAATGGCAAGCAATGCATAGAAAACATATAGATGTTTTACATAAAACATTTAGCTGTGGTTCCTGTATTGCAGGAGGTTAGACTAGTTGACCTTTGGTTTTCCTTCTAAATCTTCAATTCTATGATTCTATGAAACCATACTAAAAAAAAAACATTTAAACAAAAGTGATTCAGCAGCATCTTACCAGTTAATAACTTAGAACCATCAAAATAATAAAGGATACTTTTCCCATATCCTAAAGATTGATTTTCTTATTATATGGTTCTGAAATGTTTTATGGACCATAGGTATGTATGCCATCCAAATATATTATCATGTCCTTCTAAATCTAGAATGTCTGCACTTTCCAGCACAATCCAGTCCCTGTTCCAGCAGATACAAGATGCTTCATTATAAAGTGATTAAATGAAAGTGCTTCAGCAGCATCTTACCAGTTAATAACTTAGAACCATCAAAATAATAATGAAAACGAGGGGTTATCCAAGAAAATGTCCTAATGAGGATGCATACCTCAACAAAACTGTTTTCATTACTTGGCTAATCACAGAATCATAGAGGTGGAAGGGACCCAATGGTCATAGAGGCAGTGAGGCAGGTGCTGGACCTCTTGGAGCAGCACATTCTGCAGTCCTGGGACCACCACCAGGAAGGTCCTCTGATCCCAAGTCTCCCTCTTCTCCAAGTCTGTGGGTGGAAGAACACATAGCAGGGCTTCTTCCTGTGACTGCAGCACAACAGCAGGCTTGTGTAGGCAATGGACATTCTTGGGAGACAAGTTGAAATGTGACAGAACACAGTCAGCAACTTTTCTTGCAGAACTCAAGGCGCTTGAAAGACTTTGTCGCAGGTATGTTTACAAGGCACTGTTGATTGGTGCGTAAGGGAGCAAGCCAAAGCTTCTGCAGATGAGGGGGTTATTGGATGCCAGCATGCTGCACCTTTAATTATCTGTTGGAGAAGAGGGAGGTCCAAAGGCAGAGAAGAAGGCCTATCACTAGAGGCTGCCTTCTTACGGTGGTGGAAAACTTCTTCAGCATTGCTCGCGTGGTGGTGGTGGGGGATAGAAAGGGATGTGTTAGGGGAAGTGAAGTAAGAAGGCAGTGGTTTTCATTCAGATGTGTATTCACTACTATCAATGGTTTTCAGTCTAATGGCCACATTTTCTTCTGCACAAGCTTTTTTTTGGGGGGGGGGCACTTGCCAGTAGCAGGTGGAGCCAGAGGCAAAAGTGGATAGGGCAACAAAAGGGGAAAAAATGCCTTGGTACAGCAGACTAGTTTCTACACATCATCTTCTCCACCCTCCATTTAAGAACCATGATCAGCATTTAAGTAAATGTTTCAGCCAGGGGTAAACCCTAGATGTGGGTGTGAAGCAACCTTACTGTATGTTTGTGAAACATGGACCACTTATAAACGTCATCTCCAACACCTCGAAAGATTCTATCAACCATGTCTCTGAAATTTTTTACACATCACTTGGGAAGACAGGCAAACTAATGCCAGTGTACTGGAAGAAGCAAAGATCACCAGTGTTGAAGCAAAGATTCTTCAACATCAGCTTTGTTGGACTGGTTGTGTTGTATAGATGCCTGGTTAATGTCTTCCAAAGCAACTATATACTCTATTCTGAACTTAAAAATGAAAAGCGTAATGCTGGTGGTCAACAAAATAGGTTTAAAGACTCTCTCAAGGAAAATCTTTAAAAAGTAGCATAAACACCAACAACTGTGAAACACTGGCCTGCAAGTGCTCCAGTTGGAGAACAGCCATTAAAAAGGTGTCATAGGCTCTGAAGACGCTCAAACTCAGGACGAAAGGGAGAAACGCGCTAAGAGGAAGGCACGTTTGGCAAACCCTCACAGTGATCAACTCCCAGCCAGAAACCAATGTCCCCACTGTGGAAGGATCTGTGGATCCAGAATTGGCCTCCACAGTCATTTACGGACTCAATGTTAAAACCATGTTCATGGAAGACAATCTTACTCGACTATGAGTGATCGAAGAAGAAGAAGAAGAAGAAGAAGAAGAAGAAGAAGAAGAACTGTTTCAGCCAGGGGAAAGCCCAAGAGGAGGGTGTGAAGCAGGAGTCAGTGAGGGGCATGGCCTGGGCAGTGGGGGCATGGCTGAGGAAGGGGTCCGGCATTTGGGAGAGTTCTAGGGGTCAGAGAAGAGAGACTTAGGAGGCCACATCTGAGCTCGTGGCCTGAGGTTCACACGTCTGGTTTAGTACATGGCTGTTCCTCCATCACAGACTCTGTGTGCCCCACCCGGATTGTCCTTAAAATAAATTTATTTATTATTTATCAACAAATTTATATTCTCTTATTCGTTAAAAAACAGAACTGTTTACAACAAATGTACATAAAACCATACCATAAAAACCACATTAAAAAGTATTATAGCAATATGATTTACTAACTGCCTGCATAAGCCTAACCGAATAAACAAAAGTTTTCAGCAGGCATTTAAAGGTTAAGACAGAAGGCACCTGCTGAATCTCTAATAGCAGAGTGTTCCACAGGAGTGGGTGGATGGCGCTCAAGATTTGGCTTCTTATTGCTGCCAAATGAGCCCCACTAACTTGGGGAAGGACCAAAAGTGCTTCTGCACCTCAGTGACTGAGCTGGGATATAAGGGTTCAGGTGGTCTCTGAGTCATGCTCAATCTAAGTTGCTCAAAGTTTTACCAGTTAATACAAGGCCCTTGAACCTGGCTCAGTAGCAGGTGGGCAGCCAACACAGGTGTTTAAACAATGTAGTCACATGTTGTCTGTCAGATTTCGCCATCAGCAGTCTGGCCACCACATTCTGCATAAGCTGGGGCTTCCAGACCAACAATTAAGTTCCACTTTCTGCAAAGTGTTAGCAGAACTAAAATCTGGACAGGGAACAAAACATTATTCAAAGCCTTGTGTAGAATTTGATATTTTCACTTCTGGTGAATGTTTGTTTTCAAGGACAAAGTTGATTTCTTGAGGTGACTTCAGATTTTGTAAATCAGCTAAGAGAGAGGGATTTTTTAATGATGAATTTGCCTAACATTATGCTAATTAAGAACCTCTTTAATCTTTGGTATGATCAAGGGAGAGAGTGATAGTCAAAGTGTTGTTTTTATGACACTAAAGGATTAGCCAAGGTTTCTGGCAGAGCGACAGACAACTTTAAAAGTGAAACTGATTTGTAAGTCATAAACTCAACTATAACCTATTGATGATTATATCTTGCTCCAGGGGTTAGGACCTGAGCCAATGGATTCAAGTTACAAGAAAGGAGATTCCAACTAAACATCAGGAAGAACTTTCTGAGGGTAAGAGCTGTTTGACAGTGGAACAAACTTTCTTGGAAGGTGGCGGACTCTCTTTCCTTGGAGGTTTTAAGCAGAGGTTGGCTGGTCATCTCTCATGTATAATCTAGTTGAGATTCCTGCATTGCAGGGGGTGTGATTAGATGGTTTTTGGGGTAACATTCAGCTCTACAACTTTATGGTTCTAAGATTTCTACATTTAACTTGAGGATTGTCATTTGTCCAGTTTTTACTTTAACTTTAATTTATTTGAATTAGTTTTGGCATGCATTTTAAACGATTGATTGCTTGTTTTTATGCATATTGTATTATTTATATGATGTTAGCCGCTCTGAGCCCAGCTCTGGCAGGGGAGGGCAGGGTACAAATAAATTATTATTATTATTCTTACATTTCTAAAGTATGTAAGAATTCTCCACACATTTCTTTTGCTACTATTTACGAAGACCATCACTAAGACAACCCCTGCCTTCAAGCTTACAATCTAAAAAGGGAATAGGAGTTCGGAGGGAAAAGCAGGCAGAGTTCATAAAATCTCTCTCTGTGTGTGTGTGTGTGTGTGTGTGTGTGTGTGTGTGTTTGTGTATGAATCATAGAATCATAAAATCATAGAATTGTATATTTGAAAGCGACCCTAAAGTCATCTAGTCCAACCCCCTGCAATGCAGGAAAATCAACTAAAGCATCCTAAATACAGTACGATCACATACCTGCCAAGTGCCCTGGGGAAAAACGAGACATCCTGTTTATTCACATTAGATCGTGGCAGCCATTTTGGGTGCTGGGCTCTCTTGCACCTCACACTTTGCTCGTCTGGAAAAAGGCCCTTCAGGGCAGCAGGCGATGTCGCCCCGAAAAAGCACTTTTCTAGGGTGACAGTGATGCGCGGGTCACGTGACTTGCCTGGGAGCATGTTTTAGAAGATGCACATCCTCGTTTTGAGTCTCCAAAAGTTGGATGGCATGTGATCACATCTTACACGCATGTAACTTTCTTGATTTCAACCATACACAACCAAAGCAGGCTGGCTTAAATTGCACAAGTTAAATCCAACCAAGGCAGACAGCTTAAAATACATTTTGGCACTGGGTCTGTTTGGGTTACCCTGTGTATAAAGAGCTTTTAAGTTCTATGACTTACTTGGGGGGCAGGGCCTGCTCAATGTGCAAGCTCTGGGATGCTGATGCCTGGGGGGCAGGGCAGGAGCCCTGCAAGAGCCCTGCAAGATTCCCAGAGCTAGAGCCCTGCAAGATTCCCAGAGCTGAGAAGCCCTTGTAACCCAAAGCAAGGCAACAAGCCTAGAAGATCTTTCAAATCTGGGTCAGCTTGAGCTACCTGACACAAAAATAACTTTTCAGCTTTCCACCTTGCTTGCTGGGCAACGCCTACATGGTGCTGGTTTATCTCTCTCTCTACCCCCTCTTCTTCTTCTTCTTCTTCTTCTTCTTCTTCTTCTTCTTCTTCTAATTTATATATTGCCCTATACCTGGGGGTCTCAGGGCAGTTCACAGAACAAAATCAAAATATAAAACCACAAAATATATAATAAAAACAACAACCCAATAACCCTCTCGCCCTCATAAAATAACACATTTTAAAAGGGCATAGGATGTCAAACAAATCAACCAAAGGCCTGGTTAAAAAGGAACATTTTCGTCTCGCGCCTAAAGGTGTATAATGAAGGCACCAGGCAATCTTCCCTGGTGAGAGCATTCCACAGACAGGGAGCCACTGCAGAGAAGGCTCATTCTCGTGTTGTCACCCTCCGGACCTCTCAAGGAGGAGGCACATGAAGAAGGGCCTCAGAAGATGATCTCAGGGTCCAGGTAGGTTCATATGGAAAGAGGCAGTCATGAGGTATTCTGGTCCTGAGCCGTTTATGGCTTTATAGGTCTAAACCAGCACTTTGAATTGGGCTCGGAAACTAATTGGTAGCCAGTGCAGTCAGACCAGGATCGGTGTAATATGCTCAAGCTGTCCTGCTCCGGTGAGCAACTTAGCCACTGAATTCTGCACTAGATGAAGTTTCTGAACCATCTTCAGAAACAGCCCTACATATAATGCATTGCAGTAAAGTAACCTTGAGGTTACCAGAGCATAGACAACAGTAGTTGGGCTATCCCTGTCCAGATAGGACTGGGTCACCAGCCGAAGCTGATGGAAGGCACTCTGGGCTACTGAGGCTACCTGAGCCTCGAGCAACAGCAAAGGATCCAGGAGGGCTGTTAAGCTATGAACCTGCTCCTTCAGAGGAAGTGTAACCCCAATCAAGAGCAGACGACCTCCCACCCATCTGGTCTAGGGAACCACCCACTAACAGTGCCTCAGTCTTATCTGGAGTTTCAGTTGGTTGGCTCTCATTCAGTCTAATACTTACGCAAGGCAATGGTTCAGCACATCAGCTGCCACACCTGCAGATGTAAAGGAGAAATAAAGCTGAGTGTCATCACTAGCTGTGGAGGCAGCTCCAAGGGTTTGGGTATATACGATCTTTGTGTATAGACAGAACCGCTGGAACTGAACATCCACGTACGTCCCTATTTTCACTGTTGGAGGGGATGAAGATGCGCTTATACTGTAACAGGAGAACCCCAACCCCATGAAGGTGTGGGGCGGCGGTGGTAGTGGTGGTGGTGGGGGTTGGACACAGAAGAATTTAATAAAAGAACATAATGTAGCAACAACATGACTGTGGTGTTTTGTAGTTGCATGTAATGCTAAAACCAACCGTTCCAGAGCCCCAGGAAAAAGGACCGTGCACTTCAGCAATGATGAGAACTTGTTACAGTGTATTTTCCAGCCTGCGGTGAGCCAAGGATAATATAACGCCGCCACCAAGCAGACTTCAAAGCACCGTCCCTCCTGCTCCGCTCGCTCCTGTGCACCCCGGCCATGCCAAAGCACACACCGACTGGACGGCTCTAAGCTCAGCAGCTGCTTGGTGTGTTTGACAGCTTTCCCAAACTCTTATAGCCCTTGTAAAAGGCCTTTCCAAGCAAGGCAACATCTTGACCACGCTATTTGCAAAGAATAACAATGAAAAAAAAAGACGGAGGGAGGGAGGCTTGCTTGTTGACTGAATGTTAAAAGTTTGTGTTCATTTCCTGGAAAAATATTCCTCTTAGATAGTACGTCAGGACAAGTAGGGGAAGCAGAACTTGCAGGTAAGGTTGAAGCAACCTTGCTGAGAAGCCTGTCCTCAGGGCTGCATCTACCCTGTATGAATAAATTGGAATGTAATGTGCCATTGACACAATTGCCTCTGACTGCCCTCTCTCACTTTGTTAAACCCACTAGGCTCCCTGGTATACTCCAGAGATTAGGGTGAGGAAACAGGCTAGGAGATGGCTCAAATATGAGTGGAGGAAAACTGCGGTCAAATTCAATCAAACACTTGTGAGAGCTCATGATCGAACCTACCTAAGTGAAGGCAGCAAAGAAGGCATACTCTGCTGCCTCCATTGCATCCTCGTTGCGCCATTTGTCAGAGCTTTTCCAGGTAGTGTGGGGCCTCTTACAGTCTGGATTGAAGAAGGTGGGAGAACCGACAACAGCTCACTGTGACTTGTTTGCAAAGCATTTTGAGAATAAAATTGCTTGCATCCACTGGGATCTTGACTTCTCTATTACAGCAGATGAATCTCAAGTGGAGTCCAGAGCACTCTCTAGTCATGTTGTGTGGATGTGTTTCAGTTGGTGGGGCTCAAGGGCATGGACAAAGTGCTTGGATCAGTCAGGGTGACTGCTTGCACTCTGGAACTTTGCCCCTTTTGGTTAACCAAAACTAACAGCGAGTGGACAGCTGTCGGGGCCAGGGAGGCGATTAATGCCTCTTTGCAAGAGGAGGTGGCAGTGGTAAAAGTCTAGGGCTGCCATACATCCAGATTTTCCTAGAAATTACTCGGATTTCAAAGGTGGAATTGATGTCCAGGGGGAATTTCCAAAAGGTTGCACTTTGTCCTGGATCTTAGGCAAGTCATTTGAAAAATCGTGTTTATTTGGCTTTTTCTTCTTCTTCAGAAAGTTCAACAACTTTTGGGGTGTCCTGGTTATTGCTTTTTGAAATATGGCAACCATAGGTAAAGCCACACCTCAAGAAACCCTCTCTTGATTCAGAAAATCTAAGTAACTACCAGTCAGTTGCCATTCTCCCCTTCTTGGGCAAGGTTCTTGGAGGAAACTGATTTTCTAGATCCATTTCAATCATGGTTTAGGCCTGGGTTTGGCACAGAAACTGACTTCTGTTGACTTCTGTTGAGGAGGGATAGAGAAAATGTCCCTGTTAATTTTCCTCACACAGCCACTGGGGAATTTTGAGGGGGCCTAGCCCCTTCCTTGAAAATTTTGGGGGGTGCCCCTGATCGCCCCCAGATGCTGCACCTGCTCTGAAGGAGCAGGTACATAGCTAGAGGATACTTCTGGATCCTTTACTGTTGTTTGAGGCTCAGGTGGTCTCAGTGACACAGAGTGCCTTCCATCAGTTTCAGCTGATGGCCCAGCTATACAGCTGCTGCTGCTGCTGCTATTGTTGTTGTTATTATTATTATTATTATTATTATTAGGTACACCACCATATTCCCCCGGGTCTCAGGGTGATTAGAACATAAAATCACAACATAAAAACACAAAATACATAATATAAACAAAAACAAGCCAATAACCCGTCCTCTCCAAACCCAAGCTCCCCCCTTCAACTGAGCACTTCCACAACTCTATTGACAGTGTTTTGAATTATTAGTCCCCAAATACCATATTTACTTGAGTCTAATGCGCCATTGAATCTAATGCACATCTCAGTTTTCAGAACCTTGAAACCCCCAAAAAGTACAGTGGTACCTTGGTTCCCGAACTCAATCTGTTCTGGAAGTCTGTTCGACTTCCAACACTTACTTCCGGGTTTGCAGCATTCAGGACCCGATTTGTTCTTCAACTAAGCCGTTCAGGAACCAAGGTACCACTGTATTTGCTGGCGAATGTAAATGTGTCTTTGAATATAATGCACACCTTAACTTTCACAACATAATTTGGGCAAAAAAGGTGAGCATTAGATTTGAGTAAATTCGGTAGTTTTTGCTAAACCTGAAAAGGCTATGTGTGGCGTATGGTCAGTGGACATGGGGAACTAGGATAGTTCCTTAAATGTTCCTGGTAAATTAGAGTATTAAAGTATTAAAGCCTGGTGCCTCCTTCCCAAAGCCTGGGAAGCTTCTGCCTGGCCTAGGGAGGGAGGTGTGATGCTCACAAGCACAAGGTTGTGGCATTGTGATGTGGCTCCACGCAATTGTCGCCGCAAGCTGGTGCCTCTGGCCCTAACTGTTCCCCGATGGAAAATTTATCTGCATGCCACTGCTATGGTTAATGGTGGCAGAACTCTGGTGCCCTCATGAAAGCTTAGGTTGGTGCCCTGTAAATGATAATTGAGAGGAATGGGGAAGCTCTTTGGGTATTTGGATGTTGGTCTCTTAAGAGTGCCTCAGTCCCAGTAACCTGCCTGATCTGCATTTCCAAAAACAATAAACCTAAATGCCACTGTCTTTTGTAAGCTGCACATCTTCAGAATTTTGCAGTGTAATTCTCCAACCAAACTGATTTGTACAAAAATGCAAAAGTTAGAAGGCAGTGTGCATAAAGATGTGAAAATAAGATGCCAACAAAACCACTATAATGGGGGTTATAATGATTGCAAAGATGTGTTTCCTTAGGCAAAATTATATTACAATGGAGAGAGAGAGAAATTGGCACTGATGAATTTTTATGAGGACTTAAAAGAAATCCACAAACTGATGTGGAAATATGACAAACTGAACTTCAGTCTGGGAAAACAAGAAACTGAAAGTAACCAAAGTTGACAGATATGTCCATTTGAAGTGAACCATTTGTGTTCAGGCTCCTTGAATTTGATTGGGAAATTACCTTCAGCACCATAAACATGAAGAGTGACAGCAACCTTTCCCTAACCTGACATTCTCCTAACATTTTGGACTACAACTCCCATCAACCCCTGCCAGCATGACCTTGTTAGCGCAGGCTGATGGGAGTTGTAGTCCAAAACACTCAGTCTGGTTTACGGTATAGTGATATAAAGCAGTTTAAAGCAGGCAATTTTGCACACTGTTTTCTAACAGTAGACAATTTCTTTCTCTCTCTCTTTCTTTTACCAAAAGGAGTGCTTATTATTCATTCCCTCTTTCATAATGTTGGCCCACTTCTTGGAAAACTAGCAATACAAGTGGAAAATATTTGAGGTATCGAGGGACAAACACATGATGTTTGAACACACTTTTAAGTTTTGGGCAAAAAGAAGAGAGGAAGAATTGGTAGGGATCCAGAATGTTGAAGGCAGTGTAGCTTCTGAATGTAGAAGTGAAAGTTAAAAAATGTAAAGGCTGGGGAAAAAGCTAAAGATAAATTCAAAAAGAATGGAGGAAGGGCACAATTACATGCCGCTTGGCAACAATAGCCAGCACAGTGCACTTCAGTGTTTGAAGTGCAGGAGCCCAAAGAGACTAGAGTTCAAATTCCCAGATTCAGAGAGTGGCCTTGGGCCAGTCACTGTCTTGCTCAGCCCAGCCTACCACACAAGTAGTGCCATCTTAAGCATATCCGGGGCCGTGGTGCAAATATCCCTCCGGCACCCCACCCCCTCTTCCCCAGAGCTGTCAACCTTTTCCCAAGCCTCTGTGGGGATGGCTCTCCTCCGCAGGGGCTTGGGAAGGAAGCTGCACGTCCACCAGCCATATAGTTGGTGGGGTGCAGCTTCCATCTTAAGCCTCTGCAGGGTCGCTCTCCTCCTGCGGAGGCTTGGGAGGCAAGCTGCATGCCTGCCAGCCATGTGGTTGACAGGGCACAGCTGGCGGGTGTGCAGGAGGGAAAGGGGAGGCCGCCGGCAAAGCCACACAGCTTCCCCACTTGCTGGGGTACCCCTGAGAGGTTGGCGCCCTGGCGCAACGCGCCAGTAAACCCAATGGGAAAGACAGCTCTGCACACAAGGTTGCTGTTATGATAAAAAAAAGGAGAGGGAGAATCATGTGCTTTCCGTCTGAAGACAGGCTCTAGCAGATTGAGCAGACGAGACCAACAGTGGGTCCAGTGGTCAATAAGGCAGTTTCTACACATGCTGTAGAGGAAAATGGGGGGCAGATGGGGCACAACAACCTGGGAAGGTAGCCCAACTAGGAGGAAAACTCTGATCCTAAACCTCCACTGCTTTGCAGCTGTACTCATTCATGGGAAAGGCTTTGGGATGAAACCCTGAGGTACAATCCATATGCACTGCCTTGTGGGACATCTTCAGGATAAGAAGAGCCTAAGGAGTAAACCCTACACAAATGTGGAGTGGAGTCCTTAAGACAGTTGGGTGGCATTTGGTATGCCTAAAATGCATTTTTAAGGAAAATAAATCCCTTGACACAGGAATGTGTTTTGTATTGACATGCAGATTTTCATGCAGAACTGGAATGGGACAAATTTATGAATGAAAATCTGTGAACCTGACATGGGCTGGGAAAAGGCTCGTGCATCCATCCCCCTAAAACCTGTTTTACCTGTGGGCTGGAGCTGCTGAATGAGGTAGCCCTTCCTTTCCTCCGTGTCTCTTACTGCTTATTCTAAAGCTAAAAGGTCTTCAGCTTCCTCTGTTACTGGTCCAAGCTTAGGCCTTACAGGGGAATGTGTTAATGAAAACAGATTGTAGATTGTCTCAATTCAATTTTCTACTGCAGGCCTGCAATCAACCTATTTACTGGTTAAGTGAAGTCAATACAGTATATGTGCAGTCTTCCAGCCCCTCATAATTCACTGTGATTGACATATCAGCTTTTCCTGAAAAACTACTCCTATCCCCAGGGCCTGTGTGAGGCTTAATTGGCAGCTAAACTGGGAATAAAGTTTCCTTCTGTCACAGAAGCTGAAGAGGGGATTGCAAATATAATGGCCATGTTCTCTGAGAAGTTGGAGTGTTGCTGAACATTCCATGCCATCCTGCTTACTCAACTGCTTAGTATAACAGCCTCCACAGCAACAAACACAATGTAGTATAGAAGTATAACTCCAGATGTTCCATGGTATGGAGTGATGGCCCCAGAGGTCTTCTAAGGTCATCGTCAAAGCTTGCTAACATTCAGTTCCAGCCTCCTGGTTGAGGCCTCTCATACACCATTCTTTGATGGTGTATGTTCCTGGAGGTGATCATAACTTGGCTACATACTTTGCTTTCAGATGCTACGATTCTTTGGCCCCCTTCTCCAGGGGTTTATAACTCAGCCATAAATATGTATGTCCTGGAATGCCTGTAGGAGTTCTGAGCCAAAAGGCAAATTTGTTTTGCAGAGATCCACAACAAAATATTGATGGACCTTAAAAAAAAATATTAAAATGAGTGTTGTTGAAAAAAAGAGAAACTAATTCAATTGAACTAAACAGTATATTATGGAAAAACACTGTGGAACTTGCAAAATGGGGCCAAGGGATCTAACATTCAGCTTGCTAGGTTAGGGGGCTATCTAAATAAATAAACAGGCCTCCCAAAGATCATAGAATCTTAGAGTTGGAAGTGACCTAAGGGTCATCTAGTCTAACCCCCTGCAATGCAGGAATCTCAGTTAAAGCATCCATGACAGATGGCCATCCAACTGCTGTTTAAAAACCTCCAAGGAAGAAGAGTCCACCACCTTTCGTGGGAGGTCAGCTTTTACTGTCAGAATTTTTTTCAAATGTTTAGCTGGAATCTGCTTTCTTGCAACTTGAAGCCATTGGTTCTACTCTCCAGATCAGGAGAAAACAAGCATGCTCCCTCCTCCATGTGACAACCCTCAAGATATTTGAAGATGGCTATCATATCTCCTCTTAGTCTCCTCTTTTCCAGGCCGAACATACCCAGCTCCTTGAAGTGCTCCTCATAGGATTTCGTTTCCAGACCCTTGATCATCTTGTTTGCCTTCCTTCCTCTACACATAGACACAGTATTCCAAGTGTGGTCTGACTAAGGCATAATAAAGGTAAAGGGACCCCTGACCATTAGTCCACTCGTGACCGACTCTGGGGTTGCGGCGCTCATTTCTCTTTACTGGCCAAGGGAGCCAGCGTACAGCTTCTGAGTCATGTGGCCAGCATGACTAAGCCGCTTCTGGCGAACCAGAGCAGCGCACAGAAACACTGTTTACCTTCCCGCCAGAGCGGTACCTATTTATCTAGTTGCACTCTGACGTGCTTTCGAACTGCTAGTTTGGCAGGAGCTGGGACAGAGCAACGGGAGCTCACACCGTCACAGGGATTCGAACCGCCAACCTTCTGATCGGCAAGTCCTAGGCTCTGTGGTTTAACCCACAGCGCCACCCGCATCCCAAGACATAAAAGAGTGGTGCTATTACTTCCCTTGATCTGAACACTATACGTCTGTTGATGCAGCCTAAAACAGTGTTAGCTTTTGTTGCAGCTGCATCACACTGTAGACTCATGTTAAGCTTGTAATCTACCAAGACCCCTAGATCCTTTTCATATGTACTGCTAGTAAGCCAGGTGTTCCCGTTCCTCTATTTATGCATCTGGTTCTTCCTGCCTAAGTGCAGAACCTTACATTTGTCCCTACTGAAATTCATTTTGTTCGTTTGCACCCAGTTCTCCAATCTGTTCAGGTCATTTTGAATTCTGATTCTGTCTTCTGTGGCATTAGCTACCCCTCCCAGTTTGGTGTCACCTGCAAATTTGATGAGCATCTCCTCATTCCCTTCATCCAAGTCATTTATAAAGACATTGAACAACAACGGGCCCAGGACAGAACCCTGCGGCACCCCACTTGTCACTTTTTTCTAGGATGACAAGGAATCATTAATGAGTACTATCTGGGTTCGGTTAGTCAACCAGCTACAAATCCACCTTACAGTTACTTCATTCAACCCACATTTTACCAGTTTGCTCGTGAGAATATCATGGGGGACTTTGGTCTGTGATAGTTGGGAAGACTTATGTGGGAATGGTTAATGAAGCTAAGTATAGCCCTGTAGCTGGGTCAGGCCAAAGAACCACCCAAAATCCACAATGGCCAACCAGCTATTCATGAGATGCCCACAAAGGCAGGTGTGGCAAATCCCTTTCATCTTACATTACCTTGTGGGATACATTCCAGTGTTGGGCAGGGCCAGAGGCAAACATGAGTGGGTAGCTGATTCTGCCACTCTCCCCTTTCTTCACACTCTTCAGACAAGTGAGCAGGAGGCATTATCACATATCAATACACTTGAGCTTGGCTCTTTGCTAGGGAAAGGCGGGTGGTCTGTGAAGGATGGGTGGCCCAGGGAAAGTCCCTATGAGAAGTTAAAGGAGGCCTGCAGAATCACATTTACATACCCTCCAACATTTCTCCAATGAAAATAGGGACGTCTTATTCAATAGTAAAACGGTAAAGGGACCCCTAACCATTAGTCCACTCGTGACCGACTCTGGGGTTGCGGCGCTCATCTTACTTTACTGGCTGAGGGAGCCAGCGTACAGCTTCTGGGTCATGTGGCCAGCATGAGTAAGCCGCTTCTGGCGAACCAGAGCAGCACATGGAAACGCCATTTACCTTCCCACCGGAGCGGTACCTATTTATCTACTTCATTTTGACGTGCTTTCGAACTGCTAGGTGGGCAGGAGCAGGGAGCGAGCAACGGGAGCTCACGGGGATTCGAACCGCCGACCTTCTGATCAGCAAGTCCTAGGCTCTGTGGTTTCACCCACAGCGCCACCCACATCCCATTATCCAATAGTACTAACAACAACAATAATTGTATTATTTACACCCCGTTCCTCTGACAGGGTTGCCCCAGCCACTCTGGCTGGCTTCCAACATATATAAAAACATAATAAAACATTGAACATTAAAAAAACCTTCAATATACAGTGTTACCTCTGGTTACGTACTTAATTCGTTCTGGAGATCCGTTCTTAACCTGAAACTGTTCTTAACCTGAAGCACCACTTTAGCTAATGGGGCCTCCCAGTGCTGCCATGCCGCCGCCGTGCAATTTCTGTTCTCATCCTGAAGCGAAGTTCTTAACCCAAGGTACTATTTCTGGTCTGTAACCTGAAGCATATGTAACCTGAAGTGTATGTAACCTGAAGCGTATGTAACCTGAGGTACCACTGTACAGGGCTGCCTTCAGGTGTCTTCTAAAGGTTGTATAATTACTTATCTCCTTGGCTCAGGGGTCACATAACTCCAGTGTTTATTTTCTGGGGGGACGCAGGGGTACACATACCCCTAAACAGTTTGTGAATCTAAGTTTGGCCTCATTGAGGGGGCAGTATTTCAATATGAGCAGGAAAATGAGAGTACCTACCCCTAAACATTTTTTTAAGAAAAAAAAGCACTGCGTAACTCCATATCCTCCAACATTTCTTTGATGAAAATAGGGGTGTTCTAAGGAAAAGTGGGACATTCCAGGATAAAATCAGAAACAGGGATGGCTCCTGTAAATCTGGGGCTGTCCCTGGAAAATAGGGACACTTGGAGGGTCTGCATTTAGCTCCTGGGCCTGAGGTTCCCTACCCTGATTTAGGACTTTACAGGCCACTTCCACCACCTTGAATTTGTATATGAAACCCCGTATCAGGGGAATAAAAATTTTGCAATGTTCATTCAGGCATCAAGCCTTCTTAGCAAGCAAGATCAAAACACTTTGCAATGCAGCTCAGTCCAAGTCAGTTGGAAGGGAGCTGAGGGGTCTTGTGAAATCTTTTGCTTTGACCAAGCAAGAGATGAAACTCTTGGAAAACCTCAATTACCAATAACATTTTTAGGAAACTTGGCTGAAGATTAAATTGGCCACAAGAAATGCAAAGCTGGGAGCTCAAATTTCAAAGCAGGAAGATAATGATCAGCATTAAAATGTGGCGTCTCTTAAAATTAGAGAGTGATAATCTCTTGGGGAGGGTTACACACCCTCATCATCTAGGGCTGGTCTTTTGTAGTTCCTGTGCTAAAGCTGCATAGGGACCTATATTGACCCTGTTCTTTAGATAGCTCAGTTAGTTAGAGTATGGTGCTATTAACACCAAAGTTACAGGTTCAATCCCCACAAAGGACAGTTGCCTTGGAGGTTGGACTAGATGATCCTCAGAGGTCCATCCCAACTTTATGATTCTGTGACTTTGGGTGGCAGTTTTTTTGGGTATGGTGTTACAGAGCAAAAGTTAGTTTTGCACTGGAGGCTGTCTTGCTCTACTGGCATAGGTTTTGGTGCAAGACTTCATTGTTGATGGAGGATGCTTGTTCAGTGCAACAAATGACTTTTCTGTGTCAAGCTAAACTGGCTCAGGAGCTCCCATTGGTCTGCAAGGGCTGGTGGGGAGGGAAGTGAGTTGATGTTTGAAGAAAAGGAACTGAATTCAAATCCTGCATTTTTATTTTTATTTGCATATTTTATTACTGATTGAAAACCTTTCTCTCAGGGTTTCTGCAAATTAGCATTTGAGAGGATGGGGACAGGAAGCTGTATAACCTTGCTATTGATATCTGCCCTGAGGGAGAAGGAGGGGAACCAGTTTGGGCTTTTGAGGTTCCTTGCCCTATGTGTTAATCTGCACCCTTGCAGCTCCAGTCACTAACGTCCTCAAACCCAGGTCCAATGACACCTTCTGAGCACTTCCTCCAGCTAAGGTGCGGAACCTCTGGTCTATAGGTACTAATTAGACCTGCCAGACCATTTGAGCCAAGCCATGTCCACCTGCGCTACATCATATATGATGTCAGTGGTGGAACAGGTAAAGTATCAGGTGGGCCAAAAAGGGGAATTGTAGTCCCTGCCCATCAGCTGACTGGTTGTGCCTGCAAAACCTTTGAAAGGCACTTTGTAGTCCTGACTATCAGCTGATTGTTGGGGCTTCAAAGCACAGCTCAGGGATCTCTGCAAAGTTGAAGAGAGCTCTGTACAGTGGAAACCCCAACAAACAGCTGGATTCAACTTCACTAGGAAATTCCTCTTTGGGAACTTCCAGATATTGTTGGACTGCAAGCATGCCCAATAGTCAGGAATGATGGGACTTGTAGCCCAGCAACAACAGACCCTCCAAGTGTCCCTATTTTCCAGGGACATCCCCGATTTAGAGAAACCATCTAAATTTCTGATTTGATGCCAGAATGTCCCGCTTTTCCTTAGGATGTCCCTATTTTCATTGGAGAAATGTTGGAGGGTCTGGCGTTATCCAACCCCCCGAGCCATCTGAAGGCAGCCCTGTATAGGGAAGTTTTTTATGTTTAATGCTTTATTATGTTTTAATATATGTTGGAAGCTGCCCAGAGTGGCTAAGGAAACCCAGTAAGAAGTGTGGGGTATACATAGTAAAATTATCATTATGGAATGGGATGTCCCTATTTTCATCAGATAAATGTTGGAGGGTATGCAACTACTGGAGGACTAGAGGTTCCTGATTCCAGGTTGTGCAACAGGCTATGTAACAGGAAGTATTGGGGCTCCATCAGTCTGTTGCACCACCAGAACAAGCCCTTTTGGAGGCAGCCACCTCAAGAGGGATGGAAGATTTGCATATGGGTACTGTGCCTGCCTCCCTGTCTCCTGCCTGCTTTCTTGCAGCAGCAGTGCCTCCGCCTCCTTGGTATACAATGCCAACACCTTTTTTATAGGGGGAAAAAAGCACTGGTGACACCTATAGGTGTCTCCAATCGAGGCAGAGAATCATGCTGTTGTTTCACAGAATCATTTCTAGACTAGTACGTATTGCTATAATAAATATTAGTATAGCAATACTGGGCCTTGCAGGGCTAAAATAATCTATGCTTTCTTGACTCGTGTTAGCAGGGTATGGTAATTTCATTCTGTCACACTCAAATTGTCCAATTATTGAGTTGTTTTGCTTTTGCTTTGTTATGTGTTTTGTGCTTTCATTTTGTATTTTTATGTTTACAGTAAAGCTGATCCTCTGTTAAGCAATGTTCTTGTCCTGGCTTCTTCTCTGAAATAACCTGACAACCTTTCAGGAACTGGCAGTGACGTTTGGTTTTTGGAAGGCAGTTGAGCAATGTCCTGCTGACGGTTACAGTTGAGTAGTACATAGAACTAATCATTTGCAATTTTGCTGCTAGCCAAGATTACAAACTGTGATTTGGAGCTAGTGTGTTTGTGTGGGGGGTGGTAAGAATTCCCTTTGGGGGTTCAATATGGAGGCTTACACCAAGTTCCCAACTGATCAGACTTCATTCAGTGAAGCATTACAGCACAGAGTCCTGGGAGCTCTCCTTTACAACACAAACTACAGTATATTGGGGGGGGGGATAGGTCATATTGGCTGTTTAATCCTCTCCTCAACCATCTTCTGCTGCCCTTCACTCCACCATTCCTCATCCAGCCAAAGCTCTTTCTCTTTATTGTATGTGCAGAGTTGCCTTGTGTCTTATCTGGAGTTGTTTTTCACTCTAAGACTGTTCACCTTTTACTGGGTGTATAGAGTTACAGCCAGTCAGCCGAGCCTCAACAGCCTTCTGGTGTAAAGGGAGGCACTTGACTTCCCTCTCATGGCACTGCCGGCCGCGTCATCAGTGCTGGGGACATCCCCAGCCAATCTGCTGCCAGGGGGACATGGCCGTAGGCCGTTTAATTACTCTGCAACTGGCCATCTCATTGGCCGGGAACTTTATTCTCTGTGTCTTTATTACTGTAATTTATTTAAAGAACAACAAACTGGTGATTGCTTTAACTTTTTGATATGTGGTGATTTGAATCATGAGGATGCATTAGAAGAACTGCTGAGTCTTGAATGAGTCTTGCTTTGGAATTGAGGACTTCATTAGATTTTCTTCTGCCTTTTCATTTTATTTTGTTCTAAGGGCTTGTTAGAGATACAGTGATAACTCTGGTTAAGTACTTAATTCGTTCCGGAGGTCTGTTCTTAACCTGAAACTGCTCTTAACCTGAAGCACCACTTTAGCTAATGGGGCCTCCTGCTGCCATGCAATTTCTGTTCTCATCCTGAAGCAAAGTTCTTAACCCAAGGTACTATTTCTGAATTAGCGGAGTCTGTAACCTGAAGCGTATGTAACCTAAAGTGTATGTAACCCGAGGTACGACTGTAATGTGTAAGCATGGTGTCAGCTCCCCAAAAAAGGTCAACAACTCTGAGGTTCCCTCCCTTAAAAAGGTTGCCAACTCTGGGAAAGGGGGGGGGGCGCCACAGGGATCTTTGCACCACCGCGCCGGATATGCTTAAGACGGCCCTGAAGATGTGTCTATTCAACACACACTGAAGCTCTAATTATCACTAACTTTAACTTTTGCATCTCATTGTCATTCACCTCCTTCCTTGCATTTCATTTCATGCATCTAACAAAGTGTGCTTGAAAAGTCCACACAAACAAAACAACATTAGCTTGAAGGTGCCTTGGGACTATGTCTTGTTTTTGCTGCAAGAGAGTAACATGGCTACTCCTCCGGAAATTTCCCAAAAATATTTGAAAACGGAAAAAATACTAATTTTATTTTTAATGTCCCTTTTCTTAAAAATAGCCCTCACAATTATTAAGAGCAGATGTAGGAGAAATATTTTAATAGGCTTTTTGCGCGTGTATGTGTGAATACCACATCCCTTCATAAATATATTTATATATAAACACACATTTATCAGAACGATTCCGGTGGGGCTTTCAGGGGTACTGAACACTTATGATTAAAGAAACCCCAATATACAAGCCCAGAGTGGCTGCGAATTAGCTCAGTGCCGAGTGCAGGTGTATTAAACATTTCACAAAGATCAAAGCAACAAATACTTTGTGTGTGTGTGTGTTGCATCTTCTCCTTGAAAATGTAAGGTTTGAGCTTATGTCCTCAGCTAACGGTAGAAACACCCACCAAGGCTTTGACATAAGGTCTTCTGGCTTTGTTAGTTCCAGCCACTCATAACCATAATGTTATTTCAACATATCTTGAGCTTTTAATTCCCCCTTTAATATATTCTCAATGGAGCAAAATGGAAAAAATGGGGGGAAAAAACGTATTTCCACCGTGCGACAATGCTTCTGACATCTGCT
Organism: Podarcis gaigeae; assembly: GCF_964106915.1. NCBI lineage: Eukaryota > Metazoa > Chordata > Lepidosauria > Squamata > Lacertidae > Podarcis > Podarcis gaigeae. Next base: position 22,161,611 of record NC_139691.1, on the reverse strand, counting down.
TCCAAGTGTTATTAATCATCTCACAGTGTAACAATCTGAGAACTCAAGTACATTGTACCTTTTGGAAAAAATGACTCTATATAATTGCTTCCCATAACAATCCTTGCCCTTTTCTTTTAATGATCAGAGCTCTGTGGGCATTTAAGGAAAGGAATTATCATAGCCCACCTAGGCTTCCAGTCAATCAGTTCAGCTGAAAGTCGCCACCTACAACAACCCTTTGTTATTACTAGCTGCTAGGGTGTGAACAGAAAATTCAGTTTGACCCTGGATTTGGCACTTTTGGGAGGGAAAGCCAGATTTAGCTCAAGTCTGAATCTGAATCCAAATTTGGGGAAACTTGTGCCTTATATTGCACTATTATGGAAAATTCTTCTTCTTCTTTTTAAAAAAGCTATAACTTGTTTTCTTTTTGACAGAACTGGATGTAATTTGCAGAAATATTATCCCCTTATGAGTTAATAAATCTTGCTGAATCCCCTCCCCCCAAAAAAGCTGTTGGGGAGGGGTGTTTAACTGTGCATCTTTGATTTTTTAAAAAGAGTCATTTATATCCTACAATTATTATTATTATTGGCACATTTGGATGAAATCCGCAAGTGTAATCATGCCTGAGATAATGAACACCACCAAATTTCAGAAGCATAACTGCTGTGGTTTTTCCTGCAAGGGCAGCCTATACTTTACAGGGTATAGGCAAGGGCAGCCTATACTTTACAGCCCCCAAATCGGTTAGAACGACAAACAAGGTGTTGTTTGTTTGTTTTCTGCTAAGTGCCTTCAAACTTGAGGGAAGAACTAAACAGAACTAAACAGAATCCACTTCCTTCCCTGTGGTTTTGTGGGCAGGGATTTTCATGTGAAAATGGCACTCATCATATAGCTGCTCCTAGGAAAGCAACTGCAAAATTTCAGGATAACTGAAGGGGCTAGGGAGCGATGATGCATTGCGGGGGGGGGGGGGGCTCAGCATAAGTTTCTATTCTGCTCAATTAGCAGTGCAGCAAAAGTCACAGAAACTAATTGCAAAACTGATTTTAATGGGGGTGGATGTGTGAGCATGTGGCACAGGGATAGAATGACTTGTATGCCCAGCATTTTCTAAGCAAGCAGCACTAGCAGTTCCAGCAAATATACTATTGCACACCACCCCAGTCTCTGAGTGGTGAGAGACCCCAGGGGTTCCAGGTGCTTATCCAGGGTTCTGTTTTCTTGGAATGAAGGTCAGCAGAGACTGTGGTATCTTTAGGATATATAGTTTTGTTTACACATATATACAACCTAAGCCTAAGAAGGAGGGGCTCACAGCATTAAGATTCCCAAAGATCCTGCTTCTCCATTAGTCACAGCTTTGGATCCAGCACAGAGCAAGGAGATCCCTGTGTCCCCAGCCTGCTTCCAGCTGAGCTTACCCACACTATTGCTCTCCTACCTAGCAGCTAGAGGGGGGGGGGAGAGAAAGGTCCACCCATTACCCTGGAGGTCACTATCACTTAGTTATAGCTCTTACAGCACAGCTCAGTTTTTCGGGATGCTGATGAGGACATTTATGTGGCCAGCTAAGGCCATTGCCTCACAAAGAAATGTGTCCAACCAGTTCGGCAAATTCCTCTTGTTAGATTCTAACCCTCCCTGGATACAGGACACCAAGAACGGGATGACTGACTCCCCCAAACCCATAACTTCACCCACCAATCCCATTGGGCATGTGTTTTGGAGTTGTATCCAATCTCTCACCACAGACAGATTGGATACAGCTTCATTTGGAAGCCAGGTTAGGTTGCGCCACCCCCATCCCACAACTGCTCCATCCTTCCAGCTCTGAGCAAGTCACCTGCAGCTGATTGCCCAGAGCCCTTGCCTCTGCCACACCCCAAAGAGTGACCCCAAATATGATGAAGGGAGGCACATAAATGTTCTAAATAAATAAATGTTTTAACAAACAAACCCCCAATCCAAGGGCATCAATGTTGGATTAGATGGACCAACGCTTTGACTCAGTAAAAAGGTCCCAGGTTCAAGCAAACATTTGATTGGTTACTTAATAATGGCAGTAAGAATATTAATATCAGAAATTGGAAATGTGCAAAAGCGGTGTGATGTAATTTGGGAGATGGTACTGTCTGAAAAACCGACACAAAAGATTTGCATGGCCAGAGGGCAAAAAAACTGAGACACTTTCATGGCGGGCTGGTAGCCATTTATCCAGCAAACAAACAATGACTCTGTAAGACTGTACTAGCCGCATTCTGTAATGTAATGTGTTAACATCCTCCTTTGTATTAGCAACTTTTGGACTCTCTCCATTTCAGTGCTTACATAAACAAACATTACTATTATTATTTAGATCTGAAATATACTTTCAGGTTGGGTAAAAGGAGTGGGGAGGGGCTCTTTAGTTTGTCATTTTTCTCCTTTCTATATGTAAAATAAAATATTGAAATGTGTAGAAAGGAAAGGTCCCATGTTCAACCCCCAGCCAAAACCCTAGAGAGCCTCATTTGCCTCACTTGATGTAAGATGGCTTCCTTTGTTCCTCACTTACCTTTGCATGATCCTGTCCATGGGTATTTTCTGACACTGCTTTGAGGCAAGTGTTGATTGGCTTGCAGATGCCCACTAAGATGTGAACTTGTTGTTTATTTATTTAGAGCATTTTTACACACACACACACACACACACACAGTCAAAAAGGCACCAGGAGCAGCTTACATACAATCAAAACAATACAGTCCCTACCCACAGACTTTCAATCTAACAACAACAACACACAAGGGGAAAGGAACAGGGAGAGAAGAGGAAAACAACAACAACAACTCAGGCACTAATTTCTAAACAGGTGTTCCTATAATGCCCACTGGTACAGCTGAGGGGCAGGAGTGGGCAGGTGGAGCTGGGTCTCCATCAAAGGTGATGAATTGTGCCTTCTGCTTCCTGTTTCTTCCCTTGACGCAGCCTGAGGGAATGGTTGCCCTAGGTGACAGCTGAGGGGAGTCCTGCCCTAGTGATCTTTCCCCTAGAAAGGAGTTGGACTGTGGTGAGTCTGCGCTAAGCTTACCCTGGAGCCAAACATGATTATACCCTCATGGCATCAGAATGCAAAGCGAAAACAGACCTTTCTTTCGCTGTCTGGCAGAGAGGTAGTAGGCATGTCTTCACTGAACTGCAAATGCAGAAGTGATGACAACATTGGTCTGAGCAGCTAATTTTCTCTCTCTTTATGGATGATATAAATTCCACTTAGCAGTGGTATCATCGCAACTCCCCAAGCCGTGTGGTTTCTGCCAAGCCTTTCTCAAGTGGCTCTTGAGCTTCACCCCTATATGTACCAGGCTTACTGAGGGAAGGGTCCACCTGGCACATTTCATTGCTTAATTAAAGCTTACTGTCTCATCAACAATAGGATAGTTGTTTCTACACATAGAGCCACCTGGCTCCAGCTCTCCTTATGAAATGGCTGTCATTCCAAGGCCCCGGTCCTGTCTAATTGTCTTTCTGTCATTTGAGGTAATCAAATCCTAAAATGACTACTAAGTATGTTAAAAAAGGATTTAGGCTTTTTAATTTTGCTTAACTGGAATGATTTTAATTATACTTCTCATAGTGCTTGCCAAACATATGGCTGGGTGACTCATTTCACCAAATGTTATGGCATCACAACTCCCTTTCTTGGCAAGGGGGATCCCGAAGTCATGCTTTCAGTGGCTCAAGAGATCAAGAGCAATATTCTTTGCTCTGGTCCTTTTTAAGCATTCCAGAGTTATTTACCACCACATCTTTGTCCCTCTGAGGGGTTCAGGATGCTGAACGTGATTTTTATCCTTGCATTAAACTCTGCAAGGAAGGCTGAGAGAGAGCTAATTATCCAGCTATTTCCAAGCACAGAACTCTACTTACTACCCATCAGGCATAGCCCATGTGGCGCCTTCTAAATGTTGCTGAAATACAACTCCCATCAGCTCTGTCCATTGGCCATGCAGGCCGGGGCACATGGGAATTGTAGTCCAACAATGCCTGGAGGGCACCATGTTAGCTACCCCAGTGCTACATCTGACTGGTTCTCACAATGCTTACTGTTGGAGTCCAGACAGATGTTACTAGTAAATAAAGCACTTTCCTAAAGTACCAATTTCTAGATAGAAACAAGTTGGTGTACAAGTGATCTCATGGCAGAGGGGTCTTGGTTTCCATAATTTTTATAATTTATTTAGTTCCTGTACTTCAGATGGATAGGAGCATGGTGCATATGGAGAGTCTAATGCTCTAAAAGTGGGAAGGACCCAAGCAGCTGTCTCTGGTTGGGCTGGTGGGGGTTGGGGTGGGGGTGGGGCACAGAAAGTGATTCATTTATTGCATTTATATCCCACCTTTCCTCAAAGGAGGTCAAGGTGGAATAATACATAGTTCTCCTCCTCCTCATTTTATCCTCACAACAACCCTGTGATGCAATCTAGGCTGAGAGTGAGTGACCAGCCCCAAAGTCACACAAAGTGAGCTTCATAGCTAATTGGGGATCTGAACCTGGGTCTCCTAGGTTGTAGTCTAAGACTCTAACCACTGTACCAGCAGCTGGCTCTTAACAGCTCTTCTCGCTGAATAAGTGTTTGCTCATGCCTAGCATATAGTTTCATGTGATATAATTCCAAAAAGTAGAAATCATGACCCAGTTGCTCGTCAGACCTATAAATAGGAGACGACAATAAAACCACAACAACAGAAAGTTAATGGCTTTATTGCTTACTTTAGGAAGAATTCCGTAAGGGAGGAAGCTTGAATAAAAGTGTGGAGCTATTTATACTTAATTTGTTTTAAAGGGTTTTGTCCCATTCATATTCAGGCTATAAACCATTTTAACTACTGGTGGAAAGTTGCCAGTACTACCAGAGGAAGTGCTTGGCCTTTTAATTTTGGATTCTGGGCTTTGTAGTGGGAGGAGAGAGAGAGGAAGAGGACACAGAAAATGATGCAAAAAAAAAAAAATTAAAGCTACCCACACAAAACCAACATTTGCAGAGAATGTTGTTCTAGAAACCTTAACAAGTTTCTAGAACCTGTTTTTAAGATCTAGATTTGTGTGTCAGTAGAATGTATTTCTGCACAGATTTGTCATAAAGAAATATTAAATAAAGCTATAGCAATGAAACTAGAGGTGACTGTGAAATTTGGTTTAGGTTTTCATTTGAACATGAACCTACCTAATCCACACTTCCTGAAACAATATGCAAATGAAAACACAGCTGACCCCCAATATTCACACTTCTTCAAATTTTGCAGTGCAAAAGATGGGTACAAAATTGCATACATATATGAAACAGAAATCCTTTCTATCATGGAATTGTAGAGTTGGATCAAGGGAAATTTCTTGCAAAGATGTGCATAATAAGTAGGCTAAATTGCATACAGCTTACCAGCCAGACACATATTTGCAAGCAATTGCATACAAAGACGTGTATAGTAGAAGAAAAGTGGCAGTGAATTAAAAAAAAAATCAAACAGTGATGTGAAAATGTGGTGAAATGAAGTTCCCTTTTGCAAAACAAGGAGCAGAGGGAAATCAAGATGGACAGGTATGTCTGAGCAGGTCTGACCCCGTGGGAAATTTTATTTAAAGTTTAGCCCCCCGCCCCCATCCCAAGTCCCTTTGCTTGTAGAGAAGGAAAGTAAATGCTTGCATTGTGTCCTCTACCCTCTTTCTCACTTTGGTGAACCTTTTTCCACCTTCCAGCATTCTGTCCAATGAATGCAGAACTGCTGGGGAAACTGACAACCAGTAGGCACTTATTTTCCTTACTATCTATTTTATTAATATGAAATGGAATAATTTTCAATGTATTCTGCTAAATGTGCTTGGATTCCAGCTGTTCTACATTGAATCTGTGTGGCTTGTATTCCTGGCTGTACGCCGCATGGGGTCCCTGTGCTCCACGTAGATGCTGATCTAGAATGTGAATGTTCGTTCTTATATCATGGAAATCCCTCTTAGGAAAACTGGGAGAATAGCTATAATTAAGAACAGGCTAGTAAGACCAAAGGCTTAGCACCAAATGTTGTGGTGAGACAATATGAACTTTTTAAAAATGTGAACCATACGCTTCAGTTCTAATTAGAATTAGGAAGGGAAATGCTGATAGTGTATTCCTTAGAAAGCCTTCATTCATTCATTCATTCATTCATTCATTCATTCACTGTTTTTATTTCCCACCCCTCCTCCAACCAAGAGCACAAGGCAAGTGACAGCATAAGTAATGAAACAAAGCAACAAAACTATTAGGCACAGTTGAGGGAGTTGGGTATGTTGAGCCTGGAGAAGAGGAGACATGACAGACATCTTCAGATATCTGAAGGGCTGTCACATACAACATGGAGCAAGCTTGTTTTCTTCTGCTCCAGAGCGGAGGACCTGAACCAATGGATTCAAATGGCAAAGAAGGAGATTCAGGATGAGCTTTCTTATGGTAAGAGCTGTTCGGCAGTGAGATGGACTCCCTCGGAAGATGAAGGCCTCTCCTTCACAGGAGGTTTTTTAACAGAGGTTGGATGGCCACCTGTTATGGATGCTTTAGCTATAATTCCTGCATTGTGGGGGCTAGACTAGCTGATTCTTTGGGTCCTTTCCAACTTTACCTTTTTTATGATTCTGTGATTCCTGTTTTATGATTCTGTGATTCAGAGAATTGTCCATTTATTCCTACTCTTTGGTTCCTGCAACTTAACCAATTCCTGATCCATAAGAGGGCCTCTCCTCTTATTCCCTGACTGCTAAGCTTATATAGGAGTCTTTGGTGAGGTACTTTGTCAAAAGCTTTTGGAAAGTCCAAGTTACTATGTCAACTGGATCACCTGTATTGATATGTTTGTTGACGCTCTCAAAGAACTCTAATCTTTTTATGAGACACAGCTTGTCCTTTCAGAAGCCATGCTGGCTCTGCTTGGGGGTTGTTCTTCTGAGTGCTTTGTTATTTTATCTTAACAATATTTCCCATCAAGTTTCTGGGATGGCTAACTGGCCCATAATTTCCAGGATCCCCTCCCCGATCAATTTTTAAACATTGGCATCACATTGGTTCCTTTCCAGTCCTCCAATATTACATATTTTTGTTAGAAGATCAGCAATTTCACATTTGAGGTTTTTTTAGAATGCTTAGATGGGTGCCATCTGGACCTGGCAATTTGTCTGTTTTTATTTATTCCATTAGGCCTAGAACTTCAGCTCTTGTCATCACCATCTGTCTTAGTCCCCCAGACTTGCCTCCTGCAAAACTTAATTCAGGAGCTGGAATCTACCCTATGTCTTCTGTCATGAAGGTGGAATTCATTCAGCCTCTCTGCAATCTTGCTATCCTCCTTTAGCATTTATTTGCCATCCAAGGGTCAAACTTCCTCTCTACAGCAGAGCTTTCCAAACTGTTAGTGTGTCAGCTGCAGTGTGTAGGTGTGTCATGCAAACGCTCCCCGTACTCTTCCCGGGGCTAGAAAAGAGTTAGTTTAACTTCTGATTTGCTAGGAAAACCAAATTACTGTGTTGTGAAATGAAGCTTGTCTAAAACATGTGTTTTGGGGTGCCATGCAAAATTGCAGACCTGAAAAAACACCTTTTGGGGGGCGGGGGCAAAATCCCAGCATGAAATTGCGAGAGAGCAAGGCATCTAAAATGACTGCCATACTCTCATGGGAAAAAATGGGGTATCTCGGTTTTTCTAGGGCAGTTGACAGGTATGCAAGACTTCCCTTGTTAAAAAAAAAAAATCATCAAGCCTTCTTGCCTCTAATAGCTCTTTTGTCTCTGCTTGGTAACCATGGTGTCCTCTTGGTACTCAGGGTTTCCTGATCTGTGGTATACAAGTGTTTAAGAGTGCTTTAACCTTCTTTGCCTTTCATCTTCCTTTTTATCAGTCTCCTCATTTGGGGGAAGTTTCCTCTTTTAAAATCAAATGTGACCATGTTGGATTTTGTTGCTAATTGTCCGTTTACATGTATATTTAATTGAATAGCACTATGGTCACTACTCCCAACTGCTCCCAACAACACCCACACCTTGCACCTGGTCTTGGGCACCACTCGAGATTAGGTCCAGGGCCACCACCACTCCTCTGGTTGGTCCCCACACCAAGTGTTCTAGGTGACAGGCATTCAGGCCATGCATAAGTTTTACCTCTTTGTCATGAATGGAACACATATGTAGCCAGTCTATATGCGGGTCACTGAAGTCATAGATTACTACAACATCTCTTTTGGATGCTTCCTTAATTTCATTCTTCATCTCAAGATTTCCCTGAATACTTTGGTCAGGGGGTTGATAGCACATCCCAGTATTTTGGGGATTTCAAGCTTTCTGGACTAAATGCTGCCTTTGATATACCAAGTGACACCACCTCCAGTACTTCCTTCTCTGTCCTTCCTCAACCCTGTGTATCTGAAGGAGCATCTCCACCACTATCATTCAGCCTGGACACGGAGATCCAGCTCCAAGGGTCTTCTGGCAGTTTCCTCAATGTGAGAAGTGAAGTTATGGGGAACCAAGCAGAGGGCCTTCTTGGTAGTGGTGCCTGATGTACCTCTGTTGGAAGTTCCACAACTTGCAGGCTACCACAGAGAAGGCCCTCTCTTGGGCCTTCACACAAACACCCTGAGCCTCTGTGAGTGGAGGAATTACCAAGAGGATCCTCTCTGCTGATTTCAGCAGCATGGGTGTTGCCAGGATTTATGTTTGGTGGGCAGGACACCCACCTGTCATCATCCTCTGTCTCTCTCCAGCAGATTCGGATGAAATGTCTCAACAACAGTTGTTTTAAATTACTTTCATTTGACCCCAAGTACTCAGAAAAATCTGTCAAAACCTTTTTCTACAATTTCTATGTTTAGTTAAGTATTTTTATTTATTTACTTGACGTGGGGGCAGCTGCCCCCTGACTACCGCCATGCTTAGCACCAGAGGGGATCAGTAAGGAAGGAGACAGGCTTTCAGATATTTGGGAACCAAGTCATTTAGGGATTTAAATGCTAATGTTCAAACCTTGATTTGCACCCAGAAATGCAGCCGTTTGAAAACAGCAGTTATATGAGATCTCAATGAAACTTTAACTATCAATCTAGGTGCTGTATTTTTGAACAACTGAAGAACATCTGTCTTCAATGGTAGCTCCATGTAGAGCACACTGCAATAATCAAATCTGGAAATTACCCCAAAGGGTCATATGTGGCAAACCATCTGGAGCGGGGGGGGGGGACACTCTCAGCCACTGAATCCAGGAGCATGACAGCAGAACCTTTAGGAAAGAGTTCTAGAACATTCCTGAAGAAGTGCAGCATTCACAGAATTCTTGTGCCTACTGCCCTGTTGGTGTGACCAAAAAAGGAAAGAAAGAATTCACTTCTGCTAAAGGAGAGTGTCTTAAAACATTCCCTAACATTCTGTAATGGAAACAACCTAATTCCCAGCACACCTTGAGTATATTACTACCATTAATCATCTCCCAGTGTACCTTGTTCTCATATTCAACTTAGCCATGTTCTTAAAAAGAATACCATTTCTGTGATGTTTGTGCCTAGAACCAATTGACACCAGGAATATGCACTTGGGAAAGGAAAATCCTGCCATGGGTGCATTTGGGTGAAGGCAGAGATTCTTCCACTGGAACAAAGAGATCTGGGAAACAGACGCTGGCCAACAACACCTTTTCTCCTTCTTTCAAGATGTGGTCACAGATATTAAGCCCTTTCTTTGCAACTATTTTCCTCTCATAAACTCCTTTAAAACAAACTGCAAACATCTAAATAATGACTGGCTCTCTAACCTGGAATAAAAAAAGGCTTCACACTGGCTCCTCCCTTGGTCATTTGGTGCCTCTTCCCTTCAACTTGACCCTGATTTATGGCCCATCCATACTTTGGCTTGTCCCATGACGTCTAGGCACAGGTCCAAGAAGGTTTTCCTTGTCCTGCAGCTTTTCCTTGTCCTGGGGAAACCAGTGCAGTGGTGCCTCGCAAGACGAAATTAATCCGTTCCGCGATTTTCTTCGTCTAGCGGTTTTTTCGTCTTGCGAAGCAAGCCCATTGACAGCTTAGCGGATTAGCGCTATTAGCGGTCTAGCAGCTTTTAGCGATCAGCTGAGAAGCGGCTTATCAGCGGAACAGCTGATAAGCGGCTTAGCGCTTAGGGAAAGGACGGAAAAAAGCAGAAAAAAAACGCGGGAACTCGCAAGATTTTTTCGTCTTGCGAAGCAACCCCATAGAGAAATTCGTTTAGCGAAGCACCTCCAAAAACGGAAAACCCTTTCGTCTAGCGGGTTTTTCGTCTTGTGAGGCGTTCGTCTTGCGGGGCACCACTGTGGTTTACTGCTGAATCCAAACAAACAGAAGAAACTGTTTAATTGGAACATGCAGAATAAATGATGCAAGCCCAATATAGGAAAAGAGGTGCAAGCCCAATATAAATGATGCAAGCCCAATATAGGAAAAGAGGTGGTAAGAGAACACCTAGCTACTTTGAATGAATTCAGATCTCCAGGGCCTGATGAGCTGTACCAAAGGTTGTAAATCTTAGAGCCTCTGTCTATAATCTTTGAGAATTCTCGGAGTTAAGTCCCTGCAGACTGGAAGCATGGCAAGTGTTGTCCCCATCTTCAACAAGGTGGTGGAGAAAGAAGACCCAGATAATTGCTGACCAGTGGGTGGAAATGTCCTCTAAGATCACACACCACTTTTTAAAAGCCTTATTGTTAAGGGAAGGAGGCATTGGGAGGGGCACTGCCCACTGCTGGCACATGGTCCTTGCATGGTTGTCAACCAGGAAATGAGGCCCTCAGTATCAAAACTGCCTCCACCCTTAGTAATGTAGGAAGCTGCCTTATATTGAATCAGGTCATTGGTCCATTTAACTCAGAGTTTCGGGTATGAGTGTTTCCCAACCCTTCATGGAGATGCTGTTGGGGATTGAACCTAGGGACTTCTGCTTGCAGAGCAGATGCTCCACCTCTGAGCTACAGCCCTTTCTGTGATGTTGACACTATTCAACCAGACTAACCAGTGGTCTGGGCAAAAGCCAGGCAGAATTCCAATGAAAACATTGAGTCTTGGGCACTTGGGATCTGCCAGTGCTGCACGAACAGTGCAAATGCCTTTGTGAAACAGGGAAGCAGCCATGGTTAAACGGAAGCATGTAATAGCATCCTCTGCTCCAGCTAGTAAAGAGAGGCTGCTTTTGTTCGGAAGAGAGGAGTGGAGGTGGAAAAAGTCAAAGGCTAGACTGACCACCTTTCGCCTTGTTTTGGAAACTTTGGTGTGCTTCCTTTCAACAGCAACTTTTTCCATTCGGCTCCAAAAGGGCACAGACTGTCACTCCTGCACACAATGAATTGATTTTACGTGTCATGTTGAGCATTTGTTTTCCCACCCTGTCTTGAGTAGCTATTAGGCTCTGGTGCCTTCATGTGAGCCTTGTAATTTAAACTACTGCCAGGAAAAAAGTAATAACTCCTCTTAAACAGAGCATAGGTTTTAAAAGTTAATGAGAGCCATTTGAAGCCTGGCAGATTTTCAAAGGAAGGATGGAGGGTGAAGTCCAGCCTGATGTAATGAATAAATAAGGGGGAGAGGGTGGTTTATGGGATGGAAGGAGACATTTCCATTCTTCCCTAGACTGCAAATGCTCCTTGCTGATGCAGAGTGAGCAGGTGGAGATGGGATTTGTGTTCACTTGTTGCAAGGAACCTGACAAGGGGAAATAAGTTTCTAAATGCATCAGTGTTTTGTGGGTAGGGGTGTATTGCAAGCCACCACCCACTCTTCCACTTTGGTCCATGTTAAGCAATTTATACAACCCCTCTGCTAAATGTGTCAATGTGTGTGAGAAAATATTATAATGCTCCACCCTGGCAGCGATAACTGGCAAAGTTAAATTATAAAGTTTGTTTAGGTTCAAGCCACTGTGGGGCTTGTTGAGAGTCATGAAAGGTCCAGAAAGGACAATGGAAGCAATATTGGGAATATTAGCAAAGGAAAGCAGTGGTGCTTTTGCTGCTCCTTAGTAAAGTGTTAGGGCAGAGCTCTCACAAGGATTATGGGTGTTAAAACTAGTTACATCTATGATTTATGGTCCTCCAGAGATTTCCCCAAATTTGTACACTTGCTAATAATTAGTGATGGGCACATTCCCCAGCTCAATTTGTATTTGGCTTGGCCTTTCTAAGCATTGGCAAACACTGGGGAAAGTTCATTTTTTTTCACCCCCTAGCGGTTCTTTCTAGGTCCATAATGTTTCTGCATTATTGCACTGGCCTCTGGGAATTGCAGTTTCGTTGCTGTAACACATGATTTAATTTGACCCCTAAGGTAGTTTCCCTCCATGCCAAATAGGAACTTTGGGGGTGAGCGAGTGTCCTGGAACATTCTCTCTCCTACTTGTTCCCTAATGTGGACTTGTGTACATGCACGCGTACATGCAGACACACACACACACACACACACACACACACACACACACACACATGTTTGCAGCCTCAATCCTAACCAGAGCCCTATTTCAAAACTTAGAAAAAGGGAGAGATCAACCTGGCCTCTTCCACTGAGTAGTACATGTGCATAATAAGTCCCTGTTTTTTCAGGCATGGTGAGGACAGATGCAAATAATTCATTCAGCTTTTCTGCAATCACCTTATCCTCCTTCAGCACACCTCTGACTCCCTCATCATAAAAAGTTTCAGCTGCCTCTCCAGCCAGCCTCCCACTACTAATATAGCAAAATATTTTTGCTGTTGTGGGCCTTTAATTTAATTTTTTAATGATGCACCCTCAAATTCTTTTTAGCATCCCTTGCTGCCCACTTGCACTTCATTTGTCAATAGTTTTGTCCCCTGTTTTCTCTTCATTTAATCAATACATTTTTAGTCATTTAATCAAGTTTTTTGAAGGAAGCTTTTTTGCCTCTAATAGCATCTTTGCATAACAGGACACCCCCCCTTTTTTTTGCAAGAGGACAGCGTCCAAAATAGCTGCTGTGATCTCACACGATTTTAGGCTGCATTTTTTGTGGGCATGGTGCCCAAAAATGCCTGTTTTGGGGCACTGCGCAAGATCACTGCCCTGAAAATGTGCCTTTTTGGGACAGTGATTTTCCACAGCACCCCAAAATGCACCATTGTGGCCCCCCAAAAAACCCTTTGGGGGGGCTTGATCTCACACAGGCCATATGACCTGCATGGGAGTGTGGACCTTGAAGATGGCATGTTGGAAGTTACATCTGCTTGGCAGCCGAATTGATTCTGCTTGGCAGCCAGTCTCTTGGCCTTCATTGTACCTTTTCTGATCCATGGTATACACTCCAGCTGAGCTTCTAATAGCTGAATTTGATAGTGCTATGGACACTGTTCCAAGCAGGTTCAGCAACACTTTACATCTTGCACCAGGTCCTGGTTGCTGTCTTAGATTATGATCAGGGTCTCTACCTCTCTGGCACCAGCGCCAAGTGGGGGGGGGGAGGAAGGGGGCCCAGAACAACAAAAATGAAAGAGCCAGGTTCCCCCAAAGTTCTGTGGTGGCCACAAGTGCACAACACAGGGCACCCGCAAGATACATAAAAGGTATGGTATATTAGATCACTATGCAAACAACTACAATTCTACATATGAATATCCAGTATACAGTGGTACCTTGCTTTTCGAACGTAATCCAATCTGGAAGACCGTTCAAGTTCTGAAATGTTCAAAAACCAAAAGCTCCATATGGAAAACTCAATATGGAAGCTGCGTGGCATGTCCGACTTCTGGAAAGTGTTCAAAAACTGAAGCATCGGCATTCGAAAATGGAAACATTTGCCAACAGAGACGTTTGAAAACTGAGGTACCACTGTATAGTTATATAAATATTATTATCTAAATACAAATATGTATTTATAACCTAGTATATTTTTTAGTAAATAGAAGCTGGCACAGAAGGCACCTGCTGAATTTCCAGCTGCAGAAAGTGCTTGCAGATTAAAGCCATTTAGGTTGTTGGCCATCACTGCCTCCTGCAGGAGCAAGATTCACAGTTTAACTACCTGCTGCATGAAGCAAAAACTTCTTTTCTCTGTCCTGACTCTTCCAACATTCAGCATCATTGGATGTCCCTGAGTTCTAGTGTTAGGAAAGATGGGAAAATATATTCTCTATCCATTTTCTCCATTCTATGTGTACTTTTATAAACTTCTATCATCTCATCTCTTACCTCTTCTCCAAACTAAAACATAAAATAAAACCCCATCTTTGAACAAAGGTGGCAAAGTGACTGGCAGAAAGATTAATGAAGTCAAAAAGGCTGAACTGAAAGTTCAAGGAGAGAAAAGTACCTTCCGCAAAAAAAAAAATCTTTTTTTAAAAAAATCAACCCATTTTCCCCTACATAAGAGTGTTCTTCTTTTTCTACTCCTTTTATTTTTCTTCTTTCAATGAATTAGAAACAAATATGGTGACAATTATAGAACTGTGTGAAAAGCAGAGAACGGTGTTCGGCCTCACACTACGTAGCTGGCCTTTAGAACAGCAAAAAGTTTCCATAACAGCTTCCTTTAAAAATAAAGTCAGGAATTTTGAAAATTTGTGAAATATAACATTCCACCAAATAGCCCGATTGATGTTACAGATACACCAGTGTGGTTTACAGAGAAAGAATGCCAGAATTATTCTGCCTCTCTCTCTCTCTTCCCCATTTGTCTGTCTTTGAAGTATTTTTATACTTGCATACCAAGGAATGTGAGGGTGTTGGTTGGGAAAGTTGATGCTTTGCCCTTTTGGCTACCGGGGGATGGGTGGGGATACTCATGGCCATGCGGCTTCCAAGAAAACGGGGGGGGGGGAGAGAGGGGAGAGAGAGAGAGATGGGAAGTGAAGCAATGAAAAAAATGACATGCATGTGAAACAGGCCTTCTCTGACCCCTTTCATGCTCCTGGAATTGTTGTAATGAAATCCAGGTCCATTACAGAATCCGCAGCATCATGAAAGGGCCACTTGCTGGTTCATACGTCAAGTTTTTAGACTCCCCTCTGTTTTGAAGTGTAATGGAGACAGGCCAGGTCCCCAATGGACAGATATGGTACCACTGACTCAGTGCTTCTCCCTTCAATCACATTGAAATATATTTTGATTAAATTGTGTGTACGGGGAGGGTAGAGGTGGGCAAGTTATTTCAGATCCTGCTCCTGATAAAATCTCAAGGATAATGCAACATGTTTGCAGCTCCACAGCCCTCCTAGCTTCAGGGGAGTAGATGTCCCTGTCTGTATTTTAGGAGCTATATAACTCATTAGTAGATATGTTTCACATGCATTTGATGTGGTGGGGAAATTGGGCTGAATGAAGCCCACTTGGTTCCTGAAAGTAACCCCCAGTTCCCCCTGCATTATTCAGAATAGTGGTTGGCACAATACTCTAAGAAAGATAAAAGCACAATAAAATACAAAACCATAACAATTAATTGCACATTTATTCAAAAATCTAATTAAAACTCCTTAGTTTAATTAATTCCACAAACCTGATGAACCTGATCTGGTGATACCAGCTTTTCAAATTCTGACAGTCATTTACAGCTTTAATGCTCCTCCCCACTCATTGCCTCTTAGAGCTGTCCTAGGTAATACCACTAGGAACATTGTCCCCCACCCACTTTGGGTACGTCTTGGTCAGACCACATCTGGAATCCTGTGTCCAGTTCTGGGAACCACAATTTAAGAAAGATATTAACAAATTGGAAACAGTTGAGGGTGTTGGGTATATTTAGCCTGGAGAAGAGGAGACTGAGAGGAGGTAAGATAGCTGTCTTCAAATATCTGAAGGGCTGTTGCATGGAAGATGGAGTAAGCTTGTTTTCTTCTGCTACAGATGTTCTAAGAGCCCCTGGCCACGTTGGTCCAGCATCCTGTGGCCAACCAGATGTACCTTATGGGAAACCTGCAAGCAGGGTCTCTCCTCTCCCTTCTTACGGTTTCCAGCAACTGCATTATTGCCTCCAACCATGGTTAGTAGCCATTGATAGTCCTCTCCTTGATGAATTTGGCCATTCTCTTTTAAAACCATCTGGGTTGGTGGCCACCACTGCCTCCTGTGGAAGTGAGTTCTACAATGTAACTATGAGCTGCATAAATTATAGAATAATAGAACTGGAAGGGACTGTGAGGGTCATGTAGTCCAACCCCCTGCAAAGCAGGAATCTCAACAAGCATCCATGACAAATGACCACTGAATCTCAGCTTAAAAACCTTTAGTGAAGGAGTGTCCACCACCTTCTTTCTGAGGGAGTCCATTCCACTGTCTAACAGTTCCTGTTAGGACCCAAGTAGGACCCAAACAAATATATTCAAGTTACAAGAAAGGAGATTCTGACTAAACATGAGGAAGAGCTTTCTGACAGTAAGAGCCCCCCCCCCCTTGTCATGTGTTTAACGATTCTGAGTTGTCACATGTCACATGATAACCAATTATTGGTAATAGCTATTGGAATTCTTATAAATGAGTAACTATACTGTTATTGTGGTAGGTGAAGGTTTGTGAATGTGTTTGATAAGTTATATATACATGCAGCCCCCATTTGCACAGGGGTTACATTCTGATGCACTGTGTGCATTGGTGAAATTGTGCATAATTGAAACACATTGAAAAAGCCTGCAAACACTCTATTCCACTCTGCTTGCAGATTATCTCAGTGATTAAGATAAGAGCTCAGATAGTCTTTGAGGTACCCTGGGCCTAAGTTGTAAATTAATACCAGGACATTGAACTCAGGATAGTAGTAGGTGGAAGCATCATAATCATGTGCCATCAATAGCGTATGTGTTGACATTACAATCTAAGAGACACCTCTTTGAAAACTGACCACTTTCCCATTTTTTAATTACGGTACTCTCTGAGAGTAATTCAGAGTTGGTTTTTCAAACAAGGATTGGGGGGAGGTGTTTTTCTATCCCTGCAATAACTTTGCCCTGCAAGATGTATCCATGCTGTCCTGATCAATAAATTTCAATGTAGCTAACCAGGAGATCAGCATTCAGATGTCAATCTCGTCCACTTTAAATGGATCAACAAGATGCTTTCATTGCAATTAAATAGATTCTGTTCAAAAATAATAACAACATGTAAACATATTTTTCCTAAGAAGTTTAAAAACAAAAACACAAAAAACCCTCCACTCTTCCACGAACCTTTTTTTGGTTTTTGAAACCGAGCTGAACTTTTTCCAAGCAACATGCTTTCATCTAAAATACCCACATTTTATATCCATTAGGGAGCAAAACAGGACACAGAGCTGTTCTGCTTATTCCCACTTCATCACCCTGTTCTTCCTTCTAAAGGCAGCAGAGATTCCAGGCCATAAAAGTTCTTTCCCAGTGCATGGATCTGGCCTCTTTTGAAAGCTCGTCAGTGCTTTCGCTGGCAGCGTGAAGGGGACCTGTGCTGCTTGCGCTGTGGCTGAAACCCACCAACAGTTTTCTCAGTTCATTCTGTGGGAAGTGTTCAGAATTCTTGATCTTGCATCATTTTCAAAAGTGGCACATGCATGAAGAAGCAGGTGCACGACTTGGGAGCACTTTTAGATTCCGTCACCAAGACGTAGGTGCTTTCAGTGGCAAGGAGTGCTTATGCTATGTACTATGTTACTATTTATGTATATGCTGCCCTTTGCCCAAAAAAAGACATCCCAAGGCAGTGCACAAACAGCACAAATGCAAATGCAAACATACCAATGCAGATACAATACGATAAAAATCAAATTAAATCTTAACATTTCAAAAGTATTAAAATACATTCATTTTCCTGCCAAAAAGGCAACAAACAACAAAAATGTTAAGAGATTGCTCTAAGAGAGAGGAAGAACAATACTTAAACAGCAAGTCCTCCTTTTAAAGGTCCCAGGCAGCAGTGTGGGGTATGGCAGGTGGAATAGCTAGTGCCACAGGTGGATCCCACAGTCTCTTCCCTTATGCTTAGCTCCACCCTTTTTTGCCAGCTACAACAATTCCTGATCTGTGCTTTTTCTCCATGCTTCAGCACTCACTTAATAAGTGCTGTTGCAAACTCTGTAAAAGATGTGAATGGGAGCCTGAAGCATGCAACCAAGGGATTTTACTTAGCACCCTGGCCAACTCTTTAGGAATGAGATAAAGTAGCTTGGAGGTCTCCATGTCTGTTTCCCCAGAACTGTTAACTCCAACTACTGGTGGAACACTTTGGTTCTTGCTATCAGCTTCTCTCATCAGTGCTATCTTGATTTGCGGTTTTGCTAAACACGCTAATCATGTTGTGGGGTTGACTAACCCTTTCTCTCTGTGTTGTTGTTTTAGCTTTGCAAAGTGTCTGTGCCTAATATGAACCAGATGGATGTTGATAATGTCATACTTGGAAAAGAACCAGTCGAACAAAAGACGGTTTAGGGTGGGCAAGAAGAAACACTTGCTTTAGCAAACATTTAAGAATAAGAAAAACATTTATTCGAGCTGGGGGTGGGGAGTATTCTTCAAAAAAATATGTGCACTACTAAGAGTCCTTAGAACAGATGTTTCAGCTCCCAGGTTGGGCTGCTTCCCTGTTATTGTAACAGAACTCACAGAAGTATAGGTAACTTAAACAATGTTTTAATTTACTGCAACCATCTCACTGATTTGCAACAGGTCTTTTGGCGGGCAGGAGAAGAGAGATGCTATACCAGATGCTGAGTATTAGCCACCAAACATATTTTACAGATTATTCAGTTATATGGTTAGATTATGATAAAGTTTGGATGCAATCACCTGCCTTGTTTGTGCAGTTAACATCCACTCAGGCAGGGATTGTGAGCTAGAAAATGAAGGTTAGAAGGCAGATGAGCTCGTGTTGAGGCTGAAGTTGGAAGATTCTTGAAAGATTCAGGGCAGACAAGAGGAAGTCCTTCTTCACACAGCACATAGTTAAACTATGGAGCTCCTTCTCATAGCCAGTGATGGCTACAAGCTTGGATGGCTTTAGAAGAGGAGTAGACAATTTCATGGAGGAGGATAATGCTAACAATGGTTACTAGCCATGATGGCTATGCTCTGCCTCCACAGCAATGCTTCTTGAGTCTCAGCTGCTGGAAACTGCAGGAGGGGAGAGTATTTTCTCCAGTGGCTGGCCAAATGCCTGTGGGAAACCAGCAGGCAGAACCCAAGCACAAGATCTGCTCTCCCCTCCTGCAGTTTCCAGCAATTGGTATTCAAAAGCTCACAAGCAGTACAACAACAGCCATCCAGCAGCTCTTCCTACTATGATAAGGCAGCGTGGAAGGCAACAGAGCCCCTGGTTCAAAACCTCCCCTGGGTACCTAACAGCTGCAATAAATCTATTTCATACAGGGGCAACATCTCCTAGGGACTGAACCCTTGTGGGGCCCCTGAATACTTTTGGGATGGGGCCAAGCCCCCACAATGTCCAAAAGTGGCAGAGGAGCCCAAGCACAGAGCCAAGCAAAGCCCCAAGCCGGCTCCTACTCCTCCTTCTGCCACAGAAAGGAAGGAGACAGGAAACAGCCCCATGCCAGTGGTGGCGGCTGGAGGAGAAGGAAGAGCCACGGCCATGAAAGCAGTGCTGCCACTGCGCTGCTGCCATGTAGGCCCTGCCTCCTACTTCTCCCAAGTCCTGAAGTCACGTGCACAATATCAGGACATTGTGCATGCGAAGTCACACACCTCACACCACCAGCCCTCCATTCTTCTTTGAAAGCTGGTGCCTCTGCTTTCATATTATTATTATTTGCATAGAAAAGTTTTATAAAAATTGTGTCTCCTGTGTGTTATATATTCGCCAGCTACATATTGAGGAATGGCCCCAGTTCAGCACATGCAGAAGATCCCAGGTTCAATCAGGCAGCTTCCTAGGTTCCTATATTGTCATTATTATTTATTTGCAGATTTATAAACTGCTTCACAACCAAAGTAGTATACAAAGGTTTTTAAAAAAATCAAAACTCTACAATTGTACAATTGGTATTCCACAAAATGATTGGGTTGCTCCATATATTGTCATTTCCAATGTTTCTAGCAGGGTACAGCTAAGCTGGTGTTTGATGCTACCATTTGGTTCTGATCCAGCTGGTCCCTTGATGAATGTGTGGCTGGTTCGTCCAGAAGCATGGAGCCACTTAACTGCCATCCCATCTTTCTTCTTCCCAGTGCCTCAAGGTAAGGCTTGTGGAAATCCACTTCTAAATGCAAAGTGGGGCAGCAGCACAAGAATTTTAGTAAACAATTGGTAAAATGTTAGTAACATGACCCATGTCTTGTGGATCTTCTGTGTCCATAAGCATTAGTGTAGTTGTAAATTCAGAAGTGCTACACCCCCATCTAAGATTATACAGCCTTCCAAGATTATACAATAATCTTATAAATGGTTGTTGTTTAGTCATTTAGTCGTGTCCGACTCTTCGTGACCCCATGGATGAGAGCACGCCAGGCACCCCGTCCTCCACCGCCTCCCGCAGCTTGGTCAAACTCATGTTCGTAGCTTTGAGAACACTGTCCAACCATCTCGTCCTCTGTCGTCCCCTTCTCCTTGTGCCCTCAATCTTTCCCAGCATCAGGGTCTTTTCCAGGGAGTCTTCTCTTCTTTTGAGGTGGCCAAAGTATTGGAGCCTCAGCTTCACGATCTGTCCTTCCAGTGAGCACTCAGGGCTGATTTCTTTCAGAATGGATAGGTTTGATCTTCTTGCAGTCCATGGGACTCTCAAGAGTCTCCTCCAGACCATAATTCAAAAGCATCAATTCTTCGGCAATCAGCCTTCTTTATGGTGCAGCTCTCACTTGCGTACATCACTACTAGGAAAACCATGGCTTTAACTTTAACGGACCTTTGTTGTAAATATACAGTAATAATAATTAGGGGTGCATTGCAACAATCAGTGCAAATATCCACCTAGATCCACTGTTGATTTGTTGTTGTTGTTTGCTCATATGTGGACAAATGATTTGGTGTGCTCCAATATCTTATTTTGTGGTGACATGGTGAGATTTCCTTGGAGTTCCATTGAACGTAACAGAACTTGCACATCATTATATTGAAAATGGTGTAGCTGGTGTTTCCAGTGTCCCTAAAGGATTAGCTTTGGAGCATACAGACCACCCCTTCTTCAATGTTCTTCCTGTGGGCCTTCTTCAGAGTGAACCTGGGTGCCAATCCTCTGTGGATGACTCACCTCCTTTCAATCTGTTTGGATCCAGTCTGAAGGCTTTTCTATGGCTAGAAAGCTCCCTTTTCATGCTGGTTGGGCAGCTCTGGGATGCTGGAGACTGGAATCCTGCAGCAGAAATAATAACAGATTTTGATTCAGTATGATCCTGGACCATTACTCCTCTGTTCATAAGTCCACCTTCCCCAAAATTAGTGCCCTCCAAAAGTTTCAGACCACAGCTCCCATCAGCCGCAGAAAGCCCTGCTGACTGGAAGACACCATCCAGAGGGGAGGTTGGTCTCAAGACATTAGAGCACAGTGTATTAAATTCAGAAGAAGGACTGATTCCCAGTGGCAAAGCATCTGCTGGTGGGAACTGCAGTCTAAAACATCTGGAGTGCACCAGGTTGGGAAAGGCTGTCATAGGTGATCAGGAAAATCAAGCAATAGATTAAGTGAATTCATCAGTAAATAAATGGAGTTCACTGAAGGATTGTAGGTAATTAGTTCCATATGAATCATTCACTTCTAGAGTTTCCAACTTTTGAACTTCCCCTACAGCCATACCACAAACTATTATTTGCTCTGGAGCAATTAAACTCTGTGGCATGGAAACAAACTTCAATATTACCTGCTAATTGCTGGAGATCAAGCTGCATTATTTCTGGTCTGTAACTTTCAGTACAAGTGCTTTAAAACAAGCTCTTTGCAATTACTACTAATAGAAATAATAATATATTTTCACTTCAGCAGGTCAAATGAATATTTAAAGTGGTGTTATAGATTGGGGGGACTCCCCCAATTCCTAGAAATTAATAAATGGTAGGATTTTGATGATTTGGGATGTGAAGGGAGAAATACAAATTGCAGAGGAATTCCTGAGCTAGCTTATGCAAAGCTAGGGCCATTAAGAAACAATACAAGACCATTGAGGGTCATTGGCAATGCAAGAGAACTGCCCTCTCTCCTGCCCTGAGGTGTGAACAGAGACTTGGTGTTTGGAAGGTTGCAAGGAAACAACTTGTTTGAAGTGGCAAGAAAAGGGAGCCTGGTAGCAAGGGGGTCTCTGGGAAGAAGCAGTAGGAAGAGAGATTGGGATCCATTCTGGGCAGGTTGACTGAAGGTTGGCTGCACTGCTGTGTTAATAGGTGAATAAAACATAGTCCTTAATGCTACGACAGTCTCTGCCATTTCTCAATTCTCCAAAGGAACACAGATCCTGGGTGAGCACCTGGACCCCATTAGCTCTTGTCACACTTGGCAGAGAGAAGGGGAGGCACCCAACTTTTGTAGCAGTACTGTGGAGTGGTTCTACAGGAAAAGTAACCCCATGCCCACCCCCACGCCACCCCCGAGCATCTTATTCTCTTGCCAAGTGTGCAGACTTTTCACTTTACAAACAGCCACTTATCTTTGTAAAATCTCTGTTTGCCTGTGTGCGCACATGTGAATTCTGGCTAATATTTGCAGCTATTACTAACTAGCTCTGTTCTTTGTCTTTGTTATCTGCAGCCAAATTTCCATTTGTCACATAACTGCCCCACCTTCAACACTGACATTGAAACTGGACACTGAATGCCATCAAAATACTTCTTTAACCCAACATTTGACGTTGGAATACTTGCACATAAATTCACTCTGGGATGTGTCTCCTTTTAAAATCTGTGTTGGGCCTAGATTAGAAAGTAACAACTTTCAAGGGTACAGATCTGGACAATCTGCATCTATCCCTGTGGAAACAAAAAGGATGAACAATAGCATGAATGGAAAAGCTTGCTAAACACCTGAATGCCCTGATGAGTGAACAGGATGCAGATGACATTGTAGAAACTTGGTACTCCTTCATTACTTTCTCATCAGATAATCCCACAGTGTGGCATCCTCTGAACACCCATGTGCTATTAAAAATGCTGCCCCATTCTACTTGGAAGGGAGGGATGATTTGGATATGTTACTGCAATTTGCTAATGTACCTTTTTACCTGTATAATTTTGAACACTAAATAAAAAATATATTTTAAACAAATTCAGATAAAAAAATGCCTGTTTTTTGTAAGGACGAAAGCTATCAGTTAATTAAATAAGCTACTTATTCTACTGCCTTTCATTTAAGAAATTTAAATCAATTCACATCATAGTTGTCAACTTTCAGATTTGAAAATAAGGGATCAGCAGCCTCAAAAACAAGGGATCAGCAGCCTCACCTGTCCCGGGGACAGTCTACAGGATATCTAACAATCTGGGATAGCAGTGGGAAGCAGCGGAAAATGGCGCTAGAATAAGGGAATTTCCCCCAAAAAAGGGAAGGTTGACAGCTATGATTCACATATGATAAAAATATCATCTAATGTTTGAGAAAGTTAAAGGAGTGTGAGAACTGACAGTTTAATAAACAAAACCTCCCTCTGGTGGAAAAGAACGTGTTGTCATCAATACCTCTTTTTCACTGTCTTACAAGAGGGACATTCTTAGGACCAAAGTGGCTTCAAAAAAAGACAGAACTCTACCCTTGAATTTCAGCCCTGCTGATATACCTTTTATCAGTTAAAATTTGATCCCACTGACTGAGCCCTCTCTGCCAATAAGAACCTTTTTAAAAGTTTGCATTTTTTATTGTTTTACTGAGAAAGAAAAAGTGCCTCAAGCAATCAGCTGCAATTCATCTGGAAAAGGCTCTTTCGATTTACAAATCGTTTAAAGCTTCCAGTGACACTACTTCAAAAAGACAGCTGAAACTTTAAGTGCAAAAATCCTGTAAATTAAGTTAGATACACTAGGCCCAATTCCGATCTCAGTTGATACAGACATGGGTCAGTTCCACTCCAGCAGCTGGCATTAAATCAATAGTGTAGGTCAGTGTGAGACCTGTTATGTTAATAAAATGTCATGAATGCAGGACATGGTTCTGTAGTGCCAAATTTTAATAGCATTTCTTGGCAACTTGGTGAAACTGGAGACGTCTGATGTCTCAGCAGAGACACTGTAATGGTTTTAAGTGCTGTGCATATCTGATATCTTCAAGAGATACTGTGTCTGCCAAAGATATTCTTCTGACATAGTGTGCTACTCTGTGTAGATCTAATTACTGCAGATATAGTATATTGGAAGCCAGGAGACAATAGTACAGAATGAGTAGCCTGGGGGTTCCCAAGAAATATTTAGCTACTTTTTAATTTTATTTTTTACATACTATCCCTACTTGGAATCATGCGCAGCAATTATATGAATATTCAACTATGTTCAGGAGTTTCTTGGCCATATTACTCCACAAAAAATTCAGATTATTTTTATCGCTGTTGCCTTTGTTTGTTATTAGGAATGTGGGAACTGGAGCTTCAAGAGAGTGTTGGAAACTCTCAGACAGCAACATCCAGCTAGCCTCTACATTAGTCTCCCCTAACTGGATTCCCCGACCATGTGTTTTGGACTACAACTCCCATAATTCCTAGCCAGAATGCTTAGAGAGTGCAGTAGGTTGGGGAACGCTGCCCTACATGGAACTGTAGTTCTGAGGTATGTTGGAGTGAAGCCATGACAGTGAAATAGGACTACACTTGCAGTGCAGACATGCTAGTGAGTTTTTTAGTGCATTACTCAAATGGATTTATAAGTAAAGTTTGCTGGCATTTGTCCTCATTGACTTAAATTTGCTCTGAAGGCATGTTGAGAACCTCTTTGGATGTTGGTTTTCATTTCTCAGGATCTTGCAATGAAAGCATGGGCACATATGCATACTTGTCAGCAGTTAATCTGATGCACATATCTTGCATAGCAAAATGTCATTAGCTGGCAAATAATACAGGGTTTGCCAACAGGCTACCTACCCTGCGGCTGTTGTTGGACTACAACTCTGAACAACGTTGACCATTTGTCACCCTTTTCCCTGCTGAGTTCTACATAGCGAAAGCTGAGAACCTCTACCCTTTTCTTTCTGAAGTCATGTAGTCACCATTCTTGCATTGGCCATGTATCGTAACTACAAGATCTAGGAACAATGGGTTGTATATAACCAGTGATTTTTTTTCTGGGGGGACGCAGGGAGACACATACCCCTAAACATTTTGTGAATCTAAGCTTAGCCTCATTGAGGGACAGTATTTCAATATGAGTAAGAAAATGAGGGGGGAAGCACTGTATATAACCAACTTCTATTCATTGAGATTAATGTGCCTAAGCTAATGGTATCTATTAATTTTGATGTGTGCCTCTCTCTCTCAGTAGGACTAGCATTGGATATATCCCAGAAAGAACAGCACAGTTCAGGAGGAAGCAAATACACACAAGCATTCATCATGGTGGCACACGTCACAAATGTTTGGAAGTCACAACTACCATTGCAGCTGTTGTGTTTGGTACCCAGATGAAGGCTCTAGTATGGTGCTTTGTAAAGCATCTTAGACGAGCTAGAATCTGCAAAAGGCTGTAATTTTTGTCATTAGCACAATCACCTTTTTGTTCCTGTTCCTAATGAAGCAGAGGTCACTAATACGGTGACATCCAATGTTTTGGACTACAACTTCCATCATCCTTCTCCATAGGCCATGTTGGCTGGAGCTGATGGAAATTGGAGTCCAAGAACATCTGGTGGGCAATACGTTGTCTACTCCTGTAATAAAAGTGATGCTTTTCTTGACTGAAGCTTCTTTCATTTTGGTCAACGACAATGGAAAGTACTGAATGCCACTCATTCAACATAAACCCATTCCATTCTGTTTGTGTTTTAAGCATTTAATAGGACATGGAGTGATCTATTATGTCCCAAAAAGTAAAGCCTCTTTTATTAGAGGACTGAGATGATATTTAATGGAGACAAAATACATGTAGAAAACAAATCCCTTTACCGCCTTTGCCTCTTTTCCCCCCATCCCCTTCCTGTGTAAAAAGGGGGGGGGGACTCTGAAGGGGAAAAAAAACCCTGTAATAACATTTGTTTCCAATATTTTATGTGGAAAACTTTGCATGTAACATAAAAATCTTCTGGCAGGAGAGACCACTTGTGGGAAAGTGATTTGATTATAATTTGATATTTGAGCTGAATTCTACCCAGTGAAGCCACTGAAAAAGGAGCGTAAGCGGCTCTGGCCTGGCTGGAGTTCCTCCTGACACCTGCTGATGAACCTTCTCAGCTTCTGCTAGCAGCCACAACAGGTGGCCCTTCCAGATCTGGTCTCTGACGCTCCTGTGGAGAAAACGCTGCATGACATTTGTACCATTCCTCCACAACTTGCACCTTTTATGTAAGAGGAAAAGAATTGCAGAACTGCTCCCCCACCACACTTTTAATACATAAGAACCTAAGATGAGCCTTGTTGGATCAGGCCAAAGGGTGCCTATCTTTTCCAACATCCTGTCCTCACAGTGGTCAGCTAGATGCTCCAAAAGGAAAGCCTCAAGCAGCACCTGAGCACAAGAGCAGTCTCCTCTCCTGAGGTTTCCAGCAACTGTTATTGAGAAGCTTTGCTGCCTCCAACCATGGAGGCAGAGCAAAACTATCATGGCTAATATGCATTAATAACCCTCTTCTCCATGAATACCTGGGCCATACAGTCCTCCAGGGAATGAAAATGGAAACACCTGTCACTCTCACATTCAAATAGGTGCATAATAAGTTTTCTTGATTGCCTGCTTTCCTGGAGAAGGTTTTCAAGGTCATCTGAGGAAGCTCTACTACATCAGCCTTTTCAATAACAGGTAAGGCTGACATCAGTAAGGGGGGGGGGAGCTTTTTTGTTAGTCATGCTCCATCTATGGGCTGAAGGCACAAGGGAAAAACATTTTTCAAAATCCCAAACATATTCATACGTTGTACGTTTTTATCTGTTGCTTTTTAGCAAACTGCTGTTTTATTTATCTTAACAAAGCAAACATGTGCATAAATATGTACATGTAGTTCCTATAGGTATTTAATACTTCCAGTCATAGAAAATAAACAAAACAGCTACTCTTAAGGAATACAATTCATTTGAGAACTTTTGCCAACCTGGTGCCCTCAAGATGTTTTGGATTCCAACTCCAACCAGCTTGTCAGCTCAGCAGAAGCTGCAGTAGTGCAAAACACCTGGAGGGCACCATGTTGGCAAACACTGCATTCAACCAATACAAACAATGAATATGTAAGCCGCTGAGAGGTGCTAAAGGAGTATTATTTCCTGAAGGTTCAATGGGTCTTGATGCCGTTCTAAGCATCAGAGATCGATTGAAAAGTTCAGAAGAGAGCAACCAAAACAATCAAGGGGATGAGGGGACTCTCCTGTGAGGATAGGTTACTGCGTTTTGGACTTGTGAGATTAGAAAAAAGCAAATAAGAGGTGACAAGATGGAGGCAGCAATGCATCTTCCACCAGTTGCTGGAAGATGCAGGAGGGGAGGGGGCTCTTGCACTCAAATCCTGCTTGTGGTTTCCCCAAAAGATGCATCTAGTTGGCCACTGTGCAAAGAGGGTTCCAGACTAGATGGGCTGTGAAGCAGCACCCCACACTCTCCCAGAGGGCTGCAGGTAAGTTTAGGAGGTGCACAGTGGGTTACCTTAGGGGGCTCAGTGGAAATGATGGGAGGGCTGCTGCAGTCACACCCAGCATCTCCCACATGAGGCAGTTGCTTCAGTCTGCCTAATGGTAGGGCCAGCCCTGGCAGAAGACAGCATTGTCTATATGTCCATTTTGTTGTAAGAAAAACAAAGAGCCTTCAGCCCCCATAATCTGTCTCTGTGCCTACAAGTTTTGTCCTAAGTCCCTTGCAGTAAGCAGAACTGTCCTTTAGCAGTTCTGACTGAGAAAAGGGAGTAATGCCGTCCCCACCCCCCTCAAGTTGGCTGACTGCTCCTGTAGACACTCATCTACTCCTAGTCTAAACAAAACCGCAGTAGCTGAACTTGGCTTGGAAGCCGTGTGTCTGATACCAATAATATTCAATAGATGGAATAATGATTCATCTCAAGAGCCAGGATAAAAACAAAACCTTCCATATCTGAGAATTCCTGAATGTTGGGCAGGATGGACATTCTATCCAGTGATATGCCAATGATATGGAGTCAAGTTTCAACTTAACTTAGTCACTGCTGTGTGATAAGATTGCAATGGATACAGTCCAGGCTTCCTGTTGTACTGTGCGCTCTGTAAGTTATGACATGCACACAGATCTTTCCATTAGGATTGATCTGGGATTAGAAATGAAACATTTGGTTCAGCTTTAGACTGAAACGTTGAAAGCTACGCCTGCCAAATCTGCAAGTCAGACATCCTAGGCAGAAATATATGAAAGATAAGGAGATCTGATTGCTCAAGAGCTTACACATTTCACAGTGGGCAGGAGCATATACAATACAAACATTGTACATAGTAGCTGTATTCAGTTGTGACATGCTGACGTCTCGACGAGAAACCTGTTGCAGCTTTTCAGAAGTGTTTTTAAAGATTTCAGGTTGTGGACCGCCGAAACCCGGAAGTACCAGAACAGGTTACTTCCAGGTTTCGGCAGTCGTGCATGCACAGAAGCGCTAAATCGCGCTTTGAGCATGCGCAGAAGCGCCGAATCGCATGCACAGACACAGGTTGTGAATGTTGCGGGTTGCGAACGTGCATCCCTCATGGATCATGTTTGCAACCCAAGTGTCCAGTGTAATTTTCCAGCCACCAATAAACAGTGTCTCCCCTTCCTTCCAATTCAAACATGTATAAAGCAGTCTAAACTTTGGAGAAACAGTAGCTCTATGGTAGCTTTTGAAGACCCCTGATTCAATTGCAAGCATCTCTGCTTTAAGGCCGGTGTTTGCTTATGCCACTGGATAGCCACTGACAGTCACAGATGTATAAGCGATATTGAGCTAAATGTACAAGTTATTGGCTCTGTGATCTAGCTGGGATGTAATGGTTTAGGTGGCCCCTGAGGTACCCTAAACCTAAATTGTTAATGGCTTTGTATACAAGGACCTTGAACCTGGCTTAGACAGCCAATGCAGGTGCCCTAACAATTGTGTTACATGCTGTTGTCCATAGCTGCCCCCCCAGCAATCCAGCTGCCACATTCTGCACCAGCTGCAGCTTCTGAACTGGGCCCAAGGGCTGACCTTGTGATCTTCTCCTATCTATATTCAAGGCAAGAATATATTTCTAGTTCAGCCCTGAATCTGAATGCACAAGTTAGAGTTCAAATGTTTCTTGAGCTCTACTCACAAGTTAGAGTTCAAATGTTCAAATGTTTCTTGAGCTCTACTCTGCTCCTCCTGAATATTCAAGGCTATTATGGGAGGTTGGGTGGCCACAAAATAGTCCTGGGGTCACACTCAAGCTTTCTCTTGGTCCTCCATCACAACCACAATCATCCAATTAATCGCCATTGTTCTTTTGGACCAAGAAACAAAAGAGAGAGATAGAACCACCCTCCCTCAGTTTGCCTGGCAGGGCTTCATATCCTTGTTTTCCAAGATTGGGGAGAGGGTTGGGGTGTATTTTGGAGACAGCTGAAAGGAATGTCAGATGATATTTGAATCTTGCATCAGTTCCTAAAGTATTTGTGTGCCTGATTAATTATTGCTTAATTATAAACCCTGGGGATGGTGCTTTTTTCTGATTGGAGTAGAGGAGAAAGTCCTATAAGGTTTGCCAAAAATATATCAACTTTTCCCCATCAAAACTCTCCTTTAGAAAAGAAGAAGAAGAAGCTCCAAGAATTGAAAGCTGTACTTCAGGATGTTAGCATCTTTATCACTTATTCAAAACAGAGTTTGTGTGCGTTCCTCTCCTTGCGGAAGCAATGAGGAAGCCACAACATCCTCCTCCAGGAAGGCCTTGCTACTCCTTTTGATATAACCGCTTAGCAACTAAGCCATGTTCAAAGCCTTGTTATATTAACATTAAAAGCCTCAACAATCTGGAATCAGATTATGTGAAGGATCATTCCCCCACACCCAATATAGACCCATTCAACCAAATGTATCAAAATTCAAAGAGTAACCATTAAAACCCCAATTAAAACCATTCAGTTTAATTATTTCAACAAGAGGGATGAGCTTGATCCAGTGACACCAGCTTTCCAAAGTCTAAAAGTCATTTACACACCCAGTGCCAGCACCTGATGCCCATTTGCCTCTTAGCAACACCCCCCTCCCCAAAGGTAATCCTACTGCCACTTTGGGAACCATTGCATTAAATGATTAAGATTGTTGGAAGAGGCCTTCCTGGTTGTGTCATTGCCTGGAAATTGTTGTCCAACAGCAACAACAATGTGGAAATAGGCCTTGCCTGTTTTTGCCCCTACTCTCTGGAATGCTCCCACTCCCCCCCCCCACCCCCATTTTTCGGGAAACTGACTTTGGGTGTCTGTTAAAAACCTAACACTTTGAACAGACATTTCCTTTTTAAAAAAAACAAACAAGTTTTATTTCTCTATATATTTATTGCATTTATATCCTACTTTTACTCCAAGGAGTTCATGGTGGCATGCATAGTTCTCCCCTTCCTCATTCAACCCAACAATAACCCTATGAAGTAGGTTAGGCTGAGAGGCAGTGAATGGCCCAAGGCTGCACCCAGTGAGTTTTAAGGCTGAGTGGCGATTTTGAACTCTGGTCTCCCAGATCCTAGTCAAACACTCTAACCCTGGCGCTAAAAATTTGAATAGGGAAATTTGTTTTGAAGATTGCAATACAATAACAAAACATATAGTTGCAGATCTCTCACACAGTCAGAATACAACCCAGGATTGTATTCTTTGGTATCCTGATATCTGTGTATATACAGATTCAGTGCCATAGGATTGGGGGGGGGGGGACAGGATGGTTGCCCTGGGTGCAAAATTGTTAGGGGTTGCAAAATTTCAACACTCGGTGCTGCCTCAATGCAGCTGCGTACTTTCCTTGCTGGGCTCCATTGAAAACAGCTTCTGCATAACTATATCAAATAAATAATAGACACCACCAGCAGGCTTCATAGACGCCTTTGCTTGACATTAAGGCTAGCAGGTATCACAAAGAAAGCAGCCAGACTTGTGCAGTGAATGTAAACAAAATGCACTTTTCCAGGTTCAATTTTCTTGGAATAAAGGTTAGTGGTGGTGTCTTTAGGATACAGTCATACCTTGGGTTGAAGTAGCTTCAGGATGAATATTTTCGGGTTGCACTCCACGGCGACCCAGAAGTAATGGAGAGTGTAACTTCCAGGTTTCGCCGCTCGCGCATGCGCAGACACTCAAAATGACGTCACGCCCATACGCGGAAGCGGCTAAACGCGATCCGCACACGTGCAGACGCAGGTTGTGTTCACTTCAGGATGCGAACGGGGCTCCAGAACAGATCCCGTTCGTATCCAGAGGTACCACTGTATATGTTTTTATTTGCACATATATACAACCTCAGCATAGGACAGAGGGTCTCACAGCATTAACGCCCCAACAGATCTTGCTTCTCCATTAGTCACAGTTTTGATTCCAGCACAGAGCAAGCATGTCTCTCTGTCTTCAACTTCCAGCCTGCTTCCAGCTCTGCTCTTACACATGAGTTTGGCTCTTGTTCTTCTATCTAGCAGCTAGGTAAGGGGGTGGGGAAAAGGCACACCCACTAGCCTGGAGGGCCCATCATTTAGTTGTAGCTCTTGCAACCCAGCTCATTGTTTTGGGATGCTGATGGACATTTGAGTGGCTAGGTAAGGTCACATTGGAAGGGACTCAGGGCCTCATGCAGACTGACCCCACCCCTAAAAACAGCAACACCTATTTCTATTGGGTGATTATTTCTGTATACACATTAAGACTGACATGGTAGGGGTAGCCCAGGGGACACCGAGATCTTATTTACTAATCTCCAGAAGTAATCCCAGTTGAATAGGATGGTCTTTATTCTTTTTTTTTCTTTTCAAAGAAAGACATCTAAAGGATCTGCATCATTCACTAGCTGGGCTTGAATGGTGGAAGCTATTCATGCTATCGCTACTGGAAAAATGATCCATTGGTTCTTTCCCCCCACCCCCTACCCCATCTCAGACAGGTTATGTTTTTCAGGAGAATGGGAATGAGTCTTACCTAACAACCTAAATCTTAACTTAGAAAATATGCTCATATGGAGCATTGTGGAATTTGCCATTCATTCTATTTCTGATGTTACATGCTAAGTGTCCATGCTTATGCAGTACAAGAGGGAAACAACTGTGGGCTTCAAAGACCCCATAAGGCAGGCAGAATCCCCCCAACAGTCCAATGAGAGCAAGCATGTGCAATGGTTATGGAATACTGAGTAGCTGCTTCAAAGACCCCATAAGGCAGGCAGAATCCCCCCAACAGTCCAATGAGAGCAAGCATGTGCAATGGTTATGGAATACTGAGTAGCTGACTGCTGGGCGAGAGGGAGGAGGGGGGGATGGAGGATCCAGGGAGAGGGCATGACCACCAGACGTGACTAGTGAAAAGGGTCCCTTGCACTGTTTTTATTTTACTTTCTCCCTGCTTCTTCCTCTTGTAACAGTCCATGGCGGCACTCACACTTTGCCTCATGCTGCCACTGGAGGCCCAGGTAACATCAGTAGTAGTACCTACTTTGAGTTGCATCTCGTTCATCACTAGGGTTGTGAGGTCGGGAACATCCCAGACCTTGAGATTTCAGGACCGAAACCTGAGAACCTGAGCTGCATTCACAGTCCTCCTCCTCCTCTTCTTTCACTCACCCACTTGGAGATTCAAGCTCTCACCCTGCCACCTGGAGGAGACCAGGCATACCTGTAGACTTCAGGTCAACCCTTGAGGTCTGGCAACCCAATCACCACAGTTATGGTCATTCCTAGAATAGGATAGCCTGGCTTCAGTAATCTGTGCCAATCCTACTTTATCAAACCTTTATTAGGCATTGTGGAAATAAAACCTTAAAAGAGAAAATAACATATAAAAGCCTTGAAATATATATAAAAAGGCAGCAGTTTGCTAAATGCATATATATATATACATATAGAGTCAGTGGTTTTCCTTGTTATCCTGCTCCTTGGAGGACTGCTACCAAAAACTCGGCTACCCCCGCCGTTACCCTTTGGTCAACGTCGGATAGGTAGAAACCCACACATTCACCTTGCTGCGGTTCCAGACCACCCAAAAGAGGGGACAGCACGCGTTGACGGAGCGTACTGTACAATGGGCAATGAAGGAGAATATGCTCTACAGTGTCCGGGACATTCATAGAGCATCTGCAGAGTCTCTTGTTTCTAGGAATGTTTTGATATCTTCCCCTGACAAATGCTGAGGGAAAAACATTCAAACGGGCCAGCATAAAAGCCCTACGTTGGGCTGGGATTATTAGTTTAGTGACGTAATTGGCTCTGCTATCTAAGATATTTAATTCATAGAATATGGGGGAGCAAATTTTGTTTACAGCTGCCATAATATTTTGTCTCTCGACATCCTTTAGTCTAGTTAGGATATTATGGGAGATATATTGCTCACTAGAATTGTACAGGGGCTCCAGCTCGATGCCTAAAGATTCAATCTTTTTTTCGAGGTGCTGATACCATCTTGATTTATAGGAGTCTTTGAGCAAATCAGCGAGCAGACTTGATGGAGGGCAGCGAAAGTGGCAGCGTAACCAATACTTTATTGAGGTGGACCATGCCCAATATTCCATTGTGTGTATGCCTATTTCTGCACACATTGTTTCATATTTGATCATAGCTGGGAGTCCAAGAATACGTCTCAGAAAGCTAGAGTGAATCTTTTTTAAATCATTGTTATATGCTTGGACCCATAGCGGGATTCCATAGAATATCTGGGATTGCACTTTTGTTTGAAATATCTGATTTGCCGCAGGAATAAATTGATTACCTTTCTGATAATGAAAACGGGCAACTGCTGATGAGATGCACTTTGCCTGTTTTATGGCATTTGTGCGATGGGTTGCCCACCCTAAATTGCTCTGGAATAAGATTCCCAGATACCTATAGATTTTCACTCAGCAGGGCCACCCTTCCATTGTCACTCTCACAACAAAGGGTGCATGACTAACAGAGTCAGCATGACTAACAAAGCAGGCCCAAGACATTTTGCTGCTTGAGGCAAAGGATGAGATGGTGTCTCCCATTCCTGCATTGCAGAGGGCTGGACCAAATGACTCTTACGGTTCCTTCCAACTCTACAATTCTATGATTCCATGTTCAGAAGGTGACTGGACTGAGTGCTGACTCAAACTTAAATAGTGTCAACTGGATAGCAGCATTCCCTCAGCCCTGAGGGCTACTAGCCAGTTTAAGGGGTGTGGGGCATTCCCACTACGGCTGTGCAGTGAAGGGGAATAGCCAAGGAGGTGGCGCTGCTGCCACCCCACAGCAACTGCCACCTGAAGTAGTTGCCTCTCTCTGCCCAATGGTTGCACTGGCCTTTGTGATCAAGGCTGCTTCTGTGTCAAAACCAGGCCTTCACCAAGGTTAAAACAGGTCTCACTTCATTTTCTTCCTGTTCTAACAATATTTTTTTCGGGTGGAGAACCTCATGTTTGAAACTGGATCAAAGAATCTCAAAGGTGTCACTACAAGTGTTTTGAGACTTGTGAAAACAGCATAATTTCCATGTCTTGACTTTAATCTTATTAGTGTTTTCCACTTGATGGAGCCAAATAATAGCTAACATCGATGGTCCATGGGTGTCCCAGCAACTGCAGAAAAGATCCTTGATTCACCCCCCCCCCTTTAATTATTTTGGAAAAGGAGTAGCCAATACTTTTCTGTATCCATGGTGATAAAAACAAGTTTTGCCACTATAGCACAGGTGCTGCTGCTGGTGATTCTTTTTCCTCAAGGGCCAGATGGAAGGGAGCAGGCATCATCAGCCTTGCGTGTTTTGCCTCCCTGCTTTGGAACAAACAGACTGCCATGCAGGATCATGGTTGATCTGGGCCAGTAAACTCTCCTCAATAGTGGCCAGCTAGAAGCCTCTTCTGAGACGTTCATGAGCAGAATGAGCAGAGTAGGAAGGTGGCACAGACATCCCATTGGGTTCTCCCAACACAGCCAAATTGCTTCTCGCCCACAAGAGGCCTGGCATTCTCTTTACCAGCCTTTGACAACCTTGTGCCCTCCCTGGATATTTTGGACTGCAACTCCCATAAGCCCCAGCATCATATGGTTATGCTGGCTGGAGCTTTTGTAGTCCAAAACATCTGGACGGTGTCAGGTTGGTGGACAGTGCTGTATGCATTTGGCCTGCTTTTAAATGTCAGTCAATGAGAATTGACTGCAATGTGTGCTTTAAAGTCTAGATTAAGGTTGGAGGCAGTCTTTGCTCCTGGAAGGATTTCCTTTTACAGTGCAAAGGATTTAAAAAACAATTCATTTTCAGATGAGTTCTGCACACAACGCTGATTAGGATGCAACAAGCCCAGTGCAGTGATTTATGCAGAGATGTGGCTGCAGGCCTTTTCTGAGGGTGGGAAATAAACTTCTAATCAAACCCAACGAGGCATGGCAGAACGACCTGACCTCACTTGAAGGTGAGATTGCAGCAGTGAATCACGCAGAGATGCAGTAGCCAGCCTCCTCTGTGGGCAAGGGCTTTCTGGCACACAGGAAGCTTTAATATTTAACTGATTCATTTTTCACAGCTCACAGCATACCACATTTTTATGACTCGTTCTGTAGAGCCTCCCGCTCTTTCTCACACATTTTTCCCTACCCTGTTTTGCTGTGATAGATTCACAAATTTAAAATAAAGGAAAAAAGGATAGAGGATAGGTTTTTTGTTTTTTTTTAATGCAGTCAGCAATGCGCCTAGCTGCTGACCTTAAGACCATGTGTAGACAACGTAAGGCCTGGGGGCTGGATGCGGCCCAATCGCCTTCTCAATCCAGCCTGTGGACGGTCCAGGGATCAATGTTTTTTTACATGGGTAGAATGTGTCCTTTTATTTAAAATGCATCTCTGGGTTATTTGTGGGGCATAGGAATTTGTTCATTTCCCCCCTTCAAAATATAGTCTGTCCCCCCGCAAGGTCTGAGGGACAGTGGCTGAAAAAAATTTGCTGACCCCTGTTTAAGACTGATCTTATCCTGCTGTTTTAAAGAACATAAGAGGAACTCTCCTGCATCAGACCCAGAGACCATCTAATTGAGGTCTCTTTCCCGAAGTGGCCAATCAGAGGCCTTTGGGAAGCTCATAGACAACAGGCCTTTCCTGCTGTCACTTTTCATACCAACTGCGGCATAGAGGGAAGACCCATACCAAAATAGCCTGGGAACTGTAGTTCAAGGGTGCTGGGAATTGTAGTTTAAGGATGCTAGAAACTGGATCTTGTTGAGGAGGAACTAAAGTTCCCAGGATTCCTTTGTGGGATTTATGTGCCTTAAATGAATGGAGTGAACCAGGGTTGGGCAAACCTAACAATTTTGCTTTTTCACTGCTCTACATTTTTTCCATTCTTTAGTCCTGTCCTCCACATTTCCACATCAGTCCTCATGAAAATTCACCAGCCCCTTAGTGCATCCCCACCCCCACAACACAGTGTACACTTTTTAATGCATTTGCCTAAATTATTTGCCTCATGTATACAGTGGTACCTTGGGTTACATACGCTTCAGGTTACAGACTTCGCTAACCCAGAAATATTACCTCGGGTTAAGAACTTTGCTTCAGGATGAGAACAGAAATCGCGCGGTGGCAGTGGGAGGTCCCATTAGCTAAAGTGGTGCTTCAGGTTAAGAACAGTTTCAGGTTAAGAACGGACCTCCAGAACGAATTAAGTACGTAACCCGAGGTACCACTGTACTCTCTTTGCATGCAGCACCCCCTATCATTAAGCATTTGTGCATGTTATTTTCACTAATGTATTTTCATGCACGCTTGATACCATGGCATATGCATTTTTGTATACGTTACTTGGCTGGGGAACCGCATTGCAAAATCTGGAAAAGCACAGATTCCAAAAGATAGGTGCTTTTCACATTGGTTATTGTTCCAGATGGTGTGAATTAGTTAGGTGCACTTTTAATTGCAAACTGAACTGAACTAAAGTTTTCCCTCATCAAGACTCTCAGTGCTTTCTTTGTAGAAAAATAGGTGCTGGTACTCACCATGAAGTTGTTACAGTAAGTGCCACAATTTTTAACAACAAAAAAGAGGTGCCAGTACTCCATACACTTGAGTACCCACTAAAAAAAGCACTGCCTATTCTAAACCAGGAGGTTGTCTAAAGACATCTTCTTCCCCTCCCCTCTTTCCCACTTGAGTCTTTTCTACTTCTTTTATAAATTTGCATTAAATATCAATATGGAGGGAGGGGAGAAGAGAAAGATGGCAGCCCATCTTCAGGCATACTTGGTGGGAAACCAGTTATCTGGACCCATTCCAGTCTAGTTTCAGGGCTGAAACATAGGCCTGAAACCACCTTGGTTGCCCTGGTTGATGACCAGTGCTGCCATCTTGAATAAATATTGCACAGGGGGCACAGACAAGGACAGTGATGTTGGAGGGAGGGTGGGGAGGATAAAAGGGACAGCAGAAAGGAGAGTTGAAAGTAAATGGCAAAGCTCTGGACAATGTATGTCTGAAGTGGTTGAAATTGCAAATGTAGGAGGCATTTAATTAAGTGGAGTCCTAGTTTAATTTTTAAAATTATAGGCAACCAGGAGCTCTGTGAACCCTCCCCGCAGAGCAAGCAGTTTGCATTCTCTATGCCTCTGCCTCTACTCTAATCACAAGAGTTGTAAGAAACTATGTTGGAGGTTTTTGGCCAATCCCAGCTCTCTTGTCATCCAGCAACCCTTTTACAAGTTCTTTTACAGGGCTTGCTGGGAAATAAAGTACAAATGTGGGGGGGGGAGGTAGCAATGCCCAACAACTGGGTTGGGGAACCTGGCCCCCTCAAATATTTTAATGGAGGGGGGCTGAAGAGACCTGGGCCTCTAGGAGTTGGTGCCTATATTGAGGACATAGGAGAGAGATGGAGGGAGTGTGACAAAGTTTGTTCTCTTTCATCTCTCCCTAGCTTTTGGTACCTTTGGCCACATTATCTTTCTGGAGCAGCTCAGGAAAGTGGGCGCTGGGGGGCACCAGATTACAATTGCTCCACTCCTGTCTTTGTGGTTGTTTCCAGAAAGTAGTTTATTCCTTGGGACCATGGGGGGAGGGAAAGGTGTTGTTCAGTGCCATGGGAATTTCATTGAAGATCTTGCCTTACTGCCTGTGGGCTGAATTAGATATCTCTCAAGTGCATTCCAGCAGCATGGTTTCATGATGCTAAGAACAGCATAAAATATCCAACACAAGCTACGCAAGTGCTACAGCATCTGGAAAGGAATGGGTGGAAATAGGTAGCAGACCAACTCAAATATTAATTTGCTCTTTGCCCTGGGTTGTAGTTCCAACCTCATATCTGGATGGGAAAAGCAAAGAGAAGAACAGAAGATAATAAGCAATATTTGGCTAGAGCAATTCAAAGTGGCCCTGTCATGGATAATCAATATTTGTATCTGCTTCATTCGGCTCCTCCCAACTGTATTAGTAGTACAGTGGTACCTCTGGATGCGAACAGGATCCGTTCCGGAGCCCCGTTTGCATCCAGAAGTGAACGCAACCCGCGCCCGCGCGTCTATGCATGCACGGGTCGCGATTTGCCGCTTCTGTGCATGCGCGTCGCATCATTTTGACTGCACATGCACGAGCAGCGAAACCCAGAAGTAACACACTCCATTACTTCTGGGTCGCCGCAGCACACAACCTGAAAATACTTATTCCGAAGCTACTTCAACCTGAGGTATGATTGTAGTAGTAGTAGTAGTACATTTATATTTAATTATATCCCATCTTTTTCCCAGACCAAGACTCAAGGTGGCTTACACAAATTCACAAAGGTGACTTCTTCATCTTCTTCCTCTACCTCTGGAAACACCAGTGGGCCATCAAGAATATTGTTACATGGAGTGCTATTTTTCTCGAGAAAGAGGTGCTGGAACTCACCATGAACACCTCATTTGTTCTCTTATAATGGCAATGGTGCCCAACTGAGTTCCTGTGAGTTCTGGCTGGGGGGGGGAAGCCTCATTACATAGAATCATAGAGTTGGAAGGGACCCTGAGGATCATCTAATCCAACCCCTGCAATGCAGGACTATGTCCTATATGGGGATTGAACCTGCAACCTTGATGTTATCAGTGTTGTGTATTGAGTCAAATGATTTTATATCTGTATTATTATT
The DNA here is from genome assembly GCF_964106915.1 of Podarcis gaigeae. NCBI lineage: Eukaryota > Metazoa > Chordata > Lepidosauria > Squamata > Lacertidae > Podarcis > Podarcis gaigeae. The sequence goes on along the minus strand of NC_139691.1, from coordinate 22,122,317 downwards.
GTCTGTATTGCATTAGGGTAAAGTAACTGCCTTTTGGTTCCAGAGGGTACAGCTACTATTGGTTCATTTAAGCTGCTGTATTTGGATCCTCTGTCTTATTGGTTTCCTCCAAAAGGCAGGACTGTGATTGCCTGAGATTGTTCCCTCCAAAATGTATCCTTTATAGCTTGTTCCCTGTCCCTATAAATGTAGCTCTCCCCTCCTCAAGTCTCAGTCTTGTTTGCTTTAATAAAGAAGTGTTACTAGAGAACTGTCTCCAGCAGATTATGTCAAGAGAGCTGAAATCACAAACCCCACGTCACAACAACTGGCGACGAAGGTGGGATCCGGAATGCTGAGGAGCGGTTAACGCAGCCCTGCCTCAGAGTCCAGATTGTAGCTAAAACAAGACTCACTGGCCAGCTGAGAAGACGACCCTGCCCACAGGACAATGGAGAGTCCAAGGGTATTGGAGCCCTTCCAGCCATCAGAGCCCCACACGTGGGAAGACTACGTCGAACGCTTCGAGTTCTTCGCGGTGGCTCAAGGGATCACCGATGCCAGCAAAAGAAGGGCCACATTCCTGAGCTACTGTGGGCCTGAGATCTTCACACTGGCCAAGGCATTGCTTGCTCCAGCGAAGCTAAGTGAGACATCTCTCAAAGATATTCTTGCCTGCCTAACAAGCCATTTGGTGCCTACTGAGACCAAGATGGCCCGGCGGATGGAGTTTCATAAGAGGCAGCAGCGTGCTGGGGAGTCTGTATCTGCATTTCTAGCTGAACTGCGGAAGCTCGCTCAGCACTGCGACTTCCAAGATCTGGAAGAGACTCTCCTGGATCGTTTTATCGGTGGTCTGAGCAGCAAGAAAGCCAGAAGACGCATCATGGCTAAAGAAGAGGTTACCCTTGCTTCAGCCTTGAAGGAGGCCAGCGCCACGGAGAATTATGAAAGAGAGGAGCTTGATGCCAGTCTCAGGGCCCCTAAGCCACAGATAGAAGTTGCGCATGCCATGGACGAGCTAGAGGCTACTTCGAGCCAGAGCCCAGTCCGTGGGGTCGAGTCAGTGCGTCAGGCCTGCACAGTGCACAAAGATCACCGAGGCAGGTGCCCGGGTTGTGGCAGAAACCATGAGCGGAAGAGTTGTCATTTCCGGGATGCTATGTGCCGGACGTGCGGGAAGACAGGTCACATCGCCAGGGTCTGTAGATCGGCGGCGTTGGGAGCGACAGGAGCACCTAGACTGGAGCATCGCAGACCGCCCACAGCAACCCACGTTCTACAGGACTGCCACTACGTAACAGAGATCAACGGGAGGGTCGTGCAGTTTCCAGCGCAAGGCAAGGCACACGTCAAGGTGAAGATTGAGGGTCAGCTGTGCGACATGGAGGTGGACTCCGGATCTGGATTCACTATCGTGTTGGACCAGACCGCGAGGACATTCTTCCCCAAGGGTAAGTTGCCCACTCTGGAGCCCTTCCCGGCAACTTTGCAGTCATACTCAGCGGGCCGCATCCATGTCATGGGAATGTGTGCCGTGAGAGTACAGTTCCGGGACAAACAGGCGGTACTCAAACTGGTGATTGCGAAGGGCAGTCGCCCCAGTCTCCTGGGCACTGACTGGTTCCCCGCCCTGGGACTGAGTATATCAGGGCTTAATTCAATCCAAACCTGCCCTGAGATGAGCGAGGCATTATGCAAAGAATTTGCTGGTCTCTTTAATGGAAAACTGGGTTGTTATAAAGGGCCCCCAGTTGACTTCGAATTGGACCCTGGGGTGGCCCCAATCCGACTCAAACCAAGGCGAGTGCCATTTGCACTGCAACCCAAGATCGAAGCAGAGCTGGATAAATTGGTCAAGCAGGGAGTTCTCTCACCCGTGGACTCCGCTAAGTGGGAGACTCCAATCGTCACGCCCCTTAAAGCAAATGGGGAAGTCAGGATCTGTGCTGATTACAAATGTACTATCAATAAGGCACTCAGGGGAAACTCATACCCCATTCCAGTCGTATCACATCTGTTGGCTAAACTGGCTGGGGGCAAGGTGTTCGCCAAACTTGACCTGGCACAAGCTTACCAACAGCTGCCAGTAACCCCACAATCAGCGGAAGCACAGACTATTGTCACACATAAAGGGGCGTTCAGAGTTAACAGATTACAATTTGGAGTTTGTGTGGCCCCAGGGATTTTTCAAGGGCTCATGGAACACCTGTTAAGAGGTCTGCCGGGGGTCTTGCCATTTTTTGATGACGTTTTGATTGCTGGAAAATACCCACAGGAACTGGTTGCGCGTGTCCGTGCAGTGTTGCTCAAGTTCAAGGAGGTGGGATTGCAACTAAAAAAGGAAAAATGCAGTTTTGGGGTGCCAACTGTGGATTTCTTGGGGTTTAAAATTGATGCATCAGGCATCCACCCCACAGATGCTAAGGTTAAGGCCATCATCGAGGCACCACGACCACAGAACAAGACGGAGTTGCAGTCATTCCTGGGACTTATTAACTTTTATCATTCGTTCTTGCCCCAGAAAGCTTCGGTAGCTGAACCATTACATAGACTGTTGCAGAAAAAGAATGTGTGGCGATGGGGGCAGGAGCAGCAGAAGGCTTTTGACTCCTTGCGAGGAATGCTGAGTAGCAGGAGCGTCCTTGCTCATTATGATGAGTCGAAGCCGCTGGTCCTGGCATGTGATGCCTCTCAATACGGTCTGGGGGCGGTGCTGAGTCATTGGGAACCGGATGGGTCGGAAAAGCCCATCTCTTTCTATTCCCGTACGTTGTCAGCCACGGAGCGCAACTATGCTCAAATTGACAAAGAGGCGCTTGCAATTGTGGCAGGAATCAAAAAGTTCCATGATTATGTGTACGGTCGCCATTTCTCCATTGAAACGGACCACAAACCACTGTTAGGGTTGTTCAACCCGAACAAACAAACACCACAAATTCTCTCCCCCAGAATGTTGCGTTGGTCTATATTCCTGAACGGGTTCCAGTACACCTTGACCCATGTGCCGGGGAAGCGGTTGTGCCACGCTGATGCGCTGAGTCGATTGCCCGTTCCTGGCGGGAGCAATGAAGATCCTGCTCCAGCGGAGCACATAATGATGCTGGAAACACTTCCGGGGGCTCCTGTGACGGCTACTGATATTGCTGAGAAAACGAGGAAAGATGCTGTTCTCTCCCGTGTGCTCACTTGGGTGGGGAGGGGGTGGCCAGGTGGTCCGCATGAAGACAAATTCAGGCCTTATGCGACAAGGCAGCACGAGTTGTCCATGCATAAGGGTTGTCTCCTGTGGGGAGATAGGGTGATCATCCCAGCACCACTGAGAAACAGGGTTCTTGAGACGCTTCACATGGGACACCCGGGAATGGTCAGGATGAAGTCGCTAGCCCGATGTTATGTGTAGTGGCCTGGAATGGACCAGAACATAGAACAATGGGTATGAACATGCAAGGCATGCCAAGAGGTGCGGCCAGAAGTGGCCAGAGCACCAGTTCACTGGTGGGAGCAGTCCAGATCTCCCTGGAGCCGGCTGCACTTAGATTTTGCTGGGCCATTCCAGGGGAAGGTCTTTTTGGTTATCGTCAATGCATATTCCAAATGGTTAGAAGTGGCGATGGTCCCTAGCATGGCATCAGCTGCCGTAATCAAGGTGTTGAGGCAGCTGTTTGCAACCCACGGGTTACCTGAGACCATTGTATCAGATAATGGGGCAGCTTTTGTATCCCAAGAATTCAGGGCATTCTTGGCTGATAACTTCATAAGAGGGGTCACATCCGCGCCCTTTCACCCATCCTCCAATGGGCAGGCGGAGTGCATGGTAAGAACAGCCAAAGAATCCATTGCGCGCTTAATGGAGGGTAACTGGTCAGCTCGCATCGCGCGAATGTTATTTTTGCAGCATGCAACGCCGTGTACTGCGACGGGCAAGTCGCCAGCTGAGCTGCTCTTGGGTAGAAAACTGGTAACGGTGCTGGATTATGTCCACCCGGATAAAATGCCAAACCGTAATTCAAGAGCAACCCCCCAAGCTGAGACTGACACAACAAGGTATCTCGCCCCTGAAGATCTGGTCTGGGTGAGGAACTATTCACGAGGTTCGCGGTGGGTGGCTGGTGTGGTCACCCGGACTAGTGGACCTGTGTCCTATTATGTGACCTTGGAAAATGGGCAAGTTTGGAAGAGACACATAGATCAGCTGAGGCGCCAGGCACTCAGCAGAGAGGAGTCTGATAATTCATCCCTGGCTAACGACGCAGAGCTCCAAGACCAGGGTGAAAATGGCCCAAAGGTGCAGTCACCAGGGGCCTCAGCAAATGAACCAGGGTCTGCTGGTCCTCAGGATGACGAGGTACAGGTAGGGAACCCTGAGATGTCTGGGACTCCATCTGTTCCTGACGAAACCCCTATAGCAGCCCCCCTACCACAGGTGACACCCAATCCAGAACCGGCAACACCTGTTGTCAGGAGATCAAGTAGAAGTTGTAGGACCCCACAGTACCTGAGAGATTACGTCTGCTGTGCTCACTAGGGGGGGAGGGGTGTTGTGTATTGAGTCAAAGGATTTTATATCTGTATTATTATTGTCTGTATTGCATTAGGGTAAAGTAACTGCCTTTTGGTTCCAGAGGGTACAGCTACTATTGGTTCATTTAAGCTGCTGTATTTGGATCCTCTGTCTTATTGGTTTCCTCCAAAAGGCAGGACTGTGATTGCCTGAGATTGTTCCCTCCAAAATGTATCCTTTATAGCTTGTTCCCTGTCCCTATAAATGTAGCTCTCCCCTCCTCAAGTCTCAGTCTTGTTTGCTTTAATAAAGAAGTGTTACTAGAGAACTGTCTCCAGCAGATTATGTCAAGAGAGCTGAAATCACAAACCCCACGTCACAACAATCAGCACCATGCTCTAACCAACCGAACAATCCAGGCTGCCACCCCAATCAGTGAGCAGTAGGTTCCAGGGTTCAGTTTCCTTGGAAGGAAGGTCAATGGAGACTGCAGTATCTTTAGGAAGTGTGGTTTTATGTACACAACCTGAGCATAGGATGGAAGGGCTCACAGCACCAGCCCCCTAAGTCACAGTTTGGATGCAGTGCAAAGCAACCAGGTCTCTGTGTATCCAGCTTCCAGCTTGTTTCCAGCTCAGCTCACCCTCATCATGCTGGCCGCTGTTCTCCTACCTAACAGCTAGGTGAGTGTGGGGTAAGGAGAGGCCCAAGCATTTGTTCTATGCTAGTAGAATTGTACCTTAGTTTTTGAACAGCTTAGTTCTCAAACATTTTGGCTCCCGAATGCCACAAACCTGGAAGTGACTATCCCAGTTTGCGAACTATTTTTGAAAGCCGAATGTCCTATGGGGCTTCCTGCAGCCATTCAGAAGCCATGCTTTGGTTTCTGAATGTTTTGGAAGTTGAATAGGCTTCCGGAACAGATTCCGTTCGACTTCCAAGGTATGACTGTATTTAGTTATGCTAATTGTGGTGCTTAAGAAGTTAGCCAAAATCATTGTTTAGACAGAGGGACTGGATTGGCAAGCTTGCTCTCTCATACTCCACCGTGGGAGCAGGGCCAGGGCGAGAGACTGCTAGAGTCCTGTCTAGTCAAGTTGTGTGGGATCAATTCCAATCTGTTACCTCTGAGGATGTGGACAGGCTGCTTGGACGAGTGAAGCCATCCACCTGTCTCCTGGATCCTTGCCCATCCTGGCTTATAAAAGCTAGCCGGGAAGGACTGGGCGATGGGCTTCATGGGGTGGTGAATGCTTCCCTCCATGAGGGAGCCTTCCCAGACCCGCTGAAAGAGGCGGTTATTAAACCGCTTCTTAAAAAACCATCTTTAGATGAGGCTACGATGGTCAATTATTGCCCAGTCTCAAATCTTCCATTCTTGGGCAAGGTGATTGAGCGAGTGGTTGCTGAACAACTCCAGGCACGCCTGGAAGAAGCGGACCATTTGGATCCCTTCCGGTCAGGATTCAGGCCTCATCATGGGACTGAAACTGCCTTGGTCACACTGGTTGATGATCTTTGGCAGGCTAGGAACAAAGGTGAGAGCTGTTTCCTAGTTCTGCTGGATCTCTCAGCGACGTTTGATACCACCGACCATAACATCCTTCTGGACCGTCTTGAGGGGCTGGGAGCTGGGGGCACTGTCATACAGTGGTTCCACTCCTTCCTCCTGGGCCGTGTTCTGAAAGTGGTGGTGGGGGATGAGTGTTCAGACCCCTGGGTTCTCACTTGTAGGGTGCCTCAGGGTTCTGTCCTCTCCCCCATGCTTTTCAACATTTACATGCAGCCACTGGGAGAGATCATCAAGAGGTTTGGGCTGGGTGTTCATCAGTATGCGGATGACACCCAGCTCTACCTTTCTTTTAAATCAGAACCAGTGAAGGCGGTGAAGGTCTTGTGTGAGTGTCTGGAGGCGGTTGGAGGATGGATGGTGGCTAACAGATTGAGGTTGAATCCTGACAAGACAGAAGTACTGATTTTGGTGGACAGGAGGCGGGCAGGTGTGGAGGATTCCCTGGTCCTGAATGGGGTAACTGTGCCCCTGAAGGACCAGGTGTGCAGCCTGGGAGTCATTTTGGACTCACAGCTGTCCATGGAGGCACAGGTCAAATCTGTATCCAGGGCAGCTGTTTACCAGCTCCATCTGGTATGTAGGCTGAGACCCTATCTGCCTACAGACTGTCTCACCAGAGTGGTGCATGCTCTGGTTATCTCCCGCTTGGACTACTGCAATGCACTCTACGTGGGGCTACCTTTGAAGGTGACCCGGAAACTACAACTAATCCAGAATGCAGCAGCTAGACTGGTGACTGGGAGCAGTCGCCGAGACCATATAACGCCGGTTTTGAAAGACCTACATTGGCTCCCAGTACGTTTCCGAGCACAATTCAAAGTGTTGGTACTGACCTTTAAAGCCCTAAACGGCCTCGGTCCAGTATATATGAACGAGCGTCTCCTCCCCCATCGTTCTGCCTGGACACTGAGGTCCAGCTCCGAGGGCCTTCTGGCGGTTCCCTCACTGCAAGAGGCCAAATTACAGGGAACCAGGCAGAGGGCCTTCTCGCTAGTGGCGCCTGCCCTGTGGAACGCCCTCCCATCAGATGTCAAAGCGATAAACAACTACCTGACATTCAGAAGACATCTGAAGGTAGCCCTGTTCAGGGAAGTTTTTAATATGTGAATATGTGTATTTTTCATCTTTGTTGGAAGCCGCCCAGAGTGGCTGGGGAAACCCAGCCAGATGGGCGGGATACAAATAAATTATTATTATTATTATTATTATTATTATTATTATACATTCAACCCCCACACATACAGGATCCAAAGAATTGGAAGGGACTCGGGGCAGCTTCTAGACTGAGCCCCCAATCCCACCTCATCTATCGGTAAATAAATATTCCGGCTATAATATTAGGGCTACTATTGCTTTATTCCTTTTCTGCATATTTGCATAATGCATTTAGAAATTAAAAGAATCTGATGCCACCATTTGTGACTGCAGTTACATACACCCCCAGTTTCTTTTTCAAGGAGGAATTGCTGATAACCGTCAGTCCAGACTGAAGCACTGAAGAACATCCAAGCCATACTGAAGCCAATTCTCCCTCCAGTCAGTTCATAACTCTTCACTGGATATCATTTTAATATTAGGGGTGGGGCTGGGAATTGATCTCTTACATATTGAAGCAAGTTCTTTTTCAATTTTAATGAGTTTTGATTTTATACACTGTGTGTGGAATTTGACCCAACACAGTACTTCAAAGCTGAAAAAGAATCAAGGGCAAGGATTTAGCACATAAATATGGGGCTTCATCCAATGTGTGACTGGTTGTTTCCAACCAGCCTGCTGTGCAGAAGGAGGGGGAAATGAGCCATTAACACCAAGGCATTTATATAGACAGTCTTCACAAACATGCTATCTCTGGTGATCTTGCTTAGAAAGGTGAAAAGGTTTAAATGGTGGGGAATCCAACTCACATCAGTCCCAGCAAGCATGCTCAGTGGTCAGGGCTAAGGGGAGTAGTTCAGAATCATATGCAGAGTCAAAAGTTAGCCACCTATAGATTAGGCTAATATGAAACCTCGGACCACTATATCTTTAATTACTGGCAACAGCCATTTTGCGCACATTCAAAGCATGCACAACTGTGCACACATGCACCACTGCAAACCTGGAAGTGGCAGGAAAAGGGGGCATAACAGGGTATAATGGGGTGGGTTTATACATGCTCCACCATTGCGTGTGATGATGCAGAACACAATCCCCCGCGCAGATTGGGATTGCCTGCATTTGAGCAACACCCTTACATGTAATAGCTGAGTAATTCCCATAATGGGTGCTTTAAAAATATATATTAAAGGTTTCGGGAGCTATTGGGTTGGGGAAGGACTACATAACTCGATGGTAGTGCACACACTATGCACCCAGGAATTGCAGTTAGGGCTGGAAATACCTCCTGCCTGAAACCCTGGAGAGACACTGCTTTAGAGTTCAGAGGTCAGCAGTCAACATGATTTTCTCCCTGCACCATTTGCAGGAGAAATGCTGAGAGCAGAGGCTCCCCTTGTACATTGCTTTCATAAACCAGATGAAGGCCTTTGACTTCATCAGCCGAAAAGGACTCTTCATGCTGCTCAATGAGATAGGATGCCTACCTAAGCTTCACAAGATGATTGTGGCCTTCCATGAGAACATGTGTGGCACTGTCCAATACGCCGACTCATCCTTGGACGCCTTCCCTATAAACAGCAGTGTGGAAAAGGGTTATTTTCTTGCCCCAACTCTCTTTGGCATGCTCAGCTCAACTGAAGACGGTGTGTACTTTCATTCGAGGAGTGGCAGGAGTCTGTTCAATCTGGCATGTGTCCATGCCAAGAAAAATGTGTGGTGGGACTTTATCTGAGATATGTTTGTAGATTATGACAGTGCACTCTGAGGAAGCTCTGCAGAGGCTTATCAACCATTTTGGCCAAGCCTGCAGAAAGTTTGACCTCACTACCAGCATGACAAAGACCAATATCCTGGGTCAGGACATCACCAGCACTCCATGCTTGAGGTGGTAAATGATTTTGTTTGCCTGGGCTGCACCATAACCAGCAACCTCTCCATCAACGCTGAGCTGGAAAAGTGTATTGGCAAGGCAGCTATGGCAATGGTTCTCTTCAAAAGGCTATGGGAGAATGTGATGTTAACATCCAATACCAAGATGAAGATCTACCAGGCTTGTGTGCTGAGCACACTGCTTTATGTAAGCGAGTAATGGGCAACTTACAACCACAAGAGGTGACATCTCAATGCCTTCCACATGTGCTGCTTTAGGCATCACATAGTAGGACAGAGTCTCAAACAAGGATATGCCCTCCCAAGCCCACACTCCCAGCATGTTCACACTTCTGCCTCAGCGACGTCCACACTGTCTTGGTCATGTCCACCAAATGGAAGATGGCAGGATCCCTAAGGATGTGAACTATGATGAGCTGGCTTCAGGCACCAGGCCTATTGTATTACAAAGATGTCTGAAAATGGGACATGAAGGCTGGCAACATTAACACCACCATGTGGGAATCCCTTGCAGATGAGCCCAGTGCCTGGAGACAGGCAGTCAGATTGTGTATCTACAGCAGTCTCTAGAGGAGGAATGACCACTGGGAGGAGGAAAGAGTGAAGAAACGCCATGGTGCATGAGCAGCAACGTGCATCTGCAGCAGCACAACTGGACGCCTTCATCTTCCCCAGCTGCAACAAAACATGCAATCCCCAGATTCAGTCTCTACAGCCACAGCAGGTGATGTAACCTTCCAACAATTTGATTTCACCCCAGAAGGTGCACCCCTCCATCATCTCCTGAGACAGAAGGATGCCAACCAAGTATTTAAAAAATATTCTGTTTTTCTGCACACAGGCATGCCAGTCTACATCCCTCTCTCCCTGGTGGGATATCAACAGTTGTATGCATTCCAGTGAACTGAAGTCCTGAAATTCGACACAGACCCAGCCCAAGAGATACTGAATTAATACTGGAATAACAAAAAATGCCCCCCTCCAACATCTTAAATATTAGCAAACTAAAACTTATACCATAAGAAGTTTGTTAGTCATTAAGGTGTCACCAGACCCTTTGCTGTTTTGGCTGAATGACAGCAACCCCTCTGGAAAGAATTACTAGAAAAATCTGGGAATGGAGACATGTGCTTCTCTCTGCTTTCAAAACAGGAGACTCGACGTGCAATCCCAAATGGCTAATCTACTCCTACACTAGCTAGGAATCTGGCATGTGATACGCACATAGCCCCCTCCCCCTCCCCAAATAGCCACCCGTGATTATTACACAAGTCTAGAAAGTCTAGAAAGAGTTTCCTAACCCTCTTCTTGTAAACAGGAGTCTCAGACCGTACCCCAAAATAGCCAAGATACGTCCAAGACTGCCAGAAAGCTGGCACATATATAGTCGAAGACACATGGATTGGAAGAAAAATATGAAAATGGGGCATTTTGCATAAAAGAGTCAAAACCTGGGGAGTGAAGTTTACATCACAGCCAAGCCTAGCATTCCAGCATCAGAGCAAGCCAAGTTGCATGTGGAACGGAATGTCAGGCTGTCAGAGCTACTTCTGCCCACTGCTTGGGCCAATCTCAGATTTGGAGAAGAGAACATGTCCAGTACCAGCTCATATAAGATATACAGACACACAGAATCTATCATGGTTCAGTGTGAATCAGATTTTAATTCTTTTTTATCCAGTGGTCACTTAAAATAGATGCATGTCCCTCCATCCAGGGGCTTCAATAGCACAGGATTTTATCTTAAGGTCAACGTAGGGTGGTGGTGATGATTAGCAGTGGTAGTATCAGTTGCAGTAGCAGCAGTGGTATTTTATTCCTAGCACAGCTTCAAACCTGTACTATTTTAAATGGCTAAATTGTAAAATTAGGTGAGTGACAGGGAATAAACTTGGGATTTTTGTTTGTGCAGGTTTCTTTTGGCACAGCTCTAAGAGGGCAGGAGCAAAGTAGTATGCAGCACCCTTTCCTGGGTGAAGCTCCCACATTAGCTGCCTGGAGCTCAATGCACTGGGAACACTGAATAACATTGAATGCATGAATAGGAAATCCGCCCCCCCAGCAGACATCCCTTGAGTCTAAGCCCCCAACATCTCTCTGTTCGTGCACCCAGGGAAAGGGTTGCCACTGCATGCATGCGAAAGCCATTGACACATGTTTGAGTGTGTAAGGGGAATGGTCCAGAGGATGCACAGTTGCAGAGGGCGGGGCTAACCAGCCTGGTTCCACTATCCATTTACTGAAAACGTGATGAGCTTAAAGTCTGGACAATGTTGCAGCTTCCTCCAGGGCTGTGAATCAAGGCTGCAAATCTAAATACAGTACACGTAATTGGGAGTCTCATTAAATTCACAGGGACTTATTTATGAATAAACATGCATAGGATTGCACTATTGATTGGTTAACTTGCTAGATTACTTGGATTACAAACATTTAATCAACTAGAAGTGCTCCCTATTAACGGGACAACTGGTATGGGGGGGGGGGCAGAACCATCATCACCATCAGTAAATGACAAGCACCATCCTAAAAGGGATATTTCCACTTCTTTCTTGCTGTGTCTAAGACAGCACATACAGTGGTACCTCGGGTTAATAACTTAATTCGTTCTGAAGGTCCGTTTTTAACCTGAAACTGTACTTAACCTGAAGCACCACTTTAGCTAATGGGGTCTCCTGCTGCCGCTGCGCCGCTGGAGCACGATTTCTGTTCTCATCCTGAAGCAAAGTTCTTAACCTGAAGCACTATATCTGGGTTAGCAGAGTCTGCAACCTGAAGCGTATGTAACCCGAGGTCCCACTGTACATGTATTACTCTTTTTGCTTCAGAACAATTGTTTTAATCCATTAGAAAACTATCAATCATTTTTAAAATGAATTAATCAGCTAAAATTTCATACAACTTTATGACTTAAGATTTATTTAATTGGGTGCAGGCCATAACCCCAACAGATCTCAGCATCTTAGCCAAAGCAACAATTGCAAGAATTTTGTGCCTGAAGACACAAGAGCTATACTATAGAAATGATGGAGATTCCCTTAAACTGGGGTGCAAAGTTTCTGGGTTGCTATCAGTAACAATGTGCTCATCATCCATATGATGGTCCAAACCTCCTTTTCTGTTCTCTCTTGCCTTCTAAATGTGACCATTGGTTGCATATACTTCATTATGTTAACTTCTGAAATGCTATGTTAAAGTTTATGTACTCTGGGATTGTAAAATGTTAAAGCTTTAAAAGGGTGTGTGTAAGGAAAGCAGCTGGGGGAAATGATGGAGACGTTGTTTCCATTATCATGAAGGGTGGAGCATTGAGGGTAGACCATCCATCCAATCACAGTCTGGAAGATTCCAAGTTGGGGAGGTGGTTGTTGCTGCTGATGCAGGGAGTGGCAGCTCTCTTCTGGGAATCTGAGCGGCAGCATTTTAACTTGAGCCAGGGTTCAGTTTCCAGAATCTGGTTTTCAAAGCCAGGACAGCCTCTGGGCACAGGAATTAATTAATAATGAAGGGACTCCTTCAAAGCATGCACAGAGAGAATCATTCCTCAGGCATCTAAGAGACAGAAGAGCATTCAAGAGAATGTATTTTAGAAGGAATGCTGGCACATCTCAATGCAGGTGAATCTCAGATGAATTTCACAAGTATCTAAAAGCAAAGAAATGCTCCTCTACTTAGGTGTCGATGAACGCTGGTAAGTATAGGCATATATCTGAGTTTCCAGACATTCACAACATTTTATGTATTACATTACATCTATATCCCATCTTTCTTCCAGAAGGTCACCCAGTGAGTTTCATGGCTGAGTGGGCACCAGATGCCAATTCTATGTGGTCTAAGTCCCAAGGCCAATGTACCACACAATGGTTCTCACTAAGAAGCGGGAACTATTCCTGTGAAGCCTCAAAACAGGCTACCAGGCATATATTTGGTAACCACATGTTTTTAGTAAGAACATAAGAAGAGCTGTGCTGGATCAGGCCAATGGCCCATCCAGCCCAGCATCCTGTTCTCACAGTGGCCAAACAGATGCCACCATGGGAAGCCTACAAGCAGGATTCAAGCATGAGAGCACTCTCCTCTCCTGTGGTTTCCAGCAACTGGTAATCAGGAGGATGCTATATTATTATTATTATTATTATTATTATTATTATTATTATTATATTTATTTATACATACCCCACCCATCTAGCTGGGTTTCCCCAGCCACTCTGGGCAGCTTCCAACCGAATATTAAAAACAATACAGCATCAAACATTAAAAACCTCCATAAACAGGGCCGCCTTCAGTTGTCTTTTAAAAGTAAAATAGTTGCTTATTGCCTTGACATCTGCTGGGAGGGTGTTCCACAGGGCAGGCGCCACTACTGAGAAGGCCCTCTGCCTGCACTTCTTTCAGTGAGGGAACTGCCAGAAGGCCCTTGGCGCTGGACCTCAGTGTCTAGGCTGGATGATGGGGGTGGAGATGCTCCTTCAGGTATACAGGACAGAGGCAGTCTAGGGCTTTAATGGTCAGCACCAACACTTTGAATTGTGCTCGAAAACGTACTGGAAGCCAATGAAGATCTTTTCAAGACCGGTGGTCTTGGCAGCCTCTCCCAGTCACCAGTCTAGCTGCCGCATTCTGGATCAATTGCAGTTTTCGAGTCAACTTCAAAGGTAGCCCCACATAGAGTGCATTGCAGTAGTCCAAGCGGGAGATAACTAGAGCATGCACCACTCTGTCAAGACAGTCTGCGGGCAGGTAGGGTCTCAGCCTGCATATCAGATGGAGCTGGTAGACAGCTGCCCTGGGCACAGAATAAACCTGCGCCTCCATGGACAGCTGTGAATCCAAAATGACTCCCAGGCTGCACACCTGGTCCTTCAGGGGCACAGTTACCCCATGCAGGACCAGGGAGTTCTCCACACCTGCCCGCCGCCTTTCCCCCAAAAACAGTACTTCTGTCTTGTCAGGATTCAATCTGTTAGCCGCCATCCATCCCTCAACCGCCTCCAGACACTCAGACAGGACCTTCACCACCTTCACTGTTTCTGATTTAAAGGAGAAGTAGAGCTGGGTATCATCCACATATTGATGAACACCCAACCCAAACCCCCTGATGATCTCTCCCAGCAGCTTCATGTAGATGTTAAAAAGCATGGGGGAGAGGATGGAACCCCAAGGCACCCCACAAGTGAGAGCCCAGAGGCCTGAACACTCATCCCCCACCACCACTTTCTGAACATGGCTCAGGAGGAAGGAGCGGAACCACTGTATAACAGTGCCCCCAGCTCCCAGCCCCTCTAGACAGTCCAGAAGGATGTTATGGTCGACGGTATCAAAAGCTGCTGAGAGATCCAATAGAACTAGGAAACAGCTCTCACCTTTGTCCCTAGCCCACAGGACATCATTGACCAGTGTGACCAAGGCAGGTTCAGTCCCGTGGTGAGGCCTGAATCCCGATTGAAAGGGATCCAAATGGTCTGCATCCTCCAGGCATGCTTGGAGTTGTTCAGCAACCACCTGTTCAATCACCTTGCCCAAGAATGGAAGATTTGAGACTGGGCGATTGTTGGCCATATTGGCCGGGTCTAAAGATTGGCCGGGTCTAAATATGTTTTTTTTTAAGAAGCAGTTTAATGACTGCCTCTTTCAGTGGGCCTGGGAAGGCTCCCTCAGAGAGGGAAGCATTCACCACCCCACAGAGCCCATCACCCAGCCCTTCCCAGCTTGCTTTTATCAGCCAGGATGGACAAGGATCAAGGAGACAGGTGGTTGGTTTCACTCATCCAAGCAGCCTGTCCACATCCTCGGAGGTAACAGATTGAAATTGATACCATGTAACATGACTAGACAGGACTCCAGAACTCTGTCGCCCTGGCCCTGCTCCCACGGTGGAGTCTACCTCATTCTGAATCTGAGAAACTTCCAGAACTTGCACTCAGAGAACTGGGTCTTCCCAGTAGCATGCCTGATGCAAGCTAGTGACTTCCTAAAAATCACTGCAAACCCCCCCCCCCCCGCCCACATGACCTGGGTTGCTGTGTGTAAGAGAAACCTGGTGGACAAGGACAGGCCGATCTGCTTCATCCAACCAAGTCTCTGTAACACATGCCAGGTCAAGTCCTCCATCCACAATCAAGTCATGGATGATAGCTGTCTTGTGAATCATTGACCTGGCATTGCACAGCAGCACCTTGAGATCATGTGGGTCTCCCTTGCTGATTCCAGTATCCTTCCGGTCAGGACCAGACCCGGAGGCAGGGATGGTCCTCAGACAACAACTAAGCCTGTCTCCTCCATAATGACATGGTCTGGTCTTAGCGTAGCTCCTCCTCCTGCCCATGATCACTGAGATCAGGTGTCCCGGTGCTTCCGCCCTGTGGAACCTGCCCTAGCCATTCTGTTGGCTGAGGCCCACTCCCAGGCAGCCCTGACCCTTTCCCCTTAAAAAGCAAAATGCAAACTATACAATAGCCTAACAAGATAGTAGAAGTAAAAACACAGCAAAAAACAATTATACTAAAATAAAACTAATCCCCACCCCAACTCAACATTTGTCCCACCCCAAACAAAAATAAAAAAGATATAAATAAAAACCACTGTTCACAGTACAACAAAGTAAAAACATATAAAAGATATAAATAAAAACCACTGTTCACAGTACAACAAAGTTTAAAACATTAAAAAATATGTACTACTTCTGACTGAGGAGGCAAAGCAAAGCCATCATGGCTAGTAGCCAAGGACAGCCTTTACCACCATGAATTTGCCCAGTCCTCTTTTAAAGCCATCCAAGTTGGTGGCCATCCCTGCTTCCTATAGTGAGTGACTGTGAGTGCTGTAGTTTTATGTCTTTTGGGTGCAGGCTGCTTCCTAACTAGTGTGACTCCTGGGAGGTACCACGGGGTAGATGCTCTTCCCAGTCTAACATATGTTCTTGCTGCAACTACATCTGCCATTCTCACTCTAGGCAGGTAGTACCAATTCATTTTCCTTGATATTTGCTAGGGATAGCCAACCTGGTGCCATCCAGATGTTGCTGGTCTCCAACTCCAATCAGCCCCAGGCAACATGACCCCTAGTCAGGAGCTCAGGAGTGATGGAAACTGTAAATCCAACAGCATCCAAAGGGGGCATGTTGACCACTCCTGGCATCTGCCCTTTTCTTTGAACAGAAACTTTAATTGAGATTTCCCCCTTGATGTTTCCTAAATCATTGAACTCAACAGATGGCATCTGAAGGGCTGGAGATAATTATATTTAGAGCTGCATGGAAAATAAGTGTCTTGTAAGTTTACTGCTGAGATCATTTAGACAAAGTAGGAATTATCACATTCATTTTATTGTTCCTATCACCCTTTTATAGATTAAAGAAACTGAATCAGTTGGAAATGAAGCAATTTGACTCACGAAAAAGAAAGACAGCAGAATATCAGAACATAAATCTGGACCACCCAGCCATTCATGTTCTGCTAGAGAATTTGCCCCAAATTGCTCTTCATCTAATGCTAGGAAACTTTGATGGTCACATAAGTATTTTCCCTCCCCACTTTATTTGGATTACAATGACAATAATGGCTCTTTCTTTTCTTCATGGATCAAGTTGAAACAACCAGCTACTTTTGTGCATAAGTGTGGGGCGGGGAACTGTCAGCATTTTTTTAATATTAAAAAAATTATCATCATTGCTTTGGCAAGGGAGAGAACAATCCCCTCTTCCTCCCTCTCCCCTCCCCCCCCCCAAAGCTGAAAGCTTGTATTTGAAAGTCTGATTTACTTCAGACCAAATAAAAAACAAAGGTGAAGCCAAACTCTTACAAGGTTCTGTAACAAAATGAAAAGTTGAAAGACCATCTCTCCTTGGGAATTGTACATCTGGCCAGTCATACATGTGCTGGTGTGAGGCTGGTCACTGGGATTTCCAACCAGCAGGCTTTAATTCACCTGGCTGGGGTTGATGGGAGCTGTAGTCCAAAACATCTGTGGAAAGTCAGGTGTTTGCTTTGAAGTGAGATCCTCCATCAGCTCTTCTGACACCACTGAGGCTGGAACTGTACATCACTGATCAACTCCAGATATTTGGCCTAGATAGAAAGATGATATAGATGGATGGATGGATGGATGGATGGATGGATGGATGGATGGATAGATGATAGATAGATAGATAGATAGATAGATAGATAGATAGATAGATGATAGATAGATGATAGATAGATAGATAGATAGATAGATAGATAGATAGATGATAGATAGATAGATGATAGATAGATAGATAGATAGATAGATAGATAGATATAGATAGATAGATAGATAGATAGATAGATAGATAGATGATAGATAGATAGATAGATAGATAGATAGATAGATAGATAGATAAATGATAGATAGATAGATAGATAGATAGATAGATAGATGATAGATTAGATAGATGATAGATAGATAGATAGATGATAGATAGATAGATAGATAGATAGATAGATAGATAGATAGATGATAGATGATAGATAGATAGATAGATAGATAGATAGATAGATAGATAGATAGATAGATGATAGATAGATGATAGATAGATAGATAGATGATAGATAGATAGATAGATAGATAGATAGATAGATGATAGATAGATGATAGATGATAGATTAGATAGATAGATAGATAGATAGATAGATAGATAGATAGATAGATAGATAGATGATAGATAGATAGATAGATGATAGATAGATAGATAGATAGATAGATAGATAGATAGATAGATGATATAGATAGATGATATAGATAGATAGATGATAGATAGATGATAGAAAGATAGATGATAAATATTGCTGCAAAGGAGAGGAGGATTTGCAGGGGGGGAAATACTGGGTGAGAAGAGAAGGGGTCAACCATTTCCCTGTTCACAGACTCCCCCCCCCTCAAGGAACCAGGCAAAATGTAAGAAGAGTTGCACTGGTTCAGACCAAAGGGCTATTTGGTTTTCACAGTGGAAAATCAGATAGCTTTCCATCCCAGAAGCTGGACATGAAGACAACAGCCTTCTCTCCTACTCATGATCCTCCAGCAGCTGATATTCTGAAACACCTTGCCTCTTAAACTGAAGGTAATGCTCTCATGACCAATAGCCTTATCTTTTATTACGAACATAAGAATAGACTGTTGAATCAGACCCATCAGAGACCCATCTAGTCCAGCATCCTGTTGTCACAGTGGCCAACCAGATGCCTGTGGAAAGCCCCGAAGCAGGACTCAAGCACAAGTGCATTCTTCTCTCCTCCTGCAACTGGTATTCAAAAGAATACCACCTTTAACTTTTTAGGTAGAAAGCAGTCACCAGGGCGAATAGCCATTGATAGCCTTATCCTCCATTAATTTGTCTAATCCTCTGTTAGTGGTCATTACTGCCTCCTGTGGAAGTAAATTCTACTGTTTAACTGTGCAATGCGTGAAGGAATTATTTCTTTTATATGTACTGAATCTTCCAACAGTTGGCTTCAGGATGTCCATGAGTTTCTCCATGCCATGAATAATTTTGTGTACTTCTGTGATGAGCTTGTGACATGGATGTCAACCGCAGCTAGGATTTCAGTAGCCCAGCAATGGAAAACCTTGAAAAGTTTACATATGTCTAGATAGTATAAGAACTTCTGGATTTTGGCTATTCCGGAAAAAAAATCACACAAAGTGTGTATTTCCAAGAGGATGGAAGATTCAGAATGCGGGAGAGTATGGGGCAGACATGTTTTGTTGCAGCTGGGGCAAATGAAGGCATCCAGGTTTGCTATTACAGACACATCACGATGTTTCTTCCCTCTGCGTCCCTTCCAGCATGAGTTCTCCTCTAGTCATGACTGTGGATACACGCCCTGATTTTCTCCAGGCACTGTGGTTGTCCGCAAGGGATTCACACACTGTGGGGTGTCATGTTTGCAAACATCTTTATAAGAAGTTGGTCTGCCAACAGGCCCGTAGAGAATATCCTTGGGGATCTTGCCATCTTCCATTTGGCAGACATGACCAAACCAGTGTAGACATCGCTGAGAAAGAAGTGTGAACATGCCGGGAACGTGGGCTTGGAAGAATACATCTTTGTTCGAGACTCTGTCCTGCCATGTGACTCCCAAATTATTCCTGATGCAGCACACATAGAAGGCATATAGGTGGTGCTCCTGGTGGGCACAAGTTGCTGATGACTCACTTCCTTAAAGCAGCGTGCTCAGCAAACAAGCCTGGTAGACCTTCATCTTGGTATTGGTCATTAGCATCACATTCTCCCATACCCTTTTGGAGAGGTGGGCCATTGTCAATATGCTTGTCCAGCTTAGTGTCAATGGAGATGTTGCTGGTTATGGTGGAGCCCAGGTAGACAGGATTGTTGACCAGCTCAAGCATGTCGTCACCAATGTTGGCAATGTCCTGTAATACTCTACTGTGACAATTTTGATTTGTTAGTAACAGCAATAAAGGATTTTTAAAAATCCAACAACTTGAAACTCAGACTCCAATGGAGGGTGGTGAGCAGGAATCTTCCCTCCTCTAACCTACTATTTTTCACCCTGTAAACTGCCTCCTTTTGATGCTGCTTTGCAGTGGAGAAGTGGCCAGATGCTTAGAAATCTAACATGTAGTTTTGGAGTCAGACTGACATTCTAGCAGGGATAAGAAACATCTGGCCTAACTTTGGGAAACCCATGCCCACTCTGCCTGAGCCTGACATCATGTATGACATCATATATGATGGTCAGGCACAGAAAAGTTGAAGACATGGCTAAACGAAGAACTGGGTATGTACCTGGAGTGTGTCCTTGATTCTTCCTCTGCAGCCAAAAGGTGATTTTAAAGCGGGGTGCCTTTTTCTATCACATTGCAGAACAACAGGAAAAGCTGTCAAATTCAAAAATTGCTGTATTGGCTGCAAAGAGGGCTTCTGAACATACTTAACATGCACTTCTGATTCTTCCTTTGTGGCAGTACTAGCCCAAGACATGCTGCCTGAGGCAAAGGACACAATGGCATCTCCCTCATCCCATCTACAAAAACTGACCAGGCTGGAAGTTGATTTCTACTTCAACATCATTGCACCTGAAGGCAGGAGACTGGCTTAGTGGGTGCAGGGCAGCCATGGCATGGATACACACAGTTCTGCCTACTCATTGCCCTTCATCATTTGCCACCTGAAGCAGCTGCCTCCCTTTGTCTCATGGTAGGGTCAGCCTTGCTTTGCATTTCAAACTGCACCTGAAACAGAAGACTGCTCCTTTGTATTCAAGTCTGGCTGCAATAGCAACAACAACAACAACAACCCAAAGACCTCCTTTTGCAGGTCTTAAGATCAAGCAGTGCCTTCAACGGAAGAAAGGAATAATTAGGAATGTACTCTAAGTATGCTCACAACATTTTCGTTTGAAAGAATGTTGATGTCAGCTAATTGACAAGTGGGTGGAGCCATTCACCTATTAAAGCCAGGGGTCCCCAAACTAAGGCCTGCAGGCCGGATAAGGCCCGAGGGACTCATTTATCCGGCCTGAGGCAACCCCCGCTGCCCACTGCCGCCGCCCGCTCTTACTGACGCTGTGCTGCATGGCTGCCCA
The DNA here is from genome assembly GCF_964106915.1 of Podarcis gaigeae. NCBI lineage: Eukaryota > Metazoa > Chordata > Lepidosauria > Squamata > Lacertidae > Podarcis > Podarcis gaigeae. The sequence continues at coordinate 22,101,706 of NC_139691.1, read as the reverse complement.
CTTCTGGGTCAGAGGAACACCGGAAATAGCTTGTGCACATTTGCAAGTGTTATTTGCATATGTGCAAGCATTATTTCCGGTGCACATCTGGGTCAGAGGAGGCCTGTGCACATTCGCACAAGCTATTTCCAGTGCTCCTCCGACCCGGAAGTGCACCAGAAATAGCGTGTACGTAAGCGTATGGCCACGCGCTCCCCTGCCCTCCGGCCTGCCACATGAGCAGCGCTGGAGACACCGGCCCAAGGCACGGTAAGTTTGCTGACCCCTGTATTAAAGCTGTCTGATGGGAAGTCAAAATCTGGTCTGCCACTCGGATTCAGTTCCCTGCTGCTAGAGCTTCATCACTGAAGAAATGGACACCAATATAGGAGTAGTGAGGTTTTTCAGTTTTGGTTGTGGGAGCCAGTGTGCTGTAGTGGTCAGAGCTTCAGACTCGAACCTGGGAAATGAGGGTTCAAATCCCACACAACAATGAACTGGGTGGCCCTGGGTGACTAGTCACTGCCCCTCAGCCTCACCTACCACTCCCCTATGCCTCCCACAAAAACCCCAAGCACTCCCCACTCCTCCCCAAAAAAAAGTCAAGGAAGAAGAACCACCTAGAAAAAACTAAGTATGCCTTTTTATACAAATTTTTATATCAATCAGAAACAGGACTGGGAGGGTTCACATTTTCATTTTCTATCATATGGCTAGACCTACATAATGTGGACTATGAATTAACCACAATCCTTCTGGCAGGGAGAAAAATTAGCAACTGGGGACCCCTGCTGTACCAGCGATACTCTACACAGGGAACATTGACGCACTTCCAACATTTGTTTGCCAAAACATGTTATGTTCTCACTTTTGTTTTGACGCCATGGCTGCTTTCATTTCTACTCTAATCTTAACGCCAAGGTCTCCGTGACCCTTATCAAAAGCAGCAAATATGTACACAAAGTTCCAAGCAGCTTCTACAGGAACGCAGCCATGGCCTAGTCATCCATTTTGATCCATCATGGCTTCTCTTCTGTGTGCATAAAACATCATATCTGCTGGGTATGATACTTATTTGTTGTTGTTTTTGCTGCTGCTATATTTTTTCATTTCCTGCACTTCACATAAAGGAGACAGGGTGGGTATACTCTCCAAGTTCCAATTTTCCAGGGACAGTCCCAGAATTACAGAAGCCATCCCAGTTTCTGATTCCAGTTTCTGGAATATCCTAGTTTTCCTTTTTCCTCCCCTCCTTCCATATCTCAGAGAACAATTACAAGTGGGAGTGGGGGTGGGGGTTTGTCTGTCTAAGTGTGTGTAGGTGCAAGAATGGAGTCCTGTTTATCCTGAAAATAAAATACCATAGATTCCGGCGTATGAGGCGAGTGGGCATATAAGATGACCCCCAACTTTTGCTGTTCAGTTTTAGAGTTTTAGAGTTATAGAGTTTGAGCACCTCCAGGGGCAGAGCACGCACCCCTCTGCTGTCCCTGCCGCCGCTGCAGCAGCCCGAGGCAAGGCGTTTGGTGGGCAGGCGGGTGAGTGCAGCGCTCAGAAGGACTTTCCGCATCCCCTTCTGTGGGGAGGGAGGAGGAGCAATGGCAGAAGGGATGCCTCTGCTCACCGCCTCCCTCTCCTCCTTCCCAACACATATACCCGGCGTATAAGACGACCCCCGACTTTTGGGGTGATTTCCCGGTGATAAAAAGTCATCTTGTACGCCGGAATACACAGTACCTGTACCAAATGAAGGAAATGGTGATGCTGCCATATGAAGCCCTTATAATTTTGAAGGAAAAAGTCAGCAATCCACTTTAAATTATTTAGTTCAATGGAGCTTATGCCCAGGTAGCTGGGTAAAGAAAGACTGGGCAGCCTATCTTTGAAATTTTATCTCATTCTTTTATCAGTGGAAGGTGTTGGGTCCCTTCCCTCACACATTTTCTCTTTACAACAATCCTGTGAGGTAGGTTTGGTGGAGAGGTTGCAATTGGCTCAAGATGACAGATGTAGCAGAAGAAGCTTCCTGATGTAGAATAGAATGTCCCTATTTTCATCAGACAAATGTTGGAGGGTATGGGTGAATTACAGCATTAAAACACAATATTAACAACAATTTGAAACAACTTACAACCATAACAATAAGGCAGGTCCTAAAAACATATACCCCAATATATGAGCTCAGTTCCTGCCCCTCTCCAATAGAAAAGGGGAAGTGTTTGTGGTGAGGTCCAGCACCTCTTTTTCTAATTTTTTTTTATATAAAAAAAATAGCAATGTGTACAATGCACCAGATGCACTTCTATAGGGAGGGAGTCCCACAACTTAGGTACTGCTATCAAAAAGGCCCTCTCCTGGGCTGCAGCCTGGGGGTCATTTTGGACTCACAGCTGTCTATGGAGACAAAGGTTAATACTGTGTCCAAGACAGCTGTCTACCAGCTCCATCTGGTACGCAGGCTGAGACTCCACCTGCCTGCACACTGTTACATGCACTGGTTATCTCCCGCGTGAACTACTGCAATGCCCTCTACATGAAGCTATATTTGAAGGTGATTCAAAAACTACAACTAATCTAGAATGTGGCAGCTAGACTGGTGACTGGGAGAGGCCGCTGGGACCTAAAGCATCTACATTTGCTCCCAGTATGTTTTCAAGCACAATTCAAAGTGCTGGTGCTGACCTTTGAAGCCCTGTATACCTGAAGGAGCGTCTCCACCCCCATCGTTCATCTGGATACTGGGGTCCAGCTCTGAGGGCCTTCTGGCAGTTCCCTCATTGTGGAAAGTGAAGTTATGGGGAACCAGGCAGAGGGATTTCTTGGTAGTGGTGCCCACCTTGTGTAATGCCTTCCCATCAGATGTCAAGGAGATGAAGAACTACACAACATTTAGAAGACATCTGAAGGCACTAGAATCTCATACACTGCCTCTGAATTGCCAAGCCTTCTTTAGTTAGTTTTCCTCTAAAACAATCTCAGGTAGAAATGTTAATTTTAAAATGTATACTGAGATTATTTTGACTTTAGCATTGTAGATTTAAAACATATTATGTTGTCTTGTAAGCAAGCGGGGAACTTCAGTGCCTATGGGATGGCGGGGGCACGGTGCATTAATTCAAAGTATTGAACTAATTCAATTCAAAGTGCTGGTGCTGACCTTTAAAGCCCTAAACGACCTCAGCCCAGTATACCTGTAGGAGCATCTGCACCCCCATTGTTCAGCCCAGACACTGAGGTCCAGCTCCGAGGGCCTTCTGGCGGTTCCCTCACTATGAGAAGTGAGGTTGCAGGGAACCAGGCAGAGGGCCTTCTTGGTAGTGGCACCTGCCCTGTGGAACACCCCCCCCCCATCAGATGTCAAGGAAATAAACAACTATCTGACTTTTAGAAGACATCTGTTTAGGGAAGCTTTTAATGTTTGATGTTTTATCGTGTTTTAAATGTTCTGTTGGGAGCCGCTCAGAGTGGCTGGAGAAACCCAGCCAGATGGGCGGGGTATAAGTATAATGTTGGTGGTGGTGGTGGTGATGATGACGTGAAATAAGAGGTGATGAACTTTTTTTATTTAAAACAATTGCCGATGATACTAAATAGGTAAGGACCGGAAACAATTCAGAGGTCAGCACAGAGAGTCAAAATTATGTGAACAAATGTAAGAAATGGGTAGAAATGACAAGGATGAAATTTAACGAGCCTTTGAGAGTGTGGGTTACATTATGCGCAGAGCTATCAGAGAAGCTTTGGATGTTTCTCTAGTGAATATGCCTTCAGGATGTCTGTCCACCCAACTGTGTGGTGAGAATCATGGAAAACTGAAGATACGCCTATCTCTGTGCACTAGCAACAAGTGGGCCCTGAAGGATTTGATGAACAAGGAGTGCTCAGGGCTGGAGACTCACATCTGAAATCCCACCAGTTGGGGAATAGAGTTGATCATTCAGTTACCATGCAACATAGGAAAATGGGAACCAAGAGGGAGGGTGTGTCTGCCTGGAGGACAGTCTACAACGTGCTGTTTGGATGCACAGACGGACCGCAGCGAACTTCTCCTGCAGCCAAGAAAGCATAACAAAGAATTATTCCTTCCTGAAGCAGTGATTAATTAGGGGAAATATCTAAAAAGAAAGGAAACAATGCATCACTCTAGGCCATGAACGCCAAGGAAACAGAGCTAATTGCCATCCCTTCCGTTCCAATTTAGGGAAATACACTTGACCCTTCAGAGTACTTTAATGGCACCCTCAATTTATTACCCAACTGCTGGAATGACTATTGCACAGAGTCACAGGGCTTGGTCATACTTGATGGTTTTATAGGGCTACTTGCATCATACCAAGAGAAGCAGTGGTTCTTTCATATTTTCCACTGGGGGGTGGGTGGCGGCGGAGGGAACAATAGAAAACTTGCAACACCAAATGCAAGAAATGGATGAGTTGGGTCATGTTGATGCCTCCATTCAAATGTTGTGCCATATCACTTTGTTACCCCCTTTTAGATGTGGGCATCCCCATACGTTGCTCCACAAAGCACTTTTTCAGAGAATCATTGGAGAACAACTTGGGTTGAATATGAGCTTTTTATTTAAAAAGCGAGGGGCATGGATCAACCCACTCATGAGGCTCCAGCTCCACAATGTATATCAGCAGTAGTTCTAGAAAAAGTATTGTTGTGTGTTTGGGAGATTAGTCTGGGACCTTCCTGAGTCCTCCCAAGTCTTGGGGTTCTGTACCCAGTGAGTGTTAGAATCTAATAGAGAAGGAGGTTGCTGAACTGGTCGGAAAATTTTCTTTGTAAGATAATGACATTAGCAGGCCACTTCAAGGTCCTCCTCAGTATCCCAAAAGAATGAGCTGGGTTGCAAGAGCTAGAACTAAGTGATGGTGCCCTCTGGGCTATTGGGTGGGCTTTATGTGTGGTGAGTTCCCAGACCCCCAGGTGGAAATAATGACACATGACACAATTATTAAGGTTAATGGGCTAAAAAAAAGTCCACAACTTTATTGGTTACAGGTGAAGAGTGGTATTGGCTTAGGCATTGGTCCTAACCAACTATATCCGACTCCAGCCCATTTGCTTGAAGTCCAGGAAGGGTTAACCACCAGTAGGGGGAGTCCTGCTGAAGCACATCAACTAGGAACCCCCCCCCAGGTCACCACTAGGGGGCGTGCCTTGGGCCCTAACTTCCTTAGGCTTCAGACAGGGCCATGCCCCCCGGAATCCATTAAAGGACTACCCTTCAATATGTGGGGCAGGTGATGGCACTACCCCCCCTCTTCCAACTACAGAACAATATCAATGCCTAACTGCCAATACCCAGAAAGTTGTGGTGATTTGTTACGAGGTAGGCGAAAACCAAGTGGCTGGTGCCAATTTGCCAAGTGGAAAAATTCCTACCAGGCCCGTCAACGGCGACCAACCAAGGTCTGTTGAGGTGTTAATGCTGTAAGCCTCCCCCTCCCCCATCTTATGCTCAGGTTGTATATATGTGTGAATAAAATCTAAAGACTCTGTAGTCTCTGCTGGCCTCAATTCCAAGGAAACTGAACCCTGGGCTGGTGTCTGGGATGGTTTTCTCACCGCTCAGAGATTGGAATGGCATGTAAGAAAGATGCCTGATGGCCCACTGGTGTTTCCAGAGCTTGATGAAGAAGCACTCTGGGTGGCAGAAAGTGAAGCAAGGGGAACGAAGTGGAAGAAAATGGGGTGGGCAGCATGGACATATCCAGGGGGTAGGGGGGCAGCTGCTCCACCCCACCAATCAAGTTTTAAAATAAAAATAACTAAAACTTGAAATAATCAGAATATTTGAAATTGAAATGCTCACTGAAGTCACTTGGATGAGTGGCACATTCTAGTGATGCAACTAGCAACCTGACTAGGTGTTAGGCATGGCTTCTGTGAACTGACCAATCGCTACAGCTGCCATATGCTAATTTTACCAGATATTACTGGAATTTCAAAAGCAGAATTGACATCCCGTGTGAATTTTCGAAAGGCAGAAATATGAAATATGGCAACCCCACCATTCACATTGCAGGTAGTTTGGTTCTGGAAGCTTCTCATAGTTTCCCACCATATTCTCCTGAGAGTGCAGACCTGCCGGTCTAGAAACGACTGGAAGTTTCCCACAGGCTATTTATACCATAGAAAGCTCTCTCAGGCATTAGTCAATGAATAGTTCAGTTTATTCAAGTTCACAATTCAGATCAGTGTGGGTTTGTAGCTAATGTTTGTTGTGAACCACTGTTCTATTTAAATACAGTGGTACCTATGGTTGCAAACAGGATCCATTCCGGAGGCCTGTTCGCAACATGAAAAGAACGCAACCCGCAGTGGTGCATCTGTGAAAGCACAGGTTGCGATTCGTCACTTCTGCGCATGTGCGTGACATCATTTTGCGCTTCTGCGCATGCGTGAGTAGCGAAACCCGGAAATAACCCTTTCTGGTACTTCCGGGTCACCGCGGGATGCAGCCTGAAAGAATGTAACATGAAGCAGTCGTAACATGAGGTATGACTGTATAGTGTAGTTTGCTGGCTTAATTTAACTTCCTAGTTTTAAAACGACTGAAGATTTTGACAGATTTTTCTGAGCACTTCGGGTCAAAAGAAAGCAACTTAAAACAACTGTTGTTGAGACATTTCATTCTGAATCTGTTTGACAGAGCCAAACAGAGGATGGTGACAGGTGGGTGCCCTCCCCCCGAGCATAAAATCCTGGCTATGCCCATGGTGGGTGGGGAGAAACCATGTGGTGAAACAAGGGGGACAAAATTTTGTCCCCGTTGCTCCACCACAGCATTTCTTACCCCCATTTCATGACATCTTCCTTTCTCTTCTTTTCTGCACCTCTATCAAACCACTAGGGATGCAGGTGGTGCTGTAGGTTAAACCACAGAGCCTAGAACTTGCTGATCAGAAGGTCGGCAGTTTGAATCCCCATGACGGGGTGAGCTCCCGTTGCTCGGTCCCTGCTCCTGCCAACCTAGCAGTTCGAAAGCATGCCAAAGTGCAAGTAGATAAATAGGTACCACTCCAGCGGGAAGGTAAACAGTGTTTCCATGCGCTGCTCTGGTTCACCAGAAGCGGCTTAGTCATGCTGGTCACATGACCCAGAAGCTGTATGCCGGCTCCCTCGGCCAATAAAGTGAGATGAGTGCCGCAACCCCAGAGTCGGCCACGACTGGACCTAATGGTCAGGGGTCCCTTTACCTTTACTATCAAACCAGTATCCCACAGAGTTGTGCTACTTGTGCAGCTGCCTCGTGATGGGCAGGCTCCTAGCTTTGCAAGAGAGCAGCTGCAGTCTCCAACCAATGAGCGATGGTGCAAAGGCCACTCTTCAGAATGGAAAGAGGAGGAGTGTTTTTGTGGGGTGGGGGGAGGAAAGAGGGAAAGGAAGAGGCGGTGAGATGAGTATTCTCCCGCCACCACATTACCTTTTCTTCATACAAAGGAACATTTGCAGTTAGTCCAAAACACTCAGCGAGGGTGCAAAGACTGGAGAGGGGCAGTCCGAGCCCCAATGAGAAGACCCAGAGGGCTGTACTTGGTCCCCGAGTCTGATATTCCCTACCCATGCTCTACCCCAGCACCCTTAACAAACTACAATTCCCAGGATGCTTGGTGGGGAACATTGTCTGGTTGACCTCAGGAGGCAAAATGTATTGGGCTGACCCAGACCTCTACAACAAATCTTATCTTATTGGCACAATGACATTTTTGCGCAGGTGGAAAAATTAACCCACAGACTCAAAGCACTAAGGCAGGGGTCAGCAACCTTTTTCAGCTATGGGCTGGTCCACCATCCCTCAGAACAGGTGGTGGGCCGGACTATATTTTGAAAAAATAATGAACAAATCCTATGCCCCACAAATAACCTAGAGATGCATTTTAAATAAAAGGACACATTCTGCTCATGTGAAAACATGATGATTCCCAGACCATCCATGGATTTAGAAGGCGATTGGACCGCATCCGGCCCCCGGGCCTTAGGTTGCCTACCCCTGCACTAAGGAGTCCGGACACTTTTCAGGGCACATTGTATACCTCGATCACACATGCCATCCAAGAATAAAATAACTTTGCTCCTCAAACCACTTGTGGCAGTTTCTGGCTAAGCACCTCGGGCTGATGCTTAGGAAGAACCCAAACCTTTAATGAGCTTTGTTGTTTTATTATTTTAAACCTAGTTATATACTTTGATGAATTTTTCCTCCATGGCTGATGTTATAGCTATCTATATTTTGAAACAATAAAAAAAAAAATCTGTGAAAGAAAAACATTTCCGCATATGGGACCATGCTTTAAATTACACTAACATTTATACCACTAGAAGCATGTATGGAGGGGGCAGATGTGAGGGGGTGGGGGATTAGTGGCAGGCAGTGAAAAGGACACACCCACTATAAACTTCCCACTCCATCTCTGCACCAACCTTTGATCAAGCTGTTGCCCAGAGATGGCATCCAGGGCTGTCCCCCCCCCCCCTTTTGCATCTTCTTACTCGTGTCAATTTAAAGGTGTTAATATAATCACTACTGTAAGCAATATGACTTTTGACCTCCCAGCCCTCTTAAAGTAGGGGGAAAGGGATCCCAGCCAACAGCCTCTTACTAGTACAAACACTCAAGCCCTTTTTACTAGTCAGGTAAAGGGCTAAATTATGTTGCTAATTAATTTTATATTTCCTCTGGCTACCCCCCAAAAAATCTGGAGCTGCTCAACATTCCCCGAATGAGACCTTTTTGCCAAGAATTCAGGTATGCTATTAAAGAACAAGGCCAGCAAAATAGCTGAGCTCATGCTTGCTATGATGCACACACACACACAAACACACAACACAACACAGCACAACGCAACACAACAAACACACACACACAAGGATGAAAAAGAGGGCAGGAAGCAAATAAATAAATTGTCATATCAAATTCAAAACAGACACATATTTGAGATTAAGCAGGGGGAGCAAAAGTCTATGTCCATAGCAACCTAACAGAAGGGATTCAACAAAGGGAAAAATAATATATTTGCCAGTATAAGCATCGGCTGCAGGGGGAGAGACCGAGAGAAAGATAAAATGTTAGTGAAGACAGCTAAAGAAGTGAGTACCTCTCATTAGTCTCTCCAGAAGAAAAAGAGGGGGGGGGGGACACGTTGTTTTAGAGAATAGAAACAAAGATATAATTGTGGTGGTTTTGTGTGTCTAAGCAAGCAATTGCTGCCATAGTTTTGTCCTTTGCAAATACCAAAGCAGCAGCTCACATGTGATTTTCATTTATTTCCCATGATTAAAAACAAGTGAAAAGGCCAGAGAGTCTCAAACAGATCTGTGAGTACGAAGCTGTCATGTTTTGGACAGAGTGGAAAACACAATGGAAGGAGCAGGGTGGGGGTGGCAGAATTAAACATATGCACAGTCCTCAGTTTGGGCCAGAGCTCCACTTATATTCAGTGGTGGTGGTGGGCTTGTTTGTTTTGGAATATATGAAGGCAGGATAAATGAAAGTGCCCCTGAGCCGCTACAGGCTGCATAGTCAATATTTCATTTCATTTCTGTCACGACTTTCCTCACCACTGCATTTTATTTTTAAGCAGGGCTGGCCCAAAACATTTTGGCACCTGAGGCATCCCACAGGGGCATCTGGTTGGCAACTGTGAGAACAGGATCCTGGACTAGATGGGCCATATTGGTCTGATCCAGCCAGACTCTTCTTATGTTCTTAAGCAGATTCTCTACCTATGAACTTTCGCTATCCCTGCTTTCCTCCCAAGGACCTTGGTTGGGGGGATGTAAACAGCTCTCCATCCATGGATTTTAACCTCAAACCCACCCTATGAGATAATTTAGGCTGTGATATAGCAACTGCCTAAGGTGCGTTTCATAGCTGATCAGGGATTTGAATCTCAATTTCCCCATCTTAGTCCCTCATGCTGCATACCCTCTGACAGTCCCAGAACTACAGAAGCTGCCCCAGTTTCTGATCTGATCCCGTAATGTCCCAGTTTTCCTTTTTCCTCCCCTCCCCATCTCGGAGTACAATTAAACGTTGTGTGCCTGTTTGTGTAGGTTCAAGAACGAAGATCTGTGTATCCTGAAAATAAAATACCAACCCCAAATGAAGGAAATGATGATACTGGGATATGAAGTCCTCCCTATGATTTTGAAGGAAAAGGTCACCAATCCAGTGCAAATTCTTCAGTTGCATTGCTCCAACAGCCAACCATTTCTTAGGAAACGCAGTGTTGATTCCTTTATTGTAAATAGAGCCTTACGCTGTCTACTCATAAGTAAGTCCCACAGCATTCAATGGAGCTTACTCTCAGATAATTGGGTAAAGACGGGCAGCCTTACACTGCAACCCAGATCATTTTTACTCAGATGTAAGCCCTGCTGAGTTCAATAGAATTTACTCTTTGATATGTTCCTGTGTATTCTGAGCTTCCATTATCCCGCCTTTTTCCCTGACAGGGACTCAAGCCAGCTTATAGCTAAAATTTAATTTCGTTCTGTTTATCTGTGGAAGGTGTTGTACACGATCCCTTCCCTCACAAATTTTTTCTTTACAACAATCCTGTGAGGTAGGTTCAGTGGAGAGGAGGTAACTGGCTCAAGGTGACCAAGGTAGGATGTGTATATGATGTCTATGGACTTGGCTACATTTGTAAAGATAAAGGACTTTATATGTGTTAAAGCACTATGACACCAGATGGCGCTATTGAGTTCCATTTTTGCCAGCGGAACTTCCCTTTACAAAGTTCATAATGTGTTTAAGTGAATCGCTTCTCTGATGTGTCTAGATCCAGTCTCTCTGTTTGGCAAGATCAAACGTGGGAGAAGCTTCCTGAGGTGGAACAGGATGTTCCTTTTTTCATTAGAGAAATGTTGGAGGGTATGATGCTATACTTCTCTATATGAGGTACTGTATAATGCTAGCTTTGTTGTTGTTTAGTCGTTTAGTCGTGTCCGACTCTTCGTGACCCCATGGACCAGAGCACACCAGGCACTCCTGTCTTCCACTGCCTCCCGCAGTTTGGTCAGAATGCTAGCTTACCTCTCTATAAATACAGCTGACAGGCAGAGGGAAATCCCTGAAGCAGTTCCATTGTCTGTAAAGGACATTCCCATCCCTGACTGACTGTGCAAAAGTTTGAGCAGGTTGCTGAATGATACATAGCCTGGTTGGTCTATGGAGGGGAAAAACCCACTTGGCCCTACTGTGAATATTATCTATTCCATACCTCAGTTGCAAAGAAGATTGTTTTCCACTGCTCTAGCAGAAGACAGAGAAATTAACCTTGCATTTTTCTGACTGTTGGAGTGAAGTGTGCCCCCGATATTATTCTAGAAAAGAAATGTGCCTCTTGCATAAAAAAAAAACCTGGGGAATTCTGCAATGCACTCTTCATGCTGTGCCTGGAAGCATTTACAGTTTGCCAGCCGAAGACAAAAATTAACCCACAGATTAACATGTTAAATTTCACTTTATGGTCCCCCAAGAAATGGAACCAAATGTGCTAGTGCATAGCACATTTGCATTGATTTCCTGTCCCATGATCTGTTACATTGCAATGTACGTCTGGGGTTGGAGGCAAATACATTCCAGTGCCAAAACTGTACGGAATGTGCAAAGAGGTCAAGCCTGGGAATTTGTATGTTTCACAGCTATTTTGGAATTACGGGAAAGGAACTTGGCTCTTTGTGGCATGAAGTCAAGCACAGCGGTCACACAGGTGTAATAAACCAACAGGACTCAGTGGCATTCAGCCTTGCAGTCACAATCCCACATTATTAGAAGTTTTTTTGGGGGGATGTCTAAATAATTGAAACGAACTGCTGAGAGATGAACTGGTATTGGGGAAGGAAAAGTGGGGAAAGAGGGGAAGTCAAAGAACATTCTTCCAATCCTTTTAATATTGAACTATGCAAAGGCTTAGGGATGCGGGTGGTGCTGTGGGTTAAACCACAAAGCCTAGGACTTGCTGATCAGAAAGTTGGCGGTTCGAATCCCTGCCACAGGGTGAGCTCTTGTTGCTCGGTCCCTGCTCCTGCCAACCTAGCAGTTTGAAAGCACGTCAAAGTGCAAGTAGATAAATAGGTACCGCTCTGGCAGGAAGGTAAACGGGGTTTCCGTGTGCTGCTCTGGTTCTCCAGAAGCGGCTTAGTCATGCTGGCCATATGACCCGGAAGCTGTACGCCGGCTCCCTCAGCCAATAAAGCGAGATGAGCACCGCAACCCCAGAGTCAGTCACGACTGGACCTAATGGTCAGGGGTCCCTTTACCTTTACCTTTATGCAAAGGCTTAGAATCATAGAACTATAGAATTGAAAGGATCCAAAGGGTAATCTAGTCCAAGCTCCTGCAATGCAGGAATCACAGCTAAGGAACTCCATCAGATGGCCATCTGAGCTCTGTTTCAAAACCTCCAATAAAGGAGAGTCCACCACCCTCTGAGGGAGTCTGTGCCACTGTCAGAAAGTTCTTATTAAAGCTTAATAGGAATCTCCTATTCTTGTAACTTGAAGCCACTGGTTTGGGTCCTACCCTCTGGAGCAGTAGAAAACAAAGCTGGCTCTACTGTCCATGTGACAGCCCACCAAATATTTTAAGATGGCTATTCTATCATCCCTCTTCTCCGTGTTTCCAGACCCTTGCCCACCCTCCTCCGCACACATTCCAGTTTGCCAATATCCTTCTTAAATTGTAGAGCCTCATAATCCAGCTATGCAAGAGGATTGACCTATATGAGCAGATTGCAAAAAGATTCAAGTTCCTCTCAGAATTGGTGAACAATTCTGAAATTGACGACAATAGTAGTAAACCTATAATATTGTATTACAAAGATGATGTTGACCACAAATTAGTAAACAAGTGTTATCAGTTAAAATAATAATTGCACCTTGGGAAAGAAGAAAAAAAACACGCCATCTAAATGCAATATGCAAAAATTCTCCAACTTATTGGTGAGCCACACCTAATTGATGTGTTCCCCAATATTACCAGTATGCTAAAGCTGTACAGTGGTACCTCTGGTTACGAACTTAATTCGTTCTGGAGGTCTGTTCTTAACCCAAAACCGTTCTTAACCTGAGGTGCACTTTCACTAATGGGGCCTCCCACTGCTGCCTCACCGCCAGCACGCGATTTCCATTCTTATCCTGGGGCAAAGTTCTTAACCCAAGGTCCTACTTCCAGGTTAGCGGAGTTTGTAACCCAAAGTGTTTGTAACTCGCAGCGTTTGTAACCCGAGGTACCACTGTACTTGACAACGCCTGTCTCGAGCTGAAAAGCAGAAAGGAATTTTCCAATGCTATCCTTTATAAAGAACAAAAAATTGGGTCACCAATGACAGGAAGAGTGCTGAGTGTCCAATGCAGCTTCCACTTGAGTGCAGGAAGCTCCTGCAGTCAATTGGAAGCTGCACCTTGGTTTTCGAACAGTTTTGGGAGTCAAACGGACTCCCAGAATGGATTAAGTTCGACAACCAAGGTACTACTGCAATCCCTTGCTATACATCAAAGGGTGTGTCTAGCAGTATCATGAATCAGAAGGAAGGGGGTATTGGTCAGTGGGCTTTATAAGACTTGGCAAGTTTTCTGTCACATCGTGAATCTTTGCACCTGGAAGATAGCACACCTCCCAGGACATATTGTTACTTTCGCACTTTGCTGCCTCTATCCCCCTCAACAGAGATTCACCTACCACCACCATATGTCTCTTCCTCCTCTGGGGTGTTTCAGGAATTGTTCTGTACACTGCACCTTCTACAACTACTTTGGTCTGTTCTGAGGTCTGCAGCTGCTGTTCTTGCTCATCTGACCCAGTACTGGTGTCTGAATTGAGACACCAGTTCTAGGCCAGAGAATAGGAATTGATTTTGCAGCTCCAGTGATGTAGCATGGCTCTTGACAGTCGTGCTTCTGTGTATCATGTCCCTCCAGGGCTTTGTTTCCTGCATTGGACGATCTTCCTCCTCCTTAGGGGCAGCCCACCTGTGTCAATGTTGCAAGACAGTCCACTGTGCTCCATCAAGAAATTCCTCATCTTCTCTGATAACTTGAAGTGTGGATGGGTGGGTTTCGAGTTTTTGTACGTTCCCTTTCAGCAAGGCTACTAGCTTGCACTTGCTGCAGGTGTAGTTTCATGCATTCTCAGGCAGGAACACAAACATGGCACAGAGGCATCAGAGGAACAATAACTTTCTAAATGCCCTGGCTATGAACTGGTTCACACATAATGCTACAGTCAAACTGCAGTCAGTAGCCAAGATTTGTTCCTGGGTTTATAGCTCATGGTTTGCCTGGAAGAGACAAACCACAAGCCCAGGTTTTGACAACACCATGGCTTAGCATATAGCAGAGCAGAAGCGGAAGGACCAGGGGAAAGGTGCAGCAGCTGTGATCTTGTCTCGAGGAACCCTCATGCTTCCTGGCACCAAACCATGGTTTGGCTTAGCATTACAGTATGATCACATCTTGCATGTATTTATCTTGTGCAATTTCAACCAGCTGACTGAAGTTCCACAAGTTAAATCCAAGCAAGGTTGAGAGTTGAAAAGCACTTTTTGTGCTTTGTGTGTGTGCCAGGTCTACTTTTGTGCCAGGTCTGCTTGGGGTTGCCTTGTGCATAAAGAGCTTTAAGGATCTCTGCTTTGCTGGGTGGGTGGCAAGTTCTGCTCAGCAAGCTGCTCTAGGATGCTTTTGTGAGATCTCATGGGGCCATACCAGCTCCTGTGAGACCTGCATTGGGCATCCCTAGGCTACCAGAGCTAGTGCACTGAGTGGGCCTTACTTGCTGCATGAAGCCCACTCAGCTCACCAGCTCAGGATGCTTTTTCTTTCTCCCCAACAAATGTTCCAGTTTGTTCACTGGGGGGAATGCTGAGCTTCTTCATACAGCCATGTGCTAGGTAAAGGTAAAGGAACGCCTGACCATTAGGTCCAGTCGTGGCCGCCTCTGGGGTTGTGGCACTCATCTCGCTTTATTGGCCGAGGGAGCCGGCGTACAGCTTCCGGATCATGTGGCCAGCATGACTAAGCCGCTTCTGGCGAACCAGAGCAGCGCACGGAAATGCCGTTTACCTTCCTGCCGGAGCAGTACCTATTTATCTACTTGCACTTTGACGTGCTTTCGAACTGCTAGGTTGGCAGGAGCTGGGACCGAGCAATGGGAGTTCACCCCGTCTCAGGGATTCGAACTGCCGACCTTCTGATCGGCAAGTCCTAGGCTCTGTGGTTTAACCCACAGTGGCACCCGCGTCCTTATAGCCATGTCTTCAAAGGCACAGAGTCCTTGCTGAATCAGGCTAGACATTTGCCCAAAGTCCCAACCGTAGCAGGGAGGGTTTCATAAACAGCACAGGGATGATTTCACACAGTCCAAAGGCATAGAGGGGCACAGATCTCTGGAGGAATGGAGTGCAAGCCTCCACAGATACATTCTTCAGCTCAAATGCACCTTGCCTCTTCACCCCCATGTGTGGGAACCCTGACACCTCTACCCCAGTCAGGGAGATGGAGAAAGGCTTCTCATGTAGCACTGCTGAGCTTTTTGTCTGCTCCAGAACCCCTGCTGGCAATATGCGAAGCTGCAATGAGATAGGCTGCCCCTTCCCCCATTTCCAGACCCAGTTTATTGTGACATGTGCAAAGTGTAGGATAACCGGCCTAATATAACCAACATACTTAGAGTAATAGAATTGCATTTCAGGGGGTTGGACTTGATGACCCTTGGGGTTCCTTCCAACTCTACAGTTCTATACTTAAGTCTAATTAATGCACGAAGGGGTTAATACTGTAGAGTAAGGTGTCCTGCCCGGCATAGTGTTATGTACTGAGTTGAATAGGATCCAAACTGCAGCAGTCTGATTGGTCCTAGAACAATGCAGCAGTATGATTGGTCAGCAGGAACCACCCAATCATGCTGCAGATAGAAGTGAATCCACAACCTGATTGGCCTACAGGAGAATTCCGGAATTAGCCAATCACGTGCAGCCCATTGTGTAAATAATGTATATAAGCAGATACTTTGAGGGGACTTTCATTCTTCCTCACCACCACTATGAGCTGAATAAAGAGCATGAAATCACTATGCAACTCTGAGTATGAGTTCACATAGCTAGGTCACTTCCCCTTACCTTGGGAGGAAATAGTCTTTGTCCCGCCACCGCCACCCCCCACTCCCAGTCTACCTGTGAATTCAGCATGTGAGGAGGTGTGAGCTGGTTGCTCCAGTTCAGCCACATGGCTTTCATCTGCCTCTTTGCTGGAAAGTGGTGGTGCCCCTTAGTTCTTTCTCCTGAGATCCCCAACCAAATTCTCCTGTTGAAGAAGAAAGATGTGTGTCATGTACCTTGCTCTCTTTCTTTATAACTACCCTGCCACTTTCCCTCAGTGGAAGGCAGTGCCCGGCTGCTAGGATTGAAGTGGGATACACAATTATATATGGAATGGGGACATGTTTGTATCATTTTGTCCTTTGCCTCTAGCAGTGAAATGTCTTGGACCAGCCTTGCCCTGGGTCCAGTGGCGTAGCGTGGGGGGTGCAGGGAGGGCCGGCCGCACCGGGCACAACATCTGGGGGTTAGGGTTAGGGGGCACAAATCCACGGGTTAGGGGGTGCAAATTACTTGCCTTGCCCCGGGTGCTGACAACCCACTCTACACCACTGCCTGGGTCCTCCTCTGTCTAGGACTCCCCCAGCTGAGAGTTGACATGGAGCTAGACAATCACACACATGAAAGACTGTGTGATTCGCCTTGTATGTGCAATTTCCCCATATCTTTTGGAACAGAGAGTGACCAGGTGGGTGGAGAGAATAAAGTGCACATAATTACCCAGCATCATGACACATGCTGTGTGTGTACACACCAGCCTCCACAGAGCCTAGTGTCTGAACTGGGTTTTTTTTCCTAAACAGCTATATGTTTGAAACATAGAAGCTTTAATTGCTTCAAGACTCTACTGATTACAGTCTTTCCCCCCTTTTTTTTTTTAAAAAAAGAAATGAATCAAATGTATTAAAAATTTTATGCCACTGTGAGTTTCAGTGTGTGAATTTCTCTCGCTGTAGAGACCAGCTCAAAAGTCCTGCTGCCTTTGGGCGTTGCGTGAGTTTGTGCCACCCTATAACTTAATATTACTGCTGTAAATATGAGGGAAATGAAACCCGTATGTCTCCCTGCGGTAAAACAGTCCCCATCTAGTTAAGTTAAGCTCCTGATTTTCATAAACCACTTTTTTTCTTGTTAAAGTAATACCACATTTAAGTTTAGGGTTTGTTTTTAAGTAGAATAAAGAGTTAAGGTAATCTTTACCTTAGGGCCTCCAGATACAAAACAGTTACAAATTTGGAAAATGAAAAGGTTGAAACAGGTAAGCATTGCTGTTGATATTCATTATGAATATACTTTGTTTTGAAGATGAAACACCATAGCCCATAATACCGTATCACATAGCCCAGCCCATAAGGACGGTCCTGCTTAATCAGACTAAAGGCTCAGTCAGCCCAGCATTTTCTTCTTTCCAATAGGAAGCCTAAAAGCTGGACACAGAAAAAGGTGACCCTCCAACATTCAATGCCCCTAGAAACTGGATAGCCAAAGGTATACTGCCCCTGAATATTGAGGTTCCATTTAGTTGTCATGGTTTACAGTGGCAGAGAGCCTATACTGCATTTTTTAATTTACTTGTTTATTTAGAGCATTTGTATCCTGCTCTGTAGAAAGGCTTACACACAATCAGTGCTTTTTTTCCTTAAAAAAACTGTTTAGGGGTACTCTCATTTTGACTCAATAAAATCACCAAAAGTACAAAGATTCACAAAATAGTACCTCGGGTTAAGAACTTTGCTTCAGGATGAGAACAGAAATTGTGCTCCAGTGGCGCAGCAGCAGGAGGAGGAGGCCCCATTAGCTAAAGTGGTGCTTCAGGTTAAGAACAGTTTCAGGTTAAGAATGGACCTCCAGAATGAATTAAGTTCTTAACCTGAGGTACCACTGTATACAGAAATGTTGGTTTGTTGTTTTTATTCCTTTGGTAATTTGTCTGCCAAATCCCCCCCCCCCCCTTTGGCTTGCTTTATATTAAACCTACTTTTGTTTTTTTTAGCTTCATAGAGCAAGGCTTGCATTTTTATTTTTTTAAGGCTTCTTGCCTTCTATAGCTTTCTTGACACCTCTATTTAACCTTGCTGGCATCCACTTGGAAATGTTCAGCATATCAATTTCTATTTTATGATATGCATTTTTAGCCTTCTCTTCCTTCATGAATTTGTCCAATCCTCATTGAAAGCCAGCAAAGCTGGTGGCCATCACTGCCTCCTGTGGGAGGGAGTTCCATAGTTTAACCATGGACTGAATGAATAAGTGCTTCATTTTGCCTGTCCTGAATCTTCCAACACTGATCTTCATTGGATGTCCATAAGCTGAGGTGCTATGAGAGAAGGGGGAGAAGGCGGACTTTTCTCTATACAGTGGTACCTCGGGTTAAGTACTTAATTCATTCCGGTCTGTTCTTAACCTGAAACTGTTCTTAACCTGAAGCACCACTTTAGCTAATGGGGCCTCCTGCTGCCACTGCACCGCCGGAGCACAATTTCTGTTCTCATCCTGAAGCAAAGTTCTTAACCCGAGATAATATTTCTGGGTTAGCGGAGTCTGTAACCTGAAGCGTATGTAACCTGAAGCATATGTAACCCGAGGTACCACTGTACACTTTCTCCTTGTCATGCATAATTTTATAAACTTATTTTCATGTGGTCTCTTGTTCACCAAACTACGTTACAACAGGGCAAGGGAAACGAGATTTATGTGATGTGTTTTAGATACTTAAGGGGTGGGAATCCCTCATCGATACATGAATGATGATGATATTTCACCATCTAATTTATTTTGGATTATGTCATATTGAGACATTACATAAAGGACACTGTGCCGCAAATAAGAACTCTGAATGTTCACCCCCCCCCAAAAAAAGGGTCAGTGCAGCAACCCAGCTCCTCGCCCAAGGTGGGTATGCAGGGGGAAGGGTGGTTGAAGGGGGAGCACAAACACAGGAAAGGCATCCTACTGAGAGATGGTTTTGAACCAGAGCTTGCATCATTAGTCTACCTCATTACCCTGTCTTTACTGCCAAAGGCAAAACAGGTGCAAGTTTGCCAAACGGGAAGAAATTGCAGCCTTGTTATGGGAATCCATACTTCAGGGAAATCTTTTTTTAAAAAATCCCTCCTTACATATTGAAAAACTGCCTAGTTATGCAGACAGGAAAAGCATAAGAATTCAGAATTCAATATGGTATGTTGTTAACCACTGACACTGTCTGGGGGTCAACCCCTTTTCAGCAGCATTCACTCTCCCCTCCCCAGCACTGACACATGGAATGTGTGGCCTAGCCTTGAAATGTGCCAGAAAAGCCTCTGGTCCACTGGGCCAGTCGTGTCCCATGATCCTCGTTATGACTTTGCAATAGATTCTGACTGCGCTGTGGTGATCAAAGATGACTTGGCAGAGGCTGTATACAGTATATGTTCACATGCCTGCGTTATTCACTCATGAGGTGGGGTGGGTGGGGGGGTGAAAGGAGTCATTTTTACATCAAGAGAGGGATGTGAGTGAGGGGAATTAAGCAATCCACGCGCATTCCTAGGGATAGGGGAGAAATCGGATTCGGTTCATAATTTAAGGACAACCTACTTATTTTACACTTGCTGAAACAAGACAAAAAAACCCAAACACAACCATTCTTTGAAATTTGCACTTCCCTGAATTTTGCGATGCAGTTTTTCAGCAAAGTCATATGTGCAAAAATGCATTTAATGGGGCAAAGCATGTGTAAAGTGCATATGTTAGTGAAAATAATATACTAGGAGAAACAGTGTTGCCAAAAAAAAGGCAAAATGGCAGACCAAAACTTGTTTTGTTTTATTTATTTGGATCCAAAGCGGTTCTAAAAGCAGCTTACATACAATCAAAACATGATACTTAATACCCACAGGTTTACAATCTAAAATAAAACATGACACACAAGAGAAAAGTGACAGGGAAGTAAGAGAAACATCATAATCAAATCCAAGCACTGATTTCTAAACAGTTGTTCCTACAATGCCCATCTGGCACAGCTGAGTGCCAAGAGGTCCCGGGTACAGATGGGCCTCCAGCAGTGGCAGACCCTGAGGTCTCAAATTTCAGCGGTGCCCTGTGTGACACCAAAATTTGGTGCCCCTTCCATCTCTTGCCTTCCATTCTACAACATAATTGTGGCACCCCCTTGGCTCCACGCCCAGTGCAACCAAACTGGCCGCACTCCCTTAAACCTACCTCCAACGAAGCTGACAGAGCGAGCCTCCTGCTTTCTATCTCTCCCACTGAGGCAGCCTGATGGAAAGGCTGCCCCCAGGTGGCAGTTTAGGGGAGAGGAGGTCTGATGGAGCTGGCCTGTCAGAGAGGAGCTGATGGAGTGAGTCCTGCTTCCCGGCTCTGCCCCTAGGAGATGGTTTATTTGATACATTTATTTCATAAAACTCAATACACTACTTACTGCAAAAATTTCAAAGCAGCTTATAAAAAGACAAAGCAATAGAATCGAGGGGAAATTACAACACATTAAAACACACAATAAATACACACACACACTAAACACACAATAAACACACACACACAATTAACAAACACACACAAGAAACACTCACAAGAAACACACACAAGAAACACACAATAAAAAGTTACAATACTAAAATGAATTCACACCAGCATTTCTAAGCATTTACATAGGCTTGTCTAAACAAGGATGTTTTTAGCAGGTGTCAAAAAGAATACAACAACTGAGCCTGCTGGGTATCAAGTTCCAAAGGTGCTGAGTTACTAAATGATTGTTAAGGGCTTTGTATACTAATAGTAACACCTTGAACCAGCATGGCTATGAGTCCTAGTAGACCTGCTCCCTGCTTTGCAAGCCTTTTCCCACGTTGTCTGGGAGTATGCAGAACCTGAGGCTACTGAACAGACTCTTGCACTCAGGTATTATTTAGCAGGGGGTTGTTAATGCTGTTATTTATGTTTTTTGTATTTTATTTTAGATGTTATTCTTTATGTGGAAATTGTTTCAATTTGGTTGTGTATTTTTTATTGTTTATGACTAGTTTTGTTATACTTTTAATTATGCATTTTTTTCAAGTAGTAAGCTGCCTTGAGCATGGTTTTAAACTGTGGAAGGGCAGCATAGAAACCTGTATGTGTGTATCTTGGCACTGTAGCAGATTGGCAACCAGTGCAGATCTCTGAGCACTGAGTGTTATATGCTAACAAGGCATATAGATGAGTTATTTTGTCATTTTTTACCTTTATAGATTTACCCTTGTTCTAAACAAATAATTGCTCACTGCCTACATTTTACTACACAAGGTATTGTTGCATGTATGCGTTCTCTTCACATTATATTTACCTTATATGGAAATAGATGTTGACTGGAATCTTGTTTTATTTAATTTTGTTAGCTCAGTGATTAAGCCCCCCTGGGGGAGGAAATGTGATACTGGAACTATGTCCGAATGTTTACCAACTGTTGATTTATGGGTGGATTCTTCTTCTATCAAGATTCAAATATATGTATGTTCATTAAGAGGGACACAGGTGGCGCTGTGGGTTAAAGCCTCAGCGCCTAGGACTTGCCGATCGAAAGGTCGGCGGTTCGAATCCCTGCGGCGGGGTGCGCTCCCGCTGCTCGGTCCCAGCGCCTGCCAACCTAGCAGTTTGAAAGCACCTCTGGGTGCAAGTAGATAAATAGGGACCGCTTACCAGCGGGAAGGTAAACGGCGTTTCCGTGTGCGGCTCTGGCTCGCCAGAGCAGCGATGTCACGCTGGCCACGTGACCCGGAAGTGTCTCCGGACAGCGCTGGCCCTCGGCCTCTTAAGTGAGATGGGCGCACAACCCCAGAGTCTGTCAAGACTGGCCCGTACGGGCAGGGGTACCTTTACCTTTACCTTTTATGTTCATTAAGAAAAAGATCACTCCTGTTATTTTCATGGTTGTTTAGATTTCTAACTGTATAATGGTTACACTGCATTTCGCTATTTTATCACCACCCTCCTTGTTGTGTTGACAGGGACTCCTGTCAGCAATCATGTTGCAGCATTCTGCACTAAGTGCAGGTTCCGGCTCAAGTGCGAGGGAATCCAGGTGGAAATTGCTGAAATGTCCGGGAACTAAAAAGAAGCTCAGCAACTTTTGTGTCTGGATTTTCACTTTTTGAAATATTGCAATCATACCTTAGGGAACAGGCTGGTTACGGGGCCTCAATATGCAACAACCACCACAAGACAGATAATAAAAATAAAATAAAATAAAGAAAGCAAATGACAAAATTCAACGTCATCAGTTGAAACAGCAGAGCGGAAATTTCATTTCCAATGTGCAGCACCCCCACCCCCCCACTCAAGGCTCATCCACACTTCCACTTGTCCCATGTTTTCTTCTGTTTATCCCACCATTTCCCCCAGGAAAACCACTAAATCGGAACAAACATCTTTTAGGTTTTCTGGGGTCTGGCATTTGTTCCAATTCAGTGTTAAACAGTTGGTTTTCTCAGTGGAAATAGCAGGGCAAAAGGAAAACCTCTTGGACCAGTGAATAGAAAGCACCGGATAAGCAGAAGTGTTGACAAACATTTATACTGTATTGCAAATTATTAAAGCATCTAAGAGAAACAAACTAAGGCTTGGCACAGGCCCCCAGCTCCTCCTCTTTTGGTGGATCTTTCTTGTCAGTGGAGAAGGGGGGGAGGTATGGATCTGGCTTTTCTTCTCCTTCCTCTTCCTCTTCCTCTTCCTCTTCATATTCGTATTCGTATTCGTCTTCGTATTCGTCTTCATATTCGTCTTCGTCTTCGTATTCGTCTTCATCTTCCTCTTCTATCCCTTCAGAAACAAACAAACAAACAAAATTTCATTAAAAGTAAAAGTCTCTTTCAGAGGCTAAGAAACTCTGTCGCCTGTTTGGTTCTTTGAAAACTTGGCCAGATGGATTTCTCTGGAAATGCCGCTATGTGATCAAGTAGCATTTGCAGATCCAGCATGCTGGGTGTTGGCTTGGAATCAGGCCATTTCTATAATGACATCTTGATTGTGGGATTCTCTCCACCAGAAATGCAGAATGCCCCAAATTTGATATGATTCTAGCCTCTCTCTTCTCCCAGGCATTTGGTGAATGAAATGTAGGCTATTCAGAGTCTGCAGATTTGCTGAAATGCTGCTGTTGTCTGTAATAGTTTTATAATTGATTGATAACATCATATCTACATCTATATAGGAGCTGCCCTATACATGTGACTGCAATTCGTTTTAAAGTGTTTTTAATATTGAAATTTTTAAGTTGTAGTAACACACCCTGGGACTTTATGGTGGGTGGAAAGGTAAGAAATTAAATTAATAGTATTAATTTGTTTATATTAATTAATATTACTATTAATATTATATACTAATATAATAATATTATATAACTAATATACTAATATTACTACTGGTGGTCTCTATCTGAGACCAGGCAGCCCTACTTACAAGAGCCATTTCCTTTCTGAATAAGCCCGGCATGTCAGATTAAAGAACAGTGATGCTTGATTCCATATGAAATATCTCTGTGCATTTCACACCACCAACCTCACAGCTAATTGCCAGGCTACTATTATTACAGTCTAATTACCCAGATTTTGGCACACACTGCGAGACTTCCCTTATTCCCTCCAAGCTTTGCCCGTTCGGCTTGCTGGCACCCCATTTTCCAACACCGGTTCATTCATCATCTTTTGGCACTTGTGAACCTCTCGCATGACTTCCCTTGGCAAGATAGCAGTTCTCTTTTTGCGGCCAATTTTGTTACAGTGCCAGCACCTCAATGGCACATTATCCCTCAACGCTTTGCCATTGCCAATTACCCAGGTTTTTCAACCAAGTTTAGGAACTCCTCTAACCAATCTAAAACATTAGCTGCACAGTCAGGCTGTCCCACATTCCCATTTGCAATAGAAAAGGATGTGTACTTACCCCTGAAGTATTCCTCCAAGAAAGCTTCTCCTCTACCTTTTCTGTTCTCAGCAAGAAATGCTTCTATCTCTTTGGTGAATTCTATGGCTTTCTGCAGTTTCTTTGGGCGCGGCACCTTGACATTCCCGCTGCCCTCCATATCACTCTGCCCTTCCTTTGATAGTGCATCCTCTATTTCCTTTTTGCCCTCCTGATATGCTATTTCTGCAAGATTCTTCAAGTCCTCAGCAAAGTCTGGAGGGATCACTAGTTTCTTCTTCCTGTTACTCCTGAAATGGGCCCTGGCTAGCTCAGCACGGTGCTCTGGTCTAAATCGCCGACTTAAGGCTTTCACCAGATCAGGATAGCTCTGCCTTTTCTCTGATGGGAGATGCTGCAAGATTTCCTGAGCTGACCCACTAAGACTGGCTGCTAGGAATTTCCCCCTTTGTTTTTCATCCCAGCCATTTACTTGGGAGATTGTTTCAAACTCTGAAAGATAAGCTTCCAAGGGAGTCTTGCCATCATACAGAGAGAGCTTCTTGAATTCATCAGCTACACCTGCCTGCCCCTTAGGGGGGGTCTTCTTGCGCACACTTGCTGGTTGCTGGTTTCTCACCAAGTCACTTGCTCCACGGGTGGGTTGGCACTCTTCCTTCACAATTTGCAGTTTCATTTCCAGTGCCCGTAATCCTTTATAAATATCTTCATTTTCATATCTGTTGGCTACTTCCAAGTCAGCCAAAGCATTTTGGGTTTTGGATATTGCCTTAAACACCTTATAGTCCAGGTTGTTCAGTTTGTAATCTACTTCCTCAATTCTCTCCTTGGAGTCCTGTGCCTGGGCTTCTAGGTCACTTTTCACCTCTTGCAGCTGTTTATTCATGAAGTCTTTGATACCCTGATAAGAGGCATCCATTTTCTCTTCAAGACTGCTTTTAAGTTGCCTCAGCATTTGTTGCTGGTCTTCCATTTGCTGCTGCTGCTGCTGGAATAGCAACTTCATTTCATCCTGGAGTGTTGCTATTTCTCCCTCCATTTCGACTCAGGCACAACTCACTCACAGTTGTTCCGGCAGGAAAAACACCAGTGCTGCACACCAGCCCAATCTCCCAGCAGTGAGAGAGTCCAGGGGTTCCAGGCACTTGTCCGGAGTTCAGTTTCCTTGGAATGATGGTCGGCAGAGAACGTGGTGTCTTTAGGCTATATGGTTTTATTTACACATATAAACAACATGAGCATAGGCTAGAACAGCTCACAACATTAACAGCCCTAAAGATCCTGCTTCTCCTTTAGTTTTGGACTGAGCATAAAGCAAGTATGTCTCTGTCTTTGGTTTGCTTCCAGCTCAGCTCTCTCTATCTCTCTATCTCTCTCTCTCTCACACACGCACTGGCGTTTGCTCTCCTATCCAGCAGCTAGAAAAGGGATGGAGGAAAGGCCCACCCAGTGGCCTTGAAGTTACCATTGCCTAATTGTAGCAACCTAGCTAATATTTTTGAGATGCTGCTGAGGACATTTAATCCACCAGCCAAGGTCGCTGTTTTGCAAAGAAGCTTGTCTGATTGGTTCAGCAACCACCTCCCTTAATGACAGAGTCAACATCTCTTAGAACCAGATATCCAACAGCTGGCAACACCGGAGGCATTGGGTAGCTTAGATGCTGCATCACCTGAGTACCAAGGTTGAGCGTGGGAGGGTGGATAAACGGGACTTTCCAAAGGGCAGAAAAGCTAACCTTGTAAAAATAATAACTTTCCACTTTGCCTTATTGTTTCTTTTTGGACGGTGCTGGAAAAGAAGTGAACAATTGATCTTCTGGGGGCTCCTTTTAATTTTAGTGGAACTTATGGAAGAGAATTCTTCAGTGGATTGGGTCTTCTGTTCCTTAATGCAGAATGGCTCAGTATTCAAATCTAGAGTCCCATGCTCTGCCAGTGAAAAAAAAAGTTGGGTGATCAAAGGGCAGGGGCAGGTGGGAGATCTTGTTCATCATGGCAAGGAAAAAAAATTAAAGTTACAAAAACAAATAAACTTCAAAGCTGCAGGTGATGTCAAGTGCCTCTTTTCAATAAATGCACATTTATGGTCAAATATATTTGTAAAAGGGAAATAAAGGGAACACCCTAATAATGTAGACTATGAAAAGCTGTAAATGCCCTCATGTTATTAAAGAAACTATTTGACATCATGGGAGACTATTTTGAGTATTTTTCTCACCCTGAGGAGCTCAACAGATGTCTGGGTTAAAACAGGAGGCATGTTCCAATGTTGCCCTGCAAAAAAGATTCACTTTTAGAAAGGGAAAGAGTAGGAATGGCTTATTCTTATGGGATGCCTCCCCCCCAATGTCTTTGTATGAATTACTGTTCTAGGTTCTTTCTCAAAATTAAATGGAGACCTGATCAGAGCAGTGACTCAAACCAAGATACAGTGGTGCCTCGCAAGACGAAATTAATTCGTTCCGCAAGTCTTTTCGTCTTGCGAGTTTTTCGTCTTGCGAAGCACGGTTTCCCATAGGAATGCATTGAAAATCAATCAATGCGTTCCTATGGAAACCGCCTTCAGACCAGGTTTGGGGACAGTCTGTCCCCCGACCTCTTCTGAAGGCCGACGTGGGGGGGCGAAAGTCTTTGCTTCCCCCCCCCTTCCCGGGACAGCGGAGACTTCTCCGCTGTCCGGGGCGATCTTAAAATGCTGGCGGGCGGCAGCGCTGCCGCCCGCCAGCATTTTAAAATCCCCCGGGAAGGCAGGCAGGGGGGACAAAGACTTTTGCCCCCCACCCGCCTTCAGAAGAGGTCCAGAGGGCTCTCCAAGCTGCGGATAGCAGCCTGCTGCCCCGCGTGAGGGGCAGACATTCGCAGCTTGGGGAGCCCTGCAGGACTTCCCTGCAGGGCTCTCCAAGCTGCGGATAGCAGCCTGCTGCCCCGCGCGAGGGGCGCTCTTAAGCAGAGCGCCCCTCGCGCGGCGCAGACATTCGCAGCTTGGGGAACCCTGCAGGACTTCCCCGCAGGGCTCTCCAAGCTGCGGATAGCAGCCTGCTGCCCCGCGCGAGGGGCGCTCTTAAGAAGAGCGCCCCTCGCGCGGCGCAGACATTCGCAGCTTGGGGAACCCTGCAGGACTTCCCCGCAGGGCTCTCCAAGCGGCGAATGTCGGCCCCGCGCAAGGGGCGCTCTGCTTAAGAGCGCCCCTCGCGCGGGGCAGCAGGCTGCGCACCTTCCCCTCTGTTCCTGGACCTGTCCTGAAGGCTTGCGGTGGGAGGAGGGCTTTCCACCCCACCGCCAACATTCAGAATGCTGTTCTGAATGTGGCGGTGGGGAGGAAAAACCCTCCTCCCACCGCAAGCCCCGGGAACAGAGGAGAAGCGCTGCGCACCTTCCCCTCTGTTCCCGGACCTCCCACCGCAAGCCTTAGGACAGGTCCGGGAACAGAGGAGAAGGCGTGCTGCGCTTCCCCACTGTCCCCGGAGATTTCCCTATGGGCTTTCGTCTTGCGAAGCAAGCCCATAGGGAAATTCGTCTTGCGAAGCCGCTAAAAAATCGGAAAACCCTTTCGTCTTGCGGGTTTTTCGTTTAGCGAGGCATTCGTCTTGCGGGGCACCACTGTACATCAAACACACTCCTCTGAGGGCAACTCATTCTGCCATATCACTGCCATAGGAGCCAACTCTTAGGGGCCAAGGGGTCTTTGGCCCTCCCAATAAAATATTTAAGCATGACACACACACCCCTTAAGGGGATTGCCATTCAAATAGTGTGCATGCACAACATCATGTACTCAATTATATGAAGCGAACCTTACCTGGGCACCCCAAATATTTTATTCAAGTTGGCACCCCTGATCACTGCATTGGGATTGATCAAAGGAATACATTCCACTCCATGAATATATGTGACATAATTTATCCTGCCCCACCAGGTTAGGCAGTGAGGAGAGAACTGTGAGTCATTCAGAGAGATAGCAGGCAGTAGTTGGTGGCTGACAGGAGTCATTATTCATAGAATCATAGAACTGTTGAGTTGGAAGGGACCACAAGGGTCATCTAGTCTAACTCCTGCAATGCAGAAATCACAGCACTTCCAGGAGCAGCTGAGGATGCCCTGCTGCCACACAGTTTGAGCATCTCACCATGAAAGGAAGTGACTCATGTTCTTTGAAAGGATTACAGATGAAGACAAGCATTCCCAACAGAGAGGAAGATGTTGTTGTATGGACAGTTGGTTTCCTTAGTCCCATCATCAGTTCTAGCCATGCAGTTAGCACAGGCACAGGCATAGGCAAACTCGGCCCTCCATATGTTTTGGGACTACAACTCCCATGATCCCTAGCTAACAGGACCAGTGGTCAGGGATGATGGGAATTGTAGTCCCAAAACATCTGGAGGGCCAAGTTTGCCTATGCCTGGATTAACACCTTTGCCAGTTAAGAGTGCTGCCCCTTTTGTGTGATGAAGGAGATGGTGAATGCAGCTACACTTACTACACACCTGAAGCAACATGTGGTATGCCACGTGGGGAAATGTCCACACAATGGCCAAAGGATTATGATTCCAATTCTCTCAAGAAAGAGGGAAAGAGAGAGATCAGATGACTCAGGTCACCACCTCTCCCACCTCTCTGATTGCAAAGGCTGTTCCCTTAACACAGCACTTAGCATCTTAAATCGTGGTTTCACTTTGTGATCTTAGTAGAGTTGTACTGGTTTGGGTTCCCCAGGGTTGAAGGTCCACTACTATTTCTGCAGCAAGGTCCATGTTTCCAAAATCCTTGAACTGCCCAGTCATCAAGGAAGTTTTAGCCACTGATAAGTCTTCTCAGCCTTGGTGCTGATGGGGGCCAATCAGAGCAAAATGAAGTAAGGCACCACCATGGAGGATTGGCTCCTAATGTCCCTTTAGAGAAGGCACATGGAAAGAGCGCTGGGAAGTTGTTGTTTTGTGTGCTCCAAAGCTAAGCACCTTGGGACACTGAAAACACAAGGTGCTTCTATTTCAGGAGTATGCTGTGCAAGATACTGCAGCACTCCAAATTGTTTGCCCATGTACAGTCATACCTCGGGTTACAGATGCTTCAGGTTGTGCGATTTTGGGTTGCACACCGTTCCAAACCCGGAAGTACCAGAGTTGGTTACTTCTGGGTTTCGGCGCTTGTGCATGTGCAGAAGCGCTACATCAAGCTTTGTGCATGTGCAGAGGCGCCAAATCACGACCCGCATGTGCGCACACGTGGTGCTGCGGGTTGCAAACATGCTTCCCACACAGATCACGTTCGCAACCCGAGCGTCCACTGTATTTGCACAGAGAATAGTAGCTCTAGCTGAAAAGCAACACATGGAGATCTGAACTACTCATTGCAATGCACCTATTATTATTATTATTATTATTATTATTATTATTATTATATTACAAGATTATTGAGTTAACTTAGAAGGTTGAATACAGATCTCAGGTGACACAATGGGTCAGTGTGTCTGGCTGTCAACCAAAAGGTTGGTGGTTCAAGCCCACCCAGGGATGGCTGTGGACAGCATTCTTGCATTCAGGGGTGGTGACTCTCAGGGTCCCTTCAAGTTCTACAATTCTATTATTCTATGAATAATCTTAGAAGGCTTGAGGAGGCATGGCTGTGACAATCATGAAAGGACCCTGCACTTCTGAATTTGCCACTTACAGGTTGTAACCATGATTAAGGCCACAAATGCTAGCTAGTGCTAACCACTGGTATTGTTTGTTTCTGAACCAGACCATTGGTGGCATTGCTAGTGCAGTACAGTGGTACCTCGGGCTAAGAACTTAATTCTTCCTGGAGATCTGTTCTTAACCTGAAACTGTTCTTAACCTGAAGCACCACTTTAGCTAATGGGGCCTCCTGCTGCTGCTGTACCACCGCTGCACGATTTTTGTTCTCATCCTGAAGCAAAGTTCTTAACCCGAGGTACTATTTCTGGGTTAGTGGAGTCTGTAACCTGATGCGTATGTAACCCAAAGCGTATGTAACCCAAGGTACCACTGTATATCCTTCACTATAACCACACAAATGGGCAGTGTGTATATTATACCAGCAGTGCCTATGGCAATAGTCATAGGATCACAGCAACTATCCAAACCAATGGATTCAAATTCCAAAAAAGGAGCTTCTGATTAAACATTAGGAAGAACTTTCTTACAGTAACAGCTGTTTAACAGTGGAATGGTCTCCCTTGGAAGGTGGTGGACTCTCCTTCATTGGATGTTTTTAAACAGAAATTGGATGCTCGTCTGTCAGAGCTGTGATTCCTGCATTGCAAAGGGTTGGACTAGATGACCCTTGGTGTTCCTTTCAACTCTACAATTCTATGCTTCTGTGTGAAGCTGTCCTGATCCTGCAGTGTGTGTTTTTTCTCATTAAGAGAGATGCAAGTGGACTTTGCCAGTTTCCTCCCCTGCTCATAGTTCAGTTTGAAAATAAAGAACAATGATTTGTGACTTCGAATGATTTGCAAGGTGACCTTATGGAAAATCTTAGAGAAAGGCCTTCAGAATCTTTCTTTCTTTTTTCTTTCTGGCTGGAAAAGCCTATTCACAATCAACACATACTTACAGCATGCCAAAGGTCTTGGCGTTCACTTTGTGCATATCCAGATTGACACGACAGACTTTCCTCCAACTCGTAAGCAAACCAGGTCATCTATGGAGTTCAGTCATTTGCTTAGCAATGTATATTATGCATAAGAAAGCTGCCAAAAAATTGTCTAAAAGTAGGAATGTAGTTTTCAGCTTTTGGGGCAAGGGGCAGAGCAGGGGAATCCACGTGAGAGGGTGGATCAAATGCTGGTCAGCAGTTTTTGACCTTCAACCTTCACTTTGCTTTATCCTGAGCCAAAGGCAGTCAATACACGCAAACAGGATTGCATGATAGGCTGTCTGCCTGATGGCTGAAATTGTCTGAATCACAGCCTCCCATTGCTAAAAAAGCAAATGTTATTTTAAGAAAAGGCTGCAGATCTGCCCTAGAACAGGAAAGTGCACTGAAAGATACCACAGCATCACTTGCTCTGTCAAGAGCAGGATCTTGGCTGGTGAATGTCAGGCCCCAGTGGGGTCTCGAGCTGCCTGGCCACATGATTTTGGTGCTTCTGCCTTCTAAGAAAAGCCTGGAACACAAAGCATGTTCAGGCGTTTGAGCCTGAATGCATGAACTATGTATCCGTCAGGGCTGGCCCACTCATAAGGCAAGGTGAATCAACCACCTCAGGTAGCAGGACCCACAGGGGTAGCAAATGCCGATCTAGATCTTTATTCTCTCCCCCCCTTACTCCTCATATAGATCTTCACTCACCCCTTCTTCCCTGGTGGGGAGGGGGTACCATTTTGTGGGTGATCTCAGGTGCCAAAATGAGTGGGCCAGCCCCGGTACGCATGGATGGAGAGCAAGGGTATGCACACAAGCAGGCAACCATGTCCCAAATCACACTGCCCTGTATGCTCAGGCCCCAACCACCCACAGGTTGAGTGGGAAATGCCTGTAGGTTTGCTTAAATCTGAGTAGAATTCTGCACATGATCAGGAGCCCTGACAAAGCAGTGGAAGACATTTCACTAGCATTCAAGCAAATGTGAGTAGAAGCCTCCTGTGAGTCTTCTCTGCTTCACACAGAGGTGGTTCATGAGATGTATAACGGGCATTTGTGAGGACACGGGGGTGGGCCTGAATGGGCCTACAGTGCTGTACAGAGTTGTGGTGGAGGGTTGTTCTTAGGAGAATCTTGCCTCTGATCCCATTGGTCAGTTTTTGCAGGAATATAGCAGACTGCCTTGTAGAGTCAGGCCATTGGTCCATCTAGCCCAGTATTGTCTTCAATGGGTGGCAATAAATCTTCAGGATTTCAGGCAGGGGTCAGGTGCCAAGAATTGAACTTGGGAGTGTTTGCATGCAAAGAAGATTCTATGCAGCTGAGCTACAGGCCTTCCCCATGCATAGGGAGCTGCCTTTTATTGGATCAGATCAGGCCATTGGCCCAGTGTTGCCTAGACTGCCTGGGAGCAACTTTTCAGGGTTTCAAGCAGCATTCCCTCCTAGCCCTACATCAAGATGCCAGGGACTGTACCAGATACCTTCTGCATGCAGAGCAAATGCTTTGCCACTGTGCATCCCTGTAGGAAATTGCACAAGAGGCCTGAAGATGGCTAAGGATGTTGTCAGGTCAATGACAGTTTTCCTCTCTTGTTCCTGGCATGCAAACTAGCTCTGATCCTGACTAGTAGCTTGACCCTCAGGTCAACTCTGACCCACACTCATAGAAATCAACATCTAGGGGCTGAGGTCCCTTCTGCCTCCCTCAAAAAAATAAAATTTGAGCCCCCGCAGTTGATGAACATTGTCATTCAAATGGTGTGCATGCACCATGTCTTATGATTGATTGTCCACCCCCACAGTATTTTATTCAAGTTAGCAGCCCTGCCCCCACTTCTCCCTTGCGATTCTCTTCAGTTCCCAAGGACTTCCAGCTTCATCCTTGGATTGCCCCACCGCCTGCTTTCTGCCTACTTCTCCTGCTAGTGTGGGGTAGTGGTTAGAATGCCACACCAGGACTTCAGAGACCACAGTGAAAATCCCCATTAAGCTCACCAGGTGACTTGGGGCCAGTTAATGCCCCTCATGCCTAAGCAATGGTCTCTTCTTCCTCAGTCATGGCCAAGGACTATTGCTTCATGGTAGGTGAGATGGTTATAGGAGTGCCACATTCCTTCATAACAAGCATAGCACATTGACACGGAGGGTGATTATTAAGGCTGAACTTTCTTCACCATTTACCCAGCAATGTTATGAAATGATACCCTGGCTTAGCAGATCCCCTGAGAGGTCTCAGGACGTTGTTGTTGTTGTTTTTAAAAAGTCATAATGTTGATTTTGAGCACTTGTTAAAATGTAGACGCAAGCAAACTTGGAAGCTATAACGTAAAAATAAGTGCAAAAGTAAAATTAATAAAATTTAAACATGAAATTTATCAAAAAATCAAGTCAAGATATGAGAATCAGACCTCTTAAAAACAGAAAGAGCTAGAAAACAGAATTGACTCAGAAGTGTCCATAGGAAGCAAGGCATGATCTCCAGGGGTCTCAGGTTTGGGCCTAACTAAAAGTGATTGAGGAAATTATGACATATTTTCCTTTTTCAAAAAGCAGCTTTAGAGCCCCCCAGTTTGGATCAGGTTTATAGCATAGGGGAGGGGGATTAACCCTTTTGCTCTGGCACTGATTCCTCTCTATCAGCAACTACACCATCACCAGCAATTTGTTATTGGCCACTAAGGTGGAAACGTACTCATGTCTCTAGGTTTAGCCCTAACCAATAAGTAACTACCGTATTTTTCGCCCTATAAGACGCACTTTTCCCCCTCCAAAAATGAAGGGGAAATGTGTGTGCGTCCTATGGGGCGAATGCAGGCTTTCCCTGAAGCCTGGAGAGCGAGGGGGGTCGGTGCGCACCGACCCCTCTCGCTCTCCAGGCTTCAGGAAGCTATCCACTAGCCATGGGAGACCCAGCTCTCCGAAGGCTAGCGGAGACCTTGCCGGCACGCAGAAGCTTGGGGCGCGCTGAGCTCCGCACGCCCCAAGCTTCGGGATTAGCGCAGCCCTCCGCTAGCCCTGGGAGAGCCCCACGGCTCTCCCACAGCTAGCAGAGACCTTGCCGGCACCCAGAAGCTTGGGGCGCGCTGAGCTCCACTCGCCCCAAGTTTCGGGATTAGCGCAGCACTCCGCTAGCCCTGGGAGAGCCGCGCAGCTCTCCCAGGGCTAGCGGAGACCTTGCCAGCACCCAGAAGCTTGGGGCGCGCTGAGCTCCGCACGCCCCAAGCTTCGGGATTAGCGCAGCGCTCCGCTAGCCCTGGGAGAGCCCCACGGCTCTCCCACAGCTAGCAGAGACCTTGCCGGCACCCAGAAGCTTGGGGCGCGCTGAGCTCCGCTCGCCCCAAGCTTTGGGATTAGCGTAGTACTCCGCTAGCCCTTGGAGAGCCGCACAGCTCTCCCACGGCTAGCGGAGACCTTGCCGGCACCCAGAAGCTTGGGGCGCACTGAACTCTGCTCTCCCCAAACTTCGGGATTAGCGCAGCGCTCCGCTAGCCGTGGGAGAGCCGCGCGGCTCTCCCACGGCTAGCGGAGACCTTGCCGGCACCCAGAAGCTTGGGGCGCGCTGAGCTCCGCTCGCCCCATGCTTCGGGATTAGCACAGCGCTCCGCTAGCCCTGGGAAAGCCGCGCAGCTCTCCCACGGCTAGCGGAGGCCTTGCCGGCACCCAGAAGCTTGGGGCGCACTGAGCTCAGCACGCCCCAAGCTTCGGGATTAGCACAGCGCACCTGGGGGGGAAATAAAAGTTTTTTCCTTTATTTCCCCCCCAAAAAACTAGGTGCGTCCTATGGGCCGGTGCGTCCTATGGGGCGAAAAATACGGTACATTAAAATAATGTTTTAGATCCACATTCTATGGAAGGGCCACTGAGATGAAGTCTTCTCTAGAACCCACGTGATCCCAAATTTGATTTATCATTCAGTCATATTAATTTTGATTTCAGCAACAAGCAAGCAGGATCCAAATGCTATAAATCATGGAGAGAGAAGTCATACCAGCATTTATCTGCTAAATAAAATACCAAGATTAATAAATCACATGTTGTTGTTTTAATTTCTGGGAGGGGGGAAGGGGACTGCTTCTAATACAATACGCAATTCCACTGGGACTATCCCTGCCAAATCAAATACGTGTATGAAGCTGGGAAATATTCTGCCTGCCAGACCCCCAGTCCAAAAGAGCTTTATAGAAGTAGAAATACGAAGGAGGAGGAAGAACATTTGCCCTCTCTCCCCAGCTCCCCAAACCAGGGGATGTTAGGCATCTGAAAACAGGATGTTCTCTTCCCAATGATCTTCACCACAAAAATGAGAAATAACAGTACTGAATAATGAGAACTGACTTGATGTATTCCACAGAGAGAAGAGGGGGGAAAGTCAATGAGCTCAATGTCTCGCACTTGCAGAGAGGTTACCGTGCACTCTGCACTAGCTCAGTGGACCGACTGCTTTAGAAAGTAAAAACCCACGTCTGGACCAGTTGCCAGCATTTTTCATGCAAAAAGCAGAATGGGGGTTGGTTGTCAGGATTTAATTCTCCCCTCTCCAAGGATTTGATTTCTTTTAAGTAAAATACATGTTATTATTTAATAACGGGCAGCAACAACTGAGAAGTAATCCAAAGGCCATCTGTTCTAACTCCTTCTGCCCCCTTTGCAGCATTAACTGGCATTGATATGTTATGCCTCTACTTGTAATGTTCTCAAAGAATAAGGAAATAACATCAGAAGTGCATATTATAGTAGCGGAAAGATACGATATATGCACCAAGTATGTATCAGAGGATTGCCAGAGCATGTGCCATCAGGACGCAACATCATCCAAGCTTGAAGTCACGCCATTTGTTACTCAATCTAGAAATCCCCAACATTACTTTCTCATGCATGCACTCCTGGGTTTGGGCAACTGGTTAAAATGTTTTGAAATGCTTTAAATGGTACTAATTTTGGTTCCTCTGTTTTGTTTTTGTCGGGTTGATGTTGGTTAAATGTTTAGTTGGGGTTGGCAGTTATTTTAATTTGTGTATACAGTGGTACCTCGGGTTAAGTACTTAATTTGTTCTGGAGGTCCGTACTTAACCTGAAACTGTTCTTAACCTGAAGCACCACTTTAGCTAATGGGGCCTCCTGCTGCTGCTGCGCTGCTGGAGCACGATTTCTGTTCTTAACCTGAAGCTCTATTTCTGGGTTAGCAGAGTCTGTAACCTGAAGCGTATGTAACCTGAAGCGTATGTAACCTGAGGTACCACTGTAACTGTAAACTGTTTATTATCGTTATTGTTGTTGTTGGTTTCTATTGATTTATTGGTTTGTTTGTTGCTCATATAGGATATTTTGTTTTTTAATGTTTGATGCTTTGTTGTATTTTTATATACAGTCGTAGCTTGGAAGTTGAATGGAATCCGTTCTGGAAGTCTGTTCGACTTCCAAAATGTTCGGAAACCAAAGCGCGGCTTCCGATTGGCTGCAGGAAGCTCCTACAGCCAATTGGAAGCTGCAGAAGTCCCATCGGACGTTCGGGTTCCAAAGAACATTCGCAAACCAGAACACTCACTTCCAGGTTTGCGGCGTTAGGGAGCGAAAACGTCTAAGTACCAAGGCATTCGGGATCCAAGGTACGACTGTATGTTATAAGCCGCCCAGAGTGGCTGGGGAAACCCAGCAAGATGGATAGGATATAATTTTTAAAATATTATTATTATTATGTTCACTCATGGGACACTATTGAAAAATGCAGTGCATGTGTGTGAACCAAGTAGGAGCCAGATGACATGTTCAGCTTGTTGTTTACTAAGATTCCTAGATCCTCTGAAAAATGTTGAGCTCTTTGCTTCAGGATGTTAAGAAAAATGTTAAGAACTTTGCTTCAGGATGAGAACAGAAATTGTGTGGTGGCAGCAGGAGGCCCCATTAGCTAAAGTGGTACCTCAGGTTAAGAAAAGTTTCAGGTTAAGAACGGACCTCCAGAACAAATTAAGTTCTTAACCTGAGGCACCACTGTACTCCAGAACTCTTGATGAGGCTGGACACTGAACAATATGGGAAGAGACATAGTGTTGTATCTCCAAAAGGTTGGCATATTGCACTTTAAAAAATAAAATAAAAATTGATAACTGACAGCTGCTGGGTGACCTTGGGCTAGTCACACTTCTTTGAAGTCTCTCAGCCCCACTCACCTCACAGAGTGTTTGTTGTGGGGGAGGAAGGGAAAAGAAAATGTTAGCCGCTTTGAGACTCCTACTTTAACTTTCAACAGCCATGGCTTCCCCCAAACGATTCTGGGAAATGAGAGTTTACTAGGAGAGCTGTTTTCCTCCTTCAGCGCTACAGTTTGCTAAACCACTCTGTAGCTCTGTGAGGGGAACACAGGACTCTTAGTACCCTTAACAAACTACATTTCCCAGCATTCTTTGAGGAGAGCCATGACAGTTTAAAGTGGTATCAGAGTGCTTTAAATGTATGATATGAATGTGGCCTTACTCAGCATCCAGCCTGATGAAGAGTTTTGGGACCTCAGAAGCTTGCTCACAACTTTGTAACACTTTGGTCGGTCCTAATAAAGGTGTTTAAAAAACAAATAAATACACCCAGCTGCTGCCACCCTTGACTGCAACTAGAGATGGCTTTGATAGTGCAATGAATCAAATAGTAGCCCCACACACACATGCACCCTACAGGCCCACACACCTTTCCACATGGCTGCTCTCTCACCCACACATATTAGTCAAAAGACGCCGGCCCTTGCCAAGCCTAACAGATTAGAACAAATCTGACATTTTTAGGCTAAACCATTTAGAAGATATGACAGGCCAGAAAACATTCAATGCAAGAAGAGGGAAATGCTCAGAAGGTGAGATCATTTCTGTCTCCTCAAAGACTCCTCTGATTTGCCTCAAACTTTCTATTGGGTAGAATTGGTACCGTTCAGGCCACATTTAAAAACACAGGCATACAACCATTGTCAAGCTGACAAATGGAGATAGATCTCAGATGTAGCTACAAAGACACAATTGTCTCTTGTTTTATATAATAAACCAAAATAGGCAATACTGAGTAACCAAGCCCCCCACCAGCCTTTCCTTCTGTTTTGGGTTTTGCTGCACTTTTGCCCACTGGCTGGAACCTAATGATCTCCCTATCACCTTTATCTTCAAAGCACACCTTGAGAAAGAGAAAAATCTAAACTGCCCATTAGTCTTTATGGGATCCAACCAGTGATGCAAGTTGCGAAAGATTTCCTGTTTACCAAATTTATGAGCTAAAACTCCACAGCTTTATCACACGTCCCTGGAGTGAAATTAATGCCCCGCTGCTTTCCCAGGAAAAACCACCCTTGAACGCTCAATCGGAGCAAACAGAAATCTGTGTTTTCCCCAGAGTGCCCAATTTATCTTGAAATAGTGGGTTTTCCATTGGGAAGGAGCTACACAAGGAGGAAACCACTCAGACCAGTGCCTAGGAAGCATGGGTTAAGCAGGCACAGTGCAAGCTGAAATGTGGGCGAGCCTTCAGTTACTGTTGTATTTATTTCAACCAGAGGAGAGGAATGGAACTTGTGAGATTTTCTGTCTCGTGTGCCAGAATAACATGGCAGCAAAATTTGTATGGTATAGTTTACATATATGCATTGTTTCATAATCTGTATTTATGTTTGCTTTATCATACTCTCAACCTAACTTTTAGGATGCTTTAAAACTGTTTTTAATAGGTTTATTATTATTATTATTATTATTATTATTATTATTATTATTATTATTGATGTGCTTGTTACCCTGATCTCCTTTGGAGGGCATGCAGGATATAAATTTAACAAAGAAAGAAATCCCAATTTCATCCATATACAGGGGGAAATTATCAACCATTTCTAATCTTCCTATGCACATAATTCTGCCTTCTCTAGATTTGATGCATTAATTTTAGGCTACTAATGATATCTCAACATTCATGATAGCCACTAACTTAGGTGGTTTTAAAAGAGGCTTAGAACATTAATGGGAAGGGCCAAAGCTCAGTGTTAGAGCACTACTGTGTATTCAGGTTCAGTCTCCAGCATCTCCTGGTAGGGTACTGAATGTCCCCTGCTTGAAACTCTGGAAAGCTGCTGCCAGTCAGTGTAGACAATACTGAGTTAGAGGGAGCAAAGGTCTAGCTCAGTATAAGGCAGCTTCCTATATTCCTAGACATGATAGCTATATGGAACTCCTAGGATAAGAAACTGTCGCTTTATATCAGTCGCTGGGCAGCAACAGCAAAAAAGTGATATGGCCTTCAAGGCCTGCTGATGAGTTTTCCAGAGGAATCTTCTGGCCCATTTTGGAAGTGGACTGGTTGCATCTTTTGACTGATCCAGCAAGGCTCTTTGTAGAGCTTGCTTCCAATTAAGTATTTTGGAATCAAATTCTGAACTGCTTGTCAAACCAATTCCAAAGTGGGCCAGACTGAAACAGTATAACCTACTCAGATCTCCAGTTGTCATGTTTTGACCTAACACATCCAAAGGATGCCTAGTATAAAATGGGAAGTGAAATTGTTCCACAGAGCTTAAGATCTATTTTGATGCAGCACATTGATTCTAAACCTTTCATAAGGGTACCCCACAAAAAGATTTTCTTCTTCAAGATGTGTCACTCTTACAGCTGTGTTCCATTGTCCTCACAGTTAGTAGCTGCCAACTCATTGCTGTTTGGGGGAATAGTAACTAGGAAGGGGTCCTAGACTGGGAGCAAATAACCAATAAGAATATGTGACCTGCTGGTCATGCATAGGAAAGGTGGGCTGGGGGCAGGAATCAATAACCTCTGTTGGGGGGGGGATGTTATAAGGTGCATGCAGAAAAGCAGGAAACACTTAATGGGTCCTTCCCTCTCATCTTGATAAGAAGCAAGAACTGTCCAAATGCTCTCTTCAAATCCAGTGAAGACCACCACTGTTACTCAAGCTCCCATTGCCTTCAACAGCTGGTGGATGAAAATATTCACATTAATTTTACAGTGAGTGCACAAAGATCAAACTAAGATAGTGAGAATGAGCAAACTGCTTCTGTATTTTAATTGGCAGAGCCAAAGAAAATTTTTTTAGAATATTCAGTTCAAAGTATGCATATCCTTGTAAACAAGAAACCACATCTTCCCAATGCCAGAAATGTAAGCATTTATTTAGCAACTGCTTACTATCTCTCCCCCCCACCCCGCATATTTTGAAAGATGAACATTCATAACCCTTACAATGAACAATGAATAATATTCTGCAGAGCAGTAAGATATCAGATAACTGGAAGGAGGCCAACATTACTCTTATACCTAAAGAGGGCCAATATTTTACCTTAGTAAAAAAAAAAATGCCATCTGATCTCATTTTTGAATAACGACTATAAGGTATTTACAATGGTTTTGTCAGAAAGATTTAAAAAAATTCTACAATACTTTATTCATTATGGCCACAGTGGATTGTTACCTAAAAAAAACAGTTAAGTGACAATGTCAGAAATGTGTTAAATATCTCGGAATATTTGAACTGTGACAATGAGAAGCGTGCTGCACTGATTTCTCTTGATGCAGAAAAAAGGTTTTGACAAATATGAACTGGGTATTTTTCTTGAGAGTTTCACAAGAAATGAATTTTGGGTATAATATTTTTAAAAGGATAAAATAACCACAGACAGCTCATATAATTGTTAATGGAGAACTAACAAAACCCTGTGGGATATAGAAGGGGACCAGGCAAGGGTGTCCATTGTCCCCATTGCTTTTCATCTTGGTTTTGGAAGTTTTGCTTAGAGAATTAAGAGGATAAAGATAAAAGAGGAAGATTATAAGTTACAGGCATTCCCTGATGATCTCATCAGGGAATGGTGCCCACCTAGGCTCCTCCACCAATTGTGCACCACTAGGACTGGTAGAATCTAAATTTTTGAGATCAGCCCTACAAGTGCCTAAACACATCTCCAATGCTACCTTGAAACCGGATTCACAAGAATTGAGGCCAGAGTGTGGCTTACCGCACTTAATTACTGGCTGAGACTATCCTCCTTCCCACATGGCCTTGCTCCCCTAACTATTAAGGATGATTTCCAAACGACATGGCAACAGGCAGTGATAAACATAACAACTCTAGGCCTCACCCCACAAATTCTACTTGACATGGGCTATGAACAAACTAAAAGAATAATTAAACAGTGCGTGGAAGAGACAGAACGCCAAGCAGATTTAGCCAGGTCCCTGAAAATCCTAATTAGTGAATCCAGGAGATACCTCATCTCCCAAATGCCATATATTCCAAAACAGTGAAGGGCTTTCACTATGGCCCATTGCCAGGTCCTCCCTTCAGCTATCCAGAAGGCCATTTTAGGAAGACACTGTATGAGGAGAGGAAATGCCCATGTGGCTCTGGGCAACGGGAAACAATTGAACATGCACTTTTTCACTGTCAATACTGTACAGACACACAAGCTAGGTTCATCCTGCCTATACTACACAAATTCCCAGCACGTACAGAACAAGTCTGTATCTCCCTACTACTCCAAGGTGTCACATTCTCAGTTGCTAGATTTTGCAGTGCCATGAGGGGCATCTGTTGAAGGATGGTTTGTGGCACAAACCATGCCTAAACTGAAGACCCATAATGCAAGACCTGTGCTGCTTCACGTTCCCTTCCTTACAGTCACTTTTAACTGCTTGTCTTTTGTTGCTATCTGTTTTAAATTTATGCGAGTTATAATCACTTTTAACTATTAGCTTTTATCCCTTTCTCCTTTAAGTCTTATGTGCTTTATTTTATTCACATGTTTTTATCTTATGGTCTGCGACTGTAATAAAGTTTGATGATGATTTCATGATATTCCTTTACAGGGGGTGGAGACTCTTATGAATAAATTAAATTTATTTGGCATGCTAGAGGGTTTTAAGGGTAATTATCAGAAGATGAAAATGACATTTTCAAAAGAATATGACAACAGAAGATCAAAAGGCCTTAACAGAGAAAACTGTATTTCAAACTGAAAAGAAAGTAGTGTACAGTGGTACCTCGTGTTACATACGCTTCAGGTTACATACGCTTCAGGTTACAGACACCGATAACCCAGAAATAGTACCTCAGGTTAAGAACTTTCCTTCAGGATGAGAACAGAAATTGTGTGGCGGCAGCGAGGCGGCAGCCGGAGGCCCCATTATCTAAAGTGGTGCTTCAGGTTAAGAACAGTTTCAGGTTGAGAACGGACCTCTGGACCAAATTAAGTACGTAACCAGAGGTACCACTGTATTTAGGTATCTCTATGACAAATATGAATTGTATGTTTATGTTTTTTCAAAATAATTATCTTAAGGCATGGACAGAAATTTAAAAAGACATGCTAAGGTGGGAAAAATTTAAATTTTATTTAGTGGGTGGAATTTCTGTGATAAAGATGTATATATTGCCTAGAATTATGTTTCAGTTCCAAACAATACCTGTTATAACTAATGACATAGCATTCAAACAATGGCCAAAAGACTCGTACATGTTTTTATGGCAAGGGGGAAAAAACACTTGTTAAAGTGTTGCAATATGCAAAAGAGGGGAGGATTGGGTGTATCAAATCTAAAACTGTATTTTACAGCCTGTTGTTTAATGTGGATGAAAGGAGTGGATGACACTGAGAAATATCTACAGTGGTACCTCTTCCACACATCCTGAAGCGAACGTAACCCGCGTCTGCGCATGCGCTGGTCGTGATTTGCTGCTTCCGCACATGCGCATGACATCATTTTGAGCGTCTACGCATGCAGCGAAACCCGGAAGCTCAACCCGAAAACGCTCAACCTGAAGCAACTTTAACCCAAGGTATGACTGTACAATGGAGGAATGGTCGATAAAATTATTGGACTTAGCTAAGATGGCAAAGTTAACATGTTTAGAGAAAATTCATTACTGACATTAAAGAAGGATTAGAAACTTCTTAAGAACTTTTTGCATGAAAGAGAAAATGAACTTGTAATATCTGGATTTGAAGATTTAAAAAACAGCTTAGAATAATAGAATAGCTGGATGTTAATGAGTGAATACTACATTTAGCTGCAAGACAGAGAACCAGGAGGTTTTAAAAATTATTTTTTCATTTTCTCCCTCCCCCCCCCACTTTCTCTCTCTCTCGTTTTCTTTTCCTTCCTTCCTCCCTTTCTGCTTTTTCCTTTTTCATTCCCTCCTCTTTCGTTCGTTTTTAGGTTAGATTTTAGAAACACCTCTTTTATTGGGGTGCATTATAAAAATATACATTGTACAGGGTATGAACTTTTGAGTATCTTTGTATAAGTATCAATAAATGTATATATTTTTAAAAAATGAAAATAAAAAAGAGAAATGTAAATGTTTTTGTTCTCAAGGAACATCTCTCAAAACATTACAATATTCAGAATTCATTGTACTGTCACCTTTTAAATGGGTCATTAAAAGATGTGAGCTCATGTGCTTGGAGTTTCACTGCTGAAATCAGTGTACATACATACACTTCAGGTTACATACACTTCAGGCTACATATGCTTCAGGTTACAGACTCTGCTAACTCAGAAATATCTCAGGTTAAGAA
The DNA here is from genome assembly GCF_964106915.1 of Podarcis gaigeae. Classification (NCBI taxonomy): domain Eukaryota; kingdom Metazoa; phylum Chordata; class Lepidosauria; order Squamata; family Lacertidae; genus Podarcis; species Podarcis gaigeae. The sequence continues at coordinate 22,058,553 of NC_139691.1, read as the reverse complement.
CTTTGCTTCAGGATGAGAACAGAAATTGTGCTCCAGCGGCGCAGCGGCAGCGGGAGGCCCCATTAGCTAAAGTGGTGCTTCAGGTTAAGAACTGTTTCAGGTTAAGAACAGACCTCCGGAACGAATTAAGTACTTAACCCGAGGTACCACTGTATTGAAATTTACGGCAATGTGACTGCAAGGCCATATTGCACCATACGTTAATCTTGCTACAAATATAGGAGTTGGGTTGTGTGTGTTTTTAAATCAATTATTTGTTCCAAATATTTCAAACAGGCTTAAAAAAACAGACAGCCAGTATAACTCAGGAACATGAATAAAGCTTGCAAGGATCAAGCTTGCTAAGAAAAACGTTTTATCAGATGAATTTCTGACTATTGGGTATCCAAGGCAGTGACAGCTTTTCCTAGGAAAAGAAAAGCTGGCAACCCTATGAAGCTTTTTAACACCAGTGCGGTATAGTGGCTAGAGTGTCAGACCATACCAGGGTTCTAGTCCCCATTTAGCCATGAAGCTCACTGGGATTTTAAAGTTAATTTCCGCATTGCACAGGGTTGGACTAGATGATCCACTGTGCTGCCATAGGTCATTGTGTCTGGCTGTTAACCAGAAGGTTGGTGTTTCAAGCCCACCCAGAGATGCCTGTGGAGGGCATACCCTCCAACATTCCTCATATGAAAATGTCCCTGTTTCCCTTGACAAACTGTAGCTCCCAGAAATCTTTTGAGGGAAGCAATGACTGTTTAAAGTAGCATACCCTCCAACATTCCTCATATGAAAATGTCCCTGTTTTCCTCTGATGAATGTTGGAGGGTATGCTACTTTAAACAGTCATGGCTTCCCTCAAAAGAATTCTGGGAACTACAGTTTGTCAAGGGTGCTAAGAGCTGTGTGGAGATCCCTAATTCCCTCACAGAGCAACGGTTCCCAGAGTGGTTTAAACTGTCACAGGAAACTCTAGAAATTGCAGCTCAGTGAGGGGAATAGGAGGCCTCTGCACAGCTCTCAGCAGCCTTAAAAGAATTCAGCTCAGTTCGTTTAAATTAGTTTGATACTGCTTTAAATGTATTGTGGGAATGTGGCCTGAGTCATTTATGTGGAACACGTTACAGGATGGTAACACAAAAGTGTTCTCCAAAGCTTCCACATGACACACAAAGAGGAGTGAGAGACTTCAGGCCTGGGATTGGAATGCAGATCTCTAGGCCTCTCCACCGAACCCTCACACCACATTCCTGCTCCTGAGGCCTGGCCTCTCACCACCACGACCCTTGCTCCATGGCCACCACATCAACGCCTTTTATCTTGCTTTAATGTGAACTGTGATCGTGCTGCTTGCCTGCCTATGTGAAGGACAGTGAGGAGATGTATGTCTGTGTGAGAGAGAAAGTTGCACCTGTAGGCACTTGTGCCTATTGCTCACTCCCCATAATTGTCCATATTATCCCTGTTTAATGGCTCAAACAAGGATTTACATTCTAAGGAACTTTTGACTTTCTTTACTGATTGCTTCTATGCAAACAGTAGTATAGCATTGCAAACTTTAGTACAGTCTATTCCTTGCAAGCACACTGTAAGAACAATTGGAACGCTGCGATTTTAGAAAAGATTACCCATATCCTAGGTTTGCTGCAGGGTAAATAGCAGTCATAATATTTTTGTATGTAATGGTGGGAGATGGGGATGATGATGATTAATTGAATTTGTTAATTGCCTTCTTTTGCCCAGGGAAAATCAAAGTGACGTAAAGCTAAACAGACAGACAGACAACCCCCCCCCCCACTATAGATACATTAAAACCAAAAAGAAAAAGAAATACATCAAAAACACTCACTTCTAAAAGATCATAGATAGTTAAAGACCAAAGGCCAGTTACGGAGGAAAGTGTTTGCCTGACACCCAAATATATGTAATGAAGGCACCAGGCAAGCAGCCCCAATTGGGGAGAGCACTCCACAAATGGGCAGCTGCTGCAGAAAAGGCCTGTTCTCATGTTGCCACCCTTCAGACCTCTTGTGGAGGAGGCACACGAAGAAGGATGATTGCGGGGTGCAGGTAAGTACATACTGTATGGGCAAAGGCAATCTTTGAGGTATTGCAGTCCTGAGCCATGTTGGTCTTTATAGGTCAAAACCAGCACTTTGAACTAGGCCTGGAAATTAATTGGCTGCCAATGAAGTCAGATCAGGATTTAAGTTATGTGCTCAAACTGTCTTACATTAATAGGCAACCTGGCCACTGAATTCTGCACCAGATGAAGTTTCCAAACTGTCTTCAGAGGCAGCCCATGTCTAATGCATTTGCAGACAGGAACATTTGTTGGAAACTGGTAATTTGATCTGCATGATTTTCTCCCTGTCTTCTGTCAAGGTCCAGCTTTTATTCCTGTACCTTGCCTCTCTTAGATGTGTGGTTCTCTTATATATGGTGCTAATGTTCCTGCTCTCCTGTTTTGCTCCAGGGGAGGATCAGTGCTTTATGCTGACTTTACTGTATATCTCTTATTTGTTCTCTATACAACTGAAAATCCAAGAAAAGCTATTTGTGCCTTTGGCTTCTGGGCATAGCCCCCATGGTAGCTGCACCCCCTGGAAAGGCAGCGCCACTCCTCATGCTAGGAAAAAGTCCTGCAACCCCCTTTTCACCTTATTTACTTCCATGTTGCTCGATTTTGTCATCTTTTCTGATGAATAGCACTATCTACATAAATAAAATAAAATGAGGCATTTTAAAACTATTAAAAGTGCCAAAATATGCAAACAGGAAGAAAATACCAACAGCAGACAGTTTAGATTAAAAGTAGGTTTGTCTTTAATGAAACCTGGAGGAAGAAGGCCGCATCCAAACAGCTGGTTGTCTCTTGGAAGGCCTGTGGCAGAAGGCATGGAGTTAATGGGAGTTCAGGGCACAGCAAAGATTTGTGCTTTCATTTTGGTGGGAAACCAAGCATTCTTTCTGTGGCCACAAAAGAAAACCAAGCCTTCATGCTGTGATTAGGGCAAATGTCAGTCCTTCAAGACTCCGTTTATGAAGACAAGACAATTGCGTTTGAAAAGAACGCCATGTCTTTCTTGGGAACTAATCGATAAGTTATTCTACCAACATATGGAGCTTAACAGTGTTTATAGGGATGACAAAGTTGTCAAAACCTGGTTAATATGAAACCACAACAAGTAGATTTGCAAGGGGGGGGGGCACAGGAAAAGCAGTATTGGTGGTCAAAAGCCTCCAACATGCTAACTTTTGTTCCAGGGAGACATGGCCCTAGGAATATAAATTCTGAACAGGCTCAAGCCATTTACAGGCCAGGTCCTTGCAGATCCCAGACCCATATATACTGCTTCCACAGTGACAAACTCACTTAGTGAAGGGGGGAACGGGATGTGATCGAGAAAGGTGTTTTTTAACCTTGGTGACTTCCTGCCTATGATACCTGAGACGCCAAGGATTTTTCATGTGACATAGAGTATAATGTAGCTCTGCAGCAAGGACTTTTGACTTAGGGGTTCCTATGACAACTTATTCCATGTACTAGGGATAGATTAAAGCTGAAGGTTAGTGGAAAGGCTAATGTGTTTTTAAAGCAATGGAGGATAAAGCTTAGAGGTTTCAATGTTAAAGGCACAATACTTCAATGCCTTCTACATGCACTGCATCAGGAAGATTTTGGGCATCACATGGCAGGACAGAGTCTCAAGCAAAGATGCACCCTCCCAAGCCCACATTGCCAGCATGTTCACACCCTGCCTCAGCAATGTCTATGGTCATGTCCACAAAATGGAAGATGGCAGGATCCCTAAGGATATGCTCTACAGCAGGGGTCAGCAACCTTTGCAGCCTGGGCCGGTCCACCGTCCCTCAGACCACTTGGTGGGCCGGACTATATTTTGGGGAGAAAAGGAATGAATTCCTATGACCCACAAATAACCCAGAGATGCATTTTAAATAAAAGCACACATTCTACTCATGTAAAAACACCAGGCAGGCCCCACAAATAACCCAGAGATGCATTTTAAATAAAAGGACACATTCTACTCATGTAAAAACGTGCTGATTCCCAGACCATCGGTGGGCTGGATTTAGAAGGCGATTGGGCCGCATCTAGCCCCTGGGTCTTAGGTTTGCCTACCCCTGCTCTACAGGGAGCTGACTTCAGGCACCAGGCCCATAGGCAGACCAAGTCTGCATTACAAAGATGTCTGCAAATGTGACATGAAGGCTGGGAACAGTGCCTAGAGAACAGGCAGTTAGGTCCTGTATCCACAGCATTGACCAGAGAAGGAATGACCGCTGGGAGGAGCAGAGAGCGAAAAATGCCATGGTGCTTCTGCAGTAGCATAACTGGATGCCTTCATCTGCCCCAGCTGCAACAAAACATCTCTTCTATATCAGTCTCTACAGTCACAGTAGGTGCTGAAAGTCTCTAATGTTTTGACTTCAACCCCAAAGGTACACTCCTCCATTGTCTCCCAAGACAGACATATGCCAAAAACATTCAGTTTATTTTGTCAGTAATGCTGCTTCAAGTTTAAACGTGAACTTTACCTATAATTCCCCACAATAGAACTGCTTCTATTGAACCTGTTTCTTCCTTGTATGGCTGCCCACTCTGCCTGTGAAATACCTCTAGCCCCTTTCTAGGTCCTTTTCCTCCACCTAAGCAAATTAAATCAGTATATCCTGCCTGACAATCTCCTAAGCATCATTAGCTACTTCCCTGGCCAGGCCTTATCTGCCACTTAAAACGCCAAATTCTCCTTTTATCATCATCACTTTTTCCTTATTGGCCATTTCTCCTCCCTGCCATGATGTGCTAAGGGTCTCCAGGAGGATGACCCAATGGTCTGTCCATTACACTTTCCTTTTCTGCTGCTGATGTAGTGGCATTGATGGCTACTTAAAACACTTGGGACACAGCCCCATTAGACATACTGGCATATGCTTATTAACATCATTAAAAGGGTCACACCTGCTACCTCAATCTCTAGCAAGCAGTAGGAAGATTTCAAAGGGTTCCAGGCACAGGAGCCAACTCCTAGGGGTCGTGGGGGCTTTGTGCCCCATAATAAAATATTTGAGGGGGCCGGGCCTCCCCCAGGGTTGATGGGCATTACCATTCAAGTGGTGTGTGTGCACTGCAGCATGTGATTTATTATGCGGAGAGGGGCTTTCCTGGGCACCCACAATATTTTATTCAAGTTGGCATCCCAGGTGCTTACCCAAGGCCCTATTTCTGTTGGAAATCAAAACTTTTGTGCCTTTGAGAAAATGGTTTGTTAACACATAATCGCTACCTGGATTATGGGGGGAGTGCAGAGTTGACAACACTCACATCTGAACAGGGGCTTGTCCTGCAAAGCAGCTCAGCATTGCATTCAGAGGTTGCTGCCGCTGCTGCTGTTGCTGCCCAGGAGGACTCCCCTGCCTGAGTGCCTGAGTGCTCCCGTTCCTGCCACTCACCACCTGAGCCAAGGGGGGCTGAAAGGCCTCATAAGGACGGTTGCCACCGCTGCTGCTGCTGCTGCCCAGAACTCCCCTATTTGAGTGCCTGAGTGCCCCCATTCCTGCCACTCACCACCTGGCCCAGGGTGGGGCCTGACAGGCCTCATAAGGACGGTTGCCACCGCTGCTGCTACGGAGGCGGAGGACTCTCCTGCCTGAGTGCCCCGTTCCTGCCACTCACCACCTGGCCCCGGGTGGGGCCCGCTACACCACGGATTCCCTGCCCGAGCTGCTTCAGGTCGTGGCGCATGTTCTCCTGGAGAACATCCTAGTTTGGTTGTCCTAGGGGATTTTAACATCCATGCCAACGTGACCTTACAAGGGGCCACTTGGACTTCATGGAAAACATGGCCTCCATGGGACTGTCCTTGAATAAGTCTGGCCCAACTCATAACCACAGACATGCCTTGGACCTGGTGTTCATCTCTATGGATGTTGGAGATCTGAGACTAAGAAAAGCGAAACTAAAGAAGTGCCATGGCTAGATCACTTCCTGGTGCAACTGGACTTCTCCGTGACCCTTCCCCACTGCAGGGAGGTGGGACTAATTTGGATGGTTCACCCCTGCCACTTAATGGATCCAAATGGTTTCCAGAGAGTGGGAGGAGATGCTGTTTCCTAGTTTTGCTCGATCTCTCAGCAGCTTTTCACACCATCGACCATAACATCCTTCTGTACCATCTAGAGGGGCTGGGAGCTGGGGCCACTGTTATACAATGGTTCCGCTCCTTCCTCCTGGGCTGTGTTCAGAAAGTGTGGGGGGGTGAGTGTTCAGACCCCTGGGCTCTGCCCGTACACTGAGGCCCAGTGCTGAGGGCCTTCTGGCTGTTCCCTCGCTGTGAGAAGCCAAGTTACAGGGAACCAGGCAGAGAGCCTTCTCAGTAGTAGCACCCGCCCTGTGGAACACCCTCCCACCAGATGTCAAAGAGAAAAACAACTACCTGACATTCAAAAGACATCTTAAGGCAGCCCTGTTCAGGGAAGTTTTTAATGTTTAATAGACTATTGAATTTTAATATTCTGTTGGAAGCGCAGGTGTTGGCAAGCCGTGGGATCCCCCCCCCCCGGGAGCGCACGGCTTGCGGGCGGCAGCGCGGAGCACGGGGCGCCCTCCGGAGGATTTCACATGCTTAGCGCAGGTGTCGGCAAGCCTTGCGCACCTGGGGGATCTCCCCCCCGGGCGCGCATGGCTTGCGGGCGGCAGCCTGCAGCGCGGAGCACAGGGCGCCCTTCGGAGGACGCCCCATGCTTCGCGCAGGTGTCCGCAAGCCTTGCGCACCGGGGGCGCGTGGGGCGCCCTGAAGCAGAGCGCCCATGGCGCCGGGCAGACATCCGCAGCATGGGGAGCCCTGCGGGAGTTCCCGCAGGTCTTCCCATGCTGCGGATAGCAGCCTGCCGCCCGATGCGCGGGGCGCCCTGAAGAAAAGCGCCCCTCACGCCGGGCAGACATCGGCCAGCCCCACAAGCTCGGGGGACAGCGGGGAGGTGCAGCACCGCCATCCCACTGTTCCCCGACCTGGTTTTGGGGGGGGGAATAAAGGGGGGAATTCCTTTATTTCCCCCCCCCAAAAAAAGTAGGTGCGTCCTATGGGACGGAGCGTCCTATGGGACAAAAAATACGGTAACTTCTTTTTTACAAAATAAGATTTTCATATAACTTTCTCATAATACAAAAAAAATTAAAAATAACTAATCGAAATAAAAACGAAAACATAAAGAGAAAACAGCAAAGGAAAACTAAAAGAGAGAAAAGCGAGGAAATGAGGAAAAATAGAAAGGACTTCTGATTTTTCGTCTGGCTGTTACAGAAAAGAAATTATTCAAAATATTCACTCTGGAATGATAAGCAACTGATCTACTTTCTGTTTGGCAATATTTTCCCAATCATCCAACCTAAATGACTCAGATTAATTCATTTTCCTTTTTACACAAATAATTCAAAAGAGGTTCTCTTATTATTATTATTAATATATTTCAACAATAGTTTTTCTCTAATCAAATGTATCAATGTTATCTCCAATAATTTCCACCAGTCTTTCATATTAAACAATAATGTTTTTCCGCAGCCCCCTTTTCACCTTAATCTTAAATGCTGCCGCATTTTGTCATCTTTTCTGATGAAAAGATGGATAGATGATAGAGAGATAGACATTACCGTATTTTTCGCCCCATAGGACGCACCGGCCCATAGGACGCACCTAGTTTTTTGGGGGGGAAATAAAGGAAAAAACTTTTATTTTCCCCCCAGGTGCGCTGTGCTAATCCCGAAGCTTGGGGCGTGCTGAGCTCAGTGCGCCCAAAGCTTCTGGGTGCCGGCAAGGTCTCCGCTAGCCGTGGGAGAGCTGCGCGGCTTTCCCAGGGCTAGCGGAGCGCTGCGCTAATCCCGAAGCTTGGGGCGAGCGGAGCTCAGCGCGCCCCAAGCTTCTGGGTGCCGGCAAGGTCTCCGCTAGCTGTGGGAGAGCCACGCGGCTCTCCCAGGGCTAGTGGAGTGCTGCGCTAATCCCGAAGCTTGGGGCGAGCGGAGCTCAGCGCGCCCCAAGCTTCTGGGTGCCGGCAAGGTCTCCGCTAGCTGTGGGAGAGCTGCGCGGCTCTCCCACGGCTAGCGGAGCGCTGCGCTAATCCCGAAGCTTGGGGAGAGCGGAGTTCAGCGCGCCCCAAGCTTCTGGGTGCCGGCAAGGTCTCCGCTAGCTGTGGCAGAGCCGCGCGGCTCTCCCACGGCTAGCGGAGCGCTGCGCTAATCCCAAAGCTTGGGGAGAGCGGAGTTCAGCGCGCCCCAAGCTTCTGGGTGCTGGCAAGGTCTCCGCTAGCCCTGGGAGAGCTGCGCGGCTCTCCCAGGGCTAGCGGAGCGCTGCGCTAATCCCGAAGCTTGGGGAGAGCGGAGTTCAGTGCGCCCCAAGCTTCTGGGTGCTGGCAAGGTCTCCGCTAGCCCTGGGAGAGCTGCGCGGCTCTCCCAGGGCTAGCGGAGCACTGCGCTAATCCCGAAGCTTGGGGCGAGCGGAGCTCAGCGCGCCCCAAGCTTCTGGGTACCGGCAAGGTCTCCGCTAGCTGTGGGAGAGCCGTGCGGCTCTCCCACGGCTAGCGGAGCACTGCGCTAATCTCGAAGCTTGGGGAGAGCGGAGCTCAGCGCGCCCCAAGCTTCTGGGTACCGGCAAGGTCTCCGCTAGCTGTGGGAGAGCCGCGCGGCTCTCCCACGGCTAGCGGAGCACTGCGCTAATCCCGAAGCTTGGGGCGCGCTGAGCTCCGCTCTCCCCAAGCTTCCGGGTGCCAGCAAGGTCTCCGCTAGCCGTGGGAGAGCCACGCGGCTCTCCAAGGGCTAGCGGAGTGCTACGCTAATCCCAAAGCTTGGGGCGAGCGGAGCTCAGCGCGCCCCAAGCTTCTGGGTGCCGGCAAGGTCTCTGCTAGCTGTGGGAGAGCCGTGGGGCTCTCCCAGGGCTAGCGGAGCGCTGCGCTAATCCCGAAGCTTGGGGCGTGCGGAGCTCAGCGCGCCCCAAGCTTCTGCGTGCCGGCAAGGTCTCCGCTAGCCTTCGGAGAGCTGGGTCTCCCACGGCTAGTGGATAGCTTCCTGAAGCCTGGAGAGCGATAGGGGTCGGTGCGCACCGACCCCCCCTCGCTCTCCAGGCTTCAGGGAAAGCCTGCATTCGCCCCATAGGACGCACACACATTTCCCCTTCATATTTGGAGGGGAAAAAGTGCGTCTTATAGGGCGAAAAATACGGTAATTTTTCTCAGCCCTTCCACACAATGTGTTCACAAAGTAGCTTTCCAGATTTAATTTAAAAAACAACTACAATAAAATCCAAGCAATAATAAGAAATAAAAAATATAATAGAAATGATTAAGAATAGAGTGGTACCTCGGGTTGCATACACCTCAGGTTACATACGCTTCAGGTTACAGACTCCGCTAACCCAGAAATAGTACCTCGGGTTAAGAACTGTGCTTCAGGATGAGAACAGAAATCGTGCTCCAGCGGCGCAGCAGCAGCGGGAGGCCCCATTAGCTAAAGTGGTACCTCAGGTTAAGAACAGTTTCAGGTTAAGGACAGACGTCCAGAACGAATTAAGTTCTTAACCTGAGGTACCACTGTACTAAAATATGCAGCAAGAGGAAAGCAACAGCAGTCAGTCAAAATTAAATCTTGTTTCATTTTTAATGAAACATGGAGTGGTTTTAATGCAGGTCAACTGTACAGTGGTACCTCAGGTTAAGTACTTAATTCGTTCCAGAGGTCCGTACTTAACCTGAAACGGTTCTTAACCTGAAGCACCACTTTAGCTAATGGGGCCTCCCGCTGCTGCCGCACTGCTGGAGCACGATTTCTGTTCTCATCCTGAAGCAAAGTTCTTAACCTGAAGCACTATTTCTGGGTTAGAGGAGTCTGTAACCTGAAGCGTACGTAACCTGAGGTGCCACTGTACTCATTGCAAGTGCCTGTTTTATAGTTTTGTTTTTCATCTTTTTAATTTTCATCTGTTATTATAATGGTTCTCTCAGTTTCATATACATTATAAAATGAAATAAAAGAACTTTACCAAAAAAAGAAACCTGGAGGAGAGCCCCATCCAAAGAGTTGGTTGCCAGTTGTGGGTCTTATGGGAGAAAGCATGCAGTCAATGGGCTTGTGCTTTTGATTTCAATGGGAACCAGCTATTCCTTCTGTGATAGAATCAGTAATTTTAGTGGTGACTCCTGCATTGCGCGGGGGGGGGGGGGTGCAGGTTGGAATAGATGGCCTTGAGGTGCCTTCCAGCTCTACAGTTGATTCTAAATTGGGTGCTGAGCAACAAGATGCAATCTGGTGTTTTTTAACCTTGCTCTTTTCCTGCCTGCGACACCTGAGATTTCAAGGATTCTTTATACGTCAGATCCGCAGCAAGGACTCGTGGCACCTGGGTTCCTATGACAACTTATTCCCTGGACTAAGTGTAGATTAATGATGAGGGACAATGGGGGGGGGGGAGTATTTTTATTAACAAAAATGCAATGAGGAATAAAGCTTGAAACTTTTACAGGCACATTTTCTGTCAGAAATGATGTTTCAAGTTTAAACAAGAACTGTATTTCATTGAATCATAGAACTGTAGAGTTGGGAGAAACCATGAGGGTCATCTAGTCCAACCCACTGCAATGCAGGAATCTTTTGCCCAATGTGGGCCTCAAACCCATAATCCTGAAATCAAGAGTCTCATGCTCTACTGACTGAGTTATTATAATGCCCTACAACAAGAGTGCTTCTGTTGAATTCATAGTCTCTGATATACTGGTTAGAATTGGGGGATGGAAGAGCATGGCTGGATCAGGCCAACAGCCCAACTAGGTCTGGAAAACCCTGAAGTAGGACCCGAGCGCAAGAGTCCTCTCCCTTCCTGTGGTTTCCAGGAACTGCTATTCAAAAGCATTACGACCTCAAACAGTGGAGGCAGAGTTAGTAGTCATTGATATCCTTAACCTCAGTGAATTTGTCCCATCCTCCAATTCCTTAACCTTAACCAATTTGGTGCTTTCACATATTCTTCCTGGGTTAAGGCATTGGGGATCTATTATGGAAAACGGGTCACTATGTTCACACTCCTAAAGTGGCAAATAATAGGTAAAGGGACCCCTGACCATTAGGTCCAGTCGTGATGGACTCTGAGGTTGCGGCACTTATCTCGCTTTATTGGCGGAGGGAGCTGGCGTACAGCTTCCGGGTCATGTGGCCAGCATGACTAAGCTGCTTCTGGTGAACCAGAGCAGCGCACGGAAACGCTGTTTACTTTTCCGCCGGAGCAGTACCTATTTATCTACTTGCACTTTGACGTGCTTTCAAACTGCTAGGTTGGCAGGAGCAGGGACCGAGCAACGGGAGCACACCCCGTTGCGGGGATTCGAATCACCGACCTTCTGATTGGCAAGTCCTAGGCTCTGTGGTTTAACCCACAGCGCCACCCGCGTCCCAAAAAGTGGCAAATGCATCATCTCAAATTCATGAAATGTTGTCTTGTTGCTTGGGATATGAGGAAATGTGAACAGTCTCCTCTTAACATAGCAAGTGTTTATGGACAAAGCGTCCTAATTATCAACATTTATGGATGGGTGGCAGTCTTTGTGAAAGAGAGCGCAAAAAAAAATTTGGCTGGTCTCTGCTCTTCAGTGTAGTATGCGCCTCCGCACTGCTTGCTACCTTTAGAGTTTTATGCTCGAAAATCATCCACAACATTTTTGGAGCCATTTGGTAGCAGCTGTGTCCTGGCTTTCACCTAGGTTTGACTAGAAATGGGAAAACATTCAATAAAGATTACCATCAGGGCCAAGGAAATAATTCCATTCCCAAAAATACTCATATGATTTCAGACTTTCCCTCTTTTTCTTGTCTTTTCTTTTTCACCACTTTGCTTTATTCTGGACCCGCAGATTAGAAAGACAAAAGTGTTTTCTGGAGAGCACCAAGCTGTAAGCTGCAAGGGATAGAGCAAAACTTTCCATGAATTCCTGTTGATCCTGGATTCCTACTTGCACAGCAATATTGATTCAGGACAAATATAGACCACTGGCTACACTCCGTAGCTTTCCACAGATAGCCTCTCACCAACCAGCCAAAGCAAACCGTACTCATCTTGGGGGCAGGGGGCAGGACGCCATTCTACACAGGGAGACAGCACAAAGCGTTAGAAACTGGGGTGGGGTGAATACTTTACACCTAAGACCAAATGCCTGGAATGCAGTAACTAGGGGACCTTCAACACATCCATTTTACTGGGTATTCATAATTGTTTTCATGATGCTATCATGGTGGTTATATGTCATCCTGCTTCAATACTGTTTGTGCCTGCAAAGGTTTCAGGGCAGTCACACTTCTGTGCTTCTAATCGGTGACTGTCCCATAACTTCCTGCTGAAAATCTGAAACATTTCATTCTCCGTGTTTGTTTGTTTGTTTGTTTGTTTGTTTGTTTGTTTTGGTCCTGCCTTTGTTGTGCCAAAATGCAAAAATGTGATAAGTTCACTTACCATCCTGGTGCAGCTGCATTGCATACCCTCCAACACTTCTCTGATGAAAATAGGGATATCCTGTTCTATAATGATACCTGTAAATTTATTGTTTATACACCACACTGGGTTTCCCCAGCCACTCTGGGCAGCTTCCAACATATATAAAAATATAATATAACGTTTAAAAAGTCTTCCTTATACATGATTGCCTACAGACAGCTCAGGTATGGTAACTCCATACCCTCCAACATTTCTCCAATGAAATTAGGGACATCCTAAGGAAAAGTGCGACTTTCCAGGATCAAATCAGAAACTGGGCCGGCTTCTCTAAATCAGGGACATCTCTGCAAAATAGGGACACTTGGAGGGGGCTGGCATTGCAGGCCGGCACTGCCACCTCCCAAGTGTGGTTTTCCAGGTGCAGGAACTGCCCGGCCAGTGGGGATGCGTAGATGCTTGCCTTGCTGACTGGAGACACAAATCCAGTGCGTTTTTTTCTGGGGGTGGGGGGGTACACAGGGGTACGCATACCACTAAACATTTTGTGAATCTTTGTACTTTGGTCCATTCACTATTTATTTTTACCAATTTGGTTTTTCTTGAGTCAAAACGAGAGTACCCCTAAACATTTTTTAAAGAAAAAAAGCACTGCATAGATCCAAGCATGCCTGCAAATTGGCCAGTGGCAGACAGGCCTGGTGGTGGGCCTCTCTCAAGTGCAATGCATTATTGTATAATAATATTGTATAATTATATTATTATATGATAGTAGAAGGTTGTATAATCTTGGAAGAGGGTGTAGTTGTGAGAGGGCGTGGCTGAGAGTATCATGGAGAGAAATTCTGAATTTGCTACTGCATTGCTACTCCCACGACTGCCTCAATATGCTGGTTGATTGAGCTTTTAGCTTTCTGGATGCAAAGGATGCACTTTCCCACTCAATCTTCAGGGGATACGCATCAAAGAACTGGGATGCAGTGGTGTTTTACACTAAAAAGTGCCCTTGGCCCACACAGAGGTATTTGCGTGTTCAGACCCAGAAACCTGCCCCCCTAAATAAATTCACACTTGACTCAAAATTTTTGGTTTTTGGCAGAATTTAGGCCACAACGTTATTGATTACAGAAAGTGATTGGTTGCATAGGCTCTGGTTTGACTAGCTCCCTGCCATGCAGGTAGTGCTGACCCAGGGTTCCAGAATAGGTCAGCCAAGGGTGAACACCTGGATAAGCGGAAAGCCAGGAACAGGCTATCTCCGCCACCCAAATGTCCCAGGCACAACCCCCTCTCAGGGACTGACCAAACCATCGAGTCCTTGGATTCCTTTAAGGGATGGCGCGAGCGTTCTCCCATTCCTATCACCAGAACCAGAGCCTATCCACAACCTTACAAGTTGTGACGATTTGCTACGCGGCAGGCAAAACCCAAATGGCAACAGCCAATCAGCCAAGTGGGGGAAATTCCTGCCATGCCCCTGTCCCAACAACACACGATGGCATAGCAAGGTCAAGCACAAAGCCCTAAATGTAGGGAGAGGTGGGCAGGTGTTCCGAATGCATGCGCTGAAAGAGGAAGCTCTGGGTCATGTGCATGGGCATAAATAGGTCCCTCAAACTGTCTGGACTGCGTCCCATTGGCCAGCTTGCACTCAGCTACGAGGGACCTACCAATCGGGTGTTGTGGCTGACCAATCATACCCACCCACAGCACAGGGTGTCGGTTTCCAGTTCTCACCGCAATACAGTGGTGCCTCGCAAGACGAAATTAATTCGTTCCGCAAGTCTTTTCGTCTTACGAGTTTTTCGTCTTGCGAAGCACGGCTTCCCATAGGAATGCATTAAAAATCAATTAATGCGTTCCTATAGAAACCGCCTTCAGACCAGGTCCGGGGACAGTCTGTCTCCCGACCTCTTCTGAAGGCCGGCGGGGGGCGAAAGTCTTTGCTTCCCCCCCCACCTGCCTTCCCGGGACAGCGGAGACTTCTCCGCTGTCCCGGAGCGATCTTAAAATGCTGGCGGGCGGCAGCGAATGATTCGCTGCCGTCCCCCAGCATTTTAAAAGCCCCCGGGACAGCGGAGACTTCCCGCTCTATCCCTGCGCTTCCCTGCTATCCCGGACTGCTTTTAAAATGCTGGCAGTGGGGAGCAAAGCCTTTCGGCCCCTGCCGGCCTTCCTGGACCTCTTCTGAAGGCCGGAGGGGGCGGGAAGGCTTTGCTCCCCACCGCTAGCATTTAAAAGAGGTCCCTGGAGATTTCCCTATGGGCTTTCTTCTTGCGAAGCAAGCCCATAGGGAAATTCATTTTGCGAAGTGCCTCCAAAACGGAAAACCCTTTCATCTAGCGGGTTTTTCGTCTTGCGAGGCGTTCGTCTTGCGGGGCACCACTGTATGTGCCCTCTTTAAGGGAGGACCCGATTTCTGTCACATTGTGTATCTGTGGAGAATGTGCAGGATGCTGAAATGTTTTATACAAGCTGACAGAGGTTTTAAGACTGCATTACACAAAGTGGTCATGGTGTAAGAGGTGCGTCTTCTGGTCGAGTCTGTCATGTGCAAAGCAGTCTCCAGGCTGCACACACCTTGTTTCTCTTAGTCAAAGCAGAGGGGATGAGGAATGAAGTGTGGGAAGGTGTATTGAAGAAGGAACCTACAGGAGTAGGTTCTGCTTTCCATAGAAGGTTATATCAGAAACACAGAATAAATGAAGGGATATCTTTCACAAATCAAAGCAGGATGTATGGGCCTGGGGTCTGCAAGGGCCTTGGACTATAAAAGGTCTGAACCTGTTTCTATCTGAAGGGCATCTATCTCTCTTAAGAGTGGAAAGAGAGGGAGAGAGGAAGTCATCATGAAGGTAGGGGAAAGGGTGAAGGTATTATGGAACGTTTGAGGTTTTGAGCAGCTATTCCTTTTTCTGCAAAGCTAGTTTCATGGGGTCTGTTATCAACCAAGTTGTGACAACTTGTCATCCATATAAAAGCTGTTAAGCTCCGTATGCAAGCCATAGAAGCCAACTCTTAGAGGCCATGGGGACTTCAGCCCCCACAATAAAAGATTAGAGGGGGCTGGGCCCCCACAATGTTGATTGGCATCCCCATTCAAATGGTGTGTGTGCCCTACTTCATGTGATCAGTTATGTGGAGTGGGGCTTACCTGGGCCCCCACAATATTTTATTTTATTGAAATTGGCACCCCTGATGCAAGTATTGCACCTTATCAATCACCTCAGAAGAGAGTATGGATGATTACAGGGGGGTCTTTTCCAACACAACTGCCTTGTCTTAATAAACAGAGTCTTGAACAGACTTTTACCTTAATCACAATGGGAAGGCTTGATTTTTATTCCACACACAGGAATCATTTTTAAAATAGTATTGCTATAACATGACATATGGAAGAACTGCATATTCCTGCGTTGGACTAGGTGATCCTCAGGGTCCCTTACAACTCTACAATTCTATGATGCTATGACATACTCAGCTCCCTGTCCTGGTCTTTAAACCCCCTTATGGTTTTGCCCCTGCTTTTCTCTCCATTCATACATCCCTGCATATAAGGATAGATGAATCTATTCATTTTGGTCTCTCTCTGTTCCTCATTTCTCCAGTCCTTTTTTTTAAAAAAAAGAATTCATCACCATTTTTGTGCGCACACCTCCTAGTATACTCATTTTTAATGCAATTTCTTCTAATATATATTTACAATTTCTCTTAATGATGCATTTTCATGTATTTTGAGTGGCTACCCATGAGCACCTGATCAGCCTCTTTGAGAACAGGATGCTGACCTAGATGGGCTTTTGGTCTCCTCCAACTCCAGGGCTTTTCCAGTGTGCTTCTGTTTGTATGCTTTCTTTCCTCTGGAGAGCTGCATCGCAAAATTTGGAGAGATGAGAACTTTGAAAGATAGCTACATTTCATTCTGCATGTTGGTTTGGAAAGGTAGATCCAATATGTGACCCAAATTGACCCTACAGCTGCATGTGATCTTTGTCCCTCCATTTTAATCACCCTCGCCTGACCAAATGTCTTCTTGAAATGACTCCACCCTTTACACTTTGTGCTCAGAGCCACCTCCCAGAACCCCTGCAAACTATTCCTCCTGACCTGGGAAGTCTCCAAATATTTTGGACAATAATTCCTATCAGCCTTCTGACCATTGACAGCACTGAGGAGGGCTGAGCTGCAGTTCAAAACATTTAAGAAGAGCCTGCTGGATCAATGGTCCATTTAGCCCAGTGGCCAACCAGATGCCTGTGGGAAAGCCGGAAGCAGGATTCGAGCACTCTGCTTTCCTGTGGCTTCTAGCAACTGGATTTCAAAACATTTAATACCTCCAACTGAGCATAGCCATCATAACTAGTAGTCAGTGATAGCCTTATTCTCCATGAATTTGTCAAATCTTCTTTTAAAGCTATCCAGGTTGATGGCCATCACTGCTTCCTGTGGGAGCAAGTTTCATAGTTTAACTATGCATTGTACTATCTTTTATCTGTCCTGTATTGGAATTTGGAGAACATAGGTTCAGGAGGTTGGGGTAAGCTGACATAAATGAGTGGAGTTGAAACAAATGTAGATTTTCCACCCCCCGTTTAGCCCATGTCATCTTTCCTCCCATTTTTCTCTTATCATCCCTGTGTTAAATTAGACAGGATGCTCAAATAAGGCATCTTTGGTTTCTATTTTGTTTTTCAAGACATTCTTATGATAACGAAAGAAAAAACAAGCCTACACAGCGTTTAGTGGTTCAGGTTTGGAAAAATGGTTGCATGGAACTCTTGTGACTATATGTTTTCAACAAGCCTGCTCAGTCACTGCCTTTTGTTTGAAGGTGTTTTTAACACTTTGCCACTCAAAGAAAATGATACCCGAAAGGAAGAACCCACCCCTTCTGTGAAAATGTGCATATCTCCTGTAGCTATTCGATCACTGTTTAATACAATCGCAGCCCTCAGAAAATTCAGTTTTGGATGGAAGCAACCATTTTGAATGTAAAAAAGCACTTTTTTAAAATTAACCCCCCCCCCCAAAAATGGCTTTCTTAGGGGGGGGAAATGGTAGCCATTCCAATTCTCTATCCTTTGTTTCATACTGCCCCCAAAATATACCTGAAACAAAACAGCTGATTTTGAGGTGGATGAAATATCTGAGTAATGGTCCTTGTCAATCTGATCCCATTTCATATCCCACCAGACTGCCATTAAGATTCTACCTCTTGCTGATGTGTCCACACAAAGTGAATGATGAGAAAGGATAAACTAGCCAAGCTAGATACAGCACCCTGAGCTTAAAGAAGTCGAGATCAGGATGCATGGAAGCAATGGAGCTGTCCCAATGGGTTGCCACCCACTTGCCAAGTTTTTAAAGGTGTGGTGAGCTTACTTGTGAGACTCTTGTGACTTGCAGGAATGTGGTGTGTGTGCATGCACACTGCATCTGGGAGGATGGGTCTGTTCCCAGTGGTGGAAGTGGTATCTAATCATGGCTGTGCCTTCTTCTGACTCTGGTTCTTCCATTCCCAGTCAATACCTTCCCTGGAGGCCACTGATTTTTTTTTCTCCTTTGGAGGGGATGGGAGAGGTAGGATTCCTTCCTCCCCATCCAGAGCTGCCAAATTCTGGAAAAGGGGAGTGCCTACCACCTCCAACCTCTGTTCCCTTTTCTCAACAACCCCATATCGTTCCATTCCATCCTCTTTCCCCCATTCCTGCTCTTGGGACTCATCACACAACAGAGCAATGCCAAGATACTAATCATTGAAGGAGTCTGGATTTCTGGTACAGAGCTGAATTCACAGACTGCTCAGGTGCAGACCCAGATTTACTGGGTGTGCCACTCCATCAGCAGCCTCTGCTCGTGTGAAGAAGACGCAGCACAGCAGCAAAGAAGGTGGTGTCCGCTGAGAAGGCCTGGTGGTGACTGACAACCCAGTTCACCAAAGCCATCTCAGCTCCCCCTGCTCTCATCATTGGTTCAAGTCAGGCCAGGGAGGATTATGAAATAGCATTACATGGCAGGCCTGAAAGCCAAAGTGTCTCATAACTGGATGTGTGATTTTTGGAATTGCGCCTCCGACGCTACAGCAAGTCACACACAAACGCTCCTTTCCTTCGAAGAGGCCAGGCCTGCTCTGACAGATGAGAAACCTAATCTTAGCAGTGGCCGCCCAGCCAGCACATGCCTCTCAAAGGTCACCCACTCAAGTCCAAGAACTTGTGTGTTGGAACTATCACCATGTGCAATAGATTTCTATGCTCCCCCCCTCCCTCCCTCTCTCTCTCTCTCTGCCTGTTTCTCTCACTCACTCTCACATACAGAGTTTTAAAACAGAGAACAAGTCTATGGCATTTATTCTTTACTAGAATTATTACTAGTAAGAATATAAAAGAGCCTGCTGGATCAGGCCAGTGACCCATCTAGTCCAGCATCCTGTTCTCACAGTGGCCAAACAGATGCCTGTGGGAAACTCACAAGCAGGACCAGAGCACAAGAGCATACAGTGATACCTCAGGTTACGAACTTAATTCGTTCTGGAGGTCCGTTCTTAACCTGAAACTGTTCTTAACCTGAGGTACCACTCAGGAGGCACTAATGGGGCCTCCTGCTGCTGCTGCACCGCCGGAGCACGATTTCTGTTCTTATCCTGAGGTAAAGTTCTTAAGCCAGGTACTATTTCTGGGTTAGCGGAGTCTGTAACCTGAAACGTCTGTAACCCGAGGTACCACTGTATTCTCTCTTCCAGAGGTTGCCAGTAAATGGTATTACAGTGATACCTCAGGTAAAGAACTTAATTCGTTCTGGAGGCCTGTTCTTAACCTGAAACTGAAGCACCACTTTAGCTAATGGGGCCTCCTGCTGCTGCTGCACCGCCACCGACCGCACGATTTGCGTTCTCATCCTGAAGCAAAGTTCTTAACCCGAGGTAATATTTCTGGGTTAGCGGAGTCTGTAACCTGAAGCGTATGTAACCTGAAGCGTATGTGACCTGAGGTACCACTGTATTCAGAAGCATTGCTGCCGCTGACCATGGTGACACAGCATAGTTATCATGGTTACTACCTTATTCTCTATGAATGTGTCCACTTCTTTCTTTGAAGCCGTCCTGTGGCAGTGAATTCCATAGTTTACCTATGCACTTTGTGAAAAGAAGTCCTTCCTTTTATCTGCTCAGAAGCTTCCAAAGTCCAACTTCATTGGATACCCATAAGTTCTAGTGTTTCCTACCAGTACCTTTTTCCCTGTGGGAGAAAAGCAAATGGGAGGGGTGATTTTGAGCAGGAAAAATGGACTGAAGGGGGAAACAACCTCCTTGGACTGAAATGGACTGAAGGGCTAAACAACCTCCTTCCCCAGCCATTCTCCCACGTAAATTTGTAGCCTGTTGCTGGGTTTTGGTTCAAAAAACCATTGCTAATACCACAGCCATTTCCTTACGTCCCATGAAGGGTGGAGATGAGGTCACGGTTGCTATCCCTCCTCCTAACTTCCATATGGTCAGCCAAAAGTCTGAATAGTTGTATGCCCGCAGCCAGAAAACATGCCTAGACATGATGTGTTAAGGTGCTTGGCTGAATGTGTGGGGATGTCACCTCAATAGGGACTTTCTGGTTTAGGCAGAAAATAGGGCTATGTTTGAAAATGGAGTTGTAACAATAAAAACTACCACTAGATGGAGCCCTTACATATAGCTGCTAATTAGCGGGGGGGGTCAGGCGAGGAGGCATTTACTCCCCCCCCCCCCCCCCGTAATTTTGTTGTTCAGCTTTCCCCCATTGATTGACATGTATAAAGCTGATATAGTGATATTATGGATTTGGTATTGGTTTCCATACCTATTTTAAACCTTAACTTTTTTCCACTTCGTTTAACAATGTTGTTGAAAGATCATAGTTAAATATAAAGTTACATTAAAACACTCAGTCATTATTCCATATTCCACTTTTACTAAAAAAGTAAAGAAAAGGCTCACTACATACTGATTTAGTTTGTCATATTTGTGAGTGGGAAGAAAAGGTATACAGTGGTACCTCAGATTAAGAACTTAATTCGTTCCGGAGGTCAGTTCATAACCTGAAACTGTTCTTAACCTGAAGCACCACTTTAGCTCATGGGGCCTCCCGCTGCCGCTGCACCGCCGGAGCACGATTTCTGTTCTCAACCTGAAAGTTCTTAACCCGAGGTAATATTTCTAGGTTAGCGGAGTCTGTAACATGAAGCATATGTAACCTGAAGCGTATGTAACCCAAGGTACCACTGTATTAAATCAGCATTTCCACTTTATCCTCCTTCAGTTGCTATTACGATACTTACAAATAAAAAATTTATTTCTGAAAAACTAACTGATTGTTGTTGCTGTTGTTAGCATTTCATGAATTTTATAATATACACTGCTATTTTTCTAGAACGAGAGGTGCCAGAACTTACCATGAATGCCTCCCTTGTTCTCTTAGAATGGCAATGGCACCCACCTGAGAGGTGCCGAGCTGAGTTCAGGAGAGTTCCACCTGAAAAAAAACCATGATTACATAGCGCCACCTGTTGCACATGAACAGGTTTGACAGCTCCCTGCCACAAGGTGTTGCATCTCAATCAGGATAGGGAACCTTTCTGATTCCACTGAGTCAGTTCCTTATCAAGATCTTCCTAGCAGGCCAAATTTGATGGGCAGGCAGGTCTACCCACCTGTCAGTCATCAATGTCACTGATATTACAAATGATGTCAGGCACTTTGGCTCGACCTCTCAGGCAACAAGGCACAGCTAAAAGGAAGTTGCTTTAAGAATCTAGACATAAGACACAGAGGGAACTCCAGAGGGAAGTGGAGGCAGGAGGAGTAATCAAGGGAAGTATATGCCATTGTCACAACTATATCATAGAATCATGGGACTGTAGAGTTGGAAGGTACCATGGGGGTCATCTAGTCCAACCCCCTGCAATGCAGGAATCTTTTGCCCAACGTGGTGCTTGAACCCATGACCCTGAGATTAAGAGTCTCATGTTCTACTGACTGACCCATCCATCATGAGCTATATGTTCTTCAACTTACTTACAGCAGGGCGGCTGGTCCAAATACCCAAGAATCCTGGGAGCAGCAGTTGGTTATGGGTGCTGAGAATTTTCAGGAACCTCCTATCCCAGAGCGACAGTTCCCAGAGTTTCCTGTGAAGAGGGATTGGTTTTTAAACCACTCTGAGAACTGTAGCTCTGGAAGGGTAATGAGGGTCTCCTAATAAATCTTGGTACCCTTAACAAACTACTGCTCCCAGGATTCTTTTGGGGGGAGCCATGACTATTTAAAGTGATATCACAGTGCTTTAAACATATGGTATGGATGTGGCCTGTGGGATGTGGGTGGCACTGTGGGTTAAACCACAGAGCCTAGGACTTGCCAATCGGAAGGTTGGTGGTTCGAATCCCCGTGATGGGGTGAGCTCCCATTGCTCAGTCCCTGCTCCTGCCAACCTAGCAGTTCGAAAGCAGGTCAAAGTGCAAGTAGATAAATAGGTACTGCTCCAGCGGGAAGGTAAACGGCGTTTCCGTGTGCTGCTCTGGTTCGCCAGAAGTGGCTTAGTCATGCCAGCCACATGACCCGGAAGTTGTATGCCGGCTCCCTCGGTCAATAAAGCGAGATGAGTGCCGCAACCCCAGAGTCGGTTACGACTGGACCTAATGGTCCGGGGTCCCTTTACCTTTACCTATGGATGTGGCCAGAGACAGTAAAGGCTGAGTACCTCCACCGGCATCAGTGATGGACTTTCGGCTGCACCCTATACAATGCCTAAACTCTGTGCCCCACCCTTTGCCTTCTATTGTTCGTCACTGTTGCAGCACCCTCTTTGGTGCTCTCTTGGCCTGGTGCCCATTGCAGGAGACCCAGTCTTTGCTCCCTAAAATCTGCCTCTGCCGACATGCTGTCTCTGACAGATTCCCCACTACCACCAAGAAGGGAATGCAGTCCTTGCCATAAAGAAAGGTCTTTCCACTCCCCTGCAGCAAGCAGGATATGGAGCCTGGACTAGATGATCTTCCCAAAGGCTTCATAGAAAAAAAGTGGGTTTTGAGGAAGGACTTGAAGGAAGGATGAGAGCTGGTCTTGCAGCAGGCTTCTGGAAGGCAGAGGAAGCAGGACAGCAAATGCAGAGAAATATTTGGCAAGAGCAGGGCTCCTCATACTTTTGGCGGGGGGTGGAACTAGATGAACAAAGATCACAGGAAGGGATGCTTCGGGATATGAGTGGAGAGATAAGGAGGCAAGTCCGTGGAGGCTTTCAGGATAAGGATGTCTGGACCTGTGGCGTTCCAGATGTTGCTGGAATGCATCTCCCTCGGTCACTCTGACCACTGGCCTTGTTGGCCAGGGCTGCTGGGAGGATATGTCCAGCAAAATCCTCACATCTCCTCTGCCCCAGTTGATCCTGTTTCTCATTTTATCATGGAGTGAGTTTGCTAGATTGAATCATCTCTACAGTTAGTTGGCTTCACTGAAATCACAAGAGAGCTGGATCTTAACGGCTTCCCACCGGTGCAAAGGTGCAAATGCTGTGTTATCATTTATGCATTTACATATGCTAATTTCCAGCTGCAAAGCTCAATCTGCTTGAAAACAGGCCAGTTGATAGAGGTGTCTATGCCATTCGAGAACTGAAAGCCATCAATAATGCGGCTTCACAATCTGCAGGGAACGAACGAATGAGTCTTAACTGACTGGAATTACAGAAAACAGGAGGGAAAGTTGGTGCCAACAACAACAGAAAAACTAGATAGCTGAAGCAGCAACAGCAGTTGTTCTTAAACCTTAGCAAAGTTATTATTTCTTCTCTTCTGAACAGAAATTCCTTTCTAGAATAATTTTACTTTCACGCCAAGGTAATAATAGTGTCCAAAATAGTTCTTATTTTCATTTTAAGACTCACCAAACCATGCTGGAAAGTGCATGGCTTAAAAACTCACAAATCTCTGTGTGATAATACAGAATTGCCCAGAAACTGAGCCCACCAGAATTTCCTAGTCACAACCTTCTGGTTGTTTGTTAGAGTATTGGACTAGGACCTAGAAGACCAGGGTTCTAATCACCACTTGGCCATGGAGCCCCTTGGGACCGTCAATGCCTCTCAGCCTAACATACCTCACAGGCTTGTTGTGGGGATTAACTAAGGAAAGGGGAAGAATAATTTACACCACCTTGAGGAACTTGGAGAAAAAAGGTGGATTATAAATTAAATAAATAAGAGCAGCCTACCTGCGGGACACTAGTACAGCATCTTCATGAGACTCAGTGAGTCAGTTTTGATGACAGCTTTGTGGTGGGCAATGATAGGTTAACTTTCCAAATTAATACCTTACTGCCCAGATCCCGCCCTTTAAGGGGGGGGGGGGAGGAAGGCTAACAGCAGAGGACTCTACATCCGTGGAGACTGCACTGCTCTTCCGCTCTTCTAAAGAAAGCTGGACTTTCTGTGCCTTGAGAAAAGACAGAAGAACCACAGAAAAATACAGGATGACCACAGTTGGCTGAGGGCATCATATGCTCTGTAAGAAGCAAGCGAACAAAATATGGCAATTCCACCCTAAAATGCCTTGCATGGAGTGATGCACTCTCACTGAGCAATACAGGCACAATGCATTGATTCCTTAAACATCTGGGGAAATGGGTGAGTATCCCACACTGGAAACCAGCTGAGAGAGGCTTACAATCTTCATTCTGCAGTCACCAACTGCCCTTAGCTCTGTCTGCTGTTCCAAGAGGCACATGACCCCTGGGATCCATTCAAGAATTTAAGGCTCAGGAGTTTGGGAAGCCCTAAGTCAAAGACAGCTTGATTGTTCAACACAGTAACAAAACATGCTCCTGAAGCACCAGTGGGAGCTTAGCTTCTGTGACTAATAGCATACTAGGGGGCCCAATTTTGGTCAGACCATGGCAGAAAAACAGAGGTTTACCTGCCCCACTTTGCATCCCAAAGTCCTGTCAAAAATCACACCCACCTAACAATCATTAAGAATAAAGCAACAGCCACCTCAGCGCATCAAGTGACTAAGGGCATTTCCAGGTGACTGTTTATTGAGCATTCATTCTGATTTGTTTGCAGGGAGATTTGACCATATTGGCTATTTAGTGAGCACCCATTCCCATTCGTTTTTGGAGAGGTTAGGGTGTTGCATCAAAGTAAGTGTCGTCCCACACTTCCCAGTCCACTGCAAAACTCTGATCTTTTGGGGGACTTCCAGTGAGGCAAGATGGCGAGCGCCATGGCCACGCTGAACTTCTAGGGTCCACCAGCATGAACCATCAACAGCATGTGATTCAATATAGCTACTTTAATCCAACAACTCCTCCCTCACACATGAACAAACAAATCCCCACTGCAGCCAACCAAAGACAATCAACAACACCTTAGGCCACCCCAACCCCTCTCACCACCAAGGAAACATAACAAGTGAACAGGAAGAGAACCTACCCAAGTAACGCTGACTGAAAACCCCCACATATACACTAAGTAAAAAAACATAAGCTTTACCACCCCATCCCCTCTCTCTCTTTTCTTCCCAACCCTCAACAGTGGTACCTCGGTTACATACGCTTCACATTACATATGCTTCAGGTTACAGACTCCGCTAACCCAGAAATAGTACCTCGGGTTAAGAACTTTGCTTCAGGATGAGAACAGAAATCGTGCAGTGGCTGTGGGAGGCCCCATTAGCTAAAGTGGTACCTCAGGTTAAGAACAGTTTCAGGTTAAGAACGGACCTCCAGAATGAATTAAGTTCTTAACCCAAGGTACCATTGTACTGCATATAACACCAATGTCTCATGACAAATGTAACCAATCTGTAGAAAATGCAACCTGAAGAAAGAGACAATGCATATGCTTTTGTAAACAAATCCCACCTGAAGATAGTGACAGTCTGGAAATGCCCTCATTTAGTCTTACAATCTTGGGGGACCCATTTCATGTGACACAAGTCTTAATTGCCTTTTTTCTGGACTAAAAAGTCCCATGTGCTACAACCTTTCCTCACAGGGGAGTCACTCCATCCTCTGGATTATTTGGGTTGTCCTTTTCTGAACCTTTTCCAACTCTACTGTATCGTTTTTGAGGTGAGGCAGTACACAGTACTCCAAACACACTGGTGTGTAGTAGAATGGGTTTCCCACTTCAGGTGCCAAAATATATTGGACAGGTCTGCCCCTGTGGAGAAAAGGTACAGTTACAAACCCTTCTTTCTACAGCACATAATACAGTACTCCTGAATTGCTTGACATGCGTGAACTATAAAGATGGGCCCATTTGAAGCATGAGACAACAGATACAGTGCATTTCCTTCCTATCTACCCACACCCACACACCCTGATCCCATAGAATGAATGCTCCAGTTATAGCTAAAGTTAATTGACCAGAAACCAGGCAAGCCAAGATGTGAGGCTGTGTTGTTTATCATGCCGGGAAATAATCAAAGCAGGGAAAGGGGCTGCTCTGACAGCGCCCACCTTGTAACAGACGTTGCTTTGGTGGAGGATGGTGGCAGGAGGTGAAACATTCCCTTCCTGTGCCTTTGGCAGGTGGATGTTAAATCTGAGCACAATGGGAGAGGCACCTGTTGGGAGCTGAAAGCCCCCTTGAGGGTTTGGCACTAATTGTCCTTTCACAGCTGGGAAGATTATATGTAATTTGAGCACTCTGTGCTGGAGCTCTTGCCGCAGCCCCTGAGAAGCATTTTAAGGAGGCAGGGGGTTGCCTCCCCCACCCCCAGGTAGCACCACAATATGATCTTTCATGAAGTTTTCATTTCATCTTGCCCTGCTGTGGCCTGCTTTCTGGAAGTGGGGCCATGAAAGGGGGAAGGAAAGAGGGAAACATTGCAAGAGGGAAACTTATTCCCCACTCCACCCCACAGGATAACATAATCTTGAATAAATTGCACAAGTGTCCTCCCTCCTCTCACCCCATTTGAATTTGCTTTGGGAGAAAGAACTTTGGGGAAACCTTGAATGGAACTTTACAGGCAATGCACAATATGGTTTTCAGATCCTTGCAAATATGGATGAGATGATTTTCCCAACTCTGCTCCTTTTCTTCATGATCCCTCTGGCTCATTCTGACTCGCATTTGACTTTGCATTGGGCTGAGATAAAACACCCCTCCCTCCTCAGTCCATTGCTGCACTCAGGAGCCAGCAAATAGTTCCAGCAGAGGAGGGGATTTCAGCAATTTTGGGGAGAAGTGGGCAACATTTCTCAAAAGGTTCAAGAGGGCTTATTGGTGGTAGCAACATTTGTAGTTCATTTTTGCCATTTCACAGCTGCTGCCTGTTTGTGGGGAGGGGGTACTATAGGGGGGAAGTCCCTTCCACTGGCAGCCATGGTTCCCCCCAGAATGAGATGAACACTTGGGAATAGGGGGTCATCACAAGGCAGCCAAAGGGAATACAGTGGTACCTTGGGTTACATGCGTTTCAGGTTACAGACTCCGCTAACCCAGAAATAGTGCTTCAGGTTAAGAACTTTGCTTCAGGATAAGAACAGAAATCAGGCTCCAGCAGCGCGAGGCCGCATTAGCTAAAGTGGTGCTTCAGGTTAAGAACAGTTTCAGGTTAAGAACGGACCTCCGGAACGAATTAAGTACTTAACCTGAGGTACAACTGTAGTTCTTTTGCTGCCACTGTCAATGGCAAAAGGGGGAGAGTAAAAAACAAAAGCCCTGTGTCTGTCGCCACAGCTGCCACTAGCAGTAAAAGTCTCTGCCCCACTTGGCCCTAATTGGTTTTGCAAATCTGATTATTTGTTGCATGAAGACGAAAGCTTGGACAGATTTGGGGAATGCCCAGTGAAAGCTCTGGAAACCAGGTGATGCTGAAGGGGAGGACGGGTGGGTGGGGGTCGAACTGGAATTATTTAGAGTGGGGCTACAACCCCTCCGTATTTAGCCAAAGCAGATTATTGTTGTGTCTCTCTAAGACTAAGTAGACAAGAGTTTTAGCCTGGTGACGAATTCAGAATGTCCCCGTGTCGCAGAAAGAATGTATTCAAGCAAACCTGTGGATTGTAGGCTGTGTATAAGTGACCTGACGATTGTCGGGTTTTACTGGAGGTGTTCAATAAGACAAAGCAATGGTGGGGGGGGGGGGGAGAAATGTTGCTGCCTCCGCTGGCTAACTGGAGAAATGACCCCCCCCCCTCCACTAAGCATGAGAATGGCATAAGGCTCAGTGAGTGAGTTGGTGGTAATTCTTACTCTTCACACGGTCTAAAACCTTTTGGAGTGTGTGAGTGAACTTTGCTGCTAGTGTTAATTTATATTAAGGATGTACTTTTGCTATCAGAGGTTACAGAACTCACCTCCATGCCCTCTTTAGTTTCACATATTTGAAACTAACCAGAGCCGAAAGCCAATCTATCTAGAAAAGATTTTCCTGTTAACTTTTCTTTTCTTTTCTTTTCTTTTCTTTTCTTTTCTTTTCTTTTCTTTTCTTTTCTTTTCTTTTCTTTTCTTTTCTTTCATTCTTTCTTTCTTCTGCACCTTTTCTGATTCTCTTCCTCCTCCCTTGATTTTTCATCTTAGTCTCAGCAGGGGGCAAAATCCACATCAGTGCCCCAAAACCTAATTAGGCTTTCACACCAATTAAGCTTATTGACACCAGATTTGATACATTCCTTCAGGATGACGGCAAAGGGTTTCTTAATGCAAACAACCCCCTTAAACTAGGTGCTTAGAGAAAACAATTCTCAGAAAGAGAGAGAGAAAGAAATTAAGGTTAACAAGCAGCTAAAATGTGTGAGGAGAAATGCTGATCCCAAAGGTCCCTTCTGAAGAGAGTCAAACCATTAGCAGAACAAGGCTTTAAAAATACTCTGCAGTTCGTTTTTGTAAAGTTTTGTTGAGATTGTTTGTGAAACAGTGTAACTGATGAGACAGGATGAGACAGGACTTGCCCTTCCACTCCTGCTCCAGCCCCTTTCCCTCAACCCACCAATCTGTTCAAGATGGTCTTCAACCCCCTGAAGCAGTGTTGTTGTTTTTTTGGTGGGGGGGGGAGGACTGCAGGGGCTGCTGAGAGGGAGGAAGGGGAAGCCCCATTTGCACAAACGGAAGTTTGTTGCACAGATGAGCAGCTGATGAGCAGCTACAGTTGCGTATTGCTCTATATAAATCGGAACATAAGAGCATAAAAAGAGCCATTTGGGGTAACAGAGCCCAGCATCCTGATATCACAGTGGCCAAACAGATCTCCCTGTGAGAACCCTGCAAGAAGGATCTGAACACAAGATGCACAGAAAAAGAAAATCCAAAGAAATGAAGAATATATACAGACAGCAATATAGAAAGCCAGTGACACCTTATTTTTATGATTCCAGGTTGTTTAAAACTTTTCATGTTGTAACCCATTCTAGGATCTTAGGGTGAAGGATGGGTGGTAGTAGTAGTAGTGGTAGTAAAGGTAAAGGGACCCCTGACCATTAGGTCCAGTCGTGGCCAACTCTGGGGTTGCAGTGCTCATCTCGCTTTATTGGTCGAGGGAGCCGGCATACAGCTGGCCAGCATGACTAAGCCGCTTCTGGTGAAACCAGAGCAGCGCATGAAAATGCCGTTTACCTTCTCACTGGAGCGGTACCTATTTATCTACTTGCACTTTGACGTGCTTTCGAACTGCTAGGTTGGCAGGAGCAGGGACCGAGCAATGGGAGCTCACCCCGTTGCGGGGATTTGAACCACCGACTTTCTGATCAGCAAGCCCAAAAGGCTCAGTGGTTTCGACCACAGCACCACCCACGTATCCAGTTGACCCGACTGTTCTTGCTTGATTCACTTGGTGCATGTTCTTTCACATATTTACTTGGGGAGGGGGGCGGTCAATCCTCCTGGAAGATGTATTTATTTTACAATGCATTACGCCTTGAAAACAACAATGAATCTAGTAGCACCTTAAATCCTCCTAGAAAACCTCTTAAGGACAAACTTTTGTGGATTCTTCTTATGTGAGGTGGGAATACTGCATGTCGTCCAGAGAAAAGACTGAGGCTCTGGACCCTTTGAGATGCTAGCCTTTGAACATTATTTTGCTGCCCTGGTTAGCATGTGCGCCTAATTCTATGTACTCTAGTCCACAAATGTTTGTGTCACCTTACCCCACAAATACTCACTTGACTCACTGGAACTGGAACTACATAATACCCATTCTGCATCTGTAAGAAATTAATCCTTTAGCATGACAGCACCTACATTGTGGCACTCCTTGTCTATTGACAGCAGGCAGGCGCCTTCACTGTACAGTGAACGCTTGGGTTGCAAACGTGATCCATGCAGGAAACATGTTTGCACCCACAGTGTTCGCAACCTGCAACACCGCGTCTGCACACACGTCGGTTGCGATTCAGTGTTTCTGGCGACCGCCAAAACCTAGAAGTAACCTGTTCTGGTACTTCCGGTTTTCAGCGCATCTGTAACCTGAAAAAACGCAACCTGAAGCGTCTGTAACCCAAGGTATGACTGTACTATTTTCAGTGCCTGCTAAAAATAAATAAATAAATAAGACAAGTCTACCCAGACATCTAGACAACCCTGTGAGGTTAATTAAGCTAAGAGCCAGTATGGTGTAATGCTGAGAGTAAAGGACTAGGGGCTTGGGTTCAAATCTCCACTTGGCCACATTAGCTCACTGGCTGACCTTGGCCAGTCACTGTCTCTCAGCCTGGATGCTTAGAATGAGAAACAACCCTTGAGGGTTTGTTGCAAAGATAAAAAGAGGAGTGAGGAAAGGTGTACACCTTTAGTTGCCACCTAGGAACAGTCATTCCATCAAACTGCTTCAGTGGGAGAGCTGGGAAGCAGGGCTCCCTCCATTGGCTCTGTTGTGGCAGATGAGCGCCATCGGACCTCCTCTCACCTCAGCTGGCACCTGGGGGGCAGCCGTTCCCTCAGGCTGCCTCAGTGGCAGAAACAGGAAGCAGGAGGCTCGTTCTTGGCGGGTTTACTGAGAGACCAGCTAAACCAGGCATCTCCTGGCCCTCAGCTGTGCTAGCTGGGCATTCTGTGGGTCTGAATTTTATTTTTTCCTCTTCCCTCCCTGTCACCTTTCCCTTGTGAGTCTCTTTAAAAAAAAAGGTTGTAAGCCTGCAGACAGGGACTGTCTTGTTTTAATTGATTGTAAGTGAGCCACTCTGGGAAGCTTTTTGGCTGAAGAGTAGGGTACAAATGATCTAAATGAATAAATAATCCCTAGTTTAGCCACTAGTGTCACACAGACACTCTTTCTAATATTCAGCTTTGTGTCTCTCTCCGATACACACTCATGGTGAATATAGATTAATGTAGAAAGGATATTCCTCAGTTTATTTTCACCTCCCTGGCACATGATCTGCGTTCAGCATCTCTTCCACGAGACTAGCAAGAGAGAAACTGGCTCCTGTAATACATTTTCCAAAAGATCACATCCCCAAATCCCAATATCGCATCTTGTGAGGTAACTGATATAATACAAAACCATTTTTTCCGTCCATAAAGACATCAACACCCCTTCCTGCCAAAACATCGACCTTCTCAACAGAGGAATGTTTAATGATGCATGCTTGTAATTGAATACCCAAGATCCATGGAATAAAGCTGTAATGTTTTTTAAGTCTTATCGAGGGAAAATGATAGTAAGTCTGATGGGGAAACACCAGCTGCTTCACTCATAAACAACAATATGAAGCTAACAGCCCACAAGGGGAAGTAAGAGGGCTTAGAGCTGCTTCTCCACTTCAGGGTGATTTTCAGGGGGGAAGGTGGTGATTTGAGTCATTTTCTAACCTACCAAAATGGCCCATATGAAATGAAAGCATATGTCACTTTCGAGCCACTGGTCAAGCACATCTCACCAGCTATAAATTAATAGACAGCAAAATCAGGAAGTTTGCTGAGACCCCAGTACTGTTTCCACTTGGTGGGTGACACTGTATACACACCCTCCAACATGCTGCGGACCAAATCTAGGACACTGTCTTCTGGATCCAAAATCCCACATGAGTCAATGGAACCTGCATGAGATAGTGGGCCTAAAAGGGGGCTTTTTTGGACACAGCAATCCCCCCCAAAACATGCATTTTTGTTTGCCATGTGAGATCACAGACTTGAAAAAAATGCTTTTTTCAGGGGAGATCTTATGAGATAGCAAGGTACCCAAAATGGCTGCCATGCTCTCACTGGGGCAAAAACAGAATGTCCCTGTTTTTCCAGGGCAGTTGACAGGTATGTGTGTACACCCAATATGATTTCATGGTTTGGCCTTCAAGAAACTGTGGAATTCTAGTAATTTACAGTCCCTAGTTCGGGGGCGGGGCTCTAATGCTGTGTCCACAGAGATGCACCCCTAAACGGGAGCCCCAGATTCTAAAAAAGAGGGAAAGTAAGAAGTTTCTAGAAAGAAAGTTATGAGGCAAAATGTGCAGGTGTCCTTCTAAGTGATTTCTGAAACATGCCAGGCTGACTGCTCCTGACTGCCAATATCTTTAGCTAGTGAGTGAACTCAGAGCCACAATTAATAAGTGAGTTGTTTAGACACCAGGCAATAGAAATCCCTGGGGTCCTAAATAGCTGCTGTTTTCCCCTCCCCGTTAGTGCACTTTTCCTGCTTCAGACTCATTTTCTAATGGCCATTGGAATCTCTGTGGTTTGCGCTTCCTTTTTCCCTAGCATCCGGAAACTTTTTTCCGGTGGGTTCATCTGAGACCAGGTATTCCCTAGAATAGGTAAAGGTAAAGGTACCCCTGCCCGTACGGGCCAGTCTTGACAGACTCTGGGGTTGTGCGCCCATCTCACTCAAGAGGCCAGGGGCCAGCGCTGTCCGGAGACACTTCCGGGTCACGTGGCCAGCGTGACAAAGCTGCATCTGGCGAGCCAGAGCCGCACACGGAAACGCCGTTTACCTTCCCGCTGGTAAGCGGTCCCTATTTATCTACTTGCACCCAGAGGTGCTTTCGAACTGCTAGGTTGGCAGGCGCTGGGACCGAGCAGCGGGAGCGCACCCCGCCGCAGGGATTCGAACCGCCGACCTTTCGATCGGCAAGTCCTAGGCGCTGAGGCTTTAACCCACAGCGCCACCTGCGTCCCATTCCCTAGAATACTACTACACAATAAGTGTATGTTAAGTGTTAATTTTTTTAAAATAAAAAATAAAAACCCTTCTGTCAGAGTTGCCTCCAGGTCCCAGCTCACAGAGGACCAACGCTAGTCAGTAATAACGTATAAAAGTCTTTATTGAAGATTAGTTTCCATTTCCAAACCGCAGCGTGCAACTCTACGTCTTAGAACCTAGACCGGCGAAGCTCCATCTGAGTCTCCGCCTCCTAGACACCAGTTTAAGACTCTAGCCTTACTCCACCTCTTCCGTTGTTCTTTCCTCCTCTGGGTCCTTCTGCCCCCTGGGGTTTCCTCCTTTCTGGACTCTTCTGACGCTGACCCCCCTGAGTCTTGCCCCTCCTTCCGGCGGGCTTTAGGACCTGGCTCCCTATCCGGGCTACCTGCTGTGCCGCTCGCCTGTACATTTGAACTTGGCGCGCGCGCCCAGCCGGTAACTTTCCTCTTGACCGTTTCCTCGCTCTCCGATGGAGGCGTGGTCAATCCTGACTCATCTCCTCTCGCTGGTGGTGAAAACACTGGTCCCGATGCCTGGGACTCCTCCCCCCCCCACTGCGCTCTGGTGGGGAAGCTGGTCCTGATTTCCAACTGCTGCTCTGGGAGTCCCCGCTGGCCCCTTCCTTCTGGGGTTTCCCCCTTGGCACCCCCCTTGCCCTGGCCATCGGCGCTCCCTTCTGTGAATCTTCCGATTCGCTGGAGAGGCTCATGGAATCCCTCTGATCACTGTCACCGCCTACGCTCCCCTCGGATTCCTCCCCCTCGCTCTCCATTTCCTCCCTCTCCTGTGCCTCCGCTCCTGAGCCCCTGACACCTTCCCAAAAGGGAAAACTGCAAACAAGCTTAGGAATGTCTTTTGCTATGCAGAGCCTTCAGCTAGGCACTCATATTAGAATTAATTACAGTGGTACCTCGGGTTAAGTACTTAATTCGTTCCGGAGGTCCGTACTTAACCTGAAACTGTTCTTAACCTGAAGCACCACTTTAGCTAATGGGGCCTCCTACTGCTGCCGCGCCGCCGGAGCCCGATTTCTGTTCTCATCCTGAAGCAAAGTTCTTAACCTGAAGCACTATTTCTGGGTTAGCGGAGTCTGTAACCTGAAGCGTATGTAACCCAAGGTACCACTGTATACAGTTATCTTATAGCACACCAGCCAAGTGCCCCAGAAAACAACACATGTCATTCTGTTATTTCACGCAAAATTATGGCAGCCATTTGGGGTGCCATGATCTTGTACACTCTCACACTGGACTCTCAGCCCGAAAAAACCACGCTTTTTTGGGGGGGCTGCGATTTCGCAGCACAAGATCTCAGCTCAAAAAAGCACTTTTTCAGGGCGAGAGCAAGGTGTGGATCATGTGATTCACCCAGGAGCATGTCCTAGAAGACACACATCCCAGTTTTGGGTCTCCAAAAGTTGGACAGTACATTATAGTACATGTCTACTCAGAAGTCTCTTTGTGTTCAATGGGGGTCTAAGGCTTGAATCCTTGCTCTGCCTTGAAGCTCACTGGCATTGGAGACCAGTCACTGCCTCTCAACCTAACCTACCTTACAGGGTTGTGGGGATTAAATGAGGAGGGGAAGCTACATATGTCACCTTGAGAAGATATGTTCCTTGGAGAAGATGGTGGGATATAAATGCATGAAATAAATTAAAACAAATAAGGCAAAAGTGGAAGCATATAAGTCTTGTCAGATGTCTATCAATGGCTACTTGCCACAATAACCATATACTACCTCTAATGTCAAGAGAAAGTATGCATCTAAATACCAATTGCTTGGAATCACTAGTTGAAAGAGGGCTTTTGTGCTCAGGTTCTGCTTGCAGGTTTCTCAGTGGAGCATCTATGAGAACAGGATGCCAGACTAGGTTGGCCTTTGGCCTGATTCTTAAGTCAAACAGAAACAGAGCAGAGACACACTGAAATAGAAAAGGGAGATCCTTAAAGTTGCCTGAGCATATGAACAACTTAGAGCCTATTTGTACTAAGCCTTTAGCTAGAGTTCCAATGAAACAGCTACTTAGAAAGAACATGTGTCTTTAAGGAGAGGCCTCAAAACTTGCATTCATTTCCCCCCAGATTCTGCAGGTCTGTTTTTTGGTTTATTTCACTATGCCTATCATGCAGACGTGCCACTTACCCAAACAGGGAATTTTGAGTCTGCATAGGCAAGGGAGGGCACAACCATTTCCCACACTGATCGATCTGCCCTTTGCATTCTTGTCAAATGATTACTTCGTGTCATGCAGTTTTCAAAGAACATCTGGCCTTCAACTTACCCTCCTCTCTCAACCCCCACCCGGTTGTTGCCTATTTTTCCTCTTATTCGTCATGAAAAAGAAATCCTAAATCCCATCATGACAGGACCACACCAGGTGCCTGATATAACTTCAAGACATTGCTTTGCAAAACACTCCATTGCTTATTTTTGACTCATTAATTTCCCTCCCAGAAGCAGAACTGAGCTTTTATTTCCTCAATTCCTCATTCACGCAATCATATTTTCTTCTTTTAAAAAACACAAAACTGTAGAATTTAGTATTATTTCTTTTCAGGGTGGGAAACCCAGCTGGTGGCAAAGGAAATTGGTCTTCTCCTTCCCAGGGCTGTGTATTTCTTACAATAATTTATTTACTTCACAAAATTTATACACCACTTGAGTATAAAGAAAAAGACCCCTCAAAGCGGTTTACAAAACAGATGTCAAAAAAACGCACCCAAGAACAATAATTTAAGATATTTGAAAAGTTCAAATAACAATAGTCTAAGAACAGATTAAAACTCACATGAACTTTCTAAGCGTCATCTGGGCAGGCTTTTCTAAACAAGAATCTTTTTAGCAGGCACCAAAAAGAGTACAGTGAAGGCGCCCACCTGATATTAAAAGGTAGGGAGTTCCAAAGTGTAGGTGTTGCCACAGCTGTGGCACCTCTAACAGCTCCAGTTCTGGGTAAGGCAAACATTTCTTACAGGGACATGAAACCTTCATGCCTGGGTATTACCAGAAGAACTGCAATGTGCTGAAGGTGGTGTTTTTTCCCCTAAAAAAAAATGTTTAGGGGTGCTCTCATTTTGATTCAAGAAAATCACCATTTTATAGTTCTAATGGGGAAAGATAAATACAGTAAATTGACAAAAGTATGAAGATTCACAAAATGTTTAGTGATATGTGTAAACCCCCCCCCCCCAAAAAAGCATGGGCTGAGGGCTGGGGTGGTCTCAAATCAGGATGCCCAGCAGGCAGGCACCTTTCTTCCTGCATCATTGCTTCCCTGTTTCCACTGTGAGCCCAGCAGAATGAGGGGTTGTCCACACTTTTGTTTGTCCCATGCCTAGAAAGCATGGGTTTTCTGCTTGTTCCATGCTTTCTAGGCAAGAGTCCAAGTGGTTATTCATTTGTCCCACCACTTTCTCTGGTGGAAAACACCTCTGCTTAATGATGAATGAGAGCAAACATAGACAGCAGGTTTTCCCCCAGGGAAAGCAGCAGAACAAGCGGACTTCAGAGACTTCAAAGTGGTTTACATGGCTCTCCCCCTGCCTGTTTTATCCTCAAAACTTCTCTGTGAGGTAGGTTTGGCTGACAGACGATGACTGGCCCAGCATCATGGCTGAGTGGGAATTTGAACTCTGTCCTCTTAAGTTGCAGTACAACTCTCTAACCACTACACCACAAGGGCTCTTAGGTTACCCTGGAGCAGACCCAGCTGCTAGCCTGGGTCAGTGAAGTGTGCATTCAGCACCTGTTTGGGTGCATGATCCCAGAGTCTATTTGCACTTGGGCAACAGGGTCATGTTTGCTGAACATATGCCTCTTATGTTATCTATCCAACCCAGTACTGTCCACTCTGACTGGCAGCAGCTCTCCTTTAGACTGAAAATACTGGGATTTCACTTAGGCCCTCTTCTGCATTCAGAGCATGAACTCTGCCATTGAGTTTATACTCTCTTCCCTCCACCTGAAAGTTCAGTGCTTTTCTAGACTTGAGTGTGTACGTCTCCATCTTTGAAATCCCTCTGTATGAATTAACACTTGCTTTCTTGTTGCGATGTAAATGGAATTCTCCCTCCTACCTAGAATTTTATTTCCTGTATGTGACTGTTGTCCCCCCCACCCCGCCACCCATGGGAACACTGGGAGTACTGATCCTTGGTACCTGCTATTGCAGCCAAAGAAAAAATCTTCAAAAAATGAATCCCCCAACATGAAATGAAAGCCACCAAGTTTCCTGTAGGTTCACAAAATTTTAAGGGCAACAAGATTATAAGAGTAGTACAAATTCAAAAGACAGCAAAACTAGTAAGTGCAAGGCAGATCTACCACCGCTCCATGAATAATGAATGTAAATTTTATTCGCTTGCTTGTGAGATAACAGTTTGTGGGTGAGGGAAGTCGGGGCACATGTGATCAGCTCACCTTGGTGCTTGCTGTTGCCCTACCACACTGTCATTTGGGCATCAGCTATCATATATGCTTGCTGAACACTTTGTTTTATTTAATAAATGCTTTATAAAAAAAATTGAGAAATCAACAAACAAATTTAACTAAATACAACTTAACAGTTATTACATCAATACTGAAAACAGCTCCAGTGAGTTCCAAAGGAGCCTTCAGACATATACCATAGCAAATCGACTATAAGCCTCTACAAAGATTTTCATGCAGTTGCAGTGGTCTTCAAGTTTTGTCGTCCCTGTGTATATATAGGACTAAAAGTTGCCAGACTGCATAGAACAATAATGGGTCCAACTTCCCTTGGGCAGCATGCAGGTGACCAGTCCATTTTTCTGCTAACCCACAGTCTATGGAATAGTTTGCAGGACAGAAAAGACAAACCAAATGCAGTTCTTCGGGATCAGGAAACCAAATGAATCTGAAAATGCCACAGTGTCTACAAATTCTCACTTGAACTTTATCCTAGTACACGGTCTAATTTTGTGAACACCTATGATGATCATGTGCAGCAAATTTTGGTGGAATAAATTCAACAATTTTGAATTTCCCCAAAGTAACCATCAAAGAAAATTATGCACCTATCATTATGCATGGAAAGTTGCCAGCAAAGAAATAATTAACCACCAGTGGGATCATCTGCACTTCCACTTGCACCTAGAAAACACAGGCTGGAAACACAGTTTTCCACCTGGCCCATGCTTTCTAGGCACAGGTCCAAGCTCTTTGCCCTTCGCCCCCCTCTTTCCAAGGAAAAATACACTCTTTAGTGAAAGATCAGAACAAATGGCAATCTGGGGAAAACCCGAATTGTTGTTTGCTTCAACTGAACGCTAAAGATCAATTTTCCACAGCAAAAAGCAGAGGGAAAAGAGGAAGTGTGAATGAACCCTCAGTGTTCTGTTTTTGTTGCAAGCTGTTCCTTTATGCATTACTGTAATATCATCATATTTTTGTGTTAAAGGAACAAGTGATTGGAAAAGCATATCTGCTAGTTTAGAAAGACATGAGAGAAGTAGTGAACATCTGGAAAATTTTCAAAAGTGGAAAGATCTTGGATTTAAAAAGAAGACAACTGATGAAGGAAACATGCACCTTACTAAACTAGAAGAGAAATATTGGCAGCAAATGTTAGAACTAACTACTTGTAAAATATTTAGCTATGAATGAACACCTTTGAAGAATAAGGGAAAATGAGAAACGTACTCACCATCTTGGAAAAGACATACAGAATTAATATGACAGTGAAACCACTGAGTGAAACCAGAGGTGCTGGGCAATGATAGCTCCTACATACATAACAAAGTTGATGTCTTAAAATCATTGCATACCCTCCAACATGACAAAGCGGAAATCCAGAAAGTGTGTTTTCTGGGGCTGACTCACGTTACCGGCACAAGATTGTGGTCCCGAAAGACATGTTTTCAGGAGAGCACGGTGCTCAAAACCACGTTTTGGGGTGCTACATGTGGTTGTGGCCCCCCAAAATCACTTTCTTCAAGGCGAGATCACAGCATAAGATTGTGGCACCCAAAATGGGTGCGATGCTCTCATGTGAAAAAAGGGATACTCCAGTTTTACTGGGACAGTTGAGGGATATGCCATTGTGCTGTTAGTTAGGTGACATATATGATGCATTAACTAAAATATCTTATGATGCTAAGTTAACAGGGTTTTCTGGAAATGCCTTACAAGGAGATGCACTAGGCCTTATCAAAGGCATTTCTAATTTCATTCCTGTGGTTTCTGTTGTGTGGAGCAAACTTCAAGATCAATCTCACTAGCAAAATTCTTCAAGCAAAAATACATGATGCCATTAACCATATATGAGAAACAAAAGTTTATTGTAAACTGTAGGATTGAGGAAGGATTCGAAAAAGTACTGGTAGATGCACATGAATCTGCTGAAGAATTCCCAGCATTTTTTTTTAATTAGATGGGCTCTATCTGAGAAAAAAGAAGTAGCAATTTGCATAAGAAATGGACAATGAACCTATCCAAAATCTTAAAGAAAAATTCAGAGAAAACTTTTATTTTGTAGTTCTTGACACTGCAGTACAATCTCTTGATGAAAGAGATGCTTCACACAGATGCTTAAGTTCATTTCTGTATTTGGCTTCTTCTGCAATATTCACCTTTTACTGTATAGTGATGTAAAGGACTTCTGACAGCCCAAGAAATCAGCTCTTTGTACATCATGCATTCAAGTTGCACAGGTTCCCACAACGGATTGTGTCCGATAGAGGAACACAGTTCACCTTGCAGTTCTCGAAGAAGCTCTTGCAGCTTCTCGAGGTGGAGTACTGAAGAGTCAGGGACTGGACAAAGGAGGAGGAAGAGTGGTGGAGACCACCTCTCTATCCTGGCCCTTCGAGGGAGGAGGAAGAGGAAGAGGTATAGATTTAAAACATTGGCGTGCTCAGAGGCAGATGAGTGGGAAAGTTGGAAAATAATGGGAGAGAAGGAGCAGGCAGAATCAGGGCAGCAGCTGGCTGACACATTGTCACTAGAGATGAAATCAGCTATGATTAAATGGGCACAAGATGTTGGACATAACATTATGATGGCTGACTGGGAACAGTTATGGACCACAGGTATGAAGTTTACGGCATGTAATGCCTTAAGAGAGAATATAATGCAAATGATCTACAGGTGGTACATGACACCAGTCAAGCTTGCAAAAATTTATCATTTGCCCGATAATAAATGTTGGAAATGTAAAGAGACTGAAGGTACATTCTTTCACCTTTGGTGGTCATGCCCAAGGATTAAGACTTTCTGGGAGATGATCTATAATGAAATGAAAAAGGTATTTAAATATACCTTTCTGAAGAAACCAGAGGCCTTTCTCCTGGGCATGGTCGGCCAATTGGTGTCAAAGAAGGATATTATGTATGCTACAACAGCAGCAAGAATACTTATTGCAAAGTACTGGAAGACACAAGATCTACCCACCCGGGAAGAATGGCAGATGAAGTTGATGGACTACATGGAACTGGCGGAAATGACTGGCAGAATCCGAGACCAGGGAGAAGAGTCGGTGGAGGAAGATTGGAAGAAATTTAAAGATTATTTACGGAAACATTGTAAAATTAATGAATGTTAGAAGGATGTTGGAATGAAGTTATGTGGTTTTAGCAGAAATGTTATAAAGGATTAAGTAAAAATAGACTGTTAATTGGTGAAAGGAGGGAAAGTAAAGTTAGATTATATCAAGATAAATTACAGGACAAAAGCTGGGAAAGATGGAAAGGATTTGCTGAAATAGCTAACCGAACTAGAATACTAAAAAGGGAGGTGTGAGGAGGTCAAGGAAACAAGCAAATGAAAGATAGGTTAAGGGAAGGTTTGATGTGTTTTTTTAATTGTTTCTATTTTTCTGTTCTTTTTTCCCTTTTCTTTTTCTTTTTTCCCTTATTGTGATGTGCTGCTTTGTTTTTGTTTAACATGGTGTTTTTACTTTTACTTTTTGTAACTTTCAAAACTTTAATAAATATTATTTTCAAAAAAAAGGAAAAAAAGACACATTGTCACTAGAAAGCATTCCAGACCCACCATCTCCCAGAACCCGGCAAGCCTCAAAAGTAGGAGAGCAAAGAGCTAGAAGACAGAGGGCACTTAGTGGCACCCATAGAGGAGATGATGATAATGATGACAAATGAGGAAGTAGGAGAGAAGGGGGATGGAGATTCACTTGGGACAACACCATTATCCAAAAGGCTGGGTTCTATAGGCTCTCCCTGAAAAGCTTGAAATAAAAAAGGATTGTAAGAAACTTTGCCTTATCTTTATACTTCCCTGGGCAATCATCCAGGAGCTGCTGACAGCACCCTGGCAAGTGAGCCCCCTTTGCTCTGTCCCAGCTCCGGCCAACCTAGCAGTTCGAAAACATGCCAGTGTGAGTAGATAAATAGGTACTGCTGTGGTGGGAAGGTAAACGGTGTTTCTGTGCGCTCTGGCACTTGTCACAGAGTCACGTGCACCAGAAGCGGTTTAGTAATGGTGGCCACATGACCCGGAAAGCGGTCTGCAGACAAATGCTTGGCCTGAAAGTGGAGATCAGCACCATGCCCAGTAGTCAAATTTGACCGGACTTAACCATCCAGGGGTCTTTTAGCTTTTTTTTACACCAACCCAAATTATAGAACACTATGTAAATTTAGAGCAAGTTTTACACAAGAACTCCATAGGCAGTCCAGCTGCTGAATTATGTAATGAATTAAAAGTTATTGGAAGATGACTTTGGAACCATGCACCACCACAATAGCCCTGTTTCCAGATGCAGAAGCAAGATGGTGCATGTTGTAATCTTCTTTTGGTTAGTTTCCCAGAGGCTCCTATTAATCCTCTTCTTTCCATTCAAAGTGCTGCAGCAAATATCATTTTCTTGGTGCATCAATCAGACCATGTTTCTCCTCTTCTGCAGTCACTTGAAGACTACTTCATAAACTTATTTTACTTTTAAATAGGCTTGCCATATGTCCGGAAAATTCCAGACATGTACAGAAATCAGATGCCTAAAATATTGATGCAGTCGCCATGACCCTAGCTTTTAAAAAAAAATTCCGGGGGAGGGGGGGTCCAGTTTTTTTTAATACTTTTTTTTAATCCTATCAGAGCTGGGCAGAGTGGCCATCCAGATGTGCTGGGCAATGATAGCTCCACAGTGTCACGGTCCTGAGATGGGAAAGCCGGTGGGTCTCCTCCGCCAGGGGTGGTGGTTATTTATAAACCCCTGCTAAGTGTGCCTCATCTGCAGTTCGGGGCAGAAAAAACTTCCGCATTTTCTGTTTTCCTCCTTGAAATCCACAGCCAATGGGGAGGGACCAGAGATGTTTCTGCTGCTGGCAGTTGCCTTCCCCGCCGAAGGCAGCCAGTGCCTTTGAGGGTCCCCCTCCCACAATGGAATGAGCACAGCCGGACGGAGCATGCCAAACTGGAGGGGCTAATGGTGGGAGGCTGCACCACATTCCTACTCCTCCCCCCAAAAAATGTTAATAAACAAGCCAGGTAAAAGGAATGCCTCTTCCCATCTGAGTGAAGCTCAACAACTTTGGGGGTGTCAGGAATTTTACTTTTTGAAATATACTTTTTAAACCTCTTTATGGCCAGTCTCCTTCCCAACTCTTGTCCTTGGTACTCCGCTCTAGGCCTGGTTGCTGTCTTCATTCTTCTAACTCTGTTCTTGTTGTCTAAGAATTCCTTGCTCTTCTTGTGAGATGATGAGGAGCTAAAAGGATTACTCAAAGTCTTAATAAGACCAGCAATAACAACTGAATTAAATACATCAGAAGTGGAAAGTTAGCAAGGAAGTGGTTGGGAGACAAGGGGTCACTGAAGGAATATGGGGAGATTGCAGAAAATGTGAATGAATTATTGGGGTTGGTCTTCACTGCAGAGGTTGTTGGGCAGATACCAAAAGACAAACCACTTTTATTTTTTAAATGTTCCTGAAGAATCATCTCAGATAAAGCTGGCAAGACTTGAAGTTTTAGGACAAACTGACAAATTAAAAATAAGTCACTAGACCTAGATGGCATACAGAAGAGAGGTGTTATATAATTCAAATATGAAATTGCTGTTCTTTTTTCATTTTCATTTTTAATTGAACTTTTCACTAAAAACAAAGGTCTGGAAAACAGTTAATATGATGCCAATTTTTTAAAAAGGGATCTAGAACAGGAAACTGCCAGAAAACAAGAGGGCTGTTAACCTGACATCTGTCCCAGATAAGTTTCTCCTACAAGTTTCTCCTAAAAGGAGACAACTTAAACTTATTTGAGAGTATCAACAAGCAAAATCCTTGGCAAAGTCTCACACCAAAGGCTTTTGAGTAAACCTAGCTGTCATTTGGGTTAGGGGGATGGGAACTGTTCTGGATTAGAAACTACTTTTAATAGTGAAGCATGAAGCAAAGGGAATTTGCATATTTTGGTTTTAAAAGTGCAGTATTAGCAGCAATAGTTGCGGAACTACTTCTATTAGTAAAAGTACAGTTCTCACAGTTAGGGGATGATTCTCACAATTAGTGCCGCTATTTAAATTACTCGTAAAATATCTAGAGTCAGAGTTGAAGACTGAAGTGATCAAGTTTGAAAACAATACCAAATGAATGAGTTTCCTGCTTTCTACAACTGGGGTACTCCACATGATCTTTCACTTATCCACATCTCTAATGTGTAAGTCTCTATTTTATAAGCAAAAAGTACAAACATACAAGCTAGCTAGCTAGCTAGTAACAGCCATGAACCATGGTTACTATTGGATGTAAATGAACAGAACAGCCTAGGTGGTAACCTGTTTTGTCTATTACCCACCCTTGTGTTATATAAGAGGCATTACCTAATAAGGATTATATCATCTTCCATGAGAGCATACTCCAAGGCAGCTAGTAACAAAGGCAGGGCAC
This sequence comes from Podarcis gaigeae, assembly GCF_964106915.1. NCBI lineage: Eukaryota > Metazoa > Chordata > Lepidosauria > Squamata > Lacertidae > Podarcis > Podarcis gaigeae. The sequence goes on along the minus strand of NC_139691.1, from coordinate 22,015,104 downwards.
TAGTCAGACATGACTGATATTTGGCAGCAGAGGGCAAGTTGGGACCAAAGATCTCCCTCCAGTACAGAGCCACCAATTGAGTGTGAGCATTGGCACTGCCGCGCCCTCCATACCACTAATTAATTCACCTTCTGGGATTTGTCTTTTGGCTCAGCCATCTGGCTTTGGGGTCTAAGCCAAGTACACCTGCAACTTCCATTGACCTTCAATCCGCAGGAGCTATCCAGATGTTGGGTCTTTTGCTCCGTCAACAAAGAACACACCTTAGGCTTCACATGTGTTATGGTAGTAGATGCCAATTTTTGCTATTTTTTAAGGAACCGCCCCACAATCATTTTTAGCACCACTACCACAGAAGTGAAAAGATGAAGGAAGTCTGCAGTTTTGGCCGTTTCAGAGACTGAAAGCTACTTTCAGCAGTTTATACTGAATGTTTTCCTTTTGAACTTTACTATGCACAGGCAGACTTTCCAACACTTTGTACTCCTTGTTTTTCACTTCGATTCATCAGGACATGGTAAAATACAGGTATCCATATGTGTAGCATTGTATTCTTAAGAGGAAAACTACATGAAAACAAAGCTTTGTACAGGACTGTATCTTCCTATATGCATAACAATGTAATGCAGTCATCATACAGCCTCATTGAAGAATTTGTAGTGCTGCATCATGTTCTTTGATTGGCATGAAGTCAGGGGAGGAGATGGGAGGGGAGGGAAGCAAAACAGAAGGTATGATGCATAACAGCAGTGGTCATGGCATGGGAGCAAGAAGGGAGAGACACTGAGAGGGGAAATGTGATGGTTGAAAACAATAGCAGACATTTGAGCAATGCAGGGATGAAGGAAACTAAGAGGAAAATTGTGCTTTTAAACAATGACAGAGGTTTGAGTAAAGTGCTTTGGGATATCTGAGGTCTCTGCATCCTTTATCTCTCTCAAATGAGGCAGCTGAGGAATAGAAGAGGGAGACATTTGGGTACAGTGAGATGAGGCAGCTGAGGAATAGAAGAGGGAGACATTTGGGTACAGTGAGATGAGGCAGCTGAGGAATAGAAGAGGAAGACATTTGGGTACAGTGAGATGTGAAAAACACTGAAAGGAAAAAGTGGCTGCTTTAAACAGGTTTGAATAAAGCAGGGATGGAAAGACACAGAGGAAAAATGCATTTTAAGTAACAGCAAAGGTTTTAAACTTATTCCTCTTCTACTGCTCAGCTGCCTCGTATGAGGGAGATAAAGGATGTGGAGCCCTCAAATATTCCATAGCCCCTTCCCACAATGTGTTTCTCTCCTGGTGCTATGTCTTCATCATGAAGTTCCATGTACAGTGCAGTAATGCAGAAGAGTTAATTTATTAATAAACAGACACCCATGTAAATACTACTAAATTAAACCTTCTCTACACTGCTAACAGTAAAGCACACAAATACTGTCTTTTTTGCTCTATAAGACTCACTTTTTCCCTGCTAAAAAGTAAGGGGAAATGTGTGTGCGTCTTATGGAGCGAATGCAGGCTGCGCAGCTATCACAGAAGCCAGAACAGCAAGAGGGATTGCTGCTTTCATTGCGCAGCGATCCCTCCTGCTGTTCTGGCTTCTGAGATTCAGATTTTTCTTCTTCTTGTTTTCCTCCTCCAAAAACTAGGTGCTTCTTGTGGTCTGGTGTGTCTCATAGAGCAAAAAATACAGTACATATGAGAGAAATGCAATATATAATAATCAAGACAGCAAATTTATTGAGAGGTGGGCTTTGTTTTTACATTTTTGAAATGAAAATGTAAAAGACGGTATTTTTCCCTTTAATTTAGTCATGGTACTATACAGTTGTGAGCTTTCTTTTGCTATGTTATACCTTTCCCCATTCACATGTCATTCTCTTATATTTTCTTATATTTGGTTATATAGTTACTCTCCCTTTTGAAAATAGACATAATTTTAGAAAGATTATCTCAGAGTATATTAGGGAAAACACCTATAAACTTATATATAGATGGTACAGAACCCCCACACAGCTTTCCCACATAACCTCCAGGCCATTCACATGCTGCAGAAGACATTCACTAAAAGGAATATATGTCCACCTTTGCTGAGACTGCCCAGTGGTTAAAGCATTTGAGGATGTAGTATTGGATGAAATATCAAATATTTGGGGAGATTGCTTTTGCCCTAGAACTGGCCCTTCTTACAAGAGTGACATTATACAGCTTAAGCATGAAGAATTGCTAACATTTCACCCAGCAGCTGCACATCTGGCAATAGCTCCAACTTGGAGAGATTTACAGGACCTTACCCTTGGACTATGGTACAGGAATGTAGGAAGGTCCGCAATGGCAGAGAAGACAACCCACAACATCAAAGTTTCTCATGGGAAAGAAAAAACAGATTCATTCTTTGGAAGCTTTCTGCATCAAAAATTATGGACTTACAGATAAACTTCCAAAGACAAAAATGTGAATATGGATGTTATGTCTAAACACAAGATCGCCCACTGATGAAGCTTTTCCTTTATGATAACGCCTCCCATGCCTCAACATCTGGATCTCAAACTTCCCCCTACTTACGATTTCAAAATCCAACAGTTGGATGTGGCTTGCCATGAAGCCAAATGGTGGCCTAATTTTGAGTCTCCACTATCCTTGGGATTAAAATGGCTCTGGACATCTGCAAAAACACTGTTTCCTACCTTCTGAGCACTCTCTGAAATGTAATGCTGTGGGGCTTACTTACTGGAGATCTAATGAAGCTTGACCTCCAGAACAGTCTGGAAGCTGATTACTCAGAACTGTTAGACAAAGCTGGTGAGGAAGACATGGCACCTGGTGTTTCTAGACAATAAGGCAGTGTTGGTGAACTTATGGCACGCGTGCCAGAGAGGGCATTCAGAGCCCTCTCTGTGGGCATGCGTGCCATCGCCCCAGCAGGGCCATAGCTTCTGTGCCGGGGGTGGGGGAGAAGGAAGAGAGGAGGGCTCGCGTCATCCAAAGCCTGTGGCACCAAGGCCTGGTGAGTGAGTGGGGGGCTGAGCAGGCACTGACTTTTGATGTGCCAGGGCCTCCCACCAGTCTGTTTTTCCTACTCTGGAGTAAGCCGCCTTGAGTTCAGGAGGGCTTAACTCCCAAGTCAGTAAGCACATAAAAAAGGCAACCTAAGAAGGCACTACTGGGTTCACTGGGCTTTCCCACAGAAGCCAACAGAGAAATTCATTCCATGGAGGCTGTAATCAAACGGCAGCTGAAGAAACAGCAAAATATAATAATAATATATTATTTATACCCTGCCTATCTAGCTAGGTTTATTTATTTATATGTGCGCATGCCAACAATCATTATCTCATATCAAAACTTGGGAGACGGTGGCTCTTAGTACAGCCCTCCAGTGTACACTAGTGGCCAAAATTGTGGAACCTTCTGGGAAAAATGTATTTCCGAAGTTTGATGGCTCATAACACCACTTTGTTTTGGAGTAATACCAGTGCTTTTTTTCTGTGGGGACGCAGGGGGATGCATACCCCTAAATATTTTGTGAATTTAACAGGACAAGAAATTCACTGTATTTATTTTTCCTGATTTGAACTGTATTTACTTTTCCCCAGTGGTGATTTTCTTGAGTCAATATGAGACTACCCCTAAACATTTTTTAGAAAAAAGCACTGAGTTATACCAGAAATTTATATATCAATGGAAAGAAAATTTAATGAAGAATGTAATGCAATAACTTTTATGAAGGATTATTTATTACAACAGCAGTCATAAAGAAGAAACATGAAACACAGAGAAAAAATGAGATATGCAGGTTAAACTGCCGTGTTGGCACTTTGCGATAAATAAGTGGGTTTTGGGTTGCAGTTTGGGCACTCATGTCTAAAAGGTTCGCCATCACTGCAACAAGGCATGAAAACTTCTAATGGTTCCAAGGAGGAGAGGGATTCAGAGAAATTTGTTGGCAAAATAAGCCAGGTTCTAGCAAATCAGATTTGTCTGACATGACTTGTTTTTGAGAAACACGTAGTGGGTCTCAGTAATCACAACATTTTCTAAGTGCTCACAGACTGGCCATTTAATTATCTGGTATCGATGTCAAGCTGACTGGTCAACAGTTGCCTGGGTTTTCTCCCCACTCCCTTTTGAAGATGAGGGCAACATTTGTTTGCCTCTGTGTCATTTATTAAATATTTTTAATTTTATTGAGATTATTATAATAACAACCATAATAACGTATTATATGTAAAAAAGAAAACAGAAAGAAAAGAAAAGGGAGAAGAGAATGTGTTAAAACATTTTTAAAAGCAGAGGAAAACAGCAGTAACAAATTAACCATAACATATAATTAAGGTTACAAAGCTATATCATATATATGTAGATGTATCAACTATGTAGACAATTTTTATATATAAAATGCAGACAATGTAGATGTATCAACTTATTGTTTCCCTGAAGTATATGTTAATCCATACGTCACTATGGTCTTGACAAATACATTCCAAATATCATTAAATTTATCAATGCATAATCTTCGTCTGAAGGCAATTCATTCATGGGTTGCAACTCTTTCTTCTGTATAATGAAACCCAAGAGGAAATAATAACTTCCTCCGAAGATTCCTAGCACTTCCACTTCATCAACCAGTTCCTTCTTGCTGGTGAGGACCAGGTCCAAGATTGCTTCTTCCACCTTCTGGGAAATGAAATTGTCAGCAAGTTAAGCTGGGGAATTTGTTGAACCTTAAATTATTGGCAGAGTTTGAGTTCCAACAGATATTGGGGTAGTTGAAGTCTCCCATGGCTATTGTATCCATTCTTTTTGGAAGTTTGGTAATCTGTTAAAAAGGCATTATCCAAATCTTCAATCTGGCTTGGTGGTCTATAGGAGACACCCATAGTAAGGTCACTGTTGTTTCTCTCTCCTACAATATTTACCCATATACTCTTAATCTTCATTGCATACTCCAGGTCATGTTATCTCCACATCCTTTGCATACAGTGCTGCTACTCCTACCTTCCTCTTTGGTCTATTCCTTTTGAACAGTTATGCCATTTAGTTTCTGTATTCCTGTCAAGAGTCTCATCCCACCAGATTTCAGTAATGCCATCCAATATTAAAAGCTACAATTCATCTTGTTTAATTCCCACACTCTGTGCATTATTATAGAGACAAGTGAAGTCATGAATAATTCCCTCCAGGTGCTTCCTTCTTATAGTTTCCTGCCCTTTAGCAGGTTTCTGTAGCACCACCTCAGTTTCCTGTGTATCAATGAAGCTATTATCCTTAGCACCAAGTGTTCCCCTGTCATATATAGTGTAATCCCCCACCCCCATCCTCAGGATTTTAGTATAAAACTCTCCTATTGAGGTTTGTGCAACCCATCTCTTGCCAGAAGTCCTTCCTCAAGGAAGCAGAGACCATGGTCCTAGATGCCAATCTTTTTCTGACATCACCTGCACAGGTTTACTTCCAGTATTTCCCTCTCTATTCCTAGGCCACAACCTTCAATAGGAAGGAGTGATGGGAGAAAATCTGTGCCCCAAGGCCCTTCAGTTTCCTATATAGTCCCTTGCTATAAGTTGAAGCCTGTGTCTGACAGTATTGTTTGTACCCACATGAATCAGAAGGAAGGGATGGTGGTCAGTGGGCTTTATATGACTTTGCAACTTATCTGTCACATCATGAAACTGTGCACCTGGAAAGCAGTGCAGATGTCAGGACGTCATGTTAACTCTGCAAACTGCTGCCTCTGTTTCCCTCAGTAGGGAGTCGTCTGCTGCTGCCATCTGTCTCCTCCTCCTCTGGGAAGTGGCAGGGCAGTTTATTTAGTTGTTTATTTCCTTGACATCTGACAGGAGGGGTTCCACAGGGCAGTCGCAACTAATGCCTTACCTTTCCTGAAAGCTTCATGGGCTTGCATTAGCAAAATAAGTAATCAACTTCTACAACTGACCTTCTGAATATGGCATAAATGGCAATCACATTTGGCTTCTTTGTTGCTGCCTTTAGCTCTTATCTTAGATCACCAAGTCTTTTGCTGTAATGATAAATAGCACCAGTTCCTATTGTGGAGAAAAAGGGGAAATCTATTCAGTTAAATATATATTTGCCCAAAGGCAAATTTCGGGGGGAAACTCACTTATGGACAAACTAAAAAATGTTCCATATAAGTGGCACCATTAATACCAGACCTTGGGTGCAAGCCTGAGGTCTGCAGTGCCTCAGTGAGCTGGGAGAAGGGGGAAATAGTCGCCCTTTCCAGGTTACTTCCTCAGCCAGTCACCACGGTATTGATGGTCCAGCTTCCTGGGCGTAGCCAAGGGGGGCAGGAAAGGGCAACTGCCCCCCCTAAATCAATAAAAAATTAAAAATACATAGCTAACTAAGGTTCTGCCCCCCCCCCAACAAGTGACCTGCCTCCCCAACAAAAACCCTGGCTGTGCCCATGTCCAGCTGGCAGTTAGATTAGGAGTGGAGTGGCTCATGGTCACTCAATGAGCCTTGTAGCTAAGTGCAGACTTGAATCCATTTCTTTCCCACTTGAATGCTTTGACCTGGATGAAGAGAAACAGCAAAATCTTACGTATGTCTACTCAGAAATGTCCCTTAGACTACAATCTATGATAACAACACACAGCTTTTTTTTTTTTTTACAACATTCATATATAACAGACCAAAGAATATTTGAGCAAAACAATGCACAGAGTAGCAGCTTCAATCAATGCAATACAGTACTAAAGAAGAAATTAAAACATCAAACATAACTGGGGCAGCTCTGATTAATATGGTTTTTCTAGCATCTTAATAAATCATATTCAAGTAGAATGAGCTTCTCCAAGACAGGCAAGTAATAATAATAGTTTGTGGCTTGATTATATTGCTATTTTATATACTTTATACATACAGAACAATTTCATTCACGCAGAACTCTTATGTGCGCATAACATTCACACACAGTCCAATGGCGACCAATAGTTTGATAGGGCTGCCCACTTGCTTCTCTATTGCATTATTGGATGCTGAGGGCTTGCTTTTTTAGAAATGTCTGGGCAACTGGAATGTTCATGAACATTCCATGATGCCTCATCATCTGAAGCAGTTTCCAACAACTCAAGCCAGAGTTCTCACAGCCAATAAGTATGGAGATTTAACTGCAGCTTGTGGTTTTCTTGATTGCCACCTCCAGTTCATCTGATTTAGGGGGCATATTGGATTTCTGCAAACCACTAATCTCCTGCAAATCTCTGTGTTCTGTGTTCCAATATGATATCTCATCCTTCTCACTGATGATAGTGAAATGCCTAAAAGATTTCTGAAAGCTATCCTTGACTCTGCAAATATGTACAAATATTTTTACATTTAGAAAATTGTGGCTGAGGCAAAACAATCTACCTAAGACCTCCCGGAAAAGTCACAGCTGAGCAGCTTTTCAACTCAACATTCGTTCATAGGCCAAGCCAGATACTGTCTGTCACACTTCATTGTCTTACAGTAAAACTTGGTAATTGCCTGTTAATCACCCTTTTTATCTTCCCTAACAAGAGTAATTAACAAGACAAATCCTTCCAGAGAACCAGACTTTCATTTTTCTCACCCAACACTTAAGCAGAGAGTGTTGTTTGCATCCATTAAAATGCTCCAGAACCACACAACCAATCCACACCAACAGCGTATAATAATTTTGGTCAGCTGTTAAAGAGTTTAGTTTCAATTAACAAACTTTCTTGAGTGTTCTTTAAGTGTTATGGCAGCAGAGTTATAGGTGTAATAAGCAGCAAAGATGCTTATAGCAGCACTCTGTGTGGTAGATTCAATCCTAGCACCAGTTCTATTATGGGACTACATTTGGACTAGGGTGTGACCGACTGATCACCTCACCTCAAAAAGGATATTGTAGACTTGGAAAAGGTTCAGAAAAGGGCAACCAAAATGGTCAATGGGATGCAGCAGTTCCCCTATGAGGAAATGTTGCAGCACTTGGGACATTTCAGTCTAGAGAAAAGGCAAATAAGAGGTGCTGTAATCATAGCTGTCAACTTTTCCCTTTTCTTGCGAGGAATCCTATTCGGAATAAGGGAATTTCCCTTAAAAAAAGGGAAACGTTGACAGCTATGGCTGTAATAGATGTTTATAAAATAATGCATGGCATGGAGAATGTTGGTAGAGAAAAGTTTTTCTCCTTCTCATATAACACCAGAACTATTGGACATGCAATGAAGCTGAACGTTGGGAGATGCAGGACGGATAAAAGAAGGTACCGGTACTTCTTCATGCAGTGCAGAATCAAACTATGGAACCTGCTCCTACAAGAGGCCATGATGGCTACCAACCTGGATGGCTTTAAAAGAGAATTAGACAAAATCGTGGAGGTGAAAGCTTTTAGTGACTACTAGGCACAGTTGCTATGCTCTGCAGAGGAAGTTTTAGGGTAGCACGACTAGTTAGGAACACAAGAGACTGAGGGTGCCAATTTTTTTCATTACACAGGGCAAAATTTGCTGAAATTTGAGAGCCCAGAGTCTACCACTGTGCTCTGCCTCCGTGGGAAGAGGCAGCAATGGTTCTGAATACCAGTTTCTGGAAACCACAGAGTGGGGAGGAGGCAAGAGAGTTCTCTTGCGCTTGGGTCTTCCTTGGTGGCTTTGGGGCATTATGTTGGTCATTCTGAGAACAAGATACTGGGCTAAAAGGGTGATTGGCTTTGCCCAGCAGTGCTCTTCTTATGTTATGATGCAATATTTTAAAAGCCAATCATGCCATCCCTCTTCACTGCTTTTTCTCCACCCCCATTCAAGCTAGTTAACAAGTGCATTAAAAAGGTCTGTGTGGCCCCCACCTTCAGGTATAGCATGTGCCACCTGGGGAATGGGCCTTTTTGGTAGTGGCTTTCTGATATGGAATGCTTTTTAGTGCCAAGTGTATGTATTTTTGGCACCAGGCAAAGATAACTTTTTATTTTCAAAGGCATTTCACTTATGTTCTTTAAAATGACTGGTCAGCTTTTTCTGTTTTCTAAGAATTATGCTTTAATTATTTTAATCCCCAAACAAAATATTATATTCACGTTCCAGAAGGCCAAGCTGTGCTCTTCAAGGATAAGGTGGTGGTGTAGAAAAAAATTACATGAGGATGATTGCTTTAGATATGCAAAAACAAACAAACACACCCAGAATATACTATCTTTGGTCTTAAAAAAAGATACCTAGGTAACAAAACAAAGGTGGCTCTGTCTGCTAAACTTACATTTTTGCTTATTTCTTCTGCATGGTGAAAGTTGGGAAGGACCCTGAGGGTTATCTAGTTGAACCACCTGCAATGCAAGATTTTGTTACTTTTGACCTAGTTCTCCCATCTGTTACAGTCATCTTGTATCATGATTCTGTCTTCTGCAGCATTAGCTACCCCTCTCAGATTGGGGTGATCTGCAAATTTGGTGAGCATCCCCTCAGTTCCTTCATCCAAGTCGTTTATAAAGACATTGAACAACAACAGGCCCAGGACAGAACCCAGCATCACCCCACTTGTCCCTTTTTCCAGGATGATGAGGAACCATTAGTGAGCATCCTTTGGGTTTGGCCAATCAACCAGCTACAAACCCACCCAACAGTAACCTCATCCAACCCAACATTTAGCAGCTTCCCTGCAAAAATATCATGAGAGATTTGTCAAAAGCCCTGCTGAAGTCAAGATACACTGCATCCACAGGAGTCCCTTGATCCACCAAACCTGTAGCTATATCAAAAAACGAAATGAGATTTGTCTGGCATGGCTTGCTTTTGAGAAATCCATGCTGGGTTTTAGTAATCAAAGCATTCTGTGTAATTCATTTCCTGTTGGTTATAATGCCCAAGGCTTTTTTCAGCTGGAAATCACTGGCACTCTCTGGCACATTCTGGCACCTCTCAGGTGGGCACCATTGCCATTCTAATGTGTTCATGGTGGGTTCGGGCTCCTCTTTTTCTAGAAAAATTGCACTGATAAGACCCCTTGTAGTAACAATAAAATTATACGCAAGACTGATCTAAAGAACACAGATTGAAGCACACAAGCTAGCCAGATTCAGCAGGAAATTAGCCAAGCTTCTGGCAGGCTCGTTAGTATGTGCTTTGTATATAAAGATTGAATACATCTTAGTGACTCCTACAATTCATAGACTTTGGCATCGTATAGTGTTTTGTCTTCCTGAGATACAGCCGCTGCTCCTCCAGCTTTTTCCATGTCTTCGTTGGTAGCAATTGACCCTAGAACCACTTGCAAACATAAGTCAATGTTTTCTTAACCTGAAACTGCCCTACTGTAAGGAACACTCACTATGCAGCTGCACTCTTAGTCAAAGCCTCCTGGGAGGCTGCAGTAATTACTAAACCTTTTCACTAGTGGAACTTTACCAATGTTAGTACAGTGCTCTCTGGTGGATTGATGTGAGAATCCCATTTAACTCAGCCCATCATTGCTGGTCTTAACAGGCAACACAGGGGGACAATAGAGGGGCTTTCAGCAATGATTCATTTGTTTTTGTCATAAAAACTTGTACACCGCTTGATTGTAAAAACAAACAAACCTCAAGGCAGTTTACAAGAAAGGTAAAACAATACAATTGCAAATGATTAAATGTAACAATAATTTAAAACTTTTCAGAAAGTTAAAATAACAATAGGCTAAAAGCAGATGTAAACTCTCCACCAAGTTTCTAAGCATGTGAGCAGACATGTCTTAACAAAAAGGCTTTTAGCAGCTGACAGGAAGATAATAGTGAAGGCAGGGACTTCCAAAGTGTAGGTAAAAGGTAAAGGGACCCCTGACCGTTAAGTCCAGTCGCAGACGACTCTGGGGTTGCAGCGCTCATCTCGCTTTACTGGCCAAAGGAGCCGGTGTACAGCTTCCGGGTCATGTGGCCAGTATGACTAAGCTGCTTCTGGTGAACCAGAGCAGCACACGGAAATGCCGTTTACCTTCCCGCCAGAGCGGTACCTATTTACCTACTTGCACTTTGACGTGCTTTCGAACTGCTAGGTTGGCAGGAGCAGGGTCTGAGCAATGGGAGCTCACTCCATCATGGGGATTCGAACCGCCAACCTTCTGATTGGCAAGCCCTAAGCTCAGTGGTTTAGACCACAGCGCTGCTCACTAAAATATCAAGTTTTTACAAATACAGAATAGGTGTCATAATGTAACATCTGTAGTGGTGCCAGTTCCACTGATCAAAGCGGTCAAGTGGGTATTTATGGGGTAAGATGATCTCGCAGGTAAACTGGTCCCAAGTTTACATACCAATAGTAACACCTTGAACTTCACCTGGCAGCCAGTTCAGATCTCTGAGCCCAGGTGTTGTATACTGACAAGGCCTCAGCATTCTGCACTCCCTGCAGCTTCTGGATCAATAAGGACTAGTGGGCTTAATAAAACAAGGCTTAAGCATTTACTCTTACACAATCATGGCTAGGCTTCTATTTGGTCCATAATGGCGACATGAGGATACGGGACAATAAATAACTTTCCAGAGCACCATCCACATAAATTACCTCGTTTCTCTCTTTCTCTCTCTCTTCATTTCCTTCAGCAGGAATAAAACTCTGTTTAAAATACATCACTTGCTTCTTAAGAGGAAAGTCTCGTTTAGGTTGCAAGGAAGAGTCACTGAATCGAAGAAAACATGCACGAAAGAATCTGATTCCCCCACCCCCATGCTTATTTGACCTCCACAGTATTTAGTTACTCCTGATTTTAGTGCAGTCAGAATTAGTTTTCCAGCTATACGAGTAACTTTTCACTATACAAATGTGACAATTTGGTGATAAGGTGAAATGTTGCAAAGTGCTGCTTTTCACTTATACCTTGTTGGCCTTGTTAGGAATAAACACTGGCATGACTGTCAGGATTTCTCTAGCTGTGATTTCTGCAATGAAGGGAGTTGAATTAGATGACACTTTGGTATAAATCGTATAATTCTACTATTCTATGACCCAACGAAAGATGCACACTTTTAAAGACTAGTTCACCTAGAAGCCTATAAACAAGCTCCAGGTGCACGGGAGCCTCCAGCTGGCTGTTGCGGCTATTTGTCCTGTCAGCTGCTACAGGCATCTGGACAGCCTCATTCCATTCTTCTAAGATCATTGCTGCTGCTACCGCCCACATGCTCAGCCTCCTTTAGTAGTACCTGGCTTCTTTAGCTAGAAAACCAGCCACAAAACTGGAAAAACACCAACAGCAGGCAAAAAAGGGGGGGCACAGGTGCTTGAAATGAAATTTAACTCAGGCCCAACGCGCCTCAGAAGAAATCCCCTGGGGCACCTTAAACATACAAATAATATATATAAGAAATGAGATAGTCAGTACAAAGTATAACACATTCTCATAGTCTCATGTTGAAAGAATGAGAAACAAAATTATAAGGCTGCTTTTCCCTTTAAAAAATTATTAAAAGAATGTATAAAATGTTTAAACATATTTATGAATAAAAATAAATCTAGCAAAAACTGGATACCTAAGAATTACAGCTCATCCACACTTCCACTTGTTCCGTGCCTAGAAATCACAGGTCCGAGAGGTTTTCCACTTGATCTGTTTTTTCTAGGCACAGGTCCAAGTGGTTGTCCCCTTGTCCTACTCTTTTCCCAGAGGTGGGAAAAATGATATTTAGTTCTAAATCAGAGCAAAAAGCAATCGGGAGAAAACCCAAATTTCTCTGATTGAGTGCTAAAGAACGGTTTCCCCATGGGAAAAGCAATGGGAGAAGAGGACGTATGGAAGAGCCCTGGGACAAGCAACCTCTACAAACTGAGAATTACCACAACAAAACAAAACTGGTTATAAGGCTCAAAGTGTAGCCTTAAAAACTCTTTAAAATGCAGTCATGCAAAGATACATAAGAAAATTTGTAAAGCATTTGCTTACATGTTTTCTTACAATCAAGCAGTATATAAATTTTGTCAAAATAAGCTAACATTTTTTTAAGCAGCAATCCTCACCAAATGTAATGATATTGGAGTGATTTATGCTGCAAGTACAGTGGTACCTCGGGTTAAGATCTTAATTCGTTCCAGAGGTCTGTTCTTAACCTGAAACTGTTCTTAACCTGAGGTACCACTTTAGCTAATGGGGCCTCCCTCTTCCATTGCCACGCGATTTCTGTTCTCATCCTGAAGCAAAGTTCTTAACCTGAGGTACTACTTCTCTGTTAGCAGAGTCTGTAACCTAAAGTGTCTGTAACCCGAGGTACCACTGTAGTATCCAAAATGAAATATGTTGGATTCATAGGACCAATTGTCTATACAGTGGCCCTCCAGATTGGCAGACCCCCAGCCACCCATCTAGCCAACCATGCTGAATAAAAAACAAGGAGCGTGAGCCAGGTCAGGCCTGAAGAGAAGGCGGTGGCTGGGGGAGGAGACTCTGGGCAGAAGCAGCCCCTGAGTAAGGGGGGGGGGGGAGGTTGTGGGGAAGGATGTAGCTGGCAAAACCTGGTGCAGCTCATTTTGCAAATGCCCAAGAGGGAAGGATGTTGCTTCAGTAAGAAGCTAAGGAAGGAAGGAGATATGGCTTCAGCATGGAGCTAGGCACATATTTTGCCTTATTTATCTGGAGGATGGGACTTTCATAGAATTACAGAGTTGGGAAGTCCCCAAGGGTCATCTAGTCCAACCCCCTGCAATGCAGGAATCTCAGCTAAAGCATCCACGGCCATCCAACCTCTGTATAAAAACCTCCAAGGAAGGCGAGCCCACCACCTCTCGTGGGAGTCTGTTCCACTGCCAAACTGCTCTTACTGTTAGAAAGCTTTTCCTAATGCTTAGTTGAAATCTCCTTTATTGTAACTTGGTTCAAATTTGGGCAGTAGGACGCAACACAGATGTTTGTTTGTTTGTTATTTAACTTTATACTTTGCCATTCCAGACTAAGCCACCACCCTTCCAAAATCAGCTAATAATAATAAAGAATAAAAATCCAGAAAAATGCAAGAAAAATGCAATAATTAACAAGCAGATAGAGACAGGGATTTTTTTTTTAAATATATTTTATTAAGGGTTTTCTTGTTTTACAGTGTAAGTATAATGCCTCGTATTTTTTTCCCCCCCGTGTAACATTTTTACAAATCCATTTCATTTGTTGAGGCATTAGGGGGAGAAGAAAAAAGAAAATAAAAAAAAGAAAGGAGGGTGGAGGGAGGGGAGATGGATGGGGGTAGGGTAGCGGTGTTTCTAATATGCTTAATGTATGTAGTTTGGTGTCAGCGTGCTTGTGTTATTCACTTGTGTTCCTTTGGTGGTGAGAGAGGTTGGGGTTGGCCTAGGATGTGATTGTTTGTTTGTGATTGGCTGTGGTGATCTTTGTTTTCGTGTGTGAGTGAGGTGGGTGGGTGTTTTGGATCAAGTTAGCCATATTGATTTGTATGCTGTTGGTGGATTATTGTCATTGTCCTGTTGGGCTGTGTATGTGATAAAGGAGAGCCATACCGGGGTGAAGGTGTCTTCTTCTGTTTGTCCCCGTGTCAGTTTCAGTTTATTAGTTAATTTTTCTAGTAGGGCTGTTTCCCATACTATTTGGTACCATTGGTCCATGCTTACTCCTGACAGGAGAGACAGGGATTTTTAAAAAATATATATATCTCGGCCTCCTTCACTGCACACCTTTGAGTGGGTAATGAAAATTGACTCCTTCATTGCTGCTTTCTCATGATTAAGGATTTTAATTGGGCTGCTACATATTTGGTGCTCTGTTTATTTTTAAGTACGGTCATATCTTGGGTTGCAGATGCTTTGAGTTGCGAGATTTCAGGTTGTGCACCACGCCAAAGCCGGAAGTACCAGAACGATTACTTCCGGGTTTTGGCACTTGCACATGCGCAGAAGAGCTAAATTGCGCTTTGTGCATGCGCAGGAGCGCCGAATTGCGACCCGCACATGTGCAGATGCGTGGGTTATGGGTTGCGAACGCTGCCGGTTGCGAATGTGCCTCCCGATGGATCACGTTCGCAACCTGAGCGTCCACTGTATTATTGTGATATTATGGCTCTACTGGGCTGTGCACTGTTTTAATATTATTGTCAGGTACTTTTATTCATTAATCATCATGATTTGCTGATTTTGTATTCATTGAGTTTTACATCTTGTTGTTATATTGTCAGGCACTGCCTTCAGGAAAGGTTTGCACACAGGGTGGCTTTATAAATATCTTAAGTAAATAAAAAAAACAACCATCAAAACCAAGAGATCATACTTAGCTCAGCAAGGATTCTCTGCACAGCATGCTCAGCCAGAGGCTTCTGGAAAGCCTAAAAGATACCCCATGAGGACAACACCACTCTTCTGCTTGTGATCCCCAGCAACTGATTCTGATACTGGAGGTAATATATAACCATCATTACTGGTAGCTACTGGTACTGTTATCCTCCAGAGCCTTTGTCAGAGGACCTTGCTCTGAAAAATGTCATATCATCTGCCACATAAAGAACCCCACAGTTTGGTGTCTGTGGTAACCTTGAGGAAGAGGACCACTGAGGACTCCTCTGCCTCCAGATCACTCTCTGAGGCAACTGGCAATTGGGATATGACAAACAGAATTGCAGAGTTGAAAGGGACCCTGAGGATCATCTAGTTCAACCCCCTGCAATGCAGGAATATGCAGCTCACTCATACAGGGATCGAACCTGCAACCTTGGCATTATTAGCAGCACATTCCAACCAACTGAGCTATCCTGGGAAGTGGCATATTGCTTGACATTTGTGTTCATATGCTGACAGCCATTGTATCAAAGTTACCACAGCCCCCTACATTGCACAGCAAATTATGATACTAACAAGGGAGGCTTCCTATATCCTCTGTGTTAAGGACTGGCTTCCCTGCTCACATAAATCCCTTGGATTGCACCTTAAGTTTGAAACATGGCAACCTGTTCATGTACATCTGTACTCAAGGACCCATATCTAATTTGTGTGAATCACAGAGCAAATTTACAACCCTACATAAATAATGGTTTGTTTTGTTTAATAACAATTACGTTGCAGGAGTGCAATACCCCTGGGGCTTCCTGTCTTTAATTTCTTTCAAATGCAACCTTGGTCGCTTAAGCCTTCCTTCCTAAATGGCTTCTGTCTTTAATTATATTTTTAAACCAAATTAGAACTTAACAAGTACACAATTTCATAAGAAGGGTCTTTTAATTCATGAATTAACAGTCTGAATTTCACAACATTTCAGTAGGTCAGAATATAATTGCTAGCTCAAGATTGCCAAGATCACATAAATGAAAAGCTGTCACTTGTTTTGGTGCATACCTTAAAAGTTATGTTAGCATGAGCACAAATTACGAATCCATGCAATGTTAAGGAACATTTCTAGAGGAGATGCTTAATTTAAAAGGGGATACTCTTGTGCATGACCGGTGCAGAAATGAGACCAAGCTGGCTAGACTTTGTACAATTAATCATATTTGCCAGAAGTAGCTCTCATCTCACTGGTATAGCAGAGTATCTAGAAGACTGAACTTTGAATTATTAAGTCGCCGGTTTGAATTTCACCTATGAAGTCACTTACCATGTGGTCTTATGTTTATTTATTTCATAAAATTGTATCTACTACTTTATTGTTAAAAAAAAACCCTCAAAGCAGTTTACAAAAGAATAATATAATAAAATAATCAGTTAAAAACAGCTATTTCAAATATTCAAAAAAAGAATTAAAACAACAATAAGCTAAAAACAGCCTAAAACGTATGTCAGCATCCTGTATGTCTGGATAGGGTTGTTGAAACAAACATGTTTTAACAGGTGTCAAAAAAGGTACAGTGAAAGTGTCTGCCTGAATTTCTGATGTCAATGGGCAGGGAGTTCCAATGGGCAGGTGATGCCACACTAAAAGATTAATTTCTTGCAAGTACTGAATGAGTATTATGTGGCACCTGTAATGGTGCAAGTCATAGGAGCCAACTTCTAGGGGCTGTGAGGGCTTCAGCCCCCACAGCAAAATATTTGAGGGGGCTGAGCCCCACTCCCAAGTTGATGGGCATTCCCATTGAAATGGGGTGTGTGCACTGCCCATGTGATCAATTATGTGGGCGGGGCTTACCTGGACTCCCACAATATTTTATTCAAGTTGGCACCCCTGTTGCCAGTTTCACAGATCAGAGTACAGTGGTACCTCAGTTTAAGAACATTCCTGTTTACGAACTATTCGGTTTACGAACTCCGCAAAACTGGAGGTAGTGTCCCAGTTTGCAAACTGGAGGTAGTGTCCCAGTTTGCAAACTTTACCTCGGTCTAAGAACAGAAGCCGAACAGTGGAAGGGCACCGGTGGCAGGAGGCCTCATTGGGGAAAGCACACCTCGGTTTAAGAACAGTTTCGGTTTAAGAACGGACTTCTGGAACGGATTGAGTTCGTAAACCAAGGTACCACTGTAGCTGAATGGGCATATTAAGGGTAAGCTGATCTTGCAGGTAAGCTGATCGCAAGTTTTTAAGGACTTTATATACTAATGATAACACCTTGAATGTGGCCTAGTAGCAAATCAGCAACCAGTGCAGGTCTCTGAGAACAGATGCTATATGCTGGGAGGTTCTTACTCCTGTCAGCAATCATGCTGCAGCATTCTACACTAACTGCAGTTTTTGGGAAGCCCCACACGAGGGAAGCCCCCCACAGAACACATTGCAGTGCACACTGATCTCTGTACACACTGAACTCTATCTTAGCCTCATCTTTCCCAATGCAAGTTGAATATAATAATACTGCCCTTACATTGCAGGGTTACTGTAAGAATTAGAACACAATAAGGTATGTGCCCCAGCCAGCACAGCCATGTGAGGCTGGGGTTGATAATCGCACAGCCACGGCGGGTGGCGCTGATTGGAGATTGAGTCAATAGCATCTGGAGAGCATCAGCTTGGCTAAGACTGCTCTAGAAATGCTGTAGAAATTCTAAGCATTATTTGTCACCTGCAGTGACTGACCTTAGGTGTTACTTCAGATTCTCATCTTCATAAGGTACATTAATAATTCACAGGGACCAATGAATTGCTTGCTTGTTGCATATCTGTCACAGCTTTATCAAGGTTTGGTATCTCCGGGTCCTTCCACAGACTTGGGGCAGATAAAAGAAAGTATATCTTAACACAGCACAGAACAGAATTATGGAACTCACTTTCTCAGGAGATGGTGATGGCCACCAGCATGGATGCTTTTAAAAGAGGACTGGACCAATTCATGGATAAGGCTATCAATGGCTACTAGCCACAGTGGGAGGCAGTAAAACCTATAAATGCCAGTTGCTATAAACCACCAGACAGGAGAGGAGAGGGAGCTCTTGTGTTTTGGGTCCTGCTTGCAGGTTTCCCATTGGGGCATCTGGTTGGCCGCTGTGAGAGTAGGATACTGCCTAGATGGACCATTGGCCCAATCCAGCAGGGCTCTTCTTATGTTAACATCTTGGCTGATGATCAGTTCCGGAGAACTCAGAAGCTTGCCACACTTTTGCACCATGGGTCCCTATAAAGGTATTGCCCAACTGTGGATTGGTGTGTGTGTGTGTGTTTCCCTTATGGAGCAACATAGCTACCTTTGCTTTCCTGGAACTGGGTGAGAATTACTCAGTGCTATTTTTTCTAGAAAAAAAGGTGTCACAGTTCACCATGAACACCTCCCTCATTTTCTTAGAACATCAGTGACACTCACCTGAGAGGTGCAGTAGCTGAGATGTGGTGAGCTCTGTCTGGGGGGAAAAACCCTGGAATTATTGCATATGTAAAAAATGAGTATGTATTTAAACACACTGACACAGAAATAGTTGTTGTTCTTTAAGACCCTCACAGTAGTGATGTGAACCGTCTTGTGCATGCAAGCCTGGTCCTTGGAATCTCCCTGAAGTCAGTTTTGGCTGAAACGGTCCCCAAGTCAGTAAATGACCATGGAGCCATAAATTTTTCTCTGCTTTTATTCCTGCCTGCACAGATACAGGAGGAAAGAACCATTATCGCTAATAAATTGTCTCTCCCAAAGGGTGTTGACTGAGGGACTTTTCAGATTTCCACAGGCTAATTTTCAAAGCAGTAGTCAAGAGGTCACATCCAAAATAAATCCTGTTATTTGCTAAAATGATTTGTGTCCCAGGCTCCTCCAATCCCTGCTTTGAAATGGACCCCCTTAGAGTCTAGAGGGGATACGAGGTCTGAGGGCCTTCTAAGATTTCAGGACGAAAAAGAAAGGGCCTGACCCTCAATAAAGTTAATTTCTACAAAAATAGGATGCCTCACTCAGGCGCATCATCATTTATAAAATATGCCTGACCAAAGGTGCTATGTTGTGACCTAAACCAATTTGCTTTATGGGTTGAAAAGAAAGAAGTAGGAGCAAAAAGTAGTGAGGACAGAAAAGATTCAGAATCACATGTCCCCAGTTAAAACAGAGCTAGCATTATGTCAATCATTATGACACTAGAGAGACAGAAGGACCGCTTCCTAGCGTTCTGGTGGTGAGCGGCAATTGCAGTTTGTTGTGACTGTGTACATGCCAGGGACAGATTTTCAGTCCCTTCCTCCTTCGCCGGCCATGCGAGTTGCTGGTGGTTGCTGGGAGTTCATCTGTGGCTGGACCAATCACAGGTGAGCCGGGGGCATGGCTTGCATGGTGGACCAGTGTAGGGACTTCGGCCCCTGATCTTCAGTCTGGTCCCTGGCTAAGCATAAAAAGACGATGCCCTTCACAGGCCCCATGGAGTGTCCAATGGCTAATGGAGCTTAGCTGCTAGATATTTCTAACAGCCTTTGGGATTGGTTGCAGATGTGGGAGGCAAGGAGGGGCTGGCTCAGGTAGCAGATAAGGCATTGGATTGGATCCTTATTCTTGGTGGAATTGGGAGCCTACCCCTTTCACAACAGAGAATCGGGATACCCCATTAAAGGGGTCCAAGGGGAGGAGCTTCTGTCTGGGTGCCCAGGCTGTGGTTGATGGGCCATAGCCAGTGCCGGATTTACGTATAAGCTAAACAAGCTATAGCTTAGGGCCCCACTCTCTTGGGGTGCCCCCCAAAAATTACAGGGGGGAAAACACTGGATGTACATTTCCAAAATATAAGATAAAAAACAAATAAAATAAAACCTACATCGTTTTATGTTAGAGCTTAATAATTATTTCACTATTAATATACTTCTTCTTAATTGTATTTCACTATTAATATACTTCTTCTTAATGGTATTTCAGTTCAACAATTACTTTGATAAAATACATATTTTGTTATGTGCAAATGGCTTTAGATACCTATTAGGTCCATAAATTACCATATAACACATATTCAACACAAAAAAAACAGAGACAATTTGTTGTTGACAAAGGACAGCTGGACATATAAAGGGCCCCATTACCTTCAGTAGCTTAGGGCCTCATCAGACCTAAATCCAGCCCTGGCCATAGCACCTCTCCCAAAAATGGTGATCCTGGAGGGATTGCCTCAATTTGATGTGCAAGGCGATCCTTAACGCAGAGTTGACCATGCTAAATAATCAGCCAACAGTTGGGATCTGAGGCAAACAACAAATGCTCCTCACAGACACCTAGGCAAGAAGGGGTGAGTGAAGATCTATGTCGGTCACAAGTCGGGGAATAAAATCAATGTTACCCAATGGTTGAAGGGAGAAACAAAGGCTATGATGTGGGGAGGACTGTAGAGGTGGCTTGGGGTGCTGGTGCTCCAATGAGTGTGCGACAACTATCACTGCCACCACATAGAAGCAAAGACAGCAGGCAGTGCATTCCTTGGAAGCCAGATCTGCTGCCCCTGTGCTCCTGCTGCCTGAGGTGGTTGCGTCACCTGGCCTCATGGTTGGGAGTGGGACCGCCCTGGCTCTCCCGTTGAGCTGCAGCCCTTCCTTTGCACAGTAGGCAGGGCAGAGTCTTCCAGAGTGTGTAATGGCAGAGAGGTAAAGCATTATATGGTGATCTTCGTATTATAATTAGGACATTATGCACCTATTCATATTTTCAACTGTTAATGTTGGAAGTATGCAGCAGTCTGACTGCTTCACACATCCAGTCAGGGCAATGTCTGGAAACAAAGCCAAACTGAGTGTGGCAACAGATTAAACACCCTAACAAACTGAGAGGGAGGGAGGGGGGGAATCACTCTCCCTTAAGCCATCCTGAAAATATCCAAGCATTGCTTCAACAGAGTGTGATGAAATTTAAAAAGATGTCATGTACCCATGTCAGCCACATCTGTGACCCAGATGTTGTATGTAACAAGACCACATGCCTACCTAAAAAGCATGCCTGATGTTGTCTAAGGCTGTGTCACAGGCTGTAGCGAAAGTGAATGTAGGCAAATCCACCTACACACTACTAGCATGGTGTCACATCAAAGTAAAAGTTTCTAGGAATTATTGCCCTCTGAAGTCATTTAATTATGATGAAGTGAACCAAAAACTAATGTAAGTGGTACTTTATACCCCAGTGAATTAAAGAATGAGATTTAGTAGAGGTGAGTAAGATTTATGGCCAAATTTCATGCAACTGTACAGTAATTTCATGACACATTTACTACTAGCCTAAGAATGCCAGTTCTTGAAATAATTAAAAGGACACAGCCAAATTCTATCATTTGGCCACTTACAATAAAACATGGACAGAATAGGTTGTTTCTTGATGGATTTACACACTGGATGAGCTCCTTTGCAATTGTAAAAAGGATCAGCTACAAAAATGACCTTATGATTTGGGGGTGGGGGTGTGCACAAATCTCAGCTGAACCAAAACTAACCCAAACTCACTCACCTTCTCCAATGGGGGAAAATGGATGCCTGATCAAAATGTATTGTTTCCTGTAGAATAATCTTCCCCTGCAAATAATAGGAGCAGCTTTGAAGTCTTGGGTAACAGGCATCTCAATATCTGCCCCTGGCCCTTTAGTTCTAAGTGGCAATTCAGTGACTACTTAATCCAGGGACAGCCAGCTGATATAGATTTGTCCATTAGAGCAATTTTATTTTACCCTGTGTAGCCCTACATAATTTTAATCAATAACAATAACAAAACTGTGTCTGTGTGTGTGTGTGTAGTTTAAAGTGTAAGAGATACTCTCCTTCATACAAAGGGACCTGAGCCTTCGACATGTATCACCTTTGGCCACTGTCTACAAGTCAATGTATAGAAGCAGTGAGATTCCAGATTTTTAAGTGCAACTGGATAAGGAGGAGCCCCCACCCAGGCTCCTAGCTTCAAGCTGCAAGTCAGAACCAGAAAGCAAATGAGGGGATGTGTGGACATTAAGCAACATGGATAAATGACAGCTACATCTGCGCTAAAGCAGACTTTAGAGATCTGAATCATCCTGAGAATGTACAGTATTAGAAAGATGACTTATAAATGTAAAATTCAATGAAATCTATATTTATATTTTGGAAAGTTGTTTGTCCATCCTTTATTTATTTTTGCTTCTCTTAAGATATCATAACTAAATTGTGCAAAAGGTTTTTGAGATCAAGAAGCAAGTAGATGTTTGGATACAATTGGATGTCGTTTTGAATCAAGATAGCAGACTGAACCTTTAAAACGGCATTGATCTAAGTACTGATTTCAAAACTGCACGGGTTTTTCGTTTCTTAGAGTTCATGAGCAATGCTGGGTACGAGATTGCTAGTAAATAAATAAAGCAAATGATCCAGCTTTCCATCACGGCAGCCTGCCACTCAGTGAAGGTACCTAGGGATACCATCAGCTGCGCTACCCACAAGACACGAATTGACTATCACATATAGCATCCATAGCTCTGAAGAAGCAAACACTGAATCCTGTGTTTCTCAGACACACAGTTGCTTTCATGTACTGCAAATGTGTGCTGCCATTCTGCTCCAAGCCCGTTGCCTCATCTACCTGTACTAAAAGGAAGGATCCACATCTAGAATCTCTGGAGTAACTGCCACCATGGCTAAAGGGACAGTTTGCACCTTTCATTTTATAAGTGCCATTATGAAAAAGACACTACATCAGTGGGGGCACTGGGTGGGGGCACAGAAGGTGTAAATGACTATGAGACATTGAAAAGCTTGTTCACTTATTGAAGTAATAAAACTAAATTGTTTTAACTGGATTTTGAATAAATGTGCAATGAACTGTTACTGCTTTGAATTTTATTATTATCTCCCTTAGTGGGTTGTGCAAACTGCTATTCTGAAGAATGCCTTTTGTAGGGTAGGGGGCACTGGGGATGAGTTTATGGAACCAAGGGGGAAAGCAGCCAAAAAAAGTTTGAGAACCATTGCTCTACATGCATGGACTTATCATGGCAGCACTTTCAACTGATATTTGATCTCTTGGGATGTAAACCAAGCCAAAGATGTATATGGAAATCAGTCTGCAAAGTCATTGTCCCTGAATATTATTATTAACTTCAAATAAGAAATTGCACAAAATAAAGATGGATGCTGAAAATGCAAACAGGGTGCAACCCATCAAAACTAAAAAACAGTTCTAAAGCCAAACAATATAGAGAAAGTTTAGTCTGCTATGAACAAAAGATGCTCCCAAGCACCCTTTCCATATGTGGCAGCTGCCTGATGCCTCCCTCTCTGCAATGGTCTTGGAACAAAAAAAAGCCCTGCAGTTGGCTCTTCCCTCCCCTTGAGTTATCATCATCCATGGCACATTTCTTCACACCCTTCATTAAGCCTGATCCTCTTGCTCTTCAGGCAAAGCCAGAAATGATTTCCATCCCGCGTTTCGTATTGCTGAAATTACAGTAACTCCTTACGCTAATGAGTCCTGGTTTAACAGGTCTGTGACTGTACAGTATCAATGAAAGCACAGCTGGAGAAATAAAAGCCATGTAAATAGCTGAAAAGAGAGGTAAAAGTCTGGGCTCTTTTCCAAGAACACTAAACTATAGACTCCCAACATCTGGTCCAGGGTGGACTCCATAGCATTTGCTAAGGGAAGAAAGAGAACAGGAAAGCAAATGAGAGGGGAGGGAGAAGAGAAAGGAAAGGAAAGGGAAAGGAAAGTTATCAACCAATATTTTTTTTTCTACAAGGAGTTTGTGCCAACAGGAGTATTTGTCAATGATGTTTCAAGATGCTGCCATTTTAGCAACCCAGCTACAGCTTCCTCTGTCCTGTAGCCTGAGGAAGCTACAGGCTTCCTCAACCTGGAGCCCTCCAGATGTTTTAGATGGCAACTCCCATCACCCCCAACCATTGGTCATACTGGCTGAGCCTGATAGGAGTTGTCTGAACATCTGGAGGACACCCAGTTAGGGCAGGCTAGTCAACCAAACCAAATGGCTGTAAAGGTCAATTCACTAAATAGTAAATAAATATTCCCCACTATTCTTGCATGGAGTTCAAGGGAAAGCGGGTTCTCCTTCATGGAGAGCACGTGTTGCGGTGGGAGCAACCATGACATTCCCTGTTGCTGGACAGGTTAGTTTGGATGGCCACGGATTTGATTGGGCACCTCCAATGTTGCAGTTTTATTTGATTGATGGGGGTGCTATATAGGTCCCTGTACACAGCGTTGAGCTTCCTCTTTTCGCTGCGCACATTGGATTACCTGCCCACCCTCCCTTTATTTAGGGTTTGTTTGCGATGACCTTGCTATGCCTGTCATGGGGTCGTCTGCTTTTGAGCAGGGGCCTGGTAGGAATTTTACCATTTGGCTGATTGGCTGGGGCCATTTGCGTTTTGCCTACTACGTAGCAAATCGTCACAACTTGTAAGTTGCGGTTAGGCATTGGTTAATTTTTTGGTTGGTGGAGGGGATGAGGTTGGCTGTGCCTGCCCCTCCAATGCTGCTGATGCAAAGATAGTCTGTTAAAGGAATCCAGGGGCTCGCCATGCTTTTGTCCGTATTCCTGACAAAGGGCTAGGGCCACGCAAGAGCCCCAGCGAGCATTTGGGGAGAGGTGTGAGCCTGGCATCCAGCTTTTTCTCTTGCCCCAAAATTGCTTACCCTTACTGACTTCCCCACAGATGTGGTGGTCAGTTCTGTTCCTACCTCCAAGTGGGAACAGATAGTCACTAACCAATGCCTAAGCAACCACTCACTTACTGTAATTCAATAAAGCTGTGGCCAAAATTATGCCAAAAACCAAAACAAAAATGATGTGTGAACATGTTTTTATTCAGGGGTGTCTTGGGGGTCCTCGACATGCAACATACATGTCTCTCCACCCCAGTTTTATCTTAACAATGACCCTGAGGAACATTAGGTTCAACTGATATATATGAAGTTCATTGCTTAGGACCATTCTTAGGCCTGAGGGTCACCCAGTGAATTTCCTAGTTTCTTTTTTAAAATATATATATATATTTTATTAAGGTGATTTCAGTTTAAAAAAATAAACTGATACAGGGGGGGAAAGGAAAAATGAGAGGGAGAAAAACAACAACAAAGATACATCTAAAAGTGAAAATATGCGCACATACACAAAATCAATATGCAATATTTCCATACATTCTTGTATAAATTGGTATAATAGTGTCCTAGTGCTTATGCAAATACTAATAGCCTACTACGTTTTGTATAAACTCATTCCAAATTTTGTTGTATTTATACATACAGAGTCTGCGCCTGTAAGCAGTCCGTTCATAATCTGCCAGTAATGTCATATCGTCAGTCCATTGACTGAAGGGTATCATATTTTTATTTTTCAAATTCCTCCATATCAATCTCCTGGCCACCATTAGGGCACAGAAAATCCATTCCATTGTCCCATTGATCATTTCCATACTGCAGGTATAATAGTTCAATAAAATATTCTCCACTGAAAAAATTAACTTTTTCTGCACAGTCATAGTTACACAGTCCAGCACTTTCTCCAAAACTAGTTAAGCAAAGAACACTGTACAAACATGTGTTTCAGAGAGACATTGTCTAAGCCACATCTCCAACACTGAGCTATCTTAGCTAACCGTTTTTATACAACCGTAAAGGAGTCCAATAAACTAAATATTATTTTCTGTTGTATTACAGTGATACCTCAGGTTAAGAACTTAATTCATTCTAGAGGTCCATTCTTAACCTGAAACTGTTATTAACCTGAGGTACCACTTTAGCTAATGGGGCCTCCCGCTGCTGCTGCTCCACCGGAGCACGATTTCTGTTCTCATCCTGAAGCAAAGTTCTTAACCCGAGGTACTATTTCTGGGTTAACGAGTCTGTAACCTGAAGCATCTGTAACCTGAAGCATCTGTACCCTGAGGTACCACTGTAATTGTTTCCAGAGTCACCTGAGATTTCAAATATTTCAATCCTAGTATTGTCCAACCAACCAAAGGTGCTATGTACATATATTCTAGGGTTGCCCACATTGAAAAATTAGGGCCAACAGTGGGGTTCCAATATTTAGTATTTGACAGAAGGTAAGCATAGTGATATAATTCCAAAACTGCCTTCTTTAATTTGTAACTGCATACTCAGCAAGGATATTCTTGGTATTGTTGATCCTCAAAGGCATTTCCTAAACAATGAGTTTATACCCTGACAGGTATACTATTCTGAGGTTCAGAGGATGGCCGCATCTGGCTGTGCTCTGATGTCCATCAATCCCACCTTCGTCGCCAGTGTTAAGTTGTGGGTTGACATAGCAGACGACACAGCGATTTCTCCAAAGCAGCTCTTTATTTTGTAAGCTGGAACAGAACTAAACTGAGGAGCTCAGTCAGCCTGCTTATATAGAGCTACGGAACAATTGTAACTGTTGCAACGTTCTAAAACTATCCAATCACTGAACGTCACTTTTCGATCCTTCATTTGCATACAAAACTATCCAATCACTGAACGTCACTTTTCGATCCTTCATTTGCATAACTATCTACAGTTTCCCCCTGCTGGCCCAGGGTGGGAACTTCAGTACATAACACTTATATTCAACTAAATTATGAACTGCTCTGTGAATCTTGCAATGTTGTCTAATAGTGCTAGCCAGGAGCTCTAAACAAATATTAAAAAGCAAAGATGAGAGTGGACATCCTTGACTGGTTCCTTGAGCCAACGGAAAGGTGGTAGACATAATACCATTTATTTTTACTCTAGATGTGGGTGCCTCATACATTACTTTGATCCAAAATCCAAATTTATTTAAAACTAACTTCATACACTGTTTATAAATTTTATGAAAGGCCTTTTCAGAGTATAATGATATGATTACAAACTGATCTTTGTTTTTATTTAAGTCAACCAACCAAATCTACCATGAATCTTATGTCATCTTCAGCCTGTCTTTTTTTATAAAGCCAGTCAGATCCCTCTTGATTACCACTGCAATTACCTGTTGGATTCTTTCTGCTGGTGTTGATGTTAAAAATTTTGTTTCAACATTAATCAAGGATATAGGGCAATAATTCACACATTTTGTGTGATCCTTATCTGGTTTGGGAATAACTGTGATGTAAGCCTAGGACTTGCCGATCGAAAGGTCGGCGGTTCGAATCCCTGCGGCGGGGTGCGCTCCCGCTGCTCGGTCCCAGCACCTGCCAACCTAGCAGTTCGAAAGCACCTCCGGGTGCAAGTAGATAAATAGGGACCGCTTACCAGCGGGAAGGTAAACGGCGTTTCCGTGTGCGGCTCTGGCTCGCCAGATGCAGATTTGTCACGCTGGCCACGTGACCCGGAAGTGTCTCCGGACAGCGCTGGCCCCTGGCCTCTTGAGTGAGATGGGCGCACAACCCCAGAGTCTGGCAAGACTGGACCATACGGGCAGGGGTACCTTTACCTTTACCTTTAAGCTTGGTTGAATATTGTTGATAAGATACCTTTATCAAGTATCTCATCATACAATTGATGAAGTTTTGGTACCAATAAATCAATATATGTTTTATACCATTCAATAGGGAAGCCATCCAATCCTGGTGTTTTGCCACTTGTCATTTTAAGGATAGTTTAATTATTGTCTCTGATATTGGTGCTAGTAACATTTGCTTTTGTGGATCATCTAAGTGAGGTAGTTTTATTTTATTTAAGAAAGCCTGCATATCCTTGTGGGTCATCTTTTGGTTTAGTGTATAATTGTGACTAATTTTTTAAAAAAATGGTTATTAATATCCTTTGGATTTTTATAGACTTTATCTTTATCACCTTTAATACTTGGGATAAATACTTTTTCCTTCTTTTGTTTTAAGTGATTTGCCAAAAGGTTTCCTGGTTTTTCACCATTCTCCCAATATCTCTGTCTTACACAAGTGAGCATAAATTCTGTTTACTGAGACAGTGTATTATATTATTTAATTCAAATTTCCCTTTTTTGTATTTCATTATATATCATAGTGTTTGGATCCCTGACCATTTGAGCCCAGAGGCCTTTAAATTCTCCTTTGAACAGTTTCCCCCCTTTTATTCTTTAATTTATTTTTATATTATGTGTATGCCATTATTTGACCGCGTATATATGCTTTGTATGCTTCCCATTCAAATGTGGGCAGATGCTGTCTCAGCATTCAGTCTGAAGTATTGTACAGCCTCTGCCCACATGTGTTGTCTGAATTCCTTATTATTAAGTAGGGAGACATTAAAGTACCAATTTCTCCCTACTTTAGTTGACTTGTGAAATTCACATTCCAAGATAACTGCATTATGATCAGATACATAACTGATATCAATACTACAATCTTGAATTTGATGTTACAATGAGGATGATGTTAAGAAATACAGTGGTACCTCGGGTTAAGAACTTAATTCGTTCTGGAGGTCCATTCTTAACCAGAAACTTTTCTTAACCTGAGGTACCACTTTAGCTAATGGGGCCTCCCGCTGCCGCCGCGCCGCCACCGCACAATTTCTGTTCTCATCCTGAAGCAAAGTTCTTAACCTGAGGTACTATTTCTAGGTTAGTGGAGTCTGTAACCTGAAGCGTCTGTAACCTGAGGTACCACTGTAATCTAGTCTAAAGAAATTCTGGTTCAGGGCAGACAGAAATGTGCAATCGCTTTTGGTTGGGTATATTAATCACCATGGATCTATCAGATTAAATTCTTGTATATATCGTCTAAACGATTGCCTGACTAAGGATGTTTTCTTCCTTAGTGTTCCTAATTCAGGAGCCAATATTTCATTAAAATTTCCACTGATTAGCAGATAATCATACGAACAATGATTTAACTTTGCAAAGCATTCATGAAACATATCAGGAGAATCTATGTTAGCTCCATATATATTAACCAAAGCTATTATATTTCCTGCGAATTTAGCACACAAAATTAAATAACACCCATTGTCATCAATAATAGTCTGTTGTACCTCTAGCAGAAATCCTTTTCGCACCAGTATGGCAACTCCTCTGGAGTTTCATGAATTGTCAATAAGAAATATTTGCCCCACCCGCTGTTTTTTTTTAATAGTGTTTGTCTTGATCCATTAAGGGGGTTTCCTGTAGGAAAGCTATATCTGTTCCAGCAATTTTAAATATGTGAGGACTACAATTTGCTTCTTAGTTTCCCGCAGACCCTTCACATTAAACAGTAACAACCTTCATGTTGTTGTTGTTGTTTAGTTATTTAGTCATGTCCCCATGGACCAGAGCACACCAGGCACTCCTGTCTTCCACTGCCTCCAGCAGTTTGATCAAACTCATGCTGGTAGCTTCAAGAACACTGTCCAACCATCTCATCCTCTGTCATCCCCTTCTCCTTGTGCCCTCAATCTTTCCCAACATCAGGGTCTTTTCCAGGGAGTCTTCTCTTCTCATGAGGTGGCCAAAGTATTGGAGCCTCAGCTTCAGGGTCTGTCCTTCCAGTGAACATTCTTGTTTGCACCTAATTCAGCCCATTAATCACTTCTAGTAACTAATTAATCCATATTTAGAAATGCCTAGGATCTAATGATATATTTCAAAGATAAAAAGCTAACATATATGTTTAAACTAGAATTTAATAGATATTAGCTATAAGTAGAATCTGTGTTTCCTCACACCTTCTAACACAGAAAATAGCAGGGAATCTGATGTAGAACTCCAGATTAGCCTATTTTGCCATGCTTCTTGCTTAGAGGAAACCATGTTTGGTCTGCAAGTTGTTTTGTGAAGTCTGAAAATAAGGAGATTTTATTTTTCTCCCAAATTAGTGGCGTTTCTGAGGACCATTCACGTGCTGTTCATAGAATCATATCTCTGCTTTCATTGTAGAGAAACTCAATTATCATAGGAGCTGTGTTTCTTCATTGTCAAATTGGGATTCTAATGGCCTGATTAATTTGCAATGGAGTATCTGACCCCAGCTGTAGCAGTTTTCTGAGGAGGTCCTCCAAGAACCCTGGCAGATTGCCTTTAGTTGGAATTTTGCAAATGCCAACTATGCAAAGGTTGCGTCTATGTGCTTGGCTCTCCAGGGCTGTTATTGTGTTGTTCAAAATATTACAATTGGCTTCCGCCAAGGGTTCCTGGAGAGCTAAACGTTTTTCACAATTTTCCACTCATGTGTATATTTCTGTTACATCTTGCTTAATCTGAGTCGTTTCTGCTTTCAGGCTGAATATCTCCTCCTTAAGATCAAACCTTGACATTCACCTGCGTTGATTTATATTGCAATGGTTTCAGGCATTTAGTCTGTGACACAATTTCCTTAAGTGTGTCAGCAATGAACCTCTCTTTCCCAGGCTCTTCCACTTTCTGTTTTGCCATTTTGCTGCATGTAATGGGAGCGGGAGGGGGGTGGGGTGGTTGGGGCTTGACTCTTACCATCTCTTTTACTTGCCCTGGCTGATATCAATCAGCTTGCTGGTGACAAGCAGGAGATAGGAACTTCTGGGAGCTTATTAACTGTCTTTGAATTTGAAACAGGTCGATGATATGATTATTACGAGCTCTGAACTCCTGCGCAGGGAACATGCTACTTCACCATCTTCAAAGCTGGAAGTGAACTCGCAAGAAGCCGGAAGTGACATCACAGGCCACATAGGGCCTAGGATGCCACTTCAAATCCCTGCAAGGCCTCAAATGAGACCTCCAATTCCTCACAAGATCCCAGAGGTCTTGTCCGAGGCCTCGAGGGGCCCTGGGGGTAGCATCCGAGGCCCCAGGAGGCCTTGGAAGTGGCATCCTAGGCCTCATAGGGCCTCTGACATCACTTCCAGGGGCGACGTAACATGACATCATGATGTCACATTATGGCAGTGCTGTTGGGTACCCATGATCTGGGGCCCAAGTCGCCGCCCCTGCTTCCAGTACTGCATGTGTTACAGGAAGGTGCATAACAATGAATATACTAGTGAAAATAACATTTAAAAAACTTAGAATCTACACCAGAAGTGATTGATCCTACGCTCTGACCCTGGTCTTCACCCTTTGTTACCTTTATTATTCTTGGTGTTTTTTTTCTTTGTTCTTTTCTGCTAAAATACAGGTACATTCAATTTTAAAAACTATTTTAAAACATATGAAGAAATTGCTTGTAAAAATGTGTACATGAGTCAAAACTGCAAACAAAACTGTGTTCGTTAGGAGAAATTCACACTAAAATGTTGAAAGATTTTCATGATGATTGTTTTTTTTAAAATAAATGTGGATAAATGTAGAGAACTGAATTTAAGATTGGAAAAAAGAACTACTTCTCTCATCAGCCCCAGCCAGCCTAGCTGAACTGTCCCCAAGCCACATTGCATTTCTTGAATGGCAGGTACCTTAATACTTTGAAAGTGAGACATGTAGAAAGCCACCTTCTACCAAGCCAGACTTTTGGTCCATCTGTCTATCTACATTGACTGGCAGGGACCCAAACAGCGTCCTTTCCCAGTCTCTACCTGGAGATGCCAGGGATTGGATCTGATCTCTTTTGTAAGCAAAATACAAGTATCCGTATTTACAGCAAATCCCAGCAGTCCATTGCCTCAGCGTGGCAAAATGTGTACAATGATGTTAAGAGCCATTTCAAGAGCCTTCTCCAACCTGATGCCTTCCAGATGCTTTGGACTACAACTTCCATGAGCCACAGCCAAAGGAGCAATGCTCACCTCAGCCCCAGTATCTTCTAGCTGTGCTGGCTGGGGATGATGGGAGTTGCAGTCCAAAACATGTGGAGAGCACCAGGTTGGAGAAGGTTTCTCCAGAGTGTGCCATTTGATTAATACAGTTGTTGCCTCCCTTTTCATCAAGGACCATTTACTATTTTTTAAATAAACTGCTAGAGAGAGCACAGACATTAAAGCTGCCTATAGCCTGAAAGGAAGTTACAGCCCTCCCCCCTTTTTTTTGTTCCTGATTCTCAGACCTCCGGCTTTTCACCACCTGGACACCAGTTCTAAAAGGATGACTTCATCATTTATCATTTTACCTTTCAGTGCTTTACTTAATACATGACCTGCTCAGTAAAATATTTGCAGACTTGGTCCTCTCTGGTCCTCTCCCATTACAAAGGCACGCATAACATTTCACATCACTTTCATGCAGGTGGTCCTAACTCAAGGCCAAACAATATAAAGCCAGGCCAGTTCAGCATTATAGGTGAAGGTATCTGAACTGAATAGAAGGTATACAGTAACCACAGATGCCAAGCTAAGCTATACATTTCAAAGATGGTGCTAATTTATTTATTTGCCTTGCATAGACCGAATCCATCTGTCCAGTACAAATTATCAACTCCAAGCCTTCTAACAATTAGCGTCTCTCTTTTTTATATATTGAAATTGTTCACATATGTATGGAAGAGCTGCAGAAAAGTTATATTAAAAAACGGTTCCGCTCTTTCAAGCAATTCCACTCCATTAAGTTTTATGAGTATACATGTCTGGGGAGGGTGAGGGGGTAGACAAATGCAGATACTTCTTTTTGTTTCCAGCTTATTTCAAGAATGTTTAGCTGCACCAAGCTTAATGTCTTTTCAGTCCATTCCTCTGGTTTTCTCTTAATTCAGAGAGAGAGAGAGAAATATTTCCTGTCCTAGATGATGTTGCTGTAAATAGATTTGCACGAGGTGCTCTGCTTGTAAATATTCTTCAGGGCAGCCAGGGGCCTGGCAGGGGGGAAAGGGGCGGAAATGCTTTTGCTACCAGGAAATGGAATTGGTAAGGAGAGAGAGGTGAAAACACAGGCAGGCACAGAGCACTGGAGTGCACTTTTCACGGCACCCATTCGTTACGTCATCACGGTGGTACGTGAGCCACTTCCAACATGCCTAGCCTGCATGCCACATCAGTGACGCCTGTATCTTGAACCAGGTGGGCAGTGCATTACTGTCCAGACTCGACCACCCAGAAGTAGATCCCATGCTGCCATATAGCGATGCGTCTTAGTAATCCATCAGCGGTCTTTAGCCATGCTGTCATTCTGATAATCAGAGTGGTTTAAAAACAATGTGAGTAGATCTTTCCACCTGTTCAATGTGTGTGCTTTATGGTTGAAGTGAGAACCGGACCAATGAATGATCATGAGCAAAGAGCACCCTCTAGTCATTTTCAGCTCCATTTCTATCCTAAAATTCAGTGTGCAAAAAAATGTGCACTCTTAAACTCAAATCCCCCTTTAAAAAAAATAATATACAGGGTAGGTGTTGTGCTAGATCAACATTTCACATGCATAGAATAGAATAGAATTTATTAATTTCGGTCACAGACTAGCTCCAGCTCACATACAATATCAGGGAAGTCATAAAACACGATAGGGATACATTTGAATTTGCAATTGGGTATAACATGGGCAATACAGATATAGCAGCAGTTTAAAATATATAAGTTAAATCTTAATCACTAAAATATAACCTAAAATTGTCATTTAAGGCTTTAGTCATTATAGTAGCACAGCTTGTTCCCTAAGTTTTATGGCAGTTGCACAGAATTTGGCCACCCTTAGCGTGATCTCAGAATCCTTGTCCTCTACCATGGATTTTAGACATTGAAGTTCGGACCCATTCGGAGATTTTTGTACAGCAGGGATGATAAATGCCAAGCATATATCCCCATAGAAATGACAGCATAACAAGGCATGAGAGACAGTTTCTACCTCCATCAAACCGCAGGGGCAGCATCGTTCCACGTATGGTTTACCCTCGAATCTGCCCTGCAATAAGGCAGATGGCAGCATGTTGAATCTAGCGAGGGTAAACAACCGTCTGTATTTAGGTATTTGCAGTGGCGTAGCGTGGGGGGTGCAGGGGGAGCCGGCCGTACCGGGCGCAACATCTGGGGGTTAGGGTTAGGGGGCGCAAATCCACGGGTTAGGGGGCGCAAATTACTTGCCTTGCCCCGGGTGCTGACAACCCACGCTACGCCACTGGGTATTTGTAATTTTGACAGATATTTTGCTGAGGTGAACCCTCTCCAATTATCCATATTTCACCTGAATGATTCAACAGCAACAAATGGATGTTACCATTTTCACTTAGGTAACACGGATGCATTTGAGGTGAATGTATGTGGGTTAAAGTGGGGAGGGGTTCAAGCCTCTCCCTCAGCATCCCAGGGAAGGCATCTAAATACATTAGGAACTAGGGATGGGATAGAAATTTGATTCAGTTCACATAGAAAGGTGAAACCACCTAATTCACACTTTCCGAAACAATACACAAACTGAAACACGGTCATCTTTCAAATTTCACACTTCTTTGAATTTTTGTAATACAACTCTCCTCTCAAGTAATGTGCACAAAAATGAATGTTTTAGGGCAAAATGAAAAGAGAATACAAAAAAATGCATGGCAGATGGGGAAATTGCTTTGCAAAATGTGTATATTGAGAAAACCTGCATTAAAATGTGTGTATTATGAGAAATTGCTTGTTTTACTCAATTTATATTCCACCCTTCCTCCCTAAAAAACCTATTTAAATGCTGGTGAAGCTTATGGCTACTTCTGTAAAACCAACAAAAAACAAACAAAAAATTGCAAACTGACATGGAAATGTGAAGAACTGAACTGAAGACTGGAAAATGAGAAGCCACCATTGTCCTGTCTAGCTCAGTACTGGACACTCTGACTGGCTGGCCATGGCAGCCCAGAGTTTCAGGCATGGGGCATTCTCAGCTGTACCTGTAGATGCCTTTGAGAAATGAGCTATGGCCCTTCCATTCAGCTGCACAATCTCAGAATCATGCTTCAGACCACCTCCCTCTCCTCACACAGAGCTCAGCGATGAAGCCAGCGGGCGAGTATTTCTCCTTCCCCTCACATTCATTCAAATGCGTGAATAACGCCAGAGTTTTTGATCAAATATCATAAGAAGGCTTCTTTTAAAAAGGCAAATTATGAAATATCCCATCATGGTGCAAACACAGAGTGCGCTATAAAGTGGGAAGCGAATTGTAAACAATGCAGTTTAGCTCAACCTAATTCTAGCCATGCATGAACAGAAATATCTATTTATTGTGGGGCAATTATTAGTGTTAGCATTAGTATCATTAGTAACAGCATTATTAATTGATTGATTGATTGATTAAATGTCTATACCACCCTTCATCCAAGGATCACGGGGTGGCTTACAATATAAAAACACAAAAATACATACCATAGTCACAAACAAAAATAATAACATCAACCCATCCTATGATTTAAATGGCTGTAGATTGTCTAATTAGCCAAAGGCCTGGGGGAAGAGTAGTGTTCTTGTCTGGTGCCAAAAGATATGTAATGAAGGTGCCAGGTGAGCATCCCTGCAGACAGCATTCCATAATAATAATAATAATAATAATAATAATAATAATAATAATAATAAATTTTATTTATATCCCGCCCTCCCCAGCCAAAGCCGGGCTCAGGGCGGCTAAGAACAATCAAATAATCAAACAATTAAATAATCCAACATTCTAAAAACATTTCATTATAAAAATCAATTAAAATCAAATTAATGGCAACCGTTAAGCAAAATTCTGTGCAGGTTGCCAGAGGAGGGAGTCAGGCTGTGCCCTGACCAAAGGCCTGGTGGAACAACTCTGTCTTGCAGGCCCTGTGGAAAGATGTCAGGTCCCGCAGGGCCCTAGTCTCTTGTGGCAGAGCGTTCCACCAGATTGGAGCCGCAGCCGAGAAGGCCCTGGCTCTAGTTGAGGCCAGCCTAACCTCTCTGAGGCCTGGGAACTTCAGGATGTTTTTATTTGCAGACCGTAGTTTCCTCTGTGGGGCATACCAGGAGAGGCAGTCCCGTAGATACGAGGGTCCTAAGTTGTATAGGGCTTTAAATGGAGAGCCACCACAGAAAAAGCCCACTCTCTTGTTGCTACCCTCAGGACCTCTTGTGGAAGAAGCACACGAAGAAGGGCCTCAGATGATGGGTGCAAGGTTCAGGTCAGTTCAATGAGGAAAGGCTAGAATGGATGGAAGTAGAAAATATCAGAACATGAGTGGAAATGAGGTAGTGGGGAAACCCTCCCTGAATTGGGACTATTCAAGGAAGGAAGGAAGAAGCCCTGTGGGAATGTGCTTCCCAGGAATTAGACCAAAAGAAGCAAGAACTGGGTGTGCCTTGACTAGGACTGAGCCAGCCAGGTAATGTTGGACACCAACAGATTTGAAAATACTTCGAAGGCAGTGCTGGAAGTGCAAAGTGGCAAAGGGTTGGTTCAAGCATTTCTCAAGCAGTGACTATCTTTGCGTGGGGGTGACGAATGGGATGCACCCCTCTCCCATGCTTTGAACGTGTTGAAAATGTTCCACATACATGCACATCTGCATGAGAAGCCTGGTATGGGTGATCTTTTTCTGTCTTTTGTAAGAGTGAAGAACTGTGCAAAGCACCTGCAAAAGTCAGTGGTGCTCCTGCACAGCTGTCTTCCCCAAACTGCTGCCTTCCACGCATTCTGCTCCAAATATGGGGGAGAAATTTGATTCCAAATTTACCAAAACAACATGAGAACCAAAACACACAAAGCCTTTGAAATTTGCACTTCTCTGAAATTTGATGTGCATTTCTCCTACCCAAGAATGTTTACAAAAATGGATTGTCTAAAGAGAAATTGCTTTTAAATATGTGTACATGAGCAAGAACCGCATACCAAAAAATGTCCCTGTTCGGAGAAATTCACACTAAAATGCTGGAGAATTTTCCTCATAAAATGAGGATTTTTGGTTTTTTAAGAAAATTCACAAGTTGCTGGATAAATGTGGAGGACTGAAATTAAGATTCGAAAAATGAGAAACTTGGGAGAACCAAAATGGACAGTTCCTTTCACCCCTGTTCTGGACTACTTCTGTCATCAGCCCCAGCCAGCCTAGCTGAGCTGTCCTCAGGCTACATTCCCTTTCTTGAGTGGCAGGTTATGACCTTCGTACTTGAAAAGTAAAGCACATAGGAAGCCACCTCCCACCAAGCCCAACCTTTGGTTCATCATTTAATTGCATGTCTGCACTTAGACACCTTGCCTCACACATAGGGCTATGTGGGTGGCAGTGTGGAAAGGGAATATCCTGTCCCCCCACCATGTCACTTGTCCAGGTAACTGGATCAGAGCTGGATCACAGCATCCTACCTCCATTCATTTTCATGGCTTCTGTCTCCTCAGCCCTTTGTGAACCTGGCTTTCATTCACCACCAACCTGTCTATTCCTCTGACTTGTTTATATATCCACATATTGTTGGGGGGAGGGTTGAGAGAGTGTGTCTTAAATCACACAACCACCTGATTTACATGCACTCGGCCACGTGGCCTCTCTCTCCCCCTTCCCCGTTCGCTCCAGCTACACACACTTGCCTTTCTGGAGCTTGGCACCACCCTCTGTGTACATTCCTCACATTCTACCAGCGGCTTTGCTTATATAACCTTAAACTACAGAACCTCCCTCTCCTCAAATTGGTGAGCTGCAAGCTTCGCTTCGTTAGACCATGTGCTATCCTTAACCCCCTTCCATCTGGGCTTCCCATATACAAATCTGTCCTCTGTTCCACTGGTTCCTAGCACTTGCTACAGACAGATGCTAAACCCTTCACATCTGCACTGCTGCTTCGCAAAAGAGCTTGTGAAGTGTAATACCAGCGTGTACTGGCATTATGAGCCTCCGTACAATTTCATTCCTTTTCACAACTTAAAAAACAAAAAGCATGTGTTGTATCCTTTCTGAACTTCATCTCCAAACTCAGACAAGACATGACAAAAACTTCAACATG
The DNA here is from genome assembly GCF_964106915.1 of Podarcis gaigeae. Lineage (NCBI taxonomy): Eukaryota > Metazoa > Chordata > Lepidosauria > Squamata > Lacertidae > Podarcis > Podarcis gaigeae. Next base: position 21,977,130 of record NC_139691.1, on the reverse strand, counting down.
CGTCTAACACAATCTGAAAACTGTTCATTTACTATGATGGCAACTGGCCATGTTAAAATGTCCCTGGCAAGGAAGAAAAGCATGTGGACATTGAAACCAATGGAAGGTAAATTATAAAGGATGACCAAGTAGAAAAAGCAGCAGCGGGGAGACAAAAGAGGGTAGACCATCTTCTGCCCCAGGTAGCACGATCCCGGCAGGGCTTAGGCAGTCCCTCTCTGCCAGACTATTCCGCCCCCCCCCCCCATAGGATTACTATTCCCATACTTCCATTTCAAAAATTCTGTTTGGTTAATATTAACTTCTGTTTGATAAATAAAGGAGTAGTTCGCCCTCTGAGACTCTGGCAGGTTTGTATTTTAATTTAAAGCTGCAAAATGCATCACTTGACAGAGTTTCAAAGCTCTGACCCAACCTTTACTGGAAATTTCGGTAGCAAAAACAATGAGGATTCTCCAGAGGAATCCCCTGCTTGTCTACATTACAGCAGACACTGTTAATAATCTGGCAAGTTTATGAACGTTCGTTTCACTTAAAAGGGGGAAAGTCCCAAATGATGGTAGTGCTTGATCTGAAAGCATTTGCAGGGCCTGAATAATATTCAAGAAACTGGCAGAAACAGTCTCTTCATATTTATTAGGTCCAGAATGTGATCCCACCCCCTTTAAATTACACAGCAAAAGCTGCATGGCCAATCCACTTGCCAAATGATTTTCCATGGGGAGACATTAGGGCGACCAGTTGCACATTGCCAAATACATACATACATACAGTGGTACCTCAGGTTAAGAACTTAATTCGTTCCGGAGGTCCGTTCTTAACCTGAAACTGTTCTTAACCCGAAGCACTACTTGGGGCCTCCTGCTGCCGCCGCGCCACCAGAGCATGATTTCTGTTCTCATCCTGAAGCAAGGTTCTTAACCCGAGGTATTATTTATGGGTTAGCAGAGTCTGTAACCTGAAGCGTATATAACCTGAAGCGTATGTAACCCGAGGTACCACTGTAAATACACCCCCCCCAAAAAAGAGGGCACATATTTGCTTAAAATTTGCTTCTCATTTATATGTATAGATGCAAATTTAAAAATAATTACTATAATTTAAATAAAAACTACAGTGGATGAAGCTGTGATCGGGTTACCCATTCTAGGTGCTAATGTCTGGTGGACAACTTCAGAGCCCCTCCCTTCTCATTGCTTGTTTGTCTTTAAACCAGACTTGGAACAGGGAGCCTTGTAAATAGAACACCTTCAAATAGAGGGCTGTAACATAGAAAGGCCACACAACCACCCTAGGCTATGCAGTAGCAAAATGAAGGCAGGTGTATAACTACTAAGTTACAAAAGTACAAAATGTAAGTTCAAAAATGGTTTCGGAGCTGAAGGGCATAGACAGGCACATGTGGTCAGCCTGCAAGAATGTAGCACTACAGCTTCCTGCCGGGGCAGACAAAGAAAACGGTATCACAGAGTTCTCTTTAGAAAATATGTGAGCCTCAGCCCCTTCGTGTGCCCATCTGGCAAAACATGAATTGTTGGTTTATCTCACATTTTGGCCCCCTGGTGGCTACACTGTAGGGTGCCACAGGGGACTGTCTTCACCCAGGGGCTATTTAGTATCAATATGAAGCCATTGGGAGCAGTCATTAGGAGTTTCAGGATAAGGTACCATCAGTATGCTAATGACACTCAACTCTGTACCTGTCAATCAGGAGAGGCCGTGTAGTCCCTGACCCCATCGCTTGGACACAGTGGAGAAATGGATGAATGAAAACAAGCTGAACTTGAATCCTGGAAAGATGAAGGCACTGTGACTAAGTAGCTCCCAGGCCTGGGAATTTGATCAGTTTCCTACCTTGGATGGAGTTTCACAGTTTCAAGGTGCTTCTGGATCCAGCTCGGTCACTGCAGGCTCTGAAGTAGAGTTGCCATACGTTCGAAATTTCTCGGACATACCCAGAATACTGTATCCAAATCAGTGTCCGGGCAAAAATCGGCTAAATATCCTGGAAAATCCGGACATATCGCAACCGATGCCAGCAGTGTCATTTTTGCTCATTTTCCTTTTTAAAAAGCTTTTCAAAGCCAATTTCTTTGTGACTTTGCAAAAATAGCTCAACAACATTGGGAGGGGGTAGCCTCAACAACTTTGCCTCCCTGCAAAAATAAAACTCAACAACTTTGCCCATAAGGCTCAACAAGCTTTTCTGTATAGATTTTCACTTTTTGAAATATGGCAACCCTACTTAGTAGCTTCAGTGGCCAGAAGTGGCCTTTTACCAACTGCAATCATTCCTGGACCTAGCTGCAGTAGTTAAGGCACTGGTTATTTGCCAGACTGGATTACTGCAGTGTGTTCTATGTGGGGCTTCCCTCGCACTTGAGCCAGAAGCAGAACCCACACTTTGGAACTCTCTGCCTATTGATAGCAGGCAGGCACCTTGACTGTGCTCTTCTCGGCACATGCTCAAGAGTGTTCGTTTAGGCAAGGCTATTCGGATGCTTAGAATGGTGAGGTCATTTTAATAATAATAATAATAATAATTTATTTCTACCTTGCCCATCTGGGCGGCTTTCAACAGAACATTAAAAACAAAATAGAACTTCAAACATTGAAAACTTCCCTAAACAGGGCTGCCTTCAGATGTCTTCTAAAAGCCTGATAGTTATTTATTTCCTTGATATCTGATGGGAGGGCGTTCCACAGGGTGGGCGCAAATACCGAGAAGGCGCTCTGCCTGGTTTTAGTAATCTGTTTTAGTTTTTTTCTTTCTTTATTTGGTTATTTTATCTTTTTGTAAACCACTTTCAGGGGAGATTACACACACACACATACACACCAGACAGTGTATAAACTTTATTAAATAAATATGCAAGTGGATTCTCACTTGCCTGTTTTGGATAAAGAAGAAAGAGTCCTGCAGCACCTTTCTGTCCAAAATGCAATCCTCTATTTAATCTATGCATGTTCAATGTTCCCTTAACAAGTATAGATAAAATAGATGGACATCCGGAGCCTTTCAGGAACAGGGCTATAAAACTGAACAAGGAAATGAACGTATATTACAAGATGCAGGCTTCAGCAGTGCTAATTCCCTGTTTAAATTTTTTAGGAGTGTAAGGGTGGTGATCTTCAAGAACTAGGAAATCTACAGAGATCTTTTCCTATAAGTTCAAATGTGTTCTTGAGGCACACACACACACACACACACACACACACACACACACACATGGTGCCTGCCTTCTGTACCACACAGTGCCTGCCCACCACTCAGCTTGATTAGCACAATAAATCAGAAATCCTGTTTGGCACCAACTGCCCTTCCATTACTGCACTTGCTCTGTTTAACATCTTGAGGACCATCCAATTTATCAGAGTCGCATGCATGGGATTTTTAATCCTTTGATTCTCTCCCCCCCCCCCCCGTTAACTTTGTTGTGAATATTCTACCTCACATCTTTGCTGGCAGAGGAACTAGATAAAGATAAATAATTTCAGAGAGTCCTTGGGACAGCGCTCCCAAATACCCCAACCACACTCCTCTTTTTTATTTTTGAAGAGGGGGGGTGAGGATGGGGGGAAGGGGGTTAGGGGCTGCGCAAGCTCTCCATTTCACACAGCCTTAGTTCAAACACTGACACGGCAGCCTGACATCCAAGGAAAATTGCCGCAGTATAACTGAGCTCTGTGATGCTCTCCGGAGCCATTAGGAAGATAACCATCTTTAAAAATAATATTTGTTAACTAGATGAATAGCCTATCCGTTATGGCAAGACTTTCTGTCACTGATATGCCTGTCAATGCTAATTTCTATGCCAAAAAAAAAAGCAAAACAAAAGTGAATGAGAATTGAATTTCATGTAATTGTTACACAGATGTGGCAAGGTTGGAACGGTGAGGAGAAATGGGAACTTTTCTGAATTAGGCAAAAGAGACAAACTTCCTTTCTGGTCACTCAGTGATTCACAGATACTTTGCTAAATTCTCACTGAAAGTTCATGAGAATGGCTAGCCAAACTGACTGGCTGATTTACAGATGTATTTATATACCACCTTCTCTTGAAATACCAGAGTGGTGTGCAGAAATATGAAAACGTTAATGGGTCCTGTACAGAACAATCACTAAACTCACTGCCTGCTAAATAATTTTGTGAAGCTCACAGGCCTGCCAATGTAAAAAAGGCTTCAAAAGACATTTGAAAACCTTAAGCAAAGATGTGTGCCAAATCTCTTCTGGAATCATGTTCTACAAAATAATTGGCAATGCTAAAAGCCCAACTCCTGATTGAGATTAGTCAGGCCCAAATACTACAGGGACAACTTACAATCAGTGGCGAAACTTCATGCTCTGGCACTGGGGGGGGGGGGAGGAGAAAGCAGGTGGGGGCAGGGCTGGAGCGCATCCCGGGGGCAGGGCACGCCATCCACAGGGGTGTGGCATGCATCCTGTTGGGGCGGCATGCTGCCTGCGCGGGTGGGGGGCAGCCGCAATGGTACCCCACCGTGATTGCGCTGCCGAGGAAGGTGCGCTCCCCCCGCACTCCTCTTCTCCCGCCAGTGCTACAACAGCTCCTTCAGATGATCTTAGCGATCAAGCTGGAACGTAAGGGGTCCAGGATATCCTTAAGATATCCTGCACCTAAGTTGTTCAGCACTTTGTATAGCTACACAAGAGCCTGAAAGAATTTTGACTTATGCCCCCATTAGATTTACCACTAGACATGTGCTTAGGGCCTCCAATTTTTAATGGGCCCTAAAGTCTTTTATTTAAAAAAAAAATTATACTCAAACACACCACACTCACGCCATACATTTAAACCACTGTACCACTTTAAACAGTCCCAGCTTCCCCCAAAGCATTCCGGGAGTTGTAGTTTGTTCATTGTGCTGCTGAGATTTGTTAAAACCTCTGTTCTTCTTTGCGGTTCCCGAGTGGTTTAACAGTCAATCCCTCCCCTCAGGAAACTGAGAATTGTGGCTCTGGGAGGATGAATGGGGCCTCCTAACAACTCTCAGCACCCTTAAACCACAGCTCCTAGAATTTTTTTGGGGGGGAGCCATGGACTGTTCAAAATACGTGGGACAGGGATCCCTCCATTGGGGGTGCCTGGCTTGTACGCCCTATAAATTGTGTGCCAGTGTGGTGTAGTGGTTGAGAGTGGTAGTCTTGTAATCTGGGGAACCGGGTTCCCGTATCCGCTCCTCCACATGCAGCTGCTGGGTGACCTGGGCCAGTCACACTTCTCGGGATATCAAATCCAAACTCCTCCTCTTCTTCTTCTTCTTCTTCTTCTTCTTCTTCTTCTTCTTCTTCTTCTTCTTCTTCTTCTTCCCAGGGCTACAGCCCCCCCTGTCTCCCCCCTATGCTACACACCTGCTTTGCTTTATTCAGAAGATGCAGCTATCAAGAACAAACCAACCATCACCATAACAAAGGATTACCTGGAAACTCCAGGCTGGAGTTTCATCATTCAGTTGGTTTGCAGAATGGTTGCAGAACTGCTGAGAGTATACTGTATTTTTCCATGTATAAGACTAGGGGTTTTTTTTACCAAAATTTTAGTTTTAAAATTGGGGCTCGTCTTATACACAGGTAGTGCTGAGGGGTGTTTTCTTAATTTGGAGTCCCCCAAAATGGAGTCTTATACATGGGGGTGTCTTATACACAGAAAAGTACAGTATGTGTTTCCCTCCAGCAGTGGATCTATCTAGTTTTCTGTCAGCAGAGATCAAGGCTGTTTTGAGAACCATCTTCTGTCCACTAAGCTCAGATAAAACATTGATTTGGGAGAATCCTGGAGTTCCTCACAGGTGCATCAAGGGTTCTTCCATGAGGAGACAAGTGATGAGACTTCTCTGTAAGACAACAACCCTTTCGCTGCCTTTTGTCCCATGAAATATACAGCTGCAGAAGAGTGTTGGACCTTGTTCAAAGCACATATTCTCAGTGAGGCCCAACTGGCCTAGTCAATGCCGTACTAGGACAATGCCCTACAAACTTCAAGTTCATCCACACTTCCATTTCTCCCATGATTTCTAGGCATGGGTCTGGGGGTTTTTGTTTTGTAATATCACTTTCCCTGGGGAAACCCACTGTTTACCACTGAATCAGAACAAATGTAAGTCTGCAGAAAACCCAACTGAAGTTCATTCTGATTCAGCAGTAAACATGGGAAAGTGGTGGTACAAAAAGAAAGGCCCCTCAGACCCATGCCTGGAAATCATGGGACCAACGGGAGTGTAGATGAGCCCTGACTGCCCACCCTGGAAGGCGCCCCAGAGCCAAATGTTTGAAAACCAATGAGGAAAAATGTTACCTTTCCAAAGTTCATCGAGAGAGAGAGAGAGAGAGAGAGAGAGAGAGAGAGAGAGAGAGATTTTCAAAGTACAGTCATACCTCAGGTTGAATGTGCTTCAGGTTGAGCGCTTTCGGGTTGCGCTCTGCAGCAACCCGGAAGTAATGGAGCACGTTACTTCCGGGTTTCATTGCTTGCGCATGCGCAGGCACTCAAAATGATGTCAAGCGCATGCACGGAATTAGCAAAATGCGACCTGCGCACACGCAGACGCGCCATCACATCTTATGTTCCATTCAGGATGCAAATGGGGCTCTGGAACAGATCCCGTTTGCATCCCGAGGTACCACTGTATAATGTGATGTCTGAGATATTCAGGGCAAATCCACAACATACACTTCAAGAATATTCAACGTACCGTTAAAACACATGACTTCCCCCAGAGAATCCTGGGAAGTGTCATTTAAAAGTGCTCTGTAGCTCCGTGGGGATGGGGGAACTACAGTTCACAGGATTCTTTGAAGTCACGTGATTTAAATGTGTGTGGAATAGCATCCATCAATCTTGGGAGACAATGGAAGAGTGGTCCTACAAGGGTAAAGTCAAATCATTGGAAGAGTTACAGTGCTTGCTGTGGCTGTAGAGACCGATACGGGAGAGACATGGTTCATTGCTTTTAGTATATGGTGTTGATCCACCCAAAACCTTAGCTTGCCATATAAATTTGTTTCAATTTCTGCCCACTTGCCTCATCCTTTTCTTGGGAGTAGCTCAAGTGAAATCAATGGACCTGTTTCTGAATAAGTCACATTGAGCAAGTGCAGCCTTGCTTCTTCAATCATTTGTCACCACCGCAAATAAGAATTCCTTTGCCACTCCAGCAGCCACCTGCTCTGGGCACATATATATACACTCCCCCTTGATAATGGTAAGACCTTCTGGCTTTCCAATAAATAGTTTATTGACCTGTGTAATGAATTCTAGAGCCGAATACGAGGTTACTAAATGAAAAAAAGAAAGTGGCCGTCTAGCCACATTATGTCAGAGGGAGTAACAGAAAAACTGAATTATTTTGTTCCTATAAATACAGTTTAGCATTTTCTTTCAGGTTAGCTTCCCAATGACTAGCAAGGTTAGACAGACCCAACAAGACAATTCTATGGTAACAGCAAAAATATCATGCCTTTTCAAGACTCCCCATGAAAGAAAGAAAAAGAAAAAGCTGTCTGGTATTTGCCACAGAGACATTTAAAGTGTTGTTTTCTACTGGAGGTATCTGACGTACTGCTAAGGCATATAAAACGCTTGGTACTCTTTAAGATTTGCCCTGCTTTGGCATATTTGCACAGTATAAAAACTGCCCTTTTAATGGAAAATTTAAAAATAACTTGGAATACACAGAAAGAGCTTCAAAGAATCAAATAATTTAATTTCTGTTGGATAAGGTGAAGACAGATGTAACATTTTTAGAGCAGCGCAGGTGGTTTGAAAGCAATCTTGCCACATTCAGCAGTATAAATGCACTTTTTTCTCTCCCAGGGCAAACTCTAAAAAAAACTTGGACGTTGCAAGTTTCCAGTTTGGGCACTCTGGGGGCAAGACGGTTGTGGAAACACCTGTTACATCACAGATCCCTTTATGAGACATCTGCACATTCCTGCATTGTATTGCAGGGGGTTGGACTAGATGATCCTCAGGGTCCCTTCCAACTCTACAATTCTATGATTCTATGATTGCCAAGATACCTCACCCACAACCACCAGATATTTGCTTTGGTGGTGTTGTTATTTAATGTGATTGGTTATGAGAGCTAGGTGAAATAAATCAATAAAAGTACTATTACTACTTTTTAAAAAATAAAATAAAAATCAAAATCTGTACACTATAAAACAGGAGGTGTCCTCCAGATTTTGATCATATCTGCACTATACATTTAAAGAGTAGGAGGGGAATGCACCCTTAACAAACTACAGCTCCAAGAATTCTTTGGGGGAAGCCATGTCTGTTTACAGTGGTAAAACAGTGCTTTAATTGCATAGTGCAAATGGAGCAATTGCTGGATTTCAACTCCTATCTGCCCGAACCTACATTACCAATGGAATCTGTAGTCCAACATCTGGAGGGCAACATGCTAACTAGCTCTGCTGCAGTTGCTAGCTGAGAAGGACCACTCACCACAGGAAAAGAGCAGGAAGAGAAGAGCAGGAAGAGAGGAACAGGAAAAGAGGGGCCATTGCTCAGTTGCAGAGCCCATATTTTGCATGCAGGAGGACCCAGTTTTCATCCTTGGCATCTGCCATTAAAAGAATCGTAAGAAGCCTTATGACCAGGAGAGATAAGGAACTTATTTTTTAGGAATATAGGAAGCTGCTTCATACTGAGTCAGACATGTTGGCCCATCTAGCTCAGAATGGTTTACTATGCCTGTAGAGGAGGGCGCAGCCGTGTACACGTGCTCTGGGCCTTGGAGGGCTAAGATGGCTTGGAGCGCCCCCACCAGGGACCTGCTTTCTTTGGTTTGAGTTCAGAAATTTATTCTAACAAGAGTGCCACCCAGGCATCAGAGAAGCTCTGTGTGGGCCTGCGGTTTATGATGACTGGTGTAATCTCTTCAGGGTCTCAGGCAGGTGTCCCTCCCAGGCCTATCTGAGGATGCCAGGGATTGAACTTGATACCTTCTGCATGCAAAGCAGATGCTCTACCACAGAGCTTTCCTGAAGCAGCAACAACTAGTGCTGTGGTTCCCAATGTGGGCAGTTCTTCCTCCTGGTGTGTGGGGGTGGGAATACTTAGCCGGGCACTAAGAGGCAAGGGGGTGGCAGGGGAATGTTGGGGTGGCAATTTAAGACTCCTGCTTAGTGACTTTAAATCATACCTTGGGAAACTGGTATCATTTCATCAGGTCCATACACCACAAAAAGAATTTGCTGAACCGCAGAAGTTATTAATGGGGTACCTAAGACTCTTGCAAACTGACTTTCAGACTTTGAAAAGCTGGTATCACTAGATCAAGTCCATCACTTTTGTTAAATTAATTAAACTAAATAGTTTAAATTGGCCTTTGAATGAATTAATTGTTGCCATTTTGAATTGTATTGTGTTATTACCTTACTTAGTAGTTCATGCAAACTGCTATTCAGAATAATGTTTTCTATAGGGTAGGGGGCACTGGGAATGAGTTTAGGGAAGCAAGGGAGTGGATTTATGGTGCTGGGGGCCAGAGCCTCACTGACCCCTCCTGGAGCCACCCCAAAGCAGGAAACTTTTGTTTCTTTTTCCTCCCTTCTTTCATAAACAAGAGAGAAGGCGTAAGTGTGGTGTCTGACGTAAGCATAATACAAGTTAAGTTGGGGGCTAAACTAAATTTGGGGGTGCTGGGCTGATCTTTGCACCCTGGTGGGGAGCAAATTTTGGCCTTGGGCGCCAGAGTACCCAAGTCTGCCACTGCAAGGGTGGGGCAGGAGAAAGTTTGGGAACCACTGGGCTAGATGTTAGTCCCACACATGCCAGGTTGTCCTCACTGGGTGGCTGATGCTGAGGCATACTGCACAACCATCCCGATTTGACCAAGACATCCTGGAATTACAGAAACCATCCTGGCTTCTGTTTGGATCCCAGAATGTCCTGTTTTTCAGTCCTGTACTCTCACGCAAGTCAGCTGACTACTGTGAGAGCACAGGACAAAAAAGGCAGCCTTCCTATTCTCAAATCAGAGAGGTGAATGGGGAGCAAGGGGGCAGGGCGCCTCTAAGGCTTCCAATGTGTGGTGGCGGGGAAGCTGCCGTCACACTTCTTCCTCTTTGTGAGAGAGGACTATGTCAGGTCTGGTGCTGGGAATGGCAGGCCCCATGCGACTCCAGCTACTTTCTCTGCTGCTCCTGGCTGACCTCATCGCTGCCTCTGAGCTGGAGACCAGCCAGGATCAGGAGCCGCTGCCACTGCCTTAGCAGGAGCAGCAGGATCTGCTGCAGCCTGTGGTGCAGAGGCCAGAACTGCCCAGTGCCAAGGTGAGGGCTGAGGTGAGGGAGTAGAATACTATTAAGATGCACGTCTTTTGGTCCCAGGAGCACAGTACCACAAGACACGCATCCCAGTTTTCATCAGCAGAATGTTGGAGGGTAGGCTGATGTCTCCCATAGCCTGGTGGGTCAACAAAAGAGATTTAAAGATTTAAGGCAATTTTTTAAAATGTACTATAAACACTGACAATTGGAAAACACCTGCCTGTGAGCGCTCCAATTGGAGAACAGCCTTTACCAAAGGTGTCATGGGCTTTGAAGACACTCGAACTCAGGACGCAAGGGAGAAACGTGCTAAGAGGAAGGCACACTTGGCAAAGCCACACCATTATAAACTCCCGCCCAGAAACCAATGCCCCCACTGTGGAAGGTCATGTGGATCCAAAATTGGCCTCCACAGTCACTTACGGACTCATTGTTAAAACTGTGTTTATGGAAGACAATCTTACTTAGCTACGAATGATCACCAAAGAAGACAGGAGGTACTGGGTGGAGCAAAGATGTTCCATGCCTTACTTCCATGCCTTTTTGCTGGAGAAGCTCTGGGCCACAGCAAGTCAGCTAGGAAATAATGCCAGTGCAGGCATGGCTGCCTAAGCACTTAAATGTTAGTCTCTGCTGCTATCAGAACGCTGATGTCATGAAGAGGCAGCCTTAGAGGATCCTGTAGCCACTTCCTCTAACCACAGAACTTCCTGTGTGTCCTGAGATGCCCTTCCAGGAACCATGGAAAGACACCCTAAAACAGGGTTTCCCAAACTTGGGTCTCCAGTTCTAGCTAGCAGGAGCAGTGTTCATGGATGATGGGAACTGTAGTCCAGAAACAGCTGGAGACCCAAGGAGGAAAAACCTGCCCTAAAATAATGAAGATCTAACTAATTAAAATGAAAATTGCTTTAATGACGGTTGGATAAGGTGACCCTCAACGAAATCCACATCCGTTGGAATGAGTGGAACTTCTACTGTGTTTGATGACATTCTGCATATACTCAAAGCAGCTGGCGGCTGGTGAATTGCTAATTTTAATATACAAAGTCGCTCAAGATAGCTGTGAATATTCTTTCTTTAAAAAAAAATAAAAATAGTTGGATGTGGTAAAAGTCACTATTATTCTCAGCTAAATAGGAAAGATTTTTTACTTTCAAGTCTAAATATAGATTCCAGTGGAAAGCCTCATTGTAACTTGAAGAAATTTGCCAAACATTCAATATAATGTGAATAGCACGATCTCTATCCAGGTCTGGTCTGGAAATGTGTTATATTTTAACAAGTATTTTGCAGTGGAAAAGTTCTCCAGTCACCATAGACTTTTAGTACCTTTGGAACAGATGTTTTGAAATATATAAGGAAGCAGATCACTATAAAAGGGACATCAAAAAGTTTTACCTCAAAGCTCTCCAAAGCATCCGAGAAAAGCAGGATTAAAGCACGTTATATTCCCTGCTATCTCTCCTTTCATCCCATTGCTTTCAAACCACGAGGATCCCTTTTAATTTCTCATCCCCCCAGGAATATCATGGACTTATCTGTACCCTCAAGTGACTTGTGGTCCTCATGACATTATTTTGCATAATTTGGCAGAATTACTTAGCATAATCTGACAGGGCCAAGCTAACCCAAAGATTAATTCACTGGAGAGAATTTACAACACAGGCGTATCTTAGTTGGCGATGGCTGGGGAAACGGATGGCTGCATTTGGTGTTGTTTCCACTGTATATGGCTTATGAAGAAAGGACTTTCATTTGTGGGGCTATGAACTTTTTCTGGGCAGCCTCTCTAAACTGCAGTGCCCTTCATTGAGCTCAAGGGTGGGGTACCTTTGCGGGCCCTCCAAATGTTTCTGGACTCCAACTCCCATCAGCCCCAGCCAGCATGGCCAGTGGTGAGGGATGATAATAGCTGGAAGTCCAACTGGAAACCAAGCCTTATGAGGAACAGGTGACGGAATTGTGTATGTTTAGCCTGCAAGAAGAAGGGACATGGGTGGTGCTGTGAGTTAAACCACAGAGCCTAGGACTTGCCCATCAGAAGGTCAGCGGTTCGAATCCCTGCGACGGGGTGAGCTTCTGTTACTGAGTCCCTGGTCCTGCCAACCTAGCAGTTCGAAAGCACGTCAAAGTGCAAGTAGATAAATAGGTACCACTTCGGCGGGAAGGTAAACGGCGTTTCTGTGCACTGCTCTGGTTCGCCAGAAGTGGCTTAGTCATGCTGGCCACATGACCCAGAAACTGTACGCCGGCTCCCTTGGCCAATAAAGCGAGATGAGCACCGCAATCCCAGAGTCATCCATGACTTCACCTAACAATCAGTGGCCCTTTACCTGGCTGAGGTCCAGTGCCGAGGGCCTTCTGGCGGTTCCTTCATTGCGAGAAGCAAAGCTACAGGGAACCAGGCAGAGGGCCTTCTCAGTAGTGGCACCCGCCCTGTGGAATGCCCTCCCATCTGATGTCAAAGAGATAAACAACTACCTGACATTCAGAAGACATCTTAAGGCAGCCCTGTTCAGGGAAGTTTTTAATGTATGACATATTAGTGTATTTTTGGTCTTTGTTGGAAGCCGCCCAGAGTGGCTGGGGAAAACCCAGCCAGATGGGTGGGGTACAAATAATAAATTACTATTATTATTATTATTATTATTATTATTATTATTATTATTATTATTATTATTAGAGACTGAGAAGAGATATGACAGCCATCTTCAAATATCTGAAGAGCTGCCACATAGAAGATGGAACAAGCTTGCTTTCTCATGTTACGGAAGGTAGAATCCAAACCAATGGTTTCAAGTTACAAGAAAGGAAATTCCGACTACCATCAGGAAGAACTTTCTGACAGTGAGAGCTGTTTGACAGTGGAACTGACATCATCAGAAGGTGTAGACCTCCTTCATTGGAGGCTTTTAAGCAGAGGTTGGGTGAACCCCACACCCCCAAGGGCATTGCCAAGGGGGCAGCTGCCCCCTCATCAAGCAAATAAATAAAAGAGTTTGGGGTTGTTGTTTTTGCATTTTCCGTCTGGATACTGCTTCCAACTGCAGTATTCTGGAGATGTCCAGGAAATTCCGGACGTATGGCAAGCCTATCATGGATGCTGTAGTTGCAACTCCTGCTCTGCAGGAGATTGGACTAGAAGACCCTCAGGTACATTCTAACTCTACAAACCTATGATTCTATGAACATCAAAGGTCCTCACCCCTAATTTAGACTCTTCCTTCTAAAATACCTTCAGATGCAACATTTTCATTTGAATAAGTACAAGCTGGCTGTGAGCATTTGTATCACATTCATATTCTTTCATTTATTTTTTTATTAAAGGGTTTTAAATATCTTGCAATATGAATGCAGCCAACAGCAGCTGTTTTTGCACAATTTTAATTCCCAGATGACAGATTTACTTGCAAGACGTCAGATGAACTGTTTCCCAAACTTCTGATAACTGAGACCTGTCCCCGCCCCCGCCCCCATATTAAAATTGGAGGCAAAGTTTACTCTCTTCAAAAAGGTTTACATCTGGAACATGTAAGAGTAAGAACTACTCTTCCAAAGAGGAACCCCACACCCCCAAGGGCATTGCCAAGGGGGCAGCTGCCCCCTCATCAAGCAAATAAATAAAAATACTTAGCTGAACAATTGTGTCACAGGCAACTTGGTTCTGCCCCCCCCCCCAACATAAAGCCTGTCCCCCAATAAATCCTGGCTACGCCCATGCGCCTCCCTTTGTCTGTATGAATCATTTCTCTTGAGGAACCTCCTAAATGGCAAGTACAAAACAGTGATTTGCACAGAGACACAACAAGCACCCATGAGGGCAGGTCATTCTGCCATGCTCCTGCCTTGGGACTGACTGAAAGTACCCAACACATTCAGTGCAGTGGTTGGGCAGAGTGAAGGCTGATTGAAAGGAGGCAAGAGCACAAGAAGGTGAGGGGTACTTCATTGCAATGGTTCCACTCCCTAATGAGTACCAGCTTCTAGAGCAGCTGTCACCAATTTGGTACCCTCCAGATGTTCTGGACCACAACTCCCATCAGCTCCAACCAGTCACTGTAGTTCCAACAGCTTCTGGATAAACAGTGGATACATCACTACACTCACTGCTGGAAGAGAGGCCTGGGCAAATCATGCTTTGGTAGCTTCCAGATTGGACTTCTGAATATGGTTCAGAAGCCTTATTCAGCATTGACGCAGCAGCTGTGAGAATGTGGGCCAGCTTCCCCAAGTTCCATCTTCAAGCAACCTCTATGGCTGCTTGCCAGGAAGGTTCAGAATGCTAAGACTGTTTGCATTCCATTTGGATCTATGTCAATTCTGTTTGTGTCTTAACTTATGTTACTGTTATGCTGATATGCAGTTCCCTTTCTTAAACTCTTGCTTTTTGATGGTCTGGTGACTAGACGCAAATAAAAGAATCTGCAAAACTGAAACATGCATTAGCTTCCAAGTTTGGGCCTCCTGCCTTCAGTGTTTCTAAACAGCACCTTCCCCTTTGGTTCGGAGGGTCTACCTTGTTTACCAACACTACCCAAACCAACTATAGCTTTTTACTCTAGGTTCATGGCCACAAGGCCTAAATTTGATACAACACCAGCGTTTGAAGAATGAGACAGAGAACTGGAGAATAGAATCCTTCCGATCTGGATTTAATCCTCAATTATAGATTTGAGAATGAGAGATAAAGTGGGCAGAGCCCAGTACCCACATGGGGGTACAGATCTCCACTGCACCCCAGTCTGCAGATTGATTGTATGATGAGTGGACACTGGCATAGATTAGCTGAGATAAGGCAACTGTCTGCCTCACACCCACTGGCATGTGGTCCTCAGAGGGCTGGGTTGTGTGAATGTGACCGGGGGGGGGGGGTGGATTATTATTATTTTATGTAGAACATTTAGAGAATTTGTATTCTGCTCTTCAGCCACAAGAGCTCCCAGTGTGGCTTACATGTAATAAAAACAAGACACTTATTCTCCAGGGCAATTTGTTTTTATGTTTTGTATACTACTTAGAAGCCATCTGGGCATTGTTGATATATAAAGACACATATAAATACTTAATAAATAAGCTGTGAGCAGTGAACCAGCAGAGGACTAGGCAGAGGCAGTGACTATATAAACTCCTCAATCTGTTCTGAACTTTTGCTGGATTTATATCTCATTGATGCTCCAGTTCTGACTACATCATTGATTCCGGCTCCAGCTGCTCCTGGAGAGAGATGCTTTTCTGTGGGTTTTGCTTCTGCTCTAGAAGCTGCTATGAAATTCCATGGACAGTGGTACAAAAATAGTTTTAAATAAAAACAAATGTGAAAATGAATGACATAGAAGCACTGTGGAGACCCTCTGTGACGGATACATTATTTTGCCGGGGGGGGGGGACTCACTGGATCATTTTAATTTAATTAATTCCTTGTGGCACAGTAGTAGTTCACTTGTGGCACCCTTGTGTGCCCTGGCAATGAAAGGGGGAGGGAAAACAACCAGAGAGAGTCTTTGTGGCCCACTGATAAAATATCCCTTGGAAAAGCCTACCTGGGCATATATGAAATGCAGGAATTCTGAACCAGAAGCATTGCTGAAAAACGAGACCCTCAGATCTTATGATTATGCCCTGAATTAGCTTGCTGACAGCACTGAGATCGAATCTCCCTTTTTTATGGAACAGTTCCCAGGCCAGACAGTTTGGAAGCTTTGGAGCCTCAAGCTTATCAAATATGTAGAAAGAACTGACACACCAAAGATCCTACTTACTAAATGGAGGGCTCTCACACAGATTAGAAAAAGGTTTTTCTCATCATCTATTTTGAATGGTAGGAATGTAGCACTACAAAGTGCGATATTTAATTACACTCTGTGGATTGCTTCATTCCTGGAGGTGGATAATTCATACATATGGAAAGTTTTGGATGACGATTTCGCACTGAAATTGTTAAAATAACATGAGAAGCTTCATAAGTTTTTCACTGACAGACAAGACAGAAAGTAAGTTTGGGGCCACACTCCTTTCAAGTTCATATATGTATTTCTACACACATTGACAATTATGAATGAAGGCTCATCTACACTGCTATTTGTCCCATGATTTCTAGGTCCAAGAGAGTTTTCGTTTGCCCTGCTGCTTTTCTCAGGAAAACCCACTGTTTACTGCTGAATCAGAACAAACATCAGTCTACAGAAATCCCGATTGATGTTTGCTCTTATTCAGCAGTAAGCAGTGAGTTTTCCCAGGGAAAACCATGTGGGACAAAAGAAAAGCCTCTCAGACATGTGCCTAGAAATCAAGCGACAAATGGAAGTGTGGATGAGCCCTGAATCTTACATTAATGAGGACTAGACACTCATGGCATAGAAAGCCAGTTACATTTCTGAAACAAATACAAAATGGAAATCCTCACTCTTGTCAACAGCCTCAAAACACAAAAACATTTATAAGGTGTCAAGTATTGTAGCAAAACAGTTCATTATTTACTTATACATTTTAATTACATTTATTAATTGCATAACCCACTTTTTAATTCATAAAAAGACCTACAAGGACAATTAAAGCTTAACATCCTCTTTAAAAATGAATATAATATTGAAACACTAAAACAACTGTATGATTCATAAGCAACACATTTCACATTTCATAAGCAGAATCCAAAGTTGTTGTGCCACTTTTCTTTATCAGAGTTCTTGTCTTCATTAACCAGCATCTGAACTCTTGCCATGCTTACGCAGCCACTCTTAATTTGCCAGGAACCTGAAATCCTGTGTGAAAACTCTTGTGTGCTCTCTAAACTCATCTGTTTCAAAGTTCATCTCCTGCCTAGACCAAAGCAACATTTAGAGCATGAAAACAATTGCTAGCACCACAAAGAATCAGTGGGAAGAAGAATAACCCTAATAACAGCTGATAAGAGTGTTGTTCATGCATCAAAATTCATATATGATTTTCTTGTTGGCAGACCCCAAAAGACAGAATGTTTAAAGATACAAGTTGCCAAATGTATTTATTTAAAATGATGAACACATTTAGAAAGAATGTTAGTTCCAGAGGCAAAGCATGACAGGGTCTGCAAACTGTGATTGTTGGATTCTGAAAGCGTTCCTTTCCGTAAATTATTTTTAAAACCCCACAAAGACGAAGCTACACATTATCACATGGGTGACTAAACCCCAGTCTGGATGTGTGCCTTGGCTCCCCAAGCAATTTTTCTTACTCCCTAGAACCCCACAGATTTTAGTGGTGGCAGTGAAAACAGGGGAGGGGGGTAGAATTAAAAGAGACATGAGGGTTGAGGGGTTTAAGCTTCTTTGCCCAGCTCAGAGCCCAAATAGGGATGTAAATCCCCTCCCCCGGCCAACATTTATAAGGGAGGAAGAGCTGTTTGTCTTGTGGGTCGGGTGCAGATTTTTGCAATAGAGTGGGGCAGTCATGCCTTCTTCTGTTGTGCATGCTCAAGAGCAGATGTTGGGAACCTGTGGCCTGCCAGATGTTGCTGAAATACAACTCCCATAATCTCTGGCAATTGGCCATGTTGGCTGCAACTGATGGGAGCTGTAGTTTAGCAACATCTGGAGGAGAAGGGCAAAACTGCTGTGGCTATGAACTCAGGCCCAGAAAGTTTAGCCACTCCTGCATTATAAGGAACACAGGACTGACACTGAAATGGCACCTCTGTCTCTAGGACACACAAACATATCCACATAGCCAGTGTGGTGTAGTAGTTAGCAGTGTTGCACTAAGGAGACCATGGTTCAAATCCCTGCTCAGCCATGTAGCTCACTGGGTGACCTCAGGCCAGTCACTGCCTCATAGCCTAACCTACCTCACAGGGTTATTGTGAGGATGACATGGAGAAGGAGAACTATGTATGCCACCTCGAGCTTCTTGAAGAAAGGGTGGAACATAAATAAATAATATTCTCTGCTTGACTTCATGGCATGATTTCAGCATGAATTATTTGTTTGTTTATTATTAGTATAAATAAAATTTATACACTGCTTGATTGTGAAAAAACTTGAGGTGCTTTACAAAAAGATTAAAAATAAACAAAACTAATTTTAATCTTTCAATAAGTGTTGAGCATGCTGCTTTATGGTAGTGAGACTTGGACAACCTACAACCACCAGAAGTGATGCCTCAACGCCTTACACTTGTGCTGTGTCAGGAAGATTCTTGGGCATCACATGGCAGGCAGTCTCAAACAAAGATGTGCTCTCCCAAGTCCACATTCACAGCAAGTTCACACTCCTGCCTCAGCAATGTTGCTGGCTTGGTCATGTCCACAGAATGGAAGATGGAAGGATCCCCAAGGATGTGTTCTACAGGGAACTAACTGGCTTCAGGCACCAGGCCCATAGGCAGACCACAAAGATGTCTGCAAATGTGACATGAAGGATGGCAACATTAACCCTGCCATGTGGGAATTCCTTGCAGATGAGCACAGTGCCTGGAGACAGTCAAGTTGTGCATCCATAGCAGTGACCATCAGAGAAGAAATGATCCCTGGGAGGAGGGCAGAGAGAAGAAATGCCATAGTATACTTGCATCAGCACAACCAGATGCCTTCATCTGCCCCAGCTGGTCTCTACAGCCACAGCAGGCAGTGTAACTCTCAAATAGTTTAACTTCACCCCCGAAGGCACACTCTTCTATTGTCTCCCAGTACAGATGGTTGCCAACCACTGTAACTCTATCGTTTTTTAAGTATTCACAGACTGACTGTTTAATTATCTGTTCTAGGACCTTCCCAAGTATTGAAGTCAGCCTGACCAGTCGGTAGCTATCTGGGTCTTCTCTTCCCCCCTTTTTGAAGATGGGAATGACATTAGCCCTTCTCTAGTCTGCACAGATCTCATCTTTTCTCCAACATTCTCAAATATTATAGACAGGGGTTCTGATATTACATCTGCAAGCTCCTTTATGGATGCAGCTCATTAGTTTTGAATTCATTTAAAGCAGCTAGGTGTTCCCTTACCACCTCTTTTCCTATCTTGGGCTGCTGTATCAATTATTCTATTATCACTAGGTTGGGCACTGCCTTCGTTTTGGGTGGAGACAGAGGTAAAGTAGGTTCCGCCTTCTCTCTGTCACCCAATGACCATGCATGATGAGCAATCCTCCCCATTTATCTTCTGACCAACATTACTGTTGCAGCAACTATTGTGGCAAAAGAGAGAGAAAGACTTATGCCAAAAAGACAATGAAGATCAGCAGCTATCAAAGGGGAAAAACACAGGGGAACAGACCCGTTCATATCTGTGTCCAAAATTTTGTTCTCTTTTTTTCCCCTTTTCATTTTTTTAAACTCATAATAATGATTAATATTATGGCAACACCCTGCATTGAGGGTAAAAAAACACACCCCATAATCCTTTCCCAAAAACATGACTCAGCCTCTTCACTCCCAACTATCTGTGAGATTCCTTGGAAAGAATTTTAGGTCCTTTATGCACAGTAACACATCTTTCCAAAAAACTGTCAAATCTTTCAGTGCTTGATGGGTGGAAGCGATCCAACACAATCCCACACCTGTTGTTGTGTGTCATCAGAGTAACATGCCACAGTTCTGTTCCTTGTAGTTTCCAGCGGGGCTTCCAATATTCCCAATCATCGTTACCAAGAATGTGATAGAGCACAGTGTCTGGAGCAAATAAATAAATAAACAAAGCAAGAAGATTTCATCCAAAAGCCTGCTGAAATCAAATGAAAGAGGCCAGAATTCCTGGAGCCAAAACAGGGGAAAGGGCCACCATGGGAATCATGGGTGGGAGGGAGAACCTCCCTAAACAGCAAATTATTTTTTAACACCATCATCATCGTCGTGATTTATATCCCACTCTTCTACTAAAGTGGGGAAAGAATAGTAAATAAAACTGCTGATATCAAAATGTGAATCTATGGTGCGACCACATTTGGAATTCTGTGCACAGTTCTAATTGCCTCATCTCAAAAACGCTTTGTAGAGCTGGAAAAGGCTCAGAAAAGAGCCACCAAAATAATCAAACAGATAGAGCAACTGCCTTATGAGAACAAGTAAAAGGAGACATGATCGATTTATATAATATTATGCATGGCATGGAGAAAGCGGATAGAAAAAGATTTTCCTCCCTCTCTCATGACCACTAGAGTCTATGGACATCTAAACATTGGAAGATTCAGGACATATAAAAGAAAGGACTTCTTCACACAGCATATAGTTAAACTGTGGGATAATGAGTCTCATATAGCCATATGCTTAAATATAATTAATGCATGAAGGGGTTAAGACCATTGAGTAAGCTGTCCTGCCAGGCTTAGCTCACCTTGGGAGGGACTAGGTAACCAAGCCTTTGTTCTTCATTCTACTGAAAAGCTCAGGACCTGAGGAGGTCTGGGCTTGTTGCTCCAAGGTCAGACCTCATGTTTCTCACAAGCCACTTGTGGGTTCCTATAGCAATAATTTAGGAATTTTCACCACTGTAAGTCAAGTTTTACTGCTTCTGCAACCTTTCTGAGTGATGCATGGAAAAGCACATGAACATGGCCTTTGGAGGGTTGGTAAATAAACCATTTTTTAACTTACCAAAATGTGGAAGTTTTGGAACACACAAGGGCATATTTTAAAAGTCTAACAGCCTATATTGCCATGCTTTACTTTGCTGCATATTTTGTGTTTTTAAATCTCTGCTGGGGTTCTCTAACCAAAGAGCACTTGCCCCAAACCTGAATCCTAGCATCCAATAAATTATCCATTTTTTTCTTTTCCAACAGCATAAACTACAGAACTCCCATAGGTGGTGGAGGAGAAAGCTATCAATAGCTACCAGTCAGCATAGCTATGTTTTGCCTCCAAGGTCAGAGGAAGTATGCCAGAATTGCACTGGTGAAGGAAAGGGGGCGGGAGGAGCAGTCCGCCCCGGGTGCCATGGGGCTGTACAGTGAAAGCGGAGCTGTCGTGCTGCACTGCTCTTCCTTTTCCTGCTCTCTCGCCCTCCCTCTCCATCGGTGGGAGTGCGTGTGCCTGTGCCGCCGCCCCCTGAACCCACTCAGGCATTGTCCTTAAAGGCGAGAGGGAAAAGCCAGCCATCCCACCAGGGCTAGGGAGCTGCAGGGAGCCGCTTCTCTCTTGGCTGCCACACACTCTGTATCTCTTAAGCACCTACACTCAGGTATTCATGGGTTTCTTTTCCTGAGTAATGGGCTGTGTTTCTGAAGTTGCAAACAAATCAACAGAGCGACTCTTCCCCCTCCCTCTCTCTCTGTGTGTGCCCCCTCCCACCTTTCCCCATCTCCGCCCTTAATTCTTTCCTGCCTCGCTTTAAATCCTTTCTCACATGGAAAGACACCTATGGGAAGCGATTTTCCCCTTTTGGCTCCTTTCTCCTAGAATTTTAGTATTGTAGAGTTGGAAGGTACCCTGTTGAGGATCATCTATTCCAGGGATGTCCAGCTTCCAAGAGACTGCAATCTACTCCCACTAAAAAAAAGGGGGGCAGTTTTGGGGAAGGAAGACCCAAAGTTGTTGACCAGTGACATCCCACGATTGACGGGTAGATCTGTTGCACATCCCTGATCTAGTCCAACCCCCTGCACATCCCTGATCTAGTCCAACCCCCTGCAATGCAGGAATATGCGGCTTTTTACATTTCCTCTCAGCCTTTGTTTGCCCCCCTCCTACTTTGTAAATTTACATCTCTCTCTCTCTCTCTCTCTCTCTCTCTCTCTCTCTCTCACACACACACACACACACATGCTAATCCTACTCAGAGTAGATTCAAATGAATTAAAAATCCAAGCATTAATTTCAAAGGGTCTGCACTACGTAGGATTGAGTTGGATGTAGCCTGTTATTATAAGCAAAGTATCTTACCCAAAAACTTCTTACTGATGTAAATTTTCCTGATGTTTGGTCAGAATCTCCTTTAATATAACTAGAAGCCATTGGTTTGTGTCTTCTACCCTCCAGAGCAGAAGAAAACAAGTTTGTTCCATCTTCCATGTGACAGCTCTTCAGATATTTGAAGGTGGCTATCATATCTCCTCTCCGTCTTCTCTTTCCAGGTTAAACATACTCAGGTTCCTCAACCGCTCCTCATAAGGCTGGCTTTCCAGGCCCTTGGTCATCTTGGTTGCCCTCCTCTGCACACGTTGTCAACATCCTTCTTAAATTTTGCTGCCCAGAACTAGACACAGTATTCCAGTGTTGTCTGACCAAGGCAGAATAGAGTGATACTTGATCTAGAGATTAGACTTCTGTTGATGCAGCCTAGAACAGCATTACCTAAGACACCTAGGTCCTTTTAACATATACTACTGGCAAGCCAACTGTCCCCCATCTTATATTGGTGCAGCTGGTTATTCCTGGCTAAGCTCAGAACCATTCAGGCTGAAAGGGACAAGTGGGATTTAGAAGAACGGAAAGAAAAATCCCTTCTGATGGGCTCCAGCGTCACTTGCTGCAATTTGGGGATTTTTTAAAACATGGAGTTTTGTAAAGCACTTACCTAGATTTGGGAAGATTTAAGATGCCAGCCCTCATCTGACCACACCAATCATAGGCGAGAACTCCCGCATAATAATCGCCAGGACTTCTACAAGCCTCATTGGGCTTTCCCAACAACGGGGCTTGTTGCAGGCACAAGGGGGGGGCACTGGGAGAGGAAGGCAGGTTTGGGGTGCGGTGCACACCAGGTGTCAGCTGTGAGGGCGGGTGACATCACCACGCCACCACCACTATCCCCCGCTCGCTGCACGGACGGTGCCCCCAGACGCTCACTGCATGGGCAGCGGGCCACTACGGACGATGCTGCCGTAGCCGGCTAGCGGCACCCCTCCCAGCGCTCACCATGCAGGTGACAGGCGGCTAGGAATGCTTCCCGCGTGGGCAGCTAGCCCCTCCCCCATGGGCTGGCTAGCCCTGCCCCCGCCCCGCTCCAGGTGCCAGGGCAGGTAGCTCCGCCCCTGGGGGGGCACCTATGACACCACCTAAATCCCCTGCACTTGAGCAGTTTTATGGCTGTCCACAGAAGCAGCATGAAGGCAGTGGCGTAGCATGGGTTGCCAACACCCTGGGCAAGGCAAGTAATTTGCGCCCCCTAACCCGTGAATTTGCGCCCCCTAACCCGTGAATTTGCGCCCCCTAACCCGTGGATTTGCGCCCCCTAACCCGTGGATTTGCGCCCCCTAACCCTAACCCCCAGATGTTGCGCCCGGTGCGGCCGGGCCCCCCTGCACCCCCCACTCTACGCCACTGCATGGAGGTATGAGAGATTACATCATCCCTTGTTGCTCCTGCTTTGCATTATTCTTGGGTGCTTTTGCCAGGCAGGAATAGGTGCTTGAGCTCTGTCTGTGGCTGAAGCAAGAGAAACAAAGAACATGATGAGGCATTAAGTAAAGCAAAGAAGAGGTGGAGTCTGAGGTGACAGGAACTGAGTTCCTTCCCACCCCGTGGGAAGCGGCAGGGGCGGGCGGGGGAGAAGGGAAGGATAGTCAGAGGAGAGGGGAGGACTGTGGCAAATTGGCGGGACTCACACATGAGGAACAGCGAGAGGGGCAGCAAACTCAGTGACTGCCCTGGGCAGCAAAAGCCACTGCAGCTACACGCCACTGCAGAATTGGACCATGGGGAAATGAATCTGGCAATGCACATCAGGCCAACTCATCTCTGCTCCCACCCCCATCTGTACAGCAACATAAGAAAGTGATTGAAACACTGATTTGTGTCACTAATGTGTGCATCGCATCAGATGAGTTCAAACTTGTCTTATTCTGAGGGGAAACAGAACTCAAATCCACTTCTCCTCTTGACTTAGAACAGTTTTAGTCTTGTCAAGCAAATCTGTGGGTGGATGGGTGAGAGAGAGACCACTTGGATTTTTTACCTCAGGTACCACAGGGTCTTTTGGCTGGACCAGCTTTCCTTTTAATTTGGTGTGCTTCAAAGAGAAAAGTTCAGGGAAAGCTCCACCTTTTTATCCACCCCTGTATTTTTGTAGACAGGCAGAAAGGCCTCACTTTTCCAAACAACTTTATGGCAATCTCTTCAAATTACCGAGCCCCATGTAAACTGTGAGATTTCAAAATAGAATTCAGAAAGAAATTGTTTTAAGGCCAGCCAAGTCGTGATACTGTATTTAATCTTTCCCAGTGGTGAGGTCATCTCCCATTACCAAACAAATACTCTAATCAAGAAAAGTCATTCTCCTAGGGAGGTCGCGACTGATGTGCGTTCTTCCTCCCACCCCACCCCACCCCCACCCTTCAAGGCCCTCTCCTGCATATAATAAAAGCAATGAAGAAATCACATTAACCTCTATGATACAGAATCTGGCCCCACATTATCACAGGCAAAAAGAATGGGGCGAATGAAGGGCCAGACTTTTATTGCTCTGCCTGTGTGGATAAAAGAGAACCATGACAGCCTCACCCAGTAAACAATTCCATAGTACTTCTTCTCTTGATAACCACATCAACAATGAATCTAATTAATTCTGGCAACATTACATAGGAAAACAACTCCAATAAACAATTTGACAGAACTGTGCACATATCTTAATTAGCATTATCTTAATTATTATCATTATTATTATCACCTCTGGCCCAGAGGTTCCACAAAATTGCAATTTGCTATATGCTAACACCAAAGTGTCATTAATATTCTTATGAGTTGGGTCAAGATCAGTCTGGATGGTGATCTGAGTCCCTTCCAGTTCTTGGGATCCTGTAACTGTAGGGGTAGAATGTATAAGAGTGAGCTTGCCAAACCTATCCTTTGTCTAGGAAATGTTTTTGGCTGAGCACCACAGTTAGCATAACCAAGCATAGAGCAAGTAGGTGTGCCTCCTCCCTCCCCAGAACCGCACCTAGCTGCCAAGTAGGAGAACAATAGCCAAATTACAGATAGGTAGCCGTGTTGGTCTGCCATAGTCAAAACAAAAAAAATTCCTTCCAGTAGCACCTTAAAGACCAACTAAGTCAGTTCTTGGTATGAGCTTTCGTGTGCATGCACACTTCTTCAGATACTAATAGCCAAATTAGTGTGGGTGGGCTGAGCTGGAAGCAGGCTCGAAGCTGGAGACACGGATACCTGCTTGCTCTGTGCTGGATCCAAAGCTGTGGCTAATGAAGAAGCCAGATCCTTTGGCATGTGAGCCCCTCCACCCTATGCTCAGGTTGTATATATGTGTCAATATAACCATATATCCTAAAGACACAGTTTCTGCTGACCTTCATTCCAAGGAAACTGAACTCTGGGCAAGCATGGGGATCCCTGGAATCTCTTACTTCTCACAGATTAGGGTGGCTTGTGACAATATGCCTATTTAAATCACACCCTGGAGAGCTTCACACAAAAAACCCTGAAATCTTGGCAACCAAACAAAGGGGAGGACAAAAATCATCATTTTATTTATATGCTACCTTTCCATAGTAAACCATTTCAAGGCAACTCAAAACATGAAAAAATGCATAATTCACTAAGTTAAAAATGCTCACTCTGGCTTTAGTTTATTGATATCAGCTGCTTTGAGTAAGCATGCCCACTTGAAGCAAAGCTCTAGAGGGGTAAAGGGAGGGACCTATTCAGCCCAAGGTCTGCATTCCCTCATGGGGAGCCTTTTCAGGGGGCGGGCAGGTACAAAACATGGACAATACAGTGGATGTGACTCTTACCTTTGTACACTCCAGCCAGGCAAAAGTCAGGGGCTTCTGCAAACACCTCAAGCACACCCTACACAGATAACCTCTCCGTTCACCATCCAGGTGAGCAGAAAGTACTCTCACAGCTCAAGGACACATTCTAGCTTGGAAAAACAAAGAGCAGGGCCAGTGAAGAGTGTGTGGCCTAAGGAGGGTCCCAAGGGCTAAGCAGAGAGGGCTGAGAGAGCCAGTTGTACTCCAGGCCTGTAGTTTAACATCAACACAACAAAGCCTGTTGTCTTTGTTCATGGAGTTTTCTTGGCAGGGATGCTGGAGTGGCTTGCCGGTTCCTGCTCCAGGTAGATCACATTTGGTCAAAACTCTCCACTATGACCTGTCCATCTTGGGTGGCCCTGCATGGCATAGCTCATAGCTTCTCTGAGTTATTCAAGCCCCTTCGCCACAGCAAGGCAGTGATCCATGAAGGAGAAGGGGAAGGGGAAGAGATGGAGGCAGTGAGAAATTTTACATTCTTGGGCTCCATGATCACTGCAGAAGGTGACAGCAGCCACGAAATTAAAAGATGCCTGCTTCTTGGGAGAAAAGCAATGACAAACCTAGACAGCATCTTTAAAAGCAGAGACATCACCTTGCCAACAAAGGTCCATATAGTTAAAGCTGTGGTTTTCCCAGTAGTGATGTATGAAAGTGAGAGCTGGACCATAAAGAAGGCTGATCGCCGAAGAATTGATGCTTTTGAATTATGGTGCTGGAGAAGACTCTTGAGAGTCCCATGGACTGCAAGAAGATCAAACCTATCCATTCTGAAGGAAATAAGCCCTGAGTGCTCACTGGAAGGACAGATCCTGAAGCTGAGGCTCCAATACTTTAGCCACCTCATGAGAAGAGAAGACTCCCTGGAAAAGACCCTGATGTTGGGAAAGATTGAGGGCACAAGGAGAAGGGGACGATAGAGGATGAGATAGTTGGACAGTGTTCTTGAAGCTACCAGCATGAGTTTGACCAAACTGCAGGAGGCAGTGGAAGACAGGAGTGCCTGGTGTGCTCTGGTCCATGGGGTCACGAAGAGTCGGACACGACTAAAAGACTAAACAACAACAACACAACGAAGCCAGAATGTGGGGGCATAACTGACATGGATGGGTTGGGAAGGGCCCTTAGTTTTGGGCAGGAAGAAGAAGAGACTGAATCTGGTTTCCAGGTGATGACAAAAGAATGCATCAAACTAGCCATTATGTATAAATTGTCAGATTTAGTAAGAAGAAGGAAAGGAAGAAATAGCAAACCGACACTAACAGAAAGAGAATTATTTGATCACTTACTGGAATGCGTGTAATGAGGATGTGCAATTCCACAGGATTCCATGAATTTGAAGGAATTCCATAAATTTGAAGATCTTTTTGTTATGGGATGGGCTTTTGATTACACATTTTAATACATGTAGCAGTACTGATATGAATGCATCTCTATTATACTTTACCAAATTATGTTTCTGTTTCAGAAATATCTCCAGCCTGTGTCCTTTTCTATTGGTCCTTTCTCTTTAATTCATCTGTTTTATAGTAATGCTCTCTATTCTCTTGATGTATGTGCACCATGCTATTTTTGAATTGTTGCCTACATCTCCTCTGTTTACATGCTAAGAATAAAACATTGTTTTAAAAAATCCCTAAGTTAAGCCATTTTGTTGGAGTGGAGAAAACCCCAAAGGAAGTATTGTGACAGAGAAAGTAACCTACACAATCTTTTCCCAAGTGTTTTGCATCACAGCTGGCAATGGGGAAGGGTGGGTGGATGCATCAGAGTCTGATAGCGCTGGCAAGGAGTAGCAAGAGTGCTTTAGCTGCTGAAAGTCTGGCTGGAGTGAGGAGCACTTCATGCCTCAACACTTTCCAAAGGGGATGAGGAATCCCACCCTTCAGCTGATATATGGGACCACCTGCATGCTTAGCCGTTTTGCACAGGGCTGTGAAAGAGGAAGCTTTGCAATGACAGCCCAGCAGTATATTTACCAGGAATTCCTACAATAGTCTCTTGACCCCCGCCCCCAAACACACACACACACAATTTGCAAAGTTTGAAGCTTTGGCAACTTGGACAAGAGGTCATAGCACTCAGGAAGCATAAGAACATAAGAAGAGCCTGTTGAATCAGGCCAATATCCCACCTAGTCCAGCATCCTGCTTTCACAGTGGTTAGCCAGGCGCCTGTGGCAAACCAGCAAGCAGGACTTGAGCACAAGTGCACTTTCCCTTCAGTTTCCAGCAACTCATATTTGCTGCCTCTAATTGTGGAAGCAGAGCGTAGCCACTGTGGCTTGCAGCCATTGACAGCCTTCATCAAAAATTTCCCTTCTATTCACCCCTCCAAATGTGTGTGTGTATATACATGTACACACACAAATTCACACACACACACACATACACACTTGTTTTTTGTTTGAATTTTCACCCTAGGTTGCAACTTGTTTTCCCTTTTCAGAAGACAAAAGTCGGAAAAGCATCCCATTAGCAATTGCCTTTCCTTCATCCTGTAAAAGAAGTCACATTTGTTGATTTCCCCACCTTTGTCAGCTAATCTTTGGACAGGCAAACATAATGGCAATTAACTGGGCTATCATTGTGCTGCTAAAGGAATTACCTGGTTCACAATTAGGCACCCCAAAAGTAAACCTCCTCCACACCGAGGCCTCTGATAATTCCTAGCGGTCACTGTTGTTGCTTCTTCTGTAATTTATGGGAGTCTTTCATTAGAGTCAAGCTTAGCGCAAGGGCTAATTTACAGCCCACTTCGCTACTCCATAGATTCCTTTCAACTGAAGCGCTGTTAAGGCTAAGCCATTCCTCTCCTCCAACATGTGTTTTTGTTAAACATCTGTATTGTATCATTCACCTGGGGACACACAGACTGGCACGATGTATATAGCCTACAGTAAATTTTATGTCCCAAAAAATGCTTAAATTTAAATAACAAAGAAAATAAATAGAGCAGTCAACCTGAACACTGTTGTTGTTGTTTGAAAATTGGAGCATTAAGTAGGTGTATTCAGCTTCATAATCAATGCAGTCCAACTTTTTTATGATACTTTACAGCACATCATGTGGCCCTTCAGATTCTATTGGGTCTCCAACTCCCAGCAGCCAGAATGATCAGTGGTCACGCTGGAATCCATGACCAGTGAGCCTGGAATCCAACAACGTGTTGAGGGCTCTAGATTCCCACCCCAACATTATCTCACTTAATTCTCACTTAAATTTCTACCCTTCAACCAAGGCCCTCTCTTTGTGTTTGATCTGATTCTTCCAAGGTGTTCAGGGCAGTATATATGTGTCCTCCCTCCCTACTCACCCTTAGCTGCCATTTTATTTTCATGGCAACTAAACAAGGGAGGCGATGCTGGCAGATGGTGACCGTCCCAACATCTCCTAGTGAGTGTGGGTGACTGAGCAGAGATTAAGTCTCTGAGCAGAGACTGAGTCTCCTTAGTCTAGCCTACAACAATCACAGTTAATTAAGTAGCAGGAAACTGGCAAGAAATATTAATAACATCAAAAGTTCTATGGGATAAGCCAATGCTTTTTTCGCAATAAATAAATAAATAAATAAATAAATAAATAAATAAATAAGTGCCAGTACTCAGCATGAAGTTACTGCAGTAAGTGCCACACTTTTTAACAAAAAAAAAAGAGGTACCGGTACTGCATACCCTTGAGTACTCCCAGTACTTACTGGGATAAATGCTTGCCTAGCTCTAAAATTGTCCAGTAGCACCTTATATATAGACCAGCTAAGTTTGCTCTGGTATAAGCTTTCATGTGCATGCACACTTCTTCAGATACATGTTATATCTGAAGAAGGGTGCAGGTGCAGAAAAGCTTATACCAGAACAAACTTAATTGGTCTATAAGGTGCTACTGGACATTTTTTAATTTAATTTAATTTTTATTTTGACTGCGTCAGACCAACACAGCTACCTACCTGAATCAAAGATCTGTCAATTAGTAACCTAAGGGGTAATTAATTCTGTTGACAGTGGGTCAACCAGGTGGTGTTGCCCAGCATCCAGTCTGATTGGTGCGATCCTTGCTGAGACACAGTAGTGCAAGTTCTGATTGCCTGTTTAGTTCTGAGGCAGTTTGCTCTTGTATGTTAGTTGTAGGTCCCTCTGCTGTGGACCAAGCCTAAGTACTAAGACAAAACCTTTCCATTTACTTCAAGATATACACTGTGTTTTTGTCCTGTTTCCCTCAGTGTTAAGAGGATTTCTTGTTTCTCTGGACTCTGGTCTGCATTATTTAAGTGTCTTTGCTAACTTTCTGCGCATTATCCAGAGTTGACTTTTGCCTATATATCACAGGAGGCAGTGATGACCACCAACTTGGATGGCTTTAAAGGAGGATTAGACAAATACATGGAGGAGGAGAGGGGTATCAGTGGCTACTAGTCTTGATGGCTATGTTCTGCTTCCATTGTCAGAGGCAGTAATGCTTCTGAGTACCAGTGGCTGGAAACCACATTAGAGGAAAGGGCTCTTGTTCTCTAATCCTGCTTACATGTTTCCCACAGGTATCTAATGGGCTGCTATGAAAACAGGACTAGATGGGCCATTGGCTTGATCCAGCGGGCTCTTCTTATGTTCTTATCTAGCATATATATATGATACTAAGGGGGTGATATTTTGTGGTTTCTTTCTGGGAGCGGGGGGAGAAAACCCTAGTGAGGAAAACATTTTTTAATGTGAATTTTTGTTTAAATATAACACCCAGAAAATGTCTCTTAAGGGCAACAGCCACGATGGAGTACATGCCTATAGGAGTGTTAAACTTTGCTACCGTAGTAAAACTGTCAGCCCTGATTATTTAGAAGGTGGCTGCCTTGCAGTCTTGCCTTTCATTCCCTCGTGCAATTAGTGTTCCACGGCATTCTATGTGTATTGCACTTGGCTCCTGCTCACAATCTATCAGCCACGCAGAGACAAACGTTTGGCTTTCCCCTTTCTGGACAACAGTGATTTACTGCGCAGAGGCCTCCCACTGCGGTCAAATAAAATAGATGGAGACATTCTGCATCAAAGCGGTGATAACTCTGTAAGCATCAGTCAGAGACACTTTCAATCCAAAGGAGTTTCTGCCGCAATAAAAGATGTGTGTCCTATAAATCCTACTCAGCTGGGCCAGCCATGTCGTATGGGCTTCACATCACATCCAAGCCCTCTGCATCTCCACTTTCTACTCCCTTCAGTTGTTCCCATATTATGTCACAGTGAGAACAGCCACAGTGAGCTAGTTTTGTGCCAAAAACGTCTCCTGCATTTTTTCCGACCATCCTCCATCGAGGAATGGAGTTTAATAAATTTAAATGGCCAAAGGCCACAACAATTATATTGTAGCAGAATAAGAACATATGAAGAGCCTGCTGTATCAGACCACTGACCAATCTAATCCAGTATCCTGTTCTCACAGTGGCCAGTCAGAGGACCTCCATGTCCTTTCCTCCATGAATTAGTCTAATCATGGGTCAGCAAACTTTTTCAGCAGGGGGCTGGTCCACTGTTCCTCAGACCACGTGGTGGGCCGGACTATATTTTGGAAAGGAAAAAAAATATGAATGAATTCCTATGCCCCACAAAAACCCAGAGATGCATTTTAAATAAAAGCACACATTCTACTCATATAAAAACACGCTGATTCCTGGACCATCCGCAGGCCGGATTTAGAAGGCAATTGGGCTGGATCCGGCCCCCGGGCCTTAGTTTGCCTACCCCTGGTCTAATCCTCTTTTAAAGCCATCCAAATTTGTGGCCATCACTGCTTTCTGTGAGAACAAGCTCTATAATTTAACTATGTGCTGCATGAAGAAGAAATCCTTTCTTTTATCTGTCCTGAATCTTTGAACATTCAGCTTCATTGGATGTCCATGATTTCTGGTAGAATCATAATATAACAAACACCAATCATATAAAAGAAATAAAAATCAGATAGCTCAACTTCAGATTAAAGCTCTGAGTCTCCAAAACTATTGAAAGCAATATTATCTAACTGTCTCTTTCTATGCTTTCTTCCAGCTGATGCAAAAACATCATCCTTTATGTGTCACAAGTATCAAACAAGGATATTCTGTCTAAAGAACTGTTAACATTTCTACTAATTCGCAGCTAGATAGGCAATGGTAGAAGGAATTAGACAATCTATCTATACAATCTTGGCATAAAAACATTTGGTTTAATGCAATCTCAGAAAAGATAACAAGTTAAGACCGTGGCAGGGTAAAGCAAAACCGCAAGATTTCAGGGCATTGTGGTAGGGCTTTGTGCAATTTACCATGGATCAAAAGATGTACATCTCTTTGCCAGAAAAGGCCAGATCTATATGGACATCATAGATCACACACCAAGATTTTGGTGATTGTTCCACATCCTGCTTAATATTTATATGTCACAGAGGGGGGGGGCACACTTATAATATATAACAATATTGTATTTATGCTCACCTACACCTGTGTTGCAGGAGATAAGTCTGGTTACATATTTTGGTTTCTTTTCTTTATATTTGCATTCTTATCTTGAATATCTATATCTATGTCTATATCTATTTTTTTAAAAAATGAAATATAAGTATTTCTTTTCCTAACAATATTATCCACATGACCAGCACCACAGGTTGGCATTGCTGAACAACTCCCAAGGCCTGCACCCATTCCCTGGAGTCTCCTTCCTGCTGCTGTTGTCTGGTCATTAAAAAGTAGAGGTAAAGGGACCCCTGACCATTAGGTCCAGTCATGGACAACTCTGGGGTTGCAGCGCTCATCTCACTTTACTGGCCAAGGGAGTCGGCGTACAGCTTCCGGGTCATGTAGCCAGCATTACTAAGCCATTTCTGGCGAACCAGAGCAGCGCACGGAAACACCGTTTACCTTCCCGCCGGAGCAGTACCTATTTATCTACTTGCACTTTGACATGCTTTTGAACTGCTAGGTTGGCAGGTGCTGGGACCAAGCAATGGGAGCTCACCCTGTCGTGGGGATTCGAACCGCTGACCTTCTGATCAGCAAGTCCTAGGCTCTGTGGTTTAACCCACAGCGCCACCCGCGTCCCATTAGGTCATTAGGCTGGAACAAACAGAGGAAGCCATGTTCTCTGCTTTTTTGCACTCTCCCTCTTAATGGATGGCAGAAGACGGGAAGTGAAGAGGCAGTGGTGAGAGTGCTTAGGAGGAGGCAGACCCACTCAAGGCATCTTTCTTGCCCATAAAGCCTGGAGCCAGTGCTCATGATCAGCCCTTTAATCCCCCTCAGCAAATGAACTGCAATGGTGTATCCATGACCAGACAGGTTTGCTGGTTTACTCTACTGATCCTTTTCAGTCTAGCTTTTTGCCAGGGGTGCTTCCAGGTGGGTGTTTACAGGAGGATTGATGTGCCTTTCTATTTATTTCATAAAATTTGTACACCACTTGATTAAAAAAGAAAACCTTCAAGGCAATTTCCAAAAAAATAAAAAATAATAATTAAAACAATAAATTCATAAATTCATAAAATCATAAACTGGAAAAAATGCCAACAACAATTTAAGTCTTTTGAGATGTTGAAATAACAATAGAATAAAGGCAGATTGAAACTCACATCTACTTTCTAAACATCTGCATAGGCTTTTTGGAGGGAGGGATGTTTTTAGCAGATACTGAAAAGAACACAGTGAAGCAGCCTGCCTCATATCATTCATGCACACTCTTTGCAGTCTCCATGCAGTGTCATTGTTATCAGAATGCCAGCCTATTTCCCCCCAATTTGATCCAGAAACTCCCTTTCCAAGGAAAATCTGGGAAGTTTTTTTGGGGGGTTAAAAAAGCTGTTGTTAATGACCCCTCTGTGATATCTCAAAATGCTATCTTAGTCTCCTTGCAACAACCTTATTTGGAAGGGAGAGACAAACCTTGTCAGTGCTCACACACTCAAAGACCATAGTGTAACCATGCAATTATGGACCTGTTTTGAGGTGAGATTCAGCCACATACCAGCAAATTCAGGCCACACAATTACAGTCAGTTAGGAGGTCTTGCACAACAAATCTGCTTCCCCAACAGATCAGATTTTTTTCCAATAAGAAATGTGATGGGGAAAGCACTTGAAAGTGTGAGCTAGTGTGTTGCTTTGATGCAACATTGAACTTGTCCATATTGGAGTTTACTGTGCATGTACAGAAGCTTGTGTTCCCATTTAATTTGTAAAGTGATAGAACTGTAGAGTTGGAAGGGACCCTGAGGATCATTTAGTCCAACCCCCTGCAATGCAGGAATATGCAGCTGTCCCACACAGGGATCAAACCTGTAACCTTGGCATTACCAGCACCATAATGTAACTAAGCTACATTAAGCTACCCTCAAACAATGTTAGTCTAAATGCTTTTCTCTTTTTAATTTGGGTTTACCCATATGGGTATAATCCTGTAAATTGGAGAGCTAAGGCTCAAAAGTGCTCCACTCAGGGTCATGAATTATTTGTTTCAGTGTTTTGGTACAGGTGGAACAGTTGTCACTGTCTGCTACTCCCCTTTCCAGGACCAGTGCAAGACATTTTGCTGCCTAAGGCAAAGGACAAGAGGGGGTGGGTGGGTGGGTGGGTGGGTGCGTGCATGCGCACACCCACCCACCCACTCCCCTGTTCCATGTACAGAAACTAAGTGGACTGGTAGCTGAATAATGCTTCAGCTCTGGCCATGGGATAGTTGCCCCTGATGGCAACATGTAAGTTTAAGGGGGAAAGCTATGGTACACATAGCTTTGATCTCCAACAGAAAGGAATGGCCAAGGGCTCAGGAGGAATGGCTGGGGAGAAGTGGGGAAGCTGCCACAGATGCTTCCCAAAATCTGCCACCTGAGGCAATTGTCTTACTCTGCTTAATGGTAGGGCCTGTCCTGCACGACTGCTCCCTCAATGCTTTCATCTCTTTCTGGCTGCACTCGAAACTATTTCTGTTGTGCTCCTAAACAGAACAGTATTTTTCCCCCTTTTTGATCCCTCAGATTTGCACAAAACCAGAAAAATGCACAAACCAATTTACAATTGTCTAGCTCTGTGCTTTTGCACACTTATTGGGTGTTTTTTTTTTTTTTTTAAAGGCACAGGTGCAGCTACACAAAAGCCCTGTTAGTACTTAAGTGGCATAATAGAATCATGTGTAGGTGTTGACTACCCCAGTCTAATTTGAAGCAGGGAGTGGATTAAGCAGCTAAGTAATGTTCAAATGCAGGCGATCCCATTGCCTAGTCTCCGTGCAAACAAATCAGAATAAATGCAAATCAGAGAGTCATTGTTGTCTAATCTCCTTTCAGACAAATCAGGACGAGTGCTCCATAAATAGATTGTCTGGAAGCGCCTAAAGACTAAGGGTTGCATTTAGGCTCAGTTGGTTGAACAGTTAGTTAAACACCCTGGATCCAGCACTGCCATTTCTGCTATGGCACAAACTTCCATGGACTAATTTCCCCAGATGCTTCAGGGGATTGCAGTCCGCAAAAGCTGATGCCACAATAAGGCTGCAAGCTCAGCCCCACTTACCTGGGAGTAAGCACCGCTGAATTCAACAGGGCTTACTTCTGCGTAGAAAATGGATGGGGGTGCATTGTAAGGTGGGTTGGGTAATGTGTGGCCCTTCAGATGCTCCTGGACATCATCTCTCACATCATCTCTCACTGTGGATCATAGAATCCTAGAACAGTAGAGTTGGAAGGGATTCCAAGAATCATCTAAATCCAACCCTTTGCAATGCAGGAATCATAGCTGAAGAATTCCTGGCAGATGGCCATCCAACTTCTGTTTAAAAACCTCCAATGAATGTTGAAGACTCACCAAGAGACAGACTCAAGCTTCCCATTTCAGGCAGTTACTGTATTTGTATTCCTCCTTTTTTCTCTTCCATCATGAATAGATTGGTGTATTCTGGGAAACGTTTTTTTTGGTCAGTACCACCCCCCACCCCAAACATGTAAAGTGATCAAGAGAAAGGGAGGAACTGCAGATATGGCTGGTGGTGGCAGTCTGATTATTATCTTGGTTTAGTAAGTGTGATTCCCAGGTTTAATTATCTATAAAACTGTGGAAGAAAGAAAGAAAGAAAGAAAGAAAGAAAGAAAGAAAGAAAGAAAGGAAGGAAGGAAGGAAGGAAGGAAGGAAGGAAGGAAGGAAGGAAAGGAAAGGAAAGGAAGGAAGGAAGGAAGGAAGGAAGGAAGGAAGGAAGGAAGGAAGAAAGAAAGAAAGAAAGAAAGAAAGAAAGAAAGAAAGAAAGAAAGAAAGAAAGAAATGCATTGGAATACATAGACTAACTGGGCTGAGTGTCACCTGTGTGCCCCTTCCCTTGTTTCCCCCACCCTTTGGGGAGTCTTTGACAGGTCACAGAGGATCAACGGCTAGGATGTTTGTCAGGCCCCTTCGGAAAGTTCAGAGGATCTCCATGACATCATAGGCACGACCCCCTGGCTAATCACATTATACGCTGTTTAACTTAACACTGCTAAGCTTTGTCTGATAACACTGTAAAATACCATTTTATTCTAAATTAGATTATGCAAACCTCTTGGACACTTAGGTCAGTTCTCCTGTGAGGTCCTTGCTCAGATGCCTTTTCTTAACTCCCTCACCCCCCTTTCCCAGCCTCCCTTGCCCCCAAATTGAATCAGATAGCAAAAAAAATAAAAATAAAAATTTTGAAATAAAAGGCTGTCAAGGCTATTATCTGCTTCTATAACTCAACAACACTGGTTGTGGTTACATTGATGGAGACTCTGTGAGTCTGTTCTCGCTCTCTCCCCTCTTGGAAAAAAATGTGGATTTTGTTTTCTCTTTTAGAGGTACTGGGTTTCATTACAACCTCCTTGTGAGGTAGCATGTTCCATAAGCCTGTCTCTTCCATCTACCATAGGAACATAAGGAGAGCCTACTGGATCAGGCCAATTGCACATCTAGTTGAGGATCCTGTTTTCACATTGTCCAACAAGATGCCTGTGGGAAAGCTGCAAGCAGGATTGGTTCCTGCATTGTGCACGGTGTAAGGAAAAATCTTTCACAGACATCAAGAGTTGGCACGACCCACTAAAATGAAATTTCAACTTGATAAATGCATAGATTTCCCTAGCACTTAGGAACCACTTTAAAATAATAATAACAACAACAATAACAGCAAATGAAGTTGCAGCCAACAGAAAGGTGCAATTTACTCACAAGCTACAGGAAATACTCTCATTATTATTTTGATTTTACACACATACACAAAAGTTCAAAGTATGTAATGAGAAAAAACTACTTGCATTATCTTAAAGCAGCCCAACAACTATAATTGTTTACATGAAGGTATTACAAATCCAGAGCATTTTTCACAACATGGAACAAATCTAATTCCCAACTGCAATACAACTGCATCTTACATACATCTAGCTTGCATGATTTTAACTGTATGGGGTTGAAGGCAGGCTGGCTGAATTTGTGCAAGATAAATCTAAGCAAGGCAGAGAGTATAAAAGCTCGTTTTGTACTAGGGCCACTTGAGTTACCCAATACAAAAGGAGCTTTTAAGTTAAGGTTACCAGATTTTTTTCAATGAATCCGGAGACACTTTCAACATCAGTAGGAATGATAGGATTTTGTCAGGGGCCTGATTTGTAAATCTGGGGACTGTCCCCGGGAAACAGTGACATCTAGTAACCTTATTTTAAGTTCCCGACCATGCTTGCTGGGCAAGGCCCACTTGACATGCAGGTTCTGGGAGCAGGGGTGCCAACTTGAATAAAATAGGGTTGGGGCAGGTAAGCCCTGCCCCATAACCAATCACAAGGTGCAGCACAAACACACTATTTGAATGGCAATGCCCATTAACTTTGGTGGTCCCTGGCCCTCAAATATTTTACTGGGTGGGTGTGTGAAGGGACCTCAGCCGCTAGGTGTTGGCTCCTATGTCTGGGAGTGCTGGGGATTCTCTCTCCTTCAACCACTAGCTGTGGGAGAGGCTCCAAGGATCTGGGTACATGATTTTCCAGTATATGTGAAACTCTTGGGACTGAAGCCCCATGTAAGATATGTACTGATTGTATTGTATTGCAAGTTTCAGAACTTCAAATACTGTCTTCATTGTCCAAGAACCAAATGAGGTGCTTTGAGAATAACTGGATGGGATGCAGTGTGGGTCTGCAGGGCACTGGAGCAGAATGGGACTCTGGCACTGGGATTCTGGTGTGCCCTGTCCCACTCCATGGGCACCTCACCCTGCCTCCATGGGTGCCTTGCCCTACCCCCCCCCCCCCCGTGCACACAGGGCACATGACCACCCCGAGCACCAAAGCGGCTAGCTATGCCACTGTGAATTAATGCAGGTTTGTACAAACATGCTGTTTTGCACTTTTACCAAAACCTGGTACATATGCTAGTGAGTTCATATACTACCAAGAAAAGGGGGGAGGGATGGAAAAGAAGAAAGCTTCTCTTTGGTGGTATTCCAAGCCGATCACATAACTGAGATGTCATCGCCTGCCTAATGCACAGCTAATGACAGAATCAATGGCTGATTGTGTTACATTAAAGCCACACAAATGAACACAGCAATTCGAGCATGAAACAAAATAAAAATAAAAGGCCACCTTCCAGGGCATATGATGCTGGGAGAAATAAATGAAGGAATGATTAGAGAAAGAGCATTTATGTCAGAAAGTTATCTATCAAGTTTCTAAATAGCAAAAACATCTACCCAACCAAGGCACACAATTCAGATCCATGTTGGGGAGTGAAGATTATAATAAAATAGGCCGTAGATCCAGATCATTCCTTAGTAAAGTACTTGGTGTACATAGGAGGAAACAGCCACATCGAAAGAGAAACGTTTGCCACTGGATGTTTATCTGCTTAGTTCTAAGGACATAAGGAGAGTCTGCTGGGTCAGGCCAATGGCCCATTTCACCCAGTGACCTGCTCTCACAATGGTTACCCAGATGCCCCAATGGGAGATCAGCAAGCTGGACATAAGCACAACAGCCACTCTCCCCTCCTGCCATTTCCAGCAACTGGTACTCAGAGCATTGCTGCCTCCAACTGTGGAGAGCAGAGCATAGCCATGGTGGCTAGATACCACTGATAGCCCTCTCCTCCATTCTTTTATGTTTGATCCAAGGGAAGTTGTTGTGGCCGATCATTTAGTGTTTGCTCCAGCTCCGATGGCCAATCGTGTGCAAACCAGGCATAATGACGAAGTTTTAAAGAGAAAGAAAACTCATCTGGTAAAGGTAATTCCCTGCTTTTGTTTTATATTAGTTAAGTGCAAGGTTTGTGGATTTTATTTCACCTTGGATTTTATTCTAATGTTGTAGAATTTCCCCTGACAGTTTCAGGAACCTTCCTTCATCCTTGAGTGGATTTTGCTGGAGGATATTGGCCTTGATCCAAACCTCACTGAAGTTAATAGTGACGTTCTCATGCCCATTACAAAAATCATTCTTTTCACCCTTTTATCATTAAAAGAAAGAAAGAAAAGAGCACCAAAACTTTGATATTCTTTTAAATATAATTTGCTTGTTGTTCCTTCTGACTCAGAGGATCACTGAATAAAAAAAATGGACTCTGACAATGTATTGAATCAGAATCAGAACTGTTGAACTGAAAGGGACCACAAGGCTTGTCTAGTCCAACCTTTCTGCAATGCAGGAATCTTTTTTGTCAATGTGGGGCGTGATCCCACCACCTTGATATTGAGAGTCTCATGCTCTACCCAGGGGATTATGTTTGCATAAGACCATCAGAACAGTCCTGCTGGATCAGAGCCAAGTCCCAACTAGTCATAGGAAGCCAACTTATGCCAAGTCAACCACTGGTCTCTCTAGCTCTGACTGGTAGTGGCCCTTGAGGCTTTCAGGCAGGGGATTTGTCCAGCCTGGAGATGTTGCTGGGGATTGAACTAGAGTTACAGCCCTCCCATCAGCATTACTGGCCAGCCAGATGCTTGCAGGAAGCCTCTAAACAGGACATGAGTTCAACTTCAACACAGTCATTCAGAGTGTCCAGGATTGGCAGGACTACGCAATCAACATGGAACGTTAGAACTTAAGAAGAACCCTCTTGGATCAGGTCAATGGCCCATCTAGCCCAGCATCCTGTTCTCACAGTGGCCAACCAGATGCCTTTGGGGAACCTGCAAGCAGGATTCAAACATATGAGCCCTCTCTCCTCTTTGTGGTTTCCAGCCACTGGTATCCAGAAGCATTGCTGCCTCTAGCCTTGAAGGCAGAGCACAGCCATCATAGCTAGTAGCTCTTAGTAGCCCTCTCCTCCTCCATGAATTAGTCTCACCCTCTTTCAAAGCCATCTAAGTTGGTAGCCATCACTGGCTCCTGTGGGAATGAGTTCCATAGTTTAACTATGCAATTGCTTGGGGTGGCTGCATTGTCAGTGAAGCAGATAACATACACATTGGTTGACCAACCCGCTTTTGCCTCTAGCTCTGCCCACCACAGGAATGTAGCCCCTGGAAGGTTGTCCAGAAGGGGATGGAACCCTCATACTGAAAAGTATTCCCTACCCCTGACCAAGGAGGACACCCAACACTTTCCTGGGGGTGCAGGCTACAGAGGAAGGTTAGTGGCAGTGATCCACCTGCTTTCCAGGAAAGCTATTCTGCCATTACAAAGAGCTTGAGACTTGGGAACTCCCAATAAGCTCTGCTGAGCCCCAGAGTTCCCCCAGAACACTCCTTGAAAACAACTAGGGTAGCATATCCCGAGTTATGCAAACTGCAGTTGCAATTTATTTTATACAATTTATTATGCAAATTATACCATTTTTATGACAATTTATTGTTTTTCCTCCAAAGAGTCCAAGGTGGTATACATGGTAGGTTAAGTGGAGAGGAAGTGGCTGGCCCATGGTCACCCAGTGAGCTCCATGGCTGACTGGAGATTTGTGCCCTGGTATCCCAGATACCAGCCCAACACTCTAACCACCAGAACACTATGCTGGAAATGCCCCTCTTATGAACAGCAGCAAGGAGGAAGTGGCTCTGTGTGGATTCCTCCCAGAACTGCCTGAGGTTTCTGAAGTGGCCAGGGTGCTGTGGGAAGGTAGGTGATAAACTGAGGTGATAATCTGAGGCTACAAAAATCTGGGCTGTACCATTTCAGAAGGCAGGTGGCTTGGTGCTAGGTTTTCATGCTGCCCCTATGTTAAAAGCTCTTTGCGTGCAAGCAGGGTCAGCCCTACTGTTAGCAAAGTAAGGCAACAGCCTCGGGCAGTCAAATTCAGGTGTAGCAAATCACCATTTAATGTATTCTTTCCCCCCTTTTCATTAATATTATTAGTATTAGTATTACATTTCTGTACAATACTGCCCTTCATCTGAGGATCACAGGGCAGTTTACAGTATCAAAACTGAAAAAAACATTCCATAGTAACCAGTGGTGTAGCGTGGGTTGTCAGCACCCGGGGCAAGGCAAGTAATTTGCGCCCCCTAACCCATGGATTTGCGCCCCCTAACCCTAACCCCCAGGTGTTGCGCCCGGTGCGGCCGCCCCCCCTGCACCCCCATGCTACGCCACTGATAGTAACAACAACAAAAATGAACACACACACACCCCAGTTTAAATGGCCATAGAGTCTCCCAACCGCTTGGGAGAAGAGGACCATTTTTGGCTGGTTCATCCCTAGGAAGAATGTTTCATGGGTGCCACTGCAAAAAAGGCCTGTTCTCATGTTGCCAGCCTTTGGACCTCTCATGGAGAAGGCACAAAAAGAAGTGCCTCAGTTGATGATCACAGGGTCGGTTCCTATGAGAACAGGTAAGGGCACTTGTGGCAGGTTTGTCTCAGGCACCAAAATAGTTTGGCACGCCTGGGTGTAATGTACCTTAAGGGAAGGGTGGGGGTTGTGGGAGAAAGCATCACTTGCCGCTCGGCCTCAGTCTGCAAAATTTCTTGAGCGAACCTGCATGCAAGCTAGCACATTAAGATAGAAAGAGTACACTTTTTGATACTGGTGCACTAGTTCACTACATGCAAGGAACTGGGTGTGTGCTTTCGAATGCATTTCCTAAATCCGGCCCCACCTCACTCCTGCAGTTTGAAGTGGTGCAGTCCAAGATCTAACCACCTCGTTCGTTGCAATGCGTGGAAAGGTAGCGAAGTAGGCAGGCGGGCCAAGGAGGGGTTGCAAGGAAGGCGAGGCGCTTCAGCCGCTGAGCAACAGCGCCGCCTAGCCGCCAAGGAGGCCACGGCAAACGGCGGGCAAGCGCCTCCAGCCGCGCGGCGTTGCAAAAATGCCTCCTCTTTAAAAGATCCATGTGGGGGTGGGAAATGCTCCTTTTATTGCATCAAATCAGGTTTCAAGGGGTTGGATTGTGCCCCCGCGCGCCTCCCCCACCTTTTTTTTTCTTTTTGCAAAGAGTCCTCTCCTCCCCGCCCAACCCCGCAAGCCCCTCCGCGTCCCGATCGCTTGACTCGTGTCTGTCTGCAGTTCAAGGCAGCAGCTGCTGCAGCCAGAGATACGGTATCAGGGAGCTCGGAGGCAGGGGGCGGGTGAAAGGGGAGTAGAGGAGAGGCGGGAATAGAGCGAGGAAACACCTGTTCCCAGTACGAAAAAAGGTGGCGGGGGGGGGACACTCCACAGCCGGCTTGGAACTCCCCACCCACCCCACTCCCACTCCATATCTATTCTCCTATCCAACACCACAATGTCGTTTACAAATGCACACACATTAGAGGGGTCCGGGTGTTTCCCCCTCCCTCAATAGATCCCAAAATGTGTTTGGCAGTGCGCTTCCCAAAGGTGGGGAGGGGGGGGAGAATTCAGTGCAGCAGGTTCCTTTTGCCTCCTAGGGATACAAAGAGGAGGAGGGGAGGGGAGAGAGAAACAGCCGCGGAACGCGCGGTGCAAACTCGAGATGGAGAGGGAGATCTGCCGTCTGCTTCTGGGGTTGTCACCCACAAGAAGCGTTTTCAGGGGACCCCGGGAGAGGGTATCCCGGCGGCATTCCGAAGCAGGCGCCGAGTGTTGGGCTCTGCTGTAAAAAAAAAAGTTGGGGGGGAGGGAAAAAGAAAAACCAAACCAGCCCGCGGTTCAGCTTCCGTTGCCTTTTTTGCAAAGGGCAACTACTTTGTTCCACCGAGAACCTGTCAGAACTGAAGCCACGATCCGAGGCAGGCAGGCGACTGGCCAAAGCGAGGCTGGTCTTGGGGTCGCCTGGCTCGAGCGAGCTCGACGCCTTTCGCATCCCCCGCGCACGAAGTTTCATCATCAGCGCTCGAGAAAGGACCTGCCAAAAAAGCTCGCTTGGCTCGCTGCATTGTGGCGCGGCTTCCTTCCTTTTCTTTTCTTTTTTAAAGAATAATAAAGGAGGGAGTGAAACGTTCTCTTCCCTCCCCCCGCCCCGCAAAAGAGCCAAATGGATCGCAGAAGAGGCGCAGGGAGCAGGGGGGACCGGGGCAACTGCCAAGGGGGTATGCCAGTGAGGTGTGGCTTGCATTTAAATATCCAATATGTCAATGTAAGGGGAGTGTGTGTGTACGTATATAAAGTCCAGTTTGCATCGGATCGCCGGACAGATCCAGCAGCTATGAAAGGCAGCAGGACGAGGAGGTGGAGGAGGAGAAGCAGGGGGGGACGCGCTGGACCAGGCGAGCCGGCGCAGGCGGCTTGAGCTGGGGAGCTAGCAAGCGCAAGAGAGCGGCGGCGACGCCGGAGGAATCGCAGCCTCCGAGAGAGCAAGAGCTACTGCCCTCCGCTGAACCCGGAGCTCGCGTGGCTCGTTCGCTAGCACGTTCGGGCTTCCCTGCTGTCTCCTCTGGGCTTTGCGCCCCCGCGGTGGCCATGGCCGAGGTCGGCAGCTTCCTGGGCTCCCTCGATTTGGATTTGCACGGATTCTCCTCGACACTTGGGAGCGTGGCGCTCGCCGACTCGCCGGGCTTTTTAA
Source organism: Podarcis gaigeae (assembly GCF_964106915.1). NCBI lineage: Eukaryota > Metazoa > Chordata > Lepidosauria > Squamata > Lacertidae > Podarcis > Podarcis gaigeae. The sequence continues at coordinate 21,933,260 of NC_139691.1, read as the reverse complement.
ACGAGCGCCTGGGGCAGATCGAGGGGCGGCTGCAGCGGGGCTCTCCCACTGACTTCGCCCACCTGAAAGGCATCCTCCGACGGAGGCAGCTCTACTGCCGGACCGGGTTCCACCTGGAGATCTTCCCCAACGGCACCGTGCACGGCACCCGCCAGGACCACAGCCGCTTCGGTAAGCCGCGGGCGGGGTGGCAGCGGGGCTGGGAAGAGGCGTGCGCGGCGGCGCTGAGCGCTAAACAAAAGCAGCGGCAGCAGCGGCAGAACCTTTAGCTCCGTTTCCCCTCAAAGTTGTAGGGCGATTTAGCTTGGGAAGAAAAAGCGGTTGAGCATGGAGGGGCAGTAGGCTCAAGGTGGGGAGAGGGCATTGGCAGCAGCTCGAGAGGGGCGCCCGCTGGCGGGGGGGCATGTAGCCCCTACCCGCCGCGTGGGAACGTACGCTCGCCTTTGCGCTCTGTGGAGCAACCTTGCGTCCCCTGTTTACAGCCTCTGTGCTTTGGTTCGCGTCCAAGCCACGTGGTCGCCTTTCCTTCTCCCAAACTCTTTCTTCTCTCTCGGTCCCTGAACCGAAAGACCCCCTGATTGGAATCTCCCCTCTCTCTCCCTCTCTGTTCCACCCCACCGCACCGTGTTGGTGGAGGAATCTCCCGTTCCCTTCCCACTAGCGTCCCCACCCCCGTCTCGAAAGCAGGTGTCCTTTTTTGCTCTGCCGGATCTCTCGCGCAGTCACAATAGCCGCGGAGAGCTGCCTTTATGAACTTGTTCAAAGTGCCCCGCCGCCTTGTCCCACATACAGAACTAATTACACTAGTAATATAAATCATCCCGAGCATGGATATAATTAGAATGCTAAATAAATGCGCTCACTCCCCTGAAATGCCAGCATGTTAATTTTCAATTTCCTATTCTCCCACTGCTAAACCGTTTTGCAGGTGCACAAAAAATACTTTAAAAAGCAGGCTCTTTAAAAAAAAAAAGCAACCAACAAAAACAAAACTAGAACCAAAGAGAAGCAGGCTAGGAACATGTTTTACACACACACACACACACACACACACACACACAGGCCCATGCAGCTTACAATAGGATAGTTTGGAAAGCAGAACAGAAAACATCAGTTCATAAGTTTATTGTTCTAGCCAAAGGCCGTGACAAACTTGTAGCTGTAGTATTAATAAGATAATTCATAACATAAGTTTGGAAAGCAGAGAAGAGACAGTCAGGTGCTTTTGGAAAACCCACCCTTTGCACAATTTTAGACTAGGCACTTCTCTTCCTCCCTCTCATACCTAGTCATTAAGGTCGCAACCCTATACCTGTTTGCATGGAAGTAAGCACCATTTGATGCACTCAGGCTTACTTCTGAGCAATATGTGTGTAGGGTTGTGCTGCAAAGGGAATTTGAAGCATGAATAAAATGTGGAACCAAACCAACTAAAAATAGTTTCATAACTTTACACCCTTCATATGAAATGAAGTTTTGTGATGGTAGGAATGTGATCAGAGCTTGGTAACTTTTATTTGGCAAAATATGCAGACTTCAGAACCCTGTCCTTGGTTCACTGAATGCTGGGAATGCTTAATAATCATTTTTTAAAATGCAAAGAAGAAAGTGAGGTGCAGAGAAAGGAGTGGGGTCTGAGAACCACGGGTGTCTTGCAGGGACTCTCAAGAAGGTCCAACATGGAGACTTCAGCCATGCATCCAGCAAGTCTGGAATCCTGGGATAGCTGTGAGCACCACCCCTACCCTGTTAAGATGTCTGCAGTGAAACCAGTTTTGTTCTCTTTGTCTTGTTACACACTCGTGTTCTGCAAGAAATTTTAAAATATATGAGTTGATTAGGGTAAAAGAAAAAAGTCTTACGGCCCTGTCCACCACCCACCAAGCTGAATGGTGGTTACTCCCAAGTAAATGTGTACAGGATGTCAGCCTTACTATAAATGGTATCTGCTTGGTTGAATCAACAAGCAAAGCCCTAACCAGATGAAAGGTGAAAGGTACTAATAGGCACAGACAAACCTTGTTTAATTAGGTCCTGAAAGACATAATACAATTTCCCTGTCCCTAGGAAGGAGATGGGTAGAAGAAATGCTGTGTACACCTCAGCTAGCTTTGGCCCAACCTGGCTACTATTAGCATCTGCATACAAACACACACAATTTCTAAACAAGCTATGGATTTTCTACAGCTGCAGGTCAATAAACTGTGAGAGGAACCTTCAGTGAACTATATTAGGTTTACTGACCAAGGATTGGCATGTAAGAGTCTAGAGCAGCTAGCCAGAGTTTAGAAATAAAGACGAAAACCTTCCCTTTGTTCAGTGACAGCAACCTTCTTTTTCATTTGGTTTGCAAGCTGAGTTTGAAGAGTTAACTGTATGGTGCATTCAATAAATCGAAACATTAGCATTCCACAAGTGTTTCAAGCAGTTGGCATCCAGCTATGTAAATGAGACCAGGCTTCTGATATAAAATATTATAGATTTCTGCTCCAGGCTTCTCCCAAAGGCAGTGTAAAATAAATAGTTATTTGTTGTAATTGGAGGGCAGAGCCTCAGGGGGGAGGGATCAAACTGGAATTCTCAGGAGCAGATCAAGTTGGCTTGAACTCTAGGCCCGAGAAACTCAGCACCTCAGAGACCTGGCATGCTGTATTAAGTTTTTGCCCTCAGCCAATCATGAACAATTAAATTCTGAAGTTTGTAGCTTGCATTCAGGCTTCAAGTGGCCTTTCACTCTTATTTTATAAGAATTAAGCAAGTGGGGAGGGGCTCAACAAATGTTTTGAGCTGGAGACTGGAGCCTCCATGTTTAGAAGCAGATGCTTAGCATAAACAAATGAAGAGGGCTGTTATCTTCATTTCTGCCTCATGAACTTTCCATAGCCATCTTGCTGCCCAATGTTGAGAACAGGGTGCTGGATCTCAGAACCGGCAGGCCTTTTCTTACGTCCTTAGAGTGCAGAACACGTTTGAAGCTGGATCACTGAGGCTAGCTAGCTGGCTGTCACTGAGGAAGACCTGGGCTGTGAGTTAAGAAAATGGACTCCAAGAAGTTAAGCATGGTGATTTGGGAGATGTAGCAATGCCCACCAACTTGGATGGCTTTAAAAGGCGTTTGGGCAAATTCTTAGAGGTTAAGGCTATCAATGGCTACTAGTTATGATGGACATGGCTACCAAGATCAGAAGCATTATGCCTCTGGGGAACATAAGTGGGGAGAATGCTGTTGTGTTCGTGTCCTACTCAGGGGACTTCCCATAGGCATCAGGTTCGCCGTGATAGGAACAAGATGCTATTCTAGGTGGGCTTTTGTATGACTACTGTTTTTATTGGCTACTGCAGAGTTGTGAGTTCAAATCTTGTGTGCAGAGAGACAGACTCTGTTTCTTTAGAGAGAAGGCTTATAACTCCATAGCAGAGCACACCCACTTTGCACGCATAATGTCCCAAAGTAGTCATTGAGAGATGCTGCTTGTTGGAGTACATGGTACTGAACCATGAGACTTGCCAGGCAACTTCATATATTCAACACTATGGATCTGCCATTGCTTATTACTACCCCTCAGGTAGTGTTACTTTACTTAGTATTAAGGGAAACTTACATGGAGAATCATTTGTGTCTGGATACTGATTGCCTGGTACTCTGAATAAGAGTCAGGGTAGTATCCTGAAGCATTGCAAAGAAGGCAGATCTGCAGCCACTTCTGGGTGGGAGGGCTAGAACAGGAGCCTGCTTCAACAAGTTGAAGAAGGTCAGGTGAAATCCATATGATGTGCATGCTGTCCCACATCCATTCATCCCAGAAGAAAGATAATCTGATCTCATCAAGACTTGATGCAAGGAAGGGTGGTGGTGATGGGTTCTGTGGACCAGGAGCTTTCAAATTTTCTAGCTCAATCTTGGCAAATTAGGTGCTTTCCAGATGTTGTTGTGTACAACTCCCACCAGCCCTATCCTCCATAGCTGTGCTGGCTGGTGCTAATGGGAAATTGTAGTTCAAAACATTCGGAGGGCACCAGGTTGGTGAAAGCTGAGCAAGCTGCTGAGACCCCTTTCCACTTTGAATCCTGGTACAGAGGATTATGGGAAGAGTCCTAGTGTGTGCAGTCCATTCAGTGTTGGCCCTCACTTTTGCTCTGTGTGAACACCTAACACTTCTCTGCTGAAAAGTGGAAGGGAGGTCTTCTCATGGAGGAATACCTGGTACGCTTCTGAGGAATCCCAAACACAGATGGAAAACCACTGCTGCAGATAGCCCAGTTGGCAACAGGGAGGGAAAGAAGGCTATGTATTGCAAAATAACCATGTGTCCCTTCATTATTATTATTGACATGGTCAAGCACCCAAGAATGCTTGAAGTGCTAACCAGCCCAAGCATAACTCCTCATACACCACTATCTTATTCTCTTAGCAGCTGAGAAACCATCAGCAGAAGGTAGGAGGATAACAGAGATGTAAGATGCATAGTCTCACTGGCTCAAGTCCTGTAGGCTAAAATCCCACTATCCCCTCTTGCCTAACTACCTACCTGCAAAACTTCAAACCAGTATTGAATTCATTTGGAACTTCTTACAGCTTTCCAACAGCCTGTGACAACCTTTGAGGCTTCACCTAACCATTTGCAAATCACTGTCCCAGCACAACGTCACAACCCGTGCTGTTCATTTAACTGTAGACCAGCAGTGAGGAGCTTGTGGCCCCTCTGGACAATGCTGGACTAGTACTGTCTGTGGGAAGGGTCATAGCTCAGTAGTAGAGCATCTGCTTTACTTGCAGAAGGTCCCAGACTCAGTCCCTGGCATCTCCAGGTAGGGGCAGGAGAGTCCTCTGTCTGAAACCCTGAAAGAACCACTGCCAGCTAGTGGGACAGTACTGAGCTAAATATTTCTATGTTCCCCCTGCCTATTGGCCATGCTGGCTGGGAGTTATGGGAGTTGGAGTCCAGCAATATTGGGAGGGCCATTGATCCTGCATCACTGCTATGGCCACATAACAGTGATGCAATTTTGGGCTAAAGGCTGTAGTTCTTACTTCAGGGCATCCTCAGAAGGTTCGTGAAGGGGCTGCTCTAGAAGGAGCATTTAAGGTCTGGCAACCTAGGCTGCAGATGCACAAATTGACTGTACCTCCAAAGTGTACTGTTATGGTCCCAGTGTCTGTGCTTTGTCAAGAGCTGAGTCGGAGTTGAACTGTCCCCAAGCCATATTGCATTTCTTGAATGGTAGGTACCTTCATACTTTGAAAGCGAGACATGTAGAAAGCCACCTTCCACCAAGCCAGACTTTTGGTCCATCTGTCTATCTACATTGACTGGCAGGGACCCAAACAGCATCCTTTCCCAGTCTCTACCTGGAGATGCCAGGGATTGGATCTGATCTCTTTTGTAAGCAAAATACAAGTATCCGTATTTACAGCAAATCCCAGCAGTCCATTGCCTCAGTGTGGCAAAATGTTCACAAGTATGTTAAGAGCCATTTCAAGAGCCTTCTCCAACCTGATGCCTTCCAGATGCTTTGGACTACAACTCCCATGAGTCATAGCCAAAGGAGCCATGCTCACCTCAGCCTCAGTATCTTCTAGCTGTGCTGGCTGGGGATGATGGGAGTTGCTGGGGATGATGGGAATTGAATTACAACACTTTTCCATGTGTAAGTAGAGCTGGAAAAGTAGTCACTCTTACTTCTTAGTACCCCCTTTTAAAAATCCCATGCATCGGTTTCATAGCGGAAATGACCAAAGTAAAAAAAGAAAGAAAGCATATTATTCAGATAAAGCAATTTACCTTAGTTCTCCTTTCCTTTAAAAAAAGGGGGGGTACTTGACTTGCTGTTTAATGTTCCAGTTTTTCATACTTTTATTTTAGAAACTGAAAGCAGAATGGTTCATTAAGTATTTAGACTACTAGAGGCTTTGGAATATGTAGTTTGTAGGCAGTATAGTGTCCAGTGGCAGCACCACCCCTGCTAGGGCAAACACAGCAGCAAAGTTTTGCTGCATCAATCAGACACCAGTTCTTGCCATTGCCTGCTCAGCTCTGCCCTCATTGATGTCTCCTGAAGCAGGTCACTCCCTCACCTTTTGCACAGCAGGGTCAGCCTTCTTTGTAGGTGAAATGGGAAGCTTGCAATGAAATTTACTATATATGTGGTGTACACACACACACACACACACACACACACAGAGCACAGTCACACATACTTTGGGAGGCTCACCTTACATACAGGAAGGGTTGGATCCAGACTAGTACTCAGAGTTCCATTCAGACTCATTGAAGAGGGAAAAGACAATCAATGGCTACTAGATACGTTGGTCATGCTGTGCCTCTACACCTGGAGGCAGCAATGCTTCTGAATACCAGTTGCTGGAAACTGCAGGAAGGGAGAGAGCTCTTGTGCTTGGTTCCTCAGTTCCTGCTTGTGGGCTTCCTTTCGGGAGCATCTGGTTGGCCACTGTGGAAAGAGGATGCTGGCCTAGATGGGCCACTGGCCTGATCCAGCAGGGCTTTTCTTATAAGAAATGAGACAGGGGGTGCAATACCCCACCCCACTTCCCACTTCCCCAGGCATCCTCCTGTGCCCCGATGGAAAACTTTCTGGGAGTCGCATGCAAGCAAGAGGGCGGGCAGAAACAATAGACGTGACTCTTGCCTTTGTGTCGAAGGCTACATTCCAGGCATGCAAAAGTCAGAGGTTTCTTATGCACTCATTACCACAATCCACCTCAACTGATGCATTATTGGACAAATTCATGGAGGAGGGGACAAATGGTGGCTACGTGATTATGGGAGCTATGCTGTGCCTCCATACATTTGGAGGCAGTAATGCTTCTGAACAGTGGCTGCTGGAAATCACAGGAGAGGAGAGGGCTCTTGGGCTTGAATCTTGCTCCCTGATTTCCCAATCAGGGACCTTGGCATCTTAGTTGGCCAGTGTGATTGCAGGATACTGGACTAGATAGGCCACCCACCTGATCTAGCAGGCTCATCTTATGTTCTCACTATTGTGGTTGAAATACATGGTTCAGTAGTCAAAATTGCTTGAGAGAGGCCCAAAGCAGTGTTAGGCAAAGAGCATGGCCTCTGGAAAGTCTCATGGGCCAGATAGAGAAGCCTGCATTCCCTTGAGAATGGGCCTGAGGTTCCCCTCCCCAGTTTATATTCACCAAAATGACAATTTACCATTGCAGTTGTGATCGTCTGTGGTACATCATCAATAGGACTCAATGGCTATGAGTATTTGGAGCAGTAGATACTGTTGCAACAAGAGGCCTTGTGGTGGGTGCCTTGAGCAAATTGTGCCAGGGAGTGTGTAGCTGGTCCAAAACTGCTTTCCTTGCCCACCACAGACCCTGATCCCCCAAAACATGAGCAGCAATTCTGCCTGCTCAGCAGGGCTTTGTGTGTGCTAGTGTGTGTTGGGTATACTCTTTGCTGCTGTTGAAGCTCTCCTGAGATTTTGCAGGCTTTGACATGGACACCCAGTGCACCTGTTTCCAAACAGTTGCCTGGGGGGCAGTTGGGGGAGGTGCGAGAGAGAGATTTAGCTGAAAATTTAGATTTGCAGATACTAGTACAACATGCAACATTGTTCTGAAGCCCCCTTGCCCGTGGATATGGCTGTACGAGGAGAGACAGGTGCAGGCAGCTGAAGTAATCCTTAAACAATTGTTTTAGTAGTATAACAATGACTGGCAGGCTGCCCTGCTCCAATGGAAGTTCAAAGATAATTCAGCTTTTCAGACATCAGAAATTCCAGTCAAATCTCACAGAATGTGATCTGGAGAGGCTCAAAAGAGTGAGTGGAATGAATATCTCCACCACAGAAGAGAAGACAAGAGCTGGAAAAACAAATCATGTTTGGCCACAGAAAACTCCCCCTTGCAAGCAGAAAGTGAATTCTTGACTGAGTCCCAACAGCCACTCCCAGTGCTGGTGAAGCATGGGTGTTGGAGGCTTCCCTTGCAAATTGAGCTAGATAATGGCAAAATTCTTTCCCAGACACCTTGGTTGGATTTGCATTGCCGTCATTCTTTAAAATCTGAAGCATGCTCCTCAGATGTCCAATTTTTTGAGGTTATATTGCAGCTTTTGCCAGCCTCTTTACTACAGCTCCAATCAGCCCTAGCCAAGACACAGAGCTGCAATTTCTAGAGTTTCCTGCAAAGAAGGGTTGGTGGTTAAACTGTTCCAGGAGGGGAATAAGGGGGCGGGGTGTTATCTACTAACAACTCTCAGCACCCTTGACAAACTACAGCTCCCAGAATTCTTTAGTTGAAGCCATGACTGTTTCTAGTGGTATCACAAGTCTTTAAATGTAAGGTGTTAGTGTCACCCAAGTGAACATGTAACTGTTTTTGATATGTGATCTTAATGTTCTTCTGTTTGCCAAATGTTTTAGCTGTTCCTGTTTTATCTGTAAACTGCCTTGAGTCCCTGTCAGCATATAAATAATAATTAATAGTATAATAATGATTAATGCCTTTATTAAGGGGTCTCTGAAGGCAAATGACATATAATTCTTAAACATGAACGATTGATTTTGATTTATTTATTGTATTTTTATGCTGTTTTTCATTGAAATGAATCCCGAAGCAGCCTACAAGCAATTATGATTAACAAATCAATATAGCATTTATCAGGGACGCTGGTGGCGCTGTGGGTTAAACCACAGAGCCTAGGACTTGCCGATCAGAAGGTCGGCAGTTCAAATCCCCGCGACGGGGTGAGCTCCCGTTGCTCGGTCCCTGCTCCTGCCAACCTAGCAGTTCGAAAGCACGTCAAAGTGCAAGTAGATAAATAGGTACTGCTCCAGTGGGGAGGTAAACGGTGTTTCCGTGCACTGCTCTGGTTTGCCAGAAGCGGCTTAGTCATGCTGGCCACATGACCCTGAAGCTGTAGGCCGGCTCCCTCGGTCAATAAAGCGAGATGAGCGCCGCAACCCCAGAGTCAGTCACGACTGGACCTAATGGTCAGGGGTCCCTTTATCTTTATGGCATTTATCACCCATAAAACAATATTAACAGCATTAACAAAATAGCAACTAAGAACAATAAGCTAAGAACAGTGCTGTTAAGTTCATACACACATGCTCCACACCCCATGACTTATAATCTTTCACTTAATTCAATTCATTAAAATACACATAAAACACACATAATGCCCATTGTTAAGACAGTTCAGCCAGATGTTGTACCGGCTGGCATCCTCGGGTAGTGGGCCATGGTGCAAATGGTGGGGCTCTTGGGCCTACCATCAGTGGCAAAGTGGATGTAGCTTGCCCAGGCACCATGGATGAGGAACTTGCCCAGATTGCTCTTGATAATAGAGAGGTCCACTCCCACTCATGGAAGTCCAAGACAAGCTTGTCCCTCCAGAACGACAAATCACAACTGCACTCTGTGTAGCGGCTGCCCACAAGATCCAGCAATGCCTCCATTAATATTATGGTATCTAAATCATATGTGCAAGGATATTCATACATAAATTGAATCACTGTCATAAAACTGAAAGGAAACAGTAAACATCTGAGTGCAGTGTCCGTCCATCCCCTTCAGATTTTGATAAGCATGCCAACCTCAGTTTGTGTTCATAGCAGGGAGAGATTTGGTTTTTTTAATGTTCTTAGTTGAAGCAACATCCTCTTTCTATCTTAAGCTAGATATAGCTGTGTCTTCACCACCTCAGTTTTCACCATGGTCTTCTTCAAATAGGTGCCATAAAAATAATTGCAGGCCCTTATAACAACAAAAACACCATAAACAGGCAGAAAGTTCTAATTTTCAGTAACTTCACATCACTCATTGCTTCAAATACATGCACACAATAACTTCACCACCAAGCTGTTTCCAAGAGGCTCAGCAGCCTACAAAAAGGAAGCAACAGGCATGGTCCTAGCTGTTGTGAGGTAATACAGGCTAAAATAGGCTAATTGCCCACAATAGTGGCCACTCCCTGACTCAACTCTTCCACTGAGCACATTCAGCCTTGCTAAAGTGGTATTCACTTTAGTGAATGCACTAAAAAGCATCCTGGTGTGATGAGGAAACCTTACCTTGTTAGGTGTCCTGATCACAAGGAAGCTTCTGAATGCATTTGGCCAACATAACCTCCCTGAGACTGTCTCAGGCAACACGGGATGGTCAGGCTTGGGTAGGTGTGCTTGGTGCATCTGAGGATGTTAGTACAGTGGGGCAGCATGTGTATGTTCTCTCTCCATACTTTAGTTCCATGTGCCATGTTCTCTGGAAGGCATGAAGAGGACTTTCATTTCATCCTATCCTTCTAAGGCAGGAGAAATTCAATGTAGAATGTTCGCTCAGCACCATAGCATTGCCAACAATAATTTCCGGGGTGGGGGGGCATGTGTCCTTTTTAAAGAGATGCATCTTAGCATGTGTGAATACACACCCATCCTTCAATGTACTTAAACGTATTTTACACGAAGGAAAAGCTTTATAAACAGTACCAAAAGTGCTCCAGGCATTTAAGGTTGTGGAAGGTGTTTGTGTCACATGGAACACTAGCCATTTGGGATTTGTGGTTGGGTACAACAGAGTTGAAGCAATACAGCTCAAACCAAATGCAGTGTAGGGTATGTATGCAAGGCAAAGCTCCAAGTGTTTCTCTCAGTGCAACTTCTGGAGCCAGAAGCATGAAAACCTTCTTTTCTGGAGAGTGATGTATTTAAAATGAATAAGTAGGGCATGCGCAGGCTCAAGCAACAAGGTGATACTATAATGAACATGGAGTGCAGCAAGGCAGTCACGATGACATACCTGTTCTATGTATAGCCATGACATCGTCCTTGCACTTGAGGTCTTGCTAGTATGCCTTGTGAGCTCATGAGTGACTGAGCAATGAATGGTTCTTCCAAGTGGTACTTTGAGAATCTTAGAGCTAGCAAAAAAGCATGTAAGTGATGTAACCCAACCAGGGCGGGTCAAGTGTGCTTGTGAAGGGTTGCATGGACATTCTAGAGGCTCTATAAATAAATGGGAGGAACCATGTGACTATCACTGCTCTTCTCTGCCTAGCCTGTTCCCTTGCTGTTGAATGCAACCTCTCTGTGTGCTGTTAGCTGCAATTTGGGATTCCTGATTTGGAGGCCCCTTAAGGCCTCCATGAAAAAGTAGCAGTTCTGACCTCCTCACTGCCATGTGTCTTTCTGGCCTACCACACCAAATAGACTCATGTCTGATGGAGCTACAGCTGTCCTGGCTGTACAGAAGGAGGTAAGTGCAGGGTTTCCCAAACCTGGGTCTCCAGCTATTTTTGGACTACAACTCCCATCACCCCTAGCTAGCAGGACCAGTGATCAGAGATGATGGGAGTTGTAGTCCAAAAACAGCTGGAGACCCAAGTTTGGAAAACCCTACTTTAGTGGTAGGAATGAGACTGGACCTGCTGCTCTGGGCTGCCCCAGAGCTGTTCCCTACATTGAATAATTTACTGCTATGATTACATGGACCCCACCTTTGGGGTCCATAGAATTGTAGTCTTGGAAGGGGTTCCAAGGGTCATCTAGTTGAACCTGTGCAGTAATCACAGCTAGGGAATCCCCAACAGATGGCCATCCAACCTCTGCTTAGAAACTTATTGCCTCGCTCTCACTCTGGATGCTTCTAGTACTAGGAGCCATTGATAGCCCTCTCCTCCATGAATTTGTTCACTCTTCTGTTAAAGCCATCCAATTTGGGCAACTGGCTCATGATGCAGCTACAGCTGCCTGACACAACATGGCAGCAACACACCCCTCACCTCCTGGCCCTAGAAGGAAATGGGGAAAGGGAAACGGGGGAGGGGGAGGCTAAGGGACTACTTACCCACTTCCCTGCATTTTAAAATCAAGGGAGACAGGGAGGAAAACAGAGGCTGCACTTACCAAGAGGGAGGTCCGCAGGATTCACCATCAAGGTCAGCGTCATTCTGGCATCAGTGGTAACAAGCAGAAGAACAGGTTGGGGGCAAGGCAGAGGGCCCACCCCTTTCCCAGCCCAGCTCTGCTCACACCTCCACATTAGACCAGCTAAAGTCATATGCGAAGAAGTTTGGTTCCGCTTGTTGAGAAGCCTCTGGCTGACAGTACCAGCTAATGTTTCCAACAGCTGCTACAAACACCTGTGGAAAGCCCCCTTCCAATGTTCTTTCTGAACTGCTTCTACTCATTCTCCCTCACTATGTAACTGCCTGCCTTTTTCCTGGTTTTTGAGTAGTAGAGAGGAACATGGAAAACAATTTACGGGCCTTCTTGTTCTCTCAGCAGCTCTGAGTCCAAGAAGTGGGGTGCTATTCCAGGGAGGGAGAGTACTCTAGCAGGCAGAGCCAAGAGAGGGTTGATAGGAGGTGAGTGACTGTAGTGACTTAGGAATTGCTGGCTGCTGTGGTCACTCAGAAGGTTTCATTCTTGTGGAACTTCATTCATAGTCCTCTGTTGAACTGGCCCATAGCAGCTTAATAATCTGCTTTTATGCATTTGTGCAATTCTTACTCATTTTTAGGTTACTCTGCATAGCATAAAAACAGATTGTTCCTCTTATTATATTTGTGACTTTAATTATTGCATTTGTGACTTAATGTATTCCCTCTTTGTGGTATTTTCCCAAACTGTTCAGTTTTTCATATGAAAGGTTGGTTCCACCACCACCCTAATCCAAACGATATTTTTATATCCACAAACTCTCTTTAATAAAGCTTCTCCAAGTACTGCTGGAAGAAATGGATTATACTGACCCGTTTTGTACTGGCTTCAGACCACATTTTGTCACTCAGGCTTGGTTTCCCTGATAGATGATCTTGATCAGAAGGGAAACCAGGAGCAGGAGGGGGAGGATGAGGATGTGTCGATTCTCCTTGATTTCAGCGGCTTGAGATACCGTCAGCCACTGAAACTTTCTGGACCAGTTCTGTGGGATGGGGTTGGGGGCATGATGATATGATGGTTCTGATGCTACCTGCAATGGTGGTTTGAGAAGGCAGTATTGGAGGATCTCTGCTGAATCCTATGGCACTTGTGTTATGTTATGGCACTCTCTCCTCCCACCCCACTAACATCTGTATGAAGTCACAGAGTAAAATCACCTGAGGATTTGGGGAGAGGTGCCGCAAATATCCAGCTCAATTTCTCCTTGACAGGTGAGGCTGTGAAGGTGCTGAACCAGTAACTGAATGTGGGAATGGGCTGAAAGCAGGCCAATAAATTGAAACTGAATACTATTAAGGTAGAGGCACTGTGGATAGAAGTGCTTTGGGTTTGGGGAAGTGGTGAGCTAGGCTCTGATGCAGATTGTACCACCTACCACCCCTCCAAAGTCAGCAAATTCATAGCCTAGTGCCAGCTTTGTCACTAGAAGCCCAGGTTGACTCAGTGACACAGCTTTGGTTGGTTCACCAACTGTGGCTGTTTCTAGACAGTCTAGCCATGGTTATCCATTATCTGGAATCTTCCAGCCCTCAAGTTGACATGGAAGCTTCAAGTGATGCAGAATCTGGCTGCCAGACTTTTGATTACCACTGCTACATTTATTTGTATACCAGTCATAAAAGAATTTCATTGGCTGCCTGTTTGCTTCTAGAGCCAATTCAAGCTGCTGACACTTGCCTTGAAAGGCCTAAATAGCTTGGGGTCCAAATATCTGAAGGAACACCATCTTAAGGTATACTGTTGAGGGTTTATTTCCCCCAGGTACTGTCTTTATCAGAGATACACTCTCCAATCTCGGGAATGAAGGCTTTTTCAGCTGTGGTGCCCTGGCTCCTTCTCAAAAGAAGCCTTCCTGGCAACTTGGTGCCAGGCAAAAACATTTATATTTGCCCAGGCCTTTAAAATTCTTAAGACTTAGTCGTGTTCATTTTAAAGATGATTTTTTAAAAAGGATATTATTTGTCCTTTTATTGTGATATGATATAAATGCGTTGTGAAGTCTGGGTAGATTTTAAATTGTTTTATTTACTGTAATGATGCCCACCAAGAGTGATATTGTTTGCATTGAATAACTCTCTATTTTTAATTTCTTTTCAAAGGAATTTTGGAGTTTATAAGCTTGGCTGTAGGGCTGGTTAGTATCCGCGGTGTGGATTCTGGACTTTACCTTGGGATGAACGAGAGAGGAGAGCTGTATGGATCGGTAAGTGTTAGCCCTTCAGGTTTATGGAATATCAAATACTGTTGGAGTGGGTAACATTAAGGTTTTATTATGCCTTGATATTTTCCAAGATACCCACTTCAATCTCTTGTGGCTCTGACTTCCACAGCCACTCTTTTGCATTTGGGATCCCCAGCAACTGAGTAGTGACCATGGCACCATTATGGTGCTGAAAATGAGCTGCAGCTATGAGTTGCAGAAGTAGTAGGCTCCACACAAAAAAAGCGAACAGAAGTGTAGGGTCTTATAGCCCACGTTAAAGGTAGCCACCTATGAGGTAGGCAGTCAATGATCAAGTAGGATGGGAGTTATGGCTCAACAACATCTGGAAGACTATTATCATTATTTAATGTATTTATATCCCACCTTTCTCCCAAATAGGGATCCAATGTGGCTCACATTTTAAAATGTTATAAATTACAAAGTTATTTGTATTTGACCAGTGGTCAGCATCACCCACACCTTCGTTTTCTATGCCCTGTCTAAATAAGAAGGTCTTAGCTTGCTGGCAGAACGATTACAAGGAGGGAACCATTCGTAACCTCTGTCGGGAGGGAATTCCACAATATGGGAGCAGACACAGAAAAGGCTCTCTCTTGTGCAGACTTCACCTGCATGGATATGGGGAGGGGCTGTAGCTCAGTGGTAAAACACCCAGGTCCCTGCCACTGCTTTAAAGGTAAGCACCAGTGCCTGCCTTGAGTTATACCCAGAAACTGACTGGTCATTTGCTGTCCATTGTTTGTTTGGGGAGTTTCTGGCAGACCCAAGCAGATCCAAGAGTATGACTGATAGTGTGTCTCTTTTGAGGTTCTCATCTTGTTTAGGAAAGCCATGAAACACAAACCATTGTCAGGTCTGTGGGTATTTTGTGCTTATATTTAAATGCTGCATTCAAGATCACTACCAAAGTAAAGCCTGATTTTGTGACTCAGGGTTCATCCACACTTACTGTATATTTTGCCCTGTGCTTTCTAGGCACAGGTCTGTGTCCAAACACTTTTTCTTTTTCTTTTTTCCCCTGCCACTTTCCCCAGGAAAGCCCACATTTTAACTCTGAATCAGAACAAATGGCAATTCGGGCTTTCCACAGAATGGTTCTCAGTGATAAGGTTTTTGCAGGGACAGGGCTGGGGCCCAAAAAAGTGCTCAGGCATGGAGCTTTAAAGTGTCTAGAAACATTGCACAGAAGAAAGTCTGGATGAGCCCTCAGTTAAAATGTGAACATTTAATAAAGATGCACATTTTTTCACTTGCATAATTTCCGCTGCTGTTTTACAATTATTTTGCATAGTTTCTTCTGGTCTTGCTGCTTATAGTGAACTATAAAAAGCCTCACACACAGCCAGTGGAAATCTTGTTCAGACACACCTCTGGGCTTCTGAGACTTCAGTGAACACATTTTGGCATATCTTCCCAGTCATCTGGGTCAGAAACTTTGGAAGTTTTTGAACTTTTTGAAGTCGAAGATGGAACTCTAGGAAGTTCTATATTCTGCACTCCCCTATAATTGTGACACGCACATGGGACTGGCTATCGCTTGGATGCGCTCTGCTTTGGAGCAGCCCACAATTTGGACCGGAAATTCACCAGTCTTGTTATGGATCTTTCCTGCTCAAATTAGAAAATAAGACCTGGGTGTCTCGATAATGCTAATCTGATTTAAATCCCAATTCCAAATCAAAGTCCATTCAGACTAATTGTAGTATCCAGTTACCCCTCTGTGATGTGTTCTCTTGGCAGTCTCAGCAGGAAAGCCAACCCCATGCTGATTTCCAGTTGGATGATTCCATGCCATAAAAAATCTCTTGACACATACAGGATTCTTACTGGATTCTGCTTTATGGCACAAACTGCAATGCTATTTGAAGGGTTGACATGGGAAAGTTTCGGATTTGGCTCTTTCTAAGCATCTAATGCAGCATAAAAATATTTTTAAAGACCAAACTAAACGCAGTCATTTTGACAAGGTCTGGTTGCCACATATCAGCAATGTAAAACAGAAGTGACGTTAATGTTAGACCTCCAGCCACTTACTTATGGAGAGGCTGTCACAGATAAATGAAGCCTTGGCGATACATTCAGTGATTCAGTTACTTGACAGCGTTCCTGCTCATTTTCTTTCTTATATGTTCTTTCATTTTATTAATTTCATAAAATATATACACCACTTGATTGTGTGTGTGGGACCCTCAAAGTGGTTTACTAAAAAGGATAAAGCAGTAAAATTATGAGTAAGAAAGAATGAAAACAATAAATTGAAACTATTGAAAAGTTAACAATGCACTAAAAACAGATTAAAACTCACATCAGCTTTCTATACAGCTGGACAGGCTTGTCTAAACAAGAATGTTTTTAGCAGGTGCCAAAAAAAGTACAGTGATGGTGCCTTCCTGGTGTCAACAGGCAATGTGTAGTTGCAGAACAGGTATTCTATGGGAAGTGGTTCAGTGGGCATTTATAGGGGTAAGGTGAAACTGAGGTATATGTAACTGATGTATGTATGTATGTATGTATGTATGTAACATTCTGCAGGTTTTGTTAAATTGTCATTTTATTATAAAGCCAATAAAATATTCTACAAAATAAAATAACCCATCAACACCGAAATGTTCAGCATTTGCAAATTTTCACCATGGTGGACCCAGAGCAGCATCCTGCACAGGCTGGAACATAGGAAGCTGTAGTTCCATCCAACCCAATGTGTTCTGCTTTGAATGGCAGAGGCTCTCCAGGATCTGACACAGGAGCCTTCCACATCACTTGCTATCATTTTGCAGTTGAAGGTGCCATGGGATTGAGCTGGGACTTTTCCAGATGCAACTGCATCATTGCTAGTGTGTGATGATGTTGAAGCACATTATGAAGGAGCAGGTTCTCAGACACGGCCACTAATTCACACGCATTGGCTTTCTCCCTCATGGCTACCATGGTGAAGAGGCCTAGTTTGTATGACATGTACAGTGCAGATTTTCCAACTGTCTGGCACGGGATCCTCCATGAGATGTGTAGAGAGCCAGTGTAGTATCATGGTCAGGGTGTTGGACTAGGACCTTGGAGACCAGGGTTTGAATCTCCACTTGGCCACTGCAGTTTACCCTGGGCTAGTCACTGCCACACCTTGAGCTCTTTGTAGGAAAACATGGTATATATCTATATATATATATATATCTATAGATATATAGATATAGATATATGATAGATAGATAGATAGATAGATAGATAGATAGATAGATAGATGATATAGATAGATATAGATAGATTAGATAGATAGATAGATAGATGATAGATAGATAGATAGATAGATAGATAGATAGATAGATAGATGATAGATAGATAGATGATAGATATGAGAGAGAGAGGGAGAGAGTAACAAAGAGCAAGCTTCCCTGAAATAAAGATTGCTAGCCACAATCCCTCTTCTGTCACAGAGCATTGTAAGAGTTCTATCATGCTCACAGTCCATACAGAGCACCTCACACCATCCAAGGACACTCCCCAAATAGGAAAATAGCAAGTTGCCTTGCACCGTCAGTTTAGCTCAGTTTAGCTCATGTCCACAGTGCATGGCAGCAGCTCTTCAGATGAAACATATATAGCCCTACCTGGTGGTGCCATTGGGGATTGAATCTGGAACCTTCTGCATGCAAAGTATATGCTTATGACTGAGCCATGCTTCTCCCCATCCCAAAAAACAATTAGGAACATAGATCGTTGCCTTAACCTGAGTTAAGCCATAGCTCCAATCCTGCTCAATATTCTTTACACTGACTGAATGTTGGAAGACTCAGGACACATAAAAGTAAGTACTTATTCACTCAGAGCATAAATGGTCTCAGCCCTGTATACCTGAACATCTCCACCCCTGTGTTCAGCCCAGACAATGAGGTCCAGCGCTGAGGGCTTTTTGGAGGTTCCCTCACTGTGAGAAGTGAGGTTGCAGGGAACCAGGCAGAGGGCCTTCTCAGTAGTGGTGCCCACTCTGTGGAATGCCCTCCTATCAAATGCCTAACGGATAAACATCTAGCTGACTTCAGAAGACATCTGAAGGCAGTCCTGCAGAGGGAAGTTCAAATAAAAAAGTTTGATGTTTTATTATGTTTTCATATATTTTGGAAGCCGCCCAAAGTGGCTGGGGCAACCCAGTCAGATGGGCGGGGTACAAATAATAAAATAATTTATTATTATTATTATTATTATTAGAATATGGAACTCGCTCCCACAGGAGGCAGTGGTGCCAACTTGGATGGCTTTAACGGAAGACTGGAGAAATTCAAGGAGGAGAGGGCTATCAATGGCTCCTAGTACTTGAAGCATCCCGGAGTAAGGGCAAGGCAAGGAGGAAGGGTGAAAGCATTCACACGCCTTTGTGCCGCGAGAAGGATGGGAAGCTTCTCCCACGTTTGATCTCGCCATGTCACCATACACATATACATCATACACTCTATAGTCTGATAGGTGACTTTTGCGCCTCCAGGGAGGGCCGGTTTCACCAACTCCTAGGTATGCCTCTGCTCTTACTGGTAAAAGCTCTCTGGGATTTCATGCTCAACCCTATCAAGAGATGCTGGGGACTGAACTTGGGACAAAGCAGCTACTCATGTAAGAGGATCCTTATGGAAAAGGATGTGGAAAGGATTCCCTTAACACTGTGGGACAGGCAGTAGCATGGCCAGCAGTATATTGTGCAAGGGAATACTAGTCAAGTGAATGGTTTTCTTAAAACCAAGGATTGGGAATTTTCTTCCATCCAAGGGCCACATTGCTGATGGGCAAACTTGTGGGATGCCACATGCCAGAGATAGGTAGAGCCGGAGGCAAAGTGGGTGGAAGAATAGATGTGACTCTTAACCTAAGTCAGAAACTTCTACAATGCACTCATCCCTCTCATCTAGGCAAGCAATAGTTCAAGCGGCACATTTCAGGTAGGCAAAAGCACCTGAGCAAAGTATGGGGAAGGACCAGTGAGAGGTGTAGCCTAGGAAGAATCCCAAGGGCCAGACAGAGAATTATGGGGGTCACATTTGCGCGCGCACACACGTGCACACACACACACATATGTTTATGTACACAGCCTGATGTTCTCCACTCGTGTCTTAAGCACGTTGTTCATAGAAGGCTCTTCCCAAATAGGTGGCCAGGCAGGACAAATTAAAGCCTGGTCTAGATTACAACAGTGTGCCCAACTCCAGGACAGCCTGCTCCCCAGCCATCGAAAAGGACTCTCCCGTGAGATGTTCTCTTTGCAAGGGGGAGGCCATAGCTCAGTGATAAAAGCAACTGCTTTGCCTGCAGAAGATCCCAGGTTTGCTCCCCCAAGGAATTTCCGTATATGGCTAAGAGAGAACCCTGCTTGAAACCCTGGAGAGCTGCTGCCAGTCAGTGCAGACAACTGAACTGGATGGACCTAGTCTAGCAGTGTTCGTGTGTCAAAGTCCCATGCTCAGTTTAAGCCAGTACCATTGACACAAAAGGATGACTAATTCCGAAGAAGCTGAATCATCGTATCAATATCAGTCAACCATTCCTGGGCTTAACTATTTTAGGGATGTGACCTCAGGATATCCTTACTGCCTTGGGGCATGACCTCAGCCCATGGTTATGTTGCTTCTCGGAATCCCTGTGCTCAGACGGAATCTCCCAGGGTTGTTTTGCTCTTCTCTCTGCAGCAAAGTCCCTAGGAATTAAACCACTGCTATCATTTGCTCCCTAGGGCACCTACTCAAACATTTGCCGTTAGCCTTGGTTCTCCTAAACACCATATGAGGTGCTACTCCTGTTTCTCGGGGGCTTATTTGATGGAAAGCTCCTCCATTCAAAGTCATTTATAACCATTCATTCAACCAAATCCAAATGTCAGGGAGAATGGAGTCATGGAATCATAAAACTATAGAGTTGAAAGAAACCCTAAGGGTCATCTAGTCCCTTGTGATGCTAGCATAGCAGCCTTCTTTCCATGCTACCTCTCCATGTGCAAAGTCAGCCCCACTGTGTTCTATGGGTCTTACTTCCAAGCAAGGAGGCACAGGGTTGCAGCTATAAACTTGGGGTACATAGGGATTGCTGGGGCATCTCATGGGCTATGGCACCCATGCTGCAGATAGACAACAGAGGATGGGTACCACTTTCCTGCCCTGCTTGTAAGCTTCCACAAGGCAGCATGTGTTCGGGGCAGAGCCCACACTTTGCACGCCAGGAGATGTCTCAGGTAGCATCTCCAGGGTAGCAAGTGATGAGGGGCTGCAGCTCAGTGGTGGATCATCTGCTTTGCATGCAGAAGGTCCCTGATTCAATCCCAAACATCTCCAGGTAGGGCTGGGAGAGGCTTCTGCCTGAAACCCTGCAGAGTCAGTATAGGCAATACTTTGAAAGCCAATGTGGCATAGTAGTTTGAGTGTTGGATTAGGACCTCGGAGACCAGGGTTCAAATCCCCACCCAGCCATGAAGCTCACTGGGTGTGACCTTGGGGGTCGGTCACTCCCTCTCTGCCTAACCTACCTCACAGGATTGTTGTGAGGATTAAATGAGGAGCAGGAGAACCATATATGCCACCTTGAGCTCCTTGGAGAAAAAGGTGGGATATAAATGCAACAAACAAACAAACAAGCACAAGCGCAAGCGCGCGCGCACACACACACACACACACACACAGCACGAGACCCTGGAGAGCCACCATCAGAGTAGGACCACACTGTCCAAGATGGAAAGGAATTTATAAACCTTGCTTCTTATATTCAAACGGCATGCTGAACAAAATAGGTCTTTGGGTTGATCCAGCAGCGTTGCCCATGTGAACAGAATGTTTGTAGATTATTCTTCATAAGTCTTTTTCTCCCCACCCACTCTCTCTCCCTGATCCCCTCTTCCACCCCACCTACACACACAGAAGAAGCTGACAAGGGAGTGTGTTTTCCGTGAGCAGTTTGAAGAAAACTGGTACAACACTTACGCTTCAACCCTCTACAAACACTCTGACTCCGAGAGACAGTATTACGTTGCTTTGAACAAAGATGGCTCTCCCAGAGAAGGATACAGGACTAAGAGACACCAAAAATTCACTCATTTTTTACCAAGACCTGTGGACCCTGCTAAGATCCCTGCAATGTACAGACATCTCTTCCACTACAGGTGATGTTCTCTGCAGCTTGAGCAGCCAATGTGTATATATTTACTTGGGTTTCCATGGTTTCTGCCAGGACGCTCCATCCCATAGCCATTCCATCGTTCTTAACAAATCTGGATACCAGATAGAGGAAGCACTGCCTATTCCTTGGAGTTTTCTTTTCTTTTCTTTCTAAAGGTATTATCTCGAGGTTGAGTTTACTCCTGTGGCAGGTGAGGATAGGGGCAGGGTGGGAGCCGAGCTTGGAAAACCCTACATAAAACCATTCATTAGTTCAATTACTCTCTTTATCTGGTGGGCTAAGAGAAGGCAAAAATTGACACAGGGGAGAAAATATTATTTCTGAAATGACAACCACCACCGCCAGCACCAGTTCCTAGCCACGCGGCCATGGTGGCCACACCACAGAAGACCACAGCAATGACTTGTGTGTACTGCTCACAGGCTTGGAATAGTTATGGATGGGGCCTCTTCCTATTTGACACTTGGATTCTCTTGAAATGGCCCTAGCAGACTCGTTCTATGTTGCTAGGCCAGAACTCCTCACTGTAGGCTCTAGCTGATAAGACTTCCATAGTGGGAAAATGGAGGGCAGAATCTAGAGTATCCAAACCAAAGCTTACATCTGGCAATCTTGGGATGTGAGGGAGGGGAGTGTTGTGTGTGGATGTTTCCTGCTGTTGGAATAGGAGAGGAGGGTGAGTCAAGGACCTTAACATTCTTAACACAATCCTGTTCCTAAGGACAAAAATCTATTTATAAAATGTATATGATATTTATTTTATATATTTATTTATTTCAAAAAAAAAAATACTATTTTTAAAATGAGAGATATTATGGCCCAACTTTCATCAGGAAGGGTAAGGTCCTATTGGAATAGGAGGGAGGAAAGGGGGTGGGGAGAAATGAGTTTTAAGAGCTTTTCGGCAATAAAATTGTCTTTATATATTGCGGGTGGCTTGCTAATTTATTCCAGTCACATCCATTGTTAATTATGAGGCCCCTCCAGGTAACATTTTTTTTCTCTTCACACGCATTCAAGATGAGTTGTTCTCTTAATGGGATCGATACTCCCATATTTATAGAATGGAAGGGACCCTGTCATGGACTGGCTAGACACAGAGGAATGGTGGGAGGGACCAGCTGGGGAACCTCCAAGGGAAGAAGGCTCAGAGTCCAGGGAGTGGTGGTGGGACTATGGTATGTGGTCAGAGGGAGATGATGGAGCAGACTGGGAGGAGGAGGTGTCAGGAGGTGAAGAAGTAACAGGATTTAGTAAGCAGGGAGAGGCTGTGGCAGAGGGCAGTCCAGAATCAGCAGGAAAGGAGGGGGGCCAAGAGGCAGAGATGAGGCAGGCTGCTGAAGAAGCCAGGGGGTCTCCCCCTTCTGCTGCGACCAACTCCCTTCTCCCCTGGTCTCCCAGGACCCGAAGAGGTATGAAGAGGTCGGAGCAAAGACGGACGCGCCGGCGTTGTCTCAGATTGCTCAGGAAGGACCCAGGAGAGGAGGAGACTTAGTCAGCTGTGGGAAGGCGGGGACCTTCAGTCTTCACAACTGCCTTATAGGGGCAAAACCTACCAAGAAGAGTTGCTGTGCTCATTAGGCCTGGCACTCCTGAGCAGGCCTTGTCTCTAATAAAGAGTTAACTTCACTTACTCTGTGTGATTTATTGCTGGCTGGCTTCCAGACACCCCAAGGGTCATCTAGTCCAACACCCTGCAGTGCAGGAATCACAGTTAAATAAAACCTCCAATGAAGTAGAGTCCACCACCTTCCAAGGTAGTCAACTCCACAGTTGAACAGCTGTTCAAGCTGATTTGCACCCTCAAAACTTTCAGGATCGTCACATTACATGAGCAGCAATCCATCTGTGAACCAAAGCCTTTCAGCAAATATCCTGAAATCTTTCACTTAATAAATTCTCCAGGTTTTAGAATGTGCCCCACCCCTACCTCTGTTGCACTGTAGCATCTTGGCAACAACCTGATTTGAAGTTGCTTCCTTGTGGTTTAGCCACTCCCACATACTTCCTGTATCTGTTGTTCTTGTGGAACTGAACAAAGGTTTAGCACAGCAATTGCAGCCCAAACATTAAGACTTAAAAAGTGGAAGTAGGGTGCTGGCATGCTGTCACAATGTAAATCATTTACACTTAATTGAAAGAGGTGTGGAGACGAAATTGCTGCCCACCTGCTCTCTTTTGCTTCTATGTGGAAGCTTGGGGGGGCTTTGCTTGCGTGTGGAGTAGTGATGGGGGAGACATTCAATTCAGTCCACACTTTAAAAGCAAACCGACCTGATATGAACTTCCTGAAGCAATATGAGAAGCAAAACACAGCCAGGTTTTGAAATTGACACTTCTCTGAATTTTGCAAGGCAGTTTCGTCAGTCAAGTAACCTGTATGAAAATGCATACTGCTAGGAGGACATGTGCATAAACACGCATGGACACATGAAAATAACATATAAAAAATGTGCTATGTATGGGGAAACTGCTCAATAAAAATGTGCGTATCAGGCAAAAGTTGAATACAAAAATAGTGTGTATATTTGGATAAATTTGCCTTCAAGTGAAAAGGATGGGACAAAAATCACACACTGGTGCGGGAATGTGGAGAATGGAGTTTAGGACTGGAAGAATAACACTGGGATATGGAGAGAAACCAAGGCTGACAGTTACATATCCATTGTCAGGAGGGTCAAGAGGAAGCTGATCCCATTAGGATTTTGTTTTGCTCAGGGAAAGTGAACGTAGCCCAAGCAGAGAATACATGCAACACACAGAGCAAGGGGAGGGCTGTGAGTGTGTGTGTGGAGAAACAAGGGTGGTGTGTGTCCTGTGGGTAAAGAAGCAACTTAGTGGGGACCAGATAGGTATTTTCCTCCCTCTCTCCTTTCCCCGCTCAGCTCCAGGGTGCAATGAGGGAAGGAGAAGAAGCCAGATCTCTTGTTGCAGGCAAATGAGAGACAAGAGCAGCAAGAGTAGAAGCTTCAAGTGAGCAGGGGTGGCATGACATCACAGTGCAACTAACTCCTGCTGTGGGGATGGGGGGGAAGGAGAGAGAAAGGGCAGGTTGACAGAGACACAAATGGTGCCATAAGAGGAGGAAGAGGAGGCCAATGCAGGAGAAACATGGGGGTGTCAAAGAACATTAATATCTCAATAGAAGGAGCAGGCAGCCCAGTACAACTATAAATTCGCACTGGGAGCATACACCAGCAATAAGACACCCACCTGGATATGCTCTAAGACCGTAAAAAGAAGCATAAAGAACAGGAGTAGAACAATCAGTTAGCAAGTAAGAGAGAAAACAAGATACTGCAGAAGAGGATGGGCTTCTTAATTATGATGCTTTGAGATAGGATGGAACCCAGACATTCTGCTGCCTGAGGCAAAGGACAAGAGGGCACCCTCCACGCCATGAACAGAGACTAACTAGACTGGGAGTTGAATCTGTCTCCAACCCTGGCAGTGAGGTAACATCCACTACTGCCCCCTGGAGGCAGCAAGCTAGTTTACAGAGGCTGTGGGAATCACATAGCTCTGCTCTCCAACAAAGGAGGGTGGCTGCCTGCCCCAGCCCCGCCCCAGCATCTTCCACCTGAGGCGATTTCCTCACTTTGCCTAATGGTAGGACTGGCTCTGCTCAAAGGTAAACATCAAATGGGTTTCAATTAATTTGCCTTCAGGTTTTCTGTTAGGATATTTAAGCTGGAAGAGTAATTTATGCCAAGTGAAGCAATGGGAGCCTGAATGTATATTCTGAGAGTTTCCACAGCTTTTTAATTCCGTATACCCACCTGCAGCATAAAGAGGTCAGCATTATGGGATCCATTGCTTCTTTGGGAACTGTCTTATAATTTTCCCTAAACACACACCATTTGCAGCTCCCCAACTCTAATAAGCTTTTGGGAAGCACCAGAGGGATCAATGAAAATCAAGTGCCCTGCTTTGCAAAAACAAAACCAACAGTGGATACATCTCTGCATCCATTTCTTATTTACACATCACTTTCTACATAGGTAAAGGTAAAGGTAAAGGTACCCCTACCCGTACGGGCCAGTCGTGTCTGACTCTAGGGTTGCACGCTCATCTCGCTCAAGAGGCCGAGAGCCGGCGCCGTCCGAAGACACTTCCGGGTCATGTCGCCAGCGTGACGAAGCTGCAGCTGGCGAGCCAGCACCAGCGCCGCACACAGAAATGCCGTTTACTTTCCCGCTATAAGCAGTACCTATTTATCTACTTGCACTTAGGGATGCTTTCGAAGTGCTAGGTGGGCAGGAGCTGGAACCGAACGACGGGAGCTCACCCCACCGCGGGGATTCAAACCGCCGACTTTACGATCAGCAAGTCCTAGGCACTGTGGTTTTACCCACAGCGCCACCCACGTCCCCTACATAGGTAGCAGCCTGCTAATGTGAGCTAACGATCTCAATTTACAAATGGGTGGAGAAGGCAGTGGGGAGGAACACATACAGATCAATGAGGGCAGAGGGGTTGAGTCTTTTGAACCTTACAGAGCTGAGTCTAGCTGTAGGCAAGTGGGTGAACATATGGAGGCATTTGTGGGGGAATGGAGGGAGCTGCCGTATGCCACATCAGCCCATTGGTCCACCTAGCTCAGTACTGTTGACAATGATTGGCAGTGGCTCTCCAGGGAGGAGTCCTTCCCAAACCTACCAGGAAAAGACAGAGATTGCACCTGGGGTCTTCTGTGTGTGAGCATTTCCCACCCACCCCTCCTCCAACATTCTCCTGCACACCAGCTCCACTTTTGCGTGTGGTGCATGAAGGTCAGAATGGAGAGTTTGTGTTCCACATGTGACGGCCAGAAGTTGAGCACCAGCTGGACTGTCAGGGGCAGAGCTTGTGTACACACATGCCCTGACCCATTTTCAGCCCTCAGATACACCAGACAACTTGTCAAATACACTGAAGTTAGAAGCAATAATGCCTCTGAATACCAGTTGCTGGAAATGCTCTTCTGCTTACAGGTTTCCTACAGGGAACTCTGGGAACAGGATGCTGGACTAGATGAGCCACTGGTCAGATCCAGCAGACTGGATGCACAGGACTTTTCTTTCCTACTCAACCAACAATGCACTAATAAATCACTTCTTGGAATATAGTAAAATGACTTCGTCAGGCTGGAAAACCAAAAGTGACTGGCTGGAAGAGCTGAAAGTGACAAAATGAAATTCAGCCTAGACAAATCTAAAGTTATGCATTTAGGCACACATACATACCATAAATAACAATCATATGCATAGGCATAGGATAGCCGCATATGTACATGGATTGCTGTTTGGACGTACAAAAAAGATCTCAAGTTTGCAATCAAACACAAGCTGAAAGTGAGCCAGATGTTCTGTGAAATGGCTGCAAAAAAATAAAAATAAAGCTAATGTGTTTTCAAGCTGCATTAATACAGCCATAGCTTCCAAGTCACAAAGCAAGTAATTATTCCGCTTTACACTAGTCAGATCTAGTCAGATCTCACTTGGCGTATTAAGGGAAGTTCTGCGCAACATTTGAAACAGGTTCAGAAAGAGGGTGGTGATGGTGGTCAGGGGCATGGGGAATAAGCCCTATCAGGAAAGGCTGAAGGACTGGGTGTGCTTCGCCTGGAAGAGACATTTCTCTTGTAATCCCTGGAAGCTTCTATTATTTAAAACAAAAACAAGAAAAAAATGACAGAAAGGAGGAGAGCAACAAACGTAAACTTTACAAAGTGCAGTAGACTCAAACAAGTGACAGTAGACAAGGAGATGCATTTGCACCCTACATTTGAAGTAGTATCATACTCAGGGCCTTTTTTTTTCAGTTGCAACTCTCTGGAAGTCAGTTCTGGCACCTCTCAGGTAGGCACCATTGCTATTCCAAGAGAACAAAGGAGGTGTTCATGGTGAGTTCCAGCACCTCTTTCTCTAGAAAAAGAAAGTACTGATCATACCACTTTAGATGTCACAGCTTTCTCCAAAGAATTATGGGAAATACAGTTTTCTCACTCTCTCTCCAGAAACTAATTCTGTCTCCTCTGTTATCTCTTACACACAGGCCACATTCACACCATACATTTATGATTCCACTTTAAACAATCATGGCTTCCCACAAAGAATTCTGGGAGCTTTAGTTTTTTCAGGTTGCTGCAAGTATTGAATACCTCCTTCACAACAGACTGAGAGTCAAATGTGTCCCTTTCCTTTGCACTGTTTGCATATCCTTCTGTGAAGGCTTGGAATCTCTTTTCCCACTTTAAATGCCATCTCTAAAAAAGGTGTAGGAATTGTGTGGTCAATATTTTTCCATTGCCTAAAACATTCTCTCCTGTTCTATAGAGCATTCACTATATATAAGTTTTAAATATCGCAGGATCTGGGAGACTCTCACACAAGCGCTGGGAGGCTCCTGCAAAATCTCTCAGGGCCATTTGAGTTCTCGCAGGAGCCTCCCAAAGCCCTGTAAAAAGTCTGAGAGCTTGGAAGCTATTTTTGAGTCAGGAAAACCCTGTGCAAAAAGGGCTTCTAAGCTGTCTGCCTTCTGTGCATTCAGTTTGTATGATTTCAGACATTAACTACCTAAAGGTTCTGTATTAATTTTAAAAGCCCTGAAGAGTTCAGGTCTAAGGTGTCTCGGGGGTTCCCTGAGTCCTTCTATCCCAGCTCAGTCACTGTGATCACCTGCAGGGACGTTGTTGGTCATTCCCAGAGTTGGTGAGGCTTACTTGACAACAATGAGAAACTGCCCCTTTGGTGTCATTTGCCCAGTCCTGTGGAACACCCTGCCAATAGAGATTAAGTGGGCCTCCTGTGCCAACTTTTAAATGTCTGATGAAAACTTTTTTTAAGAGTATATCTCCCACAAGGGTTTGTTGATGCTTGCCTTTAACATTTTTTTGCTGTTTTAATGCTTTTATTGTATGGTGTCTATCGTGTTAATGTTGTAAACTGCTTTATTAATAATAATAATATTTTTTTATTTATACCCTGCCCTCCCCAGCCAAGACTGGGCTCAGGTAGGTCTTTGCTATGTTAGGAGAATTAGTGGTGTATTAATATTAGTAGAATGTTATTATTTATTAAATTTTTATTATACACCCTTCATCTGAGGATCACAGGGAGGTTTACAATATAGCAACACAAAAATACATACTGTTAAGTTGTGGGTGAACATATCAGACGACACAGCGATTCTTCAAACAGCTCTTGTTTATTCACAGGATAGAACAGAACTGAACTGAAGGGTTCAGTCAGCCTGCTTATATAGAGCTCCAGTACCATGTAACTGTAACAATTTTCTAAAACTATCCAATCACTGAACGTCACTTTTGATCCCTTATTTGCATAACTATCTACAGTATCCCCCTGCTGGCCCAGGGTGAGAACTTCAGTACATAACACATACCATAACAACAAACTAAAACAATACACACAAACACACAAACACCAGTTTAAAGGGCCAAACATTATTTAATTAGCCAAAGGCCTGGGAGAAGAGGAATGGTTAGCCTGGTGCCTAAAGATACTTAATGAAGGCACCAGGTGAGTGAGCATCCACTTGTAGGATGCTATACAATTGCTATACAGAGATTAGCAATTGGCCAGTAGTTACTTAGGTTTTCAAAATCCAGCAAGGACTTCCTGAGGGGTGGTTCTAATACAGCCTGCTTCATGCAGGCAGGGACTACCCACTCTCGCAATGAGACATCAATCACTTCTCCAGCCCAGGTAGCTAACCTTCCCTGCTAGTTTTTGTCAGACAAGGGGGGCAAAGGTCCAGAGCACAAGTGCCCCACCGATCCACATTCTTGAGGCTTATTAGCGGAAACTCATCCAACATAACAGGACTAGACAGTGTTCCGGACACCTCAAGATTCGTCTGCTTTCGGGATCCCTTCCAGCTCTACTATTGTATGATTCTATGACCTTCAAGTCTGCCCTGATGCTGCACCAAGTATCCAGGTGGCTACAGCTGGATGAGACCAATTCCAGCCTGTTCACCCACCCAAGTCTCAGTGATACAGATCAGATCAGCCTCCTCACCCATAATGAGATCATGAATGAGGGAGGTCTTATTCATAGCCATCCTGGCATTCAGCAAGAGTCATATACCTGAAGGCTGGCTGATAGGACCACTGCAAATCCCCAGGGTACCGTGTGCCCCTTACCTGGCCTGCCTCCCTTCCCACACCTTACCTCCCCCTACCCCGAACCACTGCAATTCAGTACCCCCTGCTCACCCAAACTTCTTTGCTCCCAGATACATCTCCCCTCCCTCAATAGTACTGGGGTGAAGTGAATATATTGTTTTCCTCCTCTTACTGTTTCCATCAGGTCTTGCTGTGTTACTTGGTTATCAACATAAGATTCTAGTCTGGGTTGAAAAATTTCCTATGAAGCTTCTAAAATGGTGTGCAGCTATTTCTACTCAGGAAGGTTCCTTGGTATACTTACCTGACTTATTATCTAGAGGTAGGAGCTCTGCTGTCCATATGCTTTTATTCTAGAGATCTTCAGGTTTTCTTGAGCCTGGATTTGTAGAATGTCACCAAGCCCAGGTCCAAATCACTGCACATCTGGTTTGTTGGAAGGGTTGCACTGGCCACACAGACATGGGCGGTTGGGGGGGGCGGTATAAATGCAGGGCGAAGTGACAAAGTTGCCAGAACAGGTGACCCTGCTCAAAACGAGTGTTGCGGGATCTCACCTTAAAATGGAGCTGTATGCTGGGGCAGAAAAAGAAAATTGTGCTCCACTGGGAAAGCTTAGCGGTTCTCAACCTGTGGGTCCCCAGATGTTGTTGGACTACAACTCCCATCATCCCTGAGCTCTGGCCTTGCTAGCTAGGGGTGATGGGAGTTGTAATTCAACAACATCTGGGGAGCCACAGGTTGAGAAAGGCTGTAAGGCTTAGAATATCTGCCTATCTCTTGGTGGTGACAAAAGGTATGGCTAATTGCATTATTAGAAAAACTGGCTAAAGAAGTAAGGGCATTAGCCAGGACATGGGACTGATGACTTCCTTGAAGTCTCATATCCTTCCATGACATTTTCAATCAAACATGGTATTCACAAGTCACATTTACAATTATTGTGTAGAGTATTTCCTTGATTCTCTGTTTACCGAGATTTTAAAACAGAGGGAGAGGGAGAGAGGGAGAGAGAGAGAAAGAAAGAAAGAAAATGGCATTCCCACTCAATGATTGTAGGACCCACCATGCTCCATGCCCTTGCCTTGAGGATCTTCACCACCTCCACAAAATCAAACTGGCTGTGGCAGTCAACCTGAGGACCCCTCCTCTGACAGTATGAATGGGGGGAGGGTTCCAAGATTGACAGGAAAAGGCAAAAAAGAAAGAAAGAAATCTTTTGGTGTTTTATTTTTTACTTTTATGAGCACATGAAAGAAGGAAAGGTAAGGCCTGTAAAGGGGACCCCCCACACCCCTAGGGAAAACTTGTAGGGAAGAAACAGAAACAAAAAACACCCAGACAGTCTCAAATACACTGAATACACAACATTTAGGAGGAAAAACAATAGAAAAAGAAAAACCACGCATAAAATGTTCACATATAGGGATTTCCACCAGAGAAGGGAGAAAAAAGCAACACAACGCAGCCGCAGTCAGGGTTTAGGTCTGGAGGGTGGGACGCCTCCTCCTACTTGAAGAAGCTCTGAAGATCCTGCCACCAAGCCCATAGGGAGGCTTCATCCTGTCCGCAAAATGCCTTTCAATCTAATCTAGCAAATGTAGCATTTGCCAGCCTAAGATCAATTGATCAAAGAGCTGCAGTAGGATAGCTGGGTTTATAACTCATGAAACTTGAGTTCTTTGCAGGGTTTAAGGATGGCCCTTGGGGAGAGGAGGGCACATGCATAGTGGGCAAAAATTCAGCATGCTCAACCTTTTCTAGTGGTAATTTTCAGAGAAGGTATAATAGCTGACATGATAGTTTATAAAATTATGCATGGCATAGAGTAGATAAAGAGATTTTCTCCCTGCTTTGTTACACTAGAACTTGTGGACACCCAATGAAGCTGAACGTTAGAAGATTCAGGACAGAGAAAAGAAAGGACTTTCAATTACGGATCCCACAGGAGGCAGCAATGGTCACTAATCTATATGGCTTCAAAGGATTATTGGACAATTCATGGAGGAGATGGCCATTGATCACCTATGATGGCAGCAATGCTTCTGAATGCCATTTGCTGGGAACCACAAATGAAAAGGTTATTGTGCTTGGGTGCTACTTGTAGTTTCCCCCCAGGCATCAGGGTGGCCAGTGTGAGAAAAGGATGCTGGACAAGATGGGCCACTGGCCTGACCCAGCAGGGCTCCTCTGATGTTCTTGTGCATGTGTCCCTTCCCTTCTGGGTCTCAAGCATTGCTGTCATTTAGGGTTTCTCTTAAATCTGAAGCAGAGCTCTTCAGTTGTCTTTATGCCTCATTAGAGCATTGGAACCATTAAACTGAAAGAGCCAAGAACTCTGGGAATTCAAGCGCACTGTAAAATGAACTTTAGCAGCTGCCATCCTCCCCGCACCTCCTGCACCCCCCCCCCAAAGGGAATCAGGATACCCTTCTCTGCCTGCAGACCAGTTAAAAGCAGCTTGTTCTGGTCTCTATGACGCTGGGTTCTAGGCACATTCAACACAAGGCCAGACTTCCCAGCATTTTTGCCACGTTGTTTGCAAAATGTTACTAAGTTAAATTTATCATTGGCCACCGGGCCAAAGCTATCAGAACTGCCAGCAAAAAGTGATTAGATTTCCTTCAACACCTGAGACCTGCAACTCTTGATTCATTTAAAGCTCTGGACCAGAGTGGGAAACGTCTTTCAGCCCAACGGCCTTATTTCCTTTTGGGCAACTTTCTGGAGCCTACATATCACTGGTGGGAGGGCTACAGGGGGAAATCAGCAGAGCAACAAATGTGAACTTTACAAAAGTGCAGCAGGCTTGATCCCTTACAGGCAAGAAAAAGTCACAAAAGAGTTCAAGGGTATGTTCCATTCAGTCAAAAAACTCCAAGGGGGGGGGGGGTAAGCTGGCTGGTGCAGGGTGTGGTTTGGGTAAAGTTCAGAGGGCCATAGAGGCCTAGGTGATCATATTTGGTCCCTGGGCCCAAGGCTCCACATTCCTGCTCTAGACAATGCCAGTATGAAAACCCAGTACCCGCTGTACCTTGCTACCCACCCCATGGCACTGAACTGCGAGTTTCTTCCTGAGGTTCCAGTACTTGTGCCCCCCCCCCCCAAAAAAACCAGATCATGTGGCAAGGATGATTACATGCTATTTGCTTCAGATCAGTATTCCTCCAAGATATGGTGGTATGATTAGGTGGAAAGATTCATGTAATAGATCTTATCCACCTGGTTGCAATATGCATGTGTTCTGCACCACGAAAGCAGCAGGTAAGTGGTTGTGGATGTTTGTGAAAGCAAGACCAAGTTTTCCCATTTCCGGTACTAGTTTTTAATACATGTTTTAAAGGGTTTTAAAATCATTTTTAAAAATCTGACTAAACCTCCAAAGATTAGAGAAGCAGCAAGATGTGCAGGCAGTGCATACTGCTCTACAGGATGTGCAGGATCTGAGAAATGGTGTTCCTGGATCCAGCTCAGCTTAAAGCATAAATGTATAGTATTAATCCTTCCTTTCCCACACACAAAATTCACAATGGCATCTCTCTCTACCTGTCTTTTTAAATCCAGCAAAACTTTTGTGACCATGAATATGAATGGAAACACTTGGGATATCTTTGTCTTGTTAGGATGGATATTTGTTATTTTTTAAATTGGTGTTCGAATAGCAAAAGTTGAGTTCCATGAACTGTTCCTATGAACTGAATTGAAGGTTCTCCACAGCAATTAAAGCAAGTTATCTGGTAAACCAGCAAATGAAAAGCTGCTCAAACTGAGCTTTACAGGGAGCTGTTGGAATGGATGAACTAACAAGATCATAATCCATATTCAGGTGCATCTCACAGTACAGTGGTACCTTGGTTCTTGAACAGCTTAGCTGTCGAACAAATCGCCTCCTGAACGCCACAAACCTGGAAGTGTTCCAGTTTGCGAATGTTTTTCGGAAGCCAAACGTCCAACACAGCTTCCGCTTGACTGCAGGAAGCTTCTGCAGCCAATCGGAAGCCACGCCTTGGGTTTCGAAGGGTTCCGGGAGTTGAACTGACTCCCAGAACTGATTAAGCTTGAGAACCAAGTACCTCTAGTTATGAATTTAATTCGTTCTGGAGGTCCGTTCTTAACAGTGGTACCTCTAGTTACGAACTTAATTCGTTCCAGAGGTCCGTTCTTAAACTGAAACTGTTTTTAACCAGAGGTGTGCTTTCGCTAATGGGGCCTCTTGCTGCTGCTGTGCCGCCGGCATACAATTTCTGTTCTCATCCTTGGGCAAAGTTCTCAACTCGAGGTAACTCTCCTAGGTTAGCGGAGTTTGTAACCTGAAGCATTTGTAACCTGAGGTACTACTGTGTCGAAAATGCAGCTTTTGGGAAGTACGTTTGGCCATGATGTATATAGGTCATAAATATTAGTGTTTCAGGAACATTACCATTCAGACAAGTTTATGGTTTATCAAAATCTAGGGGTCTCTCAAATCTCCCAATTTGGCACTGGTTAGCTATGTCAAGAGCTCCATTTGTCGTGTTAGCAAAGCAGCACAACAGAAATTAATCCATTTTGGTCACTTTATTAAATCAGATATTAAATAGCTTTAACTACCAAACAGCACTTCGAATGGTGAAAACACAGATAGCGTATTGCCATACTTGAATGCTTCTCCTTAGAAACACGTTTCCAGTCCTTAATATATATTTTACAAAACAGCCTTATAAGAAGTGACATATTTTCTACAGTACTCTTATGATATTTAATACACAACTGAAAAACTGTCTTAAAAACAAAATAAAAACATAGGCCAAGTCTTAACAGCTGTATGATTTCAGCAGCCAAAGCTGGTCAAGGGACTGAAACATTACTATGCAACTGGGACAAAAACATGTACAATATCACAATACTAAGCAAAAACGCTTTACATCCAAAGGAATAAACAGGTTACAAAAAGTGGAGAATTTAGCAGGCAAAACTGTATTACGAGCAACAATTTATCATCTTATATAAGCTATTTCAACTAGGTAAACATTTAAAACAAATATAAAAATGAGTTTTTTTTAATAACTGATGACATTTCTGTCATTAAATGTTGGTTAAAACTTGACGCTATACTAAAAAGCACGTTATTATGCAGCTATATGCCAAGTGAGAAATATGTATGAAAAGTGGTCCAAGTTTTAGTTCAATGCTTCTTGTCTCCAAGACATCCTCATCCACACCAGTTGCCTTTTTTCTGTTGTTGTTGAGGTTGAGAAAAAGTGTTGTCTTTTAAAAGTTGGTGAAAACTTTAGTCTCCTGAGTTGATGTAAAAATGCCACTCAGATTCCCAGCTCTATTTTACAAAATGTAGGAATATCCTGGGCAGCTACCATTTTGCCTTCAAGCATTTGTCAAGGAATCTCTATTTTCACTTCCTCTGAAGCAAATATAGCAATCTTTGAGCACTTCCCTTCTCACCAAATTAAAGAAATGAATCACGCCACTAGCTGAACAAGGGCTCAAGATGTCTTCCCATTGTTAAAAGAGCTGAAAACAGCAGCTTATGGTTAAATCTGCTGCAATGATCAAGCTGTGTTCCTATTACCAACCAAAGCATTTTCACTGCAAAATTGAATCTTTCCCAAAATTAACATTGTCTGGGTGCTGACTGATTCACTCAGATAGGAGAATTAAAACATAACCATTCTTCTAGAATGATTCATAAAACCAAACTTTTATTATTATTATTATATATTTATTTATACCCTGCCTTTTTCTCTGACAGGGACTCAAAGCGCATTATAGATAAAAAATAAGAAATTTTAGACTACAAATTAGCAACTCTTGCTTTTTCAGTGGTGTGAATCCTACCTAGCGTTCATAAATCTCCAAAATAACCCTACTCTTTACTTGCTCCTTCTCCAATGCCTCATATGCACCTGTCATTTAATTTTATGCCTGCGTTCCAATAGCTGTATTTTCTTCTGGAGACATCAGCTAGATTAATGCGAGAAAAAGATTCAGTGGGTCTTCATAAGCCCAGAAAACAGACAACTATTCCACTTTCATGTTGTAAAAGTAGCTGTTAATGAAGCATAATTATTTGGAAATTTACTTCTCCCTCCAGCACAGAAACAAACAAACAAAAACAAAAAAACCAAGCTGTTTCTTCCACTTTCATATTTATATTTTTAAAAAGGGGGAAATAGGGTGGGAAAGGAATACAGGGTAAAATGAGATTCTTATCTATAAAACAAGGAATTATTTCACAACTCTTGACAGTACTGCAAACTGTGAAAGCACATTCCTTCATGTGGTTAAAGAGCAAATGGTTCTAGCCATTTCAAAACTGCTTACTGAAGACAGGCTCAATCCCAACCACTGCCACCATATTTGAGAGCCAAAGTACCAGGAATATATTTCTCTTAGCCCGTCCACAACCATCCTACTGCCGGCAACAGGATGAGACCCTAGCACCAGTATAAAGAAGTCAAAAAAATGTGCTTTGTATCGGAACGAGCACATGGTGGAAGTATACTGGTGAAGGATAAAAAATTATTGATATTATTCCATCGCATACATGAAATAAAAGTGGCAGAAGGCCAGAGGAAACAGCAACTTCTCAGGCTTTAACTTAAGGCTGCAGAGTTTCTAAAAAAACCTGCATGACTTGGAAGTTTAAAAGCAGTAGTATTTAAAAATATTGCACTCAGTTCTGTTTTAAGATCATTTTTAAATCTTATGGTTTCTTCCCCATCACAAATTCTAAGATTAGAATAAATTTCCGTGTCAGTTCTGTCTTTACACTTTCTATTTTGTGAAAGATTATAAAAAGTTCCATAATTTGAGGAATCAACTTTAACCAAGAACTCAGCTGCGCACATTTGTGTGTGAGACAACCAAAATATACAGATCTGTGTTTCTTCACTAAGTTTCTCCCATTTAATGGCTGTTTTTATGGCTATTAACAGCAAGCATAGGAGTTTAAACAGGAAACCTGTACAGCCCCTAATGTTATGGAAAGGACCTGTTTTCACTGAAAACAACTGGATATCTCCTGTACTCAACACATGTAAGAAGATTCTAGGCAACACCACTAAATATCGGGGAGGGGGCGTTATGTCTTATTAAAACAAAGTGAATAATTACAATGGAACGTGCCGATTAAGCTGGGGGGGGGGGCGGAAATCATTCAAACTATTTAAACAGTTGAGTTCTGTTAAGCCATTGATTCCTAAAAAAATAAAAAAAAGTTCTCTCTCACTCTGTGATTTTAACAATCCTTAAAAACTTTTAGTGCAAAATAATCACATTGGTTTCCCTTGGGATGGTCCTGGGCCTTTGCCGCTCATTGGAAGAGGAGCCCGCTGCAAGGGGGGTGGGTGCTGCATTGCACCAGCAACAGATTGATACATCCCTCTCATATCTATCTGTTGGAAGTTGGAAGGATTCATAATCAAACCCGGCTTTGGCATCATTGCATGACTCATGGCTGCTTGCTGAGCCACGTGCTGCGCTGCTTGCTGGTAGGTCAGCTGCTGTGGCTGCTGCTGGCTGTACTGCTGATGGAGTCTTCTGCTCATCAGAATCCTCTGAACACAACCGATTAGCTGTGGAGGGAAAAGTGGAGCTGTTATAAGGGCATGACCTGTCTCAATAATGCCTTTCCCTTCAGCCACAGTATCCCTGACAAATTGATTTTAACCTGAAACTTGATACTTGTTGCACCGCTACCACCATCACTAATGTGGCGGCATTTTCAAGCTAGTGACTGGAGGCACCAGTTAGCAATACCATTTCGGACCACAGTCCCCTAATGACTCACCCATTGTGTTGCAAGCAACCTTTATCTTGGTTGCCATCGGGGCAAGCACTCTCTGTGAAATTGCTCCCATATATCAGTTACAACATTCCTCTAGTACCATTTTCCATCTCTCTACCCCACTCCCCGTCCAGCAACCTGAAACATCTTATGTGAATTACCAAGCAAAGATTTTGTGGCAAACACCACACGAGAAAATACTTCCAGTCTGACAGAATGCCTCGGAAAAAGTTTTGGGTTTCATAATATAACATGAAAAACCCTGCAAGACTTTACATAACACGCATGTTAATTCCTTAGTGTTAAGAAGCAGTGATTTCCAGCCAAAAGTATTTGGTTAGCAAGGAGGTGAACTTGAAAAGAATATCAATAATGTCTGGTGAAGGACTACTTCAGTTCTGCTCATTCAAGATTGTTTATATCTATTTCTAAAGAAATTGATTTTTCTTTCAGAAGTGCTATGAATTATATTGATTTTATACTGATCATCAAGGTCTGCATAGTGCTTTTAAAATAAAATACAGAGAATGAAACAAATTTCCTTGTTGCAGTAGTATTTACATAGAATTATTATTATTATTATTATTATTATTATTATTATTATTATTATTATTATTATTATTCCACCCTTCATCACTAGATCTCAGCCTGGTTCAAAGCATAAAAATACAAGAAAAAACACAAAATACATAAAAAAGAAGAGAAAGCACAATATCCTCCACCCCCTACCCCAAGGGCTTAACAAACAGATTACAGTGGTATCTCTGGTTGTGAACGGGATCCGTTCCGGAGGTCTGTTCACAACCTGAAAAGAATGCAACCTGTGTCTGCGCATCGGCGAGTCACGATTCACAGCTTCTGCACATGTGTGTGATGTCATTTTGCGCATCTGCGCATGTGGCAAAACCCGGAAGTAACCTGTTCCATTATTTCCGGGTCGCTGCGGGACAAAACCTGAAAACACGCAACCTGAAGCAAACGTAACATGAGGTATGACTATCTCTGAAATTCTTACAACAGCCTTGTTAAGGTAGGACAGCAAAACTATCTTCGTATTACAGGTGCGAGGGTGGATGGAGGATGAAAGCAAGTTTTCCCCCACAACACTAAGCAGTGATACATGCCATCTATAAATTAGCTTATGTGGGTTGATACTGATTTAAAAAGGCTTTTTTGCCCGCAGATTGTTCCAGTCAGCTTCTTCAATTTTAGCGTCCAGGTCAGTTTCCCAAGGTTGTTTAGTAGCTGAGCATCACGCAGTGGCCAGA
The DNA here is from genome assembly GCF_964106915.1 of Podarcis gaigeae. Taxonomy (NCBI): domain Eukaryota; kingdom Metazoa; phylum Chordata; class Lepidosauria; order Squamata; family Lacertidae; genus Podarcis; species Podarcis gaigeae. The sequence goes on along the minus strand of NC_139691.1, from coordinate 21,894,795 downwards.
ACACTGAGTATTTTATGTAGTGTCAGCAGAATTTTTTGGGGAATGCTGAGTTGTATTTAGAAATATTTTTTCAGAAGATGCCATGATGTGAGTGCTTGGAATTTAATTGCTTGGTTTGAAATAAAATGTATATAACCTGATGTATGAATAGCTAATTCACATTGTACCCTCTCATTTTTTCCATAATTTGGTCTGCTGTAATAGAGTTATCCTTTTTATAGAGATTAGCCAAAGTATATAGGCCTTTTTTTTTTCCACATCAACTAGGGTTTGTTTTTGTAGGTGAGTACATGGAAGGATGCAATGCAATTGGGATTAGCGGTGATACAGGTGGGGCTAATTTGAAGACCCAGTATCATTAGATTTTCAATTCTGTTGTTATAACTAGCTCTCATTCTTGAGCCATATACAGTTCCTCTTTTCTTTAAAACTAAAAAATAATAATAAAATTAACCTTTTCAGTACTACATATGGTTAAAACTCACTTGAACAGTACCTGTGCATGACATCTTTTTTCTGCAGCAGGATTTCTTGGCAAGGTGATAAACACCCAGCTCTCACCAAGCTAAATCTAAGCTGCTAAAAAGAGCTGGTGCAGATTAGGAGCAAGAAAGGCAAGCTGCATCACACTATGTAAATTACAGATCAAGCAACTGCAGGGATGCCTCTAACCTGCAAATGAGACCTAGGGAGGTGTAAGATTGATATCCACAATGCTAATAAAGGTCTTGTAAGCACTTGGGGTGGGATAAATCAGTTAATAGCTCCCCTTTTCAAATGTGCTTCTACATTGCTGCCCTGTTTGTTTTTTCCATGAAGTCTACCTGAATCAAGAAGTATGTGTGAGTCTTACCATCTGCTGCTTTGTCAGGACATCATTATAGATGGCCTCCCGGCGCTTAACATCCAACTCCTGGGTTGCTTGTCGGCTTAGAGCTAAAGACTGGACCTGGGACTCTGTGAGCGTCAGATTCTCCTTCCACTGCAAATGAAAACACAACAGAGGGTTTTAGCAGTAGTTCTTATAGAGCCTCAATTTGTCCTGAAATGTGTCAACGGAGAGTTTTTGCCTTGAGCATACAGCAACTCGGTTTTCAAAAAAAAATGGTCTAAAATAAATCTGCTGAGACACTGCAACAGACTGCTCTGGCTGAAGACAGGCATAATATGGGTCACTGGGATTTTTCCTTCATGTGCAGGTTTTGTCTATCCACATATTCTTCATCTCTACCTGAGTGTCTTGTTTGGTAGTAATGCTGTAGAGAGGGAAGGGGTGGTGCTTGTTCCGGTTCAACAGCTGCAGAAAGGCTGCTTGGAGGTCAGGGGCACCCACCTTGGACAAGACATGTGAGGCAAGGTGTCCCAAAGGTCTTGGATATCAGGTGGAGAAGGCAAACTGAAAGATGGGAGAAGCAATGGTTCTCTGGGTAATCTACCATTTCCTCAAGGATTATGCCTGCTGAATGTACCAGGGCTACGATTCTAAAGAGCATCTAGGGTTCTAAAGCGCTCTGTTAGGTACCTCTCTGACCTTAGCATGCTCAACAGATATGTGGAATTTTCCTCTTTGAATGACAACTGGTAGACTGGGGAGAGGGAAGGGAAGAAGGGAGAGAGTACAAATTGCAAAGGGATAAGGACTATTTGGAAATGCAGATAGAGAAGTATCTGTTATTCTGCAGAAATGTAAACAGACAGTTATTTTATTAAGCTGCTCATAAAAAAAGCATTCATAAAAATTAAAGTAGATCATGCTGATACAAAATTATGCAAATACAGTTTCAGTTCATAATATAATATAAATCCTAAATCTTTTACAAATTGAAAATGGCATATTTTGCTTGGCTGCTGACAGGATGCTGATTTAGTAACATTTTAGCACAAACCTTATTTATATAGATGTCATCCATTAAAATAAGTGCCAGAGTTGACAATCATTGTCTGCAACAATCTTAACATAACCTCATGTACAACCCACAACCTGCAACTCCAAAACACTTAAAAGCTCCACTGATTTTGACTGATGGATTAGAAGTATGTGCTTACATCTCCAAAGAAAAAAATAGAACTTAACTATGGCTGTATTGTGTTCAGATGTCATTCATCCCATTTAACTCTTAACTGAATACCATGCGATAATATAACAGAAATCAGTTTAGAAGAGTTTATTTGGCCAAGACAATAAAGAAACAAATTAATGGAGTCATCCTACATAAGCCTCCCTGAAAGAAAGCTCCCCCAGATACAGAAGGGTTAGGCAACCTAAAGCCTGTGGACCGGATGCGGACCAAATGCCTTCTAAATCCAGCCCACAGATGGTCCAGGAATCAGCATGTTTTTATATGAGTAGAATGTGTACTTTTATTTAAAATGCATCTCTGGGTTATTTGTGGGGCATAAGAATCCATTCATTTCCCCAAAAAAATATAGTCCGGCCAACCACAAGGTCTGAGGGACGGTGGACCGGCCCAGGGCTGAAAAAGGTTCCTGACCCCAGAGTTACAGTATAGTTTATAAGTAAATTACCATAGGACTGGGCTTTTTAAATGCCTGAAACAGATTTCTTCCTCACAGCACTGCAGCCAATTGATTAATCTGCAATCTCAATATTACTGAAGGAAGGGGGGGGGGACATATTGCAAGCTATAATCAGCATTTAATGCAGTTCTCCGAAATGTATGCAACCTCAGAGCAAAAATAGCTCTTATCAGCAGTGAGTTTACTTACTATACTGGAAATGATGTCTTCAAGGGGTTGAATTCTTGCTCCAGTAACATTGTTGGTAGCTTCCAAAACTTTTTCTCTGCCTTGATTAATGAGGTCCTGAAAGAAAAGTATGATTAAGAGTTGCTGAATAACTATAGATTAAGATATCTACAAATATAGTGAAATTCCATTCCTACCTAGCTTCTTTATAATGCTTCCATATGACACAACTACCATGTCCAATCACATACATGTCCAATCACATGTTGGGCTACTTAATGGAAAATAATTTCAAACACTACTGTGTTTCTCACGTAAACAATTTAATTGTGAGAGGCAACTCTGCTCCTCTGGTTTTTATTTAACTACGTTAAGGATTAACTTTCACAAAACAGCCTAGAAACGAGCATCTTACAAGTCAATGCACACAGCACTTTCATTGTGAAGCAAAAGAACTAAGTTCATTGTCGGGCGCAATAATATGACTATGTAAGGCATCCTCAGCATGAAGCAACTATCATGTTAATGGTATTTGAAACTTTCCCACCTACCTCAAGCTGCTGGTTGCTCATAGCAGACAATGCTGCCAAATTGAAAGGAATATATGGAGCCTGAGCATTAAAGTTGGTGGGGAACATGTTTGCCCCCATTGGCATGTTGAAACGCATCGTAAGGCCCTGAAAAACAGAGGTAGCTCTTCTGAGTATTCAAAGCTGAAGGTTTGAGAATATATGACTGGTACTCACCTGAATGATCACTGCAGATGGTGACAGCAGTCACGAAATTAAAAGACACCTGCTTCTTGGGAGAAAAGCAATGACAAACCTAGACAGCATCTTAAAAAGCAGAGACATCACCTTGCCAACAAAGGTCCGTATAGTTAAAGCTATGGTTTTCCCAGTAGTGATGTATGGAAGTGAGAGCTGGACCATAAAGAAGGCGGATTGCCGAAGAATTGATGCTTTTGAATTATAAGATTACTACTAGGTTGGGCTCTGGCGCCATCCCCTTGAAGAATGTAGGAGTGTAGTTTAGGAAATAGGCTGCTACCTTCCTCAGTTCTGCAGACTCACCAAGCACAAGTAGACATCAGTCATCACAATATGCTTATTTCAATAAACCAAACCAAAATTTTGGGAGGGCTTTCTAGTAATTGGAGGGGCAAGGAGATGTTTGGTCTTTTACAGATAGCAATGGATAACACTTATTTTTCTGGAAATACAGTGTACAGTTTTGTTTAAGCCCCAAACCAAATGTGTGAAATCATAGTAAATGCCTTAACAAGGCACTGAAATGATATATTCAGAACTGGGGCATGAAGAATTCCTGATTTTTGCTTATCTTTATTTTAACTGTGTCTTCCTTCTTGTGTGGTTTATATGAAGCAGTGCTTCACTGCCAATCCAGTCAATAACAAATTAGTAGTACTGGGGTAGGGCAGTGAAAACAATAAGAGCTCTTCACATTTAACAGCCAAACTCTACAAGGATTCCTCTAGCAAATGCATTTTTTGATCACAGGCCAAATCCATCTACTAAAGTCTGTCTATGCTGGAAACTCAAGGCTCCTGTTTTCTGAGGTATACCTTGCCCAAACATACTGAAGATGCAGAACAATTGTCTGAGTCACAGAACGAAATTGATCTAAATGGCTTAAGGCATCCTACCTTCTTTTCAGCTTCATATTCATCCCAAGCCGCCTTCCTCTCCTCTTCAGTCAATTCTTCTTCCTCTTTGTGGTCCAGGAGGGAATCATGTTCATGATAGCCCACTATATGTTCTTTGCAGATCTGAAGGAGTTCAGCTAGAATTGTATCCTGGTAAATAAAAATGCCAGAACATTCAGTAAGCACATATAAAAATTCTTTAATGGCAAGTGGCGGGTCCTGATGCATGCTTCTCATCAGGGGATATTAAAGCAGCGGAAGGAGGAAAGTTTGTTTCCTCAACAGTCTCATTTCTATGGCCTAATCAAGCTTTTGGTGAAATTTAGCTTTTGAAGTCCAATTTGGTTCCCCCCGGGTGGGGAATTCAGTTTTTAACTGTGCAAATGCACTCCTGCCCACAGCAGAGACCTGGGCATGCAGCCTCAAAGCTGATTCCAGGAGCACACCTGAACTGTGAACCTGTTTCAGGGGGGAGGTGTTACAGGGCTAACAGGACAGATAGGCACCTCGTCTTCAGGTGAGATATAACCTCCACTTTTAAGTCACAAAGCCCCAAACACATCCATAGAATAAAACTGATCACAAAGTATATCAGTAACTGGGAAGAACAAAAAAGTAGAGTAGTAAAACTATGTAGAAGGAAGTTGAAAAAAGGCCAGATTCAAAAATTAAATTAGCACAAAGGAGCTCTCTTCCATGCTACGTAAGAGGACTTAAAATGGCTGGAGAGTTCTCAGACATGCATTTGCCTTCGTTCCTATGGTAACAATACTGTTGAATACAGTGCAATTTAATCCATATATACCATGCCAACAGAGTCATCAAAATGTGGTTTAAATTATACGCAACTGGGTAGATCTGCATTTCTTTGTCTGAAATGCAACTTGTATTCAATAAAGGTCAAGGCTTGAAAGGTAAAAACTTTATAAACTATTTATTGATGGTCTTCCACAATTCAAAGTGCATGTTTAATGAAGGAATTTGTGTGAAGATTTATTTCAAAAATGTAAAATATCTTTGCTAGAATATTGATGTTACAAATGGCTTTTATACAGTATCATACAAAATCTCCCCAGCTGCTTTTCAAATCTGTACATTAAAAAATTCTACGTTTCAGTATAAAGACAGCTTGAGCAAAAGCAACAACATGTGTAGAAAAGTAAGAACCACGAAAGAATCTCACTAACAAGTTCAGCTTTGGGACACAATGTATGTCCATCTTTTAAAGCCAATTTCTAAAAAGTTGCCCCCCAAAATCATCTCTATTTTCCAACTTAGTTCCTCCCAAAGTAAAACTTTGAATTTTTTCATAAAGATGATATCCCAAGAAAGTTTTCAAGTTGTGTTCTTTCAATTTTCCTTTAAGCACAGGATAAAAATGTTTACTTTTTCAGTAATTTTTTCAGTTGAGATATCATTTTAGATACTTCTCAACTAGTGAATTCATGAACCAATCTGAAAGTTGTCCAATCATTTCAAGCTCATAATCTTAAGAAGCACACTGCAACATCTCTTTCTATTTAACACAGGGTTAGGCAATGAAACCAACCTGCCAAATATTCAATCTTCAAATTGATGAGTGAGAGAAACTTGTTGGGTGCAATACTATCAAAGAATGTAACATTAATTATGTAAGTTATGTAATTTCACCATAGCAGATAACAAGATGAATAATGCATTTTGGCAACAAATACCGTTTAGAATGGAAAGTTATGCCTTCTCAACATCTCTACTCAACAGTACTTAAAAAAAAACCTCAACAACCACCCACCAGCATGCCCCGGTAAAACATTTCTTAATGTTTGCATGATTCTTGAAACATTGTTTCAATGAACTCATCAATAAACACTTCAATATTGATAGGAATATTGTTTTCTGATGTGAATTGCACTCAACAAGTCTCCCTTCTTTTCAAAGCAAAGAAAACACAATGCAAATTGTTTTGTTAAAAAAATTCCCACAACCTTACATATCATCTGCAGAGTGAAAGCATCAACCGCAAATACCCCCTCATTTGCTGGATTGATTTCCATTCCAGACATGGTACAAATAAATGAACTTTGGCAATTTTCGCTCTTTTTGGAATTTTTGCAATTCATCAACATCTATACTGTTCAGTACTATACCACATTCAGCAATATCTGGTTTCTTTATCGCACACTGTGGTGTAACATCAGTACTTATGGAACTAAGCATGGAAACAAACTAAGGAGAGCTGAAGGGGGTGGGGACTAGGAGTTGTGACCTTTTATATTCAATTTACTTTTACCAGTGACCATTTAAGGGCTTAACTTTTTGTTCTTGTATAGATAGAAAAAATGTATGCACTGATTATTATTTTTTTAAAAAAAATTGGAACCCTAACCTGCAATTCTGGAAGCTTCACCAGAAGTTAAGCAGCATAGGAAATTTGTAAAATAAGGTAAAAACACAACAAACTGCTGGCAGAGCTTCAGGTGAGGCTGCAATGTTCTAATCATTAGGACTGCTTGGTAATGTAGTATTAAGTGCAACAAAGTGAACAATCACTAGATATTATGCGAGTGGTGAGTCAGAATTCGTCAGGGTATTCTATTCAAGGAGCAATCTCCCAGGACTCAAAAATTAGCAGGCAATAAAAGCCAACAAGAGTTCCAAGGAATGTACAATATGGACTGGCACTGAGACATTGCTAGGTAGCTCTCTTGGTCAGGCAGCAATAAATCAAAATGAATGAAATGAAGTATGTAAGAGTTCCTAATGTACAACTGAGGACTCAGGTGTTAAAAAAGGAAACTTGGCAGAGAAACCCAAGCCCGCTAAATAAATCCTCCAGGAAATGAATCCTCATACACATCTGAGAACATTATTAAGCCATTATGAAACTAAGAAGCTGGATGCTGTGCAATCCCATGAATGAGGCAAGAGCGCAACCCTTCACACTTTGAGGTACTTGTCATGGGAGTGACTTGCAAAAACCATCTCTGCGAATTAAACTGTGATGTGGAAAGCAGTCCAGGGATTAGCAGCAGAATGATGACTCCATTTCATTACTTTTCGCAGGTCAGGCTTTTTATTCTGGTGGAGATTTTGTAATGCTAACCAATCCCCCATTTCCTACTTCAATTTCACAGTGCCAAATTTGCAAGTGAAATGCCTGGACTTAGGAAATGCAATGTAGAAAGAAGACCTGATTTGTCCGATCTCTCCTACTCTCTGGTTCATCCAATCTTGCCCCCTCCCTCCCTGCCTGGTTTCTGCCTGAAAATGGCTGCTGCCTACTATCAAACAAGCAAGAAAATAATTAAGTGAGCAAACTCCTAGTGTTCTGAGTTTATAGTGAGGATCAGGCATAATTCTTTTCACATAGCGAGCAAGTGGATCGGGACCTGCATGTACTGCTCAAGACAGACAGAAGGGCTAAAAAGATCCTTGGTTTGATTCTGCACATACCTAAATATTTTGGTATTGTAGGTGCTAACTGTACATATTGACTTACTTTTGGTAACATAGGTGTATCCCTTTTTTTCTTCTTTTCTGAATTTGGATCATCCAACAAGTCTGGCTCGAAAGTATACAGCTCAGTGAGTTCATTCATGGTAAAATGGCGTTCAACCTGTTGCTGATCAACCACCCGGAAAGATAGTGACTGTTTAGTTACTTGACGATCGTAGATCTTGTCTTCCATTGTTCCCTTCAAAACAAAAATACATTACAATTTATGTCCCCACGCACATGAGAGACCCCAACCACCAACCCAGAGTTCTCTCAATCTCTCTGCTACTGTTTTGCAACACACACACACACACACACACACACACACACACACACACCCTACTGCTGACGAACGAGATACCTAATGAAGCTGGTTGGCTGTAGTTTCAAGATGAAAGAAAACACTTTAACTCACCTGATGCAAAAATATGCCACTCTTTCAAACCTTATTGAATGCACGGTGGCAAGTAAGTAAATAAAAAAAATTTAAAAACCTTTCAGAATTCATTGCAATGAAACATGTGGTAGTGACTGCTGGTTCAGATGTCTTTAAAGGGGGAAATATGACAATTGCATGGATAATTGGATGGAACCACTGTCTTTAGAGGTACTGCACCACTGAGTTGCTGAAGGGCAACTTTTGTGTTTTTGCTAAAATTTCTAAGAATATCAAGTCACACAGTTTGAAAGAATATACAGTGGTACCTCGGTTTAAGAACTTAATCTGTTCCGGAGGTCCGTTCTTAAACCGAGGGGCGCTTTCCCTAATGAGGCCTCCCGCTGCCAGTTCCCTTCCACCTTTTGGATTCCATTCTTAGACCGAGGTAAAGTTTTCAAACCAAGACACTATTTCCGGTTTTGTGGAGTTTGTAAACCGAATAGTTCATAAACAGGGCTGTTCTTAAACTCGGGTACCACTGTACATGGTGGGTATGGTTGATTTTTAGAGCTTCATGTTTTCTTCTGGAAACTTGCTTCAATTTCTTAAGTCTAAAACTACACTGAAGCTAACAAATATGAGAAGACAAAAAACAAGGGTGAATCTAGTCATACCACACTATTTTCTAGAAGATATTGTTGAACTTATCTAGAACCATACACACATCACATGGAAAGCATTTAATTCAAACCTACCTGAGCCAAGAAGCGGTACACAAACACTGGTTTATTTTGCCCAAAGCGATAAACCCTGAAAATACTCTGGATATCATATGATGGATTCCAAGAAGCATCAAAAATAATTACTCTATTTGCAGCCACCAGGTTTATTCCAAGGGATCCTGCTTTAGTAGAGATAATAAACAAACGGCCTCTGCAAAAAGGAAAGTAAATTTCAATTCCTCTCAAAATCATTCCTAATTAATTTAAACAGATACTTCCCTCCCCTCCCCAAATCAAAGGAATATTCATTAGTTTGAGTGACAAAACAAGATGGTGGTTGTTTAAAAATGTGATAGTATTGTGTTTTATTTTTGCAATATTTATAGTGTGTAGTATTTTTCATCTACTGGGAAATTCTCATGCCCATACACAACCTTGTACCTTATTTCACATTGGCCCATAATTTAAATTTGTTGCTTAAGTGAAAAGAACACTTGGCAGTTACTGTAGTAAATGCCATTTTGATGTCATAGTAAACCATGAGAGCAGGACGGAGCAGATGTGCCCATAAGCAGCTCCGAATCACCAAGCCATGTCCCAAAGTATCTGAACAGTTTGTCAAACTAAAAAGCAAAACAAAATTTTAACAGGCTGGGGTGATTGTTGGTTATACTGCTGAAGCAATCTACATTCTGTGGAAGACAGTTATAAATATACATCAAAAAGTTTGAGTGGAACACTTGAAATCTTGGAAAACTATATTTACTGAAACAGACTATGTGCACACGATACTAAACTCGTTTATCTGGGTTTTTTTCCTTTTCTTTTATCTGTATTTTATTTTGATGTTATGTCACTTTAAGGCAATTCTTTTTTGTATAAACACCCAACAAATGCAATTGGGGGTGGTGTTAGTGCCGCATAGGTAAGCCTGATCAAAACTGAACAAAGCATGGGGGTTGAACGCTCCCCGTCTCCCTGCGAAACTGCAAGTTACAATAAGGATTACATAAGGATTTACTTATTTTTTAGTTCAGCACTCACATGCAGAGGAATACTAGAGAGATTTACCTTACTATGGTCAAAATTGTCTAAATCCACACATGTGTTGTGAACAGCAAGTTTGTCACATGAAAGGGCGGGACGTGTGTCAGCACAAACCTATAATCAACTAACTCAACAGGAAGCCTTTAACATAGCGACAGAAGCCCTTTCTTAAATGAAATCCAAACATCAAATGCATTTCTTCTCATTAAGAGCGGAAGTAACTAATTATGCCAGCAGCAGGGACCAAAGCAAGGCCAGAAAAACAAGGACAGGAGCTAAGTGGGTTAAAATAGGCCACAACTTTATTGATGGCAGATGGAACAGCAGGAACAGCAACCCCAAGTCTCAGAGTGCTGGACTGCTGCTGTTGCTAAGATGGCTATTGGGGAAGGACAGTTTCTAAGAAAGTAGACAGTGTATGCTGCTCCACCCACTGTTGTCAACTAGAGTGTGTGGCAGGAATATCAGCCCCCAAATTGAACTGGCCCTTACCCCAAGGCCCCCAAAGGAGGGCGAGGAAATCAAAAGGCACTGAACAATGCCTAGGATGGATCCCCAATAAAAGACCCAGGAGTTAATAAGAGGGGTGGGCAGGGAATTATGTCTTAGGTCTACTCCAAACCAACCGCGCACCACTAGCCAATGACAGGCTGGCTCAGAACAGTCACATGGACTCTGGGTGTAGTAGGATGGCCTAGCCCAACTGGGTCTTCCTGCTCTCCCGCCTTCTGCGTGGTCTGGTCCCAAAGGAGATTCTTGCCAAAGTCAGAATATGTATTAACTCTTCAAAATATTTTATTGAAATTAACTGTTTTTAAAATGTGCTTTAATCTAGTTTTTAGCTTATTGTCGATTTTAATTATTGTTTGAAGGTTATAATTTTTTTACAGGTAAATTGTTCTTTTTGTAAAGCACTTTGAGAGTTGCTTTTTTTAAAAAAAATCAAGCGCTATATAAATTTTATGAAATAAATAAAGCAAGTATGACTTGCTGCGGTTAAAGATTCAATATTAAACCTACTTACATAAAAGTTAATTCCCACTATTTTTATTTCCTGACAATGCAACACAGGCTTTTTCCTGGGCAAGTGAGTATAGGACTGCAGTCTGTGGCATTTATAAACTAGCTTGGGGGAACAAAGTGCCCCAGCACTAATGACTGCTTCACAGGGCTCATTTCCTAGATGCATTACAATGGTTGAAAAAGATATACTTTTATCACTTATATAAATTTACAAGCAGAAAAGGGTGTGGGTTTCTTTTACCTGACATTTGTTACATCATTAAATTCTTCAGCCCACTTCTTTCTTGATTGTGCTGTTGTAGAGCCATCTAAACGATAATAATCTATATTTCTGAACCATTTCCCTTCACCTAGGAATTTAAAAAAAACAAATTATTATATATCAATTGAATAAGACATAGGGGCAAGTCTTATGCTTACCGACCCCCATAGTTCTTCCTCTTTAGCTTCCCTGCTGAGCAGCATAATCCAAATCTTTTGCCCACACTGTATCCCTGGAAGATGTGTTTACAAAGTCCAGTAAGATATATTTTCACAATCTAAGGAATTCACATTTATGGAGGGGATAGAAAGGCAAACTGTTCAAATTTGACTGACCCTATTTTGGAGAATAGGAGTCAGATGAAACCTACTGGAAGATAAGCAGGATTAGGAAAACATTTATTATGAATGAACTTAGTAAATAATGATATGGTTTACAAATTCAAATGCGAGCTGCTTGCATGATATGCATGCTTCATTTTTTTAAAAAAATATTTATTAAGGGTTTTTTAATTACAACACAAAAAACAAAATGTACAAAAATATCACATTTTATAACATATTTTCTTATCCTCTTTGGACTTCCTCACATCTCCCGCCCCTACGTTCCAAAATTATAAAAATTAATCCAGCAATTTATCACCTTGTCTCCACCTTACAATCTAGTTTTCCAATGTTATATCTTAAATTTTAGATATATTCATTTCACTCTTTAAAACATTAAGCTTAGCCTAATCGTTATCTAAAAAATTGTTTTTTTCATGAATTTAACTTATCTTCATAATTCACTTCATCTGATTCGATGGTGCCAAATTGTTTATGATCAAGCATGCTTCAAACAAACAAGCTTGGAAAGCTTAGCTAGACCAGAGTTTAGTGGTGCAGTGCAGCAGAATTTCACCACGGTGCTTAGCTGGAGCCTCTCTCTGATTGGCTGTGGGTACAGCTAGCCACAGAGGGGTTGAGCTAGCACTTTGGGGAAAGAAAAGCAGTTCGAGGCGAGAGCTGCAGTTCTTGGCATTCAGCTTGATAGGAGTATACCTCCTGAACATCCACTCTAAAGAAAATATCTGCAGCCAAAGAAGAATAACTGGGAAACTCAATTGGGGACAGGAAAAGAAGAGTTGTTACAAAACACTCTATATCTCAATACAGTAAGAAGGGAAGAGAACGTTTAGAGAAAGAGAAGCATCCCAAACCAGTTAGGAGAGGTATGGTGATCCCTTGATCTGTTATAATGCTAGAGGAGCCTCTGGGTTGTGATTTATAGAAGACTGGGAAAGTGACAGAAAGTACCACCTTGGAGCCCAAGTATTAAGACCTAAGCTATAACACTCAAACAGTTATCTTAATAAGCTGAAATCAAAAGAAGCTGTGTGTTTACCACCTTGTTTAGAAGCCTATAACACACACAGTTTCTTGAAAGAATCCTATCTCCTAATACATCTTTTGTTTTCCCAATTTTGTTCTGTAAAATCAAAACCTTTCTCCTGTTGAACTTCCTTAAGTCTCCAAGTACCAGAGTTTTTTGTTTAAAACCCAAAAATTAAACAGTACAGTGGTACCTCAGTTTAAGAACAGCCGTGTTTTCGAACTATTCCGTTTACAAACTCCACAAAACCGGAAGTAGTGTCCTAGTTTGTGAAGTTTACCTCGGTCTAAAAATGGAAGCCGAATGGTAGAAAGGCGGTGGCGAGAGGCCTCATTAGGGAAAGCGTGCCTCCGTATAAGAATAGATTCGGTTTAAGAATGGATTTCGGAAGGGATTAAGTTCAAAAACAGAGGTACAACTGTAAACTGAGGTACCACTGTAGTTAAAAAATGACTTGTCTCACAATTCTTCTAGTTCTGCAAATCTTGCATTTCTACACTTGCCTTTATATATAATAGGTTTGTCTTCTTCTTTGTCCCGGTTTGCCAACTCCAGAAAATCTTCTATCAAATCCAGTGATATCAGAGACTGGCTGAACACTAAGCTGAAAGTTGAGAAAAAGAGGAATAGTTACTAGTTTTCAATTTAACTAGCACACCAATTTGCCTCACCACTCTCAGTATCATTGACACACTTTATGGATATAAAGCAGAATGTTAATCTAAATCTGCCAATTCTAAAAAGCCAAGTCTGTTTAAAGCAAAAATGCTTTGGAATCTTTCCAGAATGACTCTTACACTTTATCCCCAAGCTCCTCAGCCATGCGAAGAATTTCAAAAAGAAGCATCATCTTTCCAGAATGCTCCAACACTTCAGCATCCGCATCGGTGACAAAATCCTTGTACCAATCTGGAGCTGGGCTGCCTGGGTTGGAAGCAGTTTTACCTACGGGAAAATACAAAAATCAAACAAACACCTTAATATATGTATCTTAAGACATTTTTCAGGGGTTGTTTTTTTTTTTACTGTGGTAAATTTTATGCTGCTTTTATCCTGTTTTAAATGCCTGTAGCAGTAATGCTGTATGTTTTGCATCATGTATTTATGTCTTTAACTCAAAATTGCTTACCAACTATGTTTTCTAATATAGTTAACACAATATCTGGATAGCTTACACAGCTGTCATTTCCTCTGAAACATGAACCATTTACAACATTTGAAACTCAAATTACAGCAAGGGCTTAAAACTCTTCAGGAGAAGGCAATATTCCCCGAGCCCTGCCAGCTTGTGCTGGCCGGGGGGGGGGGGGGCTTGCACACTTCTCTCCACCACACTTTTCCCACCACTCTCCCACTGTTCACAACTGGAGGGAATTCATGATGTTAGCTCCAAGAATGACATGATTTTCTGTTCTGATTTCTGCATATCAGTGAGGCTTCTCACTAAGTGGAGGTGGTGCACTACCCATCCTAAACCCCCAGAGGGCTCTTTTTAAGGAACTCAAAGGCTAAGATATCCCTATGCCAAATTCATAGAATCACAGAATTGTAGAATTTGAAGGGTCCTGAGGGTCATCTAGTCAAATCCCCACAATGCAGGAATCTCAACTAAAGCATTCAAGATAGATGGCCATCCAACGTTTGCTTAAAACCCTCCACTGAGGGAGACATGGGAGTCCATTCCACTGTCTAAAAGCTCTTACTCTCACAAAGTTATTCCTGATGGTTTAGTCGGAATCTCCTTTCTTGCAACTTGAAGCATTGCTTTGGGTCCTACCCTCTGGAGCAGGAGAAAACAAGCTTGGTCCATCTTCCATGTGACAGCCCTTTAGATGTTTGAAGATAGCTATCATATCTCCTCTTAGCCTCTTCTTTTCCATGTGAAACATACCCAACTCCCTCAACTGTTTCTCTTAAGGCTTGGTTTCCAGACCCTTGATCATCTTGGTCTCCCACTCCTCAGCATATATTCTAGCCTTTTAAAATTGCGGTGTGTAGTCTGACTAAGTTAGAAGAGAATAGTACTATTTCTTCTCTTGATCTGGATGCTGTACTTCTGTTGATGCAGCCAAAACAGTATTACCTTTTTTTGCTGCTGCAACACACTGACTCATGTTCAGCTCGTTACCTACTGAGACCCATAGAACATTTCCACATGCCACTACTGGCAAGCCAAATGTCTCCCATCTTATAATTTTAAAGCTGGTTTTTCCTACCTAAGCATAGAACCTTACATTTGCCCCTGTTGAAAATTATTTTGTTAGTTTGGACCTAGTCTCCAATCTGTTAAGATCATATTGAATCCCGATTCTGTCTTCTGCGGCATTAGCTGCCCCTCACAGTTTGATGGCGTCTGCAAATTGGATGCTGCATCATACTGTTGACTCATGTTAAACTTGACTTGTTTTTTGAGAAACACATGCTGGGTCTTAGTAACCACAGCATCCTTTTCTAAGTGCTCACAGAGTGAGCATTTAATCATCTGTTCTATAACCTTTTCTGGTTTCAAATTCAAGCTCATCAATAGAAACTTGGGTCATTTCTTCCCCTTTTAGGACATCTGCTCATCCCCAGTCTGCAGAGACTTCATTTGGCCATAAATAGACAGGCTCTACAAGCACTACAAGAGTTAATCTACAAGCTCCTTTAGTACCATTGGGTCAGCTCATCAGACCCTGGAGATCTGAATTCATTTAAAGTAGCTAGCTATTTCCTTACCAGATATTTTCCTAGCTTGGGAGGAGGTCTGCTATTTAAAATTTAGTGAGGGAAAGGTTTAACTGTTGCACTCAGTTAGCTGTGATGCCTTTTGGACTGTGGAACTATTTTGATGCGAAACTTTAGATCTGAGTTGAATTAAAATTGGAAAATACTGGAGGTCCATTAGCTATCTGCATTCCTTTCACTGTGAGGACTTCCAACACATACACAAATACATCTACAAATTTATAACTTGATACAAGATTCCAGGGTTGACTTTATGTTACCTACATTCTTTAGGCAGTACTATAAATATGTGGCTTTAATTTTGTGGCTTTAATTTTGCTTCAGTTGTGTGTTACTTATTGTTAATTTTTTTGGGGGGAGGGTCTTGAAAACTTTGATATGGTTACTAATTGCAGCGTGCTCTTCCACAGAATTCTTTCCTTGTATTATCTTACTGGTAGTCCAAAACACTGACTTGCTAAAAATAAGATATACACATTAAGATGATCAAGGCACAAATATACCTAATGCTCTCCAAATTAAAGGTAAGAAGCCTAGGTGAAATTTTTTTGCCTGATGTCTGAAAACCAATAAGGATGGCACCCTTGGGGAAAGCATTCCACATGTAAAGAGTCACCAATGAAAAGGCCAGTTCTCATGTTGCTATGCTCCATACCTCCCTTGTATGGAATGCAAAGGGCATATGGAATACAGCAATCAAGTAACATCTTAAGGCCATGGATAGTGTGGGGAAAGAAAACAGAGTTCATATAAGTGAGAGCTCTAGATCTTCCAGCTACTTTTAAGACAGAATTGTTTGTAATGCTTCCAACCTAATACATCTCTCCAGCCTGACTGGCAGACTGAGTTCAATAGAATGCACTTCCTAGAAAGTAGGCCTTAGATTGCAGTCCTTGATCACAATCCTAAAAGCATATGCATGGGCCATAACGCCCCCCCCCCAAAAAAAAACACCTTCCCAGACTTGCTTTTCACTGAACTGTCCCTATCTATCCTCATTATCTGCTTGGCTCCCTGGTACCTGCAATCATTGGTACCTGCTACGGCCTGCTTTTTGTCATTTGGATGCTTTGATTACATCTTCAATTTTAATGTGCTTCCAGTCTCAAAGCCAAACTAGAAGGGATTCTGGCTGATCTGAAAAGTTAAACATATATCTGTCCCAAGCACATTCTAAATAGTATCTCTAATGAGGAAAGGGGTGCAAAGGAGGGGGGATGTATGCAACCTTTCCCTACCCACCAGCCCTTCCCATACAATCTGTCACTTTTAGACAATTTTCTCCTTAGAGAAGCTGCAATTATCAAATGTTAGTTCAGCTGGGAGAGGAGCTGCAAGGGACAGTTCTGCAATCCTCTCTCAAGCAGTCCTTTTGGAAGTTTAAAAATTGCTTTAATGACGTTTTAACACATTCTACTTCAGGTTGCCTTTAAAAAATATTCAAAAGTTACAGCTAGTGAAAAATCAGGTGACCCAACTAATCTCTGGTGTCAGCTTTTTGGACCTTATGACACTACATTCCTGTTTAATTTTCACTGGTTCCCAGTTTATTTCCAGGCCCAATTCAAAGTGCTACTTAATACCAATAAAATTCTTAAATGGATGGAACCCAGATATTTGAAGGACCTTTTGTTCCTGCATGAACTAGTCTACAAACTGCATTCACCCTTAGAAGCTTTGCTATGTGTTTTACACATAGCATATGGGGTGCAATGTTTTCAGTCATCGCACCAAAACCTCCGAAGAGAAATCAGAATGATTTCCCCATTAATTGCTTTCAAGAAGGTAGTAAAAACATATCTCTTCCACCTTTGGTTTATTTGACTTTCAAAAACCATTCACCCCCAGAAACAGAAACTACTACCTTTATGTGTCTACCGGCTTGTTTTAATCCTCTCTGATTTTGTATGATTTACAATTTATTTTGATTGTGTTGATTTAATCTAAGCTTTGTGGGCCCTTCTGAGAGCTGAAAGGCAGTGTTTAAAATGCAGGATGAATCACAGGTGTATGGATGAAAGGAAGATCATTATGGGCCTGTACTGGAAGTGTTTCAAGTTTTGTAAATTACTTGAAAGAATAACTTACATCAAACTAATAATATTTTTTACTGAGGGAGGGCTTTACCCAGAAAGGTGTCATATAAGTACTTTCTGATTGACTGATTTACTTTGTTTTTTAAAAAAAAAATCATTGCTGCAATACAGTGGTACCTTGGGTTTCAAACACTTCATGTTACAAACACTTCAGGTTACAGGCTCCACTAACCCAGAAGTAGTACCTCAGATTAAGAACTTTACTTCGGGATGAGAACAGAAATCACGTGCCGGCGGCACAGCAGCAGTGGGAGGCCCCATTAGCTAAAGTGGTACCTCAGGTTAAGAACTGTTTAAGGTTAAGAACAGACCTTCGGAACGAATTAAGTACATAACCAGAGGTACTACTGTATAATGAGCTGATATTTTGAGTGAGCTTCAGAGTAGGACACCCAACATTATCGTTTCTACTCTCAGTCCTGTATGGGTGAATTTCCTCTGCAATGGTGTCTAAATTTTGAAATTTAGCTGAAATCCCTCATTACCTTCATCTGACTTTGCAATGGCTGGAGGATTGTTTATTGGTTCTTCTATGTTTCCTTCTCCACCTCCACGAGATCTTGAATTCCAGACTTTAATCACTTCAACATCATTATCACTTCCACTTTCACTGCTGCTACTCTCCTTTTTTTTACCCTTCGGTTTTTTCTTCCTATAAGCATAACATTTGATGCTCATTATTATAAAAAAAAAACTTGCAAAGTTAGGGTGGGTTTTTTTGGGGGGGGTTGTATGTTGTTGTTGTTGTTGTTAAAATATGTAATTCTACAACAAACACAAATTCCATCAACTCAGAGTAAATACATTTACAGTTTATGTGGAACGGTTCAACTTACTTGATCTCTTCCTCAGAGCTTAAGCTCACTGACGTTTCATCAGAATCAGAAGCTATGAATTCATCAAGACTATCTTCATCAAAATAGCCCTGAACAAAACACCAAATTGCATATTTTTAGAAGAGAAGTTTAGCTGTCCTTGCTTAAGCGTTTAGAACATCTGTTCACTCATCTGAACAATGCCAGGGTGAGCAAGGGACTATTTTGGTAATGACAAAGCACATAGGAAAAAATGGTTAACAGTTACAACTAAAATATATTTAAAAAATAACTAGCTGTCATACCGAAAATAAATTTCAATTATTTCAGTGAAACTGTCTAGGACTTGGCATGTCTCACTGACACTTTCATTAGAGACAGACAGATGTGATTTACCTTATTTTCTTTGCTAATATAGTCCAGCTGCAAGCACCAAGGATGAGTCCAAATTCTGCTTAACATCTGGAAGTCCTGGAAGAGCTTAGCTCCAGCTTTGCCTCTTCCACCTTCACTGCTGTTGCCGACACCTGACAATAGAGTTCAGAAGTTAAACTAAAATATTCATACTTGAAGTTAGCCAAATTAGCATTTGCTTCTTAAAAATACATCTCTCCTGCCCACCTCTCTCTCACACAAGCTTCTTCCACAGATACAACATCTCTTGTAACAGAGGAAGTTATTTAAATGACTGAATCAACATTTTCTTCTGCTTAAATTCTTAAAATTTTATAATTCCTGCTGTTCCTCATATTTGATAATCTGTAACAACATATCTACACACATGCTGTTTAATTTCTTGGCAGTAAGTTTTGGAGCTTATATGTTTCTGAATTCCAGTTTCTGGAAACCATGTTGGGTGGGTGGGTCTTGCGCTTCGGTCTTGCTTGCAAGATTCTCACAGACATCTGGTTGGCCACTGTGAGAGCAGGGCTCATTAGTAGGACTAGAAGGCCTACTGCCCTGATCCAGAAAGCTCTTTTTACGATCTTAACTAAATGCCAGCTTTATTTCTATGGACTTAAACCTGGTTTAAAAATATAAAACTGAATACTGTATCCCTGACTGATGTTTGTCTGGCCTGCAAATTATAAGAAAGTCTATAAACATAGTGTTTTTAAGTATCAGAAATGTTAAAATTATTGGACCTTAACATTTTAAGCTGTGGTCTATAATTGCTATTCAATAATGATCAAAGAATTATAGCTTTTCTGGATATTAAGCAGCAACACTGGTGAGATATAAATCTAATTCAGACAACAACATAAAATGTCTATTTAACAATTCTGTAAGTGGCAGAGATTATGGAAATAAACCCTAGCTTTTCTATCGCAGTTTCTAACACTGCTGGCCAACCCTGCTCCCACTACACCTCGTCCAATCCTCCCTCACTTAACATCTCAGCTTCTCCCTTTACACCTTGCCCTACAAAAACATTCCCTTCACAACTTGTCCAAAAATTCAAGCTCCCTTTCAGAGCTCACTCCCACAATATCCTTCCCCCCATTCCCTCACAGCATGTCCCACTTTGCTCACACTTTGCTCAGCCCACCTTCCCCCATAGCTTTTCCAATCCCCCTCCTCTCATGCCCTTAAAAGTTCACTCAACCCCAACCCTGAATCACTTTAGAGCTTGTCCCATTCCTGCCCCCCGCCCCAGCAACCTTGCTGACAGAGGGAGGGGGGAATGGAGAAAGATTTCCTCTCCTTTATTCTGCACTCTCCCATCAGTGGCAGCAACAGTGCAGGAAGATTACCAGTCTTGGATACATTCATACTCAATCACCAGCACAACAATAAAGGAGTTCAAATATAATATAGAGATATACTCTACAAGGGGTAGGGAAACCCATATGAATGGAAGTTCAGTATGATCTAAGGCAGCCCTTAAACAGAGAATTCTCCAAGCCCAATAAACTGAAGAGGACCTTGGAGACAATCTAGTTCAATGCTCTTCCTAATATAGTTAATCCTGACCTAGAGTATTCCTAACAGATGGCTGTCCAGCCTCTGCTTGAAGACCTCTAGCCAGGGAAATCCCACAATTTCTCTAGCTCATTGGTTCCATTGCCAAGCTACTCTTACTGACAAGACATATATTCTCACGTTCAACTAATATCTATTCTCCTATAACCTAAGCCAATTAGACCTAGTTCTGTCCTCTGGGGCAGAAAATCAAGGTTCTGCTGTGTGAGAGCCCTCATTCTTCTCTTCTTCAGGCTAAACATACCCAGTTGTTTTTCATACCTTGACCACCTTTCACTGCCTTGAGGGATTTGATCGTGCAATCCTGGATTACACACACTCAATTTTTTGCTAATAGGCATTATCAAAATGCGCTGCCCTCATGGGCTACCTATGGGTCCAGCAAGTAAGTGCAAATCCACTTCCACACCACACACTGTCAACAAGATCCCATAGATCAGCTCCTTGTTGGCATTAAAATCTGACGACAATAACTGACTTAAACTTTCAAAGCAGCCTTTCCCCCTGAATGCCGGCTGAACACACAAACTGCAGCATTTCACATGCAGGGTCTAAACTTTGAGGCTAGTGTAGAAATTTAACAAAACTGTCACAGCAAAAAGCCTCTGGAGAGTTAGACCTGCATCCACACATAGAGCTCAAGGATGCAATGGAATCAAATAAAATAAAGCCCAAAGTGATAATGGACTATCACTTACCTGTTAGATTATCCAAGTAGAACTGATACAGCTTACACTGAAGAGGAGTCATTCTAACAGCCAGAACATATTCATATTTTGGTGGCAGGAACTTTGTTAATGCTGTATAATCTTTCCTCTGTAAATTGTAAGTATTTTTTTTAATGTGCCATAGAATATTGTTATAGAATAGTACAATTAGCAAACCAACTAAACATTGGACAGCTCCAAAATCTAAACTACAGAAAACAAAACTTAGTGAAAGACATTTATAATGTAGGAATCCGCAATCCAGGATTCAAATGTTTATCACATAATATTTTTTTTTGCTGGTAGCCATGTGTCTGACCTTGTGGCCCCCTTGACCCCTCTCCCTCCTGGCTTACTAAATCCAGCAGAGGTGGGCTGACTTGTTGGGTGCAGAGTGTGATGAACACTTTGCTAGTGAAGGGGTGGTCCCTGCTGCACTGAAAGAGGCAGTGGTGCAACTGCTCCTAAACATATCAGCCCTGGACCGTTTGGATTGGAACAGCTATTGGCCAGTTTCCAATACCCCACCCTCATTTTAGAGAACATGGTGGATAGCACTGTGGTGGGGCAGCTGGAGGCATTCTTGGAGAACACAGATTATTTAGCTCCATTCCAATCTGGGTTCAGGCCTGGCCACGAGACTGTGTCACCCTGGTTTGCCCTGATGAATGACGTCTGCTTCATAACATCTGGATCAGGAGAGGCAGTACGGTCCCTGGGCATAGTAGTGAAATGGATGAGGGAAAGCAAGCTGAGCTTGAATCCTGGCAATATAGAGGAACTATGGGCAAGCAGCTCCTCTGTCTGAGAAATTGATCAGTTGCCTACTCTGGATGAAGTTACACTCTCCCTGAAGTTCAGTTTTGAAGTGCTTCTGACACTGGAGGTTCAGATAACCTCAATGGCTATAAGTTCCTTTTACCAACTGTAGCTGGTTCAACAGCTACAGTCATTCCTGGACCTGGCTACAATAGTTAAGGCATTGGTTACTTCCAATACTAGATTACTGAAGTGCTCTATGTTGGACTTCTCTTGCACTTGATCTGGAAACTGCAGTTAGTGCAGAATGCTGCACCATGACTGATGACAGGAGTGAGGCCTTGTCAGGATATAACATCTGTGCTCAGAGATCAGCACTGAATGCAGCTTTGCTACCAGAGCAAGTTCAAGGTGTTATTATTAGGATATAAAACCCCCTAACAACTGGGGGCAGCTTAAGTATGAAATTATCCCACCCCACATGTGCCCACTTTGATTGGCAGAACTGGCACTACTACAGCTGCCACATAATACCTGTTCCACAATTTTAAGAACTCACCAATCATATAGTGTAGCAACACCTGCACTTTGGAACTCCCTGCCCATTGAACCTTTTTCGGTGCCTGCTAAAAGCTTTCCTGTTTAGACAAGCCTACCCAGATGCATTGAGGTAATTTTAATCTGTTTTGGTATTTTAACTTTTGTATGTACAGTATTTAAAATATTGTTATTTTTACGCAATTTTCTTTTTTCTTTTTGTAAACTTTGAGGTTTTCTACAATCAATCAGTGTATAAATTTTATGAAATAAGTAAATTTTGTAAATCATAAAGCTACATCCTATACTCCATTATAAGCCACTGTGACAACTTATAGTGATTTTTCTTTTCTTTTTTCTGCAAATTCCTATTGTCATTAAAGAACTGAAAGAAGTGTATCTTTGATCAATACAAATAAACAGAATTCAAAAGCTGTTAAAAGTTAAGTAATCCTTAACTCTCAAATTGCAAGGCAATAAAAAACAAAGATTCACATACCTGAACACATCCATTTAACATTTCATACAAGATGTGGGCACGTTTTTTCATCACCCTGACATCAGCCAGGGTAGAGTCCGCACACTGACCATTCTGGATGGGATTTATAAATCGATTTCGGAACTCCTTAATTGACCCAAGCAAATTCTCCTTGATAAAATTAACCATGCAGTGATCTAAGGAACCACAAATTAAACTTTAGCTATACAGGTTTCTATGCCAAAACAGCTTCCATGAAATATTTTTTAAATGCACCATGTCATTTCCTATTTGGCAAGCAAGTTCAAAAGAAAACTGTTTAAAGGGGCACTACAATCTTGTACTCTGCATACATTAATACTTCTGGAAGCCCTGGAGGGTCCAGCTAGGACTCTCCTCTCTGCCTACTGCAAAGCTCTTCCAGGCATCCAGTTCAATCACACCATTTATGAGCAGGTGACGCACTCCAGTCCCTTCCTTTCAAGACCTCTGGTCTGCATATTGCAGATGCAGGAGTTGGGTACACAGGGGAGAGCACACTCTGTGGGACAAATAGAGTATATGTGCATGAGCATGCATATTGGGACCAAACAAAAGATCATTTGCCCTTCCATGGCACAGGATTGTAGCCTTGCCTGCTTTGCAGACTATGTCAAACCCGGTAAGTATACAATGCTTGCATACCCATATTAAATTACATGAACTCTATTGCTAAACAAAGACAGGGATTAAACCTAAGCAAAGTTCTCTCAGGTATATTTGATAATTTGATAAATGTGGTAACACTGTGCAGGTAATAACAGCTGAAGCACAGGCACATGTTTAAAAAAACACCATGCACTGTATCCAACCAAGTTTTGCCGAAAGTAAGTAGACCCAGTAAGTTTACTGGACCTAAATTAGTAAAGTTTAATAATTTCAATGGATCTACTCTGAGTGTGACTGACAAAGGAAATAACTGAATACACCTGAGGATTACAAGTGAAGAAGAAAATCAAGGCTTCAGGAATACTCACTTCCTCATATTAACAAGGCTTTTAAATTTTATTTTACTGAAATCACAGACATATATAAAGTAGATGTTCAGGCAGGAAAGAAAAAACTGAGGGGGCTGCACCTGGCTCCCAGAGTTCTTTGCTCTCCCGCCTCCATCATGTGTTGAGGGATGATACCCAACCCATTCAGGTCATCAGCAACCAACTCAAATTGTACTTACATTCTATGAGGTTGTTTTGCAATGGAGTTCCTGTAAGAATGATCCTCCTCCTGGATCTTATAGAATTCATAGCTTTAGAAACAGCAGATGCTTCATTTTTCAGTATGTGTCCTTCATCACATATGACAAAGTCAGGGCCTGGTTTAAAAAAGGGCGGGGGGGGAGCCTATTTTAAATCTTGCTGATACCAAGAAGAAATACTTGACAGGCTTCTTACAAACATGCAGCTTAACTGCCACTTCTACTTTGATCCAGAGGTAACTACACCTACAAAAGGGAAGCATATGTGCAGTCTTTTGATGTGGCAAAACATTCACTCATGAGAGTCCAGATGGAAGGGGGAAGTTCTCTATCTGCCCTGTACTGCCATGGCACCTCTGTGCTCAAAGTAAGATCTTGCAAGGAATTGCTCATGTGCAACAGCTTTTCAATGTGCATAATGTGACCCTCCTGAACGTGGTAGAAGATTACTGGGTATTTCATACTAGCTATGATTTTCCTTGGCATTTTCTCAAATAGAAAACAAGAGGATTACCTTTGGTAGTTTTTAATGTCTATAGGCCAGAAAGGCAAGATAAACATGATAATCACAACTTTAATAGATATATGCAAGAAACAACATCACTTGATCCAACAGCTTATCAAACATTATGTGTTGGTCCATGGATTACAAAACACAACGTTCTGTAGCAATTCCCTTGAAAAGTGTCCCAAGAAATTAACCATGCGGATTCTCTCTAGCAGTATTTCTCAAAATGCATTTATAATTCCAGGCTATACCACCATCTACTGGAACCTAGAAATAAAGTCAATCTTGAATATAATCCTGTAAAAATGATCGTTCTCCATAATTAATTTTCAGCAATATCCGAGTCAAGTTAGCAAGATGGGCAACACCTTGTACAAAACTATGTCTTGCAGTTAACCATTTCTCCAAGCTGAAAAAAAAATGCCACCTGGCAGATCTATTCAGTACATTACCATTAATCTACAGGTACATGTTAGTAGATGGGCAGTCATTAGGTGACAAGGCAGCCTTTCAAGTATTGGAGGGAGGGTAGACAAAAATGGGGGAAACTAAAGCAAAAATGAAAACAAGGCAACAGGTCCTACATTCTCAGGGGACTCCCCTGGTACACATGAATGCATAGAGATACAATATAGTCACAGACCATGATGGATAATGGAAATTAAGAGATTACGATGAGATCAAAGACCACTTTCAGAGTTGGTCACATTAACGACAACTATATGAAACACATAAAAAAGACAGCAAGTAAGGATTCAGTTACACAAGATCTAGGTTTCAAACAGAAGTGATTGAAGGGAAAGTGAAATTACTGAAGGCCGCATACAGCATATTATCAGAATGGGAGACGAAAGATGAAGAGGTAAAATCAGTTATGATTAAATGGGCACAAGATGTAGCTCACACCATTATGATGGAAGATTGGGGAAAATTATGGAAAACTGATTTAAAATTTACAGACTGTTCCCTACTGAAGAATTACATGAAGTTGATGTACAGATGGTACACGACACCAGTGCAGTTAAGGAAAATGTACAAAACTGTTCAAATATATGTTGGAAGTATAAGAAAAAGGAAGGGACATTTTATCATATGTGGTGGGATTGTAATGTAATTTTAAAAAATTGGGAAATGATATACAATGAATTGAAGAAAATGTTCCATTTAACATTTGTTAAAAAAAACCTGAAGCATTTTTGCTAGGGATTGTAGGGAAAGATCTGCCAAAAAAGCTGAAAAACATATTCATGTATGCGACAACGGCCGCGAGAGTTCTAATAGCACAAGGATGGAAGACTGAAGAAACCCCAACTAAAGATTCATGGCAAGAAAAATTGATGGACTATGCAGAACTGGCAAAATTGACATATAAGCTACGGGACAAGGATAACTGTGACTTTAAAGATGAATGGGAACCCTTTACAAAGTATTTGAAGATGCAACAAAGCGAACTGGACTCCTTGGCTGGCTTTGAGTAAACATTCTCAAACCTTTCTATTGATGTTAATCAGCTAAATAGTTTGAGGATCTATACAACTGTGCAACATGCAGAAAACAGCATTCTTAGAGAAATCAAAGACTGGAACTGAGGGAAGCTGGGGGGTGGGTTTTGTGTGGGAAGGGGGAGGGAGGGAGGAAAAATGGGGGGAAATAAGGATGATATATTCCTGGATAGTATGTTTTGTTCCAATTTTGAATTTAAAAAGTTTAAAAAACAACAATATAGTCACAGAAAAAGTAAGGATTAAATACAACAGGCTACAGAGAAAGATTTCAATCCTCAATCTAAGATACTATGCAGAAACATCATCATAATACAGAAATAAACAACCAAACATATATAAACGATCGACAAAATAGGAAACACCAAATGTATTGCTGCAGCATTTCACACATCACCATTGTTCCAGGAATTAATATGAAACCCCAAAACAGTCTGACAAGAAGACTGTGTGCTTCCAAGACATATGACATACTGAGGTATCCATTGAGAAGGGAGAGGGGAGAATGGGAGGCAGCTGGGAATATGTGGCCTCTTCCAACTCCTAACAACTTAAAGTAAATGATCCTCAATGATGAGGTTAGAGCTGGGGAGTTGCATGCCATGAGGTACAAAAAACTTCCCTTCCTGCACTATACAGGAATGTTTTAAGAGAACAGAAAGCAAAAACACCTTTCCTCACTCTCCAGAACCCCCAAACACCAGCATTTTATTGCAGAAGGGGTGGGGAAGGGGTGGGAAAAGAGGAGAAGGGAGACCACCTCCTCTCCTCTTTTCTGAGATTTCATTTCATGTGTAATCTGAAGCAGGTTTCAATGCTTCTGTTCTAGCATGGTTGGAATTCCTCTTGGGAAGCTGCAGAACACTGCAGAGTTGTGTTTGTGTGTGGAACTCCAGCTGCTAGAGGGACCCACTTTACACATACCTGCTTCCAAATATGTAATGGATGAACTACCTATCCATCAATGTCCCCTGCAACAGAGGAAGCATCAAAGCAATCTGATCACTATGACCAGTTCACATAAAATGATTTGCATAATATTCTGGCTTACCTGGATCAACCAGTGCCTTGATAAATATTTCCTTGAGTTTCCTGCTCTTCACATTTCTCCCTTGTGCAAGGTTACGGTACATCTCATAGCCTATGATCATTACACCCCCTTCATCCTGCCATCTTTGGAGCAGATAGCTTCTCTCTTGAGGGCGTTTCACTGTTGCTAGTTCACAGACCTTGTGAAAACAGACAAAAAACCTGAATTTCCACCCCCAACCAAACATGCCATTAATGTACTTGCAGAATGTTAAATACTGAAAATGCTCATACTCAATGGATAAACTTATCACACATTCAACGCAAATGTTATTGTTTGCATTTCTTAATTATGTAATTTTTCATGATTGAAACTGAATGTATCCTGAAGTCCATTGTGAATTATACATACCTCAAGTTTCTCATCGTCTTCTAAGCCTTCTTGCCATTTCTCAAATTCATTCAACCAATTCAGGGCTGTGTTCAGCGGACAAACAACAAGAGCTGTCCTGAAATCCATCTTGTCGCACAACAGAATAGTATGAAGAAAACTAACTACCTTCAAGAGAGAGAAAGTCAAACAAATCACCTTTAATATATGTCTTCACATTTTTATAAAGAAAAAAGCAGCTACAAATATGCTTTTAAAAATGTGGTGACTAACATGGGGCAAAACTAGTTGATTTTCATAATGAATTATTTATTAGGGGTTTGTGTGTGAATCAAAGCCTTTCTCCTTGTATTAAGCTTGCTGTGTGTATTTGCTACGCAACCAACTAATTTTGATTTCTTCCAATATAGCTGTTTAGTGGATCATCTCTCTCTAGGTAGTTAAATTAACTGCCAGATGTTTGTGTGTGAAAAGGGGCTTGTGCGTAGTATGTTAATCCATTCCAAGATGTACAACTTTAGCGTAGGAAAACCAAGGAATCTCTGGCACTTAAAGGTATACTTTGTTTGTATTCAGGTTGGGGGGGAAATGCTACCCAGAGAGGCAAAAGATACCCCCTCAAACACTCGGCCTTCCAGACCTCTGACTGTAGAACAACACATGTATAGCCTTTTACTCATTTACTGGGTGCAGTCCTGATATTTTCCTATTATGTTTTCTCCCCTGCAAGGTTACAGCATTTTCCCAGTACAGAATGCATTGTTATACCTGAAAAAATGCAGTATTTCCCTAAGATAGCACATCTACTGCTTTGAGACTTTAAGGAACAAAATTTCACAAGCATCACAGGGAGCCAACCATCACTCATGCTATAGGCTGTGATGGGCATGTGCATACCCATGATACTTTGTGAGCTATTTCTCAATTTTCTTTTTTAGTTTTTTATTATTGTTTTAGGGGCTAGGTGTTCAATGATTGTAAAACAAAGGAACATTCTTCCAGTAATCAATACAGCTACACTATGCTTCTGCCACTGTTCTTTTTTGAAAGAAGTAACATCGTGTGTGCATGCACGCACAGTGTTAGAAACTCAGATATATGAGCTAGGTGCCAAATTAAGGTTACAGTCCCAAAATGGAATGTCTAGTTGCCATTTTTGGGTAAGACAGCTATAGGGTCTTACTTTTCAAATGATGGACTGACTGTGATTGATTCTCAGTTAAACATCTGGCTAGTTCAGATGACCACCTTGAGCTAGGTTAAGAACTTTGAAAACTTAAAGAAAAGTAGCTTGATCCAGGGACAATCCACTTATATGTTGGCCTATTCCTACCTCTTTTCTTAATGATGACTGCCCCTGCTCAGGCTGCACAGAAAAAGTGTTCTGGTTCTTGAAATTCATTCTGATTGTGTAGACAAAATTTAATGGATAGAATTCTACAGGATGTGGTATTAGTGCGTGCGAATAGTCAAGATGCAATAATCCCAAGAAGTCATAGCATGTATACATTCCCATACTGAAGAGGGAATGAACCACAGCTGCCAACGTTTCCCTTTTTTTTAAGGGAAATTCCCTTATTCCGAATAGGATTCCTCGCAAGAAAAGGGAAAAGTTGACAACTATTGAATGAACTGCAATATGTCACTGTAGTATAAACAAAATGTTGGATCAGCACAGGGGAGGCTAAAGTTCAAATTCCCAGATCAACTATCAAGTTCACTGGATGATTTGGGGAAGAGCTGTCTTCTCAGTCTTACCTACCTCACACAATTGTTCAGAGGATAAAATTGGATACCCACCCTTCATGGAAAGTGTTTGAGCCCCTTGGAGGAAGAGTGGTATTGAGATGTAATAAAATCTCTCCTCCCTGCACCAGGCTATTCTCCCTACAGCAACTACAAATAAACTGGATTTGTATTATTGCCTTAAGATGGAAACTATAACAATAAGGCTAAAAAAGGCAATGGGTATACACACACAAACGGTTGGGAGAAGGCTTTTACATTTACATGATGCTGCAGCTTTAACCAAAGCTAGAATGAGCAAGTTCTATCCCTACCAACAAATCCTTGAAACATACCTGCAAGGTCTTTCCCAGACCCATACAGTGGGCAAGAATGCATCCAGAGCCTGCAGATTTTCTTGTTTTTTTCACAGATTCACAGCAGCAATCCCACATAAACTGTACACCTAGAAGTAATATTTTCAGAAGATCCTTATAGAAATTTTAAATACTCTGCACTTATTTTTTTAAAAAATCAGCAATAAACAAGCACTATTTCTTGCTTTTGTTTATGATGGCAATCACAGAACACGGCAACAACTCTCTAACCCTACCAGTTAAAAAGGTAAACTCACGGAAATCCAGAGTTTTGGGGGCAAAGCTCCTGCCACAGTTTCTTACCATCAACTTGATGTGGCTTCAGCTTTGTAACTATGTCACGATGAACTTGTACTATAGGTTCTTTGGTTTCTTCATCTTCATCTAAAACCAGCTTAGTTGTAATTGGACATTTCATTGGTGTATCTTCTAGTTCTATCACCTGGAAAAAAATTTTGTGTGCAATTAATTCAAGCTGTTACAGAAACAACAAAGCTACTCAGAGCTAACACCAGAATAAATATTGTGAAGTTGCAAGAAAATGGATTTGTCCCATGATATGAAACAACTACTCTGTATTTGACAGGGAGCATTCCATGCCAAGTCAACAAATGAGGCTTGCATCATAGTCATGGACTTCATTGGAAAACTGCAAATTGGTGCTTCATATGTGTGTGGGGACAGTGTTGGAAAATGGAGGCACTCTGGTCAAAAGAAATGAGCTAAAGCATAAATAATAGTTAAGCTAGAAATGAAAGTGCCCTGGGTTAAAGCTATATCCTGTTTCTGGGGAATGCAGTAATGCTTGCTTCTAACCTGCTAGCAGTTGCATCTTTGAATAATTTGTTCCATGCAACAACAGGAGAATCTCTTAATCACAAGCTAGCAGACGTAATAAATAACAAGATGAAAGATAAAGAAAAATTATTAAAAGATGATCCAAAAAGAACTCCCTTAAGAGAATCAAGTATTTTTGTCTTAAGACAGTCTTAAAAAGAATATTTCATTTTTTAAAAAACAATTCCAGTAGCACCTTAAAAGACCAACTAAATATAAGCTTTCTAGGTATGAGCTTTCGTGTGTATACACACTCCTTCAGATACTCTGAAGCAGAGGTCGCTACCTCAAATATTGTGAAGCAGAGGTTGCTACGAGGTCGCTAGCAGATGCTTGTAGCTGTGCTTGGCTTTACATAGATTTAAAGCTTGAGAGACAAGTATCAACACAAAAGTAGATTATGCTAACTGCAAGTTAGAAAAACAAAGGAAGACAGGGAGGGCTTAGAGGGGTCAGAGAAGTTCTCTTCAATGAAGTGCCACCAGTGTCCCAAACAACATGACATTACCTCTAATAATGAGAATGATGACAGTAGTACTTTTTATGGTTATTTACATTTAATTCAGCAGACAAGTTGTTATCCTCATACAAATTTTTGTGATTTTGTATGTATACATTTTGTGTAAAATTTTCTAATATACCTCTACAAAAATTCATTTTAAAAAAACTGCAATAATTCTGAAGGGTTCATTGTCGAGGGCAAGGTCTATAGTTCAGTGGAATAACACATGATGTGCATGTCTATGTTGCTGTGTTCAACCCCAGTACTCCACATAGGGCTGGGTGAGATTTCTGTCTGAAACCTTAATGAGCTGCTACCAGTTAGTGTAGAAAACATTACACCAACAATCTTAACAGTTCCATGTTTTTACAAAGGATTGGATAATCAAGAGTAATTTTTCTTAAAGTTGTTAAATACATTCAACAAGTGTTTTCTGAACATTATTGTACTTTTCACACATGGGTACTATCCAGCTTGTGTTGCCCCACTGACAGAAGGCATCCATGAGCAAAACAGGGAAGGAGGCTATTTGGGAGGATTCATTTGGTCTGGAGGACAGCTGAAAACTGTCCTCCAAAGGAACACAGGAAGCTACTTGAGATCAATTGCTGCTGGGCCATCTAGTTCAGTATAGTTAACATTAACTAGCACTGGCTGTTCACAGTTTCAGGCAGGCTTTCCTAGCCCTACCTGGAGGTACACCTATTGTTTAAAATATCAACTAGAATGGGCTTGGGTAAATAAAAATATCGTAAGCATGTGTCTGAAAGAGTAGATTGTTGGTAAGAGTAATAATAATAAATGAATACGTTTGCAATGTTTGTAACATTTTATGTTTCCCAGGAAATGCTACTGCACACCCAAGTTTTCTATTATAATTCCCTCTTAGTGCTTTCAAGGTACTACCAGCACCTGGTAGGATTATTAAGATTCCCCAGCACCAAAGTGTTCAAAGCTAACAACAAACAGACTAATCCCTGATGCCATTTGTATATAATAAGCTAACATACTTCTCTTAGCTTCTCCCTCTCACGTTCCCTTTCCGCAATGCGCCGTCTTCTCTCTTCCTCTTCTTTCAGAGCATTTTGAGTTTCTCTTCTGAGCTTATCATCTTTCAGTATCTTCCGTATTTTTTTCCTGCCTTTCCCGGGAGATTTTGAATCATCGTTATCATCATCATCAGAATTACTCTGTCAAAATCAGAAGAAAATACTGGTTGAAAGTCTACCATATTTTCATGCATGTTGATGTGTGTTGTAATAAAAAGGAAACAATGAATAGTCTTGTAAATAAAGACACTAATATGGACCTAACTACTTAATATTATTTTAAATGGTGCCAAATATTAGTAGTGTACAATACACGGCAACCGTAGCTGAATAAAGTGCATGAGAAAATAAGTTTTCAAAACTGAATGGCTAGTTTGTCACAATTGTATTTACTTATTTGCGTGAGCACTTACCAAACAAGGATGACCTTAGTGTATTTCAGAAGCACCCTAAATACCCCAAAGTTGCAACACAAACTGTTTTTGAAGGTCCTTCTGTTTCAAAAGTGGCTTGCCATGCAGTGTAGGACAAAAAGGAGGGAATCGAAAGTAAGACGTGCAACAGCGGCAAACTACAATTTATTCTGAGTACAGTAATTGCAACATGTTGCAGTAATAAACTCTTATTTAATTCTTTCAGAAGCTCCACCAAAAAAATACTACCATACAGCAGTCGTATCAAAGCATATTCTATTAGATACTACCAATTGAATCCAACCATTTGTCTTACCTGAATGGGTGTTAGTTCACTACCTATTGTCCAAGGCAGAAAACAGGATTCAAGGCTGCTTCCTGCCCTCATTCAATCCATTTTCTGACGAGAATGACACAGAGCCAGAGCAGACGATTAACAAAATGAATACTGGAAGAAGAGAAGTCAACTCATGCACAAACAAACTTGAACCAATAGACGAGAGAAATGGACCTTGGCAAAGGAAAGAGCCTACATAGATTTGCAGCCCACCCATAGAAGGGGGTGAGGGGTTGTGGTGGTGTGACATCCATGAAATTGACTATTCAGGTGAGACCAATAGTCCACTTTCTATGGGTGGCAAGCCATCACATGGAATGTACCGAAAGAGATATTCTCAATAGTTGGGCGGGGGGGGGGGAGGGAGCAGCGGATGTATGAATTAGATCTGTAGAAGCACCTGTTGTAAAAACTCGCCACCCAAGAGAAGCATCTGCATATGCAAATTTATCCATTTTGTAATGCTGGGCAAAAGATTTTGAAGTAACCCATGCCGTGGCCTTGCATATGTCCTGAAGCAAGGCACTGGTCGCAAAGGCCACCACAACCAAAACTGATCTAGTAGAATGGGCTATGATATTTGAAAGCACAGGTAAATTAGAAGACTCGTAGCCAAAAGAAATACAGGCTTTCAGCCAACAAGTTATTGCACTTCGAGAGACCTTCTTGCCCAAGGATTGTGGATGAAAGGAGACAATATTTTGCGCAGTTAATATACACCTCAACTGAAGGTCCACTGGACAGTGAGGGAGTGCCATGCCTTCTAAAGATCAAGGGAATGACTTAGATTTGAACAGAAAGAAGGCAAAAAAAACCTGCCCTGGGTTGTGATGAAAAGCAATAATTCCCCTTGCAAATGAAGGCTGGATCGGTTCAGAGAACCACAGAGTCTTTGAAGACACAGAGGCGCCAGTCAGTAGACAGGGTTCCCAGGTTGGAAACACACAGAGCTGATGTGATGGTGATGAGGAAGAGCACCTTAAAGGAACGAATTCCTAGAGGAACAGTGTGAAGCTCAAAGAAAGCCACTGGAGAGCTTGCAGCACTTTGTGAAGACTCCTAAGATGGAAAGCAGTGAGGAGGCAAGAACAGGGGGGCATCTTTCAAGAAGAATTTCAACATGGATGGGCACTAAATGAATTATACCTTCAAACCAGCGCCACTCATGAACAGTTTGCCACATGCTCTGGTATCTTCTATTGGTCAGTGGGATGCTAGAATAGTAGTCACCACCTATGCAGTCCGGAATGCTTTAGATGGTGCCACTCAAATGCTAGGCTGTCAGGCCAAAATGGCACCAGCAGTACTGAGGCCATTCCAATCACAGCTACCTGAGATTCTGGGCCAGAGGTGGAAGAGGAGGAAAGGCAAACAATAATCAGGGGATGGGGGCTAGGTAGATAGGGCGCTGATGCCCAGAGCCCCTTCTACTTGCTACCTTGCACTGAACTCTGGCAGCTGAGGCTTCTGAGGTGTGGCAAACAAATGGCAGTTATTCTAAAAACTCACCCTGGCAATGGACCTCCCCCCAACCTTAAGAGACTAGCATCTGGCATGATCAGAACCCTTTCTGGATCCCGAAATGGGACCTTTTCGTTGAGATGTTGAATGGAGGTCTACCAATAGTGAGAGGAACATAAAGGAGCTTGTGCTGAGAGTTGGAAGTAGAGCTGGTATGACAACAGGAGCCACTGGTTTTACCAAGTGTGAAGAGCCGAAGACATGACCGGGATGGTTGACAGAAAGAGGCCTTGAGCTAGCAGCTAAGCTGCTTCAAACAAAGTGAGGAAAAAATAGTGAGAAATTCAGCCAGGGGGAGAGAGAAAAACCACAGAATAAAGGTGAACTTTAAAAAACATATGATCAAGGGAACAAAAGGCTAAAACACAGTGGTGGAGGAAAGCTTAAAAACAGTAACACACTCAACCACTCACACAAGTTAGAAAAACTCACAATGGGTCCAAGGTCAGCAGGTACAAAGAGAGGCAGGCTAAGTTAAGAGTAAAGCTGAACATGTCCACCCCAAGATGAAGGCAGGG
Source organism: Podarcis gaigeae (assembly GCF_964106915.1). NCBI lineage: Eukaryota > Metazoa > Chordata > Lepidosauria > Squamata > Lacertidae > Podarcis > Podarcis gaigeae. The sequence goes on along the minus strand of NC_139691.1, from coordinate 21,860,097 downwards.
AATGGACTGAATGAGGGCAGGAAGCAGCCTTGAACTCAACTCTATAATCATTTATTTCCTTGGATAATAGGTGGCGAAGCAACACCCATGTGATGGCCTGTCACCCATGGAAAACACCAAAATTATAAGAAAGCCTTGTAAGAAGCTAAAACATTAGGGGGAATGTGAGGAATGGTGTTTCTACATTCAGGGTGAAGCTCAGTCATTTTTGCCACCAGGAAATACATGGTTAAATTCAATGTTGTTACATATACAGCAAAGAAATATTACTTTTGTATGCTGCTACTTCTGTCATTATTTTGGTATTTTAGTCTTCCTGTTAATATGAAAGTGTTCCTGAGGTTTTAGATTTTGTGATGTATTGCTGCTCTCCTTGGTGTAAGCTGCTTTGAGCAACTCTTTTTTATTTTTGTGTGTGGAAATGCAGCATATAAATAAAGTCATGGTAATTTATTTCACAAGAATAATAAAGAGAGGCCAGGATCCAAAGAGATTCTTAGGATCATGCAAAGGACTTAACAGCATCCTACAGAATGACACTTCTGACTCCCTCACTCACCTTGAAGAGCTGACCCATCCCTCTGCCATACTAAACTTTTTTTAGAAACTCTCTTCAAGTTTAAATGGAGTTTGCCTTTTATTGTGGGGAGAGGCACTATTTGACATGTGCACTCTAAATCCTCAAGGCCACAGAACTTATTTCTGTGCAATACCTTGTTCTCACTGGATGAATCCTCCTGGACTTTTATGCGTCTTCTTTTCTTCTTCTGCTTGTAACTTCGCTGATTTTCTTCTAATTCAGCTTTCTTGGCAGATCTGAAACATTGAAGAGGATTCACAGATCTTCTGTTCATGGATTTTCTGCTCAGTTACTACTAAACCAACAGATCCAAAACTGAACTTAACAGTGGAAATGTCATTTTCACTTCCTCTGCCAGAAGATTAAATATATCATGTATCAATTTGAACACAAGAACTGTAGTGGTTATTTCTGCTCCTTTTTATTAACTAATTAATGCCTCTAGTTTCACCTGCACCAACGTTTCATAATGAAGCACTATGATGATGGCCTCTTTTCCTATGCTCTACTAAAAAACTAATGACTCAGATAACCAGGAATGCACTCCTGCTTAAGGAATTAAGAAACTGGTAGTTGCAACAAACTTGAAATTAATGACCCCTTAATAATGTTTATAAAACAATGAACTGTTTTGGTATAAGAACATAAGAACAGCCCTGCTGGATCAGGTCAAAGCCCCATCTAGTTTAGCATTCTGTTCTCACAGTGACTAGCCAGATGTACCAATGGGAAGCCGCAGGGATGTGGGTGACACTGTGGTCTAAACCAGTGTTTCCCAACCTTGTGCCTCCAGATGTTTTTGGCCTACAACTCCCATCATCCCTAGCTAGCAAGACCAGTGGTCAGGGATGATGGGAGTTGTAGGCCAAAAACATCTGGAGGCACAAGGTTGGGAAACACTGGTCTAAACCACTGAGCCTCTTGGGCTTGTCAATCGGAAGGTCAACAGTTTGAATTCGCAAAATAGGGGGAGCTCCCGTTGCTCTGTCCCAGCTCCTGCCAATCTAGATGTTCAAAAGCACAGCAGTGCAAGTAGATAAATAGATACCACAGTGGCAGGAAGGTAAACAGTGTTTCTGTGTGCTCTGGCTTCCATCAGTGTCCCGCTGCACCAGAGGTGGTTTAGTCCTGCTGGCCACATGACCCGGAAAGATGTCTGTGGACAAATACCAGCTCCCTCGGCCTGAAAGCAAGATGAGTGCCGTAACCCCATAGTCGCCTTTGACTGGACTTAACCATCCAGAGGTCCTTTACCTTTACCCTTTTCCAATGGAAAGCCAGCAGGCAAAACACGAGCACTACAGAACTGCAACACCAGCACTTTATATTCACCTGCAATTGCCAGCACCTGTGATACCCAGCACTTGGTATTCAAATCCATGCTGCCTCCAGCAGTAGAGGTAGAACATACTATGCTAAACTTGTGGTAAAGTATTCATATTAATGAACTCCTTGTTAACTAATTGTTGACCTAATATTATGTATTGCAGTAGAGGAACATTGGTCTGAAGAGATTTAAGGGTTGTCTGTTTTACAACTTAAGCTGAAGATATATTAAATTTTTAGAATTGATAAACTGCTTAAAACTCTTTAAAATCTACAACATAAAAACATTATGCAGCATCATTATAAGCAATATGGACAGTAAAAACAGTAGAACTGAAGTCTACAGTAAAATAGTAGTATAAAGGCAAATAAAAACAATGTCTGATCCATTTCTGATGGTTTACTAGCTAAGCCTCACATGAAGTTTGATGCACTGGTTTGGGAATTTCCTATCGACCATTGCCTGGGCTATGGACCAGTTCTGTTCTATTTTGGGGTGGAGTGGGGGATTTCCTGTGTCAGTTTCACATGTGTTCATCACTCATTAATCTGTTTTATCCAGCTTTCCTGCATTTAGTCCAATAAGACACATTATATTGGTTTGCATTTTGTCCAGAAAGGCATGTTATTTTATATGCATTTTGGAACCTTTCTGAGCGAAGGCCTACATCAGGGGTCAGCAACCCGCGGCTCCGGAGCCGCATGTGGCTCTTTTACACCTTTGCCGCGGCGGCGAGGGGAGGAGGCGCATTGTGCGCCCCAACACTCCCCACTGTGGCGGGCGCTGTACTGGCTGTGACGTCGCATGGGGCGGTGCGCGTGTTAGTCACGCACCATCCCGACGTCACCTTCCCACCCGCCCGCTACATTGTAAGGGGCATGTACGCTGGTCACTGTTTTGAAGGGGAGTGAAGAACACACACACAAAAAAAGGTAACTTGTTAATTTAACGTTTATTTCTATGAGGAGAAGTAATTCCGAGGGGTAAAACAAAGAAATAATAAAAAAAAAGTTATTTTTATAATGATGAGTTTTGCGGCTCCCAGTTGTTTTTTCTTCGGAAACTTCTCCAAGTGGCTCTTTTTTCTTAAAGATTGCAGACCCCTGGCCTACATCAAAAATCTGTAGATGTTTAAAAACAGAAAAACGGCATTCTAGTTTGGGAAGTGCAAACCAGGTTGGTTTACTTTAAAACATGGACTGAATGAGTTATCCTTCAGTTTTCACATATTCCCCCACCCCAGAAAGAAAGATATGCAATATCGTTCCTGGCTGAAAATCAAACTCTCAAGAGCATATTTTTAGAGTGAAGTACCTTGTTCTAGGACGCTGATCATCTTCAGATTCACTGACTTCTTCACTGACTCCAGATTCATTTGCTTCCGAATTATCAGAATCCTCACTGCTTACTTTAAGGTTAAACAAAAATTGGTATCATAATTGCTGCATCAGTATCAAAACACTTGTAGTTAAGTACTTGACCATCATTTATCAACATTTTAATAGAAAGCCACTAGAAGTACAGTTGACTCACAGCTTGCATGCAATTAATTTGCAAATTTTCAAATTTTTTTTATTTTGGTCCAGGAACCAAGAGAATTCAGTTTGTGGCAAAGGGCAAACAGGAGAGAGGGTAATAAGAGAGATTTAAATCCTTTCACCAACCACTGTTACCCACTCCCTGCTACTAACCTTGCAACTGCTGAAATACTCAGCTTCACGCAAGCCAGCCCACAGCTGACAGCAGGAGTAATCTTGTAACCTCTGCACCTGAAATGTACATCTCTTGAGTGTGGAACCAGTTAAAAGCAGAGACTGGACCACTGCTACATTTTGACTATTTAAATGTTTTTTAATTGTTTTAACTGTCTTCGATTCATGTGGGGTTTGTCCAGATAAGACTGAGCAACTTGTTGGTGGGTGGTTCCCTAGACTGGATGGATAGGATGTTGCCTGCTCTTGATGAGGTTACACACCCTCTGATGCAGCTAGTACTGCAGCTTGGGGATACAGTAGTACCCCGCAAGACGAACACCTCGGAAGACGAAAAACTCGCTAGACGAAGGAGTTTTTCGTTTTCTTAGCCGTTTTGCAAGACGCATTTCCCTATGGGCTTGCTTCGCGAAACGAAGCTTGCCCCGCAAGCTCCGGGGATAGCGGGGAAGTGCAGCGGGTCTTCCCCGCTGTCCCCGGACCACTTTTGAAACAAGGGGCGGCGGGGAGAAGATCGCTTTTCCCTGTTGCCAGCCCCGCAAGCTCCAGGGACAGAGGGGAAGGCGCACGCGCCTTCCCCTCTGTCCCCGGACCCCTTTTGAACCAAGGGGCAGCAACGGGGAGAAGCGATCTTCTCCCCTCCGCCCCTTGCATCAAAAGAGGGGACAGAGGGGAAGGCGCGCGCACCTTCCCCTCTCTCCCCGGCCCGCTTTTGAACCAAAGGGCGGCAACGGGGAGAAGCGATTCTCCCCGCTGCCCCTTCCCTTGCTTTAAAACAGGTCCGGGGACTGAGGGGAAGGCGCACGCTCCTTCCCCTGTCCCCGGAGATTGCGGGGCAGGCAACGGGGAGAAGCAATCTTCTCCCCGCCGCCCCTTGCTTTAAACAGGTCCGGGGACAGAGGGGAAGGCGCGCGGCGCTTCCCCTCTGTCCCCGGACGGTCTCCATAGGAACGCATTGATTGATTTTCAATGCATTCCTATGGGAAACCGTGCTTCGCAAGACGAAAAACTCGCAAGAAGAAAAAACTTGCGGAACGACTTAATTTCATCTTGCGAGGCACCACTGTACTTATGGATCCACTGTTGTCACTTGTGGCACAGGTTGCCTCAGTGGGGCGGAATGCCTTCCAACAGTTTCAGCTGGTGGCCCAGCTGTGCCCCTCTCTAAACAGGAGTAGCCTGGTAACCTCTAGGTTAGATTAAATTAGTTGTATGTAGAGCTGCCTCTGAAGGTGGTTTGGAAATTTCAGCTAGCACAGAATTCAGTGACCAGATTGCTCACCAAAGCAAGATGGTTTGAGCATATATTGCCTGGAAAGTACTGGTTTCAACCTATACAGGCTTCAGCAGCTTAGGACCATTATACCTCAAGGACTGCCTCTCTCCATATGAACCCTTAGATCATAATTTAAGACCTTTCTTTGTGTGCCTCCTGCACGAAAGGAGTATTCCACAGAACTGAGCCAATGACACAAAATGGTCAGTTTCTCATTTTTGCCAAATAAGCCTCACCAACTCAGGGAATGACAAACAACGGTACTGCAGATGATCACAGTGACTGAGCTGGGACATAAGGACTCAGGGAACCCCTGAGGCACCTTGGACCTAAACTCTTCAGGGCTTTAAAAATTAATACAAAACCTTTAGGTAGGTGATGTCTGGCCAGTTGAAATCACACAAATCAAATGCATGGAAGGTGGAGAGCTGAAAAGCTCTTTTTGCACAGGCTTCTCCAGCCACAAAGAGCTTTTAAGCTTTCAGATTTGCTTACTAGGCTTTGGGAGGCTCTTCTAAGAACTCAAATGGCCCTGAGAGATTTCGCAGGAACCTTCCATAGCCTGGGCCTTGCTTCAGGGGGTAGGACTCATTCAGTGTGCCGGCTCCAGAAGGTAAGGGTGGCTGCGTGGGTATGTTCAATGCGGTTCTTTTTAACTATATGTAATTTTGACTACGTCCCCAGAATGTACCCCCCACACACACAAGTTGCGAGTCAACTGTAAAAATATGTCCAATATTACAAAAAATAACAAAAAGAGAAAAGTAGAACCTGTGCCACCTGCTAATCACACACTGGCATGTTTCAGAAGAAACACTTATTTCATTATTTAAATGTGGGTGAAGAATAATGAGGGTTTAGGACTTCTGAGTTTCTAACAAAAAACAGGGGAAAGGGGCTAAGAAAAGTACAGAAGACACTGCTGGTATTTACCTGTAAGGTATTTCAGAGGTACTAGGACACTACCAAGTGGGTATTATGATCCGCCACTTGCCTGAAGGCAGTTCATTTTTTCCTACCTTCAAGCAAGTGAAGGATGGTGGCATCCTAGTGCTTACTGAGTAAAGATATAAAGCTGTTTCAACAGGTATATTATTTTCAGTGCTATCCAAAATAAAACTTATGCTAAAACAGTTCAGCTGAATTAGGCAGAACAATGAAATGTAATCTTATTTGTATAAAAATAAAACAAACAGTAGCAGACAATACCTGACTTTGGTAAACTTCTTTTTTAATTGTGAAGAAATGGAAGAAAATAAACAGAGAAAGTGACACCGGATGCAAAACACCAGTGCAGTCTCAATCTGCTTGCATTCATGCCCTCTAAATACTTATTAAGGCCAGAATCCAAAGAGCTTACTTAACAGTGAAATCCTAGAAATGTCTACTCAGATGTTAGGCCCAACAAGGCTGCAACACCATACACACCTACCTGGGAGTACGCTCTATTGATAACGAGACATACTTCCAAGTAGATATACATAGGATTGCACGGTATGTGTGTCTGTTGCCTGGCACGTATCCAGTGGGATTTCCTCTTCCACAGTAATCTCCCATCCCAAACAAAGAACACAAGTCAAGAGCCTCCTGGGGATGCGCAAGCTAGTTCTAAAACAGGAAGATAATTTAAAGTTCTAAATTAAGATTAGAATAAACATTTGGGAAAAGGTGAGAACCCCCTAAATCTATATTTTTATCATTTCAAGACATACAATGTTCTTAAGTTCGCATACTGAATCATGTGGCATCATCATCATGATTTCAACTATCAAGTAGCAGCTTATTCAACAGAATTCTAAACTCGCTGCTCAATTTTTTTTTATAATGACCAGAATGCAGAAGTAATTCCACAAGGTCAAGGGGTTTTAAGCTTCTGCATGTTCAACAACAATAATCTGTTTCACATGGCACTTGTGAGATCAGATAAAACTGGCCATATTCAGGGTGATATGGTTGTAGTTTGGGTAAGGGATATGGACTGCCATTTTTGTTTTTATGTTTTATACTGTAATGGTCATCGGCCTCAAGCAATAATGATTTGTCTCAATGTCATGGCAAAACAATTTTGGAACTAAGGAAAATAAGTTTGTGAATCATTAGATCTGCTGTTCAAAGTAAACAATTCTCACTGGGCATTCCCAAACCCTTGGGAAAACAAAAATGCTCTAAAAATACTGGCCTTTCTCTCCAAACCCAATAAACAACTAAAGTATCCCTTTCCTGAATTGTTTGACCTTCTGAATCATCCTACCTGATTTCATCTACTCTAATCAATGTGAGACCCCTTGGAGATATGCCATTATCAGTGAGGGATTGGCACACACATTTTAGAGGTTTCTGCTGCATCTACCCCACTACTCCATGCTCATTTGTCCAATAGTACTGGTATTCTATTGTTGTACTTTATTGATATACTTCAATGAGACTGTAAACAGCTTTGAAAGACCATTTCCTGAAAAGCGGTAAATAAGCCTTTCATGTGAATAAATAAGCATTTTTATTTCTTGCTTCAAGAACTGCCAGAGTATGGATTATCAGCTATTTGACAGACGTGTTCCAATAAAGTAGCAATAAGAATTGTACCACTATCTTCAAGGACCAATGTTAGCAAAATAATGGCTGCCTATACAGCCCCTGATATGTAGACACACACCACACATTTTAGATTTTGTACCTTTCCTTCTGTTCCTGCGTTTAACTTCTTTTGCCTCTTTAGCTTTTTCCTTTTTCTCTTCCTCAGACTCTCCGTCACTCGTGGTCAACTTGTGTCTTAACAAGCGGTGTCTGTATCTGGGTTTCTTAGCCCCATCAGCATCTGAATCAGAGTCAGACTCATCTTCCTGTTCATTCTCTCCTGTCACAAAAAGGGGGGGAACCAACATAAAGCTTCTCCCATACAATTTATTTTTCCAGCTCATATCAGTATCAAAGGGAGGTAATGACAATACATACCATCTACATTATGAAGGATTTGAGTTTAGCAGTTATTAGTTTATTATTATTTATTAAATCTATTCACTAAGAACAACACATTTCAGTTCTTTTTAATATGTGAATGATATTGCGCAAATAATTAAGTATTCAAGTTATATTTAAGAGTGTCATAGGATTGAAGGCATTATATGGACGCTTCAGCACAACCTTACACTGTGAGCAGATGGCTATGATAGCTATCTGCTCACAACTAGCTGCCATATGAGTTCAATTAGAGCTTCTTTTGGTCTAAAATGAGGTGCTGGTACTCATATATTGATGAAAGTGCTGTGGGTACCAGCACAAAATGGCTGCCACATGTTCAGGAAAAAAGGAGTGTCAGTACTTACCATTAAGTACTGTGAGAAATACAGTTCTAAGTTCTATGTTTGGTCAATTTACATATTTTGTTTAAAAGATGCTTTGCTGATTAGTCTCTTACTAAATATTTGAAATGACAATGAATTTGAAAATAACAGTCCCTCTATATGGTAGAATGCCCACCCAGGTCAAAAATCACATTTTAGTACTCTTATTGTACTACTATGTGGTGCTCACCATTGTCACCTCTTTTTTCATAATGCTTTCCTTTCTTCTTTTTCTCTTCATCAGATTCTTCATCAGAAGAAGTTTCATCCTCTGAGGAAAGATTGGCTTTGATTTCTTCTAAAAGCATTTTCTTGGCAATTCTTTGAAGTAAAACAAAAAAGGTGTATTCCATTGGTTCAGCAATAAAAATCAGTAAATGCCAAAGTAAATGCATAATAACCGAGCAAGATTAATGGTTGAAAACAAACCTGAACAGAGAATTTTAAGAACTAAGCAAGAGTAAAGCTGGCAATGGAAGAGTAATTTGGTGGATTAACCTGCTTGTGGAAGAAAAGGCTGATTTTTCCCCTAATAATGTCAAACAGCCTTGCAATTTCAGAAGTATTTATTTTGCTGACTTGGTACCATGACATGGTTACACTTTTATATGCCTCCTTTCAGTGTCACCCTCTTGTGAGTCATAATCATAGCTGCACAGCAATATCTAACTGAATATTAGATTCCCACATCAATCTTGGTAGCCTCCAAAATATCACAAGGAATCCGTATCTCTGAAGGGCAGAAAACCACATCCCAAGAAAGCATTTTAGATTATAGCACTGGTCTATCCAACAATCTTCTTACAGATTTAGCAGTTTATAAAAAAAATACTGTATTTCTATGGCCACCAAATGCAAAGGTGAGTCGCATGAGTTATCAAAAATAAAGTGCATTCAAACAGAATTTAGTTACTGAGTTCTTGATAAGGACTCAATTTGTGAATCACCTTTAAAAAATAACTATCCCACATATCTTGACCAATCAAGTGAGCTTTATTCTCTCATTTACTTATTCATTTATTTGTTTGTTTGTTTGCATACTTATGGACTGACTTTAATTTATTTACTTATTTATTATGTACTTATTTACTCACCTATTTATTCACTTATTTGCTATTAGCTTACTATTAAGCTAATATTTATGTACTATTATTCATTTATTTATATATATAATTATTAACTTAGTTAACTTATTTACTTGCCTATTTGTTTGTTTGTTTGTTTACAAGAAGAGACAAACCATCTCCCTAACAGTAGGGTGGCTTTGGTGGATGTAGGGCACAATTCTGAAAGCAACAAGTCTGAAACCAGCCAAATTAGTCCACTAGATCCCAATTCTTTTCAGGCCACCCCCCACCCCCATGGTTTCATAAACTTGTTTCCAGTGCCCCCTACCCTATAAAAAGCAGAATTCAGAATAAGGGTCTTGCACAACCCACTAAGAAAGATATTAACACAAAAAAATTCAAAATGTTAACAATTACACATTTATTCAAAATACAATTAAAACTATTTAGTTTAATTAATTCAAGAATTTGATCCATTGGTACCAGATATTGCATGAAAAATATTTTATGCATTATTACTAAAAAATAGTAAGGTGGAGGAAATTTATAGCATAAAGTGTTTATATATTACTACTTACCAAACATGCACAAACCTTCACCTATCACAGATGTACTGTAACTAATTTATAAGAAAATCAAAAGCTATTACCAATGATTGGCTATCTTGTGACTCATGACAACTCAAAATCATAAATACAAACAAACATTACCAAAGGAAATAGCTTTGAAAGTGAAAAGAGCAGTAAAACTTTAAAAATAACACAAGGCTCTAGTGATCAACAGTGCCCCCCTAGGAAATCGCATCACACTCCTGGGGGAGGTATCATTCACTATGGGAACCACTGTTTTTGTCCCAATAAAATATGCTGAGTTCCATTTATTTATTAATTAATGGGACTTTAATTCACTTCTTTCTCTTGCTTGAACTTTATTATATGTATTAACACAGTTTGCATGTCATGGTAAATAATAATTATTGCTTTAACATAGACATGGAGATCATTCCCACTTTGCAGAAGTAACAAATCCATGATTTCTGCTTTAAGTGTTGCATCAAAATTGGATATCATGGTTTGTTTGCTCAAACCATGACTGGTAAGCTAAGAAGAAAACTTGGTTTCACCTCATGACTTGCTGCTCTTGCCCATACTAGGACAGGAGCCATCTGTGAATTTCTGGTAAATCATTAACTTTGTTTACCCTAACATGTGAACAAAGCAAATGTTTTAAATCATGGTTCTGGTCAATCACTGTACTGTAATAAAACAATCATTTGTAAAGTATTTGAGGGATGAATTCCTGCTTTCATACAGAATTTGATTAATGAACTGGCACTCCTTTGCAGTTTTATGAGAGTCTAGGGCCTCCCGCCTCCGCCCCCAATAAGCATAGCTGATTAGCACATTGATACTCATTTCATTTACAGCACTGAAGAGAGACCACCTTTTGCCCCATTTCAAATACTGTGCAGTCATTTGTGGTTATAACTACAACACAAGATTAATACCACGCATGTGCCTGCTGCCTTTTCCATAGACATCAATGGCAGCTCCTAAGCTGACTCACTCACACAACCAACATTAATCAATGCAATACTCTTGATATTGTGGGAAGGAAAGTGTTATGCAATTTGCCAGCACACGCGCTTGCATCATGCAGACTATTGCATCTGAAAGAAAATGATAAATCCTTAATGCATGCACAAGTCTTCTGAGATATGTTGGCAACTCCAACGAGACACAAATTCACAATTATTTATTTTACATGCTCCTAAATTGCTTGAAAGTAGCTTATAAATAAGCTTTAACAGTGTGCAAACTATATACGTTTTGTTTATTAATGATGTTTCATGCTTTAACACAGCTTTAACCTAGCGGACCACAAAAATGACTAATATGTGGACACTTTTTTAATATGAAAGAAAATATCTCAATAAATTGTGCCCTACCGTCTTTGTAGAAAAACTGGCAGTCTACATTTCTTAAATTAAATGCTTGGACAAGAAACATGTTTTACAAAAATTTATTGCATCCATCAAATACTTCAAAGTCATTGTGCATGAATACACTATGAATCTCTTAATGAACAAAAATAACTCCAAACATATTAAAACAGTACTATTTCAAATTTCAGACAAACCAAGAAGAAACAAATACACACCACAATGAAATATGACACTCTGTGTTATATTATGACCCACTAAAATATTGCACTTTGGCAAAAGATTATTTCTACACTTTAGTAAGAAACATGTTAAAATAATAGTTTTGTCAGAAAAAGAAAGCTGTAGATACAGCCTAAGCTGTAACATTACAACAAATATCTAGCATCCCTCTTTGGCCTGGTGGAAATGGGTCTTTTGACCAAAAAACAAGCAACCTTTAAATTGCAAACCTAAGTGCATTTACTTGGAAGTCTGGGATTGGTATATCAAGGAAGAAGTCACCAAACCCTTAACAGTAATCACTATGGTTGAGATCCGAACAGCCCCATATGCTGGAAGAAAGCATTTTGGTGTGCAAATGGGATGGGGAAATACCCCAAGCTGCATCCCTTTATTCCACAGCAGCCACTGCTTGGGGATGAAGGGTTGGAAGGAAGACCAGAAGTGCTCGTGTCTTATGGAAGTCCTTAGCAGCTCTTTGGATCTATCTAACATACATAGTCAGTGAATAGACTCTTTAAATTGCATTTTCTTAATTCTGATACAGCATGATTTTCTTAATTCTGGTACAACATAAAGCATTGTAAAAAGATATAATACAAGTCAACCAAAATTCACCTTGCATACTGGTGAAGACTATTTGATGAACACCAACTCCATCTAAGAGAGGTAGATTTATTCTTTCCTGGATTAAACAGTACAAGCAGGTCCACTATTGGAAAGCTCGTTATCCAAAATCTCAGTTATCTGAACATACCCAAACCTCACTACAAGAATGTCTAATTCAGGTATCTTAGCAGCCAGTTTTGCTGTTTGGCAGAAGCCATTTGGGGTAGAAACCATGGATAGAGAAGTGCTTTTTCTTCTAGAAAAAAAGGTGCCTGCACTCTGCATGACGTTGTTACAGCAAGTGCCACAATTTTAACCAGTATTTTTCTTCTAGAAAAAGGTGCTAGTGCTGCACACCCTTGAGTACCCCCAGAAAAAAAACACTGGAAGGGAAAAAAGCATTGCTTCATCCATGGTTTCTGACCAAAATGTTTGCTGCCAAACAGCAAAACTGGCTGCTCAGATATCTGATTTAAGGATCTAGGGGGCTTAGATCCATAAATTAGATGCACACACAAAAAAAGCTAACACTATTCTAGGCTGCATCAACAGAAGTATACTGTCGAAATCAAGGGAAGTAATAGTACCACTCTATTCTGCCTTGGTCAGACCACACCTGGAATACTGTGTCCAATTCTAGGCACCAAAATTTAAGAAAGATGTTGACAAGCTGGAACGTGTGCAGAGAAGGACAACCAAGATGATCAAGGGTCTGGAAACTAAACATTATGAGGAGAACTTGAAGGAGCAGGGTATGTTTAGCCTGGAAAGAGGAGACTGAGAGGAGATATGATAGCCATCTTCAAGTATCTTAAGGAATAACACCTGGAAGAGGGAGTGTGCTTGTTTTCTCCTGCTCTGGAGGGTAGGACTTGAACCAATAGCTTCAAGTTAGAAGAAATGAGATTTTGACTAAACATTCGGAAAAGCTTTCCGACAGTAAGAGCTGTTCAGCAGTGGAACAGACTCCCACAAAAGGTGGTGGATTCTCCTTCCTTGGAGGTTTTTAAACAGCAGTTGGATGGTCATCTGTCATGGATGCTTTAACTGAGATTCCTGCATTGCAGGGGGTTGGACTAGATGACCCTTAGATGCCTTCCAACTCAAATTCTATGATTCTATTAAAAAGATTGGACATATTAGGGAGCAGGAGTGATTGAACAAATCAAATTTTCTTTTGTTTGGCTTTTGTTAATTGCCTGCAGCAGTTTCAGGCAAAAAACATAGGTTAGAAATGTTTCCATAAGAAAAAATGGAAATCATCAGCTTGTTATGCAAATGCTCACCTGACAAACAATTAGCTGGGAACGCATTTTGTTCCGATAGCGGGACCTGCTTGTATTCATTATCTCCCCCCCCCTCCCCTTTAAATAAAATTTCAGGAACTGATGTATTAGATATAATTATTCTTCATGATTTCAAGATACATCTGCTATGTATTAAGAAATAAAGTATAATACTCCAAGCAAGCACCTAACAACTTTCTAACTAAAAATACCTACTAAAAATTTAAAATCTAGTAATTAAAAAGGGACTCAAGTTTGCATCTTTTTTAAAAGTCCCATTTTGTTCAAAAGTATGCTCATCGTTTTATACTGCCAATCTTTAAACAATTATTTTAAACATTCCTTTATACATTTGTTTTAACGCTGTGTGTGAAAAGCAAGTAACAGCTAGATTAGCAGCATTTTAATCTATAGCCAGGTGCATATAGCAGAACAAGTATTAATATTCACTTTAGGGAGAAACGAAAAGCTCTCCTCTGTATGTAAAAGCCAGATAAATTGGTAACAAACAATTCTTAATCCCACAAAGATGATTGCACATATCATTATCAAAGACACCTCATTCAAAACATAGTTACTGAGTTTTGTAGAAACAGTGCCCAGAAAAGAAATTTCCTGGTAACCAACATTAGAATTTAGATGCCTTGGTAGTAAGTACTCTTGGTATTCCAACAAATCTCCCAATAAAAAATTCACTTTACTCAACTGTTTCTTCTTCTCTTCCCCCCACCCTCCGGTCTACTATTTGGCAATTTCTTCCATTACAGAATTTAGGTATTAGGAAACCATATGGTAGGGCTGGGCGATATCTGGTTTTCAACACTGTGGTCTATCATTAGCTAAACACGGCAATATACTGATATATCACAATGTCTGAAATAAGGATGGAGCTATGTAGAGACAATGGCTGGCTTCATGATTTTTCCCACATTGTGATTTTTTCCAGCAGCTGCTCTTGTGATTCGCTTCCTCCTGCAGGAGACAGCAGAAAGCTGAGCCAGCAGAGTTAAGAGAGAAGCAGTGGCGGGTTTTACGGTTTTTCGCACATTGTGATTTTTGTATAGTGCACACGCATGCACACATCTTGATTCACAATATATTGCCAGGTCAAAAATTATGAAATCATTATTACGATATGGACTTCAAACCTGTTTTGCACGATGTTTTGATATATCGCCCAGCCTTATCGTATGGCCTACGAAACTAAAAGCTTTTGACTACAGCAATACTTTAACATTGAACTTCAATATCATATATGCATATATGCACGTTTAATTTAACGTGACTGAACACCCCAAAACAATGCCAATAAAACCTCAATGACAGGAATGGGTGTGTGTGTGTTTTTTAAAAAAAAAAACCCCAGTTATTCATTATATTAATGCCACCAGATATTCACTTTTAAATTTAAAAGTGAATCTTTCTGGATACAACAGAACGGATTTCTTCAAAAGCATGGCTCTACTTTCTAATCAGGTTAAAGTTACACAAAATCTGCATTTTACATGGAAACTTAAAACAGACAGTGCTGCAATGCATTTATAACACACCCTATGCAAGGTGTGTGAATTATCACTATTTTCTTAGTTTCTTTTCATTTCTGGATTTGGGGGTTTGTTTTCTGGCCCCTCGTTCAAACTTGCGGGAAGCCTGTGAGCGAGTCTTTACAAGGCAGGCACTTCTGGTTTTTACAACCTGCTTGCTGTTCCGTTGCTCTTGTTTGCGCCCACGCCTAGGGTGTGTTATAATCTTTTTAAAGTCCTTACGGATGGAATCATACCTATTCTCAGGATCGTCGTCGTCATCTTCCTCCTCTTCCATTGGTACAGTCTGCGATTTATTGTCTCCTTCATCTCCTTGGGAAGGGGGGGGGGGGTAAAAGGGAATATATTTGGCACAAGCAGAATAAACTTTTGTCACATCAAATGCTATATCACCAATCACCTGAATAGTGATCATTGTTTCTTAAAATTACTAAATGCAACTCATCCTTTTCTAAGGACTGCTATATAAAATTAAGAACAGAATAATAAAAGCAATAATAAACAGAGGAAAAGAAAACTAATACCATTTTTGTAACATTATCCTTTGTAATGATCACTGCAGTTTACATGCACACAAAAATAGCTGAGAATTGTAGATTAACCAGATTCACTGTGTGTAATATACTGGTACTCTACAGATTTGGGTCAATTCGCACTCATCCAGAAGAACCAGCCCCTCCAATTACAAGGCACAGCGGTGCAAGAAACAGGAAGAACATAAAGAGGGAGGCATTCTTTCTGAGGGTCCACCATTCTCAGCTTAGCTCCCTGCAGACTTGGTGGTGGGAGGAAGGAAAAGAAACAGTTAGAAGAGTAGGCAAGACCTCCCACTCTCTTACTCTTATAGGTGTGTCTTCTCTTTCTGCCCACCTCATTCCAATGTTTTCATTCTGATCTCCCCATTCATAATCTTTTAAACTAAAATTCATATGCTCTAGGAATAGCAAATATTATTTAAATGTCTATGGTAACTCCAAGTGAATTCAGTGCCCCATGCCAATAGAAATTGAGCTATAACAAGCTACTGAGAAGCAAGGAGGAAGAATCAGCATAGTGCCACCCCTCTCTCGAAAGAAAATAACCAAATGAAGATGAAGCATGCTCAGTCATCACCATGCGCTACAGAATGTTGTCAGTTTGTGAAGAGGAGGGTGAAAGGAAAGCAAATTGTCCTGATTCTACTGCCTACAGCCCTGAGAGGGGCTGAGAGGAGCTGTAAGTCACCCATTTGAGAGGAAAGGGTGCTTGGCCAGAGCTGTGATTGGGAACGCTTGTTATGGAGTGAAGCGATATTGCAACTTTCTGTGCATGGCTATTCTGTGCCTAAGGTGGAATTAGTTAGTATCCTGAATACTTCCCTCTTCCCTCTTCAAGAAACTGTCAACATACAATGCAAATAGCTGTTCCAATAATGACAAAATGAACTTTCAGTTTTAGAAAAGGGACGGTGCACCATCATCAGAAGCTGCACTGCAGTTAATTAGGACACATTATCCTTCAACATTTAAATCTAACAGTGCTCCTCTCTTCATGTATTTCAGTTACATAAGGAACTATTATCATCATCACCAACTGAATTTATGTACCACCCTATACCCGGGGGTCTCAGGGTGATTCACAGAATAAAATCAAGATATAAAATCACAAAATACCTAATAAATCCAGGAGTACCCCCAAGCTATGAACCTGCTCCTTCAGAAGAAGTGTAACCCCATCAAGAGCAGGCAACCTCCCACCCATCCGGTCTAGGGAACCACCCACTAACAGTGCCTCAGTCTTATCTGGATTGAGCTTCAGTCTGTTGGCTCTCATCCAGTACATTACCGAGGCAAGGCACTGGTCCAGCACTTCCACTGCCTCACCTGCAGATGTAAAGGGGAAATAGAGCTGAGTGTCATCAGCATACTGCTGACAACATATTCCAAACCTCCAGATAACGCCAACCAGTGGTTTCATGGGGGATAGGACTGAGCCCTAAGGAACTCCACATTGAATGTTCCAAGGGGCTGAAAAGTAACACCCTCTGGGAGCAACTATTCAAGTAGGACTGGAACCACCGCAAAGCGGTGTTACCCATCCCCTTGTTCGGAGAGTTGCTCCAGAAGGATACCATGGTTGATGGTATCGAAAAGGGGCCTGTTTCCCTTGTCTCTCTCTAGACAGAGGTCATCATACAGGGCAACCAAGGCAGTTTCTGTGCCAAAACCAGGCCTAAACTCCACTTGAAATGGATCCAGAAAATCAGTTTCTTCCAAAAGCACTTGGATCTGCTCTGTGACTACTCGCTCCAGGACCTTGCCCAGGAAAGGGAGATTAGCAACTGGCCGGTAGTTAGGTTTTCCGAATCCAGGGAAGGTTTCTTAACGAGTGGTTTTGCCACTGCCTCCTCCAAACAGGCAGGGACCACCCCTTCTCCTAAAGAGGCACTGATCACCTCCCTGGCCCAGGCAGCTGTCCCCTCCCTGCTGAATTTTATCAGCCAAGAGGGGCAAGGGTCTAGAGTGCAAGGGGTTGCCCTGACTGATCCAAGCACCTTGTCCAATCCTCGAGCCTTACTGAGACTCATCCAACACAACAGAACTAGACCAGGCATAGGCAAACTTGGCCCTCCAGATGTTTTGGGACTACAACTCCCATCATCCCTGACCACTGGTCCGGTTAGCTAGGGATGATGGGAGTTGTAGTCCCCAAACATCTAGAGGGCCAAGCTTGCCTATGCCTGGACTAGACAGTGCTCGGAAAACCCCATGAGATCCATCTGCTACAACAACAGTCAAGGTCTTGGTGGATACAAGCAATTTTATCCTCAAAATGCTTTGCAAACAAATCACAGCAAGCTACAGTTGGTTCTATCACCTCCTTTGGGCCTGCCTGTACAACCCAGAAAAGCTCTGCCGGATGACATGATGAGGATGCAATGGAGGCAGCAAAGGATGCCTTCTTTGCTGTCTTCACTGCCACTAGGTAGACTTGATAATGAGCCCTTACCAGTGTTCAGTTGCATTCATTCAGATCTTTCCTCCACTTGCATTCAAGCTGTCTCCCAGCTTTTTTCCTCGCTCTAAGCTCTGGTGTATACCAGGGGGCCAATCCTCCTAAAGGCTGATCAAACTCTAAACAAACCACACTGGGCTATACCACATTTGCTTTCTAGCCCTGATAAATTCAATCACCCAGGAATCAATTACCCAGAAACTACCAGGAATATTTATAAATCTGAACAGCATCATATAAGTGCTCATCTTTCATACTACAGCAAAATTCAGCTTAACTGTGACTATCTTCTTGAGTATTTTAAAATTATAAACTATGGAAAACAGGATGGTATGAGAAAACTTTAGTTTACTCAGTTTTAGAGAGAATAAAGGGAGGGGGGATCCAAAGGGGATACTCGTGGTATATCCAATCAATGAACTGGTTAACATTCAGATCTCAGCTATCACAGTTCTTTACGCTCCTCTGTGAGACCTTCTGAGGTGACATTCAATATAGTAAATGCAACTGGACTCACAGCACAAGTAGACACAAGCCTAGTCAGAAGTCAGTCCCATTTTCTTCCATGCAATTTATTCCTAAATGTGTATAGGATTGAAACCTTGGTATTCACCTTATCCCAGAGACAGGAAACCTGTAGTTTCCAGTGTTGTTGTACTCTAGCTCCTATCTGCCCCATGTAGTATGGCCAATGGCCAGGAATGATGTGATCTGGAGATAACAATAAGGCAAGAGCCACAGGTTCCCCATCTGTAACCTACTTGGTCCTGGTTCCTACTGTATATACTTAAAACTGATGGACTGAATTTCACAACTGAAGTTATAATGGAAGTGCATGTTGAATTATTATTGTTACACCATGAACCTAGGGATGCAATTCTAGGTGACTTTAGCAGTAACACAAATTCACAACTCCATAGGTCAAGTACTTCTTTACATTGCACATAATTAACCTTTGGAATTCACCTCCACAAGATGTCTGGATATCTCTACCTTAGAAGACCACGGGAGAGAATTAGACAAATTCATGGAGGAGAAGGCTACCAATGGATATCAGTTTCTGGGGAACAGCAGGAGAGGGCTCTTATGCATGTCCTGTTTGTCAGCTCCCCAGGACTTGGGCACTATAGGAAACAGGAGAGTGCTATAGAAATCAATTTTAGTGCTATAGAAATCATCAACATTTCAGCATTTTTTGAACATCATTAAAAAACCAAAATGGGGTTTTGATACATGATTAAGTATCAACTAAAAAAATGGAAATTCACATCTTAAACTGCAAAACCCATACACACACCATACTAGTAAGGATTTCCAACTACATTCAAACTTTAAGGAACTTGTTTTGTTTTATCAGAGAAGTGCTAGAATTTCTAAATTATGCTAAAAGGCTGCAAACACTTTTTTGTATTAATAACAAAAAAAAATAGATTTAAAACTTTTGCACACCTGAAGACTGACAAAATCCAATTGTTGCTGGTGCCAATAAACTTTCTGTCACGGGCTTAATTTTCTGTTCATCACTGCTTGCCTCGCCTGCTGAATTCAGGTCCTCGTTTTCAGCTTCATTGGATGATGATGGTGATGTGGTAGAGGAATTGAGGGTTTCATTCTTTGCCTTTTTAACATTAATATTCCCTCTCTCTTTACGATTACTCTTGGAATTTCCCTTAGTGACTGCACCTCTTTTTTTTTCCTTTTTCTCCTCATACAAGTCTTCCTCAGAAGAGGAAAGCAAGTCACCTCTAACTTGTTTGGAATTTCTTCTCTTGGGGCTTACTTTTTTCTTTTCTTTAGCATTGTTTCTTTTTACATTTAAATTATCTTCTGAAGTATCACAGACCTGTTCATTTTTGGGAGACTTTGCAGTGTCTGAAGCATTACCCTGCAACTTCTTAGAAACCCTTTCTCTTGAGTTCTTTTTATTTTCAGGAGTACTTTGTTTCTTGCCTTTACTTCCAGAAGAACAACTCTCTTTTTCAGGAGAAAACTTCTCCATTTCAGACGAGGAATCACCTTGTCCCCTTGTAGAATTTTTTCTCCGATTTGCACTTTCCTTTCCTTCTGTGCCTTTTTTAGGTTTATTTCTAGCATCATCTGATGATTCACCAGTTTGTTCCGGCTTTAGTGACAGTCCTATATCATCAGAAGAAACATCACGTCCTTCCTTTGCCAGTGGTTCGCTTATCTTGCCTGAAATGCTACTCTCTTTTTCTGGAGACATATTCTGTTTACCTTTGGAGGCTCTCCCTTTGAAATCCCTTGTTCGTCTCCCCTTAAAACCTAGCTCTTTACAAGGTGCATCTTCCAAAGAATTGTCTAGCTTTTCTTTTCCTGGAGCAGAGACTTCAACATCATCAACTTCATTGCACACTTCACCCTTCTGCTTGGAATTTCTTTTTCCTTCTTCAATTTGTTCCTCTTCTGAAGAATCATTATCTTTCTTTGGTTCTTTTTTTGCAGCTTTTCTTGCAGACTCTGTTTTACTAAAATTCTCTCTCTCCAACTCAGAATCATTATTGGAAGAATCTGAACAGTTTTGGCGTTGTTTTTTCGCAGCTGCAATCAAATCCTGCTTTGCTTTTTCCTCTTTAGCATCGGAATCTGATCCAGAACTGGAACTTTTTCTTTTACGCTTTCCATTGTCCATCTTCACTGGCCGCCTCTTTAAAGCATTTAACACATCCTTGGGTGTTTCACTGTTGCTGTCAGTATCTGAAGTACTGTGGCTGCTTGTGGTTGCTGCTTGCAGGACTGCAGGCACCTCATCAGAATCAGAGCTTTGGTCCATTGTGTCTGGTTTGTTTGTCTCAGAAAATGTGTTAGACTGAGGACTGTGAACTGTAGTAACAGGAGACTCTGGCTTATCTTTTTTCCTTTTAGATGGTGTGGATTTTCTCCTTTGTTTTTCACTGTATGCATCATTGCTGTCCTCTTCTGAATTACATAGTAAGGTGTTTATGTCTGTTGGGCGTCTCAGAGGTGTAGTTTTAACACGTGGAGACCTTCTGAGATCATGATCTTCTACCAAAGGAGTAATTTTACTTTCAGGTGGACATTCAGTGCCATGATTTTCTTTCCCGTCTTCGAGCTCATCTCCCTTTTCTGGCTTTCCATCTGGATCTTCAGCTTTTACAGAAGAACTAGAGAGGGAAACTGGAGTCAGTTTCACAACCAATGTTTTTGTTACTTTTGTTGTTGGTATCAATTTCATTCCTTTCCTGCTGTCTTTAGATCTTATATCTGCATTTACTGCCCCTTGCTCTGTTGCTCTACTTCCACTGCCCTGTTCACCGGCAGCTTTTTGTGCTTCCATACAAGATTCAAAAATATCTTCAGGAACTGATGAGGGAATTGATACAATATCCATATCTGTTGCCTCAGCTCTATTGGGTTCATACTGAAGATCAATTTTCACAGCTTTTTTATCTTTGCAGTTGGGTTTTTTGTTTCCTGGTTGATCAATTATTGGTACATTTGGATCTGTATGTTCACTGACTTCTAATCCAACTTTATGCTCTTTTATTTCTTTCCCTTCCGTTTTCTTATCTTCACCGGTATCCAAATTAATTGCAGTTTCACTATCCTTGGTGTTTTTTTGCTTGGTTTTAGAATCTAGAGACCGAATCTCAAAATTCAGATCTTCGTCCAATGCCATATGAGCCTTTTTTATGTCACTCAACACAGATTTAAAAGCCTTCAGCTGACGTAATTGCACCGTCGGGTTTATTTCAGAATTTTCAATTGCCTGCTTCAAAAAATTAACAAAACTAGCATTCATATTTGTTGTCGTTTCAACTAGTTTTTTAGTTTTTTTAAGCAGGACTTTTGGCACCATCAGTGCTTTGTAGGAATAGGTGAGAGCACCAGAATGTGGATGGTTTTGTTTCTTTTCTTCTCCATTACAACTTGAACTATTTTTCTTCGTAGAATATTTAAGTGTATTATCATATATTTTACCTTTGTCATTGTCAACTCTGATTCTCTTTTTATTTTGCTGTAATAATTGTTCTAAATTTTCAAACACACTATCACAGGCAGTAACCAAGTCCAGCAAAGGTTCTGGTTGGCAGATATAGCAATGCCATTGACTGTTTTCATCCAGTATGGTTGATAGTTCTTTTCGTCCTAAGTTTCGTAATATACATTTTTTGCAGAAGGCGTTATGGCAAAAGTCACAGCAAATTAAGTTTCCACCTTCAGCACACCATCTGAAATTAATAAAGTTTGAATATATATTTTTTTAAATATGTTGGCATAAATTAGGTAAACTCTGTTACATAAGTATCTAAAGTCAGTTACTGATCATCAAAAATATTTCTCAGAAGTGCAAATAGCTATGCTGGTATCAGAAAGATACAAGTATCCAGACAAAACAAGAGAAATTTAGTGCTATTTTCACAAATACTGCTTTCAGGCAGAGCTAGTGACACATTTGCCTCAACACACATAATGTCCTGCACCGCTAAATCCGCATCCTCCCCCCCCCCCCAATTTTATTGCACCTGTGTTGTACATGCACAGTGGCAAGACAGCATGCAAGTTAAATAAGAAAAATCATAAATCATAGAATCAGAGTTGGAAGAGACCACGAGGATCATCCAGTCCAACCCCCTGCAGTGCAGGAATCTTTCATCCAAAAGGGGCTCAAAGCATGGAGAACTTGAATATAATTTTTTACTCCATACTAACTTTCCATTTCTTTCTGCACTTTAGAATTCAGCTATCCCCCACAGCCTAGGTGCCATCCAGTTGCCTTAGATTATAACTCCCATTCACCCAAGACGGCACAATCACTGGCTGGGGCTGATGGGAGTTCTAGTCCAAAACACACAGAGGGGAGGCACTTGGTTGGGAAAAGCTGACTTAACCAATTGGCTGGAATATACTTGTACTAGCAAGAAAAAAATTATATACAAAATGTTATATCATAACCACAGAAATGTTTTAATCAACTTTATACAATGCTATATACGATGTTACTTTAACGTAACATTCATAATTTAGGTCAGAAGCCAAAAGAGCACTTGAGACTTGGGCTTTTGACATTTTTCTTTCAACAAAGAAGCCCCAGTATAACTACTCTGATATTTCATTCAGTTTCAAAACAGCTTGCCATGAGTTATGAGGGCATAGTGCTGTTGAAGAAATCACTTGCAGTGCAAATAACAAGCTGCATGGTTCTTTATATCCGGACTATAAACACTGACAAGCACTTCAAGAAATGTACTCACTAATACTGATCAATGTAGGCTCAAATATGCCCCTGTTCACTCTATAAAATTTTAGGATATTGAGGAATCTTTATACACCTACCTACACTGTTCATCAATTCCATCTGCATCACGGCTGATGTCATCACTCATATAATATTTGAAGCAAGTCTATGAAGAAAATAAATTTCTTCTTTCAGAAACCTTAACAATTTTGCAGACTATGTAATAATATACACTAAACATTATTATTGACCTCATACTGCTGTTAAAGTGAATAAACTTCGCACAATAGAAAGAAACTTCTTCATACCCAAGGCACTGCCAGGCAAAACTTATTCTTGATGTGCAGATTAAGGATACTGGTTACTGTATTCCATGTAACTGTACTGGGGGGGGGGGGGTTATTCTGTCATTTGCCTTTTTGAAGGACCAAGCCTGAATGTTCTGAAATATTGGCTGATTTTTTCCCCTAGGGCTACATTTAATTGCTCTCCTTCTCCTCAACTGGATGGCTGGGTTTTACAAAGAGCTCCACCACTACAGGGAAGGAGCAATGTAAACAATTAATACAAGTCCTTTTTGTAGAGAGGTGCAAAATAGATTTACTTTCATCCTACTAAAACACCAAGGAATAACTTTTGAATGGCATCTGGACAATTTACTGGCTGACATGAACAAAATAATAATAGAAACACTTGCTAAATTTCTCTTTTCTGCTGCAAAGTTCTATAAAGATATTAATTTTATTGCATCTTGGTTTGCTTTTATACTTAGTTTATATAACATGTATTTTAACTCTTTGTATGTTACAAATTGTATGATTTTAGTGTTTTCATTTGTCTGTAAACGTATTATAAAATTTGTTCCTGCTTACCCATGGAGCGCCAAAGCATGGTTTATTGTTAAATGAATGCAAAAATAGCCTCCCCCCATAATTAAGCCATCTCTCTAAAGTTCTATAGAACATGGAAAAGTAGAGAGCTGGCTTTTCTGCGGGGCTATCAAAATATCTAACACTTCATTTATACCCTGCCTTCTGATTTTAAAAATATCTAAAGTGACTAAAAATGAAATCCACAATAGAACAATGTGACAATGGATTGGAGAGTGGGACACAGAAACAGGACCTGCATATCACAAGTATCTGGTGGAAGCAAGAAATGAGACATATATATGTCCTATGCACAGAGATGCATTCCTTTTTTCTTTCACTAATGCATCCAGATTGTGTCCAGATGTCACGGTAAAACATAGTTTAGCATGACAAGAATGAGCCATAGCAAGCCCCTGACATAACCAGAAGGGGGAATTCAGAACCGCTCACTTCTGGTTAAGCAAAAACCTTGCTAGGTCATCTGGATCCTAAACTATGGTTACTGTTACGAGTAATTTGAATGAAACCATAGGTGATGAAACTGGCTTTTACAAAATATTTACAAAGTTTGTCAAACCATATAACATAGCAGACTGAGATTAAGCAAAATGTAAGCTTCTGAATGCCTCCTTGCAGTGAAGTGGGAGGGGCAGGCGCACATATCCAAGGCTCATTGCAGTTCATCCTCATCATACAAACCAATGCATCTTCCCCAGAGAAATCTGCCTCAGTGAAGGCTAGGATACCAATATTTTGAATGGGAAAGATACATAAGCTGCCCTCCTTGGACCCAGTGTCACCAAGTGCAGTAACTTAAAACTTATCACTGAAATAAAAGACTGTCGTTCCCTTATGTGAGAGAAAGTAAACGGATGTATCTATCTACATACACTGTGGGAATGGAACCACCTGTCATCTGCCTCAATGAACCCTGTCTCTTGTGGGTAGGTTTTGTTCTAAGCCTGAATGAAAAAATTGAATTCTATATACACATAAGAGGGTATACACACACATCCAACATTTACATACCTTACATATAAGTACTTTTAATGTGGGGTGTCTATAGATTGAATCCTTTTGAAAATGATTCACCTGCTGACCACAAGCTGTACAGCTCACAATACCATGTAGCCCTTCCTCTACAAAAAAAGTCAGAAGGACCATATCAATTTTTCTTCTACAAAAACCTCCTTTTTCCAACATAACAGCTTGCATGTCATTGTTAGAAGGACTCTTGAGTGTCACTACTTCTGCAATATCACCAATTGCAGAGGTATCTTTAAAAGGCTAAAGAAAACTGTTGTAACCAGTTAAAAATTATTTTCTTCCCCCTGAAGCATTGGATTCACACATAAATATTAAATTAGCTTCTTATGGAATGGCGCAACCTAAATAATCAGTAAAAAATCTTTAAAAGATTGACTTCACAGATTGCAATCCTGCATTCAGTTTTTCTAGAGATTTAACAACTGCATTGGGATTTTGATTGTTCAACAGGGTGCAGAATTGTAGTGCACGTTGTGAGCATAAAAATAATATTTAATTCACCCAAGAGCACAAATTTATGAAAGCTTTTAACATTATTCACATTTCAAATGAGGAAAGACTAAAGAAGAAAACAGAGGGGGAAATGTTGTATTAAAATTATTTTTAAAAACTAAACAAAAACACCTAAAGAAAAATATTGCCTCTGAACAATTGCTGTAACCTGCTAAGCTGACTCCTTTCCATCTGACACACAATAACATACCCTTCATCCCACCTCCCATTTATCTTCTTTCTGCTTCACTATCTCCCTAATCATCCGACTGATATTAGGATTTTCTGTAATTCACAAAAGGGGCTCCTCTTTTCTGATTGCTGCAATTAACATATTACTATATTAGTCTTAAAGATACTGAAAAATCTTTTAAGTATTGATTGCAGCTTTAAAATAACCCACTACGTTGCAATCATCAGTTTTGGCATTCAAAAATAAAGTTGCACATTACAGGAGGCAAATTATGCAAAGAACTCCTCATCTAAATGTGTCCCACACTATGTTCTTCTCTCACTATAATAATTTACCAATTATGAAATAAATTACTAATGTAATGCTGAGCTAATGCAAGAGCCCCCAAACCTGGTGGGGCTATCAATGGTCCCTTGATCTTTCTTCCCATGAACAACTCAGCCTTACTCCTTGCTCCCAAATTCCTTTAATGGCACAGCTGTCCTTGCACTTATGGTGAAACTCTTCTAGAATTCATTGATGCCTAGGAACACAAGAATTGCTGCACTAGGTCAGACCAAGGGTCCCATCTCATTATCAAGTTTACTACAGTGGTCAATTCAGTGTCTCTAGAAAGCTCACAAGCATCAAGAGTGCAGAGGTAATTCAGACTTTTTAATAATGATAATAGAATGATTTAAATGCATCATTGAACTTAATTCAAGTGCATTTACCTCCACGCTTCTTTTGAGCTTCAGGTTTCGTTCTAGCAGTATTTCTGTTCCTAAATTCAGGTCCTTTAAAGTCATCTTTGTCTTCATTACGTACTGGCTCTGGCTGTACAACAATTGTACCTAAGATGACAATTTAAAAATTACACCAAATTATTAAATGCAGAATTGTAATATAAAAGTCTAGCAGGGTTTTCCGATACTCTTACTGAAAGGATGACCAACTCATCTAACACAAAAGGCATCAAAGTTATACAGTACATGTGGCTCATACTGCTGGGCATACAAATATGGAGATTAACATACTATATACAAAGCCTAAAAGAGAAATTGCATTCATTCATGTTCCATATCTATCACACAGAACTTTATCATAGTTCTGGCAAGACCATCAGAGGACCAGGAAAAAATAGTTATGGGTTATATTAAGCCTCAGGCCACTAGCCGTCTATCCCTACTCTTTTAAACAGGTGGCGATGCTTCTATTAGTCTTCCTTCTTTTCACTCCATATCTTATGCTGAAAGTAGACTAAATTGTCATGTTCCCCTTACCCTCACTCCCATGAAATGGCCAGGAACATTAATAACTGTCATTATATTAGACCATTTGAAATTAAGGTTGCAACTATTTGTCATACGTGCACTGCAGAAACCAATCACAGCAACTACAAGTGGTCTTCCCTCTCTCAAAATACATTCAGTAATACAAAGCATGGACTATGACCTTTCTAGGCTGTTTCACCGGCTGCCACTCGAGACAATGGGGAAAATCAGAACAGAATGGCATGTGTTTTACCAGAGGATGTTAATGGTGGTGATACATGACTCTCTACTGAGGATAGAGACAGAAAGCAACAAGATGTCCTGGGAGGTGTGCTGTTTTTCAGGTGCAAAGATTCACAAAGTTGCCAGGTCTTATAAAGTCCACTGACCACAGCCCCTTCCTTATGATTCATGCAAGTACAAACAATTCTGTCAGTCACAGCTTTCAATGTATAGCAAAGGACTCTGGCTGGGAAATTGAAGGGCCTTGGGGCACAGGTGTTTTTTTTATCATTTCTTCCTGTTGAAGGTCATGGCCCAGGGAGAGGAAAATACTGAGGTAGACCACTGACTGTGCTCGTGGTGTCATCAGGAAAGCTTAGGCATAGGCATCTTAAGACCATGTTCTCCATTTCCTTGAAGAAGGACTTCTGGCAAGAGAGGAGTTGCACCTCAAAGTAGTTGGAAATGTGTTGGCTGACAGTCTCAAAAACCTGACTAACAGAACTTTAAATTAAATCCTGAAGGGAGGGGGACAATATTAGAGATGACTAGGGAACAAATGGTACTGGGGAGGGATAATAGCTTCATTGATGCATAGGAAACTGAGGCAGTGCTACAGAAACCTGCTAAAGGGTAGAAAACTACAAGAAGGAAGCAGGTGGAGGAATTAACTCATGGTTTAAGTTATCTCTATACCAATGCACAGAGTATGGGAAACAGGCAAGAAAAATTTGAGCTCTTTATGCAGGATGTCAAATATGACCTAATAGGCATTACTGAAACTTGGTGGGATGAGACTCATGACTGGAATGTAGAAACTGAGGGGTATAACAAATTCAAAAGGAACAGACTAAACCAGGGGTTGTCAACCTGGTCCTTACCGCCCACAAGTGGGCATTTCAGGATTCTAGGGGGTGGTAGGGGGTTCTACGGCACAAGCTGAATCCTTCTTCCCTAGAGCACTGGTGGGCGGTAAGGAAATTTTACCATCAAGAAAGATGCATTAGTGGGCGCTGGGAATAAAAAAGTTGACTACCCCCAAACTAAACAAAAAGAGAGGAGAAGCAATATATGTAAAAGATTATCTCCTCACAAGTATATACAATTACCTGGAGCACGGAAGGCAGATTGATATATGGCTAAAAATGTATAAGAGTGAAGCAAGAGTGACCTATTTGCCTTCCTACAGCAGATTGCAAAACATTCAAAAAAGTGAGATAAACGGTAGAAAGAATGGGAGACCTCTCCTGCCCTGGGGGGGGCGGGGGGGGTAGGACTCAAGCCCAACAGCTTCAAGTTATAAGAAAGGAGATTCTGAGTAAACATCCTGGGGAGAACTTTCTGATAGTAAGATCTGTTCAACAATGGAATAGATTCCCTGTGAATCATAGAATTGTCAAGTTAAGGGACCCTGTGGGTTATCTAGCTGAATTCCCTCCAGTGCAGGAATCTCAACTAAAGCATCACCGACAGATAACCATCCAACCTCTGCTTAGAAACCTCCAATGAAGGAGAATCCACCACATCCTATGAGACATGAGAAATAAACATGAGGCTGCTTTTTTAAGCAGCAGCACTCAGCAATATTGCAACATCCATTCCTAGTCCAATAATGGTGGTTCCCAATTAGCTAAATATAGCAGACCCCTCCCCTTCTTTTTCAAAAGCCAACCCCCTACTTTTGGAAATCATGGTATCACATGACCCACGCAAGATGCCACCCCCCGTCAAAAAAGCAGGCTGTCCCGGACAGTTGATGCGTATGTGGCATGAACCACCAATTGGGAACCGTTAGGCTAGGATTTTGCAAATAGTTATTTGCCCCACTTCCAACACAGTTATCACAGAAAAACATCCTACAGATGTTGCTGGGCTCCAGGATTCATATTCTCACCATCCCTGATTATGGGCCATGCTACCTGGGGCTGACAGAAGCTGGAATCCAACAATGTCTGATGGCTACACACTAGCCACCCCTAACTTGAAGTAACAAAGTAAAGCAGAGAGGGAAAACATGTTTTACATAATGAGGGATTCAATATTTTGTTGCTCTGAAGCTTTATGAAAATTCCCAGGAATGAGTTCTTGACAAAAGGAACAAAAATAATTTCCAGTTTTATCCCAGTTTCACTGAAATTACAAGTTTTAAAGCTTCTGGGTAGCATGTACAGGCAGTATCCTAGCTAAATTTTAATATACACGGTATGCTGTTAGAATATTTCATAATTTATGGAATAAGTTACCTTTAGGCAAGCTTTTCATATCAACTTCATTTTCGGAGTTTTCATTTGAAACATCTTGATTTGTAGTTTCATCTAAGGTCTGTTCATCATCTGAGCCAACATACTTTGTTACAACTGTAGGTTTCCTGCATGAGCAGCAGACACATATATTTACACTACAAACAGTACATGTGAAGCCAAATTATCTCCACTATTTATCAAAACATTCTTTTAGATAACAGAATCTAGTGAATAGTATTATATAGATAGGCAATATAATGGCCAATGAAACTGAGCTGTAAGATGTGCAGATTACAAACACTGAAAATATAATGCCAAATTTACATAATGCTGTATTAATTACCCATTACTATTTTTATTAGTATAATAATAATAATAATAATAATAATAATAATAATAATAATAATAAATTTTATTTATATCCCACCCTCCCCAGCCGAAGCCGGGCTCAGGGCGGCTAACAACAATCAACAATCAAACAATCATGTGGCTTATAACTAAGAAAGTCATATTTGACCCATTTTTGAAAGCTTAAAGGCTGACTGAATTACATGATTAGAAAAAGAAAACAAGAAATACCGCTATCTATACCTTCATTTATTAGTTCGTTCATTCATTCAATTTATATACCACGTGGAATAGGCATAGGCAAACTTGGCCCTCCAGATGTTTTGAGACTACAATTCCCATCATCCCTGACCACTGGTCCTGTTAAATAGGGATGATGGGAGTTGTCACAAAACATCTGGAGGGCCGAGTTTGCCTATGCCTGACCTGGAGTATTAATTCCGTATTTGTAGTGAATCTATTAAATATTTAGGTATGCCTATACCAAAAGATATAACTCAATTAAAGGTAACAGTAAAGGGACCCCTGACGGTTAAGTCCAGTCGTGGACGACTCTGGGGTTGCAGCACTCATCTTGCTTTACTGGCCGAGGGAGCCGGCGTACGGCTTCCGGATCATGTGGTTAGCATAACTAAGCTGCTTCTGGTGAACCAGAGCAATGCACAGAAACACCGTTTACCCTCCCACCAGAGAAGTACCTATTTATCTACTTGCACTTTGACGTGCTTTTGAACTGCTAGGTGGGCAGGAGCAAGGACCGAGCAACCGGAGCATACCCTGTCATGGGGATTCGAACCGCCAAACTTCTGATCGGCAAGCCTTAGGCTCTGTGATTTAGACCACAGTGCCACCCGCGTCCCTTATAACTCAATTAGTAATATGCAATTTAAATAAAATATAAAGAGAGGTTTCTTCAGATATTGATAGATGGGAATCATTAAACTTTACTCCTTTGGGGAAGGTGACTGCTCTCAAAATGAGCACTATTCCCAGATTAATTTATATTCTAAGAGGAATCCTAGTTCATCTATCTGGAAAGTATTTTCAGAAAATAAAAATATTTATAGGGAGAGAGTCTTCGATTCTGAAAATATCTTTACAGAAAATGCAATTACAAATTAAGGAGAAAGGGTTCAGGATTCTGAATCTGGAGCTATATTATCATGCATATGTATTGTAAAGTATTAAATGATGAAAGCCAACAATTGGCGTTACAGTGGTACCTCAGGTTACATACGCTTCAGGTTACATATGTTTCAGGTTACAGACTGTGCTAACCGAGAAATAGTGCTTCAGGTTAAGAACTTTGCTTCAGGTTGAGAACAGAAATCATGCTCCGGCGGCACAGCAGCAGCGGGAGGCCCCATTAGCTAAAGTGGTCTTCAGGTTAAGAACAATTTCAGGTTAAGTACAGACCTCCGGAACGAATTAAGTACTTAACCTAAAGTACCACTGTATTTTTCCAATTTGGACAACTTTGGAATATACACATATAGCACTTTTGTTTGGATAAACAGTATGTGGATCAAAATACATTAGAACTCTGGTATCTCTGGAAATAATTAGAGTGGTATCTTGGTTCTCGAACTTAATCTGTTCCGGCAGTACGTTTGACTCCCAAAACCATTTGAAAACCAAGGCATGGATACCGATTGGCTGCAGGAGCTTCCTGCACTCAAGTGGAAGCCACGTCAAACATTTGGCTTCTGAAAAACGTTAAGAAACCTGAAAACTTACTTCAGGGTTTGCAGCGTTTGGGAGCCAAAACGTACAAGTACCAAGGCATTCAAGAACCAAGGTACGACTGTATGTCTGTTAGAAAGTTATGGAATGTGGGAGGCTTCGCCCTGCCAGACCTGAAATTATATTATGAAGCTTCATGTCTCTGTTGGTTAAAGGATTGGGTAAAATTAGATAATACAGAGTTGTTAGATCTAGAAGGATTTGACAATAGATTTGGGTGGCACGCATATTTATGGTCTGAAAAGAAGAAAATCCACAAAGGTTTTGAGAACCACATTTTCCGAAGATCGTTGATAGAAATATGGGATAGGTATAAAAACCTACTTGAACCAAGAACTCCGCACTGGTTGTCTCCATTAGAGGTTATGAGTGTTAAAAAATTCAATATGAGAAGGAATTGGATTACATATGGAAATTTGATTGTTAAGGAGGGGGGGAAATGGAAAATGAAACCCTATGAAGATGTAAAAGAGTATGTATATGATTGGTTGCATTATTTCCAAATAAATGAAATGTTTAAAAAGGATTTTAAGGAACATGGATTTGAAGAGAAAGATTCAAAATTTCAAACAGAAATAATAAATAATGAATATAAAATATTATCTAAAATGTATAAGATATTGCTGGAATGGCATACAAAGGATAAAGAAGATAAATCTGTTATGATACAATGGGCCAGAGATTTTGGATATAACATACAATTTAATGACTGGACTAAGTTATGGAATGAAAATATTAAATTTACCGCATGTACTGTGTTAAAGGAAAATGTCATGAAAATGATGTATAGATGGTATATTACACCAGTAAAACTTGCAAAAATGTATAAAACATGTAAGAAATGCTGGAAATGTAAAGAAAAGGATGGCACTTTTTACCATATGTGGTGGGAATGTAAGAAAGTGAAGAGCTTCTGGGAATTGATATATAATGAATTGAAGAAAATGTTGAAATATACATTTGTTAAGAAACCAGAGGCCTTTCTTCTAGGAATTATAGGAAATGAAATAAATAGAAAGGATTGTAAACTTTTCCAATATGCAGTAACAGCGGCAAGAATATTACTGGCCCAGAAATGGAAACAGGAACAAGTACCAACATTGGAGGAGTGGAGAACGAAGCTGATGGACTATGCAGAACTTGGTAAGTTGACAGGGAAGATCAGATATCTGCGAGATCAAAAGTTTATCGAGGACTGGGGAAAGCTAGTGGAATATTGGGAATGTATAAGTGATAATGCAATAACGTTAGTGGCATTTTAAGAAGCTCTGTAAAAATCTAAGAAATATTGTAAGAAAGAAAAACAGGTGTGGAAGGGTGTGCTAAAAGGCAATAGCAAATTTAGGAAATGTGTAATCAAAAAGTTTAATTCGGACGATTGTCAGAGAGGCTGAAGGAAGTCTAAAAATGAGTATATTTGTTAAAGTTGTAATGTGGTATGATATGTATTTGTTTTGATGAAAATTAATAAAACATTATAAGAAAGTTATGGAATGTGATGCCTAATAAAAACAACTTGACCCCTTTTCCCACGGTAAATTGACTTTACAGAGAAAGCCATCAAAAATTAAGAAAAATATGGTGATAAGGAAAATTGGATGGACATGGATGTATTGACTTTGGATCAACTGAAATATGACAATGAATTTTTACATTGTGTTATGAGATAAATATCAGCTATCGGATGTAATCCAATGGCAATATTTACAACTACAACATTTTTTAACTATTGTTTGGACCAGCAGCATTTTCAGCTTTTGAGACACCTGAGATACTAAAAAAACTGGTTAAATCCTTTAAAGATTTTAAAAATATCGTTTTAAAGATATTTGTTACAAATAAATCAATTTCATATGGAGATGTTAAGAAATGAATGGAATAAAGAATTGGAGGCTCCTATATTGACTTGACAATAGGAGTGTTTTAACTTCTATAGCAAGGGTGTCAATGAACCTTAAATCATTACTTACACAACAGAAAATAATATTTAGAATTTATTGGTCTCCACTACGTTTGTATAGAAAATGACTGTCTTGAGACAGCAGTATGTTGGAAATAATGCTTCTTTAAAACACACATTTTTCCAAAACATACTTACTATTTTTTGGAAAAAAGCAGTGAATTATATAAATATGTCTGTGCAAAAAAAGCTAAAATTTTCAGATGATAATGTTCTTTTGAACTACATACCTACTATATGGAATTTGACAACTGGACAACATAATTGGATTCTCTGTGCCCTTACTATGGCCAAAAGACTGATATTGCTGCACTGGAGCGATAAATGTATGGCTCCACTTATTCAATGGATTGAAGCTGACTACTGTTGCCACCTATGAGCAGATTGCTTATTGACGTAGACTTTGCATGGATATGTATAATGAAATTTGGAACTCATTTATACAAAATACAGTAGGTTTAAAATTGTGTTTGTTAACTGTTAACATTTGTTTTAGCAATATACAACACTTCTTTCTCTTTCTTCATTTTTTATATAAAAAACTCACTTTTTATGTTTTGTATTAAAGTTTTTAAAAATAAATAAATAAGGAGGGGTTATATACCACCCTTCTTCCAAGGATCACAGGGTTATACAGGTTACAGTATAAAAACAGAAAACTATGTAATATAGTAACATGTATTATTTCTTAATCCACCATGGATTCTAACAGACAATGAGTTGTTCCTTCAGACTCACTGTAGCAAGCAATTCAAACTGGTAAACAGAATATCAAACTAACCTTTTGGAACGCGGTGAACATAACGATTTGGACTTTTCAGAAGAGCTGCTACCCTGAATATGAAAGGGAGAGGAAACACAAAATCGCAAGCCATATACAATTAAACATCCCTATGCATACACATCAATTTATACATAACTTACTATGAAGTTTAAGGACAACTCTACCCTACTTTTATATATGTAAATGTAACTAACTGGGCTTGTGCTTTAGATATAAACTATAAAATGCAATGGAATTAAATAATTGTATAAAAGTAAACACTAGACTTCAAATCTTGATGATCTTACCAACTGCTTTCAGCCACATTAATAAAGTATAGCAAGGGCAGGAAGGTTTGCACATCTGTAAATCTCATACAGGAAAGCACTGTCCATATGAACAATATAGTTTGCATGAATATTATGAACCACAGGCCAGAACATACAATCTTTCTAGGTTAAGTAATCCTAAAATCAGTAAAATTATCATCCTCCACAAAATTAAAAGTCACAGTTGAGATGCTTAATGGGCACAAACAATTTATTAAAATTATTTGTAAGAAGAAAATTGCCTCTGAAACAAAAAAACAGAAACCAATAGCTGGATCTCATAAAAATGAAAGAACTGAAAAAATACTGAATTTATATGCTGATTATAAGATAATTCCTCAAGTTTTCAAAATACCAAAAAATAAAACCAAGTTATTATTGTTGTGGCTCATTGTTATCACTGGCTTATTAAAGCTGCACTATACATCCTGGGAATTTTCAAAATTATAAACAAAATTATTTCTAAATAGATACTCTACAAATTCACTCTTACACACCATGGAGAAAGTAACCTAAGCAATCTGAGCTCATATGAAATCAATCACCACTTTCCACAACTGTTTTTCATTATTATAAACTAAGCTACTAAATTGTTCTTACTTCTTCCCTGCAGTTTTCCATTGGAGTTGGAACTGGAGTTGGAATATTTTCCGTCATAGCAAATTTATCTGTAAGAAACGGATGGAATATGTTCTCGCTTAAAGATGGATAGTAATGATTCAAAATACACAAAACAGCAACAATGCATATAACTACACTGTAGGCAAAGTGCTGTACTATCTTCCACAAACAACTCAAACAGATCCTGGCTGGGTTGTATTTATTTAGTACTAGATCAAATCAGAAAGAAACACTAAAAACCAAGGATTTTCTTCAGAAAATAAAATCAGATTGTCACAGAGTACCTTTAGAAAGTGACAACCAACAATGCAGGCTGATTCCCCATTTCCCTCTGGAAAAAGTGGGGGACAAGGGAGAAAGAGAGAGGAGTGTCAGCTACTAATGAACAAAGGGGTACTTCTTCCCAAAGGTACACAACAGTACATGCTCCCCCCACCCAGTGTTTGAAACTCCCCTTGTTCTAGGTGCATTTTGCAACAGGGAATTTCGTTAGTGCGAGCTGTTTCTGAGCTCTGGGTACAGTATTGCGCCTAAGATTTCAGATTAAACCTGAAGAGTGGAAGGAAGACCTTTTTCTGCCTCCCCTCTTCCAGCTACTGTCTGAAGACTAGAGAGGAGAATATTAGGGGGGTGGGCAAGTGAAAGACTAGACCATTTGAAAAATGAACACAATATTTTAGCTGCAGTTCATTCATTTTTAGCTTTGCATTCTTGTTATAAAAAAGTATGCCTAGACATTTCATTCTTGCGGCCATAATCTAGGTTTAAGGTGCCATTTAGCTTCTGGCTTTCATATCTCAATTTCTAACACTGTCCCCACCCTCCACATTTCCATGGCAACCACATTTTTTGCTTAGACAAAAATTAATCCATATCTGCAATTTGTGGAAAAGAGTGATTCTCCAATGCAAAAACAGATGGTCATCATTTTTAGCACCAATATTTGCATAAAAATGTAAATCAGTCAGACTGTTATTGTTTACTGCCAAGGGCAATTTATAATGTAAATCAAAAAACAAACACAAGAATAAGATAAATCATTCAATTTTTCAGAACTGCAAATTATCAAAAATTAAAGTTATAAAGTTCTCCGATTATTTACATTTTAAAAATACCCTTGACAGGCAACAGAGTTTTGAGTCAAAAAGGTTCAGCATAACTTTCTCATTGCTAGAACATATAAGGCTACTCTGAAAGTAGCTTTATATGTTCCTCATTTACCCAGCTTTGGGAATGCAGTGCAAGGGCTCTGTATTGTGCTGGAGCCCTCATGTCTCCTTCCCAAAGCTTGGCAGAATCCCAGTGTCCTGGCACTGTCTTCCCAAAGCCCAGTAAGCATGGTGGCACCTTCCTTACCAGCTTCCAGCAAGGCACCTCCTCACTTACTAGGTCCTAAGACAATCTCAAGACCCTCCTGTGACTTTCCCAGACTCCAGTAAGCAGTCCTCCACCTGCAGGAGGGTGGTTCCAGGGGTTCCTGACTTTGTGCCGTCATGAAAGTGGTGGGCCTATACCTGTACCTATAAAATCTAGCCTCTCAAATCCCAAGTGCAAACTACTAGACACTAGTAATCTAAAGAGATACTGCACATCAAGTAACCTGAAAACTGAAAGAATGAAGACAGAATAAAAAGAAAGCTGGAAGGCTGCAATCCTGTGTCCAGCACAACACTTTCATCTACTTGAAATGATTGGTTTTTCTTCATGTAACATGTTCAGTTTTGTTTTCATACTTGAGCAGACCTTGTCACACAAACCTTGCCCATGTATGAAAGGATCCCTACTCACTCATATCTTAGTAGGGGGGTTATTTTACAGTAATTAGCATTAATCATTTGAATTCCCCAGATCTGATAATGTAGCAGTTATTTCTATGTTATTTTGCAACAGTTTCTGAATTAGCCACAAAACTCCTAGCAATATTCAACGTAATACATGAGAACTAAGGTTGGCATGGGAAGAAAGGTAATACCATATACTACTTAGAGCTGTGTAAGCAGAACTAATATAAAGAACTATGGAAACACTGAACACAGACTAAGGTAAACATATCTGACATATTTATTAACATATTTATTAATAAAGTGAATGATTTAGTCATATTGGTGGCAAGATCAGGCAGAATGAGCAGTTTAGGATGCAGCTGATTCCTGGCTAAGCCAGCATTAAGTCTTCAACTCCAGCTCAAGAAAAACACACCAGCATAATTTGCTCATCCTGGCTCAGTCCAGCTTAGTGTAAGGCCCCAAAAGGTGTTCCAGGAGTGTAGCGATACCAGAAAGGAGGTGCTTAGGCTGGATCTGAAGCCTGTTCAGCTACGTCATGTAACCCAGCCTATAACACAATTCTAAAGGCTTGTTTTCCATCCACCACGCTTAGGCACAGCAGGGGGTTGGATCTGGTGCAGATTAACTTATACAAACTTACTCTGCACAAGGTTACTCCCTAAGTTACAGGTGCCTAAACAATACATCAAAGAAGGTACAACTCACCTCTCAGAGTCATCAAGAATTATATTTCAGAACTAAATAGTTTTGCTGAATGGCATGACAGAATGAACATACAAGGAGCACAGATCTGAACAGGTTTTAAATAGTAATGCTGTTTTACCTATAGTTAATCTTGGAGGAGACTTTGCATCCTCAGATTCTTCTGATGAGTGAGCCAAAAAGTCATGAAGCTTCTGCACCAATGTAGTCAACTTGCTTTCACTGTTTAAAAAAAAATGCACCATTTGAATGTTTGCCTTTTTGTAAATATTGTCAGTGTGTAGCAAGGTCTATTTCCATTATGACATGCAATCTCAAACTCTCTCAAAAATAGCAGTGTCCAGTTTTCGAGACATCTCTTGGGTTAAGAAACAAATATAAGCCTCAAGTGAAAGGGGGAGTGAAGGATGGGGGGGAGAAACAAACTCATTCTGTTCTCCTGTCTTCCAAGGTCTACACACTTGACTGCTATGCATGTTCTATCTACCTCCTTGGAATGTTCTATGCCCCAACATCTGAGAAGCCTAATGACATTCTCGTCAAACCATTTCAGGGTCAGGACTAGGCCTGGGTGATGTAGCAACTTATCGCCCAGGATCAATATGAGGAACAGACCACAATGAAAGCTTCACTCAACAATATATCACTGGCGAAACTGCCGCTGCTCCTAAGACCCTCTGCTGTTGGCTAATGTAGCCTGGTCCAACTTCAGGGAGAAAGGTGCAGAGTAGCCTGCTAACCCTGCACAAGCCAAGGCAACCTCAGAAAGGAGCCCTGAGACAGGGACATCAGGGCTGGCTCAGGAGGTGAGCTGCAGGCTGGAGTCAACTGCATTAGCCCCAGCCCACCAGACGTTTGGGTGAAAGTGCCTCAGCTCCCGCAATGAGAGCTAAAGCAGTTTCACCCCAAACACGATGTCTGGCTGATGATACATTGCAATGTTGAAAACCTAACATTGCCCAGCCCTAGTCAGGACCAGTGTTAGAAACTCAAATATATGAGCTAGGTGCCAAATGGCTCCTTAAACCAGGGTTACTTTCACCAAAATGTAATGTCTAGTTGCCATTTTGGAGCCAGAAGGCTCAAAAGTTGTATCTTTCCATTCAACCTTTTGGTTCCTGAAATTCATTCTGATTGTACAGATAAAATATCATGGATAGAATTCCAAAAATGTGTTGGTCTGTGGAAACCGGCAAAATCCAAGGATCCCAAGGCATGAACCTCCAGATAGTGGAGACATCAGGTACCATCCTGGTGCCCAGGCATCTTTAATTGGTCACAAGTGGCTGATAGCCATGTGCAAAATGCACTTGGTGCCTGGTTAATTTCCAAAGCTGGTCAGGACTAATTCTGACAAGTTAAATCAACAAAGAACAGTTCCATCCATGGACACTCCAAAAAGTATTCAACAAAATTTAACAAATGTACCCCTTTTGCATGCAGTGTCTGCAAATATGAGCATATAACTGGGATGTGAAATTTCTCTGTGTGCAGAGCCCACCACATGGATCAAGAGCTTTAAAATACAGCTTCTCCTACATTATCATGCCAATAATAATAATAATAATAATAATATTTATATCCCGCCCTCCCCAGCCAAAGCCAGGCTCAGAGCGGCTAACAACAGTAAAATAATACAGCATTCTAAAATCAATTCATTATAAAATCAGTTCAAATCAAATTGATGGCAACCATTGGACTAGAGTTCTGTGAAGAATTACCAAAGGAGGGGGTCAGGCTGTGCCTTGGCCAAAGGCCTGGTGGAACAGCTCGGTCTTGCAGGCCCTGCGGAAAGATGTCAAATCCCGCAGGACCCTAGTCTCTTGTGACAGAGCGTTCTACCAGATTGGAGCCACAGCCGGAAAAGCCCTGGCTCTGGTTGAGACCAGCCTAACCTCTCTGTAGCCTGGGACCTCCAAGGTGTTTTTGTTTGAAGACCATAAGGTCCTCCGTGGGACATACCAGGAGAGGCGTTCCCGAAGGTACAAGGGTCCTAGGCCGTATAGGGCTTTAAAAGTTAAAACCAGCACCTTGAACCTGATCCTGTACTCCACCGGGAGCCAGTGCAGCTGGTAGATAACTCCTCTTCCAAGAATCATCTAGCTGAGGATGAAACACAATCTTAACATTTTTCTCAAAATATAACATACGAGAACCACTCTAATCAGCACAGTAAATAACAACAAAAACAACAACAACAACAACAACAACTTGAATCCTGCCCTCCCCAGCCAACGCCAGGCTCATAAAAACAACACAATATGTATAAAAACAGACATCAATTAATTAAAATACAAGTTAAAATCTTGTGGTGGCAATTATCAGGTTGGAATTGAGAGTGGTTAATATTTGCCAGGACCAACTGTTTCCACTGAGCATACAAGGACCTGTGACCGGGTTGGGGGCCTCCTTCAGGTTTATTTTATACAAAGGAAAATAAGTCAAACTGCATCCTGCCCAAAGGCCTGGGGGAACAGCTCCGTGTTGCAGGCCCTTAAGAAAGATGTTGAATCACGCAGGGCCCTAGTCTCTTGTGGGAGAGCGTTCCACCAGGCTGGGCAACGGCCGAAAAGGCCCTGGCTCTGGTCGATGCCAGTCTAATTTCCCTGGGGACCGGGATCTTCAAAGTGTTGTTCTTAGCAGACCGTAAGGTCCCCCGTGGGGCATACCAGAAGATGCAGTCCCGTAGGTATGAGGGTCCTAGGCCGTATAGGGCTTTAAAGGTTAAAACCAGCACCTTAAACCTGATCCTGTACTCCACCGGGAGCCAGAGCAGTTGCTACAGCACTGGGTGAATGTGATCCCATGGCAGAGACCCCGTAAGGAGTGTCACCATGGCATTCTGCACCCGCTGGAACTTCTGGGTCAGCTTCAAGGGCAGCCCCCATAAAGTGAGTTACAATAATCAAGCCTGGAGGTGACCATTGCATGGATCACAGTGGCAAGGTCAGGGCAAAAGAGGTAAGGCACCAACTGCTTAGCTTGGCAGAGATGAAAAAATGCCGCCTTTGTTGTAGCTGTAACCTGCACCTCCATAGAAAGGGAGGCATCAAAGATTACACCCAAACTCTTGACGGAAGGCGCTGGCACTAATTGCGCAACCGCAAGGGATGGGAGTTGGTCCCCCCAACCCCATATCATTCCAAACCACCAAAGGACCTCTGTCTTCGAAGGATTTAACTTCAACCAGCTCCCACGTAACCATCCAACCACAGCTTCCAAACATCTAATCAGTGTGTCTGGGGCTGAGCAGGGATGGCCTTCCATCAACAGGTAGAGCTGGGTGTCATCAGTATACTGATGGCAACCCAAACCAAAATTCCGGACAAGCTGGGCGAGGGAGCACATAAAGATGTTGAAGAGCATTGGGGAGAGAATTGCATGCTGCAGTACTACACACACCAAGGAGTAGTGCGACAACAGCTTCCCCCCCCCCTCCGTGCCACCCTCAGTCCCCAACCAGAGAGGAATGAGCACAGCCATTGAAGGTCTGTGCCCCGAATCCCCATGTCGGTGAGGGGGTGATCTAGAAGTTCATGGTTGACTATGTCAAAGGATGCTGACGTATCTTAAAGAATCAACAGCCCCGACCTGCCTCAATCCAGCTGCCTACGGAAGTCATCTGTTAGGGTGGCCAGAGCCGTCTTGGTCCAATGACCAGAGCAAAAACTGGACTGGAATGGATCCAAAGCAGATTTTTCATCCAGAAATCCGCCAAGCTGTCAGCAACTGATCTCTCAACCACCTTACCCAGGAACAAAAGATTCAAAACTAGGTGGTAATTGGATAGATCTAAAGGATCTAATGATGTTTATTTAAGAGCAAACACACCACTGCCTCCTTCAATTCCCCAGGGAATGTCCCAGAGCCAAGGGACAAATTGATGATCTCACCCGGGGGGCCCCGCACCTCGTCTGGACATGCTCTAATCAGCCAGGACAGACACGGATCAACAGGTGGTGGGCTTTCTGGCACAGAGGAGTTTGTCCACCTCGGCCGGGAATATCCGGTTGAAGTGGTCCAATAGTGGACCCGAGGACACTCGAGGAGCCTCCAGTTCCGTTATTGTATCCAAATTGGCAGGGAGGTCAGGGTGGAGCGTCAGGACTTTTTCCGCAAAAAAGCTTGCAAATGCCTAACAGCTATGCGCTTGATTCATATTTAAATTGGCTTTAGTATAATTAGAGACCTAATTATACTAAAAAGTTGCGCCAGGCGAGAGCTAGCAGGTGCAATGGAGGCTGAGAAGTAGGACTTCTTAGCAGCCTTCACTGCCATCTCATAGGTTTTCATAAACCCTATAAGATGTTCTTGAGGCTCAGTTGCGGGCATCCTGCCATACTCGCTCTAGCCGTCTGAGGTCCCGCTTCATTTTCCGGAGCTCCTCGATAAACCAGGGGGGCCAGAGGGCGTCTAGATGCGATCTCATTGATGGCCACCAAGAGCCGGGTATTCCAAACTTCAACAAGCTCAATCAATGAGTCGCCAGGGGGAGCAGGATCCCACAGGGCCTGATGGAATCTATCAGGATCCATCAGCCTTTGCAGGCGAGCCCAAATAGGATCGCCACCTAAGCAGGGTAGGAGCGGGAAGTCAATCCTGGCTTTCAGAGCATAGTGATCAGACCATGGCAGCTCCATAGTGGGGGATGTGATCACATCTACGCCTGCACCGAAGATCAGGCCCAGCGTGTGACCTGCTTTATGTGTGGGGCCCGAAACAAATGGAGAGAGCCCTAGTGTCGCCGTGGAAGACACCAGATCCAGAGCCTGTAAGGAAGGGGCGGCATCCGCATGTACGTTGAAGTCCCCCAATACCAACAGACTGGGGAACTCCAAGGCCCAGGCGGTCACCACCTCTAGCAGGTCTGACAGGGTGGCTGCTGGTACACTAGGTGGCCAGTACACCAGCAAGACAGCCAAGTTCTCCTCAGAACCCTACACCAGGCTAACACATTCAATGCCGGGGATCAACGACAATGATAGAGGCCTGAAAGAACAATCTTCCCGGATTAACAATATCAAACCACCCCACCCCCCAACCCACAGTCCGCAACTGGTGGATAGAGAAACCTGGGGGCGCCATCTCTCGTAAGGTAAGTGTTTCTCCTTTGCGCACCCAGGTCTCCATTACACAAGCCAGGTCAACCCCCTGCGAGGTAAAGAAATCTCAAGGGTGGCAGTTTTGTTGCCTATAGACCTGGCATTGCACACCACCAGTGATGGAAGCGGGGGGTCCTTGCTCACCCTACCTTCGTCCCTGGGGATGGGGCGCAGGTAGAAAGGGGTACAAGCATATACATATCTCATACCCCTTTGCCTACAAGATCTGCCCCCACCGCCATACCTCCCTTGCCCTTCCATGGTAGTAATTCCAAGCCCCATTATTGCCTCCTTTGATAACATTGGTGTTATTATTAGAGCCTTATAAGCTGTGGTGGTGAGTATGGGGCCCACCCCCAGGCCCAAGGTGGAGAATGGGCTTCAAGGGGGAGCGGTCCTCCCCAATACTCACAGGCAGAGCAGCAGCAGCTCAAATCTTTCTTCAACCTATCTATTTTGGGAATTTAATTTTGCTTGTTACTTTGTCTCTATGATGGTGATTGGCCAATATAGAGCAAAAAGAAAGCAGAGACACTGGAAAGAAGAAAAAGCAACTCAGTACCCAGGTTCTAGATATCCCCCGATTTAATCTCTGCTGGTTGTCAAAAGGAAGAGCCTATGGAAACATTTTAAAGCATTCTGTCTATAGATAACAAAATAAAAACATGAAAAAGGTATGGCAAAGAGATGTAAAGCCTGCTGGTAAGGAAGGAACACCAGTGTAAATAATAATCTATTTACTTCCTCGTATTCTGGTTTCACTTAAGGTCACACCTGTGCTGGGGATAGTAGTAGCCGTCTTAATGATCTGATACCCTCTCAATGGATGTCCAAAAACCGCACCCAAATTCAAGTAATTAGAATATCTGTAAGGTTCAGGAAAACATTCTGAGGTTGACTGATTATGTGTTTGACCTCAAAGCACTGCTGGAAGGACCACAAGGCAAGGGGCATTGCTGAAAGCACCAAACAATGAAGTCACCAGGCTTTGACCTGTGCCATGATATCCCCTTCCTGTACCATGTACATGATAGGAAGGTGATGAAGCTTCAGACTCTGCTGCAGGAAGCCCAAGTGGGTGGTTGGGTGGGCAGCCAGACAGGATAATCTAACAGACAAACCCATCTACTTCCCCTG
The DNA here is from genome assembly GCF_964106915.1 of Podarcis gaigeae. Taxonomy (NCBI): domain Eukaryota; kingdom Metazoa; phylum Chordata; class Lepidosauria; order Squamata; family Lacertidae; genus Podarcis; species Podarcis gaigeae. Next base: position 21,816,165 of record NC_139691.1, on the reverse strand, counting down.
TAACAAAAAGGGTAAACTGGGTTACAGATAAGAGCAAACAAAAAGATTGGAAGCTGAAGCAATTTCCTGAGAAGTAGAGCCTACCTACTATGAGCTTTTTGTGCAGCAAAGGTGAGCTGAGGGGGTGGGATAAGGGAAATGATAATTTATAAAGTTAGATATGATGTGGAGCAAGTGGGTGGCTGGAGACATTTTTACTCCAAGTTTACTCCAAGCAGTTCTAGATTTTAGAGCCACCTGTCATTCTTTAATGACAGGAACACTTCCAAGAGAACTGCACCAAGCTAACCTCACTTAGAGGCCCATGAAGCAACACAGTGCAAGAGGGCATGCCTATATTACATAGCTCCAGTGTTCGAAATTCCCTGAATGCCAGGGGCATTTCGCACCCGACAACCATCCAATCATGACTTAGTTGAGATTTCTCATACCCTGACTGGCTCCTGACTTTTCCACCATCTAGCTGGCTGGGACGTCTCTCTGGAACAAATCAGTTTTCCTCTCTCCCACCCCCAGAGAGGATGAGCATGTCCAAGCACAGGGCATGAAGGGGCCCACCACTATCATAGGGATGCAGACAGAGAAAGAATGAGACAGAGAAGTAGCATTTGTGGGGAGGGGGAGAGTTGTTTCCAGCCCTGATCTGGCGCCTGCTTTTTTCTCAGAAGTTCAATGGGGCATCCCCCAAGTAAAACATGCATGGATTGGGGACCTGAATGGCTAAAACCATTTGTGTGTGTAATTGTTAAGGCTAGGGTGAAAGGACACGTCACTGTTTTGTTATAAAAGTAGTAATTTTTTTAAAAGTATTTTCCCACCAAAAAGTGTGAAGCCGACAACTTTTGTCCTCTCCATTGTGTCTTTACCCTGTCATCCACGGACAGAAGGCGGGCGGGTGGACCATGCTTGGAAAATGTGCCACCACACTTGGTGAAAAGATAAAGAGAATATATTCCAGTGTTTTACTTCTTCCAAATCCCCTCACAAATCCATTCTTTTATATCTCTATTCTCCCTCCTAATTCTCCCATTTTTTTCTTTTAGGATTTGTTTAGTCGTTTAATCATGTCCGAATCTTCGTGACCCCATGGACCTTTTAGTACTATTTAGGATACATATATGTATTAAGAGTGCAATGGATATAGCAGGGAAAAATATTAATCTCCCCACTCTCCCCTATTTCTGCAGGTGTGGTGACTATTTTCATAATTCATATTGGCGAAGGAGAGGAACCGGCACTTTATTAAAATTAGTGCCAGTAGACTCCTTTAGACTCCTCCCCCTCAACCTCTTTCCGCAACGAACACAAATTATTTCACAAGCAATTGACCTAAATCCATTTACTTTTACAAATATTATTATTAAATGAGTGGTTTGCATAATTAGGTTATCCAGAAATGCTAAGTAGAACAAGAATCTCCTACTTCTTTCCAAGATGGATTTTAGGGCGAGTAGAGAACAAAAGGAGATAAAGAGGGGGAGAAGAAATCCAGTTAATAAAAACAACAAAAGTCTTTCCAGAAGGCACTTTGTAGATTTTGTGCCAAGCAGAACTGATTTGTCCAGTTGAGAGATGGTGAAGGGGAATGTTTTATATTATCTCGGGTTAAGTACTTAATTTGTTCCGGAGGTCTGTTCTTAACCTGAAACTGTTCTTAACCTGAAGCACCACTTTAGCTAATGGGGCCTCCTGCTGCTGCCGTGCCACTGGAGCACGATTTCTGTTCTCATCCTGAAGCAAAGTTCTTAACCTGAAGCGCTATTTCTGGGTTAGCAGAGTCTGCAACCTGAAGCGTATGTAACCTGAAGCGTATGTAACCTGAGGTACCACTGTATATGGATATATGGTGCGGCTTTTGGGAAGTGGAGCAGAACAAAACAGTCACCAGTTCTTCCTTGATTTAGGATGAGCCGATTTATTGAAATCAACTGTTTCTCTTCTTGGGGGCAGGGAGTGTGCTGAGGAGGGAGGAAGAGGAGGTGGAGGAGGAGGAGGAGGAAAAAGAAGAAGAAGAAGAAACCACATTTCTCAAGGCTCTGTATGCAGGCAACTCCCCATTTACGTGCATTCAAGGCATGCACAACTGCACGTGTGAATCACTGCAAAACTGGAAGTGGCACAAAAAGGGGCAAAAATGGCCCTAAGAGAGTATGACAAAGGCAAAAATGGTGCACCTATCTTTGAGACCTGCACCTATCTTTGAGACCTGTGAAGTTTGAACTAAGAGGTTTGGAGGGAGCAACTGTGGTGGAGTTTGGGTTTTTTAAAGGGTTTCCAGAGGTTCAAAGTGTGTTTGCAGGCTTTTTCAATGGTGCTCCCAATATGCGCAATTTCTCTAAAACGCATGATGCCTCAGAACATAACCCCAGTTTAAATGGGGAGGTGCCTGTACTTAAGCTCTCTCCCAGTTTTCTCTAAGCTTAATTTAAAATGGAAGGGGTTGGGGGAAGAGAAACCTTGGCAAGCAAAGGCAATCAAGGTTTTCTGTAAGGCAGAGAATTTTTTTTAATTTGTTCCACTTGTGTTTGGTATGTTAGCATGCGGGGATGACGGGGTTTTGAGACACGCGAAACGACTAAGCCTTTTCTTTGGGGGGGGTGAAGCAGCATGGGGGGGATATACAGTGGTACCTCGGGTTACAGACGCTTCAGGTTACAGACTCTGCTAACCCAGAAATAGTACCTCGGGTTAAGAACTTTCTTCAGGATGAGAACAGAAATCGCGCAGCGGCAGCGCAGCAGCAACAGGAGGCCCCATTAGCTAAAGTGGTGCTTCAGGTTAAGAACGGACCTCCAGAATGAATTAAGTTCTTAACCCGAGGTACCACTGTAGTAGAAACTCAGGTATATAAACTAATTGCCCAATGGCACCTTGAGTTACGGACACCACAACAGAATGTCTAGGTGTCATTTTATTTTTGTAATGAAACATTATTATAATCATACCTTGGTTCTCAAATGCATTGCGGCTCAAACCGCAATGCATTTGGTTCCTGAACGCCGCAAACCCAGAAGTAAGTGTTCCGGTTTGTGAACTTTCTTTGGAAGCCAAACATCTGATGTGGCTTCCAACTGAGTGCAGGAATCTCCTGCAGCCAATCAAAAGCCGTGCTTTGGTTTTCGAACATATTTGAAGTCGAACAGACTTCTGGAATGGATTCCATTTGAGAACCAAGGTACGACTGTACTATTATTATTATTAATTTCATTTATATACCACCTTATATTTCAAAGAAAAATATCAAAGTAATTTACATCACATTCAAACATCTAACAATCAAGACTAAAACAAATTCAAGCTTCAAGAAAAATATTTCAGATCATTCTCTAAGTGGTATTTTCTTTCCCCATATTGATTTACCTACTTAATTTATATAGCTGCCCGATAGAAGTACTCTAGGAAGCTCACTGGGTGATCTGGGGCCAGTCACAGCCTCTTAACCAACTTCACAAAGTGGTTGTACGGATTAACTGAGGAGGAGGCTAACCTGTGTACTCCTTGGAGAAAAAGATGGGATATAAATGCAGTAAATAAGCGCTTCTGCTTACCTGCATAGGAAGCCTGGGGCCAGCCAGAGATATCAGTCACCACGCAGAGATCTCCACATGGTCGGAACTGGACCCGCACCAGTTGTTGGTCCAATTGAGGATTTCTTACACTGTAGAATAGTCATCTAGGCCTCTCTTCAAACTATTACAGTGGTACCTCGGGTTACATACGCTTCAGGTTACATACGCTTCAGGTTACAGACTCCGCTAACCCAGAAATAGTGCTTCAGGTTAAGAACTTTGCTTCAGGATGAGAACAGAAATCGTGCTCCAGCAGCGCGGCAGCAGCAGGAGGCCCCATTAGCTAAAGTGGTGCTTCAGGTTAAGAACAGTTTCAGGTTAAGTACGGACCTCTGGAACGAATTAAGTACTTAACCCGAGGTACCACTGTATATAACTCCTTCTAAACAATATGTATTTTGGGCTCTCTAACAGCCGGAAGATAGGGCAGGATGCAAAGTTACAAATAAATAATTAAGTTGGTTTCTTTACAGGAATAGTATTCTTTTGTTTTACCATGTTTCTACCAAAGTCCATTAAAAATTGAAGATACAGTGGTGCCCCGCAAGACGAACGCCTCGCAAGACGAAAAACCCGCTAGACGAAAGGGTTTTCCGTTTTTGGAGGCGCTTCACTAAACGAATTTCTCTATGGGGTTGCTTCGCAAGACGAAAAAATCTTGCGAGTTCCCGCGTTTTTTTCTGCTTTTTTCCGCCCTTTCCCTAAGCGCTAAGCCGCTTATCAGCTGTTCCGCTGATAAGCCGCTTCTCAGCTGATCGCTAAAAGCCGCTAGACCGCTAATAGCGCTAATCCGCTAAGCTGTCAATGGGCTTGCTTCGCAAGACGAAAAAACCGCTAGACGAAGAAAATCACGGAACGGATTAATTTCGTCTTGCGAGGCACCACTGTACTAATAACACACAAGAAGATTACTGCACTCTTCTTCAAAACATTGACCATACATGTTATAAGAACTATGTAATTTCCATTATTAGCAATTATGAAATTCAAGACCTTGTGGGAACAGATTCCTAATAAAAACTTGCAGGCAAATATTTATTTCTAATGTATGGTAGGACATCAGCTTCCCTTACCTTTGCACCTGCTGGCCCTATCATCTCAATTCAGTTCATTTTCCACTTGTTTATGTGAGCTACATCCCATCCCAAACCAGCAATCAACTTCCAAGTGTGCCTTGTTTGACTCCTTTTCTTCCTTTCCAAAGCTTGTCTACCATTCTTTTTCCACACAGTACAGCAACTTTACCAAAGGAACACATTTGTGTCTGCCACAAACCCCTATAACAGCTCAGTCTATTTCCAGACCTTTCAACACTATCACAAAAACCCCTAGTGGATTACAACCAGGGTGTATTTGATTTAAATCAAATCAATTTAAACCACGACTTAAATCACTACAGTGGTACCTTGGGATGCAAACGGGATCCGTTCCAGACCCCATTCTCATCCTGAATGGAACGTAAGACGCGATGGCGCATCTGCCTGTGTTGCGTTTTGCCGCTTCCGCGCATGCGTGTGATGTCATTTTGAGTGTCTGCGCATGCGCAAGCGGCAAAACCCGGAAGTAACATGCTCCGTTACTTCCGGGTTGCCACTGAGTACAATCCAAAAGCGCTCAACCTGAAGCACATTCAACCCGAGGTATGACTGTAGTTAGCAAGACTTGATTTAAATCACTGGTCAGTAAGACTTGATTTAAATCATATTTTTTTACAGAAAGACTCATTCTTGCTGGCATAATCTTAATATTTACAACCATATGAAGGTTTCATTTTTGGAAGAATAAATTTTCAGAGTAGGTTTTAATAATAACAAAAATGGTTATACTATTAGAAATACACAGATAATTATGAAATTATTGTGAGGTTTAATAAGTTAACTGTTAGTATTTGGACAACTTTTCTGCTGTACTTTATTGGAAGAAGAAAAAGAATCATTTCCTTAATAACAATTTAAACCATTTATTTAATTAAAGCAATAACATTATAGCGTATGTATCCATGTTTGTTAACTGATGTGGTTAAACATTTTTTAATTAAAAAAAACTAAGTCTGAGTTTTAGCACACATGAAAAACTTAAAACAAATTCATATTTCCTGATGAAAAGCCTTTGGACTATAATGTAACTTAAATAGAAAACTATCCTTAGAAAGATTTTTTCTCCAGAAGCATTTTATTTTAAAAATCTGATTTAAATAAAAAAAAACCTTTTTAAAAAATCATTGATTACAATGATTACAATATAGATAAGGGTGGTCCAACATGCAAACCACAGTTTTTAGCGGCCCTCCATCTCCCCACCCTCTAACTCCACCCGGGGCAGCATGAATAAGGCCGGTGGAGAGCGTGTGCCACAGCCAAAGGCGCAAGCTACTGCTGCTGCTGCTGTTCCTCCACCACTGCTAGAGATTGTTGGAGCTGCCAGGCTGTGCTCTTGGGCCAGCTTGGAGCCTGGCAGAATCCCTAGGCTGCCAGGGCTCCAGAGCAACACAACCTCCCAGGGAGCAGGTGATTTGAGTGCAGACAGTTCCACGACACTAGGAACTGCTGCAGTGGGAGCCATCCTCGCTTGGAGTTCGACTTAGCTGGGCTGCAGAGATATAAGCCACCAAGCACCCCCAGGGCTGGGCTTCAGACGGCCAGGGCTCATTGAGCTGGGTGCTTTGGGTGGTCCCTTTGGATGCACAGCCGTCTCTGAAAGGTTTGTGGGGAGCCTGCGGGGGGAGGGGGAGCCTGGGGCACCAGATACCATGGGCTGCCTCCCTCCCTGTACCAGATTTGATCTTCCAACTTTGGCGCCCAGTTGGTGGTTTGGGGCAGGCATGGCAGCCTCTGGCCCAGGGACTTTGGGGGAGTGTGCACCCCCAAAAACCTTCACCAATGGCAGGCAGGCAAGATGGTGCAAGCTTACTGCCTAGGCACTGAGGTTGCCATGCCTCTATCTTAGCAGCAGCCACCACCACCACCACTGCTAACAATTCTTCTGGAATTCTTTGTCAGGCAGACTGCTGTAGTTTTCAAGGGGAGTATTTTATAGGTAGGCTGCAAAATCATGAAGTGGGAGAGAATGGAATTTTGGTACAGATAAGAAGTGCAAGTGTAGGTGTGTGAACATGTTTCAATACAGAAGAACTCAGTTTCTTTTCTTTTTTTTACAATGCAGATAAGTCTGAGCTTTAGGATTCACCAATCGGTGTGGAAGAGAAAAGAAATTATATATTTATACAGTGGTACCTCGGGTTAAGTACTTAATTCATTCCGGAGGTCCGTACCTAACCTGAAACTGTTCTTAACCTGAAGCACCACTTTAGCTAATGGGGCCTCCTGCTGCTGTCACGCCGCTGGAGCACGATTTCTGTTCTCATCCTGAAGCAAAGTTCTTAACCTGAAGCACTATTTCTGGGTTAGCGGAGTCTGTAACCTGAAGCGTATGTAACCCGAGGTACCATTGTACACTCTCTCTCAACTGTGAATGCTATAATTTATGATAGGGAAATATAATTCCATGTGCAGCTAACTTGTAATGGTCACATTGTGAAATACTTAGCACTACATACAAGCCGCAAAAACTACATCACACACTTTGTACATATGAAGCATTGCACATATTTACACTCTGAATAATTTGTTATTGAACAAGAATTTACATACCAGCCATCTATCATCAATTGTGATACAACAGAAAGAAGCTTACAAAGAACTATACTGCAAGGTTAAGAGGCAATGGAAATAAGAGTTCCAAAGAAAGCAACAAGACATGACGTAATTCACACAATTAGCAATTATGTTAACCATTTTTCCCAGAGTAAATAGCCATGCAGTAGGAGGGAGATCCAATTCAGGTCTGCAGCAGGGTACCCCACCCTCCACCAGGGTCCAGATCCAGATCCGCCCTCCTTGCCTCCCCATTACTCTAGAAATAAGCTGGAAAAAGAAGGAGAGGTTACTCTCTTAGTAAGCTGTTGCTTCTTTGGTTTGTTGCTTGCATTTACTGTATTGTTTCATTTTATTATTTCATGTTATTATGCTTACTGTAATAGTCATCTTACTATTCTGCTGGGGACATAAAGTTTATATACAATGTGTGAAATATATACTTACATAATTTGCAAATTAATAAAATTTAGAAACCAATGTTTTACAATACAGTATAAACAAAGCACAAGCACTAGTTCAAAACAAGCACACAGGTAAGATAACCAATAGTCAACCTAGCATGTACATGTGATGAATCATCAGCATTTTAAAGAGCAATGTACATTTATTCACATACCCATTTCAGATCCCATTTCCAAGCAACCTCTTAATAACTTATTCAAAATGTTTCCATGACATAGATAATGTGCTCTACTATGAATTATTATGCTCGGAAGGGAAAATAACATCTCTCATATGAACCAATATATGAAGCAATATATCACATTAGCTAAAAAACAGGGCAACAAATCTGGTATGCTTTCCATGCAAACAATTGGTCACAGAGCACACTTGTGGTGGTTAATAATTGCTATTATGTATAGGTGTGTTTTTGTGTGTGAGTACTCTCTCTCTACTGCACATGTAGGTAACTATGATTTCTTCCAACTTTTGCACAATGGCACTTACCACCAGGTAGGCAACATGGAACTACAGCCCCACCCTCTCTGTTACCCTTCCAAAGATGCCAGGACTGCAATCTTAGACTCCTCCAGATGTTGTTCAGCTGCAACTTCTAGCATCCCTGAGTACTGACCACGTGTTGAGGAACGTCTGTAACTCAGTAGTAAGGCAGTTGCCTTACATAGAGAAAGCCCGCCGCCCAAGCCGCTCCAGGTACAACTGGGCAAGATTCTTGCCCAAAACAATGGGCAGCTGCTGCCAATCCACACAGAGACAACACCGGGCTAGACGACCCTCCCCACAACTCAGTACAAAGCAGTTCCCTAAGCATGGACGTGGTCTGTAGCTGGGTGGCAGAACAAAAGTGCCCAAATTCAACCCTCGACATCTTACCCTAATCTGAAGCTCCGGAGGGCTGCTGGTGCAGTCAATGTTGCGCTACCGTGCACCGGTAGAACAGCACGAGGCGGCTTCCTAGCATAGCTGTCAACCTTTCCCTTTTCTTGCGAGGAATCCTATTCGGAATAAGGGAACTTCCCCTTTAAAAAAGGGAAACGTTGACAGCTATGCTTCCTAGGCGATACCCCTATTTAAAAGGGCGCCGCAAGGTCTCTGGGAAAACGTTTGCAGAGGCCGCCGATCAACATCAACCATGCCGCCGGGCCCCCGCCAACCGAGGCCTGGTTCCGGCAAAAGACAGGCCGCTCAGGAGTCCTATGAGCAGCGCGCGCGGTTGGGTGGGCGTGGAAGGGGACCCGCAACTCTGATCAGTGACCGGCAAAAGGGGGGGTGGCAGGGAAGGGAGGGGACGGGTGGCAGGATCTGCGCAGGGAGCCCCGCCCCTTTCCTCTGCAGTGGCCCCGCCCACTCGCCCGCCAGGGGAAGAAAACGGCCTCTCAGGAGGGGGCGCAGTGGAGGGGGGAGGGGGGACGTTCGCCTCACACTGGGCATGCGCAGGCGGGAAGGGAGACACCCGGCCCTCCCCAACCTCCCTCCCTCCCCCACCCCGAGCTGCCGCTGATAAAATGACCTCGAAGAAATGGCGGGAGGAGCCGGCGGGAGGGGGGTGTTGTCTAATCTGTCCTCCGCGCCCTCTCGGCAGGCCACGCGGGTGAGGCAGAGAGGGCGATCGCCCCTCAGCTCCGGCTCCTCCCCCACCCCCCCACGCCTTCCCATTCCTCACCGCCCGCCATGGCCGGGAGAGTAGCGAGGCGCCGCCGCGTACCTCACGGGCTCCGCAGTCATCTCTCCCCAGCTCTTGTCACTTTCGTTCAGGCCTGTGGGAGGCGAGCTTCAAGCTCTGGTGGGAAACAAAGCGACTGGCGCGGCCATCCCCATCGCTGCTGTCGCCATCTTGTCGGCGAGTGTGAGACCAGCCTCCTACCGCCTTCCCTCGCCCACTCCGATGCGCCTGATAGGTTCCCGGAGGCCCGCTTCTTTTTTTTTCATTGGACGAGGCAGAGCTCAGTCTGTTGCTAGGGTCGTTTGCGTCATCCCGGCATCGTCGCCACTCCGGATTGGCCCCAGCAGGAGCTGCCGTCATTCAAACCTGCGCATGACGTCATGGCGCGGGACGTTAGGCTGCCTCGCTCGCGCTCTGCGCTTGTGTAGCTTCAGCTCTCCAGCGTTGTCGGAGAAGGATGAGTTGAGCTTTTGACTCTGCGGCCGCACTGTCACCTGCTCTTTCCTCATCCCAAGTGAAGGTCAGCCGATTCATTTTGACCTCGCCAGAAACTTGCTTTCCTACAATACGTAGGGCCGTGGTTGTAGCCTTTTTGCAATTTTCCTTTATTGTACCGTTTAATATTCTGTGCAATAACATTAAGAAAAATAAAAACAGTCGAACACTGCCCATAACTACCCTATAGTGGCTCTTTTGTGAGAGATAATCCAGCTAGAGTTTTTTAGGTTTTTCAGATCTCATTTTTGTTTATTGCAGAAACTGTTTCCCTACAACATGTAGCTACAGTTGCTTCTGTGTGTTTGGAATTTTCATTTATTCATTCTATAATTGTACAATAAATTTTAGAGAGGAAATAAAAGTCCAGCACTGTCCATAACTACCCCATAGTGGCTCTTCTGTATGAGAGATAATCCAGCATTACAGGTATTAAACATCATTTTTTCGCATATAAGATATTATTTTAACTGAGGGTAGGTAAGGATTTTTCATTGCTGAGTACAGTATATAAAACTTATGCTAATGGATTCAGAATCAGGGTTTTCTGCTAAATATGTTTCTTTTCTTTGGCATTTATTTTATCCATTATTCATAAATATTTAACATACAATGCTTCTCAAACCAAATTATCATACAATTGATATGATCAGTTTAAACAAAAATGAATTTAAATTTGGTGATTACAAATACAAGAAGAAACAGCAGGAAAACTATGGCCATTGCTTCTAACCAGTCAGCAATGATAGCACTGAAACCATTTTCCTTCAAAAGGGAATAATAATAATAATAATAATAATTTATTATTTGTACCCTGCCCATCTGGCTGGGTTTCCCCAGCCACTCTGGGCGGCTTCCATAGAAACCAAAAATACACTAAAATATCACACATTAAAAACTTCCCTGAACAGGGCTGCCTTAAGATGTCTTCTGAATGTCAGGTAGTTATTTAGGCTTTGACATCTGGTGGGAGGGCGTTCCACAGGGCAGGCGCCACTACCGAGAAGGCCCTCTGCCTGGTTCCCTGTAACTTGGCCTCTTGCAGTGAGGGAACCGCCAGAAGGCCCTCGGCGCTGGACCCCAGCGTCCAGGCAGAACGATGGGGGTGGAGACGCTCCTTCAGGTATACTGGGCCGAGGCCGTTTAGGGCTTTAAAGGTCAACACCAGCACTTTGAATTGTGCTCGGAAACGTACTGGGAGCCAATGTAGGTCTTTCAAGACCGGTGTTACGTGGACTCGGTGGCCGCCCCCAGTCACCAGTCTAGCTGCCGCATTGTAGATTAGTTGTAGTTTCCAAGTCACCTTCAAAGGTAGCCCCACATAGAGTGCATTGCAGTAGTCCAAGCGGGAGATAACTAGAGCATGCACCACTCTCGCGAGACAGGAAATGAAATTTTGTTTGTCAATAGTGTTGTGAGTTTTGGATGTTAGCCTCCATGATGCCTGAGACCCTTGTAATTTCTGGGGTCCTGGATCCAGCAAAGATTAAAATGTAAGGGATGGATTCCATTGTTTTTCAGGTAGTTTATTTGTGAGTTAATAGCTCTAAGTACTGTTGTTAGTATAACAAAAGAAGAGCAAATGGATGGGGCCCTTCCCTCACCTGGCTGGTAGACAAAAGCCTAAGTGTGTGACAGCTGAGAGCAGGGTAAAAGCAGAAGCTGGCTGTTTGAATACAAGCCTGTGACAATAATAATAATAATAATAATAATAATAATAATAATAATAATAATACATTTTTATTTATATCCCGCCCTCCCCAGCCAAGACCGGGCTCAGGGCAGCTAACAACCATTAATAAAAACAAGTTGGTTAAAATACAATTTAAAAAAAGATTAAAATACAACATTAAAACATTAGGATGCAGCCTCTTCACAGGAGGAGAAAGGAAAAAGAAAGAGGGGGAGGGAATCAAACTGATTCTAAGCCAAAGGCCAGATGGAACAACTATGTCTTACAGGCCCTGCAGAAAGAAATCATATCCCGCAGGGCCCTGGTTTCATGAGACAGAGCGTTCCACCAGGCCAGAGCCAGTGTTGAGAAGGCCCTGGCTCTGGTTGAGGCTAATCTAACTTCCTTAGGGCCCGGAACCTCTAGGGTGTTGCTATTTATGGACCTTAAGGTCCTCCGTGGGGCATACCAGGAGAGGCGGTCCCGTAGGTACAAGGGTCCTAAGCAGTAAAGGGCTTTAAAGGTCAAAACCAGCACCTTAAATCTGACCCTGTACTCCACTGGGAGCCAGTGCAGCTGGAAAAGCACTGGGTGAATATGCTCCCATGGCAGAGACCCCGTGAGGAGCCTCGCTGCAGCATTCTGTACCCGCTGGAGTTTCTGGGACAGCTTCAAGGGCAGCCCCACTTAGAGCGAATTACAGTAGTCAAGCCTGGAGGTGACCGTCACATGGATCACTGTGGCCAGGTCGGGGCGGGAAAGGTAAGGGACCAACTGCTTGATGCAGCAAAGGTGGAAAAATGTTGCCTTGGCTGTTGTGGTAACCTGCGCCTCCATGGAAAGGGAGGCATCTAGGATTACACCCAAACTCTTAACGGAAGGCTCTGGCACTAATTGGGGCCCCGCAAGAGAAAGGAGTTGGTCCCTCATCCCCGTACCATCCCAACCCAGCCAGAGGACCTCTGTCTTCGAAGGATTTAGTTTCAATCGGCTCCCACGAAACCATCCAGCCTCACCTTCCAATCATCTGGTCAGTGTGTCCGGGATCGAGTTGGTATGGCCATCCATCAGCAGATAAAGCTGAGTGTCATCAGCATATTGGTGACAACCCAGCCCAAAGCTCCGGACAATCTGGGCAAGGGGGCGTATAAAGATGTTAAAAAGTATTGGGGAGAGGATTGCGCCCTCGGCACTCCACACACCAAGGAGTGGCGTGACGACATCTCCCTCCCTTGTGCCACCCTCTGTCCCCGACCAGAGATGAATGAGCACAGCCATTTAGGGGCTATGCCCTGTATCCCCATGTCGGCGAGGCAGTGGTCCAAAAGATCGTGATCGACCATGTCAAAGGCTGCTGACAAATCTAAGAGAATCAGCAATCCCAACCTGCCTTAATCCAATTGTCTGCGGAGATCATCTGTTAAGGCGACCAGAGCCATCTCGGTCCCAAAACCAGGATGGAATCCTGACTCAAATGGATCTAGAGCCGATGTTTCCTCCAGAAACCTACCAAGCAGTTCAGCAACCGCTCTCTCAATTACCTTACCCAATATGGGAGATTTGAAACTGGGCAGTAAATGGACAGATCTAAAGGATCTAGTGAAGTTTTCTTTACGAGCGGACATACCATTGCTTCCTTCAGCTCCCCTGGGAATATCCAGGGGACTATGAGAAAAGCAATACATTTTGGGTTAATAATGATATGAGCCCAACCCTTCCAATGTACAGTAGGCTTCAGGTTGTACAGACACTGCAGTCTCCGCTCCCTCATTTCAAGGAGACCAAACCCTGGGAAGTTTCTGGAACCCCTGGAATTTTGTGCAACTCTGAGATTGGGGTGGTGTGCAACAATATGATCTGAAGGGGCAAGGAATGCCACAAGCTTAGAACTCCTATGAAAGGACACTGCTCCTTACTTAAATTCTCTAATTAATGTGAACCTAGGTCCTAAATTGGGATGCGGGTGGTGCTGTGGTCTAAACCACTGAGCCTAGGGCTTGCCGATCAGAAGGTCAGTGATTCGACTCCCCACAACAGGGTGAGCTCCTGTTGCTCAGTCCCAGCTCCTGCCCACCTAGCAGTTCAAAAGCACGTCAAAGTGCAAGTAGATAAATAGGTACCACTCTTGCGGGAAGGTTAAAAAAAGGTTTTAAAAAAAGGCGTTTCTGTGTAGTGCTCGGGTTCGCCAGCAGCAATTTAGTCATTCTGGCCACATGACCCGGAAGCTGTACGCCGGCTTCCTCGGCCAATAAAGCAAGATGAGCACCACAACCCCAGAGTCGTCCGCAACTGGACTTAACGGTCAGGGGTCCCTTTACCTAGGTCCTAAATTAAAATTAGCTGCAGGGGGGAAAAGTTAACCAAAACAGGGTCTCAAAAATACCAATTTTTAAAAAGAAATGTACAAGTTGAGCAGCTGTGACCAGAAAGACAACAGTGCCCACCCCAAAACTTAACCCAAACAAAATCAAAACCTTTGTCCTTAATTTTTACGACTTCTTAACAAAGCAGTGCATACTGGTATCAGTGAAAAGATACAGCAGAGGGCACAGCACTGCTGCCTATCATGGGTGGATGCAGCAGGGAAGCAGGGGATTGGAAAAAGGGTGGCCTGAGGCCCCACAGAGAGACCTGTAAGGGCTGTATTTGGTCCCTGAGCCTCACATTTCCTATCCGCGGTCTAACTCAACAACCTTAACAAACTACCATTCACAAGGGATGCTATTTCCTACTATCATTCCAGGCAGCAAAGTGTCTTCGGCTTTTGTCACTAAACTCTGACACTCTTCTTACCAGGTAGTGTAAAATGGTGTTTGTGAAAATATACAGCAGAGAGCATAGCACCACTGCCTTTCCTAGGTGGTGGATGCAACAGGGAGATAGGGTTACCATCCTGCAAGGCCACACTTGACGTCATAGTACAGAACGTGAAGTTACTCTTCTCGGATAGGCTTATGTTTTTCAAGATATTGTGGGAAAAGATCAGCTTGGCCCTATGCTTTCACTCTTACCTGTTCTATTTTAAAGCACTGAATAATCCTTCAGGAAGACCACCAGCCTCATTTTGTAGACAACAGCATGGTGCAGATTGCCTCACCAGATAAGGCTGTATGCATAAGCAACCGATGAAGCTGAGCTATAGTGAGCCAGGCTGCTGGTCCTTCTAGCTCAATATTGTCTACACTGACCGGCAGCAGCTCTCCAGGGTTTCAGCTAGTGCTCACCCAATGATGCCTGGAGATCCAGTGATTAAGCCTGGACCGTCTACATGCAAAGCGAATGCTCTGCCACTGAGCTATGGCTCCTTGCAATTAGTTCAGGTGTGGCGGAGGATGAAAAACAGAATATGAAAAATAATAAATAAATAAATAACTTTTGTCCAAAATTTACAATTTGTTGTTAGACTGGTAAACAAAAGACAAGGTTGTTAAAGTCTCAATGACACACTGGGCAATAGATATAGGTCATAATATAGATTTTAACCTCTGGGTGGAAACTCTGGAAAAGTGATTTGAAGTTCACAGCATGTTAATTCTTTGAAGGAGAACTACTTGAAAATGATTTACATATGGTATTTAACTCCAAGTAGGCTTGCTAAGGGACGCGGGTGGCGCTGTGGGTAAAAGCCTCAGCACCTAGGGCTTGCCGATCGAAAGGTCGGCGGTTCGAATCCCCGCGGCGGGGTGCACTCCCGTTGCTCGGTCCCAGCGCCTGCCAACCTAGCAGTTCGAAAGCACCCCCGGGTGCAAGTAGATAAATAGGGACCGCTTACTAGCGGGAAGGTAAACGGCGTTTCCGTGTGCAGCTCTGGCTCGCCAGAGCAGCGATGTCATGCTGGCCACGTGACCCGGAAGTGTCTCCAGACAGCGCTGGCCCCTGGCCTCTTAAGTGAGATGGGCGCACAACCCCAGAGTCAGTCAAGACTGGCCCGTACGGGCAGGGGTACCTTTACCTTTACCTTTAGGCTTGCTAAGATGTATAAGACTGAATCAGATAAGTGCCAGAGATGCAAAGAGGTTGAGGGAATGTTTTTTCATATGTGGTGGACTTGTAAAAGGGTGAAAGAGTATTGGGAAATGATCCATAATGAATTGGAAAAAAAATGTTTAAAAGTCATTTCTCTCCCCCCAAAACAGAGTTCTTTCTGTTGGGAATAATCCAGACTGACATTCGCAGCTGTCAAAACAGGTTATTTATGTATGCTACTACTGCGGGCCATGTTTTGTTAGCCCACAAATAGAAAAGGAGCAAGGTCCCAACCAAAGAAGAACAGCAACTCAAGTTGACATAATATGTGCAGCTTGCAGACTTAACATATAGAATAAGAGAACAAGAAGAACATACGTTTAGAGAAGATTGTGAAATGTTTATTTAATATATGGGAAATAACTGTACTGCTGAAAACGCTAGCAGCATTAAGATAAATTCAACAGTGTAAATAAGTTTTGATGGATGCAATAATGGAATACTGAATAGTATAGTCTTTGTAAAATATGCAGGCATTTATGATATGTAAAATGAACCATGGAAAGAGAATAAGAGAAGTCACTGGTATTTTGATGTAAAAATGAGTACTTTAAATTGTAAAACACAAAATTAAAATTGATTGATTGATTGATTGATTAGATCTTGTACCTCT
The DNA here is from genome assembly GCF_964106915.1 of Podarcis gaigeae. NCBI lineage: Eukaryota > Metazoa > Chordata > Lepidosauria > Squamata > Lacertidae > Podarcis > Podarcis gaigeae. The sequence goes on along the minus strand of NC_139691.1, from coordinate 21,800,009 downwards.
TTCCAAAACAGAAGATAGTCTTGTGTCACTTTAAAAGACAAGCACATTTTTATGCCAGAAATATTTGTGCCATAATTCAGGTCTTTAAGGAGCTGCAAGACTTTTGTTTTTGCTGCTTGAGACTATCGTGCTTAGCTCCTGGGAACTGAAACTAGATTGAAACATCTCAAATATTGGCAAAGAACAATTGTTAAGTGTTGAGTGTGTGAGGGACAGTGGTTGGAAGTGTGTTGGACTAGAACTGGGGAGTCCAAGATTCTAATTTCTACTCGGCCACATAACTCACTGGATGACCTTGGGAGAGTCGCCATGACAACCTAACCTGCCTCATAGGTTTCTTATGAGGATGAAATTGGGAAATTATGTCACTTTGTGGGAAAGGGGTAATATATACGTATATATAAATATTACACCCTATTATGGTTAACATTTGTCACAATATTGCAGACTGCAGTTCTGTGCTCCCAGAGCTAGGGATAAGCCCAGTGAAACACAACAGAACTAACATATTCACTGAGGGAGTAAGGTGTGTGAGACGGAGAGGAGGTATGATAGCCATCTTCAAATATCTGAAGGGCTGTCCCATGGAAGATGGAGCGAACTTGTTTCCTCCTGCGCTGAAGGGTAGGACCCAAACCAGTGGATTTAAATGACAACACCATTTCCCACATGCCTTCAGTTGGTGGGCTTCATAGGCCCTAGGAAATGCAAACCAGATTTTGCAAGCATGAACTCCTTCTGTGACTGTGCTATCATATAAAAACCAGTGTGTGCTTAGTTTGTGGCCCACTTCTTAAGCCTTCGGACACACCCAAACTAATTACCGTATTTTTGCTCCATAAGACACACTCTTTTCTTCTTAAAAAGTAAGGGGAAATGTCTGTGCGTCTTATGGAGCGAATGTGTGGTCCCTGGAGTCAAATTGCTGGAGTGCGGCACGCTCCTGAGCTGCTCTTTGCCAGCAACCTCCACTTCCCCCTGCAGCCCCGGGAAGGTTTGGGAGCAGCGGGCAGGCTGTGCGCAGATGCCCCGTGCTCCTCTTTGCTGTTCTGGCTTCGCTGAAGAGGCTTTGCGCTGCTCTGCTGAACCCAGCACAGCAAGAGGGAGAGCTGCGCGGCGCCTCTTGTTGTGATGCCTTAGCCTGATCCTCCCTCCTCCTTCCTCTTCAACAACATTTGATTCAGAATATTTTTTTTCTTGGTTTCCTCCTCTAAAAACTAGGTGCGTCTTATGGTCGGGTGCATCTTATAGAGCGAAAATATGGTATTTGGATCTCATACTGAGCTCTTTCTCCCACCTCAAGAAAAGATGCTAGATAACCAGGGCTTTTTTTTTCCCAGCCAGAACTCACCAGAACTCAGTTCTGGCCAGTGGCGTAGAGTGGGGGGTGCAGGGGGGGCCGGCCGCACTGGGCGCAACATCTGGGGGTTAGGGTTAGGTGGCGCAAATCCACAGGTTAGGCGGTCCAAATTATTTGCCTTGCCCCAGGTGCTGACAACCCACACTACGCCACTGGTTCTGGCACCTCTCAGGTGGGCACCATGCCATTATAAAAGAAAAAGGGAGGCATTTGTGGTGAGTTCCAGCATCTCTTTTTCTAGAAAAATAGAAAAAATAGCACTATGGATAACTATCACAATATCTTGTAACAGGATTGTAATTATGTTCACAATGTATCCTTACAAGTATTGGAAACATTAGTTTACATTATGGCATTTATTTAACATAAGGAAATTAAAACGTGGGAAACAATTCTGGTGACTTTTGGCCAAAAATGTTGATTTAGCAATAATCAATCTCTAAGCTACAACAGAACTGGCCATCTTAATACTGGAAGACACATCCAGGTAATAGACTGATCTAGCACAAGTCAGTTCTTATACCTAACTTCTAAGCGTTTCAAATTACATACAGTATTAACTATTCCTCACTGCTTACCCCAGTGACCATGTGTATTTTGGGTTAAAACCGGGTTGGTTTTCTTAGCTGTCTGGGGACTTGCTTGTGTGCTTTACCATGTCCTTGATACAGTAGGCAGTCTGAAGGGGAGGAGTTGCTGCTCAGAGCAGGTGAGGCTGAAGGGAGGAGTGAGTCACTGACCTTCGAGGGAGTGGATATATCAGCCACCACACAGCTGCTCTCAGTCTCCAGGAGCTCACAACCAGGAGAGTTTGGCAGGGCATTTAGCTGAAGTGCTCGAGAGCGGACCCCAGAGAACTGCACCACAGTATACATGGCAGCAAAAAACATGGAAGTTAACGGAGGTGCTGCCGTAACTTGCGGCACCTGTCTTATGTTTGTTATTCTGCCTGAGAAGGTACAGCAATACACATGCAGCAGGTGTAAGCTAGTTACCTTGCTGGAAGACAAGATACAACTGCTTGAAACCCAGATATCGCAAGTCATCGGGAAAGATAAAAAAGCGCTGCAGACTACTGTGGAAGAGCAGCAAAGTGAGGATACCCCTATGGAGGTAGACGAGCACCAAATGCAGAAGGCAAACCCTGGAGATGTGATGCTCAGTAGCGGAGCTGTCGGGAACCAGGCTGCTGCCCAGGTCATTTCCATGGACGTGGATCCTGTGCCACAGCAACAAAGTCAGCCATTGCAGAACTCGGTGGTTGGACAAGGTTCGGCGAACAGAAGGATTCATGCCACTTCCCGGAAGATGAACCATTGCTTTTTTGCAGCCATGACTCGCCAGAAGACGCTTCCAAGATAATAAGAGCACAAGGGAGGCGTTGGTGGTAAGTTCTGGCACTTCTTTTTCTAGAAAAATAACACTGGGAGAAAGAGACGTATGGTGGTTTTAGATGGCTGTGTGGTGAGGGGGGGGGCAGAGGGAGCTGTGTGTATATGCGACAGAATGTCCTGAAAGGTGTGCTATCTTCCAGGTGCAAGGATTCAAGAAGTGACAAAGAAGTTGTCAAGCCTTATCAAGCCCACCGACCACAACCCCTTCCTTCTGATCCATGTGTTTAGAAATTACAAACAGTGTACAGCGGTGATACTGCCAGACATCGATATAACCTACAATGTACAGCATGGGACTATGAGACTCTAGGTATGAAACTGAAGGGCTTGGGGGAAGGTGGAAGAGGAAAACATTGGAAGTACACAACTGGCTGCACAGGTGGTGTTGTCAGGAAAGGTTTGGCTTCTTGGACCATGTTCTCCACTTCCAGGGAAGAGATGGACTGCACCTCGCAGCGGCTGGGAAGAATGTGTTTGCAAACCTTAACAGAATAACTTTAAACTGAGTCCTGAAGAGGAGAGAGAAAATATTTCAGAGTGTGGGAGTGGGGGCAGGACACAAAATACTGGGGATAACTTCATTGATATATATATATATATATAAATTTAAAATGTCCAGTAGCATCTTAGAAACCAACTAAGTTTGTTCTTGGTATAAGCTTTCATGTGCACGCACACAAAGGCTTATACCAAGAACAAACTTAGTTGGTCTCTGAGGTGCTACTGGACAATTTTTATATATATTTTGACTGCGTCAGACCAACATGGCTACCTAACTGAATCTAACTTCATTGATGTACAAGGAACTGGGGTGGTGCTTTCAGAACTGGGGTGGTGCTTTCAGCAGGCAGGGGGAAAGGAAGCAAAATTCTAAGTGTTGCCTCTAAACTGTAACACTTCTGTTTCAAGCAGTGCCAACTGATGTCAGAGAAGGCACTGAAGGCACAACATTGCTACCTTTCATGGCGGCTGCAACAGGGAGGTAGGGCTGCCATCATGCCTGGCCACACCTGACATCAGTGTGCAGACGGTTGGGTTACCTGACTCTAACTTTGGGCATATAGGTGTATCTTGTTTATTTATTATTTTTTATTATTTATCGTATTTCTGTAACGGTTTTCATAATATGGAGAGCAGACCAACAGAGCTTACAGGTGATCCATAACAAGAAATGATCAGGCAGGGTTTATAAAAACTAGGCAAGCATCAGAAAATATTGGTCTAATAGATTTAAATAAAAATAAAGACCAGTTTGTGACCTTATCATTAGATGCTGAAAAAGCTTATGATAAAATCCATAAACATTATATGCAGGATACATTAAACAGATCCAGGTTCTCTTTGGAATTTATTAAATGGGTCAAGATGCTATATGGTGCACCTATGTTGAGAGTTAAAACAACAATTGTTAGATGAGAATGATGAATTCTCAGATATTAGAACAATTGACTAAACCCACTGAGATGGAAAAAGCCAGTGGTTGCTTTTTTTACTGGTTTCAATTAGTCAGTTTGATGTACAACTTCTGAGAAACAAATGGCATAATGAACTGATGCAGTGGGACACTGTTTTAACTTTGGTAGTTAGCACGTCATTAAATTATAAACAGTGTCTTATACAACAAAAAGTAATGTTTAGAATTTATTGGACTCTACGCTTTTACAGAAATGGACTTTCTATGACGGCACGCTGCTGGTGATGTGATAAGGAAAATGCTTCTTTGAAACGTTTGTTTAGGCAATGTCATACGCGTTAAAAATTTTGGAGGGAAGTATTAAGATGTATAAATGTTACTTTGGGAGAGAAATTAAAATTGGCAGATGACAGTGTTATTCTAAACCACATACCAACATAAATGGACTTTTACACACCTTTACTTATACTAAAAGACCGATATTGATACATTGGAAAGAAAATGCCATGACCTTCTCTGGACCTTCTCTGGATAGAAGATATGAGTACACTTGCAAAATACGAACCATTTACTTTTAGATGTCAATTGTGTGTTGATAAATATAATGATATTTCATTTATAATAAGCATAACAATTTCTTAATATATTTACACTTGTTAGAATAATTGTAATTGTTATAGACTTACATATTGTTCTGTGCCACAGTTTTAAGTACTTTTCGATTTGTTGTGCTTTGTGTTCCCATTCCCTCACCTTTGTTATATGACTTCTTTACTGAAATGTTATAATAAATAAATAAATGTTAAAGGTTAAGTAAAAAATATTTATTCCTGCATTGCGGGAGGTTAGACTACATGACCCTGGGGTCCCTTTCAACTCTACAATTCTATGATTCTATGAAGAAGACCTACAGAGGACCCTGCAAGAAACGACTCATTTGCACTACCTTGACCCCTGTTTGGGTTGCTCTCCCAGCCAGCAAGTGCTTGTGTGTGTTCTGCCTGCATCAGTCTTGTGTGTTGTCTGTGCTGGTATGCATGCCTGCTGGGAAGTTTTTCTGGCTGATGATAGGTGTTTTGTACTGTTTGGTTAGGGACACAGGTGGCGCTGTGGGTTAAAGCCTCAGCGCCTAGGACTTGCCGATCGAAAGGTCGGCGGTTCGAATCCCTGCGGCGGGGTGTGCTCCCGCTGCTCGGTCCCAGCGCCTGCCAACCTAGCAGTTCGAAAGCACCTCCGGGTGCAAGTAGATAAATAGGGACCGCTTACCAGCGGGAAGGTAAACGGCGTTTCCGTGTGCGGCTCTGGCTCGCCAGAGCAGCGATGTCACACTGGCCACGTGACCCGGAAGTGTCTCCGGACAGCGCTGGCCCCTGGCCTCTTGAGTGAGATGGGCGCACAACCCCAGAGTCTGTCAAGACTGGCCCGTACGGGCAGGGGTACCTTTACCTTTACCTTACTGTTTGGTTGCTGGCTGAGTCGATACAGCTGGGGGTGGGATCCAGGGCCTGCCGCATGTAGCAAGGTTGACCCCGAATGTGGTTGCTACTTTGGGTTGCCACAGGGCAGGAGTGCCCCCACTGTCAGTCAAAATACAGTGTAACACAAAACTCCACATATATTACCGTATTTTTCGCTCTATAAGAAGCACTTTTCCCCTCCTAAAAAGTAAGGGGAAATGTGTGTGCGTCTTATGGAGCGAATGCAGGGGGGGAGGCTCTGATCAGTGGTCCCTTTAAAGAGCCGTGTGGAGCGTGTGTGTGGCTCTTGGGGGCTTTTCCCTGAGGAAGGAGAAGGGCTCCTCTCCCCAGGGAAAAGCCCCCAAGAGCCACACACACGCTCCGCGTGCTCTTTAAAGGGAGTGCAGCTCTTGCGGGAGCCTTAGCCGCACACAGCCTCTCCTGGGCAGGGGGATGAAGGCTCCCCCTGCCTGGGAGAAGCTGCGCGCAGCTAAGCCAGAAGCCAGGACAGCAAGTGGGATTGCAGCTCCACGATCCCGCTTGCTGTCCTGGCTTATGGGATAGCCGCGCACAGCCTCTCCCGGGCAGCAGAATGAAAGCAGGAGACAGTGTACATACCTTTGTAAATCAAGAAAAAATTTAATAAAAAATACATTAAAAAAATAGTGATACCTTGGGTTAAGAACTTAATTTGTTCTGGAGGTCCGTTCTTAACCTGAGGTACCACTTTAGCTAATGGGGCCTCCCGCTGCTGCTGCGCCGTGGCCGTGCAATATCTGTTCTCATCCTGAGGTAAAGTTCTTAACCCAAGGTACTATTTCTGGGTTAGCGGAGTCTGTAACCTGAAGCGCCTGTAACCTGAAGCACCTGTAACCCGAGTTACCACTGTATAGGATTCGCAGGCCACTGTGGTAGGCAGGCCTGTGACCCTCACCCGGGGCGAAAGCCTGACTGAGGTGGAGTTTGGTTTAGTGTGGTTCCCCTTAAGTGAGAGGCAAGGGGAGGAGAGCTGAAGAGGATTTATCATCTTCTTTCTGACAACGTGGGATGCACATACTACTGGGCCTTCATTTTCTGCCTGTGGCCCTCAGCTGTATACAAGGATAAAAAGTGGTACACTAATGTGTCTGAGTGGGCAGGTAGCAAGAAGTGGTGAAATTGCTGCTCCAATCTCATTGATTGTGGGCAGAGGAAGGTACAGTTGGAGTGGAGGTCCTGACCACCACTAAAGTGTTTGGTCTCCATTTCTAGTTCCAGCCCTTTGACTCCTTTAAGCATATCCACTGAGCCCTCAGGTCTAGTGGTGCTGTTGCTGAATGCCAGGCCACCATTAGACCACGCTTATCCATGATCTGATCATGGATGAATGGACAGATCAAGTCTGCATTACCAAGACTTGGTTGAGTGTTCTGGGTCAGACTGAACTTACCCAGCTGTGCCCAACTGAGTACATGGTACAGCACCAGGCTAATCAAAGGTTGCTATTCTCCATACAAGTACAATCTCCTTGACCAGAAAATCACTTGGCCTCAGAATGGGCTTAGAGGGTCTGCAGCTGGAGTTGGATGAGAGAAACAGATTGGGGGTGCTGCTGATCTATTGACCACCCTGGTGTGCAGCTGCATCCCAGACTGGGCTGGCTGAGGTAGTCTCTGGGGCATTGTTGGAGGACCCAAACACAATTGTTTGGGGTGACTTCAATATCCACATGGAGGCTGCTGAAGAAGCAGCCCAAGACTTCATGGTCTCCATGCCAACTATGGGTCTCACTCAAATGGTCACTAGTTCAACACATCAGGCAGGGCACATGAACTTAAGGTGCTGCTGTGCAATGCCAGGTCAGATGGGCCTGTACTTTATGGTTACCAGATTTTTTTCAATGAATCCGGGGACACTTTCTTTTTTTTAAAGTAGCAACAGGGAGTCAGTAGTGGGGATGGTGAGGCAAAAGATCCTGGGCCCAAGCACACGAGCATATTGTATAAAAATGCAAAGCCCTTCTTTCACATCCTGTAAAACATAAATGCACAGAGTTTTTTAAAAACTGGGCAATGGCGCGCTGCCATCCTGTGACTCCCGAGCCTCCCCCTGCCCCCTTTGTTTTGACTGATCGGGGGAGGTTCAGGAGTCACAGGCGGGCGGCCGTTGCCCAGGAGGGTCGCACGGCGCATGGTTTCTCTGCCAGGCAAGGTGCAAAGCCCTTCTTTCGCACCTTGTGAAACAAAAACTAGGCAACGGCTGCCCGCCCGCAACTCCCGAGCCTCCCCCAATGAGTCAAAACAAAGGGGGAAGGAGGCAGGAGATCTGTACTGCCTGACGTCCCCGGTTCCCCTTTGGCAGTGGCGGCGGAGGCGGCAAGCAGCAGCCTGGAGCCAGCCGGTAGGGCAGTTGGCTCTGGCTGGCTTCAGGAGCTGCTCGCTGCCGTGGCGCCCGCCATTTTTCCTCGCCGGAAGTCCCCATATGATGTCATACTGTACTTGCCACTGCTTGCCCACCAGGCTTTTCTTGTACACAGCAACCCAGGTCATATGGGCGGGGAGGGCGGGTTGCAGTGATTTTTAAGAAGTCATTAGCTTATACCTGGCATCCTATTGGGAAGACCCAGTTTTCTGAATGCATGTTCTGGAAGGTGGGTAATAGGGGCAGTACACCTTTTGGTGTACTGACCTCCCCACTGCAGCAAGGATTCCCTGCCCGAGCTGCTTCAGGTCGTGGCGGATGTTCTCCTGGAGACACCTAGTTTGGTTGGTCCTAGAGGATTTTAACACCCATGCTGACACAACCTTAAGGTAAAGGTAAAGGGACCCCTGACCATTAGGTCCAGTCGCAGACGACTCTGGGGCTGCGGCGCTCATCTCGCTTTATTGGCCGAGGAAGCCGGTGTACAGCTTCTGGGACATGTGGCCAGCATGACTAAGCCGCTTCTGACGAACCAGAGCAGCGCATGGAAACGCCGCTTACCTTCCCGCCGGAGTGGTACCTATTTATCTACTTGCACTTTGAGGTGCTTTCAAACTGCTAGGTTGGCAGGAACAGGGACTGAGCAACGGGAGCTCACCCCATCGCGGGGATTCGAACCGCCAACCTTCTGATCGGCAAGTCCTAGGCTCTGTGGTTTAACCCACAGCGCCACCCACATCCAACACAACCTTACAAGGGGCCATTTGGGACTTCATGGAAAGCGTGGCCTCCATAGCGCTGTCCCTGTTTGGCCCAACTCATAGTTACGGACATGCCTTAGACCTGGTGTTAGACCTTTATGGATGTGGATGATCTGACACTAAGTAAAAACGAAACAAAAGAAGTGCTATGGTTGGATCACTTCCTGGTGCTACTGGACTTCTCCACAACCCTTCCTCTCTGCAAGGAGATGGGATCGATTCAGATGGTTCATTCCCGCCACTTAATGGATCCAAATGGTTTCCAGAAAATGGTAGGGGATGTTTATCCCATGTTAATGACCTTTCAGCCGATTCCCTGGTGGCCCGTTGGAATGCGGAGTTATCCAGGGCTACTGACTGACAATGGTGAAAGCTGTTTCTAAGTTCTGCTGGATCTCTCAGCGGCCTTTAGTATTATCGACCATAACATCCTTCTGGACTGTCTAGAGCAGTGTTCCCCAACCTTGGGCCTCCAGCTGTTTTTGGACTACAACTCCCATCATCCCTCGCTAGCAAGACCAGTGGTCAAGGATGATGGGAGTTGTAGTCCAAAAACAGCTGGAGGCCCAAGGTTGGGGAACACTGGTCTAGAGGAGCTGGAGGCACTGTTATACAGTGCTTCTGCTTCTTCCTCCTGGGCCGTGTCCAGAAAGTGGTGTTGGGGGATGAGTGTTTGGACCCCTGGGCTCTCACTTGTGGGGTGTCTCAGGGTTCCGTCCTCTCCCCCATGCTTTTTAATATCGATATGAAGCCGCTGGGAGAGATCATCAGGGGGGTTGGGCTGAGTGTTCATCCGTATGCGGATAATACCCAGCTCTACCTCGCTTTTAAATCAGAACCAGTGAAGGCAGTGAAGGTCCTGTGTGAGTTTCTGGAGGCAGTTGGAGGATGGACAGTGGCTAACAGATTGAGGTTGAATCCTGACAAGACAGAAGTTCTGTTTTGGGGGGGCAGGGCGGGCAGGTCCTGAATGGGGTGACTGTTCCCCTGAAGGACCAGGTGCGCAGCCCGGGGGTTATTTTGGACTCACAGCTGTCCATGGAGGCGCAGGTCAATTCTGTGTCCAGGGCTGTATTATTATTATTATTATTATTATTATTATTATTATTATTATTAATTATATTTGCCCCAAATGCAATGCACTCTGGTCATCGTTTGACCGTTATTTGGCAAGGACAATTCCTGGCAGGGTGGTGGGCCTATTCAGATGTGGCTGCTTCTTCCCCCCTGCTCTGTGCGCCCACCACCATGCCCCCCTTGCTGCCCTTCGCTTTCCCTCCCCTTCCTGCATGCTATTTTCCTTCAGCAGTTTGTTCTCCTTGCTTTTCTGCATTCATGCTTTCCCTCTCCACCCCAACCCGCCCCCCACATTTTCCTTCACCATTTCATTCCAACTTGCTTCAGCACAACATTTCTCCTCCCCATTTCATAGCATCTTTACTTTCCCTTTCTTTCAAATAAGCAACTCGCAAAGTCCTGCTGAAGTGAAATTCAACGTGTGTGCAGCTGCCTCCTGGTAGGCAGGCTCCCTCTCAGTTTCGCAAGAGAGGAGCCTCAGTCTCTCCATCCAACTGAGTAAGCAAGGGTGCAAAGGTGAGAGGTCATTCAGCAGAACTGAAAAAGAAAGCAGGGGGGGGAGGAGGGAGTTGGGGCAAAGTGAGACCACAAACCACAGCACCTTTTTTCCAGCCAAAGACACATTTCAGTGTGTCAAACACACTCAAAAAGGGTGCAAGGCAAGCCTCGGGTTACATACGCTTCAGGTTACAGACTCCGCTAACCCAGGAATAGTACCTCAGGTTAAGAACTTTGCTTCAGGATGGGAACAAAAATTGTGCTCCAGCGGCAGCGGGAGTTCCCATTAGCTAAAGTGGTGCTTCAGGTTAAGAACAGTTTCAGGTTAAGAACGAACCCCCGGAATGATTAAGTACTTAACCTGAGGTACCACTGTATTTAGTCCCTGAGCCTCACATTTCCTATCCACGCTCTAACTCAGCAACCTTAACAAACTACCATTCCCAGGGGATGCTATTTCCTACTATCATTCCAGGCAGCAAAGTGTCTTCTGCTTTTGTTGCTAAACTCTGACACTCCTGTTACCAGGCAGTGCAAAATGGTGTTTGTGAAGATACAGCAGAGAGCATAGCACCGCTGCCTTTCCTGGGTGGTGGATGCAACAGGGAGATAGGGTTACCATCCTGCAAGGCCACACTCGACGTCATAGTACAGAACGTGAAGTTACCTGGCACTTACCCTTTTCTGATTGGCTTATGTTTTTCAAGGTCAGCTTGACCCTATGCTTTCGCTCTTAACTGTTCTATTTTAAAGCACTGAATAATCCTTCAGAAAGACTACCAGCCTCATTTTGCAGACAACAGCATGGTGCAGATTGCCTCACCAGATAAGGCTGTATGCATAAGCAACCAATGAAGCTGAGCTATAGTGAGCCAGACTGTTGGTCCTTCTAGCTCAGTATTGTCTACACTGACCGGCAGCAGCTCTCCAGGGTTTCAGCCAGTGCTCACCCGGTGATGCCTGGAGATCCAGTGATTAAGCCTGGGACCGTCTACATGCAAAGCGAATTCTCTTTTACTGAGCTATGGCTCCTTGCAATTAGTTCAGGTGTGGCGGAGGATGAAAAACAGAATATGAAAGATAATAAATAAATAAATAAATAAATAAATAAATCTTACACGCGCTTTCAAAAAGCATCAATCTTTTTTTAAAAAAATGTATGTTATTGATTTTCAATAGACATATAAAAACTACAATTGAATCCCAAGCATAACCAAACAAAAATGGTGTTTAAGCTGTCTTCTGTACCAAGTAAATACAAATGTATTTGTATTAGGGTAAATACAAATAGCATAACTCACATGTGCAAATAACCCCCCTTCCCCAGGGATACATGTGTCAATGGAAGTTTAACCAAGGAAGCTGACTTGTTGACATAAATAATAAACATAAACCATGTTGTTTCAAACTGTTATAAAATGTGCCACAAAAAACCAGTTCTTCACCCTTCAGAATTTCGGAAATATTCCCTGCGAAGATTACACTTTATTTTAGCAAACAGAACAATCCCAAAAGCCATCTTGGCTCTCCTAATGACTCTAAATATTTCTTCTGCAGAAGGAAATGTCTTGGGGAAAACTTTCCCAGTAGTTCTTTTCACTTACAAATCCTGTCTTAAGAACATATTTTGTGTATGAATAGGGTAGGCCTGTGACCTGGATTCAGGAAATAAGATATTTACCAGCTCAAAAGAATGGCTCAGGCTCGCCTGGTAAATGCAATCAGTGACCATGATTAGATATCTTGCCAGACAAGAGGCAAGCTACACACTCTCAAATTTCTGTTCTCTTTATGTGACAGGTGTATGTTTTTTGGGTGGTCTTTGGCTAAGGGGCTGGGCAATTTCTAAAGTCTTTAAACGTTCTTGCACATCCTTGTTCTGGGTCCTCACTGCCTTGCAAGGGAGGGTGGGCTCTCCTGCAACAACAACAAAAAAAGAAGAGATCTGCCTTGTTTTCCCTGGATCCTGCCTTCATCTATTCTTCTCTGACCGATAATGGACAGGGGACACTGTGCCCCTTGATGGGGAGCTGAACTATAAAAGCCAACCCCACATTTTTCTGTAACAAAAATGTCCTTTATAACTTGACCCTTAAAGCATTCTACTGTATTGAGATAGTGACTCTAAGTGTGCTTTTTCTCAAATTCTAGCAAACCAGTTTTGGATAGTAAGACCTGAACGTATCTTCCACTCGGCTGCTCTGTCTAATGAAGTGGAATTGAGAGAATGAAGCACGTTAAGTATATCCTTGCCACAGCCAACAGGAATTGCTATCACTTTCTAATGAAAGAAGAGATAGTGCTGTGTCGGGCAAAACCTGTTGATGTACAATATTAGACATTTCTTTAGAAATAATTTCTCAAAAAGTCTGGATCAGGGCCTACGCCCATCAAATATGCAGGAAATATGCAACAGTGTTTGTGGCACTAAGTAAGATGGTTAGGACAGAAGAGAAGGAGATAAACTTAGTGGCATGGAGGAAAACCTTGTTCAAATGAAAGTTATTTGTTTTATAATTTTCCTGCTTGATCCTTAATGATAAATAACACTAGCTGAAACATAGTGCATCTCATACAGTTCATGCACATCTTGATCTAAACAGTAAACAAATCCCTAACTGTTGCCCAAAGCATAAAGAACGTGAGCATGACCAATTTGCCACAGAACTCACACCAAATGCAAAGCAAGAGAGAGAGGATTGTCTTGAGGCGAAGCAGAGTGCTGCGTAAAGTGAAATTGCTTGTTGGAACTTGGAGAGCTAACTAACCGTTGGAAATCTAGGGTTTTTGTACCTATAGTCAATGCATCTTAAAGGAGAACAGATGAGCAATTCTTATAATACCAATATTTATTTATTTTTGGTAGTCTATTAAAATCCCAACAGTTTCCTCTGCTTATTTAGTAGTTGAAATAATATTGTTATAAGTTTTTTTGGGGGGAAGACCCCCCCAACCGAATAAATTAATCAATGTAAGGATGTAGCTAATTATTTGGAGTGTTGAATGTAAGATTCCAGGCCAGTGGAAAAATACAGGCTAAGTTTTCTTTCCAAACCAGGGCCTCACCTAGGATAGAGGCATTAGCATGACAAAAGGTGTTGATGACCCCATCACAGAGGAATCCTTGGGCCAGGGCAGGCAGGGGTTGCCAAGGTGACAGGGAGGGGGAAGGCTTTGCTCACAGGAAAAATGTGCCTCTAAAAAAACTAGACTTGGGATAGCAGGCAGATGGGAGGGGTTTGGGCAGGGATTTGATGGGAACAAGAAAAGAGAAGAGGCCAGAACCATCTTTGCTGCTGACTGTTGAGGCGGCAACCAAGAGACTGGGTTATATTGAATGAGATCAACTTTACTAATACCATGATCTACTACAATGATAAATCCTGTATAAACTACAGTTTGACACCCCTGTTTACAAATCTAACAACACATCCAAAGTGACGGGAATGTTTAGCACATTTTTATGCTGCATTGGTTTAAAATTCACTTTGCACAAATAATCACCGATCTCTGAAGTGGAAGGATTATCTGAGGAATAGAGATGAGAATAAAAAGCTAACAAAGGCACTGTGAATTTTCTGAGAGGCATAACACATTTCACCATTTCTGACTTTGATTGTGGGCACATGTGCTAAACCCTGTCTGTGGTGCTTACCCCTTTACTCCAAATGATGAGACAAGAGACCAGAGTATGGGTTCAAATTGGCCACAACTTTATTGAGCTTCAGAAGTGGGAAACTTGGCACAGGCCTTGGCAGGTAACCCTCTCAGCCCGCCTGGCTGAGGATATGCAGGCAGATGAGGTCCAGTGAGAGGGGACTGCAAAGCGCAAACTTACACAGCATGCCTTTCCACCGATCTCATCCCAGGAGTTTGACCTACATGCCGTCGCTCTAGGGCCAGGGACTCCCGAGTTTTGCCCTTTAACGGGCCCTGCAAGCGCCGCCGCATGGGGAGGGAGCATGAATGCATCCCCCAACTTGATGTTAGACTAAAGGCTACCTTGCCAAGGCCTAAAAATTGCCACCCGAGGGCCTAAGTGGCCTCACCGCCAAGTCCCACAACTGAAGACCAATCAAACCCTGCAGTCTATCCAGTCCCCAAGGACTTGTCGCAAGTCGTGGAGCCAGAGGTCATTACCCAGTGGGGTCACGTGCACTCCATCCTCCTGGAATAGGTCAACTCTATCTGCTGTGATGGTTGGATGTGGGATAGAGAACCCACCAATTTGCCGCATGGTATTGCGCATGGCCCTGTTAATTTTTCCCACAGCATAATTGATGCGAGAGGGATTGGAAACCCCCCTCCAGTGCAGACGGGGTAGGAGATTGGACCAGTCAATAGTCATTGTCGGGTACAAGGCATGCAGGCTTTTTATATCTGCCCTTGCAGCAAGAGCCAGGGCAATGCCTTTTTGTTCCACTAGATCGTTCTCTCCCGCATGAATAATCACGACGCTCAGAGGGCCATGCACCACCACAGCACTACGCAGCATGGGTATCAAGCTCCGCCAACGCATGCCCCACTGGGCAATCCAATAAATGCGTACCTTGGGGAGGATGTTAAGGTTATGCCACCACTGTGTGAACATGCATAATCCGCTACCCAATGGACAATGCTGTGGCCTATAACCCAGATCTTCATGGAGGGTGAACCTGTAAGAAAATTAAATTGCAAGCAGTAAGGAGGAGGAGCCGGGATAAATGTAGTTTTTGTAGGCTGCAGAGCGCCAGCACCCCAGTGTCTTGATGTGGGCAGGGTCCCAACCCTGTATCGCTGCTGAAGTGGCAGCCCTGATATGGAAGGAGTGCCCGAAATATTCCTGGGGACTAATGCCACAAGCCAATAAGGCTTTGCATAAGACTGCTGTGAATTGTGACCACATCAACGGGCGCGTGTTTGAATGAATGAAGAAAGGGCCCTTGCACTGAGGCCGGACTCTGAAGAAGCAGCGTGTGTCATGATATGGGCAGGGGCCCAGCTGTTCTGTCGGGGACAGCGCCAGCATGACCCCTTTCTGCAATTGGTCAGTTTTTGAGGACCGAATCTTGACATTCAATGGGCGGACTTAATGTCAGTGTCTGCCAGCCCTGATTGAGGAGACCCAGCCAAACACTCCCCAATGCGCATGGCACCAAAAAAGGCTAGGGAGAATGCAGCCCGAAAGAGACGTGTTTCGAAATTTGACCAGCAGATCTCTCGTAGTTTTTTCCAAATTAGATTGAGTGTGTTGATAGTGATAGGCTTCCTGCCATCCTGACATGGGGAAATGACACGACTCCACCCAGCCAGCAGCTTCTTGACGTGGAAGCTGTCACAGGGGTCTGGCCAACGAAGGAATTTACAGAAGAATGAGATAGCTCCCCTGTAAAGCATTAAAGTTTTATGGCAAGGCCCTTGCGCTTTAGGAGCACCATGAATTGAAGCACCTCCTCCTCGGAAGCGCGGTGTGTTTTGGTGCCATGAAAACGCCCGAAGGTGTTCCAGGCCCTGGAATAAGAACGTCTAGTGGAGGGCGCTATTGCTGACAATACTCCCTGGTTTACTTCTCGCTTTCAATCTCCCACAGATTGTCTGGGAAGGCGTCCGAGGTCTGGGCTGCCTCTGGTGCCAGCTCGCAGAAACGCTCCATCTGGAAACGAGATAGCGCATCAGCAATGTTATTGTTAAGACCGGGTATGAAATGGGCAGTGAAGGAAATATTGTGCTGCAGGCACTCCAGCACAAACAGGCGCAGCACCCTTATGACCCTCACGGACTTTGCTGACTGCCTAGATATAACTCTTACCACCGCTTGACTGCCGGACCAGAAACAGATCCTGGAATTCAAGAAGAGGGTTCCCCAGATGCGAATGGTGACTAGAATAGGAAAAAAATCCAGAAAGGTTAGATCCCAAGTGATGCCTGCTGCATGCCAAGAAGATGGCCATGGCTGGGCACATCAATGGCCCCTGAAGAACACACCAAAACCAAAGTGGCCAGAAGCATCAGAATGGACCTGGAACTCCACCCCTGGGTTAAGGCTCTTCTGCCAAAATGAAACCCCATCTAATCCTGCAGGAATGCAAGCCAAACCCTCAGATCATCCTTTATCTGCTTTGTCACCCTGATGTGAGGGTGAGGGGCTACCCCTCTGGCCGTGAGCCGTGCCAGACGGGCACAAAAGGCACGGCCTGGCGCAACAACCCTACATTCAAAATTAAGATGACCCAATAGGGATTGCACCTGGGAAAGGGTGGTCTTTTTAACCCCGAGTGTTGCCTCCAGCAACGCTTTCAAGGATTCCAGCTTGGTCTGCGGGAGGCGCGATGACTGCCGAATTGTGTCCAGTTCAATACCCAAGTAGGAAAGGATAGTAGAAGGGCCCTCAGTCTTTTCAGCAGCCAGAGGTATGCCAAAGTCAGCTGCAAGGCGCATGAATGTAGCTAAGGATAGGGCACAAGCAGGGGAGTCTGGGGCCGCCATAATCAGAAAGTAATCCAGGTAATGGGCCATAAAAGGGGAACCAAAAATCTTCAGGATGAACTGGGAGCAGCCGAAAGGCTGACTCGATGTCGCATTTTGCCAATAAGGCCCCAGGGCCCAATTCTCTGATCATTTTGATGGCTATGTCCAAGGACACATATTTAACTGAACAATGCTCCCGCGTTATGGCATCATTTACAGACCCACCCCTAGGATAAGACAGGTTGTGCATCATGCAGAACTCACCAGGAAGTTTTTTGGGCACTATGCCAAAAGGGGAAACTATAAGCTTTTTGAACGGTGGGGCCGGGAAAGGGCTGGCCACCCTGCCTAAACGCCACTCTTTTTCAATTTTGTTAAATGCAACAAGGGGCATTTCCCTTACCGACTTTTGATTGGGAGGGGTTTTGGATACCGGTGAACTGGAGACAGGGATGTGGAAGCCATATCGGAACCCTGCCTCCAAGTAGTTGGCTGCGGTCCTGTTGGAATAAGCTTGTAACAATGGTAACATCGCGGAGAGGTGGACAGGGGTTGGGGCTAGGGCTAGGGCGGAAAAAACCTCATTTTCGGGAGGTAGCCTTGGCTTGCTAGGCTCCGGAGGTAGAGGCTCCAGAGTCTCCCTTGGCATCTTGGCTCTACTCCCTGATCCTGTTTTTCGAAAACTGCAAAAAGGGGGCTTAGCCCGAAAACAGTCCGTGAGTGAGGACCACCGCAGCGCTCGCAAGCATGGTCCAAACGGCATTGGTCCCTGCTGCACAACCCATTATTAAACTCCCAACAAGTTGACATAGCCACCCTTTGCATTTTGGAGGGGGGTTTGCCTGACTTCTCCCCAAAAGCCCTTTTTTGGAAGTTTGGGGGCACTACTTCGGACCAAAGATCATTGTCCTTGATGTCCCAACGCGCCTTGGGTTCTTCAGCCGCCCTCTCGCAGAACAGCTCACCATATGCTAAAGCTGCAGAGTCCCCTGCCATTTTTCTGCGATGCCCTGATAGTTAGTGCCAAGCCCTATTGAGGTAAGCAGCGGCCACCAGGGGAGAAGGTAAGCAGCCAGGCCATCAGGGTAAGCAGCGGCAGGGGAGCTATGCCAAGCACCCACCCCTGCAAAACAAGCAGGCCGGCCATGCGGCCTGGCTGGGGCCCACGCCACTCACTCAAGTCAGCAACACCGGTGGCTGGCGGCAATGCCACCCCCCCCCCCCGCTGATGTAAAACCCAGCAGGCCGCACCTGCGGCCTAGTCAGGCCCGTGCAGCCCACTCAGGCCTGCAGCGCCCCGGGCCAGCGGCGGCAGGAAGCAGTGCCCTCCTGCCGCCGCTGAAAGGCGAGCAGGGCAAGCAAGCATGCTGCGCCTTCAGCCTAGCTGCACAGAGGCGAGGAGGCCGCCCTCACAGCCTGAGGCTTGAGCCAAGGAGTCAGCCTCTTTTCTTTTGGCCTTAGGCCCACCCCTGGCCGGCCGTCCATTGTCCTCCCTAGCCGAGGGTGGGTCAAAGGCCGGCTCAAGCAGGTGGGTGGCACCCGCCCAGGGAGCCCCACTCAGTGCCGCAAACCCCACCTACCTGTGAGGAAGTGAGGGCGGATATTTCTGTAACAAAGTTATGTGGTTTTCTTTTATTTAGTCCTTGAGCCAGTATCTACATACTCATAATAGTGCCTCTTCAAATGAGTCAATGCTACATATATCTAATTAGTTTCTTCAGTAATAATAATAACAATAATAATAATACATTATTTACACCCTGCCCATCTGGCTGGATTTCCCCAGCTACTTTGGGTGGTTCCCAACAGAATATTAAAAACATGATAAAGCATCAAATATCAGAAACCTTCTGATGTCTTCTAAAAGTCAGATAGCAGTTTATTTCCTGGACATCTGATGGGAGGGTGTTCCACAGGCCGCCACTATCAAGGCCCTCTGCCTGGCTCCTTGCAACCTCACTTCGTGCAGTGAGGGAACCACCAGAAGGCCCTTGGCGCTGGACCTCAATGTCCGGGTTGAACAGTGGGGGTAGAGACACTCCTTCAGGTATACAGAACCGACGCTGTTTAGGGCTTTAAAGGTCAGCACCAACACTTTGAATTGTGCTCGGAAACGTACTGGGAGCCAATGTAGGTCTTTCAAGACCGATGTTATATGGTCTTGGTGGCCTCTCCCAGTCACCAGTTTAGCTATCGCATTTGGATTAATTGTAGTTTCCGGGTCACCTTCAAAGGTAGCCCCATGTAGAGCGCATTGCAGTAGTCCAAGCGGGAGATAATTAGAGCATGCACCACTCTGGCTGAGACAGTCCGCGGGCTGGTAGGGTCTCAGCCTGCGTACCAAATGGAGCTGGTAGACAGCTGCCCTGGACATAGAATTAACCTGCACTTCTCCCCTTCAGAACAGAATACAAATATACTATCAACCAATAAGACTGTAGAAACTAAAATTAAACTAATCCCCAGCTCCAGCTAAACATTTATCCCAGCCACAAGAGAGCAAAAACAAACTAAAAAAACCCAGCATTTAAAACGCCACAGATTTATTATAAATCATCTCCCAGAATGTCTTAATCCTTGGGCATGTCCACCAAAGGTGAAAGAATGTACCTTCAGATGATTTATAATGAAATGAAAAAGGTATTTAAATATACCTTCCTGAAGAAACCAGAGGCCTTTCTCCTGGGCATGGTTGACCAATTGGTGCCAAAGAAGGATAGAACTTTCTTTATGTATGCAACAACAACAGCAAGAATACTCATCGCAAAGTATTGGAAGACACAAGATTTACCCACCCAGGAAGAATGGCAGATGAAGTTGATGGACTACATGGAACTGGCGGAAATGACTGGCAGAATCCGAGACCAGGGAAAAGAGTCGGTGGAAGAAGATTGGAAGAAATTTAAAGATTATCTACAAAAATATTGTAAAATTAATGAATGTTAGAAAGATGTTGGAATGAAGTTATATGGCTTTAGCAGAAATGTTATAAAGAATTAAGTACAAATAGATTGTTAATGGATTAAAGGGAAAAATAAGGTCAGAATGTGTTAAGATAAATTATAGGACAGAAAACTGAGGAAGATGGAAAGGATTTGCTGAAACAGGTAATTGAAGTGGAATACAAAAAAGGAGGTGTGAGGAGGTTGCTGAAACAAGTAAACGAAAGATAAGTTATTGAAAGTATTGGATGTGCTTTTGTTTTTGTTTTGTTTTGTTATGTATATGTAGTGTTTTTGTTTCTGTATTGTATTGTTTTGTTTAATTCTTTTTCTTTTTTTTCTGTAATCTTTAAACTCTTAATAAATATTATTTAAAAAAAACAAAACGCCACAGATTTAAAACTATTAAAAAACATTTAAAAGCATTTTTGACATTTGCCCCAACCCCAGAGTTTGTTCCAGTTAGTCTGGGCTCTTCAGGATTACAGCAAGGCAATGTCCCTCTGGCCTCCCAGGAGTCTCTTATGTTGAGCAGGGTGAGTCTGGTCCCTGCTCCCAGGCCAGGTGGAAAAGAGCCTTGCAGCAAGGAGCAGGTATTCCTTCCAGCACTCATGGCAGCGGCTTAAGGGGCTACTGGATGAGATCCCATGGTCAGAAATACTCAAAGAGAAGGGAGTCCAAGATGGATGGAAGTTTCTTAAGGATGAAAAATTGAAAGCCCAAATGCAGACAATTCAAACAAAAGAGAAAAGTAGGAGGCATCTAAAGAAGTCAGTGTGGCTGTATAAGGAGAACGGAGATTTAAGAAGGATTTAAAAAATATATATGGAAGAAAGGGAAAATCACAAAGGAAGTGTATACACAAGTAGCCAACAGTTGCAGGGAGAAGGTGAGGCAGGCCAAAGCTCAGAACGAGCTCAGGCTTGCAAGAGAGGTTTTGTTTTTTGTTTTTTTAAGGTTTCTTTGGCTATGTTCAAAGCAAGAGGAAGAACAACCAAGTAGTAGGTCCTCTCTGTGGAGAAGACAGATAAATGCTTTTGGGTGACAGAAAGAAAACAGAGCTGCTTAAGCCCTACTTTGCCTCTGCCTTCACTTAAAAGGAAAACAGTACCCAACCTGGTGATAACAGAGTAAACAATGCAAGGAGGAGATCCAGCCCAAGATAGGAAAACTAGCTACTGTAGATTCCGGTGTATTAGGCAACAGGGCGTATTAGACGACCCCCCAAATTGGCAGCTGCAATTTGGGGGTTCGTCTTATAAGCCCTGTCTTTCTCCCAGTGCGGAGCCTGCAGCAGCAGCGGGTGGTGGGCTCCGCTCCATGCCGGGCAACTTTCTCCCAGCGCAGAGCCCGCTGCCCATACCCGGCGTATAAGACGACCCCTGACTTTTTAACCTTTTTTCTGGGGTTAAAAAGTCGTCTTATAAAATCTATGGTATTTTAAATGATTTAAAATATGCAGTGCCTAATGAGCTGCACCAAACGGTACTAAAGGAGATGGAAACCACAAGAGGGGACAAGAGGGCTCTTGTGCTCATGCCTTGCTTATGGGCTTCACTTTGTGGGCATCTAGTTGGTCACTATGAGAACAGAATGCTGGACTACATGGCCCATTGGGTCTGATGCAGCAGGCTCTTCTATTTTTAACCTTCTGTTGGAAGCGACACACAGTGGCTGGGGAAACCCAGCCAGATGGGTGGGGTAGAAATAATAAATTGTTGTTGTTGTTGTTGTTGTTATTATTATTATTATTATTATTATTGAAAACCCTATGGTTTTTTTAATGGTTGGAATGTATCCTACTGTACCACCTACCACTACCCACATGGGTCCCTATGAGGGAATGCAGCCCTCCGGCTGAATAAGGTACCCCAATGCTCTTAGCAAGATATAGCAAGCAGCACTTGTAACAGCTCTAGTATTATCTGTCCTTGGAAGGGTGTTTGGTGAGCACACACACTGTTCTCCAGCGTCCTTGCAAGTACTAAATGTTCCAGGACATCATCAGGCACAGGTAAGCTTTTTCTTCATTGAAATATACCAGATGGATTATTTTCCCCGTATCTGATCTTTATACATCCTTGATAAGGAACTTTAAAGCAGTGTTAGGCTGACAATATCATTAATGGCTGGAAAGGCGTCATCGGTGTTGGGGCTCGTATTTGGTTTGCTATGCACAGGAGGGGTCTTTTGCTTGTTACACGATCCCAGCAATGCACTTCTTTGGGGCTCTGAACCACCTTTGGGGACCCTCTCCAACAGGAAGGTGCTACAGAAATATGCTGTTGAGTATGGGGCTTTGCCTGAGCAACAAGGCTTTCCTGGCTCAGCTGAAGCTGTGTTGCATCCCTTGTCTCGGATGCACTTCAGACACCTGCTTAGCTCAACCTTGACATTTACAAAATATCATCGCTACAAACAATCCCTATGCTTCTGCCCAGGGCTGAGCTGTGGGAAACAGCCTGTAGTGAATCATGACTAAACAGCATGGTCAGAAAAACAAGATAGGCCAGAGCCCTGGAAGACCTTATTTGCTTGAGCAAAACACAACTGAGAAGAAAAGTTCTCATATGGTCCTTCCAGCCCAGGACAAGCCAGTGGGTAGCATATATCCAGGTGGTCTTTCAGCAAAAACAGATGCCATCATCTGCAATAAAACCTTCCTCTCCTGTATCAGTCTCTACAGCCACGTCAGGTGCTATGACTCTCCAACTGCTTTAACTTTACACCCAAAGACGCACTCTTCCATTGTCTCTCAAGACCAGGGCTCGGCAAGGTTTACCTTGCCTGGGCCAGTTCACTCTAGCAGAGATTCGTCTGTGGGCCGGAGCATGAGCACACGTGCCCGCAATTTTTGGCATCTGCGCATGCGCAAATTCCGGCACTGCAAAAGCGAGTCCTTGCACTGTGCCGGTTTAGCGCAGCACATGGGGACTCACCAAGCAAGCGGCTAGGGGGCTGGTTAAACGACCCCCGTGGGCTGCTTGTGGCCCGTGGACCTTAGGTTGCAGACCCCTGCTCAACAGACAGATGCCAACAAAATTCCCTGGGGAGGCTGTAGTGGTGTAGCTTTCCACATGGCCAGTGGTCAGAAGTTCCTAAGGCTAGATAGGTTGTCAACTTGCGTGTTCTAGATAGGATTCTCTGCAAGCCACATGGTTATGCAACAGATGAAGGTGTGTAGCATGAATACGAAGCCCTGCAGGGACACCACATCTTCTGCAACTGTCAAAGGCAGGGAAGCGCTTTTGAGGTGGTTAGCACAGTGGTTCCCAAAGTGGGTTAGTAGGAACCCACTCCATCCCTTATGCTGTTCAATGAAGGCTTTGGGTTTTGTTGTTGCTGGAAGTTAGCAGACAGGAATCCCAATATTCAGTCAGGCGACAGCTGACTTCAGGGGCCTTGCTGCTACCAGGGCTTGGTGTTAGTGATCCCTCCACTCTCTGCTCAACTACTGTAGGA
Source organism: Podarcis gaigeae (assembly GCF_964106915.1). Taxonomy (NCBI): domain Eukaryota; kingdom Metazoa; phylum Chordata; class Lepidosauria; order Squamata; family Lacertidae; genus Podarcis; species Podarcis gaigeae. The sequence continues at coordinate 21,776,797 of NC_139691.1, read as the reverse complement.
GAATACAAGGGAAAGCCTCTCAATCTATGGTCTATTAAATGCGGGGACTATGGCTGTTATGATGATGATGATGATTATACTGTGTATTATTATTCTCTGTATTATGTTTTTATTATTACACTGTGTAAAGTTTGTTCTTAATGTTGTACAATGCCCTGAGACCTTTCAATAAAGGGTAGCATATAGATCAAACAAACAAAAAACTATAAATAGCGTATTTTTCACTCTATAAGACACACTTTCCCCCTCTTAAAAAGTAAGGGGAAATGTGTGTGCGTCTTATGGAGAGAATGCAGGCTGCGCAGCTATCACTGAAGCCAGGAGAGAAGAGGGATTGGTGTGCACGGATTCCTCTTGCTCTCCTGGCTTCAGGGATAGCCACACAAAGCCTCTTGAGTGCAGCTGGAACGCTCCTGCCTCTTCGCTCAAGAGGCTTTGCGTTGCTTTCTTGTTTCCCTCCTCTAAAAACTAGGTGCGTCTTGTGTTACAATGTGCAAGCGGGATGGTCACTCTGCAGACCTTTCCAGAATGAAGTCCTGGATGGTGTTACTAACAATGTTCTCACTGCTGCAGACATTGCATGTCAGAGTCAAATGTGATAGAGCTAGATGATGGCCACTTATGATATAGATCATCTCAGTCAAATGCACCTAAAAATCTTTCTATCAAAATGCAGCCTTTTGAGCAAGTCTGATTTACATCAAGTTGAGGCTTGCAGAGGGGGGAACATCACAGTGGACTGTAGTCCACAAATGATGATTTAGAGATGTGATAAAGTTCAGAAACACAACAGCAGGGGTAGGTAAAATATTTATTGAAAGTTGTTCAAAATCCATTGTAGTCCTTTCAATATCCATGCTACAACTGAATGCTGTGAGCTGTATAAAAATGCATTTTTTAAAATATTTATGGAGTCAATATCAAAAAATAGACTAATGGTGTTAAGGCACTTGAAATATAATTAAATATAGCAAATTTGCATAAGAGAAAACTACTTTGTTCAGTATAGTAGTAGTTACCTCTATTCAACTTTTAATGAGAAACATAATTTCCCTTACCTTCTCCATACCCACTCCCTTCGAGAAAAAGCACTATGTTTTTCTTGTTCTATGTCATCAATCACACCCAGTATTAGGCCTGTCTTGAAGGAGACAGTGTTATCAAGCCAAGAAGCAGAAGTTCCAAATTAATACAGTTCCTAGAATCCTTTTAAGATTCCTTCTAGATCCAGTTCCTAGTATCCTCATGGACTGCAGGATGAGAACAAAGCAGATCATTTTCATTGAACATGGAAGGAGCTGGGGAAAGCAGCAAAAGCAGAAGAAACAGAGACTTTCTTATAAAGCTTACAATCACCAACTAAGATTCATTATACATATTGGGATCTTCCCTCTCTCACCCCACACCTTTCCACTGCATTCAGAGGTAAAGAAAAGCAGTGAAATATTATTACAAGGTTATGGCAAAAGCACTGACATATTTGATGCTTTGCCCTGCATTCTGCATGCAATATGTTCAGATTTAAGAGATGTTGCCCCAAACTGGCAATGGAAATCTACTCCTAGAGACAGGCTTCCATGTGAAAACTGCTCTGTGAGTCAAGTGTCAAATGCACTGAAGAGTTCTGTGCACGACAAACCACACACACACACACACACACAGGCAGCATCTAGAACAGTAGGCATGTCATTAACATACTGGAACAGGGCCTTATTTTCAGCCCATAGCAAGTTGGCAATATGAATAGCTTTAACAGTGCCATTCACTTGTTTGGGAGACTAACACAATAGCGAATTGGTACTATCAAGGCTGACCACACTGACTTTGTCTGGCTGATGAATGTGTATACAGCAGGCTGCTCTGCACAGAGAATCAGATACGGGCTGTGCACCTTTTAACACAAATTGTTGAGGATGAACAAAAGTCTGCTGGGGCTACAAGCCCACATGACAGTTTCAACATCAGAAAACACTTTCTGGTAGACATGAGCATTTGCACTGTGCATGGAGTAAGAGGACGATGCACTGTACTGAAGGAGTTCTAGTGTAGATTACAAAGCGAATGAATGCAACCGGGGCCCCCCTCATAATTATGATAGCAGTATTACTGAAAGATACTCCCAGGGTTTGAGAGAGAGAGAAAGGCTTATGGAAGTCTCTTTCAAGTCATGTACTTTAAAAAAAAAAAGGAGTCAACTTCTCTTGCCAATTGGCTCTGCACTGGAACATGTTGCACAGAAACTGAGGTTAAAAATGTCATCATGGAATTGGAAGGGACCAGGACGATCATCTAGTCCAACCCCCTGCAATGCAGGAATCTTTTGCCCAACATAGAATCAGATCACCTGGAAGCTGAACATCTTACAAAGAGGGACCTACTGAATGCATCTGCAGTGAGTCCTTTGCAATAGGGGGAGAAAAATATGGGCAAAATGTAAAGTCCTTGTATGTGCCAGAAATACAATGCAGTGTATATAACAGTTAAAGCCACAGCCCAAAGGGCTGCATGGAAAGCTGCACATGCACACTGTACTGTTTTGGGGCACCTCCCTTGTCAAAGCAGCCCTCCCTGTGCTCCCCCACCTTGCTAAAAGCCACCATGAAACGCACGTGAACTATGAATAAGTTCAGTAGTTCATGAAGCTACAAGTGGTGGTAACTGTGATTATAAGGGTGTCTCTATGCATAACACAGAGGCACTAACATCTGCCTAAAAGAGGGTCTTTGGACTGTCGCCTGAGAATTAAAATGTAGTTTTCTTTTAAACTAATCAGAAACAAGGAACCCAGATGCAAAATTATACTAGACCTAAATTAAATGGCGAAAAGAGCATGTATCTTAATACAGTAGTACCTTGGGTTACATATGCTTCAGGTTACAGACTCCGCTAACCCAGAAATAATACCTCGGATTAAGAACTTTGCTTCAGGATGAGAACAGAAATTGTGCTCCAGTAGCAGGAGGCCCCATTAGCTAAAGTGGTGCTTCAGGTTAAGAACAGTTTCAGGTTAAGAATGGACCTCCGGAACGAATTAAGTACTTAACCCGAGGTACCACTGTGCTCCCCATGACTTTTAGGGCAAATTGTCAAGGCACTTGGCATCTTTGGTTTGGTGTGCAACAGTCTCATTCCTATTCATTTCAAATGGAGGTAGCATGGTCCACATATTTCACGCTTCAGGAAAACAGCAGAGATGCAACATTCTTTAGCTCATTAGGAAGCTGAGAGAGAGAGAGAGAGAGAGAGAGAGAGAGAGAGAGAGAGAGAACGAACACACTTTTCAGGTTACCAAATCAAAATAAGCAATTATTGCTCACAAATCCTAAAGACTCAAATTGAACACCCACTGATTTTAGAGAAATGTAAAATGTACTTGGTATCAGAATATGCTGCATTTAAATTTTAGTTAGCATCATTTGGGAAGTGTGACAGAAAACATGCCAACAGAACAGCAGCTGATGATTTCTTAGCTCAGGGTCCTCTCCCTCCAAGTCCCACTTAGACAATCTCTCTGCAGGCAGGAACCTGTGCATGCCATTTGTATACCGCATGTAGGCCTAGCATATTTTAGAGACTTGTCCAAATACTTCCCAAGTTACAAAGTATGTTTTTTCTTTAATCACAAAACAGAAAAGGTAGTCTTGTCTGGTTATAAAATAAAGATTCCCCCCTGTGGTTTTAACTCTGTGATGTACTGAATTGTGCATTCTGAATGGCCATGCTTGCGTCCCTTGATCTGGTTTATTTATCTTCTAACTTGCTTGTTTTTTTAAAAAAAACAGTCTAATTCATATTCTTCATAAAACATCAATTTATTTACTTAAATGTATTTTTTTATTAAAGATTTCTTGATTTACTAAAGTATGTGCAATGTCTCTTTTTTCAAGTTACCGTATTTTTCGTCCCATAGGACGCTCCGTCCCATAGGACGCACCTACTTTTTTTGGGGGGGAAATAAAGGAAAACATTTTTTCCTTTATTTCCCCCCCCCAAAACCAGGTCGGGGAACAGTGGGATGGTTGTGCTGCGCCTCCCCGCTGTCCCCCGAGCTTGTGGGGCTGGCCCATGTCTGCCTGGCGCGAGGGGCGCTCTGCTTCAGGGCGCCCCGCGCGTCGGGCGGCAGGCTACAGTCCGCAGCATGGGGAACCCTCTGTTTCAGGGCGCCCCACGCGCCCCCCGGGTGCGCAAGACTTGCCAACACCAGCGCGGAGCACGGGGTGGCCTCCGAAGGGCGCCCCGTGATCCGTGCTGCCGGCTGCCGCCTGCAACCCTTGTGCTCCCGGGGGGAGATCCCCCGGGTGCGCAAGGCTTGCCGACACCAGCGCGGAGCACGGGGTGGCCTCCGAAGGGCGCCCTGTGCTCCGCGCTGCCAGCTGCCGCCCGCAAGCCTTGCGCTCCCGGGGGGGGGATCCCCCGGGTGCGCAAGGCTTGCCGACACCAGCGCGGAGCACGGGGCGGCCTCCGAAGGGTGCCCCGTGCTCCGCGCTGCCGCCCGCAAGCCTTCGGCTCCCGGGGGAGATCCCCGGGTACGCAAGGCTTGCGGACCCCTGCGTGGAGCACAGGGCGTCCTCTGGAGGGCGCCCCGTGCTCCGCGCTGCAGGCTGCCGCCCGCAAGCCTTGCGCGCCCGGTGGGACATCCCCCGGGTGCGCAAGGCTAGCGGACACCTGCGCGAAGCACTGGGCGTCCTCTGGAGGGCGCCCCGTGCTCCGCGCTGCAGGCTGCCGCCCGCAAGCCTTGCGCGCTCGGGGGAACTCCCTGCGGGCGTGCAAGGCTTGCGGATAGCTTCCTGGAGCCTGGAGAGCGAGAGACGTCGGTGCGCACCGACGCCTCTCGCTCTCCAGGCTTCAGCGAAAGCCTGCATTCGCCCCATAGGACGCACACACATTTTCCCTTCATTTTTGGAGGGGAAAAAGTGCGTCTTATAGGGCGAAAAATACGGTACGTTTTCTACAGATCAGTTTCATTTGTTGAGACATTAGTGTTACTTCATAAAACATCATTAAGGAAAAAAGTGACACCATGTTCAGTGTTCACTGTTTAAGTATTATTAATAGTTTGGAACTATCCAAACAAACAAACTATGCCATTTTTTTTCAGGGAAGCTCGATGTCAAAATACTATTAAAAAGCTATTTATTGGGATAAAGGGATTTTAAATAGTAAAAAATACATACCTGTATGGATAGCCATGGTACTTAGATCTAAATATTGACAGCAGCCAACTGAAGAACAAGACCACCAAACCGATGCCAGCCATGCACATTACTGCAGGAAATAAATCACAAAATGAAGTCAGCTTGCCAAAACAGCATGAAAATAATCAATCATGAAACTGAAATTTAAAGAATGCTTAAAGGTAAAGGTACCCCTGACTGTTAGGGTCCAGTCGCGGACGACTCTGGGGTTGTGTGCTCATCTCACTCTATAGGCCGAGGGAGACGGCATTTGTCCGAAGACAGCTTCTAGGTCATGTGACCAGCATGACTAAGCCACTTCTGGCAAACCAGAGCAGCTCACAGAAATGCCGTTTACCTTCCCACTGGAGCGGTACCTATTTATCTACTTGCACTTTGACGTGCTTTCGAACTGCTAGGTGGGCAGGAGCTGGGACCGAACAACGGGAGCTCACCCCGTTGTGGGGATTCGAACCGCCAACCTTCTGATTGGCAAGCCCTAGGCTCAATGGTTTAGACCACAGCGCTACCCACGCAGATTGTCTAACTGCAGTTCCAACTGAATTAATTTGTGAGAAAACTCTCAAAAGGAGCAAAAGAGGCCATACAACTTAGAAAACCAGCAATAAGTAACAAACCTATTTAGTGACAACACAACTGCCAGAGGAAAGTTTTCCCAAGTACCAAAATATTTTTTATGGACACACATACACCTGCTTTTCCCATCCTGGTATTCCCTGTTTAAAAATGCAAGCACAATGCATTCCAGGCACAGGAAGGAAGGAAGGAAGGAAGGAAGGAAGGAAGGAAGGAAGGAAGGAAGGAGTATGCTGTGGTGTCAGGATTGACCAGAAGATGGCGCTGCAACCCAACATTACCATCCCTGCCAGGTGAAGCGAAATCTGGTACTTACTTTTTCTCTTCATTACCTCCAGGTCAGAAGTTGCAGCTTCATGCAGGAGCACCATCCCAAGAGTAACACCAGCATCTGAGAAAGCTGTTTAAGGCTAAACCACTTCAACAGGCTGAACAAAAGTACGGCACATTCCTATCCAGTTTCTTAATGCTATGCATTTAGAAAAATCCTAACTTTTGCTGTAGTTGCAGAGTTTGCAAGACTGAGCCAAGTTCGAACTCAGCAACCTTGTCCTAGCATTCTGGGTTGAACTACAGAAAAAAAGGAGGAAGGGTAAGAGTCATTATGTTTTAGGTCTCTGTGTTCTCAAAAACTTGCTAGATTCCCACCCACCCCACCTGACTTGTTATCTTTTATGCACAATTGGAAGCAAGAGACAGTAGTGAGGGGAGCTGGAGGGGGAAATCACTGAATTAGGGATGGGGCGGGCAGCATAAGTTACACAATGTTAACCAAATTAAATAATTCAAAGCAGTTTATAAAGACAAACTTATGGAGTCAAAAGCTTTCATGGATTACAACCCACTTCACAAGCAATGCCATTTTCAGTTTGTACCAACAGATACAAACTCAAGAAGCATAGAGAGGGAAATCACAGTCTGTGGCACTTTGAAGTTACAATTAAAAGCTTAAACTTATACAGATAACTCCAAGGACCGTTTATAACAAGAGGTAAAAGTACAAACATCCTAAGAATGTCTGTCTTTAAAAATAATAGCAATCTTACTGAGAGAGGAGCCACTGAAAATAAAGGACACACATTTAGATCTACAGTATTCATTTCACTGAGTCTACTTTTAAGATAGTTGGCTACCACCTATATGAAAATCTAGCAGTTACAATGGTTTTCCATTCAGATGACCACACCTGACTGGCATCAGAATTCAGCAACTACTTGCTTGATCTGATCAATGATTTCTTTAGAAGGTTGCAAAGTCATCAATGCAAGCCCCAGGAAACTTTGGCTAGATCTGGTCAAAAGGTTTTCACGCTTAAGTATTTGTTGTTAAGAAGGATACTGAACAACAGAACAATGTGTGTTTCAGCAACAAATTGAGCTTGACTGCTCCCATGGATATAGCTCTGCAAGAAAAGGGTTTAAAAAATTATGCAGTTTTGATTATTTCATATTTGATTATAAGATTCCTGATCTAAATTTGCACATGCTCACACACAGATCTACATGGGGATGAAAAGCCAGGTTCACTCAGTCTCCAGACTTACTTAAAAGGGATTCTGCTGACTGCAAAACTGTTCCAATCAGTAGATATTCCTAGAGCATATTACTGTGGTACCTGCCTTCTCAGGTCAGCTAATGCTCCATGCGATGGTCCATCTCTTGCCAGGAACTACAACAATATTTCAGGATGTGTAACAGTGATTGCTTTCTACATTTAAAATGCTGGCTTTAACCTACAAAGGCAATAGCCCAGTCCTCCTAGACTAGAGACTGCATTGTTACTGTTACCTATAACAGTCTCAAAAAGCAAGGAAGAGCACTCTTTCAGCAATTCCATCTACCCAAGAGCCAAAGAGAGAGTCACAGAGAGAAGCAATTGTACCTAATCTGACCAAGAGAGGAGTGAACTAGTGGTTCCCAATTACTTAAGTTCTGAGGACCCCTTTTGTTTCAAAAGCCAAGCCATGGACCACTACTTTTGAAAATTTTGCTCTCTCTATAGTACTTTTTGTTATGTGAATGGTGCCACAGACCCCCTGGGAACCATTGCTTACTGGAGCATCATGGTTGTTATAGCCTTTTTCCAAAGTGTTTGCACCTGCCTTGACCAGAAGTTGGAGCCATAACCCAAAATACCATACCTCCCAGCAAAAGGGAAATCTATCCAGTTGGTTTATGAAATGCATATATGCACTTTAAAGACGACAACCAACAAAACTGCATAAAAGATTTGCTTCCAAGGAATGCAGTTTCACTTTCTCCCTAAGTATAAGATATGCAAAGGAGCAACAGGACCCAACTAAAAAGGTTACTGGTCTTTCTAACACACACTCCTTATCCTCCTTTAAGAAGTGTGCAACTTCCATTTAAGTGTATTCAGATGAATTTACTATCAGTGTTTGGCTTCTGAAGTTTTTTTTTTTTTAAAAAAAATGCTTATCGGTTTTGCATAAATAAGAAATTAACTTAAAATAAAATTATACCTCTTCCCCCTACCATACAAAGTGCCCCAATGATACCCATTGAAAATGAGCATATGGGTCGATTGGTCCCTGTCTAATTATATTAAAATGCCTTTCCATGTGTTTTCAGAGGCCTATATCCATGTTCCTTTGTTGACCTAAGAAATAAGAATAAACCAAAGATTATAGAAGTTCCTTGGGCTTTTTCTCTAACCAGATGAAACGCCAGTGAGAAAATTGGAGGGTATTTGTTTGGCATACCACCACCTCCAAATCCAAAAATAAGATGCCAAAAATGGATTTTTTTATGTCTGAATAAGCATTTTTACAAAACTGCCTAAATGGATTTTCCCTATAGGAACTACAATTCACAATACATTTGATTTGTATCCACACAGCTGGTCCAATCCCTGGATTACTAGTAATACTGTATGATCACATCTTGCACACAATTAACTAGCACAATTTCAACCTCTGTAGCTGAAAGCTGGCAAGTTGAAAGCCTGCAAATTAATTGCATGCAAGTTGGAGAGCTTAAAAGCTCCTTTTGTTCTGGGTTTTCCTGGCACACAAATAGCTTTTAAGCTCTGCACCTTGCTTACCAAGCTCTGGGAGGCTCTCAAAAGATCTTGTGGGAACTCAGATCTTGTGAGAGCCTCCCAGAAGCAACAAGAGAGCCCCCAGAGCCCAGTATGCAAGTAGGAGAGCATAAAAGCTCTCTGCCTTGTTTGTGGGGGTAAGACCTGTTCAGTGCACCAGCTCTGGGAGGTAAAATTGCTCATGCAGGGGTGGTTCCAGGGGTGTTCGGATATATATGTTTTTGTTCTGTCCCTGGAACATAACAAGATGTGATCATACTTCATACTTGTCAGGGCCAGAGTCAGATGCAAGTCAGTACAAAAGACGCAAGGCTTCATTGTTAGTGAAGTTAGTAAAGAGTTAGTCAATTAAACTTTATACAACTCAGCAACATTTCCCAGCAGGTATCAGCACTATGGAGCAGTTGCCAGGACTGAAGATCCCTGCCTTGCGCCCTTTCTGAGGCTCCTCCTCTCCCAGATATTTCCCAAGCGTGCCTCTGGTCTCTGTTCTGCCCTCCTCATTATTCTGCATATTCTTGGAGACCAAGAAGGAGGGGAGCTTGTCGCAGCAGGAGAGGGAGGGTCCCTGGATTCTTCAGCAGCCTCTTGACCCCCCTCCTCTGCTTCAGCCTCGGAGTCTGAACTGCTCCCTGTCACCAACACTTCCTACTCGCTAAACCCTGTTGCACCTTCAACATCCAGCCCTTCCTTCCAAGCCTCTCCTCCTGACCTCTCCTCAGCATCCCACCACCAATCCCCTGGCCCTGAGCCTTCCTGCTCTGGGGTTTCCATTGGGGGTTCCCTGGCTGGTGCCACCCACCACTCCCCTTCAGCCAGCCAGTCCATGATATCACCGTGCAGAGGTCACATGGTGTAACACCATCCAATATTACGTACTGTCTCACCCCCTTGTGAAGTCAATTGAAATAATACTCTGTGTGGCAAACAAGGCTTTCATTGTATATATGTATAAATGTTAGAATCATGTTTTGCCAATTAAAAAAATTTCCAGGCTTCAATCATTCTTGGTATGAATCTAAATAAGTAGAGATGTGGTGGCAGATTAAAACTTGCAGCAACTTGCACAAAAAGCAGGGGAGACAGAGGGCAATCCTGCTTCATGCAGGAGTTCTGATTGCAAGCCATGTGCCAAAATAACCACAGAACTCTCCTGATCAAGGTTTAAAGTAGACTTATAAAGAAGGTCCCCATGTTAAATCTTTGCAAGTTTTCAAACAGAAAACTCAATTCAATGTGCTTCTGCACTTTTACTAAACATGGGGTGGCACTGAACTCAGTCTTACTCATTGAGATTAATGAGCATGATTTAATCACGTTCCTTAATTTCAGTGGGTCAGGTCTGAGCAAAACTAAGTTGAATACAAACAAATACAGGATACATAAATTTTGAATTGAACAGTATGTAGTGAAAGTAAATAGGAGGCAAAAACGTATATATTTTTAAAACTGAAAATGCGAGATTTAGAAGCATTACTGTGACCAACAGTTTGTGAGAATCCGAAAGCAATGAAGTGTTGCTTAAAATAACCACAATATTTTCACTGTTAGCACAGCCTAGAAACTCTCAGTTTCACATTTAAGAGGCCTACAGGTATGAAAGACAGAACCTTTAACAATAAATTGAAGGAAGGAATATGCCTAATCAGGGACCTCTTTAACAGGCAGAGTGTGGCAAAAAAAAGATTCAGGAGAGAAATGTATACTGGCTACAATAATCTACACACTTCAGTTACAGATAGGTAGCCGTGTTGGTCTGCCATAGTCAAAACAAAAAAAAATCCTTCCAGTAGCACCTTAAAGACCAACTAAGTTAGTTCTTGGTATGAGCTTTCGTGTGCATGCACACTTTCGTGTGCATGTATCTGAAGAAGTGTGCATGCACACGAAAGCTCATACCAAGAACTAACTTAGTTGGTCTTTAAGGTGCTACTGGAAGGAATTTTTTTTGTTTTGACTACACACTTCAGTAAAAAATGTATCACCTATTCTGAATACTCCTGTTCTGTATCTGTTACATATTCTGTACCTCCTGTTCTGAATACACCTATCCTGTATCAGTTACACTGACAACCCCTCTGCTTCTGGACTCAATTCAGAGCTGGTTGTGGCCTTTAGAACCCTAAATCGTTGGAGACTATGTTGTCTAAAGGATCACCTATACCTGTATGAGCCTGCCCAAGCAGGAGCCATGCTCTCTGGTCCATCAAGCAAGAGCTATTAAATTCCTTGTGAGTGCAAGGAATAGTGCTTTCTCCCAGGGTGGGAATCTCTGGAACTCTTTGGAACCAGAGAGACACTCTGCTGGTCCTTAGAAAGCCTCTCGAGAAACATTAATTGAAGTCTGTGGTTGAGTTGTTTGACACTTTGACACATGAAAAAATACTTAGTAAGCTGCTGCTTTTATGGGATGGGGGTTGTATTTTCATGTGTTTTAGAGTTTTACAAATGAACTTGGAAGGGGAGTATATGCTGAAAGACATGTTAACATATTTAAAAAGTTATACTGGAGTTTTGATGTTTGTTTGTTTTTTAAATGATCACTTACCACTTGACCTGTATGGGGATTCTTATGAGCATATGGTGGCCCTCTGATGTGATTCCACATTTGCCCTGATGTCATTGCCAGAACGAAACACTGGAAACAACACGTTGAGAAATCAGTAAACTTGTAAGCACCAAGAAAGACATCCCTGATTCAAACATTGCTCACCTTTTAAGTGACCTCAAACAATACTGATCATTAATTTGTTCCCACTATTTCCCCACAGCTTTAAATTTCAAATATATTCTGAGCCTGTGCCCTAGTTGAATCCTCAAAACGAGTTTATATTTCACTTATGCCCACATCATGATTACATATTACACAATCATGTGACATAGCCAAGAGCATCCTGTCCACAAGTGGCTGCCAATACTGAACATGCCCCAAGCAAAGCAATTAAAACCCTTTTTTTAATCCAACAGAAAACAGTAATTTCACAACTGCATCTTTCCTCAAATAAAAGAGCTCCCACTAAGGGAATGAAGCTATTTTATTTCCTTTAAAATGTAAACTCACAACAATTTACAAACAAGCAAACAAAAAACCTTTTGCCACAATCTTAGGGGTGGGAGTGGGGGAAGAATAGTATTCTCCTGATTTCCCTCTCAAAGGACAGAGAGGTTCAACCTCAGACAAGAAGATCTGACCTCATATACCTGCTCTATGAAGCTGCAGAAAGGTCCACAGCCATTATCACTCTGATATCAGAACTCTGATGCTGGAGAGGACAAGAAGGGATTTTCTAGAAATGACAGTGGATCTTCAGGATCCAAAGCCATCCTGTGTGCTAATACTCCCCTGGAATTGAGGAGATTTCACCCTTCCCATATCCAAGAATCTGCTGATTCTCCAGAGAGGAGGGGTGGTTTTCTGCTCTCTACTTATTTCGCTCCAGCCTCACATCAAAGAGAGAGATAAGATTGCTGCTAAGAGCAGCTGCAGACACTCAGTGCAGTTCAGCATTTTTCGTTTAGACCTCATTTAGCTCTGTATATAGTTGTGTATAATAGCTATAGATAGAATAAAGAAGATATTCTACAGAACTGCTCTCCGAGTCGTTTATGCAATGCTATACTCTGCTGTGCGACAACTGTCTTCTTGTTGGAGTGAATCCGGTGCTCACAACTCTAAGCTGCGAGTCCACAGCACTTTGACCTGTTCCTGTGCAGAAGGTGGTCTCTGGAAGTGCTACCCAGCTCACCTAGCCCAGTCGGGGCTGAACTGGATGAGTCCAGTTGGTGGCACTGGCTCAAGAGCGATGCTGACAGGAATGGGGGACAAGATACAGCAGCCCTTCCATCTGAATCAGTGGAAAAGAAACTGTTACTAAAAACCAGAATGACAATCTGTTTTTTAAACTGAAAAACAATACAGCCAGATCACAGTAGATGCATGCAAAGAATAGGCCAAGTGATGAGGAAGGTTGGGAGAGGGATCCTGAGGAGAAAAGAGGAAACAAGGTGGTTACAACATAATTTGCTTACCAAAGCAGCAAAAGCCCAGCCTGTCTTATTATACAGAAAATCCAGGTTGCTTCTTCTTAAGTACACAAGGCCACCGATAACAGCGAGGAGCAGCCCCAACATCAAGGGCCCAGCATAGTTTGGAGGCCTTATCACACGGATCTATGAAAGTCAAAAACAGTTTGCACATTAAAGCAAACTGGAAGAATTCTGTACAAAAATATATAGGCACCAATAATCCCTGAACAGTTTTACTACTAGAGGGATAGGTAAGTTTTTGAGAATGCAGCAAAGCTACTTCAACTTCTAAAAAAAAATCTAAAGTGTTCCATACGGAAAATTGCTTTTGAGAAGTAACACTGAAGTATACAAATAATTACAATATTTTAATTACATTACACTCTGTTCTTCTCATAAGCTACCTCAAAGTAGGTTACAATTAAACTATAGCCAGGAAGCGCATTACAAAAACATCTGCTTTAAAAAGAAAATGTTTCATCTTGTGTACAAAACCTCAGAAATATCACGGAGTATACTAGACCACAATGAAGTGAGCGTTTCAAACTGAGATGTACCACTGAGGTATTCCTGCTCCAAGTTGCAGTCAATCTTACCTTACAGGTAAATGGTGAAAATGCCCACAGGTCTCTAATAAGAACCTTTAAACAATTTAAAGCTGCATTTATTACATGCACACTTATGTGGAAACAATTCCCACCGAACACAGTGGCCTTACTCCCAGATAATATAAGATTAAGGATAGGATTAAGCTGCAAGAATAATACAAAAACCATAGCAAAGGGTTGTTGCTGGATTTTAGAATGCCCTGAAAATAATTTGAAAAGTGACATGAGAATATACCAGAAGTATGTTTAAAAAGACACTCCAATCACTAGCAGTTTTACCAGGATGCTCATGACAACTGGGAAACACAGGAAACAACAAAATTGCCTCTCCATAAAAATATCTAACATTTCAACCCACCGACCCTTTCTCCATCCACCATGGAAAACATGATTTCATAGAGCACCAAAATAAGACTAAGTAAACTGTTCTGGTTTAAAATAAATAATTGTATTGAGTGTATGCATGTGGTGGAAAAGATGGACAAGTGCTTATGAACTTGTTCTCTTGGTGTGGCAGTCCTGCTATTTGAGGCAACAGAACAATACTATATTTCTTTATATTACAGTTAGAAACAAAACACTGCATAGAAGTTGAAGTCTGGCCTTTACTTACATTGACATCAGTTCTATCAGCAACCCAACGGGCTAGCTGTTCAGCAGCAAAACCTCGTACTTGCAGTTCGTATGTGTCACCTTTTTTCGGTTTCCCTTTTGCTGGGAAATTAATGAAGGTTGGAGCAGAGTTCATGTTGAGCTGTATTTTTAAAGAAACACAAAGAAATGTACTGTCACTCAAACTGTCTGTTGAGCTGCTACCTAAAATCCATGCTCTGAAATGGAGCTCAGATTCTGAAGTTATCCAGGCATAACTTGTGAACCAAGACACATAGGTCTATGTTGTCTCACATAAATACCAGTAGTTGTACTACAGGTTACCAGAAAAGCTTATTTCTTCCCTCCCACTCCACTTAGTTTGAAATGCTCTGAAGAAGCAAGTTATTACTTAATAAGCACATTACCATTTGAAATACATCAGAGCCTTCATCGAAATCAACCATGGCAAAAAAGATCCTGTTTGTGAATGCACTTGAGTACCGCCATGAGTTTGCCAGAATCTGATATTCTTCATCAGCTTGCCTACAAAAATGTAAGAAAGTGCTGTTCAAGCATCTAACCATGTCAAGATTTAAAAGCATTTAGCCCATCAGAAGTTTCAAGAACGTAAGCCCACACTTTCACACTAGCTGTAAGAAGAAACCTGAACAGCAGCAATGATCATGCAGCCACAAGTCACCACTACAAAAGAACAGCATCTGAACTGACAGGGATACATATACTTCCTGGCGTTCCCACAAAGTTGCAATTTTGCTTTCTTTGGAGAAAGCCTTTTATATAGTAGGATTCAAAGACCCACATCCCTCATTCTCAGCTAATGTAGTACCAATAAATAATGTGTTTAGCTGGATCCCTCATGTCAATGAGCATTTCTTTGAGAATATTTTTATAATTTGAGAACAAATGGCACTCCAGGTGTGAGTACGTAGAATTAAAATCTTTAATGCTAAATGCTAAACCAGTTACGGTTGGCACTTCAGATGTGCGCAGGTAGAATTTAAGTCTCTGATGCCAAATGCTAAGTCAATTAAAGATGATGGTCTGTGAATCAGGTGCTTGAATAAGGTTTAGCAAGCACAATACCTACCGTATTTTTCGCACCATTGGACACACTTTTTTCCTCTTAAAAAGTAAGGGGAAATGTCTGTGCGTCCTATGGAGCGAATGTGTGGTCCCTGGAGCCAAATTGCCGGAGTGCGGCACACTCTTGGACTGGTCTTTGGTAGTGGTGGTGGAGCCGTGCTCCCCTGCCGGCAGCCTCGGCTTCCCTCTGCAGCCCCGGGAAGCTTTGGAGGAACGGGAGGGCTGTGCGCCCATGCCCCGCACTCCCGGGCTGCTGAATGGGGGCGGGGGGTGGAGAACCGCGCTCCCCTGCCGGCAGCCTCGGCTTCCCTCTGCAGCCCTGGGAAGCTTTGGAGCAACGGGAGGGCTGTGCGCCCATCCCCCGCGCTTCTGGGCCGTTGAATGGGGGAGGTGGGGAGAGCCTCGCTTGTCTGCCGGCAGCCTCGGCTTCCCGCTTCCCTCTGCAGCCCCGGGAAGCTTTGGAGCAACGGGAAGGCTATGCGCCCATGCCCCACGCTCCAGGGCTGCTGAATGGGGTTGGGGGGGTGCTGCTCTGCCAGCAGCCTGCCCTTCCCCTCAAGGTTTGGAGCAACGGGAAGGCTGTGCACCCATGCCCCACACTCTTGGGCTACTGAATGTGGGTGGGGGGTGCTGCTCTGCCAACAGCCTGCCCTTCCCCTCAAGGTTTGGAGCAGTGGGCAGGCTGTTCACTGAGAGAGGGGAGGAAGAGGACGGAGAGGAGGGGACCAAGAAGCTGGGTGAAGGGAGATGAGGTACCATAGGTTGCCATGAGTGGAGAGTCATGGTAGAGGGCAAAGGAGAGGGAGTAGTGAAGGGGAGAAATTGTAGACGTCACCTGAGGAGTTTGGGTGAAAGGGATGGAGAGGAGGAGGCTGGAAAAGGGGACTGTTCTGCTTTGGGGGGGGGGAGAAAAAAGTGGGGGAAAGGAAAGCCTCCCAAGCCTGCCACTGAGAAGCTCTGCTTGGCTGTTTCTTGACTGTAATTCAAGTAAAGGGAATGTTTGCAAGCAGCTGGCAGGCTGTTTGCTGAGAGAGGGGAGGAAGAAGATTGAGAGGAAAAAATGTGGCATTAGCAATGCTTCGGATGGATACGAAGATGGTATTTTACATGAAGATAGTGAAGAAAGTGATGTCAGTGACTGTGAGCAACTGAGCTTCATTAATTCTTACTTTAGCAGTGATGAGTTCTTGGGGTTCACAGAAGACTAGAAGAGTACTCAAACCTTAAAGTCTCTCTTCATTTGTTAATGACAGTGATGATGGTTCTTAGTGCCATTGTTGACTGCTGTTCACTTTACATGGCTGTAATGTGATTCTGATATACCGGTTGTTTATTAAATACAGTAGTTTATACAACATTTGATTCAGAATATTTTTTCCTTGTTTTCCTCCTCTAAAAACTAGATGTGCCCTATGGTCAGGTGCGTCCAATGGAGCGAAAAATACGGTACATGAATTGTTTGAAGAGACATTCTTTCTGTCAAATTCTCTTCATAAGAAGCAGGTATAGTACTTTTAACTTAAAAAGCAACTCCCTGTGTATGACTTTATATCATTTCTAAAAGAATTATTTTCAAAATATCACAATGATTAATTGCTACTTCAACAATCTTTTGGTGCACCTGATTTTTTTGAATGCTAGCATGGTGCTTTTCCCTTGAGTACAACAGAATACGTTTGAAGTAAAAAAGATAAAACAAAGAAGAAATACTGTGACACAAAAAAGCATACAGGGTTTTCTGTAATAATGAATTTTCAAGTAATTTAAATCCATACTTGCACACAACACATTGTCTGTGAGGCTGAAGCGCAGTGAACATAACAATCACAGAGTAGTTTCTTGGTGGTGCCTTTATAAGACGACGAAATTTATCACCGTTCAGTCGAATTACCGACCGTTTGCTAGCCCATTCCATCAGCTGGTTCACTTTTTCTGAAAGAACCATCTAAAATATAAAATTGGAAGGAAGAAAACAGTTTCGTTAAACAAGTCTTCTACTAGGAGTCAAAGCTGCCACAGCTTAATCTGAACAACCATGCATGACATTTAAATGATATGTATTAGCTGCATGATCCCAGAATCAGACCCAGCTCCTAAGCCGTGTTGGGAGACTGAGAATGGAATACTGATGTCTTCTATTAAGCCTTTCCAGTATGTTATCATTTCATCTCCTTCCCAGTACCATTTCTTTACAACAACTAGCATTGATAAATCAAGGTGAATATTCACTTCCTCAGTGCTGCTTGCAACTTCGTGTCCTACAGATGTTGGCAGACTACAACTCCCATCAGCCCGTGGTCAGAGGCCACGGAAGATGTCCAGATTATATGGAGTACACTAGGCCTGTTCACAGCATTCAGATAATGCAACCAGCAACAAGCCTTTGATTCCATGAACTTGGCCACACAATATACGGTCTGCATAGACATGCCAAGGCACCCTTAGATGCTGCCCCATTCTCTGTTCTCTCCCTCATCACTTGCCATTCACTGCCTGACTAAGAGTCATAACCGTCGGATCCTCCTCCTCAGCGCAGGCAGCGCCCGTCGTTTACCCTACGTGACAAGAAAACATGCCCTCTTCTAGGTATCTCTTGCTAAAATCTGGCGGCACTAATTCGCTTGCGCCTATAGCTGCAGCCTGGTCGTGCATAAATTAGGCGAAACGTATTCTATTGCAGTGTAACTGGCAGCAGCTGAAGGCGCAGCCAACAACTTTTTCATTCATTATAATCTTCATCATCGTCATCACTTGTTATGAATCCATCTCTCCACCAAGGAACTCTCTGCGGCGGCAACTTAACAGCAGCAGCCTGAGGGGGGCGAAGACTCCCACAGGACTGCAGTGGGAGAGACGAGCGGCGATTAAGCGATGCAAAGTGCTTGAGGCGCGCGGGGGGGGGGGGGGGCGGCACTCTGCACATGCTCGGCAACCCTGTAGTCCGTCACACACACACACAGCTCTTCCTAGGATAACTGCGGGCCTAGCAAACAGTTGTTGGCGAGCCTCCGTAAGTTGGGCTCTGACAGTAAGAAAGGTGGGCGGTTGGATGACCTCGATGTGCCCCTCTCCTCCTCCTCCCCGCCTGGATCGCGATCGCATCGGCCCTCCTCCAGCCAGTCCCACTCACCTCCTTCTTCTTCTGCCCTCCGACGCCGGAGCCGGCCAGCACGGCCAAGAAAGCCAGAGCCAGAAACCTCAGAAACGCCGCCATGACTGAACCGGCCTCCCTTCCTTCAGCGACAGGCAGAAAAGCCACTCACGGGCAGCCCGGCGCCCATAGGCCAGGCCGCGCGTCGGGCCAGTACCGGATTGGGTGAAAGAAACTTCCGCTGCCTAGCTATTGGTCCCCTGCGCTTCTTCCTCTTTCACTAAGTCTCCGCCCCTACCCGAACTTTTACTTTTTGGACTGGAAGTGGAGGAGAAAGGAGTTCAGGAGGGGAGGGAGGAGTAGGAAGGACGCGTCAGACTCCCGTCGACAAATGAGAATGGGGTAAGCTGTTGCGATATGATTGGCCGCCAGAGACCGGTTGGGCGGACTTCGTGCGGACTGACAGGCAGCCCGCACAGCCTATCTCTGGGTTCTGCGCCAGACGGGGGACTTTGCGCTCAGCAGCCCCCAAAGGGAGGGGTAAGAGGGAGGCGTAAGAGGGATGCGTCAATTTTAAAAGACTAGCTGTTTATTAATTATTTACTATTATTTATTTCATAAAATTTATGCACCCTTTTTTTAAATTAAAAAACCCCGAAACTGGTTTACAAAAAATATAAAACAATAAAATTAT
The DNA here is from genome assembly GCF_964106915.1 of Podarcis gaigeae. NCBI lineage: Eukaryota > Metazoa > Chordata > Lepidosauria > Squamata > Lacertidae > Podarcis > Podarcis gaigeae. The sequence goes on along the minus strand of NC_139691.1, from coordinate 21,757,849 downwards.
CAAAAGGAATAATTAACAGCAATAATAGTGTAAGACTTTTTAAAAGTTAAAATAGCAATAGAGTAAAAGTAAAAGTAGGTTAAAACTTGCATTGACTATGTTAATGATCATTTTACCTATTTATGTAAAACATGTTTATACCACCATATTCAAAAAGGAATAAAATGCAATTTAATATTAAAATGCAATTTTCTAATAAACAATAAACTGAAAGCCAGGCAATCATAAAAGCCTCTAAATCTAGGGGACCTCGCCAGCCCGCCCGCTCCACAGCTCCACAGTCTTCACTCTCCAAAACTGCAAACCCAAGACTTCATGCGAGGGCAAGGCAACTTGGGCCCAGCAACTATGAGACTCAGGGCCAGCCAGTGGGGCCCTATTTGAAGCTCTGGGTACCAACTTGGAATCTTAGAGTCAGAAATACAATCCATCTAGACTGCCCTGGTGCAGGGGCCCCCTTAGGAGCGGTCTGCAGGGCCCAATTTGGCCCAATTGCTCCAATTGCCTTAAGGCCAGCCCTGATGAGGCTGTGCAGGGGTTGGGCTGACAAGTGCTGCCACTTCTGAGTCCCTGGTGTCACTATTCAAAGTACAGACTCAATGACTTGTTATGGAAATAAAAGGGGGGAAATAAAGTGGGGCACTTATTGGAAATCATTTTTGTCCCCTCTCAACACCTCTCCTCCCTCAAAACCCCAGGACAATGAGCCTTTGCACTGTTAATGGAGAAGGCTGGCAAATTGTATCCCTTCTGGTTTCTATTGGCAAAACTTGTTGCATTGTTGCAAGGAAGTGTCAGAATTGTATCCCTTTGTACTTGACCATGCTGGACTCCTAACCTTTGAAAATCACATAAAATCAATGCCATAACCAATTCTCCTATTTCAATGACATTTTGCTTCAAAAGGAAAGGCGGACTTGGACATCATCTTCCTCCATAATCCTCGAAGGGAGAGGTCACGTACTCAACTTGGATACCACCCTCCTCCATAATTCTTGGGATATACAGTCAAGTACAGAGCACCCCTCCCTTGAGGGGAACAATGAACATCTGTTGATGGGTTTCCTGAGGCCAGGTGTTCCCACAGCCCATCCTCAGGAAGGCCAGATAGTTTTATTGTTATAGATAGTTTTATTGTTATTTAGGTGGCGGGAACTTAAGGTGTTAAGAACTTGATCTGAGAACTGAGGCAAGTTGATGAACTTGGGCAACCTCGCGACTCCCCTCCCTCCTTGTGACATCATGTTGATGTATCAGCAATGTATGAATGATGGTTCTGGAAATGTATTCTGGGTAGGGAGGGAAGGTCTTCAAAGAGCTTGTAACCCATGTTCGGGGTTCTTACCCTGTGTGGAGACCTGTTGCGCAATAATAAAGATTGTGGTCTACTGATTGCTGTTTTGCTCCTGTATTTGGCTGGAACTTCCTTCTTCTGCTAACCGCCCTGATGAGTATCCTCGCACTCCAGAATTTTCCATCTCAGAATCCAGAGCCAGCAGGCCCAGAGTCAACAACCAGCTGCACAGCCTTCCCCAGCTCAAGGGTCAGGTCAGTAGTGGTACATACTGCACTTTAATCAGTGGGAGAGTGTGAGGCTGCATGGGGCAGATAGGCCAGGCAAGTAAGCTCTCCCAAGTCCCTTCCATTCCTTCCCTCCTCCTTGGCTTGAACAGAGCAAGGCAAGCACATGTGACTGGCACTGGCCTCACCCCTCCCAGGCAGGGAAGTCTATCTTTCACACTTCACAGAGACCTGTTGGTGCCTGCAGCATGCACTGCAGATTGCCCCCAGGCAGAGAGAGGTCTTGGGGAATCAGGGAAGGCAGCAGTGGGAAGGGATCTGCGGAGGGATCCAGAACTACCTGTAGAAGGCAGGAGGCCAGGCTGCATGTTGGTAACTGGACCTCATACTGACTCTGACATTAATGGGAAGGGGGAGACCAGAGTCCAAGCTAACAATCTTTTGCAGAAAATGTAAGAACTGGAATCTGTGTTTACGCTGCATTTTTGGACCCGTGTGCTAGGTCATTTTCACAAGGTCAGCAAAGCCCTTCAGAAATCAGACCTGTTATTGAGTTCTTGTGCAAGTTTGTACAGTTCACTTCTGGATTTCTTAAGGAAAATTAGAGATGATTTTGATGAGCTTGAGAAACAAGCAAAAGCCACCTTGCCAAATGTCAACTACAAAACAAGGAGACAAAGAGTGAGGGAATGGCAAGGAAATGGCAGAAGTGCACCTGATGCCTTAGATGCACTTTCTTCAAGACACAGGTTTAGGAAAAAATCATTTATTCCTATATTAGATGCACTTGAAGCCAATTTAAAAAGAATAAGTACTGTGTACAGTGATGTTGCACAATTGTTTGCCATTCTTGCTGATTTGACAACATCTAAGCAAGAAATTCAGCAAGGTGTGGAACTGTTGATAGAAGATACCCGGAATATACTGGCCTGAAACTTATTGATGAACTTTTGCACTTTCACCTGTAAGTGAGACAAAGCCATAGGTCTACAGCAGAGCATTCTCGGTCTCATACAGACCTTTATCAAATTATATACAAGGACAAAATTTGTATGGCCTTTCCTAATGTGGAAGCAATTTTGCAGCTATTTCTTAGCCTTATGGTCACTAACTGCTCAGGAGAGAGGAGTTTTTCAAGACTCCAAAGAATTTAAAATGAATTAAGGGCCACAATGTCTTAAGAGAGGTTGTCCGCACTGAGCATTCTGTACATTGAAAGTGACCAGCTTAGACAAACAAATATTCATGAAGTTTTGGATGATTTTGCTATGAGGAAGGCTAGGGGGAAAACAATTTAGCCTTACTGTATTGATGGTTGTAGTTTACTTCTTAATATGTATTTTAAAACTGACTTTTTAATGACAACATAAAGTAGATTCTAAAAGTGCCACAATGTCAGGTAATCATGCTCATATTATTTACACTTCCCAGGCAATATAATTTGTAAACTCAAGGTGTTTTTGTTTTTTTAAGAATAACATTACAACTTCATTTTCCTAAAAAATAATGCTTATTCCACAAAAGGTTTACAAAGTTCAGTACAGTGGTGCCTCGCAAGACGAAATTAATTCGTTCCGCAAGTCTTTTCGTCTTGCGAGTTTTTCGTCTTGCGAAGCACGGTTTCCCATAGGAATGCATTGAAAATCAATCAATGCGTTCCTATGGAAACCGCCTTCAGACCAGGTTTGGGGACAGTCTGTCCCCTGACCTCTTCTGAAGGCCGACGTGGGGGGGCGAAAGTCTTTGCTTCCCCCCCCCTTCCCGGGACAGCGGAGACTTCTCCGCTGTCCGGGGCGATCTTAAAATGCTGGCGGGCGGCAGCGCTGCCGCCCGCCAGCATTTTAAAATCCCCCGGGAAGGCAGGCAGGGGGGACAAAGACTTTTGCCCCCCACCCGCCTTCAGAAGAGGTCCAGAGGGCTCTCCAAGCTGCGGATAGCAGCCTGCTGCCCCGCGCGAGGGGCAGACATTCGCAGCTTGGGGAGCCCTGCAGGACTTCCCCGTAGGGCTCTCCAGGCTGCGGATAGCAGCCTGCTGCCCCGCGCGAGGGGCGCTCTTAAGCAGAGCGCCCCTCGCGCGGCGCAGACATTCGCAACTTCGGGAACCCTGCAGGACTTCCCCGCAGGGCTCTCCAAGCTGCGGATAGCAGCCTGCTGCCCCGCGCGAGGGGCGCTCTTAAGCAGAGCGCCCCTCGCGCGGCGCAGACATTCGCAGCTTGGGGAACCCTGCAGGACTTCCCCGCAGGGCTCTCCAAGCTGCGGATAGCAGCCTGCTGCCCCGCGCGAGGGGCGCTCTTAAGCAGAGCGCCCCTCGCGCGGCGCAGACATTCGCAGCTTGGGGAACCCTGCAGGACTTCCCCGCAGGGCTCTCCAAGCGGCGAATGTCGGCCCCGCGCGAGGGGCGCTCTGCTTAAGAGCGCCCCTCGCGCGGGGCAGCAGGCTGCGCACCTTCCCCTCTGTTCCTGGACCTGTCCTGAAGGCTTGCAGTGGGAGGAGGGCTTTCCTCCCCACCGCCAACATTCAGAATGCTGTTCTGAATGTTGGCGGTGGGGAGGAAAAACCCTCCTCCCACCGCAAGCCCCGGGAACAGAGGAGAAGCGCTGCGCACCTTCCCCTCTGTTCCCGGACCTGTCCTGAAGGCTTGCAGTGGGAGGAGGGCTTTCCTCCCCACCGCCAACATTCAGAATGCTGTTCTGAATGTTGGCGGTGGGGAGGAAAAACCCTCCTCCCACCGCAAGCCCCGGGAACAGAGGAGAAGCCCTTCGCGCCTTCCCCTCTGTTCCCGGACCTCCCACCGCAAGCCTTAGGACAGGTCCAGGAACAGAGGAGAAGGCGCGCTGCGCTTCCCCATTGTCCCCGGAGATTTCCCTATGGGCTTTCGTCTTGCGAAGCAAGCCCATAGGGAAATTCGTCTTGCGAAGCCGCTAAAAAATCGGAAAACCCTTTCGTCTTGCGGGTTTTTCGTTTAGCGAGGCATTCGTCTTGCGGGGCACCACTGTAATTGCAAAAGTTCTTTTAAAAATCAACATGATATTTAACAATAACATCTTATGTCCTTTTGAGGAGAAATTGAGAATTGCAGAATTTTAAATACCCATCATCATCCTTGGCTTCACTCAATTTTGTTTATAACACTCTTCCATTTTCTTCTAGTCGTGAGGGTGGGGGATGGGGAGGGGCCTCACAAGTGGAGCAGCCTAGGGCCTCTCTTCATCTAAATCCGGCCCTGCTTTTTGGTGTTTCTGCTGGACTCCCAACTCCCCTCCTTCCCCTTATCCCTAACTCTCAGGCCTGCTGTCTGCGGTTGATAGGAGTTGGGATTTGGGAAACCAACTCTAGGTGCTGGAAATGCACCCAAGGAAGGGAGCACCCAAAGGTTCAGGTGTGAACCTTGCACAGAAGGGGTGTGTATTTTAGGGCTAAGTGAAAACTGAACTCCCAGAATTCCTCATTCAATTTTGGAGTAGTGATATTTGGGGTAGGGGGCCATTTTCTTGAATATTTTGAGTGGTGGTGGCAACTCAGAAAATTTATCAGAAAACTCCCGGGGAAAGATTTTGGCTCACATAACAGCTAACATGGGATTTAGAAGGGTCAAATAACCAAGGAGCATATTTAAAAACTGGCTCAAAGGTTGGGGAGGGGAACGGGACACAACGCTTAAGGATGTCTCCTCTCTCTTCCCCAGTGCTTTTTTCTGGGGGGGATGCTGGGGTACACACATACCCCTAAACATTTTTGAATCTAAGTTTGGCCTCATTGAGGGGCAGTATTTCAATACAAGCAGGAAAATGAGAGTACCCGTAAACATTTTTAAAAGAAAAAAGTACTGCTCTTCCCTAACTTTATTTTCAGCAGCATCTGGCAAAACACCCCCCCCCCCTGTGAAATAGGGGAGGCAGAATACCTTCCAGATTTTAAACTGTGCCAAAAGAGATAGCAACATTTTCTGACCTCTGCGGATCAAAGGAAGTCCTCTGAAGGAGATGGTTAATTGAACTGTTCTGATGGGAAAGGAAACATTTCACAGGATTCCACAGCAAATTGTGTGGTCGGAGCCTGGCCAAGGACTGGCCCAATGGCCTCTGGGCTCCAGGCCAGCTCTCTCTGCCAGGGTCACCTTCAAGCAGCTGCACAATCCCTGGCCCACCCATTCATTTCTTTCTCACAAATAAATCAAGGCAGCAGGATCTAGGCTCCCCCATAGTCCTCCCCCTATCCAATCTTGCATCCCTCAGAGGCATGGAAGGAAATAAGGTAGGCTGCAACTGGGATTCAGTTTATGGCACCAACTTGGAACAGATCTGTAGGGCTGGCTACCTGGTGACTCCTCATTTGCCATTGTGTATTATAAATTCCAGTAGTTGTAATGTCCTTTCCTTTTCATTTTAATGCGTGGGCTTCTTTGTATGATGGATGCACATTTTCTCTTCACCTGGGTGCTCACCTACATTCACCACCTACCTCCATGCATCTTTAAAAAAACAAATTTTTGTTCTCCGAGGGGGTCTTTTTTGGTGTTGTATTTTTCATTACATAGAAGCCCCATCTTTCCTCAAGGTGGTACACATGGTGGTACTCACAATAACTCTGTGAGGTAAAGGAGGCCGAGAGCCAAAGACCTGGCCAAAAGTCGTCCTGTGAACTTTATGGCCGAGTCGGGATTTGAACCCTGGACCCTTGGGTTCAGTGGACTCCTATTGTGTTCTTAAACTCCCATCATTATCTCAGAACATGACCGCATTACTTTTATCCCTGTTACATGAATCCAAAAACACACACGTTAGGAAAAATTGCCAGTATCAAGGCAATTGCTCAGACCATTTTAAACAGTGATGGCTGCCCCCAAAAGTATCCTGGGTACCAGAGGCGTCAACTTGAATAAAATATTGGGGAGGGGGAGCAAGTAAGCCCCACCCCGCATAATAAATCACATGACACCACACCCACCCACCCAAACCCACACCCATTTGAATGGTGATGCCCATCAACTTTGAGGTAGTCCTGCTCTCTCAAATATTTTATTGGGGATGCTGAAGGTACCTAGGTGTGGCTCATATCCTGGGACTGTAGTTTGTTAAGGGTCCTGAGAGTTGTTAGGAAACCCCTTATCCTCCTCACATAGTAACTTTCTCTAGAACCAGTTATTTACCAATGCATTCCTCTTCCCATTTTCTAGGGAACTCTGGAAATTGTAACTCTGTGAAAGGAATAGGAGTCTCCTAATAATTCTCACATCAACCTTAATAAACTACAGTTTCAAGGATGTTTTGGGGCAGCCATAAACTGTTCAAAATGGTATCCCAGAGCTTTAAATGTATATTACAGAAGTGGAAGTTAACTCAGACTTGATAAACTGCAACACAAACTTGAGACCCTGAATTTTCACAAAATGTCAGGTGAAAAAGAAATATTGTCTGTCTTTTAACAAATATTAAACTGAAATGAAAAGTATCAGAATCTGAACAAAGTGAAGTAAAAGCAAAATGGATAAAAGCATAAAAGAAGCTTGAAGTTCTAAATCTCCCTGGCAAAATGCAGAATTCTATCTTTAACAACAATAAAATTATCCTCTGATTGATTACCACAAATATACAAATATTTACAGTTGCACATTTATTTTGCCCACCCAGGAAACAAAGGAGAGGCTACTTTCACTAGGGCCGCATAGCACTCACTGACCTCAATGCTGAAGCCAGAGTGGGCTTCCTATGGCCATTCCTCAAGGCCCAAATGAGGGGGGGGTTGAGGCTGCTCACAGATTGGAATGATTAGAATGGAAATGAGGTGTGTGTGTGCATGCGTGCTTGTGATGATAAACGCCTTTGGTAAAGGAATCCCCCTGGTGCTCCAAAGGGACAATCTGCACCAAAAACATTAAACTTGTAACTAACAATATCTATCCCCCCCCCCTTTTTAACAGAGGTTCATGCTTTAACACTCTGTATCTGAGTGGGCTTTTTGCACCGAGCTTTCCCCATCAATATCTGCTCTTTAAATCTGAATTAAAGCAAATAACAATTCGGGTTTTCTGTGGATTGACATGTGCTCAGATTGAAGTTTAAAGTGTAGGTTTTCACAGAGACAGCTCCAGACCAAAAATAAATAAATAAAAATAACATGCTAGAACATGCAGACCATGCCTGGAAAGATAGGAAGAAACGTAAGTGTGGGCAAGCCCTTACTCTCCTCCCTTTTCATTCCTCACTTAGAACTCATCCACATGTCGGCTTGTGCTATGCCTAGAAAGCACAGGTCCATATAGTTTCCTCCTTGCGCTGCTCCTTTTCCAAGGGAAAACTAAATTTTTAGTGATAGATTGGAAAAAATGGCAATCCAGGGAAAACCAGTATTGCTGTTTTCCCCAATTGAGCACTAAAGAGTAGTTTTCCACAGGGAAAAGGAGCAGGACAAGAGCAAGTGTGGATAAGTCTCGTATACAGTTATGGATGCTCAGTGAATTAAAGTTTGACTGCAGAATAATAATGATAATGGATGATGATGATAATGTATACATATAGTATTCTAAAAGATTAATCTGAAAGCTGCAGGAGGAACAATATCATGTACAAAATTGTTAGCATAAGTAATAAAATCATACCATATTAATGCCAGGAATTCTTCCCAGCGGAGCAAGTTCCAGAAGGGACAACAGAACAGGTCCTTGGATCTTCCTGTGTGCCTGCCTGCCTTTCCCCCCACCCAGCCCTTCCTCTCTCTCACCTCTCTCTCTCTTTCTCTCTCTCTTACAGGACACAGGCACATATTTTAGGCAACCTTGTCAAAATATAAACCATTTGAGTGCTTCCAAGTATTCTTGCTTAGCATCTCATGTTACCATACATAATTTCCTTGGCAGGGCTGTTGTACCTTCAGGGCCACGTAACAGGCCAGGCCTTCTCATCACTGCTCTCAAGAAAAACCCTTCACCTTCTCCTGTCTGTTCTGCAGCTTTTCACGGCTGCATCTCTCCCCCCCCCGAGTCCAGAGAAGTATTGATGAGGAAGTCTGCACTTGCTGAATTTAAAAGGGCAGACTCTTCCCATCAAAGCTTCGCAACGTGCTGTGCCACCTGCCCTCCTGACCGTTCTGCTTCCCCAACTCCTGTCCAGGTGGCATCACTGTGGAACAGTGTTCTGCTGATCATACGGAGAGGAAAGACCAGGCTTCCTCAGCCTCGGTCCTCCAGATGTTTTGAGACTACAATTCCCATAATCCCTGACCACTAGTCCTGCTAGCTAGGGATCATGGGAGTTGCAGGCCAAAAACATCTGGAGGGCTGAGGTTGAGGAAGCCTGGGAAAGACAATCTCTTATTCAAGTAGGCACACATGATGATATGGATGCTCCAGGATTTCTTTAAAAAAAAATCAAAGCAGCAACTGGGGAGGCATCTTGAGTGGCCTTTTACTTGATCTAAATCGCCCTCAGAAGTTGCCAGCAGTGTCTCTTTCCTCCCCGCCCCCAGAAAGAAACCTCTAAGCCACAGCACAGGGGTGCAAGTAAAGTGATGGAACAGAAATCACAAAGACAAATGTAAGCTTAGAACAAAATTGGTTTTTTATTTAAAATGGGAACATCCACCTGATACTGTTGTACTGTTTTATTGTTGTTAGCCTCCCTGAGCCCGGCTTCAGCTGCTGAGGGCGGGATATAAATAAAATTTATTATTTTTATTATTATTATAACACCAGACAATGATCCCTCCTTTATCTCTGACCACACACATCAATCTGGTTTATGAAGAGGATTCATTCTTGGTAATTCAGTACTGGGAACACATCCACAACTCCAGGCTGGACGTCCGCTGGATGGAAAAGAAGATAAGAGAAGTGAGTCTTCCTTACAACCAGGCCCAGACTCATCACCGGGCATCCTTAGGCAGGTAATGCCCCCTCCCATGCCCTGGCAAAGCCCAGTGGGGCTGCTACCCACCCCCAACATCACCATCCCCATTGCCAGACCATTGGGCATCCCCATAGCACCTGGAAACAGCTGTTCACTCTCCACCTTGCTTGGGGGCTTTGAGGCAGGGCTGGGATTTCAACCTGAGGCAGGTGTGTTACAGCAAAGAAGTGAGCCCTCCTCAGGCCCCAGTTAGGCTGCCAAGGATAGCTTTGGGGTGGAGAGTGAGCCCTGTGGGTTTGTTCTGTGCTTGCAGAATGGACAACTTGCCTTCAATGATGTTTTGGAACAGTGCAGAGAACTGCTGGGGAAGAGCGCTGTTTATGACCTCAGCCTGTAAAATCAAGAAAAGCCTGAATCAGGTCCCTTTTTTTACCTCACTCCCTTGCCTCCTAGGACCTCTGTGGGCTCTGCTGCCTAGTAGGCGGAGGCCAAAGGGCAACACCAAAGAAGAGCACAAAATACCACCTGAATAATTCTGGACATACTGGGAGACCACATTATTTCTCTGTCTGACACCAAGCTTGGATATCACTTTAATTGAGAGTCTTTTGTAAGTGTTATGTACAGTGGTATCTTGGGTTAAGTACTCAATTTGTTCCGGAGGTCCGTTCTTAACCTGAAACTGTTCTTAACCTGAAGCACCACTTTAGCTAATGGGGCCTCCTGTTGCTGCCGCGCCGCCGCAACACAATTTCTGTTCTCATCCTGAAGCAAAGTTCTTAACCCGAGGTACTATTTCTGGGTTAGCGGAGTCTGTAACCTGCAGTGTATGTAACCTGAAGCATATGTAACCCGAGGTACCACTGTACTAAGCTTGGATCATAGAACAATAGGCAAGTAGGATCCTAGAATGCAACAACTGATTGGCTTGCAGGAAAAGACCAATCAGGCTCCAGGAGGGAAGCAGAATCAGCCAGTCAGACGGGACTCATTGTGTAAATAATGTATATAAAATTCTGAGGTTTGGGGCAGGAATCAATCACTGTTTTACAAGCTGCAATACATAGCATGAAATCACTGTAGGACTCTGAGTATATTTCAGTAAGCCACCTTGAGAAAGCTCTCTGGGCCATAAAATAGAGTACAGTACTTACAGTCAGGTTAATGAATCTCAGTGCATGTTCCAGCAAAGCCTGGGTGCTGCTGGTAGCCATATTCCTTTCTGCTTCGTTCCCTAAAGTGAAATAATAAGCCAGTGCCTGTGGGAGGAAAAAGGACCTTAGTTTAGGGGCTGGTTTCGGCTAGAGAGGCAAGCCACCGCTTCCACCGAGCTCCCCCACTATCTGAGGGAGATTCTTTGCTCATTGTTCCAAACAGCAAAAAAAGAACTACTTTCTCCCAAGTTACCCAGCCCCAAATTTGCTCCCCCCCCCCAATAGCTACTGCACCCAGGTGGAGACTGAAGAAAGGGCCTTGACAAGGGTGGCCCCCTGTCTGAGTGGCCTGCCCTTCCCCAGCGTGTCAGGAGACACTCATGTTCTGGGTTTGTGATGCTGCCTGATCAAGCTTTTATGCCAGCAGGCTCTGCTGAATTGAATCAATACCCTTGTCCCACCAACACACTTACTTCCAAGAGGGTTCTTAGGCACTGAGCAGTTGGGTCCTCAGTCAGCAGGCGCCTCACAACTGCATGAAACTGCTGCTTGAGAGCCTGGTGGTGAAAACCATTTTCACAGAGGTGGATTCACAGATTCACAGGAGGAGATGATGTGGAAAGACATGGGGGGGGGGGGTTTGAGAATAGTTAACAGATTTTTAGCATTGGATAAGGGTGGTACTAAAGCAAACTGGCAGAATAGAGACAAAGGCCAGCTTCAAATGAGACTAAGAGTTTTCACTCATGGACAAATAATGAGGCAAAATTCACTTTCTGATTGGAGATGATGTTTAAAAAATCCTTGTGTGTAATAGCTGGAAACCAGTGAAACCAAAAACATTTTTTGTGCAACTAAGCTTACTCTCTCACTAAAAAAAATAGTAAGAAATGAAAAGATGGTGCAAAACTTTCAGGAGATAAATTGAACCAGTAGAAGTCAAAACTCAAGAGTAACGATCAAAGCTACAAAGACTTTACCTCCTTTTCAGCATTATTCAGTCCAGAAGTGTGAGCAATTGGAAAAAGCATCCCATGGATGATGGCCGATTTCTTACTTTGCATAAATGGAGGTTTCATGAAACTGTCATGATGAAGCAAGAAACAACATGATGAGTTTTCCAAAGACCTGTGGGTAGTTTCCAGGGGTGTTGCGAGCCTTAAGCCCCTCTCATGCCCTTCTTATATCTTTTTCTTCTGAAATGTTGCCCCCCTCCACCACCGCCCAGCAGAAGTCTGGGCTGTGTCTCAAACTAAGTCCAGGAGGGGTCAGCTGGCTTCCCCCAGGTCATTAGCACTGGAGGCAGAGGGAGCAGACACCAAGCCAGGTTCCAGAATCAGGACCATGCCTGACCACAGACTGACCCTGTTGGATCAGGGCTCTTGAGACAGAGCCCCACAATTTGAGACCTCCATGACCCACTGAGTAAATAGCCCCCTCCATGCCAGACAGCTTCCAGCTTCCTTCAAAGAAGGGATGAGATGGGGGGGGGAGAGAGATACATGTAGCCCTGGAAGCATAAAAGTCATCAATCAAGACTTATTTCTTTTTCGAAAAAAGAAACTTCCATTGCCCTATACTGCCAACTGCTGGCTGCCCTTTCCTCAAGCATATCTCTCTCTCTCTCTCTCTCTCTCTCTCCCTCCCTCCCTCCCTCTCTCTTTCTCTCTCTCTCACCACTTCTAATACCCAATTACCATTAATAGACACACACACACAAACAGTGCCAACAACATACGTGAGGCAGACAATATCTTCCATTCCCCTCATCAGTATTCTCACGGGATTCGGAAACTGGGTCCATCTCCCCATGATGTCCTGAGAAGAGTTCAAACAGCAGAAGAGCAAAGTCAGTTCCCCATAGAATTCAGGGGGGCTGCTCCAGCCCCAGACTCAGGGGTTGACTTCAATTGCAGTTGGAATGCCTGTCCCAAATGCCTGCAAATTCTTCTTCTTTGCAAGACCCACAAACTTCCCTTGCCCAGAGTGTTTCCCAAACCACCCCCACCCCTTCTGCCCACCTCCCCACTGGATTTTTCATCCTGAACCTCACTTACCAAAATGACCATGGACACAGCATCTTTATTATAATCCACTCTATCCTCACCCTCATTATAGGCTTGTTCACAGGTGAAGGCCACACAGAAGAGGAAAAGATCATCCCCAGAAAGACCCTGAATGTGGAGAAAGTCAGGCTTTCAATCAGGAAAGAACTTTCCTAGACTACAGAACTGTGAAAGCCATGGGGGCAAAATGGGGTGCTCCTAAAATGGGCATTTTCCTGAGATTGGGGGGAGCAGAGGCAAGGGAGCAGAGCCAAGGGGCACAGGTCTTCACTCCTTCTCCCACAGATACTAACCTCTAGAACTGGGTCAGCTTGCTGCACCTGAATTTCTGCAATGGAAAGAGGAAGAAAGCTTCATCCATCTGTTTGCATTTCTCACATGGACAAGCATTGCAAGGGGTTGCACTAGATGACCCCTGGGGTCCCTTCCAACTCTACAATACTATGAAAGTAGCATTGCCAAAGTGATTAATCAAAGTAAATAATACAACTATTCTCTCTCTCCCCCCCCCCCATTTCACCCAGCCCCTAGTATATCAGGTCAATTAAAAAAAATCATAGTTACCAGTCTCAATGCACTCATCCAAAGCTCGAGGAATTCTACACATAGTGAAGCCAATATGAGCAAGCCAGGAGAAACTGAAGTGAACTCCTTGGAAAGTAGTCCTAAGACTACCCACATCAGTGACAGGACTAGGGGGTTGGACTGAAACTTCCAACCAATTTCACTATCTATGTGGGTGGACCTATGAACGATCATAAGCCATCTGGAGCGGCAGTGGAATCAGCATCATTGCCCCTTCCGTATCAACAGTTTCTCCCTCAGTAAACTTTGGCATGCTTCCACTGTTGGTTCTCCAAAACAATTTGTACCCCCTCTTTTTGTTTAGGCGCAGTGGCCGGGCTGCTTTCCCTTTAATCACAGTGCCAAGGTCTCCAAATGCCTTATCAAAAACTGGAAAGAAGTGCGCAAAAGTTCAAGAAGCCTCTGCAGAAGGTATAAAGCTAGTATAAAACTTGTAAGCTGCACAGCACGGCCTGGCCTAGTGTAATCCATTTGGATCCTACATTGTTCCTCTTTTATGAAATGTACCATAATTGCTTGAGAAAATGCACTTTTAGGTCTAAGAAGTAGGTCCCAAATTAACAATCTTGGCAGCCCACTTAATAGGACAGCAAATATTTTTCCTCTTGAGTCTTCCTTCAAAAGTTTGAGGCACCTGTTGTTTTGACTGCCAGCTTCCTTCGATATCTCTTCATTTCCATAACCCTGTTTCACTAATAGGCTAGTTGCTTCAATCGGCAACATTTCTAAAGGAGAGGGATACTCCCACGTGCCTGTTATATGCAGTAGAGCACGCAAACATCCCAAGTTTAGGGGAAGGCATGTAATTCAGTAGTTCTGCTTTGCACGCAGAAAGTCCTGGGTTCAATCCTTGGCATCTCCATGTAGGGCTGAGAGAGAAAGAAAGAAAGAAAGAAAGAAAGAAAGAAAGAAAGAAAGGAAGGAAGGAAGGAAGGAAGGAAGGAAAGGAAAGGAAAGGAAAGGAAAGGAAAGGAAAGGAAAGGAAAGGAAAGGAAAGGAAAGGAAAGGAAAGGAAAAGAAAAGAAAAGAAAAGAAAAGAAAAGAAAAGACTGCCTGAGAATCCTGGAGAGCTACTGCCAGCCAGTGCAACTTCCTACTTTTATATTCCTGTTTCATCGTTTATCCTAAGAACAAGCAACCTTCTCCACAAGACATGCACATTCACACATTTTCATGATACATAGTATAGAAAGGTCTTTCTATGTATGAATACAAGTACATAATTCCTGAATATAAAAGGAGGGAAACATCCTACCTCTGCAACAATGTCATTGGGGCTGCATTTCTGCACAAAAATACACTGTGCCTAGAAAAAAATCAGGGAGCCAGTGTAGTTCTGTATGGTTGCCCTCTGTGCACCCTTTCCTAACATGGCAACCCAACTGAAGTTTCAAAATTGTGCATGGCATGGAGAACATGCGTACAGAAAGGTTATTTCCCCCTCTGTCTTAACAGTAAAACTCGTGGACAATGAATGAAGCAGAATTTTGGGAGATTCAGGACAGATAAAAGAAACTACGTCTTCACATGATATACGGAGCTCACGTCTAGAGGAGTCAGTGAGGGCCACCTTAGATGGCTTTGAAACAGGGTTGGACAAATTCCCAGAGGATACAGCTATCAGTGGCTACTAGCCATGATGGCTGTGCTCTACTTCCATGGTCAGTACTGCTTTTGAATACCAGTTGCTGGAAATAGCAGGAGGGGAAGTAGCTGTGCTCAGGTCCTATTTGTGGGCTTCCCTTTGTGGGCATCTGGTTGGCCACTGTGAGAACAGGATGCTGAACTAGATGGACTACTGGCCTGATCCAAAAGCTTCTTCTTATGGACACAGTGGGGCCTCTTTCCAAGTTAACCTGCAGAGGGTTCTGCTAAAAGTGCTTGAGTTGAACCCCAGCCTGCCCACACCTGTTCATGGCTGGCCTCAGGGGCTGCCACCATCGACAAACATGCAGCAGGGGATAGCACAGAAGACCTCTGCTGTGCCTGTTGGGTTGGGTGGGTGCCCTAATTCACAGCTAACACCTTCCAATATCCATGTATCTGTTATGTTCCCAGCCAGGAAATCTCCATTAATTGTTCTGTCTACTAGGAGGGGATTTGATGTATTTACCTCTTTGCTTCCTCCCCTTATGGTCCACTTCCAAAGTGTCAAATGGCTATGCATAGGGCAGCATCTGCCAACTTTTTTGAGTCTGTGGACACATTCTGAATTTTGAAAAGGTGCCAAGGGCACCAATCACAAAATGGCTGCCAACAAGGGCGTGGCCTAACCGAAAATGTTTGCTGCCTCCAAATAAGCCAAAAACCTAAGATGCTTCCAATATTGAAAATCTATTCAATTTTCTATTATTATTAATTTTGTTAACAAACCTGTTAAAAAAACCCTTATTTTTCAGACATCTGGTTGTAGTATTGTCCATTACTAGTGTGCTACTGTAGATTAGAGCTAGAAAATAAAAGATGACTGAATCCAGGAATAATGCACATGCTTATATATGTTAATGGCCACAAATAGGAAGACATGCTCAACACTGGCTGCCAGTATTGCAACTACTGCTACTATCTTTATGGAATAGAAAGGAATAAAAATACAAGGAGAGCACATTTTTAAAACCCATGTTTGAGCAATAGTTGAACAATGCAGACTCTCCTTCATTGGAGGATTTTAGGCAGAGGTTGGATGGCCATCCTGCATTGCAGAGGGTCTAGATGACCCTAGGGATCCCTTCCAACTCTACAGAGAGAAAACCTTCAGAACTGGAATTGGACGGCGATTATTGTAAAGGAACTTCACACAAGATAGAAGTACAATAAAGCTTTATTTGGAGTGAGGAATGTTAAACAAGAAGGTATTGGAAGCTGCAGAATTGCAAACAAAGCTCACATTTTGCCAGGCATCTGGAAAGGCCTGAAGTTGCTGATATGGCAGAGGAAACCCTAGAAAAGGGAGGGATGCCTTCTGGTTATTAGAGATGCACTCTGCTGAGTTTCAGAGACCCTTTCTTCTATCTAAGACAGGGGTCAGCAAGCTTTTTCAGCCGTGGGCCGGTCCACCATCCCTCAGACCATGTGGTGGGTCGGACAATATTTTTTTTGGGGGGGGGGATGAACGAATTCCTATGCCCCACAAATAACCCAGCAATGCATTTTAAATAAAAGCACACATTCTACTCATGTAAAAACACCAGGCAGCCCCCACAAATAACCCAGAGATGCATTTTAAATAAAAGGACACCTTCTACGCATGTAAAAACATGCTGATTCCCGGACCGTCCACAGGCCAGATTTAGAAGGTGATTGGGCTGCATCCAGCCCCCAGGCCTTAGGTTGCCTACCCCTGAGCTAAGCGCATGAGATCTGGACCCCAGTAGATGCATATAAACATGTTTGCTCAGTGGCTGAGCCTCTGCTTCACATGGAGAAGGTAGAATCATAGAAATGTAGAGCTGGAAGAGACTACAAGGGCTATCTGGTTCAACCGCCTGCAATGCAGGAATCTTTCATCCCATGTGGGTCTTGAACCCGCAACCCTAAGATTGAAAGTTTCATGACCTACTGAGTGAGCTATCTCCCCACAACTAACCCACCTCAACCCCCTTATTTTTTGTGTCCCCCACCCCCAAAGAACAGTTCCACCAGCACCACTGCACCAATGGGGCACACAGCACACACACCCTCCTCAGTCCTCAGAAAACCCCTTAATCTCGATTTTACTTTATTCTGTGGTAGATTTACAAAAAGAAAAACACACACTTCAGAATTAATTAGAATTAATGATCAGCTTAATTCTGAAATGTCAGAGACCTTCAAGATTGAAAGGGGAACAAGGCAAGGGTGCCCACTCTCCCAGCTCCTGTTCATTTTAACTTTAGAAACACTTAATCAAGATATAAGACTAGATGAGAGCATAAAAGGGATTGCTCTGGGGTACATAGCTTATAAACGTCATGCATTTGCAGATGACTTACTCCTGACACTGGAAGACTGAAAAGAGAGGGTTAAAAAACTTTTAGAATTAATGGTGAATTATTAGGAATCCATTAATTAAAGTCTGGAGGAAACATCATAGGCTTTTGGAACCTAAAATCCCTTGATGGGCGGCCCCATTTGAAATACTCTCAATTAAAAAGAAAAATATGGGCAAAATTAGAACCACATATAGACAGTTGATAGAAGAGGAGGGAGGACAGTTAAAACTTAAATCGTATGAAAAACTAAAAGTATATTGCACTAGCTGGCTCCAGTATTACCAACTGAATGATAAATTTGTTTGTGACAAGAAAATAAGTTTTTTGAAGGAAAAATAGACTGTATTTTTCACTCCATAAGACACACTTTTTTCTTCCTATAAAGTAAGGGGAAATGTCTGTGCATCTTATGGAGCGAATGCGTGGTCCCTGGAGCCAAATTTGCCATTGGCAAAAAGCAGATCATGCTCTTTTTTTTGAAAGAGGGAAGTGGGTATTGAAACAAAGCCTCTGATCCTTTACCGATTAGGGAGAGAGATAAGGGAGCTAGAGAGAAAGGAGGCTGGGGGGGGGGGAGGTAAAGACAGCAAACTTGCAAAAGGGGGGGGGGGACAGGAAGACTAAAGCAACAAGGAGAGAAATTAGAAGAAAAGGAGGAGCAAAAACTGCTCCAGCTAAGAAAAAGACACTAAGGCAAAGGAGAGGGAAGGGAGTGTTGAAAGGAAACAGCTGATTAGTGAGATCGGGAGAGAGATAAGGAACGCTAGCGGAGGCTGCCTAGGAGGGGAGAGGTAAAAGCCAGTGGATCCTCAGGATTTTTACATTGGGTCACCCCAAATTCACCATCAGATCACATGTCTGTGGCCACAGCATGAATCACAAAAATCATACATCCACTGTTTCATTCAGATTTTTTTTTCTTGTTTTCCTCTAAAAACTAGGTGCGTCTTATGGTCAGGTGCATCTTATGGAGCGAAAACTACGGTAAATTCCAATTAGAAATTCTACAAAACCCAAAAATAAATCTCTCAAAAGCATATAACCTGCTTCTTGAGTGGGAATTAAAAGATGAGCAAACCAAGGAATTCTTGATAAAATGGGGACAAGATCTGAGCTACGCAATTTGGTTTGAGAGATGGGAAAGGTTATGGAAATATGATATAAACTTTACTGTGTGCACCGCTATTAAAGAAAATATCATGAAGATGAATTATAGGTGGTATATGACCCCCGGCTAAAATTTATAAACTACTCACAAATTTATGTTGGAGATGTAAAAAGACTGAAGGCTCACTATAAAAAAAAGCCGCCCAGAGTGGCTGGGGAAACTCAACCAGATGGGTGTGGTAAAAATAAATTATTATTATTATTATTATTATTATTATTATTATTATTATTATTATATCATATTTTGTGGAATTGTGTAAAGATAAAGACCCTCTGGAATAATATTTATGAGGAATTGAAGAATTATTTAAAATAACCTTTCAAAAAAGACCTGAAGCATTTCTTCTTAGTCTAGTTTCAGACGATATTCCCAAAGACAAGGTTAGAATATTTTTATACGTAACAACGGCTGCTAGAATACTGGTGGCCAAAAATTGGAAGAGTGAGGAGACTCCTTCAATGTCAGAGTGGCAAATTATATTTTGAAAATATATGGAATTAGCCAAGATGACAGTGACAATCATAATGCAATCAAAACAAAAATTAAGAAAGGAATTGGAGTGTGTTGAAGAATATATTGTACAAAATTACAGTGGTACCTCTGGTTGCGAAAGTGATCCGTTCCTTAGCCCTGTTCACAACCTGAAGAGAATGCAACACGCGTCTGCGCACGTGCAGGTCACGATTCACCGCTTCTGCGCATGCACATGACGCCATTTTGCGTGTCTGCGCATGCGCGAGCAGTGAAACCTGGAAGTAACCCTTTCCAGTACTTCCGGGTCGCCATGGGACGCAACCTGAAAAGACGTAACTTGAAGGTAATGTAAGACGTATGACTGTATTTCAATAGAAATGTTTGAAGAAGTACTGATTGAGTACATTTAGCTAAGAATTTAAAATAGAGGATTGAGTAATGTGTAGTAAGGTAGCAAGAATGATATCATGCATGTGAATGAAGTTGCGTGTCGAGACCCCACAGCCACCCCCCCGTTGGGAAATAACTCACACAAGGACACAGATGTTAGGTTTATGTTATTGGGCAAATTTTGGCCACAACTTTATTGAATTACAGAATGTGAGCGGTATTGGCTTAGGCATTGATTGGACCTGACTATATCTGACTCCTGCCCACTGTGCAGGAAGTCCAGTAAAGGTAATTCACCGGTAGGGGGAGCCATATCGATGCGAACCAACTCGAGCTCCCCCTGTTGTTCCCGTCTGGGTCGTGTCAAGGCCCTAGCCCCTAGCTGGGCTTCGGACAAGATCAACACCCCCGGATTCCTTTAACGGAATACCCTTAAGCATGGAGGGGCAGGTGATGGCCACACCTCCCCTCCCCCACACAAGGTCAAACAATGCCTAACCACAACCCTAACAAAGTTGTGGTGATTGCTACGAGGTAGGTGAAAACCAAGTGGCCAGTGCCAATTTGCCAAGTGGAAAAATTCCCACCAGGCCCCTCGGACAACCAAGGCGACCAACCTTAGTCCATAGCAAGCCAGTGCCTAACCTGCAAATTGAGGAAGCGAGCCAAAGAGGAAGTCTTCTGGCTCGCTCCTCCATTTAAACTGTCCCAGCCACGCCCCCCAGCCAGCAGATTGGCTGGCCAGGCTCTGACGTGGCCAGGATCCCACAGGCAATGGGGGACAGAGTCCCCTGCCCACGGTGGGGAGTGGGTGGCCATGCAGTCCACCGCAATCGCTCCCTACTGGGAAGTGGAGCGGATGAAGTCACATGGGTATTTGGGTAAATGGTGAGTTGAGTATAGGGTTTAGAGTTAGATGTGGGGAATCTGTATATATACTATTATATATGTAATGTATAGTGTTGAAAATGTATGGCAACTAACATGTAAAATGAAGTCAATAATAAAAAATAAACACAGGACTGAAAAGAAAGAAAGAAAAACACATACCCTCCAACCCCACTATGCGCATTTGCCCCCCCCCCCGGCTGGGAGCCTCAATAGCGCCCCTCTGGAGGCATCACCTAGGGCAAAATACCCAACACACACAAACATCCCTTTGCTGTGGTTCTGCTGGAGAGAGAAATAGGGCCATTCCAGGATCAAATCAGAAGCCAGGTTGGCTTTTGTAATTCCAGGACTGTCCTTGGAAAATTGGGAAAACTGGGCCTGTGGGGGGCAGGGTGTGCTGCCAAATCTGTGCAGACAGTATCGAACAAGACGGATCAACAGTCTGGCTTAGCCTTACAGTGGTACCTCGGGATGTGAACAGGATCCGTTCCAGAGCCCCGTTTGCATCCTGAACAGAATGCAAGACGTGATGGTGCGTCTGTGCATGCGCAGGTCGAGTTTTGCCACTTCCGTGTATGTACATGATGTCATTTTGAGCGTGTGCGCATGTGGAGAAACCCAGAGGTAACATGCTCCATTACTTCTGAGTTGCCGTGGAGCGCAACCCGAAAGCGCTCAACCTGAAGCACATTCAACCTGAGGTATGACTGTATATGTTATTATTATTCAAATATTATTCAAAAACAAGCAAATATTTATATACTGCTGTTTCAAAGAAAAATATCAAAGCAGTTTTCAATAATACATAAAAGTATAATAAGAACCATAAAAATAAAACCAGGCATCAATTAACTATTGTGGAAAGATGTGTTCTTAATTGCCTGCACAGACCTGGTGGAATAGAAAAGCTTCTAATAGGCATTTGAAGGTTATGTCAGAAGGTGCCTGCTGAAGGTCACTGACAAACCAAAGAAAATAAGGGAAGCCTTCATTAAGTACTTTACAGAAGATCTTTATAAAAAAGGAACTGAAAAGAAGACACTGATGGAAGAATATATAAAAAGTAGCAATCTCCCCAAAATAAAAGATGAAAAACAGATGACAACAACAACATATTTATACCCTGCCCATTTGGCTGGGCTTCCCCAGCCACTTTGGGCGGCTTCCAACAAAATATTAAAATACAGTAATGCATCAAACATTAAAAGGTTCCCTAAACAGGGCTGCCTTCAGATGTCTTCTAAAAGTCTGGTAATTGTTCTTCTCTTTGAAATCTGGTGGGAGGGCGTTCCACAGCGTGGGTGCCACTACCGAGAAGGCCCTCTGCCTGGTTCCCTGTAACTTGGCTTCTCGCAGTGAGGGAACCTCCAGAAGGCCCTTGGCGTGGACCTCAGTGTCCGGGTAGAACAATGGGGGTGGAGATGCTCCTTCAGATATACTGGACCGAGGTCATTTAGGGTTTTAAAGGTCAACACCAACACTTTGAATTGTGCTCGGAAATGTAGTGGGAGCCAATGTAAGTTTTTCAAGACCGGTGTTATGTGGTCTCAGCGGCCGCTCCCAGTCACCAGTCTAGCTGCCACATTCTGGATTAATTGTAGTTTCTGGGTCACCTTCAAAGGTAGGCCCACATAAAGCACATTGCAGTAGGCCATGCGGGAGATAACCAGAACATGCACCACTCTGGCAAGGTAGTCCACGGACAGGTAGGGTCTCAGCCTGCGTACCAGATGGAGCTGGTAGACAGCTGCCCTGGACACAGAATTGACCTGTGCCTCCATGGACAGCTGTGAGTCTAAAATGACTCCCAGGTTGCACACCTTGTCGTTCAGGGGCACAGTTACCCCATTCCAGACCAGGAAGTCCTCCACACCTGCCCACCTCCTGTCTCCCCAAAACACTACTATGGCAGCAAGAATTCTAATAGCACAAAACTGGAAGACTGGAGAAATACCATCCAAAGAGCAATAGCAAGAAAAATTGATGAACTGTGCAGAACTGGCAAAGTTAACGGACAAACTGTGTGAAAAGGACTATAGTGACTTTGGAAAAGAATGGGAACCCTTTACAACATACTTGCAGAAACAAAACAAAAAACCCATGGACTTGTAGGCAGGATTTAAATAAACATTTACAACTTTATTTACAGAGAACAAGAAATACTAGTGGTAACAGAACATTATATATAAACAGCAGAATATAAAATTTGGTGTAACAAACCAGAAATGGAAGTTGGGGGAAGTCAACGGCGGGGGACGGGACACTAGAAAATGGATATTAAATGCTGATATTGAATAATTGTTATGAGAACAGAAAAGCAATAAAAAAAAATTAAGAAGAAGAAGGTGCCTGCTGAATCTCTGGCAGTGGAGCAAATACCCCACCATCTGACTAAGGCTTGGTTTCTTGTTGTTGTCAAATGAACCTTGCCAACTTGCGGAATGACCAGGGACGTTTCTGCAGATGATCAAAGTGATATACCTGGGAACCCTGTATATTCACAGAATCATAGAATTGGAAGGGACCCCAAGGGGCATCTAGCCAACCCCCTGCAAATGCAGGAATCTCAGCTAAAGCATCCATGACAGATGGCCATCCAAACTCTGCTTAACAGCCTCCAATGAAGGAGAGTCCACACACGCTTGAGGGAGACCATTCCACTGTTGAACCACTCTTACTGTCAGAAAGTTCATCCTGATATTTAGTCAGAATCTCCTTTCTTATAACTTGAACCCATCAGTTCAAGTCCTACCCACCCCCACCCCCCGGCAGGAGAAAAAAAGCTTGCTCCATCTTCCATGTGACAGCCCTTGAGAATGCAATCCTATCTCATCTCAGTCTCCTCTTCTCCAGACTAAACAGCCAGTTCCTTCAGTGGTTCATCATATGACTTGGTTTCCAGGACATTTATCATGTTTGCATAAACACCCGTAGGCATGATTTACTATAATTATAACAATGGACTTGATTGCAATAGCCCAGTGCAATTGCAATTGCTAGGAGGTTCTATTGAGAGATATAGGATGCCAGCAATAAATGAGAGATTTATTTTTTAAATCCTTTTTAAAAAAATAATGTATATTATTATTATATTACTTAAGAACAAATGGGTAGGTCTTTCTCTCTCGCAACCTTACCTAGTTCCTAGGTACGAGAATAATAGTCACAGTTATTGGGGTTATTGTTACAATATATCTTCTGCCCTTAACCCAAAGTCCCAGGGTGTGTGTGAGAGAGAGAGAGTGAGAGAGAGAGAGTGTTGCGCGGGTGGCGCTGTGGTGTAAACCACTGAGCCTCTTGGGATTCCCCATCAGAAGTTGACAGGGTAAGCTCATGCTGCTCTATCCCAGTTCTTGCCAACCTAGCAGCTCAAAAGCATGCCAGTGCAAGTAGATAAATAGGTATTATTGTGGCGGGAAGGTAAATGGCGTTTCCGTGTGCTCCGGTTTCCGTCACAGTGTTTCATTGCGCCAGAAGCAGTTTAGTCATGACCCAGAAAGCTTGGAGTAAGGTACAAGCACTATGAGTTGCCTTAATTGGTGGCCAGTGGTGTGTCTCACTGGTCAGTTACCGCCTGCCTTAAATTTCACAAGATTATTGTGTCCTTCCATGAGAATATGCACAGCACCATCCAATATGACAGTTCATCCTCAGGCATCTTCCCTATAAAGAACAGTGTGAAAAGGGCTCTGTTCTTGCCCCAACTCTCTTTGGCATATTCTTCTACATGTTGCTCGTATATGCCTTCAGCTGAACTGAAGAGGGTGTGAACATCCATTCAAGGAGCAACAAACTGGTACGTCTCAGAGCCAAGATAAAAGTGTGGTGGATCCTTACCTGAGAGATGTTTGCAGATGGCACAGCACACTCCCAGGAAGCCCACTTGCCCCAATTATCCAGAGTTTTGGGCTGGGCTGTCTCCACTATGCTGATGACACTCAGCTCTATCTGCTGATGGATGGCCACACCGACTCGGCCCCGGACACACTGACCAGATGCTTGAAAGCTGTGGCTGAATGGTTTTGTGGGAGCTGATTGAAACTAAATCCTTCGAAGACAGAGGTCCTCTGGCTGGGTTGGGATGGTATGGCGATGAGGGACCAACTCCCTTCTCTTGCGGGGGCCCAATTAGTGCCCGTGCCTTCCGTTAAGAGTTTGGGTGTAATCCTTGACGCCTCCCTTTCCATGGAGGCGCAGGTTACAGCGACAGCTAAGGCGACATTTTTCCAACTTCGCCACATTAAGCAGTTGGTCCCTTACCTTTCCTGCCCCGGCCTGACCACAGTGATCCATGTGACGATCACCACCAGGCTTGACTATTGTAATTCACTCTACACGGGGCTGCCCTTGAAACTGTCCCAGAAACTCCAGCTGGTGCAGAATGCTGCAGCGAGGCTCCTCACCCAGTGCTTTACCAGTTGCACTGGCTCCTGGTGGAGTATCGGGTCAGGTTTAAGGTGTTGGTTTTGACCTTTAAAGCCCTTTATGGCTTAGGGCCCTCGTACCTACGGGACTGCCTCTCCTGGTATGCCCTGCAGAGGACCTTAAGGTCCATGAATAATCATAGTTTAGAAGTCCTGGGCCCTAAGGAAGTCAGATTATCCTCCACCAGGGCCAGGGCCTTCTCAGTGATGGCTCCGACCTGGTGGAACGCTCTGTCCCATGAGACCAGGGCCCTGCAGGATTTAACTTCTTTCTGCAGGACCTGTAAGACAGAACCACAGTGGTGCCCCGCAAGACGAATGCCTCGTAAGACGAAAAACTAGCTAGATGAAAGAGTTTTTCGTTTTTTGAGGTGCTTCACAAGACGAATTTCCCTATGGGCTTGCTTCACAAGACGAAAACGTCTTGCAAGTTTGTTTCCTTTTTCGTAAAACCGTTAATACCCAGGGTGCATTTCTTGAAGAGGTGCAGTTGCGACTTGACTTCGAGGAGGAACTCATAGCACGCGGTGTGGTAGCCTTTTTTGAGGTTTTTGAGGACTTTGGTGATTTTTGAAGCTTTTCCAAAACTTCTTTTGCAGCCATTTGGTAAGTTAAACTTTTAAAACTTTTTTTGGGGGGGGTTGGATTTTGGATTGGGGTGTTTGGAATTCAAGGACTTGGTGTTGGGGAGGGGTTTGCAAGAATCTGGAAGCTTGCGTGGTTTTTTTCCTGCATTTTTATGATTTTTTGTGACCATTGGGCCACTCTGCTATTGTTTTAAAAAAAATATTCTGGATTTGAATTTCTCTGTGGTGGGTGGCTGGGGGAACAGTTGAGGAGGGGTTTGCAAGAATCTGGGAGCTTGTGTGGTTGTTTTTTTTTTTTTTTTTGAATTTTTATGATTTTCTGTGACCATTGGGCCACTCAGCTGTTGTTTAAAAATATTTCTGGATTTGAATTTCTGTGTGCTGGGTGGCTGGGGGAACAGTTGAGGAGGGGTTTGCAAGAATCTGGGAGCTTGTGTGGGGTTTTTTTTTTTTTTGAACTTTTATGATTTTCTGTGACCATTGGGCCACTCAGCTGTTGTTTAAAAAGAATTCTGGGTTTGAATTTCTGTGTGGTGGGTGGCTGGGGTAACAGTTGAGCAGGGATTTGCAAGAATCTGGGAGCTTGTGTGTTTTTTTCTGCATTTTTCTGATTTTCTGTGGCCATTGGGCCATGTTGGTTTTTTTTTTAAAAAAAAATCTGGATTTGAATTTCTGTGCGGTGGGTGGCTGGGGGAACAGTTGGGGAGGGGTTTGCAACAGTTGGGGAGGGGTTTGCAATTTCTGTGTGGTGGGTGAACAGTTGAGGTTTTTGAAGACTTTGGTGATTTTTGAAGCTTTTCCAAAACTTCTTTTGCAGCCATTTGGTAAGTTAAACTTTTAAAACTTTTTTGGGGGGTTTTGGATTTTGGGTTGGGTGTTTGGAATTCAAGGACTTGGTTCTGGGTTTGAATTTCTGTGTGGTGGGTGGCTGGGTGCTTTTTTGGATGTGAAGCACTGATTTTTTTGGGGGGGGGTTTGCGAAGGTAGGAGCTGTGCTGCCATGGGACCCAAGAAGACTCCTGCTGCAGAGGCCGGTGAGAGGAAGAAGGAGAAGGTGACGCTGGAAATGAAGAAGGAGATCATCCGCAAGCACGACGGTGGATTGCGTGTGACAGACCTCCCCAGGGAGTACGGGAGGAATCCATCGACCATCGGGACCATCCTGAAGATGAGGGAGAAGATCCTTGCGACTGATGCAGCCAAGGGAGTCACCAGGATCGTGAAGAACCGCCCAGCTGTTCTGGAGGAGGTGGAGAAGTTGCTGCTCATCTGGTTAGAAGAGAAGCAGCGTGCAGGGGACACAGTGACCGAGGCCATCATTTGTGAGAAGGCCAAGGCCTTGCACGCAGACCTTGTCCGGGAACAGCCAGGAACCTCAGGCGAGCCAGAAGTCTTCAAGGCAAGCAGAGGTTGGTTTGACCGGTTCAAGGCAAGATCTGGAATCCACAGCGTGATCAGGCATGGGGAGGCTGCCAGTTCTGATATTCCTGCGGCTGAAGACTTTGCAGCGGAGTTCCTGGAGGTTGTGAAGACGGAGGGCTACATTCCACAGCAGGTCCTCAACTGCGACGAGACCGGGCTGTTTTGGAAGAGGATGCCCAAAAGGACTTTCATCACACAGGAGGAGGCCAAGTTGCCTGGCCACAAGCCCATGAAGGACCGTCTGACCCTAATTTAGCCTGAGACTAATTTAGCCAGCTAGCCCTGGTGATCATCTAATGTTTATTGGATGGATTTCCCCCCTAAATTGATTTTTGATTTGTTATTTACGCTTTTTATGCTGTTTTTTTTGCAGAATCAATTAAGTGTTTTAAATTTGTTGTTAGTCGACCTGAGCCCAGTTTCCTGAACTGGGAAGGGCGGGGTATAAATGAAAAATTATTAATTAATTAATTAGTTATAGAGGCTCATCAGACGTTTTGCGCCCCCATCCAAGCTTGCAGGGAGTTTAGCCTTACTTACACCTTGGTCTTAAGCATTGGTGACCATCCACTTAAGGAGGTAGACAAATTTGTCTACCTGGGTCCCACCATAACTAGCAACATCTCCATTGATGCTGAGCTAGACAAGTGTATTGGCAAGGCAGCTACAGCAATGGCTCGCCTCTCCAAAAGGGTTTGGGAAAATGTGGTGCTAATGTCCAATACCAAGATGAAGGTCTATCAGGCTTGCATGTTGAGCATGCTGCTTTATGCAAGTGAGTTGTGGGCAACTTACCAGGAGCAATGCCTCAATGCTTTCCATGTGCACTGTGTTACGAGGATTTGGGGCATCACATGGCAGGACGGAGTCTCAAACAAAGATGTGCCCTCCAAAGCCCACATTCCCAGCATGTTCACACTCCTGTCTCAGCAACATCTGTGCTGGCTTGGTCACATCCACTGAAATATACTCAGAGTCCGGTAGTGATTTCATGCTCTTTATTGCAGCTTGTACAACAGTGATTGAATTTCCCTCCCAAACCTCAGGCTTTTATATACATTATTTACACAATGAGTCCCGTCTGATTGGCTGATTCTGCTTCCCTCCTGGAGCCTGATTGGTCTTTTCTGCAAGCCAATCAGTTGTTGCATTCTAGAATTCTACTTGCCTATTGCTCTAGGATCCAAGCTTAGTACTTAACATCCACAGAATGAAGGATGGCAGGATCCCCAAGGGTGTGCTCTATGAGGAACTGGCTTCCAACAACAGACCAATTGGCAGACCAACTCTGTGTTACAAAGATGTCTACAATCATGACACGAAGGTTGGCAACATGTGTGGGAATCCTTTGCAGATGACCATAGTGTCTGGAGACAGTCAGTCAAGTTGGGCATCCATAGCAGTGACTAGAGGAGGAATGACCGCTGGGTGGCTCATAGAGAGACGAAACACCATGGGACATCTGCAACAGCCTTCATCTTCCCCAGCTGCAACAAATAATGACTGTGCTGCTTTGGTATTTACTGCCACAGCAGCTACTGCAACTGTCCAACAGCTTAACCTCACTCCCAAAGGTGCACTCCTCCATTGTCTCCCGAGACAGACTGATGCCAACAAAAGAAGGCAGGGAGAGATTACCGTATTTTTCACCCTATAGGACGCACCATCCCATAAGGCGCACCTAGTTTTTTGGGGGGGAAATAAAGGGAAAAAATTATTTTTCCCCCAGGCGCGGGGCTGGGGTGGGAGAGGCCTGCCCGAGCTTCCCCCGACCCCAGCCCCCAAACAGGCAGCTCTCTGCAAGCCGTGGGAGCCCAGTGCTGGCTCCCACTGCTTGCGGAGAGCTCCGCAAAGCCTGGACGCGCTGAGCTCAGCGCGCGCAGGCTTCAGCATGCAGGCCACTCTCTGCAAGCAGCAGGAGCGCTCCCGCTGCTTGCGGAGAGGTCCGCGAAGCCTGGAGAGCGAGAGGAGTCGGTGTGCACCGACCCCTCTCGCTCTCCAGGCTTCACCGAAAGCCTGTATTCGCCCCATAGGACGCACACACATTTCCCCTTCATTTTTGGAGGGGGAAAAGTGTGTCCTATAGGGCGAAAAATACGGTAGCCACTAAGGTGGCAGTCATCTATACACTTAAAGGGGAGCAACCTCCATTGAACTCAGTGGAATCTCTGAGTAACTTGTGCAGAGGTCAGCAAACTTTTTCAGCAGGGGGCTGGTCCACCATCCCTCAGACCATGTGGTGAGCCGGACTATATTTTGGGGTGGGGGTGGGGGAATGAACAAATACCTATGCCCCACAAATAACCCAAGGATGCCTTTTAAATAAAAGCACACATTCTTCTCATATGAAAACACACTGATTCCTGGACTGCCCGTGGGCCAGATTTAGAAGGCGATAGGGCCAGATCCGGCCCCCAGGCCTTCGTTTGCCTACCCATGTTGTATAGCGGTTGTGCTGTTGATTTTAAATCTGCACAGGCTGCACTGTGCAGGCTCCGCTGCCCTCTGGTGGTAGTGACGGCAATATTGCCTTTGTTTAATGTCAGGGGGGAAACCAGCTCTTCCTTCACCTGCAAACTGCCCAGCAGACAGCAGCTTCTGGCATTCCCATTTTATTTTTTATTTTGTGTAGAAAGCACGTGGGAACAGAGTTTTACCATGTTCTGGAAACTGCAGAAGGGGAGGGCACTATTGTGCTAAGCTTGTGGGTTTCTCCTTGGGGTATCTGGTTGGCCACAGTGAAAAGAGGGTGTTGGGATGTTAGTACTATCAGCATCCCCTCAGATGTATAAGTGTAAAGGATGAAGACTTGGTGGTCTGCCACAAAATAGCTTACGTGGAGCACTCTGAACACTTGTAAACCAATGCAAGTATGCAACGTTATTCAGAGGTAAGCCCCATTTAAATGAATAAGGGTTTGACTTCAACCCCAAAGGTGCACTCTTCCATTGTCCCCTGAGACAGAGAGATGCCAGCCAACCATTACTCCTAGGTAGGGCCCATGAGGCAAGGTGAGGCGACTGCTTCAGGCAGCAGGATCCACAGGGGCAGTGGATTCTGATGTAGAGCTTTATTTTTCTCTTTGTTCCTGATATAGATCTTCATTCACCTCTTTTTCCAGCTCAGGGAAAGGGTGGGGTGCCACTTTGTGACTCTCCTAAGGTTCCAAAATGTTTTCAGCCAGCCCTGTTCCCAGGAAATGTGCACAGTGTTACAGCTCAATAAGATGCTTATTTACTCATAAGCAAAACCAACTTGAATGCATTTTTGTTTTATTTAGAAAAAGTGGGGAACCTTCGCCTTGTTGACCCTGCAGGCATCATTGTACTCCAATTCCCATTGGTCTCAACCAGCAAGGCTGGAGTGCCACAGATTACCCACACCCAATTTATAAGAACATTTCTTGGCTGCTTTTAAGCACACTTTATTCTAATGGTGAAAAACCAGGAAGGGAACAGCTCCTTTACAAATAAAACTGATTCAAAAGGCTGTGGTGTCTTGTTAGAGGCAATTGGCAATACTTCTAAGGCCATAATAGGTTTATTAGCCCCTTCATGCCCAGAACCCATTTGAAAAAAATTGCTACACCAACTTTCCACAAGCTGGACAGGATGGGGATGACAATTACCATAAGCCATGAAGTTTCCACACACCCCAAAGCGCATTCTGGGTAATAAACAGCATTTCAGGAAAAAACAATAGTCAGGCATCACACACCTACTTCCAAGCTTGCCAAGCCAACCAACCCATTTCACAAGCCACAGATAAGCAGATGGGATTTGTGGCGATAAAGGAGTGGGAACTTTATCCACAGAAATCACATTTTGATACAATAAATGCTTACCCAGGGGGGGAAACCAGCTGACCCACATTGACAATTTCTGAGCTACGAACCAAATAACACAAGCCACCTATTTGCATAGGAGATAGTTCCTAGGGGCCAAGGTCCATTTGCCCCCCCCACGCAATAAAATATTTGAGGGGACCACCCCTCCAAAGTTGATGGGCATTGGCATTCAAATAGTCTACATGCGCCACGTCTTGCAAGCAAGCCAGGACTCGCTGCAGAATCCAAAGAAGCATATCGGGGGGACTGGGTAAAAGGCAGATCCAGGTGATTTTAAATGAATTCATATGATTTTTTTCATTCAAATATAAATAAAACCACCATGATACTGTAGACCATGCCTTAGTCTGTAGGCAGCATCAAAAAAATAATGCATCCACTGTTTAAGTGGGGGCGCAATGGTGCAAAAACATGGTTAAAAAACAAGGATCCTCATGTATCCTCATGATTTTTGCACTAGATCAGCCCGAAGTCACTATCATATAGAACATCATGGCCTGCACCACAAAAACCTCAGATTCACGGCTTCCTGGCCATACCATGGCCCCAAAAACGTGGTTTCGAAACACGGATCCTTGTGGATCCTCGCACTTTTTGCATTTGCGGGCCACCACAAACTCACTGTCAAATCACACATCACAGCCAGGGGCACAGCCTGCACCACAAAAAACTAGGATCCACGGCTTCCTGGCCATACCATGGCCCAAAAACGTGGTTTCGAAGCACGGATCCTTGTGGATCCTCACATTTTTTGCATTGGGTCACCCCAACCTCCACATCAAATCACACATCATAGCCAGGGGCAATGCCCGCACCACAAAAATCTCAGACCCACTGCTTCCTGGCCATACCACGGCCCAAAAATGTGGTTTTGAAGCACGGATCCTCGTGGATCCTAAGACTTTTTGCACTGGGCCACCCCAAACTCACCATCAAATCACATACCATAGCCAGGGGCACACGCTGCACCACAAAAAACTCGGATCCACAGCTTCCTGGCCATACCAAGACCCCAAAACATGGTTTTGAAGCACGGATCCTCATGGATCCTCACGCTTTTTGCATTGGGCCACCCCAAACTCACCGTCAAATCACACATCATGTTCAGGGGCACAGCCTGCACCACAAAAAGCTTGGATCCATGGCTTCCTGGTCATACCGTGGCCCAAAAACGTGGTTCTGTAGCATGGATCCTCACGGATCCTTATGCTTTTTGCTTTGGGCCATCCCTAACTCACCATCAAATCACACATCATAGCCAGGGGCACAGCCCACACCACAAAAAAACTTGGACCCACACCTTGTTGGCCATACCATGGCCCAAAAATGTGGTTTCAAAGCACAGATCCTCGTGGATCCTCACAGCCCCATATTCTCAACACAAAGTGAGAAGTTTTGGGGCAAATCACTGATTTGTACATCAGTTCCCGCATGGCACAACTGTACCTTCCCCACACTCAGTCTACAAACTATGGGACTTGTGGGTTCAGTTGCCAACATCTGTGTGTATGACTATGACATAAACACACTGAAAGGATTAAACTGGATAAATGACCGCATAATAGATGCATTTCTTGCCTCCAGGATGATCATGGCCAAAGAGCTAGGTCACGATGGAACAATTTTCCCACTTAGTTGCCACTTCATGCAGATGTGTCAAAGATTGCCAGTGCAAGCCCTGAAGAACTGTTTGAGATTTGGAATGCTAAAGAAAGATGTTTTGATTATTCCAGTAAATGACAGAGAAGTCCACTGGATACTGATAATAATCATTTTTAAAAGGAAGACCATGCTCTACCTAGATTCCAAACATGGATCGAACCACTCTGTGATTGATGCAATAACATCCTTCTTAGCATGTCTGTATGAGATGGATTCAAAATGTCCCTATATTTTTGCAGACTGGTCATTTTTTGCACCAACCTATATACCCAGGCAAGGTAATTCCAGCGACTGCAGTCCTTTCACATGTACCATTGCACATCTGATTGCTTCTGCTGCCCAATTACAGTTCACACAAAAGGATATGGCTGCCATTAGACCCTGGATTGCAAAAGAAATAATGCCTATCTTGAAGGACAGACAAATATTTTCAACTGGAAATTGCTGCTGTTCCTCCCAAGAAGAGACAAATCTTGAAAGAGAGTCACATTACTGTGTCTAGATCATGCCCAGAGGGATAGAAGGATACACTAACCTATTGCTCAGATATTTTACCTTCCTTGTTTGAAGGCTGCTAGTCACTATGTTTTTTGAAGGAAGGGTGCAGGAGGCCCAGTGGTGACCTAACTATTGTCTACTGTGAAGGAAACTGCAAGGATTGGTATCACTACTTTCACCTAGGCATTGATTCAAAAGATCTTCCAGAGGTTTCCATGTGTCCAGATTGTCAATCCACTGTGGCCAAACACATTTTGAATCTGCGAACTGTCATATTCCACAGGTTGGTGTAATACAGCAAAATCCAGACATATAGTTTTCATCATCATGGCAGGGATGGTCCTTTTCCATAGAATTCTTATTTATTGAGTTGGTTTTTATATCCTGCTTTTCTTTACTTTAAGGAGCTTGGCTATAAATCTCCTTTCCCTTCCATGCCCACAACAGACACCTTGTGAGGTAGACCAGGCTGAGAGAGTTCAGAGAGAAGTGTGACTGGCCCAAGGTCACTCAGAAGACTGCATGTGGAGGAGTGGGGAAGCGAACCCAACTCACTAGATTAGAGTCCACCGCTCTTTTTTTTAAAATGTATTTTTATTAAAGATTTTCTTGATTTACAAAAGTGTGTGCAATGTCTCTCTCTCGTATTTTTCCCCCATGTAACATTTTTACAAATCAGTTTCATTTGTTGAGACATTAGGAAGAAAAGGGGGAAAGAGGTGGTGGGGGGAGATGGGGGTGGGGTCTGGTGACGAGGTTTCTATTTTACTTACTATATATAGGATTTGGTGTCAACGTTACTTGTGCAGGTTCTTTGATGTTCACTTCTGTTCCTTTAGTGGTGAGAAAGGTTGGGGTTGGCGTAGGGTGTGGTTGTTCATTTGTGGTTGGCTGTGATGGTCTTTGTTTTCATGTGTGAGTGGGGTGGGTGGGTGTTTTGGAACAGGTTAGCCATATTGATTTGTATGTTGTTGGTGGATTTTTGTCATTGTCTTGTTGGGCTGTGTATGTGATAAAGGGGAGCCATACCGGGGTGAAGGCGTCTTCTTCTATTTGTTCCCATGTCAGTTTCAGTTTATTGGTTAATTTTTCTAGTAAGGCTGTTTCCCATACTATTTGGTACAATTGGTCCATGCTTACCCCTGACAGGTCTCTCCAGTGTCTGGTTATGATGTTTCTGGCTGCTGAAAGTAGGTGGGTTATGAGTTAGAGTGGATTATGAGTTAGAGTCTACCACTCTTGACCACTACACCACAGAAACGTATCTCTTAAAACTATGGAGCAAGTTGTTCAGTTCAGCCTCATAGTGATACTGATTTGCAGAGGGTAGGTGGGTGATGAGCAAGATCTGTTCCCATTTCCCAACACAGAGACCATAGAACAGTTTCTTTTGGGGGCTGAACCTGAAGAGTGTTTCTGTCCAGAGCTTCTGTGGCAGAAATTGGCCAAGTGCCTTTATAAACATTCAGCTTCTCAAATAGAACCCCATAATGAAACTTTCAGGTGTAGCTGTTGGAGGTGGAGGGCAGAGAAGGTGCTAGTCCTCACCTCCCTCCTCCCAGCCCCATGATCCGTTGCCCAATGGGCTGAATTTCAGGGCTTTTGTATGTAAAGGGCAAGCTTGTTCTTTACTTGTTTAGACTCTTTAAACTTGGGAACAGATATTTGGCTCCATGACCAAAATGATCAAAAGGGTCAGCTTCTAGAGGACTGGAAAGATGATGGTTGTACTTCCCCTATCCTCAGTCCTAACTCCGTTGAGTATTTTTTGTTATGAAACTGAGCGTTTGGAGCTGATGCTGTAGCATTCTTGTCTGGGGGCTTGGTGGAAAAACAGAAAAGTGACCCTCACCTAACTCTCTAATGCCCTTCAACAAGAATGCTGTAGGAAATATTGCTAAGCCCAAAGGGAGGCAAGAATTTGCTTCAGCTCACCCTGTTAATGGAAGAGCAAAAGCTGTGCGTGTGTCATTCTCAATCAGTCTACTTTCAAGACTGATTTTAGAACCCTCTTATATCAGGCTACATGGTCACTGGAGGTGGCCTCATCATGCAGACTTGACTATCAACACAGGGACCATCTTTTTTCTTTTATTCTGATACTGGATTTTAAGTTACAGTTATATCTTTGAAAACAGCTGTCAGTATATCACACTGTATTCCACCTGCCTTCCAAAGGAACACGTGGCTCTCCCCATGTAGTAGGTTAGGTTGAGACTGCTGATCCAAAGTGATCAGTAATTTTTACGGTAATTACAATCCTGCTTTCCCTTGTACCAGCTTACCTTGACTCCAGTAAGGCCTTTGAAAAGGTCCCCCATGATATTATTGCAAAAAAGCTAGTAAAATGTGGGCTAGACAAAGTTACTGTGAGGTGGATTTGTAATTGGTTGACGGGCTGAACCCAAAGAGTGCTCATCAGTGGCTCATCTTCATCCTGGAAAGAAATGGCTAGTGGGGTTCCACAAGGTTCTGTCCTGGGCCTGCCTGGTGTTATTCAATATTTTTATAAATGATTTGGATGATGAAATAGAGGGCACGCTGATCAAATTTGCAAATGACACCAAACTGGGAGGGGTTGCTAATACCCCAGAGGAGAGGGTCAGGACTCAAACAGACCTGAATAGCCTAGACGGCTGCTGCTGCTGCTGCTTGCGTGAGTGTGGGAAGACCGCTCCCTCTCCTGCCAACTCCATCTGGCCTAGGGGGCAGGGCCTGCACTCACTGCCACAGCATAAGAGGTCTGAGCAGCTACCGGCAGCAATGGACACAATGGTTTTAAATGTTTTAATCACTTTTAATTTGCAGCACTTTAAATGGTGGTTGTTGTTTTTTATAATATTATATTATTTCATTATTTTATTTTTGCTTGGGGTGGGATAAGCATTTAGTCAGGGCTATTGTTTCTTGCTTTGTTTTGTTTTGTTTTGTTCTGTTTTGTTTTTTTATTATTATTATTCTGTTAAATTATTATATAGTTTGTATTTTGCCTTTTAAGGGGAAGGGTCATGGCTGCCTGGGAGTGGGCCTCAGCCAATAGATTGGGTGGGGCAGGTTCCACAGGGGGAGATGTATTGGGACACCCGATCTCAGTGAGGCCTCCGGGACACGGCTGCTGCTGCTGCTGCTTGCGTGAGTGTGGGAAGACCGCTCCCTCTCCTGCCAACTCCATCCGGCCTAGGGGGCGGGGCCTGCGCTCACTGCCACAGCATAAGAGGCCTGAGAGAGGCCTCCAGGACACGGCTGCTGCTGCTGCTGCTTGCGTGAGTGTGGGAAGACCGCTCCCTTTTCTGCCAACTCCATCCGGCCTAGGGGGCGGGGCCTGCGCTCACTGCCACAGCATAAGAGGTCTGAGCAGCTACCGGCAGCAATGGACACAATGGTTTTAAATGTTTTAATCACTTTTAATTTGCAGCACTTTAAATGGTGGTTGTTGTTTTTTATAATATTATATTATTTCATTATTTTATTTTTGCTTGGGGTGGGATAAGCATTTAGTCAGGGCTATTGTTTCTTGCTTTGTTTTGTTTTGTTTTGTTCTGTTTTGTTTTTTTATTATTATTATTCTGTTAAATTATTATATAGTTTGTATTTTGCCTTTTAAGGGGAAGGGTCATGGCTGCCTGGGAGTGGGCCTCAGCCAATAGATTGGGTGGGGCAGGTTCCACAGGGGGAGATGTATTGGGACACCCGATCTCAGTGATCACGGGCAGGAGGAGGAGTTACGCTAAGACCAGACCATGTCATTACCGAGGAGGCAGGTTTAGTCGTTGTTTGAGGACTATCCCTGCCTCCAGGTCTGGTCCTGACCGAAAGGATACAGTAATCAGCAAGGGAAACCCACATGACCTGAAAGTGTTGCTGTGCAATGCCAGGTCAATGATTAATAAAACCACTGCCATCCACGACCTGATTGTGGATGGAGGATTTGATCTGGCATGTGTGACAGAGACCTGGTTGGATGAAGCAGATGGGCCTGTCCTTGCCGCTGCTTGCCCACCAGGTTTCTCTTACGCACAGCAACCCAGGTCATGTGGGCAGGGAGGGGGGGTTGCAGTGATTTTTAGGAAGTCATTAGTCTGCACCAGGCGTCCTATTGGGAAGACCCAGTTTTCTGAGTGCATGTTCTGGAAGTTGGGCAATAGGGGCAGTACAGGATTCCTACTGGTGTACCGACCTCCCCGCTGCACCAAGGATTCCCTGCCCGAGCTGCTTCAGGTCATGGCGGATATGCTCCTGGAGACACCTAGCTTGGTTGTCCTGGGGGATTTTAACATCCATGCCGACACGACCTTACAAGGGGCCGCTCGGGACTTCGTGGAAAGCATGGCCTCCATGGGGCTGTCCCTGAATAAGTCTGGCCCAACTCATAGCCACGGACATGCCTTAGACTTGGTGTTTACCTCTACGGATGTTGGTGATCTGACATTAACTAAAAGCGAAACAAAAGAAGTGCCATGGTCAGATCACTTCCTGGTGCAACTGGACTTCTCCGCAACCCTTCCCCTTCGCAGGGAGGTGGGACCGATTTGGATGGTCCGCCCCCGCCACTTAATGGATCCAATTGGCTTCCAGAGAGTGGTAGGGGATGCTTTATCCCAAGTTGATGGCCTTTCAGCTGATTCCCTGGTGGCCCGCTGGAATGCGGAGTTAACCAGGGCTATTGACTGTCTGGCTCCGAAGCGCCCTCTCCGATTGCATGGAGCCCGGACAGCCCCGTGGTTTTCCCCGGAGCTGAGGGTGATGAAACAATCGTTGAGACGGCTAGAGCGCCGGTGGCGGAAAACTCATTCTGAATCAGACCGGACACGGGTTAGAGCTCAACGTCGAGCCTACCAAGTGGCAATGGCGACGGCGAAGAGGGCCTTCTTCGCCGCCTCCATTGCATCTGCAGAAAACAGCAGCAGGAGACTTTTTCAGGTGGTTCGCAATCTATCAGAACCACCTGTACCACCGGGGCCTGGTAGGGACCCCAAGATCTCCTGCAATGCTTTTGCAAAGTTTTTTGCAGATAAAATCGCTCAGATTCAGAAGGAGGTAGACTCCACTGTGGGAGCAGGGCCAGGGCGGGAGAGTGCTAGAGTTCTGTCTGGTCCTGTTACATGGGATCAATTCCAATCTGTTACCTCCGAGGATGTGGACAGGCTGCTTGGACGAGTGAAACCGACCACCTGTCTCCTTGATCCTTGCCCATCCTGGCTGATAAAAGCGAGCCGGGAAATGCTGGGCGATGGGCTCTGCGGGGTGGTGAATGTTTCCCTCTGTGAGGGAGCCTTCCCAGACCCGCTGAAAGAGGCGGTCATTAAACCGCTTCTTAAAAAAACATCTTTAGACCCGGCCAATTTGGCCAACTATCGCCCAGTCTCAAATCTGCCATTCTTGGGCAAGGTGATTGAGCGGGTGGTTGCTGAACAACTCCAAGCACGCCTGGAGGAAACGGACCATTTGGATCCCTTCCAATTCAGGCCTCACCATGGGACTGAAACTGCCTTGGTCGCGCTGGTTGATGATCTCCGGCGGGCTAGGGACAAAGGTGAGAGCTGTTTCCTAGTTCTGCTGGATCTCTCAGCGGCCTTTGACACCATCGACCATAACATTCTTCTGGACCGTCTAGAGGGGCTGGGAGCTGGGGGCACTGTCATACAGTGGTTCCGCTCCTTCCTCCTGGGCCGTGTCCAGAAAGTGGTGGTGGGGGGTGAGTGTTCAGACCCCTGGGCTCTCACTTGTGGGGTGCCTCAGGGTTCTGTCCTCTCCCCCATGCTTTTTAATATCTATATGAAGCCGCTGGGAGAGATCATCAGGGGGTTTGGACTGGGTGTTCATCAGTATGCAGATGACACCCAGCTCTACCTCTCCTTTAAATCAGAACCAGTGAAGGCGGTGAAGGTCCTGTGTGAGTGCCTGGAGGCGGTTGGAGGTTGGATGGCGGCTAAAAGATTGAGGTTGAATCCTGACAAGACAGAAGTACTGTTTTTGGGGGACAGGAGGCGGGCAGGTGTGGAGGATTCCCTGGTCCTGAATGGGGTAACTGTGCCCCTGAAGGACCAGGTACGCAGCCTGGGAGTCATTTTGGACTCACAGCTGTCCATGGAGGCGCAGATTAACTCTGTGTCCAGGGCAGCTGTCTACCAGCTCCACCTGGTACGCAGGCTAAGACCCTACCTCCCCGCGGACTGTCTCGCCAGAGTGGTGCATGCTCTAGTTATCTCACGCTTGGACTACTGCAACGCGCTCTACGTGGGGCTACCTTTGAAGGTGACCCGGAAACTGCAATTAATCCAGAATGCGGCAGCGAGACTGGTGACTGGGAGTGGCCGCCGGGACCACATAACACCGGTTCTGAGAGATCTGCATTGGCTCCCAGTACGTTTCCGAGCACGATTCAAAGTGTTGGTGCTGACCTTTAAAGCCCTAAACGGCCTCGGTCCTGTATACCTGAAGGAGCGTCTCCACCCCCATCGTTCAGCCCGGACTCTGAGATCCAGCGCCGAGGGCCTTCTGGCGGTTCCCTCATTGCGAGAAGTGAGGCTACAGGGAACCAGACAGAGGGCCTTCTCGGTAGCGGCGCCCGCCCTGTGGAACGCCCTCCCATCAGATGTCAAAGAGATAAAGAATTACCTGACGTTCAGAAGACATCTTAAGGCAGCCCTGTTCAGGGAAGTTTTTAATATGTAATGCTGTACGGTTTTTAACACTGATTGGGAGCCGCCCAGAGTGGCTGGGGAAAACTCAGCCAGATGGGCGGGGTATAAATAATAAATTATTATTATTATTATTATTATAGAGAGCTGGGCCAAAACCAACAAAATAGAGTTAAATAGGGAGAAATGTAAGGTACTACACCTGGGTAGAAAAAATGAAATGCACAGATGGGGGCACTTGGCTTAACAACAGTACCTGTGTAAAGGATCTGGGAGTCTTAGTCGGCCACAAGCTGAACATGAGTCAACAGTGTGATGTGGCAGCTAAGAATGCCAATGCGATACTGGGCTGCATCAATAGGAGTATAGTGTCTAGATCAAGCAAAGGAATGCTACCATGCTATTCTGGTTGGTCAGACCACACCTTAAAATACTGTGTCCAGTTCTGGGCACCACAGTTGAAGAAGGATATTGTCAAGCTGGAGCATGTCCAGAGGAGGGTGACCAAAATGTAAAAGGTCTGAAATCCAAGCCCTATGAGGAGAGACTTAGGGAGCTGGATTTGTTTAATCTAGAGAAGAGAAGATTAAGGAGTGACATGATAGCCATGTTTAAATATTTTAAGGGATGTCATGTTGAAGAGTGAGCAAGCTTGATTTCTGCTGTTCTAGAGACTAGGACGCAGAATAATGGATTCAAACTATGGGAAAAGAGATTCCACCTAAACATTAAGAAGGACTTTCTGACAGTAAGGGCTGTTGGACAGTGGAATATGCCACCTCAGAGAGTGGTGGAGTCTCCTTCTTTGGAGATTTTTAAGCGGAGGCTGGCTGGCCATCTGTCAGGAATGCTTTGCTTGTATGTCCCAGCATGGCAGCGGGTTGGACTAGATGACCCTTGCGGTCTCTTCCAGCTCTATGATTTTGTGATTCTATGACACTAGCTAGTACACTGCACTATTCCATTAGATATATATTGTTGCTATTTTTTAAGCTAAGGGTTATGTATAGCTGGCATCTATTAGTCTTTGAGCCAGCATGGTGTAGTGGTTAAGAGCGGTGGACTCATAATCTGGTGACCTGGGTTCGCTTCCTCGCTCCTCCACATGCAGCTCCTCACAGGGTGTCTGGTGTTGGGGAGGAAGGGAAAGGAGATTGTTAGCTGCTTTGAGACTCCTTAAGGAGAGTGAAAGGCGGAATATCAAGTCCAAACTCTTCTTCCAAACTCTTTGTAATAGTGACATTTCCCATAAATATGCTGAGACACAACCAAATAATGTTATAGATTTCAGTGGGATTCATGGAAGGGCCAAGTTTATTCTGCAGTTTAAATGAATGGGGCATGGAAGTGCTTAACTGGTTCTTGATCAGGGCCAAAACCTGGGGGAAGGAATCTTCAGTCCCTGCAGCAAACAGCAGGCACAACAACATTTTGTATGGAATGCAGAGCCAGTTCTTCTCATAAGCAACCAAGGGGAGCCTCTGAGGTGCTGGATGCACCACTAGAACTGGCGGCACGGTGTGAGTACCAAGTAGAAGTCAGGAGAAGGATGTGTTTCTTTTGGAGTCCCCGCTGGGGAGAAAGGGGACTATAAACGAAGTGAGGTCCTCACAGACCTACACAGCAGCCAGTTTGGGCTGAGGTAAGCCCACTGACATGTTGGCACAATTCTACTGGAATTTTGCTCCCTCCCTGCATGTATAGCTAAGAAAAACCTTTGTCTCACCTCCCCATACATTTTTTTATTTCCAGCACACCAACATCTTCACAGGTAGATGCGTGGGAAGGGGGGCAGATTCAATTAGCCCTCCCCCAAAGGATCATCTTTTCTTTCGTTAACTCCACTCTGATGCTACAGTGGCTGTCTCATGTCAATGTTTGTGTCCATTTTAGCCACCCAACTGTGGATGGTTTTGGGGGAACACCTGCATCATCTTGTGATCTAAGCATGATGCAGTTGTTGTTTTTCCAGTCCTTGATATGATGTTTTGGGGAAGAGTGCAGTCCAAGTGAAGGATCTGTTGGTCCCACTGTGTATCTTAGTGCAATAATAGCAGCCTGAAGGGTTTGGACTTGATACACCGCATTTCAGTCCCTTTAAGGAATCTCAAAGCATCTCACAATCGCCTTTCCCTTCCTCCCCCACAACAGACACCCTGTGAGGTGGGTGGGGCTGAGAAACTTCAGAGAGAACTGTGACCAGCCCAAGGTCACCCAGCAGCTGCATGTGGAGGAGGGGGAAGTGAACCCGGCTCACCAGATTATGAGTCCACCACTCATAACCACCACACCAAACCTGAAGTGCCTTTTCCAGTTGTCAATAATGTCCTGCTATCATTTTTGAAACATTAGTGTTATGATGGCACCTAAAGCCTGAAATATCTTCCTGAAAGATATGACAAATGTTTAGGAAAAGTTTTTATGAAAGGAGGAATGAAGAATGTAAGTTCAGCATATAATTCTCTGCATTATGCTTTCAGGTCTCCATATGATGAGCATGTGGACAGACAGAGGAGAAGGCTGCGTGAGGCTGATAGTTAATTGCAGGGTGACCTCTGCAAAAGAAAGTTGTGCATATTTGATCTTTGTGACAGTTAAGTAAATGTTTAAATTACAGTGGTACCTCGGGTTACAGACGCTTCAGGTTACAGACTCCGCTAACACAGAAATAGTGCCTCGGGTTAAGAACTTTGCTTCAGGATGAGAACAGAAATTGTGCTCCGGCGGCGCGGCGGCAGCAGGAGGCCACATTAGCCAAAGTGGTGCTTCAGGTTAAGAACAGTTTCAGGTTAAGAATGGACCTCCAGAACGAATTAAGTTCTTAACCCGAGGTACCACTGTATAGTTTTTTAAAATCCAACCCAAGCTCTGATCTTCTCAGTTCTCCCTTCACGTGTGTGCATCTTGCTAGTTCTATCCATTTCGCCTTTCTCTTGACACAAATGTATATAAAATTATACAGGAAAATGTTAAATGATCGGCTTTAATGCTGTGTCTCTGTCTCTACCTTTCTGGGCAATTGCTCAATAATGTCACTAAGAAAGCTCTATATATTGGAATGGTCTCTTTTATTGGAATACTTTCCCAAAGTTAATTCTAAAAGGGTGCATAAGACCAGTGGGCCAGAATTTTTGTCCCAATAATTTTTTTTCTTTTTCCTGTGGCCATCGCTAAATGTTCATGCAGTTAACTCCACAGTTTAATCTCTCATGGAGTAAAGTGGTACTGTATTTCCTTTTGCTGGTTGCCCCTGTGGTCAGTATTATGGGAGAGGGATGAAAAGTTCTCTCTATCCACTTTATCTTCTTAATTTTTTAAACCTCTATCATGTCTGCTCCTCGCTTACTCACCTCTTATAGAATGAACATTTCCAAACTCTCCAGCCTTTTCTCAAAGGAAAAGCACTGTTACTCCTTTATTCTTTGGTTGCCCAATTCTAGATGTAAGAGCAATCTGGTTGCCACATCTATCACCCTGTTGATCACCAGGGTTGATTTGGCTGATCAGACTGGCAAGGAATGTGTCTGCCATCTCCATCACTATGCATCCCTCCCTATGCCACACACTCCATGCAAGAGAACGACCATCCCACACAGAGTGAGAACACCCTCTTCTGCACTTTTCCCAGCTATGCCAAAACTGTACGCGGTATTCCAAATGGGACCACACTATAGAACTGTACAGGGACATTACAATACTGACCATTTCATATTCAGTTCCTTTTTCAATAGTCTCCAGCATGGAATTTGGTTTGCCAACATAGCCACTATACTACTCAGCACTAATTCCAGATCATACATGAATAAATGATCCTTGTGGGACCCAACTGCTCACTCTCTTTCACTGGGAGAACTGCCCATTTCTTCCAACTTCCTGTTGCTTGACCAATTTGTCATCCCCCAGTGGGCCCAATCTTTGGTCCCATGGCTGGTAAGATTACTCTCAGTAGTCTGGTGAGGTTTCTAATCAAAAACCCCTTTGGAAGTCCAAGCATATCATGTCTAACAGCTTACCCTCACACAGGTGCTTTTAACCCTTCTCAAGGAACTCCAAAATGTTGGCAAGCACGACTTCCTTTTGCAGGGAAGCTATGGAATGCACATGATATTTCAAACAGTGGCTCATTACACACTCACCGTTGTGGCAGGTGAGTGTGCGTCCTCTGCACCCTCCCAGTGCATACAATCAAAAAGGGACAAGAGCAAGTGCAAGGATTGTTGATGGAAGGGGATCTCTTCTGATTAAGTATATCTCGTGGCCTGTGGGAATGGGAATTATCAAATGTTTCTGAGGCATATAACATCGCATTAAAAATCAGGTGCAACCACCACTTAATCCTGTTATAAGGCAATTGAGGG
The DNA here is from genome assembly GCF_964106915.1 of Podarcis gaigeae. Classification (NCBI taxonomy): domain Eukaryota; kingdom Metazoa; phylum Chordata; class Lepidosauria; order Squamata; family Lacertidae; genus Podarcis; species Podarcis gaigeae. The sequence continues at coordinate 21,714,346 of NC_139691.1, read as the reverse complement.
AAAGCAATATTCTAGCACTGCAAAAGCCTCAGCGCCTAGGACTTGCCGATTGAAAGGTCGGCGGTTCGAATCCCTGCGGCGGGGTGCGCTCCCGCTGCTCGGTCCCAGCGCCTGCCAACCTAGCAGTTCGAAAGCACCTCCGGGTGCAAGTAGATAAATAGGGACCGCTTACCAGCGGGAAGGTAAACGGCGTTTCCGTGTGCAGCTCTGGCTCGCCAGATGCAGCTTTGTCACGCTGGCCACGTGACCCGGAAGTGTCTCCGGACAGCGCTGGCCCCTGGCCTCTTAAGTGAGATGGGCGCACAACCCCAGAGTCTGTCAAGACTGGCCCGTACGGGCAGGGGTACCTTTACCTTTACCTTATGCTATCAGTTCTAAGGGCAAATTGAGACTGTGAAACACAAGATTGCCACAGGGACTTGCAGCAGGGCAGCAGTTGTGACCTCCTTGTGGGAAAAGCACCATGGGGGCCAAATTTGGGTTGGTACCACAGTGAAAGGGGAGAATGGGCTTCAGCCTTCGCCCTGGCCCTTTTTAAAAAACAATAATTATAATTATTATTAGATTTTTAAGCTGCTCTCCTCACCAAAGTGGGCTCAGAGCAGTGTACAACATCAGAAATTCCATAAAACAGATTAAAAGACAATTTGACTCCAATAACTGAGGCACCCTGATTACTAGCTACTAGCCCAGTAAGGGTAAGGATAAAAGGGGAAGAGGGAAAGGACCAACAGGAAGAGGGAAAGAGTGAGAAGAAAATAGAAAGGGGAGGGGAAGGGGAAGGTAAAAATAAAACCATTGCTGCCCTCAACCTTAGGACTGGTGAAACAACTTGGTCTTACAAGCTCTACAGAACAGATCATCTTCTTCTTTGATCACTCGTAGCTGAGTAAGATTGTCTTCCATAAACACAGTTTTAACAATGAGTCCGTAAGTGACTGTGGAGGCCAATTCTGGACCCACATGACCTTCCACAGTGGGGACATTGGTTTCCGGGTGGGAGTTGATCACGGTGTGGATTTGCCAAGCGTGCCTTCCTCTTAACACGTTTCTCCCTTGCGTCCTGAGTTCGAGTGTCTTCAAAGCCCATGACACCTTTGGTAAAGGCTGTTCTACAACTGGAGTGCTCGCAGGCCTGTGTTTCCCAGTTGTCAGTGTTTATACTACATTTTTTTAGATTTGCCTTGAGACAGTCTTTAAACCTCTTTTGTTGACCACCAGCATTACGCTTTCCATTTTTATGTTCGGAATAGAGTAGCTGCTTTGGAAGATGATCATCAGGCATCTGTAAAACATGACCAGTCCAACAAAGTTGATGCTGAAGAATCATTGCTTCAACACTGGTGATCACCTGTCTTCCCAAATGATGTGTAAGATTTTTCAGAGACACCGTTGATAGAATCTTTTGCGAAGCTGGAGATGATATTTGTAAGTGGTCCATGTTTCACAAGCATACAGTAAGGTTGGTAGTACAATAGCTATGTAAACAAGCATTTGGGTTTCCCTGCAAATGTCCTGGTCCTCAAACACTCTGCACTTCAATTAGGACAAAGCAGCACTCGCAGAGCTCAGGTGATGCTGGATTTCGGCATCAGTGTTGACCCTTGTGGAAAGATAACTGCCTAGGTAGGAGAAGTGATCAACATTTTCCAACGTTACGCCATTGAGTTGGATTTGTGGCGGTGCAGAGGGGTTATTTTGTACTTGTCGGTGCAGCACTTTGGTTTTTTTGGATGTTGAGCGACAGGCCAAGCTTTTTGTAAGCTTCTGTGAAGATATTTAGGATGGTTTGGAGGTCATCCTCTGAGCGTGCACAAACTACGTTGTCTTCAGCATACTGAAGCTCTATGACGGAAGTTACGGTAACCATACTCTTTGCCTTCAGCCTGCTCAGATTGAAGAGCTTTCTTTCCATCTGTTTGATATATGATTTCTACCCCAGTGGGGAGCTTCCCTTCGACAAAGTGTAGGATCATGGCAATGAAAATAATGAGTAGAGTTGGGGCAATAACACAACCCTGTTTAACACCTGATCCCACTGTGAATGGTTCAATTTGAGAGCCATTGTTATCTGCGATTGTTGCTGTCATGTTATCATGGAGGAGCCAAAAGATGTTTACAAATTCATCTGGGCAGCCAACTTTCAGAAGGACAGTCCACAGGGCATTACGATTTACAGTGTCGAAAGCCTTAGTCAGGTCAATAAACACCATATATACAGGGGCTGGTTTTGCTCTTTGCATTTTTCTTGAAGCTGTCGAGAGGTGAAAATCAAGTCCACTGTCCCCCTAGAAGGCCGAAAACCATTTTGGGATTCAGGAAGGGTCACCTCGGATATTGTTAAGAGACAGTTTGCTAAGATCCTTACAAGAATTTTGCCAGCTGCATCTAAGAGAGAGATGCCTCGATCGTTTCCGCAATCGGTTCTGTCACCTTTTTTAAAGGGATTGATAATTTCGGCATCCCTGAAGTCTGCTGGGATCGCTTCTCTCCTCCAGATTTTTTCAATGAGCTTGTGAAGTTGTTGTGTAAGTTCAATTCCACCCACTTTGAAGATTTCAGCAGGTATCCCATCAGGTCCACTGGATTTGTTGTTTTTCACTTGGTTAATAGCTGTACACAACTCTCCCAGATTTGGAGATACTGCAAGCTCATCTCTAATTTGTTTTTGCGGAATTTGTGAGAGGACCTCAGCACCTATGGCGGCGTTGCGGTTAGGGAGATGTTGGTAGTGTCCTTTCCAGAGCAGTTCAATAGCTTCTTTATCTTTTAGAAGTGTGGTGCCATCTGCTGAGCATAGGGGGAATATGCCATGATTTATTGGTCCATAGATGGTCTTTGTGGCTTTAAAGAAACTGTGCATCATGAGTGTCAGCTAAGTGCTGGATCTCTTGAGGCTTCTTTTTTTATCCAGCAGGTGTTTTTTAGTTCTCTGGTTCTTCTTTGAACTTCAGCCTTAGCATTGGCATAGGGTTTTTTTTCCTTAATGGCACAGTTTCTATCTCTTTGCCAGATCTGAAATGCCTTCATTTTCTTGTCAATCATGTGTCAATCTCACTGTCATTCTCATCAAACCAGTCCTGGTGTTTCTTGGTTTGGTATCCAATAGTTTGTTCACAGGCTGCAATAATGGATGTTTTTAGCTTGGTCCAGTATTCCTCATTGTTATCAGGGAACTCTGAAAAAAGATGGTCCTTAAAAGTCATTTGGAAGCAATCCCGCTTAATGGGATCTTGAAGGGCTTGGGTGTTCATTTTGAGCCTTGGTTTCCTTCCTTGAAGCCTGCGTTGAGGTATAATCCTTGAGGCGTTCTCAAAGTAAAGGAAGTATTGAAGTCTGATTAATAAGAATACACACAGAGGCTGGGTGCAACGGGAACTTAGAGGGGAGGGGTGTTATGTACTAAGCTTGGATCCTAGAACAATAGGCAAGTAGGATTCTAGAATGCAACAACTGATTGGCTTGCAGGAAAAGACCAATCAGGCTCCAGGAGGAAGTTAATCAGCCTATTAGGCTGGTAGGATCATAGAATGCAACAACTGATTGGCCTGCAGGAAAAGACCAATCAGGCTCCAGGAAGGAAGCAGAATCAGCCAATCAGACGGGACTCATTGTGTAAACAATGTATATAAAAGCTTGAGGTTTGGGGGGCAATTCAATCACTGTTTTACAAGCTGCAATAAAGAGCATGAAATCACTACAGGACTCAGAGAATATTTCATTCCCTTTGACCTTACCGTCTTGGGTGACCCTGCTGGGAGTACGAGATTCCCGATGGCTTTGCTCACAAGGGTCATAGGAATGTGCAAGCCCACTCACCACGACAAGAGAGAAAACGGAGATAGATTGCACTGAGCCGTGGTCTCATTAGACAAAGAGTTCCACCAAAAAGGCTTTGGCTCTGGTTGAGGACAGCTGGATATGTTTTGGGCCAGGGACCACCAGTAGGTTGCTGTTAGATGAGCGTCACGCTCTTTGGGGGGTGTATTGGAAGATAATTCTCACAGATAAGAAAGGTCACAGACTGTTAAGGGCTTTAAAGGTTAGCACCACAACCCTGAACCTGATTCAATACTCCACCTGGAGCCAATCCAGCTGATGAACAACCAACTGAATGTGGGCTCTCCACAAAGTCCCAGTCAGAACTCATGCACCTGCATTTTAGACCATTTGGAGCAGTCTAATGGGTAGCCCTGTGTTTCTATCTATCTATCATCTATCTATCTATCTATCTATCTATCTATCTATCTATCTATCTATCATCTGTTTATCACATTTATACCCTGCCTTCCCAGGTTCAGGTGTAGAGCAAGTTAAAGTAGTCTGGTCTGCAGGTGACTGCTGCATGGATCACCATGGCTAGGTTAGAAAGGGACAGGTACGGTACCAATCACCTAACCTGACATAGATTTAAAAATGCCAGTGTGGCTACATTTGTGACCAGTGACTCTATAAAGACAGAAGTGTCCAGGATCACACCGGGACTCCTGATGACGGGTACAGATGACTCTTGCGCCCCATTAAGAGCTGGGAGCTGGCAAACCGAACTGAAATCATTCTGGCCCAGCCATTGTACCCCCATCTTTAATGGATTGAGATTCAACTGACTCCATTCCTCTATCCCAGCACACCCACCTAAATATTGGCCAATATATCCAGGGTAGCATCTGGCCAGGGCCTTGAGTTTTTAGATCCATGTTTTTTGTGGTCAGATCTGTGGTTATATACAAGATATTTGAATAAAGGGTGAATTTGGGGTTCCCCAATGCAAAAACTCTGAGGATACATGAGGATCTGTGCTTCAGAACCACGTTTTTGGCTCACAGTGTTGCCAGAAAGCCGTGGATCCGTGTTTTTTGTGGTGCAGGCTGTGCCCATGAACATGACATGTGATTTGACGGTGAGTTAGGGTTGCCCCAATGTAAAAAGCGTGAGGATCCACGAGGATCCATGCTCCAAAACCATGTTTTTGGGCCAATGTATGGATCTGTGTTTTTTGTGGTGCAGGCTGTGCCCCTGACTATGATGTGTGATGTGACGGTGAGTTTGGGGTGGCCCAATGCAAAAACCCTGAGGATCCATGAGCAGCCATGGTTCAGTACCACATTTTTGGGCCACGGTGTTGCCAGAAAACCATGGATCCGTGATGTTTGATCTGATGGTGACTTCAGGCTGCTCTAGTGCGTAAACAGGTAAAAGGCTGATTTTAAACGAATCCTCATGAATTCATATGATTTTTCCATTCAAATTAAATAAAACCGCCATGATACTGTAGAGCATGTCTTAGTCTGTAGGCAGCATCAAAAAAATCATGCATCCACTGTTTCGTGGGGCCGCAATGGCACAAAAACATGGTTAAAAAACACAGATCCCTATGGATCCTCATGATTTTTGCACTAGATCAGCCCAAAGTCACCATCAGATCAAACATCATGGCCATGGGCACAGCATGCACCACAAAAATCATGGATCCACGGCTTCCTGGTGACACTGTGGCCCTAAAACGTGGTTTTGAAGCACGGATCCTCATGGATCCTCACGCTTTTTGCATTTGGCCAACCCAAACTCGCCATCAAATTACATATCATGCCCATGCGCATAACCTGCACCACAAAAACCTCAGATCCACGGCTTCCTGGCGACACCGTTGCCCAAAAACATGGTTCTGAAGCATGGATCCTCATGGATCCTCACACTTTTTGCATTGGGCCACCCCTAACTCACTGTCAAATCACACATCATGTCCAGCGACACGGCCTGCACCACAAAAAACTCGGATCCATGGCTTCCTGGAAACTTCATGGCCCCAAACTGTGGTTTTTGTCTCTACTTTCCAGGGACAGTCCTGGATTTACAGAAGCCATTCTGGTTTCTGATTTGATCCCAGAAAGTCCCGCTTTTCCTCAGGACGCCACTATTTCCATCGGAGAAATGTTGGATGGTGTGGTATGTTGTCCCTGAGAGAAACATTGTGAGGGCATGGAGTTGTGCGATCCTGGAGCCAAGAAGATCAAGTAACTATGGAACCTGTAGAAGGCAGCCCTGTATAGGGAAGTATGTAATGCTTTCTTATATTTTTATTTTTGTTGGAAGCTGTCCAGAGTGGCTCCGGCAGCCTTAGTCAGATGGGTGAAGTATAAATAAAATAATAATTATTATCATTATCTTATTATATCATTAATATTATAATATCAAATATTATTATTATAAGAACTTTAAGGTTGTACATATATAACATAAATGTTCATAAATGTACCAAGCACACACACACACACACACACACACACACAAACCACATGTCTGAAGCGCATAGAAAAAGTCCTGAAACCATTTTGTCCCTCCCAAATTTACCTGTTCCAAACAGCACATTGAAATGATAGTTAATGACAAAGGCTTGATGTTGTAGGAGTTTGTTATGGCCAATGCTAGCTTGGAAGATTTGATTTCTACCCTCACAGAATTTAGGCTTGCATGTGGAAACTTACAAAGCCAAAAGGGATATATTCTCTGGTAATTCTGATCTAGAATCTGGTGAGGATTCTAGAGTTGCTTCTGTAGTGCTGGGATGGGGAATCTGTGGCCCTCTGGATCTCGTTCTACTCCCAATTCATCATGCTTCATGGAAAGCAATTCACAAATGAAATGAAATAATAGCACCCACCCCTGATCATTGGCTCTGCTGGCTGGGGCTGACGGGGGTTTATAGTCTTAACATCTGAATGCTGCAGGTACCCTGTCTGTGCTGGGTGATCTGTATCTCTCCAGATATTACTGCACCTAAAGCCCAGCAGCTCCTTTTGGATTTACTTGCTTGGTTGCTTTAAGAGAATTGTATTTTGTAAGTTGATTTTGAGTGATCGATTCAATATCTATGTAAAGAAGGTTTCTATGGCTGACGTGCCCTTTAAATGGACTTAGTTAGCTTTTGGTTGATCTCTTCTAGTGCTTAGCAATGGCCGAGGAGTTGAGCACCATGGCCGGCAACCAAGCCAAGAGGCTGAAGAACAGCTGCAGCAACATAGAGGAGGCAGCAGAAAAGTTGGAAAGCAGGAGGAAAACGGGCATGAAACAGTTCAAGACCAGTGGGGATGAGGTGGAGGACGGGGTGAAGAGGTTCCCCAAAAGGAAGGTTGTGCTGCTGATGGCATATTCAGGGAAAGGCTATCATGGGATGTACATAATAGACAGAATATGTGGGCAGCAGCAGGAAAGAAGGCAGGAAAAGCCTCTGGCCTCATCCTGGCTCCCAGGGACATACCCCACATAATCTGCACTAAAGATCACTTGGGGATGTGATCTTGGGGGGATGGAAGTAACCAAAGAAATGAATAGCAGAAGGCAAGGTACTTACTCTGAGGTTGGGGTATTTCCGGGCAACAGCCAGCAGCAAGGAAATGCTGCTGGCCGCTAGTTCTTGAGCCTCCCCATTTCCCCCCAGGGCGTATCCTCAGAGGTCCTGCAGGAGGAAAGAGCGTCTCAGAGTCAGGGGCCAGTCTGGGCCAAAGCGGCCCCCACTGCCCCCACCACAGAGTCCCTGGCACTTCTGGACCATGAAGGTTTGGACCACATTGGGAGCCAAACAGGCTCTGTGCCCCAGAAATGGGGCAGTCCATTGGGTAAGGGACGGGGGGGGGGGGCAACCCTAAAACCACCCCTGATGCCATCAGGACGCTTACACTGAGAAGATGGAGGTGTCAGGGTTGGGGGCTTCCATAAGGAGACTGCCCAGCAGGAGCAAGAAGTGCCTTTTCAGTTCCTGCGGGAAAAGAAAGAAGAGAGTTTGAATGCTGGGTTGGATTCTGCAAGTGTGTGACGAAGAAGAAAGAGCCGTGAAGGGAAGTCAAAACAAAGGACATCCTTCTCTCTCCTCCTCCTCCTCGGCCCCTTTCAGCACGGCCTCCAACGTCCTGTGCAGGATGGCACTGATCATATCACAGCTGAATTTGGGCCTCATAGTGCTGCAGAGATGAAAGGGAGAAGGTTAGAGTCTCCCTTGCCCCCTTCTCCCTCTCGCCTGCTCTTTCCCCCTGGAGTTCTTCCCCCCACCCACAACCCCATCCACACCAAAGACCCCACTCACCTTAGCTGGAGAAGGGCCTCCAAGGCAAGGGTCAGGGGGCGACCCCTGAAGTGCTCCAAGGCCCCAAGATGTCCTGGAAGAGAACAGAGCAGGAAAATCAGCTCCGACCCCAAACACCAGGCTTGGCTTTGTAGGGAAATGGTAACCCCATGCCCTAAGCCGGCAGGGTCCTCCTCTCTGCAGATGCACAGCCCCTTCCCCCCACCTCCCCGTGGGGGTCCCTCACACTCCCCCATCACTCACCAGAATGTCTTGGGCCATCTCCTGCTTGGAGCACTTCAGGGATCGGAGCCCCCTGAGCTCAGCTGTCTGGCAGCTCTGGATGACCCCCAAGCGGTAGAGCTGTTCATCCTCCAGCAGGTGAAATGCAAAAGTCAGGCTGTCAGTTCCTCGTGAGGGGAGGGCTTCTCCGCATCTGAGTGTGCAGAGTGGGGGGCAAAGAGCCCGGGCAGCGGGGGGCAAATCTGAGGGATCCAGTCCCTGCTCTTGTTTTCTCCAATACTCACCCCTGGGGCTGGGATGCGGAACCGCAGCAGAACTGCAAACAGAAGGACATGGGAAGAGGTGAGTCCTCTTTTGCATGCTAGGGCCAGTTGCCCCCCATGCCCATTCCTGCCCTCCTCTGTCCAAAAAAGGAGGGCCACTTGCTCACCTGGCGCCACGGGCTGCTCTGGGTCTTGCTGGGGGACCACCCTGTGGCAGCGCTTGAACAGGCGCCTTAAGCATCTGATCCTAGAAGAGATGAGCGGAGAGAGCGACTCAGACGCCAGCAGCCCCAATTCTTGGGGGGTGTTTGTGTGTGAGGAGGGGCATCTGGAGAAAACAGTGAACCACTGCCGAATTGGCAGAACAGAAATACGTATGCGGAGCCTAATCGATCCTTGCCAGCCCATCATGACCAATTCCTTCCATCTCTCTGCAGTTCTGAAAGAGGCAGCCCAGAGCATGAAGGGCTGGCAGAGAGAGAAAGGAGGTCCCAAGTGCTCTGGGTTCAAGAGCTACGGCCATGCCAGGACCCAGAGAGCCCGGCCCACTCATTCATGCAGTCAAGCAGTGTATAAATTTCATGAAGCAAATGAAATTTGGGTCATTCTTAACATTGTTACCAGATTTTTTGGAAAGGGTGGCGAGGGGTTTCCCCCTCCAGCAGGCACCATACCCCCCTCTGACTGTACCTCAAATCAACACCTTCACTTCTGCAAATGTCCGCACAAAACACATCCTGACACAGTCCTTTCCTTTTTCTATTTCAAAGGCTCCCATAAATAAGGGTAGAACATTTGCCCTAATGAAGGCTGAGACTTTCGCTCGCAAGGCACTCAACTGATCCGCTCAGACTATCTAAAGAACTGTCCAATAGCAACCAGTGAGCGCCACAAAACAGCACCCTCTAGAACAAAGCACTGAGGGCACAAGGAGAAGGGGATGACAGAGGACCAGATGGTTGGTCAGTGTTCTCGATGCTACCAACATGAGTTGGACCAAACTGCAGGAGGCAGTGGAAGACAGGAGTGCCTGGTGTGCTCTGGTCCATGGGTTCACAAAGAGTCAGACACGACTAAACGACTAAACAACAACAACAGAACAAAGCACACAGGCACTGCAGCTGCTGACCAGCCGTGGCCTCTGCTCTACAAGTAGGAATTCCCACTAGGAAAAGGGGAAAGTCAGAACCAGCAATGAAAACCATTCTTGGTCCATTGAAACTAGTCTTTTAAGTTTCAGTCTAGGGTCTTGCACTACCAACCCAGCTGTATGCTTGTGAAACATGGATCGCTTATAAATGGCATCTCCAACTCCTTGAAAGATTCCATCAATGGTATCTCCAAAAAACGTGACACACTGCTTGGGAAGGCAGGCGAACTAACACCAGTGTCTTGGAAGAAGCAAAGATCATCAGTGTTGAAGCAATGATTCTTCAACACCAACTTCGTTGGACTGGTCATGTCCAATGGATGGGAAACACTGGCCTGCGAGCGCTCCAATAGGAGAACAGCCTTTACCAAAGGTGTCATGGGCTGTGAGGACACTTGAACTCAGGATGCAAGGGAGAAACGAGCTAAGAGGAAGGCACGCTTGGCAAACCCTCACTGTGATCAACTCCCGCCCAGAAAACTATGTCCCCACTGTGGAAGGACGTGTGGATCCAGAACTGGCTTCCACAATCACTTATGGACTCATGGTTAAAACTCACTGTTGATGGAAGTCAATCTTACTAGGCTATGAGTGATAGAAGAAGAAGAAGAAGAAGAAGATATCTGGTCATAGTACTCACCTACTCTTGCAGCGGGAAAAGGTTCAAATATTCATATAAAAGCAATCCAACATCGGATTGACACTGTTCCAATGCTGTTCTGCCCAGAAGGAAGATGGCTACCAGAGAAAGGCACTTGGGACATGACATGGGGCAGTCATCATCCCTGATGCATGAGACCACGTACACAGCAACCCTTCTGCCTGGGTGATAATCACTGCCCCCCTGGTCTCTGAGTGCCAGACATGAAGCCATCTCAAGGACACAAGTGGATCCAACCTACATGGATTGGGGACTTGGCCAGGACTACTTGGCTGGGAAACAGACTCTCTCTCTCTCACCCCCCCCCCCCCGGAAATAAAGAGAAAGTGATGCTACTTACAGCCTGCCCATGTTGGCCACGAAAGATCCCACCCTCCTATCTAAAGTAACTATCTGAAATGCCCACCCAAGCCTAAATCTGACCCCAACCCCAACCCCTGCCCTAAGGCTAAACCTAACCCTCACCCTAACTCTACACTTAACCCTAACTACTCCTCTATGTAAAAAATAAAAATATACAAAATATATACAGAATATGCACAGATGTGCACAAAAAACAAAAATATTAAAATAAAGAACAAAAAATAAAATAAATAAAAGAGTTAAAAGAAAAGAATAAAATAAAAATAAATAAAATAAAATAAAAGTAATAAATGAAATCAAAATCAAAGTAAGAAAATGAAAAAAGAACAATTCACTAATCCTCCACCTACTCTCCACCAACCGCCACCACCTCCTCTTTCCTCTGACCTCTCCTCACTAACCCACAATGGCCACCTGCAAGTCAGTGGCTTTTAAAGTAGAAGCAAGAAATGTCACAAAGGAGGGTGGGTCCTTGTTGTGGGATGTGAAACACAAGAGCAGTCAAGTACAACATTCCTAGAGTGAACATGTTTACACATGGGGAGATATGTTTGCCCAGCCAGCAGGTAAACTTCCTGTTTCCTTCTGGGTTGGGACAGACTTCCTCTGCATGTGACTAGAGGTGGATGTGGCCTCCCCTGTGCAGGTAATGAGAAAAGCACAGGGCAAGGCAGCCATCTCTCTCTCTTTCACTACATGCATCGAAGAAGCAATATCTGCTTAGCCAAAGATGCCCTCTTGGCTCCAGCCAAGAGAGGATAAAGGGACTGTCTTCTTATGGAATAGTTTCCAAGTGTATGTTACTTTTCTAAGCTAAGTCTGCCTTCTGGGATCCGATTGTGAACAGAATGATATGTGAGTAAACCTTTTTATACTTTTGTAGAGGACTGTGTCGTGTCTTATCTTTTATGAGGGAATAAGGGGAAAATACCAGAACAGTTATTATAAAGGCTTTAGCAAGCCTGAACAAATGTATCCGCTGCAAGTTTAAAAGGGGGAATGTCACTCTGCTAAAATTGTAAACTAGTTAACACAAGTTGGAAAGGGTATTATCAGACAATATATCCTCTCCTGCATCCCTGAACATTCCCACACTAGTCACCATGGCAACCGCCCCCCCAGGACCTGGCCCCACCTGGCCCCTCCTGAGTGGTGATGCTCCTCTGTCAGAACACGGAAGCACCTGCTGTTCCGCCTGCAGCTGGGCTGCATCTTCATTTCACATTCTTCTTCCTGCAGCCCCATTCCCAAAGGGAGACCAACCCCACATCCTTCCAAGCAGGCTAGGCATCTCCATAGCGCAGGATTGGACCATCTGCTTGGCATGCAGGTCTTCTGTCCTGGGGGGCATCTTTGGGGGGGGCTGGGAATGTCCCCCCCTCTGAAACCCTGGAGAGCTGCTGCTGGTCAGTGCAGGCTAGTTGAAGAAAGATATTGAGCAGCTGGAAAGTGAGCAGAGGAGTGTGATCTGGATGATGAAGGGTCTGGAAACCAAGCCTTATGAGGAACGGTCGAGGCAGTTAGAAACCAAGGCTGATCCATATTATAGATATGGAAGATAACATCAAAGAGAATTGTGCGTGTAAAAAAAGGGTGGGAGGAAAACTCTATTTTGCAAAAGGTTTATGATGGAGACTTAGAGCTGACTCTTCCCCATCCTTTATTATTTATGAAGTGAATATTGCAGTTGTATAAGGGATTATTTTTTTGACCAGAATGATCTGGTTGTAAGATCTTGGAACGCAGAAATAAAATAACACTGGGCAACAATTTTTCACTTTTTGAATGTTGTCTAGATTTCTACAACTGATTTAGCATATTTTTGCACTGCTGAATCAGGAAATTGCATCTGTTTCTCTCCATCAGGTCAGGTTTTCTGTAAACTGAATGGTGGGCATTGATAAAGGTAAAGGTAAAGGTAAAGGTACCCCTGCCCGTACGGGCCAGTCTTGACAGACTCTGGGGTTGTGCGCCCATCTCACTCAAGAGGCCAGGGGCCAGCGCTGTCCGGAGACACTTCCGGGTCACGTGGCCAGCGTGACATCGCTGCTCTGGTGAGCCAGAGCCGCACACGGAAACGCCGTTTACCTTCCCGCTGGTAAGCGGTCCCTATTTATCTACTTGCACCCGGAGGTGCTTTCGAACTGCTAGGTTGGCAGGCGCTGGGACCGAGCAGCGGGAGCACACCCCGCCGCAGGGATTCGAACCGCCGACCTTTCGATCGGCAAGTCCTAGGTGCTTGAGGCTTTAACCCACAGCGCCACCTGCGTCCCAGTACACGTAAATTGCATGTTGCTTCACCATTTTTCAAACTTCAGGGCTTGAACTTCCGTTTCTTGGAACTCCTGGAATGCTCAGCAGCAGGGAGGTCTCTCTTCAGAGTCCAACAGTAGTCAGCCATCATGACTGCGTCCCAGCGACCCTGATACCTGGTCTCCATCTCTTTCATGTCCTGATGGAATCTCTCCCCCTGCTCGTCACTCATTGAACCCAGGTTCTCAGGAAACCGGTCCATATGTGAAAATAGGTAGTGCATCTTGACGCTCATGTTGCAGCCCAGGTTTCTGAAAGCAGTCAGCATGTTGTTGACAAGTTCTGCATAGTTTCTGGCCTTATTGTTGCCAAGAAAGTTCTTCACTACCAGAACAAATGCCTTCCACACTTCCAGTTCCACTTCGTTCATTGAGTTTCTGAACTCTGGATCTCTGATGAGCTGACGGATCTGAGGACCGTCAAAGATGCCAGCTTTCTACTTCTCCATGGTCAATACTGGAAAAGCCTGGACAAGTAAGTGAAGCAGTCACCATCCTTGTCAGAGCCTTGGTGAACTGCTTGATTAAGCTGAGCTTGATGTGCAGCGGTGGGAAGAGTATTCTGTCTCTGTCCACCAGAGGGTCCTTTTTTTGCAAGGTACCAATTCCTCCTGCACAGGCCAGTCCTTCTTCGTGTAATGCTGAGCACGGTCCCTACTATCCCACATGCACAGAAAACATGGGTACTTGGTGAAGCCAGACTGTTGTCCCAACAAAAAGTTCACCATCTTCAGGTCAACACACATAAACCACTTATGCTGATCATAACCAACTTTCTCCAGCACATACTTCACCGCTTCATAGTTCTCCTTCAGTGTACTCGAGTGAGCCAAGGGTATAGAGGCAAACTGGTTGCCGTTGTGTAGCAGAACACATTTCAGTGATCGCTTGCTGCTGTCAATGAACAGTCTCCAATCTTTGGGTTTGTACTGTGGCACTCCAAGCTTGAGCAGAAGCTGCGCAATATCTGCACAGTACACCAAGTCCTTCTCTTCCGAGAAAAAAACGGAGGTACTCTTGATGCCTGTTGCGGTAGAAGCTGATGTGAGCACTGTCAGAGAGGAGGTTTTTTTCCTTCAATCTGGATGCCAACAGTTTGGCAGAGTCCTTTGACAAGCTGAGGTCGTGAACTAGATCATTCAATTCCTTTTGGGAAAATGGATGTGGAACATCATCTTCAAGAACCACTTCTTCTTCATGTCCTTCAACACTAGAGGCATTTTCGTCACTAATGTCAGGAAGTTCTCCGAAGACAGGCACTGGAATTTCATCACAATGAGCTACAGGACGACGTGCTGATTGAAGATCAGGATTAACTTAGTTTTGATCCCCCAACTTTATGCTTTGCCGCACCAATTTATGGAAGATTTCGAGGTTTTATGACTTCAAACTGATCCCTTTTCGACATAATCACCCAGAACTATCGGATCTGAATACTTCTTGTCATTAAAATAATCATTTCCAATCAAAACAATTATTCGACATGGCATTTTACCCCCACCAACTTCTTCTAAAATGCTCCACACAAGCGTACATGTGAACAAAAATGTAAAAAAACGACATGTGGCCATAGCTCAAAAACTTGACCTGATTGAGCAAAACCAATGTGATTTTTGGATTCAGCACATCAGATTCGTCCTAAATCAACTGAAAAAATGCAGACAACAAATTTGTTGTTGACCAGTGTAAACCAACCATCAATTCTAGCACACGGGAGGCCCCCTAAATTACCGGTATATAATTTTGTATTTGAACAATCAGTGTTAGTAATTGTATTATAGTTTGGTATCATTATAATGAGGCTATTATTGGATTGAAATTGAAAATTAATAAAAAAAATATTATTGAATATGTTAGTCCCTTTTCTTGCTTTGCCAGTGCTTGCCACTTGCTAATCAGCATGCAAATCATATCCAATTGCTAATCATTCAATCCATCATATTTTACTGGATTTTGTGTGAATTACCATATATTCAATTTTCTATTTCCCCTTTTCTGCATACATTCTGTATTGTTTGTAATTCCATTTCATCTCATCTCCATTTATCATTTCTATTAAGCTTTGTATTAAGCCCAGAAATTTGTTTCTCTGCAACCCCACCCATTTTGGAGGCTGAAGGGGGGAGGGGCATCAAATTTCCCACAGATTGATGGGAGGGGGGGAATGCTGTGTATTTGTGCTTTTTATCAGATATGCAGAATGCTCTAATCCCAAACTCTCTAGCCCAGACACCCCCAAACTCGACCCTCCATCTGTTTTGGGACTACAATTCCCATCATCCCTGACCACTGGTCCTGTTAGCTAGGGATGATGGGGGTTGTAGTCCCAAAACAGCTGGAGGGCCAAGTTTGGGGATGCTTGCTCTAGCCCTACAACTGGCTCTGCCATGATAAATCCATTTGTTTCTAAGGTGCTTGGTGGCTCTCTTTTTCTACATTTGCTGCGGGGGGCTTAATAATATCACTACCTTTCTGCACTTATGTGAATTAAGCAGGGGCATGGATTTGCAAGCATTTGTAACTTCTGCCACATAATTTTCAGGTGGAACTCAAATTGGGAGAGAAAAGGGTAAATGTAGCCTGCTCTTTCTATGTGGGTGGCACATTTTGTGGTGCATGCAAGTTTAATGGTGGGCCATAACATTAAAGGCAGATGCGTGGGGGACCTGTCTGGCCTAAGTGGGGGGGAAAGTAAAGGTACCCCTGCCCGTACGGGCCAGTCGTGTCCGACTCTAGGGTTGTGCGCCCATCTCACTTAAGAGGCCGGGGGTCAGCGCTGTCCGGAGACACTTCCGGGTCACGTGGCCAGCATGACGAAGCTGCTCTGGCGAGCCAGCACCAGCGCAGCACACGGAAACGCTGTTTACCTTCCCGCTATAAAGCAGTACCTATTTATCTACTTGCACTTAAAGATGCTTTCGAACTGCTAGGTGGGCAGGAGCTGGGACCGAAAGACGGGAGCTCATCCCACCACGGGGATTCAAACCGCCAACCATGCGATCGGCAAGCCCTAGGCGCTGAGGTTTTACCCACAGCGCCACCCGCATCCCCTTAAGTAGGGAAAGGAACCATCAAATTTGTTCAGCAGTGTAACTGACCTCATAAAACCTCTCTGGCATGAGAGCACATGAATTCCAGAGCCATGGGCACATGGGGCACATGAATGCTTTACAGTCTGTTGTTTTTCTGCGGAATTCACATTTGGAAATATGCCCAGTCGCAAAAAGCACATACCTGCTTGTTTCCAAAGGAGTGCTAAAATAAATTAACAAGTCCTCAAAGAGGCAGGCCTGTTCCAGTCCCCACCTCAGATAGTCTCAAAGGGCGAGGAAGCCAGTGAAAATTTATCAGCAATTTCAGCAGACGTTGTGTCTAAAGAATGCAGCAGCTACCTTTGGACTGACCAAAATTCTGGCACCTTGGCTGAGTGTCCTGGAGCATGCACAGAAATCCTTGATCTCTAAGGGGGATGTAGCATTTCAAAGACCGCAGAGCAAATGTGCTCCTGAGCATATACAAAATCCTTTTCCTCTGGTGAGGTGTGAGGAACCTTTAGCCACCCCAGCTCTTGCTAGACTGCAACTCCTGTCAACTCCAGCAAGCAGGAGTTCAGCAACATCTAGAGGGCCAGAGGTTCCCCACACCTGAGCTAGAGACTGTGCAGGTATCTGTGGATTCTGGAGTCCCAGAATTCACCTTAGGTATATTTTTTCATGGATATTAGTGACTTCACCTGCCTGATGCTGCATAGGAGGTGACCTAGGATGAGATTGCTGGCAGGTACTGGCTGACTTGCTTGCACAGTAAACGGGAGACAAGTACTCAGTGTGTAATCTTATCACAGTGAAGAACAGTAGCAGCTTCCCCAAATCTCTTGCTAAACAGCAGAACTTTGTATTGCTGGGTCTGCCTGCTGGCAAATATAACATTGAATCACAACGGTACAAAATAACTCAGCAAGCTGACATTTATCAAGAGTTAAACAAAGGTTAGTGTACTAAATATTATTTCCAATTCTAGGTAGTTTGCTATTGGAGAAGTACCATATATGATTATAAAAATCTAAAGCAAAAATTATTTTAAAATATGATTTCATTTCTAGATCACATAAGATTTCTTCTACTATATATTTCTTTCTTTATCATATACACACAAAGCTTCTATTTTTAAACAGGAAATATTTTTGTAACCTAAGGTCTATTATACAAATCCATACAGATGTTCATTTTGTTACAGATCTGTTAAGTTGTATACAAATTATAAAGATTCCAAGTTTTTTTATGTTCCTCCATGAGTCTATTATTTACTAAATTGGTGAGTTTTGCCATTACTGCATATTCTGATAGTTTCTTTTTCCATGCATCTATTTCAAGACATATATCAGATTTTCATATGTTAGACAACACCACTCTGACTGCTGTGGTCATATAACTAAATAGTTCCACTGATGATTTCACAATACAGTAGCTGAAGGAGTCATTCCCAACGGCATAGTTTTGGGGTCCAATGCAAATTTTGGGGTTTTTTTTTACATTTTTTTCATTTCGGAATGAACTTTCCTCCAAAATGTTTTGGTCTTTTCACAGGTCCACCATAAATGGAAGAAGGTTCCTTAAGGTTTATGACATTTCCAGCAATGTCCATTCATTTCATTATTCATCTTATGTATATCTTTCAAAGTTATATAACATTGAAAGAACATTTATGTACAGTCATACCTCATGTTACGGCTGCTTCAGGTTACGTGTTTTCAGGTTGTGGACCGCGGGAAACCCAGAAGTACCGGAACGGGTTACTGTTTTGCAGTTTGTGCATCCACAGAAGCGCCAAATTGTGCCGGCACCTGCACATACGCAGCGCTTCAGGATGCGAACACTGTGGGTTGTGGACGTGCCTCCATCACGGGTTACGTCCGCAACCCGAGGTTCCAGTGTACAAATTTTGTTTTAGGGATTAACTAGCAGTTAATTTTATTCCTTTATTCATAATTGTTCTCATTGTTCCCCTGTAAACTGCTCTTAAATTTTTGCATCCATTTTGTCATATAAGGTTTTGCTTGTTGGGGCTCGGTGTCATATTTGAGTAATAGTTTATAAATTTTACCCAAAAGGTAGAACTCTGTTATGATGGATTCAAATTCTGTTTTTTTCACTGATTTAACAGTTTGCCATACAGTCTTTCTTGAATCTGGATATTAGTTGACAGTATGTAAGCAGTTTCATATTTTTTTCTCCTCTTTAATACTTCAACATGTCTTTGATCTGTTCTTAAAGATGAACCATATCTTGGTACACTATATAGTCGTACATTCTCCTCTCGGCTCTAATAATACTGTTCCAGTGGTGACATTAACAGTGCTGCTAAAGGCACTTTTGTGATTTTTGTAGTGCAACTCATGATTTTTGTGGTTCAGGCTGTGCCCCTGGCTATGAGGTGTGAATTGATGGTGAGTTTGGGGTAGCTCAATGCATAAAGCATAAGGATCCATGAGGATCCGTGCTTCGAAATCACGTATTTGGGCCATGGAGTTGCCACGAAGCCATGGATACATGATTTTTGTGGTGCAGGCTTTGCCCCTGGCTATGATGTGTGATTTGATGGTGAGTTTGGGTAGCCCAATGCAAAAAGCGTGAGGATACATGAGGTTCCTGCTTCAGAACCATGTTTTGGGGCCACGGTAATTTCAGGAAGCCGTGGATCTGTGATTTTTGTGGTGCAGACTGTGCCGATGAGCATGATATGTGATTTGATGGTGAATTTGGGGTGGCCCAATGCAAAAAGTGTGAGCATCCATGAGGATCCATGCTTCAGAACCACATTTTTGGGCCATGGAGTTGCCAGGAAGCCGTGGATCCATATTTTTGTGGTGCAGGCTGTGCCCCTGGCTATGATGTGTGTTTTGACTGTGAGTTTGGGGTGGCGCAATGCAAAAAGTGTGAGAATCCATGAGCATCCGTGCTTGAAAACCACGTTTTAGGGCCATGGTATGGCCATGAAGCTGTGAATCCAAGTTTTTTGTGGTGCAGGCTGGGTATGATGTGTGATGTGACGGTGGGTTCGGGGTGGCCCAATGCAAAAAGCGTAAGAATCCATGCTTCAAAACCACGTTTTTGGGCCACGGTGTCGCCAGAGGCTGTGAATCCGTGATTGTTGTTGTGCAGGCTGTGACCTCGGCCATGATATTTGATCTGATGGTGACTTTGGGCTTATCTAGTGCAAAAATAATGAGGATCCAAAAGGATCCGTGTTTTTTAACCATGTTTTTGCTCTATTGCGGCATCACGAAACAGTGGATGCACGATTTTTTTGGTTCTGCCTACAGACACATGGTGTAGAGTATCATGGTGTTTTTATTTTGTTTCAGTATAAAAATCATATGAATTCATGAGGATCCATGCCTTGGATCCATGTTTTTGTGGTGCTGCAGCGTGGCTAAGTGTTGGATCCACGTTTTTTATAGTCCAGTCTGTAGGCGTGCTTTCCAGATGTGATTTGACACTGGATTTGTTGGAGTTATTATTTTAAAAGTGGAGGATCCATGAGGATCCGTGTAGATCCGCCTTTAACCCAGACCCGGATCAGTTTAAAATCATCTGGATCCGCCTTTTACCCAGTCCCGCTTACGGGCTGCTACGCCCTGCTCTTGTGAGTCGCTCGCTGCCCCTTGCAGGAGGCAGCGGAAGCAGTAAGAGACACTGGCTGGTTATACGGTTTTTCCCAAATGGGGAAGTTTGCCAGATAACATTTTATGAAACGGTTATCTTAATGTGGACTTCGAACCCTGTTTGTCCCGCTTGCCCGTTTGACTTCCCTAAATCACTTTTCGAGTTTCATTCTTGGCGATGATGATAACATTCGCAATGCTTTAAAGAGAGCGAGAGCGCAGTACTGTTCCTTCGTTGCCATTTAATTATTGATTTATAATCATTCTATTTTTGCCGCAAATGATCCCAGTGCAAAGGAATTACGCGTGAATGGCAATAGCCGCCACCCATCCACGCATCGGTTTGTGTACAGGTTTTGTGCTACTATTGTTTTACATTGCCTGTCATGTCAGTATTTAATGGAAGACCCGAACGAACAAATATTTAAAAGAAAAAAGAAAAGCAGCCGCCGCCACTGAACCGTCAGGGAGACCTGGAGGGTAACCGCTTTCCTGGAGCAAGAACTAAGGAAAGCGGCGGCGAAGCAACAACTCCTCCAGCCCGCTGTGCTTTGTGCAATGGAATTTCTTTTTTATTAAAAATGAAACAAGATGCAAACGGAATAAAAAAAGGATGTGTCAGAAGTGGGATTCGAACCCACGCCTCTATACAGAGACCAGAACACCCAGCCCCGCTCGCGGGAAGGCAACTCTATGCGTCCGCCTTGAGTCTGGCGCCTTAGACCACTCGGCCATCCTGACACTGCAGGGAAGAGGCGCGCAAAGGGACTCTCAACCTCGCCGAGGCAATAGGTCTCGGCTTCCCTCGGTCCCGATCCTTTCCTGAATCCACAGACGCCGAGACCGGCCAGAGGCAGGCCAGCCACAAGCTACTCTTTCCCACCCACCACTCCCAAAAGAACTGGGGGTGGCGGGCTGGGTCCCTCGGCAATTATTCCAGCCATACTATATTTCCCAGCATGCTCTTCTCGGAAGGCGGGGGGGGGGGCACATGCGCAGGTCACGTCTTGCACGGCGACGGCCATTGTGCTCTTCACCTGTGCTTGCCAAGGACGCCGGGAGAGGAACTCTGAGGGGCTGAGTCCGATCCTGAGGCAGAGACATGTTTTTTCCTTTGGCAAGGGGAGCTCTGCGCTTCGCGGGTGAGTGTGCAGGGGAAGGTCGGCCCTCCGTCCTCCGCGCGGTTTTGGGTGGCGGCGGACAGAGGCACCCCTCCTCCGACTTCTCCATACTGGCCGGGGTCTCCCTTGCTAGGGCCGTGCTCGCCGCCGGGGTCTCGCCTTTAGGGCCCTCCTGCCTCGCCATCTGCTGTGATCTGTGCAGCCTGTCTGTGTGGACGGACCACAGTTGACAGCGCCAGTTGCTGAGCTGCGAGGGTCCTGCGGGAGGTGGCACCCAGGACTACCTGTATAGGCTGAAGCCCCAAACAGCTATGTTGGTGGAGATGTGGGTTTTTTTTGGGGGGGGTTGCTGTTGTTGTTTTTTTGGGGGGGGGAGACGGCGCTTTCATGTAGCCAGGATTTATGCTGGGTGCGGGGAGCCGTTATGTTGGGGTGGGGCAGAACCTCAGTTAGTTAAATGGCCATCCCGAGCATCGCACGTGGCGAATGAGATCCAGCTTTGCCGGCTCCCTCTTCTAGAGATGGATGTAAAAGGAGGGCGAGACGCAGACACTGCAGCAGTTTTAATGGAGACGGCGCTTTGCATTGCCAGCTGTAAAGGAGATGATGTATTCTCGTTTTTCCATTGACCCAGGGGAAAACGGCTTTCTCCGCAACTAGCCCAGGATTGAGTTCATTGACTGGCAGTAGCTCTCCAGGGATTCAAGGTCTTTCTCATCCTTACTTGCAGGCACTTGGGATTCCACCTGTCCTTCTTTATTATTCCAAAAGAAGGGTGGTTTAAAACACACAAAAGTACGGTACATAACACTTTCTAAGCACTGTATTCATTTTAAAAGATGAGATGGCTCCTACATCAAGATAATAACCTAATAGTACAAGGTGACTGGGAAAAGAAAAGGAGAGCAAGCGCTGAATTGGCTGCTTATTCACTGGCAAATCGATGGGGTTGCAATTGTCTGTGCCATGGTGCATTTTCTGCGAGTCCCAGGTTACCTGATTGGGGTCAGAGGCCATAGCGCATTTGCCTTTGTTTATGCAGTCCTAGGACAACCAGCAATTAGAGCTTAATAAATAATAATCTTTCAATTTCATTCTTGTATGGAGAAAGCACAGTAATCAGTGTGAGGATGCCCCATTGAAAATAAAGATTGTAACTTGATAGGATTGGGCTGTTGAGTACATATTTCTTTCTCTTGGAATTTTAGAGAATGACACATTCAAAGTAGAACTTCATACCCATGCAAACTTTTGAAAGTGATATTTGTTTCAAATGTTGGAGACCTTTGTTGGCTTCCTGTGAAAACATTTTGTATTTTGCAAATTCATCCAGCTACCCTAAACTACTTTAGTAAGTATGTAGGAATTCTGAATAGTGATGTCAGAACAGTAAAATAAATAGAGATTTCATTCTGGTCCCCCCCCCCAAAAAAAGTTTACTAATTTTCACAAAATTATAAACAAACAAACAAACATAAATCATAACCTTATTAAAGTTATACTTATTAACATTGTCAAGCGACTTCCTCGCTTCCCCTTGGTTGGATTAAAATGTATATCTTTTTAATGATTTTCCAAATCAGAGTTCTTATAAACTTAACTTAGTCATTTAACTTCCTTATATCTTTTCAATTTGAAATTAAACATATTAATTCAACACTTAACTTATATAAAATCCTAAGCCAATCTAATACCTGCAAGCTGTTTCAAATTAATTTAACTTAACATATTTAACTAACTAATCATTAAATTTAGTCCATTCTTCCTGATACTCCTCCTTCTTCTGGTTGCGGACTCTTCTGGTTAGGTCGGCTAGCTCCAAAAAATCCATCATCTTCATCTGCCATTCTTCCACAGTTGGTAATTCTTGTGTTTTCCACTTTTTAGCTAGTAAAGTTGGAGCAGCAGTTGTGGCATACCAAAATAATTTAACATCTTTCTTGGGCAATTCCCGACCAATTATTCCAAGAAGAAAGGTTTCTGGTTTCTTTATAAATGTATATTTCAACATTTCTTTCTTTCTTTTTTTAATTAATTTTTATTCATTTTAAAACATATTAATTATCATGCATACCACAAAATTTCACATTTTATACAATCTTTTTGGACTTCCATCAACACCTCTGATGATCCCCCATTTTTATCATTTCTTCTGCATTTCTTAAATTCTTATTGCCTTTAATTATCTTAACTAATGTCTCCCTTTTTATCCAATTATGCATTAATTCAAATTATTCACCTCACAAAACTTCTTGCAAACCCACAAATGTAATCTGGTCGTCACAATTACTTTTCAAATAGTCCATAAATTTACACCAATCTTCTGTGAATCTTTGGTCCCGCCGTTTCGAATTCTTCATGCTAGCTTGTCTAATTCTGCATAGTCCATCAATTTCATCCTCCAATCTTCTTTCGTGGGTAATTCTTCTTGCTTCTATTTTTGTGCCAATAATATTCTTGCTGCCGTCATTGCATATAAAAACAGCTTTCTGTTTTTATTATCTCCTACAATGCCCAGTAAAAATGCTTCTGGTTCCTTAATAAATGTATATTTCAACATTTTTTGAAATGTATATTTCAACATTTTCATCTTATTGTATATCAATTCCCAGAAGTTTTTCACCTTTTTACATTCCCACCACATATGATAAAATGTTCCTTCTTTTTCTTTACATTTCCAACATTTGTTGCTTACCTTATACATTTTAGCCAATTTAACAGGTGTAATATACCATCTATACATCATTTTCATCATTTTCTTTTAAAGCATTGCATGCAGTAAATTTTAAGCCTTCTTTCCATAATTTCCTCCAGTCGTTCAGCTGTATACTATACCCAATATCTTTAGCCCAATGAATCATAACCGACTTTACCTCCTCATCCTTCAAATGCCATTCAAGCAGCAATTTATACATTTTAGACAAAATTTTATATTTATTGCTTAATATCTCAACTTCAAACTTTGATTTATTTTCATCAAACACTTTTTCTTTAAAGTCCTGTTTAAACATTTCATTAACCTGACGATAGTGTAGCCAGTCATTTACATATTTAACTTCCTCATATGGTTTCATCTTCCATTTACTTCCTTCTTTTTGTATTAATCTCCCGCAAGTTATCCAATTTCCACACATATTGATCTTTTGCACACTCATTGCTTCTAATGGGGATAACCGATGCGGGGTTTTTCGTTCTAATAGATTTTTATATCTGTCCCATATTTCTATTAGAGATCTTTGAAATATGTGGTTTCCAAATCCTTTATGGATTTTTGCTTTATTATGCCATAAATATACATCCCAACCAAATCTACATTTTTTCCAATTCATTATAAATCTTTTCCCAGAAGTCTTTTACCTTGGGGCAGGTCCACTACATGTGATAAAAGTTCCTTCTTTTTCTTTACATTCCAACAGTTATGATAAATCTTAGCTGGTTTAAAAGGGGTCAAATACCATCTATACATCATTTTCATTATATTTTCCTTTAACACAGTACATGCGGTGAACTTAACCCCTTTCTTCCACAGTCTTTCCCAATCGTCAAGCATTATGTTATGTCCTAGATCTCTTGCCCAATCTATCATCGCAGATTTAACTTGTTCATCTTTTGTATGCCGCTCCAGCAATAACTTATACATTTTAGACAAATTTTTACCTTTAGTATCCAACAGCTCCGTCTCCAACTTAGATTTTTCAGAAGATTTCATTCAGAGCTTTTCATATTTTTCAGAGGTTTCATTCTAAATTCTAATAGCAGGTGTAAATCCAGTGTGTAGTACCCTAAGTGGGGAGCATTAAAAATACAAAAAAAACCCCTGAGTCAAGTGTTACCGCAACAAATCCAATGGGAATGAGAGGCTGTGAGTTCTGAAATGTGGGTTCACTGATGTCTTTCAATAGCTTGGCTATAGAAGAGGCTCTCTTTTCCTGCAGAGAGAGGGACAGAGATAATAAAGTGCAAAGTGTGTGGGTATGGAAATGCATCGGATGGTGGACTTAGTTTCCCATTGATCACAAAGTGGAGTGTGTCTGAACGAGTGGATCCCATTGCAAACAAGTCATGCAACTTCACAATCTGCCAAGTTGTTTTTGTTGCAGCCATATATATGCACTGTAATATTCAAATGGTTTGAAAGTACCTGTGGTGGAGGTTGTAGTTCTTTCCTATTTGATGCACAAGTCATCACATAGTAAAAGAGGTTCTTAACTAAAGGTTTCATCTTGTGTTTTAGCTCGTGGCATGCAGCGTACTGCGGCAAGACAAGTTCACCACAAACATGGGCCTGATTTTCATGACAAATATGGCAACTTGATTTTACTTGGTGGAGCTCTGTTTTGTGTCTCCATTTGGAGCTATGTAAGTATTTCAGCTTTGCATTTAGCTCTGTCAATTGGAAGAAACAATTCCTTCTGGAAAAGCCATAGGTCAGGCTATATATGGATGAAATTTAATTTTACAAAAAATTAACAAATGAAAGCATCATCACAGCTCTTTAAGAAATCCTGAGAAATTGTGTAAAATATTTTCCTATTCTGCCATTAAAAAGAAAATACAGTGGTACCTCGGATTACATACGCTTCAGGTTACAGACTCCGCTAACCCAGAAATAGTACCTTGGGTTAAGAACTTGGCTTCAGGATGAGAACAGAAATCATGCTCCGGCTGCGCAGAGGCAGCGGGAGGCCCCATTAGCTAAAGTGGTGCTTCAGGTTAAGAACAGTTTCAGGTTAAGAATGGACCTCCGGAATGAATTAAGTACTTAACCCGAGGTACCACTGTATGGTTACTCTCATTGCTTAGCATCCCGAGGTTGATGTACTGCAGTGGTGGTGTGACACTTAAAAGATTTTGCAGGACAGATTTGCCTTTAAAGTGCAACATTAAAAAATATGTTGCACTAAGGGGTTTTTAAATTAAAATTAAATTTTAAATTAAAATTTATAAGCCACTTTTCTGCCACAGGAGGGCCCTCAGAGCAGCATAATAGTTAAAAGTTCAGGACACAGATTCTGTAATATGAATAATTTCAGCAGCATAAGAGTAGAATCGACAATCAACTTTTTGGCCTCATCAAAACCAGATGAAATGAGGGGAAACAGCTAAGCAACATTTTAAAAATCATATCTAGGTTAGCCTTCACCAGTCAGAGGCAGGCTAATGAGGAAGAGGGCAGTTTAGTCTTCAGTAGAAGCTCCACAGTCTGGATGCTGCAGCTAAGAAGACTAAGAAGACATGTGTGTCAAATAGATTATAAAGTCTTAGATTGGGAGCTAGATTTAATTAATATATGGTGGTTTAGGTTATTCAGAACTAGGACATCAGTGGAATGAATAAATAGTAAGCAGCCAGAACGTGAGTTCTGCCTTGACATATTGAAGTTTGGTCTGTGGAAACTGATGTATAACTGGTCCTTAATTTACACAAAACAATTTTACAGTTAAGCTTCATGCCTTCTGTTTGTGCAGCTGGTTGAGTGGTGCTGAGGGCTACACCAAAGTACAGGAAGTTTATAGCTTCAGAGAGACATGTCTCGCTCTCTGAAGAAAACACCTGTCACTGCTTAACAATATATAACACTACATTGCTATGTACCATATGTATAGAATACCCTTTTAAAAAATTACATTGGATAAATCCAGATCAGAATGCTTCAAGAGAACTTAAGGGGCCATTGGTTATCTTTTCACTGTTTCACTGATGGTACGTGCACATTGTCTCATTACAAAGAGAAAAAATATAATGGGTGTTGCTGAGAAAGGTACATTCAGCTGGTTTGCCTTTGAGGATCTGGCTTAAAACTTCTAAGAGAAACTTGTAGTTGCAGCTGTTGGAAAGTAAGATTTCACTGTGCTTGACTGTTGATTCTTTACTGTTACTTGCAGGTTGTAACACAAACAGGGATAGAATGGAATTTGTCTCCTGTTGGCCGAATTACCCCAAAAGAATGGAGAGAGGAGTAAAGATGCTGGGTTAAATCCTCTGCTGAAAATTTGGGAGCAGCCATGGGTTCGCTGGAGCTTTTATTGGAATATACTAATACTATGCCTGTAGAGGGCACAGTTATCTGTGATTTAATAAATGCATTTAAACATTAAAATTATTGGCTTTGTTCCATTAATTTTGTCCTTTATAGCTAGGTAGAAAAGAGTACTTTGGTAGTACAGATTACTAAACTGAATTGTTAAAATGTATTGTGCCAGTAGAGTATTGTGCTTATTAAACTAAAAAAGAGCCAGTCCCAAAACAATTGGAGGCAGAATGTGACATACATGTTTGACATGATGTTCTTCATGGATTAGAATAACTTCGCTAACTCTTCCGTCATTGGTATCTGGACACAATAAAATACACATGAACATGCACACAACATGCATAGAGTTACAATTGGTAAATGATATTAACATATTGCTTTATCAATAGGATTAAAATTTTATTTAATTTCTAAACTTTGAGAACAACATGTACAGTAACCACACTTAAAGTGTTTAAGGTAACTGAGATGTCATATGCAAAATATACACATGAAAATATATCTGCCAAATTATGTGAAATGCTGCAAGGTGGGCTCTGTGGCACTCTGATAAGTATTTTATATTATGTCATTGAAATAGTTTAATTCAAAGGACTAGAATTATCTGTGTTTCGGTAACAGACTGAGCTGCAAACAATGAATGTCTGCTGATATTTGTTTAGTCGTTTAGTCGTGTCCGACTCTTCGTGACCCCATGGACCAGAGCACGCCAGGCACTCCTGTCTTCCACTTCTTCCCGCAGTTTGGTCAGACTCGTGTTTGTAGCTTCAAGAACACTGTCCAACCATCTCGTTCTCTGTCATCCCCTTCTCCTTGTGCCCTCCATCTTTCCCAACACCAGGGTCTTTTCCAAGGAGCCTTCTCTTCTCATGAGGTGGCCAAAGTATAGGAGCCTCAGCTTCACGATCTGTCCTTCCAGTGAGCACTCAGGGCTAATTTCCTTAAGAATGGATGCATTTGATATTGCAGTCCATGGGACTCTCAAGAGTCTCCTCCAGCACCATAATTCAAAAGCATCAATTCTTTGGCGATCAGCCTTCTTTACGGTCCATCTCATCACTACCGGGAAAACCATGGCTTTAACTATACGGACCTTTGTTGGCAAGGTGATGTTTCTGCTTTTTAAGATGCTGTCTAGGTTTGCGATCGCCTTTCTCCCAGCCTTTCGCATGATGAATTTTGCATATAAGTTAAATAAGAGGGAGACAATATACAGCCTTGCCGTACTCCTTTCCCAATTTTGAACCAGTCAGTTGTTCCATATCCAGTTCTAACTGTAGCTTCTTGTCCCACAGAGAGATTTCTCAGGAGACAGTTGAGGTGATCAGGCACTCCCATTTCTTTAAGAACTTGCCATAGTTTGCTGTGGTCGACAAAGTCAAAGGCTTTTGCATAGTCAATGAAGCAGAAGTAGATGTCTTTCTGGAACTCTAGCTTTTTCCACAATCCAGCGCATGTTTGCAATTTGGTCTCTGGTTCCTCTGCCCCTTCGAAATCCAGCTTGCACTTCTGGGAGTTCTTGGTCCACATACTGCTTAAGCCTGCCTTGTAGAATTTTAAGCATAACCTTACCAGCGTGTGAAATGAGTGCAATTGTGCAGTAGTTGGAGCATTCGTTGGCACTGCCAACGGGTTTGGGATGTAGACTGATCTTCTCCAATCCTCTGGCCACTGCTGAGTTTTCCAAATTTGCTGGCATATTGAGTGTAGCACCTTAACAGCATCATCGTTTAACATTTTAAATAGTTCAGCTGGAATATCATCACTTCCACTGGCCTTGTTATTAGCAGTGCTTCTAAGGCCCATTTGACTTCACTCTCCAGGATGTCTGGCTCAAGGTCAGCAACCACACTACCTGTGGTGTACGAGACATCCATATCTTTCTGGTATAATTCCTCTGTGTATTCTTGCCACCTCTTCTTCATGTCTTCTGCTTCTGTTAGGTCCTTTCCACTTTTGTCTTTTATTATGGTAATCTTTGTACGAAATGTTCCTTTCATATCTCCAATTTTCTTGAACAGATCTCTGGTTTTTCCCTTTCTATTGTTTTCCTCTATTTCTTTGCATTGCTCGTTTAGGAAGGCCTTCTTGTCTCTCCTTGCTATTTTTTGGAAATCTGTATTCAATTTCCTGTATCTTTCACTATCTCCCTTGCATTTTGCTTGCCTTCTCTCCCCCGCTATTTGTAAGCCCTCGTTGGATAGCCACTTTGCTTTCTTGCATTTCCTTTTCATTGGGATGGTTTTAGTTGCTGCCTCCTGTATAATGTTATGAGCCTCCATCCATAGTTCTTCAGGTACTCTGTCCACCAAATCTAAATCCTTAAACCTCTTCCTCACTTCCACTGTGTATTCGTAAGGGATTTGACTTAGATTGTATCTTACCGGCCCAGTGGTTTTTCCTACTTTCTTCAGTTTAAGCTTGAATTTTGCTATAAGAAGCTGATGATCTGAGCCACAGTCAGCTCCAGGTCTTGTTTTTGCTGACTGTATAGAGCTTCTCCATCTTTGGCTGCAGAGAATATAATCAGTCTGATTTCGATGCTGCCCATCTGGTGATGTCCATGTGTAGAGTCGTCTCTTGTGTTGTTAGAAAAGCGTATTTGCGATGACCAGCTTGTTCTCTCTGCTGATATTGTCAGCTCTTAATCAGGACTCAAGAACCACCTGTTTTGGGAAGCCCTTGTATAAATCCAGAGAGAATTGATCAGCCTATAAACTGTTATGATGTACGGTTTCTCTTTTAATATAGAAACTGTCCATATGATAGGTTGTTCTTTAGAAGTTTGGGGTAATTTTTAGAATGATGTAACAATGAATTTCTGTCCGTAGGCTTAGTATACCCTCAGTGGCGTAGCGTGGGGGGTGCAGGGGGGGCTGGCCGCACCAGGCGCAACATCTGGGGGTTAGGGTTAGGGGGCACAAATCCACGGGTTAGTGGGCGCAAATTACTTGCCTTTCCCCGGGTGCTGACAACCCACGCTACGCCACTGTATAACCTGTTACACAAAGACTTCCAAGAATGGAATTTTCTTTAGCTACATATGATATGCAAACTTGACATTATTGTTACTTGAGTTAATCCAACAACAAAAAAAAAACAAAGACACCTTGGAAAACATCTCGCATAATATCTGAAATACTTGTTAAAGGGGTTATGGTAGAATTTATGGTATTCTTAAGCTCAGCCATATGTAAACAGGCAGTGATGGAAACTACTGAGTTGCCCATAGCAACCCCCTTTACCTGGAAAAAAGTATTAATTTTTTTCTGGAATAATGTCTAATTTAAAAAATAGGTTTGTTATCTGATGGATTGGGAAATTAAAACTGAATGTTGGAACGGCTGCCTCCTGGTATAGATGTATAATTGACATCTAGTGTAGTTAAATATGTGATTGTCAGTCTTTCAGCCTTTTATTGATTGAATAAAGTATGCAATATATAGTGTAGCACACCAACTTTTCATGTTAACACTGTGAGAAACAAGAAAATTGACTATAAGTTTAGACTGCTTTAGACTATAACTTATAACTTTAAGACTGCGGCAATAGCATCTTTCCCCTCAGCAGCTGGGTCTTAAAATTTTAGTTTCATCTACAGAAAAGGGGATAACGTAACACTGGAACATGCTCCATAAGGCCACTGCCATAAGCAAAGGGATGCTTTCTTTTTTTCTTAAAGGGACATTTCTAAAGTGCAATTTGCAACAGTTATATCCACATCCTAAAACAAGTTAAAGCAGTTCTAAGAGGATTAGATACTAGCTTTATTGAAGTGCACTCAAGTTTGTATTACAAAAACTTGTATTGCATTGTATTGCATAACAAAGGGCTGTTCTTGGCAATGCCACCCAAACCATAATATGTTAAGAACAAACTCCCTCATGCCTGGGCCCGTGGCAAAGTGTCAGTTCCTCAGGCAGGCTTTTAAGCATCTGTCCAAAGGCACCCTGCTGGATCAGGCCAATAGGTCATCTAATCTAGTAATCTACCTGTGGGAGGCCAGAAAGCAGGACTTGAGCACAAGGGCAACACTCCTGTGGCTTCCAGGAACCAGAATTCAGAAGCATTACTGCCTTTGATATTAGTGGACAAAGAATACATCCCTCATGGCCAGTAGCTATCTATGGCCTTATCCTCCCATCAACTTGTCTAATCCTCTTTCAAAGCTATTCCAAGTTGGTGGCCTTCGCTGTCTCCTGTGGCGGTGAGTTCCACAGTTTAACTGCGCTACATGAAGAGGTACTTTCTTTTATTCCGTCCTGGATTTTCCATAATTCAGCTCTATTGGATTCCTATCATTTATTATATTATTATGAGAGAAGGGAAAAAAACTTTTCTGCATCAATTTTCCTTTTGTCTAAACTGAGTCCTCCCCCCTGCAAAGCTGCCTCTGCACACTTCCAGCCTTCCTTTTAGACCAGGAGTGAGAAACGAAGGTTGGATTACAGTGTGGTTGGACTACAGCTCCCACCGCACTTCAGCTATTCGCCCTTGCTGGCTGGGGCTGATGGGAGTTGGAGTCCAGCAGCGGGTTCCTTTAACGGGCTCTAAGTCTATACCTACAGCTCTGCCTTAGAGGTTATTGAGGCGGGGCATCATGTGGCCTAGCGTCATCTTCCTTGTCACATGATCATCCATTCTCTTCCACGTGATTCTTTTTGCTTTACAGGCGGGGCGGAAGGAGGGAAACGACGAGCGCGATGACAGCGCAAAGTGTGTAGCAACCGTCGTTGGGAGGGGCGGGGCCAAGCCTCAAGGGGGCGGGGGGAACTTAGGGAAACAGGAGGGGAAAGAGTCCGCCGCGCTGTTTGCGGTCGGCCGGCGCCTCTTGAGGGGCAGAAATCTGGTCAGGTAAGGAGCCTGTCCGGGCGGAGAGGAGCGCCCTCCTGCCACGTGAGAGGCCGGCAGACGGAAGAAAGAACGAACGAGACACCCCTCGCCTGGCGCCTGAGGTAAATCGCTCGTCAGTCTACCTAGCAGGGTTGTTGTGAGGGCAAAACGAGGAAGGGGGAAGAGCGTTGTGGACCCCTTCGAGCTCCTTGGAGGTGGAAAAGGTGGGCTGCGAATGAATAAATATTATAATAGATGAGACGCATCCACCCCCCTTTCCTCCAGCTTCCTTATTCTCTTGAGCGGAGACTGCTGGGTGTGTAACCGCAATCGACCCCTCCGTGGAAGGACTAGCGTGCTGGAGTCGGAGGGCGGCATGGGGAAGCACTCTGCACAGGCTCAAGAGCTCTCTTGGTCGGCTTCGCTTCCCTCTCCGTCATCTTCCCACAGCGCCTGTTGTGGAGAGTAGCTTTCTGGATTGCAAGCCTCTTGGAACAGGGATCTCTTCCTTTGTTTAAAGAATAAACAATCTTTTTAAAATTTCCTGTTAAGCAAACTTAATTAATGCACCATCCACTCACTTAGACATTTTTATTTATTTATTCTTAAAGGGAGAGCAAGCGAGAGCCAGAATATGTCCCTCAAGAGGCATCTTTTAGTTCATTAATTAATGCTGATGTACCTGCTGAGTGTGTCTGTCTTTAAAGTCAACCTTCCTGAAAAGCATTTGATTCTGCTTGTGGATGCGAGGCCCGCTCCAGATATGCCCCACCTGTGGAGGTTTTATTCTGTCGGGTATCTTGTGCCTGGGTTTTAGAGATGTCTGCCCACCTTGGCCAAAGGATGGGGCCAGATGCTCTCCCCTGATTTGGTGTGTTTGGAAATACATGTTTGTGATGTGCAAAAGTTTTTGCTTTTGTTTTAGTCCCTTGTTAGCGTTGAGGTGGTTTACCAAGGAGAGCTAGCATATATAGAAGAACACAGGGTAAAAGCCCCTTGATCAGTGGGATGCTGATGCTGCTTCATGCAATGAACAGATCAAGTTTACTCCCTCTGTTGAATCAGCCTTGTGAAATCTGTGATATTAGGGCTAGTTACTTGTCTTCTCAAGGTGTTTAGCTTGTTCCCAGAGGACAATTATATGGGACATTGTGGACTTGGGGTTTCTTGTTTTGTGCAAAACAGTGTGAACTTTTGATGAACATCTGAGGGATAATGGTGCCAAAACTATGTAAACAGAGATGATTGCATGGGATGGAGCATGGGCCAGGATCCCTTGGACTACAATTAGTTCCACAAGCCCCAGGAGTTGGGGCAATTTTGGACTTATGTTTCTCAAATAGCAATCTCTCATTCCACATGACAAGCTGTTTTTGTAACTGAGAGGTGTTTCCAAGGCAGTTTGTGATAAGGAATAGGCGGCTAAGTCTGCTGATTTGTGGGAGGATGGGGACAGAATATGATTGGAGTGGTCTGAAATTGCTCTTTGGTTCCTGTTTTCTGTGATAAATTAATGTGCAAACAAAATTCTAACTACTCTTTCAATCACTGCTTCCCACTAGTTTTTTTTCCCTTTCGCATTTATTTTCCATCCTTTTCTCTTTAAAACTATCCTCATCCATTTTTGTGCAAATATAATTATAGTCCTTCAACTGTTTCTTCTTTCAACATAATATTGGATGTGATAAATGCATTAAGTATAATGCAGTAGGAAAATGCTGTCGTTAAACTGAACCTGTAAGTGTGTACTAATTAAGGTAGGAAATATATATGTATGTATGACAGGTGGTCAGAAAAAGTTCAGGAAGGCTGATTAAAGCTGTTTCAGTTTCTTCTTACCTTTTTTGTTTAAAAGCTTTATGTAAACTCCCTTTCATGTAAGTGTCAAAGTAATGTACAACAATCAAATCAACCACTTTAATATTTCATAAATATACAAACACTAAACATGGAATCACTAAATGATTCTTCTCTTTTTGACATATGTGTGAGTGGCTTTGAAGGGAGGAAAGCTGGTAGAGTAGATTCTTCCTTTCATATGTAATTGCATAATATTTTGATCAAATCCTACACAGTAAACAGGTCACTAGACCTTATTAAGGTAATTATAGGGACACTTTATTTTGCTACAGTTGCATTTAAAAAACAAGCTGAACTACTTTTGTTCTTTATAATGGTACAGTTTAGTATATGCATGTTCTGTTGGTTTAGAAATGGTGGTAATGAATAATTATTAATGAGATCCTGATCTTATTCTGATAATATCTACAAGTGGCGAACTGATCTTTCTACTTAAACTCATTCTTGTAATTTAGAGTGATGAGCCAAGGGATACTTTCTTTTAGAGTAAAATAGTATAAAATACTCACACAACTTTTTTTTTTAATGGAAGTGATATCTGTAATAGACGACTCAAATGATGAATATAGTGGTTAATGAAGTTAAGATTGGTGCCTTACATGAACGTGCAGTGATTTCAGTGAATTGTTTTCCTGTGTAAAGTCCGTAACTGATTGAGCCATATAAGAACAAAAGAAGAGCCTGCTGGAACAGGGCAATGTTTCATCTGTTCCAACACACCTGTTCTCATAGTGGCCAAATAGATTCCAGTGAAAAACCTGCAAGCAGGACTCAGGCACAAGAGCCCTCTTTCTCTCCTGTGGTTTCCAGCAATTGCTATTAAAAAGCATTACCACCTCAGGCATAGCCATCATGACTAGTAGTCATTGATAGCCTTATTCCTAATGAATTTTCCTCATCTTTTTTTTAAAGTCATCCAAGTTGTTAGCCATAATTGCTTCCTATATACATCAGACATCCTCCTTCCCCTTTATGTATAATCGAAAGGGGCTTCCTGGCTGTCAATAAAGTTGTATGTGATGCAACATTTTCCACTACTACTAAACTTTTCTGAAATAGTTTCATAACATTGATAAAGTAATGAATGAATACAATAAACATCAGATTTGGCAACTGGAATGGACACAATACTAGGTAGATCTAAAATAAAAATTATACTAAACTTTATATAAGTAGCTATCCTTAGAAAGCGCACAGTATATCTATGCACCCAGCTTTTCAGACATGCTAAAGTTAGATTGTTAACCACTTCTGGTGCCATCAGGGTGTCCTTGGGCTTGCTGATCAAGCTCCTGCCAACCTAGCAGTTTGAAATCATACCAGTGTGTGTAGTTAAGTAGGTACTGCTGTGGTGGGAAGGTGCTGGTCATGGTGTTCTGTGTGCCAGAAGTGGGTTAGTCATGCTGGCCACATGAAGCTATCTGCGGACAAATGCCAGTTCCCTTGTTTGAAAGCAGAATTGAGTGCCACACCCTATAGTCAAATTCAGCTGGACTTAACCATCCAGGGTCCTTTACTTTTAAAAAAGGTAAAGGTAAAGGTACCCCTGCCCGTACGGGCCAGTCTTGACAGACTCTGGGGTTGTGCGCCCATCTCACTTAAGAGGCCAGGGGCCAGCGCTGTCCGGAGACACTTCCGGGTCACGTGGCCAGCGTGACATCGCTGCTCTGGCGAGCCAGAGCCGCACACGGAAACGCCGTTTACCTTCCCGCTGGTAAGCGGTCCCTATTTATCTACTTGCACCCGTAGGTGCTTTCGAACTGCTAGGTTGGCAGGCGCTGGGACCGAGCAGTGGGAGCGCACCCCGCCGCAGGGATTCGAACCGCCGACCTTTCGATCGGCAAGTCCTAGGCGCTGAGGCTTTAACCCACAGCGCCACCTGCGTCCCCCCTTTACTTTTACCTTTCCCCAAACAGTTCAGGTATCATCTCAGCTTAATAAGCCAAGATAAGCACCTCTAGGCTATCGATCCACCTGTCACTAGAGGCAGAAGTAATGTTTGTGTACAAGAGTGTCTTTATCAGTTTTGGCTGCTTCACCAGCTGCAACCCTATGTGTTCAGTGATAACCTTTTGTGTTATCTTTCAGCTGGTATCTTCCCATTTGGGCTACTCCAATGCATTATACATAGGGCTACTTTCAAAATGATTCAGAAACTTCAGTTACAATATGCTGGTGCTTCACCATCTTCACTTGAGCACAGCCCATCCCATTTCCAAGCCCAGTTGATGCAGAGGCTATGAATCAAGTGCCCCCTGAAAGTGAAGTGTGGAAGGTGGCTACAGAAGAGAACATACTGTGACACTCTTAACTGTGGAATGCCCTCTCCAGGGATGCTCACCTGGGACCTCCATGGTGTCATTTCAGTGTTAGGCGGATACCTTTTTTAATTTCCTAGGCTTTTCATTTGTTTCATATGCTTTTACTCTTTTGCTTGCTTTTTTAACACTTTTTTATTTTTATTGAACTTCAGTGTGTCACTTTTTTGTTGTGAGATGCTCTGAGAGCTTTAAATAATTATATGTTTAGGCTAGTGTTCTTACTTTAGTCACTGAATGTAATATGGAGAAAGGTACTATTAACCCCACTTGAAATCTGTGAACAGAGACACTTAAATGCCATTAGGTGTTACAAACTATATAATAACCTCATCAATACATACTACTAAAAAAGCAGTAAAAAGTACAGGGATGCAATAAAGCATTATACAGAAAGACAGGATTTAGGGCAGGGGTAGGCAACCCTCCTGATATTGCATTATAACTTCCACCATCCCTGATCCTTGGCCCTGCTGACTAGGACTGAAGTTGGAGTCCAACAACATCAGGAGGGCCACAGGTTCCCTACTCCTGGCTTAGGGCTTGATTTTGTGCGAATGTGCTAGTGTGAATGAACTTGTTTTTGTGAAGAGTACTAGAACATCAGCCGTCATCTTGGTTATTTACAGTGTTCGAAATTAGCTAGGTGCATTTTGCACCTGACTATCAGCCACTTGAGACCCAAGTGAAGGTGCCTGACGTCTCCACCACCTGGAGGTTCATGCCTGGGGATCTTTGGAGCTTGACTGTTTTCACGCACTAATACTACATCCAGTAGAATTCTGTCACTTATATTTTATCTGCACAATCAGAATGAATTTCAGGAACCAAAATGCTTTTTCTCTGCAGCCTGAGCAGGTGTAGTGAACAATGTTAGAGTTACCGGTAATTGTTGTAGCTTGCCCTCACTTACTCTACCCCCACTGCCTTGCTCACAGTTGTGAAGAATGTTCTTATGTCTTATGAATGGTCTGTGTTACCATTAGGAAAAAGAGGTAGGAATAGGCCAATATATATGTTGGCTGTCTCTGGATAAAGCAACTTTTCTACTTTAAGTTTTCAAAGTTCTTAACCTAGCACAAAGTTGTCATCTGAACTAGCCAGATGCTTAGCTGAGAATCAATTACAGTCAGTCCATCATTTGTAAAATGAAATTTTAGAGCTGTCTTGCCCAAAAATGGCAACTAAACATTCCATTTTTGTGGCTGTAACAGGGGGTGGATCTACAAACAGAAAGAAAATGCTATTAATAAGTTAGATATTAAATTGTTATAACAAAAGGGGAAAACACTATGGAAAATCGCAAAGAAATATTTTGTTTTGCTCTCCAGCACTATCTGGAGTTTTTTGGACTAATGTAGCTGAGTCCCTGGGTTTAAGGAGCAATTAGGTGCCTAGCTTATATATCTGAGTTTCTAACACTGGTTATTTAATTATCCAATTTAATTATTAGCTAAACCTTTAGTTGACTGTTTGGTGAGAATAATGGAGTACATGCTATATTCTGGGGCTTTTTTAAAAATTCTGGCGTGTGACTAACAACAGAAGAAGACAATAATGTATGTGGCCTTTCCTTCCAACAATGGCTGGCAGGTGATATCTATGAAGCTATAGGTGTGCCTTGCACTTCCTTCATATCACAAAAACACACCTATACTGATAAATTAGGTGAGTAATTAACTAAAATATATTTGATGTACCAGCTTGGCATACAAATGCCTTATTCATCATTAGTGAAGTGAACAAAGCCATCAGTTAAGCATAACAAGAAACATTTATATGTAGAAATATTTGGTTAGGTCCTAGAACTGATAGCAAACATTCCTATTGTTATTTTAAAAAAGGAAGGTCATATGTTATTGAATCATTTTTCCCTCAGAGGAAGGCAAAGGAGAAAAGACCCAGACCAGAGAGTTTATGTACTATTTGGAAACCACAAATGGCCAGAGATTATTAGTTTTATTGGCTTTTTTCTTATTTTAGAAGTATTTGTACTTTAAATGATACTTCAGTGCCTTGTAGAAAGGCAGCAAAGTATACTTGCAACTTATGTGCATTTAACTTGTGCACATTCAGCTTTATGTGCTTGGCAAAAAAAAAATTAAGAGGGAGAAAAAGGGGCAGACTCTGAGAAAAAAGACTTTGGCAATACAATATGCTACTGCACCCATTGTGTTTTGACAACACACGATTTTGGCTTTAGGTGCGGTCTTCAGAACATAACCCCTGCGCAAGTTGCAGGTTTGCAGAATAGAAGTATTGGAAATAATATGTAAGTTAATTACTGTATTATAATGCCTAGTATTCAAATACTGTCTCCATCATGAATTTACTAAGTGTCCGGAGCAAGCCACTGTTGAGGTGTAGCTGCCTATCTACAGCAAGAGTGGCTACAGTTCCCATCATTATTTAGATTATGAATCAGTGCATATTTTTGAAACATGGAAATGTTATGCCCGTTGTGCATGTGGAATTAAAAAACAACTAATTCTTCAATTCATCTTGGTTTGTTCATGTGTGAAATGGCCACCCAACATTGCACAACTTGTGTGACCCACCAAGGTGAGAACACAGAGTATAATCTGCTGGACAGTGGTTTGCAACCAGTGGGCTGTGGCACCCTGGGTGACTTGAGGAGCAATCGGGGAGCCCCTGGGGGTGGCCCATCCTTGCAGCCCATATCTTTCTGCATTACCTCTCTCGTAATCTCCCTGCATCCCTTTCTCTCCCCTCCCCATATTTATTTTCTTAAAATCTCCCCCCAAAACAAAAAGGTTTCCCAGCTTCAGTAGATAACAGTTCCTTAGGTTTACACAGAGGGCTTGAGAAATGCAAGAAAATAGCAAAGTAGGTGTGCCTGGATGTGTGTGTGTCCTATAAGGAGAGATTTAAAAATAACCATATTTTAGTGGTTTGTTTGATTCTTGTGGTTCTTTGTAGGTCTTGCTGTTGCAAAAGAAGACCATAGAATTGTGTGTGTGTTTGTTAAAGACACACTACTAAGTTTCTTTTATTTGCCTTGTGCATTGGTGATGTCATCTAAGTGATTATGGTGACATCTTTACACATAACCAAGGTGTTCTTGTCTTCAGCTCCTTATTTTGGGAGAATACAGTATTTTAATCTCTTCTTAACACTATATCCATGCACTGCCTTGGCTCTGCTCTCTGCTTCCTAATGTTAAAAAATGTAAAATAGCTCTCTATAGTGGTTTCTTCTAGTGCTGGAGAGAACAAAGAGGCATTGTCTACTGCTTTGTCATGAGAGTGTAGTGTGAAAGTTGGAGAGACTAGCCTCCCTCAATTCATCATTTCAGGCTCTTTGAATGAAAAACTGCAGTTGATGAGCTATTCCATCTCTTTAGTTAAAAGATAACACTGAGAACTTTGGGGGGTCATAAGTTTTAAATTGTATTTGTCTTGCATGTGCTTTGTTTCCTATTTTTTGTATGCTTCTTTGTGAAGAATTTTTTTTAACAAGCAAGTTATATGTTTATTAAACTTAAAGTATCTCTGACAGGACTTGCTTACCGTAATTTCATGATGCACAAAAATGTAAATGTAAATTGTGTAGATAAAGGACAGGATGCAGAGAACTGTACAACTAACTTTTTGTGCCCATGAGGGCATTAGATTACCATACCTTATATTTCCAAAACAGCAACCCCTTGTGCCATTTCACAGGACATACTTTGAAACTTAGTTGAGCTTTAAAAGTAAATTGGGCCTTCAGAAGTGTGCTAATGAAAGAGAACATAAAAATAAAAATCTTTGCTCATCTGCAATTGTATCATGGGTGTGAACCTATGGCAAGTTTTTGGACTTCCTCCAGTGTATGCCAAGCCAAGAATTTAAACTTTGGTTGGCTTATCTGAACTCAGTGGGTGTCATTGCTTAGAACTGACTGGCAAGGAGGGAAGTTCAGAGTGCTAAGTTCAGGGAAGCTGAGCTGTAAGCAAATTAACTTCCGCAATTGTGCATTCACAGGCAAGCTCTCTGCTTTTGTCCAGCAACACAGAGTTAACAGTGAAGCTTCAAGCTAAGCTTTCTGCAATTTTACACCATTTTTTTCTTTTTGAGCTAGTGTTGCGTTTTTGGTTACATTCCCAAGTTTGTAGTTCTGTGCCTAGATTCAAGTCATATTTTAGCTAGTTATTCACTGAAAAAACAAGGTTTATTTTCTTAACATTATGTAATACATTACTGCTCATTCCCAGACGCCTTCCCTATATAAAGGTAAAGGTATCCCTGCCCGTACGGGCCAGTCGTGTCCGACTCTAGGGTTGTGCGCTCATCTCACTTAAGAGGCCGGGAGCCAGCGCTGTCCGGAGACACTTCCGGGTCACGTGGCCAGCGTGACGAAGCTGCTCTGGCGAGCCAGCACCAGCGCAGCACACGGAAACGCCGTTTACCTTCCCGCTATAAAGCGGTACCTATTTATCTATTTGCACTTAGGGGTGCTTTCGAACTGCTAGGTGGGCAGGAGCTGGGGCCGAAGGACGGGAGCTCACCCCGCCGCGGGGATTCGAACCGCCGACCATACGATCGGCAAGTCCTAGGCACTGAGGTTTTACCCACAGCGCCACCCGTGTCCCTTCCCTATATAGAGAGGTTATATAAACAGGCTTGTGTTCTTGCCCCAACTCTTTTTGGCAAATACTTCTCCCTGGTAGTCTCCTATGCCTTTGGAGCAATTGGGGTCTGTTCAACCTGGCATGTCTCTGCGCCAAGACAAAAGTGTTGCGGGTCCTTATCCAAGAGATTTTGTTTTCAGATGACGCAGTTCCTGGAAACAGATGGTCAGGTTTTACATCTATAGCAGTGACCAGAGGAGGAATGGCCACTTGGAACAGAGAGCAGAAATGCCATGGTTCATCTGCAGCAGCACAACTGGACACCTTAATCTGCCTCAGCTGTAACAAAACATGTCACCCCTATATCAGTCTCTACAGCCACAGCAGGTGCTGTAACCTTCCAAAAGTTTGACTTCACCCCCAAAGGCGCACTCCTCCATGGTCTCCCGAGACAGACGGATTTCAACTATTCTTAGGGGCTGTGAAGATCACATTGACGACTTAATCTTCATACCATTGTGGTTTAATATAGCATGATATTATTAGGTTAAAATGTAGTTGTTCAGTGAACTAATATTTACAGAAAACATCTCAACCTGTGCAAATTACAGTTGTTACAGCAATCTTCTAAAAGAAGGTAAAGAGCATAATAGGGTAGGAAATGCATCTTAGTCAAATCCCCTTTTATCTATTATTTGAACTTAGTTAGGCGAAAACCATCTTTTGTTAAAGTTGATTTGCACCTGCTACTTAACTGCCACCTAAACTTCTTGTTCTGTGTCTGTATTTGTAATAGGGTAATAATCTTTATTGAAATTGTTATGTGACAAACAGAGCTTTTATACCATAAGGTATAAAATTAGCAGCAGGTGAATATGAAATTCTAAAACCCCTTGGTTTGTACATGTTTTGTGTTTAGGATTTTTCAAGAGATTCTGGGAAGTAAAAAAGCTTCATTAACATGTAACCGTGAAATTTTGGATCCCCTCCAAACTGATGCCAAAGTTTTGTGGTGCAAACCCTGTGTTTTGTGCTACCCCCAAACTGAATACAGTGGTACCTCGGGTTACATACGCTTCAGGTAATATCTGTTCTTATCCTGAAACAAAGTTCTTAACCTGAAGCACTATTTCTGGGTTAGCGGAGTCTGTAACTGAAGCGTATGTAACCTGAGGTACCACTGTACTCCAATTTAATAGCAAACTCTCTATTTTGATCTGATCAAGTGTTAATTTACAAATTGCCAAACATCTTGTGAACTCTTCAGGAATATTATGTAGAGGGTAGTTATATATGAGGGCTGTATGTCCATTTTTTATTTTGGAAATTTATACAATTTGAATTAATTGTTCATTCCTTATACAGTATCCCAGTTTCTCCAAAGATGATGATATTGTCAGCATGAAAGCAAGGCTTTAATTACCTGTTTTCCTAATGACCTCATTCTATCTGTTTGGAATTTATGTAAACAAGGGCTTGGTCACATTTGAATTGCAGAGATAATTGTATTATTCCACATTTGTTGTTTGGGTCAATCTTCCAGGGATTTGTGCACACAGATGATGGTACAATTGTAGGCGTGCCATCTTTTTTGCTGTTGGATATTTTTGGACCAAGTACAGGCTGCAGTGCTTATTGGTGACAATACCATGTACTCTACTCCCGCCGGCCTTTATTTACCTTTGCATAAAATAGTCTGAATGAAATTGCAGGTTGCTTGTCGCAGGAAGGTATATATTTAAAGCATCACATAATGGCCTGTGACGTAGTGGTGGTTTCCATTGTGGAAAATCTTGCCTATATGCACCTCACATTTTTGTTAGGGTATGCTTTTAGTTTATGTGTTTATTTGGAAAAATTACTGAATGCAAGCAATGCTTTTTTTGATTATGCATCTTGATCAATGTACATTATATTTTATGAAGTTCTGTCCCAT
Source organism: Podarcis gaigeae (assembly GCF_964106915.1). Lineage (NCBI taxonomy): Eukaryota > Metazoa > Chordata > Lepidosauria > Squamata > Lacertidae > Podarcis > Podarcis gaigeae. The sequence goes on along the minus strand of NC_139691.1, from coordinate 21,671,956 downwards.
CTCCATACCTCCAAAAAATTAACTCCAAGGATCATATATTCTAGAACTTAACATTTGGAATCCCACCCAACACCCATGTAGCTCCATGGACAGACAAGCAGGCAGAGGAAGGTGCTGGGGAAGCAACAAGGTGGGAGCCATAGACACACAGAGTAGCAGCCTCCAATGGCTCACTGCATGCAGCAAATGGGAACTCAGAATACATCTGGGAAGGGGTTCCACTTCCAGTTGCATGACTGGCAAAAAGATAACAATTTCTGGACAAAAGGAGTGGAGCTCGTGGGAGAAATCCACAATGCAAACTCTGTGGAACAGCTCCCTATATCATGGGTAGGCAGACTAAGGCCCGGGGGCCGGATCTGGCCCAATCACCTTCTAAATTCGGCCTGCGGACAGTCCGGGAATCAGCGTGTTTCACATGAGTAGAATGTGTCCTTTTACTTAAAATGCATCTCTGGGTTATTTGTGGGGCCTGCCTTGTGTTTTTACATGAGTAGAATGTGTGCTTTTATTTAAAATGCATCTCTGGGTTATTTGTGGGGCATAGGAATTCTTTCATTCCCCCCCCCCCAAAAAAAAAATTAGTCTGGCCCCCCCACAAGATCTGAGGGACAGTGAACTGGCCCCCTGCTGAAAACATTTGCTGATCATAGATGCTGGGTGTACAGAGGCTGCAGATGGAATCCCACCTGAGTAAAATGTGTTTTGCATAAAGTTCAAATTCAGAGTATAACCCCTCACTACGTAAGGTGAAGTGGGGGGATCCTCACTCCAAATACGGCTCAATCAATCAGGAGGAGTGCTGCATGAACCAATAGCCTGGCATCTGCATGGACCAACCAGACCTTCTGGTCAGTTTTTGAAATGCGCCAAGTGCATTTTGCACCTTACTATCGGCCACTTGAGACCATATGAAGATGCCAGGGTGGCGCCTGACGTTTCCACCACCTGGAGGTTCATGCCTGGGGATCTTTGGATCTTGATTGTTTTCACACACTAATACTACATCCAGTAGAGTTCTGTCAGTTATATTTTATCTGCACAATCAGAATGAATTTCAGGAACCAAAATGCTTTTTCTCTGCAGCCGGAGCAGGTGTATGAACAATGTTAGGATTAATTGTTGTAGCTTGTCTTCGCTTATCCCACCCCAGACGTATACTAATACATGTTAATCACAGTCAATCCATCATTTTTTAAAAATAAGACTTTAGAGCGGTCTTACTCCCAAATGGCAACTAGACATTTCATTTTGGTGACTGCAACCTTGGTCTAAGGAGCCATTTGGTGCCTAACATATATTTGAGTTTCTAACACTGCTTCTGGCCCAGCCTTTGCATACCCCTAAATATTTTGTGAAGCTAAGTTTGGCCTCATTTTCAGCCTTTGTGACCAATCCATGTGCACACCCTTTATTTTGCCTTCTACATCAGACCTGCTGGGTAGCATCATAAAGGATTTGACTGCCCCTCCCTACATTATGTATCCCTGTACGCCTTCCATCTACCCTGTCCCAGTGTGTCATACACCCTGATAACAGCAGATTGGGTGAAGTCAAAGCCATTATTGAACCTGCCCAAGATGGAGTAAATCCCAAAAAAGTGTGCATGAGGTTGTCAGTGTATCACCCCAGCAGGGCTCCTGAGCCTCAGGCTGGAGTGCCTGGCTTAGAAAAATACAGCAGTGGATTCCCCCCCCCCCCCCACTGTGTGTCTGCCCTTGACATTAAAATAAAAAAGTTGGACTGCTGTTCTTGTCCACAGCATAATGTTGTACAGGCACCTCCCCACTCACACGTGACCATGTATACGCATGTTGCTGGTCAGTGCTTCCCCCCCCAAAAAATGTTTAGGGGTACTCTCATTTTCTTACTCATGTTGAAATACTGCCCCTCAATTAGGCCAAACTTAGATTCACAAAATGTTTAGGGGTATGCATACCCCTGTGTCTCCCCAGCACTGGTGCCGGTATATAATTAGATAGAATCCTACCAGGAAATGGCAGGAGATAGCTGGAGAGTTCTTGTGGTTTGGACATCCATGAGGATGTCTGTGAGGGTGGAGGAAGCCCCGAAGGGATCTGAGGTGTGATGGGGCTTTGTTTAGACTATGCTTACAGCTGGTGTGTGGGGTAGCGCAGGCTACAGCCACTTTCCTGCTCATCCTCCAGCCTCCAACTGGCCCCAGAGCTTAAACCCTAGATATTTTGGTCTGGATTAGAGAAAGAGTGGGAGAGAAAGCTGGAGAGCAGGAAAAAGTTGGCATTAGAGGATGCTCCTCACATTACGTGATTTCACTTATATGTAGCGGGGCCTGGAACATAACCTCCACCTAAGTGGTGGGGATACCTGCATAAAGCCATCAAGTTTGCTGTTTAAAAAATAGGCTTTTCTCCAACACACTCTTCCTTTCCAAGGTGCCTTCATGGCATTTCATAACTGAAACCTTCCTGTGCTGCTTCTGCTATTTGGATGGGTAGAAATCCAGTATTTCAGATGGATATCCCCAATTAATGTGTACTGGATTCTGCAGTTAGGTCACAAGATAACACTTGATAATACTCTTTTTAAAATATAATGACAATTTTAGTGGATGCATGGAAGTACTTTGAGAATTTCTGTAGCCCTGTCTTTACAGGTGGCATATGGTCTTTGTTAAGTTTCATGTAAGATAAGTAGTCCAGTGGGCCGGAAATTAACATAGGCCATTTTTTGCCTGAGTACAAATACCACATCTGTTTTTCTTCCTTTACATCTTTCAGGAATGTGAAGCAGTAAATAGAATGGATCCAGTATCAGGTGCCAGATCAATTGATGTTTGTGTGGAGGGAATGACATGCAATTCTTGTGTACAGACTATCGAGCAGCATATTGGAAAACTAAATGGGGTTCACCATATTAAAGTAAGTATTTTTTTTCACATTGTTACCTGATCAAAGGGTATATGAGGTGTGGTAGGCCTTGTTCGGCTAAGCAGTTCACAGGATATAATTCATCTAAAGTTTTTTTGAAGAGCACCATCTGGGTTCTTGCTAAGAGATCAAGTTGTGCACTAAGGGATTAAGTTGTGCACTTTGGAAATACTATTATTAATGATCGGGGAAATAGTATACGTTTACTGCTGTTTCGGGGAGCATGCATTTTGGTTATCTTACATATAATTGCAGGTAAATCAATCATTTCTACCTTAGGCAAACACAGAGCAGAGAAGCTATGTTAGTTAAATAGATTATGTTTGTGTAATTAGATCATAAGAGTGGCTTCCTGGTTGTGTTTTGCCTAAGGAAAATAATAAAATTTGGAATTAATGTAATTGGCTTTTTAGTGGCATCAGTTTGCCCTTTGGAAAATTGAAATAGTCAGAAAAGAACTCAGCTTGTTGAAAGCAAATCCAATTTTGAGACAGTTGCCCTGTCTGATGTGAAAAGCTAGTGATGTCAGCAAAGTTGTGTATGAAGTACAAATTATCTTCTGCTGCTACTAATTCATCGGTTCCTTATTCTCTATCCTAGTTAGTGAATTCCTGACTTTTCTATCCCTATTGAAAAAGATCAGGATCAGTTTTAAAACAGTTTTAACAGCTACATTTCTCAAAATGAAATATATGCTCTCTTTTTCAAAGATCTCTTTGTCACTCACATCATTTGGCTGTTTTTCCTGGAACAGGTTTTGATTAGGTCAGGCACCAGAAGTTCAGTTCTATGGGGCTCAGAGAAGGAAGAGAAATTCAGAGTAAATGTTATAGTTCTTGCTGAAACCATCACACTAATCAGTGAACTACAACAAGGTGGGTGGGTGGGAACGGTAACTCTGAAGACAGATGGAGATGTTCAGAGTGACATGGGTCACTCCTCCAAGTATGAGCCACCCAGGATATGACTGGACTCCTGCTGGACGACAGTAGGGAGCATGAATCTGGACAAGTGGGAAGTCACTTGACGAACACATCAAGATATTAAAGGGTCTGGAAACTAAGCATTATGAGGAATGGTTGAGGGAACTAGGTTTGTTTAGCTTAGAAAAGAGGAGACTGAGAGAAGACATGGTAGCCATCTCCAGACTTCTCAATGGGTGTCACATGGAAGATGGAGCAAACTTGTATTCTCCTGCTCTGGAGGCTAGGACATGAACCAAGGGATTCAAGTTACAAGAAAGGATTTATAAGAGCTGTTTGACAGTGGAACATACTCCTTTGGGAGGTGGTGGACACTCTTTCCTTGGAGATTTTAAAGCTGAGGTTCAGCTATCTGTCAGTGATGTTTTAGTTGATACAGTGGTGCCTTGCAAGACGAAAAGAATCCGTTCCGCGAGTCTCTTCGTCTTGCGGTTTTTTCGTCTTGCGAAGCAAGCCCATTAGCGGCTTAGCGCTATTAGCGGCTTAGCGGGCTTAGCGGATCATCTGATAAGTGGCTTAGCGGATCAGTTGATAAGCGGCTTAGCGGATCAGCTGTGAAGCGGCTTAGCGGATCAGTTGTTTAGCGGCTTAGCGGCTTGGGAAAAAGGGGGGGGGAGGAAAAAAACCCCGCAGGAATTCGCAAGACATTTTCGTCTTGCGAAGCAAGCCCATAGGAAATTCGTTTTGCGAAGCACCTCCAAAACGGAAAACCCTTTCGTCTAGCGGGTTTTCCGTCTTGCGAGGCATTCGTCTTGCGGGGCACCACTGTATTCTTGCATTGCAGGGGGTTGGACTACTAGGTGATTCTCAGGATCCCTTTGAACTCTACAGTTCAGTTATTGTAAGTCTCTACCAGCTCTTTTCTTTCTCTCTTTAACCTTTTAACCTGTAGAGTTTCATTTCAAGCCTGATCAGTGCAAGGGACAGTGCAACATGGGATTAGTATAATCTTCGCTGTATGTAGATGTTATTTATGCTTAGGGCACTTTGGAAAGTGCTGTGTGAGAAATTTATACTGTATTATGTGTGTGATACTCAGAAAGAATCTGGCCACTTTTATTGTGACTCATCTTGTAGCCAGTCATCTTGTCTTACAGATAAATCCAAGTTAATTTGTGGTTTAATAGGTACAGTCTTACACTTCCTTCTCAGATGAGTGGAATCACGTGCAGGGTGTCACTATAATAGGACAAAGCTGCCTGATATGTTAATGCCACCTTGAGATTTTAATCTTTGTTTGGCAAAGTTGTCTAACATGTTTTTTTGTTTTTTCTTTTTCTGCTTTCCCTTCAAGGTTTCACTGGAAAATAAGAATGCAGCCATTATTTATAACCCCAAAAAGCAAACTCCAGAGTCACTACAAGAAGCTATAGATGACATGGGATTTGATGCTACACTTACTAATGCAAACTCTAAACCTGTTTTAGCAGACACCATTTTTCTTACAATACCAGCTCAATCAGCATTAACATGTGAAGAAATCCGTACCAAACTCCTGCAAACCAAGGGCATCTTGGATGTGAAAAGCTCTTCTGACAGAAAGTCTGTAGTTGTAACATTTGTCTCCTCTATTATAAATGGCAAGCAGATCAACCAAATAGTGCCAGAATTCAGTTCAGAGAATGTAGTGCATGAAATAAATCCTGGAATGTCTGAAGATTCAAATTTATTCCAAACAAGCGATGTTGCATTAAGGATGAAAGTAGAGGGGATGACATGCCATTCTTGCACTAGCACTATTGAAGGAAAGATTGGCAAACTGCAAGGTGTCACACGAATTAAAGGTAATTAAAACGGATTAGAGTTTGGTTTTTCCTGGCCTTATATGTTGCTTGATCATTTCCCATGAGTTTTCCAGTATTGCAACCCTTTATTTGGGTATACCCAACTAGGTAACTGACTGGACTCTTTCTTTTACCCTATTCTGTGTAGAGTTTGCAGCCAAATCACAAATGCATGCTTTGCTGGACAAGCACAGGCTAGTATACAGAGAGTTCATAGAGAGGACCCTTTATGTGTCCACTTCCCCTGCCTCCTCTGGGCAGGTATTCTGTAACAAAGAAGATATTCCTTTATACTTTATTCTGCCTCTGAGGAGACTCTTTCCACCATGCTTCCTAACTGATCAGACATGTGTCTGGGGGCTTTCAGACACACACTACCTATTTTGAAGCCAGTTTCTTTATTTTGTACCTAGGAAGTTTTCTTTTTGTATTAAGATTTTTACTAAAGTTTTTATAATGCAATAAAATATAGAAAACTAATGTAAATTTAAAAAGAGACAAAAACAGCTGCAAAAGAAATAGAGAAAAAAGAAAAACAAAGAAGCAGAAAGAAGGAGGGAAAGAGAAGGAAAGGAAAAGGAAAGGAAATTTTTAAAATGAGAGAAAGAGAAAAGAAGCAATAAAGAGAGATAAAAAGTACTCTGATTTTCCATCTGCCAGTTTCATTTCAAAAAGTTATTTAATACGTTCATGGGAATATCCATCTTCTCCACTTTCTGTTAATATTTCTCTTAAGTCCAACTCTCTCAAAATCATTCATTTCCTTTTCCCTTGAAAAGTCCAAGAAGGGTTCCCAATTATTTTTATTAGTAATAAATTTCAGCTGTGCTTTTTCTTTAAAGTCTTTCCACTGTGATCATATGTTAAAATAATATTCCCTAATTCTTTTCTTGTTACATATCTTTTAATTCACACCCAGTTCAGTATATTCAATTTCCAGTGCTCCTCCCCCTTTGAAAGCTAAACCCCACCATTGCAGGCATGTGACCCATCTGTGTTGCACACTGTGTTATGCACTGGTATGTCTGTGATTTTGCAGCCTTTCCCCACCTGGCTTGCCAGTGGCAGCAGACCTTTCAGAGGTGGGCAAGAGGTTGGATTAGCCTGCTAACATGGAGGGGGAAACCAGGATTTTAGATGAAACACCATTAGGGAAACATACTAACAATTCACCATTTATCTTCTAGTCTCCCTGGACAATCAGGAAGCTGTGGTGGTTTATCAGCCTCATCTCATCACATCGGAGGAAATAAAAAACCAAATAGAAGCTGCCGGTTTCATGGCATCGATAAAGAAGCAGCCTAAGCCCCTCAAACTTGGTGCTATTGATGTAGAGCGGCTGAAGAACACACAAACCAAATGCTCAGAAAAAGCTCTGCAAGAATCTCCAGAGTACACACAATGTTTGAAGACCATAACATTCCGAGTTGATGGCATGCACTGCAATTCATGTGTCTTCAATATTCAAAGCAGCATATCAGCACTCCCTGCAGTAACTAGTATAGCGGTTTCTTTAGAGGAAAAATCTGCCATGGTAAAGTACAATCCCAGCCTAATCAGCATAAGTGCACTGAGAAGAGCCATAGAAGCAGTATCCCCTGAGACTTTTAAGGTCAGCCTTTTTGACGGACATGAAAATGCTGCACTTCTGAACACACCTAAATCTCCGCTAAAATCTCCAAGAGCTGTCAACAGCATCATGCACCATCCCTTGACATGCACTACCGTGATAAATATAGAAGGAATGACCTGCAATTCTTGTGTACAGTCAATTGAGAGAGTAATTTCCCAGAAGCCAGGCGTGAAGGCAATACATGTGTCTCTTCTGAACCATAATGGGACTATAGAATATGACCCCATGCAGACCTCTCCAGATGACTTAAGGAATGGCATTGAGGATATGGGTTTTGATGCATCCTTAACAGGTGATAGCTCTTTAAATTATGCTTATAGAGCAAATCCAACTGCTATTTTGAAAGGTAGCTTTCTCTGGAGGGGGTTGTGCAAATCCATATGGTAATTATAATCTCTTAATACTGATTCTGAAATGGCCTAACCTGGAGTCACTCATCCTAGTTTTTTGGAGGTGGGGGCACAGGAAAGGAAATATTGGGTGTCATTAAAGGCAGCTGATTTGGAGATGGGCAGGTCTGCCCCTTTGTGTACATTCCAACAATATGTTGTTCTGCATAGCCCCACTGAAATTAATAGGTCTATGGTATGGTGTATCTGATTGAATGTTGCTGATGTCTTCAAAGATCTGGGAAGATGCCCCTCCTTCAGCTCTACATGCTTGCTTTCTACATGTATACTCTACAAGCATGTTCTTTAAACAATTGTTTCATGTTCTTATTATCTTAGAATATTTGTAGTGTTTCAACATAAAGGCTAGCAGCCACTCACAACACTACAGATACTCTGAGATAATAAGCAGGAACACAAAACAATTGTTTGAAGCACATGTTTCTAGAGCATACATATAGAAAGCAAGCATGTCCCCTAAAGAGAAGAGATGCCATGACTTCTGTTTAACTGGAAAGGATATCCTAAGGGTAATTTTCCAATTAGGAAGCATGGGATTTGCTATTTTCTCTGCTTCTCAAATTCAAAGGTATCTTCTGGACTCAGCTAGAAATAAGGTAGACTGGGAGAGCTGGTATTTTTAGCTCCTTCAGATGTGAAATGAATGCATCCAGTGTCCTTGGGACTAACATAGTTGCAGCAGTTGTTCAAACACATTAAAATTATTCTTTTCTGTTCCCAGGTCCCACAAGTACAGAACCTTTGGTGCTAATAACTCAGCCCTCACAAGAAAGGCTGGCAGAATCTCAGGATAATAAACACTTCAAAATGGAAGCTCACTCCAACCTCTCCCCCGTCCACAATAAGCAGGATGCAAGTGCGCCTTCCAAGTGCTACATTCAAGTCACTGGCATGACATGTGCTTCCTGTGTGGCAAACATTGAAAGGAATCTGAAGAGAGAAGATGGTGAGATATACATTAGTAAAATAGATTTAAGTTCCCTGACACCATTTTAGTGATGCTTAACCTGACCTTTTAAAGCTCAGGTGACGCAAATATGTAGGCCCTTCAGGGATTCTAATTATACAGTTTAAATTCTAAGGCTTGCATCTTTAGCAGGGATGAAGAAATGGAGTGATATGTTGTGGGAGTGAATGCCATCCTTTGGCAGGAAAAGAGCTAGTAGTATTTGCCATTCAATACCATAAGACGTAACAATCTTCCAGTCTTCTCTGTGTCTCTTGTGGCAGAAAATAGAAGGTGGAATCCATAATGTTTCACTGCCAGCTATCAGTTTTTGTTCCCTCTCTAAACTCTTAAAGGCTAGTGGCCAAGAAATAGGATAGTTTATTTTAGTGGCTGCCTTTCAAAAAAGATCTGAAAGAGGATCCAAAGGCACTGCTATCGCAGCAGCACAATGACTGTGTATCTTTCCCCTTCATTACAGGGGTTTATTATTATTATATATTCAATTTATATGCCACTCTTTATCTGAAGATCCTTTGGCGGTGTACAACATTAAAAACATAATTTACAGAGCATAATAATAAAAAACAGTAAAACAATCACAGAAAGAATCTTAATAACAATTCCCCCTCCCCCACTTTTAAAAGGTCGTAGATTGTTTAATGGCCAAAGAAGAATGTTTTCGCCTGGTGCCTTAAAGACATGTAATACATTAGAAATTGGGAAGAGGATGCATACTGGCAGAGTGCTAGGGTGGTTATTTGAGGACACTGGTTTCCACAGGTGCTGCATTGAGAACTTCCACACTAAACAATATTGTATACTTTCTTTGTAATGGGCGCAAAAACCATATTCACCTTTTTTTCTAACTTTAATCTACATTGAATATATGAAGTGAAGTGGAATGTGGAGAAGTACAGTGGTGCCCCGCAAGACGAACGCCTCGCAAGACGAAAAACCCGCTAGACGAAAGGGTTTTTCTGTTTTGGAGGCACTTCGCAAAACGAATTTCCCTATGGGGTTGCTTCACAAGACGAAAAAATCTTGCCCCCCGGCGGGTTTTTTTTTTGCTTTTTTTGCCCTTTTCCTAAGCCGCTAAGCCGCTTATCAGCTGTTCTGCTGATAAGCCGCTTAACATCTGATCGCTGGAAGCCGCTTGACAGCTCTAGCACTAATCCGCTAAGTTGTCAATGGGCTTGCTTCGCAAGACGAAAAAACCGCTAGACGAAGAGAATCGCGGAACGGATTAATTTCGTCTAGCGAGGCACCACTGTAGTTATTTATCCATTCTAGCATTTATAGCTTGTCTACCTGTTCAAAAAATCAAGGTGGCTATCAAAGCCTTTACCTTGACTCAAATTAGAGCCAGACCACATTCTGTGAATATGTTGGCTCCTTTAGCTGTTGCATGTAATGCCTATTATGTTCCAGTATTGCTGTTTTGGCCTAATCTGTATAGAGGTATATGGCACAACTCAGCCTTCCCTAATGGGTACTCCCCAGATGTTTTGAATTACAACTCCCATGAAACCCCAGTCATCAATGGAGTGGTGGTCCATAACATCTGAAGACTACCTGATTGCAGAAGGCTGAGCAAGAGCATCCATCTGTATATTACACTCCTAATTTCTTTATGTAATGTTCCTATGTGTGGCCTTGTGTCTCTAGGAATACACTCTGTTCTTGTTGCTCTAATGGCTGGGAAGGCAGAAGTGAGGTATAATCCTTCCATCATCCAGCCATCAGCTGTAGCGGAATTGATTAGGGACCTGGGCTTTGGAGCTACAGTTCTGGAGAACTATGATGAAGGAGATGGCACCCTGGAACTTGTCGTAAGCAAATAATTTAATAATCAATGCCACTTAGCACTCAGCCATTTTACCTAGTGAGCTTTTCATACAAACAGAGTTAATTAAAGAAAATTCCTCTACAGATTGTGTGTAAGTAACTGTGATTCCAAAAGCATTTAGAGTAATTTATCTCCCCCACCTCCTCTTACTTTGCATGTGTGAGAGAGTGTATGTCAGAGAGATTACTACTTGGCAAGCTCCAGCCATTAGCTAGAGACACTTGGTGTTTGTATGGAACAATTTTTGTCAGGACTGTAGCAGTGAAGCTAATTTTTAAAATTTAAACTCAGCCTCCATGCCAGCTTGTGTTAGGGCAACAAACATTTAATCAAGTTTTCAGTATAAAAAAGGGGGGGGGGAATTAAGAGAAGGGAAGTCTGATCTCATGCCCATTTGTGCCACATTTCTAGGCACAAGTCCATCCTTTAAAGCTCTGTGTCAGAGTGTTGTTGTTGGCACTTTCTCCATGAAAACCCTCTCCAGACTGCAGAATCGGAGCAAAAGGCATCCCACAGAAAACCCAAGTTGCCATTTGTTCTAGGTCAGTGCTAAGGAGCGGGTTTTCCTAGGGAAAGTGATGTGGGGAGGAATGGTCTTGGACATGAAGCTTTAAAGTGCAGATATGTGCCTTGAACGCGTGGGGGTAGAGGTAAGTGTGAATGAGCCCTTTGCCTTGGCAGCTCAAGTTTTTATTTTATTTTGGTGTGCCTGGTTCATAATACAGTTGAGCAACAGTACTCTCTGCTGGCCAGCTAGGTTTACGTTTATACAACATTTATACACTGCTTGATTGTAAAAAACCTTGAAGTGGTTTATAAAAGATAAAAAGTAAAAAAAAATATTTACAACTTTAAGGTGCATCGGTTTATAAAAAAGTATTCTGCCTTCCTTCTGAAATACTTGGTGTACTATGTAAATTAAAATAACACTGTGAAACAGTTGTGCTACAGAATCAGTAAAATAAAGTTAGTGCAATTTTGGGTCATTGACTGGGAACAGTGCCATCTTCCGATTGGAATTACTTATCAACTTACCTATTTATGATGCATGCAAAATTATCTCTGAAGAGAGAATATTCTGCAAACAATAAACTTTTGTTTTAACAGGTGAGGGGAATGACATGTGCCTCATGTGTTCATAAAATAGAATCCACGCTTATGAAAACAAAAGGGATTCTGTACAGCTCTGTAGCACTTGCAACAAATAAAGCACATATTAAGTATGATCCTGAGATAGTTGGCCCAAGAGATATTATACGGATTATAGAGGTAAGTAATCTTGTGAATGTAACAATTTGCTGGTTCATTTTCCACATATAAATACTACTGTGTTAGTGGAACATACCGTCTTTTTCGCCCTATAGGACGCACTTTTCCCCCTCCAAAAATGAAGGGGAAATGTGTGTGCGTCTTATGGGGCGAATGCAGGCTTTCGCTGACGCCTGGAGAGCGAGAGGGGTCGGTGCGCACCGACCCCTCTCGCTCTCCAGGCTTTGCGCACCTCTCTGCAAGCAGTGGTAGCCCGGCGCTGGGCTCCCGTCGCTTGCGGAGATTTGCCTGCATGCTGAAGCCTGCGCGCGCTGAGCTCAGCGTGTCTAGGCTTCGCGCAGCTCTCAGCAAGCTGCGGGAGCCGGTGCTGGGCTCCCACGGCTTGCAGAGAGCTGCCTGTTCTGGGGGCTGGGGTTGGGGGAAGCCCGTGCCTGGGGAAAAAATAATTCCCCCCCCTTTATTCCCCCCCCCAAAAAACTAGGTGCGCCTTATGGGATGGTACATCCTATAGGGCGAAAAATACGTTATTTGCAGCTGAAGATTGTTGGGCCCATTGTGGATAGTAAAGATACCAGTATAAAGATAATTGTAATCTTGGAGACTTTGTCTCTGTCCCTGTCTTGCTCCCCCAACTCTTATCTTTTTCAGTTACCTTTCTTCATGCTTCCATCTTTATTTCCTTATGTTTGTCTGCTTTGATCATGGACAGGGAACATTTTTGGTTCCACAGGCCACATTCTTATCGAGATTGGCCACATGGGCCAATCTGACAGTTGGGGGCCTCATTTTCTGGTGAATCACAGGATGTCATATACAGTGGTGCCTCGCAAGACAAAATTAATCCGTTCCGTGAGGCTCTTCGTATAGCGGTTTTTTCGTCTTGCGAAGCAAGCCCATTGACAGCTTAGCGAATTAGCGCTATTAGCGGTTTAGCGGCTTTTAGCGATCAGCTGTTAAGCGGCTTATCAGTGGATCAGCTGTTAAGCGGCTTATCAGTGGATCAGCTGTTAAGCGGCTTAGCGGCTTAGGAAAAGGGGGGGGGGAGGGAAAAAACCCGCAGGAACTCGCAAGACATTTTCGTCTTGCAAAGCAAGCCTATAGGGAAATTCGTTTCGCGAAGCGCCTCCAAAACGGAAAACGCTTTCGTCTAGCGGGTTTTCCGTCTTGCGAGGCGTTCGTCTTGCGGGGCACCACTGTAATGACACTGTGATTGACGGTTGGGTTGTCTTGCCCACCTATGAGCATCCCTTGCAGGGTTCTGGAGCACCAACAGCTGCTCAAGGACACACAAGAGAGAAGTCTGCATTTTAAAATATTCCCCCTCTTGCTGCTGCTGTGTGAAGCCAGAGAAGGAGATAACTTTAAAATGCCGGCTTCTTTCCATTGCTTCCCACACAGGGGGCAGTGGGACAGGTGAATGGGAGTGAGAGAAAATTACCTCAGCCTGTTTGTGAGCCTCTCCACTGGTCTCCAATCCTGATGTTGCAAGTTGAAAGGAATAACATGGGAAGATTTGCAAACCACCCTGCCTGGCTCCTTTTCTCCTAGGATGTCAGAGGTGGAAATTAGCTGTGCAGGAAGGCTTAGAGGGAGAAGCAGTTTCCAGTGACTGGAACTACTACTCCCTCCTTCAGCTGATGGGCCATTGGGAGCATGCCTCGCTCAAGCAAAGCAACATGTGAGAGCCCACTTTAAGATCCTGATGGTTCCTTTGAAGCTCTGCTCTTACCTGCCTCACAACTGATGTCATATGTGATGTCTGGGATGGGGGAGGTATGTATGGCCTCTCCAAACAGGCTTGCAGGCCAAAGGGAGATGACTGGCAGGCCAAGTTTGGCCTGCAGACCAGAGGCTCCCCATCTCTGGTTTAGATTGGCCAAAACCTTCCTGTAGGTAGGTGTACATTGTTTTATGTTGCATATTGTACAGCACCATGTTTTTAAGGTGTTTATTATTAGCAGTATATGCACAGGTAATATGCAGATATCCAGACAACTGCATGGTATCCTCAAGAAGCATGATGTGTTTGAGTCAAATGTTTGCATCCTTTACTGAAATACAGTTAAAACTCCTCTAACATTTTGAAACAGCTTTGTGGGAGGGATCTGCTCTCTTGCGCTCTGAATGTGTTTTTCCCTAGCTTTCAAAACTGACTGCAACATTTGTACACTACAATAATTCTAACCCCCCCCCCTTTTCTTTTTTTTTTAGAATTTAGGATTTAATGCTGTGCTGGTGAAGAAAGATAGATCTGCTAGTCACTTAGATCACAAACAGGAGATAAGGCAGTGAGTATTCTTTTATTTGTGCTCCAATCCCATTCAAGATGTTTGATTCCCTCTGTGAGAATCCAGAATGCAGTTCTGTTATAAAGCAGGGCTGGGGAACCTTTTGCTTCCAAAGAGCTCTATTTCCTCAGAAGCATTTCAATGGGCTGCATGTTCCTATCAGTCCATGATTCATGAATATTCTCTTTCATTCACTCTGGATGTGTACACACTGTACCTTTAAAGCACATTTCCCCCCTCAATGAATTCAGGGCCCTGTATTTAGTTAAAGGAATTGTAATTCTGTGAGGATTAAACTACAACGCCCAAAATTCTTTGAACGGTGGAAATGCACTTCACATGTTCTTTAAAGCCAATAGTGTACACACAGCCTAATTGCAATTTGCATTGAGCAAAAAAAGATTCCCTTTGGTTCTTTTTTTCCCAGTAGACTGCCAGCATGAGGGCCAGTCTGGATCAGGATCCTGGGCTAGAGGTCTTTAAACCATAGCCTCCTGCTGCACCTGCAACTTAAATTGATGGGCTGGGGGAGACCTTCCATTAAAGTGAATCATATACCCTACTAAATGCTTCCTGTCATGCTCAAGGTGCTAGATGCATGAATTTTTCTCCATAGTCAAACACTTTCCTTTCAATGTTGTTATGATTTCTTCACTATTATCTTGTTCTCTTATTTATTAAGATGGAAACGATCCTTCCTTGTAAGCCTAATTTTCTGCATTCCTGTAATGGGACTGATGATTTACATGATGGTTATAGACAGCCAGATGTCATCCATGCACAAGGTTGCAAACATGACCAAAGAAGAAATGGAAGCATATCATTCATCAATGTTCTTAGAGCGCCAGATCCTTCCCGGCTTGTCTGTTATGAATTTGCTCTCCTTTCTGTTGTGTGTCCCTGTGCAGGCAAGTAGAAATAAATCAAATGCTAGTGTAATAGTATTTAAATTTCATGCCAAGATTCCTTTGAATGAACCATATGGAATAAAGCAGGTGGACAAACTTGCTGCCAACCCTTGGCCTAATTTCTTGAGCGTGCTTGGGGGTAGGGAATGGCACAGAGATAAGGGAAGAAAAGGGGATGCCCTGCCCATTTTAGATCCAGCCCCCAGCGTATTATCCCTTGGGGAATGCTGTTCCCACAAGATGCAGTGATGGCCACTGAGCTGCCGTATGTTTCACTCTATAAGATGCACCTGACCATAAGACGCATCTAGATTTTAGAGGAGGAAAACAAGAAAAAAAATATCCTGAATCAAATATTGTACTAAACTATTTAATAAACTTAGGGGCGATGGGAGTTGTAGTTGAACAACATCTGGGGACCCACAGGTTGACCAAGGCTGAACTATGGTATGTGAGGTGGGGCTTACCTGGCCTCTCCCCCCCCCCCCATATTTTATTCAAGTTGGAAGAGGGAGGGAGGGAAGGAAGGGAGGGAGGGAGGGAGAGGGAGAGCTTCACATTTGTGCAAGCCTGTGGCGGGCAGCTGCCTTGCCTCGCCTCTGAGGTGACACTGGAACCGGAGCAAAAAGAGGAGGAGGAGACGCCGGGACAGGAGCCGTGTAAGCGGCTCTCCCATCAGCTGAGAGGGGCGGAAGGGGCTGCCGTCTGTCCCTCCTCCTGCCTTGCGTTTCCTCCTTTTTAGGAGGAAAAAAGTGTGTCTTATGGAGTGAAAAATACGGTAGGTGCTTTTAGAAGAGGGTTAGGGAAATTCATGGGTGAGAGGGCTATTGATGGTAACTAACCAGAAAGGCTTTGCTCTTCCTTCCACATTTGGAGGCAGCAGTTCTTCTGGACACCAGTTGCTGGAAGCCACATTAGGGAAGAGGGCCATTTTGCTCAGTTTCTGCTTGCTGGTTTCCCTCAAGCATCTGGCAGGTCACTGTGAGAATAGGATGCTGGACTAGTTAGACCATTGGCCTGACCCAGCAGGATCTTCTTGTGTTCTTATTAGCTGAAAGCACATTAGGCCCTGTAGGCTAAGTTACTTTTACTGTATTGCCACCCCTCTAGACAAAAATCTGAAATATTAATGCTTGTTCCTTTTAAGTTTTATTATGATGGAACAAAATGCAAGAATAAGCTCCACATTTCAACAATGCCTCTCTATTAAAGCTGAGCATCCATCAGATTTTTCTAGGCAGTCTGCTGCCTGTTTGCTTAGCCACCCTACCAGGGAGAATTATCTGAACCCAGGAGGAGAATGACAGTTCACAGATCTGTGTTTATGTGCAAAATGTAATTGTGAATTTTGCTGTGCTTGCAGTTATTTGGTGGCTGGTATTTCTACATCCAAGCTTACAAAGCACTGAAGCATAAGACTGCCAATATGGACGTGCTGATCGTTTTGGCAACCACCATAGCATTTGCCTACTCCTTTGTTATTCTTTTGGTTGCAATGGTTGAGAGGGCAAAAGTCAACCCTGTGACTTTCTTTGACACACCACCCATGCTCTTTGTATTCATTGCATTGGGGCGATGGCTGGAGCATGTGGCCAAGGTAAATATAAAAATATAAATGCTCATATATTTAGAGGGGCATTTATTAAAGCTCTCTCAGACTCGGCGCTGCTAGTTTTGTAAGATTATCTTAAAAGTTTAGTGCTCAGTTATTTGTCAGTTACATGATGCCTGTTGGAATCCAAGAGAGAGTACAGGTATGCCATTCTGTATGTGGCAGAATTGTGTTAAATATACATTCACTGTTTTCAAGACAAATACTTCGGAATGCATGCTTCCCCCACACTTAAGTCCATCTTCATCCCAAGGAGAATAACAGAAGACTGTTTTACTTACTTAGAACTTATTTATTTGCTAGAAGCATGGCTTGTGCTGCAAATGATTTTGTTGCTTGCAATAATCTTTTAGGTGGTACTTTGAATTTAACATATGTGGCTCTATGCTTTTATAGGGTAAAACATCAGAAGCCCTTGCAAAACTGATTTCATTACAAGCAACTGAAGCAACTATTGTTACTTTAGGCCCAGACAACATCCTCTTGAGGTATTGTGCTTTACTGCAGTTTTTTAATAATTCTTTTTGAAAGGCAACCTGAATACATTTCAGTATGTTGTGCTCATTGATTTCCCCCCTGTGCTCTTTATTTTTGTAAGGCCCCATCAATATATATGGCATTTTGTAGAGAAATAGAAGCAGAAGATATTCCTTCACCCTAAATAACTTGCAGTCTAAATTGCTGGTATTTGGGGGAGAGAAAGATGTGGCAAGACTTATGGTCAAACCATGAATATGCACAGATTCAGCTGCACATGCTAAGGCTTTGTTTCAGTTGTGGATAAATAAGGACTAAGGAATTTTGTGTGTCCTCTTAGTGAAGAGCAAGTTGATGTTGAGCTGGTTCAGCGGGGTGACATTGTCAAAGTGATTCCAGGAGGCAAGTTTCCAGTGGACGGCCGTGTTATTGAGGGACATTCTATGGTGGACGAATCACTCATCACAGGCAAGCTGTGTTATATTTATTTCAATGGGTGCTTGAAACTAACTAATGGTGTGGGTAGGAAGGAAAAGAGACAAAATGAAAATTAAGACTACGGGATGAGAGGGGGAAATGCAAAGAATTGTGTCTCTTAATGTTTTGCTGACAAATCAATTTATGCAGGTGAAGCTATGCCTGTGACTAAAAAACCCGGCAGTACAGTCATTGCAGGCTCTATTAACCAGAATGGATCATTGCTGATCTCTGCAACCCACGTTGGATGTGACACTACTCTCTCCCAGATCGTCAAACTTGTGGAAGAAGCACAGACATCCAAGGTACTTTCAATAAGCAATAGTAGGAAGGAAGTGAAGTTTTTCAGCCTGTTTCTTCGGCTTTGATTCAGTACAACAAATTTATGAATCAAATTTGACATCATTACATGCTTACTTAGTGTATCAAATTGGTCTGCAGCAGAGAGGCAACTTAAATTCCCATCTCACATTCTCTGATCATGGCAGTTGGTAAGCAGACTGTAAAGCAAATCATTTTGTGTAATTTGGAAGCTATTCAAGCAAAGCATTGCAAAAAAGATGTATTGTTAGGACTGCAGAAAAAGACACAAGTGCAAAGGTGCCAGTGATGGGAGACTGCCTGTTATTCAGAGTCAATTTGCTACTTAGGCAAATGTGTAGACCAGGGATAGCCATCTTCCAAAAGACTGCAACCAACTCACGCAATTAAAAACTGGCAGTTGAGCTTTTTTTTTAGGGAAGGAAGCCCCGTTTTTTTGGGGGGTGAGATAACTAATGAAACAGTCAGCTTCGCAGCAAAAGCTCCTTCTTCTGTTCTAGCAATCTAGAGTGTGGGGCTGGATGGAGGAGCCAGCGATCGACTGCGATCTACCAAAACCTCCTGGGGATCTACCAGTAGATCGACCTGTTAGACATCCCTGGTGTAGACAATCTCTGAGACAACCTCAAGCCTCAGAGAAGATGGCTAGAATTTATTTTCTTTTTCTCTCCCTGTGCTTTAGGCTCCAATTCAGCAGTTTGCAGACAAACTTAGTGGCTACTTCGTTCCATTTATTGTTGGTGTTTCTGTGCTTACACTTTTTGCCTGGATAGTGATCGGATTTGTTGATTTCGAAATTGTGGAAACCTATTTTCTTGTAAGTCGTATTCTTTTATTGGGAAGGTTTGTTTCATTTCCAGGTTTCAACCCTTTAATGCTGTTGACACTCCCTACATTGTCTTTGGAAGTAATGCAGGGGTGGAGAATCTTATTGGCTCAGCAGACCAGATCCTTATAAAGATCTGCCTTGCAGGGCCATCCACCCTGTCACTCAGGAGATGTCACAAATGATGCCAGGGGATTCGGTGCTTTGAAGCCAGGACACCAAAGCCCAGCCAAATTGAGCATGTTGGGTGAGGTAGAAAGAGTTTCTTGTAGGGAGCTCTCGTGCACCTGAATCAAGCTGGATTGATCTCCCTTCATGTTGGCCAATGGAGAGAGAGGTCACTCCTGCTTATCGCTGAAGTGCATGGGGCTGCCTCAAAGAGTAGTCCTGGGAAGAAGAAACACTTCTCTCTCCCA
Organism: Podarcis gaigeae; assembly: GCF_964106915.1. NCBI lineage: Eukaryota > Metazoa > Chordata > Lepidosauria > Squamata > Lacertidae > Podarcis > Podarcis gaigeae. The sequence continues at coordinate 21,652,848 of NC_139691.1, read as the reverse complement.
GTGCTGCTTTTGGAAGCATGTCCAGCGAAAACAAGCAGCCCCCTTTCCCTTCAAGCATGGAAGTAGGGTCGGAACATTTGCGGTTATTCTTGATGTGCTTATCAATTGACCAATCTGTTTACATGCAGTTTTTAATGATCGGGAATTACTAGCCTTAAAAAGGGTAATGGATTTAATTACATGATTTATATGAGCACCGAGGGGCAAATGTAGGTTTGCAGAGGCAATTATAACTTTTTAGAATTTTAAACCTTGAAATTTTATTTAATTGTACTTATAGTCTACTTCTTCCCAAGCACTCCAGGTGGGTCTATATACAATTTCAACAAATGCTTCTTTTGTAGCTTTTGGAAGTATGCCCAGATTCATGCTTAGTTAAGTGTCAAGTGAAATACAGAAGCAAATTCCCAAGTTGAGGTCCAGCCACCGAGAGTGCCCAGCCTTGAAACCTGGAAATACAGGTGAAACTCGAACAATTAGAATATCATGGAAAAGTTCATTTATTTCAGTAATTCAACTTAAAAGGTGAAACTAATATATGAGATAGACTCATGACATGCAAGCGAGATATGTCAAGCCTTTATTTGTTATAATTGGGATGGTTATGGCGTACAGCTGATGAAACCCCAAATTAACAATCTCAGAAAATTAGAATATTGTGAAAAGGTGCAGTAGCTATTCAATCCATAACACCTGCAATGGGTTCCTGAGACTTTAAATGGTCTCTCAGACTGGTTCAGTAGGAAGCACAATCATGGAGAGGGCTGCTGATCTGACAGTTGTGCAGAAAGCCATCATTGAGACCCTCCATAAGGAGGGAAAGCCTCAAAAGGTAATTGCAGAAAAAGGTGCACAAGCAGCAGAGATGACCGCAGCCTGGAGAGGATTGTCAGGAAAAGACCATTCAAACGTGTTGGGGACTTTCACAAGGAGTGGGATAAGGCTGGAGTTAGTTCATCAGGAGCCACCACACACAGATGGATCCTGGAGATGGGCTTCAAGTGTTGTATTCCTCTTGTCAAGCCGCTCCTGAACAAGAAACAACGTCAGAAGCGTCTTACCTGGGCTAAAGAAAAAAAGAACTGGTCTGTTACTCAGTGGTCCCAAGTCCTCTTTTCTGATGAGAGCAACTTTTGCATCTCATTTGGAAACCAAGGACCCAGAGTCTGGAGTAGGAATGGGGAGGCACAGAATGCCAGATGCTTGAATCCAGTGTGAGTTTCCACAGTCTGTGTTGATTTGGGAAACCATGTCGTCAGCTGGTGTTGGTCCACTGTGCTTCATTAAGTCCAGGGTCAATGCAGCCGTCTACCAGGAGATTTTGGAGCACTTCATGCTTCCTTCCGCAGATGAGATTTATGGGGATGCTGACTTCATTTTCCAGCAGGACTTGGCACCTGCCCACACTGCCAAAAGTACCAAAACCTGGTTCAGTGCCCATGGGATTACTGTGCTTGATTGGCCAGCAAACTCACCTGACCTGACCCCATAGAGAATCTATGGGGCATTGCCAAGAGAAAGATGAGAGACGTGAGACCAAGCAATGCAGAAGAGCTGAAGGCTGCTATTGAAGCATCCTGGTCTTCCATAACACCTCAGCAGCGCCACAGGCTGATAGCATCCATGCCACGCCGCATTCAGGCAGTAATTGCTGCAAAAGGGGCCCAAACCAACTACTGAGTACATATGCATGCTTCTGCTTCTCAAAGGTCCAATATTGCTCTATTTGCAATCCTTGTTTTGCTGATTTCATTTAATATTCTAATTTTCTGAGATTGTTAATTTGGGGTTTTCATCAGCTGTACACCACAATCATCACAATTATAACAAATAAAGGCTTGACATATCTCGCTTTGCTTGTCATGAGTCTATCTCATATATTTGTTTCTCCTTTTAAGTTGAATTACTGAAATAAATGAACTTTTCCACAATATTCTAATTTTTCAAGTTTCACCTGTATATTGATTTAGGTTGGCCTTGAAGTGGAGGTGGTCCCATAGATATGTGGGGCCCAGGCCACACAGAATTTTGTAGGTCAACACCACACTTCGAATTAAGCACTAAATAAATTTGTGAGCCAGTTAGTGAGTGGTCAAAGTTGCCTTAGAATAAGCTGTATTTTTCTTGTGAGCAACCCTTGTTCATACCTAAGCAACTAATTGTTTGTTTGTCAATAGGGGTACAATAAGAGCATTTCCAAAGACGAAGTGATAATCCGCTTTGCTTTCCAAGCCTCCATTACAGTGCTTTGTATTGCTTGCCCTTGTTCTTTGGGACTAGCAACCCCAACAGCTGTGATGGTGGGTACTGGTGTAGGAGCACAAAATGGCATCTTGATCAAAGGTGGAGAACCTCTAGAGATGGCTCACAAGGTAAGAAATCAGACTTTCCTTTGCAGTTTGGCCACAAACTGTCATGTTTCTAAAAAGGATCTGGCTAACTTCATCCTTGTATGACTTCATCCAAAGCTTGTATGACTTTAGTCTGCAAAAAAAAAAAAAAGGTGGGGGACAGAAAGCACTTGGTTTCTAATGTGGTTTGCGTTCTTTTTGCAGGTTAAGGTTGTGGTATTTGATAAGACAGGGACCATCACCCATGGAACTCCAGTGGTGATGCAGGTGAAGATCCTAGTGGAGAGTAACCGGATGCCACGCAATAAGATTTTGGCACTAGTGGGAACCGCTGAGAGCAACAGTGAGCACCCCCTGGGAGCAGCTATTACCAAATACTGCAAACAGGTAGAGGAGCTAATACAGAGATTTCTCTGCCAAGCACCAACTTAATTGTGGGGAACATACAGCCATGTCTGACCTTTCCTGCCATGCAGTGAAATAACCACATTTGCTACATATTCACACCTTATCTGGAAATGTTATGACATGGTAAGGCTGTCTTTGTCATCAGATTTCTCTCTGGAGTGAGAGTTCATGAGTATAGGATTTTGAACTCATAGCATGCTCTGAGGTAAAGGAACAGCTGCAGTATTCTGACCGGCAGAGGGATGTGCACCTACAGTCTCTCTCAGCATGTCATACTGGGATGGGGCCACCCAGGTTCAAATATCCACTAACACATGAAGCTCACTTGGTTACCTTGACCCAATTGCTCTGTTTTAGCTTTATTTGCCTCATAGGATGGTTATCAGGATGTCATCAAATGGGGAGAGTTGGGGTGGGAGAGAATCATGCATGCCACCCTGAGCTGCTTGGAACAAGGGTGGGATAACAATGTAAGCCAATGGGTACCACAATGATATTTACTAGAGTATATTTTTAGTAACTGGTTAATTTTACTTAGTGAATTATATTTAAATAATTATAATTAATACAGCTCTGTGTACACAGTTCTGAATTGTCTAGAAATCTATGGGGTTGTATATAACGTACATTCTGCTAAGAGAAGACCCACTGAAATTAATAAACCTCACTTGGCTTTCTGAAGAGCCTCATTATTTACAGGTCTTACAAATATGTGATTATTTCTTATTAAGCTCCTTTGTACTTTTGTTCCCTCAACCTACTATGTATTATTTATTTATAAAAATATTGATATACCACTGCATCATAAAGATATATCACAGCAGTTTATAACAATTTAAAAACAATAAAAACAAAAAAGTTTAAAACTAGTTAAAAGAAAAAAGAAATTAAATACAAGTATCAATAGGCCATTATGGGGGGGGGGGTATACTCCTTATTGCCTTCATAGGCCTGGTGTAACAGAAAAGTTTTCACACATTTAAAAGTTGGCACAGATGGCACCTGCTGAATCCCTAGTGGCAGTGTGTTCCACAGGACTGGGCCAATAACTCTGAAGGCTCAGTTTCTCGCATTACAATCTTGGATCTGTATATGCTTTTGCAGAATGACTTTTAAAGTCTAGTATGCATTTACCAAATCCCAAGCACTATCTGATTATATATTCTCTTTAGGAATTGGACACAGACACCCTTGGAACTTGTACTGATTTTCAAGTAGTCCCTGGCTGTGGCATTAGCTGTAAAGTCACCAATATTGAAGCCCTGCTGTGCAGCAGGAGTGAGACCATGGAAGAGAACAATGTCAGGAATTCAGCCCTTGTGAAAATGGATGAGAAGGCTGAGGAAATTATGCATCCCTCCTTGATTATTGATGAGCAGTTGCCAAGTAAGTTGAGATGAATCTGTCAAATGTGCTTCATGTAAGCAGAAGCCTTCTTTCGGCATCTGTTGCTAGAGGTGCATTAGCCTTTCTCTTTCACTGAGGGTGGGATTTGATGTCTCCTTTGCTTTTAAAAAAGTAAATTACCAGCCCAATAGTTTTAAATTGTGCCTTTATAAAAGCTCTGAGGGGAACTGGGGGCAATTTCCTCTTGATCTTCTTTATTCTGATCCACTTCCGATGTAACTGTGGTTTAGTGTTACAAGAATGAGATGAAGTAAGCCTCGAGTGCATACACTACCTCTTTCCCTCCTTTAAGCACAACTGAAAGTGCTAGCTTTTGGTTTCCTATAAACTGGTTTCTTGAGTTCAGCTGTATTGGGGAACTGCCTTTTATTTGGCATCAAAAGTGAAAGCTTTCAGTTGTCTATCTTTGCATGAGGAAGAGAGTAAAATGGGGTGTATGCTAGCCCAAAACTCAGTGGAGCCGTATGTTAGTATATTTTCCTACCTGCAGCAGCATCTCTCACTTGCTTTTAGTTTTGTTTAGTCAACTATTTCCCTTATTTTAGCAATTTAAAGTATTGCAAGGCATTCCAAGTGGGAGAAATGTGTTGTGGTTCTCACTGGACTGAATCATCTCTTACTGGGCTGAATCATCTCTTACTGGAGATCAGGACAGATGTGTATCTGAATCTTTCTCCCTCCCCATCCCCAAATAAGCTTTTGTCAGGATTAAAACTAGACTCGAATACATTGGGAGTGCCTTCAAACATGCAATTTCCCCTACCTTGAGCTTGAAGTAATACAGTCCCAACTAAAGTTGTACCCTGTGACTATGCTGCTCATGTAGCTCAGCTGTAAGCACACTGTTGCACAAGTGTATAATCTGGATAATTCTGACCACACACCTGTGGTCCCTAGCCATAGGTCCCTAGTGAATAAATGTTCGTGAATAGCCATGAGTAAATACTCCTGCAAACTTAGCATGCATCAGCAGTAATGTGTAATTAGCAGGTCACCTGTTTCTCGGAAACTGCAGTAATATTTTCCTTTCAGCTACTTGGGGTTCCCACAAGTATTCTGTTCTAATTGGAAACCGGGAGTGGATGTCTAGAAATGGTCTGCTTGTCAGAAATGAAGTTGATAATGCCATGATTGAGCACGAACGTCGAGGTCGCACTGCTGTTCTTGTGGCTGTGGATGGTAAGCTTGATAATGAGGGTTAGGATTGGATTTTATGTGTAATACACTGAAAAGGCAGGGAAGAACGCAGCTGAGGAGTAACCAATGACTGAAAAAGTTGTACTTCAAGCATTAAGGAGCAAAATATTTTCAAGACAGATAAAAGAGAGCTCTAAGAGAGAATTAGAGAAATTTGTGGAGGAGACAGGTATCAAAAGGCTACTAACCATGAGAGCAGAATATGATAACAGGATGCTGCACTAGATGTGCCATTGGTCTGATCCAGCAGGTTCTTCTCATGTTCTTACAGTATGCTATATTTTTCTATATAAAATATTCAAGTTCTCAAAATGAATTGTTTCATAATATTAATAGATAATCCAATGTGTGGCTACAAATCCTGTCAAACTGGTAGGTCTAACATTGTTCTTAACTTCTTTTTCCCTGTTGACTATTCCTATAATGAATATAAACACAAAGAGTACAGTAATCCTATCCAGTGTCGTTTTCCTTTAAATATTAAGCAATGTAAATAAGTATTTTCAATTGACTTGTGTCTTAAAATACACACAGGTCCCAGTATGTAAACACTTGTTACACAGGTCTTCAGGTATCTACACATGAAGGATTTGTAACCTAACATTACCAAGTGAATACCTTGAATCAGATATCCGAACAACAGTCAGAGAGACAGATATACGGAGAGAAAAATTTACAGATACACAATTTCATTCACCGAAAAATCCCCATTCCCCTCTTCCCTTGTCAAGTCTTTGTGCCACAAAACTGTGTTTGGCTTGTGTTTCGTTGCTTTCTTGTTGAATAAATACAGGTATGTAGTTTAATTGTAACAGTGTTTGTGATTTTATTCATTATAGTAATATTGTTAATGGTTTTACTGGGTTTTATTTAAACAATTTGGGGGCATGTTGTGGTTTTCTCCCTAGGAAGGAATGGAGCTTGCTATGTGAGCACCCGCTTTACAAACCATTTCACAGGAACAGATTATGTTTGCAAAGCAGGACCTGTGTGTATTTACAATTACTTCCGTTAAAATGCTTTCCAAGTAAAGGTGCCACTAAATGCATTTGCATATAACATTTAAGTGACACTTAATGTGCATTATTGATTCCCACAGAACCTTGATTCAGATAGGTTTGGCTATTATAAATATTATTTGAGATTTGGGGGGGGGGGAGAGAGAGAGAGAGAGAGAGAGAGAGAGAGAGAGAGAGGTAGGGCATGAAATGTGGCATACAGTGGTACCTCGGGTTAAGTACTTAATTCGTTCCGGAGGTCCGCTCTTAACCTGAAACTTCTCTTAACCTGAAGCACCACTTTAGCTAAAGGGGCCTCCTGCTGCCGCTGCACCGCCGGAGCACGATTTCTGTTCTATCCTGAAGCAAAGTTCTTAACCTGAAGCACTATTTCTGGGTTAGCGGAGTCTGTAACCTGAAGCGTATTTGAAGTATTTAAAGCATAACTTATAAAGTTTTGTGTACTGCATGTAAGACAAGCTAAATACCAATAGTTCTAGGGCTTTGGGAAACTTTCTGGAAGCTTTCCCCCCAGGAAGCCAGTATCACTGCCTTGGAAAGTGAGGAAAACAGCCCATCTTTAAATTTGTGCAATGCCCTGTGGGTGGAAGGAGAAAGGGGGGAGTGAAGGAAAGAGGAAAAAATAGTCTTTCTGTGCTCTTCAGAAAACAAAGAGGATTAATGGAAACATATCCATGTCTGTCTAGGAGAACTCTGTGGCTTGGTAGCTATTGCTGATACTGTGAAACCTGAAGCAGAGCTGGCAGTCCGTACTTTGAAGGCTATGGGTTTAGAAGTTGTTCTGATGACTGGTGATAACAGCAAAACAGCCAGGTCTATTGCCTCTCAGGTAAGCTGCTCCATATGTTGGCTTGCCTTGCTTCAGGCAATTTTCCTAATGCCTACAAGGTCCAAAGGTTCCCCCCTTCAATTTTAAAAAATGCAATATATTACTTATTCAGTCATCGGAGCATCAGTTAAATCAGTGCTACTCAAAGTGGTGGTCCACAGGCAGGTTCTGAGAGCCACCAGCTGCCAGTCCCTGGTGACTCCACCACAGCTCAGGTTGGGTGGGATGCTTCAGGGAGCAGATATGCTACTGGTCCCTGGAACATTTGGAGGCAGGGATTGCTGGTCTACAGCATCAGATCGCTTGAGATGTACTGAGTTAAATAATGCTTTGATATTTCTAAGCAATGCCACTCATTGTTCGGGGAATGTTCTTCCAAGATGAGAATCTCGTAGTTCCACAGAACTCATTATTCTTAACAGCTGTATTTTTTTGTGTCTGAGGAATCTTCTGGTGTGATTTTGGACTTCCTTTTCTTTTTCAGGTTGGCATCACTAAAGTGTTTGCTGAAGTCCTTCCTTCCCACAAGGTTGCCAAAGTAAAGCAACTGCAGGATGAAGGGAAACGGGTAGCAATGGTGGGGGATGGGATCAATGATTCCCCTGCTCTTGCCATGGCTAATGTTGGAATTGCCATTGGCACAGGCACAGATGTGGCCATTGAGGCAGCAGATGTGGTTTTGATTAGGGTAAGTGATTGGATAGAGTGAAGACCCTTAATTCAATGTAAAACAAATTATGCCACCAATGTAACCAGTCTTGTTAATTCTTACTTGGCAGAATGATTTGCTGGATGTGGTGGCAAGCATAGATTTATCACGGAAGACTGTTAAAAGGATACGAATCAACTTTGTCTTTGCTCTCATTTACAATCTTGTCGGAGTTCCTGTAGCAGCTGGTATGTGATGATTCTGGACTTTGACAATATGTATAATATTGCATTTTTTTTTCTTCCATGGAACATTAATTGCAAGTATATATCAATTAACAATTCCTTATGTGGGAGAAATTTGTGTGTGAGAAAAAGAAGAAAGCTGCAGTTGATATAAATATGTTGCACAGAAAGAAGAATGTTAAGGGTAGCAACTGATACCCAAACTCATTCTTAAATGTTCATGCAAATTATAGTGGGTAGAAAAAAGGGAAGCTTTTCCAGTATTTATTTATTTATTCATTCATTCATTCATTCATTCATTCATTCATAGATACATACGTACCCTACCTATCTGACTGGGTTTCCCCCTGCCACTCTGAGCAGCTTCCAACAGAATATTAAAAAATATTAAAAAATACTGACATTTCAGACTTTAAAAACTTATTGATACAGGGCTGCCTTCAGATGTCTATTGAAAGTTGTATATTTGTTTATTTCCTTGACAACTGATGGGGGGGGTGTTCCACGGGGAAGGGGCCATTACTGAGAAGGCCCTCTGCCTGGTTCCCTGTAGCTTCACATCTCGCAATGAGGAACAGCCAGAAGGCCCTCAGAACTGGACCTCAGTGTCTGGGCTGAACAAACTGGATTAGATTTACTTGCTTGCTTGCTTGCTTGCTTGCTTGCTTGCTTGCTTGCTTGCTTAATTTTTGGCATTTGCATGCTGCCCCATAACCCAAAGTTATTTGAGTGAGCTGAACTTCAGAAGAGGGCCTTAAGCAATGGGTAGGCAGGTACACATGAGAAAAAACCTGGTTCCAACACACTGATGAGTTTAAAGGTTAAAACCAATTAAAAAGTGATGGGAAAAGTAAATGGACCATAAATGGTCAAGCTGGCCTTGCTTTGGACCAGCTGCAGTTTCCAGACAGTTCTAATTCCAGCTGTTTGATTAAACATGCAGTGTTACAAAACTCTACAATTGACACTCTAGCTAGGTCCTCTGCAAGTCCATAAATCCTAAACTTGGGTTTTGCCTTCAGCTCTGCTTTGCTAAACACTAATTTAACATGCTTTGATTTTTTTTAATGCATTTCAGAATCATGTTTGTGACTTTGTTCTTTAACATCCCCTAGAGTTATTTCCAATTTCCCTCCCCAGGTGTCTTTCTTCCAGTTGGTTTGGTTCTGCAGCCTTGGATGGGCTCTGCAGCAATGGCTGCCTCTTCTGTTTCTGTTGTGTTGTCTTCTCTGCTGCTAAAATTGTAAGTACAGTATCCTCAAGCTTCTCATTCTTACTTTCGTGACTTGCTTGTGAAATCCATGGTTGCATTTTGAGAAAAATAATTTGCTCTTCCAAAGAGGATAACCAGGAAGCTGGGCTCTGTCCTACCTTTTGAAAATTCAGGTAGGACTTACCTGTGCCTGCAGTTTTCCAGAAGAATCCCCTGCCCCATAACTGCTGTTCAGTTCAGTGAGCTTTCAATAATGTATTTTTAATGCATTGCTTGTCTCATTCAGCCTCATCACAACTCTATATAGAGCATGCCAATTTTTGCAGTTATTGTCGATTGAGCTTGTTAGCCTAATTACTGATTTGATCCTTGGTTAAATTGGGGATCAAATTGAAGTTGTCTATCCAGACTAACAAATACTGTTAGTTGCTGAACTACCATGGAGTTCACATTCCCACTTTGTCCTCCTCAGCCCCGGGGCAGCATTTTAAGAGAAGGAGACTTTATATCCACACTTCCATCCCAGTTAGGAATTCCTCCCTTCGCACAAAGACATTGCAGGCAACATAGAGAACAGTCTGGCTCCTCAGCCTGGTCTGTTCTGGTTATGGATGATATTGTAGCTGGGCACCTCTGGAGCCAATCACGGGAGGAAACTGGCACAGTTTGATTTGATTATAGATTATTTAATTTCTGTACCTCTTAATATATTTCTAAAAATCTCTTTAAGAGGGGTACAAAAAAGACAACTTAAAACAAAATATAACAGAAACACACAGTTACATATAAAAATGTTACATTAATACAAAGTTACGAATATATAAACAACAATATCAATTCATCTTCCTTCTGACACACCCTCCCTCTCAGCCTCTAGGTTATCATCTAGAGTCAAGACTACAAGCTTTAATAATTATTAACTGAATGATTAAATTGCAACCCTGTTTCAAACTAATGCATACGTGATTTTTGTGCATTTTCCCTTCCCTTTAGCTATAAGAAACCTACCTGTGAGAAATATGAACTGCGTACCCATGGCCAGGTGAGGCAGAAGAGCCCTTCCGAAATCAGTGTCCACATTGGAATTGATGAAACTGGACCAAGATCTCCAAAGCTGAACCTCATGGACCGAATTGTCACTTACAGCCGAGCTTCCTTAAACTCCCTCTTCTCTGACAAGCGGTCCCTCAGCAGCATAGTCCTCAGTGAGCCAGATAAGCACTCCCTTCTAGTTGTAGATTCACGGGAGGAAGATGACACAACTCTCTGAAAGTCTTCTTTTTGCTGAGAAGTGGACTTGGTCTCTCTTCATGCACTGATCTATTCTGGAGGTTGACCAGCTGCACTGTGTTTCCGATCGTTTTGAATTGGATTTCAATTGCTCAGTTGACCAGGGCAATTATATCCCCACCCCCCAAAAAATCACTTCTAACTCAAGAGGCTGGCAGTTTCTGCAGTGCTTTGCCAGTATTAGCAAGCCAGAGCTTATCCAAAACCAACACTCACAAGCCACAGTATGCACTGGAAGCCAGTGCAGAGCAAGACACTGCTGAGCTGCTGGGATCATGAAAGGGCAGTCACCAGCACATAGTTTCTAGGCCATGTCTTTGCATGCAATGCGACATTATTTTATAGAGTGCGAACAAGTAAGGATAGAAACCATGATTTCTTTTTTTCCTTTCCTTTTTTTTTTTGAAACACAGATGTGCCTTATTTTGTAACAGTTGTCTTCATAATTTCTTCCTAATTTGCTATGTGTAAAATGGCATTTTTCAGAAAACATTGCAACACAGGTTTTCCCATGATTTGAAAAAAAAAAAAGGAAACCATTCCCGTTATTTGTTTCTCCTCCCCATCCCAGCCGCAGAGCTATAGACAATTCAGTGCACTCACCCGAGGCTACTGGTGAGAACGGTGCTTTCAAGTGTATAGAGGAGCTCCACTCTTGCCACAGCCACTGCCACACAAAGAATCAAGGAGTCAGGGCCATGCCTTGTGATGTTTTTCATTACTCAAAGGTCTATGTCTTTGTAACTTCATAAAGATGGAGTGGCTCAGTCGGCAGAGCATGAGACTCTTAATCTCAGGGTCGTGGGTTTTGAGCCCCATGTTGGGCAAAAATATTCCTGCATTGCAGCAGGTTGGACTAGGTGTCCTTCACGGTTCCTTCCAGTTCTATGATTCTGTGATCTGAGATGTATGCTGGTGAGTTTGAGATGTTTGAAACTGCAGAGTTTAAAAAGATGTGTTTTCCTCCAGCACTTTCAGGGAGCTCCCATTCTTGCATTTTGAGTTTGAGGCTTTTTTGTTTAGGTTTTTTTTTTTTTAAGGCTCCTGAGCATTCTTTATTTATTTATTTCTGAGCAGGTCACAAAATTTTGTCTTGGAACTTTTAATTTCTTTTCCATTTTGCTCAACTAAAAATTGTCATGATTGTCGCAATGCTACCCCTACAGTTACAACTGTGCTGGCTTGGGTCTGTCGGGAGTTTTGCAGTTCAGAACATCTCGAGGGCATAAGGGTTGGGAAGGCAGTGCTAAGCCAAAGTGTGGGTTCTGCATTGATGGGAAGCTATTGTTTCGTTTCCCTTCATCACAGAGTTTAAAATACATTTGTTATATTATTTAACTTTTAAAGAGATTTGCGCTAGGTTTGCCCACGTTTTCAGCATGTTTACAGTTCAGTGGGTCTTAGATTATAATCCTTTGGAGTGAATATTGCCATGTTGATGTTTGAACAGTGGTTGAAGACATACATTGTAGAGTCCTTTAACCTGCTAATAGAGGCATTTTTATAGTGTTTAAAGTAGCAAAAGAGAGGACCATGGTTCAGAAAACACCAGGGCTCTTGTTCTTGACCTGCAGGGGCATTAATGCACCAGTTTTAGTCATTAATCGCATTCCTAAAGCCATACTTAGGGGGGAAATGAAGCCAAACTGCAGCTGTCTTACTCCCGCCCCAGGTCATGATGGGATAATAAGAGTGCAGAAAGTATATCAGTGAAAGTCCACTGCCAGGGAGTAAGTAATCATCTGACTCAGAATCCTGACCCTCTCTGGCACATACCCTGTGCAGGTCTGTCCCACATTCAGGAATCATGCTGGCCCGCACCAGCCCTTTGTCCTTGGCAGTTATGTGGTCACTCACCCTCTGCAGCCTCAGTTTGACTCAAGAAACTGGGTTCACCAGAAAAGGAAGTGGGGCTGGCTTCAAAGGAAAAGCAAGGGCCAAGGGCCCCTTCCTGTCAATTTTCCCCCTTTCCCCTGGTGTGTTAGATGCCAGTGTTGGGTCCTGTGCCAGCCATCAAACACCACTGGCAAGAGTGGTGAAAAAATATGTGTATTTGAAACTAAGTAAATTGTGTGCTTTAAAAATCTTTAAACTAGAAATGTTTGTAAGACTGCAGCTTAACTGACCATAGAACGTCATATTGACTGCCCAATAGTGGCTGGAAAGCTCAATGAAATATTTTCACAATCATGTTGCGTTTCAGAATAGTAATAATGATGGAAAGATACTGAGGGGGGGGTTACAGAAAATAGTTTTTGATGTTTGATCTGTGTGAAACAGAAATCTTGGAAATTTATTTTTCTGCATCTCACTGTTCTGCCCTTGAAGTTATATTCTCCCCTCCCTTGTAATTTACACAAAGCATGCTTGAAAATTTTTTGGAAAGAGCAACCGATTTCTTTCTGATGGAATCAGCCTATTAAAGCAGAGCTGGTGATGGCTTCACTCTGATATTTTAAAATTATAATGGCATGCCAGTCTGGGAGCCTTTACTTGCCTGAATAAATATTCACTTTACTTGCTCTGCAGTTTCATTGCCCATTAAGCCTGCAGTGAAGAGCCATTAACTTCCTGTCCTGCCACCTCAAGAAAATCTGACCCATATGATACCTCAGTTTAGTTCCTGTTTGTTGCCTGATAAATGGTATTATTCTAGAACAGGCATAGGCAAACTCAGCCCTCCAGATGTTTTGGGACGACAACTCTCATCATCCCTGACCACTGGTCCTGTTAGCTAGGGAGGATGCGAATTGTAGTCCCAAAACTTCTGGAGGGCCGAGTTTGCCTATGCCTGTCCCAGAAGTATTACAGTTTTCCTCCTTTGGAGCAACGGTTATATGTCAAGGCTTGTATTGAAAGGGTTGATATCTAAGTTGAATTATAGCTAGGGAGAAACCAGAGAATTGGTGTGGAGGACCACACAGTCGAGTCTGTATCAGTTGACGGTGGATGTTTTTGTTTTTCGAGGCTGAACAAATCTGCACTTTCCCCTTTCGAAAAATATTTGTGACATGTTTTGATGAAAGATTTACAGGATTTCAGCTGTCACATAGCTTTGATCATTCACAAGATAAGTTGTGGGAGTAGGTGCTATCTTTTGGCAGGAGATGAGCTACTAGCATTTGCCATTCATGATCATGTCATAACAATCTTCCAGTCTTCTCTGTGTCTCTTGTGGCAGAAAATAGAAGGTAGAATCCATAATGTTTCAATGCCAGCTGTTAGATTTGGTTTCCTCTCTGTCCTCTTAAGGGCTACTGGCCAAGAAATAGGATAGTGTGGCTTCCTTACAGAAAAGATCTGAAAGAGGATGTGTTTTATCTTCTTTCTTCTCTATCTTTATTTTTCATCTTTGGTTTCCTCTGCTCTGGGACATTATTAGGGTCCAAGGATTACATACACACGAAGGTAGTAGATAATTGGTGGAAGGACCCTGACCGAGAGGCATGGAAAGGAAGACTCTCTAACTCTCAGGATTAGAGACTGGGAGAAGAAAGGAAAGCTCCCAGGTGGGAGCTGGGAGAGTTCACTACATCCTGTGTGAGACAAAAGTTACAAGCTTCCTTTGACAGAGGACTCTGCTTTTCTCTTTCTCTCTTTTTTTTAAGTTTCTTTTATCTAGTTGTATTATGAGAAAGCTTTAATAAAATCTAACTTTTTTAAAAATGAAAGAGGATCCAAAGGCACTGTTTCCTCAGCAGCAGAGTTAGTGTGTAGATTTTATCAACATTGTAGGGGGTCCCTTGGGGTCACTTCCAACCCTACAATTCTATGATTCTGTGGTTGTTTGAAATGTACTGCTATCACATACTTGATGCAGAAGCCCACCCAGTGTGTCTTCCCTTTCTATGTGTGATTTGCTAAACTTTTTTGGAATGTTCATCTTGATGATTTGTGAATAATAGCTTATACTTGGCTTTAATTCAAAGAACCAAAATTACTTTACTGTCTTGACTGTACAGTGTTCCGATAAAATGTCTTCTTTTTTCTTTGGCAATCACTCATAGCCGAGTAAGATTTTCTTCCATGAACACGGTCTTAGCAGTGAGTCTGTAAGTGACAGTGAAGGCCAATTCTGGATTCACACGTCCTTCCACAGTGGGGACAGAGGTTTCCAAACGGGAGTTGATCACGGTGAGGGTTTGCCAAGCGTGCCTTCCTCCTAGCACGTTTCTCCCTTTCATCCTGAGTTCAAGCGTCTTCAAAGTCCATGAAACCTTTGGTAAAGGCTATTCTCCAAAAGGAGCACTCGCAGGCCAGTGTTTCCCAGTTGTCAGTGTTTATACCACATTTTTAAAGATTTGCCTTGAGAGAGTCTTTAAACCTCTTCTGTTGACCACTGGCATTATGCTTTCCATTTTTAAGTTTGGAATAGAGTAGCTGCTTTGGAAGACAATAATGAGCTATCTGCAAAACATGACCAGTTCAACAAAGTTGATGTTGAAGAATCATTGCTTCGACACTGGTGATCTTTGCTTCTTCTAGTGCACTGGCATTAGTTCGCCAGTATTCCCAAGTGATGTGTAAAACTTTTCAGAGACACCGTTGATGGAATCTTTCGTGGAGTTGGGGATGGCGTTTATAAGTGGGATCTCTTATCTCTCCCAGATTTTTTCTATGAGCTTGTGAAGTTGTTGTGTAAGTTCAATTCCGCCCACTTTGAAGACTTTGGCAGGTATCCCATCAGGTCTTCTGTTTTTGTTGTTTTTTCATTTGGTTAATAACTATACAACTTTCCCAGATTTGGAGATACTGCAAGCTGATCTCTGATTTGTTTTTGCAGAATTTGTGAGAAGACCTCAGCAGCTATGGCGGAGTTGTGGTTAAGGAGATGCTGGTATTGTTCTTTCCAGCACAGTGGAATAGCTTCTTTATCTTTTAGAAGTGTAGTACCATCTGTTGAGTGTAGGGGGCATATGTCATGATTTATTGGCCCATAGATGGTGTTTGTGGCTTTAAAGAAACTCTGTGCATCATGAGTGTCAGCTAAGTGCTGGATCTCTTGAGCTTTTTTTTATCCACCAGGTGTTATTTAGTTTTCTGGTTCCTCTGTGAACCTCAGCCTTAGCGTTGGCATAGGTTTTTTTCTTAGTGGTGCAGTTTCTATCTCTTTGCCAGATCTGAAAGGCCTTCCTTTTCTTGTCAATAATGCGTTCAATCTCACTGTCATTCTCATCAAACCAGTCCTGATGTTTCTTGGTTTGGTATCCAATAGTTTGTTCACAGGCTGCAATAATGGATGTTTTTAGCGTGGTCCAGTATTCCTCATTGTTATCAGGGAACTCTGAAAAAAGATGGTCCTTAAGAGTCATTTGGAAGCAATCCCACTTAATAGGATCTTGAAAAGCTTCAGTGTTCACTTTGCACCTTTGTTTCCTTCCTTGAAGCCTGCATTGAGGTATCTTGATAGCCGTTGTGGAGCGTATTAATTGGTGATCTGTCCAGCGGTTGTCGGAACTTGTCATAGCTCTGGTAAGGAGCACACCACAGTGATCTTCAGCTTGGACAATTGCATAGTCTAAGACAGTGATGGCAAACCTTTTAGAGACCGAGTGCCCAAACTGCAACCCTAAACCCACTTATTTATCGCAAAGTGCCAACACGGCAATTTAACCTGTATATCTCATTTTTTTCTGTGTGTTTCATGTTTCTTCTTTATGACTGCTGTTGTAATAAATAATCCTTCATAAAAGTTACTGCATTACATTCTTCATTAAATTTTCTTTCCATTGATATATAATTTTATGGTATAACTTAGTGCTATTTTTCTAAAAAAAATGTTTAGGGGTACTCTCATATTGACTCAAGAAAGTCACCACGGGTGGCGGGGATAAATACAGTTCAAATTGGGGGGGGGGGGTGGAAATACGGTGGTACCTCAGTTTTTGAACAGCTTAGTTCTTGAACTACTTGGAACCTGAGGAGTTCAAACCCGGAAATGAGTAATATCAAGGTTGTGTGCTGCACATATAGTCAAAAGTAAGGTTCCGTTCTGGTTGCTGTTGCCAACTCCTCCTTTTCCAATAGTCCCAGGCCACAGATTGAAATCCTGCCCAACTCTTGCATTAAAATCACCCAGGAGGACTTAGGTGTCTCTGATAGGATGGTATCCAGTTGAGAGTAAATGTTTTTCTTTAATGTCTTCATTGGCATCCAGTGTTGGTGCATAAGCACTTAGAATAGTAGCCTGTTGGTTTTTGGTGAGCTTTATTCAAATGGTTGACAGTCGCTCATTAATGCCGGTAGGGACTTCTGTCTGACAAGAGCTTCACAAGATCATTTTTGATAGCAAAGCCTACCCCATTTTTCGATGTTCTTGTTCAGATACACCTTTCCTTTTTCTTCCTTCAGTTGTCCCTCACCTGCTCTTCGAGAATCTTGAAGCACTTCAATATCAATGTTAAAACGTTGCAGGGTAGACTACGTCTAGGGCATTTTCTAGCCCCTCCTCTTTTCAGGGTGAGCAGAGTGGATCCTAAAAAGGGCTGCTCAGTCATGGATACAGCTGCTGAGCTGTTCATCTGTCTCATTCCTTGAGTCAGAACAACTGAATCTGTATTCACCGCCCATGTGCCGGTTTATGACTAGGGGCTTCCAGATTTCATGGTCCTGCCCGCATTACCATTGCCAATCACCATGGGACTTTTGGGGGTTTGGGATGGGTTTTTGAAAGATGCCTGTGCGTGAATTTGTTTTGTGTGTGTAGATCAGTGTGTGCTGACCATGACACAGTCTTTGTAGCAAGGCTCTATTCCGATGGCATGAGTATCACAACGACTGCTAGATTCCTATCTGCTGCAGCACACTTCTTGGATCCTGATTTGCTTAGCTCCTTCCCTTTGACCTTACTGCCTTGGGTGACCCTGCTGAGAGTCCAAGGCTTCCAACAGCTTCTCTCACAAGGGTCATAGGAACATGAAAGCCCACTCACCACGGCAAGGTGATGATCTAGCAAGTGAGTCCGATAAAATGTACTCTGCCTGTAAATATGGTTTGTTTCCTGTCTTGAGCACATTTCATTTATTTACAGTTTTATGTTAACTCATGTGTGTTAAAAAATTTTAAAAGCTGCAGAAAAAGCTATGCATTTACATTTTATTTGATTTATTTATTGCTCTTCTCCACTGTTAGGCAAGATGTTCTGCTGTCTGCTTCATTTAAATTACTAGCCAAAAAGGAAATCTAGACATAAATGCAAGTCAGGGCTTCCCTTTCCTCTAGATCACATTTGGCTGGCTGGCAAACTGAATGCTGATTTAATCATCTGTCTTGTCCTCCCCTCCCTGTTTTGCCAAGTTGGATGTCTACCTTGTTAGTTTTTTAAAGCGCTACATGTACATTTATTCAGTTAAATGTACACCCATCTCTCTCTTTTTAGGTGTGTCTGTTAAAAGCAATTACGTTTTCTTAAAAAATGAAAAACTGCTTTCAGATAAGAGTTGGGTTGGTGATGTCACTGGTTTATATCCATCTGCTGCAAATATGCAGTATTGATGAGCTCTCCAACCTTTTCAGACCTAGGACCTACTTCTAACACAAACATTCATTTGGGGACCCATTTCTTAATCTTTTGCCATATTTTTGCATGGTGGCAGTGCTCCTGTTGCAACCCATATTGGATTGGGCCACCACCCACTAGCAGGTCCCAACCTACCAGTTGAAGGCCAGTGGACTAGGAGGTAAGATAATCTAAACAAAATGCAGTGAGTGCAGTTCCATTGGTAGTTCAAGGCTCACATGATGTGTGTATGTGTACTCCTGCAACTGAGCAGATGGTTGAAGCTTACATAGCATTTTCCCATTGCTTTTTTAAAAATAAAATCTGTAGGTATTTTAGTACAAAGGTGACTCACTGGTGGCTTACACAGGTCCAGGATTTCTGAAAACTTGACTGAAGGTTGCTCTACAAATTACATGACAGCTCACTTGTTTGTTGCGACCGCTGGTCCCAACTTCTCAGTAAGCAAATCTAACATGCTTAGTGTGCACACTAAGCATGTTATTATTTTTGGGGTGCCTTCCAAATGTTTTGGGTGAGCCCAGATTTGTAGGTCACCTGTGACAATAATAATGGCCTTTCCCAATCTCCTGTAAAGCTGTCCTGCATTTTTAAGGAAACGAGAAATGTTTTCATCTCCTTGGGACTCTGATTATGGGTTCTACAAAGTACTATTGTGAGTACACATTGGGTTGCATTTAATTTTCAGCTGAAAAAAATCATAAGTTCTTGCCATGACTATATGTAATGTCTTGATTTTCAGGATACGCTCTGTAAAACAAAACAAAAAAACCAACAACTTTGTGCAATATTTGCTTTTAATGCATAATATTTTACATTTGGCGGGTATGCCACAGTTATAATCTTGTCAAGAATGTGCCTTCAGCTCTATAAATGTTATATCACAACATTACAAGACTGGTTGTGTGTGGATTTTTATTTGAAGGGCCCCATTTTGGTTTCATTCAATCTGTTTCTGTTCAGAAATCTCTCACCTAGCTAAGCACCATTCAAAATTACATTCTTTAATTAGCGCCACACCACCACCACAGTGCACAATGCAACACTCCTGTGAACTTTTGGATTCTTTCCCATTGCAATATATTTAGAAAGAAAAGGAAGGGGAGCAAGGAAAAAAGGAAAAGGTTCTACCTTCTGGATGAAAAGCCAACCCCAAAGCACCACGTCACTTAACTAGTATCTGTATAAATGGGTGCCAAATGGATTCATGCTAGGGTTAGCTTTCCTATATTCTTCCTGTACTGTTGGAGACAATGTGCCTCTGCATATCCATTGCTGAGAATCACAAGTGGGGAGAGGGCTCTTGTGCTCAGGTTCCACTTGTAGTTTTCATAGAGGCATCTGCTTGAGTACTGTGAGAACAGCAAGCTGGACTAGATGGGCCTTTGGCCTTATTCAGCAAGGTTTTTTAGGTACTTAAGCAATTTGTTCTATCCAAAAAAATCTGCTTCCAAACTACAGCGCAACCCAGTTTATAAAGCTGGCAATCCAAGGTAGACTTCCTGTAGATAGCAGATTGTTTTGCCCAGTACCCGTGCTTTCTTTGCTAGAAAAAGAGCTGCTGGTACTCACTATGAAGTTGTTGCAGTAAGTGCCACACTTTTTAACAAGAACAAAAGAGGTGCTGGTACTGTGTACCTGTGAATACCCCTAGAAAAGAGAACCACTGCCTCGAACCATATAGCTATATAATTTTAAGAGCTGCTATTTCCCCCCTCTTCAAAATGAAGACAAGAAGACATAATAACAAACAAACAACCCTGTGTTCCCTGTCCTCCCCAAGTGCCCCCTAGCCCTCAAGGAGCTGCTATTTTCAATGTCTTAAAGGAAATCTATAATCGACAGGGACATGCAGGCCAGCCTTTTCCAAAATGGTGCCCTCCCGATGTTTTTGGACTATGGCCTTGTTCATTGGAGATGATTAGTTTGAATCTGGAGAGCACAAAGTTGGGAGAGGCTGATGTCGACAATGTGAAAAGGCAAAAGCAGAGGAGGGTGGACTTGCTCAGAGTTATAAGCAAAATGCTCTTATAAAAGATAAACCAGTCAGGCTTCCTGTGGCTATAGTCCTGCCCTTGCAGCTTTGCTCATTTTTCTTACTTGACTGCTGTCATCTAATCATCATTGGAAAAGAAGAAATTAGAAGAAAGATGGTATCACTGGCCCATGACCCACTAACTAAGCCTTGGATGGATGACCTGTGGTCTTCCTCCTACCATCATCCCTGTCCATAGACCACCTGGCAAGGGCTGATGGAAGCTGGAGTCCAACAGTTGGAGGCACCACATTGGCCAGTCCCATTCTGTGCACTTGCTCGCTGTATTAGGTAAAGGTAAAGAGACTCCTGACCATTAGGTCCAGTCGTGGCCAACCCTGGGGTTGCGGCGCTCATCTCGCTTTATTGGCCGAGGGAGCCGGCGTACAGCTTCTGGGTCATGTGGCCAGCATGACTAAGCCGCTTCTGGCGAACCAGAGCAGCGCACGGAAATGCCGTTTACCTTCCCATTGGAGCGGTACCTATTTATCTACTTGCACTTTGATGTGCT
Source organism: Podarcis gaigeae (assembly GCF_964106915.1). Classification (NCBI taxonomy): domain Eukaryota; kingdom Metazoa; phylum Chordata; class Lepidosauria; order Squamata; family Lacertidae; genus Podarcis; species Podarcis gaigeae. Next base: position 21,632,175 of record NC_139691.1, on the reverse strand, counting down.
TTCAAACTGCAAGGTGGGCAGGAGCAGGGACCGAGCAACGGGATCTCACCCCGTCGCGGGGATTCGAATCACCGACCTTCTGATTGGCAAGCCCTAGGCTCAATGGTTTAACCCACAGCGCCACCCGCGTCCCGGCTCTCTGTATTATATTTGTGCAAATAAAAGTTTTTGAGTGCATATCGTTAAAATCTGAGTACTGTATACATCTGTCCTTCACAAATCCCATGTTGGAAGCCTTATCTATATCTACATCCATTTCCTTTGCTTTAATCTACATAGATTAGATACTAGAGCACAGTTTGAAGCATCTGCTGTCCTTCCTTTAACTGACAGGCTAGCTTTCCTCTGCTAAGCTCAATTCAGCAAATACAAGCTCTCATCAGGTAATATGTAGTACAGTTTTGTTCTGAAAACATTTGCTGGTTCCTTTCCATTCAAAACTTGTAGGGGTGGGATGATAAGGATCGATCTCCTAAATATATTTTGGGTCCTACTATCATAAGCAGAAAGTGTGTGCCATAAAGTGATGTGGATTTTCAAAAAAACACACACAAAAAGCACCCTCCACTGCCCTAAATCAGTTGAGTTTTTAGAGTACAGTGGTACCTCGGGTTACAAACGCTTCAGGTTACAGACTCTGCTAACCCAGAAATAGTACCTCGGGTTAAGAACTTTGCTTCAGGATAAGAACAGAAATCGCACAGTGGCGACTCAGCGGCAGTCGCGGGAGGCCCCATTAGCTAAAGTGGTGCTTCAAGTTAAGAACAGTTTCAGGTTAAGAATGGACCTCCGGAACGAATTAAATTCTTAACCCGAGGTACCACTGTAATATATTTGGGGTAAAATCTGTTTGGAAAAAGTAACTTATTTTCCTTCTGTAAAATTGGTGACCTATTGCCTCGAGTGGGAGTTAAAGGAGTGAGCCACCTCGCTCATCTCTGCCTTGTCATCTTTGTCCTGTTTCAAACTGCTAGTCTCCACGCTGTTCAACCGACTCCTCTCGCTCTCCAGGCTTCAGCGAAAGCCTGCATTCGCCCCATAGGACGCACACACATTTCCCCTTCATTTTTGGAGGGGAAAAAGTGCGCCATATAGGGTGAAAAATATGGTAATTTTTCTTTTTCCCCTCTCCAATTTTAAAGGTGTGGCTTATATTCGGGCCAATACAGTATCTTAAGTTGACCTCAACACTATTTTTGCAGCTGGGCAGGCACACACACACACACACACACACACACACACACACACACACCAAAGTAGCAAGTTTAAAAATGAGGTTATGCTGTAGGTCAGGGATAGGCAACCTAAGGCCCAGCGGCCGGATGCAGCCCAATCGCCTTCTCAATCTGGCCTGTAGATGGTCTGGGAATCAGCATGTTTCTACATTAGAATGTGTCCTTTTATTTAAAATGCATCTCTGGATTATTTATGGGGCATAGGAGTTTGTTCATTTCCCCCAAAAAATATAGTCTGGCCCCCCACAAGGTCTGAGGGATGGTGGACCGGCCCACAGTTGATAAGTTTGCTGATCCCTGCTGTAGGTGATTCAGTATAGGATCTCACTATTTCGCTGTAGAACTAGATGAGACCTAGACCATGCAAAGCCATGATCAATAAAATGTCTGTCCCTCTGCCGATCTATGGTGAGACATTAAGCTTCCAGACAAAAGTTGGAAGTGAGCAGGGGAGGATGCTCCCACCCCCTATGGATTTCCAGAATGTTAAACAACTTAGATATTTAAGACAGCTTCATTCCTTTTTGCATTTCCAGACAGCACCCAGACCTGCACCAGATTGCCAAAAAGATTGATGAACTGAGCCCACCATGGCCAACCACAGAACACAAACATGGACACCCTCAATCTGCTTCCTGTTGATCATCTCCTCACAACCTCTCTGCCAAGAGTCACATTCCTGTAACATTGAGCCAACAATCAGTGTAGCAACAAGAGGGGAGATGGGGGGAAACAGGAAAGGACTGAGCACCTCTGAAGTCTGCTCTGGCTTGCGCAAACCAGCTGCCAAAGGAATTTTTCTCTGGATCTCTGGTCAGCCTGACCTTAACCCTGAGCCCTTGGGCTCTTGGCCAGTCTTGTTCCACTGTTAAGGAAGGGAGGCTAAAACTGTCTTGGATGCCTGGGCTGTTTGTAATGCACAGGAATGGGTGATGAAGACTCTGGCAGCCTCTGCCTGTTATGGGGAGGCAAGGCAGACAGACTTTGCTCTGCAGTAGAGCATCTACGTGGCATGAAGAGACTCCCAGTTTCAATCCCTGGAATCTCCAGGTAGGAGTAGGAAAAGACTCCTGCCTGAAACTTTGAAGAGCCATTGCTGGTCCATGTAGCTGATACTGAGTCAGATGGACCAATGGTCTGATTGCATATAAGGCAGCTTCCTATGCACCTTGACACACTGGCTGCCTTGGAGAGGAGCAGGACAGGCAGGCAAATCAGGTGTAGAAGCCCGAAGTACAAGCAGACCTGCCTAAGGACATGCTCCAGGAGCCTGAAAGCACAGAGTCCTAAGGGCTGGTGGCACACATTCAAGCACCTCCCAGCTCCAGGGAGACTTGGAGGGTCTGGAATTGGAACAACAGGTGATTCAGATTCTCCATGGATTGCCATTTGCTCCAGTTCAGTGGTAAAGAGTGAGGTTTTGCAGGACAAAATGGGAAGAAAAAGAAAAGTGATTGGACAGAATGCTTTAAAGTGTGGGACTGTGCCTAGAAACACAGCAAGAAAAGAAAGTCAGGGTGAGCCCTGAGACTAATGGGGAGGACCAATCACCCCTGGGACTGGTTGGAAGTAAGTTGGGAGGTGGGCTTGTAGGAATCAAGACTCGGGGAGGTGGGGTAGTGCCTCATTTGCCCCGATGCACCAGCCTCCAGTCGTGTAGTGGTGAATTCAAAAGTGCACGGTCCATCAGTGATAGTCATGGACCCACACTTTTCTAAAATAATACAACTGTTTAAGATTATACAATAATCTTATCATACAATCTTATAATCTTAAATCAATCAAGAATCTTAAATCCTGGTATTGACACAATGTTTTTGTATTATATATTTTCTGTTTTTTTATATTGTAATTGTGTGTTGTGAACCGCCCTGAGATCTACAGATAAAGGGTGGTCTGCAGATTTAATAAATTGAATCATCAACGTCACTGACCTAAGGCAATCCCCTAACAGTTGGTACAGAAGTCTGCTGCTATCCAATATCCCTTTGTGCCAGTCCCCATAGTGCAGCCAAACTTTATTACTACAGTAAAAGCTGAATCCTACAGATACTTATATGAAATTTCAAATGACACTGTCTGCCCCTGGGGGGCAGTGAGGTTACCTGGGAGTGGGGGGTCGCTAAGAGGCAAGGGGCTGGCAGGGGAGCACTGGAGGGGTACAGTGTGATTGCATACTATGCACATTAAATTTACACATTAAGCAGTTGCAAACACACACATGGAAGGCAGGGAGCTTGCAATAGGGTTGCCATATTTCCAACAGTGAAAATCTGAATAGAAATGTTGTGAAGGCTATGAAAACTAGAGTATGGTTCCTGGATGAAAAGGGGAGGTCCCTCCCATTGCTCTCCTAACCTGTTGCTGTATCTTCTTTCTTGAATGGTGGATTTTTTTTGGGATAGTCTCCTTACTGGGACAGCAAGGCTTGAATTTTAGCTTATTTTTATAATTTTATTGTTTATCTTTTAATAATGTTTTATAGTATTTTGTGTAAAGGCATGGACCTCACAAATTTAATAAACTTGAACTTGAATAGAAATGTTGTTCAGCTTTCTTTCTTTTTTTGCTTTGCCCAAAGTTGTTGAGCTTTCCGGGCAAAATCACTTTAGAAAATGCCTTCCTTGAGCTATTTTTATGGGAAAACGGTACTGCCATATGTCCAAATTTTCCCGGATGTTTTACCGATTCCGGCACAGATACTGCTGTCAACTGCAGTAGAAGAAGAATCTTTATTTGTATCAGCCACTAGCCATAGCAATAAAACTGAATAAAATGTACTGAAGATACAGGTTAAAACTTAACTATAGAAAATACATTTGGGGGGTTTACATCAACAATCAAATAGCAGATCTTATTCTAATTGCCCCTGCTAAAAACCTCGCAGTTTTCTCTGTCACCTGCTCATCTTGATCTGCATCTTGATGTGCTAAAAGAAAGAACACAGTAGCAATGGTTGAGCGACCTGGCAAGAACAATAATAGAGGGGTAATAACCTCACTCCTCAAATCTTTATAAAGAGTGCAAGTCAGAAGCACATGAGCCACTGACTCAATACTGCCATCTCCACAGGGACATAACCATTTTTCCAGTGGAATTTTTTGAAATCGACCCTCAAGTACAAACTTGTGAAAGGGAAAAGCGCACGTGTATTTTGGAATTGTTAAATTTTGCAAATAGGTTGCCAAAGTGTCATAATGACTATTTGGAAAATAATCATACCATGGACAAAATTTCCTTATTGTGCCCACATTATTCTGTCACTCAGTATCATATATGCACTGTCAAATTAAATTATTTGCTTTACTGAAGTCCAGTATTAATAACTGTTGTGGTGATAAACCAGAAAAGTAAAGCTTTTGGTTGACAACTTTAGTCCAAGCACTCTCTCGACAAGCTTGCGATACTAAGGGTAGTAGACCAGTGGGGTTTAAATTTAGGCAAAGCCAATAATTAAATGTCCTACGCCAAATCTGTAATTAAACAGAGGGGAGGTTAGCCTCTAAGCACAATGAAGCATTTGGAACACAGGATGGAACAGATTTTTTTCCCCTTAGGAACTTAGATTGAGCAGCTTCTGTAGATCCAAGGTGAGGGCCTGTCCAAATCTGAGCCCCATATAATAACTCTGCTAGGGGTTTAGTTTTAAGGGCTTCAAGTGCTGATGGTATGTGATTGCCACCTTTTGTATGGAAAAAGTGTATCAGAATTTTGGCACTTTGGGACGCTTTTTGCTTTGCATATTTCTGAAGTGCTCCCTATGACCCTGTTGCCTGGAAAATAAGGCCGAAGTATTTAAAGACTTTAACTTGTTCAATCAACTGATTATACCATCTATGGGTCCTATAGTTTCTTGAAAACACCACGACTTTAGTATTCTTGTAATTTACAGCCAGCTGTTTTCTTTGGCAGTAAGCCAACTGCAGTATTCCGGATATGACATATTAACATATGGTAAGGTTACCAGATGTCCCTGTTTCCTGGGGACAGTCCCCAGATCAGTCCCCTGACAAAATCCATCTATTTAGTAGGGAGTTTAAAAGTGTCCCTGGATTCATTGAAAAAAATCTGGTAACCTTAGCATATGGCAACCCTAGCTTATGAGCTCTTTTTGTGCAGGGTTTATCTTTTCAGCTCTCTGCCTTGCTTACCAGGCAAGGCCCACTCAGTGTGTGGACTCTGAGATGCTCTCGCAAGATATTGCAGGGCTGGCAAGCTGAGAGAGCTCTGCCCGTTAAGCAATGCAGAGAGCTCAAAAGCTCATTTTGCACCAGGTAAACCAAGCAGACCCAATGCAAAAAGGCCCTCTCAGCATGCAGGTTACAGAAGGGTAAAGATGCTCCCATATAGATTGTTCAAGTATGTGTTCCTGTGGATACATGGAACTCTTGGAACTGAATCCCTGTGTAAGATGCAACTGCTAAAAGAAATATTTTAAAAAGCTGATATCACTGGATCATGTTTGTCAATTGTTTTGAATTACTTAAACAAAATACCGTATTTTTCACTCTATAACACGCACCTGACCATAACACGCACGTAGTTTTTAGAGGAGGAAAATCTGTAGGCATGCCACCCATAGGCATTCCCTCCATAACACGCACAGACATTTCCCCTTACTTTTTAGGAGGAAAAAGGTGAGTGTTATGGTGCAAAAAATACGGTAGTTCTAATAGATTTTGATTAATGGAAATGGTTGTTCCAGCTTAGGTTCATGGCTCTCACAAGCCATTCTTGAATTCCTATATTGATTATTTAGGAACGTTACTATTTTGGAACTAAGTCTAGTTTCACTACCTTTGAAACTTTTTCTGACTGCTGTATGGAAAAGCACATGAATCTTACCTTTGGCGAGTTTGTAAGTAAACCATTTTTAACTTACAAAACCTGTGGTACTTTTCTTTGCTAGGGGAACAGGGGAACCTTGGAACTCACAAGGGGATATTTTAAAGGTCTAACATCCTATATTTCCTTACTATACTGCACATTTTTTGACTTTAAATCTCTGTAGTTCTCACACCAAAAAATACTTGCCCCAGACTTGGATCTTGGCACCCAATAATTCTCCTTTTTATATACAGGCAACTCCCCATTTATGCATGCTCTATTTGCGCATGACACAAGTGGTGCTGGGAGCCTGGAAGTGGAACCTGGAAATGGGGAGCACCCTGGAAAGTTCTTCTGGCTTGTGAGGAGGACTTTCCCAGGGCCCAAAGAGGATGTCCCATAAATGTGTTGTGAGATCTGCTTTAAAACAACAACAACAACAAAACCCTGCTGCTCTTCACTGCTGTGAGTTTTGTTTTTAGGTTGCATTTTGCCCTGTCTTTAGTTGTGTTTTTATCTTGCTTTCTACTGTGTGTCAGTTTGGTGCCTTTGTGTACTTTTGTAGAAAGGTTAGGTGTGTATGTTCATACATCCACAGATAAATGCATGTGGCTGAAAGCTTAGCGGTTCAATCTCCATGAGGTTGGGCAAGACTGCTCTGGTAAAGAGCAGCTGCCAGTCAGTGTAGACAATGCTCAGCTAGATGAACCTCTGATTCACTATACAGCAGCTTCCATCATAGCCAAGTTGAATTTTTAAAAAGGTTTACATGGATAAGACAAGGCACTAGAAATTGCCTTGACTTTTAAAGTAGCTTACCTTTTTAAACAGCCAAAATCCTTTCATGGCTCATGTTTTATTGCAGAGAATTTCGATGACAGATGTGTACAGAATGTTATTCCACCCCAAAGTTATGTTTCTTCTTATCATCAGTATTGTGGTGGTGGACTTTCCTCTAGCTGCAAGCTGGAATCTAATGCACAGGATGTTTTGGTTGCCCCATGAATGTTTCAGGAAAGATTTAGATTTAGGTTTCTCATCTCTGCCAAAAAGGAGTCAGCAAACATTTCCCTAAGCGGCAGCTGCATCCTTGAGAGGAAAAGGGATCCTGTTTCAGAGCTTTGGCCCATGGCAATATGTGAGCCACAAAGCTGTGTGGGACTCACCTGCCCTACATCTTGACAGCCTGTTTTTGCAGGGAAGGTAAAGGTACCCCTGCCCGTACGGGCCAGTCTTGACAGACTCTAGGGTTGTGCGCTCATCTCACTCTATAGGCCGGGAGCCAGCGCTGTCCGCAGACACTTCCGGGTCACGTGGCCAGCGTGACAAAGCTGCTCTGGCGAGCCAGCGCAGCACACGGAAACACCGTTTACTTTTCCGCTATAAAACGGTACCTATTTATCTACTTGCACTTTGACGTGCTTTCGAACTGCTAGGTTGGCAGGCGCTGGGACCGAGCAACGGGAGCGCACCCCACTGCGGGGATTCAAACCGCCGACCATGTGATCGGCAAGTCCTAGGTGCTGAGGTTTTACCCACAGCGCCACCCGCAGGGAAAGGGCGGTGCAAAGGTGTCCACTGTCATCTTGGGGGTTAGAGCTTGTTTCGGTAAACCACACATTCGGCCAGCCTGCTCCATTATAACTATTTCTGCTGTGTGCATATTCATTTTGCCCCCGTTCCAATGCAAAATGCTTTGTCTAGTGATCATCCCCGCAGCCAAAGAGATGTAGAGGCAAGGTGAGCTGTGTGGTCTCTCTTTAGCCCATGTCAGTGAGGAAAAGGAAGTTAGCCTTTCTATTCTGCCATTTGCACAATTAAAGTGCTCTAGTAAAGGTAAAGGACCCCTGACAGTTAAGTCCAGTCATACTCTGGGTTTGTGGCACTCATCTCGCTTTACAGGCCGAGGGAGCTGGCGTTTGTCCGCAGACAGTTTTTCCGGGTCATGTGGCCAGCATGACTAAGCTGTTTACCTTCCCGTTGGAGCAGTACCTACTGTCGCGGGGATTCGAACTGCCGACCTTCTGATCGGCAAGCCCAAGAAGCTCAGTGGTTTAGACCAAAAGCGCTACCTGCGTCCCTCTACAAAGCTACTATTGAGACCAGCCTTCCAGAAATCCTGGCATGTCACCGATGATTTGAACAATTCCCATCACCCTTGACTACCTAGCTGTAGTGATTGATGGAAGTTGTAGTCCAATCATTTAGAAGGCACCACATAATGAAAAGCTGATTTAGACATTCTCTAATGACAAACACTTGCTGACTTGCGGATCAGGAGGTCGGCGGTTCGAATCCCCGCGGCAGGGTGAGCTCCCATTGCTTGGTCCCTGCTCCTGCCAACCTAGCAGTTTGAAAGCACGTCAAAGTGCAAGTAGATAAATAGGTACCGCTCCGGCGGGAAGGTAAGCGGCATTTCTGTGCGCTGCTCTGGTTCGCCAGAAGCAGCTTAGTCATGCTGGCCACATGACCCAGAAGCTGTACGCTGGCTCCCTCGGGAAAATAAAGCGAGATGAGCACCGCAACCCCAGAGTCGGTCACGACTGGACCCAATGGTCAGGGGTCCCTTTACCTTTACCTTAATGACAAACACATACATCAGCTGGCAGGAGGTTGGTGCAATTGTAAGTCAGCAAAATTCTGTTCTTATAATTTAAATGGCTAAAAATTGTAGTTTGCTCGGCCCACTTCCGCAGCTACTACAGGTACCATAGCACCCATTCCACATTTGTAGGAACTCAAGTCCTTTTGTGTGGCAGCCCCTACACTTTGGAACTCCCTGCCTGTTGACATCAGGCTTCACTGTATTCCTTTTGACGTCTGCTAAAAACATTTTTTTAGACAAGCTTAGAAAGTTGGTGCAAGCTTTAATCTGTTTTTAGTCTATTATTATTTTAACTTTTTGAAAGTCTTACATTGTTATTCATTATTCCCCGGGTTTCCCCACCAGCCGGAGCTCAAATCAGGGGGGCACCATTGCCATTATAAGAGAACAAGCAAGGTGTTCATGGTGAGTTCCAGCATCTCTTTTTCTAGGAAAATATCACTGGTTCTTCCTGTTGATAAAGTTTATTATTTTATCTTTTTTTGTAAATGGATTTGAGGGCTTCCCCTCCCCCTTACAATCAAATGGTGTAAAAAAAATTAATGAAACGAAAGATAAATAATTGTTTATCCTGACCTGCTGTGGGGCAGAGCTTAAGCCCCGTTTGCTCTGCCAGCAAAAGGGGAGAGATTATTGGACTGGGGTGAGCAGCAACCTGAGCAATCTAGGTTGCCAACTTACCCAAGTCAGGCCACAAGAGTGAAGTCGAAGCAGGTAAGAATCAACCAGGCAACATAAAAGGTGACCAATTTCTAGCAGTTAAGAGCCTTGCTCTGTTGGTCACCGTTAATCAACACGAGAGGGGTGGTGGTCACCCCACTGCCAATTTTCTGTGTCAGTGGTTAGGCTTGCAAATGTTTTTTCTCCTTTGATTTTAGGCAAATAGCTAGAAATTAAAAAGGCGAGATTTCCTGAGACTAAAATGCATGAAGAGGCAAAAGTGTCATTTGACACAATTTGGGCAGGGCACTACTAAAGGCCCAACAGCCCTGTCAGGAAAAACAAACAACAATGCCTGCTGGAGGGGGGGTGGGACAGAGTGGACCTTTTGCATTGATCCCTGAGAACACTCTGAGATTTGTTGTGTTACCTTTCTCAGTATGTGACTAACCTTTGCAGATATGTTGGGCAGACCAATGGGCATGGCGGCTGGGAGCTGGAGTACAACAACTGGAGTTAAGAACCACTGTGGTGTAGTGGTGAGAGCAGTAATGGCCCCTCTATATGTTAGGTGTAGTCAAAACATCTGCAGGCCACCACATGGCCTACCCCTGGGTTAGAACACTGGACTAGGCCAGTGTTTCCTAAACCTGGGTCTCCAGCTGGTTTTTGTACCAGTCAAGGCAATTTCTAGTGCCTTGCCTGGTTTTTGGACTACAATTCCCATCATCCCTGACTCCTGGTCCTGCTAGCTAGGGATGATGGGAGTTGTAGTCCAAAAATTTTGGGAAACACTGGACTAGGCCCTTGCAGTCCTCTGTTCAAATCCTGAGAGCCTCAAGTTAGCCACCCCTGTTGCAAATGCAGTGGTATCTCGGGTTACCTATGCTTCAGGTTACAGACTCTGTTAACCCAGAAATAGTACCTCAGGTTAAGAACTTTGCTTTAGGATGAGAACAGAAATCGTGTGGTGGCAGCAGCGGGAGGCTCCATTAGCTAAAGTGGTGCTTCAGGTTAAGAACAGTTTCAGGTTAAGAACGGACCTCCAGAATGAATTAAGTATGTAACTAGAGGTACCACTATGTTTCCACCAACACTGATGTGGATACTGAAAAAGTAGAAGCGATAAAAACAAGCAAACATATTTGCAGAAACAATTTTATTTTCTCCATAAATACAGTACAGGTACACTTTGTCATGAGGTTTACAGTCTAGACATAAAAAATAATAATACACACGTTCCTATACTGGTGCAGGAGAAGAAATATATATATAGAGAGAGGCACCAAGCGAAGACATTCAACATGTTCAGAGCTCTGCAAATTCCCTCCTTCCAACAGACTGGAGACACAAGATGTTGGCATCACCCCTACAACCAGTTCCTGAATCATCTGGTCTAATGGGTCTGTTCCCAGTGGGGAGAAGTTGCAGGAAAGACCCCTGGAGTGTTGCAAAAGGGTTGGGGGGAATGCAACATCTGTTGATTTGCTTTCAGAATCATAGGATTGGACGTGACCGTAAGGGTCATCTAGTCCAACCCCCCTGCAACACGTAAGAAAAACTACAAAGCCTTCCTCTATACAATCTATACATAGCCTTCCCCGCTGGTGCCTTCAAGATGTTTAGAACTACTACTGTCTCCCCTCCCCACTGGCCATGAAGGCTGGGGAAGATGGGAGATGTGGTGTTCCCAGCTGGGGAAGACTCATCTACAGCATAGCTTCTATTACCCGAGTTTGTGTTAAAACTCTTAGTCTAAAGTTTGGTTCAAGCACAAAGGTTATCAGTTTTATATTGTCTTGCCTCATGTCCAGTACCAATAAATTTTACAGAGTAAAGGAGAAGCAGAAGAAGGAGCATTGCGCAGCATAACTTCTTCTAAGTAGTGTCAACTTCCAACTTAATTCCACAGCAGGCCAAAAGTTACATGCAAGGAAAACAAATTTTCCTAATTACCAGGCAGATTCCCAAAGTCCCATAATTAGCATAATGAAAAGAGTGGGTGACTAGTGGAAAACTTCACTTGCTTGCACAAAACTCCCAGCTACTATGAAGTTCATTTGCAGCAGCAGAGAGTTGCAAAAAATAAAAAACCAGCAGATTAAGGGTGTTCCCCAAATATGCCTAGAGAAATCTCCTTCTCCTACCCAGCCTGGCACAACATTTCAGGGACGAACCTGCAGCCCTCCAGAACTCCTTCTCCTGGCCTGGGGTGAGTACACTCTCAAATAATTACATGGTATAAGATCCCTTGCTTTGCCCTGTTAAAGGGAAATTATCCTGAAGTTCAAAAGGCACCATAGGACACAATGGATTCTTCACTTTTCTTTATGCCATTTTAGATCTTTATCTTCTGAAGATGCTACAGAGAGGTTGCATGCAACATGCTCTCTCACCTACCACAGGATGGGAGGCCCCTGGGTAAAGGAGACTAGACTCACGCTCAGAAGGCACTTCCCTTTGGACACAACTTAACTCACAGTTTACATTTTGTTCAAGGGTTCCTTCTGTTGCTTCTGAATGACATAATCTAGTTACTCCTCCACTTTTGCTCATTTCTCTAATATACGTAACTTTGGGATCTGTGCTGGCAGTTGGTAAAAACATGTACGACAGGAGCACATTCATTTTTCAAACTTTTAAATGCATGTTTGAAATCGATCCCTGCAAAGTTTGCTACCTAGTGCTGCAATATTTATGTCAGCTCCCAAGAAACAAAATAATGCAAGTTACAGGTGTGTGTCTATATGTATGGGTATGAAAACCTGAAACCTTAGGTATGAATCTATTATAATTTCTAAATTCGTGCAGAAGATTAATGAGAGTTTTCAGGAAAATGCAAGGTTTTCAACCTGCAGGGTTGCTTTACTTTATTTAGAAAAGGACCCCAGTGTAACTATTATCTTGAGTAAGGCACTACATTCTTACATCAAAATATACAATTATTTTAAGAGGAAAAAGCTGCTAACTTCTGGAATGAATCGATTATAGTCGAAGAAGGCATGTGGAAGAGGCAAAAATATGGTTTAGGGAAAATTCCCCAGCATGGCCACACAGAAAATCAAGTTTCTGTCTGGTGACACACCCTGCCACTTGCTTAGTTTAGCAGTAACTCCAGTCAAGCCAGCTGAATGGCTGCAGTTTAAACGGAACAGAACAGCAGAACAACATGGAGAAAAGGCTCACAGCTTGTTCACTGAAATCCTGAATGGGATGCATTATTCCTCATCCTGCTGCAAGGGTAGGAAGCCCTTTGACATATATGAAATAAACAGAAAACTCCCCTTACATCTTGGGGTATCTAACAAAAGGACAGAATGATATGAACAATAAGATGTATTTTTTAAAAAAACAAAAAAACGAGTGCAGGCACATTGTGGAAATCAACTTATTTTTTTCTAGTCCTGGAATGTTCTGTGAAAACGGACACTCTCATAAGGAGGGCAAGGAACGTGAAAAAATGTCGTCCCACCCTTTGGGGTCCCATACGTACAATGGTTCTCAGGGACCCCTGAATATTTGGGACACTTAAACGACACTCAAAAGTGACAGCACCATGTAATCATCTGGCAAAAAGAGAAACCTGGGAAGTAACAGGCTTTGTAAAAAGGCATTATGGACGTCAACGTCTAAATAAGGTCCTTACTTTCCTTACAACACAGGGTTGTTGTTTTTTAATAACAAAAAAAAATACTGACATTTCAAAAATTTAGTGCATTTAGGAGCTTGGTTTAATTTTTATCCAGATGCTATCAGATCCAGTATTTTTAAAGAAACAGAAAGAAGGTATGGGAAAGAACCTTCTTTAAAAAAACAACACCAGAACTACTTTAATAATTTTGGAACAAAATATAAGTTAACCTGCCCATACCTTTGAGAAAATATATATATATACAAAACAGCAGAAAGCTCTGGCTTCCTTTACTATGATCTGCTTAAAAAAAAAAAAAGGTTTCACAGGGGGAGGGGTACGGAGACACTTCTTGCTAGTCTGCTTCAGCTTTCGATTTCTTCAGATGAGATACTCCACCATTTCCGCATCGTTGAGGTCCTGCCCCAAATTCTGAGCTGGGTTCTTCCTTTCTAGAGTGTTGGAATGGAAAACTGGTGTATCTATAAAGCAAGAGAAGGAAATAAGTTTAAAAGGTGGTGGTGGGTGTGTGACGGTAAGTTTCTAGGGGTGGTAGCCAATTGACAACTATATACTTTTCCAGCTCTTGTTTCCATTTAGCAAAATGCCTTCCATCTAGGGCCGCAATCTTTAAGAGATTTAATTGGTGAGATCAGCTGTTCCCCAACCTGATGCCCTCCAAATATTTTAGACGGCAACTCCCATCACCCCCAGCCAGTATGGCCCCTGGGCAGAATGTCACTTTAACTCATTGAAAGCTTTTAAATTATTGTTGTTCATTATTCTTAAGTCCTGGCTCAGCCAAGGGGAAAGTCCTCATTACCTGCTTTGTCCGAAGTGTAGGTCAGATTCATAGCAGGGAGCCTCCCCTGCACAGGAGGCAAGGCTGAGGAGGAAGAGGAGGCGGAGACCTTGCCTTGCTCACTTCCCCGGTCCGTCTGAGTGCTACAGTCTCGGCTGCCAGTCTTGGAGTGCGCAAACAGCAGCGGAGGGGAGGGGAGGATGGGCGAAGGAGTGGAAGGAATGGATTCGGAGCGGCATTCTGTTCCCAGCAGAACACCTGAAGGGGAGAAAAAGGACAAGGCAGTTGCACACCAGATGAATGAATGAATGAATTTATTAATACGGTCACAGACCAGCGTCAACACACACAATATCATAGAACATAAAAAATATCAGAAATACAAGGGACAATATAAATATAACAAGGATTTAAATATAAAAAATTGAAATTAATTATTAGCGTGCCCCCTGTAATTAACATTTAGGGGTTTGGTCATTACGGGATACCACTTGCTTCCTGCGATTGATTGCACACACACAGAATTTAGCTACAATTAATGTAGTCTTGGGATTCTTGTCCTCTAGCAGTAGTTTTAAACTATGGTATTCCGATTCTTTCCTGGACTTTTGCAAAACAGGTGTGATAAAAGTCAGACGTATATCCTCATAAAGACGACACCGTAACAGTACATGTGAAGCAGTTTCAACTTCCAACGAGCCACAAGGGCAGACCCGTGCTGTATGGTTTACCCTCAAATCTGCCCTGAAGTAAGGCAGAAGGGAGAACGTTAAATCTGGTGAGGGTAAAAGACCGTCTGTATTTGGGTACCTGAAGACCTGACAGATAATTAGCTGGAGAAAAACCTCTCCCATGGTCCCTTATTGCTGGATGTTTGATCATTTCGCTCATATGGCATTGTAATTCTACGTCCCAGATACGCTGGCGAATTGTAGTCCTAGCTTTCTTGAAGCCTGTCGCTATCAGGGTCTGCTGTGGGATCCCCAAGGCTTTAAGCTTTTCCAGCAGTGTAGCTTTCCATCTGGATTGGTAGGTATCTAATAAGGTTAAAGGTGCCAGCCCAACCGGGTAGAAAATAAGCTTTAGCCAATAATGGATCTTCAATATCCATATCCGAGTACTGATAGGAATTTGCCCAACCTCCAAACGGACCACTATGTTGGATACGCAAGAGGGGATCCCCAGCAGGCAGCGGAAAAACTTAGTTTGGAATGTCTCTAAGAGAGTAAGGTTTTTAAAGCTGCAGATCTGGGATCCATATAACAATTGTGATAGTATTTTGGCAGCAAAGACCTGGGAGGCTGCCGGCATTTTGCCAACTTCGTCTTATATTCTGCTCCCTGGGAGCATCCCACAGCACCCAGTCTGTTAAGGCAATGTAGAGTTTTTTAATAATAAAAAAGAGCCAAAAGCCTTACTAAAGTATGCATTCCAGAGGGTCACAACACAAACACACACTTCCAACAGTACAACCTTAGGCAAGTGATTATAATGGCACAGCCAGAAGTACATAGTGGGAAAAGATGCGTTTGTGCTGCTGTGTATGTGTTTCACTGATGGCTGTCGTGTTCCTCACTGCCCAAAGCAGGAAGATGTGTCCACCCCACCTCCTGCCGCAGGTGTGTAGTATTTGAGCCTGGTGTCAACATATTGGCACCAGAGAGAGAAAATTCCAGTGTTGGTCAAATACAGTGATAAATCATGGGGTGGTGGTGGTGACATCATCATATCAAGATGGCAGTTTGAGTTGACTCTCCGTCACTTCCATGGGGACAAGTTCTAAAAACACATGCCCCCGATGTCAAAATTAAATTCTACCTATGGATAGGGCCGGACCTGCAGGGCAGGATTTGATCTTTGGTCAACTGGACTGCTCAGAGCCCATGTATGATATGTGAAAACACACATACACACAAACACATGTGTAAATCACCTAAGCTGCCCTTCCAGCTCTTGTCCTCTCTCTTATCTTCCAGAATGGGTGTGCTGCTCAGTGTTGAAGAATGGGAGAGCAAGCCTGAGCCAGTGTTGGAGATGGACATCAGGGATTTCGCTGGCCTCATGGAAGACAGCTGGTCAGTCTTGCTGGCCTCTTTCCTGGACCGCTGCTGGAGCACCTTAATCATGGCATCCTTCTCAATGATTTGAGCATGGAGCGTCTTGATCCTAGGACAGGGCAAAAGGACAGTCATCAAGATATCCGTGATCCTGGGGCTTTTTCTGACAGCATCCCTCTTCCCAAATATTAAGAAAACTGGGCAGAGTTCATGGATCTGTCAATAGGATGCTTGACAGCGCATGGGCTCTCGCAAATTTGCTGAGGGATGTCCTGCTACACTCAAGAAGACCCCAGATAATTTGTCCTGGTGTTGATGGGACTTGAGGTCCAAGAAACCATCAGGAGGGCACCAGGTTGGCAAGACTTTTCTTTAAATAATTTTTATTGTTTTGTAAATATAAAAGTTACAATTTTATCACTACAAACAAGAAAAATCTAACCAATGTGGAAACAGAAATTCAATCCCCCTTCCAAATAACATAAACGTTCTTGATCCTGAAATGGTATGTTAACTACTCTCAATGTCCTTTATTAATCCACAGAGATAAATAACAACAAAATATCAGTTTATTAATATGTGTATGAAAATCGTAAAACAACAACAACCAACCACTTAATTCCTAGGAAAAAGGAATATTAAAACAACAATTGTATGTTAAAGAACTGATTATTAATAAGCCAAAAAGATAAGAGATAAATAAATAGATGAGAGATCAAATAGGAACAGGAATAATCAGATTATCATTTTAAATTAATATAAGCATTCATCAACTAACGCTTAAATTTCACGTGTTACAAATTTATACATAATGTGAAGGTGGCTGAATTTAATTAACGCTTGTATAAATATAATTGGCAAGACATGTCTGAAGCTCAATGGGGTTTCTAATCAGGGGCAAGAGAAAGAAGAGCCAGAGAAAAGATAAAGCTTCTTGAAAATGAAGCATTTTTTAATACTAAAAAAATCACATTCCAAGAGGAGACTTGCTGGGCAGTGTTCAGACGTGGTTCAAAGCAATTCAATTTGATGCTGGACACAAAAGATGTTTACGTGGAAGGAGGAACCAAGAAATATCTAGCTTTTACACTGTTATAGTTGCAACATAGCATTTGTTCCACATTTGTAAAAACTCACACTTTGGAACTCCCTGCCTCTTGATATCAGGCGGGTGCATTTTTGTATTTTTTTCAGCACCTGCTAAAAGATTTTTGTTTAGGCAAGCCTATCCAGATATGCAGAATGCTGAAATGTGATTTAAATTGGCTTATCATTTATTTTAATTGTGTTTTTAAATGGTTTGAACACCTGTTTTTATCTGACAATCTTATTGTTTTTTGTTCTTTTTGTAAACTGGTTTGAGATTTGTTTGTTTTTACAATTTAGTATAGAAACTTTATGGGAGGGAGGAGAGTTGGGTATGTGCATACATGTCAAAGAAGTTATGCTCCTCTTCCATGGACCAAGTTATCCAATCCTGGGAGTGGAGGACCCACCTGGCTAGCCAGAATCTCTTCCTCTGGTGTTGTACTACTAAGCCTGCTTGTGTTAAGTATCATTCCCACAAAAAGGGTTTTCTGCAATCCTATGGATTGTGCAACATATCAGTTTTGACTCCAGGAAAAAGGGTGTGGGTGTGTGAAGAGAAGAAACGTTTCCTATCCTAATTAATTATGTATTTAAAAACTGATACGAAAGAACAGCACAAGAAAAATGATCAAGCTGCAGTTTACCTTCCCTCCATGTCTAGGCATCTCCTGTTAGCCATCAGGATTTCCTCCTCTTCCTTCTGGATGCGGGCTTCAAGAGAGGTGTCGTAACTGGCATTGGGCGAGTGGCTGATGACAGTGGTGTCCCTGAAAAACAAGCAGGACTAGTAGCTGGGCAGCGTGTTAGCAGGATCCCTACCCAACAGAACCCATTGCAGTGGAGCTCCTGCGTGTAACCAGTGGAGCTGAACCTCATCCAAATGCTAGCCAAACTCCTGTATCAGAAGAATCCCATGTTGCCACACAACGCAAGGTTTGGGTGGCTGCAGGATTGAGTTTTATTGAGAAATTTAGAAATTCTAGCCCTTGTGGTTGTATGAAAAAGCACACAAACTTTTATTAGAAGCCAGGTTCACAATAATGAGATCCTGGAGGTTGCTCTTTTTTTCTTTTTAAATATGTTTTACTAAGAGTATAACAGCGAATTAAAGTAAATAAGAATAAATGGGACAATATATATATATATGTAGTGGAAAACAACACTTTCTCTAAAGGAGTGGGTACGCAGCTTCTGCATCTTTTGCTGTCGTCTGAGGCTCAGGTGACCTCAGTGGCTTCCATCAGAATATGCTTCGGCCCTTGAAACAGACATGCCTTACTTGCACATCAGTCTACGGAGCCATACTCCATGAATGAAATGAAATGAATAAATAAAAACACTGTGGGGACGTGGGCTCTATAGATATTATTTCCTCTCCCCCGGTTTCTGTACTATCAACTCCACTTCCTACCTCTGGGCAGCAACTGTAGCTGCAGCATCCAATGCAAACTGCCTCATGACGCTTTCTTCCAGGTACTTCTGTTCCCACTTCGTCATATCTGCTTCCAGGGCAAGAATCCGCTCCTCCTTTTCCCGCAGGAGCTCCATAAGTGCTGTGGCGTTGTATTCAGAGACACTGGCCGGCTGAGACGTCCCCTGGCGCTGATGATAAAACAAGCCAATAAGCTGCTTATAACGAAGCTGCTTTTTGTTTCAGGATAAATATTCGTTGAAAAGTGCAAACATAATACAATGGGAAAGAATACAATGAATTGAAAATGTAAACCTAGAGGGCCTTATTGGTGGCTGCTCCAAGACTCTGGAACTCCCTCCCTAGAGAAGGCAAACTGGCTCCCTCCTTGTTGTCTTTCTACTGGCTGGTGAAAACTGTTTTATTCTGACAGTCTCTTGGGGACTGACTGTGCTGTTTTTTATCAATAGACCTGTTTTTATATTGCTTTAATTGTATTACAGTTTAATTATTTTTAAACTATCATCTTTCATGTTTTTAGCCTTCTGCATTTTATCAGAGTTGTTTTAATTCGTGTAAGCTGGCTTTTCCAGTCTGGGGAAAAGGTGGGTTATAAATAAAGATAAAGATAAACCATAGGACACCATAGCCTGTACAGTGCAGCTCCAGAAGGGGTAACAAGGCATTGATTCATACAAATATTCCATTTATAAGTATCGAAAAAATGCAAAAATAAAAGTGTTCTCCACCTGCAAGCTCCGTCATTACTGAAAGTAAAGGTTCTATAAAATTGTAGGTGTGCCTACACTGGGGACACTGAGCGACTGTCCCACTGATCGCATTATTATTACACTTGCTAACTCTGTGGCTTCCTGGAGAATAAAGTCTGATTCACCTAAGTCAGCCAAATGTTGGATTGCTTGGCAAGTTTGAAGTGTGCTAATTATCAGTTGTGGGACCAAGCCGTTCTGTGGGTCACTTGGACAGAACAGTTTTTATCCCCTAGTAAGAAAAATGCACACATCTCACCATGGGCTGAAAACCACGCAGTGGGACAACCTGACAACTGTTCAGCTGGAAGCTCTGCTTTGACACACACTAAATTCATTACATAACAGAGGCACTTTATGAACAGTGCAGGAAGCAGCAGAAGGAAAGGCGCCTGTGATGTGTCTCCTAACAGAAAACAAACGCTCACTCTTGAGTCGCTAACTAGGGCCAGTGGCACAGCGTCTGCTCCACATGCAGAAGGTCCTGGGTTCAATCCCATTTCCAGGTAGGGCTGGGAAAGATTCCCTGCCTGAAATGCTGGAGAGCTGCTGCCAGTCAGTGTAAACAATACTGAGCTAGAGGGACAAAGCAGCTGACGTGGTGTTAGGGTTAGGTTCCTGTGTGTGTTCACCTCCTTTCAAAAAAACAGTCGGTTAAATAAGTTTCACTAGGGCTTTTTAAAAACCAGAAGCCCAGCTCCTCCTCCTCCTATTATTTATACCCTGCCCATTTGGCTGGGTTGCCCCAGCCACTCTAGGTGGCTCCCAGCAGAATATTAAAAACATGATAAAAGATCAAACATTAAAAACTTCCCTAAACAGGGCTGCCTTCAGATGTGCTCTGAAAGTCAGATAGTTGTTTATTTCCTTGACCTCTGATGGGAGGGCGTTCCACAGGGCGGGCGCCACTACCGAGAAGGCCCTCTGCCTGGTTCCCTGTAACTTTGCTTTTCGCAGTGAGGGAACTGCCAGAAGGCCCTCGGAGCTGGTGTCTGGGGTGAATGATGGAGGTGGAGACACTCCTTCAGGTTTATTGGGCCAAGGCCGTTTAGGGCTTTAAAGGGCAGCACCAACACTTTCAATACTCAGTTGGAAGGTGGAGTTCTGCTTAAGATCCTCTTACCTGCTGCATCCGGAGGGATTCGAGTTCCCTCTCCAGCCGTGTCCGCAGTCGGTGTTCCAGCTGTTCGCGCTTCTCGCAGGCCGCCTGCAGCTGAACCAAGGCCTGCTGCATTTTCTCCACCTTCTCAACATAAACCTGCTTCTTCTTCAACTAAAAGAAAAAAAGGGTGGGGGGAGTGTAGGTGGTGAAGCTCCTTCAGCATCCAGAAGCATCACAGCACCTGCTAGCTCCATCAAGCCTTCGTCAAGAGCAGCAACCCAGATTCCCCCTCCCCCCAGTCATCCCAAAAGCACAGCAGGGGGAGGGCAACAACCACCCTTTTGCTGTCTCCCCAAATCAGGGGAAGGGCTGTAGCGCAGTGGTAAGGCACTGCATGCAGGACATTATAAGAACATAAGAAGAGCCAGCTGGGTCAGGTCAAAGGCCCAGGACTCTGTTCTCACACCCACTGACCAGCTGGAGAGTTTGCAAGCTGGTTTGGACTACAGTTCCCATCATCCCCAGCCAGGACAGTCCTATGTTGGTGGGGTTGGTGATGGGAACACAGCTATCCTATCTGGGGCTGATGAGAATTGCAGTCCAAAACATCATTAATAATGATGATCATCACCACCACCACCAAGAGGTCCCAGAGCAGATGACAACAATTCAAACAATTTAGTATGGCAGCACCTGCACTTTGGAACTCCCTGCCTATTGACATCAGGCAGGCGCCTTCACAGTGCTTTTTGGCACGTGCTAAACATTATTATTCAGATAGGCCTACCCAACTGCTTAGAAACTTGACATTAAAACTTGACAAGTTTTAATCTGTTCTTAGTCTATTGTTATTTTAACTTTCTGAAAATTCTAAATTATGGGTGTTTTATTTTTTTGTATTGCTAATTTAATTGTTTTATCTTTTTTGTAAACTGATGTTCATTGCAGACACACTTTTAATTGATCAAACCCTTCTTAAACCAACTAAAGTAACTTATTCGAGCCAGCTAAACATCACAGGCCTCTCCAAGAGCAGAAATAATTTTGCTTCAAGGAGATGCCTGCTATGGCTGAAAAGTATTTCATCAGCCAAGTGCTTTGGTCCAGCATTACTTCTCTCTCCTCATTCCTAATCTTTTTATTGATTTTGCATTAATATACATTAAATGGACACGATAATATCCATACAAAGAAAAAATGCTAAAGTCTCCCACTGCCTCCTTTATATTCTATGATCATCACTCATGTTGGTTTAGTATCTATTTTTGCCATTTCTACAACAGGGATCTTATGCATCAAATCATTATAGTCTCCGAAACCTGAAGGAGAAAGGACACGCACAAACATAACTTTAACAAAGGGAAAGCAATCAGGAAGTCAGATCTGTACTGATGCAGCCAACGCATTCTGGATACATACGTAATGAATAGCCACCAACTGGCATAGAAAGTTTCCGGTTTCTTTTCCCCCTTCAATACTGCGACATCTTGAGTTATTTTCTCTGCAAGTGCTATTCTCCATACACTCTTATTTCTCTTATATGTTCCTTCTCTTGTACGTATGTACTTCCTTATCTTTTGATTAGAGAATAAACCTGTATTCTGAATGGGAGGGTTTTGAGCATTGCTGAGTTGTTGCACAGAACCTTTGAGAACCAGACGTCACGAAGCGCCACCGTGCCTCAACAGCAACTCAAGCCAAACCCATCTGGTCAGTTCTTTCCCACTTTCTGTTTGCTTATTTTAAAATAAGTTATAACCCTCAAAGAGCACCTCTGGAAAATTACTCACAGACCAAAATGGAGCGTTTTTGTTTTTTTAAAACAGTTTAAAAACAACCCAGCAATTTCTGTGGCACTGCATATGCATGGACCCTTGAAACACACACACAGACTATAGACAGACATGTTATATCTATGGTGTCCTAGTCATAGAGTGTTGCACTAAGACCTGGGAATCCAGGGTTCAGTTCCCCACAATTAGCTATGAAGCTCACTGGGTGACCTTGGGGCAAATCACTGCCTTTCAGCCTAACCTACCTCACAGGGTTGTTGTGCAGATTAAATGGGGTAGATTAAACAGGGTTGTTGTGCAGATTAAATGGGGTAGATTAAATGGGGGAGAGCCGTGTATGCCACCTTGAGCTCCTTGGAGGGAACGTTGGGATAGAAATGCAATAAATGGTGGAAAAGATGAGTAAAATGAATATTCTTGGGTGAGCACATCAACCATATTGCACTTGAGGCGAGGAGTAAAATAATCACACACACACACTGCAAAAAACCCCACAAAAAAACCCCAAAGCCTTCACTGGAATTTGATCTGGTGATATCCCCCCCACCCCGCACTTCCGAGAGAAGGAATAGTGGACTGACCTTCTCTATCAGTTCCGCTGACAGAAGATAACTATGTGGTGATTGATGATAGTAAGACAGATGCTCTGACTATTAAATCATTTTGGGAGATAAGAGCGATCCAATAGGAGAAACCTCAAATGCTTTGATCAAGGCTGTTCTCTGCTTCCTGCACCTGGGGGCTTGGATGGGTGACAGAATGAGACAGCAAGCTGAGGAGCTGACACTGTGCCCAAACGCCATGTAACAACCCTCTGTGGGTCAGAAAACCCGCATCCTCTCTTTCTTCAATACTTCTGGGACAAGAAAAATGCAAATTACAGAGATTTCTCTGCTGATTAAAATTTACAATCAGAAAACTTGTAACAGCCACTTCCTGTCTCTAAGAACAAAGGGGAAACTGGTGGTGGGAATTAATGGAGGTAAAGTTAATATTAAAGAGAAAACTTGGTTGATATTTACCAATAATAATAATCTGGGAACCCGACTTGGACTTTGGTGGGGGAAAAGAAAAGAATGATTCTGAGGCTTTGACTTAAAAGAAATACTGTTTAACAGAAAGTGGAGAAGATGGAAGTTATCATGGGCTGACTGATTATTTCTTTTAAATGTAACTGGCAAATGGAAAGTTGGAAGCCTGTTTTATCTATCTTTAATTTTTCCTTTTCTTTCTTTCTTTCTTTCTTTCTTTCTTTCTTTCTTTCTTTCTTTTCTTTCTTTCTCTCTCTCTCTCTCTCTCTCTCTCTCTCTCTCTCTCTCTCTCTCTTTCTTCTTTGTATTTTTTATTTAGAATCCTATGCTTGGGGCCTTTGTTAAGGTCCAGGGAATTAAGTATTCATGTGGGTGGTGGATGGTTCATGGAGGACCCTGGGTGGGAGACCCAGGGTGAGTGGCTGGGAGGAGAAAGGAAGGATCCCAGGTGAGAGATGGGAGGGACTGATATGCTGGGGGGGGCCTGATAATTGCTTTTGGGAGAGGAATCTATATTCTACTTGTTCTGCTTGTAGTTATAGTAGCGGCTATCTTATTGTATTGTGAAAAACTTTAATAAAAATCTTCTTTTTTATTTTAAGGAATTTGATGAAAGAAACGGAATTCATATCTTCCCATATAACATAGGGAAAAGCTTGGCTACAACAACTGCAGACTATCGGAGAAAACCAAAATTTGAAAAGTATACTTTGAAACAAATACTATTAGCAGCTTGGATTTGATCACCACAATAGTTATTCGGTGGAAAGAAAGCAAATTAGAAAACCATGGCCATATTATCCCTGTTGATGCTGATCAAGGAACCTTCTCTTATTTTCAAAAATTCTTTTGGTGCATATTCTGCATAGTGACCCAAAGCACAATATGTCTTCCCAGCGGGTCAAAAATTCCAAGCAATCATTCAGCCATAACTCTAGAGCTGCCACAGTTTGGGAATGAGTCCCAAGACGCTTGGCAATGTTTGTCTCGTAACAGAGATGGATCCTTCTCCAGCTCCTATTAAAATCTGGGTGAGAGAAGACTTCCAGGGCGCAGACACAGAAAACAGCCCCTCTCTTCAAAGGAGATGGGAAAGACAACCAAGGCAGCTTTAAAAGGGGATTAGGGCAAATTCATGAAGGAGGAGAGGGCTACCAACAACAATGGCTGTGCTCTGCCTCTACAGCTGGAGGAAGCAATGCTTCTGAGTATCTGGAATGCTTCTGAGTTGCTGGAAACTGCAGGAGTAGGGAGTGGTCTTGTGCCTGAATCCTGCGTGCTGGTTTCCCGCAGGCAACTGTTTAGGAGAACAGGATGCTGTACTAGGTGGGCCACGGGTCTGATCCAGCAGGTTTTTACGTTTTTAATGCAGCTGCTCTGAAATCAGATAATCTAGCAGCTGCGACCATCCTCCAACATTTGTACTGAAAACACAATAGCACCAGCATTCCATTGCATGAGGGTTTCTTTCTTTTCTTTTACAGCCTTGGTCACCCTGGTGACCCCAAGATACCCTGGACCACAACAGCCACCAGTCCCTGGCCAGCCCAGTTCCCCCACCTGCACAATGAACTCATGTAGCCCACCCCATCTACAAGCCCCCCGCCCCCCATTGCTACTTTTGGAAGCATGGAAAGAAAAAAAAACAGAGAAAGGAGGAGAGCACAGTTCCTCATTTTATTCCCCACATACCCAGCTGCGCAAAGACTGAAATCCCGCTGTCTGAGACGCACTGAAGAATAAGCATGCCACCGTCCAATTTTGTTATCTGGGCATCAGGAATGAAGCCACCCCACCCTACTTTATTTCCAAAAGCGAGCTCAGAGGCCCAACTGGACTTGCATAAAAACAGCCTTCACAATACTATGCCCAATCATCCTCTTAAAAAGGAGTCTGGAAAAGGTTAAGCAAGCAGAGGAGAGTCAAGGGAGCAAGAAAAGTGAAAAAGCAGCGTGCACAACACACACACACCAATTATCTACATGTGCCAAGAACACCACTTGGCAAAATCCTTCCTCTTTCGTAAGGCTAGATTGGAAATTATTTACAATTACGGGCTCAGAAATGTGGACTAAGCACACAAAGGATCTGGCCAAACCACCTATAACAGCTTGATAACCAGTCGGTGCTAAAATCATAGGCCTAGTTCTCCTTTTCAGAACTCAAACACCCTTCACACAATGGTGTTTTGGAAAATTACAGTAAAAAAGAAAAGGGCAAGTCTTTTAGGGATTTTAGTTTCCTTAATAATGCTCAGTGAGTGTTTGAAGAAAGGGGGTCCGGCAGTCAAGCTGGCATCCTTAAGGACATTCCATTCTTACTGGCTTTTAGCAGTGCAGATCCTATAAGTTTAACTGATGCTCATTCATGGAAAAGCATCCACATTAATTTGCAAGAGGAATGAAAAGCACCAACCTGGCCCTTCGCAAGAGCTTTAAGCACAAATGCTGGTTGGGATCTCACTTATTTGAGATGAAAGCAGTGGAGGTTTTCCTTTTCAAAATGTTTTGTTTTTAAGACCAATTTCCAAACTTTCTAAACTCTCCAAGGGACCTTTGCAGATATGACTAAACTGAGATATACAGCTTTAACTATATTCTTTCATGACTCTCTTGAGATATATGAAAAAAGCTTTTGTGCTGCCCCCAGGACATTATATGATGGGCATCTGGATAATTTGTAAGGATTAATAAGAATCATTTATGCTACTGCGCAACTTGATATGACTTTCTTTGCTTTTCTGTTAAAAGTGAATGTAGATGACAGAATGCAAACACAAAAGTGTGAAACAAGAAACAGACTGAACATGTGACGAGAACCTCCAGCAGCTCCTCTGAGCTGGGGAATGGGGCCTTACCTCTTCTTCCAGTTTCACCACTTTGGCCTGAGCATTGTTCAAAGCCTGGTCGCGAATTTCAATGTGCCTCCTCTGTTCCTCATTAGCAGAGCGAACTCCAGCCAGCTCGATCTCTAGCTTCTCCTTCTCCCTCTGGGTTTCTTTGTCTGTCCGAATAAAAGGGGAGTGGAAGGAAAACTTTTTAAGAAAATGGGCAGAAGGGCAAGGAGAAAGATTGAGTCGTCTTCTGGGAAATCCATTTAAAATCTCTGTTTCTTTTAAGATGTGTATCACCCTTCTTCATTCTACCTTTCCTCCAAGGAGTGCAAGGCAGTTGGCATGGTTCCCCCCTGACACTTTTATCCCTACTACAACCATGTGACAGGCCGTGACACTGGTGGATCTCAAGTTCTAGTAAAAAAACAAATTACGATTCTGCAAGCCTGATGTTTGTCCACCTGTGTTTTATATATTAACAGCCTCAAAAATCATAGCTCTTGCAGATGTCGAATTCAGTGCCTCACCGTGTAGAGAAAAGGATAATATATGGCTAGCAGGAGTGATTTCGCACACCTAATTCCCAGGAAGATTATCTGACTGCTTTGGTCAAGTCCAGCCTTCGCCCCATTCCTTAGCTACATGAACTCCACAGTGGGGTTTGCTACAAATGAGACAGACAACACCCATGCAAACATAGATCCTAACTGTGCAATTCCTTGTTCGTGTGAAGGAAAGTCAACTGTGGTGTGCAAAAACAACATTTTGTGCTAGTGATTAAGGATCTGGATGATTTGGGTTGGGTGATTAGAGGGAGAGAAGTGAGTCTACCCCCACAAAAGGGAATTGTGAAAATTGGACTTCAACTAAGGACATTTGATTTGGCTGAAGCAAGCACACACACATGAGATGAATCCCAAATGGAATGGATTTGCGGCTTGCTTTAATCCAACAAGAAGTGTTTTACGAAGAATGAACTATCTGGAACCTCTGCAGTGAGGTGTCCAAACAAGACCCATTTTACGGGTTACTATGTTAAAAAACAAAACAAAACAAACAGGATAATCCAGGCATGCCTAAGGCATGAGGTGGCGCGGCAGAAATGAAGAATGAATTCACCAAGGGTGCTGCTTTTTGTGGAGCTGCTGTGGTTCTCAGCATTCTACCAGTTGGATGCCAACACTGACTCACCTCTTGAATAAAATACATCCAGCCCTGACAACACAGTAGAAAGCACATTCCAAGCTGCGGCATCATCCCATGCCTAAGGAATCACACCAAGTCATTTTGTTAACAGAACCAGATTTTATCCAGCCAGCAGACAGGCTAAGCAGTGCCAGTCTTGCAGGTGCAGAGAGAATGGAAGCAGAAGATAATCACACACAGAATTTTACACTGTATTCACATTGAGATTTTAGTGGTAGGGCTCTGTTTATAAATGTTATATGCTGACAGGGTCTCACTCCCATCACCAATTGTGCCACAGCATTCTGCACTAACTGCAGCTTTTGGATCAAGCCCCACATAGACCACATTCTAGTAATCCTATCATTAAATAACATTTTTTTAAATTGCAATTTTAATTTTAATGCAATGGCAACACAGTTAAGTGCTGTCTACTGGTTGGAGCTCTGAGGTACAGCATCTGCTCTGAGCATCTGCTCTGAGCGTGGTACAGCATCTGCTCTGAGCGTGGTTCAGTCCCCAGCATCTCCTGCAAGGTCTGGGCATGCTCCACATCTGGAAGCCTGGAGGGCCACTATCAGCCAGTGTTGACAATACTGAGCTAGATGGGCCAGTGTTCTACCTCGGGAGAAAGCAGGTTGTGTGTGCTTGTCTGTGGTTTAAACAAAAAAAATTCCTTCCAGTAGCACCTTAAAGACCAACTAAGTTAGTTCTTGGTATGAGCTTTCGTGTGCATGCACACTTCTTCAGATACCTGGTATCTGAAGGTGCTACTTTAAGGTGCTACTGGAAGGAATTTTTTTTGTTTTGACTATGGCAGACCAACATGGCTACCTATCTGTAACTGTCTGTGGTTTGTAGCTCAATTTTAATGCTTCTTTGCAGCAAAAAAAAAAAAAAAGGGTTCACTCATGTAGGGAAGGCTTAGTAAATTGCTCCCTTTGCATCAGTTCAATGAGCCAGAAAAGAAATCCCTGCTGGCATCTCCAGGAAGAGCTGGGAGAATTCTATAATCTCTCACTTTGTTCTGCACTATAGAACTACATCCAGTGCAATTTAGGAAAGGTAGCGGTAATGTGGGGGAGAACAAATAAATGTTCAGGGGAAGTGTGAACGTGTGGAAGTCAAGAACTGTAGTGAGTAAAGGGTGGGAAAGTGAAGCTGCTTATCACTATGAGCAGCACTGATTGCGCCTAATTTTTTTTAAAGACACCGCCAGCATCTCACCATCTTATGCTATGCTGAGCCATTCCCAAGCCCACCCACTGCTTGCCTTAGTGATTTCTGAACAGCTGTCACCTCAAGCCCAACTTTGCAACAGGCCTCAACCATATTAAAGGAGAAATTCAGACTCACTTTGTGCAAAGAGCTGGCAGATGGTTTTCTTGTTATCCTCAGAACCTTCCTTCTCCGCAAGCTGCTTGTTGGCTGTTTCCATACGCTCTGCAGAAGAGAAGATAAATACATTTTACAGAATCCGCACAGCTAATTGCAGTTAGCATACTGTACGTTTTTCTAACACCAAGCTTCCTCAATCAATCTGGTGCTCCGGCTGGAGCTGATACCAAGTTGCAGTGAAGTGGATAGCAATAAAAGATGACTGGATAAATTAACGGATGGTAAAGCTATCAATGGCTACTGGCCACAATGGAGGCTAGTTCTCATGGCTGAAGAAATAAGTGCAACAGCATTTCAAGAAGACTCTGTTAGGCAATCAGGGGTGGTGAGAGGGCAGTGGGAGAGAAGGAGAGGTGCAGGGTCACTTTACTGGAGCACCTGAGAAACCAGCTGTTATTAGCCCTTCCTCCCCCTTGAACTGTTTATATCTCAGCTGCTCATTAGAAGATCTCTTCTGGTATCTGAGTTTGCTTATTTTCTCCTCCTTCCCCACTCATTTGCCTTTTCTGCTGTGTCTTTTAGATGGTGTGCCTGAGGACAGTGACAGTCTTTCTTTCTTTCTTTCTTTCTTTCTTTCTTTCTTTCTTTCTTTCTTAAACTGATCTGAAAACACCCTCCAAGACCTCTTTCCCGGCTGAAGGGTGTAGTTAGAAAAAGCTATAAATAAATAAAAGTTTTAAGCATAGAATTTCTCAAAATAGGCTAGAGAGCTTTTAGGTATGGCAAACTGCCACAATGGCACAATTCAACATCTGTGTCGCTACAACAGAGTCAGAAGACAGAGAATGCAGCACTTGGGTAGAAATCTCCCTTGAGCTGTGAAGCCTATCAGACAACCTGGAGCTTGTCACACGCTCTCAGCAGAACAGAGTGCCTGTGTGGAGTAGGGGTTAGAGTGTCAGACTAGGACCTAGGAGACCAGAGTTCAAATCCCTGCTCAACCATGAAGCTCACTGGGTGACTTTGGGCTAGTCATTGCCTCTCAATCTAACCAACCTCACAGGGTTGTCGTGTGGATTAAATGAGCCAGGGAAGAACTATGTATAGCATCTTGAGCTCCTTGTGGGGGAAAGAAGGTGGGATATAAAATGAATGAATGGGTGAGTTCTCAGAGACCTCAGAGTTGCCATACAGCAAGTTTCGCAGGCAAGCAGGATACCAATGTTTTCCCAGTCCAAGTTACTACACAGAGCTGTTGTAAGGGGAGGCGTGCTAAGACTTGTAAGCCAATAAAAATTATTTACAAGGGAAATAAATAGTGTAGTATTAGAATCAAAAATCTTTCTATCATAGTACTAATCTTAATTACATACATTAGTCAGTCATCAGTTATCAGTGCTAACACGTAGAGTATTTTAAATGTCTTTTTAATGCCTGTGTCTGCACTCCTGGAACCATCTGTTTAGAGAAATGCTGGTAGCCTTAGTGGCCAAAGGTGATTTTTATTAGCCTGCACAGTAGCCATGGCTCTAACTGGAACACCTGTACCTGGAAGAAAACGACATTGGCATAATGTGTTCCTGGACTGCAACTCCTATCATCCTTGACCACTGGCTTTGCTGGCAGGGGTTGATGGGAGCTGGAGCCCAGCAACTCCAAGCCCAGGGAAGCCTGCTTTAAACTCATGTACAAACAGAAATTTACCTCTGAGGTCTCTATTGAAGTCATGCAGCCTTCGTATCTCTCCTTCCAGCTTGTTCCTCATGGTCTTCTCCAGAGTCTCCCGCTTTGTGGAAGACTTTTCCAGGTTATTGTAAGCTTCTGAAACTTGCTGAATTTCTGTTTCCAGCTGGAGCAAATAAGAAAAGAAAACTATGCATGCATTTTCTATCCATCATCTATCTCTCTATCTCTCTATCTATCATCTATCTATATCTATCTATCTATCTATCTATCTATCTATCTATCTATCTATCATCTATCTCTATCTATCTATCTATCTATCTATCTATCTATCTATCTATCTCTATCATCTATCTATCTATCTATCTATCATCTATCTATCTATCATCTATCTATCTATCTATCTATCTATCTATCTATCTATCATCTATCTATCTATCTATCTATCTATCTATCTATCTATCTATCTATCATCTATCTATCTATCTATCTATCTATCTATCTATCTATCTATCATCATGTGCCTACCTACCTATCCACTATATAACAGTATTTAGCATGAACATATATAGGCTTTGTGGTGGTAGTGGGGGAATGAATGACTAGACCTCATGCAAAAGAACGCAGATCACAACCATGTTGCAAACAGAACACCTTTCACTCAGTGAACCAAAGGCACACGATACTGTTCTGGTACTGAAGCAAGCAGGTCTGGTCATGAGAAAATTGGATGGGAGAAGGAGGGCCATAGCTCAATGATCAGAGCATCTGCTTTGCATGCAAAAGGTCCCAGGTTCATGCCCCAGCATCTCCAGGTAGGACTGGTAGAGACCCCGTGTCTGAAATCCTGGAGAGTTGCTGTCAGTCAGTGTGGACAATACCGAGTTAGGTTGACCAATGGATCAGACCAGTGGCCCATCTGGTTCAGCATCCTGTTCTCACAGTGGTCAACCAGATGCCTCAAAAGGAAGCCCACAAGCAAGAGCCCTCTCCCCTTCTGTGGTTTCCAGCAACTGGTATTCACAAGCATTACTGCCTCCAACTGTGGAGGGCAGAGCATGACTCCCTGGCTAGTAGCCATCAATTGCCCTCTCCTCCATCCATTTGTCTAAATCTCTGTTAAAGCCATCCAAGTTGGTGTCCATCACTGCCTCCTGTGGGAGCAAGTTCCATAGTTTAACTCTATGCTGTGTAGAAGTCTTTTCTTTTGTCTGCCCTGAAACTGCCAACATTCAGCTTCACTGGATGCCCACAAGCCATCTAAAAGGGTGTCCCATGGAAGATGGAGCAAGCTTGTTTTCTCCTACTCCAGAGCGTAGGACCTGAACCAATGGCTTCAAGATTCTGACTAAACATCAGGAAGAACTTTCTAGTGGTAGGAGCTGCTCAATAGTGAAACAGACTCCCTCAGAATGTAGCGGATTCTCCTTCCGTGGAGATTTTTAAGCAGAGGTTGGGATGGGCATCTGTCATGGAGGCTTTAGCTGAGATTCTGCATTGCAAGGGCTTGGACTAGATGACCCCAGGGTCCCTTCCAACTCTACAATTCTATGATTCTATGAAATGAGTCTCCTCCACCTTTCCAAAAAACGCAAAGTTTTGTGGGTCAACGAGAGATGTTTCAACACCCTCACAAAAGCCACAATTTCTAGGACATGTGCACAGGAAGCTGCCTTCTTGGTCAACATGGCTCAAGTGTTATGCACGTTGACCGGAAGATGTTCTCCAAGGATTCAGGCCAGACTTGCCCAGCCCTCTCTAGAGATGCTGCTGGGGACTGAAGCCAGGACTCTCTCTGTACAAAGCAGGTCTCAACCACTGTGCAAGGGTCTTCTGAAGCCATAAGCAAGACAGCAGCAGATGTACGCAAAAGCAAATGTGGTCCAACAGTATACATGCAGGCTAAACCAAGACATGATGAAGAGAATGCCATCACTCCCATATGAGGAAAGGTGGCAACGTTTGGGACTTCTCAGTTCAGAGCAAAGGCGAATAAGAGGCCAAACAATAGGAGTTCATAAAATTATGCATGGCCTGGAGAAAGTGGATAGAGAATTGTTTTCCTCCCTGTCTCATAAAACTAGAACTTGCTGATATCTGATGAAGCTGAATGTTGGAAGAATGTTGGACAGATAAAAGAAAGTACTTCTTTACTCAGCGCACAGTTAAACTTTGGAACTCCCTCCCACAGGAGGCAGTGAGGGCCAACAACTTGGATGGCTTAGAAAGAGGAGTGGGCAAATTAATGGAGGATAAAGCTATCAACGGCTACTAGCCATGATGGAGGCTGCACTTGGCCTCCGCGTCAGAGGCAACAATGCTGTTGATGGAAACTGCAGGACAGGAGAGGGCTCTTGTGCTCAGGCCCGGCCTGTGGATTCCATACAGGCATCTGGTTGGCCGCTGTGAGAACAGGATGCTGGACTTGGAAGGGCAGCGGTCTGAAGGGCGCTTCTTACACTCCTCAGAATGAAATACTAAATGGGGGTGGGATGGGGAGGTTCCACCAGTTCTTACCTTTTGGAGCCTGGCTACTTTCTCATAGCACCCTTCCAGCTCCTGGCGCAAAGCTCTGTTCTCATCAGAGAGGATCTCCACCATCTGCTGGGCCCTGGAGACAATGGCGAAAGGGTCGACAGGCATCTGCTGGTATGGGGAAGGGGTCGGCTGGGGCCTGCTGAGGGCCGAGTAGGAGTCCCCTTGCTGATGCTGATGATGTTGCTGCTGCATTTGCATCTGCATCTGCTGCTGCGGCTGGAAATGCTGCTGCGGCTGCCCAACCACAGGCTGGCACAGCCGGTAAAGCTCTCCCTGGTGGACATGGCTGGGCAGAAAGAGCTGCTGGGTCCGTTGCTGGGAGAAAGGGTCTCCTTGGACAGGGGTGTTTGGAGGCTGGGAAGGAGACACCCTGGAGGGAGGCAGCGACTGCAGGAGCGTCATGGAGCCCAAGGAGGTGAGTGAAGACGTTGGGCTGTGGTGGTGAGGAGGCCTCTGCTGCAGCTGGTGCTCCAGGTTCTGCCTGCAAAGACCAACAAACACCAGTGGCTCACTTGGGCTGATCTGGCAAAGAGACAAAGTCATATGAACAGAGATGGGTGTGTGACCAAGGCCTCTACAGCCTGGCCATATGATGCAGGGGGTGATGGGAGTTGTAGTCCAGCCCGCAGGGGTTGCTGGGAGTTGTAGTCTGACCTGCAGGGGCTGGTGGGCATTGTAGTCTGACCTAGAACCTGCACTGTACCACTTCAGATTGCAGGTGATGGTTTTGATCATGGAATGGTACCCGACCAAAAATGGTTCCTACGTATGAAGAGTTAGTAGGTCAGGTAAAAAGTCTTCAACCCAGAGAACTCATTTTTAATGTGTAAGACTTTGTCCTTTTTTCTTGACATGCAAGAACTGTCAGTCACATGGGCCCCCATGTGCAGTCTGAATTGGTACAGTCAGTTGGTACTGACTGACAACCTCAGTGAGAACTAGATGCTTGTTTGGCCCAGCTACTGTATATCAATCTTCCATCAAATACAAATTAGCCTGAAAGCATAACCATTTCAGAAGCAAATAAAAATTTTTGAGGCTGGCTTAAGAAAATCCCTTCTAGCATGCAAAAGGGAAAAAGAAGAGTGATCAAAGTGCCCCACTGCAAAAACCTTTGTTCTCATGTTAAGGTTTACTGTCTGAACCTCCCAAAAATTTCTTACC
Organism: Podarcis gaigeae; assembly: GCF_964106915.1. NCBI lineage: Eukaryota > Metazoa > Chordata > Lepidosauria > Squamata > Lacertidae > Podarcis > Podarcis gaigeae. Next base: position 21,598,421 of record NC_139691.1, on the reverse strand, counting down.
TGCTGCATTCTGCATTTATATTTATTTGTGAAAAATATTTTGCCTGCTGTTCTCCAGATGGAGAATAATACATTTAAAAAAAAAAAATGCAGTGAAAACATCAATGCAACTATATAAAGGAGACAGTGAGCATTCCCTCTCCCAAAAGATGTGGCAAACATTAAAAGCTTGTTTACAGTTTCCTTTGAAGAGACACAGCCCTGAATCTGCTGGATGCTGTTCCGTTAGGGTACCAACAAAGACATATGTGCTCCCTCAATTGTTACCCAGCAGCAATCATTCCATTAGGCTTCCTGAACTCTCCATACCAGCTGTCCATTACAAGAACCTTAACTTTAAGAATGTAATCCTAAGGACAAAGACTGCCTTACTACTCATTTTCGTTAGCAGTTCTGGAAGCCCTTTCAGCTAAAGAACAGGGTACAAATGCTATGAATGAATGAATAGGCCACTGGTTCTGTAATCTGTAGGCCGCCATCAAGGAAGCCCTCTCCACAATGACCACCAGTACACAAAGAAAATAATCGAAGCAAGTTCTTAAAGAATGGGAAGGTGTCATATGGAAGAAGACACACCTTCAGCAATCAATGCTCAGGTTAAAAGCAGAACCTCATCACCTTGAATTTCACCTGGTAACAAACTGGTTAGCAAGAGCAGTGCACACCAGCCCACATGTTAGATGCTCTCTGTCACCAACACCAGAAATCACCTGCTAACACACTATCTGCTTAACACAAGAACAGCCCTGCTGGATCAGGTCAGGGGTGCCAACTATAGGGGGCCCCAGGGGCCTGAGCACCCACAAAATTTTTGTTGTGGGTGCTCAGAACCCACATTGCTGGACTCCCGACACAACTTCCGGTGCCTCATGAAGCACCAGAATTCACGTCTGAGGCCTTGCGAGCCCTTGGAGATTTTAAACAGCATCGGAAACAGAGACCTTGCAAGACAGGATAGCTCAGTTGGTTAGAGCTGACAAGAGTGTGGTGCTACTAACAGCAAGGTTGCAGGTTTGATCCCTGCATGGGACAGCTGCATATTCCTGCATTGCAGGGGGTTGGACTAGATGACCCTCAGGGTCCCTTCCAACTCTATGATTCTAAGAGGGTTTCCATTTTATCTTAGAACAGTCTGTCCTACCGTGGCATTTGAAGCAATGTGTGCTGGTAAGCTTATTCTTTGAAAAAATCTTTTAAAAATCACATGCAAGAGGGTTTGAATCTCATAACAGAGATACTACGTCTAGAAGAGATGCTACTCAAAGACTGCCTGTCTGTCTAATAAATTTACTTATCTGGACAGACAGTTGTCCAGGTGGGGGCAGGGGGCTGGGTATGCTGGTCCACAGCAAATAGCAATCTGACATTCTGAGATCATGCATGTCCATTTACATACACCTATGCATGCCACTCCGAGATGCAGATTCTAAGGAGTTGGAGGAAAGGACTCAGTTTATTGGGAAATAAACATTACAAAAAGAGATATTTGAATTTCCCTTAAGAACAAGAAGAGGATTAACAATGGAGGTACCTTTAACAAGGATTATCCCTAACACCCCAAGATGCGAATAGAACACATGCAAATGGCCACTATATATGGCAGGACAGGACAGAAGGTAGATTGGGATCTACCAGCAGGTCTCCAAGCAACAAAAAGCTTTTGTCCCTTATGAAGAAACACTCTGGCAAGACCCAGGAATGGAATATTTCTTGGCGGATAAAAAGAATAACAACATTAATGACCAAGTTTGCTTCTCAGCTGAAAGGTTTCCGAAGATGAAACTTTCACGTTAATTGCAAATTGTATCTCATGTTTTTCTTTTCCATATCATATAGTATTTTAAATATGTGCATATCTTATCTTTTGCATCATACTGAATTTTAAACAAGGAAATGTTTTAATTAATCTTCAACGTTTCTATTCTTTGTATGCTCTGGGTATGTGACGGGATAATAAATCACAGAATCATGCAAAGTCAGAAGAGACCACAAGGTCATCCAGTCGTACCCTCTGCAATGCAAGAATCTAGCTAAAGAATCTCTAATAAGATGGCCATCCAACCTCTGCTTGAAAGCCTTCAAAGAAGAGGAGCCTACTATTTTCAAAGGTAAGTCCACCCCACTATCAAATAGCTCTGACTGTCAGAAAGTTCTTCCTGATATTTAGCTGGAATCTCCTTTCTTGTAACTTGAAGCCACTGGTTTGTGTCCTATCCCCTGTAGCAGTAGAAAACAAGCTGGCTCCATCTCCTATGTGACGGCCGTTCAGATAATTGAATATGGCTATCATGTCTTAGAACATCAGTCTTCTCTCCTCCAGGCTAAACAAACCCAACACCCTCAACCATTAATGACTGACCAATTGACAAAAATCCTGCTCAAACCATCTAAAGACTAAGCAGGAGTAGTGGATTCTGTGACCTAGTCGTCCTTCGTGGGCTAAGCAAATGCCTAGAGGCACCCTGGTCCTTAAATCTATGTTCTGCACCTGCACACACACAAAGCACACGCATCACATAAAAGCATATCAGGTAAAAGCCACTATATGGGACCTGGTTCCAGTTAGTGGACCACAGGGTTCTAGTCAGAAAAACATAAAGGATTCCACAAAACCATATAGTGCCTGGTCTGGTCTGTGGAAGCTACTCCTATGACTCCAAAAAAGGGAGGGAGAACGAGACACAGTTTATGGTATTCATTATTGATCTAATTATCTCAATTATAACTCACCTTTCCTGCAAGGAGTTCAAGGTGACATGCATAGTCTTTCTCCTCCCCATTTTATCCTCAGAGCAACCCTGCAAGGTAGGTCCAGCTGACAAGTAGTGACTGGCCCAAGATCACCCAGTAAGCTTCGTGGCCAACTGGTGATTTGAACTCTGGTCTCCAAGGTCCTAGTCCGACACTCCAGCTACCACATCACAACTGGCTCAATATCTCCTCCAAACAGTAAATGAGGAAGATGTGGGTGTGGTTTCAGAAAAGAGAAAAAGGTCTGTGTTTCCCCTTAAATTTGTCAGGAACCACATTAAGTGTTATATGCAAACTCAACCCTGCTGAATTCATAGCCGTGACAGATGGCCTGGGACTGCAGAAAGGAGGCGAAAGGACAGTCTTGCCCTGTCCATTGGCCGAAGGAACAACAACCACTAGACAGCTGTTTATTAGGCAAGATCGGCGAGAGAAGATCAGCTTGACCTGAACCAAATATAAATACATAATAGCTTAGCAGTTCATTGCAGTCTTGAACAGTTGAACCCTGTCCTACATATTTTGCAAGCTTTGTCTTCTTAGTCTGAAGTCAGATACTTATTATTATTATTATTATTATTAATGCTAAGGAGTTGCTTTGGGGGACAGTAACGTTAACATTTGCTGATATTTTGTGAGCACAGTATTATTTCAAAGTACCCTATGCAAAATGAATTACTGGTTCATTTTGGATTCTGTTCGCTTTTAGCTATGCTTTGTGTACATCTTATGGGCACTGAACTAATGTGACTTCAATCATACGCAGCTGAAGACTGACAGGTTGAAATTCTGCAAGATAAAGGTGGAGAGTTTTAAAGCTCTTTTTGCACTAGGTTTTCCTGGAGCAAAAATATCCTTTCAGCTCTCAGCCTTGTTTGGGGGGACAAGGCCCTCCTTGTCACATTGGTTCTGGGATGCACTCACGAGATCTCACAGGGCTGTCTTGAGATCCCAGGAGATCCCAGGAGATTCACAGGGACCTCTCAGCACAGTCACTCTGGAAAGTTGAGATGCTCGTATGGAGGAAGGTTGAGTATACAGTCATACCTTGGAAGTCGAACGGAATCTGTTCCGGAAGCCCTTTCGACTTCCAAAACCAAAGCTCAGCTTCCGATTAGCTACAGGAAGCTCCTGCAGCCAATCGGAAGCAGCGTCGGACATTCGGCTTCCAAAAATAGTTCGCAAACCGGAACAGTCACGTCTGGGTTTGCGGTGTTCGGGAGCCATAATGTTTGACAACTAAGCTGTTTGAAAACCAAGGTACAACTGTACACATTTTTGTGCACATATTGAACCCCTGGAACCAAACCACAGCATAAAATACGACTGTACTGTAGTTATAGGGTGGAAATACAGGGTGGCTTTTTAAAAAAAATATTCTGGTTGTAAATAACCTCTAGTACAGTAATAATTAACAATGAAAATGAACTGAATGGCAAAAAGTATGCAGCCTACAAGTGCTCTCAGCTGCTCTTAGCTCTTGGTTGGAGGGCAAGGAATTTATTTCTAAGTTTTAGGTGTTCTTAGTCCGCTGCTGCCCTGCTTCCATTGCATAATATTACCTGAATTAATTAATTGCCACCTGAGTCTCACTTCCACACCCCCATTGCTGCTGCTATTGCCTCCCTCCACAAATTACAAGTTAGGAACTATGTGTTTAAGTCTTCTTACTGTTCTTCTGTTACAACTGTCTTCACAATGGGGGTTATTCAGGTTAAAAAGAAGGGAGGAGGGAATCCTTGTACATATTATAGAGGTGAAATTTTAGCTGCTTCTGGCAAAAAAAGCATTCTAAAGTTCTCCTAAAAAGAGGGAAATGAAGTCATGTGAATATTTTAATTCAAATATGCAGAACGGGATTCACAGCCCAAAAGGAAGAAATGCATCACCAGAAGATACAGATTTTGCATTAAATCGGTGTGCTGATTTATAAGCATAGAGACAGATTTAGAATTGATTGCTATGATTTAAATAAAAATATGGTGAATCTGACCATGGGGAGTGGAGGAGACTGTGCTACCCCAATGCAGAAAAAAATGCCTCAAGACAAGAAATAACTCTAATACACTTTAACACCCAAAGGCTGTCTGTTGGTTGAAGTTCCCATAGAAAATGAGCCTCTAGGAAAGGACATTATTAACATTAATAGTAGTGGTAGTAGTATATTTTATTATCATAACCATGAGCAATCTGTCAGTTTCTAAACCACCATCTCAAAGTGATTTAAACAAGTTAAAAACAGCAAGTGCATTTAGAACAAGACTAAAACCCTAACAGAAAACTTTTTGATTACGGTATCTTTTGATTGTTTATAGAAAGTGCAGGCAGTTGGTGATTACAGGGATGCTATTCCGTAAGGATGCTATTTGCAAGTGAAGTGCAGGATATATTAATCACCCTGTCTTCCGGTGGTTAGAGCAGAAAAATACTGTATTGGGATGAGATGGGTAAAGATTACCGGTAAATAATACATGAGAGGTTCAGGTCTTTGAATCATCAAAGGAAGGGTGGGGAGCCTGTGGCCCTCCTGAAGTTGTTGCCTTCCAACCTCCATCAGCTCCAGCCAGCACTGACAGTCACAGGTTGGCCTGATTTAAGGGTCCTAAACAGGAACCAAAAAGCAGAGTATTTAGGAAAACGCAGAGATTGGTTTTCCTGCATGAAAGAAACCAAAGGCTTCCTGAACTGTTTTTGAAGGTTGGTTCCGTAAACTCAGCCCCAATGCCCCCTGCCCTATAAAAAGCATGATTCAGAATAGCGGTTTGCACATTCCACTAAGGAAGGTAACAAGACAATGAAAATTCAGACCAGCAATGATTAATCGCACATTTATTCAAAATGCAATTGAAACTATTCAGTTTAATTAATTTAACAAAACTGATGAACATGATCTGGTGATACCAGTTTTTCGAAGTCTGACAGTCACTGAAACCTCCAGCGCCTCCCTGCCTGTTAGCACTCCCTGGGGTGTGGGTATGTGCTATTGCCCACTTGGGGAACCACTGAACTAAAGTGTCCAATCAGTTCAAGGACTACTGTTAGCACAACAAGGCATCTCCCTCTCTATGTCTCATGTTCCCTGCCCTGCATCTTTATTTTATTTCTTTCTTTATTACATTTATAAACTCCCTTTACCTTCCAAGGAGCTCAGGGTGGTGTAGATGGTTCTCCTCCTCCTCATTTCATCCTCACAACAACCCTGTGAGGTAGGTTAGGCCAAGAGATGCTGACTGGCCCAAAGTCACCCAGTGAGCTTCATGGCTGAGTGGGGATTTGAACCCTGCTCTCTCAGGTCACAGTCCCACACCCTAACCATTACGCCACACTAGCTCCAGAGGACTGGAGGAACCCCAGAATAGATTCAGGAGGTGGGGGGGGGGGGGAGAGAAGAAGTGGGAAAGTTCCGCTGTGCAAGGAGAAATCTTTGCGCCAACAGAACTACTGAGTTAGCACTACCCTGACTTAGCACAAACCCAATTTATGTTTTTACGCACAAAAAGAACCTAAGACCAAAGTGCTCACCACTTTTGAAAGACACCATGCAAAATAGCGTTTTTTTTCCTCCTCAGGGCTGGACGCCACCTTCTTGGCAAGTAGACCTAGACTTCTACAAAGCTGCTCAACTACATACCAGGGGAGAGGATGTTTTTCATCTATGTGGGTTTGAATGCCTCAAGCTCTGATGACCCTGTGCATCGGGAAGGCTCACTGCCTGATCTCACACAGAGTTAGGCATCTGGTTTAGGCAATTATTCATAGGTCTGACTTTCAGAGCAGAGCGGAAGACATGACTTTAGCTGTTAGTTGGTGGTCTCCAATTCTGGCGAATTTAGCAATACAACTGGTCACTTTCCTTCAAGATGGCGTTCCTGTATAGTTGTGCCATGCCAATCCTTAAGAAAAGTGATCGCTCAGAGCCTTGGAGCTACAGACCTACCAGTCTTTTAGATGTAGTCTCTAAACTATATAAGATGTAGTCTCTAAACTATATAAGTTAACTAAATAAGTTACAAGAATGGGATAGGAAACAATCTGTGAAAAACAAGCAGGTTTCATGCAGGGCAGGAGTACTGTAGACCAGACTTATCAGCAAATTTGTGAACACACCAACAATCCAAACAAGTTCATTTTTATAGCCACTGTTCATGTTCATCAGCCTTTAATTTAACAGAGAGTGATTATAGCATAAACATTGATAAAATAATACTCTAGTTATTCAGTTACAACATCAAGAGAATCATTTGCCTTATCACGAGCATTTCTTATCAAGCAAGGAATGAAACAAGGCTGTCTTTTGATGTAATTTCTAGTAACTATTAACTATTTAAATCCAGGTACAGTGGTACCTCTAGATGAGAACGGGATCCGTTCCGGAGCCCCGTTCGCATTTAGAAGCAAACGTAACCCGTGTCCGCGCATCTGCGCGGGTCACGTTTCGGTGCTTCTGCGCATGACGTCATTTTGAGTGCCTGCGCATGCGGCGAAACTCACAAGTAACACACTCCGTTACTTCCGGGTTGCCGCGGAGTGCAACTCGAGCCTGCTCATCCCGAAGCACATTCAACCTGAGGTATGACTGTACGGCTTTCCCCTTCCTACTTTCCCCCTTCAATTGGAAATCGTAATTTGTCTGAAATGCTTTGGGCTGATGACCTGGTCTTGCTCTCCTTGAACAGAACATTAACCAAATTTGGGCAACTCTGTAAAAGAAGATCAGCTGACAGTAAACAATAGGAAAACTAAGGCCATTAGACATAGGAAGAAGGCACCTAGGTTCAGGTGGTCATTAGATGGGCATGCCCTTGAACAGATCCACATGATGAGAAACTCGTATGGGTGCAATTAAATTACTGCATGCCAGGTCCATACAAAAGGCGGCTAATTAATCGATACTGCTCTTGAGATCTTTGTGCCTAAATTCATAGCACAAATGTTACGTGGGGCATAAGCTTGGGGAATAGGAGCCAAATCTGAGCTGGAAATTCTGCAGAATAAGTTTATGAAGCAGACACGGGGAGCCTTGAGCTTGCTCCTTCATTGATTGCAGCTAGAATCTGTTTAGCGTACATCAGATATTGTCATAGACTAAACAGCCTGGAACGCTAAGCTTTGCTGGTTGGAGCATTTGAAACACTATTTTACTGTTATAATTTTTGTGTTCTTCCATGTAAGAGATCTATTAAATAGTACTCCTATTGCAACCCCCATAGGACCTTATGATGATGGGTAGGCAATAAATAAAATAAAATAATTAATGAATATAATAATTAAAAAGTTGTTGAGCTTTTTTCTTTTACGGAAAACCTCAGAATCCAAAATCCCCCCCCCCCCCAGGTAAATGGCAGCCCTAAATAAAAGATAGACAAAGGATTTGTAATCTCCCCATGCGGAAATATCTTAGTCCCCATGTTCTCAGGAACTGGATTTTGGATCATGATGTTGATCAAGACAAAGCATCTGTGGTTGATGCTTCCCCCCCCCCCCCATCTGGTACACCTAAAATCAAGATCAATCATTCAAGGCGCCGTTATTTCTATTCACAGCTCCTCGGAGCTTTTACAAAACCTAGGTTTCGGCAGATGCCCTCAGCATATTTAGACAGGAGACACCTTGGAATCTCAGTTGCAGAATGGATATGGATATTCAGTTGTAATCAGATCTAAAATATTATGCATATCTCCATGCATATCTGCTTTTCTTTTATTGATTTGATAATTGCAATGAAGTGCAGACATAACAAAGAATCAAAAATTTAAGCCATTAAGTGCCGCAGCATGGAAGGACAAAAGTACAAAGCTATAGTACAGGTCCAAAGAAATAATAAAGTATTAACTTATACAAATATTCCTTTTACAAATAATGAAGATTTATAAAAATAAAAGTATTATGCACCTATGGATAATAATATTATTCTCATTATGGAGAATAAAGATTATATATAGTCTTTAGGAATAAAATTTGCATAAGAAATAAAATTTGCTGTTCTGCCCTTTCCATTTGGAGCCCCAAAGAGAGATATTTATCCCCTATTCTTCAGCTGTATTCAGAATGTCTAGCTGATAAACACATTACACATTCGGTAGCTAAACTTGCACTGTCAAGAATTATCATGTATTATAAATCTTAACACAATGTTTCGTTACCCTTGCTGGATGGCACACATGGCTACTAATGGTTGTCCTGTGACTTTCTGCAACATGCATCTCCTTTAATTCATGCATTGCTTTAGAAACTATATAATTTTTGTACTGGAAATGCCTTTGGCTGTGTTCAATAAAGCTGACTGTCAACACAGCAGCAGCAGTAGCAGCAGCAGCTGGTGGCTCCCTTGCTCAATGGGAGGAAAAGGCACTCTGCATGTGCTCAGGTAAACTCTTTTAATATTCCCACTGGCTAGAATATTGGACACAATTTGCTGACTGGGACAAATAAATAAATTCTGGTCCAAGCTGGGCAGCAATCATATTTCTCATTTCATAAGAGTCACAGAATTGAAGAGTTGGAAGGCCCCCAAAGGATTATCCAGTCGAACCCCCTCTGCAATGCAAACTTTTCTGCAAAGACAAAATTTAGAATACATCAACCAACAATCAGAAAGAGGGGGGGTCGTTTCCTGCTGCTCTTCAATCTCTATTCAGAGGTATTATACAACTAATTTCAAATCATGCATGCAAACCAAAGCTTAAAACAGAGAAGCAGCGCAGAATTCATCCAGCAAAACCCCATCAATGGTCTACCTGCAATCTGAAAAATGCACAGAACTTTTGTTGATATTTGGGACAACTCACATGCTGTATCGTGAAGTGTAGAAGGTAACAGAGTCACTCCTGGATGGGAGAACACGTTTCTTCAGTGAAACAAAGCAGCCGGTAAGCCTAGGCTTACATTTCCAATCTTTGGAGGCACCAGATTTGGGGAAAAAACGCTCCATCATCAATGCCTGAGCCAAAAGCACAGCAAGAATCCTATAGACTCAAGAACACCAGACTCTTCCCTCAGCAAGTGTGGAACCAATGTGGAAGGAAAACGCCTATGCGTCCATACAAGAGAGAGACAGACAGACAGAGAGAGATATCTCGGTGCCTCTCCAAGAACACATACCAAGGGGGATGTACACGGTCAAGGCAACAACTGACATCAGGCATGCGCCTTCCCTGTACTCCTTTTGGCGAAGGCTAGAAGCATTTTTGTTAAGGCAAGCCTATCTAGATATGTGGAATGCTGAAATGCAATTTAGTTATATTTCAGCTCAATCGTCAATTTTAACTGTATTTTGAATTATTATTTTTGTAAGCAAACAAACAAACAAACAAACAAACAGATGCTTGCAACTTTGTCCCATGTCCATTGTTTTAATGCTTTGTTCTCCTGTAGAATGCTTAGAGATTCTATTTGCTGTCAAGAAGGCAAGAGCCAGTGTGGGGATGAGGACCTGGAAGAGACCAGGACTCAAATCTCACCTACCTACCCACTTGACCATGAATCTCATTAAATGAGGGGCAGAGCCATGCACACCACACCTTGAGCTCTTTAAGAGGAAAAGGTAGGATGGAAATGCAATGAATAAATGACTGAACTGATATTTGAAGACAGAAAAAATAGTTTGTTTATTTATATATCACATTTAGATCCCTTCTTTTTTCCTCCAAGGAGCAAAAGGTGGCACGCATGGTTTATCCCCCTCCTCATTTAACGCCCACTACAATCTTGTGAGATAGGTTAGGCTACAGGAGGCAGTGACCGTGGCCAAGTGGGGATTTGAACTCTAGCCTCCCAGGTCCTAGTCCAAAACTTTAACCACTACACCACACTGGCTCTTAAAGGTTTGAAGGTTGGGCCAGATGGAGCTCTCTTCCAGGTCCTGGAATCCCACCGAACTGGCAAATGGATCTTACTTGAACACTAGCAATGGCAGAGCAGCAGGCCAAATTGCAGTGGCGGGACAAAGGGAGGCTATGTGGCAACAGAGGGGAGTTGCTAGAGGCTCTGGAGCAATAGCTGTGAGCTGCAGCTGCCCCAGAGAATCTGCCTCACACTGTCTAATGAGAGGGTTGGGCTTGCTGAAAACACCACCAGGTTCTAATTCAGACTATATTCAATGAAACCCTTGCTCAACCATGCAGTACACCACAAGAGCAGCCACAGAGAGCTGACAGCATCCTGCTGCAGAGTGTGGTTTCTGTTCATGGAGAGCAAAAGGGAAAGGCATGGAAGAGGGTACCCTGGAACATTTCCCAGAATCCTCTGCAATGGGCAAGCATTCTGTAGTGAATAAATTGATGTGGCACTTGTGCCCTGGGGGAAGTAAGTTTGAAAGCCACAGACGTCCACAGCAGGAGCCATAGCTAACTGAGGAGTACAGCGTCTGCTCTGCATGAAGGTGCCAATTCAATTCTCAATGGGATCCCTAGGTATCTTATGCCCAACACCCAGGAGAACCGCTGCCACTCAGTGTAGACCATACTGAGATAGACAGAGCAACATCTCTGACTATCACAGCTTTCTACAGTCTATTATTTTAGTTATCTGCTTAACTTACAAATATAACTGCTCTTTGTTATCAAATTCCAGGATGGTTTACAAAGAAAAAACCCACTGAAACAGTAGTAAGCAAAAATCACAAATACTGTACAACATTCCCATAGTAACCTCCCTGCAACAATGCCAAACAGAAAACATGTCACTCAAGAGGCTGGTAAAAAGATGAGCAAGTGTTTGTTTATATATATCAGTCTCTAACAAACTCTAAAACATACTCCAGCAGGGAGCCGGAGTAACAAATGTGCTACACCAGCAAAATATCTTTCTCTGGTTGCCACAAGATCTACACTGGGAGTCAATAGGAGCAACCAAGAAGGAATGATGCACAGATCTAAGTGAATAGGAAGCTTGACTGAGCTGACTGCTGCTAGCCTGAGCGATGACCCAGTAACTGCTATGTAAAACCACCAGCGGGAGAATTACCACTCTAGTAACCTCTATCCTGGAAGGGTCAGGCCTCTCACATCCCTTTCTGCCTACAGCACTTTTCAGTGACAGGTGCAGCTATCAGGAAGTCCTCTTGTTCCTCCAGCTGTTTTTAAGGAAAGCCAGTTTCACATTAGGACGGCTACTGGCCACCATGATGGCCATGTTTTGCCTCCAGTGTCAGAGACAGAAATGCTTCTGAATACTAGTTCCTGGAAACCACAGTAAGGAAAAGGGCTCTTGAGCATCTGGTTGGCCACTGTGAGAACAGAATGCTGGACTAGATGGGCCATTGGCCTGCATCCTGCAGGCTCCTTATTTTCTCTTGATTCCCATTAGCGAAGTACAAAACTGAGACATCACCTGAAAATACCACAAGTTCCCAAGGATGGTTTGTGCAGACAGGTAAGGAAAAAGCTGAGAAGAAATTCTCAAAAGCGCCAGCAAAATACAGTAAGCCCACAACTTATGTGCATTTAACTTGTGTGCAATCAGCAGTTATGTGTGTTGCAAGAAAAATTAAAAGGGGGTTGACAGGGTTCCAGGAAAAATGACTTTGGCAATCTGGCATGCCACTGAACCCAATGTGTCTTGACTATAAGCGATTTTAGCTTTGGGCGTTGTCCTTGGAACATAAGCCCTGTGTATGTTGCAGGCTTACTGTAGCTCATTCTGGGACCTTGGGCTGATTTGCTCCCTTTCTTTGGTTTCGTGCATGAAAGGCAGGCTGCTTACCTGAAAGATCCATATTCAGGAGGATGCTGGTACCTCATCAGTGGCCCGTCAGCTCGGCCTTGCTGACCCAGGCGGTGGTCGCTGTAGAAATGCCCAGGGTCCATCTGCTTACAGCTCATTGGAGGGGTGGGCATGTTTTTGTAGGGGTACTCGGGAGGAGGCCCCCTGTGCTCCATCCCTTTCATATTTGGCTGGGGCGGGGCTGTCACAGAGTTCTTGTAGAAGTCGTTGGTCTGCTGGGAAGAGAGCGGGGAGAGCGGGGCGCTTGTGACGGGCGCGTGGGCCTTCACACCACTGGTGGCCAGAGACAGCTGCATCAGCCTCTCGCTCAGGGAGCGGACGTGCCCTTGCTTTAAGTCCTTGAGTCCTTCGTCCTGGTGGACCTTCCCAGGGCTCACACGCTGGACTGTCGGGCGCCCCTCAGTCCTCATCTTCTGGTTGGAGACCCCCGTCACATAAAATGCCGCCCCAACGCTGGCGTGCTGTTGGCCCCTGAAGTACTGGGACTGGACTTTCGCTTCCTCATAGGTTGGGAGGTCTTCGCTGTTCTGGAGCCTTGGGGAGAGCTGCTTCTCCATGACACTGTTGTCCATTTGTATTTCCTGGCCCTGGGGCTCCTGGCGGGCAACATGGGCTCCGGCCTGGTGGTCCTGAGGGCTCAGCCCTTCGCTTGGAGTCCCTGGGCTCCCGTTGCTGGCGAAAGTGGGTGCGTTGCCTGTAGCTTGGTGGTGCAAAGCGAGGAGGTTGCGGCTGTCGCTTGGGTTCCCATATCGCAGCTGCTCCTGCAGCAGGCGCTGTAAAACTGTCGTGGCCGTTTGCTCGTCTGAATTCCTCATCTCAACTGCGAGGCCTCGGGGGTGGAATGCGAAAGGGGGCGCGCAGGCTGCCCGTGACCTGGAAAGGAGGGAAAGAAAAGAGGGGATTGTTGGCCTACACATTGAGTGAGAAAGGTGGAAGTTCGGAGGGAGAAGGCAGAAAACCCCATACCTTTCCTTATTCAGCGAGTGGGGCTTAACAAAAAGATTGCCATTAGCACCTTGGGACCAGTTTGTCTATGAGACTGCCTTACCCTGACTGCTTCAATCTGTGGCATTAGCACTATTACGGGCGCTGCCTGTTCCACATTTGCAAGAAATCAATCTTTTAGTGTTGCTGGATCTATAGTCTGGAACTCCCTGCTTATTGACATCAGGCAAGGCACCTTCAATGCACTCTTTCCAGTGCCTGCTAAAAACATTTTTGTTTAGACCTACCTGCGCAGACATGTAGAATGCTGACACACGTTTTAATCTGTTTTTCATTTATTGCTGCTTTAATCTTTTATATGTTTATAACAGGTGGTTTTTTTTTACTGTTTTTAGTGATAATTTTATTGCTTTGTTCCCTTTGTAAACCACGTTGAAGGGTTGTTGTGGGTTTTTTTTTAAAATAATCAAGCCATGTCTAAATTTTGTGAAATAATAAATAAATTCAGACGAAGGGATTTATCTGAGAAGGTGGTCTGAAATAAGAGCCACAAGAAGCGTCAAGAGACTAGCCATAGGTTTGATTGCTAAAATACAGACAGCGTCTATACTGTCAAGTTCACACCATCATGTTGAACCATGGTTGAAACCTCATTTTCAGACATGGCTAAAAAATTCCCACTTTGCTCTCTCTCCCCTCCCTCCCCCCGCCCACTGCCACAACTCCTGCTATGTTGCCAGGAAAAGGGGCAGAGTTCATGGCTGTGCGGTTTCTTTTGGAAAAAGCAAACTTCCAAGCAGTAAGCTCCTTATTTGCTCCTTGTTTGGAGAAAAACAAACCAAAAGCCCAAGTTTGGACATCGCAACAAGCTAGTCCACTGGTTCCCTAACAGTTTTGGCCCATCAGCCCCTTGGTTCCAATAAGCTGGTGCCCATTCCCCACCAACCTTACCTTATAAAGAATGTTATTTAGAATAGTGGTTTTCATGATCCACTAAGGAATATAATAAGATAATAAAATTTGGAACAGTATCAGTTACTTGCACATTTATTCAAAATCCAACAAAAACTGTTCCGTTTAATTGATCCAACCAGACCAGGGGTAGGCAACCTAAGGCCTGGGGGCCAGATGCGGCCCAATTGCCTTCTCAATCCGGCCCATGGATGCTCTAGGAATCAGCGTGTTTTTACATGAGTAGAATGTGTCCTTTTATTTATAATGCTTCTCTGGGTTATTTGTGGGGCCTGCCTGGTGTTTTTACATGAGTAGAATGTGTGCTTTTATTTAAAATGCTTCTCTGGGTTATTTGTGGGGCATATGAATTCATTCATTCATTTATTTTTTCAAAATATAGTCCGGCCCACCACAAGGTCTGAGGGACGGTGGAACGGCCCACAACTGAAAAAGGTTGCTGACCCCTGAACCAAACTGATGAACTTGATCCAGTGACAGCAGCTTTTCAAAGTCTGAGCTTCATTTACACCCTCAGCGCCTCCTGCTGTCCCCTTGCCTCTTAGAACCCCCTTACATAATCCCACCTCTACCAGGTAGTGCTACTGGCCCTTTGGGAACCACTGAACTAGACTCTGACTTGTTTCCTGGCGGCGGCAGCAGTAGAGAAGGAGCACAGAAATGATTGTTAAATGTAAACAAGGTGGAGAGCTTAACACTTTGTTTTGCACTGGGTAACCCATGAGGAACCAGAGTGAAAACGGATTCTAAGCTCTCCGCCTTGCTTGCTGGGCAAGACTTAATTTGTACACAGGCTCTGGGAGAACAGGGAATTCTCTCTTTCTAACCCTCATTCACTAGTTGTGGGGCAGTTCCAAAGGCTTGCCTATATGCAATTTCTGGGATCGTATGCTAGAAACAATTAGAAATGTCATCAATCAATACCAAAAAAATGTTATATGGTTGTATGAAACAATACAAATAAACCAATCTAATTTAACAGCTTAAAACTAAGCAGGAGAGGGAATAATGCCTAACACAGTAAAAATATTTTTTTTTAAGTAATATACCAATCATCCACACTCTCCAGAGGATGCAATTATTTCTAAGAGTTTGTATCCAAGATTAAATCTTCAAAGATCCAGAGGTCATGGCCACTAAAAAGTCCCCAGTTTCTAGCTGTTTTCTGCAACTCAGGAGCACCCCCTTGCAACCAAGTTGAGATTTCCTGCTACGAGATTTGGGACTCTCCTCTGGTTGGGTAGAAGAGCTGAAGACAGCCTTTCAGCTCACTCTCCAGAAAGCCTTTTGATGTGTGCTGAAGAGGAAAACTTTCAATTGTTGTACGATTTGCATAAGCAAGCAAACAAACTGCTTGCAGCAGTAAAATGGACTACTTCTCTCTTGGGCCAGGAGCAGGAGGTGAGATCTGGCTGATTTTCACCTCTTAAATCACTAACTTTGCAGGTAGCAACTGATGGTATCTTCTGGGGAATTTCAGATAGTCTCTCAGTGTGAGACCCATTGAGGTTTGCAAGTTTTACTTGTGGACCTCTTGCTGTGCTGGCTGGTTATTTAAGGGGTTTCTAATTGGTTCTGGTTTTGCTTCTCAAAACGGCTCTAGCTGCAAAGCAGTGCCTCTCTTCTCTTGCTTTGGCTTTCATTTCTTCTAATAATAATATTTTTGCTGGCTTCCCTGCAGAATAACGGTTTTCCCCCTTTATTTGGGTTCTGCTGCATCTCTTTTTTCCCCCCTAGGAATGCAGGGCTGGGGAGAGCAGACTGAAAATTATGTCAAAAAAGGAAGATTTCCTTTGGGTTTCCTTTCCTGATCCAATAGTCACCTTTGACTGGACTTAACTGTCCAGGAGTCATTTACCTTTACCCTTTCTGTGTACCTACCCATTCTGAAGTTTTATTTTGTGTATCTGATGGTGTGTTTGGTATGGAGCAGGGAGTGAAAGTAGGGTAAATATTCTTATATCTTGAAATAGATAAGAGAACCATTCTGGCTTAATTCATCGTTCCGGTCCTATCCATCTGTGATAGTGAGTTAAATTGACTGGGTGCATGTTGTCTGCTTTTTGAATCTAGGTTTGCAGCATGAGACATAGCATCTTTCTAGTCCTTTCTGGAGATCACAGAATCATAGAGTTGGAAGGGACCCTGAGGATCATCCATAGCTGTCAACGTATCCCCTTTTTAAAGGGAAATTCCCTTATTCCAAATAGGATTTCCCTTAAAAAAGGGGGAAAGTTGACAGCTATGGGATCATCTAGTCCAGCAAAGTTTGCTGATGACACTAAGTTGTACAGGGTTGTTGTTGTTGTTGAACTAAAAGAGGCTATGAGGCGACCAAAAGGATCTCTCCAAACGGGATGAATGAGAATTAAAATCACAAAGCTGGTTCAATGTTAACAAGTGTAAAGTGATGCCTGCTGATTCTAACATTACATATGTTACTGAGGTCTGAGCTGGTGGTGACTGACCAAGAATGACATCTTATGGTCATAGTGGATGGATCAATTAAGATGTTGATCCAGTTGTGGCAGCGGTAAAAAAAAAAAGCAGGGGGATTAAAGTTTAGGGATCATTTTGAAAAGGATTGAAAACGGAACTGGCAATATCATAACCGCTTTCTACAAGTCTATGGAGCAACTGCTCTAGAAATACTGTTTATAATTCTGGTCACCACATCTCTTAAAGGATATCATAATGCTGGAAAAATTTAGAAAAGAGCATAAAACCTCAATCCTGTTGTCGTTACTCTTGAATATCACATTTCCAGAAGGCATGGATTGAAATATTCATCTTCTCTCCCCTCCCCTCCCAAGGCATACAAAGGAGAAATTTATAAGATGGTAGCTGAATGGGAATGAGATGCAAAAAATACGGCCAGTGATAATTACAGCTTAATTGTATGTTCAATAAACGGTGAGATCAAACAAGGGAGAAGTGGGGGGTTTTGGGTTGCGGAGAACGATACAGCTCCTTGCCAAGGGTGCAAACAACCCTCGACATGCCTCTGTCACTGAGTTCAACTGCGACTTAGCTGTCCAAAACCATGTGTAGGTTTATCACATTATCCAGCTTCTCCAGCAAAGTATCCTTGGATCTTTCATATATACAGCGATAATTGAGAGACCTCATGGATTGACCTCCATAGAAATTTTATCAAACAGGACCGTGCCACCATCATCACAAGAAAGCCAAAACACTGCTGGGATATTTTAGGAAAGATTTCAAAACAATATTGTGAAAAATGAATAGGCTGAATGTGTGACTCTGCTCCTGAAAATATTTTAAGAACCAAGTCCTGGATCTGTTGCTAGGGGGAGTATTAGAAAACAAATTGCAGTCCATTTAGCAAATAAATTAGTATTACACACTACTGTAATGATAATAGTGCTACCTTCTTATAATCGGTTTATGGATTTAGCACAAGTAATACATAAAATGGGACGCAGGTGGCGCTGTGGGTTAAAGCCTCAGCGCCTAGGACTTAGCGATCGAAAGGTCGGCGGTTCGAATCCCTGCGGCGGGGTGCGCTCCCGCTGCTCGGTCCCAGCGCCTGCCAACCTAGCAGTTCGAAAGCACCTCTGGGTACAAGTAGATAAATAGGGACCGCTTACCAGCGGGAAGGTAAACGGCGTTTCCGTGTGCAGCTCTGGCTCGTCAGAGCAGCGATGTCACGCTGGCCACGTGACCCGGAAGTGTCTCCGGACAGCGCTGGCCCCTGGCCTCTTGAGTGAGATGGGCGCACAACCCCAGAGTCTGTCAAGACTGGCCCGTACGGGCAGGGGTACCTTTACCTTTACCTTTTAATACATAAAATATCATTGTCATATCAAGTAGTGTTTCTTACTGTAGCAGGAACCCCCCCACCCCAATCATTCTGTTTGTATAAACTACACACTCACACACTACATATGCCACATTTCTGTTATAAATTCATAGAAAATCAACCATACATCGGATTTGCACTGTTCCATTTTTATTTTTACTCCATATGACAAGAACTAACAAAGGGGGGTGGCTTAGTCCTGGTCAGCCATAATCCCTTCACTGTCTCAGCACATCCACAGGAGCTCTGCCCATACCAACCCTGATGATCCCAGACAGAAGACAATCAAGATCACAAAGAACTTGCATATGGGAGTGGATTCAGTATGGACTGAAACAAAGGACAATGATCAGATCTTCCCTCAGGGGGCAGGAAACTGCCAACTCCCCTCTGTCACCTGGAAAGTACTCATGGGGAGGGGGAAAGGGGGAACCAGCCAGGTGACAAGACACTCAGGTTACCACCAACTCCTCCCTCAGCCCCTCCTTTCTGTAATGTATGCCTCCCTCAGCCCCTCCTTTCTGTAATGTATGCCTCCCTCAACCCCTCCTTTCTGTAATGTATGCCTCCCTCAACCCCTCCTTTCTGTAATGTATGCATGATGTTTCTGGGGGTGGGCTAGACCTAGAGGAGGGGAATTTCAAAAGTTTTTATAAGACCTTGCACACTATTCTTCTGGGTCTTTCCTCTCTCCTGCAAGTGAGGGGAATACCCTGTTGCAACAGTTCAATAAAGACCAAGCCTACAGGCTGCTGTTTTGCTCCAAGTTATCCTGGTTGGTGTCTTTGTTTTGTCCAAGGGAGCCCTCGGATTTTTCCTGTAACATTACTAATCTAGAACAATATGTTACACCCACACCAGTATTTATAAATATTAATTATTCAAATGACTTGTGGTCGGCACCTAAGGCTGAATCCCATTTATGTTTGTCCAATTAACAATTGCTATGAAAAATGTGTCACTGCAATAAAGCCTTGCGATACATAAAAAAGAATGCCAAGACACTGCATTTTAAAAGCTCACTCTGAAACCCGGTAAGGGAGGGCAGTGAAGAGCTCCTGGCTCACCCCTGCTCCTTCTGCCTGTGGTCAAACCTATCTTACCGCGGTTGGCAAACGTAAGATACAAGCATTTTCCCACAGAGATTTATACAGCCACATGAAAGCTGCCCACAGTTATCTTCTTGCTTGGAAAAGATTGTGGAGGCCTTTAATGTACCTTAGAAAACAAACTTAAATTGGCGACTCCAGCCTTGGCTCTTGCAGCATGAAGTGGGAGTTCTGGTATGAAAGATGACGATAGTCCCTCTTTTCTTCCTTAGTCAAGAGTGGCAGCGTATTTTTGGGTCCCTTGAAATTTGGGTTAGTTTGGCAATTCCTTGACACTTAGAAAATTCTGAAAAACAAGAAATGGTGGAAACTGATTAAATAAGGCAGTATTAGAAAACAGCTACTAACTTAACTCTTGAGGCATGGTGAGATAGGCTATGCAACACAGCCCTTATAGAGAAATGAATGAAGCATCTTAGCGTGCTCAGGAACACAAAGGCCAACGGTGATTTTGAAACTGTATGGCCCCTGGCCCATGTATATTCAGTGTGCTGGAAAGGGCAGTGCTGCCCCCCACCCACAGCTTCCTCTGGGCAAATCTGTTAAGACAGAGAGTAGAACTGTAGAGTTGCAAGGGACCCTGAGGATCATCTAGTCCAACCCCCTGCAATGCAGGTATATGTAGCTGTCCCATAGGGGATCAAATATGAAACCTTGGCATTATCATCACTCTAGACAACGGAGACATTTAACTGATGTGATCCACTCTAAACTATTTAAAAATTTAATGTTTGGCTGCATTTCTTACATGGTATACGCATGGAATGTTTATTGGGGGTTAGGGATAACATGTTTATGTTTGTTACGTGTCCTTTTAGAAACTGAAAAATAAAGTTAAGAATTGTTGGGCTTTTTTTAAGGAAACATTCCTACTTTCATCTGCGGCATTTGATAACACTGCATCCAGTTTTGACATGCTTGATTAAAATGATGCTTTAAAAAGATATTACTTTAAGCAAAAGGAAGTGCAGTAAACAGCACCTATTTCTAGGTAAAGAAGCACATTTTCTTCTCAAGTTCCGACCCTAAGCGAAATAAAACTGAGCAGATCAGAATCAGTTAAGATTACAATCTAAGTAAATTGAATCCTGCCAATGTCAGTGCTGACACAAATACAAACGCTTCAGGTTGTGTTTTTTCAGGTTGCGGACCGCCGAAACCTGGAAGTACTGGAATGGGTTACTTCCAGGTTTCGGTGGTCGCGCATGCGCAAAAGAGCTAAACCGCGCTTTGTGCATGCGCAGAAGTGCCAAATCGCAACCCGCGCATGCGCAGACACGGGTTGCGAACACTGCGGGTTGCGAACGTGCATCCCGCACGGATCACGTTTGCAACCTGAGTGTCCACTTTAAGGCACAAGAGCCTTTCCGGACCCCCCCCCCCCAGTGGCCCATAGCACCCCAGACGATAAAAGAGCTGACTTCAGCGCTAGAGAGGAACGTTATCTGTAGGGCAAGGGGGCTGGTCTCCCCATGATAACTACATTAGCCTCTCTCCATTGCACTTAAATTATTAGCAGTCCAGCAGAAAGAACAGAGTCTCACCAGTGACTCGGGTCCTGCTAGAGAGGATCCCACAAGGCATCTTGTTGGCCATGTGAGAAGAGGATGCAGGACTAGATGGGCCACCGGGTATTCAGCAGGGGCTCTTCTTACATAATTACGGAAGCCACTAGAGAGTGCTCTTATCCTCAGATCCTGATTGTGGACTTCTCATTGGGGCATTTGGTTGGCCACTGTGAGAAAAGGTCTCTGGGCTAGATGGGCTATTGGTCTGATCCCACAGGCTCTCCCTCTGTTCTTATCTATTTGTCACTTGCAACCAAAAATGAAAGCTATGGGAACAGGCAGCTGAGCCATGTGCGACAGAGGTTGTTTTGGCTGGCAGGAGTGTGTATACGTGGGTATGCAAGCATGTGATAACAGCAGCTGTTTCTGCAACGTGAAAGGATTTTGGAGCATGTTGTTTGTATGCATTTGGTCTTTGGAGGAAGAGCTGGTATTCGGGGGGGTGAGTAGAGGAGATGTGCTTTAATTCACCAACACCCTACTCTTCTGCCAAAATTGATCAAGGATTTATTACAAAACTCTCTCTGTGTATGGGGTGGGGTGGGTGGGTGTAATTTGGTTCCATAACCCATTTGAGTTGGACACCCCTTCTCTACATTCTAGCAAATTGTGAGGAACAAAATCAGTAACTAAAGGACATAGGTTGAATGACAATATGCCATTGTTTTATTTCTTATTCAAATATTGAGGGAGACAGTCACTCAGCACCACCAGTATATGCAAATGCCTGGCTCATTTAAGACTTTACAGAAACTGTTCTGAATAATGATGGAACTCTGAACCATAGATATGTTATAAAGCAAGATGAGTTGGCAGAGGAACTGAGGGAGGGTGCCAAATAGCATCTTGGAATGTTTTTTAAAAGCAGATATAAAAAGTAGATATTGCAATAACAATTATTATTTCACCCAAGTTCAATTCTTTATTTGTGATTAAACACACAGAGAATCTCTATTGAGCCACTGATTGTATGGATTCTGTGGCTAAACCCAAGAAGATAATGAAATTTAAATTGGTTAAATAAGAAGCAACATGACAGAAGTTTATGAAATTATGCATGCCATGAGAAATTCGGTAACGAGACAAATTCATGGAGGAGAGGGCTGTCGGTGGCTACTAGCCATGATGGCTATGCTCTGCCTCCACAGCTGGAGGCAGTAAAACTTCTGAATACCAATTGCTGGAAACCACAGGAGGGAGAGCTCTTGCACTCAAATCTTGCTTGTGGGCTTCCCATTGGGGCATTTGGTTGGCCACTGTGAGAGAAGGATGCTGTAGATGGGACACTGCCTTGAACCCGAAGCTTCTTCTTATTTTCCTAAAACAAATCTCCTCCTGCTAGATTCAGAAGGATGTACCAGTGTTTGGCGCTCTGCTGCCCCCCCCAGATGTTTTGGACTGCAATTACCATCAGCCGCAGCCAGCACAACTGCCGGGAAAAGGCTTCCTAAAGACATCTGCCAACAAACATTCCAGCAAAGGTAAATCCAAGTCTTAGAACAACAGAAAAGCAGAACCTTTCTAGCATGTTTTACAAGGAGCTTACTAAAACCATTCTTACTTCAGCTGTCCATTAAAAAAAAAAAATGCCCAAAGCCACTCACAACACAAACATAGTTAAAATAACAAGCAGTGAAGGGAAATACAAGGGAAACGGGGGGCGGGGGACAGATTCAGACTGAAATACAAAGACTAAAACCTTAACAGAGCAGCTGGTCAAATATCTGCTGTAAAAGAAAAGTCCTCCTCTTGTAACAGAGGACCACAAGAAAGGAGGGCCAGGCAGGACCCACTAGGAGAGTGGTGGCGAACCTATGACACGCATGCCAGAGAGGGCACTCAGAGCCCTCTCAGTGGGCATGCGTGCAGTTGCCCCAGCAGGGCCGAACCAGCCTTCCCTCACTCAGCACCGGGGCCGCCAGAGCTGGAGGAGGGGGTGGTTGCTGTTGTGGCAGCGGCAGCGGAGGGACCCAGCGCTGGTGGGCGGCAGGTGCCTGCTTGCTTGCTGCCCGGCCTGCCTTCACTCACTAGGAAAATTAAGTGTGGCACTCAAAATGGAAGTTATACTCAGAACAGAGCATGTTCGGCTTCCAAAAAACATTCCAAAACCAGAGCACTCATTTCTGGGTTTGAAGTGCTCAGGTTCCAAGTAGTTTGAGAACTAAGCTGTTCAAAAACTGAGGTACCACTGTATTTATTTTTCCCAATTTGAACTGTATTTATTTTTCCCAATTTGAACTGTGTTTATTTTTCCCAATTTGAACTGTATTTATTTCCCCCCCCCCCCAGTGGTGATTTTCTTGAGTCAATATGAGAGTATCCGTAAACATTTTTTTAGAAAAATAGAACTGAGTTATACCAGAAAATTATATATCAATGGAAAGAAAATTTAATGAAGAATGTAATGCAATAACTTTTATGAAGGATTATTTATTAAAACAGCAGTCATAAAGAAGAAACATGAAACACACAGATAAAAAAAGAGATATACAGGTTAAATTGCTGTGTTGGCACTTTGCGATAAATAAGTGGGTTCGGAGTTGCAGTTTCTGCACTCGGTCTCTAAAAGATTTGCCATCACTGCACTAGGAAGACAGTTCCACGGACTTGGAATGGCCACAGAGAGAGACCACATCCCAAACAGACACACTGCTCAGATGCTGGTGGGATGCAAAGGGCAGCCTTTCCAGAAAATCTTAAGGACAAGTTCATCAGGGGAAAGAGAGTTCTTGAAGCACCCTGGTCCCAAGTCATTAATGATTCAAAAGGTCATAGCCCGCATTTCAGATTTTGGCCTGAAAACAGACTGGGAATCAGTGTAGCTGTGGCAGGAAGCGAGTCACAAGCTTTCCAAAACTGGCTGTAATCAGCATTCTTGACTCCTTGAAGTTTCCAAAGGTAGCCCTACTTAAAGTACAGTATGACCTCACACAGAGGCTCAGTTCCTAGGGTTCTGTGTATACATGAAAATCACATATACCCAAACCCTTGGAGCTGCCCCGACGACTGTGGGAGGGAGAGAGATAGCTCTCCGTATTCCCAGAGCTAGCACACTGAGCAGGACTTGCCCAGCAAGTAGTGCAAAGAGCTTAAAACCTCTTTTCACACAGGGTGAGCCCAAGCAGACCTGGTGCAAAAACGGCTTTTAAGCTGTCCACTTTGTGCAATTTCATCCAGCACGCATGTGACTGAAACTGTGTAGGTTGGATGCGTGTTAAATGCGCAGAAGGTGCAATTGGTTGATGTGAACAAAGGCATGCGTGTTACCATGCCCATGACTGCATCCATTGTTACATTCCCAGGCTGAGCACCAACTATGGTCAGAACAGGCTGTTCACCTCAGCAAGGAGACTGTTTTGAAGTGGGGAAGGCAGTTCCCCAACGGATTCTATGCAGTCACCTTCAAAGACACACACACACAGGCCAGATGGGGTACCTGACTAGAGGAATACAGCCGTGACAAAATAATCTGACTCCACCTTTCCAACCTTCCTCCCCCTAGCCTGCTGAGGTACCACAAATCCTAAAGTGAAGGCTCCTAAGTCTTACTGTTAATTGCTTCTGCCAAGCTGTAAGCAGCCCAACTCATTTTTTTTTATTAGAAAGAAAGAGGGGCTTTATTTGTATTAGACAACGTGAAAGTCTGTTCCTGCCTCTTCGCTGCCATATTCTCTCAGTGTCAACTGGATAATCCCATTTACTTGTTTCACATGCTGTTGTTTTAAACAGACACACATTTCTCTGTTCTCCAGAGTACACTTTGGTCGCCAAAAACATTCCACAGATCCTAGTTTTCAATCTTAAAAATCTATTTAAGGGGTGGCGGTAGAGGAGATTACTTCATAGGGTGGGATCAATGAATATTTACGAATAAGCCACAATGCCCAGGAATTCCTCTCTCATGCTGACTGGGATGATTAAGATGACAAAGACTGGCTCCTGATTGTGTGACCAAGTTCAAAATCAATTACCTCCAAAGTCATCACCATTTTCTGCAGGCCTAAATTCCAGCAATATTCAATCGATCGACAGCAACAGCACAATTTTACCTGCTTGCATCAGTCCAAGGTACGCCTTAGTGTAATGACCCACATGCTTAAACGTCATGCCCTCACACAAGCTTGTAGTCCCCAACCTGATCTTATCTCTCCTCCATTTTATTCACCATCCTATTCTTTCATTCTTATCTACTTATTTTTGCTCACCTGTTCATTTCACCGATACAGTGTTTTCCTTTATTTCTCCTTCCTATATTTATCGTCACCTCATTTCCTCCATTTTGCATGGTTATTTCCTGGCTGGGGCCCTCAAGAAGCAGGCCACAGCACTTTCACCTCACATCAGACACCCTGCAGGCATCTCACCCTGCTTAGACCTGCAGTGCTGCCTCATCACCAGGGAGAGAGTGTCTGATGGTCACATCAACCAGAGCTAGGGAATGGAAACCAGAAGACATGATCCATTGCCATGGGACTGGAAGGGTATCAAGGACATTTGAGGAATGGGTTCATGTTTTTGAAGCAAAGGTGTTGTTAATGGAGCGCAGTGCCTCGGGGGTACTCTCTGGAGAGGGCTACAAACTCATCCTGCAACCGCTTCAATTATCCTAATTCCATGCAGTGCACACTTCAAATGTCAAAAGGGCCACTTGAAAAATATGGAATGAAATAAGCAAGATGTAAGTGATCACATGGGGGATGAAGTACTTGCAAATTATGCCACATACTACTTCCAGAGAGTGCTGCAAGCTACCGTATTTTTCGCTCCATAAGACACACTTGACCATAAGACGCACCTAGTTTTTAAAGGAAGCGCTGAGCAGAGCCTGTATGCATCCCAGGCTCTGCTCAGCACTCCCCCTCACAAGCCGCGTGGAGTGGAGTTGCAGGCTTTCCCCTGAGGAGGGAGAAGGGCAGTCTGTCACTGACCGGCTGCCCTTCTCACTCCTCGGGGAAAAGCCCCCAAGAGCTCCACGCAGCTCTTTAAAGGGAGCGCAGCTCTTGGGGGCTTTTCCGGGAGGTGGGGGAAGGGACTGAGGGGCTAAGCCAGATGCTAGAACAGCAAGAGGGAGTGCTGCGCAGAGATCCCTCTTGCTGTTCTGGCTTCTGGGATAGCTACGCAGCCTGCATTCGCTCCATAAGACGCACACATATTTCCCCTTACTTTTTAGGAGGAAAAAAGTGTGTCTTATAAAGCGAAAAATACGGTATTTGTCAGATTGTCTGCTGCAACTGAAACAGTAACAGGCACATACAAGTGCTTCTCCTCTGCTTGCAAAACTAAGAAAAGTGGGCCACAAGATTTGGTGTAACCTGCAATAACCTGCCCTGGAAAGAGCCCAACCAAGAAATTAATAGGGAAATATTCCTAATTGGAAAGAACAAGTTCACCTCCCTTTGTGGGCAGGGCACCAGGGCAGGCCTGCCCCTATGAGTAATCCAATGTTAGCCATAATAAATAAAACTAGAGGGCTCAAAGGCCTGGGTTAGTAGACTATTATTTCACAGTGGAAGGTTCATACTATTCTCAGAAGGCTCTCATTATGTTTGAAAAATGCAAGCACAACACAAGCATCCACCTGAGTTGCAAGAGGAAGGAAACTGTTGACAGTCTTATGAGAAGTGTCTGAGAATCAGAAGCATTTCTCTGCCCTCAACCCAGCAGTAAACCTCTGAGTGTACACCACACTCAAAGCTATTCCTGAAAGAACCCCCCTTTAGTAAAATGGGGAAGAGTTGTGAAAGTGAATCCATTAGAAAAGGACAAATGCTCAGTGTCCTGTTCAGCCTGAGGCATCACTGTCATCAGGCTGTGCAGTACATAATGAAAACTTCAAAAGGTGGCTTCTGCCCAGAACTAAAAATTCCCATAAGCAAACAACAGAGATCAAAAGCAGAGGGGACAGAAATCCTAAAGGACCCAACTCAGAGCCTGTGGAACTCTTAGGGGTTTCTTCAAGTAACTAAGACCCTTGAGATGGAGCAGAAAAAATAGGAGCATGTTGACAGGAGAGTGAAATGACCAGGAGGAAGGCATGGAATGGAAAGCTAAGAAGAATGTTTACAAAACAACGACTTTTCAGCTTTCTGTATAACTAGAGTTAAAAGTCAATTATACTGAAGTGTACACAATTGGTCCCAATTAAGTAAATACAGTGACAAAGAAATGGGCCGCATTGACAATTATGCTGCTTTAGCTACCCCTATCCGAGTTGCCTACCAACTGTGTCTCAGGTGATCACACAGGTGTGGCACCAAGCAGGTGCATGGACAAGGGCCAGTATTACACATCCTCATTCCAGAGAGTGAGAGTCACCCTCACCACCACCTCCTGTTAATTAGAAACAAGAAGTGGGACTGCGGGAGACATACACATATTCTTAGCATGAGCTCAGCTTCCCAGCTCCTAAGGCAACGGAGTCGTACAGGCGAAAGGCATAATGGAAATTGCTCCTATGACCCGGTGATGCAAGGCAAAAGCTCATTTTCAGCAACCACTTGCCATTTTAAGAAAGGAGTTTAAGCTGTAACCACAGCCCACGTGATCTGAGCATTTCCCAATCAATTAAAGTTCAAAACTGGAGCACCAGAACACATTCAGACCGAAATAATAATATTATAATAATAATTTGCTGGGCCAAATTCTCCAAAGTGAACCAAACACAGTATGATCACGTTACATGGGGAGTTCAATTCCAAGACTTCTGCATATACACGAAATTCATGTATACCCAAACTCTTTGAGCCACCCCTGTGGCTAGCATGTGATGGGAAGAGAGAGATTCCCCAGCACTCCTAGACCCTGTATGCTAAGTGGGCCTTGCCCAACAAGCAAAGCAGAGAGCTTAAAAGCTTAAAAGCTCTTTCCAAGCCAGAAACCCCAAGTGGACTTGAGATAGCTCAGTCTCTAGAGCATGAGACCATTCATCTCTGGGCCATGGGTTCGAACCCCATGTTAGGCAAAAGATTCCTAGTGGTCCCAAAAGCTTTTCAGGCAACCACCCACTCAGTTCCATAAACTCGCCTCCAGTGTCCTCTGCCCTATTATTCATAATAGCAGTTCTCACTAAGCAACCCACTAAGGAATAAAATTCAAAACCGAGACAATGAATTGCACCTTAATTCAAAATGCAATTAAAACTATTTCGTTAAATTAATTCAACAAAACGGATGAACTTCTGGTAGTCATTTACACCTCCAGGGACCCCCCTGCCACACCCTTGCCTCTTAGTGCCCCCGCCTTCGTAATCCCACTGCCTCCCCAGTGCATAGATGTCAACTTTCAGATCTGAAAATAAGGGATCAGCAGCCTCACCTGTCCCGGGGTCAGTCTACGGGATATCTAACAATCTGGGATAGCAGCGGGAAACGGTGCTGGAATAAGGGAAATTCCCGCAAAAAAAGGGAAGGTTGACAGCACTGCCCACTTGAGAAACCTATATAATATTTACACACCCATTGTGAAAGTGCTAGGCAGGCCAAAAAGCCTACCCAGTACAGTTCTACTCCTATTGCAAGAGCCAGTGACCCAACACAAGCAGGAATTTAGGAGTTATAGTTCAGCTCCATTCCCTTTGCTTTGCTCCTTAGCGATCCGTGTTCTTGCTCTTTCCTCTCTGTTGTTAGAAGCCCCATCCCACAAATATCCCAAGAATGCTTCAACGTCATCTTCATTTATTTGAGTGGTTTTTGCCATTCCTCTGCTTATTTAGCCCAGGCCTCTCTTTCTGCTCTGGGGTCCCAGTTAATGAAAACCACATGAGATCACAATGTGAGTTTGCCTAGTGCTCAAATCAATGTCATCTGCATTAATGGGGGGGGGGGGAGGAGCATTTTATAGCACATCATTTTTAACAAGGATCAAAAATGTCAAGCTGCAGTGCGCACAGAGAGATCAGATAAGCGCACAAATTCACCCACCTATCCATGCCCCCTCTCCCCTGTCCCGGCTACTGTAATATACTTTTGCAGAAATGCCAGCTGAGATTATAATTGTGCTTAGCACCGAAAGCCCTTTTATTACGGCCGAAGTGCTTCGCAGTATATTATCTCACTAATCCTGATAACTGCTCTGTAAGGGAGACCAATATTATAATTATTGTAGATGACCTGCTGATAGGGTGGCCCTTTGTACATTGCCAAAAAGGGGAAAAGAGAAGAGGGTGCAGATTTACATAAAATTTGCATGTGCTAATTACAAAAAACCCCACAATTTTTGTAATAATAGCTATGATCTGAACAGCAACACACCTTAGCGCTGCTGTGAACAGGTGACCTGTGTTGCTTACTCAGCCTGATGCCCAGCTGCAAACTAGGGATCAGGCCTCCCTGATCTCTCCTTTTGGGGATCTTTAAACTGGATTCGCAGTGGATAGCCTTTCAGACACACACAAACTGTTTGTAGAGAACTGACCTCTGTAAAGTAAGACACACGGCTGCTCTATCGGGTGAGTCAGAGACAGGGCAGGAGCCTAGCCTTAACTAAGGCCCCCAATGAGTGGACGGCAAAGGCAAGGTTTGAACAGGGGACACAAGTTCTCAGCCACTATTAGCACAGGGTGGCATTTAGGTTGGCCCTAATGTGGTGAATGGATTCTTTGATGGCTCTGCTGGATTTGGTCACAGAACTCTCAATTTTCAAATTTATATTTGTGACCTACTTTTTACTCAGCACTTACACCACCGTGAAGTTGTTGAACTGAAGAGCAGGATACACACCCTGTCTCAAGTAATCAATTACTTGTTGCAGTGTTTCCCCTTTAGCAGTGTGCGTATCCCTTGCCCAGGGTATGTGAAAGGGTTTCAAAGGGCACACAGAACTTTTTAATTTTACTTTATCATAGTATAACTCATTATTATATACTAATGAATTGGTGCCACATATTCTAATTGGTCCGGTCTAGATAAAACAGTACAGTGGTACCTTGGTTCTCAAATTTAGTCTGTTCCAAAACCAAGGTGCGCTTTCCCTTGAAAGTAATGCAAAACGGATTAATCCGTTCCAGACTTTTAAAAACAACCCCTAAAACAGCAATTTAACATGAATTTTATTATCTAACGAGACCATTGATCCATAAAATGAAAGCAATAATCAATGTACTGTACAGGGTGGATTTGATTTAAATCAAATCGATGTAAATCACGATTTAAATCACTAGTCAGTAAGGCTTGATTTAAATCATTTTTTTTACAGAAAGACTCGTTCTTTCTGGTATAATCTTAATATTTACAACCATATGAAGGTTTCATTTTTGGAATAATAATTTTTCAGAGTAGTTTTTACAGTTATATCAAAAATTACTGATTTGATATACTATTAGAAATACACAGACAGATAATCATGAAATTATGGTGAGGTTTAATAAGTTAACTGTTTATATTTGGACAATATTTTTGCTGTACTTTTTTTGGAAAGAGAAAAATAATCATTTCCTTACTAACCATTTAAACAATTTATTTAACTGGTTATAGTCATTGTTTGGATGAGGGCTTTTATCCATTTCCACAGTCACACAATCAATCAATCAATCAATCAATCAGTCAGTCAGTCAGTCAGTCAGTAGCTGAACTGGGATCCACACAGTCCCAAAAACAAATTAACTGAAAAAGCCTCAAAACAAAAAAATGCAAAATAAATAGCAAAAACAAAAGCACCAAATACAACCTCCAAATATCACCACAGAACACTGCAATTGGGAATGGAAGGCTTGAATTACAATGGGAGGGGGCACAAATTAGCAGCGCAACAGGAAATCACGGAAACGGAAGGCTTGAATTACAATGGGGGGGATCAAAAATAGCAGCGCAACAGGGAGACTCAAAATGGAGCATGTTCAGCTTCCGAAAAAAGTTCGAAAACCGGAACACCTACTTCCGGTTTTTCAGCGTTTGGGTTCCAAGTTGTTCGTGAACTAAGCTGTTCGAAACCGATGTACCACTGTATTATTAAAACTACCCCCAAATTACCTTCACCTAAGAAGAGGCATGGCAGTAAGACTAAACTCTCAAAAGGGACTGACTGAGTCAGGACACTGCAAATGCTGTCTCGCTTCCTCCATCTGCACAATGGGAGCTGGGAGTTCCTCCTCCTGCTCCATCCCCACCTACCTCTCTCCGATAGGGCTGGGCGATATCTGGTTTTCAACATTGTGATATATCACCAGCTAAACATTGTGATACACTGATATATCACTATGTCTGAAATAAGGATGGAGCTATGTAGAGGCATTGACTGGCTTCACGGTTTTCCCAGCATCATGATTGCCAAGTCAAAAATTATGAAACTGATGTCACGATATGGACTTCATACCAGTTTTGGACGATATATTGCCCGGCCCTACTCTCTTGCCATGCCCACCCCAGCACTATCAAATACTGGGAGTTGACCTGCTTGCCCTGGGATGTTTCACCAGTTGACACCTCCCAGTCTCCTGAGTCTAGGAGGAGTACTAATATGGTCTGGGTGTGCACTCCTGTTCTTATCAGGATCAAGTAGTTATGCATATAGAGAGAGCCAATGTGGTGTAGCGATTCAGAGTGTTGGACTAAGACCTGGGAGATTGGGATCCCAGTCCTCTCTCAATCTTAATCTAGAGCTCATGGACCTCCAATGGAACTGAATATTGGAAGATTCAGAAAAAATAAGAGGAAGTTCTTCATGCAGTGCATAGTTAAACAAGGGAACTCACTCCCACCGGAGGCAGTGATGGCCACCAACTTGGGATGGCTTTAAAAGAGGATTAGATAAATACATGGAGGAGAGGACTACTGACGGCTACCAGCTGGGATGGCTCTGCTCTGCCTCCACAGTTGGGGACAGCAATGCTTCTGAATGCCAGTTGCTGGACACAACAGGAGAGGAGACAGTGCTCTTGTGCTCAGGTCCTGTTTGCAGGTATCCCATGGGTATCTGGTTGGGCACTGCGGGGACAGGATGGTAGACTAGATGGGCAACTGGCCTGATCCAGCAGGGTTCTTGTTATGTTCCTACGTTCAAATCAGTAGTAATTAAAATGTTGTACGGTACTTGAAATATACAGGTCATCCCAGCATGCGGATCAGACAGGCCAAGAAGCAATTAGTTCTACCTTTTGAGTCACCATATTATATCTGGCTCCAGTTGGCAGACTTTAATGTTACAGTAGACACAAACACACCCTTCAAGCCTCACTGCAGGCCAGAGATGGGGAACATGCACCGCTTCAGATGTAGTTCAACAACATAATGGTAGTTGCAGTTAACTACCATTATCCCATAGCACTGCCCAGGAGAAAGGGGGTTGAAGCCCAACCACAATTGGAGGGCCAGAGATTTCCCATGCGTACTGCTCAGGGCAATTTTCCCTTCGTGAATTGTTCTTGGAGGGTAAACTACATTTTTTAAAGGGTCAAACTCTCTATTCCCCATCACTTGAATCTAACAAGTCCTTAAGCTAGGATTAGATTGGACTGATGGCACCAGTTCTGGAGATCTGATTAGTCACATGCTAGCATAACCATGGAACAGGAGGAACTAATTTCTGTCTTAATCAGAGATCTTTGCAACTACGAAACCTAGCACTCTAGCTCAGTGGTTTCCAAAGTAGGTAGCACTGCCCCCTGGGGAGGATAACCTAGGGGGCTCTAAGAGGCAAGGGGGCTAAAGGGGGGCCATTAGAAGCATAAATGAATATCAGACTTTGAAAAGCTGGTATCGTTGGATCAAGTTCATCAGTTTTCTTGAATTAATTAAACTAAACAGTTTCAACAGGATTGTGAATTAAAGTGCAATTAGTGGTTATTGTTTTGAATTTCATTTATTATCTTCCTTAATGGGTTGTGCAAGGGGAATAATGCTTTTTATGTGTTGCGTAGTGGGTTCTGGGGATGTGTTTATGGAACCAACAGGGTGGGGGTGCAAAGAAGTTGGGGAATCACTGGACTAGTTCTTCACTTGTTTGTCCTGAGAGAAGGGAGAAAAAATAATGGGTCAAACTCAGAGCACAACCTGCCTTGTAACTCACAGGAACATGCAGTGTTTAAGTCTTTTATGGGTTGCACTGAACTGCAAAGGTGGAATAAGATCTGTTCATTCCAATGCAGTTTCATTTTAGTCTTGTAAGCAAGAGTGAGATGTTAAGATCAGTTCTCAAATACCTTGGATGCAACAGCCACTTTGAGGGTTGCTGTTGCTGTTTACAATCAAGTGGCATGTAAATTTTATGAAATAAAACAAATTTAGTATGTATTACGCCCAGACCAATCCCTTTGCAGGGCCTACCATGCTGCTACGTAACAATATAAGGGTCATAACTTGGTATTCAGACACCACACCAAGTGGTCACACACTTGGTATTCAGACACCACACCAAGTCAAACCATAAGTTTGGCATGAGTATATGGACTCAGGGAGAGAAGATTGCAGTCACTTCATTCCTTTCTGGTTGTTCTGCCACTATGCCTCAATGAGCTAAGCCATGGTTTGCCATAGCATGTTGTCTTACTTTGAACTTATGATATAGTTCTCCAAAACAAACCATGAGCTACAAACAATAGGATAAGCTTTGGTTGCACCAGGCGGGTGGCGCTGTGGTCTAAACCACTGAGCCTAGGGCTTGCCAATCAGAAGGTCGGCAGTTCGAATCCCCACCACGGGGTGAGCTCCCGTTGTTCGGTCCCTGCTCCTGCCCACCTAGAAGTTCAAAAAGCACGTCAAGTGCAAGTAGATAAATAGGTACCGCTCCGGCAGGAAGGTAAAGGGTGTTTCCGTGCACTGCTCTGGTTCACCAGAAGTGGCTTAGTCATGTTGGCCACATGACCCGGAAGCTGTACGCCGGCTCCCTCGGCCTAAAGAGCAAGATGAGCGCGCAACCCCAGAGTCGTCCACAACTGGACCTAACGGTCAGGGGTACCTTTACCTTTACCTAAGGAAGATAAACCAAAAGCCCAGATTTAAGTGGCACACTAAGCGGAACCATAGCTTAACTCCTTCCAACTTTAAATTCTATGATTCAACACAGCAGCAAAAAGATCAGGGAGGCCACAGCCTCTTCTATGGGAGCCTGCACATGAAATAAGTCATGGGTTGGCTTATCACGATATACAAACCAGATCATTCTGTTATCCGTACCGTACTAAAAATTAACCTATGTGGAGTGATATGGGAGGGAAGTATCAGTGCTGCTGTTAACGTCAGTGGAATACAATAGATCAGAAAAAATCAAAGTGAGGCTGAAGAGACATTGGGGGCAGGGAGCAGAACTCGCCCCAACCAAAGATTTTAACACAGTTAACAATGCCTAAGTAGAGCTAATTTTGCACCATTTAAAGAAATGTTTACACAAATCTGCATGTGTAAAAATATTTCTGCCTACATACTTTGCTTTTGATCATACAAGCAGGTTGTAGCAATGATCTTTTGGATAAGGTATTTCCTCCTCTGGGAGAGAAAGGGGACAATGGTTCTCTCAATGATACTTCCACTCTCTATTTTTTAATATCTGCATTAAAAATTATGAGTTATATCGAACCAAGTTCTACTCAGAATAATCCCACCGGAAATAATGCACTTAAGTTAGTCCTGCCTGTTATTTTTAATGGGTCTACTTTGAGTATAACTGATCATCATCATCATCATCATAATCATATATTTATACCCTGCTCATCTGGCTGGGCTTCCCCAGCCACTCTGGACAGCTCCCAACATAATATTAAAAACATAATAATAATAATAATAATAATAATAATAATAATAATAATTTTATTTATACCCCGCCCTCCCCAGTCAGAGCCGGGCTCAGGACGGCTAACACCAGTAGAATTACAATAAAAACATAATGGGGGGGCAATTTAAAATACAGGTTAAAATGCAATTTAAAATGCAGCCTCATTTTAAAAGTAGCCCATGGATCAAAACCATAAAGGCAGGGAAAACATAAGGGTCAGACTGAGTCCAAACCAAAGGCCAGGCGAAACAGCTCTGTCTTGCAGGCCCTGTGGAAAGATATCAAGTCCCGCAGGGCCCTAGTCTCTTGTGACAGAGCGTTCCACCAAGTCAGGGCGAGTACTGAAAAGGCCCTGGTCCCAGTTGATACCAATCTAACCACCTTGCGATTTGGGACCTTCAAAGTGTTGTCATTTGTGGACCTTAAGGTCCTCCGCGGGACATACCAAGAGAGGCGGTCCTGGAGGTACGTGGGTCCTAGGTTGCGTAGAGCTTTAAAGGTCAAAACCAGCACCTTAAACCTGACCCTGTACTCCACCAGAAGCCAGTGCAGTTGGTAAAGCACTGGGTGAATATGATCCCGCGGCAAGGACCCCTTAAGGAGCCTTGCCGCGGCATTCTGCACCCGCTGGAGTTTCTGGGTCAGCTTCAAGGGCAGCCCCGCGTAGAGCGCGTTACAACGAGCACGCCTGGAGGTGACCGTCACATGGATCACTGTGGCCAGATCAGGGAGAGAAAGTAAGGGGCCAACTGCTTAATATGGCGGAGATGGGAAAATGCCACCTTTGCTGTGGCTGCAACCTGTGCCTCCATGGAAAAGGAGGCGTCGAAGGTTACACCCAAGCTCTTGACAGAAGGCGCTGGCACTAATTGAGCCCCCGCAAGAGATGGGAGTTGGCCCCCCAACCCTATGTCATCCTGACCCAGCCAGAGGACCTCTGTCTTTGAAGGATTTAAC
The DNA here is from genome assembly GCF_964106915.1 of Podarcis gaigeae. Classification (NCBI taxonomy): domain Eukaryota; kingdom Metazoa; phylum Chordata; class Lepidosauria; order Squamata; family Lacertidae; genus Podarcis; species Podarcis gaigeae. Next base: position 21,562,873 of record NC_139691.1, on the reverse strand, counting down.
TTCAACCAGCTCCCATGCAGCCATCCAGCCACAGCTTCCAAGCATCTGGTCAGTGTGTCCAGGGCCAAGTCAGGGCAGCCATCCATCAACAGATAAAGCTGGGTGTCATGATGACAACCCAGCCCAAAGTATTAAAAACATTAAAAACTTCTGTAAACAGAGCTGCCTTCAGATACAACCCAGTCTCTTTACCCATTTTGTTTCTTCTTTGCTGCCCAGTTGATTGGGGAAACCTTCCATAGTTTAAAACTGATTAATTTGGGCCACTGATCCCCAGCGCTTCCTACCCTATAAAAAGCATTATTCAGAATAGCTGTTTACAGCAGCCACTAAGAAAGATAGCAACACAATGAAATCCCAAACAGTAACAACTAATTACACATTGATTCAAAATCCAGTTAAAACTATTGAGTTTAACTAATTCAATAAAACTGATGAACTTGAGCAAGTGATGCCATCTTTTCAAAGTCTGATAGTCATTTACACCTCCAGTGCCTCCCTGCTGCCCCCTAAGTAATCCCACCACCTCCTGGGGGTAGTACCACTCACTTTGGAAACCAGTGACTTAAGTTGTAAAATGCTTCACCCTTAGTGCTGGTAGAAGTTAGGCGGTACCATCACTGTTTCACCATCAATGGGAAGAGGCAAGTGGCCACATAGACTTGACCTGGGAGAGTTTACTGGCTCTGCAAAGTGTCAACAGTCTGGATTCTGCAACCGCAATGATTTGCACGCAAACCACATGTAACAAATGAGGATGCTCATGCCTCCATCCCGCCCATCCAGCCAGACCCTTCCAATCCCATCTTGTCCAAGAATCCCAGAAGCACAGCACTGGAAGGAGCCAGCTTGTGTCACACCCCACCGTGGGAAACTGAGAAGCTAAATGGAGGGGTGGAGCACCCGTTCCACGGCATTCCTCCTCTGCCCTGTGACACAGCCTGGGAGCAATAAGAGATGGAACCACAGGACGTACAGGCAGACATGCTTTGCCTGAGCATGGTGTATGCAGGCACCATGTGTGCTATATACACAGCCAAGTAATGTATTGGTGCTATTTCAGGTAAACATTGAGTTGTGGCTGATCACTTCTGTTAGCAAAAGAAATAAAACATCTAATTGCAAGTGAATGTGGTTTAATGCTCTTAGGCTTGGTGCACTCTTTAGATCAATGTTTCTGGAGAAAAGCCTGAAGTGTTTGGTTATTTGTTAATTGGTTCAGTTGTACTTTAATTTCATCTGTACTTGAAAACAGTTGACAAAAACGAACTGGAAAAACTGAAGACGAAATAATACATAATTGCAAGGAATGTGGTTGCTCTGCTCCAGTATTGACCAGACACACAGTACTACCAAAATATATGCTTGGGTCTATTTCCACCCACTTAAAGAATGCCCATTAAAAAAGGTACTGAAAAGTCATACTGCTCACTTATGTTTGCTTGACAGCAAAGCACAGAAAGCAGTTTCTGAAGAAGTGTAAGAGGCAAGAACAACTGGGCCCTCTGCTTAAGCATAGATGGAACTGATTTGGAACAAAGGAAGCCAGGAATTAATGATAAACAATTCAAATTAAAAATCAGTCCTCAAGTTCTACTATCCAGTTGCCCCTTTAACTAATGTTACTTTCCATCCCAATATTATTGCAAGAAAGGATGCTGTTATGGTTCAGTTTACATATTGGCCAGTGTGGTGTAGTGGTTAGTGTCTTGGATCATGGCCTGGTAAAGACCAGGGTTCAAATCTCCACTTGCCCATGAAGTTCATTGGGGTTGACCCCCTGGGGGCCGGTCTCAGTCTAATCTAGGGTTGTTGTGGGAATTAAATGAGGAAGGGATGAATTATGTGTGCCACCTTTGGCTCCTTGGATAAGTAAGTGGGGGATGCAATAAAATAAATAATACAAAAAAGTTAAGAGTGGCAAAATAAAGTATTAGTTGTCATTGTTGTCATTTGGCAGCAAAGACTGACAAGCCCACTTGGAGAATAACTTGATAAATCTAACTGGGCTAAAACTTTAAAAATCCATCAGGTTCCACACCAGGTAGCTCCTGCATATCTTCCCCCATGTTAAATAAAATTACGAATTGCCAGAGAAGCCACTTTCGTCTTAAGGGTGTTGCTGTCGCAGGGAAACAAAAGTGCATAACTTTTCATTCCTGGCACACACACAGGCCCGTGAGAGAGAAGGAATACTGGAAGGAACTTCGATTTCCCAGTTGCAAAACCCCTTCACCAGCCTTTTGCCTTCAACATGCAGGAATTATATACTTTTGTTTTCAAAAAGTTGGGTTAATATATAATATATATATATTGCCCAAGAAACCAAACCTGTGCGCGTCCCAGCATCACAGGAGGCGGAGGTCCAAAGGGGCGGAAACGGTGCCGCTGGAGAAAAGCAAGGGTGGGGTGGTAGGGGCGTCCGTCCCGACGACTCAGTTTGTCGCGTGCGAAAAGGCTGGAAAAGGGGCGCTTCCTCAGCACAGTCTCAGCGGGAGCTGCTGCCGCTGCCCGGGGGACAGGCAGAAGCGTGCAGGCGGCCCATCCCCGCGTTCCCGGGGCGGCAAGAAAGATTCGCTTGCCTTCTGCTGGTGCCAAACTCCAGAGCGCCGCTCTCCCCTTGCGCGCAGGCGTTCAGCGCTCCGCCCGCTAACGAGGAAACATGGCCGGGGGGGGGGAGGGAGGGAGCAGTGGGAGCGGAGTGCCTCCGGGAAGCAGAGAGACTCAGCCCCTCGCTTGCCTAGGGGAGCCTCAACCAAGGAGGGAGAGCGCGCTCAGCGCCGCCGCAGCCTTGCCAAGCGCCCCATCTCCATCGCCTTTGCGCGCTCCGGACGCGCCCTCCTCCCGAAGACTTTAAAGCAACAGCAGCCGCTTTGGAAACCAAAGGCTTGGAAGGAGAGGCAGGCAGGAAGGTCTGCCCAAAGCCACACGCCGCCTGCTCACTGGCCCGAGCCGGCCCAGCTGCAGATTTCCGTTGGCTGCCCGGCCTGCCAGTCGCGCTCATTGACAAAGAGGGAGAGGGAGGGAGGCGAGACACGGTTCTTTTGTCATCTCTGGCTTCTGCAGCAGAAAGAGTTGCAAAAGAGCCCGGTCTCAGGCAGCAGCGCCCCTCCGGAGTAGGCTTTGCAAAAGGCTCCTGATTTTGCTGCAGGATCTTGTCCCGCGTTAACGCAGAGTTAAGTTCCACAAGGACACAGACGATCTCACACAGAAGACCCAAAGCCATCTTCCTCGCACGGATTCACACACATTAAGTTCAGCAATTCTTACAAACAACCCTGCCGGGTAGGCAAGCATTACCTGCATCGTACTGACAGGCCCCTTGTGGCCAAGTGCAGTCGCGGCCACACAGTGAAGTCCTGGCAAAGGTTGGAGTTGCAATTAGGACTTTGCAGCACAGTACTTCACTGTCATGTCCTGTCAAGTTCCCATGAGATGCCCATTTCAATCCCAAGGAAACAAAGGACACATTCCCACCATACATTTAAAGCACTAGGAAGCCACTTTAAACCACCATGGCTTCCCCCAAAGAATTCTGAGAGATGGAGTTTATAAAGGGCACTGAGTTGTTAGAAGACCCTCCCCACCAATTCCCCTCCCAGAGCTACAGTCCTGAGTATACTAGAATCAGAGGTGTAACTGGGCTCCTTTGTGCCCTTGGCAAAGAACTGTAATGGTGCCTCTGAAGCTGGGAGAGACCATGGACAAGAAACTCAAAAAGTTTGCTTTTCAACACCTTTCATGCTCCGCCACTTACTTCCTCCACAGCCATCAAGGCAATAATGCAAGGGCCACTGGGAACGAGGTTTAAGGAACCAAGGGCAAGGAGTGGCCTAAAAAGGTTTGGGAACCACTGGTCTAGTGAGATGTACCAATGGGACAGTTTTGGATGTTGCTCTTAACAAAAAACCAGGACTGGTTGAAGACATTTTGCTCTGTGTTGAGCGACAGGATGCCAGCCCTTCTCATTCCATATGCAGAAGCCAATTTGCCTGGCAGCTGTATCAGACTTCAGCATGGTCTGTCCCTCCACTCCTCCACCCAAGGACAGCTGTCTAGCTTAGGCACACCACTTCCCTGACCCTCAACTTCACTCTGCCTGATCCTGGGGTGGGAAACCTCTGACTCACCACATGTTGCTGGGCTACATTACATCGTCTCTGACCATTTATCATGGTGGCTGAGGCTGATCGGGGTTGAATTCCAACCAACATCTAAAGGGCCACAGGTTCCCCATCCCTGACTGGCTAGGAATCCAGGCTGATATGTTTGTTGGTAATTTAGTTTTTTATTGAGATATGTTTTAAATAAAGAAAAAAATTAAAGTACATATAACACATCAACAACCACAACTGGGATACATTTCAGCAGGTAAATCAACAAAGGACAGAGGATCAAGAATTGGAGGTGTGGGGGGGAAAGGGTCACCTCAGGGAAGAGGCAAGTAATGACACATTCAGTGTTTAGGTAGTTGCTTAGAACCAAAGCATTTGACAAACTCACATGAAGGACCGAAATAGTTTGGGAATAATCCCACACCGCAAAGTATAGTGAGAATCTGGAGGCAGGGGGGCTCCTTGTTAATGTAACACAAATGAAAACCTTGTGACTGAAAAAGGTGACTTGCCTTTAAGTCCCCAGATTTGTGGACTATGTCCTGTAAGTTTCTTGGCCACTGCCCTTTGCCATACCCCGTTCCACCACCCTGCCAAAGAAAAATGGGCATGAGGCCTCCAGTGGTGCACAACTTCCATGGAATTGTAGAATCACAGAATTGTAGTGTTGGAAGGGATCCCAAGGGTCATCTAGTCCAACCCCCTGCAATGCAGGAATCTCAACTAAAGCATCCGTGACAGATGGCCACCTAACCTCTACTTTAAAACTTCCAAGCAAAGAGAGTCCACAACCTCCAGTGGTTGACCATTCCAGAGTGGTTACAGTTAGTCAATAGCACAACCAAAACTTTGTACAAAGTGATTTTGCATATTTTCTGGAAAAAATGAAATTTGGAATAAACCTGGGGGAACAAGGTATTTCAAGGAGTGTTTCTAACCAGCATTTGTCAATCCATGCCTTGAGATCTGCTGGGAGGGCTGCTACAGCTTATTCTGCAGAGGCTCACAGCAGGGCCTTCTTGCTTATATAGGCACTATGGCTGTAGAAATCCTTTCCATTGAAGGGACACTTGACTCCCCCACCAATGTTTCCTCAACAATCACTGAAGATGCACTTGTTCTGCTTGGCCTTTGGGAACTGGTTGGCTTAGTCTGTTCACCATGACTCATGCAGGCACTGGTGAAGATTGGTGGGAAATCTGTGAGCTTTGATCATTTGAATGTTGAATCCGGTATCATTGCAATGCATACCCTGGTCTTAAATTGGGAGCTCTGAACATAAGAAGAGCCTCCTGGATCAAGCCAACAATGGCCCAGCCAGCATCTGGTCCAGCATCCTGTTCTCACTGTGGCCAACCAGATTCCCCAAAAGGAAGCCCACAAGAAAGCCCTCTACCCATAGGCGCCGACTCCATGGGGCCTGAGGGGGCCCGAGCCCCCTCAAAAATTCGTTTGGGGGGGCTCTGCCCCCCCCAATAATTTACGAAAATTATTAGTTATATTATGCTTTGTAAAATCATAAAATTATGTTGGTATTTTTTATTTTCCTTGTTTGACGATAGTTACCTTTTAAAATACATTCAGTAATGAGTTAAAACAAAGCCACTCCCGATCTAGAGAGGGGGTGGGGTTGCGGGCTCTTGACCCATCAACAATCTCGCGGGGCTGGCGTCAGCCCCACAAGAAGCGGGGATTCCCCCTAGCTCATTAATATTCACTGCCCACGGCGGCAGCCAATTGGCTGCCGCAAAGGGCGGGCCCTCACAGGTTCACTTAAGGTCGGGGCAGCCCGGGGCTCGCCCCTTTCGTTCCCCCAGCAGCAGCGGTTTGGAGGTCTTGGGCCCCCCCAATATTTTTTATAAGTCGGCGCCCCTGCCTCTACCCTTCTGTGATTTCCAGCAACTGGTATTCATAAGCATTTGTTGCTTCTGACCATGGAGGCAGAGCATAGTCTTCATGGCCTATAGCCTTATGCTCCCCCGTGAATGTGCCTAAGCCTCTTTTAAAGCCATCTAAGTGGGTGGCCATCACTGCCTCCTTTGGGAGAGAGTTCCATAGTTTAATTCTGCTCTGTATGAAGAAGGACTCTCTTTCATCCGTGTCCTGAATCTTCTAATATCCAGCTTTATTAGATGTCTACGAGTTCTAGCGCTATGAGAGAGGGAGAAAAACTTTTCGCTATCCACTGGTAGTGTAACGATATTATTAGGTTAAAATGATGACGGTGGTGGTCAGGAAAGCCCTGACTGAAAGACAGCTCTAGGAAGTTCTGGAGAAGAGGCACGCTGGTTCCTTTACCCTTTCAGAAACAGTTCTCTTGTACTGTTCTGTAATAGCTCTTGTGTGACCAGTTTCCTTTTAATTTCAGGAGAGCAGGAATGCATTGCGTTTTCTAACCAAACAAAGCCAGACACGACAACTTGAGCTGAACAGGAAAGGAGCAAGGAAAGGAGCAGGACATCCCAGGTTCCCTTTGCCAAATGTTCCCTCCCCCCACTCCGTGAGCTGCAGCAGCACACTCTTGAGGGCCTGCCAGATAAAGGAAGCTTGCGATTTTCCATGAATAGATCACACTACAATGTCAGAATACAGGAAACAGCGCAGGAAAGGAGCTAGTAAAAGCCACTAAATTGTAGTGCATTTCTCAAGCCAAGTTACACAACTGAGCAAAAGGTTACTTCTGGTCCACGGAAAGAACAGAGAACACAAGGGCTACTCTGCAAACAAATTGGAAGGCTCCAAAATGCCTTTTTTGTTGCCATTGCCTCCCATAGGAATGTGGCTGGAAAGAGCTCTATCTCAGGTTATTAAGAAGCTGTGCAACAGGGATGGTGCTGAACAAAACGGTACCCTAAAGGTCTTCTGTCAGTGAAAGAACAGAAGACTGCAGCCATCGGTATTAAATTTCCATAGAAGGATGTTTGTTGCACAGTGAAGACCACTGAAAAGAGAATCTGCAGAATTTTTCTCCTTAAAAACTCTGGAGCTGCAAAGTGCGCAGGAATCTTCACCAGTTCAAAAACATGCCACAAGAGATTAACTCAAGCTCATTTGTTAAAATGGATTAAAAGTCACAGAAATAACCCATACATTCCCAATACGCCACTCCCTATTTGCCTATATCAAAGACAACCAGGATAATAATAGGACACTACTATTTTCAGGTAGGATGCAAACACATACCAGCAAATTCAGGATGTGCATTTACAGTTGATTGGGAGGTCTTGTGCAACAAATCCGCTTCTCTAAAAGATCAGACATTTTGCGATAAGGAAGGTGGCAGAAAAATGCACTGGAGAGTGTGGGACTACACTTACTTAGCACCACACTGTCTAACCTCCCTGCAAAAAAATCAGGATAAAGGCTCCACATACAGGTCATCAGGAAGCACTTTTACATTCTCTTATTCCTGTCTCCCCAGTGGGTGAAGACAGTTATCAGGTGGCTTTAATATACATAGCTGCAAAATCTTGTAGCACATCTGGGTGCTACCTTCAAGGTTCTTGGTGGGGATTAAAGTAGTCTGAGACCTATGACCTGCTTGCATCTCTAGAGCCATTCAAATACCCAGCAGTTCAATTAATACTTCTCCATATAGATGTGCACCCTATACTAGAACCTCACAATCTACCAGCTGGAGCCAGGTGTAAAAAAAACACACAGTTAGAATTGAAAAAACAGTGCTGAAGTCAGTTAGGCTGGCAAGCACACAAGGCCTTCTTGGTGGCGGCCCTGCAGTAATGGAACTCTCTTTATGTTACCATTCATTGGCCCCTCCAGCTCTAACATTCAACAAAGCCTTAAACATGTGCATTTGTTACTATTACCTTAAAGAGAGTTTAGGTCATCCAGTTCAGTTTCTCTCATACACATCTTTGTCTGTATCCATACTCCATGTTCTGCCTAATGCTCTGTTGCTTTATCTTCCTTCTCTGAGCTTCGTGAGTTCTTGGACAAAAAAGCAACTAATAAATAAGCAGAATAATACATATTCTGAGTTGAGGAATTTTTATGCACCAGAACTGAACTGAACTTATACAGCCCTTTGACACTAAAGGCCACCCCCTGTTAGCATTCCTCATTACACCAGCATGGTGTCGTGGCTAGAACGTTCGACTAAGACCTTGGGGACCAGGGTTTAAATCTCCCAGTGGACCTGGGAGACCTTGCCGGGGAGTGGGGCATGTCTGTCGCTGCCTCTCAGCCTAATCCACCTCACAGTGCTGTTGTGGGTATTATATGAAGAAGGTGAGAACAATGGATGCCACACTGAGCTCCTTGGAGAAAAAAGCGGGATAGCAATGCAGTGGGGAAAATAAATGTGGTCGTCTGCATCTTAGGTGGGAAAAGTTGTTTCATTGTTGCTCTTATAAAATGATTGGGTGTCACGATAAATCACTCAAGAGATCCATCACCAGATCCCAATCTACCTTCCACACACCCTTGTGTTAGGTCCAAGGAAAACAAATTCAGCAGTTTGTATGGCTTTATTGGAGATTTGGACTGATCTTCTCCAACTTGATGCCCTCCAAATATTTTGGTCGTCAGCTCCCATCTACTTTAGCCAGCATGGCAGGATCAAATCAACAATTTCTAGGCATGATCCTGGGGACAAACCACACAAAAGGGTGGTGGTTGTTTGTGCCAGACTTGTAAGCTTCCCAGAAATGCCTGGCTGGCACTTTTAGGAACAGAATGGTACATAGATATTTGATCTAATATAGCAGGACCTTCTGCACACATTGGAAAAGCTCTTCCACTAAGCTATGGCTCTTCCCCAGAACATGCCATGTACATTGATGGTGCTATGATGCTACTATTATGCTATAATGATCCTACGATTAGTACCATGAAGTGGCTCTTGTTTCTTTTGAGAGTCGCTTTCTTGGAATCAGAGAAAGTACTGTAACAAGGAATTCAGAGGAGGCATAAATTTGCTTTGGCCATGTACAGGCCATGCTAGATGTTCTTGGTTCTACAGAAAGTGCTGCTATCACAAGGGAAGCCTCCTTGAACAAGTTCGGAGAGTCTCTGCTGAATTCAAACCCCATTCAAGCCGAGAGAATGACCCAGTTATGCAGATGCTTATTGTGATCAGAAACACAGCATTTATAACAACACAAAAGAAGAGCCCTGCTGGGTCAGGCCTATGACCCATCTAGTCCAGGACCCTCTCCTCACAGGGACCAACCAGATGCCCCAAGGCAAAACCCACAAGCAGGATTCAAGCCTATGAGCCATTCTCCACTCTGGTGGTTTCCAGCAACTGGTATTCAGAAGCAATTCCCATCTGTGGAGGCAGAGCACAGCCATCGTGGCCTTCTCCTTTATGAGTCGGTCTAATCCTGTTTTAGGGACGCAGGTGGCGCTGTGGGTTAAAGCCTCAGCGCCTAGGACTTGCCGATCGAAAGGTCGGCGGTTCGAATCCCTGCGGCGGGGTGCGCTCCCGCTGCTCGGTCCCAGCGCCTGCCAACCTAGCAGTTCGAAAGTACCTCCGGGTGCAAGTAGATAAATAGGGACCACTTACCAGCGGGAAGGTAAACAGCGTTTCCGTGTCCTGCTCTGGCTCGCCAGAGCAGCGATGTCACGCTGGCCACGTGACCCGGAAGTGTCTCCGGACAGCGCTGGCCCCTGGCCTCTTAAGTGAGATGGGCCCACAACCCCAGAGTCTGTCAAGACTGGCCCGTATGGGCAGGGGTACCTTTACCTTTACCTAATCCTGTTTTAAAGGCATCTAGGTTGGCAGGCGGCCACCACTGCCTTCTGTGGGAGCAAGTTCCATAATTTAACACTATGTGCTGTATGAAGAGGTGCTTTCTTTAAACTCCCCTGAATCTTCATTGTATGTCCACCAGGGTTATTACAAGAGACGGAGGAAAACTTCTCTCTATCCATTTCCCCCATGCCATGCATGATTTTATAAACTTCTGTCATGTATCCAACCCTACATACAAACTGCAGGCAAGCAAAACTAAAGGTGGTTCTTCTCATCCTGTCACTTTTATGCCTTGGAAAAGGTAAATGCAAATAGAAATGTAGCACCCCCTACTGGTGGTATGTGGCTCCACAGGCCTTTTTGAAAAGCAATTATGGGCCAGTTTTAAATGAAAACAAAAAACAAAGCTCTGCAATTACCCTTGCAAAATATTACTAAAAATATCTGGCTACAGACCTGCTCCAACCCTAGGGACCTTGCAGCCATATGTATATGTGTGTGTGTGTGTGTGTGTGTGTGTGTATATATACAAATTTCATGTTCACTAATGGTGTAATATTACACTATGTTCACTAATGGTGTAATATAAAGCTAAAACAAAGTGGGCGTTACTTTCTTGGTTTTGAAGGAAATGGTTTAAAGATATAATTTACGGGCAGATCTTGCAGCCAGCCTTGGTGCAGCAGGTGTTGGAACGGGAATGATATCAGGCACTGCCATTAATCCATCCAACTCAGTATTGCCTGCACTGACTGGCAGCGGCTCTCCGGAGTTTTTCTCCCAATCCTACCTGAAGCTGCCAAGGACTGAATCTGGGGCCTTCTGCATGCAAACGAGACCTTCTTGCGCTAAGCTAACCCTACCCCCGACCTGCCTTTTATCAAATCTGTCCACCTAGCTCAGTATTGTATACACTGGCCGGCAGCAACTCTCCAGGGTTTCAGACCAAGGCTGTCCCCCAGAGGCCCAGACCTACCTGGAGAAAGTCCAGGGACAGAAGCTGGGACTTTCCACCTGCGCACGCTCTGCCATTAAGTTGCGCTCCATCCAAACACTTCTCCCCGCAGCAGGCAGGCAAGCCTTCCTTCTCCAACTCCCACAAAGGCTCGTTCTGTTTTACTCGTCAGCAGCTACGAAGCCGCTCCGAGGGCGAATTAGAGGCGGCGGGTTCAACCTCCCTGCTCCCTTCCCGCCGCAGCTGCCCCAGACCCCGCTTGCATCGGGGCTTGCAAAGCAGCCATGCACGGCAGCTCACCGACTCTCACAAGCTCCCCCTTCCAGGAAACTGGCTATTGCAAGGGCAGTAGCTGGACAAAGCCCCCCACCACGCGGCGCCTCGCTCCCTCCTATCCACCTTACCGTGCGCCTTCGCCCTCGGAAGCCCCCATATTTAACAAGGGTAGGCAGCCGCCCTCTTCCTCTCGTTAACTTCTACCAGCCAACTTCAGCTACGATCCTCAGCGTGCAGCTAGAAGATACGGTGAGCAGCAAAGGCTCTTGGGAAATGTAGTTCATTGCCCCGAACAACCTTTGCTGTCTCGTCGATTATGGCAAGGCAGTGGGTGCATCGCAGCGGCACTTCCACCAGGACCCACTTCTGATTTACCAGAAGTGCATTCTAAAGCGGACTTCACCAACCCAGGTGTCTTTCGGACGTCTTGGGTGGACTACAACTCCCACCAGCCCCTGTCAGCAAGCACATCAGCCTATGGGTGTTGTAACCCAAAACATCTGGAGGGCAGTAGAATGATGATAATGATTATTAATTTCATTGCATTTGCATCCCACCTTTCCTCCGAGGAGCTCAAGGTGGTGTACGTGGTCGCCTCCTCTTTATTTTATCCTCACAACAACCCTGTGAGGTAGGTTAGGCTGAGAGGCAGTGACGGCCCAAGGTCACTTTGAGGCCTAGTTCTAGCTGGCACACCACACCACAGGGTCTCTAGAAGGCTCTTGTTACAAGACTGCTCTAAGCACACATGGAGTGTGTGTGATCCTGTGCACATTTGGGAGTAAGCATCATTGAACCCAGTAAGACTTGCTTGTGAACAGACATGCATAATGCTGTCACTCAAGAACAAAAGCAAGAGGCATTGCTTCTGCAGAGCGTTTATTATTAAATTTCTATCCCACTTTTCCTCTATAGCAGTATTTCTCAAACTTTGGTCTCCAGCTGTTTTTGGACTACAACTCCCATCACCTCTAGCTAGCAGTGATGGGAATTGTAGTCCCAAAACAGAGAAAGAGAGAGAGAGACCCAAGTTTGGGAAGCACTGCTCTAAAGAGCTGAAGATTCAAACATAGTTGGGAAGGGTCTTATCCCAGTGGCAGGTCATCTGTTTGTATGCAGAAGGTCCCAGTGGGAGATGCCAGTATGAGGTAACCAGCCCAAACGTACCCTTTTGAGTTTGCACCTGTGAATTGCGATAACTGTAGGTGGTTAAGGGCTTTTCTTGTTTTGCAGCCCGGACATGTATGCTCTCCCAGCAGACATAGTTTCTTACCACCATCTCACACTTCATAGCCTAGAATGTGGTGGCTGTCTTGCAGCAGGGCTGCAAGGGCAGAAATTGATTGCGCAGCAGCTCCTGCTGGCTACACCAGCTTTTCTGCAACATTTATGGAAAGTTTGGCGAAAGGAGATGAAATTATAAGGGCAGTTATGCTCTTTCACTCTCTCAGCAGTTATTGATGCCTAAAGTGCATTTCAAAACTCAAAACCTGAATACAGTATTTGGCTGCAATGCAAGCTCTCATGCTGAACGGTGCATCTGTCTTCCCTTTCGGTCTTGAGAGCCAGTATAGTAGTGAGTGTCAGACTAGGACCTGGGAGATGGGTTCAGATCCCGACCATCAGCCAGGAAGCCCACTGGGTGACCTTGGGCCAGGCACTCACCCTCAGCTTAACCTACCTCAACAGGGTTGTTGTGGGAATTAAATGAGGAGGGAGAAAGAACTATGTACAGCTCCCCCCCCATTTATGTGGGGGTTATGTTCTGAGGCACCATGCACATCAGTGAAATCGCATGTAATTGAAACCGATTGGAAAAGCCTGCAAACACCCAGTTCCGCCCCTTTAGTGATGTTTCAAGGTCCCTTTTGGGTTTGGTGCGATGTGTGTATACATGGTCACACACATATTGAACGTGATGTATAAACGGGGGTCTGCCTGTATGCCACACTGAGCTCCTTGGAGAAAAGAAGGTGGGATGGAAATGCAAACAGTTAACAAATCAGCTCTAAAAGTAGAACCTGTGGCTTTGTGCAGAGAAAGGCCTGGCTTCAAAACAAACTCCAGCTTCCCCAAGCAAAGCAGAGGAATAAATACCCTGTGTGAAATGTTGGAGAGGGGGTATCTGCTAGTAGTCTGTGTTGACAATTCTGAGCTTGGTGGACCCATTGGCACAGGCAGGTTCCTGTTCTGTTCAAACAACTTCATGTTCTCAAAGCTTAGCCTTTATACATCGTAAGAGTAGCATCATATATTGTTTCTGCTGCCACAGACTAAGACTTGAGGCAGCTTATAGACCAAAACATTTACAATGGCTTAAACTTTCAAAAAGCTTCTGTAATGTTTGCCTTTAAGGTGCAACACTCTTTGCTTTAACCCTTTTATCTTCGGTTACTTATTAAATGTACTCCAAATGTTTGCTCTTCTCTGCTTTCTCTCCAACTGCCACCTCCACTGCTAGACCAATTATTTGAACTTCAGCCATGTATTTACATTTAAGTCCAAAGCTCATGCTTCGGACTAAAAATCAGCAATGCTGCTCCTGCAAAGATTAGCCCCCCCCCTCCGAAAGAGTATAATTGGATTTCCCATAACAGGAAAATATCTTCAAACTTCTCAGTAGCTATATCCTGTTACTGGTAAAGTGTAGAATTTATCCTGTATCCCCAAGGGATTATCCTCTCCTCTCAATCTATTGCTTCCCCCAAAAACCTTGTTATCATATCAGCACTCTTCATGTTTTAGCCTTCCTCTGAAGTAGTGAATAGCATGTTCTTCTTTATCCTCCAACTCATGCTACATTAGTATGGCAGTTTATTCAGTTTCCCTAACTGTATTATATTTGAACTTTCATGTGTCATAAAAGGCACTTCTGGAAATCTAGTGGAATATAGTGAAAACTTGGCACTCATTTCTGTGTTAATTGGTTCCAGAAACAATCTATTTGCAACCCTAACCCAGAAAATAGGAGTAAAGTGATAAAATTTGAGGCAGAATATAGGTATATAGTCCTTTCCTGCCATTTTCTGGGTGAATCATGGAGCAACTGGACAGAAGATTATAATCAGGAAAGCTAATGCAATATAATACATGGAGAATTACACCCTCAGACTTGAAGCAAATTCAGGAGTACATGTATGGTATTTCAGATAAATTTAAATTTAGGGAATTCAGGGAAGGAATAGAAGCAATTTGTTTCCCACCATAAACAAGAAATTAAATAATTTGTCTTTGAATAAGCATTAAAAATTGCAGTCCACTACTTATAATTGTTATAGAGAGTTTTAAAAATGTCACATGCTCACTTAGGAGCACTTTGAAAGATCTACAATACATACTATACTGTCCTAATTTTAAATGGGGGGCATTATTGCAGAGGCTGTGCAAGTCTGGTTCAATGATCAAATCCAAAACAATAAAACTCATACAAGTAAAACTAATATTAAATTAAGTATTAGGAAAACTGTTAATTCTGAATAATTCTAAACTGTGCAAAACACCACCTACTTATCTGAGATCTTTACTCTAAAATTTTGGGTAACCTCAAGGTAATCTTAAAAGATTAGGATTAAGAGATTAAGAGCGGGTGGCGCTGTGGTCTAAACCACTCTTGGGCTTGCCGATCAGAAGGTCGGCGGTTTGAATCCCCACGACTGAGTGAGCTCCCATTGTTCGGTCCCGGCTCCTGCCCACCTAGCAGTTCAAAAGCACGCCAAAGTGCAAGGAGATAAATAGGTACCTCTCTGGCAGGAACTAAATGGAGTTTCCGTGCGCTGCTCTGGTTCACCAGAAGTGGCTTAGTCATGCTGGCCACATGAACCGGAAGCTGTCTGCAGACAAATGCCGGCTCCCTTCCCGCCAGAGATGAGTCAGATGAGTGCCACAACCCGAGTTGTCTGCGACTGGACCTAACAGTCAGGGGTAACTTTACCTTTTAGGTTTGCTGTGGGGCCAGAATCTTGCACTGTGATATGCTGGGACTTTATTTTAATCATAGAATTGTAGAGTTGAAAGGGACTTCAAGGGATGAAATGCAAACATCTCAACAAAAGCATCCATGACAGATGGCCGTCCAACCTTGGCTTAAGACACTATCAAACAGCACTTATCGTCATAAAGTTCTTCCCAATGTTTGGTCAAAATCTCCTTTCTTGTAATTTGAATCCATTGGTTTGGGTCCTACCCTCCAGAGCAAACAACCTTATTCCCTCTTCCATGTAGCAGCCAGCCCTTGAGATATCTGAATGTGGTTATCATCTCTTCTCTCAGTTTCTTCTCCAGGCTAAACATACCCAGCGCCCTCAACCATTCCTCATAAGGCTTGCTTTCCTGAACCTCTCCTCGGCACATGTTCCATCTTGTCAATATCCTTCTTAAACACCAGACTTAAATATTTCTTAAATGGTCACACTGTAGAATACAGTGGTACCTCTCACTGATATTTGATTATCTTATATACAGTGCTAATGCTCCTGCTCTCCCGTTCTGCTTTGGAGGAGAGGAATTCTTTATGTAGACTTTATGTTCTGGTTTGCTCTCTATACAACTGAAAAACTAATAAAAATATATTTCTTCTAGTTCATCCCAGTCTAAAACAGAAAACTGTACTTATGTAATTCATTCAGACTCCAAACAGCAGATGTAAGAGGCCTTTTCAAATAGTTGCACCCAACCTGGTGCTCTCCTGATGTTTTAAGGTTGCAACTTCCCTCAGCTAAAGCCAGCTGCCAGACCTGCATCCAGAAAATGTGGCAGCAGGATTTCTGCAGTCTCAAATATCTGGAGGGCACAAGCTGTCCTAGAAACGGGTCCAACCTGAAATTTCCCAGTACTAATAAGATCATATTTTTGGTTGTCTTTTATCTATCTGCCAGGCTTAAATAAACAAGTGCTAGATAATTTGCCTGTTGTTAACATACGTCCCCACCATGTCCTCCAAAGGGTAAGAAATATAAGCAGACTATAGAAGTATACAAGAATAACCAGATGCACAAAACAGTGTGAAGATAATGTGCATGATAGCCCAGGGGTTGGGGGCGGGGGGAGAAGAAACACACTTTCAACTCTGTTTGCATCTCAAAACATTTATTTAGAAGCTAACATTGCAGTTGACATCTGTATTTTCCCTCCACATTGTGGTACTGTGCAAAGGTGAGAAGTAGCAGTAGCTAAACAAGCTGTTGAGATTGAATAAAGAAACTTGCTTTGAGGTACTGACAACTAGTAGGGGAACTTGGCCTTGGTAAGAAGGCAAAAATATATAAATATATCCACTCTAAATATCACAAAAACCATTTAACACTAAATTCAGGTGGGGCAACAGTCAACATCAGGTAAACTGCAGACAAGAGCCATTTTAACGCTGCTGTAAATCTTCCAGGTTACTTTATCTGACTCTGCTGCCAGTACGAATACAGAAGCGCTGCAGTGGTTGCTTTAAGGGCTGTGTACAGGAACATGTCAGGGGGGAGCTCTTATTCATCCCACGCTCTCATCTACTGCTACACGTTGCTCAGAGCAGCCACACCAGGAAGAACTTTACCTGCACAGCGTAAGAGAGACAAACACAAATAAAGATGAAGCATCATGGAACATCTTTTAACACATTTATAAAGAATCTATAAAAGATGGTACATGGAAACTGGCTTTGGCTGACACTTTCATGACTGCCTTACATCAGGCAGGTGTCTTTCCTGTACTTTTTTTTGGCATCTGCTAAAAACATTCTTGTTTAGACAAGCCTGTCCAGATGCTCAGAAAGTTGATGTGTATTTTAACCTGTCTTCAGTCTATTGTTATTTTAATGTGGAAAGTTTTAAATGGAATTTTTTTTGTTGATAATTGTTTTTATTTTTTTGTAAACAGCCTTCAGATTTTTGACTTTTTTATAGTCAAGCGATATTTAAATTTTATGGCATAAAATATAGTTTATTTTTAATAATTTATTGTAGTCTCTGTACCCCACCTTTCCTTCAGATTGGAGACTTGCAGTGTGTGTGTGTTTTGCTGGTCAAGGAATCACACACCCCTGCACCTTTGGAAGCTTTAAGCAACATCACAGGAGTCTTCATAGGACCAAGGTGAAACTGCCAAGCTCCCTTATTATTTTAGCTATCGATAGATATTTGCTATTATGTTGCTATGAGATTATTTTCATGATGGTTGATTTTGGGACATATTTTTTGTGGTTGTAGATCTGCGCATGATTCTTTTTGTGAAAGGGCAGCATACAAATAATAGTATTATACATGACAGGGGGCCCAATGTCATTCTTCCCAGCCTCCGTCTCACTCTTGGGAATCCCGCCCCCCCAGGCCACACACCTACACTCCTCTGCTTCACACCCTCCTTCAGAGTTTTTGCCTGACTTTAATGTATCTTTGAGCTCTGATAATGCAGTCTGTTTTCTTGGAAGGAGGATAGAAGGGGTGTAGGGTGTGTGTGTGTGTGTGTATGTGTGTGTGTGTGTGTGTGTGTGTGTGTAGAGCAACTAGCCTAAGGCATGGAACCAAAATTTCTATGAATATCTCCACCCAGTTTTGCCTCAGGTGCTGCCCATGATTTCCATGTGGCCCTTGGAAGGCTGTCCAGGAGAATGCAGCTCTTGAGCTGAACAAAAGACCCAGAACACATATGAGTGTTTTTTTAATGAAAAGGAAAAATACCCACACATTGAATTCTGCCCAGAAATTAATTGGTACCCAATAAAGGTTAACAGAGATGTTACATCTACAAAGCCTGAAACCCATCAGCAGTCTAAAGCTGCAATCCTAATCCCCACATAGTTCAATAGGATTTACTTCTGAGTAGATGTGGTTAGGATTGTGCCATAATTCTGCCAACACTTTCACCCTTCTACTAAAATAGGTTTAAAAGCTTAATTGACAGGTGCATTCACATAGAACCAGAAACAGTTCTTTTCAGAACAGCGGAGTAATCCAGTGCCAGACTTCTCAGAGGTAAGCCTCTTTTAATTCAATTAAACATATTCCCAGATAAATATGCTTGGGGCTGCATCATAAAACCCTAAGATTATTTTATTTTTTCTCTGAATTTCTGATACACATCTTGCACTGTGCAACTTAGTTAATATCATTAAGTTTGCTGCTGGGGTATTAGTCAGGATTGTGAAAAACTTTAAATGCTGATCTGTAGAGAAAGCACAGTCACAGTCCTGAAGGTGGACAGATAATAAAGTATTAAAATTGCCTCAAGTGCTGAAAGCTCTCCATGAGCACCTTCTGAGTAAGCTTTTAAAGAGGCCTATTATCATTCTGGGGCAGGCTGGGGGTAAGAATAAGGCAGCAGTAGCCGGTCTAAAAGCCACTTAGTGAGATTTTGAGCAAGGCCTTTTGACAAACTCAGGTCACTGCTATCATTTATTGCCTTTCTATCCCCTCTGTCCTCCATGGTTCTCCTCCCTCTCCATTTTATCCTCACAACCACCCTGTGAGGTAGGTTAGACTCACTTTTATCTTATTTACAATGAATACAGACACACACGACTCCCTCTCCATGGTACATTGTGAAATTTGGCTTTCCAAATGGCCTTAAGTACTCTATTTACCTAAGTCTCCTCCAGAAAAACTGCATTGCTTTTTTGTATTTGTAAAACCCATTATTTTTATTGTATTGCTTGATGTACTCCAATACAAAATTATTTTTTAAACGAATTCTGCAATCTGTGACTTTTTATCCAATTCCTTTCTCCCCAGTCTGAAGCTGCCTAACAATTCTTCTACAGTTAAGGAAAAGGAGTTTGGTGCAATTTAAAACTCTGAAGTTTAGTGCCACTTAGCAAAGCCTACATTTCCCAAAATGTCTTCCTTTGGTGTGTATACCATTGCAGGTCTCCTTTTATTGGTCTGCATTTTTTCCTTTCTCCACTACTTCCTAGGCAACAGAAACAAAGCCCTTTCAGAACATAACTGACGAGTCCAGTGCTGCCTCTTTCTTTTTTAGGGGGAAGGCACTAGGGTTTGGAAAATGTACATGTATTAAGAAACAGCTAATTACCAGAGGAAGCTCCCAAGAGTCATTCATGAAACAGCACCCACAAAAAACTTCCATTGACAATGCTGATTGAACACTGAGTAAATCGACATGGGACAGTAATCCACTCAGTGGTGAACCATCTGCTTTGCATGGAAAAGGCCCCATGTTTGATCCCCCAGTGGCATCTCCAGGTGGGGCTGGGATCTTGGGGAGCCACTGCCAGTGAGTGTAAACATTGCTAAGATGGATCAAGGGTCTGACTCAATATAAAACAATTTTCTAAACTGTTTCTTTTATAGACCGCTCTTTTAAAGAGCTGCAAATATGAGGGCAACTCTTTAGTCCTGGAATTGCTAGCCTGGTGAAAGAGTAGGCAATGAATTTGGTTAAGTGCATAAGCCTTTTTTTGGCGGTGGCGGCGGCGCACATAGTAAACATTAGTTTCACCCCTTTGTTTAGTCAAGGCATGTGGCCAGAAATTATGTCCTGGGTCTGGGTTTTATGGAGGCCTCAGTCCAAGTGCTTGAGAGATGTAGACCTTTTTCTGGTCACCATCATTATGCAAAACTGCAGCTGTCATGAAAATGGTCCCTATGTGGGGTCTGCTGGAACCATCACAGGCACCAGCTACTCTACTTGTCTTGCCCCATGTGCATGCTCAAGAACCTTAGGAGGAGCTGCTCATCCTGCTCTCTCTTGCTTTCAAGTCTTTCACTGGGAATAATCTGCTGCCTTTTTGTCAGGAAAATGAATGTATCAATACTTTTGAAATATTAAGATTTATTTTTATTGTATTGTATATGCATTTGTATTATATTTGCATTATTTTATATTATTGTATTTGTATGCATCTGTTTATTCTTGAGAGCCTTTGGGCTGAAAGGGGAGGCTGGGTGGCCATCTGTCATGGATGCTTTAGCTGAGATTCCTGCATTGCAGGGGATTGGATTAGATGACTCTTGAGGTCCCTTCCAACTTTACAATTCTAAAGAAACAAACAGTAGTATAACATGACATTGATTTTTTTTAGCCACCTGGCCCTGGTCTTTGAAGAGTAATCATGTGTGTGGGTAGCTGTAAGCATGACCTAGGTATAAAAAAGCATACAAACAAAATTAATCCCCTGGACATCTTTAAGGAAGAGGGAGGAAAACACACACTACCTTCTAGGAGTTCCAAGCTGGCACCACCTCCAGTGCTAACATGACTAACTTTATCCTCGGTGTTCCATTTGGCACAGCATGTAGCAGTGTCTCCACCACCTGTTCAAGAAAACACAGTCAAGGAACCTGAAAATGGTTTTGGAAGCATAATTTGGAAGCTTAACTGCGAGGTTGCCTTACCCCATACACTGGCATGGTGATAGGTGTCACATAATACTTTTTGCATTTGTAAGAAACTGGTATTATAGTGTGGCAGGACCTATACTTTGGAACTCCATGCCTATAGATATCAGGCAGGAGCCATTGCCATACTCTTTTTGGCGCCTGCCAAAAATGCCAAGTTCACCTGTGGAACTTATGGGCAGGGCTGCTGCAATAAACAGGTATGCAAGCCTTTGGGAGGCATAAAAGCAAGAGGGCATCAGAGGGAAGGAAAGAGGGACAGAGGCCAGAGTTGCCTGCAGCACCCCTGTCTATCATTCAAGGCACCGCAGGGGTACACTGGCTGAAAACCACTGTACTAAAGGGATTGCTGGGGTGTGTGCTAAGAGGCAAGGGGCTCACTGGAGATTAAAATGACTATGAGACTTTGAAAGGCTGGTATCACTGGAGCAAGTTCATCAGTTAAATAGTTTTAGTTGGATTCTGAATAAATGCGCAATTAATTGTTACTATTTTGAATTCCATTGTTATTATCTTTGTTATTGGGTTGTAGAATCTGCTTTTCTGAATAATGTTTAATCAGTTAGGGTAGGACAGGGGGTACTGGGGATGAGTTTGTGAAACCAAGGGGGCAGTGGCCCCAAAATGTTTGGGAACCACTGGCTTAAAAGCTTGGTCCCAGAGTCTGACCATGTATAAGGCAACTTCTTACGCCTTCTTATGAAGGGAAAATAAATCAAGTATTCCAAAAGACTGAAAAACTATTCATTTGAACTGGAGAAGACAACGAATGGTGGCTCTTACCAATGATGGTGATGGTGCCTTTGGATGTAACTTCCACAACTTTATCCATCACAGCTTTAGTTCCTTTAGAAAACTTGTCCCACTCAAAGACACCAACTGGACCGTTCCATACAATCAGCTTGGCCCTGCCCACTGCTTCCACAAACAGCTTAACACTTTCAGGACCACAATCCAAACCCTAGGATCAAAAAGGGGAGGGTGGTAGCTGTTCAGCCATTGCACCAGAAAGATCAAACAAATAGAAGAGCTCCTCAACCCCCCCCAACCTCTCCCCAGTCTTTAAACCAGAATTCTCCATGTGGGTCCCTTTGATGCTTTTGACTGCAACTCCCATCAATCCTATGCTATCTGGAGATGATGGGAGCAAAACATCTGCAGGAAATCAAGAGTTAAACCTACCATCCATCCATCAGGTATCCCAGAGGCCACAGTGGCTTCTCCAGTGTTAGCATTCTCATCAAATTTATCTGCAGTGACGAAGTCAACAGGCAAAGTGATGCGTACACCATTCTTCTCTGCTTTAGCCATCAGGTCCTTGACTATTTTTGATCCTTCTTCATCATACAGAGAGTTGCCAATCTGGAAGCAGAAGACAATGCACTATGTAGCTATCTACAGATGTTTGTGTAGACTGCTACAAAGCAAATCAGAATCTCGAAAGCAAGGTATTTTTTATTATTAAATCCAAGTAACATCAACAGATAATATGGGTATGTTAAAGAAACTGTAACTAACAGAGGACAGAGAATTAATGCAACCTCTTAACTGCTGCCAGGATTATTATTTGTCAGAAGGGGGCGGGGCGGGGGGAAAGATATCAAGAAAATCAACCCTGAGGAAATTGATAACTAAAACCTAGGACCTAGTACTATTATTATTTATTAAATTTGTATACTGACACCTGTAAATCTCAGGGCGGTTCACAACATAAAGCTACAACATGAAACCCACAAAATACTTTAAAAATATAAGAAAAAAACAAAAATCCCCCCTACCATAACACATTTAAAAGAGCATTAGATGTCAATCAGCCAAAGGTCTGGGTGAAGAGGAATGTTTTTGCCTGGTGCCTGAAGTATAACTGAAGGCACATAGTAAGTAAGCATGGTTAAGCTTACATAGTGAAAACCAAAGAAGGCAGGTAACAAACAAATGTCTTCATAGAGAAATGAAGTCTTTTTATAATGTACTAGAATAATAAAGAACAGGATAATGTAAATCCTTTTGTTACTTGGAACCTTGTGATATTAATTTATTGTGTTAAGACTTTGTAATGAAAATATTTTTTTCACTACAAAGTCTTAACATAATAAATTAAATAAATCCAAATTATGTTTAGTTCTAGAAATCTCTTTCTACTTCTATGTGGCATT
This sequence comes from Podarcis gaigeae, assembly GCF_964106915.1. NCBI lineage: Eukaryota > Metazoa > Chordata > Lepidosauria > Squamata > Lacertidae > Podarcis > Podarcis gaigeae. The sequence goes on along the minus strand of NC_139691.1, from coordinate 21,540,314 downwards.
TGTTGGTACACTTTATTATGTTAGGTAAAGGTAAAGGGACCCCTGACCATTAGGTCCAGTCGTGGCCGACTCTGGGGTTGTGGCGTACAGCTTCTGGGTCATGTGGCCAGCATGACTAAGCTGCTTCTGGCAAACCAGAGCAGTGCACGGAAACAGTGTTTACGTTCCCGCCGGAGCGGTACCTATTTATCTACTTGCACTTTTGATGTGCTTTAGAACTGCTAGGTTGGCAGGAGCAGGGACTGAACAATGGGAGCTCACCCCATGGCGGGGATTCGAACCGCCTACCTTCTGATTGGCAATTCCTAGGCTCTGTGGTTTAACCCACAGTGCCACCCGCATCCCATAACTTTTATTATGTTAAATATATATAAATAAGAAAACACCAGATAAACTACATGAAGCTGCAGGAAAAACATTTTCAGCTTGTCCTTTGAGCGTTTAAGTTACAGCCAACAGCCAGAGATTTTACCAGCAGCCTAGCCTGCCCCCAAATCCAATGTCCTGTTATACATGATTTACTGGTATTTTGCTCATGAATTTGTATCCAGATCTGTTTAGCAAATTTTAAGCCATAGAATGCAGTTCAAAAACTATTGTCAATTAAGACTGCACATATGGAACAGTCTTCCCCAAGCTTGTGTTCTCTGGAAGTTTCAAACTACAATTCCCATCAGCCTCAGCCATCACAGCCATATGATGCTGGGGCGGATGAGAGTTGCAGTCCACAACACATGGAAGACACCAGCTTGGGGAAAGGTTATAAAGAAACAGTCAAGGAAACATAATAAGCATTTTTATCACCCAAATTATACATAGCAAACACTGCAGGTTGCATACCTTCATGTTTTTGAGCACTTTAAGGAAGGTAAAAGCCATTCCACCACCGATAATCATCTCATTGACTTGATCCAGCAGGTTTTTGATCAGCTGAATCTTATCCTGAACTTTAGCACTGATGAACAGAGAGAGGTTAGGAGAAGAAGAAAAAAATGTGAGTTGATGCACCACTTTATTAGCAGGGTTGTAGACAAGCCTACTGTTGCCAAGTTTCACTTGTTATCAGTACCTAATACAGAAAAATAAATACAGAGAACAAATACATAATTATTGATCAATGAGGAAGTCATATGTATTGATACATATGCATGATAATCTAATAATTCTCTTAAAGCAAAAAAGGGGATAAAGTTACAACTGTTAAAGGCCCACTCTCCACCCCTGCCTGGGGAAAAAAATCAAGGTTTGGCTACTGATTTGAATGTGTATCTATAAACACTAGAACTACAGGAGGTATCCAACATTTATTAAGTATTGGATGTCACTAGGATTTCATCTCATTTTACAGAAGCATGAAGCAATTTAACTCAAAGCAAAACAGGAAAAGTTGCAGCAAAGTGGGAAGGAAAATACCCAGGGTCTCCAAAGCTGGCCACTCTAGTGTGCTGCTCCCCCTCCCCCCAAAAAAAAGGATTCTGAACAAGGCACTGTCTTGTTTTTATTGATTGTATGTAAGCCACTCTGGGAACCTTTTTGGCTGAAAATGCTCTAAATAGTTATTTCTAAAAGACATTATGCACTACAATCATACCTTGGTTTTTGAACATAATGTGTTCCGAAAGTCTATTTGACTTCCGAAGCATTCAGAAACCAAGGTGCGGCTTCCGACTGGCTTCCAATTGTGCAGGTGTGTCGGAAACAACAGTGGAAGCTGCATTGGATGTTTGGCTTCCAAAAAAAGTTTGAAAACCGGAATACTCACTTCCAGGTTTCGATCGTTCAGGAGCCAAAACGCAAGAGTACCAAGCCGTTCAACAAGTACCAAGCTACAACTGTACTGGTAGCACTGGTTAATAGGAACACAGGAAATGACTAGCATGGATTCATTAATGTCAGAATAGTCATATTCACTGGTCAATCTAGCAAAGTATATTCTCCAAGGACTGGCAGGAATTCTCCAGGATTTCAAACAGCGTTCTCTCTCAGCCCTACTTGGAGATGACAGGGACTAGACTGGACTTTTATTATGCAAAGCAAGTGCTCTATAAATTATTGAATTTATCACCCATCTTCTCACCAGCTGGTTTCATTTGATACCCACAATAATGGGCTGACCATATGTAGTGTCTACAATCCTACCTCCATCCGACTTCCAAAATGTTCGGAAGCCAAGGCGTAGCTTCTGATTGGTTTCTGATTGTGCAGACATGCTGGAAACAATAGCGGAAGCCACACTGAATGTTAGGCTTCCAAAAAAACCCCACTCACTTCCTGTTTTTGATCATTCGGGAGACAGAACATTTGATTCCCAAGGTGTTCAGGAGCCAAGGTACAACTGTACTGTACTGTACTCTGTTCAGGAGCCAAGGTACAACAGTACACACTGCAGTTTTAGGTAAGAGATTAAAACAGCACACCTACTGTTTTTAACATTATGAATTGAGTTGGCACAACATGTTTAAAACTGGGGGAAGCAGGCTTGCTCCCAACCTCTGCGTTTTGGACTACAAGTTCCATCATTCCCAGTCAGCACAGGGAAGGCTGGCCTTTGGAAACACCATTGAGAAATTTAATGGACTTCTGGTAGCAGCAGCACAGCAAATGAACAGAGATAGGTCAAGTCAAGAGCTGCAAGGCTACTGTGTTCCCTATTATTCATGGTTGCATGCTTGCCCCCACAGGGGGGCCTTTGCTCAGCGTCAAAAGCTTGCTTTGTTTTTGTAGGGAAGAAAGGAACAGAAGGATTTTGCCATCAAAGCAGCTCAGGTCTTTGTACTTTATCATACACATTTGAAAGCTGTAATTGGGGCAATCAGGAAGATTCAAAGCAGTGCACAATAAGAATGAAATCTTAATTGCAATGCAGTCCTTGAGATTTGCATGAGGATTATGATTTTGTATAACTACATTTGTGACAATCTGCATTCTTAAAAAAACAAAACCCTGAAAAATGCTTTTTAAAACCCCAATTTCATTTTTCTAAGCAAAGCCGGGGGGGGGGGGGATATTCCAGACAAAAACAGCATTTTAGGCTTAACATATAGAGTTCTGGCATCTGACCGCATGTTCTGAGACTGTACATCTACATCTACATCATCAAACTATGCCTCTTGGAAGCTGTAGGAGCTGACATGTATCCAGCTACAGTTCCTCATAGTTGCATAATGACAGGCAGTGTCAATTTACACACAGCACTGCTGAATAAGGACTATGTTTGTACTTTAAACTTTGGTGGAAAGGTCAGCCACAGGCAGACACACAGACATGCTGATTTGGCCCATGACACAATATGCACTGACTGTAATCTACTCTTTTATGTACTCTATTATGAACTGGTTTGAAAACTGACCCACCAACTTCAGGTTCTTGGAGGAGACGTGGGCCCATTTTTGTAGTTTAACAACACATTCAGGCAAATCTTATCCAAATGTGATTTCATGTGGTGTAGTTTTTGATTACAATATATGAGTTTCTGATCTGCTGTGTCTTATCTTGGAATACTGCCATATTGCCTTTTTTGCACAAATTTATTTTAATATTTTCTCCTTATCTTATACCTAATCATGCTCAAATGCTTTTTCTTACCACCACCACCCTTTGTTGGATTGTTGGGGGTACTTCAGGTTTGTTTGTTACACATTTAATAAAATTTAAAAATATTTTTTAAAAGAATTACTGAAATAGACATAGTGTTGAAAATATGGAAGGTAAAACTATTGCACAATAAACCAATTAGTTACAAGTTCATATAAAGGTAGAAGCAAACAACAATAAAGGCAAATATATTTTGTCCTTACCCTCCCAGGATTGCTAGGAAGGGTCGCTCTGGGTTCTCTAGAGCTCTTGCAAAATACTCCAGTTCTTTCTTCATCAGGAAACCAGCAGCTTTGTGAGGCAGATTGACACCTACCATGGAACTGTTACATTGGAGAGAAAATATACAAATCAGCCAATAAAAATGAGTTCCACTGTTGTTTTTTATGCTATATGTATGGATGCTACAAAACCCTTCAAGTCCACAACTGTGCAAATTTTTAGCAACGAATAAACAACTGTGTAAAAGGCATGTTACTTCAGAAGTCCACATAAAAAAATTGATTTGTTAACAAATAAAAGTGCAAACATAAAACACAAAACACAAAGATACACCACAGAAGCCTTCTCCACCTGGTGAGCTTCATCACTATTGAGAATAAAGGTTCTATATAGTCTTAAATGAGCCACGCATTTGCATATACTGGTGGCACTGTGTGACCTCAGAAATTAAACCATGGCTTGTATCACAAAAATAGTTGAGCTCTTCCATCTAGATACTTTTAGGTTATGAGATAACTGAAGTCCAGATCTTTTTTTCTGATCTAACAGGCACATGACCTGCAGATTCTGTAAGGAATTTTTTTTTTTTTTTAACATTTTCAATATGGAATACCCATTTTATGCTACTGGGTGAAATTCTGGGAAAAGGGAAGTGAAAAGATCCATCACCAGAGTTTTGCTTTGTTAAATGAAGGGTGGTTTTTAGAGGCTGCATGGCAAAACCTGAAAGTTATTTCTGCAACTTGACAAAGGATATAGATTTAAAACATTTGCATGACAGAAACACACTTCTCATACCTTGGCAAACTTAGTTTTCAAAACTGAATTAAGGAGTATCCAAGGCCTATGGCGAGGGACGCGGGTGGCGCTGTGGGTAAAACCTCAGCGCCTAGGGCTTGCCGATCGCATAGTTGGCGGTTCGAATCCCCGCGGCGGGGTGAGCTCCTGTCTTTAGGTCCCAGTTCCTGCCCACCTAGCAGTTCGAAAGCACCCTTAAGTGCAAGTAGATAAATAGGTACCGCTTTATAGCGGGAAGGTAAACGGCGTTTCTGTGTGCTGCGCTGGTGCCGGCTTGCCAGAGCAGCTTCGTCCCACTGGCCATGTGACCTGGAAGTGTCTCCAGACAGCGCTGGGCCCCGGCCTCTTAAGTGAGATGGGCGCACAACCCTAGAGTTGGACACGACTGGCCCATACAGGCAGGGGTACCTTTACCTTTACCTAAGGCAGTCAAAATTTTCCATCCCACTGGGTGTCAATATAATGCAGCTGCTTAGTAGAATATACAACTCAGCAGTCTGATGAAAACTGAGCCCATATAAAGCTGTTTTCATTGCATAAAGCAAACAATACTACATTGTTAATAAAGCAAATATCACTGTGTATTTCATAAAAGATCGAAAGGATTCTGTGATAATGGTGGGAATCCAAACCTAGAGTTCTGTGGAATGGGTGCTGTTACAGGTGCCACATAATTCTCTGTGTTGTAAGCTTCTGCTGTCGTAAGAAATTTACCTTTTAAATGTGGCAAAACCTATACCCTGGTACTCCCTGCCTACTCATATCAGGCAGGTACCTTCGCTATACTCTTTCCAGCTCATCTTAAAAACATTTTTGTTTAGGTGAGCCCATCTAGTCCTGCAGAAGTTACATGTGTTTCAATCTGTTTTTAGTTTATTATTTACCTGTTTTTACTGTCTTTTATTGATGTTAATGCGTTTTTCTATGTAAAGCACTTTGAGGATTCATAGCACTCAAGCAGCATGTGCGTTTTGTTAAAAGCCAGTCTCTGAAACAGACAGAAGCCCAGCCATGACAAAATAAAAGGCAGAGGCTTACATACCTGTGAGCTCTGTGTGCAGTTCCGAAAGCATCATTGATGTAAACATCTCCGAGTTTAGAAAGTGACACTCTGAAAGCATCAACCTTTGCTTGATCAGCCTTGATCTGGGAAGAGAAAGAGAATTAAAAACTCACCAGTTTTAGTTACTCTATCAATGGGCATTAGAAGCCACCAAATCACTGTTTAAATAGAATTGTTAAGAGCTTTTCCTGGGCAGGGTAGGGAACCTTTTCATCCAGTAATCACAACAGTTGATCTCCTGGTATAAGATGTATTTTAAATGCCTCTGAGCACACATGTAAACTCTCATCTTGACAGCAGTATTTAAAAAATGGAAAGTGAATGCAGTACATATGAAAAGTACAAAAAAATAAGGAAGACAGGTGGGTTTTAAGCTTCTTTAAAATGCCATCATCATTAAGCCTTTCTTGTACAGGTTGTTTCATTTATTTTATGTAGCAAACTTTATACAGGTTGACTGCAATGAAACCTCAAAACAGTTCACTAGGAGAATGGGCCACATTTCTGTGCTGTTTCTGAACTATGTACAGCAGAACAGCTCGTCATATTGCTTCCACCACAAGGTGGTTCTCATTCAATGCAAAGATCAGAGCTCTTCTCTTTTCTGGGCTAGTGAAAGCCATTCTGGAAGGGGTGCAGATTCTACTCTGATAAATGTTCATTATAAAAAAATTAGGAACGGATGCCTTCTGCCTCTTGAAAGAGCAAAACAGTTTATTAATGAACCGGAATGAATGCGCACAGTATATGTGCAACTTAAACAACAATGCAATCACATTTTGAACTAGTCAAAGGCAAACAGACTCTGCCTGCTAACTCTCCCATTAAAAACGGGGCAAAGCTCTTAAAGTCTTATGTGACTCAGTATCTCAAGGACCACCTCTCTCCATATGAACCGATTTGGACCTTGCAATAATCTGAAGCCCTTTTTAGGTGCCCCCTCCAGAGGAGGTTCAGAGGGTGGCAACATGAGAACAGACCTTTTCAGTGGTGGCTCTGTGCTTGTGGGACGCTCTCCCTGAGACTTGTCCGGCACCATAACATAAAAGGTAAAGGGACCCCTGACCATTAGGTCCAGTCATGACTGACTCTGGGGTTGCGGTGCTCATCTTGCTTTATTGGCCGAGGGAGCCAGTGTATAGCTTCCAGGTCATGCGGCCAGCATGACTAAGCTGCTTCTGGTGAACCAGAGTAGCGCATGGAAACGCCGTTTACCTTCCCGCCAGAGTGGTACCTATTTATATACTTGCACTTTGATGTGCTTTTGAACTGCTAGCTTCACACAAAGAAAGTTTTTCTTTTCTGGCTTTTAATTAACTATAGCGTCCTTCAGAGAGTGGGATGTTTTAATCTTGCCTTTTAAAAATAGGATTGTCTTTTAGATTTTTCTTGGTTTTTTCTTTTATGCTGGTCTCAATGTAGGTACTATGCTTTTGAGTTATCTTGTTAAGCAACCAATTAGTTTAATAAATAAATAAGCAAGCTCTCTTCAGCCTTCTTGGCCGGCAACACACTGAGAAGCAGTGTGGTGTAGTGGTTAGACTAGGAACTGGGATACCTGGGTTCAAATCCCTACTAGGCCTAGCCTACCTCACAGCATTGTTGCAGGGATTAAATGAGCACCTTATTGAAAAAGGTGGGATATAAATGAAATAAATAATTAAATATCTATCTAGTACGGCTTTGGTTGAGTTGTGCAGTTCAACCTGACAAAGCCTCTGCTCATATGGCAGTGGAGGTAGGGATCTTAAAAATAATCCTGTCTCAAGACTCGGAAGCAGCAGGAAACACTGCCAACTAACAGTTGCTTATAGGCAGTACTGATCTGTAGCATTCCTCTAACCTTGAGGAGGGGAAAAATCTATTATTATTATTGGTTTAAACTAATACAATCAATTGCTGCTTCATCTCCTCAGCTGATCAGCTTTATGTACTTAGTTTAACTGCCTCTACTACAGCCAGTGGCAGCTAGCAGAATAGGAAGTATGTGCAATCCATTCTCCTTTAGCTCCTGATTAAGTCACCAGCACAGCACATAGGTGCAATGCATCTTGAGTGTTTGCTGCAGCATTTCTAAGGCATCTACCGTTTATTCAGCTCAGGCTTGTTGAGGCAGCCACCTTTCCTGTTGCTTCTCCAAGGTAACATACTAAAGCTGGCAAACAATGAGAAACAAGCCATACTTAAAATGCACAACAAGAGCAAATACTTAGCTTTTCTGTAATTTAAGATGGACATCCTCTCAAAAGATGAACTGCACCCAAATGGGCAATTCCAAATATTCTACATTCACTGAGGATCGTTCCTCCTGATAAGTAGTTCTATAACTTATTTTATGCTGTTCACAACACAATCTTTTTTCTTAATATTGGCAGCATAGAAATTTTTGCAAGTAAATAATTACATTTCAGTGATACAGGCAATACTATCCCAATATTTCAAGAATAGAAGAGAGGTAGACAACAAAAAGGGAAGCCAGGGTCTTAAGAAAAAAATGGGACCATGGGAACAAGTGTTAAAAGTGTAAATGCAAGGTAACTTGACAGTTACTTTCGACTGGAGATGAGGACGAAAGGATTGTGCCAAGAGGCTGAAGCTGGAATCTCTAAATTCAAGCTCTTCATCTTGAGAAGTTAATTTGCATGTGCTTTTATAGCACAGTGTGGTGTTCTGTATCAACCTAAAAAAGGACACTGTACTATATATCACTGTGGCTGCATCGAAAGGGAGCCAAGACTCAAGTCTTAATAGGGTCAGAGGTGCTAAGAAAAGAAACCAAATGGTCATGGCGACCTTCATTAAAATGTCAAGAGGTATGGATACCCAAGTGGCTGCCCAAGCAGAGTGTGGCATCTGGATTCAAAGGTTTTGCCAGTCTCAGTTAACAGGGTTCAAACAGCCTATGAACAAATCACAGCATTAACTGAGCGGAGAAGGGAAACATGCTTCTCACATGCTCTTGCTGAAGATATTTCCTGCAAAAACATACCCTTAAACCTGTGTTTCCCAAACCATTTCAGACCGCCAACCCTATGGTTCCAGTAACTCCCCACCCTAACCTATAAAAAGCAGTACTCAAAATAGTGGTTTGCACAACCCACTAAGGAAGAGAATCACCCAGTAACATTCAAAACGGTAACAATTAATTGCACATGTATTCAAAATCCAATTAAAATTATTTAGTGTAGTTAATTCAAATTGATTATCTTGATCCAGTGATACTAGTTTTTTCAAAGTCTGATAGTCATTTACACCTCCAGCAGTCCACTGCCTATTAGCACCCCCACCCCAAGTACCATCCACTTTGGGTAAAAGGTAAAGGTAAAGGGACCCCTGACCATTAGGTCCAGTCGTGACAGACTCTGGGGTTGTGGTGCTCATCTCGCTTTATTGGCTGAGGGAGCCGGCATACAGCTTCTGGGTCATGTGGCCAGCATGACTAAGCCGCTTCTGGTGAACCAGAGCAGCGCACGGGAACGCCGTTTACCTTCCCGCTGGAGCAGTACCTATTTATCTACTTGCACTTTGACGTGCTTTCGAACTGCTAGGTTGGCAGGAGCAGGGACTGAGCAACAGGAGCTCATCACATTGCGGGGATTTGAATCGCCGACCTTCTGATCGGCAAGTCCTAGGCTCTGTGGTTTAACCCACAGCGCCACCTGCTTTGGGTACCACAGCCTTAAACAGTGATTTTAGTTATTTAGCCAGCATTCTTTCTTCATACTCTGGGCACAAGATGGTTAATCAGCACTCATGCACTGCTCTATACTTATATGCATATCATCAATCTCCTGTGAATTATTTACATATCAGGCTTAAATGCTCAGCTGAGCATCTCTTCATGCTAGTTGCTCCGAGTTGTCTTTGTATCAAGGAAAAGGGTTACAGATAATAGATAATAGATTGCTTGTGTGGGGGCAACTCCAAGCGGGTGGTTGGTATACATATGCTTTGGTGTATGCATGTCACCCCCTGAACATAACCCCTGCATAAAATGAATGATACCTATATTGGTCCAAATAAAACGATATATCCCAAGGACACCACAGTCACTGCTGGCCTTCATTCCAAGAAAATTGAACCTTGGAGAATCACCTAGAACCCCTGGATTCTCTCACCACTTGGGAGATTGGGGTGGCATGTATCAATTTCTAACTCTAACGCCATCTGAGAGCATGAATTATTATTAACTTTGTGGAAACATCTACATGAGAGTGGCACAATTTAAGCACCCAGAAGTGATGCAGTAGAGAAAGCAGAACACAAGACAAGATGTCTCACCTTGTTCCCTGAAGCGTCCTTTCCCTTCCCTTCCTCTTCCACATGGAATCGGAGGTTTTCCAGAAGAATGACTGAGCCAGTTGCAGGATTGGCGCAAGCAGCTTCCACCTCTGCACCCACACACTCACTCAGGAACATGACATCCCTGGAGACAATTCCCAGATAAATGTATAGCCTCAGTTTACCAATTACAAGAACGCTTCACAACAAATTATCATTCAAAGCACCTCTTTCTAGTCAGTCTGTAATGTCATTGTGCCATACCTGCTTAGCAAAGCTTTGAGCTCTGCTGCTACTGGTTTCAAGGAGTATTTGTCGGGCATAGGAACCCCATCAGGCCGGCCCAGGTGACTCATCAGCACCACAGACTTGGCTCCATTGTCTAAGCAATGCTTGATGCTTGGAACAGCTGCCTTGATTCTGCAACGAAAATAGAAGAACAGAAGGTTCCCACAGCAGTTCCTGCGGCATCTAAGCTACATCAACAGATCATGGTTTTAAAGGAGAGATTATGCACATCAGCTACAGAATCAAGGGTTATTAGAATCAGGAAGTAATAGATCCCATTAACCTCTTCATTCCTACCTCACCAAGGTAGAAATATTCTCCCTCATCAGTTTCTACACCAGACTAACTGTTCCCTACAATACAAACTGCCTTGGTCACTATCACTTTACCATGTGTGGGACTGTAACAAATGTTTCACTAGTCCTGTTAAAGATGGATGAGTTTGATACCATTAAAATCTTTGCAGCCATTAACTTGCTTGGTGCACAGACTATCCGTTTGGTGCAATAACTACTCAAAATGCAGAAAGGCTGAATATGCAAGTCGAAATAATATATAGCCCCTTTTGGGTGGTTGTGTTAAAAAGAAAAGGCTGTGGCCTAGTTAGCTATGCCTAGTTAGCTACTCTGGAATGAATGTGAATGTTCTGCAGTGGATAAGTGTTTTTTATCCTCATTCTCAATAAAATAATTTCTAATCCTGTTTTAAAATATCAATCGAGAGAAAAAGAGGCACATCCAACAGTTACAGAGGTCAGTAGGGCTTCTTGCTACTGGAACCACAGCCTGCAAGAGGGGACCTGCTTCAAGGGAGACAGGTCACCAGAGCTCCTAAGTGCAGATCCTACCTCAAGTTTTTCTCCCTGTTTGGCCCTGTCTTGCCCCTTTCTTTCCTCCCAGCCAACAGATGGCAAAACAATACACCAGCAGTGGTCAAATTCAAAAAGGTGTGTGGAGAGGCCTCTCCTCCTAAAGTACAATGCACGTGTGAGCTGCTAGGAGACCAATGGTCTCGAACACACCTCTCCTGCTCAAGCCCCCTCAAGCCTAGCACAGCATTAGCAGGAAACATGAAGCTGGTATGATGAGCTGCCTTTAATCAGAGGCTATCTTGATATCAACTTTGACTAGCAGTAGATTCAAATAGAAAGCTGCCTTATACAAAGCAGCCAAATGGTACATCTAATTCAGTATTGTCTACGCTAACTAGCAGCAACTCTCCAGGATTGTAGGAAGGGAGTTTCTCCCAACCCCACTTGGAGATACCGTTCAGGTATGAACCTGGGAACTTCTGCTTGCAACATAGATGCTCTACCACTGAGCTATGGCCCTAAATCTAGCTTGGCAGGACAGAATGAGCCCAAGACATGTTTCACATAATCAGTACTTCAGTATCTTACCTGGAAATGCCAGGGCATCAGTCCTGAAACCTCATATGAGTAAATTACTTTTTTCTTTTACTGAGTCAAAGTCTACAAGAATCACTAAGCAAGGAATGACTAAGCATATGTCCTACTTGAAATTTGCGGGGACTCTTACCTTTGGTTGTTGGTTATTTTGTTGTCCTTCATAGGAACATTGAAGTCAACCCTAAAAAAGAGACAGAAATGTTTCAGTGCAAGTAGTTGTTCACACAAACACCATTCATTACTGGACGCTGTTGTTAATGTGTCAAAACAGGCAAGATACTCAAAAAGGAGCTGCAGCAAAAGTTGCACTTAGGTGGGGTGAGTGCAGAGGGACAGCTGTCATAGTATTACTGCACTACTCCCTTCCCCTGCTGTGTTGGTTGGTACAGCACTCAAAGGCTCTCAAATCCGTGCAACCTCTCTTCTCTATACCAGGAATATAAATTTCAAAACCAGGGGGCAGTGGTGGAGCAAAGAAACCATGCGAAGGGAAAAGCCTAACTGTGCTGAATCACTTTGGGTAAAACTGTTGCAAAACAGGAGAAGGCTTGCAAAAGGGTTTTGCAAGAGCTGTCCTGTTTCAGAGGCTGCTTGAGTGAATTAATCCACTTGTGCCAGCATGGCATAATCATCAGTGTGTCTGACTAGGACCTAGGAGACCAGGGCTCAAGTCTCCACTTTGCCATGAAACTCACTATGTGAGCTTGGGCCAGTCACTGAATCTCAGTCTAATTCACATTGCGGGATTGTTGTGGGGATAAAATGAGGGGGAGAACCATGTACACAACAAAGAGCTCCTTGGAAAGAAAGGAAATTTTGCAAATAAGTAAATCATGCTGAGACAGCTTCAACACTCATGAACAAGGCTATATAAGCCAGATATATTTCCTGCTGGAGGCTTCTGCCACTGTTCAACCTCTAGGCAGGCAAAAGTTTAGAAATTCATTACTATGCGAATTAGAACACCAGAATGTTGTTGGGCCCCAAGTTCCATCAACTCCAGTCAGCACGGCCAATGATGATGAAGGCTGCCGTCCAACAATACCTGTGGGTATGTCACAGGTTGGCCACCCCTGGCCTAAAATAAAAGTGACCAGTTATGAATATCTAAGTTATCAAAAGTATTAACAGAGATGCCCTTGACTAGAAAGCAAAGGTTGAATTCAAAGAGTAAGGCAGAGAATAGGAGAAAAATGTTCTAATACCCATTCCATAACTAGGAAGGGTAGGGGTTTGAGAGGCACAAAAGCCACCTAGACACAATATGAGTTTTACAGGCAAGGTAAACACAGAGTGCAATCATCTTCAATATCTGTTATAATCCCTTATTTTACTTCACAAACTGCTTTAGCTATACTGTTGTAAAATAATAATAATCAAGGAAGGATGCAGCATATACTGCATCTGAAGTACCGTATTTTTTGCTCTATAAGACTCACTTTTTCCCTCCTAAAAAGTAAGGGGAAATGTGTGTGCGTCTTATGGAGCGAATGCAGGCTGCGCAGCTATCCCAGAAGCCAGAACAGCAAGAGGGATTGCTGCTTTCACTGCGCAGTGATCCCTCTTGCTGTTCTGGCTTCTGAGATTCAGAATATTTTTTCCTTGTTTTCCTCCTCCAAAAACTAGGTGCGTCTTATGGTCTGGGGCGTCTTATAGAGCGAAAAATACGGTACTTGCAGATCAAAGACCACCACCAGAGGCTTAGCTGTGACTAAAGCAATGGACTTTTATACAGAAAATCTAGGATCAAGTCCCTTCTCAAGCTTGTATGATTTCCTTGGGTCAACCACTGTTTCTCTCTCCAACTTAAATACTCTGGGATGTTGCAATTACCATTTATTTATTTATTTATTTATTTATTTATTTAACTACTGCCCCACTTTTGTGTAAACTACTATTTTAAGTGCTGTATACAATCTCCCTGATCACAGATGCTTGGCATTTCTAGCAAAATATTATAAAATAAAACTTATATTAAAAAGATAATTCTAACAAAACTTTAGGGCTCTCATCATCTGGGATGTCAAAAACAAGCACACAACGTTTAGGAAGCATTTGTCTCAAACATTTAGCAACCACGTACAAGGTTTGGTTGATTCAGCCAGCACTGTACAAAAAACGTAGATTCAATAGCAAACGGTGCTTCCAGAAACACTCATCTCACATGCCTACGCAGGGAGATTACTCAGCAAAGGCCCGCATGATGTAGCCTGCCCAACAGACAGAAGAGCAGGAAGAGCCTCAGAAGCCATTTCTACAAAGCATGCTGTGCCCCAAAGCTGAAGGAGACAGGAAGTCTTGTTGCATAATATAGCAACTGGCAGAACAGAACACATTAGGATTAACAGGACTAGATTTTGTTTTAAGCAATTAACATAGGAAAAGGTAGTGCCAGGAAACATGCTGGCTCTACTCAATGTAAGATTTTAGAATAACATTCCCCAAGTTTCAAAGGCACAAAAGAAATGCAGGAGCAAATCATTTCTTTTCTAGGCTTCTCCATAAATGCTTTGGTATGTAACATTCTGCTATCATTAAGTTAGATGGTAAATGTGGAGGACAGATGGGAGAATTGGACTGATGGCCACAGCATATAATGGGTAAGCTTTTATTATGTATTGTATGTTTTTATTTTCTATTTATATGCTGTGGACTGCCCTGAGATCTTTGGATGAAGGGTGGCATGCAAATTGAATAAATAAAAAGCTCCATGCTTTTGATGCTCTAGTCATCCAGCTATAAATCAGGCGGCAATTTAGAGCACAACACTGAACCAATGGAGATAATGATAAAAGCCAGAGTTTCCCTGCCTGAACTTTGCACCTATATAGTTGTATCCATTGGCCTGCATAAACACAAACAGGCCACTGGACATCTCTACTCAGGGTATCAAGTAGGAGGCCCTGCTCACCAATCTCCTTAGTTTGTGTGCAGCACAAGTGTCTTCACAGTGAATAAAGGTGGAGTCAGTGACCAGACTGCAAGCTGGCAACTATTACCACAATGGAAGATGCTTAGAAAAGCAGGGTATGAATGAAAAATTGCCCATGACATTAAGGTCACTTGGTAATGCAAGTCTTTGGGATAGACGTATAAAAAATGTAGAAAAGTGAAAGTGTTCCACTGAAAGTTTCACAAAGGTTTAAGAGAGAAACTGTCAATATCTTCAAGGAAGAAACTGAAATATGAATAACAAAATGAAATGCCTTTGCTAAACCTCAATGACCTTGAAAACAAAGATACTGGAGACTTTTATAATACACATATTGGAGACAAAATATAATACACATTTGGAGACAAAAAAAACTCACACACATGTGGTATGAGCAGCAAACTATTTCATAGCAAATTTTTCATGGCAGTTTAAACTCTTTTTCTGAGGCTTAGAACTCAATACCTGAAATTAAAGTACTTTCCCCCAGTTCAAAATTCTGGTTTGACTGACTTCTGCTTTTAATAAGGTAGTACTACAAAGTTTAGATGCAACTGATTTTCCCTCTTCTAATTTTGATTATGCTCTGTAGGCATACAATTCCTTAGCTTGGATTTTAGACTCCAGCCCCCACCTATGATCTCTTGCCAGGCTTGGAATAGTTTGGCATTTACAACCTTCCCTGTCAATCAAATGCTGGACTAAATGAAAAGCCCTCTTTAATATTAGTTGAAATAAATAGCTTAATTAAAGCACATTTCTGGAATTATAATATACTATGCATGAAAATATAGTTCTATGCAGTTTGCAACACCCAAAGGGATGCTGAAATGAAAATTAAGATCTTGCTTTGAAGTTGTCCTTCGTTTAATTGACTATATTGAGAGCTCAGTATTACTTCTGGATAACGGAACCACCTACAACTCCTTTCCTGTGCCTGATAGGAATCACTGCAATTCTCAGAGTCTTATTGCTGAGGGCGGGATTGAAATTAGTGACACAAGCCACAGAAGCCAACAAGCTATGAATAAAATATGCACCTGCAAGCGGAAAAAGGTTTACTATGTGCATCCTGTATTAGCAACTTGTATAGTGATTTGTGTAGTGATTATTAAGCACTGTTAGTATAATACTTTCCTTTTAGAAGTCCTGCAAAACATAATCACAGTCCAGTTCTCCCAGATTTGGAATCAAACAGCATAATCTTGTCCCCACTGTGTGCAATTATTTATAAGTAACCATGTTCAGAATACACAGCATAAGATGTGTAACATCTCAATTAAAACAGAAACTAGAGTTTTTATGGTTTTCTGTTCCTGTGGCTTTATGGTTAGCACCTAAAGGACAGCGCTTTACTACTTTTCTATACTGTAATGGGTTTGTGCTAATCATTTCACAATACTGCTCCTTCCCACGTAGGTAACTATGGGCCTTAAGGCTATTTTGACCCTAAAGTAGATATATGCCATTGCAAATGGGGGAAACTGATATGCCATGTAAATATTCTGTGATGGCTGAAAAGTTCAGCAGCAGATACAAGTCACTGTGTTGTAGTGTTTGAAGTGTTGCACTAGGTAGGCCCTCTGGCAGGCCAGAGTTGAACTCCCTGCTCAGCCATAAAGATCACTGGGTGACCTTGAGCCAGTCGCTGCCTCTCGGCCTAACCTACCTCGCAGGGGTGTTGGGGGGATAAAATGAGATTAGAGAAAACTACCTAGATCTCTTCGGAGGGGCCTGGGGAAGGTGGGATATAAATACAACTGTTTTTTTCTCCCCCTAACATTATCTGCTTCGCCAGTACTTAATTGAAAGCCTCAGTGAACGTTACCATAAAAATAAACTCAACCCGTAACGGTTTGTGTTCATTTACGTTCTAATTCTTACATCACTTGCTTTGTCACCACTTAACTGAAAACCTCAATACACATTGCACATATATAAATGCGAACAGGTAAGCCAACCTCCTCCCCTCCGCCAAACCTTCTTGAAGACGCATTGCTTTTCCTTCCGCGCCCACCACCCCAGGCTACCAAGTTTTGCACCCAGCCCTGCGGTGCAGGCCTACGACGAAAAAGAAGCAGTGAAAGCAGCTCACCGCATGACCACGCGCTTGCCCTTCACGTCCACTTTGTCCAGGGTGAGCTTGTTGGAGAGAGACATTTTCGCAGCAGGAGCAAACAAACTGCAACCTCTTCCTCGTTCACCGGCAGCAAGATAAAGAGGCGGAGGGAGGACGAGCTAGCGCTGTGGCGACCGGAGCGCGTCGACTGGAGCCCCGCCTGCCACCGGCTTCGGGATTGGCCGGGCAGCGTCACCCGCGCCGAGGATTGGCTCAGAGGGTCGCGTCAATCTCGGAGTGGGTGGGGGAACCGGGGCGCCGGCTGGCGGCGCGGTGGTCACGTCTCGCACGCAGCAATGGCTCAGAAAGGGCGGGAAGCCCCTGAGGGGAGAAGAGCGGTTGGTCCTCCTCGTCGCCTGAGGGGACTGGCTGCCCTCGCGGGGTACCCAAAGTGTCCCCCCTGCCACGTTATACAAGCACAAACATACACACGTGTATATAATTGAAAGGTTCAGAGAAGAGTGACAGAGGGGAATCGACGGAGGAAGTGTTTCTTCCTTCTCTCCTCACACTGGATCTCTGGGACACTCAAGAAAACTTAATGTGGGGAGAAAAAGAAGCAGCTAAACTCCCTCAGGAGGTAGTGATGGCCACCAACCTGGATGGCTTTAGAAGAGGGTTGGGGAAATTCACGGGGGATAAATAAGCTGTCGGCGGCTACTGGTCACGATGGAGGCAAGCAATGCTTCTGAATGCCAGTTGCTGGAAGCTGTGCTTAAAGTCCTGCTTGCGGGTTTCCCACAGGCATCCCGTTAGGCAATGGAAGAGGAGTGTACTGTACTAGATGGGCTACTGGCCGGGTCCTTAATTCCCCTCCTCGGAGGGATGAGAGTGGGTTTGGGTCCTGGAGCCCCGCACCGAGGTTTGCCACCTTCGTTCCTGCAAAAAGCGGGGCGGTTGGGGAACGGTTTTTGCTGCTGAAGTGACTTCAAAGCGACCCATGACAATTTATTGCAGCCCAAAAGGAGGTCCTCTCTGAATTGTGTCACGCGCGCAGGCGCACACACAGATACACATGAATTTGTAAATCTGTCTGCCCTTGGCTACCCAGAGCTTAAATGCATGACCTTTCACACACCTTTTCAAACACATGCATTTGGAGAGGACCCCTAATTTGGCGGGGGGGAGAGAAAGGCCTGAAATACAAAACAAACTGTATTAATACAGGATGCAGCATTTTACATTTAAATACAGTTGTGAACAGGATCCGTTCCAGAGGCCCATTCGCAACATGAAAAGCCCGCAACCTGAGCGCCATATCTGCACAGGTGCAAGGCGTGATTTGATGTTTCTGTGCATGCACGAAGCGTGATTTGGCTCTTCTGCGCATGCGCAAGCAGTGAAACCCGGAAGTAACCCTTTCTGGTACTTCTGGGTCGCCGCGGGACACAGCTTGAAAAAACGTATCATGAAGCAAACGTAACATGAGGTATGACTGTATGGGAAAAGCCTGTATTGTACAGGACAGATGGCAACCCTACACACCCCAAGAAGATCCAATGTGACCCAGAGAGGGGGCAGCTGTGAAACAAGCCCCCCATCAGCAGATAGGTTGACAATAAGGCATGGCAGGGCCTGCTGGGGTAAATGGTAGTCACTAACATTCAGTCAGTCAGTCAGTCAATCAATCAATCAATCAATCAATCAAAACCTATAAACTAGGGCTCATCACAGATGACCTGATGTTCACAACACCAGATCCCATAATGAATGGTGGGGGGGGGGGGATGCTGAAAATAACTTTTCATAAGAAACCAGAAGCTTTTCCTTTAGGTATTATAATAATAATAATTTATTATTTGTACCCCGCCCATCTGGCTGGGTTTCCCCAGCCACTCTGGGCGGCTTCCATAGAAACAAAAAATACACTAAAATATCACACATTAAAAACTTCCCTGAACAGGGCTGCCTTAAGATGTCTTCTGAATGTCAGGTAGTTGTTTATCGCTTTGACATCTGATGGGAGGGCATTCCACAGGGCAGGCGCCACTACCGAGAAGGCCCTCTGCCTGGTTCCCTGTAGCTTTGCTTCTCGCAATGAGGGAACCGCCAGAAGGCCCTTGGCGCTGGACCTCAGCGTCTGGGCAGAACGATGGGGGTGGAGACGCTCCTTCAGGTATACTGGGCCGAGGCCGTTTAGGGCGTTAAAGGTGAACACCAGCACTTTGAATTGTGCTCGGAAACGTACTGGGAGCCAATGTAGGTCTTTCAAGACCGGTGTTATGTGGTCTCGGCGGCCGCCCCCAGTCACCAGTCTAGCTGCCGCATTCTGGATTAGTTGTAGTTTCCGAGTCACCTTCAAAGGTAGCCCCACGTAGAGCGCATTGCAGTAGTCCAAGCGGGAGATAACTAGAGCATGCACCACTCGGGCGAGACAGTCCGTGGGCAGGTAGGGTCTCAGCCTGCGTTATGGGACCAGAGATCCTGAAGGACCAGACGAAACTATTTATGCATGTGACCACTGCTTCACGGGCTCTCTTAGCCCAGAAATGGAAAGATGGTACAACTCTGACCAAAGAAGAACAGCAGGCAAAACTGATGAACTATGCAGAGATGACATAGGAAGAAACTGGGGAGTTTATAATTTACTGGAAAAACTATAGTAAACAGATACATACCGTACATTGGTAGGATTGACAGAAAACCTGTAGTAAAAATTTGAACAGGATTGAAAAGGATTTATAAGAATAGTTACGAAAGAGATGCAGAGGGGGAAAACATTATATTAAGATCCAAAAGGGTGGGGGAGGGAAGTCAATGCTGATCATATATTTATGTTTTTAACTCATTTATGTAAAATAGAAAATGCAAAAAATAAAATTTATTAAAATAACAAACCCCAGACCCCATAAACACAGCAACCACCCTAACTAAAGAACTCAAGATATTCACAATGTTGTCAGGCCTACAAGTAAACTGCAAAATCTGAGGCTATGTGCTTCAAAACACACACACATTAAGTTGTGGGTGAACATATCAGACGACACAGCGATTCTTCAAACAGTTCTTGTTTATTCAGAGGCCAGAACAGAACTAAACAGCAAACAGCTCTGCCGGCCTGCTTTTATAGGCAGCCGGCTGTCAACATTGTAGCAGCAACCCAGGATTTCCCACCTAAAATAACTGACGTGGACCTGAGTGGAAACTATCTACACAATACTCCTGGTGGCCAGGGTGAGAACGTCAATACCTAACACCCCTCCCCACCGAGATAAGGCATTAGTTACAATCATAGCGGTTCCATTACATACTGCAATACCCTTATTGGTTATTATTGTCCAGTGAACATAGTCCTTTAAATAAGTTGGGCGCTTGGAAATTCTGCTGGATCCCGAGGGCCAGTGCCAGAGTCCGGGTGGCCTTGTGGATTTCCTAGGCAGAGAGTTCACCAGCTCCTGAGGCCACGACCTCCTCAGTGGCTTTCTGCAGCGTGAGGTCTGGCTTGGCGAGGAGATGCCGTCGCAGACGGATGTCCTGGACCCCACAGACGATTTGATCCATCGGGGCATCGTCTAAGTCTCGGAACTTGCAGTGCATTGCAGCCTGTCGGAGGCGGTGGCGTAGTTGTTAACTCCCACTCTGCCTGGTTCCGGTGGTAGAACGCATGGCGGGCAACAATCTTGGACAGCTTTGGTGCATAATGGTTGCGGAGCTTCTCTTGAATCGTGTCCCATGGTGCTGCCTGGACTGCTACAGGTGCAACCAATGCTCAGGCTGTCTCAAACACCTCAGGCCCACAGAGGCTGAGGAATAGGCCTTGCTTCCGCTCCTGTGATACTTCTGTCAGCTCATTGGCTTGGAAGTAGCAGCCGAACCGAGCGAGGTAGGAGTCCCATGATTCAGAGGCTGGCACAAACAGTGGTAGAGGCACGAGTGAAACCATGGTTCCGATGCCGACGTGGAGACGATGGGTGGAACACCGTGCTCTAGCCAGAACAGTCAGCTCTGAATTGGTTCTGTTCAGTGATTTCGCTCAGTGATTCAACTCAGCTCAGAGGGTGGCCGCATCTGGCTGTGCTCTGATGTCCATTCATCCCATCCTCATCGCCAGTGTTAAGTTGTGGGTGAACATATCAGAGGACACAGCAATTCTTCAAACAGCTCTTGTTTATTCAGAGGCCAGAACAGAACTGAACAGCAAACAGCTCAGCCGGCCTGCTTTTATAGGCAGCTGGCTGTCAACACTGTAACAACAACAACCCAGGATTTCCCGCCTAAAATAACTGACGTGGACCTGAGTGAAAACTATCTACACAATACTCCTGGTGGCCAGGGTGAGAACTTCAATACATAACAATATACATACACGTCTTGCATACCCAAAAGGAATTCACCAACATCACAAAGATAAAACTCTGCTTCACTAAATTGAGATACCTAGGCAGAGTTAGAACAAAACATTGAGAATGAAGTCCATAAAAAGGTTAAGTATTTAGGGATTTGGTTAACATCAAGAAATATAAATCTATTTTAAAATAACTATGAAAAAATTGGCTTGAGGTAAAAAATCTAGAAATTTGGAGCAGAATGAATCTCTGTTAGGCAAAATATCGGCGATTAAAATGAATGTGTTGTCAAAAATGCTATTTCTTTTTCAATCAATACCAGTCATCCTGAAAGATTAATGTTTTAAAAAATGGCAGAAAGAGATCTCAAAATTTATCGGGGGGGGGGGGGGGAGCAAAAGGCCAAAGATAAAACATAAAATACTTACAGATATAAAAGATAGAGGCGGGTTTGCCCTCCCAGACCTTAAATTGTATTATGAATCTGCTTGTCTGGTATGGGTCAGGGACTAGATGAGGTTGGATAAGCAAGAGGCATTAGAATTAGAAGGACACAACAATAGATTTGGCTGGCATGGATATATCTATGGTATGGAAAAGGAAAGGTCCACAGAAGTTTTTATAACCATATAATTAGGAAATCATTAATGAGAGTATGGGAGAGATAGAAAGATTTATTGGAACAAAAGACCCCTTGGTGGCTTTCACCATATGAAGCATTACTGCTCAAACCACTCAGAAAGAAAGGAAAATGGCTCACATATGTTGATCTATTAAAGGATCATGATGGAAAATGGAAATTAAGAGATTACGATGAGATCAAAGATCATTTTCAAAGTTGGTTGGACTATTGACAATTACAGTGGTACCTCGGGTTAAGTACTTAATTCGTTCCAGAGGTCCGTTCTTAACCTGAAACTGTTCTTAACCTGAAGCACCACTTTAGCTAATGGGGCCTCCTGCTGCTGCCGCGCTGCCAGAGCACGATTTCTGTTCTCATCCTGAAGCAAAGTTCTTAACCCAAGGTACTATTTCTGGGTTAGCGGAGTCTGTAACCTGA
This sequence comes from Podarcis gaigeae, assembly GCF_964106915.1. Lineage (NCBI taxonomy): Eukaryota > Metazoa > Chordata > Lepidosauria > Squamata > Lacertidae > Podarcis > Podarcis gaigeae. The sequence continues at coordinate 21,518,263 of NC_139691.1, read as the reverse complement.
AGCGTCTGTAACCTGAAGCGTATGTAACTCGAGGTACCACTGTATACAAAATGTATAAAGAAGACAGTAAGAAAGGATTTAGCTATACAAGATCTAGGTTCCAAACGGAAGTGATTGAAGGGAAAGTGAAATTATTGAAGGTGGCATACAGCATACTATTAGAATGGGAGACGAAAGATGAAGAGGTAAAATCAGTCATGATTAAATGGGCACAAGATGTAGGCCATAATATTATGATGGAAGATTGGGGAAAGTTATGGAAAAATTTACAGACTGTTCCCTGTTGAAGGAGAATTATATGAAGAGGATGTATAAATGGTTTATGACACCAATGCAGTTAGGGGAAATGTACAAAATTAGTTCAAATATATGTTGGAAGTGTAAGGAAAAGGAGGGGACATTTTATCATATGTGGTGGGATTGTAATGTAATTAAATTTTTTTGGGAAATGATATACAATGAATTGAAGAAAATGTTCCACTTAACATTTGTTTAAAAACCTGAAGCATTTTTGTTAGGGATTGTAGGGAAAGACCTGCCAAAAAAGTTGAAAAACATCTTCATGTATGTGACAACGGCCGTGAGATTTTTAATAGCACAAGGATGGAAGACTGAAGAAACCCCAACTAAAGAATCATGGCAAGAAAAATTGATGGACTATGCAGAACTGGCAAAATTGACACACAAGCTACAGGACAAGGATAACTGTGACTTCAAAGATGAATGGGAACCCTTTACAAAGTATTTGAAGATGCAACAAAGCGAACTGGACCCCTTGGCAGGTTTTGAATAAACATTTACAAACTCTTTATTGATAATAATCAGTTAGATAATTTAAGGATCTATACAACTTTGTAACATGCAGAGAATAGCATTCACAGAGAAACCAAAGATTGGAACTGAGGGAAGTCAGGTGGGGTGGGGGGGTGGGTCTTGTATGGGAGGGTGGGGGGAGAGAGGGAAATGGTTAAAAAATGAAGAATGACATGTTTTTTGATTTCTAATAAAAAATTAAATATAAAAAACAGGTACATAGGGGTTCAAATAACCAGAAACCTCAGCAAATGATACGTCCATGATTATGAGCCCCTGTGGCGACAAATGAAGAGAGACTTGAGGAAATGGAACAACACCAACTTCACTCAGACAAAATGGCCATAATCAAAATAAAAAAATGGAAATGGGAAAGGTGCTGGAAGGAGTGTAATGGGAACTAGCTGGCTGAGAGAGAAAATCAACGTCTGTTGAGAGAATATTATCAAGCATCACAGAGCCAACTCCTAGGGGCTAAGGGGTCCACCCCCCTGACAATAAAATATTTGAGGGAGCTGGGCCACCTCAAAGTTGAAGGGCATTGCTATTCTAATGGTGTGTGTGCACTGTGACCTGTGATTATGGGGAGAGGAGCTTACCTGGGCCCCCCAGTCAAGCATATTGGGTTGTGTATAAGTCACTGAATGGGCTGCAGAGAGAAAGGTGAAGACCAGCTTTTCATTTTGAATTGATGCAGCTTTTGCTGGTCTGTGGTGAAGGGGTTTACAAAAAGGATTTCATTACCACTATGAAATTTAAAACCATTTCTTTGACAGGTCTTGATTTGTCAAGAAAGCAAAAGACTGGGCAGGAAAAGCAGCCTAGAACAGCGGTTCCCAAACTTTTGGGGCACCCCCACCCTTGGTTCCATAAACCCACCCACAGTACCCTCTACTCTATAAAAATAATTATTCAGAGTAGCAGAATTGCATGTTTATTCAAAATCAAAATAAAACTATTTAGTTTAAGTCAACAAAACTGGTAAACTTCAACCAGTGATACCAGGATTTCAAGGTCTGATAATCATTTGCACCCCCAACGACTCCCAACTGCCCCAATGTCCCTCTACTGTCCCTGCCACCCCCTTGTCTCTTAGCAGGGGGTGGTAGTAGGTAATCCTATTGCACCCAGGGCAGCATCACCCACTTTGGGAATCACTGGTCTAAAAAGAAAGTCATGTGTCTTTAGCAAGGGTTTATTTTAGGGTTGTCATATTTCAAAAAGGCAGTGCTTTTTTCTGGGGGTGTGCGCGCGCATGGGTACTTATACCCCTAAACATTTTGTGAATCTTTGTACTTTTGTCCATTTACTGTATTTTTGCCAATTTGAACTATAAAATTGTGATTTTATTGAGTCAAAATGAGAGTACCCCTAAAAATGTTTTTAGGGGGGGAAAGCACTGCAAAAAGTGAAAATCTGGACACAAAAGTTGTTGCTGCCAAAGTTGTTCAAGGTTTGTTTTGTTTTAGTTTTGCCCAAAATTTGAGTTTTTGTGCTATTTTTAAGGAAATTCACCAAAATCTAGACTTCTGACATGGGATGCCATATGCCTGGATTTTCCCAGACTCTCAAGCGATTTCTGCCCAGATACTGTTTTCAGCTACCATATTCCGGCTATGTCCAGGAAATATCAGACGTATGGCAACCCTATCTTTTTCATGGTGCCACTGCCACAAGTTGCTTGAAGATGCATTAATATTTAATTTCTGTGAGGGAGCTGTAGTCATGGTTTCCTATATTAATTGCTAAACAGGCACATTCTGATAGGGGGATGTCCTGTTTTTTAAAGCACTTATTGACAGCCAATGTCTGTGCCTGCCCATTCTTTACCTGGCCAATGCTGATCAGTGGGAGCAACACATAAATAAAGCTGTCATCTCATCCCGATCATTCATTTTTTAAAATCAGATGCTTAAATTTTGAGGCATAGAAACATAGCAAGGTGCAATCATGTACATATTTTTGCTTATGTTGCACATTCTCTAGGAGAATAGGGCTGCCTTCTAGGGTCTTCTGGGCTGGGCACCCAACCGGCATGATTCAGGGTGGGCCCCTTTCACCCCCTTTCAACCCCGCAACCGGCTTTGATTCCCACTTCAACCCGGTTGATTTGATTCTCCCCCTTTTTGCCAATGTAGGTCTTCTTTGGCCCAGGGGGACCGCCATTTTGCAGTTTTCCTCAGGTGCCAAAATGTTTCAGGCTGGCCCTGCACGGGGCTGTCCTATTGCTCCCTGTCACAACTGTTGAAACAGCAATAGGTTGTTGAAGAAACTGGGATGTATTGGCTTTGAAAGTGAGGGAGGGGGTAATAAATGAGTTTTTTTAATACCTTTGTAAATACCTACGCTAGGTGTTGTAGATATTTGCCTCATGCCTTGGAAAGCCTGGTGGCCAGCAATTGCTGTTTGGCCAGAGGTTCCCCATCCTTGGCTAAAGCCATTATTTACAGAGCAGCAATGATGCCTTTATTTGTAGCATCTCTTTCTGTTAAGGCTCAGCATGGAAGGACTCTGGTGCAGGAAACGGTCAAGAAGACCAGGAAATGATATCCTTTGAAAATACAAAGTGTGTTGAAGAGGTAAAAATAGCTTTCTGTGGCACCCTCAGACACTAGAAGACTGTTTTCAGAATAACCTTGGCAGGAGGTGCAGAATCCTGCCCTGAGATTCGAAACTGGGACTGTGGAAGAGATAACAGGAAACAAAGGAGAGAGGAGGAAAAGCAGGGATTACTTGAAGAATAGATTCAGACTCGCTTAGGCACCCTTTGGCATCATTTTGGTTTGGGTAGCAGAGGAACAAGAGGTTAATTGTTTTGTTTCTGGAAAGCTGTTCAGTGAACAACGAAGTAGGGCCTTTGAAGAGAGAACCATGCTGGCCAACTGTTAAACGGATTTTAGGCACACATAGTTGACACACACTTCACAGAAAACCAATCCTTCACCCTTAAAAATTAGGAAATATTTTTTGGGGGGGAGGAATACGCTCTATTTGAGTTCACAGAGCAATCTGGAAGTCATCTTGACTCTCTTAAAGACCCCAAATATCTTCTCTGCAGAGGAAGAAAGTATCTTGGAGGAAGAAAGTATCTTGGTAAAACCTTTTCTAATAGTTCTTTTCACGCGCAATCTTTTGAATCCTGTAAATAGATAAACTTCTCACACAATTGGTAAAATGATCTGGCAAGTATCTGTTAAAAGCAGAGCAGAACTGTCAAAAGGGCATATTCTGTGTATGAATAAGGGCAGCTTTGTAACAATGGATTCAAGAACTAAGGTATTTACAATTTCAGAATACATAATGGCCCCAGTTGTCAGGAATAGGCAATCAGCAAGCATTATTAGGTATCCTGACAGACAGGAGACAAGTCATAGTCTCAAATTTCTGTTGTAAATTGCTTCTTTTGTTAGGCTTGTAGGATGCTTGTGGGTGGTCTTTGGCTAAGGGGTTGGGGAATTTCTGAAGTTGTTACATACCTTTGTCCCAGGTCCTCACCTTCTTGCAAGGGGAGAGGGAACTCTGTTGCAACAGAAAATAAATATATCCCTTGCTTTCCTCTACTGGTTTCTGCCTCCACCCATTCTTCTCTGACCGATCATGGACTTTGAGGATACTGGGTCACTCGATGGGGATTTTGGCTGTAAAGGCTAACCCCAATTTTCCTTACAACACAACCTCCAAATGTAAAGTGAGATGCCCCAGAGCTGAAAAATCATTATTCATGTAAACATAATGTCTGTTTCCAAGGACATATGAAATGGGTATAGCCATATCTCAAAAGAGAGGTTCACTCTCTCTCCCTCCCAGCCAGCTGCTCTCCGTTCTTCTAGACCAGGGGTCATCAACCTAATGGCCATGGGCTGGAAGCGGCCTGTGGAAGTCATTTGACCGGCCCACGAGCTGCTCCTGAACTAAGCTGCCCACTCGCGTGCTGTGCTAAACCAACACAGAGCGGCACAGGGACTTGCTTCTGTGGCGCCAGAAATTGCGTCTGCGCATGCGCAGATGATGGAAATCACGGTTGTGCGCAGTCACACACACATGCGATCTGGCCCATGGAGGGATCTCCACGGGACCGATCTGGCCCAGGCAAGATAAACCTTGCTGACCCCTGTTCTAGACCCTCCAGTCAGGAGAATCTAATACGCTGCTTGAATGAAGTTTCTATAGCTGGAAAATGCAGCATTATTTCCACAGTTGATTTTGAGTGGTCTTAACATCCCTAATTAGCTTTTATGTCAATTACCACAAGGTGTGCCTGTAATTTTTCCTATTAAGTACATTTTCTGTAGTCTGGCCAAACTTGAGGTATACCAGATTAAGTGTCAAGTATAACACAGGGGAAATATGGTTTTTTGGGGGGTGGGGAGAAAGTCCCTATAGCCAAGCTGCATTTTTGAATGCTGTCATTAGTACCTGATTGGGGACTCTAATAATAATACAAAGCATTTTTATATTGTTTTTAAACTGCCCTGTGATCTTCAGAGGAAAAGTGGTAGAGAAATTTAATTAAATATAAATATAAGTAAATAAACATTTTGAATTTCCACTTCCATAATTTTCCACGGAATGGGTGTAATTTCGAGAGACTCTCTCCCCTTTCTTCCTTGTCGTGATCAAATGTGTGTTTTAGCTTGTTCCTGCTGATGTCTTCATCTAGGTCCACTTCACCCTACCTATGTGAACACAAAATAAAAACAATCTTTGTTGGAGTTGATATGGGTATCTTTCTTACTCTGGCACAATTTTTTCCTGTAATAAAGCCATGGCACTGGAACATGAGAATTCTAGAGAAATCCTGTACACAGTCTGCTGGTTGACTTGGCACCTGCAAAATGAAAGAAATGAGCAACCAAAGACGAGTGTGTAGAGATGCCCTTAGCCTTCCTGGTTCAGTGCTTCAGTATTGAGCCAAACCTCTGGGAAGTATGTAATACCATAAAAGGTAAAGGTAAAGGGACCCCTGACCATTAGGTCCAGTCGTGACCGACTCTGGGGTTGTGGCATTCATCTCGCTTTACTGGCCGAGGGAGCCGGCGTACAGCTTCCGGGTCATGTGGCCAGCATGACTAAGCTGCTTCTGGCTAACCAGAGCAGTGCACGGAAACGCTGTTTACCTTCCCGTCAGAGCGGTACCTATTTATCTACTTGCACTTTGATGTGCTTTCGAACTGCTAGGTTGGCAGGAGCTGGGACCGAGCAACGGGAGCTCACCCTGTCGCAGGGATTCGAACCGCTGACCTTCTGATCGGCAAGTCCTAGGCTCTGTGGTTTAACCCACAGCGCCACCCGCGTCCCTAACATATTCCTTATTCAAGCATAGTGTACCAGGTTTGTTAGTACTTCCCCTATATGGGCTGAAGCATCCATACTGCAGGGGAATCGGGGCTGTAGCTTAGTAGCAGAGCATCTGCTTTGCTTGCATAAGGTCTGCCAGTCAGTGCAGATAATAGTAAGTTAGATGGACTAGTGGTCTGACTTTGGATAAGGCAGATTACTAATATTATTAGTATTGCCCTCCCTTCACCACAAGGTATCTATTCCAGGGGCTGACACTGTACCTCCACACTATGAGGAGGAAGTGAGTTGCGGGAGGAGTTAGCAGTTCTAATGAGTCGATTGCAGCCTCTGGGAGCTTATGGCCAGGTAAACTGGGGCGTTTGTGAGGGCATTTTGATGGGGATGCCCAGAGTGCTATTTCACAGTGTATGTAGGACCAAGAGACATGAAGGACAAGGGAGCTGCTGGAGCCACATGGGCACCTTAGTTCAAGAATAATATTGACAAGCGGGGGATGTGTGCAGAGAAGGGTGACCAAGATGACCAAGGGTCAGGAAACTAAGCCTTATGAGGAATGGTTGAGGGAGTTGGGTATGTTTACCCTCAGGAAGGGGAGACAAAGAAGAAGACAGCCAGCTTCATGCATGTAAGGAAGGTGGAAGATGGAGCATGCTTGTTTTGTCCTGCTCTGGAGGACAATACGTTGAACCAATACGTTCAAGGAAGAACTTTATGACAATAAGAGTTTCTGACCGTGGAGCAGAGTCCCTCAGGGGGTGGTGGACTCTCCTTCTTTGGAGATTTTAAAGCAGAGGTTGGATGGCCATCGGTCATCGATGCTTTAGTTGAGATTCCTGCATTGCAGGGGGTTGGAGTAGAATATACGATACTTGGGGTCCCTTCCAACTCTACAGTTCTATAATTCTATGAACCTCAAATCCTTTGGAGCAATGCTTCCCAGAGTGGGTGGTGTTGCCCACTGGGGGACATGAGATTACCTTGGGGACACTTAACATGCAAGGGGGTGGTGCTGGAGGTGTAAATTGCTATCAGTCTTCGAAAAGCTGGTATCAGTAGATCAGCTTTGTTGAATTAATGAAGCCAAATAGTTTTAATTGGATTCTGTATAATTATTTGCTACTGTTTTAAACTTTTATTGTGTTCTTAACTGTTACCGTTTTTAATTTTAATGTGTTATTATTTTCTAATTGGATGAGCAGGACTGGATTGCATCTTCCATTGTTCTCAGAAGATGAGAGTTAGGAGGTAGCAAAAAAGGGTGAAAGAAGAAACAAATCAGAAGCGGAAGTTGGGGGAAGCCCAAGAGGGGAGGGAGGAAGGAATGTATAGTAAATGTTATAAATATGAGATGTATGCAATGAATGAAAAAGGAAAATGAATAAAAAAAATTTAAAAAGAAAAAATAAATATTTCCAACAACAAAAGTGCAATGATGTGGTTAAACAGCGCCACCTGCTGCTTGGTAGTGGGAGTTTGTTTGCTTGTTTGTTTTTAAAAAACACATCACCACTACCATATTTATGCGACATCAAATCTAACTCGTACCTATATTTTCAAAACCTTGAAACAAAAATGTACTTCATTTTTCTGTGCAAAACACGCCTCCATGTATAATACGCCCCCTATTTTTTTAAACCCCAAATTAAGAAATTAACTTGTTTAGCTTTTTTTTGGGGGGGGGGGGAGCCTGCTACTGCTGATCACTTGCCACAGCTACTGCTGATCGCACACCTCGCCACAGCCACCAATTGTCTGCCTGCTTGCCGCCACCGACAGCCCACCTGCCCCCTTGCCGCAGCTGCTAATCACCTGTCCACCTCGCCACAGCCGCTAAGCACCTGCCCAATTGCTGCAGCTACATCCAATCGCCAGCAGCCACCAATCACCCACTCAATCACCGTTGCCAATCTCCTGCTTGCTGCTGCCATTAATCGCACCCCCCCTCTGCATTCACTATCCATGTATAAGATGACACCCAATTTTTGCCTAATTTTTTTAAGCAAAAAGCATTGTCTTATGCACAGAAAAATATGGTATTTGCTGGTGCAATCAAATCTAATGCACACTCTAATTTTTGCAATGTTATTTGGGCAAAAAAAGTGTGTATTATATTCAAGTAAATACGATGAATATTTAAAGCAGTATCATGACCGTTTAGACCAGTGGTTCCCATAGTGGGTGGTCCTGCCCCCTAGAGGGTGGTCAGTTACTTAGGGGGCGCTAAGAGGCAGGGGGCAGTAGTAGTTGTTGAAGGTTCAAGTGACTATCAGGCTTTGGAAAGCTGGTACCAGTGGATCAAGTCTATTAGTTTTGTTGAATTAATTAAACTAAATAGTTTTAATTGCATTTTGAATAAGTGCAATTAATTGTTACAGTTTTGAATTTTATGGTGCTCCTACCTTCCTCAGTGGGTTGTGAAGACTGCTGTTCTGAATAATGTTTTTTACAGGACAGGGAAGGTGACACCCAGAACCAAGGGGTTGGTGGCCCAAAAGTATGGAGCCACTGCTTTGGAGGCTGGAAAGTAGGAACTGACTGAGGCAGTGGTTATGGATGCAATTGTTTTTCTTTCTGGAAGAATTCATAAGTGTTATGTATGATACTAGCAACAAAAACAGACTAGGAAGGTATGAGAAACCCAGTGCTAGGTCTCTTTCAGCAAATGAACAATCCTGTACTAAACCTGCCATCATCTGAATGAGATATTTTACATATTTGCCAAATGTTTCATCAACTCACCTTGATCGGGCCCAGCTCACAAATCCGTTTTGAAAGTCTGCACGTTTGTGGTTGAGCGGATGCTCTGTAAAGAAAACCTTTGCTTGCATTTGATTTGCTGCACCCATGCCTCCCCATACGGCAAGGTTGCCCCTGGAATGAGGTTGTCTCTCGTCTGCTGCGCCTTCAGGCACATGGTGAACAAGGACTTGAGCTCGGAACGGAAGCTGTCATTCAGCCAGCAGTAGATGAAAGGATTGTAGCAAGTGCTGCTCATGGCAAACCAATGAAGGACGAAATAGAGGGAGTTTTTGGTTCTGATGTTCATGGTGGAGATGAGCAGCACGTAGCAGTTGAGCGGGAACCAACAGAGGGCAAAAACCACCACCACCAGCATAAGCATTTTGATGCTTCTCTTCTTGTTGTTGTGATGGATGATGTACTGCTGTGTGGTGACATCCCCCACGGCATTGCGCAGCCAGAGCTTCTTGGCCAGCCGTGTGTAAGTGACGGAAATGATGAGGAGGGGCAAGAGGTAAAGGAGGAGGAAAGTGGAAAGGTCCACATATTTCTGCACCACCTCTGCTGGCTCTGGAAAATCGGGGAGGCACAAGCTACGAATAGTAGTTTCCCTTTGAAAACAAATAAACATTTATTCTGGATATGTAGTCAAGAAAACTTCGGAAATTTTTATGTAGCTTAACATAGATGAGCATACTGTTATGGGAGGGGGTTGGGGGGAGGGATGCAGTCTGGATGATATTTGTGGGTCCCTTCAAGGGCCTGCTTAGAATCTTAGCTCCTTTGCTGGCCTATTTAAGTGCTATTTACTGCATCCTAAGAGGTTGCTCTGTTGCCATAGAGTCCGTTTTATAATTATGGATTGATAGAATTTCATTAATACCAAAAGTACATCTCTTCAATCTGTGGGATAACGAGCCTCATCTGGCATTGCCATACATCTGGATTTCCTCCAACATATCTGGAATACTGCTGCCTCTAGCAGTGTCTGAGTGGAAATCAATAAAATGTTGGGGGAAATCTGGTTGTATGGCAGCTCATGTTGGCAGTGCAGTTTTTGCTGATTTTCCATTCAAAAAGCTCAAAAGCCACAAAAATAATAAATACAATTTTGCCCAAAAAAAGCTTTTCTGTCCAGCTTTTCCCTGTTTAAAATATGGCAACCCTATCCTGTAACCAACATGCTTAAGTCTAATTAATGCATTAAGGGGTTAATTCTATAGAGTTAGCCGTCCTGCCAGGCTTAGCTAGTTCACCCACCCGCACCTTGGGAAAAGGGTAATCAAGCCTATTGCTTCCAGAGAAGCTCAGTTTTGAGCTGGTTGCTACAGTTCAGACCGCATGACTCTTACAAGCCATTCTTGTGTTCCTATATGAATAATTTTGAAACTTTTACCACAGTTACTATGCCAGGTTTTACTGCCTCTGTTTTCTGCCTGAATAAATGTAAGGAAGGTGCCACTCAAGCCTCCATGGGGGGAGCATTCCACAAATGTGGAACCACCACAGAAAAGATCCATACACATGTTGTCACCCCCCCAGGCCTCTTGTGGAGGAGGCACATGAAGAAGGGCCTCAAATGACGATTGTAGAGTCTGGGTCGGTTCATATGAGGAGAGGTAGTCTGTGAGGTATTGCAGCCATTTAAGGCTTTATAGGTCAAAACCAGCACTTTGTATTGGGCCCAGAAACTGACTGGCAGCCAGTGCAGTCGGACCAGGATCAGTGTAATTTTCTCAAACCATCTTGTTGTGGTGAGCAACCTGGCCGCCAAATTCTGCACCAGCTGAAATTTTTGAACCATCTCCAGATGCAGCCCGAAGTATAATGCATTGCAGTAATCTAACCTAGAGGCATAGACAACAGAAGTCAGGCTATCTTCATCCAGACAGGGGTGCAGTTGGGCCACCAAGCAGAGCTGGTAGAAGGCACTCTGCACTAGGGCTGGGCGATGTATTGATACATTGTCCAAAACTGGTTTGAAGTTCACATCATGGTAATGGTTTCATAATAGCTGACATGGCAATATATCCTGAATCACAATGTGTGTGTGAACTACGTACAAAATTACGATGTGGGGAAAACCATGAAGCTGGTCATTGATTTTCTCATTATTCCTGCTGCATTATTCCTTGTTGCTCTGCCGCCTCAGCTCTCCGCTGCCTCGTGCAGATGGCAGGGAACCACAAGAACAGGCACTGAAGAAAGCAGCCTGCCTGGGAACTTTCCTCAGTAATAGTGACGCCATGAGCTTCTTGTTTTTAAGCTCAGGGGCCAGGCTGGTAGGTGGTTGAGGGAGATGCCGGTCCCAGCTGGCTATGGACTTCTTACTGGGAGCTCCTTCCCCCCTCCATCCTTTCTCCTTATTTGGACTCTCTCTGCTCATTTGAAGGTGCCTCCTGACACCTGACCTCCGCCAGGGCCCTTGCAGAACTCCTGTGCCTCACCTCCCCACCCCACCCCCCATGTTGCTGCCCAACCCTGTGTTTTGAACCACTGCTTGGTCCCACTGAAATTAAACCGCATGCAATATGCAAGCTCAGATTACTCTGAGATCCTTCTTCCCATTTCACCTCTCTTCTCATTCATTCTTGTCTTACAGATATTGTCACTGCATATTTTTTTTCATGGCTTGATTCACATCTTTAATATCCTGTTTTCAGCCTCCTGAACTGCAGTGATGCTGTACTGCAAAGGGAAGTTTCACACACACTGGCTGTTGTCCCAAAGTGGGAAGCGAGAATGGAATGACAATTGATTCCCCAGAAACACTGCTCCCATTCTGTTGTTCCTTGCCAGATGAATATTGGTTACTCGATTTAAAAAGGGTAGGGGGCTAATCTCAAGGAAGGGGTGGCTGAGTTGGTGCCATCCAGGTGTCATACTGAGCTCCCATCAGCCCCAGACAACACAGTCCAAGGTCGGGGATGATGGGAGTTGTGTAGCACAGCAACATACTGTTGTGGGTTTGGTGAGTCCTTTCACATTTGGGGGTTCCTGCCCAGTGAAGGTTGGAATCTAACAGAGGAGGAAGTTGCTAAACTGGTCAGACCTTTTCTTTGTAAGATAATGACCTTAGCTGCTCACTCAAGTGTCCTCATCAGCACCCCAAAAGAATAAGCTGGGTTGCAAAAACTACAACTAGGTGTGATGGGACCCTCGGTACTAATGGGTGGGGCTTTCTCCCATTCACTCACCTCTGTACGGTAACTGATTTGTAAGAAAATCGATAGCTGTTATTACCAATAATTGGCTGCCTTGTGACTTGCAGCAACTCACCAAAGCAAATGACCAAAGGAAATGGCTTTGAAAGCTGCAAAAGCAGTAACACTTAAAATATGAAGCGAGGAAGGTGTGCTGTTTTAGGCTGGAGTCTGACTAATTGTAAATAAGCGATCAACGCACTCAGAGGTGCCCACCTCCAGAGCCCCCTGCTGCCCCTTTGCCTCTTAGCAACTCCCCACCTCCCAGGGGACATTGCCACTTACTTTGGGAATCACTGGTGTAGGCAGTATTCAGCTGGATGGGTGCATGGCCTGACTCGGTATAAAACACCTTCCTGTATTCCACCTACAGAATGGAAGTTGCCTAGTCCAGCCTCCTGCCAATGTAGGAAATCCACTCCTGTGGCCATCTTTGGTAGGAGGTGAAGCTTGCTTTTTATTTTTTATTTTTTAAAGTAACACATAGTTTGACAGGTGAGAAAAGAAAAGAGTAGGTTAAAATACTCACCTATAATTATAAATGAAGAGCTTTTGGTAGATAGCATGGGGTAATGAAAAGCAGGCTGCCATCATCCAGATGCTGGAAATGGCCAGGGCTCCTTTGGTCAGTGACATCCTTGGCTTGAGTGGGTTGAGGATGACCTGGAAGAAAGGATGTCTCACAGTGATTCTCATCTCTGCAGACCAGGGGTGGGTAAAGTGCAGGCCATACCCATACCCATACCCATACCCATACCCATACCCATAAAAAGCTCCCCATAAATTTAATTGCCATGTTGGGCACTACCTGCACCACACATTTAAAGCACTGTGGCCCCATTTTAAATGGCCACAGCTCCCCCCAAAGAATACTGGGAGCTATAGTTTGTTAAGGGTTCTCACAGTTGTTTGGAGACCACCTCCCCCCACCCCCAACATTTCCCAAAGCAGTTAACAACTAGTCTGTCTTCCCAGGGAACTCTGGGGATTGCAGCTTTGCGATAGGAATAAAGGGGCCTCCTAAGAACTCTCAGCACCCTTGACAAACCACTTCCCATGATTCTTCGGGGAAAACCATGACTGCCAAAAGCAGTGACTCCTTTTTTTGGGCCACCCCCTCATCCCATAAACTCACCCCAGTGCTCCCTACTCTACCCTACAAAGGGCATTTTTCAGAATAGTGGTTTGCACAGCCCACCAAGAAAGATAGGAACAGCATAAAAATCAAAACAGTACCAGTTAATAAATTGGCATTTATTCAAAAGCCAATTAAAACTATTTAGTTTAATTAATTCAACAAAGCTGATGTGGATAGTTCAATTGGTAAGAGCGTGGTGCTGATAACACCATGATTGCAGGTTCCAAATGAAACACCTGCATATTCCTGCATTGCAGTGGGTTGGACTAGATGATCCTCAGGGTCCCTTCCAACTCTACAATTCTAAGTTGGCGACCATGGCTGCATCTAAGTTAGTGATGGACTTGATCCAGTGGTACCAGCTTTTCAAAGTCCGATAGTCATTTGCACCTCCCACAACCACTACTGCCCCCTTGCCTCTGAGCATCCGCTAGGTACTTCCACTGCCCTCTAGGGGGCAGTACTGCCCACTTTGGGAACCACTGGTCTAAACAGTCATGATACTGCTTTAAATATATAGTGCGGATGTTTTAAAAACCTCCCACTTTCCACTCCCACTACCAAGCAGAGCGTGGCGCTGTTTAACCCCATTACTGCACTTATGTGGTTGGAGAGATTTAACCCACATCTCTGTGACCAGTGCCAGGCATCCGTGGGAGATGCAATTCAGACCCACTCATCCAATCAGTCTTGACAGTGCTTTGAGTTCTGAAGTCCTGCCTCTTCGTACTGCATTAGACATAAAAGGGCTGGGTGATCATGCAAGAATATTGGCATAAGCAACCACCGTTATCAGCTTCTTGCTAATGGAAAGCTGTTGGCTGAAGTTTGCAATCCATGGGAGATGCACAGACTTGGCTGAAGAAAGGCAGTAGAGTTACCTGCAAGTCCATGGTTTCCAGTTAATGCTCAGCACATAAAAGGGAGTGCTGTGTTTCTAGTGGTCTGCCCGTGTGGGCAAAAGCCATGTAACTCAGAGGAGTGGCTAATATTAGGCTGAAGAAAGGTAGCCATCCCTGCAGCAAACAATCTGCAAAGCTTACCTCACTGCTACCAGCACATGACAATCTGGTGCTTTTAATGCTGCCAGTGCTTGACTTATTAGGGAGATGGCCTCAATAATAATAGAACACTTTCTCTGAACACTCAGGGGAATATTTCAGTATTCACTTCCTAAGCCTGCAATTTCTTTCTACCTTCTTTCAGTGTCACAATGTTCTATTAATCATTTTCCCTACTGAGCAGATATTATAATACACATTGTTAGCTTACTGATGAACACAGTACCTCAGTTAATGAAAGAAGCTCCTAAGACACACTCCAACCTTTAGTTCTAACTTTTTTTTAACTGTTTCATCTTTATGTGAGTATATTCTCCAGGAGTTAAACAAAACCCACTATGTGACACAACGCCTATCAGTCTATCATCCGGCATTGCAGATTCTGCACTGATGGGGGAGGGAGGTGCACTTGATGATCTCCTAGGTCCTTTCCAACTCCATGAATCCTTAATAATCATGGAGACTGTGTAAACAATCTACCAGATGCTTGATAAACCATGTAATTCTGCTGCAGGACATTTATCAAGAAGTGCAAAACAACGGTCAGTTATTGTACATGAATATGTGTGAGAGCTGAACCTCTTTATTCTAATATAGACCAATAGTGCCATCTAGAGCTAAGAACACTGTATGGAAACAATATCCTTGGTTTCATTTCATTTCATTTAATCCTTTCTTTCCTATAATAGCAAACTGGTCTGAACTGACTAGTTCTTTCGTAATGGAAGTTCAACACCATTAGGAAGTCGAACCACCCTCTAGGCACATTTCTGATTTGTGGTTGTTGGCATCTATCTGTCTTGAGAGACAATGCAGTGTACCTTTGGGGGTGAAGTCAAACTGCTGTGTTAGCAACACCAAAGTGACCTCCCTGGGGTGCAAGTCTAGGCAGTGTGCATGGAGGTCCTGGGCTGCCTAGATGACAAGACCCGCCCCCCCCCCTTGGTGTCACTGATGGAAATCAGAGCAATATGTTTGGCATCCCAGGAGTTGCTGAAAGGAGGCGTACAAGGAGCTGTCCAACTGTCTTAGGGACTGCACTCCGGATTTGTGTTGGGTCCAGCAGAGGTTTAGGGTCAGAGTTTTCCTTCCCCTGGATACACTACCTTCTCAGGTAGATGAGTCCCATCTGCCCCTCACTTCCATCTACCACACATGCAGAAACTGCCTTCTTGAGGTCTATTGGGTCCACTCAGTCCACAACAGCCTGTTTTCACATGCAGGGGAAGTCCCCAACTCATCAAGGATTTGAGACCCATTGGCTGCCCCTCACCTGGTTTAGCTTGCCAGTCAAAGCTGTTCCTGGGGTGTAGCTGCTGTCCTATGCTGACAGCTTCTAGGACCCACAGGTGAGAGCTGAGTGCAGGGTGGGGACCCAAGGTGGACAAACTACCTCAGAAAATGTACAACACGTCATCCACCAGAGGTACAACCCCTCCCCTAACACCCCAGACACCGCTTCTGATTGATACCTAACCACTTACATGAGAGATGGAGCTTATTTCACCATTGGTTCAAACTACAGTCCAGGCAGGCGGCTTTTTCTGGACCCAAACTATAATAAATGTGTGACATATCCTTTAGTCCTTTGTCTCCTTTGGAACCATGAAAACCAGAGATATTCTGCAAGGGACTAGCACTTTCCTAGGTTGCCTTCTTTCCAGGAGCTCTGCATGTTTTCTGACACCCAAGACAATACTCAAATAGGCAAAATGTAATTAGCTAAATTAGATTGCCTTTAAAAATGTTATTTGGAAGTCTCTCTCTGTGTGATTTGTTGCATTCCTTTCCCCCTCTGAAATAAAGTTACTTATATATCATGACAGTTGGTTTTCTCTGTAATACAGGCAACCGCCATTTCTGAGCATTCATGCGCGTTGGCAGAGCACGCATAAGCCAAGCCCACCCCACCCCGTCATGCCCTGTTATGCCCTGCCCTCTCCCAGGTCCAAATGACCCGCATGTCAGTGGTCACGCAATAATTGAACGTGCGCAAAATAACCACTGCCCGGGCTGTTTTTCACCTGATCAGATTGGCTGGATGAGCTGCATTATGGGAAAGGGCCATAGCTCAGTGATAGACCATCTGCTTTGCATGCAGGGAGGTCCCAGGTAGAATCTCCAATGGCATCTCCACTTAGTGCCGGGAGAGATTCCTGTCTGAAACCCTAGGAAGCCATGGGCAGTCAATGTAGACAGTATTGAACTAGACACACCAATGTCCTGACTTCGTATAAGAAGCTGCTTATACACCCAAGTGACCACTCCTAACAAATACATACATACACTGGCTGTTTATTATGGTGGGCAATTTCAATTTCCTTGTGTCCTTAGGGCACCCTTTCTCCCACTGCCCACTCCACAACTTTGTGTAGTCAAGACTAAAGGCAAAATAGTGTTAGTTTCAGGCATAGGAGCCAACCTCTAGGGCCCAAGGTCCCTTCAGCCACTCCCCAATAAAATATTTGAGGGGGCCAGGGTTCCCCAAAGTTGATGAGTAGTGCCATTCAAATGGTGTGCATGTGCTACACCTTGTGATCAATTATGCAGGACAGGGATAATTGACAGGGATCAATTATACCACCTCCCCCCATATTTTATTCAAATTGGCACCCCTGGTTTCAGGATACCTTTTGCAGGGGAAGGTGGGGGATGGGGTGGGGTTTCATACCTGATGCCGGTCCAGGGCTATAGCTGTCAGGGTCAGGGTGGAGACGTGGAGAGAGCAATACTGCGCAAAGCGGCTGACATGGCACATGCTTGCCCCAAAGACCCACGTGCTGCTCACGAACCGAACCTGCGGAAGAGACTGGCAAGAATAATGGGGCCAGCAGAAGATTTGGGGCTAACAACTAGGATTCACTTGGTACAGTCAAGCACATGGGGTTTCCATCGGCACATGGGGTCAGGAGGACCTCTGCCCATTTGTGAAAGTTCGCAAAGATTAAAATAGGGACTTCTGTCAATTTTTTACTTGATCTGACTGTTTGCTTGCCAGGTGGCAATGGGAGTGGAATAGGACCCTCCCAACAATTCTCAGCACCTTTAGCAAACTACGGCTCCCAGAATTCTTTGGGAGAGCCATTTATCTATTAATTTAAAAGATTACAGTATTTATAGTCCACTTGTCACTGAATGTTTTGAATCTCAGAAAGGGGAACAAAGTTTATAAAAATAAACATAGAAAAATGTCCACCAAAATTACAAAATCATATAATCAGGACCAATAAATAACCAAACAATTCTATCATAAGGCAAACAAGCAAAATCACTGCAACATAAACTAATATTTCCAATTTAATGAAATATGAGCCTCAAGGTCAGCAGTTCGGCCAGGCAGGGGTGGACAGATGGATTTGGTGACCTCCTCTAGCTCTCCCATGAACATTTAAAGTGGGATCACAGTACTTTAAATGTATGGTGTGAACAAGGCCCGGCGTGTCCAGCACACCAAATGCAAATGCAAGGCAATGACTTAATCCAGGCAGTGACCTCCTCCCTCTCTGGCCTGGGGGCATGGCAGTTTGGCAAAGGACTTACCAAAGTGAAAGGTGTGTTGAGCAAGGTGATCATGATATCAGACATGGCCAGGTTGGCAATGAAGAGGCTGGTGGCTGAATGCATCCTCCTCCTCCTCCTCTTCTTCATCACCACATGGCACACCAGCAAGTTACCAAAGAGAGATACGATGATGATGACTGTGTAGGCCACAATGAGGAGAGCTTTCATGGTGGGCTTCTGCGACTCCGGCTCGTATTTAGCCAGCTCAGCAAACTTCTCCCACTCAATGATCTGGCTCTCTGTCCAGTTGAAGGGTGTGCCATTCTTGGCTTGGTAGAGCAACATAAACTTGGCCAGAGAAAAATTGCATTTGGACTCCTGAGGAGGACATGGGAAGTGAGGTGAATGGGATAGAGGGAAGAGGAGCATGTGAGAGAGGTGGTCTTCCAGCCAGCTGGAGCCTTGCATGGAGACAGGCTAAGTTCCAGGAGGCTTTTGTTCCAGCAAGTGGGACTAAATAGCAGAGAGAGAGAGAGAGAGAGAGAGAGAGAGAGAGAGAGAGAAGCTTTTTAGCCAACTCAGGTTGGGAGCAGCTGTCAGGACAAAGGCAGCATTTAAATATCCAAGTAGAAAGAAGTCTTGAGGTGCATTTTGTAGCACACTGTTTTGTAGCACACTAGTGTGTCATTTGACAAAAAATGTGGACAGTAAAAGTGGAGCTGGGAAAATCTGGTGTGCTCGTTTTTCTTTTGCATGCTGAAGGGCAGCACGTATGTGCACAAAAATAAAGAAAAATGGCATACGGCAGAGCACACACAAATCATGGAGAAAGATCAGGTGTGCAGCTTTAATTGGTCATCTTGGGTTGTTTTGTGCTACCCATTATTGAGGCATTCAGTCTTCCAACTTCTGAGAGTGCCCTACAGTGTTTTGTTCTCCCCCCTTCCTTTTTTCAAAGCACTTTACCCTCCTATTTGCTTTGTCATTTTTTTTGGAGCACAATTCTTCTAAAATGTGTATTTTCCCCTCCCTTCTTTATAATTCTCTTCCCAGCTGGATTGTCCTGCAGAACATGTGAATGATATCAGGGGAAAACATTAACATTATGCTGATAGATTTGATTTTTTTCTTTTCTGTACAATAGAAAGTGACTATGCAAACAGGTCTCCTGACATATTCAGAGATGAGCTTGGAACAGTGTCCTAAACAGGGAACAAGCTGGCTTCTGGCACCATAAGTTCACCTCTGTTTTCTTTTCTTCCTGCATTCCGTGTTCTTCTTCAGTACAGTATAAAATGAAGGGTTCTTTATTTAGTCTTTTGCTTTCAATTACATTTTTCAATCAGCAGGCAGCCAGATGAACTGATGAGGCACAATTGTAACTCTGTACAAACTGAGCAAGGTTTGATAACAAAGAGTTCTTGTGACAAGACTGTGAAAATAAAATGTCCATTTCCAGAACATGTTCCTCCCAACAGTCAACATTACTAGCTCAGAGCGAACAGGCAACCTAGTTCTGAAGCAAAAGTCCATAAAGTAAGCACCCCCCCCTTTCTAAAACTCTGTGGTTAGGGTTGTTCAGACAGTTGCCATGGTTTCAGGGGTGCCAACTTGGTAAGCTCTGCCCCACATAATTGATCACAAGATGCGCTGCATGCACACCATTTGAATGATAATGCCCATCAACTCTGGCTCCCCCCCAGCTCTGATATGTTCTCACGAGATATCATGGAGCCATCCAAGTCCCCATGAGATCTCCCAGCACCATCCCTGGCAGAGAGCTCAAAAGTTCTTTTTGTG
This sequence comes from Podarcis gaigeae, assembly GCF_964106915.1. NCBI lineage: Eukaryota > Metazoa > Chordata > Lepidosauria > Squamata > Lacertidae > Podarcis > Podarcis gaigeae. The sequence goes on along the minus strand of NC_139691.1, from coordinate 21,498,707 downwards.
CCAGGAAAACCTTGCATACATTTAATTTGCTCAATTTCAACCGGCCACATTGGACCACACAAGCTTGAAACCACACAAATTAAAAATGTGTAAGATGCAATCATACTGTAGTGCTATGTAGACATAGACAAACAAACCTAACTTTAAAAAAGTACTACCTGTGCTCCCTTTTGTCTACCAGAGTACTCATAATCCAGGATGCTAAAGGGAGAACAAATAATCCTTCAAAAGTTGTTTATATACAGTACTATTCATTCATTAATTCTTGGCCCTTCAGGTGTGTGGGGAGAACCAAGTCTCCAAAGCAGCTTTCATCAATCTGTAGTAAGCTACCATAGTCCCTGCCCCTCAGGTTTACAATCTAAAAGACACAACACAAAAGGAAAAGAGGTTGGACTGGAGATGGGGAAAAAGGCAAACTCAGACACCAGTTCTCAGGTACAATACATGCTATTTTTCTAGAAAAAGCAGAACTCACCATGAATGCCTCCCTTATTCTTTTAGAATGGCAATGGTGCCCACTTGAGAGGTGCCAGAACTAAGTTCCAGTGAGTTCTGGCTGGGGGAACAAAAGCCCTGGATATATTTTTTAAAGTGCTTTTCCTGACAGAGAGGCACAAAGCAAGCTCTCTGCAGTTGTTCCTTCTCTACCCAGTGGATAGGGCCGAGAGGCTCTTCAGAGAGTGCTGCCCTTCCAGTCTGCAGTCCCAGGAGAACAGTGCTTTCCTTTTCCACCCACCTAAATTGTTACGATTGGGAGGCAATGCTCACCAACATTTGGTTAAAACCCAGAAATAACACAGCAGACAAAGCCAGCAATCATGTTTGGAGAGTCAGCTTTTATGTCTTTCCCGAAGGAGATGCAATGGCACAGTATAAGCCAACACAAGGTTGCTCAGATCCAAATCCCACTAAGCTCAATGGGTTTTACTTACTTACCTGGGGGTAAGTGTGTTTAGGCCTATAGTTTAACTAACTACTGCTGAAAATCAGCCCCATTAACTATGAACCCCTAAATTTGAGATCCTCTCCAAACCTGTACCAAAGTTTAGGAGGTTTTTTTTGCAGTGAAAACCTTGCGTCTTGTAGCACCCCACAAACTGAGCAATTGATACATCAAACATGGGGTTCACACTTAACTACAAACCCCAAAATTTGGGCACCAGGAATTATGTTTTAAGTGACCACTGCACCTTATTGGCTTTGCCTGGTACATTTTAATGAAATGAATGGAACAAAAATTCCCACTTATTTAAAAGGTGCATGTTTCTAGATTACATTTCTTGTGTCTTAAATATGTGGCTTATTTAAAAGGTGCATGTTTCTAGATTACATTTCTTGTGTCTTAAATATGTGGCTTGTGTGTTAAATCTACTTCAGGAGCCCTTACAAACTAGCTATTTATTGGGTATTCATTCTGACTGCTTGCAGAAAGCTTCCTCAGAGGCTAGATTATATCTGGTCTTTATCAAGCATTCATTGTGATTTGCTTGTGGGATGGTCACATGACAATGAGAATTTGTCTGGAATCCATCCTAATTCACTTGGGGTGTCTTTAAGCATCTTCATGTTAGTCATTCATTCATCCCACGTTTTACTGTGAATTTCCTTGTCAGTTTCCAAACCAAAAGTCCTTTTCTCAAAGAAGAAATAAAGTACGGTAGATTTGCATGTCCTGGCACAAAACAGCACCTATTTACTTTAAATGATCTACTTGAATCAGTACTGCAAAATACTGACAGTTCAGACATTAAATTGGTTCAGCAAATCACCCCTTTTGTCTGTTGAAGTGCATTTCTGCTGTGAATTTTCCCAGTTATATTTTTTAAAATACTCACATAATCTGTTTTAAATTGTGTTATAAAACTAATAACCGCATACCTACAGGTAACATTTTTTTTACCAGTCATGAATCAGCAGTAAGAGTAAGATTCTATGCAACAAACAAGAAGCAACTGTGTGTACAGCCTCATACATAGAATAGAATTGTAGAATTGTAGAGTTGGAAGTGACCCCAAGGGTCATCTAGTCCAACCCCCTTTAATACAGGAATCTTGCCCATAGCTTTTCCTGGGTACCTGGAAATCAATTTGGCAATGCAATACAATGAAACATGGGTAGGAATGCACACATTATGGTGCACAAGTGAGTGGTTTTCTTACATAGGAATGATAATTCATGCAGGAAATTGTCTTGGATGAAGCTACCCTAAGGCAGCAATCCTATACTGTATATCATTACCTGGCAACAAGCCCCATTGAAGATAGCAGAGTTTACTTCAAAGCAGGCAGGCATATGATTGCACAGTACATAATACTTCCGGCCATTGTTTGTTAGCTGAAGGCAATAACATTCTCTATTCGCTGCACAATTATTAAAACTGAAAGTTATAAACAAACAAAATCTAATTGCCTGGGACTTGTTTTCAAACTGTTTATCCTCAAGGAGCAGTTTCCACTGTGATTTATTTTTTTGCTGAGAACCCCCACTTATTTTTCCACTTGTGCCTCTCCCTTTCGCAGTAAGGCAGCTGCATCAACCAAGACCCCCATGTGTGGTGCAGAGAGTTATTGGGCATCCGGAGTGGGGGGGCTCCTTTTACACAGAGCTCTCCAATAACATGTTAGACCTTGTTTTGCCATTACCTGCCCACCTTTTTAAAAAATTGCATCTTGCAGCATTGCAATGTACCTGTCTTCTGTACTAACACATTGGACCCAGATATTGTAAGCAAAGTCACTTAAATAACCCAATGCAGTCCCAGAAAGAAAAGTCCAAATAACACTTTACTGAGCAAACTGAACAGAGACAGTGTGTAATGTGAAGAGAAAGGAACAGAGAGGTTTTGTGTTTCTTAGTTCAGGCCTTGTACATAGCAGAGAGACATTCAGCCAAACACACAAATTAAAAAAACTCCCTCAGAACTACAGAGCCAATCAGAATGCATGCCACCTCAGGGTAGATCATGCCACTCTGCCTGGTTGCTATGTGACACCTCCACCCACCCACCTCTTGGCTTTAACAGACTGTAACAGTAAAAGAATTTACTACTAAGTTACAAACTGAACGATCGCTGCTGCTGCACTTCCAACAGATACTTCAGGGACCATCTGCCCCAGAAGCCTGCCCTTTCCCAGGTCTCTGTGCCATTAGAGGTCTGATGGGTGGTGAACAGAGAAGGGGCCTTCTCTGTGTTGGTGTCCCAGCTCTGGAATTATTTCCCTCAGTACAACCGTCCCTATTTATATAATAGGGGCCTCCTAATAGGTGTCTCTCTGCACCCTTGACAAACTACAGCTCCCAGAACCCATGGGTATTTAAAGTGGTATCATATCATTTGAAATATATGGTGCGGATGTGACCTTTGACAAGCTATTATTGCTTTTTGCGCCCTTCCCCTTAACCTTCTATATTCTGTAACTTTTATACTGCACTTGTAGCCTGTCTACTGTAAATAAATTATATTTGATTTGATGTTTGAGTTTGAAACTGCTAACCCAGGTGAATGAGGTCCAAATTAAACTTGAGGACATTGAGTGACCTATGGAATTTGAGGGATTCCTGAATATTCTGGGGGCCAGTGAGGTGGGATAGCATTCTAGTTGCAGTGCTGGTGCTCATCTAAGGGCTCTGGTCTCACATGGAATGGGGAGATGGCCATTGACTCCTAAGTGAGAAGGGGCCCTCCCTGGGCCAGGAGTTCTGACCACTACTGCCCAATCACAAATATCTCCTTATTGGTCAAGGTACTTGAGAAGGGGGTGCCAGTGCCTCTTTACGGAAGAAACAGATTCTCTGGATTACTTCAGTCTGGCTTTGATTTATTGATTGAGTTTATTTCCACAATGAGCTGTGCCCAAGGCATTTTACAGCAAACATTCAAAACACAGAGCATGGGAAAGGCAAATGCAGAACGTCAGTAAATTCAAAAGCGGCAAAAATCAACAATCTGGCAAACACAGAATAAATTCAATATTACAAAACAAAAGCAATCTATGCCCAAGTACATTTATATCCCGCCTTTCTATCCAAGGAACTCAAGATGGCATGCACAGTTCTCTCGCACTCCTCATTTAATCCCCACAACAACCCTGTGAGGTAGATTAAGCTAAGGGCTCACCCACACTTCTGCTTGCCTTGTGCCTAGAAAGCAAGGGCCCAAGCGTTTTCCCCTTTGCCTGGCTCCTTTCCCAGGGAAAACCCACTTTTTAGTGTTAAAATCAGTGCAAATGTCAATCCAGAGAGAATCCAATTGGTGTTTGCTCCGATTGAGCGCTAAAGGGCAGTTTTCCCCAGAGGGAAGCAGAGGTTGTCATTTGCACACATGCAACAGCTCTCTCAAGTGTACATACCTCAGCTTAATTGTGGCTTGCATTTTAAAATCAGAGGGAAGCTGGTTTGAGGGAAAGTGCACCAACCAGCAATATTTTATAAAACACGGCAGGATGTCTCTGGATCATGGCTAATGCTGTTTGTACTCAGCTTCAGAAACCAGTCGAGGGAAAGCACTGGAACCAGAGCAAAGATTAATATGACAGGCTTTTTTGTACTCAGTCTACTAAATGCCTTGCCACTGTATATTTCCATGCCTAAGAATTATCATTCAGTTTGTCTCCTCAGAAATAAAGCCGAAAGAAAGCTTTAGTGTACTGCGGTCTAGCAGAAAAAGTTAGATTTCAATGTGAGTAAGAGTCTGTTTCAGAATTGCGGGTGCAAACCTGGAGATGGAATGGCAATGTTACTATTTATTACAATTTTTATGTCATGCCCTTTCTCCCAAAGGAGCCCAGGGTGGCAAACACCAAACAGCACTATAAAAAACCCCAAAACAAAAGAATATTTAAAACACTTGGAAACTATTTTAAGCTTCTGAAACATTAAAAAACTTTTAAGAATGCCTTAAAACATATAAAGCATGGAAAGTCATACATTTCACAAACAGCCTTTGAATGTGTGTCTATAAGAAAAGAAGTCCAGTGGCAGCACCAGACATTTATTTTTTTTGAGGGTGCGTACAGAAGGGGCAAAGTACCGATATACGTCTAGATGGGTGAGTTGTATTCCACGTGTTAAGATCTCTGAATGAAAAATAAGGGTATATGTTTGTGGCAGGAGTCCAGCAATGGGGGGGGGGGGGAGTGTGTGTGGGAGCTCCTTGCTGGGTGGGTGTGTCTGCTGTCTTCTCTCCCTCTGGTGATGCCCATGATAGCATCCCAATATAACAGAATATATTCATTGCAGAGAGTCGCTTTCAATTCTCTGATTCTCTATAAACATTCATACACAGCTAGAAATTACCATTTCTAGTATAGTCTAAAGAACCTTCAAATAGTGCTTACTACTACTACTACTACTACTACTACTATAATAGTACAGTGGTACCTCGGGTTACAGATGCTTCAGGTTACAGACTCCACTAACCTAGAAATAGTACCTCGGGTTAAGAACTTTGCTTCAGGGTGAGAAGAGAAATCGTGCTCCGGTGGCACGGCAGCAGCGGGAGGCCCCATTAGCTAAAGTGGTACCTCAGGTTAAGAACAGTTTCAGGTTAAGAACGAACCTCCAGAATGAATTAAGTTCTTAACCCGAGGTATCACTGTAGTAATACAGCTATTATTGTCTTTATTACACATTCAAGGCAAGATCTGTGCTACTTCAGAAACCACAATACATTATCTTCTAGTGTTACATGTTCAACGTAGTATCAAACCAACTCTGCAGTCGAGTTTGATTTAACTCGCCAGAAACATCCGAACACATGAATACAAAATTGTGCAAAAGCCGAGGAAATCTGCAGCAGCACAGGAATATTGATGCATGGGTGACAGGCAATGAAAACAATTCTACTTGTCCTTTTCACTTTACTCACCCTTTGGGGAACTGCTTCGGTTGATCCTGCTGGCTTTTTCACAGCTACCCAAACCTATGGCCCAAAGGAAAATGTTCAGCACTCTTTCCCTCCTCTGCTGATGAACTACTTCCCAATCTCTCACTGTGTTTTCTTGCAGGACGCCCTGTTCTGCCTGCTCTTCCTCTAGTCCTGCAGAACACCAAACACACACAGTCCCTTCTAATCACTGGGTACATGTGCCTTAACTGACTGGCCAATCAGAGATAGGCAGGAAAGTGGGTGAGGTGGGAGGGAGCTTGCTAGTAGTGAAGTGCTTGAGTTCCTTCTGTCATTTACAGGATGATGAGTGACACTTACAGTAATGCTTTTTACTTCAAGAGGATAAGAAGGGATGGTCGTTCTGATCACTCAGTGCAGAAGAGGGAGTAATCCAAGGGTTGTTTTTAAACCACAGTGAAAACTGAATCTCATTTCCCTTTCAACTCACAGTTTACAATTCTTCCCCACTCAACCCAATCCACACACACGTGTGTGTGTGTGTGTGTGTTTGTGTACTGTGTGAGAGCTGGGCTAGAAGCAAGCTGCAGGTAGAAGCCTGAGAGTGATAGCCATGCTTCATTTTTGCTGGAATCCAAGACTGTGACTATGGGAGAAGCAAGACCTTTTTTTGGTTGCTAATCCTGCAAGTTCCTCATCATAGACTCAGGTTGTATATGTGTGTAAATAAACCATATATCCTAAAGACACCACACTCTCCACTGTCCCTCATTCCAAGGAAACAACCCCAGAGAAGCACCTGGAATCCTCCAAGCACTGCTTGGAGATTGGGTTGGTGGGCAACACCTCAGAATAGAAAGTTGATCCTCAAATCACAGAAAAATCCAGCTAGTGTTTGCTTAGATGTACCAGTAAGTCCCATGGTATTCACAAGTAATGTGCACAGGAGTGATCAGAATGGAATGCCTGTCAATCTTAATTTTGCAGTTTGACGGCAGCCTGTGGTGCTAATAATAGGGGCCTTCTAACCCTTGACTGAAATTTCCCCAGAAGCTGCTGGAAGAAAGCTAACTACAGAATAAGCTCTACTGTGCTTATTAAACTTACTTTTAAATAAAGTTGCAAACTCTACAGTGAAACTGTTTCCAAAGGGTCTCCAAACGCTACAAAGCATTTATGCTCACTTGTCTCTGTGTGTTGCCTTCTGCATTGATAAATGGACAATTTAACAAGAGCTGGACAACAAACATTAGTGTCTGTGTGGGGCTGGAGTGACAGAATATGTTGATCATGTTCTTTTGCATTGTAAACCACTGGAGACTATTGAAGGTAAGTGGTATATAAATTGTTTAAATAAATAGTAAGTGCAGCTGGATTTTGATGTCCCCGCTATTAAGAACCCTTCCTTATATTTACTGTGTCTGCTGCAGGATGTGGCTAATCTTACTAATCTTATTTGCATATGTATATGCTGATGTTTTGCTGGTTTTATTTTAATTTGCCAATTGAGAAATAAGCTTTTGAAAACCAAAACCAAACCAAACAAAAAATAAACAAAGTCTCATGGGAAGGTCTACTATAGATTAGGTATTGTTTTGATTAAGGCACATTTATTTCCACATTACTGAGAGCGTTGCAAAAATTAGATCTGAAATCAGTGCAGATGAGGAGAAATTTGCTGTCACTTTCGTGTGTGTGTGTGTGTGTGTGTGTGTGTGTCCATTTCAATTAGTTCTTCACACAGCACATTTTAAAACTATGGAACTGTGTTGAACCAAAGGTGAACTGTTTTGGAAGCTCTACAAACTGTCATCTTGGTAGTCAAGATAACCCCAAGATTAACTGGTAGTTGTTGTAGCAATGAGCTCATATATGTTTATTCCTACTTGTTTTGATGTTATCCTCATCTGTGGGCTTGGGGCTCTGAGCTCAGAAAGAAGAACTACAGTGGTGCCTCGCAAGACGAAATTAATTCGTTCCGCAAGTCTTTTCGTCTTGCGAGTTTTTCGTCTTGCGAAGCACGGTTTCCCATAGGAATGCATTAAAAATCAATTAATGCGTTCCTATGGAAACCGCCTTCAGACCAGGTCCGGGGACAGTCTGTCCCCCGACCTCTTCTGAAGGCCGGTGGGGGGCGAAAGTCTTTGCTCCCCCCCCGCCTGCCTTCCCGGGACAGCGGAGACTTCTCCGCTGTCCCGGGGCGGTCTTAAAATGCTGGCGGGCGGCAGCGAAGCCTTCGCTGCCGTCCCCCAGCATTTTAAAAGCCCCTGGGACAGCGGAGACTTCCCGGGGCGATTTTAAAATGCTGGCGGGCAGCAGCGCTGCCGCCCGCCAGCATTTTAAGATCACCCCAGACAGCCGCTCCTGGGGCGATTTTAAAATGCTGGCGGGCGGCAGCGCTGCTGCCCGCGAAGCCTTCGCTGCCGCCCACCAGCATTTTAAAAACCCCGGGACAGCGGAGGACTTCTCCGCTGTCTGGGGTGATCTTAAAATGCTGGCGGGCGGCAGCGCTGCTGCCCGCCAGCATTTTAAAATCGCCCCGGGACAGTGGAGGAATTATCCGCTGTCCCGGGGCGATTTAAAAGCCCCCGGGAAGGCAGGCAGGGGGGACAAAGACTTTCACCCCCCACCGGCCTTCAGAAGAGGTCCTGGACCTCCTCTGAAGGCGGGCGGGGGGCAAAAGTCTTTTTCCCCCCTGCCTGCCTTCCCGGGAGAGCGGAGAAACGCAGCGCTGCGTTTCTCCGCTCTCCCGGAAGGCAGGCAGGGGGGAGCAAAGACTTTTGCCCCCCACCCGCCTTCAGAAGAGGTCCAGGACCTCTTCTGAAGGCCGGTGGGGGGCGAAAGTCTTTGCTCCCCCCCCCCCCGCCGCCTGCCTTCAAAAGCCATCCGGGATAGCGGGAAGCGCTTCCCTGCTATCCCGGACTGCTTTTAAAATGCTGGCGGTGGGGAGCAAAGCCTTTCGGCCCCTGCCGGCCTTCCTGGACCTCTTCTGAAGGCCGGAGGGGGGGGGGAAAGGCTTTGCTCCCCACCACTAGCATTTAAAAGAGGTCCCCGGAGATTTCCCTCTGGGCTTTCTTCTTGCGAAGCAAGCCCATAGGGAAATTCGTTTTGCGAAGCGCCTCCAAAACGGAAAACCCTTTCGTCTAGCGGGTTTTTCGTCTTGCGAGGCCTTCGTCTTGCGGGGCACCACTGTACTTTTATTTAAAATGCATCTCAGGGTTATTTGTGGGGCATAGGAATTTGCTCATCCCCCCATATAGTCCTGCCCCCCCACAAGGTCTGAGGGACAGTGGACCAGCCCCCTGCTGAAAAAGGTTGCTGACCCCTGCTTTACATCTTTCTTTAATAAAGCACTGGAACTGATCACTCTGATGTTTTTGACAACCTTCTTTGGTATCCCTGCACTCAACCTCTTTTGGGCTTGTGGTTCAGAATAGGAACTCACTCCCCCAGGAGGCAGTGATGGCCACCAACTTGGATGGCTTTAAAAAAACAGAATTAAACAAATTCATGGAGGAGAGGGCTGTTGAAGGCTATTCTCTGCCTCCACAGATGGAGGCAGCAATACTTCTGAATACCAGTTGCTGGAAACCACAGGAGGGGAGAGTGTTGCTCTTGCCTTTGAATCCTGCTTGTGGTTTTCCCACAAGCATGTGGTTGGGCACTGTGTGAACAGGAAGCTGGACTGGATGGGCCCATGTATTTATTTTTTTTGGTCTTTAATCATAATGAATATTCCTTCCCTCCTTAATTCAATCAGTGGCGTAGCGTGGGGGGTGCAGGGGGGGCCGGCCGCACCGGGCGCAACATCTGGGGGTTAGGGTTAGGGTGCGCAAATCCACGGGTTGGGGGTGCAAATCCACGGGTTAGGGGGCGCAAATTACTTGCCTTGCCCCAGGTGCTGACAACCCACGCTACGCCACTGAATTCAATTGAGGAGTAGGATTTGCATCTTAATTTGCTTCTACTATTCAACTCAGCTGGAGGCATTTAAACACCTCTAGACTTTCCAGGTGCCATGATCAGAAGCTCTCCTCAGATTTACAACAAAACACTTTGGTTTAAAACCTGTGAATGTTGATATCCCAGTGTATGGTACTAGTTGCTTTGTGTTTTTTTTACCTTGAGAGGATTTTAACAGAACCTGAAATCAGAAAAACAGACAAACCAGGTGTTAGACAGCAGGAGCTGTATCAAAAAATCCCACAGATGTTATTGCCTTTGACATTTCTTTGTTTGCTGAATGAATTCTCCTCCTCATCTTGTCACAATATATAGGTATTATCAGTGCCTCATCACCAGGGCTTCCTGGTCAGAGTCTCACAATTCTTTTGCTTGTTTCTGACTCCATGCTGCTTATTGCCCAAAGGACTCTGCAGGAGTTCAACCACTCAAGGTGGGTGGATCAAGGTAGGCCCAGTACATCTCAGTCTTCAGATCAAAGGATAGCCATGTTCAAATCTGTGTGGGAAATGGAGTTTTGGTTAGCTCGAGTGAAATTCTTCAGCTTTCTTAAAGGTAAAGACAAAGGACCCCTGACCATTAGGTCCAGTCATGACCGACTCTGGGGTTGCGGCGCTCATCTCACTTTATTGGCTGAGGGAGCCGGTGTACAGCTTCCGGGTCATGTGGCCAGCATGACTAAGCCGCTTCTGGCAAACCAGAGCAGCACACAGAAACGCCGTTTACCCTCCTGCCGGAGCAGTATCTATTTATCTACTTGCACTTTTACATGCTTTCGAACTGCTAGGTGGGCAGGAGCAGGGACCGAACAACGGGAGCTCACCCCATCATGAGGATTCGAAGCGCTGACTTTCTGAACAGCAAGCCCTAGCCTCTGTGGTTTAGTCCACAGCACCACCCGCGTCCCTTACTGAGCTTTCTTACTGAGAGTCAATTGCAAGCATAGATTTGTAGTTGGTTTTAAGGTGTAAACCAAGTGTTTCTCAGGGGTGCGTATAATAGTTGAACCACCCCAAGGGAGGCAAAGGCAGGTCTGCTCCTTACGCAAAGAGCTAAAAAGTGATGGGCCTGCTCTGTCATAAACTGGTGTCAACAGTGTGATGCAGCAGCAGCAGCAAAAAAGGGCTAATGCTTTTCTAGGCTGCATCAACAGAAATCTAGTGTCCTGATCAAGGGAAGTTATAGTCCTGCTGTATTCTGCCTTGGTCAGACCACACCTAAAGTACTGCATCCTGTTCTGGATACTACAGTTTAAGAAGGATATTGACAAGCTGGAATGTGTGCAGAGAAGGTGACCAAGATGATAAAGACTCTGGAAAACCATCCTTTTGAGGAATGGTGGAGAGAGCTGGGCATGTTCAGCCAGGATTAGAGGAGACTGAAGGGAGATATGATAGCCATCTTCATATAGCCAAAAGGCTTTCACATGGAAGATGGAGCAAGCTTGTTTCTCCTTCTCTGGAGGGTAGAACCCAAACCAGTGGATTCAAGTGACAAGAAAGGAGATCGCAATTAAACATAAGGAAGAATTTTCATTAGAGTTTGTAAAGGTAAGATGAAGAATACCTCTATATAAGCCTGTGTAATGTACAGGCATGTGGACTCCACTTTTGTGGGTTACCCAGTGAATGCTATTTCTCTGACAAATTAAAGCTGTCATAAGCATCACAGTAGTATGACTCCGATAACCCAGAAATAGGGCTTCAGGTTAAGAACTTTGCTTCAGGATAAGAACAAAAATCATGCTCCGGCGGCGGCGGCGCAGCAGCAGGAGGCCCCATTAGCTAAAGTGGTGCTTCAGGTTAAGAACAGTTTCAGGTTAAGAACGGACCTCCGGAACGAATTAAGTACTTAACCCGAGGTACCACTATATTGGGCTATTACTGGTCTGGCTGCTCATAGTAACATAAGGACTAGTATATGCTTTGATGAATAGTATACATATGAATAGATGGAAAAAACTGAAAAAGGAAGTGTGAAAAGCATATTGTTAGGAGAATCTGTTCACTCAGATATATTGTTGTGAGTTTGGGGGAGTGTCAGTCCAGGTGATGGTCTGAATACCTTCCAGTTTTTGGTGGCAAATGGCAAGGGCCTGATCCGTAGCACTAGCAGAAAAACCAACAAGCCAGTTTCATGTGTGTAAAGGAAGAAAAAGCACCTCTTCTTTCTACATGGTCTGGCAACTGTTCACATCCAACATGAGACAGGAAGGGCAGAACAGGACTTCCCCACAACCTTGCAGTGGACTTTGGAGAGATCTCCTTGATTAGAGTATGTTCTCATATGCCATTTGTATGGTGTGACGATGTATTATTCTTTCATTCATGATTTCCTGAATGCTCTTATGGGTGAATAATGAAAAGACTGTGAGTCAAGATGCTACTTATACATTGCAAAATGAACTAAAAGCATTTTATATTAAAAAAAGAGGAAGTTTTCAAGCTAGATATCACTCAGTATTTGCTAGGCTTCCTGAAGCTGGAATGAAAGCAGTAAAACCCAGCTTTAATCACAGCAGCGAAAAGTAACAATAAAACACCAAGCACATTCAGCAGAATACAGCAACAGATTTAATACTACAACTATAATAATAATAATAATAATAATAATAATAATAATAATAAAAGCTGCAGACAGAAGCTATATAGTAAGGAGGCCAATCTAATTTCTCAAGGTGTCAAAACAAAAAAAGACTCTTCTCCGTAAAGCCTGCTGAACATCTCCACTCTTATTTCAATAAAAAACAATCCATGCAAGCTGTGTTTGCACACACCCACTGGAGGGCAGCAAAGACCATGAATAATGAATGAGGACTTTATTCCTTTCCTTCTGACTCAGGCTTCTCCTTTGACATTTGAAGCGAGAGTCGTGTATTTTATCTACCGAAGACAACAAGAACAGCAAAGATCCTCTAATATTCGACATGTAACAGTGCTTGCCCCCACCCCTTTTAAAAGTCATCTGAGCTAGGGGCCATCACCACAGCTTGGGGTCTGTCCGAAGTGCAGCTTACTTTTGAACCTACTACTGATAATTTTTATTGGGTGACTCCGAGTTCTAAAGAAAAGGAAGCAGCTGTCTCTATCCACTTTCTCCCTGCCACTCATAATTTTATAATTTCATATCATGCCTTCCTGCAGCCATCTCCACCGCCTGTTACTTTTAAAGTTACCTGCTTCCAGTTTTAAGATGTTAGCTCAAATAAAAGCTCTGTTGTAGGAAAGCCAAGACACCACACTATGCAGCAATGAGAGGCTTTATTGAGAGCCTTCACTGGAGAGGACAGGTTGAATATTGTGTGTTCATTCAGCTGAATTGGCCTCCCTTCCTCTAAAATTCGTATCCCCAGTAGTTACTGAAGCCTTTGTGGTATATTATCCTTAATTGAGCCTTGCATATATATATATAGAGAGAGAGAGAGAGAGAGAGAGAAAGAGTGAGTGCACGCAAAAAAACTATGAGATTTTGCCAAAAAAGCTCTATTACCCTGGCCTATGTATTGAACCCCTAAAGGGAGATTTCTCCCACACTTGGCATCTTTAGCCAATAGACATGGTTTCAGCCTAACCCAACTGACATTATTTATTTTGTGTATTATAAAACATTTCTATGTTTCAGAGAACATATCCTTCTTGTTTACTCTGCACCACCCAGTGCACTCCCTACCTTTGTGAAGCAGTGTAAACAACGTTAGCTACAGTTAGTATTTTCCCTGCATCTATCCTGATGTTTCTTATCAAATGCTGCATTTTGATGTGTTTTCTCCCAAATTAGCTTCGATGCAAATGGAGAAAAAACGCAATGCTTCTAAATACCAGTTGCTGGAAACCAAAGGAGGGGAGAAGGGCTGTTGTGTTCAGTCAGGTCCTGCTTGCTTGTTTTCTTCAAACATCTTGTAGGCCACACTGAGAACAGGATGCTGGACTAGGTGGGCCATTGGCCTGATCCAGCAGCCTCATTTTATGATCTTAGGTTCTTACAGCCTACCAGTTTTAAACTGGTATTCTGTACACAGCCTATGATTTTTGATATTTGGCCTCTAAAAATAGCTCCCAAAATTACAGTACCCTTTTGGCTTGTGCTCATAATAATTGACCCCTTGTGTCACTTCTCCTTTCAGTAAAATCATAGTTGTGTCAAGGACAGTCCCACTTTTGTGAGGGACAATTCTTTTATCTGCTAAAAAGGGAAAAGCATCTGAGGAAACAACCTGTTACTTGCTATTATTTAAAAAAACCCAAAACAAATTATATTAAATATTTTCTTAGTGTAGAAAAGTATGTTTATTGTCTCTTTTTTCAGGTTGTGTTTTCTACAGATCAAGTACATTCGTTGTGAGACAGTATAAATTTGGGAAGAAAAGGGGGGAGAGGGGGTGGGGGGTGGGGTAGAGTGGAGTGCTAAAGCTTATATTCTTCTACTTAGTGTATGTATGTATGTGGGGTTTTGTGTCAGCAACCCTTGAGTAGGTTCTCTTTCTATTTGTTTGTTACATTTCCTTGCTGGTGAGAGAGGTTGGGCGTGGCCTAGTGTGTTGTTGTTTACCTTTGGTTGGCTGCAGTGTGATTTGTTTATGGGGGGGGGGAAGGATTGTTGGGTCAAGTTAGCCATATTGATTCATACTGTCAGGGGCTCAGGAGCAGAGGCACAGGGAAGAGGGGAGAGGGAGAGCGAGGGGGAAATCCGAGGGGAGCGTAGGGGAGGGGACAGTGGTCCGAGGGATTCCATGAGCCTCTCCAGCGAATCGGAAGATTCACAAAAGGGGGCGCCAGTGGCCAGGGGCAGGGGGTTCCCAAGGGGAACGCCCCAGGAGCAAGGGGGCAGCAGGGACTCCCAGAGCAGTAGTTGGAAATCAGGACCAGCTTCCCCACCAGAGCAGAGTGGGGGGGAAGAGTCCCAGGTATCGGGGCCAGTGCTTTCCCCACCAGGGAGAGGAGACGAGGCAGAGCTGACCACGCCTCCATCGGAGAGTCAGGCAACGGAGGGGAGGTCAGATCTGGCCAGTGTCACGGAAGAGGGAAGCAGTGATAGAAGCAGTGTAACGGTTAGGAGAAAGGTCACTGGGTTGGCGCGAGAAACAAGTTCAAATGTACAGGAGCGCGGGACAGCAGAGAATGAGGATTGGGAACCAGGTCCTAAAGCCCGCCGGAGGCAGGGGGAGGAGCTAAGCGACTCAGCGTCGGAGGAGTCCAGAAAGGGCAATGTCCCGGTGGGCAGGAGGACCCAGAGGAGGAGAGAACAGCGCAGAAGGTGGAGCAGGGCTAGGATCTTAAACTGGTGCGGAAGGGGAGGTGATTCAGACGGGACTTCGCTGATCTAAGGTCTAAGACGTAGGGCTGCACGCTCTGGCGTTGAAATGGAAACTAAACTTCAATAAAGACTTTTGTACATTACATCAACCTGGCGTTGGTCCTCTGTGAGCTGGGATCTAGAGGCAGCTCTGACACATACGCTGTCAGTCGATTCACGTTCTTGTCTTGTTGGGCTATGTATGTAATAAAGGGGAGGCATACTGGGGTGAAGGCATCCTCTTCTATTTGTCCCTGTGTCAGTTTCAGTCTGTTGGTTAGCTTTTCTAGTAAGGCCTTTTCTCATACTACTTGATCCCAGTGGTCCATGTTTATTCCTGACAGGTCTCTCCAGTGTCTGGCTATGAGAGTAGGTGGGTTATGAGCTTTTCTAGTGTGAGTGGGCATTCTTATTTTGGAAGATGTTCAGTAGGGCCAGTTCTGGGGTGACTTCTAATACTTGTTTAGTTATTTTGTATATTTCTTGCAGGACTGCTGTCTAGTAGGGTTGGATTTGGGGGCATTCCCACGACACGTGGAGGTAGAGAGGCCTGTGAAAGGGCAGCCTCTCCAACATTTTGGTGAGGTTCCTGGATGTATCAGCACCAGTTCCCATGGTGCTAGGTACCATCTGTAAGTTTCAGAGTGAGTTCTCTTCTTTTGGATTTAAAGGGAGCTTTAGATCACATTCTAGTCCATTGGGTGGAGTTAATTTTGTAGCCTGTCATGCTCCCATTATTTTTTGATTGCGTCAAGGGGGGTGTTGTGGGATTTTGGAGCAGTATTTTGTATATTGTAGATACCATCCCCTTACCATGTTCCTCTGCTGTCAGGAAGAGATTTTCGAAGGTGGTCAAGGGCCTAGTGGCTGCTGATTTTACTGCTGGATTGTTTAAGAAGGCGTGTAGTTGGTGATGTGTTAGCCAGGGTATTTGGGTCTCCCCTAGTTTGTCTTGTATTTCTTGTGTCGATATGGGCTTGCCAGGTTTTTATCTGGAGGTTTTGTGCTGCATATTGGAATAGTGGGTGATGAACCAGGGGGATTGCTGGGGATGGGGTTGGAGATAGTTTGCTTACCCTTTCCTTCTGTGTGAACCTGTTTAGTGTTGTGAGGATTTTCCTTAGTTCATTTTGGAGGAATGGGTATGCTGTGGTGTTTTCAAATATGTCTCTCTCCAAATGTACCTTTCATCTCGTCTTCTAGAATGTGTGGGATTATGTGGCACACCCGGTTTGCGACATGCTTGTTATTATTTTTAAGATACCAAGAAAACCAACCAATTTTGAAAGAGTTGGCTTTTGTTCTGCAGGTTCACACATTGACCTGCAGCATTTTCTTTGCACACATACAGAAACACCCTCAAGGTCTCATTGGGGGGAAATGTGAAGGTTTATTCAAATACATTCATTCCCGAATTATTTATTTTTTAGTGTGAGCAACTAAGATGGAAACACTGACTCACTCAGGGGAGCTATCCAGTCAGGCTGCCGTAGATGAAGCAGAATCTGACCAAGGGAGGAGGAAAAAAACCATAAAAAACATAAGAATCTGCATCAGACCTGTGGCCCATCTTGTTCAGCATCTCACAGATGTCAAAGATGTCTATGGGAAGCCCATAAGCAGGACTTGAGTGTAAGAGCACTCTTATCCCTTATGTTCATAAGCAGGGGTAGGCAACCTAAGGCCCGGGGGCTGGATGCGGCCCAATTGCCTTCTCAATCCAGCCTGCGGATTGTCCAGGAATCAGCGCGTTTTTACATGAGTAGAATGTGTCATTTTATTTAAAATGCACCTCTGTTTTTACATGAGTAGAATGTGTGCTTTTATTTAAAATGCATCTCTGGGTTATTTCTGGGGCATAGGAGTTTCTTCTCTCCCCCCCCCCCAATATAGTCCAGCCCACCACATGGTCTGAGGGACGGTGGACCGGCCCGCAGCTGACAGAGGGTGCTGATCCCTGTTCATAAGATTATAAGGAGAGCCTGCTGCATCAAGCCAATGGCTCATCTAGTCTAGCATCATGTTCTTACAGTGGCCAACCAGATGATCCCTGTGGGCAGCCCATAAGCAAGACATAAGCACAAGAGCACTCTCCCCACGTGTGAGGATAGACTGTATAAAAGGAAGCTTGCTGAACCAACTAAACCACTTATTTAAGGTTATTGGTTGGCCAGTTAAACCTTGGTTGACCAGTTAAATACTGCCATTTATATGTCACAAAAGCTTGCATTACAGCAGGCATGTCCAAAGTCCATTTTGGGGGCCTAATCCAGACCCTGTGGCAGTTAGTTTATTTTGTGGGGTAAAATCCTAAAAAAAGCTCAACAACTTTGGTCGGCCCGTTGGTCGGCCCTCACGCATGTTTGTTTACTTCATCAAATCTGGCCCTCTTTGGACACCCCTGCATGATTACAGACATAAGGGTGGGCCTTTTCCCACCTCACCTGGATGGCCGTCCCATCATCCTAGGATGGAGAACAATAGGCCAAGGGAGTTAGTTTTGGTGTGCGTTTGGGCTGATACTGGAAGCTGGAAGCTGCCATGCCCTATGATGGAGCCAAGAGCATAGAGCTTCCCAGGAAACCTAATGTGGAAACAAAATATTCTGGTGTGTTAATACTGTGAGACCATCCATCCTATCCTCAGGTTGTATATATGGGTAGATAAAACCATAGCTCTCAAAGCTACCACAGGTTCCATTGACTTTCATTCCAAGGAAACTGAAACCTTGTAAGTGCAAGAACCCTTGGAGTCTCTTACTACCTGAAGATTGCAAGATGTAACAATGTCCTTATTAGGGTGTTAGTTCCAATAGGATCACTATTTATGCATCCCCAAAAAGGATATAGCTGTGCATAACATTTCCAGTTTGTAGCTTATATGAATAGATGCAAATTTTATTATTTTGATATAATTGCTGTAACTTAAATAGAAATACAGAACATCTTGCAATAGTGGGGAAGACTGACTCCAGGCATTGGTTGTCTGGATGGGTTAGGCGAAAACCCGTGAACCTCTGTGGCAGCAGGAGGGGACAGGGAAACAAGAAAAAATGGTGCTGCGTGTCTGGAGGAAAGAGGAGACACTGCATTGGGCCGCAACAGCTGCTCACAAGCAAGACGGTAAGTGGCCATTGTTTGGCAATATCAAGGCTGTTCCTGCAGTTTCTTGCTAGGGTTTTTTATGTTTAAAACATGCAGAACTCAGTGAAACTTGGTTCTGAGTAAATGTGATTTGGATTGTCACGCGCTGCAAACATCAAAAGCTTATAGCCTATCTAAAGCAAAGTATTCTCCCTGAACTCAGTGGGATTAAGCTGGCACAAATGGCTGGAGTGCAGTAGCCAACAGCAGTTGAACCTTGCCCACGTAGTTGTACACATGAACCTGACATGAAAGAGGATCCTCTTCACCTACCCAGTCCGCTGCACTAAAATCTTTCATTTTGTAATGCTTTGCATCTTTTCTAAAAAAAATGTTCCTTTTGACAAGTCCCTTTCATAATTACAGAACGAAGATCTCCTTCTGTGCATTATCTGAAAATTTGACTAGATTAGTCAAATCCATCCCCAACCATTTTTTCCCAATAGCAAATGATGAGATACCCACGAACACAGCCCTCTATCCATTGGTAGGTGGATGAATGCAGCTCATTAAAGTAATGGCTGTTATTGAGAGAGGCATAAGCAGAGAATAATAGCATCAATTGACTGATCTCCACTTTGATCTCATGATGGACACTGTAGGGTGCTCAGATGCAAAGGAGGGCACAGCTCGTGTACCATTATAACTGTGATGAAAGTGAAATGAAATGAAATTATTACTATTAATTTCTATTCCCAGAGTCTCCTGGGATGGCTCCTCTCCTCTGATGGGATAGGTTCTTGCACGGGGGAGGAGTCATTCTACACTCGCCAGACCAGCTGGCCAAGCAGGAAGAAATTTCTCCCCATCACTTCCCTGTGGCATCCTGTTCTGCTTTGCATTCCCCATCAAGATTGTATTGTAACCTCACAGCTCCATGAAATAAAAAACTCAGGGATGGATATGAATAACATTAGTATTCTACACAACTTTAAACCCCAGGCCACCTCTCCTTTTGGTACCCCCTAAGGGAAATGGTTGTCTCTCTAGCTATGTTTGGCTAGACTGGTGGGTGCTATCCTCCAAGAGACTCTGGGAATAGAAATTCATGGTAAGAATTTTCTTTCATTCCCCAGAGGCTCCTGGAGGACAGTCTTTATGTTGGGATTTGCCAGAGCTTTACTGACAGGGTGGGCATGGAGAGACAACATGGTTGTACTACCCTTTGCAGCACCTTCCTATTGAAGGCTGTGTCAGACAAAGCCAATTTGTAGTGTCTGGGAAATGTGTGCAGGAAGGTCCATGTGGCCACTCTGCAAATGGCTGCTTAACGAGAAAGATTTATAATAATAATAATAATAATAATAATAATAATAATAATAATAATAATAATAATTTATTATTTATACCTCGCCCATTTTGCTGGGTTTCCCCAGTCACTCTGGGCGGCTCCCAACAGAATATTAAAAATAGAATCAAACATAAAAAACTTCCCTAAACAGGGCTGCCTTCAGATGTCTTCTAAATTTCAGGTAGTTGTTTATCTCTTTGACATCTGATGGGAGGGCGTTCAACAGGGCGGGCACCACTACCAAGAAGTCCCTCTGCCTGGTTCCCTGTAGCTTTGCTCCTCGCAGTGAGGGAACCGCCAGAAGGCCCTCAGAGCTGGACCTCAGTGTCCGGACTGAACAATGGGGGTGGAGATGCTCCTTCAGGTTTACTGGGCCGAGGCCATTTAGGGCTTTAAAGGGCAGCACCCGGAAGACAGCACGCCTCCCAGGACATCCTGTTACCTCTGCACACTGCTGCCTCTGTTCCCCTCAGTGGGGAGTCAGCTTTCACCCCCACTTGTTTCCTCCTCCTCTGGGGAGTAGCAGGAATCATTCTATTGGCAGAGCCTTCCAAAGGCTACTTGGAGTGTTCTGAGGTCTGCTTCTGTTGTCCTCGAGTCTTCCGCTATTATTTATGGGAGCTTATTTCTGTATTGTTGAGATTAATTACAAAGGCCGAAAACTTATTGTTTGAGTACTTCCTACTCTTTCCTCCCATCTTGTCATCTTTAGGCTGCA
Organism: Podarcis gaigeae; assembly: GCF_964106915.1. NCBI lineage: Eukaryota > Metazoa > Chordata > Lepidosauria > Squamata > Lacertidae > Podarcis > Podarcis gaigeae. The sequence continues at coordinate 21,478,452 of NC_139691.1, read as the reverse complement.
ATAATACAAGAGTTCTTGGGATCCAGGCTCAATCCCGCTTGCCTCCCTGAGTCATAGCCATTCTCTTGTTTGCAAATGAGAAACCTCTCAATGTCATCAAATATTTCATGGCTGATGATGTCTTTGCTGCTAAACATCTTCTGCTGTCATTGTATGGCCTCTAGGCAGCAAAGCCAGGCCGCGGTGACCTTCCATCCTTAAGACACTTATATCTTATTGATTTCAGTCTCCTATTTAAGCCATCACCGCAAGGCACCCTTCAATGTATGGAACATGGTTTCCAAAGCAATAGGGAGCGCGGGGGGGGGGGCCCTCCCCGCTCCCATGTAAGACTGTTTTCTTCAAATGAACATTTCCCTCCCTGCAAGCGGTGCATACCAGCCCCATCTCCCGCTCTCTTAGCTTCTTTTCTTTTCTATTTTTCACTCAAGTAATAGAGATGTGGCTGCCCTGACATTTTGACAACAGCAGGACTTTATAAATGAAAGATTCCATCGTCTTCTTGATTGGGTTGTTTTTTTAATAGCTTCTTTATGCTTCAGTCCCCATCTGCGGAACTCAGTCAAGTGCCCTTCTCATTAAGAGGATGGGGCGGGGAAGAACTCGTGGACATCCAATTAGTCTGAATGTTGGAAGTTTCTGGACAGAGAAAAGTAACTACATTCTCACAAAGTGCATAGTTAGACTAGGCAACTTCTCCCAGAGATAGTAATGGCCACTAATTTATATGGCTTTAAAAGATAAACAAACCCACAGAGCAGAGAGCTATCTATGATTATTAAGCACAATGTCTATGATCTGCTTCCACAGCTGCTGGAAATTACAGGAGGGAAGAGGGCTCTGGTGCTCGGGTCCTGCTTGTGAACTTCTCATTGAGGCACCTGGTTGGCCTCTGTGAGAACAGGAGTCTGGGCTATATGGACCACTAGCCTGATCCAGCAGGCTCTTCTTGGGGGCCTTATGAGAGGAAAATACTCCAAAGTTTTAGGAGCCCAATTAAAACACTTAGGTGCCAATGCTGGCTTAGAACTGAGCAGGCCAAATTTACTTCTTTTAGTACAGCTACACTGTGATAAGAATTTTAAAGTCTTAGATATATATATATAATGTTCATAAATGTACCAACCAAGCACGTACATAGATCAGCACAGGAAGACCGACCTGAAACCATTTTTTATTCCCAAACTGACCAAATGTTTTCTCTGCAAGGTCAAAGGAAAATGGAAAAGCCTCCCCATTGTCTTTTCCTTCACAAATCCTGTCTTAAGGGTATTTCTCTCTGTGTTTGAATAGCTTGCACCTGTGACCTGGCTCGGGAACTACCGTATTCCTCGCTCTATAAGACACACTTTTCCCCTCCTAAAAAGTAAGGGGAAATGTGTGTGCATCTTATGGAGCAAATGCAGGCTGCGCAGCTACCCCAGAAGCCAGAAGAGCAAGAGGGATTGGTGTGCAGAGATCCCTCTTGCTATTCTGGCTTCGGAGATAGCCACGCAAAGCCTCTTGAGTGCAGCCGGAGCGCTCCTGTCTCTTCGCTCAAGAGGCTTTGCGTTGCTTTCTTGTTTCTTGTTTCCCTCCTCTAAAAACTAGGTTCGTCTTATGGTCGGGTGCGTCTTATAGAGCGAAAAATACGGTACGCACTTTTTTCCTCCTAAAAAGTAATGTGAAATGTCTGTGCGTCTTATGGAGTGGATGCCTATGGGTGGCGGGGGGATCTGCTGCAGTCGCGAGCAGAGGATCCATGGTTCCCCTTACACGGGTGTAAGCGGCTCCTGTCCAGTTGGCTGCTTTAAAGTGAGCATGCTCTCTTTCCCTCCCTCCTCCCCGCTCAGCTGGCTGAATAGTAGCAAAGCTTTTCATCTCGCTGAGCCGGGGAGGAGGGAGGGAAGGAGAGCCCGCTTTCTTTAAAGGAGCAAAGCAGGAGAGGAGAGGAGCCACTTACACGGCTCCTGTCCGGCTGGCTCCTTTAAAGCCACTGTGCTCTCTTTCCCTCTCTCCCTCCCCGGCTCAGGGAGCTGAAAAGCTCCTTCTCCATACACCCCACAGGTGCTCCTTGTCCCTTGAGTGCTTTTCCTTCCCTCCCCACTTTAAACGTGGTTACAAAGCACGGATCCACATGGATCCTCAGGATTTTTGCATTGGGTCACCCCAAATTCACCATCAGATCACATAGCATGTCCGTGGCTACAGCCTGCACCAAAAAAATCACGCACCCACTGTTGTGTGGGGCCGCAATGGCACTAAAACGTGGCTACAAAGCACGGATCCACACGGATTCTCAGGATTTTTGCTTGGGCTACCCCAAACTCACCGTCAGATCACATGTCTGTGGCCACAGCACGAACCACAAAAATCATACATCCACTGTTTTGTTCAGAATATTTTTTTTCTTGTTTTCCTCCTCTAAAAACTAGATGCGACTTTTTGTCAGGTGCGCCTTATGGAGCGAAAAATACGGTAAGTATTTATCATTATAAAAGACTGGCCAGGCTCCCCAGGGTATCCAATCAAGTGAGCATTAACAGGTAAACCTGTCAGACGAGATAAACAACGCACTCAGATTTCTGCTGTAGACCGCCTTTTCTGTGATGTAGGTATGATGTATCTGGGGGTGGTGGTCTTGGATTACACCCCTTCTGTGATGTATGTATGATGTAGGGAGGGGTGGTCTTGAGCTCCAGCGCAGGGAATTTAAAATGTCTATATAAGGGCAGGCACACTTTTGTTCTGGGTTCCTCCTCCTTTCCTGCGTGTGAGGGGAGCACCCTGTTGCAACAGATCACTAAAGATTAGGCTTACCAGCTACTTTGCTTCTCAGTATTCTCTGGTTGGCCTCTGTTATTTTCTCCTACCAATAGGGAACCTATGTAAGGACTCTATATGGTCTCTTGGATACCCCATAAGGGAAAAGGGCAGATTTTTGTTTACAACAACACATTACTTTTTTTTACATAAGTGTGATGGCCTGGGAATCTGATTCAGAGGCTGAACCAGAGGAATCCCAGCCTGCACAGGAGTCCCCACCTCCAGAGCCGGCTGAGCCGGGGCAGGGCCTTGAATCTGAAGCGCCTGCACCTGTGCCGGATCCTCAGGAGCAGACACCAGATGAATCCACTCTGGCTCCGGAGGTGATTGAGGGCCCATTGCCTACAGGTGCGCCTCTCCTAGCCCTGTCAGGGGAAGGTGAGCCTCCCCCTGGGTCCAGTAACCTTCCAGCATCTCCTGAGCTGCAGAGGCTCAGGGCAGAGAGGCGGAGGGAACTGGGCTCTCTGAGGAGGAGTGCTCGCCTTAAGGCCAGGAGAGGTGGATCACCTGTGGGCCGGGACCACCCCTGGCCTCAGAGAAGCTAAAGGGCAGTCAGCCCGGTCCCCGGTTTCGGGAACAACATTGTTGGAAACCTGTTTCTGCCAGCACCCAGACCTGTTCTTCCAGAGTTCCCGTCCTTGCCTGGCACCTTGCTTTGGACCCCGCTTTGCCCTTGGTGGACAGTCTCCAGACCCTCAACCCAGGACCGGACTCTGACCACGCCTCACGGTAACCTCCCCCCAGGACCAGCACAATAAGACATTTTAAGTTTAACTGTAAGCTTGAAAATATGAAGTGTGGACACATGGCATCAAGCATGTTCTTCTTACTTTCAGAAATCAAGCTATCTTTCCCTCCCCACCCCCCTCAGCCTTTAAGGGACAAAGGCTAGGCTCACTTTACTGTTTTCAAATTCAGTGTGGTCGTTCTTTTGCTTAATGTAGATCAAAGCTGGTTTGGGGTGGGAAATGCATCAAAACACAGAATTTCATAAGAGGAAACAGGATGAATGCACCACTTACTGAAGTGAGAGCTTGCTCCAGAAAGTGGGAGAAGAGGGTGTGGAAGGGTCTGGTTGTGCATCTTGCTTGCCTTTGGTTTGGTATTGAATCCAATGAACATATTTTTACATTTCTGAAGGGGTGGTGGTGGTGGAGAACATCAGAGGAGCCCTGCTGGATCAGACCAATAGCCCATCTAGTCCAGCATCCTGTTCTCACAGGGGCCAACCAGATGCCCCAAAGAGAAGCCCACAAACAGGACTTGAGCGCAACAGCCCTCTTCTAACCTGTGACTCCCTGGTGTTCAGAGGAACCGTAGAGGCAAAACACAGACCTTGTGACCAGAAGCTATTGATGGTCTTGACCTCTGTGAGCCTGTCTAATCCTATTCTAATACCATCTGATTTGGTGATCACTATCACTACCTCCTGTGGGACTCCAGCTGCAACTGATCCCAGTTCTGAAGATCTAAACATGCATGTTTTTCAAACTAGTTTATATAACAATCTCTGAATGGTGTAAGATTCCAGGGGTTCCAGGCACTTACCCAGGGTTCATTTTTTTTGTTTTGTTTTTTGGAATGAGGCACAGCAGAGGCCATGTAGTCTTTAAGATATATGGGGTTTTTTTAACGCATACTGCATATACAATCTGTACCTTCAATGGAGGGGTTCACAGCATTAACACCCCCAAGGGTCTTGTTTCTCCCATAGCCACAGCCTTGGATTCAAGCAGAGATCTAGCATGGCTCTCTCTCTCTGTCTCTGCTTGCTGATTTGCTTCTGGCCCACATCACTGCAACTCAGCTCTATATTCTGGCTTCGTCATTCTAACTAACCACAAGCTAGGGGAAGGCCCCCACCCATTTGCCATCTCACAAAGAGCCCCTCTTCTCTTCTCTTCTCTTCTCTTCTCTTCTCTTCTCTTCTCTTCTCTTCTCTTCTCTCCTCTTCTCTCCTCTCCTCTCCTCTCCTCGTCTCGTCTCTTAATGGCCCACCACCCAGGCTATCACCTCAACACACTTGCTGGATCCATGGATTAGAAGGATCTCGCATATAGCCTGCTAGTCAAACTCATAGCACCATTCTTATCATGGAGCTGTTCTTGGGGAATGGGGATGCAGGTATGGAAAAGTACCCAACAGAAGATTTAAACAAGTATGAGCAACAGTTTAAATCAGATCTTTCTCAAGGCTTTGTTCGCAAATTAAGCAGAGCAACCTGGCCTACAAGTGCCATAATCTGATCTATAACCAGATCTACACACCTGAGTCATAATGTAATTTAAACCCTGGAGAGCTTTGCCATTTCCAAAATACAAAGCAATCCTTTGGAGTGTACTCAGATGGAACATTGCAGAACTTAATATATTTATCTGCCTGCACTGGAGTAACTGGAAACAGAAAACAAAACAAAGAGCCACTGACTGAATCAATTAATAGATTGCTTGAGGTGGAGTGGAGAGAAGTGGAACAGTCTGGCTTTCGTAGGGCTGTGGAAATGAGTGTATTCAAAGACAAATTGCTTAGCATGCTAGTGCAATGAGGCAGATCATGTTGTTGCAATGCCTCAAGGACCACCTCTGTCCATATGAACCATATCCATGCCCATATTGGTAAATATTGTAAAATCAGAGCACACCACAGTAATATTTCTAAAGATGGTAAAGGTAAAGGTACCCCTGCCCGTACGGGCCAGTCTTGACAGACTCTGGGGTTGTGCGCCCATCTCACTTAAGAGGCCAGGGGCCAGCGCTGTCCGGAGACACTTCTGGGTCACGTGGCCAGCGTGACATCGCTGCTCTGGCGAGCCAGAGCCGCACATGGAAACGCCGTTTACCTTCCCGCTGGTAAGCGGTCCCTATTTATCTACTTGCACCTGGAGGTGCTTTCGAACTGCTAGGTTGGCAGGCGCTGGGACCGAGCAGCGGGAGCGCACCCCGCCGCAGGGATTCGAACCGCCGACCTTTCGATCGGCAAGTCCTAGGCGCTGAGGCTTTAACCTACAGCGCCGCCTCTCAATCTCCTGAACAATCATGAATGTCCTGGAGATTTGTGGTGAGTGCTTGTAAGGTAGAGTGTGAGTAATATAACTGTTTTTGCACTTGGAAAAGGCAGTTGGAAGGGGCAGAGAGAGCTGTGAGCGGTTTTCTTTTGGGGGAAGGGTGTGCTGCCTTGTATGGCTGTTCTGAAAAGTGTGTTTCCAGGGTAGGGCATAATCTTACCAACAAAGCCACATCAGCTCTTTCTTAACAGACAATTCAGATGATAAGAACAGGTAAGACTGAAGTCAAAATGGTCTACTGAGAAGAAGAAGGAAGCATTATAATTCTGAGAGGACCCCTGAGGTTGGTCAAAGTGCATCAAAAAAGAAGAAGATTGTTGTTGGAATCTACAGGAGGGGAGAGTTGTTCTTGTGCTTGAGTCCTGCTTGTGAGTCTCCTGCAAGAGGCATCTGATTGGCTAGACTACATGGGCTGGACTATGAGGGCCACTTGCCTGATCCAGCAGGTTTTTTTATGTTCTTATATAAGTCACCTTGAACTCCTTTGAAGAAAAAGTAGGATATAAATGCAACAAATAAATAAGTGTGCTCTCTCTCTCTTCTACAAGAAACTAAGCCTTGCTATGCTGACCTTGTAATTTCTGACTTCTTAGAAAAATGGTGAGCTTATAATGATATTCTTCTATGGCAGATTCATCTTAACACAATTCTGTAGGCATTTCTTTAATCATGCTGAATCCCATCCTCCACGGTGAAGCACCTTCTCACATCTCCATCACTGCATTGAAAAACCATTTCCAGGTTCTTTTTTATGCTTTCTCTTCTAATAAATGTGTAGCTGATGAAAGGGGATAGCTCCTGACAAGAAAAGATATACTGTGAATATCTGCCACACAGACTGGGAATTTCATCAAGGAGGAAAGAAATACAGGGCAGGGGGTGTTTTGGACAAGCTGCCCCCATTATGCCTCTTTCTGCAAGAACAAAGAAAGACTATTGATGCACAGCAGAAAGGAGTGGGGTCATAAATTAGTGGAGATAATTGGGAAAATAGGGGTTTACTGAACTAAGGATGTAGCGACATAGTGAGGGGGGTTGCAAATTTTCTGGCTGGTGGTGGAAAAAACTCCTGTGCTTTAATACTGTAACAAGGGTTGGGGGATGGGGGAAATCAGCTTGTTCAGTTTGGTCAATCTGTAAAATCCTTGAGGGTCCCTTTCAAACCTATGATCCTGTGTACTGTAGTTAAGGGTTGAATCTGTAAGAGACAACCAATTAGAATGAGGTTGTATCGTTGCTATAGAGACAAATGGGGGCAATCCCCCCCCATATCTGCTTGGAAGCAACATCGCCTTGTAGGGTAGGAGAACAAGAGCCACAGGGTTTTGTTTGTGTTTCTGACTGATGCTGGAAGCTGGAGACACAGAGTTGTGTCCTGCTTTTTGCTGGACTCAAAACTTGGGATTTGGGCTTTCTTGGAAACCTGATGGCAAAAACCAGATTGGCTGGAGTGCTAATGCTGTGGGTCCTTCTATCCTGTGCTTGTAACCTATTGCCTGTTATTCTCCATAACCTAGGTGATGTGGCATCTAGCCAGGTGCGGTGCATAAAGGCCCACCCATTTGTCTCTATGGCAACTTCTGAGTATATTAAAATAACAGTACTTAACTGCCTGGCCCAGGCCATTACCTTACCAAATGAAGTGATTTGGCCAATTTAGCAGGCTTCCTTTTATACATTGTAGTCTCACAGGTACATGATCACAGGTTTGGAAGGGACCAATAGTTATCATCTAGACTGACCCCTTACTATGAGAACCTGCCTTATGCAAGCCCCAGACCATTGGTCCATCTATTGTTCTCAGGGAGTGGCAGCCGCTTTCCAGGATTTCAGGCAGGTGTCTCTCCCAGCTCTACCTGGAGATGCTATCAGGGATTGAACCCAGGACCTCCTGCTTAAAAGACAGGTGTTGCTGCCAGTTAACTATGGCTGTTCCCCATCATCCTTTGGTAATGGGCACAGCTTCCAATGATTCACAGCCAAACTGATTCCAAGAACATTTAGCATTTTCTCCCTCTCTCCTGAATTGATGGAGAGATAAATGGGCAAGAGCAAATAATAGGTTTCGCTTTGCCCAATAAACTGTGAAAGGGGCTGAACAAGTCCAATGATCTGTCAAATTTAAATATTCTTTAGGACACCCCATTGTATTATCCTTTATGACAAACCATTATATCATGGCAGATAACGAAATCATTTGAATAAATGCAACTCCTTTTTATTAACTATACTCTTTGTGGAGGTTAAAGTGTTCACAGTAATCTGTCAGTACAGTGAGTGACTGGCTGAGCATTAGAAGACTGAAAATTGAATAGTACCAGAATGGTACCTTTTAAGCTATTAAGCAGGTCTGCTGTTAGTCAAAGTATCATTGGTTTATTCAGGGTGAATAACAGTTCAGCGTGTAAAATTTTTTTGTGATATTTCAAACCAGCTGAATTCTGTGACCTCTGAATTTTGCCTCCTCTAAAGGTGCTCTCAGGATAAAGATTGGGTAAAAGACCCAGCGGCTTTGCTGCTTTAACAGTGCAGCTGTGAAAAAGAGATATTACTTTGTGGAGATGGAATTTTCTTTACCCCGCAGTGTACAACCCTTAGTGTCAAAAGATTTTGGCCTGACTGCAGTTCCCACAGTCTATGTTGCAGAAACTGACATGTATTTTCAGGAGATCAGCAGGTTAATTTTTTTAGTTGATTGACTGAGCAGCAACTTTCTTACAGGCTGGCTCATTGATTAAGTTTAAATCCTTTCATATTAGCAGAATTCAAACACAGGTGACTTTTCAATAGGTTTACCTATGAGATTACCTTACCCCAGACACACCCACTCGGCCACTTCAATAGGCAGAAGGTGCAAATTGTTACAGGAGCTACAAATTAACCCATTCCACATTTGTAAGAATTCAACCTTTTAGTGTGGCAGTACCTACCCTTTGAAACTCCCTGGCTATTGATATATTTTCAGCACCTGCTAAAATGATTTTTGTTTGCACAACCCTACCCAGAAGTTCAGAAAGTTGATACAAGTTTTAATCTAGTTTTAGTCCATTGTTTTAACCTTTTGAAAGTCTTAAATTATTGTTGTTAATTCTTCTTATTGATAGTTTTGTTGTGTTGTCTTTTGTGTGTGTGAACAGCTTTGAGGTTTTCTTTTACATCCAAGCAGTGTATATATTTTATCAAGCAAACAAACAAATATGGGAACCCTCCGCTTGCTTGCTGTGTTGCAAATAAATTTAAAATGGTACCCACTTAATGGAGACAAAGGATGGACAGACACAGCAAATTGGTGAAAAAGAAGGTGAGGTTTTATTGCTGAGCAATAATGGACCCAGTTGGAATCCTTTCCAAAAGACTGGGACCCCAAAGCATTCAAGTTCTGAGATTATATACCTGAGTACAGCATCACAGATCATGAGACAATCATGAGACTATCACGAACGCCAGCAACAAATCACCAATAAGCGCATTCTGTCGGTTCCTGACCGCGCACAGAGTATAACTTCTGCTTTCTTTGTCTGTACAGTAAAAGTACAGTCTGACCTTTTCCCTAGTTGATGGAACAGGGAATCGAAACTTCAGCTAGGAGGGGATCTCCGGGCGCTAACTCCCCCATGCATCTGTTCATGTAGGGGTATTGCGGTCAGCCCTTCCTGTTTTGTGTCCAGAATTAGTCTGGAGCTGAGGGGGAGAGATGTACCAGCATCTTCTGATTTATAGCTTCCCCTTTCTCTAGGGTGCAAAAAGCACTGGGGGAAAGGTCGAGCCACTTGCTGTTACACTAGGCAAAAAGCTTTTTTTTATTTAAATGGATTATAAAAATCACTGTAAGCCCTGATTATGTGTGAGCATATGTGAATATACTGATTACTGATAACTGATTATATGAATAACTGATTATATGAAAAGCCTAAGAATAATAATCCTCTAGGGTCCTGCTTCAGCTGCACCCCACCAAACAACTACTAAAAGTTTACCAGTCAAGCCAGTTATAAACTTGCAGCCCTAATCTCATACCCTCCAACATCCTGGGAACCAAAATCGAGGTGCTTCTTTTTTTGGCCCCAAGCTCTTGCACATGTCTAAGACCAAAAAATGAATGACTTTTGTTCCGGTGTACTGTGCAAGACTGAAAGGGGAGTGTCTTCCAGTCCAGCACTCTGGTGCAAGCCAGCTGACTCATGCCAGAGCAAGTGTCTTTTAGTCTGGTGCTCTGGGTTGAGCCAGCTGACTCATGCCAGAGCGATGGATAAAAACAACAACAAAATGGGACAACCTGGGATCCAATACAGATTTCCCTTTGTGCCACTTTTCTAGGCATACATAGGTCTGAGCTTTCAAGTTCCATGTTTGAGCACTTTTCATTTTCCCCTGGTGCTTTCCCCACAAAGACACACTCTTTACCACCAAACAGCATTCTGCAGAAAATCCGAATTGCCATTTGTCTTGATTCAGCATTTTATGAGGGGGTTTTCCAGGGAACCCTGGGGGCAAGGGGAAAGCACTCGGACACAGCGCTTTCAAGCACAGACCTGTGACTAGAAAGCATGGGGTAACAGGAAAGTGTGGATGAGTCTCCATAGTTGTCAAGGCTGGAATGCTTCATAATATATAGCCAATTTAGTTCCTCTCCATCTTCCTTTATTTTATTTTTTTATATATAGATGAATTTCATGGACATATACTCTCGTGACCTTATACTCTGGAAAATAAAGGGAACATATATTCCAAAAACTCTAGGGAAATTGCATGCTTTAAATTACAGATCTTTAATGAAGGTAATCCAAAATGAGATGGGAGCAGAAAAAATCTATGCTGGGCAGAATTTGTTTGGTACAAATGACCTTTCTTCCAATGTTTTCTAATTTGTTTCAGGAGCCCTCTATCCCACTTTCAACATTAACACAATAATCATCACAATAAAACGACAGAACTGGCTTGGATCTATGTGGGTTGTAGCCCAAAACATCTGGATGAACTCAGATTGAGAAAGGTCTGCTTTGCAGCACTGGGATAAAGAAGGCACTCTTCAACATACTGTTAGGCACCACCCTAGTCTCTGAGTAGTGAGAAAATCCAGGGGCTCCTGTGTTTACCCAGGTTTGGTTTTCCTTGAACTGCAGAGTGGAAGGAACGGAGGACCTTTTTCTGCCTCCCCACTTCCACCTACTCTCTGAAGACTGGAGAAGAGACCCTCTTAAGACTATTAGGGGGAAGGCAGGGGAAAGACTAGACCCTGTGAAAAATGAACATTATATTTTAATTGCATTTCATTCATTTTCAGCTTTGTATTCTTGTTATAAAAAAGCGCACTTAGACATTCCATAACCTAGTTTTAAGGAGCCATTTAGCTCCTAGCTTTCATATCTCAGTTTCTAATGTTGTATGGAGGCTCACACCCAGGGGTGCCAGCTTGGATAAAATATTGAGGGGGAGGGCAGGCGCAGCATAATTGATCGCAAGACACACACCATTTGACACGCACCCATCAACTTGGGGGGTAGCCCCCTTAAATATTTTATTAGGGGACTGAAAGGATCAGCCCTTGCATTAATCTTCTAAGCATCAACGTAGGCTTGTCTAAAAATTGTTTTGGTTTAGCAGGCACCAAAAGCAGTATGGCATGATCACATCTTACATAGGAATTCATACTCAAATCTTTGGAACCAGGGCCTCCCAGGACTTCTGGAGCCAATGCACCATGACCCCAGGATGCTCTCCCTAGATCTCGTTGAGCTGTCCAAGTTCCCAAAAGATCTCGGAACATCTGAGACCCAGTGTGCAACAAAGGCCCTGCTTCCCAAGTGAGCCCCCAGAACTTAAATGCTCTTTTTGTGCCAAGTTCTCTTGGTGCAAAAACAGTGTTCAAACCAGAGTTTTCCAAACTTTTTAGATATGCATCAATAATTTAGCTTTCCAGCCCTGGGAGGAGCACAGGGAGCAATCATGCAACACACCTACACATTGCAGCTGACACACTAATGTGTCGAGACACACAGTTTGGAAAGCTCTGATTTAAACTCTCTGCCTTGCTTGCATTTAACATGCGCAATTTCAACCAGTGGCTTTCAACTGCGTATGTGCACAAAATGTGATCGTACTATACAGTGAAGTACGTCTCTCTGCGCATCTGATGAAGGCAGCTTATGCCAGCAGCTTTAGGTACCTCCTTCTGCAGTCACAGGCCCATCAATCCACACAAAAAAATTGGACCGCCGACTGCCAATTTTCTGCAGCTTCCTGTCTACTTTCCACACCCACAAATGCTTTCAGACCTGGTGATGTGGCTGTTTCGGGCTCCTAGCAAACACAAGCCCAAGGGACCGGCAATTGTCAGCAGGCAACTGGGGTGATCTGTGCAATCAATAGAATTATTTTGCCCTCCAGCTTCACAGCAGGTTGCTTTTGTCTGGAAATCACATTAATGTCTTCCTCATGGTGCAACAGTGGGTGACAGCATTACAGGAGGCTGGAGGCAGTTAGTGTGGTGTGTCATAGCAGGAGTTATTCTGAACACCATCCTCTCAAGATTTTTTTTTTATGTAAGGTATAATAACTTATGTCTACTATATACATTATGAAGGTGCTTTTTGGAATTCAGACCATGGCCACAGCCCATATTTAAAAAGGTTGAAAATTGCCAATAGCTACTCAAAACAACCTCTGCTGGTTTCTGAAACACCCTCTTGTGCAGTTAGATTTGATACACAGTAGTGAGCTATCAATTATATGATCAACGCAGTTTATATCAATTTCCCATCTGGGACGCAGGTGGCGCTGTGGGTTAAAGCCTCAGCGCCTAGGACTTGCCGATCGAAAGGTCGGCGGTTCGAATCCCTGCGGCGGGGTGCGCTCCCGCTGCTCGGTCCCAGCGCCTGCCAACCTAGCAGTTCGAAAGCACCTCCAGGTGCAAGTAGATAAATAGGGACCGCTTACCAGCGGGAAGGTAAACGGCGTTTCCGTGTGCGGCTCTGGCTTGCCAGAGCAGCGATGTCACGCTGGCCACGTGACCCGGAAGTGTCTCCGGACAGCGCTGGCCCCTGGCCTCTTGAGTGAGATGGGCACACAACCCCAGAGTCTGTCAAGATTGGCCCGTACGGGCAGGGGTACCTTTACCTTTACCTAGTGAGCTATCAATTATATATCAGTTTATATCAATTTCCCATTTAAGAAGCAGAAACGTTGAATCATTGCATGATTCTGCAAGAGAGTGATTTTCCAGTTAAGCCTTGTGTTGTTAGATGTTTCTCATGGGTGAAGTATGGAGGAAAGATCACAGGATGATTAAGCTACAGTGCAACTCCCAACCTTTCCCCTTGCCATCTGCACAGTTGGAACAGATCCTTTTTGTCAAAGATATGGTTTTCTTTTAAATGAACAGCTAAGATCTTGGGTCATTCTGTTTTTTGGAGCAAAGTGAAGATGGAAGTCATTCATCTCACACATGCCTGCTATGACGCCTGCCTAAACTTCTGCACAAAAGTAAAAATTTGTGCCCCTTGGGGAGGTGCAGATCACTTTCCCCTGGAACCTTCCTCTCTTCTCTCATATCTGGCTCTATAGACAATTGCATAGTGCAGAATTCCACAACTCAGTTCCTACAACTTCAATCAACTCCTACAGGTGCCACATAATCCTTGTTTCGCATTTGTAAGAACTTGATCTTTTAATGAGGCAGTACCTAGTTTGGAACTCCCTGCCTATTAATATCAGACAGGTGCTTTCATTGTACTCTATTTGGTGCCTGCTAAGAAAACCTTTTTAGATAAGCCTATCCAGCAGTTTAGAAAGCTGATGCGAGTTTCAACCTGGTTTTAGTCTACTGCAGTTCTTCTTTTTAGGAAAAAAAGATGGCAATTCTCACCATGTTGTTGATACAGTAAGTGCCACACTTTTGGGGGGGGGGTGCTGGTACTGTGTACCCTTGAGTACCCCCAGAAAAAAAAACACTAGTCTATCGTAATTTTAACTTTTCATAAGTCTTACATTATTGTTGTTAATTGTCTTGGTGAGAATTTTGTTTTATCATTTTTGTAAACTGTCTCTCTCTCCCCAAGCCCCACATCAAGTGGTTTATACATTTTATGAAATAAAGAGCTTCTCCCCATCTTCTTCAGACTGGGAAGGGGACTGTAGCCTGCAACATTAGCCTTTGTGACTGGCAAGCAGTAGAAAGCCTTTTGACTGGCCCAACATGTTGCATGTTCAGACCCAGAGACCTCCCCCCTAAATAAATTCACACATGACTCAGATTTTAGTTTTGGTTTTTGGCAGAATTTAGGCCACAACTTTGTTGATTACAGCAAGTGAGTGGTTGTATAGGCTCTGGTTCGACTAGCTCCCGCCACTCTTGCAGGCAGCGCTGACCCTGGGCACCACATAGGTCAGCCAAGGGCGAACACCTGGGAAGGTGAAAAGCCACGAACTGACTCCGTTCACCACCCAGATGCCCCCCTGGACTCAGGTACAGGCACAACCCCCTCTCAGGGGTTGACCAAACCAGTTGAGTCCCTGGATTCCTTTAATGGAATACCCTTTACATAGGGATGGCGAGAGCATTCTCTCATCCCTATCACCTGAACCAGAGCCTATCCGCCACATGAGCCCCATGCTCACCACCAACCACTCAGACCTGTAACCAATCCCTTAACTCTGCTGACACGGAGGTCAGCCAAAAATCATTCCCAATTACAGATGAACCCCATCAAGCCTGTAAAGGGACGCAACACAGAAGGTAATGCCTGGGTGATGGATCACCATCCCGCCCAAGGTCAGAACCTTCTTGGCCACTGCACTCTGCACATGCCTCCTGGCCCTCTCAGTGGCAGCTGGGCATCGGCTTCCTTGACACGCATGCGCTGCAACAGCTGCAACCAAAAGATTTTGAGTCCAGGAAGAGCTGCCTTCAACTCCTCCAAGTCCTCCTGCATGCGGGTCTGCAGACTCAAGCTGGGAGCTTCCAGCAAATCGTTCTCGCCGAGCTTCACCACCATCGCCACAGGCGTGCCTTCCACAGACACCTTGTTCTGCACCGTTGGGAGAAGCTCATCCCAATGCATTCCTCATCTGGACACCCAGGAGACGCACATGTGGTCGGGGAGCCCAAGACTGCGTCCAAATCTCTGCACCTCTTAGCCCTGTGTTTGGAGTAACGACTCCTCTGCCACTTGCCACCAGATGAAGGGACTCTAGGCACCGGGAGATACTCCTCCGAAGACTGGACACTGAGCGCTTCCCTCAAAGGAACAGACCGGACCTGCACAGAACTAAAAATATGTGAGGAGCTTGGCTGGGAGAAAATTTCACCTCCCACATGCTGTGCAGGCTGAAGCCCAGAGCTCCCAGAATCTGGGGATGCTGACCACAAACGAGGCAGCCCTGACCGAAAGGTACCATAGTGCCCATACTCCTAGGACAACCCCTAGGACTAGCTGGGACTTGTATTCTGGAAGGCTGAAATTGGGACAGCAAAGCCCCAGAAGGATCATAAACCTCACTCCCTTCACTCACATCCGAAGGACCATGATCCTCAAAAATATTAGAGGATGTAGAGGGGCCGGGCTGAACATCAGGCTGCCTCCCAAATTGCTGGGCAAGTGACTCAGGTTCTGTATTGAAGCAAGCCATGGCAGCAGGGTCTGAGCCAATATTGGCTATAATTGCACTCAAGCGATCCAGCATAGGCTGATGAACTGCAGGGGCTGGCACAGAACACAGTGACTGAGAGGGGCCTCTAATGACCCTCTTAGAAGGGAGAGCAGGACTGGGATTCCTTTTAATAGGCATTGCAATCCTTTCTTCTTGCTTAGGGGTACTAATTACAATCACACAAAAGGACCCAGGCCTTGAAATGGTGCTCCAGCCTCAACAAGATGGCACTCCCGCCAAGGCAAAATAGCGCTCCCACAAAAAACTAGTCAGGAACGAACCTGTCCCTGCTATCTAAAATGGCAGCCAGAATGAAACGGGGATTTCCCCCCACCCTTAACAAATACCCAACTAAGCTAAAACAAAAGGGGCACAATCAAGGCAAGGAGAGGGAACTCTTGCTGCAAGGAAACCAATAAAGGACTTAACAAGCGCTAATAGAGCAGCAATCGCAATTGCCCAAAGTCGCATATTAAGAACAAGGCTGCTGCCAGAGCCGGAACACCAGCCGCTGCAATTTGAGGGAGCGATAAACAGGCAGTGGCAAGCTCCACAATGAGAGCTCTGGGGGCTGGAGCCCCGGAGGGGCAAAGCTCCCCTAGAAGGAAGGGAAAGGGACAGAAAGGGGAAGAGGACAACTCAAAAAGGAACAATAAAAGACAATAACGAAAAGGGGGAATTAAAAAAAACGGAAAGAAATCACCAAGACGATCCATCGAAGGTAAGTCTCTTGGCTGCACAGAGGACACGCTGTTAGCTTGTTCTGAATGCACGAGCCAAAAGAGAAAGCTCTGGGTCACGTGCATAGGTATAAACGGGTCCCTCGATCCATTTGGACTGCGCCCCATTGGTCAGATTGAACCCAACATCGAGGGACCTACCAAACCAACCCACCCACCCACAACACAGGAGGTTGGTCTCCAGGTCTCACCACAATTTATAAATACTTAGGCCTTTCGTCTTTATTTGCTTAACAAGTCAGTACTCTTCTAATGCTGTTCATTTGACTCTAAACTCCAGGTCAAGTCTCTGACTAGGTATGTGCACCAAATTAATGGTTGTTGTTTTTTTTTGGGGGGTGTTGAAATTGCTTATGTGAAGCACAATGTAATTCACAATTTTGTGCCCTTATTGAAGCAAGCACACATTGAGTGGAATTCAGTGAATGTTCTTGGGATTACAATGCCCTGGACCATATTCTTTTCTAAATAGTTACAACTTTTTTTCCTGTAATAATAAAACCTGCTAGGTTAGCTTCCCTTTGCGCATACGCATATCTGATCTCAGTAGTAAGACTTCACAAAATTACATAAACCGAAACAGGCACTGAGGTTTTCAAAAACAATGAAATCTTGTTAAAGAGAATCAAAATGCTGCACAAGAAAGTAGGTTGGGCTCAATAATTCACAATAAAATGGATGAAGTAACATGACATCATCAATTACATCACTAGCTGTAACTTCTGGTACAAGAAAAGTCTTGTACCTTTGGCCAGTGCCTTTTTTTCTGGGGGTTCTCAATGATACGCAGTAGTGGTACATTTCCCCCCTAAATTGGTAAAAGTGTGGCACTTACTATAACAACTTCATGTTGCAAAAAAGCACTGCCTTTGACCAATGAGGCCAGAAGGCCAAGGCATACTTGTTATCAGCTAATTGAGAAGCTGGCTGTCCCTGGGCTGCTGTTAATTATAGATGGCAAATGGAGCAGGAATCAATTAACTAGCTATTAGGGTAGAGGTCCATCTGGAAGGAAGTATACAATGCTATGCTTGAATGAGAATGGGGGGGGGGCAGTGCTGTTTCCTGGAAAGTGAGTCATCAACTTGCATTAATGGAAATTCCTGAGCTAGTTAATAATTCACAGACAGCAAAATATCATTTGAACTAACTAGTCGCTTATTCACATGCAGGTCCTAGTGACATTTAAGCAGCTTCCTAAATTGCAGGGGCGGTTGTACTGTTGGTTCAATTCAAAAGCCCATCTTAGTCCAGCGGTCAACAGCAAGCAGCCAGATGCCACTTTGGAGAGGCTCGGGAATTAGACATAGAAGCAACAGCCTGTCTTCAAAACTTCTCCGGTGTTTAGAAGTTCCACCGCCATCCTCCTTTTTGAAATCAGGTTGGGTAGGAATGTGGGAGCAACTTGGTTTGATTCACAATGGGTAAAGGTATTAGAAAAGAGGTTAAAGCTCTGTCCCAATATCTTGGAACAAAGAGAACCATGTATAGACTTGAGCAGCTTTGGGGAAAGGTGGGATATAAATGCAATGAGTTAATTAATTATAGAGCCAATGTGGTGTAGTGGTTAGAGATTTCTGCATTGCAGGGGGTTGGACTAGATGACCCTCAGGGTCTCTTCCAACACTATGATTCTATGATTCTATCTCACTTGGTATAAGGCAACTTCTTGTGGATTCCCACTCTAAATTTCTGAAGTGCCTCTTTCATGCTGCACTTTTCTCTCCTGCAGTTTCTCTCTGCTTGAATTTACCCTTTCCAAGTTATCCGACTCAGCTTCCAAGAGAATCTCCATTTGTTTCAGGAGAGGGTTTCGAGAAATCTTGTGATTGGTGTAATTTTAACAAGGGAGATGAAGGTGTCGTGCTGAACTCCACAGACATAGTGATTCCTTATTGGAAAGAGGAATGCACCCTAGTTTTGACATGATTTGGCTTATTTTCCTGTAATGCTGGTTGAATTACTCATCAAGATGATACAAACCGTTCGCTTCGCTCTCTGTGACTGCGAGTATATGATTGCTTGCTTAGTAGTTACATGAGTGGATGACTGTGAAATGTTCACATGGGTCCTTTAAAAATTCATCAGATGTCGCTATCAAATCTGGCTGCAAAAGGAGGAGTAGAAAAAATGTGTAAAAGGCAGAAGGACACTGAGACAGGGAAGAGGCATCTTATTGCCAATATTATTTCTTAGCAATTATTGCCAATATTATTTCTTGGTTACTCTTCAGAAGCAGAAGCAGAAGCAACTTTATACTCTAATTTGCTCTCTTCAGAATCCCAGAAAAGCAGGAAGAATAACAGAGCGATTGAAAGTACAACATATTCTGTTCTGAAGTGCTACTCACAGACAAGCCACAGGCTCCAAGCTTAGGGCAAACCTGGATGAGATGATGGTGGGAGATCAGATCTTCCATAGTTTTATAAGGATAAATGCAGCTGTCTAGGCTGTCATTCAGATCAAGGTATGGATCAATATATCTCTATCTCTATCTATTGTTATAGATTTGGGGTAGGGAAATTCCCAGACATGAAATTCCCAGACATAGCCAGGATTCGCTCGTTGAAAATGGCATCCTAGCGGAATTTTCGGAAAGCGGTTAAAAGGTCCCAAAAAACCTGGGCATAAGTGTTGATTTAGCAAAAAACAACTGTTGTGTCTGGATTTTCACTTTTTTGAAATATGGCAACCCTATTTTTTTTTTTGGGGGGGGGGACTCCCTAAACCAGGGATGGTGGGAATTGTAGTTCAAAAACAGCTGGAGACCCAAGTTTGGAAAGCCCTACACTAAACCCTGGAAATCAACAAATGCTAGGATTTTGATTATTTGGGATGTGAAGGTAGAACAGAAGCTGCAGAGGAATTCCTGGGCTAGTCTATGCAAAATGACCTGACCAGGCTAGGGTCATTAAGGAACAATAGAGGGCCTTTGAGGGCCATTGGCAATGCTAGAGAACCATTCTTCCTCCTTGCCCTGAGGTGTGAACAGAGACAAGGGTTTGGAAGGTTGTCAGGGTAACTGGGTATGAGGTGACAGGAAAAGAGAGTTTTGAGCAAGGGTTGCTGGGAGAAGAAAGAAGAAGGTCTGGGATCCACCTTGGGCAGGCTGGAGAGATGCCTTGGACTCTCGGGGTGCACTGCTGTGGGGGACAAGCCCTTCCATGCAGACTGAAGGTGTAATTTGCTCCTAGACTTTCTCTCGAGGAAACAGAGATCCCACTGCTGACACCAGTGTTACAAAAGTATTACTGAGCGGTGGCAAGACTCCAGGGGGTTCCAGGCACTCACCCAGGTTCTGTGTTCCTTTGGAGAATTGAGACATGGCAGAGACTGTCATAGCTTTAAGAAATATGGTTTAGTCACCTATTTACACCTGCAGTCTACATGGAGGGAGTCCAGATCTTACGTGGTCCTCTGCATACAGCCAGTCCATGACAGATCAGGGGTGAACGAAGGCATCGTTACACCCGGGGCGGGGCATTACTACATAGGGCGCATGCGCGGTGTCACTGTTGGTTTCTGCTTCCTTCACTGAGCAGCGAAGTGCTTGTCACAAGACAATGTTTACATTCCACAGTCAAATGCTGTTGGGTTTTCTCACGGGAAAGGAGACTGGATGTGACGTACACTGGTTTCCTGTTTTTCACTGTTCTTTGCAGTTCAGTGTTGTTCTCTCCGTGCTTTAGAGGAGAGAGGATGCTTTTCTCTGCTCCGGCAGAGGCAAGTTGTTTTTCTGTAATCTACCAGCTTTGAAGTGTAAATAAAGCAATATAGAGTATGTGGCACGTACTCCTCATCCTTCCGCTGTGCAAGGGACGCTGCTCATCACCAACACATGGTTATGGGCTCCAGAAGTCGAATCGGAGGATTGGGGACTTCCGGGTCGGCGCCATCGCCGAATGGCGGGCTCCCTCCGAGCTCCGGAGGGAGCCGGCTTGGCAGGGGCTGGGTCCTACCGCACCGGCGATGCGGGGACCCTTAAAAACCACGGCCAGATTGAGGCCGTGGACATGGAGACTCGGCTGGCACCGTTAGCGCTCTCCCGACTCGTGAAGGAGCCTTTTTAAAGGCTACGGATCGGGTGCCGGGGAGAAGCGTGGTGCTTTGAGTTCTCTGCTATCCCTGCCGAGCGCAGCCGCATGCCATCCGGCGGAGAGCGCTGACTTCTTCTATTGAAAATTCGGCTCTAAAGAAGAACCCGTGAGTAATTGGAATATGGACTAAAAAAAAAGGGGATAAATTTTTAAAATTCGGAGCGAACGGGGGAGGTGGAAAAAAGGAAGTCAGCCTACCCCTAAATTGTAGAAGAGCCAAAACAAAGGACTGGACAACTAAGATCGAGTGTAACCTTATCTTGCCGAATCAGCAACTTCGCGAGGGAAAATTATAAGATTGAGCTGGAGGAGAAAAGTGGAATTGTTTTAAAAAAAAAGCAACCCCCCCGGAATCCCTGGAGCGATTCGTGAAACTGCCTGGAGAAAAGTGATGGAGGTTTTGACAGCTGTCAAAGAGCTGTCAAAAAGGAAGATTAAAATAGAGACTTTGTTATGAGGACTTTGCCGGTTATATTTGTTACAAATTGAATACAAACTTTTAAATATCGGTCAACAAGCTACTTGGTCTGGTGGATGTGATTCTGGAAGGGAACTTTGTTACTGCAATCCACCTAGAGGAGCCGAGGGACATTGCATGTGTTTTTCACAGGAAATGTGAACAGCTGAATGGAACTTTCAATCTCCTGGGAAACTGCAGGAATGGAACACTATTTTGTCTACAGAGGTCTACATACTACAGGAAACAATGGAACTATTTGTTGGAAAATGAAAGGAACATGATGCAATGCTTTGCTCCATGAATAACAAACCTCTGCAGAGACACTAGAAACTTTTGGAAAAAGAACATTTCTGTGGGAGAATAGAGAAATAAAAAGGAGGAGAATGATTGATAAGAACAAGGAAACAACAAGAACTGGACAGAACTGGGGGAACATTTGGGATATTCAGGTTTGACAAGCTTATGGATACAAAATTGGAGTTTTTACTCCTGGATATAAAAACCTGGATAGAAGAAATGGGCCCTTATTTGATAGACTCCTTCTACGATTGGACATCCGTAATTAAAGACTGGCAAAGAACCGGAGGGATATAGTGTAATGTGGGAACTCCAGGAAGATATTAGAAGTGGAGGGATAGGTGAAACGCAAAGGGGAAAGAGGGGAGGGAAAATTGGAATCCAAAGGCTGTAAAATTATTATTTATATTTATCTTATTTTCATCTGTACTATGTTTGAAAGGGGGAAACTCGTGGAAGGGTATAGATCGATCTTAGGGGATGAGAATTTGGATAAATTGGGTTATTGATGAAGAGTGTAATTTGGGGATAAGAATTTGTTGAATTTAATTGCTTATTTGGAAGATTTGGAACACAAGAGGGGGTAGGGAGGGGAAGTCCTAGTTATTGGCAATAGATTGGATTTAATTTGTTTTGATTTGTTTTAATTTGGAAAACTTTAATAAAAATTATTATAAAAAAAAACAGAAGTCGAATCGGAGTGCCGGCAAAGGATCGGAATGCGGAGGGACAGATCGGAACGGAATCTGCTCTGCGCGTCAAGATGATTGATGAGGTATGTGCTACTGCTCCGGGCAGCCTGCCAGCTTCTAATTAATGGCTTTATGGCTGGACTTTGAACTTTTAAGGCCGTTTTGCCGGGCTCAAAGGAACAAGCTCCTATGCTGGGGAAATCGAAAGTAACTTTTAAAAGTGCTTTTGGTATAAAGCAGCTGCAGCAGTGACGCAGCATGAATTTAAGGCAGCAGAGAGAAAGCACTTTTGAACTTGCCTTTGGAATGAGGTTTGAAGCAGCTGCAATTAAGCAGAGTGGCACAGGCTCACAGGCAGAGGCTGTTTTGGACTTGCTTTTGGAATGAAGCAGCACAGACACAGCTTGTATGAAGCAGCCTGATTTAAAGCAGCAGAGATGACGCAGAAGGCTAATGCCAAAGTCATGATGGCTAGCTGCAGAAGGCTGGCTGAGGCAAGTGGGGAATTTGATGCTGATCAGCCAAATGCTCAACTCACAGTAGCCTGTGATACTGCCATGATTCAGAATGAAGCAGACCGCCAGGGTGATAGCTGCATGGGCAAGGGGGAGACTTCACAGACGTCATCCCATAGTGCAGTGGAACCACCAGATGGCGCCAAAGCTTTGAAGGCAGTGAAATGCTACTCGTGTGGACGTCTAGGCCATATGAAGAGGGAATGCAGAAATCCCAGGGCCAAGACAGAGCAGCGCAGCGAAAGCTCATCGCGTGGAAAAGGCCGAGGCAAAGGTCCGGTGTCCAGGACAACTCAGCACAAGGCAATGGTCTCACGCTTCACTCCAAAAGTTGCAGAGGTCCAGAAGACGTCTAGATCCTTCTTCGTTGTTGATTCGGCTGCAACGCATCACATGTGCAACGATAAGCGACTGTTCGTGTCTTTTACACCGCAGGAAGGTGCGATTCACCAGGCGGATGACCACACAATTCCCAGTAAAGGCTACGGAACTGTTGTTCTTCACAGTTTGGACTTATCGATACAGGATGTGCTTTATGTGCCAGATGCCAAGCATAATCTGCTCAGCGTTGGACAGCTGAATGAGCGGAAAATTGACGTTTCCTTTAAGAACAAAAGGTGCATCATCACAAAGAAAAATGATTATGTATTGCATGCTGAATATGTTGATCGTTTGTATGTTTTGTATTTTGATGATGTTGTGCAGGATGACACTTGTTGCATTGCAGGTTCTAACAAAAGTTTGCATGCAGAATGTATTCACGATTTTCATCGAAAATTTGGTCATTTGCATTTTGAGGCAGTATCTAAAATGCCTGCCTTGGTTGAAGGTATGACTATTAAACCCTGCAGGTACCACATGAAGTGCAAGGCATGCGCAGCAAACAAGGTAAAAATGGCTGCGAAAGGTAAGGTGTCTAGTAGGCAAGCTACAGAACCATACCAGGTTGTTCATGCTGATTTGGTTGGACCACTAGCGCCCTCTTTGGGTGGAAACAGGTACTTCATGGTTCTCATTGATGCATTTTCCAGGTATATTTATGTGTACAATCTCAAGCAGAAATCAGAGGCTTTTCCTAGGTTCAAGGAATTCTGTGCTTGGTTGGAAAATGTGCATGGTAAGAAGATAAAAATTCTTTTCACTGATCGCGGGGGAGAATTCACTTCTCAGCAGTTTGAAGCTTTTCTGACTGAGAAAGGAATTCAACACGATTTGTCTAGTCCTCGCTCGCCATGGCAGAATGGACTTTGTGAGAGGGCAAATCAGACATTGCTTCAAGGGTTAAAAACCTTGCTGCATGATGCAAATCTTCCAGAGAGTTATTGGGCCGAATCTCTCTCGTGTTTTGTTTACAGTTATAATCGCAGGTTATTTTCAGCGATTGGTTGTACCCCCTATGAGAAGATGTTTGGCAAGAAGCCATACATCAAACACATGAAAATTTTTGGTTCTGACATGTGGGTTCACTCACCACAAAGCTCCAAGTTAGACAAGCGTGGATTGCATGGTATCTTTCTAGGTTATCAGAAAGGGTCTTACAGAATAATGATGACTGACTCTAAGGCAATTAAGCTCACAAGAAGTGTTGAGTACAATGCCAAGTGGGGGGAGAATGTGGGAATTTTCCAATGTTATCCTGATGACAGTGATGAGACTGAGGATAGTCAAAAGCAACCACAACAACCCACACCCACTGATGAAGGTTCTGATTCTGAGTCTGAAACTGAATCGGGTGATTCAGAGGATTTCAAGAGTGCGAAAGCCTCTATGCGACCCTCTGAAAGCTCTGATCAAGAATTAGAGGAACCATTGTTCACAATAGGTCACTTTTCTCCTAAGAAGGAAGAGGAGAGTATTGAAGACTTAAGGCTAATTCGTAGGTCACAGAGAGCCACAAAAGGCAGACCTCCAAAGAGATTTGCTGATGAGTTTGCTAAGATAGCAGTAACAGCTGTTAAAAGCTCCAAGAAGGTATTTGAACCTTCAAGTTTCCAAGAAATCCAGGATTTGGATTCAAAGGAAGCTGAGCCATGGTTAAATGCCATGAAGGCTGAGCTTGATTCCTTGGAAAGGAACAAAACATGGGACCTTGTTCCAGTAGTTCCAGGAATGAAACTGCTTGGAAGCAAATGGGTCTTCAAAGCGAAGACTGATCAAAATGGCACGATAGTCAGACACAAAGCCAGATTGGTAGCCAGAGGTTTTGCACAGGTACCAGGTGAAGACTATCACGAGACCTACTCACCCACCGTGAGGTATGAGAGCATTAGGCTTATGCTCAAGCTAGCTGCAGAGGAGAATCTACACATTAGTCACCATGATGTGAATACAGCTTTTCTGTACGGATCTCTAGATGAATCACTTTATATGCTTCCACCTGATGGCGTACAGGTAAAACAGGGATTTGTTTGTGCTCTGAAGAATTCCCTTTATGGTCTCAAACAAAGTGCACGGTGTTGGCACACAAAACTCACTGAAGTATTGTTTTCTCTAGGTTTTAAGCAAGGGAAAGCTGATCCATGCGTATTTGTCAAAGAGGAGGGGCAAAAGAAACTGTATTGTTTGTTTTATGTTGATGATCTTTTATTCTTTTGGGAAGATGTCACAATGTACAATAACGCCCTAGCTCAACTGAAAGAGCACTTTGACATAAAAGATCTTGGTGAGGTAAACAACTACCTATCTCTGGAAATAGAGAGAGATCAAGATGGTAACATTCTAGTACACCAGTCACGTAAAATTGCTGATGTGTTAAGCAAACTAAACCTGATGGATGCTAACCCTGTGGACACACCGATGATAACAGGTTATCAGGTAGATCACACTGAAGAAGCATTTTCTGACACTACACTGTACAGAAGTGTGCTAGGCAAGCTAAACTTCATTGCCAGATGTTCAAGACCAGACATTGCTGTTAGCTGTAATTTGCTAAGCAGACAAGTCAACAATCCTACTGTTAAGGATTGGAAAGCTCTGAAACGCATAGCGCGGTATTTGAAAGGCACTATGCATTACAGACTGAGATTTAACAATCAGAAGTCTGGTGGTCTTGAGATATTTGCAGATGCAAGTTTTGGAAGTGACACTACAGACAGGAAAAGTACGTCTGGAGTTTGCTATAAGTACAATCAGGGTCTATTTGATTGGTCATGCAAGAAGCAAACAACAGTTAGCTTAAGTACTTGTGAAGCTGAACTGAATGCACTGTCTTATTCACTTAAGGATTGTGAATGGTTGTTACAATTGTGCAAAGACATGAAAATTCCTGTCAAATGTCCAATCCAGGTTTACCAGGACAACAAAGCATGTTTGGCTTTGCTGAATTCTGAAGGTTGTAAGCAAAGCACGAAGCACTTGCAATTGAAGTTGCAACATGCTAGGGAACATATTCAGAAGGGACTCGTAACGGTGTCCTATATGCCAGGTAATGAAATTCCTGCTGATGTACTGTCCAAGATTGTATCAAGGGAACAACACTGTACCTATGTGCAGAAGTTGGGTTTGTACTGATATTGTACGAACACGCTGCCCAGTGATGTTCACAGAAAGGGGGAGGATGTTGGTTTCTGCTTCCTTCACTGAGCAGCGAAGTGCTTGTCACAAGACAATGTTTACATTCCACAGTCAAATGCTGTTGGGTTTTCTCACGGGAAAGGAGACTGGATGTGACGTACACTGGTTTCCTGTTTTTCACTGTTCTTTGCAGTTCAGTGTTGTTCTCTCCGTGCTTTAGAGGAGAGAGGATGCTTTTCTCTGCTCCGGCAGAGGCAAGTTGTTTTTCTGTAATCTACCAGCTTTGAAGTGTAAATAAAGCAATATAGAGTATGTGGCACGTACTCCTCATCCTTCCGCTGTGCAAGGGACGCTGCTCATCACCAACAGTCACTACACATGATGCATGCGCTGTACGTAGCGATGCCGCACATGCGCTGTACATAGCAGTTTGCTGGCGCCAGCATTCCAGCGCCGCACGGATGGTGCCGGGATCCTCTGCTCGTGGGTGCAGTGTGATGGCTGCTCGCACCACCACGCCCGGGCTGGGGCAGCAGGGCAAGCACCCCACGGGGTGCCTTCTTGCCACCCTCCCAGATGTGGAATCTGGGGCACACCACCACCCTGCCCCCCTGTTGCTACGCCACTGTGACAGATATAAATGCAGTAAATTAATTTTTCTGGAAAATTATATGTTCACAGAGCTGACAACTAAAACATGAAAGGGGATAATGCTCTCTCATGCACTTTGCATGAACATCTTCATAAGGCTGCGGAATGACAAAGCATCTCTGTCCACATATTTAAATGTAGAAAGATTGTTCAGATTAGGAGGGTTTGGCACAAACTCCAGTTCTGTATTTTGGGAGCTTCAGAGACTCCTCATGAAGAACATATTGAAGGGAATCGGGCAGGATAGCCATGTTATCACCAAGGTATGCGGTGCCCACACCCCCACTGCCAGCCCATCATGTGAAACAGCTATATGCACATATATGTCATATGTGAGCCAGGATCCCTCACATGGAAGAGCTGTGTATGTACATCATTATAGTGTTATGAGTTTGGATGGCAGGGTGGGGGCAGTAGGCTGCATGCAGAGACTCTTCTGATTCCTGGAGTAGGCAAGTTTCTTGGTGAGGTGATTTGCAGCTGCATTGCTTCTATATTGTAACATACTCCCCCATATGAATCAATGTGAGCTGCGAACAAAGCTTGATCCAGAGAAGAAAACAAACAGTTGTTATACATATAACAATCCCCTGTTGTTTCAGTTCCTCCCTTGGAACTACCCGCCACTGTACCTCTCTGGTTATCTGACTTCCAAGGAATGAGTGCATCTGCATTACCTTGGCTAGGGAATGTAGTGTTATGCTTCATCTCTGTCAGATATGCTTGCACATCTCCATCAGGTGCTAGCCTTAGATTGGTCATCTTTTCAAAATGCAGCAACGCTGAAGAACCAGCATCTCTTTGATGTATTCTACGCAGCGTTTGCTAAATCTCACGTGCATATTCCAAATCCTGAATATGCACAAGTTGATCATCAGAGACACACAGAATTATGGCCGTCCTGGCTCTCACATTCTGTGAATTCCAACTTGGCATTGGTGCAGCAGGGATGGGATTATCAATCACCCCAAAAATCCTCTGATTCTGAAGCAGGGCTTTCATCTTTACAGACCATGAGGAATAATTGTCATTAGTCAGTGGAGGTGGGTAAGGTAAGCCTCCCCCCTTCTTGGTATCCATTTTGAATTCAAGCCTTAGCTCTCACTCTCGAGTCTGTAAAATCCAAAAGTCTATTGGGTTGTTTACTGCCTTGCACCTGGCAGCTAAACACAGGCTGCTTTGGAAGTCCCTCCAAGAGCAGTGAGATAGAAGACAAAACAAACACAGTTTTTCCAGCCTCTTTCAGTGCCAACCTCACTTCCGTGTTGGCTAGTAACTTTCCACTTTACCGATGTCTCATTGCTTAGCCACTGGACATTCCAGGCTTGAGCAGCAAACCTTATCAGTCCCAGGATATCCAAAAAGCAGCTTTTGTGAACCAGAGAAGAATCAATCTGCATTCACTCTATTAGCCCATAATTCCGCATACCTTAGGGGTTCCATTGCTCATGGCTTATCAGTAAAAACACCTCCTCCAGTGCTCAGCCGTCCTTTGTAACCTCCATCCGCACGCTACCATATCTTCCTTTATCTCTTTGCAGAGGATGAATACGACTCATCAACCTCCTTAGCAGAGGTCGATGGATCGAAACCATCCTCTGCTACCAGATGTTGGGAATCAAGCCTATATCAGGAGAAACTGGCAACTCTCCAGGCACCCGGCTTGATCTCCTGTTGACCTCCCTGTCTGCATTCCCCAGCAAGATACAGGCTAGGTCGCGATAGGCGATTCTTCTCGGCGTGAGAAGAACACCCCCCTCTTTCCTGCCCCCCCCAGCAGGGGAAAGAGATAGACAGAAACGTATTTACATTCATTTATTTCTGTTTTTGCAGCATTACAAAAGCATGACTGCTCTCTTCAAGCTCCAGCAGTCGAGACACCAAACACTTCCTGTACTTCCTGTACAGCTCATATTACACTCTGAGCTAATTCCGGTGCTTCGCACTGTGAATTGACTGTCCCTCTGTTTCCCACGGACAGTCCCAACATTCCCATCATGTTTTGTTTTCAAGCTAGCACTTTGCAGCTGCATTGCTTCTATGTCGTAACAGTGATAACCCTAGGTCAGGCATAAGCAAACTCAGCCCTCCAGATGTTTTGAGACTATAATTCCCATCATCCCTGACCACTGGTTCTGTTAGCTAGGGATGATGGGAGTTGTAGTCCCAAAACATATGGAGGGCCGAGTTTGTCTATGCCTGCCCTAGGTAATGATACATTAAGGGAAGAAAGGAAGTGATTGTGTGCCAGACAGCAAATAAGTGGGCCGAATCCCTCAACTTACTGGGAGTTAGAAAGACAGAGTCGAGAGTTGAGTTGTGTGAACTGGAAGCTGGCAAGGTTGCAGGCTGGGCAGCTGGGAGACAGGGCTATGCCTGATTTCTCTTGGAGTCCAGGGATGTGGCTATGGGAGAAGCAAGACTTTTTTGGTTGTTAATCCTGCAAGCTCCTCCATTGTAGGCTCAGGTTGTATATATGTGTAAATAAACCATATATCCCAATGAAAACACAGTCTCCACTGTCCCTCATTTGAAAGGAAGCATGAACCCTGCGTAAGTGCCTGGAACCCCTGGAATCTTGCACTGCTTGAAGTTTGGGGTGGCATGCAATAATATGTTCATAGGGACCATATGCATGCTTGTCATATGTGCACATCAGCTTTTCTGAAAGCCCAGCTCCACCAGGCATCCCCTGCCCCTAAACTGGGCCAGCTGGTCAGTATATAAACACAACTGTTTAAGGACTGGATTTCCAACCCCCTTCCCTCCCTGCTCCCTTTTCTTTGTGTGTCATGCCTTTTAAAGGTTGCAAGCCTGTGGACAGGGAATGTCCTGTTTGGATTATAGGTAAGCTTCTGCAAAGTCATACAATCAAAATGTGACAAAAGACGGCAGACTACTAAAACATTCTTTGAAATGACTGACAATATGGACTTGACTGACATCTGGAGAACAAAGAACCCCCTAGGAAGAGAAGGAACATTCTTTTCTGAAGCCCAACTGACATGGACAAGAATCGACCAAATATGGACAACTAGAGGCCTGGCCCCCAAGATAAAAAAAGTGGAAATCTGCCCAAAGACCTGCTCCGACCATAATGCCATCAAAATGGACATGAGATTAACTCCAACCGGCTCCTTTAGATGGAGGATGAATGACAATTTGTTTAGAGATCAGGATATTATCAAAAAGGCCCAAAAAGTTTTGAAGGACTACTTTGAGATAAATTTGAACACTACGGTGGAAAAAAGAACCGTCTGGGATGCAAGTAAAGCGGTTATGAGGGGGTTTCTGATACAACAGAACACCATAAAGAAAAGAGCACAGAATGAGAAAAAAGAGAAGATCCTGGAGAAAATTAAAGAATGTGAGAAGAAGTTAAGATCGAAACCGAAGTCAAAGGAGATTCTAAGAGAAATTAAACTTTATCAAGCACAATATTCTAAATTGATAAATCAGGAAGTGGAATGGAAAGTTAAGCTAATGAAACAAAGATCTTTTGAATCGGCAAATAAATGTGGAAAGCTGCTAGCATGGCAGCTGAAAAAGAGACAAAAATTGAACACAGTAACAAACTTGGAAATTGAGGGAAGAAATATTCAGAACCCGGTGGAAATCAGAAAGTGCTTCCAGAGATACTTCAAACAACTATATACACAGGGGCCGCAAAATGAATCAGAGATGGAACAGTTTCTAAAGAAGAATGGCTTACCAAAGTTGTCTCTCAAGAACAGAACAATCCTGAACCATAAAATAACACAATTAGAAATGGAGGAGGCCATTCAGAACATGCAACTGGGCAAGTCTCCAGGGCCAGATGGGCTTACCTCCAAATATTATAAGATATTGAAAGACTATTTGATGTATCCATTATTGGAGGTTTGCAATGAAATTATGGAGGGGAAGAAGGCACCGGAGTCATGGAAAGAAGCTTTCATCACATTGATACCCAAATTAGAATCTGAAAAGATGCAATTTAGGAATTACCGCCCCATCTCCCTCTTAAATGTGGATTATAAAATATTTGCAGACATTTTAGCAAGAAGACTTTAAAAAGTCCTTAATGAAGTAATTCATAAGGACCAAGCAGGCTTTCTCCCAGGTAGACACTTGTTTGCTCACACAAGGAACATTATTGACATTTTGGAACTTCTGCAAACAAATATTAATACAAAAGCTGTGTTAATTTTTATAGATGCGGAGAAGGCCTTTGACAACATCTCTTGGAAGTTTATGAAGAAAAATTTGGAAGGAATGGGAGTGGGGCGGGGGTTTCACAATGGGATAGAGGCAATTTACTCAGAGCAAAAAGCAAAATTGATAGTTAACAATGTGGTGACAGAAGAGTTTAGAATTGAGAAAGGAACAAGACAAGGTTGCCCTATATCCCCTTTGTTATTTATATTGGTCCTGGAAGTGCTCTTGAATATGATCAGAGGAGACCGGTTGGTGGAAGGTATTCAGGTCGGAGCGAAACAATACAAATTGAAAGCATTTGCAGATGACCTAGTTTTGACCTTACAGGAGCCAGAGCCTAGTACTAAAAGGGTATTGCAATTGATTCATGAGTTTGGTCGAGTGGCAGGATTTAAACTTAACAAGCAAAAAACTAAGGTTTTGGAAAAAAATTTGACTCCTTTAGAGTCAGAAAGGTTTCAGAAAGAGACAGAATTAAGTGTGGTTAAAAAAGTAAGATACCTAGGGGTAAACATAACAGCGAAGAACAGGAATCTATTTAAAGACAATTATGAAAAATGTTGGTCTGAAATTAAAAGAGATCTAGATGTATGGTCAAGATTGAAACTCTCCTTGTCAGGACGTATTGCTGTTATTAAGATGAATGTATTGCCAAAAATGTTGTTTTTGTTTCAAACATTGCAGATAGTGGATAAAATGGAGTGTTTTGGGAGGTGGCAGCGAGATATTTCTAAATTTGTCTGGCAGGGCAAAAAGCCCAGAATCAAGTTTAAGATATTAACTGATGCTAAAGAAAGAGGGGGCTTTGCCCTGCCAGACTTAAAGCTGTACTATGAATCAGCAGCTTTCTGCTGGTTGAAAGATTGGCTACTTCTCGAAAACACTGATGTTTTAGATTTGGAAGGATTCAATAATGCGTTTGGTTGGCATGCATATCTGTGGTATGACAGGGTTAAAATACACAAGGCTTTCAAGAATCATGTTGTCAGAAAAGCAGTGTTCAATGTCTGGTTAAAATATAAGGACTTATTGGAAAATAAGACCCCAAGGTGGTTATCACCAATGGAGGCTAAGGCCCCGAAAAGACTCAATATGGAGGCCAAATGGCCGAAATATTGGGAAATAATAGAAAAAGATGGAGACAATTGGAGGTTGCAGAGTATGGAGAAACTAAAGGGGAAAGTGTGAGATTGGTTACATTATGCTCAGATCAAAGAAGTTTTCAAGTCAGATAAAAAATTAGGATTCCAGGTGGAAAAATCAAAATTAGAAACAGAACTGTTAGAGCCCAGCTCTAAGATACTTTCTAGAATGTATAACTTGCTGCTAAAGTGGAATACACAGGATGAAACGGTCAAATCAGCTATGATAAAATGGGCTCAGGACATTGGGTACAACATCATGTTTGCTGACTGGGAAAAGTTATGGACCACAGGTTTGAAATTTACGGCATGTATATATATAGGTGGTACATGACTCCAGTCAAGCTTGCAAAGATATACCATTTGTCTGACAATAAAAGTTGGAAGTGTAAAGAAGCTGAAGGAACATTCTTTCACCTCTGGTGGACTTGCCCTAGAGTGAAGGCTTTCTGGGAAATGATATATAATGAGCTGAAAAAGGTATTTAAGTATACCTTCCCTAAGAAACCAGAAGCCTTTCTTTTAGGCATTGTCGGCCAGAGTGTGCAAAAGAAGGATTGAACCTTTTTTATGTATGCTACAACAGCAGCAAGGATACTCATTGCCAAATGCTGGAAAACCCAAGACTTGCCCACACTGGAAGAGTGGCAAATGCAACTGATGGACTATATGGAACTGGCTGAGATGACTGGCAGAATCCGAGACCTGGGAGAAGAACTGGTGGAGGAGGACTGGAAGAAATTTAAGGATTATTTACAAAAACATTGTAAATTGTATGAATGCTAAGAAAGATGTAAGATTGGTAATAACAGGGCCCCAATAAATTAGTAATAAGAAATACAAATTTGAATGTAATTGAAAGAAAAGATAAATTTCGGATAAACAATATTTTACAATTAAGGTTTAACAAAAGAGTTGTTAAATTTTAAAATTTGAGAGTTTATCACTGGGAAATTTTATTATATAAACTAAATTTAGTTAATAATTTGCTGTCAAAATTCATGTATTTAGAAAGCAGGAGTAAGAGGTGCGAGGAAGTCCAAGGAAGTGTATGAAATGTGGATATTTGAAAATGTTATGTTATTATGTGCTTTTTATTGTTAAATAAAACCTAATAAATAATTAAATATATATATATATAGGTAAGCTTCTGCAGGTACAAATGCTCCAAATAAATAAATAACATGGAACCAGACTATTGATCTATCCAGCTCAGTGATACTGACTGCCAGCAGTTCTCTCAGGCAGGGGACATTCCCAGCTCTACCATTTGGGGACTGAACCTGGGACCTTCTGCATGCAAAGGAGAAGTTTTAGATGCTCTACCTTAGAGCTACAGCCGTTCCCTGTCTTTAAACTTTCAATGACCTTTAAGACTCTTATCCCAATACTGTACCACATGGTTACAATATCACGAAATTGCACAAATATTCAACCAGGATAAAGTAATAGGATTTGAAAAAGAAGAATCAAAATTACAAAAAGTATTATTACAAAACTCAAAAATATATATATCCAAAATGTATAATTTATTATTAGAATGGGAATTAAAGGATGAAGAAGTAAAAGAAGTTATGATCAAATGGGCATGTGATATAGGATATGTAATTCGGCTGGACCAATGGGAGAAATTATGGAAATATGACATCAAATTCACGGCATGTTATACAATAAGAGAAAATTTTATGAAAATGGTGTACCAATGGTACTTAACTCCAGTAAAATTGGCTAAAATTTACAAATTAAAATCGAATACCTGTTGGAGAT
The DNA here is from genome assembly GCF_964106915.1 of Podarcis gaigeae. NCBI lineage: Eukaryota > Metazoa > Chordata > Lepidosauria > Squamata > Lacertidae > Podarcis > Podarcis gaigeae. The sequence continues at coordinate 21,444,864 of NC_139691.1, read as the reverse complement.
GTAAAAAAGAAATAGGAACAATGTTTCACATGTGGTGGGAATGCCGACCTATTAAACAATTCTGGAATGAAATCTATGAAGAACTCAAAAAGATGTTTAAAATATCTTTTAGTAAAAAACCGGAGGCATTCCTTTTAGGTTTAATTACAAATGATATCCCCGAAAATCAAAGGAAAGTATTCCTTTATGCAACAACAGCTGCCAGGATGCTTATAGCTAAAAACTGGAAAGGCAGAAAAATTCCATCAGTGAAAGATTGGCAAATTAAATTTTGTGAATACATAAATCTGGCAAGACTCACAGCTTACATAAGGGGACAATCGGACCAGAAATTATTAAAAGAATGGGGTGGTGCTAAAGAGTATATGAAAAAAAACATTGTTCTGGAGTTAATATATTGGTATGTAATGAATGATGCTTTACAGGGTTAAAGAATAATAAAAATGGTGTAAAAAAGCACAAAGATGGAAATAATCTAATTAGACACAACAATACTGTAAGAGTAAATTTTTGAGGTCTTAGAACAAAGGAAGGAAGTCAATTTGTGTTTATGTATGTAATGATATGGTTTTGTTCTGTAGATGTGTGCTTTTTCGTTTTTGTTTAGTTTAGTTTTGTTTCCTTTGCCTTTTTTTCCCCCTTTTCCTTTTCTGTTTTTTTTTTTATATGTTCCGGGGATTTTTGTCTGTATAGTATTATTTTGGATTCAATGTTTGTAATTTTTGTTATGATTCTGCATTGAAAAAAAAAATAATTAAAAAAAGACTCTTATGCCACATGTATGAATGTTCCACCCCTTAATTCAAGTGCAAACCATGTTTTTATCATTTAATACGTACAGTGGTACCTCGGGTTAAGAACTTAATTTGTTCTGGAGGTCCGTTCTTAACCTGAAACTGTTCTTAACCTGAGGTACCACTTTAGCTAATGGGGCCTCCCGCTGCCGCTCAATTTCTGTTCTCATCCTGAAGCAAAGTTCTTAACCCTAGGTACTATTTCTGGGTTAGCGGAGTCTGTAACCTAAAGCATATGTAACCTGAAGCGTCTGTAACCTGAGGTAGCGCTGTTATTGAAATAAACAATTTTGTTATCCTGTCAGTACTTTCCTTGTAGGTGTCATTAGATCCCTCTCTCTTGTAGTTTGGGACCTTCTGATCACACTTACAGCATTCAAATCTGAGGTTATCCTGGACTGCAGGGTCCTGAATTCATCTCTGATGTGCAGCCCTAGCTACACCTCTGACAGTGTGACCAACACACAAGAGGGAGGTAATGCTAAAACAGCCAATGTGAATTAAGAGTCCATAGAATACCAGAAAACTGGCAGTGGTAGAGAGGATTGTGGCATATTGCGATGTTGGTGGAGCATGGCTGGCTGGCTTCCTGTAACAGTAAGCACACACATGCATACATCATTTTATTGTACTTATGCTGTACTTATGCCGCCTTTCTATAGTAAAAACCATGATCAAGGTGGCTTGCAACATGAAAAATATCCAAAGCACAATAAACTTAACGCATTGCAACGTTTCGTTACAGGTCTCACTCGCAATGCTCTGTTATTCTGTGCAGAAAATAAGTACAGCACATACCTATCCCTAGTGTCGTTTACTCAAGGACTAAAAGTGTAGCTTCTTCAAAAAAGCTTTTCAAAAGCCTCTTGAGGAAAACTTTCCAAAGGCACTCTCTTTTAATGCAACACTTTAAGGACCCGACAAAAGGACAATGATTTCATGTGCTTGGCAAATGGGGGAAGGAAGGAGGATGAGATGCCTTAATAATGGAATCCCCTTACATGATCACCCTTCTTATTTAGAGAGAGTCTTCCTTAGCAGTGCATTTCTCTTATTCTTAGAGGCAATCAGTTCCAAGAACAAGTTGCTGCCTCCGTGATAAAATCTTGGCTACAACTCCATTAAGCCCCAACCAGAATGGCTGGGATGGTAGACAATATCTGGGGGGCCAGGAAAAGGTAAAAAGGTAAAGGATCCCTGGACGGTTAAGTCCAGTCAAAGGTGACTATGGGGTTGTGGCACTCATCTCGCTTTCAGGCCAAGGGAGCCAGTGTTTTGTCCATAGACAGCTTTCCGGGTCATGTGGCCAGCAGGACTAAACCGCTTCTGGTGCAACAGAACACTGTGACAGAAGCCAGAGCACACAAAAATGCTGTTTACTTTTCCCCACACAGTGGTACCTATTTATCTACTTGCACTGGCATGCTTTCGAGCTGCTAGGTTAGCAGGATCTGGGACAGAGCAATGAGAGATCACTTCATCGTGTGGATTCAAACCCCCGACCTTCTGATCAGGAAGCCCAAGAGGCTAGGTGTTTTAGACCACAGTGCCACCCACATCCCAGGAAGGACTAGCCAGTCAGACCCCCATTCTGGAAGGGGGCTTCAGCAGGTAAATATGAACCATCAGCTTTCCCTGCTCCCAAATAAATACATCTTGCAATAAGATTATTCCTCAAAGAAATGTCAGGGGAAGTTCCAGGTTCTACTTGGTGTAGCTCAGGTTGCCAGACCCACCCTGTGAGTGAGAACTCCTGGATTTTTATTTATTAATTACAAGACTGTGTGGGCAGCTTGTGAGCTTCAGTTTGGCAGGAGCTGGCTACAAATTATAGCAGTTATTGTGAGAAGGGGATCCTGCCCTCACCCTCTCTCAATAAACCTCCACTTCCAAGGCTCATTGATGGGAGGGAACACAGAAGAAGAAAAAGAACTGGGCTGGGCTCAAGAGGAGGAGAGGGTTGTGAGTGTGCATGTGTACCTGGTGCAAGGGGTAGGGCTGCAGAAGTAAGCTGAGCACGTGAAGGGCAGCAACAGGAGCCGAACCCTGCTGCCTCTACCACCTTCAGCAACTCCTGGTTGGCCTTTTGTTCTTCTCAAGTGAGTCAAAGACAACAAGGACAAAAATTGACTGAGGGAGACTGGAATGTTGAGAGACAGGAGTGGAGAGTGTCTGGGCTGGTCTCAGGTTTGGGCCCTAAAATCTCAAGGTCAGAATCTGGGATGCTGCTAACCTGGGGACCAACTCTTTACAAAGGGAACTCAATGACATCAAAATAGCATCTAGAGTTTTGCGGATTGCACAACACACTAAGGAAGATAACGACACCAAAAAATTCAATTGCACATTTATTCACGATCCAATTAAAAACAATTTCACAATATTGATTAACTTGATCCAGTGATAACAGCTTTTCAGAGCCTGATTGTCATTTAGCAAGAGTCTTTAGATACAACATTTAGTAACCACTTCACAACTTCAGTAAATTCTTAATATGATGGATGGGCTTACAATCATAAGTTTGTAACACAACACAAATATATGCTCTGATCTATTCTTGAGGCTAAAACAAGAATATGCAGCAATGAATATTTCATGAGAAATATTTCTATGCATTGTTACCAACAAAAGCATGACGAAGGAAATCTATAGCATAAAATGTTTATATATTACTCCTTACCAAACACACACAAACCTTCACCTTGCACATATGCACGGTAACTAATTTATAAGAAAATAAATAACTATTACCAATAATTGGCTATCTTGTAGCAGCAAGAATCGTACATACAAAAGTGACCAAACAAAATAGCTTTGAAAGCGACAAGAGCAGTAGAGCTTTAAGCTAAAAGCAAGGGTGGTGTTTCACTCTAGACTCTAGCCTGGTCAATCGTAAAGAAGCAATCAATGCGCTCAGAGTGACCCACCTACACTGACTGTGTGCTGTTCCCTTGCCTCTTGGCACCCCCTAGGTAATCCTACCACCCCCAGGGAACCACTGATCTAAGATCTTCTAGACAAGAGCATCAGCTGGGGTGGGGTTCTAGCACTGGATCTACATTGATCATCTAAACATTATTAAAAATAACATTCTATAACATTTAATGGCAGTTTCTCTTTGCTGATGGCTTGCTGCTCTGCAGCACCCTCTGGTGTTACATTTCAATAATACTTTTAAAAGTTGTAAACGACAAGTGTAGATCCGCTGCTAGGTCTGTGGCATCAGCCCTCTGCTCACCTAATGAGAACTTGTGTGTTTCAATGCTGTTAAAGACACCTGATGGTAGGAGACAGCTGTGTTTTGAAAAAAGAAGATTGGGTTCTTAATTTTTTGGGAGTGTGGTGGCCAGTGTTGCAGCACTACAGAAGTGGTGGTGAGATCAATCGACATATCTGTGGTTTCCATTCCAGCACCTAAAGAAATAAAGAAAATTATGCACCTGATAAAGAGTTACATCTTTATGAGTTTGTTTTCCAGATTAGTTTGTATTTTACTAATTCTGTTAACAGATCTCTGAGAAGAGATACCCTGGATATGATTAAACTTGTGCACATGGTAAGATGGGACTCACCAAATTATATTATTTCATACTAACTGCAATTACTTTGGTTTTTTTTGGAACAGGAATAATATCTGGCGCATACTGGGAATATCATGGTCTTATAGCAATCAATTTCTGCTTCATGAGTGATAATGAATCATGTTTTGTTTGAACAGTTACTCATTTTCATACATTTAAAATGCCAGATTAGTGTTGCTAATTTGACTCACTCATTTGAAAAAGTAGCAAATTTCAACTGCAAATTTCTACCTGAGCTATTTATGAAGTGAATTTTACAGTGCCCAGAATTCTGTGATCTTTTGCAATGCCTTGCATTGGCTGGCTCTGAAATACTGGATTTCCCCCCTAATGTTCAAATCTTATTGTATTTTGTGTTCCATTCACAAAAATGTTCGTTCTACAAGTGACTCTTTAGAATCATGGAACTAACTCTTTATAGATATATATATATTGCACATTAAATATAATATTTAAAGTATGTTATGTATGTTACTGTGATTTCAAAATTTTGTCAGTTCTTTGTCAGTAAACCACTTGAACTGACTGCAAATCCTAGAGCTTGCAACAGGTCTCCCTGTACTGAACATGATTTGAACATCATCATCATCATCATTAATTGATTACCTGCCCTTCACTCTATGGTCCTAGGGCAGGTTGCAGCATAACAATACAACATTCAAAACTATTTAAAACAACATGAGGCAGTTGGGGACACCACCAGCAACCATTTCATCAGGTTGAAGCAGAGGGCAGAGCCACTTCACCAGCTCAGCTGAAGGACACTCTCCTTCTCTCCCTGAACTGTCTCCATCCCAGCTAGACTTTTTCTTTAAAAAAAAAGGTATTTTAGAACTAGTAACCCAAGTGTTGCTTTCCCTCCCTTCCTCTTCCTCTTCCCCAACCGCTTTTCCTTTTATGCTGTACCTTTTAGGCTGCAAGCCTGAGGGCAAGAGTTGTCTTATTACTGATCTTTGCAAACTATCCTGACGGGTCTTCTTTTGCCTGAAGAGTAAAGTAAAAATGCTTCAAACAAATATATAAGCATAAAACAACAGCCATTCTCGTTCCTGCAAACCAGACAGATGGAAGTAAAAAAAAAGGGGGGGGGAACCAAATAAGATTTCTTTCTCTGAAACTACTTTAATCTTATTTAGGAAAGGATGACAGTTAGCAAAAGTGATGAGCCACAGAGTAAGGTCTAACTTTCTGCAAGGGTTAACAGAAAACCATTGATCTATCCACAAACTTGTGTCTTCATCCAGCAAGGGAGCATATGTGCGCAAAGATAGTATGTGCAGAAGCACCACCTGGAGGTGGGTATAGGGCACACTAGTGTACCAAATACACAGCCCCTGGGGCTTCCATTTTTATTTTTATTTTTCAAAGTAAGTCTCTAGTCTACTAGAATGAAAGTTATAAAGCAAAATGTTTAGGTGCCCTTCTAAAAGATTTCTGTGAAGTGAGCCTGCCTGGTAGTGTTTTTAGCTGATGAGTAAAGTCAAGAGTTGTTACTGATGCGTGAGTTGTTTGGGCACCTAAAGAGCTGCTCTTTAGCTCTGCGCTTTCATCCACTTTTCCTGCCCTGGTCTCATTTCTTTCCCCAGTCCTTTGCTCGCTCTCTCTTCCCTGCCCTTCTTTTTTCCTAGAAAAACAGGATGCATCCTTTCTGCAGTGGATTCAGATACAGTACACCCTAGAAGATATTTCCTGCAAATACTATTACACACAATGAGTGCAAGTGAAGGTCCCTGAAATGGCAAAAGCAAAATGTGAAAACTTTGTCCAGAAAAAGGGCATAGGCTTATCTCCTACTATGCAGGAGCTGAAGTCCAGTCACTCTTAAAAATTCACTATATAGTTAACAAACAATAGAATAGTAAACATGTCTGCTCAGCAATAAGTCTCCGTGATCAATGGGACTTACTTTGATGTATGTACAGGGCATGGTTTAGGGTTGGCACTGGGAGAAAGCAGGGTTCTTGTACCTTTAACAGCTGTGTGGCAGGCAGCAATTCAACAGGTTAAGCACTTTCAAGCATGGAAATGCAATTATGGGGAAAATTCCAAATGCTCACATTTTTGTTGTTTATCATACACTTGTAGTGACTGGTTTATTTTGGGGCCTTCCAGTAGGCACACAAAACAGGGCACAAACTTGTATATGACATGTACCCCGTTTCATGAGCTAGTTGGATGATCCAAACTATCTACAGTGTAGCAGGCACAGAATATCCTGCTGGCAACTCCTGTGAATTTCAGGCTTGATGAAGAACCATGCATGTAAACAGGGGTGGCATCCATGGTTTCTTCTCCCCTATACATTAAGAAATAGAGGCTTCTTCCAGAATCAGAAATCACACTTACCAGCTGTTAAGGGAAAAGGATGAAGTGATAGATTCAGTCTCCCTGCACCCCTTCCAGATACAAACAACCAATCTCTTCTACAGCATTCTGAAGATGCCTCCATGCAGCCTAGATTACTGAACACACACCTTGTTGGTTCGAAGACCAGGTTTATCCTGAATTATGGGCATTCCATCATAACGTCGAGCATCAGTCAAATTCACCCTCTTGGTTCCTACTGAAATAAGTTGCCTGTTCACCAAAGATCTGTTTAGCATCCTGCCATTTAAGCACAGGCCAAAATTTGATAACTTGACAAAATTTGACAATGCAAAACTGGATTTCCTCTCCAAAGGAAAAATGTTCCATCTCCAAAGTATAGAAAGAACATGTTCCCAGGCCTCAACAAGGGAGGGTCTGCTGAAGGTCCCAATGTTTAAGAGGAAAAGATGCATGTAGGACCTTCTCATACCCACAAGTGTCCCACTTTAAACAGGGCATCCCAGATCACAGAAGTCAATTCTGGCTTCTGTTTGGATCCCGGAATGTCCTCTTTTTTTGGTTCAACACTCTGATGCAAGTACTCACACCAGAGCGCCAAACCTAAAGACACTCTGGCATCAGTCAGCAGGTTTGTGCCAGAGTGCTGGGCCAGAAGATGCTCTGGCATGATCCTGCTGATGATCCCCAGAGCACTGGACCAGAAGGTGTGCCTCTCCTGACTTCCCTATTTTGGGGACAAAAATGTTGGAGTGTATGCCTTCTCTCATCTCTCACAATCTCTCTCCTCCTGATGACCAAAATGTAAGCTGGATCCAAACCAGAGCTTTTTGCTTTTCAGGAGGGGTGAAACTATCCTTCTTTGGTCCAAAATGCACCAGTACTGCTTTTTGTGTGCATGCATTCCTGTGCGCAAATAATAGCCCAGGAAATACTTTCAAAACAGGTGGCAACTGAGGCACCACAAGCTGCGGTGAGGCAGTTGCCTCAGGTGGCATGCTGGGGGTCGCTAGGAGGGGTGGCAGATCTGGGCCCTGAGGAGCACACTGCTTGCAGACTCCTGCACTTGCTATCCTCATCACCACTATCCACCCACCTCCACTGCCTGTTGCTCTCTGGCCTCTTTTCTCCCCCTCCCCCTTCACTGTACAGGGGCTTCCCCCATGCCACCCCCAGGCACTTCATTTTCTGTTTTGCCTAAGGTGGCAAAACATCTGTAGCTGGGCCTGCAAGCGAGGCACTAAGGAAATACATTCTACATCAATTTACTGACTGGGACCTTCTAACCTGTGATTGAAAATGAAGTCTCAGTCCTAATGGTAGCTTCTGTGCCACAATCAGAAGTGCTTTGTGAGAATGATCCCTTTCTACTAGGCATGGCCAAACTTGGCCCTCCAGGTGTTTTGGGACTACAACTCCCATCATCCCTAGCCAACAGGACCAGTGGTCAGGGATGATGGGAATTGTAGTCCCAAAACATCTGGAGGGCCAAGTTTGGCCATGCCTGCCTTCTACCAAAATCACCACATCTTTCCTGGAGAGCTGCACCCTAAAGCTGTGCAAGAGTGTGTGCAAGATTTGTGCAAGAGTGCATTGACTAAGTTCAGGCCAAAAAACATTAATGCCTCTGTTTTTCAAATGCCTGAACAGTCCATGCATCTGTGTATGGAGCTGCTGATATCCCAGAGTTGTACTGGCTGGCTAGCTCCATACACAATGCTGTGGGAGCCCTCTGAACCAATTAATTCTCCCAGAGCAGCCTTCATCAGCCTGGTGCCCCCACAGTAGTTTTACCACACACTTCCCTTCAGCCCCAGGCAACACACTGAAAGGAGTTGTAGCCCAAAATATCTGGGGGGCACCAGGCTGATCCAGAGATGCATCTACCCATTATTATTGGCTGGACATTGGATATCTCTGTCCATACCAAATTCCTGTGGGATGCACCTCTTGTTTGCTGAAATGGTACCTTGCTTGCAGGGGCAATTCTCACTGCAGGTGTGCCTGAAAGGGGCCATTATTAACTGCAGGGTGTGATTTCCAGAGGCCCTCTTCCTCCAGCGCATACGCAGCAGGGACTTGAACTCCGAGCGGAAGTTCTCATTCAGCCAGCAGTAGATGAAAGGGTTGTAGCAGGTGCTGCTCATGGCGAACCAATGGAAAGCGAAGTAAATGATGTTGTTGCTCTGGATGGCCTTGCTAGACATGAGGACTAAGTAGCAATTTAACGGGAACCAGCAGACAGCGAAGACCAGCACGACCACCATCAGCATCTTCAGAGTCATCTTCTTCTTCCTCTGGTGAGCATAGTACTGCTCCATGGTCACATCACCAATGGCGTTCCGCATCCAGATTTTCTTGGCAACCACAGTGTAAGCGATGGAGATTACCGACAGGGGCAGGAGATACAGGAGAAAGAAGGTGGTCAAATCCAGGTACTTCCAATAAAGATCTTTTGGAGGGGGGAAGCTTGGGAGGCAGACCACACGAATCGTTCTGTTTCTGGAATACAGAAGAACAAATTCCTCCATGAAGAGTAGACAATACTGATGGGAGTTGTAGCCCAAATCATCAGGAGGCCACCAGACTGGTGTAGACTAGGCAAGCTAGGCCCATGTTCACACCATCCATTTTAAGTGCTATGATACTACTACAACCATTCATGGCTTCCCCCAGAGAATTCTGGGAGCTGCAGTTTGTTAACAGAGGTATTAAGAGGTTTCAGGCAAAAGGTGAGAAACAGGTTTCCATCTTGCATGGGATAAGTTGGGCTAGACAGACAGAACAGCCCTCTCATCCCAAACCTGTTGGAGTTGCGGGGGGACGGAGATGGATTGTGTGATAAATCTAGCATCATATAACCACCATGTTTAACCCTAATGAATGCATGAAGGGGTTAACACCATAAAGTAAGCTGCGCTGCCAGGCTTTACTAGGTCACATCTCCTCACCTTGGGAGGAAGGGTTACCAAACTCTCTGTTCTCTTCTCTTCCACTATGAGAACCCTACCAGTAAGGTGGCCTAATTTGGATGTTCCAAGCCTAGATTGCGTTGCTTAAGCAAGCCATTTTTTGTGTTTTATACAAATAGTTATTGATAAATATTTGCCAATTTTGAAGTAAATCGTACTGCTGGTCTTTTCTTGCTGCTGGTGGAATATGGCATTCTGAAGAGTTTGTAAGGAAGCCATTTTTAACTTACCAAATGTGTGGTCTCTTTCTAAGCTAAGGGGAAGTGGGGAACTTTGGAAGCAACTTAGAAGGGTTTTTTTTAAAGTTCTATCAGCCTTTGTATGGAGGGAGGGAAGCGGTTCTGGGGAACACCAAGGCCACCTTCACAACATAACATTTAAAACAGTCATGGCTTCCCCCGGAGAATCCCGGGAGCTGTAATTTTGTTTTGTTTTGTTTTAGGGCACTGAGTATTGTTAGGAAACCCTTTATTCCCTTCACAGAGCTACAGTACCAGAGTTCCTTGGTTAAACCACTCTGAGAACTGCAATTCTGTGAGGGGAATAGGGGCCTCATCACAACTCTTAGCACCCTTAAACAAACTCCAAGTCCCATAAATCTTTAGGGAAAGCTGTGGCTGTTTAAGTGGTATCACAGTGCTTTAAAGGTATGGTTTGAATGTTTCCCAAGTAGAGCATGGACACCTAAAGAAGCAGCTAAAAGACAGCAGCAGCATTGTCAGAGCTGAACCCTTCAAATAAATTTCCTCTGTAGTACCTTCCCATCTCTCCAGGCATCATTTGTAATATTTGCAGCGACAAATAATGCAGCGGGTGCCCCTTTTAATGATGTGTCTTTTTTATTCCTCTTACCCCATAGAAAGCCACATCAGCTTCTGGTAGATGGCATGGGGCAGGGAGAAACAGCTTGCCATTAACCAGATGACAGCAATGCAGATCCTTCCTTTCACAATGGACATTCGAGGCCTCAGTGGATGCACGATGACCTAAGGAAGTCACAGAATGAATAAGGTTGTAAATCCTCATACAGTGGTACCTCGGGTTACATACGCTTCAGGTTACAGACGCTTCAGGTTACAGACTCCGCTAACCCAGAAATAGCACCTCGGGTTAAGAACTTTGCTTCAGGATGAGAACCAAAATCGTGCTCCGGCAGCGCAGTGGCAGCGGGAGGCCCCATTAGCTAAAGTGGTGCTTCAGGTTAAGAACAGTTTCAGGTTAAGAACAGACCTCCGGAATGAATTAAGTACTTAACCCGAGGTACCACTGTACAGACCTTGACTCACAAACATATTCCTATGTCTTATGGAGATCAATAGGACTCAACCTCATGTAATAAAGTGGGCTGAGTCAAAACAGAGGTGAAAAGAGGCTTTATTTGTTTTTGCAAAAGGTCTTGCAAGCTGCTGAAAATGGTCTCTGCAACTGAGGTGGCAGGGTTATTGCAGATATGGGCACAAGTGCTTCTCCCTTTCAGAGTATGGGTGATGTTTACTTGCTCCCACTTTGAATTTGCTTAGTATATTATTTCATGAACATAAGGACAAATGAAGAGCCTGCTAGATCAGGGCCATGGCTCATCTGTTCCAGCATCCGGTTATCTTACTAGCTACCCAGATACCAGTGGGAAACCCACAAGCAGGATTTGAGCACAGGAGCGGCTCTCTGTTCCAGCTCTATCAAGTAGCATTCAGAAGCATTGCTGCCTCTGACGGTGGAGCCATGAATTTGTCTAATCCTCTTTTTAAGCAATCAAGGTTGGTAGCCATTATTGGTCAAATCTGAGGCCCATTTAAAAAACAACAACAACATAAGCCCATTCCAGCCAGTGTTATGTTTGAAAGACATTCTCGGGAAACACCAGAAAAACTGGCTGTCAGCTGATATGTGAAAATGCCTTTATACACTTGTCTTGGAAGGCCAGCACAGGCTGACATCGACTGTTCCAGTGTCCCACCCACCTGCCCAAGCAACGTTCAGTGCTCCTTCTTACCTGCCATTAGCAGGCCATTCTGTTTCTCCCAGCTTTTAAATTGCATTATTAATTCTGATTGTGGAATCTGCATTCTCTTGGTGCAGATTTCGTATTCTCTTTGTAAAGTATTGGGATTTTAAAAAACGATACTCTACCTGATGGCGGTCCAGAGCAATAGCTGTCAGAGTCAGCACAGACACATGGACAGAGCAATACTGAACGAACCGGCTCACGTGGCACATCTGCTTTCCAAAAACCCAGGTTCTGCTAACAAATCGGACCTAGAAAAGTATAGCAGGCAGTTTGTAAATCATCCCAAATGTGGATTAAAGTGAAGGGGTTTCCCCCCCTCCCCCAAACAGGAGCTTAATATCATAACTGATCATTCAGATATCGTAAATGGGTTGCTGGCAAAATGTTTTTTCACATTATCAGAATCTTACTAGAAAGGGCAAACCTGGATTATTATTATTTTTTTGGAGGGGGTAATAGAGACACCATGTGGGTGTACAAAATATTTGCATATCTGAAGACACATCCCACAGTAGACACCCATGTGGAAGCCCTCCTAGTTGTTTACTTGTATGTATGTTTGTTTGTTTTATTGCATCTATATCCCACCTTTTCCTCCAGTGAGCTCCAGGGGCTTTCAGAGGCCTCCTGCTCATTTAATCTCCAAAGCAACCCCGTGTGGTAGGTTAGGCTGATAGGCAGTGTGACTAGCCCCCAAGGTTACCCAGTGAAAGCTTCATGGCTGAGTGGAGATTTGAACCCAGGTCTTAGCCTCAAACTCTAGCCACTTCGTCAGACCAAGGAACATAGGATTCATAGTTCCTCTTCATTATACCCTTACAAGAGTGAGATAGATTGGCAGACAGGTGAACCTGTCATACAACCCCTCATCAACACACACACACCAGATGCAAATTTGAAAACGAGTTACCAAAGCTTCCCTTTTAGGGTACAATTCCCATTGAACTGCATGAATTGTTGTAAACAAGGGCAGAAGACTTTCATCACACCAACCAAGGCCAGCCCAAGACTTCTGGGCACCTCAAATGAAGTACAAAACAGCCAGGGAAGAAGGGATAAGTGAAGATCTACATCAGGAACAAGAGGGGAATAAAGATCAGCATTGGGATCTGCTGCCCCTGGGGATTCTGCCACCTGAGGCAGTCACCTCACTTTGACTCATGGGTGGACTGGCCCTGAGGCCAATTGTAAAAGTGTCTGTGAGGAAATGGGGCCACAATCCATTTGGGATGGTACAAGAGATTTCCCCAGTGGATTGTACACTGTGTTTTCAAAACATTTCCCAAACTAACATTACTTTGGGAGATGTGGGGGGATGACCAGTTTCTTCTGTTCGGTCAGGAGCTGTTTCAGGAGCTGTCAGAGAAGAGTTATCTATCTGCACACCTCTCCAAGCCCAGTATCAAGCTAAAGTACTTTAAGTAAGGAGAGTGGGTGGTGGTGAATATGTGATTTAGGGTTAGATTTGCAGTTGATATCAGACACGTGCCTTCACTGTACTCTCTTTGGTGCCTGCTGAAGACATTCTTATTTAGACAAGCCTATCCAGATGATTAGAAAGTTTTAATTTGTTTTAATTTATTCTGTAGTGGTTTAAATTTTTTATATATTTTAAATTATGGATGAAGTCAGACCATTGGTCCATCCTCCTCAGTACTGTATACATAGACCAGCAGTGGATCTCCAGGTTTCCAGAGATAGTCTCTCCTCCCCTTACCTGGCCATGCTGGGGACGGAACCTGGGAACGTCTGCTTGCAAGGAAGATGCTTTACCTGGAGCAACAGTCCTTCAATCTCTCCCACCTAACCTACCTCACAGGTTTGTTGTGAGGATTATTTTTTAAAAGGAAAGGGGGGGGACTTATGTATGTTACCCTCTGCTCTATGGAGGAAGTGTGGGATAACTACATCATTACTGAAAACTGATTGAAAGAACTGAGCACCATTTTTGTTGCACTGAGAAGGGACAGGAAGTTCCTTCATTTACAAGAGACGTGAATGGTATACATTCTCCTTTGCCCCAATACGGTGGGGGGGGGGAGTTTTAACTTTGTACACAAATGGTGGTGGTCCAGTAGAGAACAGAGCAAGTCCCTGCTGGATCAGGAACAAAAACTCCAAATGCTTATTACCAGAAGAGAAATAAGGCCAGCCAGTGCTGGTGCAGCGGTTTGAGTGCTGCACTAAGACCTGGGAGACCAGGGTTCGAATCCCCACTCTGCCATGAAGCTCACTAGATGTGACCTTGAGCCAGTCACTTTCTTTTGGCTTAACCTACCTCACAGGGTCGTTCCAAGGATAGCATGGAAAGGAATGATGGCATTTATGCTACCTTGAGCTCCTTGGGAGGAAAGTTGGGGGGGGAATGTAAATAAATAAATAAATAATAAATAAACACCTTCCCTCTTATTCCCCTGTGAAATCATACTCTCGCACAGTTGGAGGCTGTACATGACTATACACGGCATTCCAAAATAATAGCATTTGCAGAAGTTTAAAAGGTTTAAAATACACAGAAGCTTAAGCACACCCTAGAAATGCACTTTGGTAATTTTAGACTCAGGACTTAATGGTCATATGATGGGTGGGTGGCTTTTTAAATGTGCATAACTTCACTCACACCAAACATGTGGCAAGGCAGTCCAACTGCATCTGCTCTCCTCCCCCCCCCCCCCAATTCTGCTGAGCAGGACCCAGGGCTTCTGCTCCAAAGTCCTGCCCTGATGGCTCTATAAACCAAGGCATTCTGACACACTGTGCTAGTGTGGAGAGGTCCTTTTGTGGGTCAGGAATTGGTTAAGTCACAGGAAGCAAAGAGCAGGAATAGATAACAGTTCTCTGAATGAAGAGAAGGAGAAAGCAGAGTCCCCAATGATCCCCACAGAGTACCGTGTTCAGTTCTGGTTGCCTCAACTCAAAAAGGATATTGTAGAGTTGGAAAAGGGTTCAGAAAAAGAGCAACTAGAATGATCATGCAGATGGAGAGTTAGGGACTTTTTCATTTAGAGAAAAGGTGAGGAAGAGGCGACATGATAGAAGTTTATAAAACTACACATGGCATGGAGAAAGTAACGATTTTCTCCCTCTCTCATCATAATGCTAAAACTCGTGGACACCCAAAAAAGCTGAACATTGGCAGATTCAGGCCAGATAATTCACTCAGCACATAGTGAAACTGTGGAACTCTCTCCCACAGGAGGCAGTGATGGCCCCCAACATGGATATCTTTAGAAAAGGATTAGACAAATTCATGGAGGACTACCAATGGCTACTACGGTAACTATCAGTGGCCATGCTCTGCCACCGCAGTCAGAGGCAGCAATGCTTCTGAATACCAGTTGCTGGAAACCACAAGAGGGAAGAGTTTGCTCTTGTGCTCAACTCCTGCTTGCATGTTTCCCAAGGAGGAAACTGATTGGTCACTTTGAGAACAGGATGTTGGACTAGATAGGCAAGCTGTTCTTATGTTCTTAAAGACAGACACACTGTGCCCAGCCAGCAGATAAAACTACAGCAGGAAGTTGAAATCCAGTGCACACATACCAACAACCTGCACACATTGTAAGAAATTGAGAACCATAGCCAGAACTAGACAGCCAGTGTTGGTAAGGTTGTTAGCGTCCTGGACTAGGACTTGGGAGACCTGGGCTAGGACTTTGGGGGCCAGTCACTGTCTCTCAGCCTAACCTACCTCACAGGGTTGCTATGAGGATAAAATGGGAAGACGGCCGTCCACACATTGGGCTACTTGGAGGAAAGGTACGATATAAATATAGTAAGTAAATAAACTTAATAGGAGCCTGCTAGAGCTTAGTTCTCAAAAAGTGGCATAGTTGTGAAGGATAGGAGGTGCGAGGGTCCTGAGGGGGATTGTTATTTTATTATTTTCTTTTTAAAATGTAGTTTGCTGTTCACTCCTTGTTGAATAACCCTAGAGCCAGTGTTTCCCAAACTTGGGTCTCCATCTGTTTCTGGACTACAATTTCCATATTCCCTGCTAGCTAGGGATAATGGGAGTTGTAGTCCAAAAACAGTTGAAGACCCAAGTTTGAGAAACACTGGACTAGACAGTTCTCCTTTAGCTTCTGGGATTGGGGTAGGGCTTTTTGAAGAGGGGTACGAGCGAGCCCCCAAAGGCTTTCAAAGAAGGAAACTGACTCTTGGTTAGGATAGAGGTATGCCTCCCCCCCCGCCTCCTGTCAGTCTATTCCTGCAAAAACAGCAAAGACAAACAAAAGTTTATGCCTGTTCAGTACATTCATCAGCTTTAAGGTGCTGCAATACTTTCTGATAAACTTGTTTAACCTTGAGACTTAAATTGGAGCAATTGCACAGACAGATAACAACTATTGATTAACTCTTATATGCTTTACATGGTGTGCAGAGCTTTTTGCTGGAGGCTGGCACCAGCACAGAGATTCAGTGTGCAGTTTGGAGCAGCCACTTGGAAAGAGGAGGGAAGGCACTCTGCATACCATCAGGGGAACTCTTGCCCCTGTTATTTTGTCTCCTGTCTTGGGACTGAGCCCTGTTTGGGAGCCAACACAATGCTAAATGCTGTGGGCTAGCGATTCTAAGACCTGATGACCCAACTGCTGCTAGCTTGTTCAGATTTATATCTACCCAATTTAGATTTAGATCTTCCCAAGGAGCAACATCATGGTGAGGGGGAAACCAGCCTGGTCTCATCCATCCACTGGAGAAGATGCAGCTGGTGTTGCCCTTCCCTGCCAGACTGAATACTTATAAGAACTTTGCAACTCAGAGCTAGCCTCTGGATTGGAGGTTTCCCCCCCTCTTCCCTCCCAATCCCTTTTCCTTTTCTGCTATGCCCTTTATGATTCTAAGCCTGCAGCCAGGAGCTACATAACTTATTCTTGCTCACTGCAACTTGCTGTTTGGGTGAGTAGGGGAGCGTTCCCTTCCAGTGACCATTTCTTACCAAAGTGAAGGGCGTGTTCAGGGTGGTGATCATGATGTCCGCCACGGCCAGGTTGGCGATGAAGAGGCTGGTGGCCGTGTGCATCTTCTTGTTCTTCACCACCACGTGGCAGACCAGCAGATTCCCGAAGAGCGAGATGCAGATGATGACCGAGTAGGCCATGATGAGCAGCGTTCTCACCCTGCTGCTCTGGGACGCCCCTTCGTAGCGCGCGCCGCTGTCGAAACCGTCTAGGTCGTCCACGTCCCAGTCGTCTAGGGAGAAGGAGCTCTCGTTGTCGAAGCCCTCGAAGTCTGAAAACAAGTCTTCGCTGCTGTTCTCGCTCTCGGCATCTTGGCTGCGGAAAAAGGGATTTGAGAGGAAGAGAGGCGGAGGCAGCCAGAAGGGCCGCTGCCGGCTCATAGTTGGTCAGAAGCCAAGGGTCTTGCAGCGCCCATTGGATTCGGATCTAAGCTTTCTTGCGAGGGGTCCGGAAAGTTGCGAGCCAACTGTTGCCAGCTGCGTCCCGGCTGCGGCTACGGAGGCAGAGGGAGCCGCCGGGACGTTGGACAGCCTCTGCCTGCCTGCCTTATATCTGCTTTCTCTCTCCCCCCACCCGGTCGGAGATGGGCTGTTACCCCTGCTTAAAAGTACCCCCACCACGCTCTGCTCCTCCCTCTGTCCGCCACGCGCGCCCAGAGTCTTGCTGTACCTGGCCGCGCAACGAAGCCGTCAACAGTCAAGGAATGGGGACTAGGAGTGGGGGGGGGCTGACTGTCCCCTCCCTCCCTCCCATTTCCCTTCTGGAGGCGAGGCGGCGACGATTGCATTGAAAGAGGAGGAGGAGGAGGAGGAGGAGTCGCTCGGCCAGAGAGAGAGAGAGACAGAGACTCATCCAGCTGAATGCTCCACGCGAGGAGCGAAGAAGAAAGTGGAATAAAGACCTGTTGAGTTGGAAGGATCGTCTGGCCCCAACCCCCTGCAATGCAGCTGTCCCATACGGGGGTCAAAACTGCAACGTCTTTGTTTTATTTCATTCTTACGTTCGCATAGCCGCCTTTTCTTCCGAGGAGCTCAAAGTGGCGGCGCCGTTCTCTTCCCATTTTATCCTCACGAGAGACCCAGTCCAAGTGGATCAGGCGGACAGTCCCTCCAGCCCAGCATCCTGTTCTCACAGGGGCAAACCAGATGCCTGTGGGAAACCTGGGCACCCCAGCAGCCCTCTCCCCTCCTGTGGTTTCCAGCAACTGGCATTCAGGAACATTGCTGTCTGCCACTATCAACACAACAACCCTCTGGTCTATGTCAGACCGAGAGTGGGTGACTGGCCGAAGATGAGGTTCATGGCCAGGCAGGGATTCGAACCATGGCCTCCCTGGCCCTAGTCTGACACCCTAAACACTATACCACACTGCCTTAATTGCCATATCCCCTGACTCTCGCTCAGAGACTCTGTCTCTGATGAGACAGTGAATGCCATTCATATAGAAGAGGCTGCCACCCAGACATATTTTATATACCAGAGGAGGTCTGACCTTTGGGAGGAGTGCAGAAAGAAGAAACTCTGTGGTGTACCTGCATCAGCACAACCTGACACCTTCATCTGCCCCAGCTGCAACAAAACATGTCTCTCCAGCCAGAGCAGGAGCTTAAACCTTCCAACAGTTTGACTTCATCTCCAACAGTTTGACTTCATCTTCCACTGTCTCCAGAGACAGACAGTCTACACCTCCTTTCCCTCCTAAGATCTCAAGGTTGGGTACATGGTTCTCCCCTTCCTCATTTAATCACCACAACAAACCCTCTAAAGTTGGGGGGAATTGACTGCTCCAAGGTCACCCAGCAAACTTCATGGTCAAGTGGGAATTCAAACCCTGATGCTCTACCTGCTGTAACCTTATTCTGCACTGGTTCTCTCCCTCCTTCTTTCCAAAGTCACTGAGAGTTCTGGAGGGCAAAGGCTGCAACCTCTTTTGCTCCTCTGTTAGGTGTCCCCTTCCTGGAGCCTTCCTCCTTTCTTCTCCGTCTCCAAATAGACCTTTTGCCCCTGATAATTCAGGGGGCAAACTGAGTAAGTGGGGAGAGAGCACCCTTAGCTGGGAAGGTTGGCAGACAGCTTAAGCTGTGGGCGGGGAGGAACACAGATGACTGAAAGAGGCACCTACAGGACAGCTATTTGACAATCCAAATAATCAAAGGGATGGAGCAATTCCCCAAGAGGAAAGGTTGCAGTGTTTGAGACTTTTCAGTTTAGAGAAAGGGTACGTAAGAAGCGACAGGATAGACGTTTATAAATTTATGCATGTCCTGGAGAAAGTGGATAGAGAAAAGCAATGAAGGGTACAGGTAAGTAAAAGAAAATAAAAAGCAAAGATTGTTCAGGTGGGAAACATACAATATTGATGTAACAGGAAGCAGAAAACCATTTACTTACTTATTTACTTACTAAATTTATATTCTGCCTTTCATCCAAGGATCACAGGGCAGTTTACAGAATGAAAACACAAAAATATGAAATAGTACAAACAAAACAATAACTACCTCCTGTTTAAGGAGCCAAAGACCTGGGAGAAGAGGAACGTTTTCACCTGGCACCTAAATATATGTAATGGGGAAAAGCATTCCATATAGTACGAACAGCCTTATTTGTTATTTCTAGCTCTTCACAGGGCATTTCCGGTGAGTGAAGAATATCTGATGGGGAGGGGGGAATCTATATGAGATCCAAAAGCTTTTAAATGCCACAGGTACTCATTTCTTGTTTGTGTAATAATGAATAAAGCT
The DNA here is from genome assembly GCF_964106915.1 of Podarcis gaigeae. NCBI lineage: Eukaryota > Metazoa > Chordata > Lepidosauria > Squamata > Lacertidae > Podarcis > Podarcis gaigeae. The sequence continues at coordinate 21,425,479 of NC_139691.1, read as the reverse complement.
GTACTGCTCTTATGAAACTAAGCATGCCAAATTATTGTATAATGCAACAGGGGGATGTTGACTGTTATTTTAATTATTGAGATAATTAATACAAGAATGCCATGATGAAATAAATTTGTCAGACTTAGAGACTCTACTCTCAGCTTCTTTTTCAGTTTTTCCATAAAGGCAATGTACTATACCTTGTAATACAAATATTACACATAGCACGTAGTTCAACTATGGAACTCACTCCCAACAGAGGGAGTGATGGGTGGCTTTAAAAGAGGATTGGCCAAATTCATGGAGGACAATAAGCTATCAATGGCTGCTAGCCACGATGGCTGTGCTCTATCTTCACTGTCAATGCCTTACAACTCTCTACCAGTTGCTGGGAATCACAAGTGGGGAAAAGCTGCTAAAACACTCAAATGCCCACTTGCCCATGAAGCTCACTGGGTGATCTTTGGCCAGCCACTGCCCCTTTCAGCCTAGCCTACCTCACAGCATTGCTGTGAGGATGAAATGGGAAAGAGCAGCATCATGTATGCCACCTTAAGCTCCTTGGGAGAAAGTTGGGATATAAATGTAAATAAATTGCATTTTTAGTCTTGTATTTTATGCCTTGTTGTACACACTCTTGAGATGCCTACATAACTGGTGCTATATAAGTACCGTATATGTATTTAAATAAATATATATCTTCATATCAAAAAGAAAACCATTCCCCAAGAATATTCTGACCCTATCCCATATTTATTTTATTTTATTTACTGCATTTCTTTCCGATCTTTTCCTCCAAGAAACTCAAAGTGGCAAATGATGTTCGCCCCCATCCTTGTTTAATCTCTACAACAACCCTGTGAAGTGGGTTAGGCTGAGAGACAGTGACTGGCCCAAGGTTACGCCCACTGAGCTTCATTTCTACTTGGGGGGGATTTGAACCCATCTCTCCCAGGCTCTGGTTCTACATTCTAACCACTGCACCACACTGGCAGTCCAACCAACCTCCAACATTTCTCTGATAAAAATTGGGACATTCCATTCCATAATGATAATACTACTATTTTTACCCCACCTATCTTACTAGATTGCCCTGGCCACTCTGGGCAGCTTCCAACATATATAAAAACATAATAAAACCTTTCCTATATAGGATTGCCTTCAGATGGCTCAGGGGTCAGATAACTCCATACCCTCCAACATTTCTCCAGTGAAAATAGGGACGTCCTAAGGAAAAGCGGGACATTCCAGGATCAAATCAGAAACTGGGATGCCTTCTCTAAATCAGGGATGTCCCTGGAAAACAGGGACACTTGGAGGGTATGCACTAGCTCTCAAAAAAGCCATTCATTTGTAACTTGGTAAGCATGTTGGTTTTCTGAAATTGCCGTAGTGTTAACAGATGTGATGAGATGCCTTGCATCACACAGCAGTAATGAGTCGTTGTTGTATTTAAAAGCCCCAAAACAAAATATTATTTTGAACCCATCTATTTAGTGCATGTGACGCGCCAGCTGACAAATTCCCCAACTCTTGGGTTGCAAAGGCCCTGGAATGTCAGCTGAGTGACTGGGAGCCTTCAAATACTACACTTCATCTCTCAGGGGAATTAATGCTCATTTCTGGATGAGATGGATCACCATTTGCCTTGGAGGCTGCTGCCTCAAACTTGTAAGTACAGTAACAGGGCCCTGCTGGCTTGAGCCAAGACCTCATCTAGCTCTGCTTGCCTGCAACATTCATCACCTGGATACTATCCACTGAGAAGCCCAGAAAGAGGGCATGAAGTCCAAAGCCCTGGCTGTTCCTTTTTTGCTGTCTTCAGCACCTGTCGTTCAGAGTCAGGCTGCCTTTCAACATGGAGGGTCATTCATTGGGAAGGGGATGTAGCTCAGTGGTAGAGCACCTGCTTTCCATGTAGAAGGTCCTAGCTTCAATCCCCAGTGGCATCTCCAGGTAGGTCTGGGAATGTTCCCTGCCTGAAACTCCTGAGAGCTGCCAGAGACTCAGTACTGATATCAGATTAAATGTACCAGTAGGTTAATTTAGTATGAGACACGCTCCTAGGTCCTATCTGAGTTATCCAGTCTCTGCCCATAAATCTCTGTCCAGTCCTTCCAAGCCAACTAAGCTCCATTAACTGGTAAATAGCCATAGGAATCCATACACAATGTCCATGTGAGACTCAGAAGCCCGGGGTTTTGTAAATTTCACAAATGTATGTGCTGTAACTTGGGGGTGTGCCCATCTTCCAAACCTTGGCTTTGCTTCCACAGCTACTGTTATCTTCCAGGACACTATAAAGCAGGGGTGGCTGAACTTTTGGAGGTCAAAGGGCCTCATTGCAAATTCTCTGGGGCGTGTGTGTGTGTGTGTGTGTGTTTTCATGTCACAGTGGGAGGGAGTGAAGTGCCACAGAGGGGTCAAAGTCAAGTGATGTTATCATTACTCAGCGGTCGCCTACACTTGCTTTGCAAATTAGTTTTCTAATATTCCCAAATAATTGTGACACTATTTGTAAGAGCCTGAATTAATTGACATGAAATAATTAGGCTAGCTTGACCGATACTTTCAAAAGTACCTATAATTATTTGAAAGCTTCCTCTGCTCTTCCATCTTTTGCATTCATTTGAGATAAAAACATTCCCTCCAACCTTCTTTTCCCCATTCCGCACCCAAACAACTGAGAATGGTCACTCTCTCTCTATATATATATTAGGTATATATCAGCGGGGGGGAGGGGATAATTGGTGTGCACTCAGATTCCAGAATAATTAATTTATTGACCAATGCCTTTCTTAAATAAGTACTTGGCATATACATGGGATCTTAGCTCTGTCCAGAAGTACAGCTCCTTGCAATGCTGGCAGGAGGATGATCTGCACCTCTTAGACCCAAGTTTTGACCCGGGCTATGAAGAGTGGTTTTGGAAATCGTTGAGCGCACCAGATGCAACTCTAGTCTGCTCTGATTTTATGAAGCACTCTCCTAACTGCTGACAGGAGAAATTGCCAATGCTCAAGAATGCAGAAGTAACGGTGGTGATGCTGCTTGCCATCAATGTCTCCTAACAAACCACTGCCGATCCTTGCATTCCCAAACCACATGGCCAATGGTGGTTAGAGAGTATTGCAACCTGACCTACCGCAGAGGTTGTTGCAAGGATTAAATGAGGATGGGGACAGAACCATGCACACTGCCTTAAGCTCCTTGGAGATAAAGGTGGGATATGAATTGAATAAATACATTTGCACACACACCCCTAAAACTGCAGAGTGATTCATGACTTTCTGAGGGTGGTGCCACCAAATTATTGGCAATTCTGTGGTCCTTGGAAATAGTTTGGGGATCCAGATCAGGCTCAAAGCCCACTGGTTAGCCACCCCTCCATTAAAGGTTATCAGTGTAATAACAACTCCCTGTGGAGAGAGACTGCAGCATTTGGGGCATTTTAGTTTAGAGAGGAGGAAAGTAAGGGATGACATGATAGAAGTTTATAAAAAAAATGCATGGCATGGGGAAAGTGAATAGAGTTTTTATTCCCCTCTCAAAACACTAGAACTTGTGGACATCCCTTGAAGCCGAATGTTGGGAGATGTAGGACAGATTAAAAAGGGGGGGCTTCTTCGCATTGCGCATGAACTATGGAACTCTCTCCCACAGGAGGCAGTGAAAGATTCTCTGTTACCAATAATGCTAGAATTGGCACAAATAAGAAAACATATGGAAATTCAGCTGAGCCCTGACTTAAATCTGCCTCCATTAAACTAAAATAGGCAAGTTATTGTGGGTTCTGCAACCAGGAGGTCTGAAAACATGAGTCTTGTTTTAGGGCTGCATTCTGTTTTGTTTTACTCTCCCCAGCCATAGGTACATATTGGAAGAGATTGCTTGTATAACCACCAGATCTGTATTAAAAGGTTGCCTAAACAACCACCAGATATAAATAGATACATCATATACAGTCATAACTTTGCTATGGGCCAAACCAGATGAGATGTAGCATAGAATTCATTGCATCTTTTCCGGACTTTATTTTCCTTTGTGTGGTTTTTATTCTTCTGCTGCTTCTGTTTTAGAACAGCCTTGGAGGCTACCAATGAGATCAGAAGACTACTAAGAATACTCTCTGATTGCTTTCTTAATTCTTTTTCTTCCTGTTCATTGTTGATTTGAAAATGAGGTCCCTCTGACATGTTTTTCCACCATGAAGAAAAATGGTGATACGGACTTTCTGTATTTTTCACTGTGAAAGGAAAGTGGTTTGTGGGAGGGTGATTTTGAACTGAAAAGTTAGAGGGGAAAAGGCTTAAGAACCTTGCCTTTTCAGATTAAAACATGCACACAAAACAATCTTCAACACAGCACAGAGGAAAAAAGACATAGAAGTTGGAAAGGTCTAGTTTTGCCATAAATAGTAAATGTAGGATCCTTTGTAGGATTTGCTGAAGCAGAAATATGGGCAGCATAATGGAAAGGGTGTGGTTCAGTTGTCACCAGCTCTACAGCAGCCTTCTGCAACCAGGTACCCTTCAGATGGAGACATCTGGAGACTAGGTCAGGAGGTTGTTCCACAGACTCATAAGAATATAAGAAGAGCCTGTTGGATCTGGTCAGTGAGCCATGTAGTCCAGCATCCTATTCTCACGTGACCAACCAGATGCCCATTATGGGAAACCAGCAAGCAAGATTTGAACACAAGATCACTCTTACCTCCTTTGGTTTCCAGCAACTGATATTCAGAAGCATAACTGCCTCCAACTGTGGAGACAGATCATAGCCATCATGGCTAGTTGCCTTTGATGGCCCTCTGCTCAATGAATGCATCTGATCCACTTTTATAGCCATCTAGGCTGGTGGTTGTTTCTGCCTCCTGTGGGAGCGAGTAAGCTAAGGGAAGAAGTTATCAGTCCGGAATCTTCCAGTCTCATTCTACTCTTGCCATGTGCTCTCTTCCTGGACAGGTTTGTGGATTGGACCCAGAACTACTAGAACTCAGTGGGGGTGGCCACAACAAAGCTTGTTTGTTCGTTCCTTTCAGAAGCATTCCTTTCAGGCTGGAGGATGGAAGTACTGCAAGAAGTGGTTCAGAAGTGTGTGTGTAAAGGGAGGAAAACTTTTACGGAGAAAGGTAAGGGGCAGTGGCCCATGTGCTGGGATTAGTTGTGCGAATTCCCTCTCCACTTCCAGGCTGAGTTGTGAAGCTTTCTCTGCAGATAAAAGAAATTACTTCTTAGAATAATAGAATTGTAGCATTGGAAGGGATCCCAAGGGCCATCTAGTCCAACCCCCTGCAATACAGGAATCTCAACTAAAACATACATGGCATGTGGACATCCAACCACAGTACTCCAGGTGTGGTCTGAACAAGGCAAAATAGGCACTCCTATTACCACACTATTCATTCAGCACATAGTTAAAACCATGGAACTTGCTTCCACAGGAGGAAGGGGTGGCCACCAACTTTAAAATATTATTAGACAAATTCATGGAGGGGAGGGCTATTGATGGCTACTAGTCACAGCTGGAGACAGCAATGCTTCTGAATACCAGTTACTAGAAACCACAGGAGTTTGGAGTGCTCTTGAGCTCAAATCCTACTTGTTGGTTTCCTGAATAGGTAACTGGTTGGCCAGGGAGCGAAGAGGATGCTGGATTAGACGGGCCAATGGCCACATCCGGCAGCCTCTTCTTATATCCTCTGAATGAACTTGGTCAGTTCCCCTTCACTCAGTAATCTTTCACTCTGTTGTGGTAAACAAGGCTATAGACATGAAAGGTCAGGCTGACCTCCTGAGTTCTGCTTTTTAAATTATCCACAGCCTTGACTTGAAGTCAGCTTAAGTCTTACATGTATTTCTTATATGTCAAAATGACAGCGAGATTGTCACTTCTCGGAAACAGCACCCACTTTCTTTCTCTTTTTCTCATTCTTTAAATGTCACCAGAGACCCCCCAAATATCTTATGAAACCTTGTATTCCCAAACATGCACTGCAGTTAATAACAGCATATATCTGTTAAAAAAAATGTTCTTCTAAAGTTGGCCACAAGTTAGTATAGTGGTACCTGAGGTTAAGAACCTTCGTTCCGGAGGTCCGTTCTTAACCTGAAACTGTTCTTAACCTGAGGTACCACTTTAGCTAATGGGGCCTCCCGCTGCCACCATGCTGCTGGTGCATGATTTCTGTTCTCATCCTGAGGTAAAGTTCTTAACCCGAGGTACTATTTCTGGGTTAGTGGAGTCTGTAACCTGAAGCGTCTGTAACCTGAGGTACCACTATATAAACCTTTGGAATTGGATATGGGATTGGTTTTCTGGAGCATTTGTGAATATAATGAAACGCTATCGTCTGGAGCAACATGCCCCCTTTTGCTGCTTGAGGTAGAACAGGAAGTGCCACCCTGACAGGAAGTGTTGCGCTGTTATGGTGTCCATGACACTTTCTTAGACTTCCAGATGTGCACCGAGCCCCAAAAGACTGGAAACCATGATTGAATGTATTAGGTGTGTGTGTGAAGGATCCTACCAGCCTAATAGGCTGATTAACTACCTCCTGGGGTCTGACTGGTCTGCTCCTGCAGGCCAATCAAGTTGTTGCATTCTAGGATCCTACCTGCCTATTGTTCTAGGATCCAAGCTCAGTACATAACAGTGTGTGTGACAGAGAGCAGGGTATCATCCAAACGTACCTGTTGCCCCACACTTTCTAGCCCAGGGGTCTGCAACCTTTAAGACAAAAAGAGCCACTTGGACCCATTTCCGAAGAAAAAACAACTGGGAGCCGCAAAACTCGTCATTATAAAAATAACTTTTTTGTCACTTTTTAAAATTATTTCTTTGTTTGACCCCTCAGAATTACTCCTCCTCATAGAAATAAACGTTAAATTAACAAGTTCCCTTTTTGTGTTTGTGTGTGTTCTTCGCTCCCCTTCAAAACAGTAACCAGCGTACATGCCCCCTTTCAATGCAGTGACCAGCGTACATGCCCCTTACAATGTAGCGGGCGGGCGGGAAGGTGACGTAGGGACGGTGCGTGACTAATGCACACATCGCCCCCATGCGACGTCACAGCCAATACAGCGCCGGCCACAGTGGGGAGTGTTGGGGCGCACAATGCGCCTCCTCCCTTCGTTAGTATCCGCCCCGGAGCCGTGGAAAGATGTAAAAGAGCCACATGCGGCTCCGGAGCCATGGGTTGCAAACCCCTGTTCTAGGCATAGTCCTGTGCTTTCCTAGTCTATGTCTAAGTGCTTTTTTTTGCCCTGCTGTTTTCCCCAGGAAAACCTGCTCTTTAATGCTGAATTTGGGTTTTCTGTGGTTTGCCATCCACTCCGATTCAGGGGAAGGCAGTGCGCATGTGCAACAGTTAGGCAGCTGCGCCATGGGTGCCTCTTGTTAAGTTGTGGGTGAACATATCAGATGACAGCGATTCTTCAAACAGCTCTTGTTTATTCACAGGCCAGAACAGAACCGGGCTGAAGGGTTCAGCCAACCTGCTTATATAGAGCTCAACTACAAAGCAACAGTAACAACTTTCTGTAACTATCCAATCACTGAACTTCACTTTCAATTCCTTATTTGCATATGCGGACCTGAGTGAAAACTATTTACAGTATCCCCCTGCTGGCCCAGAGTGAGAACTTCAGTACATAACACCTCTGAAGCTTTGCCATGTTGCTGGGCTGGGAAGGGCAAGGGGATAAAAGAATTCACTCTTGCCTTTCCAGCTAATCAGCCTTTTCTCAGGAGTTGAGTGCAGGGGATGAGGGAGGCCACCCCTCTAGGAGCCACATGCCATCAATGTGTATGGCCCAAAGTAGGTGTGGCAACCCCACACTCTTGCACGCATGTACACCCACCCACAGGCACTCAATCCAGGGTCTGCCAGGGTCTAGGATAAGCTAGAGAACATTGATTGGTGGGCTGGATTTGCTCACCCCTGCTTTGCTCACTCACCCTCTTAAAAGAGCAGTTAGGTAATCGCACCTGCAAATCACTGCAATCCATAGTTTACTGTGTCGCATCCTCCTGATATTGACTTTTTGGGAAGTATAATTTTATGGCTGCACTATTGAGGCTTTTCAGGAACTATAATTCACCTCCTTTTATTCCCTCCCCCCAATACTGGATAGGGAATTACTGAGGAATGGACTCTTGAATAGTCTCTCTTAACTGCCACTTAACGTGTGTTTCTGTTACTGTGTGTGGAGATGGTATTAATTAACTAGTTTTTCTCCTTTGGATATGCGAAATAGGCTGTTTTATGTACTTACGGTACTAAACATTTACAGTAATTGAAATTGCCAGGAATCCTTGCTTGATGGAACTTATTTGAAATTAAATATTATAGAAGGGTCTTGTTTGGATAATGCTGCGATACACTAAAGTGCTTTGTGGAATCTCTGTTCCTGACAATTGCGGAAAAGTAATGCCTCAATAGCACTGAAGAGGTTGAATTTAGAAGCAGACTCTGATAATATAAGAGCAACCAGGGAAACAATTTCAGATTTAAGTAGTGGAGTCCATGGGTAATGTGTGTTTGTGTGTGTGTGTGTGTGTGTGTGTGTGTGTGTGTGAGAGAGAGAGAGAGAGAGAGAGAGACTTAAATGTCACTCAGATCCTGCATTTTTTACATATTTGCAGTTGTTTATGATTATTATTTTATAATAATCCCTTTTAAAAACTTGTGCTGAATGTACTTGTAGCTTGAATTTTCCCCAGTAAAGTTAGAAATCCTAATAATAAAACCAAGGCATAAGAATGTGTATGCTGTCTTGGAAGTTTTGTGAAATGGAGCAGTTATCTCTTGGTGCAACAGGCAATATAAGAAGTATGACAAGTGCTTTTGGGCTTTTGTAACAATACTGTAGTTTGGATTTTTTTGGTATTGGCAACTGCGTGATAAAATGTCCCTTCATGTTCTTGACACTTCCAACAAACATTTGAAACATTTTTGTGCATTCCAAATAACTTCTCAGGAGTTAAGTACCAATGATACATCATTTTGTAAAAATTCTCTTTTGAATCATAACACAATGTGCATTTTAATTCATTTAACCCTTTAGTTCACGTATGGATTGTCCAACTGTATATTATAACTCCCCTCCATTTAAACATGCACTCTTTAACTTGTTCTTCTTGTATTTCAAATTTCCGCAAAAGTTTATACATTTTCTCAACAATACGTTCATCATCTGTATGCAATTGTATTTCAAAATCTGTATTTTTTGTTCTATACCAAAAGTCTTTTTAGTCAACTTAAATCTTTCTGCTAGTTGTAAATGAGAAATCCGTCGGAAACTTAGTGGTGCGTCGCACCAGGGCGCCAGCCTCTCAGGGGCGCCCCAGCAAGTGGGGGAGCTGCAAGGCTTTGCCAGCAGCCTCCCCTTTCCCTGCATGCCAGCCAGCTGTGCCCCACCAACCATAAGGCTCCCAAGCCTTTGCGGGGATCGCTCTCCTGCAGCAGCATGGGGGAGAGTTGCGCTCCCCCCATGGCTGGCAGTGCGCAGCTATGGCCACCCCAACATTATCCGTGGTAATTTGGGGGTGTTGGGTGGATATTTGCACCCCAGCACCACATCTGCTAAAGATGGCCCTGCCTGCAGCTGCACCAGGCCACAATCACCAGTGCCACCGAAAATGGTAAGCAGTCGTTCTTTCCCCATTAAATCGCTTCTGTTGCATTTGTCCTAAACATCTGCAAGAGAGGGCAACATGAGTTTGATTTGTTCTGCCACCTGAAAATCCTGTTTGGGTAGGGGAAAAGCAGTTTGTGATCATGCAAGAGAAGCATTAATTAGAAACTGACATAGAGCAAGGCAGCAAGAAACTGTGTTCCAATGGGCTCCGTTACAAAAATGTGATTAATGGATGAAAACAGAAATTCATTAAAGGGACCCCAGAGGAAAGCCACACAACTGCCTGCCTGTTAGAATGCTGGACTGTGGAACAGGGGCCAGTTCAGCTATTAGCTGTAATGGCCTGTGTCAAAGCTCAGGTGGTAATTAGTGTGTTGGTGCCATAATATTTATAGAATAGTTGGAACATTTCCCCTCCTAACTGATCTGGTAGATATTCTGCAGTGTTCAGCTAGCACTAGAAGTCATGCCTTTGAAACATTAGCAGTGAAAACATTTCTATAGTTTATGTGTAATATGTCACCTGTTGAATAAATGAAGGCCTTAAAGACAAATAAAGTTGAAATATGAAAAAGGAGCTCAAGGTGGCATACATGGTTCTCCCCATCCTCATTTAATCCCCACAACATCCCAGTGTGGTAGGTTTGGCTGAGAGGCAGTGACTGGCCCAATGTCACCTAGCGAGTTTCATGGCTGAGTGGGGGATTTGAACCCTGGTCTCCCAGGGCCTAGAGTAGACTAACACTCTAACCACTGCACCACACTGACTCTCTTGATTTGAATATATGCCTCCGCTATCTATATTAATGTTATTTGAAGAACAAAATGAAAATGTTATAACAAAAGACCAGTTGAAGCTCAGATATAGAGAACTTTGCCTGCATTAAATTTAGATTTAGGAAATAAAAATGTACAGAGACCAGCAACAGTAGAAAAAAATAACTTGTGATGCTGAAGCAATGAAAGGGTTTGCGAAACTAACCACATTCTATTCCGCATGGCATCTATTTATCATGTATACAAAGTAAGTAAGCTATCACCAGCAAATCAGCAAATATGGATGTCAGTGTGCCATAGAACGGACTGCTGTAATTGTTCTCAGGATATCACATTAGGAGCATCATCAATTACCTGCCAGTTTACAATCACAGATATAGGATGGGTTCTGAAAACACACATCCTAGGATAAAAAGGTGTGTCTTCAGCACTCACCAAAAGCTGCATAGTTAAGAAGCTGGATACGCCTCTATGAAGAGTTCTACAAATTAGGAGGCTACCACAGGGAAGGCCCTCTCCTGCTTCCCCCACCAACCGCTGAGGGTGGAGGAAGTACCAAGGGCTCCCCCAATGCTCATCCTAACAGCCAGGAGGGTCTGTAGGGAAGGGAGCAGCCTTTGAAGTATTAGGAGTGCAAGTCATGCAGGGCTTTGAACACTAAAGGTTTTGGCCTTTAAAGACTGTCACTAGATTGCCATGGAAATGTTCTGGATGGCAATATTGAAGGATATTAATATTCATCAATCTGTACCACTATACCACTGACATTTTATGACAGTTGTAGGGGGAAGGGGTGTACCATGTATTTGTTTGGGCTAAACATTAATTTTTAAAAAACCTATTTATGTAAAAGAAAGAAAAGAAGAAAAATAGCTCACTGATACCTCCATGACTTAAGAATATCAGGTGAGCCAGTGTCATGGTGACCAACCAGATGTTTCTGGGAAACCCCCCCAGCACAATCAGAGTACAGTGGTACCTCTGGTTACGAACCTAATTCGTTCTAGAGGTCTGTTCTTAACCTGAAACCGTTCTTAACCTGAGGTACCACTTTAGCTAATGGGGCCTCCCGCTGCCGCCGCCGGCGGATTTCTGTTCTCATCCTGAGGTAAAGTTCTTAACCCGAGGTACTACTTCCAGGTTAGCAGAGTCTGTAACCCGAAGTGTTTGTAATCCGAGGTGTTTGTAACCCAAGGTACCACTGTACAACAGCACCCCCCTCCTGTGGTTTCCAGCAACAGGTAAAGCTGCCTCCAAATGTGGAGAGGAGAGCATAGCTGCAGTGGCTAGTAGCTATTGAGAGCCTTCTCCTCCATGAATTTGCCTAATATAGGCAATCCTCACTTTGCATGGAGGTTCTGTTCCAGAACCCTGTGTGCATTGACAGATTGTGCATAAACCCGCCCCTTCCATGACACCTTCATGACGTTTTGGGGCAACTTCCGGGTTTGGTGCCATGCGTGTGAGCACAATCATGCATCTTTCGGATATGCCTAAATTGGTTGTTGCTTGTACTCTTTTCAAAGCCATCCAGGTTGATGGCCATTACGGTCTCCTATGGGAGTGAGCTCCATGGTTTAACTATGTGCTGTGCAAATGATATTGGAACCATTATGGCTTCAATGCCCTGATGTGGCTCATGCTGGGTGTGGAATTGCTGCCTCCCCATGCAGCCCACCGGAACTTGGGTGGATGAGTACGTGTGGGAGAATTGGGAGTGTTTTTCTTTAATGTGGGGGAAGAAGAGAAGCAGATTTTGTATTGTTCTGACACACCGAGTTGTAAAAATCAAAATTGGACTGTAATATGATGTATTTTTATCATCATCATCATCATCACACTATGGCATTTGCAGTCCTCCTCAGTCTGAGAAGTTCAAACTGATGTGTTAGCCTAAGCTCCCTCAATATAACACTGTGTGATTAAGAGATATTTTGGGCAAAGCCTCTGAATCCAATATCCCATGGGCTTCCACAACTAATAAAAAACTGTTTGGGGAGCGTGTTTGCTTCAAACAGTCGTATATGGTGCTGAAATATGAACATCCTTTGGAAATTGGCAAATGTGTCATCTTGCTTGCTCTTCAAAATATGGTAACTCTACTGTAGTATGTTCTCGAAGCTACCAGCATGAGTTTGACCAAACTGCGGGAGGCAGTGGAAGAAAGGAGTGCCTGGTGTACTCTGGTCCATGGAGTCACGAAGAGTCGGACACGACTAAACAACTAAACAACAACTGTAGTATGCAACAGTGAGCACACAGTGAGTACACACATGCACGTGCACACACACACACACACACACACACACACACACACTTTGTCCTTATCACTGCCACCCAGTGGGCATCTCGATTCACTGATTCACTAGATTCCATCATGCAGCCCTTGGCTAATAGTGTACGAAGCCGTGAACATCTTAGTATACAAAGCCCTGAACAACAACTGTACTCTTTTTGGTGTCTGCAAAAAAACTGTCCAGACATGCAGAATGTTCATATACATTATAATCTGTTTTTAGTTTATTGCTGATTTTATCTTTTGAATGTTTTCAAGTGTTGTTCTTACTGATAATTTCACTGCTTCGTTCCCTTTGTAAACCATTTTGAGGCTGTGGGGGATTATTATTATTATTATTATTATTAAGCAGTATACAAATTTTGTGAAATAACTAAATAAATGTTTTAAATGGTATTGTACAATTCACACTGTAATACAATAAACTACAATATGTAATTTTAAAAAATGTGCAAGAAATAAAAGGTGTGGTAAGAATACAATTAAAAACATCCAGCACCGTTACAATTGCTGTGACAAGCGGAAAAAAACCATTAAGTGGTCTACCAAACAAATTTTGAATGGGGAAGAAAAGTTTGGGGTCTGCTGTACTACTCTATTGTTTACACATCCTAGAATTCCAGTAACCTTTTCATTCTTGCTACTGCATTGCACTGCAGAAAGGCATGGAGAGGGAGGGCACTGTGAGCGTTTAGAGCAAGGGTCAGCAAACATTTTCAGCAGGGGGCCGGTCCACTATCCCTCAGACCTTGTGTGGGGGCTGGACTATATTTGGGAGGGGGGAATGAACAAATTCCTATGCCCCACAAATAACCCAGAGATGCATTATAAATAAAAGGACACAGTCTACTCATGTAAAAACATGCTGATTCCGGGACCGTGTGCGGGATGGATTGAGAAGACGATTGGGCCGGATCTGGCCCCCGGGGCCTCAGTTTGCTTACCCATGGTTTAGAGGTTGCACAAGGATGGAAAGATGCTACCAATATTACCTTGGACAGGTACCTTTTTAAACAAAGCTCTATACATTGCTACTGCTAGGAAACTGCCCTATCAGCTGAAGGTTTTGAAGGGTAGAGCAGAAGCAGAGGGCTTTGCTGCTTTCTGGTAGACTTGTGTAATGCATATGAATAAGCAGCTTCACAAAAACCTTGGGTGAGCTAAATATGGCACCTTTTAGAAATACTCTCAATGTCCTTTTATTTATTTTATGTTTTGCTGTGAGCTCTTTAGAACCTGCTGTTCCTTCTTTTGTCTGGCTTCCTCCGATTCTCTTAATCAACCTCTGCATTTATTTCTATCTTCCCAACCTGCAACAAAAAGATAGGTTTTGTTTTCTTGTTTTTTTTTTTCTTTTGCCATTTTTACACTGTACTTGCCTTTTGACATCATTATATATGTACACACACACACACACACACACACACAATAGGAAATCCATCCTATTACAGAACTACACAGGGCATGCTACCACTGTACCATGACCTCCATTGTGTGTCCTGGTCCTCTTGCTATCTCGAGCACCTGGCTTTTCTGTGGTGGTGGACTCTGGTCCCTTGTAGGTTTTTAAGCAGAGCTTGGTTGACCGTCCGCCACATATGATCTAGTTGAAATTCCTGCATTGCAGGGGGTTGGACTAGATTGCCCTCAGGATCCCTTCCAACCCTACCATTCTATGATTCCCCTTCAGTGCTTGGTATGAGGATTGAGCAATGTTCTGCAGGGGACACCTGGCTCTCCATTCCAAATCATTTAAAATAATTTGACTTTGTTTTGCTTTATAGTCTGTTGGAAATCTCCAAATGTGGAATGTTTGGTAATCTGCTCTAGTAAAGCATTATCCAAGTCTTCAGTTTGGCTTGGTGGTCTATAGCAGACACCCACAGTAAGGTCACTGTTGTTTCTCTCTCCTACAATTTTTACCCATAAACTCTCAATCTGCTTTCCATGCTCCAGCTTATGTCATCGATGTCTTCACATGTGTACACATCCTTTACATACAGTGCTACTCCTCCCTCCTTCCTGTCTGGTCTATTCTTTTTGAGTAGGTTGTACTCTCAATTCCCAGATTTCAGTCATGAGTCTTACCCTCCCATGTTTCAGTAATGCCTACTAGGTCATATTTGCCATCTTGTATTAAAAGCTCCCATTTATCTTGTCAGAAGGCGTGGCGTAGCTAATTGGTTTACGACCCCAATTAGCCCCAGATTACAGCGATCTCCGGGTCCGGCACGTTTCCCTCAAGCTGCGCCGATCCTTCGCTCCGCCACGACATGCAGAGTAAACACAGCGGGCTGTCGCTTTCCAGTGATTCAAACACACCGAGGCATTAGTGTGTTTATTTAACAGTGTTTATTCAAGCAGTAAAACAATAAAACAATAAATCTCAGATTTCCCCTGGGCTGCTAGCAGTCATGGCTACCGTCTCCTTCGGAAGCAGAGACAAAGAGACAGTGAGGAACAACTCCTCCCTCCTTCTAAGTCACGCGTCCAGAATGGACAGACGTCATCCAGAACTCCTTAACCCTGTGAGTTCTGAAACCACTAACACCCCCTCTTCTGTCCATTCCTGAGGTGACTTGGGTGTTTACCTTTACAGACCTCTTGTGCCCCTTCCTGGCATCCTTGTCAGGCACCAGTGGAACCTCCTCACAACTCCCAGGTTCACACTGTGCGAAACCAACCCACACACCTGTGGCCTGATACCTCTCAGGTGGAATGCCCTTCGTTGTGCGACTGGACCGCCTGGGCACAAACTCAGGTACTACCTCTGACTCACTGTGGTCAGCAGGTGTGTCCTCTGCATCACGGGATTCCCCCTCTGACTTAAAGCGTCTTCGAATTCTCTGCATCATGCTAACAGGAGACGCAGGCTCACTCTTGGGCTCTCTTTTAACAACCTGTGGAGACTCCCCACCCTGTTCTTGACCCTGGCCATCGACCTGGTCTTCATCAACAGGTTCAGCCCCTGGCTCTCCCTCATCGGAATCTCCCCCCTCTGAATCAGACAGACATTCTGAGAGAACATTACACCTTGCAGGAGTCTTTGACCAACCATCCTGCTCATAGAACTCAGCATGTTTACTGACCAGAAGCTTGCTCTGATCATCTCCTGGATATGCAAACCTCCAGCCTTTAGTGGCTGGCTCATAACCACAGAAGATCATTTTCTGGAACTTGGGTCCACCTGGCTTTTGCAGCGCCTTTGGGACTGGCACCGAGGCTGGCGACCCAAACGAATGGAGGAAATGAATCTGAGGTTTCCTTCCGTGAAGCATGAAGAACGGCGTGTCACCTACCACTAAATTGTAGGACCTATTAGCCGTAAAGACCACGGTCCGAACAGCCTCCCTCCAAAAGCTTGAAGGCAAACCAGAGTCTGACAGCAAGACCTGTGTAGCCTTAACCAGAGCTTCACATCTTAGCTCTGCCACCCCCCTCTCTTGAGGAGAGGTCACCTTGTGATGTATTCCTTTCTGGTGAAAGAACTTCTGCAGAGCAGACCCAGTAAACTCTGCACAACGGTCACTTTGGACCCCCTGTACCTCGGTGGAGAACCTTAGTTCCACCTCCTCAACCCAATTTTTAATCAGTTGTGCTGCATCTTCTTTCAATTTGAGAGCAAAACACCAGGAAACCTGGCTAAAATCATCCTGCATCGTCAGCAGAAACCTGGCTCCTCCCAGACTTGGCTCTGCCATGGGGCCAAACAGATCTATGTGCACAAGCTCAAAAGGTTTTGTGGTTACCCTATCCACCCTGGGGTAACTGCACCCTTTTACCTTTGCCCTTCTGCAAGCCCTACAACTTAGGGTTTTTCCACATTCCTGAATTTTACAACCTTTGGTGCACTCTTGTAACATTTGAATTTCTTCAAGGGAACTATGAGCTGTCTTCTTGTGCTATGCACATGCACATGAAACATGAGTGGGAACTGTAGCACGCATAGCTTGTGCCCTCTCAGCCTTCCCCTCACCCCTCAGAGGCGTTTTAAGAATAAAGAGATCATTCTGCCCCTTTTCAACTCTGACCAGTTGCTTCCCTCCTTTGAAAATTGTACAAACATCTTGTTCAAAGTACACCTTAAACCCCTTTTGCAACAAATAAGGCACAGATAAAATACAGTGTTGCATCCCAGGCACAATGCAAACTTCCATCTGCTCCTGCAAAACAGAAAGATAAACATTTGCAACGTTAGTCACATTTTTCTTTTCTCCACCAGCAAACTGAACAGTTTTTCCACCTGGAATTGCCTTGCAATTCCACATCTCGGCAGCAGGGGTCTCTGGAATCAGATTTCTGTTTGCTCCGGAGTCAATTACAAAGCACAGTTCATTGTCTCTCTTAGAGCTGTTCTCAAACATTACAAGACTGGCTGTCAGCTGATAAGCATCCTCATTGTCTCCAGCACATCCGCCTTTCACATTCCCACTCCTGGCCCCCTTGCCGGGCTGGTTACCACAGAAACCTGGCTGGTTCCCATGAGAAGTGACCTTGACAACATCCTGCCTCGTCTCCCTGCTTCGGTGGGGGCAAGAGCGACGCAGATGTTCAGTTGAATTACAAACAAAACAACGGCGAATAGTGGAAAAAGCCTGAACCGTGCATTCCGCTGGCTTGGCTCCGCCCTTACAACCAGAGCTCCCGGTGCCAGCTCTGCCCTCTCTGATACGGCGTTCTTCATCAGATAAGCGTCCTGTCACGTAAGCAAGCGTCAACGCTTGGGGATCCATAGATTCCAAAGTTAGACACAAATTGTCATAACTTTTGTCCAGAGAGCTGAGCAAAATGTACACTTTCAGCTCCTCAGTAAAGTTCACTTGTAACAGCCTCAGCTGGTTAAACACAGACAGCATCTCAGTTACATGCTTCCTGATGCTATCCCCAGGACGTAACTTCATCTCAAACAAGCGTCTGGTGGTGTGGATCTTTGCCCCAGCCGTGGTTCTGTGGTGCACCCTTTCCAACGCTTGATAGGCCTCAAAAGCAGTCTCCAGCCCCTCTACCAAAGGCAGCTGTGATCCATCCAAACTAAGCACAATAGCTCCCAGGGCTCTCTGATTTCTTCGCTGTGAAGCGTGGGCATTTGCAAAGTCTGCCGCTGAAGCACCTGCCGCTGGTGGGGGTAGTGGAGGTCCCTGAACAGCCTCCCACAGCCCCTTTGCTACCAGCCATGCCTTCAGCTTTCTGCTCCATTCCGCCCAATTTTTGCCGTCCAATTTTTCGAATGGGACTGCGTATGAATCGTGGCCGTCCGCCATGTTCTTCCCAGGGCCCCAGCTGTACTCACGTAACCAGTCAGCTCTTCCAGCACCCGGTTTTCAGCCGCTCTCAGCTCTCAGCTCTCAGCTCCTGTTCAGCTCCTTCCAGCCAGCTGCTCTGCCTCAGAACGCAGACCTCCGCTTTCGGTAGCGTCTTGGCCTCCTGACTTCAACACACACCGGCACACTTCGCAACAGCTTTATAGCAGTAATTAGAGCCATAACCTGTCAGAAGGTGTGGCGTAGCTAATTGGTTTACGACCCCAATTAGCCCCAGCTTACAGCGATCTCCGGGTCCGGCACGTTTCCCTCAAGCTGCGCCGATCCTTCGCTCCGCCACGACATGCAGAGTAAACACAGAGGGCTGTCGCTTTCCAGTGATTCAAACACACCGAGGCATTAGTGTGTTTATTTAACAGCGTTTATTCAAGCAGTAAAACAATAAAACAATAAATCTCAGATTTCCCCTGGGCTGCTAGCAGTCATGGCTACCGTCTCCTTCGGAAGCAGAGACAAAGAGACAGTGAGGAACAACTCCTCCCTCCTTCTAAGTCACGCGTCCAGAATGGACAGACGTCATCCAGAACTCCTTAACCCTGTGAGTTCTGAAACCACTAACATATCTTGCTTGTTTCCAATACTCTGCGCATTAGTACAGAGACAACTGAAACCATGAGTCATTCGCTCCAGCTGCTTCCTCCTTGTAGTTTCTTGCTTGGTGGTCTATAGCAGACACCACACCAAGGTCACTGTTGGTCTCTCCAATAATTAGTGTGGTGGTTAGAGCACTGGACCAGGACCTGGGTGACCTGGGTTCAAATCCATACTCAACTATGAAGCTCATTGGGTGACCTTGGGGCACTCACCATCACTCAACCTAACCTACTTCACAGGTTGTTGCGAGGATTAAAAGGAGAGGAGCTGGACCACACATACCACCTTGAGCTTCTTGGAGGAATGAATGCCATAAATGAACAAATTCAAGCCCAAGGGCAACACTTTCCACTCCAGCAACCTATACTCAGAAGCATTGCTGCCTCTGGAGACAGAGCATAGCAGTAGCAGTAGCAGTAGCAGTAGCAGTAGCAGTAGCAGTAGCAGTAGTAGCAGCAGCAGCAGCAGCAGCAGCAACAACAACAACAACAACAGCAACAACAACAACAATTTTATTATTTCTGTGCTGCCTATCTGACTGGGTTGCCCCAGCCACTCTGGCTAGTAACCTTCAGTAGTCCTCCTCTCCATGAATCTGTTCAATCCTCTTTTAAAGCTATCCAAGTTGGTGGCAACCTTGCCTCCCGTGGAAGCAAGTTCTGTAGTTTAACTCTGCACTGAGTGAATGACTTTTTATCTATCCTGAGAATCCCTATATTTCCTGATACTGTCAGCATACCCTCCAACATTCCTCAGAGGAAAATAGAGAAATTTCTTACTCCCCCTGCAACGGACACTCCTCAAGACCCCATTTTTGTTCCCCGTCCTGTAGAGCATTTCCTATCAGAAGACAGACAAATTCCACCACCACTACGTCAATGGGACACAGCACACCCACTCACCACTGTCCTGAGAAAACATCTGAATCCCTATTTTATTTTATTCTTTTGTAGATTTACAAAACAAACAAACAAACAAACCTTCAATTTATAAAAAAAACCCCAAGACTCCTTGCACCCCTCTATGCTCCCCCTTTCTTCCCACCCAGGATGGCCCAGCTCTCTGCCTGCCCCTCACGGCATGCAGGGCTGGGGCCTGGCAGTGGCAGCATCTCCTCCTCCTCCTCCTCCACCTGTCCTCCAGTAGCCACTACAAGCCGTCCAAGACAGGAGGTCAGCAATGGCAGCCATGGAGAAACCATGAAGGGGCCATAGAGAGGTGAAAGGATGCTCTCTTGCAGCTGCCACAGCTGCTGCCACCACTTGGGGCAAGCATTGTTGGCACTGGTTTGTGCTGATGGGAGAAATAGGGACATTCCAGGACTAAATCAGAAGCCGGATGACTTTTGTAATTCCGGGACTGTCCCTGGAAACTAAGGACACTTGGAGGGTATGCGTTAGCTTACAGAGCCCTCCAAAACTGTGCTTTGCCTGTGTCCCACTTGAAAAACCTATTCTCTACTTCTTTAGCCTTCTCTCTTGCTAGAAGGTACAATAAGAATGAGTCGTTTCCTCCAGCCATCTGCTAGCCTTCTTGGGATCATTTACCTGCATCAAGAAACAATTGTCTAGCAATTACTTCCCATGGAAACACAATGCCTGTATATATCAGGCTACTGATACTCATTTGCTGAAATCCAATACTCTGACCAGCTATTGTCTTAAGGCAAGGGTGGGGAATTTTCAACCATCCAAGACTCATCTAAGACCTATTGTCTCTGACCTTTGGCCAGGCTCTTTGGGGCTGATAGAAACTTGGAGTCCAATCCTGTCTTGAAGGTCATGGGCTCCTCATCCCTGCTTCAAGGCTAGTTGAATAAATAGTCCTATTAACAAAAATATGATAGCAAACATTATTGCAATAATTGTTTTTCTGTATGGTAATAATAATGTTGAAATTATGAGAAATGCCTCTGATGAGTAAGAGCTATGGGCTCTTTCAACTGAAATCTATTAGTATGATGTCCATTTAATTTTTGAAATGCATTCTATGAAGCATCTCAGAAGAATTTCACAATGCAATAAAATGTATCTACACTTATATAAGGCAATTTTGAGATGAACTGGGGACTCAGAAGAGCTTGGATACCTTATTACCTGTACTACCGAGGCAAAATGAAGCCTGCCCCCCCATTGCCAACGGTATGGCTGTTTCAACGAAATTCAGAGCCCCCTGCAGCTGGATTAAAGCACAAACAGGAAAGCTGGGAGACTGAATTGTGGTAAAGGGTGTTGTTTAAGCTGTCAATTTCTGTAATTTTTTCAGCCCCATGACATTCTTTTAAGACCAAACTAATGCACAACATTCTAAATGTGACTGCACCATAAATTTATTCTTACATAATCTTCCCCATTTATATAAGTGTTTACTGGCAGAGAACAGAATAGGAAAGTCTAAAGGGAGGTCAATTTTGGAAGTTTGCCGATTAGTTGGAGAGCTGGGTTGTTGCATTAACTAGTGCTCACAAGGTGCTGTGCATATACAGTGGTGTTGCAGGTCCTTCCTGTTTATGTTTAATTAGCAGTGACTCCAAGTAAGACAATCTTCAAGGCTCAGAAAGGTAAACAACAGGGCTTCAATTCAAAGCCATCGCTCTAATGAAAGGTAGTATCCTTCCATATTGAAGTGTTCTGAGTTCGTCAAATGAGAGCTCTTCTAAGTGGGAGCTCTGGGAAAGGCCAGAGCTCAGTTAAATGAACAACACATTTGCATGCAGAAGGTCTTCAACTCCATCTCTAGCAGCTCCAGATATGCTGAGTTAGCCGGACCAACGATTTGACTCGTTCCAATCATTGAGTTAATCCTCATTTTGGCTGCCCCCCCCCCCGCATTTTGCTTGTGTTGTCTGAAAGCTTTTCCTCATTGTTCCATAGCCGTTCCATGTGAAAATCTGATCCAATCCACAGAAGTGGATCTTTGCAGATGCATGGGAAATCTGAAGAGTAGTTTTGCTTAATGGAGCTCCAATTCAGTGGGTGAGGTGGGATTTTTGCAAGGCACCACCGTGAAAGAACGAGAAAAGCTCTTGGACCCAAGGAAATTAACCGAGCAATACGATCTAAATATGGGTGGTCAAACAAAAGTGTGGATGAGCCCTCAGTGTAAGGCTGAGCATTGCTAAGCATTTGTTGTTCCTGCTAGAGAAATGTAACAACCTTGGGTAATATATCCCCCACACAAAGGCTGCTGTTTAAGGTCTACTTGCAGGGTCTCACTCTGATTTGCTTTGTGCCATTCTCCATGAGTCAGGCAGTCCTTGGGAACATCCACTCAGTGTGGATGTTGATGAACCCTTTGAAAAAGAGGGATGTGACTTGTTCCTGAGTCACCTTGGCAACTCTTTGTGAATGTACTCTGAAGGTGAGAGCCAAACTGGAGTCCCTTCTCTCTCATTTTTAACCATAGCACAGCTGTGAGGAGCTCGGAATTGGATTGGAGCAGCTGTGGGAGCTTAACCATTCTTTTGCACCAACGGGTGCCCACAAAGAAAGCCACCTTGGACATGTTTTCACACCTGCAGGAGCAGAGGTGTCAGATCAACATATCAAAGAGTAACGGACCAGGGTTCAAATTCCCCATTTGAGCACATGAAAGCTCACTGAGTCTGGCCTTGAGCCAGTGGCTGCCTACACAGGATTGTCATGGAGATCAACCAAGGAGGGAGAGAACCACCTGCACCATCTTGACCTTCTTGCAGGAAAAGGTGGGCTTAAATGCAAGAAATAAATAAATATCATCACATCTTATGCAGGGGTTCATTCCAAGGTTTACATACATACATGAAAACTGCCTTTACCAAAACCCTTGAAGTCACCAGGATCAGGGGCAACCCCCCAAACCAGCTAGGGAGGCAGTTTGCCATAGTTTTTAGGACATCCACAGTTGGTGAACGTGGCTGTTGTCAAACTGGCTTCTTTTCAGGGCTGTCCCGAATCACCGGCAACTTATTGCAACAACTTCATGGTGAGGTCCAGCATCTGTTTTTCCTGGGGGTGGGGCGGGGTAGAGCACATTGCAAACATAGCAAAAGCATTTGTAAACATTACATAAAACATCAAAAGTACACAACCAAATTAAACAATTTCCACAGAAACCCTAATGCAATCTAAAATAAAGATACAAGAAATTAATATCAAAGCCAGCAACAATTCACCCCCACCCCAACCCCCCTAACCAATACTCCAACCCAAGAGTCTGTTCAGCAGCCAGCTGGAGTCAATCAGGGCCCCACCTTCCCAGACCAGGTCGTGGGGTGAGAGAAGGGGTGGGCAGCCGGCAAGGCAGGGATCAGGTCTACTAGGACTAACAGCCAAGATGGTTCAACTGCATATGGTTGAAATTGCAAGTCAAATCTGCGTAGGTTGTGATCACACTGTAAATAAATCAATATCTGGAGTGAATGTGGTCTTAGGCCGAAGAAGCTGCCCACTTTGTTTTAAAGGTTCTGCTGTGCTCACAGCCATAAGGTTGTTTTTGGTTTTTTGGTCATATTTCGATAACAATTGAATTTTGTGTCTGGTTAACATCTGTCCTTGGCATATGCTGGCACCTTTTAAGTCTGAATGACTCAGCCAGACTCATCATCAGCCGGATACTTTCCTTAGGCATCTCTTAGGCAGAGGAAGCAATGGAAGCTCAGGGTCAGGGCCAACTTGGCATGACATCTTAAGCATTACCACCCAAAAGCCCAAATCGTTTTTTTATCCTTGGTTAACACTGGAGGGGGCAGATTTTGTAGGCACACAGAAGCATATTGCTGAGGACACTTTGAGCAGGCCATGTGCTTCAGTTTATTGATTTACTTGGTCCCACAGGTTATAGACACAATTACCTCTAAAGTTAATAGTAATCATCATCATCTGCCAAGAGTAACAATCAAGCCAGAAAATTTTCTTACACTTCTTTGCTCGGATAAAATGGTCTTCACCAGGTGCCAGGCATCCAACAGGAAAGTCCAAACCTTCCCCATACTCAGATTAGACTTGAGTTGGGCCCTTCCATTAAGACTGCTCTGTAAACTGTGGTTAGGAAGCTTGAGAGTAGGCGCTGTGCTCCCAACCTCTTCCCCTCATGGTGAGTTGGTACATCTAGGAATGGATATTGGGGCTAACAGACAGAACACCCAATTTAGGAGGGGGGCAAATGAACACCCAAAGAGCGGTGAATAAGGGAAGCCATGGGAAACAGGTCCAATGTCACCTCTTGGGTCAGCAAGAGGGCCACTGGGGTTGGCGCTGATTACAGCAGCATCTTTTCTATTTTCTTTTTTCAAACAAACAAACAAACAGGGGTGGTTAACTTGTTTTCAGCCCGAGGGCTGCATTGATGGTCCGTCACTCCAACGAAGGCCTTGGTAGAGGATGGGCCACACACACTCACACTACTGGTCAGGCAGGCAGGCAGTGTTCTCTTGCCATGACTTCATTTCACTCTTTATCTCATACACATAAATACAACCTCTCACACAAAAACATTTATTTACACACATGTCACACAAAGAGAATACATACCCTCCATCATTTCTCAGATGAAAATAGGTACATCCTAGGGAATATAATTTTATTATGGTTACCCCAGCCATTCTGAGCAGCTTGCAACATATATAAAAACATAAGAAAAACATTAAACTTTTTTTTTAAAAAAAAACCTTCCCTATACAGGGCTGCCTTCTGATATCTTCTTAAGGTTGCAAACTTATTTTCTTGGCTCGGGGGTTGCATAAGTCTATAACCCCCAACATTTATCTGATGTGAAAACAGGGATGTCCTAAGGAAAAAGAGGGCATTCTGGGATCAAATAAGAAACCGGGATGACATCTTTAAATCTGGGACTGTCCCTGGAAAATAGGGACACTGGGAGGGTATGAGAGAATAGCATTTCCAATGCTCCCCATTCCAGTGCTGGAAATGCTGTCTTTACTTCACACAGATTGTTCCGTGCAAAGTAAAACACAGCATTTATATCTACCCCTCACAAACTCCAGCGCTGGGCTGTGCCCTTGTCAATGTTGTCTTTCAGTCTTCCAAGAGCAGGGAGGTTTTATTAGCACTCTGGTACTTAGCACTAAGTTCCAAGTGCCCATTAGAGAGAGTCTTAAAGCTGTGGGGGCAGGACTGGCCAAATACATGTTGCTGCCTGAGGTGAAGGATAAGGCAGCACCTCCCACAGTTCATGTACAAAAGCCAGCCAGCCAGAATGCTGGTGCAGGATAGCATCCTCCAATCTCCCTGAGGGCAGCAGGGCACCTTAGAAACTGCAGTGTGGGCAACGTGGCACACAGCTTTGTCCATGTCCCACCCCTCACCATTTGCTACCTGAGGCAGCTGCCTCACTCTGTCTCATAGAAGAGCTACTACTACTACTACTACTATTTACTACTACTACCATTTATTAAATTTGTATACTGCCCTATTCCTGCAGGTTTCAGGGCAGTTCACAACATAAAGCCACAATATAAAAAACACAAAATGCATAGTAAAAAAAACAACAACCCAACAATCCCCCGTTCTTGTGGTTTGGCAGTTTGGATCCAACCTGCAGGCCCCAGGTTAGCTACCCCCGGTTTATTGTCAGGGTTACTGTCAGTCAGGCATGCTCAAGGTGACAGCCACTGGCTTTATCATTTTTACTTAAAATATGCATATTATCATTTTGTATAGCAAAGCAAACGTGTAGCATCCAAGTAGAAGAAACAAACTCCATTTCATTCCTAGAGTCCTGTTGGTGCTGTGATTTAAGTGAGTTTGAAATGTGAACCTGCATATGATCAAAATATTTCTTAGAAAAAAATCATGATTGCCAAGATGGACCCCTCCTTCTGCTCTAACATATCAAGAATCTAGAAGTTGTACAGCATGACTATAAAGTCCAGGATCTAAAATTACCTAGCACCATTACTCCTTGTCCTATTTTATTCCTTTTCCCCTGTTCAATCAAACTACAGTTTACTGTGATGTCTGACCTGGCAAACTCTGATATGTGGGATTCCCTCTAAACCAAGATTGCAAGGGACACAGTTTAATTCTGGTTTCCTGAGTTTTTGCTTTTTGCCTTTGTTGCAGTGGTTGGCCAAAGCGTTCTTTTAGGGGCTCTAATGAGGGCACTGATGCGGGAATGCAGAAAACATTTGCACTGCTGTGCCAAATATCCTCTGAACACGGAGGTTGTGTTTAGCCTCATGACTGATAGAGTTTCCGTTGGCAAGGCCAGGGTCAAGAAAGTAGGAGGAACATTGGGTGGGTGGACTCAATGGTAGTTGTGGGGTGAGTGGCAGAGCAGGATGAATGGGACTTGTTGGAAGCAGCGGATATTGCTAACAAGCTACATATATAACTTTGCTATGTTTGAAGCAGAAAAAACAAAGAACCATACCCTCACTTGCTCATATCTTATTGCAGTCCCAACCTCAATTTCTCATCAATACTCAGAGGTCAGAAACTACGGTATGTGCTTATTTCTCATCTCTTAACAGCATTGTAGGGCTGTATTGCCTAATCCTGGAAGACCTTTAATCTTCATAATTTGGATTGCTGGTATTCAAGATTGCTGTTGTTCTCAGGTCCTGTTTGCCATCTTCCCATGTCCAAATAGGATTTGGGACACAAGACCTCAAAACTTTAGGTGATTTGTTTAGTCTAGCAATTCATGAAAGTACAACCATAGTCACCATGCTGCCATTTCTTAAGAGAAAATTGCAAACAACAGTCTACTGGAATACGCCTTTCATGGATTGCAACATTGATTTTTATTTTTATTTTTTTCACCTAAAGTGCTTGTGAGTTACATAATATCCATGGAGAGAGCCCAGAGCTTGCTATGATTGATGGTTCAGGCTGCAAGTTCTGCCTTTTCTGGGAAATCATTTTTGAGAGGTACACAATGGCAGTTCTGAGCATCAAGTTCTGTCCAATGCACAAAGAACACAGTTTCTTGTTTCTTTTTATCTTTTAAAAAATGTTATTGCTTTATTAATGGGTGGGGGCGGGGGGGCGTAAACACAGCAAAAAGAAAAGAAACAAAGAATAAAAAACCGTAAAACCAAAAAGCACCACAAACAGGTACAAAAAGCACCACAGACAAGTACAAACATACAGCACAGCTCCAAAGAAATAATAATGTCTTAACTCATACAAATATCCCATTTACTTCACCTATATATTCTCCACCTATGAGTTCCATTATTATTGAGAATAAAGGTGTCCAGCTCAATTAAGACTATATAGAATAAAGGTTCTGTATAGTCTTAATTGAGCCAGACATTTGCATATACCAGTGGCCCTGAGTGACCATGTGCCTCAATATTCGCATATGAAATAAAATAATATCATATATGGGGGGGGGGGAGAGAATTGGTCATCAACCTCTGTCCTTTATATACTTGTAGTTTGTGAGGTATCATTTCAAGCAGGGCCATTTCCAGAAAGCTTACAAAATGTGTTATACAATGACCTAATTATTCACCTACCACCACCTACTAGGTTGAAACTGGCCCAACATTGGAGATCTCATTTCCACTTCACCTGAAAGTATGGTGGAACAAGGTGTGGCAGTTGGCAATTGTAGAAAAGGAGCAGAACAGACAGCTTAAGGCTTATCCACACTTACCTTTTCTCCACTCTCTCCAGGCATGGTTCACCATTTAAAGCTCTGTGTCAGAGTATGCATTTTTGCCCTGAACTTTCCCAGTGGAAACCTGCTCTTCAAAGCTCAATCAGAGCAAACATCAATCCACAGAAAACCCAGAAGTGACTTTTGCTCTGATTCAGCTTTAAAGACCAGGTTTTTGGAGGGAAAGCTCGGAGGGGGGAATAAATGCTTTGACCTGAGTGTTAAAGTGTGGACCTCTGTCTGGAAAGAGCAGTGCAAAATATAAGTGTGGATAAGCCCTATTGAGAAATCGAAAACATCCTTCTCTGCTGTTTGGTCTCCTTTCTTCATCTATTATGGACTGGTACTATATCTAAGCATTTTGACCTCTAGCCTAAAAATTTGTGAATTACTTTCTTCGGTCTTCTAAATGGCTGTTTCTTCATTTTACATATTTTGTGATCTCTGGATGCTTCAGTTTGCTCCCCACCCCATCAATGGGTGGTGCTGGCACCAATATCACAGTCAGTTCTTGTTGTATTAGTGCTACATGGTTCTCATTTAACATTAATAAAAAGGGAGGGGGGAAGAAGGGTGATTTGCGTTCTTTCTGCCAGGTTCATTTGCTTATGTTGCTTTGTTTGCAGCGCTGACCCTGGAAGTAGTCATGGGCGTTGCAGCCAAGAGGAGAAATTTGTTGTGTCGCACCTTCATTGTGGGGTCTCTCAGCTGCTGCTCATTTCTACCAATTACATTCCTATGCTCAAATTATGATGAATATCTTTATGCACAACTTCAGAAGAGCCATCGAACATAGAATGACACTCAGTGCTTGCTGCTCAGCTAGCAATTCTGCTGAATATAAATTAAATTTACTATATTAAGTTCCAAGCCTCATACTGTGCTTGCCTAATAAGAAAATTACATTCATATTTTATTGATGAACTATTAAAAAGGCAATACAGAAGTTTTTCTGTAGGTGCATGCACATTTGTTAATCTTCCAGAGTAGATTTTGCTCAATGCTTTGGGAAGCTACAAACCTTGTTTGGGAAACTACAAGCAATCAGTGTTGAGAGTATTTAGTACCCTCTTCCCATAGAAACAGGGCAACACAGGGAAGGATTGGGTTGTTTTTGATTTTATTAGTTTTTTATGTTTTTATATTGTGATTCTGGGACGCAGGTGGCGCTGCGGTCTAAACCACAGAGCCTAGGGCTTGCCCAACAGAAGGTTGGCAGTTCAAATCCCCGCGACGGGGTGAGCTCCCATTGCTCGGTCCCTGCTCCTGCCCACCTAGCAGTTTGAAAGCACGTCAAAGTGCAAGTAGATAAATAGGTGCTGCTCCAGCGGGAAGGTAAATGGCATTTCCATGCGCTGCTCTGGTTTGCCAGAAGCGGCTTAGTCATGCTGGCCGCATGACCCGGAAGCTGTACACTGGCTCCCTCGGCCAATAAAGAGAGATGAGCGCCGCAACCCCAGAGTCAGCCACGACTGGACCTAATGGTCAGGGGTCCCTTTACCTTTACCTTATATTGTGATTCTGTGTTGTAACTGTCCTGAGACCTGAGGGGATAGGGTGGTACAAAAATTTAATAAATAATAGTAATAATAAAAGGAACTGCTTTTGGCCATACTAAAAACTTTTCTTCATCACCTATTAATATATAACTTTTTTGGGGGGGTTGTCCCAACTACAACTGGTTTGGCTGGTTCAGTAGGCTTCTTCTCATAGACTCTTAACAGCACATACATAGGATCACAGGTTTGGAAGGGACCCATAGATATCATCCATACTGACCCTCCAAACTTATAACAGTATTTTTAACATCAAGTAATTTTAGAAGATTTAAAAGTAAATTAAAAAAATATATTATGAGGGGGCATTAAAAAGGGCAAAGTTTTTCAGTGTTGGAGGGGAGCTTTGTCCTATATGTCAAAAATCTGGAAAAAAAAGATACTTAATGCTCCCAGACCTAAACTTATTTCCTCTGAAGTCCTATTGATTTTGGTTGCCGGTCCAGCCTTTTGCAACCTGGTGCCTGTTTTGGACTACAACTCCCATCAACCCCTGCCAGACAGACGATATAAGGCCATGTTAAGAGTCTATGAGAAGAAGCCTACTGAACCAGCCAAACCAGTTGTAGTTGGGACAACCCCCCCAAAAAAGTTATATATTAATAGGTGATGAAGAAAAGTTTTTAGTATGGCCAAAAGCAGTTCCTTTTATTATTACTATTATTTATTAAATTTTTGTACCACCCTATCCCCTCAGGTCTCAGGACAGTTACAACACAGAATCACAATATAAGGTAAAGGTAAAGGGACCCCTGACCATTAGGTCCAGTCGTGGCTGACTCTGGGGTTGCGGCGCTCATCTCTCTTTATGGCTGATGGGAGTTGTAGTCTAAAACATCTGGAGGACACCAGCTGGAGAAGGAGGGTTTAAACTTTTAAGCAAGCATGCTTAGGATTGCAGCTTTATTTTAAGATTATTATTTATTTATCATTTGATTTTGAAAAATGAACCTTTCCTTCAAGTTTCCACAGGGGTCCAAGGATGGGGTTGGTGAAGTACCTCTGCTTCTCCTTAGGCTCCACCTATGCAAAATAATTAATCTTCTAGCTCCTCTCCCAGTTGCTGACCCAACAGCTAATCACTTTCCCACATGCATCCTTTTTCCTATCTTGATCTTCAATTTTAAGATACAGTTCTCCAACCAACCAATGTTTACAAAATGGGTACCGGTATATTAGGGGAAGGTGCATAAAACTGAATATATTAGTAAAAACAACATACAAAATAATATTAGGGAAGATTGTCTGCAGAAACTATGTCCATTACTTAAAATTGCATGGAAAAATATGTTCATTGGGAGAATGTTGAAGCATTTTCAGGAGGATATTAATTTTTTTTTAAAAAAAGCACAAATTGCTGCAGAAATGTAGGGAACTGAATTTAAAATTGGGGGGGGGGGAGTGAAACAGAGAGAACCAAAATTGCCAGAGCCATGCATCCATATTCAAATCCCAGACAAATAGCAAGACAACACAAGGACCCATCATGACTACAGCATGTTGGTTTGAAATTGTGTTCAGAATTATGAATTTTATAAGAGACAGAAAGTGGAATTTGCTCTTGTCCCTCAGATTTTGCCTTATTACTTTTGAGTCCTTTATATGGGACATTTCTGAGGAAATGCTTCTGAGGCAACTCAACAAAACCTTTATAAACTGAATACAATTTCCAGCATTGTTTGACATTTAAGAATTCACACAGGCTGTTGTCAAAGCAGATGATAATAAATTGTATGCTCTCACAGAATAAGGTTACCAAACATCCCCGTTTCCCGGGGACAGTCCCTGGATTTACAAATCAGTCCCCATACAAAATCAATTTAAGTTGAAAAGTGTCCCTGGATTCATTGGGGGGGGGGAAAATCTGGTAACCTTATCACAGAATGCATTTTTGACACAATAAGAAACTGGAAGCCAAAGGGTCTGTAGGAGTTTTAAGCAAATAAAATTGGTTTTTCTGTTTCCAAAAATTACAGATAAAGTTGCAAGTCAAGCAACATTGATGCATGCAGGTTTGAGAATTGTAATTTCACACAATGTAAAACTGTTTCTATTGGCCATGCAGGCTGGAGCTGATGAGCATTGTATTCCAACAACATCTGGAGGACAACAAGTTCCCTGCCTGTTTGACAAGCAAGGCCATATGGTGGCTCACTTGTTCAGACAGGATGGGTGTGTTTTTGCACTTGGTTCTTGTGATCTGAGTGTAGGTATAGTATCTGCCTTGAAGGGGTTGCATTCCCTTTGAAGTACTGACTGTGTATTCTCAGGGTATTCCTAATACAATACTGATGTTAGAGACCAATAATAATAATAATAAATTTTATTTATACCCCGCCCTCCCCAGCCAAGGCCGGGCTCAGGGCGGCTAACAACCAATAATAAAAACAAGTTGATTGAAATACAACTTAAAAAACAAGGTTAAATACAACATTAAAACGTTAAAACATTAAAATGCAGCCTCATCACAGGAGGAGAAAAGGAAAAAAGAAAGAGGAGGAGGGAATCAAATTGGCTCCAAGCCAAAGGCCAGGTGGAACAACTCTGTCTTACAGGACCTGCGGAAAGAAATCAGATCCTGCAGGGCCCTGGTCTCATGAGACAGAGCGTTTCACCAGGCCAGAGCCAGTGTTGAAAAGGCCCTGGCTCTGGTTGAGGCTAATCTGATTTCCTTAGGGCCCGGGACCTATAGGGTGTTGCTATTTATGGACCTTAAGGTCCTCCATGTGGCGTATCAGGAGAGGTGGTCCCATAGGTACAAGGGTCCTAGGCCGTGATGGCTTTATACCAGCTTTTACATTGGGTGGAGTATATGTGCATAGTTATCTTCCAGGACTAAAAATGTCCCCCCCCCCACCTCCAGTAACTAGGGTTCCTTCCCACACCCCAGCTGGGGAAAATTGTTGGGATCATCTCTACTTGTTGCAGAGTCTATCTGCGCTGTGATTGCTGACATGTTTAACAAGAGTTTGGAATGTTTATATACAGTGATACCTTGGGTTACAAACACTTCAGGTTACAGACTCTGCTAACCCAGAAATAGTATCTCGGGTTAAGAACTTTGCCCCAGGATGAGAACAGACATCGCATGGCGGCAGCAGGAGGCCCCATTAGCCAAAGTGGTACCTCAGGTTAAGAACGGTTTCAGGTTAAGAACGGACCTCTGGAACGAATTAAGTTCGTAACCAGAGGTACCACTGTATATGCATCTGTAGTTTTAGATGTTAATGTTGCACAGCATAGGCCTAAATCAATCTTGCTGAAAACTGAAATCTATGAAGCTGTTCCTTTGAGAAGCTGTAGCTGTGTCTAGCAGGAGGAAAAGTCTCCTGTGAAGTATCCTTGTTTAGTGCTGAAGGCAGGCACAGAGGTTGTACAAAGGCTAATAGGCCACTAATGAGCTTTTCCAAGGCAAAGATTCCCATTAAATATAATGCAATTTAGCAATTCAGTTCCTTGAAAGGTCATAAATGCAATACAATTGCACTGTTTTTGCTTCTCAACAAATCAACAAGCTATTCCCTGGCAACAAAGAAGGGCACCTAGATACGGCATTTTGGGAGGTACAGGGCAGAGGCACCAGGTCAGAGAAGCATTTACAGGAACCTACATTGGCAGTCTTTCTCCATGAAGATCAACAGCAGGAATCTTGGGTGCAATCTAGAGCTACAAATTTAATAAATGTGTGAAATGAGAGATGCTGCCTGTAAGAAACAGCTTTTGCTCCTGGAATGCCTTTCCTCTAATTTCCAGTGTTATGTGGCTGGTTTGGTAAGTGAAAACACAACTTACATTTCTCAAGGATGTGTCTTCTTTTATGCACCAAGGTGCAAAGTACCACTAGCAAGGCCCATAGGTAGCTCCTTTGGCCAAAGGACTTCGAAAAGTTGATGCAAGTGTAGTGGGGAAATGGTTGGTATTTACATACATTGATAGATAGTCTACGATGTATGGGCAGTAAAAGAAAGTGTTAGAAGGATGTTTGGGAGTCAGTGTTGTAAAAAGAGCCAAGATTTCTATGAAGATGTGTGAAGGAATTTACTGGCACTGATGGATAAGTTTATGGCCTAGTTCTTCCTCTGTTCCTGTGATTTTATTCTGGTTTTAAGCTGTATTTCAATCGATCGTTTGATTTCATATTTTAATGTATTATATATTTTGATGTTAGCCGCCTTGAGCCTGGTCTTGGCAGGGGAGGGTGGGATATATTATTATTATTATTATTATTATTATTATTATTATTATTATTATTATTATACTACCTTTTGATATTCTGATAAGGCCATTGCGTAGATGCCTAATTGTAACCTCTGCCTGTTACGTGACATAGAAAGTGTGCATGTGCTTAGATGTGTTAATCTGGAAGCTTATAAAATTTGACCTGCTCTTGGAGGCCTTCTGAATTCATTCCCCAGAGGCTGCTGCTTTGATTGAAATAAAGGTGACTTAAACATCACAGCTGGTGTAGTTAATTGAACAAAATCCACGGCACATGTCCAAAGTGAGTGACATCCTGCATTGACATGATGTAGCTGATGAATCACTCAGTCAGATTCATTTGCTAAAAGCCACTGGTCATCGCCCAACACCCACCTAGTTCATGCATTGGTTATGGCAAGACTGGATTACTGCAATGCGCTCTATAGCAGTTTTCACTTGTGCTTGATCTAGAAGCTGCAGTTAGTGCAAAATGCTGCACCATGATGATTGTTTAGTGGAGTTAGGCCTTGTTGGCTTATAACCCCCTGCTCAGAGTGCTGCACTGGTTGTCAATTTGCTACTGGGGCAAGTTCAAAGTTTTACTGTTAGTATACAAAGTCCTTCGCAACCTTCACAACTGTTGATCTGTGGGACCGTCTTACCTCATAGATGCCCTCTCAAGTTGTGTTGTGTGTGGTGCCCACTGTTGGCTCTCCTGTTTGCAAATGGGACAATGGGTCCGAAAGGTTTAGTGACCCCTGACTTAACAGTTTTACTTTTGTTGGGAGAATAGGCCTTAGCATAACTAAAGAGATGGTCAAGTACAGGCTGTGTGTCACCACGGACACTAAATAGCTGGAGATCCTTCAGCAACAGTCAAGACAAAAAAACCCACCAAAACAATTAATACATTTCCGTGCATATTACAGTCAAGAGAATAGAATCAAATGGTTGCAATGCAACAACTTAAACATACCATGTTACAGCAATTTGTTTCAACTTATTTTTATATTGTAATTTTTAAATTGTTTCAGCCCACCCCAGGAAATCTAAATTATGACAACAACATATACCGGTAATTCGTAGTGAGCAATATCTTCCATCTCTCTCTGACCAGAAAGGGAAAGGTAACAATTTACAGGTATTGCAGTAGTGTGCACCCTCTAAGTCTGCTGTGGCCATTGATTGAAATCCCAGGGCAGTAAATGACAGATAAATTGAAAAACAATAGGGTGATCCTTGATGCTAGTCCTACTCAGAGTAGATGCATTGAAGTTACTGGGTGTGACTAACTTGGTTTCATTAAGTCTAGTGGGTCTACTCTCAGTGTGGAATACCATAATCAAATCTAAAGTAATAATAACATGGTGAGAATTGCATTGTTTGAAGAGAACATTGGCTTAACAAAACCCCCCACTCCTTCACTCTACTTTTAATGTACTTGGATCATAGTACAGTTGGAAAGCACCCAAAGGGTCATTTCCCTGCAATGCAGGAATATACAGCTAAGAATATGACGGTGTTGTTGGTCCAAATTGGCCCAGGGGGCCTATGTGTGTATGGAGGGAGCCTTGCCACAGAAACTCCTGGAACTGAAAACTCCTTTGTAGGAACAGTCAGGATTCTGCTGTGTGTTTAATGGCAGCAATGGAGACGCCAGAATCCCCAAAAAGTGGGATGTGTCAGAGAAGGTCAGTATGGGTCTGATGAGCCAGAGTGTAAGTCATTTCTGGTTCCCCCTTCCACTATTTTACCTTGTGGTGAGATAACCTTGCTTCTCTAATGAACTTCTGGATTCAGAATGATTGACTGTAGATGAAGGGGCCTGTTTGTTGATGTAAAGGTTGCTCATCCAATGTAGCTCTTTCATGTATAAAGAAGCACTCAACAACCCAGCCTTTGGTTTTGTATATACAGTTCACAGGACACCTGCAGCATAATGAATTGCTTGCTTCTGTGAAAAATGGAAATCCAGTGGAACCGATTCTCTGGCCAGCTAGTAAATGTGGATAATTGAGCCCATCAAATGCTAATATCCATTTGATAAAACTATTTTTATCAAATGGCTCAGTCTTTCCACTCCAGCACCCAGAGGACTTTATTAAATGGTGAGGCTGATGTTTACAGGGTTTTCTGTATCATTTATGTACGTAACTTCTGCCCCAGCCACCCCCCCAAAAAAAACATTTTAATTATATAGCAACAAAACCATCCAGTTTTTTTCCCTTTTCTTCCTATGCCTGGTAAGTGAATTAGCGGCCAGTTATAGACTGTTTCCCATGTTGTCTTGAAGAATCCGGATCCATATTTATGAGCTGATCAGGTCCCTCTCTCTCCAGGCTGTCCCTCCATTACCAAAGAGGATTTAATCAGATGCTAAAAGGATTTATTCTAATACTGGTTTTGAATGATGTGTGAATGTGAAAATGGTGTAGATGTATGCTTAGGGACATTTCAGTACACAGTGCTGTGCTCATCAAGTAAACACCATTATATTAATAATTTCTACAGAAGACCTTTGTGCTCTAGTTCCTGACTGAAATTTTCTTTCAAACTACTTTCCAAAACAAATTTCTCTTTTACACAAGAGTTTGTGGTGGCCAGACCAGGGCAAGTCTATGGCTAAACTCATGCACGTCAAATTCCTTGTCAGTCGCTGCAGAGAACTTGTTGAATTACAGATTTGGCATAGGACATTTAATTGTTGGCTTTGGCTGAATTTAACCCCCACTGGTCTACTACCTCTAGTATTGCAAGACTGTCACAAGAGCAACTGGACTAAAATTGTCATCCAAAAGCTTTACTCCTCTGGTTCATCACAACAGTTATTATCATTGGGCTTCTGCAAAGCAGATAATTTAATTAGACAGCACTTTATATATCAAATGACAGATTAATTTGGCCACGTTAAAGGAAATTTTGTCCATGGTATGATTATTTCCCACCTAGTCTTCTTGACACATTGGCACCCTACTTGCAAAATTTAACAGTCCCAAAATCATAGCTGTCAACTTACAGATTTGAAAATAAGGGACCAGCAGCCAAAATAAGGGACCTGCAGCCTCACCTGTTCCAGGCACTCCTGTCTTCCTGTCCTCCTGCAGACTGGTCAAACTCATGCTGGTAGCTTGGAGAACACTGTCCAACCAACTTTGTAACCAGAGGTTCAACTGAATAGAATCTGAATCACATGCACCACAAGGCCTATGCAGCCTCAACTTAAGATGGCTCCCCGGCCTGGCTTTGCACTGGAAAGTTTGCAGCAGCATGTGCAACAAAATGACATCCAGCATTCAAAAAACCCCTCAGCTTGCATTAACTAGCCACACAAGGCATGCAAGCTCCACCCCCCAGTCGTTCTTAGACTTCTTACTGGGTGAGCAACACAGCCAAGCAACACAGTTGGAGCCTCCCTCCTCCCTGGCCGGCAGGGAGGGAGGGAGAGGAGCTGTTTCCTTTGAAATTTAAGGGACATCATTTAAGGGACATTTAAGGGACATCCATCAATAAGGGACAGCAGCGGGACATGGCGCTGGAATAAGGGACTGTCCCTTCAAATAAGGGACA
This sequence comes from Podarcis gaigeae, assembly GCF_964106915.1. NCBI lineage: Eukaryota > Metazoa > Chordata > Lepidosauria > Squamata > Lacertidae > Podarcis > Podarcis gaigeae. The sequence goes on along the minus strand of NC_139691.1, from coordinate 21,388,938 downwards.
CTTGACAGCTATGCCCAAAATACAGATGTGCTTTCATTTATGCAAGATTGAACATACTGCATTCCGCTGTTCTGCAGGGTTGGTTTAAAAAAAAATTCCACTGAAAAACCATTTATGTCCATGTGGAGATGGCAGTATTGAATCAGTAGCTCATGTACTGCTAGATGATATTCTTTATAAAGATTTGAGGAGTGAGGTTATTACCCCTCTACTATACCAGGTTACTCAACCATTGCCACTATGTCTTTTCTTCTGACAGCTCAAAATATCCAGGTGACAGCAAAAACTGCAAAACATTAGCAGGTACAATTAGAATAAGATCTAATATTTGATTAATTTTTTTAAACATTGTTCAGCTCTTTTAAATATATATATATATTTATATATATTTATTAAAGATTTCTTGGTTTACAAAATTATGTGCAATGTCTCTTTTCCCAAGTTACGTTTTCTACAGATCAGTTACATTTGTTGAGACATTAGTGTTACATTAGGAAGAAAAGGGGCGAAAGAGGTGGAGGGGGGCATGGCTTCTGTTTCACTTAGTGTATGTGTGGGATTTTATGTCAGCGTCACTTGTGTGGGTTCTCTTTACTATTCGCCTGTATTCCTTTGGTGGTGAGAGAGGTTGGGGTTGGCCTAGGGTGTGGTTGTTTGTGATTGGCTGTGGTGAACTTTGTTTTCATATGTGAGGTGTGTGTGTGTGTGTGTGTGTTTGGATCTGGTTAGCCATGCTGATTTGCATGGTGTTGGCGGGTTCTTGTTGTCTTGTTGGGTTCTGTATGTGATAAAGGGTAACCATACAGGGGTAAAGGCGTCTTCTTCTATTTGTCCTTGTGTCAGTTTCAGTTTGTTGGTTAGGTTTTCTAATAAGGCTATTTCCCATACTATTTGATAACATTGGTCAATGCTTACTCCTGGCAGGTCACTGCTTAGCATTAAAAAAAAAAATCAAAATAAAGCCTATTGACTCACATGTTTGATCTGTGGCTAAAGGATCATGTATCAGTTTTGTCATTTGTATTGATGTAAAACTCCAGAATGTATTTTGTATAGTCAACTGTTTAACTCTATCCCCAGTATATTTTATCTTATCACTATGGGTAGTGGCTAATGCAAATAAAGTTTCTATCTATCTTGTCCATTCTGACAAATGGCAGCAGTGCCTGAAGACCCAATTCCTTTCGAGGAAGATATAAGTACATAATAGCCTGATACCAGTGGAGGAACTGGGGGTCTCAAATTTCAGTGGCACCCTGTGCGGTGCCAAAATTTGGTGCCCCTTGCCTCTTTGCTGAAAGATCAAGCCCTTTTGAGACATTTTCTTGTTGCATGTTTGAATGGGAAATGGTATATCTAACAGCATCACAGGTAGAGGAGAGTTCTACACATCACTTGGAATACAAAGTTGGGATCCATTCACAAGCTCAGCTGCCAGTGATGGATCAGTTCTGGCAAGGCAAAGCCAATGAGAGTATGTAGATCCTGCAAGAAATCTCTTGAAGGAGAGGAAAATAATGAGCAGGACTCAACTCTGGATCAATATGGAGAGTAGAAGACAACTAACTGATGCAATCAATTTTAAACTAATTGCAAACATAATGTTTGACTGTACATTGCATATTCATGGGATGTTTCTTGTTGGGCGGTGGTATAAGGGAATTGTTATATATATGGAAACTGAAAAATAAAGTTAAGAAGTGGGGGGAAGCAGCCAAGAAACAAGACTTTCAGGACTCTGAACAGAGAACAGGGACCAGAGTGCCTGTTCCAAGAGGCACTCAGCCTCAGCTGTGCTAATACCTCTTCTTTGCTTGGATGGAGGGGTGTGTGTGTGTAGAAGCTTCTGGCTTCTGTGTGGCTGGAAGGCAGCCTACTTCACAAAGAGTCACTGCTGCTATTCTGCCCACTTTCTGCCTCAAGCCCTGTCTGGATAGGGATATGAACAGAGCTCACAAATTGCAAGCCTCCTGCTACTTAGAACAGCAAATTAATGTGCACCTTCACTCATTTTCCCCATCTAATGTTTATACAATCACAAGCCATCAAACACTGATTCCTCCATTTCATTTAATTAGCAGTCATGACTATTTTACTGCAATGGCCAATTAGGAAGAATCACCTCTTTTTCCTCAGCAGAGACAAACAGAAGTCACACTGTATGATTTCCTTGTTTTTACTTTCTGTGCATGAAGGGATGGGAGGAGATAGAAGCAGATCAAAGCAGGGAAAAGAATTTGCCATTAGAAAACAGTCCCATAGAGAAAACAGTCCCATGGAGTATTTGCTCCCTCCTCCCCCATGCTTCCCTGGGAAGATTCCTCCCCACACATGTTGTTTCTATTCAGTTGGCTGCTAAGGTCATTTAGGCCTGCTGGAGCAGATAGTAGCCAAGCAGACTGTCTGAAAAAAATCAAATAGGAGCAGAAGGAGAGAGAGCAGGAGGATGGGTGGCTTCCCTGAGCAAAAAAAGACCAAGGGAATGCTGCAGATCCAGCAGCTTTGTTCCACAGAATCATAGAATTATAGAGTTGGGTGGGACCCCAAGGGTCATCTAGTCCAACCCGCTGCAATGCAGGAATCACACCCAAACAGATGGTCATCCAACCTCTCTCTAAAAAACCCCAATGAAGGGGAGTCCAATGCCTTCCAAGGGTGTCTGTTCTGCTGATGCAGAGCTCTTCCTGATGTATAGCGCAATCTCCTTTCTTATAATATGAAAAATTGCTCTGGATTGATCCTTGCTTGTCAGGTGGCTCCCCAAGTTCTGGAGGATTACAGGATTTTTGTATAAATGTGCCTGATTAAACTTATTGTGGCTTACTTTGAGTCCTGAATAGAAAGTAGAAAACTAGGCACTGGGTGGCATTTGGAGATGTTTCCTTTTTTATTTTCCCTAAGGACAACATCATGGGTGGTTTTGAAACATAGCTCCCAAAGTGATTTATTTTTATTTTGCAAAAGGCATTTCAAGGCACTTCCTCCTTGCAAGCAGCTCAAAGGCCACAAAACCTCCGCCACTCCTCTCCAGATGTTAGTGCTTTTTTGTAGACATTAGCTTGAACCCTTCGTCTAGTATGGACCTCCTGTTGCGTCTCAGCCTCTTTTGTCTCTGCAGGTAAATTATCACTCCCAGAAAGGTGCAGGCAATGAGGAACAGCAAGACACCAGTGACGGCAAGGAAAATAATGGTCGCCTCTATTTGGCTATGTGCCAGTTTTGACCCGAACAAAACAAAGTGATGGCCATTGTCTTCATCTTCAGGAGGTGTCTCTGAGGACAAATGGATGATGAAAGGTCACTTTTTGTGGGTGGGTGGGGAGGAAATGAGATTGCATTAACGGAAGTTAACAGTACAGAATGACAGCAGCAAACAACCACTCTGCTGTCTTTTCAGTTTAAGAGCAATTTCACATTTTCCAAGGAAAAACAGGTACTAAGTCTGCAAAACCACCACACAGTTAGATAGCTAGATGAGCAATAAGGCTAGTAGAGGAATCTTTTTCATTACCAGGAAAAGTTCAACCTGTTACTTGTACCATGCAAAGAACTTGAAACAACTTGGAACCAGTCCTTAGCCCACTTGACCACTTCGATCGCTGGAAATTATTTATTTATTTATTAATTATTGTATTGTATTACAATTTGAATTCCATGGAGTGTTACGTTTGCACAGATGTCAGCCATAACAACGACTAACTGGGCTTCCATCTTAACCAGAGTTTGAACACTGTTTGCAAACCATGGCTAAGAGGGAATCTTCCTAGCATTAGATGCAGTTAGTCAGTGAAGATGTAATAGCAAACCGTGGCTAAAGCTGACAAGGTTAATGGCTGCTTACCTGGGAAGCAGCAGTTTGCAGCCTGGTGCAGCCACGGCCCAATGTGTGGGCCATCTTCGGCACAGCACGACCACTGGGGGATGTTAGAACCTCCCCCCATTGGCCATGTGGCTTGGCACCCAAACCCTTTCAAATGGGCCAATTAGGAGACTGTGTGTGAGAGAGAGGTTGTGGCAACAGGCCTGGCTTCACTCAAGTCTATCCCTGTAGTATATATCCAGGCCGCAACCAGACCTCTGCAACTCAGATTGCCATGGGATTCCATCTTAGGTCTGAACGTAGTTTGCAAACCATGGCTAAGAGGGAATTTTCCTAGCGTTAGCTAGTCAGAGTCAGTGAAGATGTACAGTGATTGGGGGGGGGGGAGTATTTGATCCCCTGCACATCAATCTCTGACTTTTGTCTTCTTGGTTTCTGGGGGCTTTCCTGATGTCATTCTGTCTCTCACACCTGCAATAAACCTACCATTAAAATTATGGACTGGTCATTTCTTCGTCAGAGGGCAAACAGGCAAAGTTAGCAGGGGATCAAATACTCCCCCCCCCCTCACTGTAACAGCAAACCATGGTTAAAGCTGACAAGATAATTTGCAATGGTCATGGAAGAAGGGAGCTGGATAGAGTGCACACAGAGAACACTGACTCCCAGTTTGAACTCACAGAATCGTGGAATTGGAAGGAACCCAAATGGTAACCTGATCAACCCTGTGCAGTGCATGGGGTTTGCAGGGAGCCAGCAACACTGGACCACTGGGTGAACTTGAGGAATGAAAGGAGAATAATGGTGGACAAAAGGGGTGCCTTGCTAGGCTTCACACCGGGAATTGTCCTTATTCAAGAATGCTCAAAAGGGGTATAAACCTGAGATGCAATGACAGCCATACCTGTATAGGAATTGGTCTCCAGAAGCACTGAATCTGAAAAGAAAGTACACAATTTAGTAGGAAGCTACTGGGAAGCACAAAAGGATGCCATAGGAAGCTGTGTTCTACTTAGACGAATGACGTCCATCCAATGTAACAGTTGCTGGGAAAAGATCTCTAAGGTTTCAGACAGGGGACAGCTCCCAGTCCTACCTAGAGATGCTGGGGACTGAATCTGGGACCTTCTGCATTCAAAGAAGATCTTCTAAGCACCAAACTATGGCCCTTCCCAAGCACTGGGACACTGTACTGGAAATATTTTTATGGGGGAACTGTTTTTAAATGTTCGCATTGTTTTTAATAGTTTTTCCACTTCCTTCTTGGGCTGCAAACTGTTTTATTTGTTTTGTAATTGCATATTTTACCCATCCTCTGACCCAGTGGTGAAGGGTGGGTAAGAAATGAGACAAAACAAATAAGCACAAGAGATCCCTGTGTTCAAGCCAGATAAAATGGGTGTCTGTAGCATCACATTGTAATATTAAGAACACAAGAATAGCCTGCTGGATCAGGCCAATGGCCCATCTAGTCCGGCATCCTGTTCACATAGCGGCCAACCAAATGCCTGTGGGAAACCTGCAAGCAGGATTCAAGCACAAGAAAACTCTCCCCTCCTGTGAGTTCCAGCAACTGGTTTTCAGAGGCATTTCCTCCCTCCGACTGCAGAGGGCAGAGCATAGCCATCAATAGCCCTCTCCTCTTCCACAAATTTGTCTAATAATCTTTCAAGGCAATCTTGGTTGCTTGGCATCAACTGCCGCCTGTGGGAGAGATTTCTACAGCTTAACTGTGCTTTTGCACTCCTCTTGTGACTTCGTCCTTGGGCATCAGGGCTGGCTCTGCTCTGCTTTTCCTCCTCCTGTTCTTCCATCAGTCCATCCGTCTGAGTGCACGGACAGGCAAGGCGGGTTCCTAGCCACTCAGTGCCAGAGTGGAGAGGCTCAATTTTTGTGTGTCCCTCCCCACCCCCCCGGACCTGCACCTTGGTGGGGGCTACCTAACCAGCCCCTAGGTACAACCCTGACAAAGGCTCTAAATAAAATAATGGTAATGATATAATGATATAATGATAATGATGTTGATAAAAACCAACCTGCTCTCTCCTTACCGTGCTTAGGAAAGACTGTGAAGAGGGTTTCCATTCCAGCATGGATGTGATCGGCCACATGGCAATGAAGCAGCCATGTTCCAGGATTGCCAACCAGCATCTCCACCACTTCAAAGGTCCCAGGGAAGAGGTCCGCCACATCTGCTCTGTATGCGTTGCCACTCTGTCATGTGGGGAGGACCCAGAGAGCAAACATTACTTTGGAACAGGGAGGGCTGCCCCTGCAAAGCTACTGCCTGCACCAAGAAGAGCTGTGTTTCTGGGCCAGGAAAATCGAATCATGTGACTTCTACCTATTAGGTAAGTTGTTCTTGGTTTTTTTAAAAAAGGTAAAATTATTCTGCAGTCTTGTTGATTTTTAGGTAAAGGTAAAGGGACCCATGGGATGCGGGTGGCGAAGGACTTGCCGATCAGAAGGTCGGCAGTTTGAATCCCCGCAACGGGATGAGCTCCCGTTGCTCGGTCCCTGTTCCTGCCAACCTAGCAGTTCGAAAGCACGTCATAGTGCAAGTAGATAAATAGGTACCACTCCAGCAGGAAGGTAAACGGCGTTTCTGTGCGCTGCTCTGGTTTGCCAGAAGCGGCTTAGTCATGCTGGCCACATGACCTGGAAGCTGTACACCAGCTCCCTCGGCCAATAAAGCAAGATGAGCGCCGCAACCTGAGAGTTGGCCACAACTGGACCTAATGGTCAGGATCCTTTTACCTTTAAAGGGACCACTGACCTTTAAGTTCAGTCACTGACGACTCTGGGGTTGTGGCGCTCATCTCGCTTTATTGGCCGAGGGAGCCGCGTACAGCTTCCGGATCATGTGGCCAGCATGACTAAGCCGCTTCTGGCGAACCAGAGCAACGCACGGAAATGCCGTTTACCTTCCCGCTGGAGCGGTACCTATTTATCTACTTGCACTTTGACGTGCTTTTGAACTGCTAGGTTGGCAGGATCTGGGACCGAGCAACGGGATCTCACCCTGTTGCGGGGATTCGAACTGCCAACCTTCTGATCAGCAAGTCCTAGGCTGTGTGGTTTAGACCACAGCACCACCTGCATTTATTTGGGTTCAATTCCCCACTTGGCATTAAGCTCACTGAGTGTGACTTTGGGGGCCAGTCATTGCCTCCCAGCCTAAACTACACCACAAGGTTGTTGTGAGGATAAAATCAGGAGGGGGAGAACAATGTATGCCACCTTGGGGTATAAATGTGGGATTTAAAAAATAAAATAAAAAAGGTTGTTGTTCCCCCCGGCTTAAAAATAAAAAAGGTAAGTATCTCATTAGTTGCCTCTAGAAACAACACAGGGATTGTCATAAGAACGTAAGAGCCTACAGCTGCATCAGGCCCATGGCCCATCTAGTCCAGCACCTTGTTCTCACAGTGGCCAACCACATGCCTGTGGGGAACCTGCAAGGAGGACCCAAGCACAAGAGCCACTCACCCTTCCTTTATTTCCAGCATCCAGTATTCAGAAGCATGGCTGCCTCCAGAACTATGGAGGCAGAGCACAGCTGCTGTGGTCAATAGCCATTGATAGCCCTCTCCTCCATTAACTTCATCCCTGGAGTCATCTTCCAGGTTGGTGGCCATCACTGCCACCTTGGGAGTGAGTTCCACAGTCTGTGTGCTGCATAAACAAGGACTTTCCTGAATCTCCCAACATTCACCTTCACTGGGCATCCAGGAATCTGGTGTTATGAAAACTTTTCTCTGTCCACCTTTCCTCCATGCCCTGTATAATTTTATAAATGCCTGTCACCTCTTGCTTGCTTTTTCTTTAAACAAAAACTTTTCATGTTAACTTAGGGGGAGGGGGTGAAGCTGAGAAGGACACTGACCTCACAGTTCTGCATATACGGGCAGAGCACTGCATGGATTCATAACATGGGAAAGCTCTGCTTTGTAGCAGCAGACTGACATTACATAGCGTCATAAGGTTATTCAAGCAATTGCTTCAAATGCTCACCCGATAAATGAAGGTCTCAGCATGGAAATGAACTGTGTGGATGTCAATCTCCTGGCCCATTCCCAGCAGGTACCAGTTCACCCAGTCTCCTTCATACATTGTCAGCCCAGGCAAGTTTGCATAGAGTTTACCATTGATGGCTAAGCGGGAGGGAGGAAGGAAGAAAAGGTCTGCTTATTGAATGAATGGAATCCACCCCTCTGTGGTTCATGAAATATTGCAAACTGCTGCTAGGGGGCACTGTTGGTTTTCCATGGGTTTATACAAGCAGTTGATTTCAGCTGGTTACACCAGTGGCGTAGTGTGGGTTGTCCGCACCCGGGGCAAGTCAAGTAATTTGCGCCCCCTAACCCATGGATTTACGCCCCCTAACCTCCAGATGTTGCGCCCGGTGCGGCCGCCCCCCTGCACCCCCCACGCTACGCCACTGGGTTACACGCCTTGTAATGGCACAGAGCTGCTATCCATAAAGACGGTAGCAACTCACCTTGAAGCCTAAAAGTCAGAAAAGATTACAAGGTTTCAATGCATCCTAATAACTTACATTTTTTGTCCATCTTATACCCACAGGGGTACAATTATTGACTGGGGCTGGTGGGAATTGTGGGGGCTACTAGGTTGGGGAAGGCTGAAATATTTGATCTTAAGATCCTCACTTCTGAGACACCAGGAACTGTTACAATCTCTTGGGATGCTTCTGTGGGTGGGATATCCACCCCCCCACAATGGGATCTGGTTGACCACCCTATCTGGGAATAAAGAGGAACCTTCCCTAGGAAAGGTTGTCTAGTGACTCCAGTAACGGTTTTAGTTGCCTCTCCCTATAATGTAGCTAGGTAAAGGTAAAGGGACCCCTGACCATTAGGTCCAGTCGTGACCGACTCTGGGGTTGCGGTGCTCATCTCGCTTTATTGGCCGAGGGAGCCGGCGTACAGCTTCTGGGTCATGTGGCCAGCATGACTAAGCCGCTTCTGGTGAACCAGAGCCGCACACGGAAACACCGTTTACCTTCAGAGTGGTACCTATATATCTACTTGCACTTTGATGTGCTTTCGAACTGCTAGGTTGGCAGAAGCAGGGACCGAGCAATGGGAGCTCACCCCGTCGCGGGGATTTGAACCACCGACCTTCTGATCAGCAAGCCCTAGGCTCAGTGGTTTAACCCACAGTGCCACCTGCATCCCATAATTTAGCTACATTACATTCTATTACATTTATACCCCACCTTTCTTCCAAGAAGCTCAATGTGGTATACATGGGTTTATGTCTTCCTTTCCTATCCCCACAACAACCCTGTGAGGTAGGGTAGGCTGATAGACTGTGACTGGCCCAAGGTCACCCAGTGAGCTTCATGGCCGAGTAGGGACTGGAACCCCAGTCTCCACGGTTTTAATCCAATACTCTAGACCACTATGCCACATCGACTTTCCCTCTCTTTACAGAAGTCATCTCAGGTGCTTTGCTCCCACGTGTCCTTCCTGCAACACCCCTGCTCTCCCTAGTGGCAGGGTTCAGAGGTTTGGGGTTGAGTTGGTCTGGTTTCATTAACATTATCAGTGGATTCTAACTTAGAAAGGGCATCTAAGGTACAGCCAAAAGTCAAATCCTAGCAACTTCTGAGTCTTTCACGGATTACTTCCAGGAACTAATCATGTGCAAATTGCTACACAGCAGGCTTTTTTCTTTCACAACTTAGCAACAATTAGAGAGAAAAGCTAATGGCTGAAAGTGGCAGGTTCTGAAGTCTGTGCTGCTGCACTTTTCCAATAAAAGGGCGCTCCCCTGTGAAGTCTGAGATCCTTCCTTAGTCCTCCCTCTTCAGAAGGTGTGTTTAATGGTCCTGAGTGCAGGGTGCTAAGCAACACCTTCTCGACTCTTGAAACATTGGGTGAGGGCACAAAGTGGAATTGAACCTTACACAAAACATTCTTATGAGTTCTCTGCCCAGCTTCCCCAACACAACAGATAGTTGGTGTGACCAACCTCATCACACCTAGTGCTGTGGGCCTCCCCCTCTACCCTCTGAACATCAGAAGAGCCTGTTGGACCAGGCCAACGATTCACCTACTCCAGCATCCTCTTCTCACAGTGCCCAGCTGAATGCAAGCAGAATTTGAACACAAGTCCGCTTACCCCTTTTGGTGAGGAAGCATTGCAAGAAGGCAGAGGCTTCACCTGGCTCCCCATGAGGGAACTGGAACAGCAGTGCCCTTCTTGATAGGCAGTGGGGGCTTAAGCCCCACCTATCAGGAACTGTATCCTAGCCTGTACTTGGCTTTGGCTAATGAGGATGCAGGCTGGGACATGGGCTGTGCCAGAGGGCAGAGCAGATGGAGCCGACAGTGGGCTTCCCTCAGATCTGCCCCTTGCCCATTTACCATATATTTTCGGTCTATAGGATGCACCAGACCATAGGACGCACCCGATCATAGGAGGGGGAGAACAGGGGAAAAAAAAATCTCCCCCTCTCTGCTCAGCGCCCCTCCAGCAAAGCGGCAGGTGAAATGGAGCCCCTTCCATTTCTCCTCCCGCTTTGCTGAAGGGGCACTGCGCAGAGAGGGAAAACTGTGCAGCGCCACTCCAGCAAGGCGAAGCCTGGAGAGCAAGAGGGATCGGTGCGCACCGACCCCTCCCGCTCTCCAGGCTTCAGGCGACTATCCGCAAGCCTTCGGAGTGCAGTGAGAACTCCCGCTGCGCTCCAAAGGCTTGCAGATAGCTGCCTGAAACCCCTGGAGCGCAGTGACAGTTTGCGCTGCGCTCCGGGGGCTTCAGGCTTCTCCTTTTTAGCCACGGGGCTGGGGCTGGGGAAGCCCGAGCTTCCCCCGACCCCAGAACAGGTCTGGGAGTGGCGGCAAGGTTGCAAGGGACCCCTGACCGTTAGGTCCAGTCATGACCGACTCTGGGGTTGCGGCGCTCATCTCACTTTATTGGCCGAGGGAGCCAGCGTACAGCTTCCGGGTCATGTGGCCAGCATGACTAAGCCGCTTCTGGTGAACCAGAGCAGTGCACGGAAATGCCGTTAACCTTCCTGCCGGAGCGGTATCTATTTATCTATTTGCACTTTGACATGCTTTCGAACTGCTAGGTTGGCAGGAGCTGGGACCGAGCAATGGGAGCTCACCCTGTCACAGGGATTCGAACTGCTGACCTTCTGATCGGCAAGCCCTAGGCTCTGTGGTTTAACCCACAGAGCCACCTGCATCCCTTATTGGTCTCTTATTTGCATGGGTTGGGGTAGGGGAGCCCGATGCCTGGTCCTGCAAGATCATCTCTCCCCTACCCTCCAGGGGCTTCAGAAGTATTGCTGCCTATCTTATAAATATTATAGTTATTGCTGCTGTTATCATTTATTGATTACTTGCCCTTCACCAGCAGGTCCCAAGACGGTTTGCTAAAGTTTAAACTGAAATACTAAAACCAGTTAACACAAATTACAGTCATCAGAATAAGGTGGGTTCTGAAAACACATAATACCTTGGTTGAAAGGCGCTAGAGGGATCCCTTTCTTTTTCCTACCCCCATAGCCTTTCCAGTGAGAAACCCAAATAAATAAATATGAACATTACTTTTGAAAAGATGGTAACAGTGGGAAATAGATGGCCCAGGTGTTGTTATTTTTTAATATAGTCAATTCTAGGCGACACTTTGCAATCCAGGGCAAAGGCAGGCAGCCATGCAGGATGAAAAAGTAATAAGACAAAGTCACCGTGCATTTTGTTGCTCTCCAGAAACTCTTCATCCTCTCGGTGGGAATGAACCCAGTCCCCTTGGGCATACTTTTGCACATTCTCCTCCAGGTACCAGGACTGGTTTTCATCAAAAATCAAGAAGAGGAGTGCAAACTCCTTGTTGACACCTTTCCTTCTCCCACCTAAATCCAGCGTCCCTTTACGGCAGACCTTTAGGGGGCCAATGAGACCACTGAACACATCCTGGGGGTAAAAGGGCAGAGAAAAGTTGGGAAGGTTATCCTAGCAGTTTTACTTACAGACTCCTGTTAGTTGGAGCAGCTTCTGGAACCAAGAGAATTCTCCTCCAAAGTACAGTCATACCTTGAGTTGAATGCGCTTTGGGTTGAACGCATTCGTGTTGCACTCCGCGGCAACCCAGAAGTAATGGAGCGCGTTACTTCCGGGTTTCGCCACTCGCGCATGCGCAGACGCTCAAAATGATGTCACGCGCAGGCACAGAAGTGGCGAAACGTGACCCGCACAGACGCAGATGCGCTGTCGTGTCTTGCGTTCCGTTTGGGATGCGAATGGGGCTCCGGAACGGATCCCGTTCGCATCCCGAGGTACCTCTATAGATTCTACGGGCTACAACCAAAGATTTCTATAAACCAGGGTTTCCCAAACTGCCATACGTCTGGATTTTCCCAGACGTTACTGGGATTTCAAAGGTGGAATTGGCACCTGGGGGTGATTTCTGAAAGGTGGCACTTTGTCTTTTTTGTGTGTGTGCATTTTTGTAAAATGAAAGCTTAACAGCTTTGGGGTGTCCTGGTTTTTACTTTTTGATATATGGCAACCCTATTGCCAGGAGTGAGGAATTCTCTCCCTCTCCCAATGGCACCAAGAAGCAGGGAGGAAATAAGAAAGTTATTTCTTAAGATTTTTTTTGAGTCATCACAGTGAAAGACGAAGAATCCAGTCATTCCTCAATGATGGCATTGCTCGCACTGAGCTCCTCTCTCCTTCCCTTCTAGCAACAACACCTGCCTCTATGGCGTCCATCCATGGTCAACTGTCTCTGTACCCTTTGTTCTGCACCCTTAACAAATGTCATGTTTTGGCAGAAGGGCTAGTTATGCGGTCCAGTGACGTGTCAGCTAACTGTTTTGCCTCCTCTCCTCCATCTCCTAACACCTTATAACTCTGCTGTTTTCCTCTCTCTAAGTTGTTATTTTCCTGAAAGCCCTGCTGTAATTCGAGACTGCTATCCTCTTCTCTGGGAGCTACAGGAGAAGGGGGGGTGACCTTCACCATTCCTCCTCCTCTTCAGCCTTGTCTCTGACAGTGAGCACAGGTCTTTGCTTGCACAGAGTAAGCTTAGTATGAATAAACATCCTGGTGGGGAGCTCCTTTGCATGGTGGTATAATCCTCTCACAAAAGCTAGAGAAAAACTGCAAACCTTTACGGGATCCACACTGGAATAGTAGATCCAAGAGACACAGGCAGAATCATTAGGTCCTGGGCCAGATCTTTCAGGAACATCCCACCGATAGGTGACAATTTCACCTGAGACAGAGACAGACAGACACAGAATTTATTATTATTATTATTATGATTATTAGAGAGAAATTGACATCTTTCTACTTCTGTTGGAATCTCAGCAACTTATTTATTTCATAATATTCATACTGTAAAGGTAAAGGGACCCCTGACCATTAGGTCCAGTTGTGAACGACTCTGGGGTTGCGGTGCTCATCACGCTTTACTGGCCAAGGGAGACGGCGTTTGTCCACAGACAGGTTTTCTGGGTTATGTGGCCAGCATGACTAAGCCGCTTCTGGCGAAATCAGAGCAGCGCATGGAAACGCTGTCTACCTTCCCGCTGCAGTGGTACCTATTTATCTACTTGCACTTTGATGTGCTTTCAAACTGCTAGGTTGGCAGGAGCTGGGACCGAGCAACAGGAACTCACCCTGTCACGGGGATTTGAACCGCCGACCTTCTGATCAGCAAGCCCTAGGCTCAGTGGTTTAGACCACAGCACCACCCATGTCCCTTATACTGTACAGCGCGTAATTATATTTTTAAAAGACACCTCAAAAGGGTTTGCAAAAAAAGAGAAAAAGATAATACAATTACCAATGTGGAAAATTAACAATAATTTAAATTTTTTGAAAAGTTAAAATAACAATAGACTAGAAGATTAAAACTTGTATCAGGTTTCTATACATATCTTACAATTAAGTCGTTTAAATATCCAGTTATGAAATGTTTCTTATCGAAAATCAACGGCTTACCCACAATTACCTTTTGGCCTGCTCTTCCCAGGCACTGGCCTACATTTTAAAGCTCTGTATCTGAGCACCCCCCCTTCCTTTCCCTCTGGAGCTTTCTCCATGATATGCCGCTCTCTAAAGGAGCACACTGGCTCCTTTAATGGGAGGAAATGGCTCTTTGGGTTTTCTTTGGGTTGCCATTTGCTTCCATTGGGCTTTAAAGAACAGGTTTTTATGGTGAAAGCTCAGGAGCAAAAAACCAAAACCAAAAAACCAAAAACTTCCAAGGAAGGAGAGTCTTTCACCTTCCAATGGGGTCCATTCCACAGCTAAACAGCTGCTCCTGTCAGAAAGTTCTTCCTGATGTTTCATCGGAATCTCCTTTCTTGTCACTTGAGTCTATTGGTATGGGTCCCAGACTGTGCAAAATGATAGGGAGCCCACCCAGCCTCTAACCATACAGGTGCCTGAGGATGGACTCCAGGTGATCTCTGTGAGCACTGCAGGGGATAGTTAATAAGAAGCTTGGCCACTATACATGACACAGGGGTCTAGACAAGGCAACTCACAGCAGAGGCCTAAGACTCACCAGGCATTGCTGCTTCTGAGCCTTTGTTGCTGTTCTTCTCTAGGACTCCATGGGCATGAAGGGAGTAAGGCCGTGTGGCGTTGTTCTTGAACACAATATTGAGGACGTCTCCCACTTCTGCCCAGATGAACGGACCTAGAGGCAAGGAGATGTTTTAGGGAACAAGCGCTGTTGGGACAGTGACTAGGAATGGATGAGAACAACATAAAAAGATGTACACTTGAAAGCAGTGCATTGAAAGCAATACGTGAGTGGCATAACAATGCTCATACAGTGATGTGCATGTGCTCATGCAGTAGCTGTGGCTATTGCTGGGTCAGTACAAAGAATTATCTCAATGTTTCCACAGTCCAAGCTATCGGAAGAAGTGGGTCTACTCAAGCCTGCCAAGACATGCAGGGGGCATTGCTATACTAGGTTCAGAGTGAATTTGGGACCCAGACCTGCCCTCCACTTGCTTGCTTCCCAAAGTAAGTCCCCACTCAGTAATGAGAGTTCTGAAGTGAAATATGCAAGCACTATTTTAACCTGCTGCTTTGGGAGAAAGCAACTCTCCAGGACCCAATGCAGGCCACGCCTCTCAGTTCTGCACAACCCTGCCTGCTTTTACCTGAGTGTGTTTGATTTAGCCTACTATACATGCCAACCTAGCAGTTCGAAAGCACGTCAAAGTGCAAGTAGATAAATAGGTAGCACTCTGGTGGGAAGGTAAACGGTGTTTCTCTGCGCTGCTCTGGTTTGCCAGAAGCAGTTTAGTTATGCTGGCCACATGACCTGGAAGCTGTATGCCGGCTCCCTCGGCCAATAAAGTGAGATGAGCACAGCAACCCCAGAGTCAGTCACGACTGGACCTAACGGTCAGGGGCCCCTTTACCTTTACATGGGAATAGCCGGGGGGCAGGGGGGATAGTTGTCCCCCCAAATCAATAAAAATCAATAAAAATGCATAGCTAACTGAGGTTCTGTCACCCCAACAAAAGGCCTGCCCCCCCAAACAAACCTTGCTATATACCCATCCATCATCTTTGCAAACAATTTTAATTAGCTAAAACACTGAAAGGCAGGAGGAGGCTCACTCTCCTGAATGAACTGGTTAGAGTGGTGCCTGAATATCTTGCTTCAGAATTCTCATTCTTCAAGGGGAAGAGGCTTTTACAAAAGGAAAGGAAAGCTACAAAAATGGGGAAACAAAGATCCCCCTGCTACAACTAATTAGCCAAGGAAAACCTGGCAAAAATATCTTAATGATAAAACTTATATACTGTATAAGAAACATGCAGCACTTATTTTACTCCTCAGATTAAGAACATAACCAATAAGAACCTCATCCTCCATTTATTATTGGCAGCTAGATTAGTGATCATAAAGATTTGGAAAATTTTAAATGCAAATCTTTTTGAAGGCTGAAGTTTGCAAGTATAGGACTTCATGCTTTTGGACAAACATTTCACAAAAGGAATATTGATCCAGTGCGATGGGAGGACTAACACTTTCTATATATCCTTTTATTGGCTTTGTTAAGGCAATCAAACATGGTTTTCACTCTCAACAGACTCAAGGAAACTTATTGAGAGATACTTTCATTTGATTGTCTTTCTTGGAATGTTTAAAAATACAACCATTAGCTGCTATTTAGCTTTCTTTTCTGTACATCTACTAAGCCTCCTTTTCCTAGTATGGCTATATTTTGTTAATTGAAATTGAAAAACCAATTACCCAAAAAACCGAAGAAAGAAAAGAAAAATGCAATCTGAAATAATTAAGAAAACAAAATGTATTGCGAAGTTCTTACATTTCTGGATGACAATGTAAATGATGACATTTTTCCTTTTATTAATTGCCCCATAGAATTTTTTGTTATATTATCCCTTCCGCCTTCCACATGTTCATGTTCTCTCCACTCCCTCGCCTTTTCTAGTTAATTTGTTTTCTTTTTTCTTCTTAGAAAACAAGAATGCTTCATATATAATCGCTATGGCAATGAATTGCAATAATAATGTTAATAAAACCGTTTTTAAAAAGAAAAAGGAAATAGAAAAGCTGAGAGTCTGGGCCCCAGATTTGTTTTGTGCCTAGTACAGCTGTGCTCCCTTGCAATTATAGTCAGACCCATCTCTTCTGATGGCTTGCACTGTGACTAAGCAGCGGTAGTTATTTATACTGACCCAGCTATTTTCCCATGAGAGCGGGAAAGGCATGGGCAGAAGAGTGGGCATGGACAGAACAGCCCATAATAAGCAGCACATAATAAATTTCCATTGCTACCCACAGTACGCTGAAGAGCCATGGAGAGGGAAAAGCAGAAAAAACTTATCAAAAGAACACAGCACTCCAGAGATACAGTCCACATTGACATCATGCCATTAAAGTTCTATTATACCAGTTTAAATAGTCAGTGGCTTCTCCAAAAGGATTATGGGAGCTGCATTATCAAACCACACTGGGAATTGTACCTCTGGGAGGGGAACAGGGGCTTCCTACCAACGTTAAGCACCCTTAACAAACTACAGCTCCCAGAATTATTATTTTTTGAGGGGGGAGGTTGTCGTGACTGTTTGAAGTGGCATGGTGCTCAGATACTGCTTTAAATGTGTGTTGTGAATGTTGCCACAGAGAGACTCCCATCTACATCTGGAGAGGCATCACAATGGGGGAGAAGACCCTCGATTGCCTAGACATTCTCAGTTCTTACATTTATAATGGGAGTCTATTATGATGATAATTTGAAGTCCAAGGTACATCAGGCCCAGTGCTATTTTTCCTTTTTTATGTAATAATTTTTATTAGTTTTCAGTTACAATAACCCAATAAAAGCCTTGTTGTGAATACCAATTTATAATACCAAATCATAATACAAATAATAATGTCAATTATAATAATAATAATAATAATAATTTTAAAAATAAAAAAAAATATTTATACCCCGCCCTCCCCGGCCAAAGCTGGGCTCAGGGCAGCTAACACCAGTAAAATTACAATAAAAACATAATAGGGGGGACCAATTTAAAATACAGGTTAAGGTACAATTTAAAAAGCAGCCTCATTTTAATGATAGCCCATAGACCAAAACCGCAAGGGGAGGGAAACATAAGGGTCAGACTGAGTCCAAACCAAAGGCCAGGTGGAACAGCTCTGTCTTGCAGGCCCTGTGGAAAGATGTCAAGTCCCACAGGGCCCTAGTCTCTTGTGACAGAGCATTCCACCA
Organism: Podarcis gaigeae; assembly: GCF_964106915.1. Classification (NCBI taxonomy): domain Eukaryota; kingdom Metazoa; phylum Chordata; class Lepidosauria; order Squamata; family Lacertidae; genus Podarcis; species Podarcis gaigeae. Next base: position 21,371,362 of record NC_139691.1, on the reverse strand, counting down.
AGTTGGGGCCAGTACTGAAAAGGCCCTGGCCCTAGTTGAGACCAATCTAACCACCTTGCGACTTGGGACCTGCAAAATGTTGTAATTTGTGGACCTTAAGGTCCTCCGCGGGGCATACCAGGAGAGGCGGTCCCCTGCGTGCTAGATTTGATGATTTGATAATTTACTTTAACTCTGCATTCCAATTACACACCAGTCAGAATAACAAACCCTTATGCCTCCAGTGCTGTTTTTCTAGAAAAAGAGGTGCCAGAACTCACCACAAACACCCCCCTTGTTCTCTTAGAATGGCAATGGCGCCCACCTAAGAGGTGCCAGAACTGGGTTTCGGTGAGCTCCAGCTGGAAAAAAAGCAGTGACCGGGCTTTGTTTACACATGCAGACATATGAAGTATTAACAGAATGGCAGGGTTCTGAGGCCGGGGAATGCAATGTACCACCTCTGACCACAAGGCATCCTATTTTTTGAACACTCTCCTAGAGTATCAAACTAAACCAAACCATAAAAAACCCACCTCTTGTTAATTAGAAAACTGGTAAATCTAGCAACAATTTCCAGCGGTATAGCTGAGTTAGCCTATTGCTGTGAAAAACGAGAGAGTCCTGTAACACCTACTGCATTAAAATTCATTTGCAGAGAATGTTTTTACAAAGGGGCTGATTCATAAGTTATACCCCCACCTGCTGTCTGAAACAGTGCAGTGCACTCTACTGTCTCTAGCTTTCAAACATCTAACTCTGCTGCACGTGTAGACCAGGTCATCTGGATGGGTGTTCATTGTGGGATTTTTGTGCATTTTTTTTCAGTGTCCATGCAATGCTGTTTTCATCAAAGTGACAATTGGCACCCCCCCCCCGATGCATTTAATTTATATTCACCCTTTTCTATGTAAGTAAAAAAAAAGTAAAAGCAAAAATAAGTAAAAAAGACCCCTGTAGCCAAAGGCCTGTTTCTGATTGTGCTATCTAACAAACTTGCTTGCAGGTTAAGCCCCAGACTTGCTCGAATGGAACACAGGAACAAAAGAAGATCCTGCTGGATCAGGTCAGTGGGCCATCTTTTAAACCCATCTAATTTGGTGGCCATCACTAACTCCTGGAGAAGTGAGAGGAGCAGCACCTACTTTGTGTACAATCCTTCTCCTTACCCAGGATCCCTAGGTGTTCCTCGCCATCCGTCCTGCTCTTTGGGGTCTTGAACGTCCCATTCGTGTATTCCCTGTATACTGCTTTTTTGTACCGGGAGCCAAGGAGTCCGTTCTTGCCACTCAGAAACACGTCGCTATACCTGTGAATGCTGAAGTTCCTTTGTGCGTTAATGATGCTCTGTTGGCATTAATAAAACAATAACACACATCTTGTCTGTGCTGGGCAGGTCATGGCTCTAGGGAATCTGGTTTCTGGAGATGTGAAGCCCGCTGAGAGGAAAGGATTTGGGAGATGCCTGGAAAAGGCTTAGCATAGGGGGACCTGGGTACAGGTCAGCCATGAACTAGCAGGGGAACTAAAAGTGATAATATCCTGGTGCATGCCCTTGGTGTTGGTGGTGGAATGGTTTCATGAGATCCCTCCAGCCAGGGATTTCAGGGCTGCATTCCCACATGAGCAACTTTCAAGGGGCCACATTTCAGGGATCAGCAGGGCCAGAGGGGCAAAAGTGGATGTGGCTAGAGCTAAAATGGCCAGAGCTGTCTTTTCCATTGGGATTACTGGCATGTTGCGCCAGGGCGCTAGCTTCTCAGGGGTACCCCAGCAAGTGGGGAAGCTGTGTGGCTTTGCCGGCGGCCTCCCCTTTCCCTCCTGCACACCAGCCAGCTGCGCCCTGTCAACCACATGGCTGGCAGGCATGCAGCTTGCCTCCCAAGCCTCCGCAGGAGGAGAGCGACCCTGCAGAGGCTTAAGATGGACGCTGCGCCCCGCCAACTATATGGCTGGCGGACATGCAGCTTCCTTCCCAAGCCCCTGCGGAGGAGAGCCATCCCCGCAGAGGCTTGGGAAAAGGTTGACAACGGGGTGTGAAAAAGGTAAAACGCGGGGTGTGGTGCCGGAGGGATCTTTGCACCACGGCCGGATATGCTTAAGACAGCCCTGAAAATGGATGTTGCTGTTATCTTTCTGCAATCAGCTGCATTCTAGCTGTGCAAAAGTCGGAAGCTTTTACCCACCCACATGTCTCCCCAGCCTCTTTTCCGGCAAGTGGGAGGCATTCTGTTGAAGGACACTCAGGCAAAAGCACTCAGGTGTGTGCGGAACTGAGGGGGTGGCTGGAGCCCTGGCTGCTGAGGCCCAGAGAGGGCCTCCTTTGCCCCCCAGCCTTAGGTTCCCCACCTCTTTCCTTAGGCCACATTGCTGCAATCCGCACATTTAAAGCCTCAAAAATCTTCTGCCATCCATATGGTGCTGCTGGGGAGCAATAGCAGGGCAAGAATTAGGAAGCATGTTAAAAGGCCAGGGGGCACGCCATCCCTTTTGTATACAGATATTCAAGGTTTGGAATGGTCTGAAACACTAGGAAGACTGAAGAGGTCAAATGCCTGGGATTTCAGCAGGAGCAAGCAGCCAAGCTGGGAAGGGGCAAAGAAGAACAGGGGAAAGGAGAGGAATCTGCCTCATTTTAAACTAGGGAGAAGGAGGTGGGATGGGGGTGTGTGAAATGTGTCCCAGAATGTTATCAGGGGAGCGAGGAGGGTGGACTGTGATTCAGCCAAGCCTGGTTTTCTGGATCACTTGGGGTTAATACTCAGGAAGCACCCCTAATTCTTGCCTGTGTCTTTGTTCTAGTCTCTGAGGAACTATTGCGACTAACCACTCAATTCAGCCTGCATTTCCCAGGCTTAGAAAAACAGATATTCCTTGGGCTACCGATACCACACAGGCACCTTCATAGCTGTCTTATCGACACCTGTAAGATATGTATTTTGTTTAGGCTAGCCTACCCATACATTTATGAAGTTGGTGTGAATTTCAATTTGTTTTTAGTTTATAGTCATTTTGATTTCCACATATACCCCCCTGAAAAATTCTTAGCTTAGAATCACTGAATTGTCGAGTTGGAAAGAGCCCCAAATTATTGCAGTTAATTCTTCTTTCTTATAATTTTATTGCTTTAGCTTTTTCATAAACAGCTTTGGGGTCCCCTGCCCCCCGAATAAAGCAGCATAGAATATTTTTTAATGAAATGAATAAAAATGAACAATATCACAATAATGATAACCACCACAGCAACTGTGCTTAAAACACACTGCTGCTGTTGTTACTATTATTAATAAACTGACCTGGAATGTATGTTTGAGTTCTTTGCCCCAAAAACTGTCAGGTCAGGAGCTTCACAGACCCTGATATTTCAGGGCCCAAACCTGGGACGCAGGTGTGGGCCCCAGTGATGTCATGGGGGACAGGTCTTGGTGAAATCACAAAGTCTATGCAATAATTTGCAAAGACAGAGTCTAACTAGAAAAGGTCAGGGGGGAGAGGGGGAAGTGAAGATACCTTCAGAGAGTTTGTGCTGTGATTTTCAGCTGGCTCCTACTAGGCTGCGGGTGGCACTGTGGGTTAAACCACAGAGCCTAGGACTTGCTGATCAGAAGGTTGGCGGTTCGAATCCCCGCGATGGGATGAGCTCCCATTGCTCGGTCCCTGCTCCTGTCAACCTAGCAGTTCGAAAGCACGTCAAAGTGCAAGTAGATAAATAGGTACCGCTCTGGCGGGAAGGTAAACAGCGTTTCTGCCGACATGACCCGGAAGCTGTACACCGGCTCCCTCAGCCAATAAAGCGAGATGAGCGCTGCAACCCCAGAGTCAGTCATGACTGGACCTAATGGTCAGGGGTCCCTTTACCTTTACCTTTACTAGGCTGAAGCTTGCAAGCTGCACTCACAGGCTTAATAATAATAATAATAATAATAATAATAATAATAATATTTTCAGGTGGACTTGTCCACCTGGAGATTCAAGCCACCCCCCCCCCCCGTAATGGCCAAGCAAACGTGGGAACTTCAGGAAAGTTCTGGGGGTCTGACAACCTCATTGCCCCTTTGGGTTAAAAGGACAAGCTGCGTTTTTAAGCTCTCTGTATTTAAACTGTAACATTATTTTGTGGGTATGGACTAGTAATTGTCTTATGCTGTCTCTTTATAAAATTGCAGGTATTTGTGTTTTCGTTTTGTTTTTAATATTATGACACTGACTATAAGTTTCTTATGGAAACTTTTGTTTTGAAAGGTGGCATAGAAATCCATACTGTAAAGCAAGCAAATAAAAGTTAACTCAGCCAACTTGGTGTGGAGAGGAGCCAGAAGAACAGAAGAAGAGCCTGCTGGATCAGGCCAATGGACTATCTAGTCCTCTTGCTCCTTTCTGAAGCAGACCAGTTACCTCTCCTCTGCAGAGCTGTTATATCTTTCCATTGCCCAATGGCGATCCAGAGCATAGTCCCACTCCACTTCTTCTGCCATGATGTAGAAGGTCCTCACTTGCTCATATTGCTGGTCTGGAAACAGTGTGTTCTTCCCACACTGCTGAACTGAGTAACGTCCTCTCATCCCAGACTGGTAGTGGTTGCTAGTCTGACAGTATACTTCAAAAGTCCCTAGTGGGCAGCATAAACAGAGATGTGCAAGATGGTGGCAGACAGGTCCCTCCAGATGTTTTCAATCAAAACTCCCACCAGCCTCAGCCAGCACAGGAATGTGTCCCCCCCCCAGTGCCATATGGCTGTGTTGGCTGTCGCTGATGGGCTTTGTAGTCCACTGCAGGGAGTTCCACAGTTCAACCCAGTCTGATGGGTGCAGTATAAATAATAAATTATTATAGTATTATTATTAACTGTCTGCTTTGCGAAGGACTTCCTTTCACCTTTCTTAATCTTCCAACATTTGGCTTCATTGGATGTCCACAAATTCTAGTGTCATGAGAGAGGTAGAGCAACTTTTCTCTGTCCACTTTCTCTTTGCCAGGCATAATTTTTATAAAATTCATTCATGTCACCTCCCCCCCTTGGGCTTGCATTTGCAGGACAGACTTGTGTTCTATCATATCAAGCCATGGGTCTAACTAACGAACCCTCATTTTATCCTCACAATGATTCTGTGAGGTAGATTTGGCTGAGAAGGAGGGTGTGACTCAAGCGAGCCCACTAAGCTTCATTGCTGGGTGGAAAGTTGAACCCTGGTCTCCCAGGTTCTAATTTCAATTGCACTATGCCCTACAATTCTGTGATTCTACCACACTGACTTGTGCCTCAAACGTGAAAGCAAAACAAAACCCTGAAAAATTCATCTCCAAGGATTTAGAAGAGAGATCTTGCATATCCAAGGTCACTGTCTCTACGTGGCCTTTATTGAAAGCTTGCGTAACTCTGTTTCCTTGGACAGTAAAGCTTGTGATTAGACTGAAAATGTTTACTCTGCTTCTAAACTGACTACACTGGTCTAGACCATACATTGGAAGCACACACTCCACCCCCCCAGCATCCTGCAAAATGTAGCCCACGCCTCACAGAGCTGTAATTCCCCAAGACACTTAACAAACTATAGTTCCCAGGATTCTTTCAGGGAAACCTTGTGCTTTTAAGCATGCATAAAATATATGGTTTGGGCATGAGAGAGAAAGGTTGCAAATGGGTTGAGGCATTTACCTTCGCTATCTGGCTGCATGAGGGCTGTGGCAAATGTGTGAGGGAAGAGACTGGCTCCATCTCGCCTCATCCCATTCATCAAGACCGTATTTCCCTGGAAGGTTGCACCATGGACATCGGCTTCACTGCCAAAGCCCAAGAGATGCCAGGAGACAGTTTCTTCCCTGCAGACGTCTAGGAGAGGCATGTTGCTGAACAGGAATCCATTAATGGCTTTAAGGGGGGGGGACCCCAAAGGAAAATAAACAAAAAAGGAGACATTTATTTATTTGATTCATGCATAGACCATACCTTTTCATATACTGCTTTGAATTGGGGGAGGGGGTTTGGCAACCAAGCAGAGTACAAACTTTACAAAAGAAATAAATGAAATAAATAAGAATATTGTAAGAGCCTGCTGGATCAGGCCAAAGGGGCCCCATCAAATCCAGCATCCTGTTCTCATAATGACCAACAAGATGCCCCAATGGAAAACCAGCAAGCTGTGCAAGAGCTACACTTTCCCTTCCTGTGGTTTGCAGCAACTGGCATTGAGAAGCATTGCTGCCTCCAACTTGTTAACGCAGAGCATGGCCTTCATGGCTTGTAATAATAATAACATAATAGCTTATTATTTATAAGCTGCCCATCTAGCTGGGTTTCCCCAGTCACTCTGGACGGCTCCCAACAGAATATTAAAAACACGATAAAACAGCAAACATTTAAAACTTCCCTAAACAGGGCTGCCTTCAGATGTCTTATAAAAGTCACATAGTTGTTTCCTTGACATCTGATGGGAAGGCATTCCACAGGGGCAGGCGCCACTACTGAAAAGGCCCTCTGCCTGGTACCCTGTAACCTTACTTCTCTCAATGAGGGAACCGCCAGAAGGCCCTCGGAGCTGGACCTCAGTGTCCAGGCTGAACAATGGGGGTGGAGATGCTCCTTCAGGTATACTGGGCCGAGGCCATTTAGTGCTTTAAAGGTCAGCACCAACACTTTGAATTGTGCTTGGAAACACACTGGGAACCAATGTAGGTCTCTCAGGACCAGTGTTATATAGTCTCAGTGGCCACTCCCTGCCGCATTCTGGATTAGTTGTAGTTTCCGGGTCACCTTCAAAGGTAGCCCCATATAGAGCACATTGCAGTAGTCCAAGTGGGAGATAACTAGAGCACGCACCACTCTGGTGAGACAGTCTGTGGGCTGGTAGGGTCTCATCCTGCATATCAGGTGGAGCTGGTAGACAGCTGCCCTGGACACGGAATTGACCTGCGCCTCCATGGACAGCTGTGAGTCCAGAATGACTCCCAGGCTGCACACCTGGTCCTTCAGGGGCAAAGTTACCCCATTCAGGACCAGACAGTCCTCCACACCTGCCTGCCTTTGTCCCCCAAAAGCAGTACTATAGGTTTGTAGCCATCAATAGTCCTCTCCTCTATGAATTTGTCTAAACCTATAGGTTAGTGGCCCATCCTTGGCTCTTCTGGAAGCAAGTTCTGAAGTTCAGCTATGCGCTGAGTGAAGAAGTCCTCTCTTTAATCTGTCCTTAATCTTCTTGCATTCAGCTTTATTGGATGCCCATAAGTTATGGGGGGAGGGGGGCTTTCCTCTATCCATTTTCTCCATGCCATAGATTGTTTACAAACGTTGTCTCTTACATGCCTTTTCTCTAAACTGAACTCCCAAATGTTGCAACCTCTGATTACATAGGGGTTGCTCCACCCCCTTAATCATTTTGGTTGCCCCTTTCTGAACCTTTCCCAACTCTATAACATCCTTTCTGAGGTGATAGCTCAGAGTAGATATTTCAGATAGGTGCTCCGATTAATTTCTAGGTAATCCAATGTTCGACTGCGTCTTCATTCCCTAAGAGTGAGCGTGATGACATACCGTGCATCCTGTTGGATTCCTTAAAGTCTTGATCTTGAAAAGGATGGTCCTTTTTCAAGAAGTACTTCAGATTTGCATCCAGATACCAACTTAGATTTTCATCAAACACACCAAACAAGAGATAAAACTCCTTCTCGACACCTTTCTAGGATAGCAACAACACACAAGATGTCAGGCTTTTGAAAAATACCTATTCTCATGCACTAATCATTGTTGGTTATAGTCGCAAGAGCATTGCTGGTCATTCCCCGAGTTGGTGAGGCTCATTTGACAACAGTGAGAAACGAAGCCTTGAGTGTCAATGGAACTCCCTGCCACTGGAGATTCATGCCTTCTTTCTCAACTTTTAAATTTCTGCTGAAATCTTTTCTATTCTGCTAGGCCTATGCTGGCAGTTAATAACATGTCCTACTACAATAGTTATTTGATATCTGTTTTTTAACTTTTTAATGGTTTTATTGTATGGTTTTATTGCTGTAAATGGCTTAGATTTTTTAATGACAAAACCACATACAAATATACAGTGAACCTCAGTTTTCAAACGTAAACCATTCCAGAGGACCGTTCGACTTCCAAAATGTTCAAAAACCACTCAATACAGAAGCCTCAATACAACAGGCAAACTCAAAACGGAAGCCATGTGGCATGTTCAGCTTCCAAAAATCGTTCAAAAACCGAAGCAATTACGTCCAGATTTTCGGAGTTCGAAAGTCGAAACGTTTGACTTCTGAGGCACTTGAAAACTGAGGTTCCATTATACTTATAAATAAGTAAAGTAAGTAAATAAGTAAAACTTTTTGCTTTGTGTTTAATGCTGTAACTTTGCTGTTAATTGCCATGGACTCAGGAGAGGATAGGCGAGATGTAAGCAATAAAATAATCGCCATCATGTTCCAAGTCTACCCACCTAACCACAAGCCACTGTCAATCAAATAGGGAGCCGGGGAATTCAGACCCTGTAGGGCTGGTAGTTTTGATGGTGGTTGCATGGGAGTACTAACGTAGGTTGAGTCTCAAAAAATTACCCATCTCCAGTCCCTTCTGCTGATACTGGTCAATGGCACAACTGCAAAGCAACCAAGCATACCTGTTTATTATGTTCATCAAGAGTCCCAGGCCGACATATAAGCAAGGGCCCCACTAAGCCAGAATTGGTATCTCTGACCGGTTCTGATGCAGAAGAGTACATCCAGGTCAGACAAGGAGGGTCGGTGGCTGTAGGCCCAACATGCTGAGGGACCATCCAGTGGTACACAAAGCTCCCCAGAGGCTTCACAGCAGCTCCGTTCCTAGATAAGCCTTTGAAAAGCAAGAAGGGTTATGCAACTCCTTGTATCATTAGAGCTAGCTATGGTGTAGTGGTTAGAGTGTTGGCGAGACCAGGGTTCAAATCCCCACTTGGGCATGAAGCTCGCTGGGTGACCTTGGGTCAGTCACTACCTCTTGGTCAAACCTACCTCACAGTTGTGAGTATTTGATGGTGATGGGGAGACTATGCACACCACACCTCAGGCTCTTTGAAGGAAAAGGTGGGATATAAAAGCAAAAAATAAATAAACGAAATTTTAAAGCCGTTCATAGCAGCTGGGGGGAGATAGCACGAACCGGGGGAAACCTGCTTAGTGTACTGCAAATACTGCGGGACTCCACTTCCCATGAGTCCCCACAAAGATGGCCAAGGATGATGGGAACTATCTGGAGGGCGCAAAGCTGGTAAGAGACAGTGCTGTGAGGGGGTTAATTTCATGTTTGGATAAATATGTTTTCTCTTGTCAGTCTGGATCTTACTGACCAGTGCTGTTCAGCAATCTCCTGAGTCTAAGAGTTATGATAGGCAGACACTCATTTCTCAAGCTACATTTTCCATACCATCCATCATTCTATATACAGTCATACCTCGGGATAAATGTGCTTCAAGTTAAGTATTTTCGGGTTCCGCTCCATGGCAACCTGGAAGTAACGGAGCGTGTTACTTCCGGGTTTCGCCGCATGCGCATACGGTCAAAATGACATAACGCGCATGCGCAGAAGTGGCGAAACATGATCCGCGCAAACGCAGATGCGCGGGCGTGGGTTGCTTTCACTTCAGGATCTGAACAGGGCTTCGGAACGGATCCCGTTCGCATCCCGAGGTACCACTGTACCTCCACTATCTCCCCACCTGCCTTACCCTCAGAGGCCTCAGAAACTTTAACACCTACTCTTAGGAAGAGTTCTCCAATCCCTAGACAATTTGAGTTGTTCTTTTGTCTACCTTTTCATGGCATTGTGTCTTCTTAATTTTTGTGGTTTGGCTTGTTTCCCCCACTTCATAACCAAGCTGTCAGCACGGCTTCCAAGAAGAACACAGTACAATTGCATCTTATTCGGGGTTCTGTTTGTGTCTATCCAAAGCCTCGAAGCCACCCTACAACTGGAAGGGTGGGGTGGAGAAAGAGAAACCCCCGTGCTCCCAGACCCCATGCTCTAAGTGGGCCTTGCTCCCTCCCCCAGCAAGTGCGGAATCTTTTTCAGCTTGAGGGCTGCATTTTCTTCCAGGCAGGTTTCCAGGGGCCACATATCAGTGGTGGGTGGGGCTGGAGGCAAAAATGGGCAGGGGAGCTATTGATGGGCAGGGGAGCTACTAGGCTGGATAGCCATGCCCTGCCTCCAATGCTTCTGAATGCCAGCTGCTGGAAACCACAGGAGGGGAGAGGACTGCCCTTGTGTTTAGATTCTGCTCCTGGACTTCTTCCCATTTTGAGGCAGGTCCCTTGGAAACTTGTCCATATGAGAAATCATCCCTCTAGCTGAAAAAGGATTCCTCATTTGATTCCCAGAAACTGTTATTCAGAATCATAATTCCTCTGGCAGTGCCACATTGCAGGTTGCTCAGCCCCATGCCTAGAAAGCACAGGACAAGAGGAAAACCACTCAGTCTCATACTTTCTACACATGGGACAAGTGGGAGCATGGATAAGCCCTATGTGTCAACTTTTCTCCATCCACTTTCTCCGAAATGCCATGCACAATTTTGCAGACTTCTATCATGCCATTTCTTAGGGCTCATCCACACATATCAAGCCTCACGCTTTCCAGGCAGATGTCCAACTTTAAAAGTCAGTGTCCAAGCACTTTTTAAAAATTTTGCTCTGCAGCTTTCCACAGAAAGACCTGCTCTTTGATGCTGAATCTGAGCAAACAGAACCCCGTGGAAAATCCAAATGGCTGTTTGTTCCGATTCAGCAGTAAAGAGCGGGTTTTTGTGGGGAAAGCACCAGGGGGGGAAAGTGTTGGACATGGAGCTTTAAAGCAGAGAGGCACGAAAGGAGGTCTGAATGAGATCTCACTCCAAACTGGAAAGTTCCAATACTGCAACCCTTTCTCATAGGGAGCTCTTGCATTAAAAGCATTGTGAAACCTGCCCTTTCTGAAATAACTGAAAACAACCTCTACTTCTTCACCCCAAGCAATTCATCCTGGTCTTGCTAAGCAAGTGAAGAGCACAGTTTTTATACAGCTGTTGCTAAAATGAAAATGTGCATGTAAGAACTAACCATCCTGGTAAGCAGTTCCTTCCCATTCCTTTTCATAAAACGCACCATGGGGCTGAATGCTAAAAGGCCAAGAGGCTTTGTTTGCAAAAGTAACCTGGATAGTATCTCCGACTTCAGCTTTGATCACTGGTCCTGCAGGGAGAAAGACAGGAATCATAGGTCATAGAATTGTAGAGCTGGAAGGGACCTAGTCCAACCCCATGCAATGCAGGAATCACAACTAAAGCTGGTCTGTAAGTTTGCCCCCTCTGCGAGCCATTTTGTTTTCAAACAGCATGAGCATGCCTTATTTCCACTGAACACTGCATGCAGAAAGCACCTATTTACGAGAATTCTGGCATAGCTAAATATCAGTATTGTGCAAGAGCTCTATATCAGGGGTCAGCAACCAAAGGCCCATGGGCCGGAAGCAGCCTGCAGAGCTCGTTTGACTGGCCCACGAGCTGCCCCCAAACCGAGCTGCTCGCTTGCACGCTGTGCTAAACCGGCACAGCGTGGAACGGGGACTTGCTTCTGTGGCACCGGAAATCACGTCTAAGCAGACACCAAAAATTGCGGGTGCGTTTGCGATCCGACCCACAGAGGGATCTCCCCGGGACCGATCCAGCCCAGGCAAGATAAACCTTGCTGACCCCTGCTCTATATTAAAAAGCAAAAAAGGAAATGTGTGCCCCAAAATAGCACAGGCCTCCATAAGAACATATGCAGAGCCTACTGGATCAGGCCAACAGCCCACCTAGTCCAGCATCCTGTGATCAACCAGAAGTCTCTTTTGGGAAAACCGCAAGCAGAACCTGGGGCAAGAGTACTCTTCCCGCCTGCTGCTTCGAGCAATGGACGCAGAAGCATTCACTGTATCTGGCCATGGAGGCAGAGCATAGCCATCATGGCTAACAGACATTCAAAATGTCTTCTCCTCCGTGAGTTTGTCTAATCTTCTTTTAAAACCATCTTAGTTAGTAGCCCTTACCACCTACATTTTGCCCATAGTGAAACATGGTAACTAGGAGCTGGTAACATTTTCTGTTTTACACTTGCACATTTCTGGTTAAAAAAACCCAAACTTTTAAAAAGGTGTTCATGCACAGCTACAGAAATACCTCCATGCATGCCCAGAACAGGCAAAGGTAGTAGAAGACAGGAGAATAATGACTGGGGGTAGGGGCCAGAAAACATTGTATCAGAAACTATCTATTGCTGTGTGGACAGGAACCAGCAGAATGCATTTGAAAAATCTAAGATTAAAAAAACCCAGTGTGTATTGATAGTTAATCATGTACACAGAAAAATTAGATTTTGTTTGCAACAAAATATGAGAGCCCCTCATTGATTGTACCCAGATTGTAGGACTCTGCCTGCCTAGGGAGGGTGGACTGATTCCTCCTTGGTGGTTTTCCACTGCCTTGTGAATACCATTTTTTCCCTAGTAGGCATTTCATCTTTGGGAATGCTCTTGTTTTTTAGGTTTTTGTAACACTGCACTGGCTTTTGAATAACTATCCCTGTTTCCCACCCAGATCATAAAATATTTATAGTTGATGTGAGCAGCATTGAGTGTCTCTGTTAAGACAGAAAGAGGGAGTTACAAATCTTCCAGATAAATAGATAAAACTTCCTACCGTGCCTCTCAAAATGTAACAAGTCATAGCCCATATATCTGGCTGGGCAGGAAAGTTAATTTTGATGTATTACCAAGTATTCCGAGATGCTTTTCTTCTTTTGTCCTCCCCTTCTCCACCTGAAAAGTTCCATCCATGTATTCAGTGTATTGGACCTTCCAGTATGTTCCCCCAATCCTAGTGGAATTCTGCTTGAAAAACTGCTCTGAAGAACTAAACACAAAGAAGCAAACATGTGATTCTAGGATGCAACAACAACCAAATCTTTAGATTTTGCAGCTTTTGTTGTTGCTTTTGCAAATCCAGCTGCATCAGTCAAGATCCACAGTAGCTTTCATGTTGAACTATGCAAGAGACTTGGCAAAGAAGATTGTTTTCATCGTTAACGCTGTCTTTTTAGGGAGGTGGAAAGGATGTTTATGTGTCACATATAAAGGCTGATAGTGCAGGTGGGTGAGAAAAAGTCCAGCTAATTGCCTTTGGGGAGAAGGGACAGTGAGGCTCAGTAGCAGAGCATCTCCTTAGCAAACAGAAAGTCCCAGGTTCAGTTGGCATCTCCAGGTGGGCCAGGGGAAAACTCATGTCTGAGATGAAAGAAAGCCTCTCCTGCCAATCAGTGTAGACCACACCGAGGTCTCATCCACACTTCTGGTTGTTCCTTGCCTAGAAAGCATGAGTCTCAGCGGCGTTTGATACCATCGACCATAACATCCTTCTGGACCGTCTTCAGGGGCTGAGAGCTGGGGGCACTGTCATACAGTGGTTCCGCTCCTTTCTCCTGGGCCGTGTTCTGAAAGTGGTGGTGGGGGATGAGTGTTCAGACCCCCGGGCTCTCACTTGTGGGGTGCCTCAGGGTTCTGTCCTCTCCCCCGTGCTTTTCAACATCTATATGCAGCCGCTGGGAGAGATCATCAGGGGGTATGGGCTGTGTGTTCATCAGTATGCAGATGATACCCAGCTCTACCTCTCTTTCAAATCAGAACCAGTGAAGGTGGTGAAGGTCCTGTGTGAGTGCCTGGAGGCGGTTGGAGGTTAGATGGCAGCTAACAGATTGAGGTTGAATCCTGACAAGACAGAAGTACTGTTTTGGGGGGACAGGAGGTGGGTATGGAGGACTCCTTGGTCCTGAATGGGGTAACTGTGCCCCTGAAGGACCAGGTGCACAGCCTGGGAGTCATGTTGGACTCGCAGCTGTCCATGGAGGCACAGGTCAAATCTGTGAGATCCAGCGCCGAGGGCCTTCTGGCGGTTCCCTCATTGCGAGAAGTGAGGCTACAGGGAACCAGACAGAGGGCCTTCTCGGTAGTGGGGCCCCCCTGTGGAACGCCCTCCCATCAGATGTCAAAGAGATAAAGAATTACCTGACATTCAGAAGACATCTTAAGGCAGCCCTGTTCAGGGAAGTTTTTAATATGTAATGCTGTACTGTTTTTAACACTGATTGGGAGCCGCCCAGAGTGGCTGGGGAAACTCAGCCAGATGGGCGGGGTATAAATAATAAATTATTATTATTATTATTACTGTGTCCAGGGCTGCTGTTTACCAGCTCCATCTGGTACACAGGCTGAGACCCTACCTGCCCGCAGACTGTCTCACCAGAGTGGTGCATGCTCTGGTTATCTCCCGCTTGGACTACTGCAGTGCGCTCTACGTCGGGCTACCTTTGAAGGTGACCCGGAAACTACAACTAATCCAGAATGCGGCAGCTAGACTGGTGACTGGGAGTGGCGCCGAGACCACATAACACCAGTCTTAAAAGAACTTAAAAGGCTCCCAGTACATTTCCGAGCACAATTCAAAGTGTTGGTGCTGACCTTTAAAGCCCTAAACGGCCTCGGTCCTGTATACCTGAAGAAGCGTCTCCACCCCCATCGTTCTACCAGGACACTGAGGTCCAGCTCTGAGGGCCTTCTGGCGGTTCCCTCACTGCAAGAAGCCAAGTTACAGGGAACCAGGCAGAGGGCCTTCTCGGTAGTGGCACCTTCCCTGTGGAACACCCTCCCACCAGATGTCAAAGAGAACAACAACTAGAAGACATCTGAAGGCAGCCCTGTTCAGGGAAGCTTTTAATGTTTGATGTATTAGAGTATTTTAATATATATATTTTTGGAAGCCACCCAGAGTGGCTGGGGAAGCCCAGCCAGATGGGTGGGGTACAAATAAATAATAATAATAATAATAATAATAATAATAATAATAATAATAATAATTAATTTTCTGCTTGTCCTGCACTTTCTAGCCACAGGTCGAAGAGGTTTTGCCTTTGCTCTGCTGCTTTCCCCTGGAAAATCTGTTCTTCAGCACGAAATTGGAACAAAAGGCAAACCACAGAAAACAGAGTGCTGTTTGTTCTGATTTAGTGCTAAAGACTGGGTTTCTCCAGGGGAAAGCAGCTGGGTGAACAGAGGTGTGGCTAAGCCCTAAATTAGATGGACCAATAGTCTGACTCCATGAAAGTCGGGTTCCTAGGAAGTAGGGAGCATTTCCCCTTTGCTAGTCAGCTCAGGCCAGAGGTGGATAATGTCATAAGAACATAAGAAAAGCCTGCTGAATCAGGCCCTGTGAGATCTTGCAAGAACTAGTGGGGGCTGTCTAAGCAAGGCAGAGAGCTGAAAACTCTCTTCATGAAGGGAAAACCTGGTGCTAAAAGAGCTTCAAAGCTCTCTGCCTTGCTTGCATTTAAATTGTGGAATTTTAGCCAGTGGTCCTTCAGCTGTGTGTGGTTGAAATGGTGTGAGTTAAATGCACGTTAGATGCGATCGTGCTGTTTATAACTAGCTGAAATCAAGGTGACCTTGGGTGGTGTTGACAGAACACTGTGTGTACCAAGTGATCCAAAAGTAAGACAATTAAGAGAAGTAGCTCACACCCAAATCAAGATTGGGGTAGAGAGGCTCATCCAGAACCCCCAGCTTTAAATGAAGAAACTGAGACACATAGCTGTCAATGTTTTCCTTTTTTTAAGGGAAATTCCCTTATTCTGAATAGGATTCCTCATAAGAAAAGGGAAAAGTTGACAGCTATGCCCAGATAAAGGGCAGCTGGCAGATGGGATGAGAAAGCTCAACTGTTCAGTAATCTTAAAGCACCATCAAAAAAGCAACTGCAGAGCAGCCCCACTATCCTCAAGGACACAGAGCTGTTGCTTTGTAAACAAGTACCCAGTGTTCTGTTTCCCAAGGAAGCATAATCCATCCCATTATTTCATTAAAAAAACACTATACCCAGGTCTATAATGCAGAAAGGTTGCAGCATCTGGGCCAAGCAAGAGGTGACATGATAGAAGATTATAAAATTATGCATGGCCTGTGGAAAGTGAAGAGAGAGGTGTTTTTATCCTCCCCTCACAATTTAATACTAGAACTGGCTGACATCAATGAAGGAGAATGTTGGGAGACTCAGGACAGATAAGGACTTCTTCACACAACTGATAACTACCAGCCAGGATAACTATGCTGTGTTTTCAGCTGGAGGCTGCTATGGTCCTGAATCCCAGTTGCTGGAAACCACAGGAAAGTGAGCTTGTGCTCAGGTCCTGCCTGCAGGTTTCCCTTTGGGGCATCTGGTCAGAATAGTATGCTGGACTAGAAGGGCCACTGGCTTGATCCAAAAGGCTCCTCTAATGTTTTGACCTACCTGCCAACCTTGGGACACAGGGAATTAAAAGGGATAGGGAGCTCTCGGAATCTGCAGAAGACTACAATTCTCATGATTAGGGGTTTGGGGTATTATCACCATTATTTTTATTTAGTTATTATTAGACTTCTATCCTGCCCTTCCTCCCAAAGGAGCCCAGGTGTTTATTCACTTGCTGCTATTTCTAATTGCAGGAGGGAGGGACTAGCCGACAAATTTCTGCTTTGTTATCAAACAGACCACAGGTGGACCAACTGCTACGGTTAACCATTTTTAAGCTGCTTTATATTTGCTGTAAAGGTAAAGGGTAAAGGGGACCCCTGATTGTTAGGTCCAGTCGTGGACGACTCTGGGGTTGCGGTGCTCATCTCGCTCTATAGGCTGAGGGAGCCAGCATACAGCTTCCGGGTCATGTGGCCAGCATGGCTAAGCCACTTCTGGCAAACCAGAGCAGCGCACAGAAATGCTGTTTACCTTCCCACCAGAGCAGTACCTATTTATCTACCTGCACTTGACATGCTTTCAAACTGCTAGGTTGGCAGGAGCAGGGACCGAGCAACGGGAGTTCCCCCTTTTGTGAGGATTCGAACTGCCGACCTTCTGATCAGCAAGCCCTAGGCTCTGTGGTTTAGACCACAACTCCACTTGCGTCCCATATATTTGCTGTATGAGTACCCAAATTCAAAACCTGACCTACCACATTACAAAGAAGCTTGGTTCAAAAAATATTTAGGATTCTTGGGGCAATGTGCCACACTGTAGCGCCTTGAAAAGTGCAGGTTTGGCTACTCTGTTGAAAAGTTAAAGTATCCTGTGCGATGGGGACCCCCTTTCAGCACTGTGTAAATGCATTCTCAAGCAGAGCAGGAAATCCACAAATAAAATCCCCCTTACCTGTTTGGCTGCAGCAGGCTTTCCCCAGTGCCCAGGTCCAACCCTGAGGGTCCGTAATTCCACTGAACTTCCTTTGCCGCTATGTAGTATTTGCGAAGTTTCCCTTTCAGGGCAGGCTCTGGATTCTGATAGGAGCAGTTCCTGACTTCATAGAGAGCCTCCATCCCAGCTGTAGGAAGCACAACAGAGCACAACACACTCAGACTGGCCTGCTTGTCAAAACAGCCTGCAGGTTGGGAGTGATGGAGGCAGGGGAGGCCAAGAGCAGCCCAACAGTCAGATCCTGTTCCCCACCACAGATTCAACTTCCAAACTCTATTTCACTTTAAAAAACATTTTTTTGTAGTCTATATACACAAGGAAAGAAGCATAAAGAAATACGGTATGATCACATCTTGAGAGTGATCAACATGCACAATTTCATTCTTAAAAGGTTGAACCCAGGCTGGCTGAAACTGTGCAAATTAAATGCATACAAGGCAGAGAGCTTAAAAGCACCTTTTGAGCTGTGCTTTCCTAGTGCAGAAAAAGTGTCTAACCTCTCAGACTTGCCTGCTGGGCTCAGGGATACTCTTGGGAGACCTTGTGGGAACTCAGATGGACCCACAGGATCTCAGAAGAGCCTCCTAGAACGCAGTTAGCAAGGCAGAAAGCTTAAATGCTCCCTGCCTTGCTTGTGGGGCAATGTCCATTTGGTGCACCAGCTCTAGAAGGTAAGATTGTTCATGCAGGGGCCGTTCCAAGGTGGTGGTTAGAGCATACATATTTTTGCATATACACGCCACCCCTGGAACGTGACCCCTGTGCAAGATGCAAACATGCTGTACTCATAATGTTACAGCAGGTCAAAAGAAGCATTAGGTGGAACACTACCATTAAACTTACTGTTCCAAAACATTACTAATTTTCCCCACCATAGGCTGGTTTACATATATTCTTTTGTAGTAGATTAACTTAATCATAGTTATTAGAGACCATTTTTTCTCAATTCGTTCATATGTAGTAAGAGATATGCAGCTTTCATGCTTTGTCCTGTATGAAAAATCCATCCTTGTACCCTTAGTGATTGCTGGCAGCACACATATATTCCTATCTTGGCTCCCACACCCACACAGCACTTAAAACTTACCTTATCTAGATAAAGGTCCATGTTTTAAAGTGCTGCGTTCGAGGTCCCCCCATCCTTTTTTTTGTCTTGCGTTTTCCACAGGAAAACCCACTCTTTACAGAAGAATCAGAGCAAATCTGCAGAAAACCCAATCGCTCTGATAAAGGGTGGGTTTTACTGGGAAATATGCCAGGGCAAAAGAAGTAAAAAAGTTTTTTAAAGTGCCTGGACGTGGCGCTTTAAAGAGTGGACCTGTACCCAGAAAACACAGAATGAAAGGTAAGCATGGATGAGCCCTCTCCACTCAATTGTCCCTGAAGGTATGATTCTCAAAAATGACTGCATGGCATATACCTAGATCAGGTTACACATTACACAGTTCAGGAATTCGAAGAGGAGTTCTGAAGTACATGGTTGGGCAGAAGCTAATATGGTGTCTAGTTGAGCTGGAGTCCTATGTCTAAGAATGTAAAAAAAAAAAAAAAAAGCCTGCTGGATCAGGCCAGTGGCCCACCTAGTCTAGCATCCTGTTCTCAGTGTGGCCAGCCAGATGTCTACAGGAAGCCTGCAAGCAGGGTTCAAGCACAAGAGCCCTCTCTCTCCCTGTGGTTTCCAGCAACTGGTATTCATAAGCATTTACTGCCTCCAACCACAGAGGCAGAGCATAGCCAGCCTATCAGCTATCAATAGCCCTCTCCTCCTCCATGAATTTGTCCAATCCACTTTAAAAGCCATCTAGGGTGGTGGACAACACTGCCTCCATCGCTATCTGGTGATGAGAGCTGTAGCTGAAAACATCTGGAGAATTCCGGGGATGGCTGGCCTATTTACATCAACTGTGAAAAAGAAAATACTGATCCAGCCTGCCATGTGCCTGATGTTATGTACTGAGCTGAATCCTAGAACAATAGGATCCAGAATGCAGTGGTCTGATTGGTCCACAGGAGCCACCCAATCCAGCTCCAGGTGGAAGTGAATCAGTGACCTGATTGGCCTGCAGGAGCAGCCCAGAATTAGCCAATCATGTGGGGCCCATTATGTAAATAATGTATATATAGCTAGAAGTTTTGGGGAAAGTTTCATCATTGCTACTACGAGCTGAATAAAGAGCATGAAATTCACACTCGACTCTGAGTGTATTTCACCCACTTTCTGTTGTCATGGGCAAGGAATTCAGCAAAGAACTAGTGATCACAGTTGCAAGGGGAACTAAGTCTGGGAGACTGCCTTACCTTGCAGGTGATCATGGACCGCGCAGTTCAGCAGCCATTTCCCAATGTGGCGAGGAATCATTTCTGCTGCCACAAAAGTGGCTGGGAAGAGGCTGGCCACGTCAGTCCTGTGGCCCCGGACAATCAGGGTCTGTCCATGGAAGAAGACGGTGTGGATATCAATCTCATTGCCCATCCCAAAAAGATGCCATGACACATGATCCCCAGCACACATGGTCATCTTGGGGAGGTTCCCAAACACGTAACCATTAATTGCTGCAGAAATAGAGATCAAGATGTTAACATGAAAATGGGGTTTCGTATCAGTGTGTGTGTGTACATATATGTAGCATCCTATATTCATAAAAATGCAAGGCTGTTACTGTGCAACTGGAGAATTTACAGTGCTTCATCACAATCTTGGATTTGCATAAAGTCAGGGTGAGAGAAGGGCAATTTAAAATGGTGGTTTCAAAGAAGAGCAGAGGTTTGAATAAAGCAAAGACAGAGGACCACAGGTTCAATGTATCCTGTTAATATGTACATACCGTATTTTTCGCTCTATAACACGCACCTGACCATAACACGCACATCGTTTTTAGAGGAGGAAAACAAGGGAAAAAACATTCTGAATGAAACAGTGGATGTATCATTTTTGTGCTTCATGCTGTGGCCACAGACATGTGATCTGATGGTGAATTTGGGCTGACCCAATGCAAAAATCCTGAGAATCCCTGTGCATCCATGGTTTGTAACCACGTTTTTGCACCATTGCAGCCCCAGGCAACAGTGGGTGCGTGATTTTTGGGGGGCAGGCTGTAGCCATGGACATGCTATGTGCTCTGATGGTGAATTTGGGCTGACCCAATGCAAAGATCCTGAGGATCCATGTGGATCCATGGTTTGTAACCACGTTTTTGCACCATTGCAGCCCCAGGCAACAGTGGGTATGTGATTTGGGGGGGGGGGCAGGCTGTAGCCATGGACATGCTATGTGATCTGATGGTGAATTTGGGGTGACCCAATGCCAAAATCCTGAGAATTCCTGTGGATCCATGCTTTTTAACCACATTTTTGCACCATTGTAGCCCCAGGCAACAGTGGGTGCGTGATTTTGGGGGGCAGGCTGTAGCCATGGACATGCTATGTGATCTGATGGTGAATTTGGGGTGACCCAATGCCAAAATCCTGAGAATTCCTGTGGATCCATGCTTTTTAACCACATTTTTGCACCATTGCAGCCCCAGACAACAGTGGGTGTGTGATTTTTTTGGTGCAGGCTGTAGCCATGGACATGCTATGTGATCTGATGGTGAATTTGGGGTGACCCAATGTAAAGATCCTGAGGATCCATGCTTTGTAACCACATTTTAAGTAGGGAGGGAAGGAAAAACAAAGAAGGGACATTAGAGGGGTGTGCAGAGAAGCAGCTGGCTAAGAATGCAGGAGAGGGATTTAACGGGAGGGAGGAAAGAAAGGCAAAAGTTTCCCCCCACCCAAGCCAGCCATCTCTCTCTCTCTCTCTCTCTCTCTCTCTCTCTCTCTCCTTCCCTCCCTCCCTCCTCCTCTCTCTCTCCCTCCCCCCTCTCTCTCTCTCCCTCCCCCTCCCCCCTCTCTCTCTCCCTCCCCCCCCTCTCTCCCTCTCCCCCAGCAGCAACGGAGCTTGCCTGGAGGGGAGGGGCTTTCCCTGCTCTTTGTTCCGTTTCAGCAAACACAGCAACGAAACAGAGGCGGGTGGGCAGTAAGACCCTGAGGCAGAATGCAGGAAAGCAGCCGCTTCCTCTTTTCAGGTTTCGCTTCTCCGTGCAGCGTGCAGCGCCACGATTTGATTTTTGCATGATTTTTCGGCTCCAGGGACCACACATTCGCTCTATAACACGCACAGACATTTCCCCTTCCTTTTTAGAAGAAAAAATCTGCGTGTTATAGAAGGAAAAATACGGTAATTGAAATACCTTCCGCCTACTTTTTTTTTTGGTAATGCTCCAATATTAATAGATTTGCTTAATTTTCCTTCTGTTTTGCGGTTTGGAGGCACATTGTGACTCGCCAATGGTTGTGTAACTCCTGTGAAGTTGTATAACTGAGTGGTTTGGGTTGTGTTGTTTCCCAATACAGCGTTCCTAGACTCACATTTGCTTTCATAAAGTATTAGGCATGAGTTTCCCTATGGCGGTACCCATATGAGAGAGCTAGTTGTGCATGTGAAAGAATGAAAGCTGTGGCCGAACAGGCTAGGGTGGAAGGTTATCAGAATGGCCTGTCCACATGATGTTCATTCACTGGTGCTCCAGTGGCAAACCTGTGGACGAGATACAGTTGCTAAGGATGATGAGAGATCCTACTTGCCACCCTTGTATTCCTCCACTCTCAGAGGCTTGGCGAAGGGTATCCCGGGGGGAGGGGGCCTTGTAAGCTGCAGGACTCCCTCC
The DNA here is from genome assembly GCF_964106915.1 of Podarcis gaigeae. Taxonomy (NCBI): domain Eukaryota; kingdom Metazoa; phylum Chordata; class Lepidosauria; order Squamata; family Lacertidae; genus Podarcis; species Podarcis gaigeae. The sequence goes on along the minus strand of NC_139691.1, from coordinate 21,349,419 downwards.
TCACAGAAGCTCCCCTGGCACTTTACTATACAACTTCCAGAGGATGCTGAAGACACACCTCTTTATCTGACACCTGAGGCGTATATTTTTTAGGAGTCACTTTATTTTTATGATTGTAAGTTGTTACAAACTGTTTTCAGTGTTGTTTCAATGTTGTAACATGCCTTGGGAACTTAGGGTGAAGGGAAGACAATCCATCAGTCAGTCAGTCAGTCAGTCAGTCAGTCATTTTAATCAGTTATAATTCTTTCAGTGTTTGGCAGCCCTGAAGTTAATACATCTCTGTTCTGTATGATCTCTGAGTTTATTTGATCCAGAGAGGGTGTGTTACAGCCGTCCCTACCTGGATATAAACAGAGGTCAAGAAAAGGTCCTGCCCAACTGCACTCACCATGCATCTTGTTGCTCTCCCTGAACCCCTCGTCTTCCTCATCAACAGTGCTTGGATCTCCGCAGAAGGAGGCAATGTTCTGATCCAGGTGCCAGCTCTCATTCTCGTCAACCACGCTGAACATCAGAAAGAAATCGAGGTCCGCGTCATGCCGCCTTTGAGAAATGCTCTTCAGAGTCCCTGGGCCAGGAGAAGATAGGAGTGAATGGAAGGAGCCAGGAAGTCTGAAGCTTTAGGGGGAGCATGCTGGATTTCTTCCTACTTTCAAGAAAACCCACCTCTCTTAGCCCTGAGGGAACACACACTTCTGCTCTCAAAGCAAGTCTAGCGAAGGACTGTGGGGCTGGCTTCACACAGTGGTGAGCAGCATCCCTCCTCCAGGCACCAAGTGCCACCATTTAGTGCAAATCCACTTCATACATTTAAATCACATTCAGTTCAGAGCCAGCGTGATGGCCACTCTAACTGGAGGAAAGTGGCAGGGCAAATGGAACTGTGGCAGAGCCCTGATATCTTGCCACCTCTGTATGAGTTCAAAAACCAATAACACCCAAACAAGAAAATAAAGCAACATATTATATATATTTATCCTAAAACAAGGCCTATGGGCCTTGCTTCTTTCATTTCCAGTTCTGCAAATGGCATGTTACAACCCCTGACCTCTTTCTTTCATTTAAACTGCCAGGCTGAATATGGTCTAGAAGCTTGTTTCAGCCAATTTAAACCTGAACTGAGGAACAATTCAGGAAAGGTACTTGTGGCCTAGGGGACGCAGGTGGCGCTGTGGGTTAAAGCCTTAGCGCCTAGGACTTGCCGATTGAAAGGTCGGCGGTTCGAATCCCTGCCTCGGTCCCAGTGCCTGCCAACCTAGCAGTTCGAAAGCGCCTCCGGGTGCAAGTAGATAAATAGGGACCGCTTACCAGCGGGAAGGTAAATGGTGTTTCCGTGTGCGGCTCTGGCTCGCCAGATGCAGCTTTGTCACGCTGGCCACGTGACCTGGAAGTGTCTCCGGACAGCGCTGGCCCCTGGCCTCTTGAGTGAGATGGGCGCACAACCCCAGAGTCTGTCAAGACTGGCCCGTACGGGCAGGGGTACCTTTACCTTTACCTTTACTTGTGGCCTATTGCACTGTTTGTGATATAATTTCAAAAATAAGCTATGAAACTGAGCAATCTTTTCCCAAGGGCAGCCTTACCTTCTCTACATATCAGCAGTGGCCCAATTAAGCCAGTGGCAATGTCTTTTGCTGCATCAACATGAGAATGATAGATCCATGTTAAACAGGCTGGGTCATCATCTGTTGGGCCATGATCTTCAGGAACAGTCCAAGTATATGTGTGGTTCCTGCCTGGGGGGATGGCATCATCCTTCTTAAGGTCTTGGGAAGAGGACTCATCAGGATATAGGGATCCTGGAAAAATTGAGAAATTGCAGTATCCATTCAGTACAATTTCCATTTAATACAGTTGCATTAGCCTTGAGAAGAGCCTGCTGGATCTGGCCAGTGGCCCATTTGGTCCAGCATCCTGTTCTCACAGTGGCTGATCAGACGCCTCTTCTGGGAAACTCACAAGCAGGATTCGAGTGCAAGAGCACCCTCCGCTTTGGCGATTTCCAGCAACTGGTATTCAGAGCACAGCCATCATGGCTAGAAGCTACTGGCAGCCTGATCTTCCATGAATAGTACTGTTGCACACAACCCCAACTTCTGAGTTTCAAGAGACTGCAGGGGTGCCAGTACTTAGCCAGGGTTCAGTTCCATTGGAATGAAAATAAACAGACTGTGTTGATAGGATATTTGTTTTTATTTACACATATATACAATCTGAGCGTGGGATGGAGGGGCTCACATCACAGCATTAACACTCCAACCTATAACAGTATACTTTGAGAGCTTCCATTTTGACTGCAGCCTCTCAAACTTAACACCCCACTATGAATTGCTTTTAAATCATCCAAGGATTAGAGAGCCAGTGGTTATAGTGTCTGACTAGGACCTAGGAGACCACGGCTCAAATCCCACTCAGCCCAAAAGCTCACTGGATCACCTTGGGCCAGCCATTGCATCCCATGTACACCTTGAGCTCCCTGGAAAAAAGGTTGAGTAAAAATGCAATAAATAAATATATAGATAAATAAAAGTATCATATGCAACATGACAACTCATGTAGAAACATCCACAAAAGCAGAGGTGAAAGGAAACTTGTTTATGCATTCAATTGATATCAATTTTAGCTCTTTATCAAAATATTTACCTTCTGAGTCCTTCTTGTAGAAGACACCATGAGGGTGAATGGTGAATGGTCGCCTTCCAAAATTCTTCAGGTGTACAATGATGGTGTCACCCACTTCGGCTCGTATGATGGGCCCAAGGAATCCCAGCCAGGAGGGTTTGGGTATTTCTGATGTGTACGTCTCATCTAGGTATTGCTTATACACAGATTTCGTGTAGATGCTGCCAATTCTGTTCTTGGCAGGCTGGAGAAAGCTAGAGGCTATCCTGAAAAGGAAGAGGGAACAACAATGACACTATTGGCAGCAATTTTCATATGTGCTGATACATCTTTCCTGCTATCTGTATGCACAGCTGGTTGTTTTTAAGGCAAGGCAGAGAGAAGAAAATGTGTGTTTTATTTATCTTGCCCTGGGACGCGGGTGGCGCTGTGGGTTAAACCACTGAGCCTAGGGCTTGCCGATCAGAAGGTCGGTGGTTCGAATCCCCGTAACGGGGTGAGGTCCCGTTGTTCGGTTCCAGCTCCTGCCAACCTAGCAGTTCGAAAGCATGTCAAAGTGCAAGTAGATAAATAGGTACCACTCCAGCGAGAAGGTAAACGGTGTTTCCGTGCGCTGCTCTGGTTCGCCAGAAGCGGCTTAGTCATGCTGGCCACATGACCCGGAAGCTGTATGCCGGCTCCCTCGGCCAATAGTGAGATGAGTACCGCAACCCCAGAGTTGGCCACGACCGAACCTAATGGTCAGGGGTCCCTTTACCTTTTATCTTGCCCAGAGCAACCCATAGTGGCTTACAACGACCCAACCAAAAAACCCAACATAGATACATTAAAACCAAGAGGGAAAAGAAGTACAGTGGTACCTGAGGTTAAGTACTTAATTCGTTCTGGAGGTCCGTACTTAACCTGAAACTGTTCTTAACCTGAAGCACCACTTTAGCTAATGGGGCCTCCTGTTGCTGCTGCGCCGCCAGGGCACAATTTCTGTTCTCATCCTGAAGCAAAGCTCTTAACCCGAGGTACTATTTCTGGGTTAGTGGAGTCTGTAACCTGAAGCGTATGTAACCTGAGCTACCACTGTATATTAAAAACATCCCACCCACTTTTAAAAACGGGTTTAGTACAGCAGCTCCCAGACTGGATGGTACCTTCCTCAGGGGCGGTGGGGGGGGCGGGATTCCTAGTTGACACTAAGAGACAAGGAGCTGGCAGGGAGGCAATGGAGGTAGAAATGGCTATCAAACTTTGAAAAGTTGGCATCACTGGATCAAGTTTATCAGTTTTGTTGAATCACTCAAACTAAAAAGTTTTAATTGGGTTTTAAATAAATGTGCAATTAATGAAACTAAACCATTGGTTTAATAAATCCTGAGTATGTTCTTGTTCTGCTTAAGAAACTCAGGTGTGCTTTACTACATCAGATTAGCAGTCACATACCCCTTGGCAAGAATTCTGCTCTGGCAGGTTACTAGGTAAAGGTAAAGGGACCGCTGACCATTAAGTCCAGTCCTGGCCAACTCTGGGGTTGCGGTGCTCATCTCGCTTTGCTGGCTGAGGGAGCCGGCGTTTGTCCACAGACAGTGTCCGGGTCATGTGGCTGGCATGACTAAGCCGCTTCTGGCGAACCAGAGCAGCGCATGGAAACACTGTTTACCTTCCTGCTGGAGTGGTACCTATTTATCTGCTTGCACTTTGACGTGCTTTCGAACTGCTAGGTGGGCAGGAGCAGGGACCGAGCAACGGGAGCTCATCCCGTCATGGGGATCGAACCGCCAACCTTCTGACTGGCAAGCCCTAGGCTCAGTGGTTTAGACCACAGCACCACCCACGTCCCTTTTATCAAAGTTAAAGCAACCAGTGGGAGTCCTAAGTCCAGCCAGGCAGTGACGTGCTTTTTATCTCTATTTGAAGGTGAGAGGTGCACAGCCATTAATGTGCACAGCAACATCTTGGGAGGGATGTTTCCAGCTACCCCACCCTTTGCCCTTGGAAACTGCTGCAGGAGATGGGCTGTGAGCAACATCATGGGAGGGGTGTTTATTAGGACTAAGGTGAAAGTGTAAAGCTACCTTGTTATGCTTCGGGTGATGCATGCTGTTTAAGGAATTTTGTTATATGTATAGTATTAGAATTTGGTTTTTTTGATATGTTATTATATTTGCTGTTGTTTTACTATATTATCGGTTTTTGCAGTGCTTGTTCGAAATGCATCTGTTTCTTTGTTGCAAGCCACTTTTAGCATGGTGTTTGTGTGTGTGTGTGTGTGTGTGTGTGTGTGTGTGCAAAAGCAGGATACAAATAAAATGAATGAATGTCAGACTATGGAGATTTTGAGTATTGGATGCAGAGGGTAGGGTGGGGGGTAGTTTATGATGATTCCAGACAAGTGGGGAGAGGACAGAGGTGAAACCATCTCCCTCCCCCGTGGGAAAGGCAATCTCTCGTATCTTTTACTGATACAGAAAATTGAATTCTAGTAGATACAATTTCTCTCTGTCCCTTGCATAACAACCTACACCAGCCAAAAGTCCTGTATACCAATGTTCAAAAGTGCAGCCATTCTCTAAGTTGTCTAAAACATACATGTACCTGAAGAGTGGTTGGACATGTACAACTCGTTCACACTTCCAGATGTTGGACTCCCAACTTCTATCAACCCCAGCCAGCAGGTTCCCCCTGAACCAGCTGTGCAAATGCTTGAATTGATTTTTTTATACACCGTATTTTTCGCCCTATAGGATGCACCTTTTCCCCTCCAAAAATGAAGGGGAAATGTGTGTGCGTCCTATGGGGCAAATGCAGGCTTTCGCTGAAGCCTGGAGAGAGAGAGGCGCACCAACCCCTCTCGCTCTCCAGGCTTCAGGAAGACATCCGCAAGCCTTGCAAGCCTGGCAGGAGTTCCTGCGGGCTCACAAGGCTTGCGGGCAGCAGCCTGCAGCCCGAAGCACGAGGCGCCCTCCGGAGGACACCCCGTGCTTCGGGCAGGTGTCCGCAAGACTTGCAAGCCCGGCGGGAGTTGCTGCGGGGCTCGCAAGGCTTGCAGCCTGTTCTGGGGGTGGGGTCAGGGGAAGCTTGGGCTTCCCCCGCCCAGCCCCGTGGCTGGGGAGGGGGGAAATATATTTTTTTTATTCATTCCCCCCCAAAAAAACGAGGTGCGCCCTATGGGCAAGTGCGCCCTATAGGGCGAAAAATATGGTATAAAAAAGGGAACTGAAAAAAATCCAGAATTACATTGCTTTGGGGGGGGTGTTAATCTCCTTTAATATTTTCATAGATGGCTTCAGGAAGGTTATTTTTGGGCTAGACCAGTGGCTCCCAAAGTGACCAACACCAGGATGGGGGTTCCCTGAGGGGCAGGGGATGGCCAGGGGGTGTTGCAGCCTAAATGTTTATCAGACTTTGAAAAGCTGGTATCACTGGATCAAGTTAGTCAATTTTGTTGAAATAATTAAATTGAATAGTTTTAATCAGATTTTGAATACAGTAAATGCAATTATTTATTACTGTTTTGAATTTGGAGTTTCAGCACCCACTTTTCAAGCAGGGAAACTCAACCTGCTGGCAAACATTGAACAGAAGATACTGTCCCCCTCAGCTCTTAAATGTCACGGCAGTGGCGTCAGTGCTACACACAGAAATTTCTGCTTGTGCATGTGTGTGTGTGTGTGTGTGTGTGAGGGGCAGCATTGCCAATAAACCATCAGAGCAGAACTTACAGATGACTCATTATTGCTGCAATAAATGACTAATTTCCCATCACCTTCTGGTTATTTGGGTACATAGGTTTGACCAGCCTTTCTCAACCTGGGACCTTCCAGACATCTTGGACTCCAGCTCCCATCAGCCCTAGCCAGCATGGCCAACGGTCAGAGATGATGGAAACTGTATCCAGCATCTAAAAAGTCATGGGTTAAATCACATTCTGGTATTTTGTACGTTACACTACTGAAGCTTGGTAATTCTCCTGTTTCTTAGGTAACATGGCATTAACCATTAAACCAACCAAGACCAGATACATATCAAGAATGTATTATCCTCCATTTTTTTTAATATGAAACTCTGAAGTGGCTAGAGTTAACTAAGTTATTAAGCCAGGACCTAGTAAACCAAGAAATGAAGCTCACATATCATTTGCTATGCTTTGTCCTGTGATGGTGTTCTTCCCCAAGGGAGCATAGTTCCAGTCCACTTCACGGATGCCCAGGTAGTAGACTCTGGTGGCACCTTCAGTCAAGACATGAACAAGGAGGTGGAGGTGGAATGCAGTGTGCCATGTTTGTTTACAGGACAACATATCAGCTCTTGGAAGGTCAGTTCAGGTGTCGAGATCTTCAAAAAGGGAGGAAATAAAAATAAAATCTTAGCACGAGTGAAGAAGGAACAGAGGACAGTGACTTATAGTGAGTCAGGCCATAGGTTCAAACAGTTTGGTACTGGCCTTGCTGACGGACAGCCCTCTGCAGGCTTTCTGACATGGCCTGTTTCTCAGCCCACCTGGAAACATTGGGGCATTAAACCTAGAACCTTGCACATTCAACTCCTGTTCTCTGCTGCTAAGCGACAGACTTTCCGTAAGAAAGAAAGGCAGGAGACGGTACAAGGCCATATAAATCTGCAGGTTTTATTTTCCAACAGATGGTGTTTGTGGGTGAATGAAGAGAAGGTGATGTTCTCGGCATGTAATCCACCCCACTACTGTCCATTTAATTAAGTGCCAGATAATGTTAAGATGACATACAGCTTCAGGGACTCTTTCGCTTTGATGGTGGAGCAGGGGTTGATTTAATTGTATTAGCTAGGATGCAGATTTCAGTCTCCTAGTCTACCCACCACCAGCACCCTTCATGGGGGACCTGGAAAAAAAGGCTGTATTGTCTTCCCAGGTTCCATCACCAACGTGTCCCATAGCCCTTTGGTTCCTTTGATCCCAGATAGGCTCTAAATGCTTCAAAGTTGGGGCCTTCACCTGGGCAGCAGCCAAACTCTGGCTCTGCCTGCCTTTGGATGGACTTATCAGCCTGCCAAAACGTCTGAAGGGTACCAAGTTAGGGAAGTCTGGGATAGACTCTCAGTGCCCAGTTCAAAGCACTAGCCCATTCCAAACATGACTAAAGCCTGCTAACAATTTTGTTGTTGTTGCTGGCAAAAATAATTATATGGAATGAAACGAAAACATTTGTTTGCATGCCTATAGCATGAAGGTTAAAAACCCCCAACAATCATCAGTTGCCTGGTTTCATATTTTTAGTTACTGATACAGGCAACAAGACCAGAGGTACATTTGAAGTTAACCTGCTGTTACAGTGGTGCCCCGCAAGACGAATGCCTCGCAAGACGAAAAACCCGCTAGACGAAAGCGTTTTCCGTTTTTCGATGCGCTTTGCAAGACGAAAACGTCTTGCGAGTCTTGCGATTTAATAGCCTTTTAGCCACTAAGCTGCTAAGCCTTTAATAGCCGCTAAGCCGCTAATAGCGCTAATCCGCTAAGCCGCTGATAGGGTTGCTTCGCATGACGAAAAAACCGCTAGACGAAGAGACTCGCGGAACGGATTATTTTCATCTTGCGAGGCACCACTGTATTTATTTTTATGTAGGAGACTACCAGCCACCTTTTTAGCCAAAGTTGTTGAGCTTTCTTCAGTTGTTGAGCCAGGTCCAGTGGCCCCTGTGCATGAATCCTAAATGTTTGGCCATTGTGAAAATAGGATGCTGGACTCTATGGGCCAATGACTTCCACTTTGAGGAGGACCTGAGTGGCCCTACGGATTTGAAAATGATTTTAAATGTGTAATCATTGTCCAGTTTCTCTCTCTCTCTCCCCCCCCCCCGTCCCTTTCCCCTTGTATGTGCTGCTCTTTTAGACTGTAAGCCCTCGGGTGGGAATTGTCTTGTTTTGACTGTATGCAAACCACTTCAGGAGCCATTTTGGATGAAGAGCAGGGTAAAAGTGCTCCAAATAAATAAACAAACCCCATGGTGAAGGAACAAATCAGAGGCCAAATTATTCTGCTGTGATAAGAATATATTTCCTCCTCAGAAATGATCCCAAACAAGTTGGAGTCAGATAACAACTGCCAGATGTTTCCAAGGTCATTTGTCTCTCCACTTCATTGGAAGCCTTGTAAGTAAGAAACTTACTGTTTTCATTACTCACTTTGCTTAGAAGGCTTCTGATTAAACACAGAAGCACCTAAGCCCACAAGAATCTAAGAAGAGACCACCTGGATCAAGACAGTGGCCCATCTAGTCCAGCATCCTCTTCCCACAGGCCAGATGCCCCAAAGGGCACTCTCCCCACTAGTGATTTCCAGCAACTGGTATTCAGAAGCTGACGTGAGTGCTGGAAGGAAGACCTGCTCCCTGCTGCAAGGCCCGTTTCCACCTGGCCTAGGGGACGGGGACCACACTTACCCAGAACAGCTAAAAGGCTCCTGAGAGGCCACTGGGACATTGCTGCCACTGAAAATGCTTTGCAATGTTATTAAATAGTTTTAAATCTGTGGTGTTTTAAATATTTGGGTTGGGGTTTTGTTTTGAGTTTTTTTTGCTCTGTTGTGGGTGGGATAAACGTTTACCGTAGATTCCGGCATATTAGGCGACAGGGCGTATAAGACGACTCCCCAAATTGCGAATTTGAGGGGTCGACTTATACGCCCAGTTGCCTAATACGCAGCATCAGTGGGCGGCGGGTGGCACGCCGCGCTGGGAGGAAACTGCCCAGCGAAGCCGGCTTAGCATCACTGGGCAGCGTCCTCACGGCATGGAGCCCGCTGCCGCTGCCCAGCAAACCCATACCCGGCATATGACGACCCCCGACTTTTTAGAGTATTTTCCAGGGTTAAAAAGTCGTCTTATACGCCGGAATCTACGGTAGTTGGGGCTGGGGACTAGTTTAGTTGTAGCATAAATGCTTTTTTAAAAAATAGTTTCTACTGTTTTATTGTATAGTTTGTGTTTTGTTTTGAAGGAGAGGGGGTCAGGGCTGCATGGGTGTGGGCCCCAGCCAACAGAATGGCTGGGGCAGGTTCCATCGTGGCAGGGGGATGCACTGGGACATCTGATTTCAAAGATCATGGGCAGGAGAAGGAGTAACGCTAAGACCAGACCATGTCATTACTGAGGGCAGGTTTAGTCGTCGTTTGAAGACTACCCCTGCCTCCAGGTCTGGTCTTGACCGGAAGGATACTGGAATCAGTAAGGGAGACCCACATGATCTTAAGGTGCTGCTGTGCAATGCCAGGTCAATGATTCACAAGACAGCTATCATCCACAACTTGATTGTGGATGGAGGACTTGACCTGGAATGTGTAACAGAGACTTGGTTGGATGAAGCAGATGGGCCTGTCTTAGCTGCTGCTTGTCCACCAGGTTTCTCTTATGCACAGCAACCCAGGTCATATGGGCAGGGATGTTGGAATATTCTAGAAAGAACTTGAGAATTGGTCTTGAACAGGTTGCTAGGCAACAGAAAAATCTACCCAGCACAGGATCCTTTAGAAAGGGCATGTGATCAACAAGGGTCAGTGTATAAATGAGCATGAGTCAGCATTAGGTCTCTGGCCAGATGGCTGAAAGAGGAAAAGATTGTGTTATTTTATTTGTATTTGACCAGTGTAATTTTTTGTAAATAATAAAGATATTCAATTAAAAGGAAACTGCTGCAAGTCTATTAAAAGAAGAAAACCCAAGAGTAGATGCTACACACACATCAACAGGGATGGGGAGGGTTGCAGTGATTTTTAGGAAGCTGACACCAGGCATCCTATTGGGAAGACCCAGTTTTCTGAGTGCATGTTCTAGATACAGTGGTTCTGCTCCTTCCTCCAGGGCTGTGTCTAGAAAGTGGTGTTGAGGGATGAATGTTCAGATCCCTGGGCTCTCACTTGTGGGTGCCTCAGGGTTCTGTCCTCTCCCCCATGCTTTTAAACATCTATAAGAAGCCACTGGGAGAGATCAACGGGGGGTTTGGGCTGGGTTGTTCATTAGTATGTGGATGACACCCAACTCTACCTCCCTTTCAAATCGGAACCAGTGAAGGCGGTGAAGGTCCTGTGTGAGTGTCTGGAAGCAGCTGGAGGAGGGATGGTGGCTAATGGATTGAGGTTGAATCCTGACAAGACAGTAGTTCTGTTTTGGGGGGACAGGGGACGGGCAGGTGTGGAGGACTCCCTGGTCCTGAATGGGGTAACTGTGCCCCTGAAGGACCAGGTGCACAGCCTGGGAGTCATTCTAGACTCACAGCTGTCTATGGAGGCGCAGGTCAATCCAGGGCAGCTGTTTATCAGCTCCATCTGGTATGCAGGATGAGACCTGCCCGTGGACTGTCTTGCCAGAGTGGTGCATGCTCTAGTTATCTCCCACTTGGACTACTGCAATGTGCTCTGTGTGGGGCTACCTTTAAAGGTGACCCAGAAACTACAAATAATCCAGAATGCGGCAGCGAGACTGGTGACTGGGAGTGGCCGCTGAGACCATATAATACCATATAATGGCTCCCAGTGCATTTCTGAGCACAATTCAAAGTGTTGGCGCCCTTTAAAGCACTAAATGGCCTCGGCCCAGTATACCTGAAGGAGCGTCTCCACCCCCATCGTTCAGCTCCAGGGGCCTTCTGGTGGTTCCCTCACTGCGAGAAGTGATGTTACAGGGAACCAGGCAGAGGGCCTTCTCAGTGGTGGCACCTGCCCTGTGGAACCCTCTCCCATCAGATGTCAAAGAAATGAACAACTATCTGATTTTAGAAGACACCTCAAGGCAACCCTGTTTAGGGAAGTTTTTAATGATTGATGTTTAATAGTGTTTTTAATATTCTGTTGGGAGCTGCCCAGAGTGGCTAGGGAAACCAAGCCAGATGGGCAGGGTATAAATAAATAAATAAATAAATAAATAAATAAATAAATAATATTGTGGAGGCAAAACATAGCCATTATGGCTAGTTGCCATCAGTCACTCTCTCCTCCATGAATTTTCTCTTTTAAAGCCATCTAGGTTAGTAGCCATCACTGCCTCCTTTTGGAGCAAATTTCATGGAGGATGATGATGATTTAAATTTGAATGTTTAACTATGCACTGGGTGGAAAAAAAATTTCTCTATCTCCCAGAAAAAACTCCCATCGCTGTAGTGCTGAGGTAGCCAACACAGCACCTTCCAAATATTGCTGGATAGCAACTCCCACAATCCCTGCCCATTGGCCATGCTGGCTAGAGGTGGCAGGATTTGGAGTCCAACAACACCTGGAGGGCACATTGCCTATCTGCCTTCCCCTGCTGCAGAGGAGGAACAGCAGTGAAGGGACTTGGTTACAGAACTGAAAATTAAATTCTAGTCTACCCTAAGTATATTTTGAGCTGTGTGTCATTTGTGAGCAAGCACATGGACCACTGAACTTTATTATGGATCAATCAAACATGCATGGATCCCTTGCTCAAATGCACTTCCACAGTGCCAGTCATATGATAGCACCCCTAGGTATAGATTCCACCCTATTCAGTGGGCCTTATTCCCAAGTAAGTGTGCACAGAGTTGCAGCCTTAACGTCTGACATGTTGCTCACCCTTGAACGAAAGCTGTTCCCTAACTCAGCGTGTTGAATTATCCTGGCCTGCTACCTTTATAATAGGACAACATACCCGTCTTCCAGCTAAGCATCCAGTAACAAGATGCAAGGACATCAGCATACAAGAACACTATAGTATGCATGTGTGTTTTAAGACCCAACTTGTTTTTATGACTTTAAGTTGTTTTAAGTTGTTTTTAATATTGTGTATTAATGCAGCAACACTAGGGTTGCCATACAGTCATACCTCGGGTTTTAGACACTTCAGGTCGTGTTTTTTCGGGTTACAGACCGCTGAAACCCAAAAGTACCGGAATGGGTTACTTCCAGGTTTCAGCAGTCGCGCATGCACAGTAGCGCTAAATCACGCTTTGCGCATGTGCAGAAGTGCTGAATCGCAACCCGTGCGTGAGCAGACGCACCGCTGCAGGTTGCGAACGTGCATCCCGCATGGATCACAATGGCAGCCCGAGTATCCACTGTATTTCAAAAAGTGACAATTGGGACTTGAAAGTCATTGAGCTGTTTTCTGGCAGTTCTTTCAAAATGTCAGGACATATGGCAGCACTAAGCAACATATCCTAGGGGCTTAAGGTGAAGGACATGCCATTATTAATAATAGCTCTGTTGTTTTCTCTTTTCAGTGGCAGAGACTGCAAAACACTTTTGACATCCGGAAACTATGAAGAAGATGCTCCCAGTCTTTAAATACTGCTTGATAAACAAAATCCCTAAGTGGTCTACTTAAAACACAGAAAGCCCATAAAAGAAAATTATAGGCAAACGTATACACATACACAAAGTTATAATAAAAATTACAAAGAAATACATCAGCAAAAACAGAGAATCCATCACTAAAACATTAAATTAAATTTCAAGAAATAATAAAACAGAGCAGTGTTATTAATCTTATGAGCAAGGGAAATTTTGTTTAAATAAGTGAATCTTCAGGAAGTATTGAAACCTTGCCACAATTTCTGCCTAATCTAGAGCATTCCAGGTGTCCTGAACTATTGCTCCCACCCTATGTAGCCCAAAAAACCTGGAGGTGGACCAGGATGGCGAAGAAGACCGTCTTAGAAGTCACCTGCTTCAGAAATAATTCCCCTCCTTACCCTCCCCACATCATACCTCAGGTTCCATTGAGAGATGTGACCCACTTGTGCAATTTGCATGCTTCCTGAGAAGAAAGCCCAACCAGAATTTACACTCAAGTAAATGTGCCTAGGATTGCGGCTCAAGCAACCTCCCCCTTGCTAACTAAGTATTCAATTAAATAAGTTCCCGGATCCCTTACTTTGATACGGGAGGAAGAGCTGGTTAGAAGCTGAGACCATGGGAAGGGCTTCAGAACTGTTCCCCAAACATTTTCTTCCTGAAGCTCCAAAGAAGCCATATGATAGCTACAGACGCCAAGAGGGGGCAAAGTCTAGGCCATAAAACCAGCTGATCCCTGGACCCAAGCCATTGGCCTATCTGGAACATGTAATGCTTTTGGAATGCACTAAATAGAATAAATGTTTTGCAAGCTGATTGGCTGCTGAGCAAGGAACAGCCTTATGTTGATCAATTCAATGTCATTAGCATATCCGTATGCCGCCTACATTTGTTTCGTTTTCAGGCTTTAGATGGCAAGGGCAAGCTGCTTGTGCAGCTTGTTACTCCCAGGTCAATTATGACTGGATATTGCTTTATGGCATTGAAGTGTGAATGTGCATGCCACCTTTTGGTTCTTGGAGGAAAGCTGGTATATATAAATGCAATAAATAAATGAATTAATCTGGTTCGACAGCAGGCAGTGGCTGGCAGAGCCCTTTGCCCAACTATGGCAGAAAATGGGCAGGATGGTCTGAGCAAAACAGCAGCTTTAAAAAAACAAACAAACAAAAAAACCACACACACCCAAAAAACAACAACACAAAAACCCCCACAACTAAACTGAAACAAAACTCCCAGACTTCCAAGCAAAGAGCAAAAGGAAAGAAAGTGGTTTCATGGTGCATACAGTGAAGAACCTACAATAAAGGGTTTCATATAAACATTTTTGGTTGGTTTCAGTATTTTTTTATGTTACCCTTTATGGATCTCTAGAGCCAGGATATATGAAGTGGACTTGAACTAGATTTGGAAGCGGGCCACTATCTTTCCTGGAGAGTGGGTGGGGGAAAACATTTTTCATCTCCACACAAATGTTCAGCATGGTTATATTAATTAAATAATATATAATATTGCCTTACCGCATGCGTGTCCACTTGACTGCTTCGATCCGCAGAACTAGCGCTATTACAGGCGACACACAAAATCCCTTCTGCGTTTACGAGAAATTGATCTTTCTGTGCGGCGCCGCCTGCACTCTGGAACTCCCTGCCTGCTGATATCCTTCAGCATACTCTTTTCGGCACCTGCTAAAAGTATTTATTGTTTAGCATGGGTGCTGTCAGGATTTATGTTGGGGGGCAGGCTTCATGTTGTGGGGAGCAGAACCTCAGTCAAAGAAGTATGTAGTTTTACTTGCGGAGGGCAGCTCTTCCTCTTGGCTACGTCCAGGTTGTTCAGATATGCTATTTTAACGTTTGAAAGTTTTAATTTTTTGTTGTTAATCCTTTATTATTATTTTGTAAAATGCATTGAGGTCGGGGTTTTTTTGGGTATAAATTCTTCGAAATAAATTAATACGTGAAATGGAAAGAGAAAGTGAAAGGACTACATACATGTATACGCCAAGGAAAGCTAAGTGATTCGCTTAGAGCGCATTCGCGGCCCCAGCGTCGGCAAGCGGCACACCGCTGCCGCCGACGCGCCGCCCCTTCTTCCGAAACTTGCCTTTTTCTGAATAGTCGGACCACTCTTCCTGCACGTGCGTACGAGTTTGTGTCGCCTCCGCTCCAGGGGCAGCCAATGGGCGGCCGAGCGTGAGGCCCCGCCCCCTTCATGCAAAGTTGGACTCATTTCTCTTGCCGGCAAAGGTATTCCCTCTGCTTGCACGCCGCTCGGGGAAGAGCAGCCTCTCTCTCGGTACCATGCAGAAGGCGCCAGCTGCTCCTGCCGCGGCTGCCGCGGGGGTCACTGCAGGTCTCGCAGCCCCCACAATTCTGCGGCTACCCCCCTTCCTGTTAAAGTTGTGGGCTATCATGGAGGATTCGTGGAACGAAAGCATGATAACTTGGAGCCCGGTGAGGAGCGGCGGGATGGATTGGGGATGGAGGGTTCCGCGGGAGCGCGCCGTAATAGACTTGTAGCGCTTCTTCCGAACTCGGACTTTAATGTCCAGAAGCAACAGGCGGCCAATACTGTATTCTGGCGCTTCTGGCGCTTATCACACCTTCAAAGAGAGTAAGATGCGACCTGATAGAAATGTATTATTATTATTATTATTATTATTATTATTATTATTATTATTATTATTATTATTATTATTATACTTATAACCCGAAGTCCCGGAGTATGTTACAGCGTTAAAATCAACTAAGAGCAGCTTATAAAATGGAGAAAGCGGGTAGAGCCGCGATTCCCAACTTACGGCACACGCCGCACGGAGGGGCAATTTGATTTTTAAGGGGGGGCAATTTGGAAGCTTGTTTAGACCAAGTTAATGGCATTTTAGGCTTCGTCCACGTGAATAGGATTTCACTTTTTGAACGATAAGAATTAAATGTCGTGGAATTTTAGAGATGCCTGTTTTGGCCAAAAATAGTTTGGGAACCGCTTCGATAGAGGAAGGTTTTTTGCCTCTTCGCGTAGCGCTAGAATGGTTCCCAACTTGCGGCAATTTGATTTTTAAAAGAGGGAGGGCAATTTGGAAGCTTGTTAAAAAAGGTTTGGGTACCACTGCGAAAGAGGAAGGTTTTTTGCCTTCTCTCGTAACACTAGAACTCTAGCGAAGCTGACTTTTGGGAGAGGGCAGAGAAAAGAAAGTCTTAACTTCACACAGCGCAGAGTTAAACTGTGGAACAGCTTCCCGCGGGAGGCGGCAATCATGGTTCCCAACCCTAAACTGCTTTTTTAAAGAGGATTAGGCAAAACTCACGAAGGAGAAGAGGGCTATCTGCTGCAAGGGAACTGGTAGGAGGCAGCTATGCTTCTGAATACCAGTTGCCAAAAGCCGCAGGAGGGGAGAGTTGGTCGTGTTCTCAAAACCCCGCTTGCGGGTTCCGTAGATAGGAATCTGGCCACTTTGCGAACAGGATACTGAACTAGATGGACCATTGGCTTGATCCAGCAAGCTCTTCCTATGTTCTTACATTTTTCCAGGAGGCATTTTAAATCTGCCAGGTGCATTTTGCACCTGGCTATTGGCCACTTGCAACCAAGTGAAGATGCCGAGGTGCCAGGATGGAGCCTGACATCTCCACCATCTGGATGTGCTGCCTGGGGATCCTTGGGCCATGAATGCACACTAGCGACACATCCTGTAGAATTCTATTCCTTATATTTTATCTGCACCATCGGAATGAATTTCAGGAACCAAAAAGCTGCATTGAAAAATATGATTTTCAAGCTGCATCACCTAGAAGTGGCAACATTTTGGTGACTTTCCCTTTTGGTGACTGTTATTATATATCTGAGTTTCTCTGTTTCCAGGGATCCTCCTGTGATGAGGCTGCATTTTAATTGTTTTAATGTTGTATTTTAATCTTGTTTTTAAGTTGTATTCGTTCTAATCATTTTTATTATTGGTTGTTAGCCGCCCTGCAAATCAGCTGCTGACCAATATAAAACAGGTGACAAGGCACACACGCACAGAATTAAACCACAGTCAAAATGTTAATGTAAAGCTAAAGAGAAATGTAACAATTCCAAAAACAACTACGAAATAAGCACAGAGTTCGGCAAAGAAATTTAATTTGTTATCGAAGTGCTTTTTCAAGATGCCATCCCTTCACCAAGTATCTAAAGTTCTAGAATGGTGGGGTTACTTCAGCCATGCCCCTTGCAGACCTAGGGCAGAGCTGCCTGCCCCCTTCCCCAACGCAGCAGAAGGCTTCATGTAGGGAAGTTAGGAACACCATAGCAGGAACTCATGCAGAGATGTAATAAGCAGCCTCCTCTGCGTTCTGATAACCTTTAGTCATCTAAGCTCTGTGTTGTTTACTGGCAGCGGCTGCTGGAGGCTGAATTTGTGACCTTGTGCATGTCTATCCAAAAGTTATTCCTTTTTTAAAAAAATAAAAAAAAATTAACTGGTTTTTCATATTAATATTTTACAATCACATATCCAATACACAACATAAAAACAAGATTCCAAAGAATCTCCTGGACTTCTCTCCTCCACTTTCTGGGTTTGATTGTTTATCATTTCCTCCTGCTTCTTTTATGATAATCCAAATCTTTTACCTCTACATTGTGTCCAAAATTCACCATTAAACTACAAGTGTTATTCCAATTCTACCAGGGTGGATTTGATTTAAATCACTAGTCAGTAAGACTTGATTTAAATCATTTTTATTTATTTTTTACAGAAAGATAATCTTAATATTTACAACCAGCTGAAGGTTTCATTTTTCGAATAATAAATTTTCAAAGTCGTTTTTTACAGTTATATAAAAAATTACTGATATGATTATACTATTAGAAATACATAGAACGATAATAATAATTATGAAATTATTGTGAAGTTTAATAAGTTAACTTTATATTTGGACAACTATTCTGCTGTACTTTATTGGAAGGAGAAAAATAATAATTTCCTTAATAACAATTTAAACAATTTATTTAACTAAATAACATTTTAGCATGTGTATCCATGTTTGTTGATGTGGTTAAACTATTAAAAAAAACTTAGACTGAGTTTTAGCACACATGAAAAACTTAAACAAATTTTTATTTCCTGATGAATAGCCTTTGGACTATAATGTAACTTAAATAAAAGACTATATTTAGAAAGATTTTTCCTCCAAAAGTATTTTATTTTAAAAATCCAATTTAAATTAAAAAATATCTGATTTAAATAAAAAAAATCTGATTTTAAAAAAAATCTGATTTAAATAAAAAATCTGATATTTTTATTTTTTTAAAAAAACATTGATTTTTTTTTTTTATCCACTCTGAATCCTATCAACGATTTTAGCTGTTTGCAATGGTTTTTAAAATAAATTATAAATTTTCCCCATTCCTTATTAAAATTTTGGTCTTCCTCTTTTCTGATTCTTTCAGTCATTTTAGCCATTTCAACATAATCTACCAACTTAATCTGCCATTCTTCTCTGGTAGGGACTTTATCTACTTTCCATTTCTGGCCAATAGCATCTGTGCAGCCGTGGTCACATACGTGTATTTATGTATCCAAAATGTACTCCCTTGAATTTAGGATTATGGTAGTAGTTTCATTTTATTTCTTCTAGTTTTCTAATAGTTAATTTGTTGTCCTTGATGTGAGTGTAACCTGATGTGTACACATGTTTCTTTTCTGGAATGCACGAATACATTCTGTACGTGTGCGTGCCCATGTATGTTCATATGAAGGCATATAATCTAAGTTGCAAAAGTTTGCTCCCCTAATAATTGTACAAAGGAAACTAGGCATATTTGTATTGCAATTTGCAAACTGGAGAATTGTGCAGTAGTGAACAAGCCAAATGCCAATTTCATTGGGTCCACTGGTCTGAAATATTATTACTGTAATATGAAAAGTGCATGTTTTCATGATGTTTCTAATGGATATTTTTCTTTGCTCTAATGAGGGTAAACTGGTCCTAGCCTGTAAAATTCTACTTTTTGCATTGTTTAGTTTTTTAATAGGTCAAGATATGCTGTAAATTTGGTGCAATGGGCAAGTAAATGCCAGCATTGGAAACTAGCTGACTGTACTCTGATAATTTGCCCATGTAGTGAGAGAATAAAAAACAGTTGAATGGTGTGATACACACCTACATAGGGAGACTGAGCCCTTTCATGATGCATAGCCAAGTTGCATGTGTGTCTTAGAGAATGGCAAAGAATGCAGAAAATGCATGTTTGCTTTTGTAGCTAGGATACAGTGGTACCTTGGGTTAAGTATTTAATTTGTTCCAGAGGTCCGTACTTAACCTGGAACTGTTCTTAACCTGAAGCACCACTTTAGCTAATGGGACCTCCTGCTGTGGCCGCGCCTCCACAGCACGATTTCTGTTCTCATCCTGAAGCAAAGTTCTTAACCAGAAGCACTATTTCTGGGTTAGCAGAGTCTGTAATGTATGTAACCTAAAGCGTATGTAACCCGAGGTACCACCATACTGTACTTTTGCTTATAACATGGCCATGCAACATGGTGCAATGAAATTGCAGCTACGTATTTTCTAAGTTTGTAAGTTTTCAGTTCATACACCTGGGTCCACAGATGCAATTATTATTATTATTATTATTATTATTATTATTATTATTATTATTATTATATTTATTTTATTATTATTTGTACCCCACCCATCTGATTGGGTGGCCCCAGCCACTCTAGACGGCTTCTGGCATATATTAAAAACATAGAAAAACGTAAAACCTTAAAAAGCTTCCCTATACAGTGGTACCTTGGGTTAAGTACTTAATTCGTTCCGGAGTTCCATTCTTAACCTGAAACTGTTCTTAACCTGAAGCATCACTTTAGCTAATGGGGCCTCCTGCTGCCGCTGTGCCGCCAGAGCCCAATTTCTGTTCTTATCCTGAAGCACTATTTCTGGGTTAGCGGGGTGTGAAACCTGAAGCGTATGTAACCTGATGCGTATGTAACCCGAGGTACCACTGTACAGGGCTGCCTTCAGATGTCTTCCAAAAGTTACCGTATTTTTTGCTCTATGAGACACACTTTTTCCCTCCTAAAAAGTAAGGGGAAATGTGTGTGTGTGTGTTATGGAGCGAATGAAGGCTGCGCAGCTATCCCAGAAACCAGACCAGCAAGAGGGATTGCTGCTCAGTGAAAGCTCACTGACTTCGCTTCACTGTAGAGGCGCTGTGCAGCTTTCCCTCTCTGCGCAGTGCCTCTTTAGCAAAGCGGGAGGAGAAACAGAGCCCCTTGCATTTCTCTTCCCACTTTGCTGGAGAGGTGCTGCACAGAGAGGGAGAGAATATTTTGTTTCTTCTGCTCCTCCACTAAACCTAGGTGCATCTTATGGTCGGGTGCGTCTTATGGAGCGAAAAATATGGTATATAATTACTCATCTACTTCACATCTGATGGGAGGGCATGTCACAGGGTGGGTACCACTGCTGAGAAGCCCCTCTGCCTGGTTCCCTGTAACTTTACCCCTTGTAATGAGGGAACCGCCAAAAGGCCCTTGAAGCTGGATCTCAAGGCTGAAGGATGGGGGTGGAGACACTCATTCAGGCCATTTAGGGCTTTAAAGGTCATCATCAACACGTTGAATTGTGCTAGGAAGCAGGTGTTATATGTTCTCAGCAACTGCAAGTGTAGTTTATGCGTTAACCATATTCCAACCTACACTGTGCTGCTGGCAGTGTATTGTGCAGTTTTAGCAACCCAGTTTCATTACTATCACTGAGATAATTGTCTTTTCTCTTGGGTAAGCTTTCCATTTATATTTCTACATTAAGCATAATAGCATAGGATTCCTCTTGTGCTTTGGGTTGAGATTCCAACCCTTTGGAAAACATACTGGGTTTTTTCTGTCTATACGACGCCCCCATGTATAAGACCCGCCTCCTATTTTGGGGAACTCAATTTTAGGAAAATGAGGGGAGATGGCCCAAAGGTGTTGAGCCTCTCCCCTCATGCAGCTGCAGGCAGGAAACACTCCCTAGATCATTTCAGCATGGAGCAGCATCAGGGGAATTTGTGCTCCCGCCAGCAATTGTGCTCCGATGCTGCTGCGTGGCGGAAACAATCCATGGAGTGCCCACTGCGCACAGTGACACGGGGGGGGGGGGGTCAAGTTGTGCTCCCACCAACGAGCTGCCTGGCAGTGCACAGCTTCTCCCCCCCCCCATGCAGCTGCGGACAGGAAACACCCCCCTCAGATCGCTCCCCGCTCACTGTGGCATTGGGGGAAGCCACACTCCCACCAATGAGCTGGCTGGTGGCGCACAGCTTCTCTTCCCCCCCCCCCCGCCATGCCATGATCCATGTATTGGACAACCCTGGTTTTTTGACATGATTTTTTAGTCAAAAAACCTCATCCAATACACGTAAAAATATGGTATGTCTTTCCTTGGTCCATAGCAACTATGCTTAATCTAGTAAAAGGTAAAGGGACCCCTGACCATTAGGTCCAGTCATGGCCGACTCTGGGGTTGCGGCGCTGAGGGAGCCGGTGTACAGCTTCTGGGTCATGTGGCCAGCATGACTAAGCCGCTTCTGGTGAACCAGAGCAGCGCACGGAAACGCCATTTACCTTTCCGCCGGAGGGGTACCTATTTATCTACTTGCACTTTGAGGTGCTTTTGAACTGCTAGGTTGGCAGGAGCAGGAACTGAGCAACGCCCCCCCCCCCCGTCGCAGCGATTCGAACCGCCAACCTTCTGATCAGCAAGTTTAACCCACAGCGCCACCTGCATCCCTGCTTAACCTAACTTACTGCAAAAGAATACATATAAACCAGCCTAGCAGGTTTATGGGGGAAATTGTATTTTTTGAAAGAAGAAAACTGAGCAAGAAGTTCAGAGATAATGCCCAAACTTATGCTGCTTTCAACTTGCTGTAACAGTATTTCTGTAAGTTTTCTATCTTTGGTTTATTTCATTTATTGGTAAATAATGTTTTACAACATTTAAAAAGCATACCTTAACTTTCTTTGGCCTGACTATTTAGCCATGATGGCAGGTGGTAGGGCGGGGCACATTCAGCTGAGGGGGGCCTCAGATTTTGCCCCCCCAGGATCTTGCCCTGAACCAAACAAATGACTATAGGTACTTTTTTGTTCAATGGAGTATCTCTGCAGTTCTGGGGTTCCACCACCAGAGGTCATTTAGGGTTTTAGAATGACAATTAGCCTAGCACTAGACGATGTCTGATTATCAAGATCATGGTATACCAACAGCTAAACATCGCAATATACCACTATCGCACAGCGTCCAAAATAACTCCGTTCACCTGTACGTAGTTCTGCGCTTATCACCTGGTAACTGCTAGTACCAATAGATTTTTCCTTGCCTTTTGCATATTGCTATAAATGTGATTCTGTATAATTTTTTATTAACATTTTTTCTCCAAAGTTAAAGCTCTAGAAGTAATAAGTACCACAGCAATCAAAGGTAAGGTAAGTGAATGTTCCCTAATAGACATGATTAGCGAAGCGGAAATGGCTTCTTGCTCTTTCAAGGGCCCAAGGAAGTTTTGGGTGTCTCACTTTTGTCTCAGATCAGACTTTATTCCTCGGCGCACCGTCCTGCCCTGACAAAACCACTGATTTATAGATTTTTACCTTTTTGTTCAATGAAATATAAGATAGCATAGTACTATGTAAAAATGAGAACAGCAATAATGGAGTTGAAATAGGAAATATCTCGGGAAGAATATACCCTATAAGAAAAGCAGGTCCTACATGCCCGGTATTAGATTTTAGATGCGGTTCTGCTATGTCAAAAGGCAAGGGAACTGACCAACTGAAATGAGCATCCTACATGAACACAGGCCAGAAATTAAAAGGGTTGCAAGTACGGCTGGGTGATGTCTGGTTCTCAAGATTGTGATATACCAGGAGCTAAACATTGTGATACACTGACATCGCATAGTGTCTGAAATAAGGGTGGAACCATGTAGAGGCGAATGGGTGATGTCCTGGTAAGTGCTAGTAGTTAGTGGCATAAAACTGATAGATTTTTAATTATGTTTTACATACTGCTACAACTGTGATTCTTTAGTACAGGTAATTTTTGATTAGCACATTTCTATCACAGGTAAGGTGAGAGAATGCTCCTTAATAGACAAGAGGAAGTCACAGGCACAAATCTGTATGTTGGGGAGATGAAATATACTCAGAGTCGCACAGTGATTTCATGCTCTTTATTCAGCTCATAGTGGTGAGGAGGAATGAATGAATGTCCCCTCAAAGTATCTGCTTTATATACATTATTTACACAATGGGCTGCACATGATTGGCTAATTCTGGAATTCTACTGTAAGCCAATCAGGTTGTGGATTCACTTATATCTGGAGCATGATTGGGTGGTTCCTGCCAACCAATCATATTGCTGCATTGTTCTAGGACCAATCAGACTGCTGCATTCTGAATCCTATGGTTCTGGACCAATCAGACTACTGCAATTT
This sequence comes from Podarcis gaigeae, assembly GCF_964106915.1. Lineage (NCBI taxonomy): Eukaryota > Metazoa > Chordata > Lepidosauria > Squamata > Lacertidae > Podarcis > Podarcis gaigeae. Next base: position 21,326,050 of record NC_139691.1, on the reverse strand, counting down.
GGATCCTATTGTTCTAGGACCAATCAGACTGCTGCAGTTTGGATCCTATTCAACTCAGTACATAACACCCCTCCCCTCTAAGTTCCAGTCCTGCCCGGGAGGTCGCATTCATAGTCCTCGAGGTACGCTGGCGGCCTACGTGTGCGTTGTGGCCTGGGGTGTTCCCTGGTCCGGGGTTCAGGTTCTGGCTCGTGTTCCAAGGATGCTGGCTGTGATGGGCCTGTTTGGTCTGGCGCAACCGGCTCGCTCAGTCGTGGTTCTGGCTCCGGTGTCCTTTCGGCCTCGCAGGTCCTCTCTGTATTTACTGATTCTGCCTCTCCTGCTGCCCCCTCCTGCTCTATGGGCCTCACTGCCCCGCTGTTCCCTTGGGACTCCTCTGACCTTTCCTCCTCCTGGTTTTCTCCCGGGAATCGTCGCCGTATCTGGTCGCAGTGGCGGCGCCAGCATTGCCCCCCATCCGTTAGCACCTCGTACGACACAGGGCCAGTGACCCTGGTGACTGTGGCAGGTACCCATGCTGGGCCTGCCCCAAAATTCTTTGCGTACACTGGGTCCTGGGCCTTGAAGGTCTGGGGGTTCCTGCCTTCCCCCACCACTACCTCATCCTGAGCTCTATCGGGGTGAAGGCGGTCCATTCTGATTGCAAGGCGCCGACCCATTAGTAGTTCAGCGGGGCTCCGGCCAGTTGTTGAGCTGGGGGTGCTGTGCTGTGCTAGGAGGAACGTGGCAAGGCGGTACTCCCAATCCCCTTGCGTCATGCGGCGAAGGGTGTCCTTGGTGGTCCGCACCATGCGTTCTGCTTGGCCATTGGTGGCAGGGTGGAATGGCGCCGAACGGATGTGGCGGATGGCGTTCTGCGCTGTGAAGGTTTGGAATTCTCCTGACGTAAATGCAGTCCCATTGTCTGAGACAAGAGTGTCAGGGAGCCCGTGGGTTGCAAACAGCCTGCGTAGTACCCGGATGGCTGCAGACGTAGAAGTGGACGGTACCAGTGCAACTTCCAGCCATTTGGTGTAGGAGTCCACCACTATGAAGAATGTTTTCCCCTGAAAGGGGCCAGCGAAGTCCACATGCAGGCGTGACCATGGTGCTCGGGCGGACTCCCAGGACTGGACTGGGGCCCTTGGGGGATCTGGGCGGGATTCTTGGCAGGCCTGGCAGTGTTTGACCCAGGCCTCTATCTCTCCGTCGATCCCTGGCCACCACACATAACTCCTGGCCAGGGCCTTCATTCTTACTACCCCTGGGTGTGTCTCATGTAGGGCTGTGAGGACCCTTTTGCGGAGGGGCTGGGGAACAACAACCCTGCTTCCCCATAACAGGCACCCCTTGTGGGCCGACAGTTCATGTTTGCGGGTTGTGTAGCCAGCGAATTCTGGCCCAGGACTGCTGCTGGGCCATCCCCTCCACACCCAGTCCAGGACCCGGGAGATGACCCTATCTTTCTTGGAATGGTGTGCAACTTCTTGTGCCTGAATGGGGCGGTCAGGAAGCAGCTCCAGGCTCATAACCTCTTGTGCAGGTGCTGGGTCGGGGCCTGTTTCTGGTAGTGGTAGCCTGCTGAGGGCGTCCGCATGGCCCATCGCCTTCCCCGGGCGGTGAATCAGTGCATACTGGTAGCTGGCAAGGAAAATTGACCACCTGAGGACACGAGGAGACAGCACTTGGGGGGTCTGCTTTTCGGGAGCAAACAAGCCAAGCAACGTCTTGTGGTCAGTCACCACGGTGAAGGGCCGCCCGTACAAGAAATCATGGAATTTTTTTACTCCTTTCACGATTGCGAGCCCCTCCTTGTCTATTTGCGAGTAGTTCCGCTCGGTTGCGTTGAGTGTCTGGGAAAAGTATGCTACCGGTACCTCTCTCCCATCCGGGAGTTGGTGTCCCAGGACAGCGCCAATGCCATAGGGCGAGGCGTCGCATGCTAGCACCACCGGCAGCCTCTCGTCGAAGTGTGCCAAGACCGAGTTTGAGACAAGCAGGTCCTTGACTGCCTGGAATGCAGCCTCCTGGCGCTGGCCCCACACCCAAGGGGCCCGCTTGTCCAGGAGTCTGTGTAGGGGCTCTGCTACCGCCGCCTTGTGGGGAAGGAAGGAATGGTAAAAGTTCAATAGTCCCAAGAAGGCCTGAAGTTCAGTCTTGTTCTTGGGCGCTGGGGCATCAGAAATGGCCCGTACCTTGTCCCCAATTGGGTGGACCCCTTCTGCGTCCACCATAAATCCCAGAAAGTCCACCTGAGGCACTCCTAGTAGACATTTTTCCCGCTTCACCTTGAGACCCGCCATCTGGAAACGGTGCAGAACGGTGCGGAGGCGGTCCTCAAACTCCTCTGGTGTGGGCCCAGCAATCAACACATCATCGAAGAAGGGGGTGACGCCAGGAATCCCTTTAAGGAGCGAGTCCATTAGATTCTGGAATATGCCTGGTGCCACACTGATACCGAATTGCAGCCGCTTTACCCTGAATGCTCCTCTGTGCATCACAATTGTCTGTGCCTCTGCTGTGGCCTCATCTACTGGAAGCTGTTGATATGCTTGGGCCAAGTCCAGCTTGCTGAAAATTTTCGACCCAGCCAGGGTGGCAAGGACATGGCTGACCACTGGCACTGGGTATGCATGGGCCGTGAGGGCCTTGTTTATGGTACATTTGTAGTCTGCGCAGATGCGGACTGAACCATTAGGCTTGACAGGTGTGACGATTGGGGTTTCCCAGGGGGCATTAGGCACCGGCTCCAGCACTCCTTGCTCCACAAGCCAGTCCAATTCCTCGTCTATACAGGGTTTCAGGGCGAACGGGACCCGGCGGGCCTTTAGCCTGACCGGTCGTACTGCGGGGTCAAGCTGTAGAGCAATGGGGGGGCCCGTATACTGTCCCAATTTCCCATCGAAAACCTCTGGAAATTCCTTGCATATGGCATCCACGTCCACTTGTAAGGTAGTGTGGTTCACCCCGGTGATGGCTAGCCCCAGTGGTCCAAACCATGCCAATCCCAGTAAGCTAATGTAGGGGCCCTTGACCACAAGCAAGTCCAGTTGCCACGTCCGCCCTCGGTATTGCACCCTGAAGGTCCCCACCCCCATTGTGGGGACCTTACGTTTCTGGAAGTCCCGGAGGGTGAATGGGGCCGGCCTGAGTTTGGGACCCCCAGTAGGACACAGTTTCCTTAAGGTCCTTGCCGAGATTATGGATAGATTTGAACCCGTGTCAAGCTCCATGCGGCATGGGGCCCCCTCTATCCGTACCTCTACATAAATTTTCTCTATGTTGGGGTAGGGCAGCTGGTATACCTGGACGTCCGTGAGCTCCGTCGAGTTGCCTTGGTGCGTTGGGCCCCGGGACCTGGGGCTCTTGGATTGGTCATCTGATGCCTGGCGTCGGGTGGGCTGAGCCCGACACACCCGGGCGATGTGTCCCAATTTTCTGCACTGCCTGCACTCTACGTTGCGGAAACGGCAGGTCCTCCTCTCGTGACTTTCCCCGCAGCTTGCGCAGTTCCCTCCTTCTCGTCGAGGCAGCTGTGGTATGTGGGCTGCTTGAGTGTCCTGCTGTACTCGGTGCACTTCCTCCCTGTCAGATCCTGAGTCGTCGGTGAAGTCTTCGTGGTGAACCCTCGGTTGGGATGGCAGGCTCGGCCGTGCCTCTTGTGTCGACCTCTTGGCAGCTTCCGTTGCCAGGGCCTCCTCCAGAGCGACCTGGAACGTTAGGTCCTTCTTAGCGTAGAGGCGTCGTTGCAGCTTCTCATCCTTCAGGCCACCGACGAGGCGGTCCCGAAGCATGTTCTCCAGCTCTGAGAAGTTGCAGAACCGGGCGGCTTGGCGGAGAGAGGTCACAAACCCAGTTATGGTTTCCCCAGGGGCTTGCCGCTTTGCTCAGAAGGCATTTCGATGAGCCACCACTGAGGGCTGTGGCGAGAGGTGCCCCTTCAGCTGTTCCATTATTGTTTTGTATGGAACAGTAGCAACGTCTTCAGGCGCAAGGAGAGCCCGGGCGATTTCAAATGTCTCCTCTCCGCAGACGCTGAAGAATATTGCCCTCTTCTTGGCGTCTTCTTCATCGGTGACCCCTTTGGCTTCTAGGAGGAAGGTAAAACGGGAGGCGTACGCTTCCCAGTCTCCAGATGCTGGGTTGAACGGCGAGAAGCTGCTGTCGGTTGCCATTCTGAGTTCCTTGTGTCCTGGAGCTGAAGCCTGGATACACGGTGCGAGGCAGCGGTGCGGCAGGTGGCGGTGCTGCGGTGCTGTGTGTGGCAGTCAGCTCAGCGGGATCCCATCCTCGTCGCCAGTGAAATATACTCAGAGTCGCACAGTGATTTCATGCTCTTTATTCAGCTCATAGTGGTGAGGAGGAATGAATGAATGTCCCCTCAAAGTATCTGCTTTATATACATTATTTACACAATGGGCTGCACATGATTGGCTAATTCTGGAATTCTACTGTAAGCCAATCAGGTTGTGGATTCACTTATATCTGGAGCATGATTGGGTGGTTCCTGCCAACCAATCATATTGCTGCATTGTTCTAGGACCAATCAGACTGCTGCATTCTGAATCCTATTGTTCTGGACCAATCAGACTGCTGCAATTTGGATCCTATTGTTCTAGGACCAATCAGACTGCTGCAGTTTGGATCCTATTCAACTCAGTACATAACAGGAGAGTTGGGCAGCAACATGGGCTGCAATTTGGGAGGCGGCTTCCTATTCCTTCAAGGGTGTCGGGAGGACCAGGTGGGAAGGAATGAACAAATGGAGAGTGAAAGAAATCTACTCTCCATTTTTTTTCATTCCCACCCTACCCCCAGTGCACATACCTGCGCAAATTGTGAATTTATCAGGTTTAGCCAGTTTTGGGAAGGCAGCAACATCCCAAAGATAAATGAGACAGACGGACTTTGGTAATACACCTCTGCTCTGCTCCCTGTTCAGAAAAACTGCCAGACTTCCAGATTAGGGGAGTGGATCATCTCAATTTTGTGGCATCTTAGCTGTGCAACAGCAACTCAGTCCTGCACCTAGCAGGGCACCTGGCTCTGGGAAGGAAGATCCAGGGTTCTGGCATGGTCCTAAAGACTTTCCCTCCTTCCCAAAGATGGGAAGCACTTTCTGTGCTTCCATCATTGGGAAGGCGGTCCCAGGGCTCTGACATCCCAGAGCCTTTGCACCACCCTCCAAAAGCCAAACAAAATGGAGGCACTCTTGTGATCTTTGGTAAAATGGCCGCCTCCGGAAAGCCGCTATTTAGTGCCCCCAAGTGGATCTTGGTAATTTTGTTCCAGCTCTGCTTGACACCTGTGCGGAGAAACCACTAGCACCTCTCTGAATTTTGTACTGCAGCAGAGCAAGGATCCTGGCTCCAGGAATTAAAGTCTAGGGCTCTGGCAGGATCCGAGAGCTCGTTCTTCCCAAAGCTGGACAAGTGCTTACTGGGCAGGAGGTCTTTGGAAGCACCTCAGATCGCCCTCCCACCTCCACCTTCCCAAAGTCTGGAAAGCAGCCCTCCACCTTGCTGGGAGCCCTGTTCTGGGGATTACTGGCTTTGCACATTTTTTGCCCTCAGATTTTATCCCCCTTACTAAAGCAGTGGTAAACATATATTTATCCTTCTTTTCAATGAGGTGTCTATGCATTTCTGATTTTCCACCACTAGAGGTGCATTTAGAAGTTTTCAATTACTGAGATAGTATAGCACTGTGTAAAAAAAAAAAAAAGAACAGCAATAATGGAATGAAAATAATATTAAGTATCTCGGGAAGAATATACCCTACAAGAAAAAACAGGTCTTATATTTATTAAACCACCGATGAAGTTCTGCTCTGTGAAAAGGCAGGGAGGTAGACAGACTGAATTGAGCATCTTACATGAACAGCGGTCTGAAAGGAAAAGGGTTGCAAGTACGGCTGAGCGATGTCTGGTTTTCAACATCGTGATATGTGAGCAGCTAAACATTGCAATATATATATACCAAAATAGTAAAATGCCTGAAATAAGGACAGAACTACATAGAGGCAGACAGAGTAATGTCTTTGCAACTGTTGGTAGCTGGTGGCATAAAACTGCTAGATTGTTACTTATCTTTCACTTATTACTACAATTGTTACTTAGTAGTGCAGATAGTTTTTAGATTGACACATTTTATCCAAAGTTGTAATTAGTGGCATATATGTAAAAGGTAAAGTGAGAGAATGTTTCCTAATAAACAGGAGGGAGACACAGGTACACACCTGTATGTTGGGCAGGGTTGGACAGCAACATGGGGGGACAGTGATTTGGGAGGTGACTTCCTGCTCATTCAGGGGTGTAAGGAGGTGCTAGTGGGGAGGGATGTGGGAACATTCTCTCCATTCACTTTTCCCTCTCCCCATACACACACCTGTGCAAAACTGTGATTGCTTCAGGTTTTGTGGGGCAGGGGTGGGGCAGCATCCCAAAGATAGACTAGATATATGAATATTGGTAATCTTTCAAAGCTGATATTTGAGTCCCATCTGCGGCACCAGAAAAACAGCCAGGCTTCCAGCTTAGGGAAGGTGGTGTCAGGGCTCTGGCAGATTCCCAGAGCTCTCGCACCGCCCTCCCAAAAGCCATACAAAATGGAGGCACTCTGTAATGTTTCATAAAATGGCTGTCTGGCGAAGCTATTTGGTGCCCCCATGTGGAACTTCGTAATTTTGCCCCGCTTTGGGTTAGCACCCTGTGCAGATAAACTTTCTCTTCTGGCATCTTTCAATGAGCAAGGCGTCTGACTTGGGGAAGGTAGCTTCTGGAGCCCTTCTTCCCTTCTGAAAGTTGGGCATCCGCTTAATGGCTTTGAGAAGGAGACTGCCAGAGCCATGGTGCCACCTTCCCGAAGTTGATTAAGCAGCCCTCCACCTTGCTGTGGCCCCAGTTCAGGGGTTTTCTAAGTTTACATATTTTTCCTGTATACCAGATCCTCCGGCACATTCATCTGAGTGGAGCTGCAGGTTGTACCCCGCAGTGTCCTGCTGCTGCAAAGCCAGTGATGTGTATATATACCTTTTTGTACAATGAAGTATTTATGCATTTCTTGGTTCCACCGCTAGAGGTTCATTTTGGTTTTTGAATAACTGAAACAGTGTAGCATTATGTAAAGACGCTATGGCAATAATAGACTGGAAACAGTATTCAGTGCATCGGAAGGAATATACCTAACAAGAAAAGCAGGTCCTCATAGATGACTATGGCATCTGGAGGTGTGTGTATGGGGGGAATAAATAATTGGAGAGCAAAGGAAAACCACGCTCCATTTATTTATTCCACACCCCATACACACACCTGTCCAGAACTGCAATTAATAATTTTCTTTCTTTACTTTTTTTCTTATTCTTTATAAGAATAAAAGAAATTATTATGAATTAGTTTGGAGATGGTATTTAACACAAGTCAGATTAAATCAAATAAAAAAGGAATGTTCGGTGATATTTTGGAGGGAATGCCAGGAAACCAGGAATAATGTTCACTTGTCGTGGGGGTGTAAATATTTTCATTCTTTCTTTTTTTTTTTTTTGCAAGAGGGTGTTTAAGGAGATAACAGAAATCACTGGGTTAAAGCTGACCAAAAGTCCAGAAGTAGCATTATTATCAATTTCTGATGGGGTGGGAGGTTTGCAGGCTATGAAGGACTTGCTCACAAATTTATTGACAGGTGCACAAATTATTATAGCTAGGACATGGAAGGGGCAAGGTGAATATAAAATGGAAGAATGGTATAAATGGGTGTAGGATATAGCTATTAATGATAAGTAAACATGTGCCATTAAGGTAAGATGGGCAATATGCAAGAGAAATGATTTTGAGGAGATATAGAAGGTGTTTGTATAATTTGTACTGTTAAAACAGAAAGGAGGCAAACAATCACAAGAGGTGTTGAAATTTTGGGAGGTTGGATAGTTATAATTGAATGGTCTTGGGGGGTTGGGGTGCTCATTTTGATTCTTATTTATTTATGATTATTGCTTTGTCAAAAAAATTTTTTTTAAGGAACTGTGATTAATCTTCTCTATTATGGGTCTTACTGCTGGTACCACTCTGGCTCTGGGAAGAAATCTCCAGGGCTCTGGCAAGGTCCTAGAGCCCTTCCCTCCTACCCAAAACCCTTACTGTGCTTCTGTCATAGGGAAGGAGTCTGGCAACAGACCAGAGGACTGACTCCGCCCTCCCAAAGCCAGACAAAATGGAGGCACTCTGGGATCTTTCATAAAATAGCAGTCTGTGGGAGGCTACTATTTGGCAGCCGCAAGTGGATCTTCTTAAACTTGCACCATCTCAGCTCTGCTTCATGTGTAGAGAAACTGCTGGCATGACTGCTGCATTGATCTGAATCCTGCACTGAGCACAGCGTCTGAGTCTGGGAATTAAGGTCTAGGGCTCCGAGAGCCCTACCCTCCTTTCCAAAGCTGGGCAAGTGTTTACCGGGCTTTGGGAACGAAGCGCGAGGGCCCTTCCCATGTCCCAGAGCTGTCCCACTACCCTTCCCAAAGTGGGATAAGCAGTGCTCCACCTTTCTGGGAATCCAGTTGTAGGGGTTACTGGCTGTATTCATTTTTGCCTTAGATTTTATCCACCAGCATCCTGCTCTGACAAAACCAGTTATGTATAGATGCTTACCTTTTTGTTCAAGGAAGTATTTATTTAATTCTAGGGATTCAACAGTGGAGGTCATTTAGGATTTTTGAGTGGCTGAAATAGGATTGCATAGTTCAAAATTGATAACAGCAAAAATGGACTGGAAACAGCTGTAAGTGCCTCAGGAGGAATATACTTTACAATAGAAGCAGGTCCTACATGCAGTGTATTAGATCATATATGCAGTTCTGCTGTATGAAAAGGCATGGAGGCTGACAGACTGAAATGAGCATCCAACATGAACAAACATCAAAAAGGAAAAGGGCTGCAAGTATGGCTGGGCGATGCAAGATCATGATATACCAGGAGCTAAACATCACGATTTGAAGCCGATGTTTGCCGCCCCCCAAAGGATCTTCTTAATTTTGCATCTGCTCTGTTCCATATGCACAAAAACTGCCAGGCTTCCAGCTTAGGGCAGGGCTCTGGCAGCACCCCAGAGCCTTTGCGCCGCCCTCCAAAAGCCAGACAAAATGGAGGCACCCTGTAATCTTTCATAAAATGGCCGCCTCTGGCAGCACCCCGGGGCACACCCAAACCCACACATCACCTTCCCAAAGTCTGGTAAGCAGCCCTCCACCTTGCTGGGGCACCAGTTTTGGGATTACTGGCTTTTCGTATTTTTGCTTTGAATTTTGTTTACCATGTCCAGCCCTGACAAAAGCAATGATGTACATACGCATACCCATTTGTACCATGAAGTAATTCTGCAATTTTGAGATTCCACCAGCAGAGGCGCATTTAGGATTTTTGAATGAATGAGATTATATAGCATTGTGTAAAAGAAGAAGAAGAAGAAGAAGAAGAAGAAAAAGAAAAAGAAGAAGAAGAAGAAGAAGAAGAAGAAGAACAGCAGCAATGGACTGCAAACAGTGTTAAGTGTCTCTTATGCTCATTCTTTTTTATTAGTTATTTCCAAAAAGAACACAAGGTAACACACAAATACAAAGAAAATACACAGAAAAGAAAAATTAAAAATAATAAACAGCAATTATCATTTCCATATCATCCATAACATAGTTGTCTCTTACGGGGCTTCCTTCAGCCTGTCCGTAAATCATTCGAAGCAATAAATAAAATTACACGTTTCATTACTTATATTGTCATTATACCGATTCCTAATTCCTGTTTGCTTTGCACAATAACTCTTAGTCTTTCACAGTGCGTCTCTAAATCCCTTTAGCGTTATTTGCCTTTCACTAATACATTCCAGATAATCTACATACTTTTCCCAATCTTTGGTGAACACTTGGTCTCTTATGTATCTAACTTTTCCTGTTAATCTATCCAACTCTGCGTAATCTGACAACTTAGATCTCCACTCCTCCACCGTTGGGGTTTCCCGTAGTTTCCACTTCTGGGCTAATACTACCCTTGCTGCCGTAACCGCATAGTATACCAATCTGCGATCTTCCTTTTTTATCTCTTGTCCTAATATCCCTAGAAGAAAGATTTCTGGTTTCTTTATGAACGTGTACTTTAATATCTTCTTCAATTCAGTGTGTACTTTCTCCCAAAATTGTTTCACCCTTCGGCACTCCCACCACATATGGTAGAAGGAGCCCTCTATGTCTTTACATCTCCAGCACTTATTATCCACCTTATACATTTTTGATAATTTCATGGGTGTCAAGTACCACCTATAAAACATCTTCATGACGTTTTCCCTTATCGAAGTACACGCCGTAAAGTTTACCCCCTCCTTCCAAAGTTTCTCCCAATCCTCAAACTGTATACTATGACCTATATCCCTTGACCAATGGATTATCACCGATTTGACTTCCTCATCGCCTAAATTCCAGTCCAACAACATCCTATATATCTTAGATATAATTTTCACTTTATTGTTTATTATTTCTGTCTGGAATTTTGAGTCTTTATCTGCATAGCCTCTTTCTTTGATATCTCTACTAAACATCTGATTCACCTGATGGTGATGTAGCCAATCGTAAACATGTTCCTTTGTTTGCTCATACGGTTTTAGCTTCCATTTCCCTTCAACCTTAGTTAGTAGCTGATCATAAGTTGCCCAATTGCTTCTCATATTAATGGTTTTTGTACTCATTACTTCGAGAGGTGAAAGCCAATGTGGTGTTTTCGGCTCTAACAGATTTTGATATCTTTCCCAAACTTCGATTAGCGGCCCTCTAAAAATGTGATTCGCAAACCCCTTGTGTTCTTTCCTTTTGTTCTTCCATAAGTACGCGTGCCAGCCGAATCTATTATCGAAGCCCTCTAAGTCGAGCAGCTCCGTATTCACCAATTTTACCCATTCTTTTATCCAACATAGGCATGATGCCTCATAGTACAGTTTCAGATCCGGCAGGGCAAAGCCCCCTCTTTCCTTTACGTCTGTCAGTAATTTAAACTGAATTCTGGGTTTTTTGCCCTGCCATATGAATCTTGAGACTATCCTTTGCCATTCCTTAAAGATTCGACTCCCTTTGATTATAGGGATGGTCTGGAATAGAAACATCAACCTCGATAAGACATTCATCTTGATTACATTAATCCTTCCCCAGAGTGACAATTTTAGCCCTCCCCATTTCTCTAAATCTTTCTTTATTTCCTTCCACATCGGCTCATAATTATTTTTAAATAAGTCTATGTTTTTAGGTGTTAACCAGATGCCGAGATATTTGACTTTTTTGACCATCTCTATCTGCGATTGTTGTTGGATTGTTTCAATTATCTTTGGGTCCACGTTTTTTCCTATCATTTTCGTTTTTGTCTTGTTTAATTTAAAGCCTGCCACTTCTCCAAATTGTTCTATTTCCTTTAATATTTCCCCTATTGCCGTTGCTGGTTCTTCCGTCATTATTACTAAGTCGTCGGCGAAGGCTTTGGTCTTATAAACATTCTGTCCTACTGATACTCCTTTTATATTATCGTTTTGTCTTATTGAGTTCATAAGGACTTCTAACACAGTTATAAATAGTAACGGAGAAAGCGGACATCCTTGTCTTGTTCCCTTCTGTATCCTTATCTCCTCCGTCACCATATTGTTTATGATCAATTTGGCCTTCTGTTCTGTGTATATTGCTTTTACCCCATTAAAGAAATCGTTACCCACATCCATGTGTTCTAAGTTCTTCAACATAAAGTTCCATATCACGTTATCGAATGCCTTCTCGGCATCTACAAACACCATTATAGCTTGTTTGTCAATCCTAACAGACAGGTATTCTAGCATATTAATTATATTTCTTGTGTTGTCTCTCATCTGCCGACCTGGCAGGAATCCCGCCTGGTCCCTGTGAATAATTTCTGATAGCAAAATCTTCAGCCTTCTTGCCAGAATTCCTGCAAATATCTTATAATCTGTGTTTAGGAGTGAAATTGGTCTGTAATTTTTAACCTGGGTTGGATCTGCATCCTGTTTGGGGATAAACGTAATATATGCCTCTTTCCAGGTCTCTGGGGTTTCTCCTTTCTTTAAGATATTGTTCATAATCGTTTTTAGAGGTCCCACCAAAATAGATTTCATTTCCTTGTAGTAGCCGGCTGTGAATCCGTCAGGGCCTGGTGCCTTACCCCTCTTTAAATCTTTAATTGCCTCCTCTATTTCCTCATTTCCAATTGGTGTATTCAAACGTTGCTTTTCCTCTATTGAGATTTTTTGCACCCTTTTATCCTTCAAGAATCTCTCTATCCTCCTTAAACCAACTTTCTCTTGATCTTTATACAAATTCCTGTAATAGCTGAGGAATTCGCTCTTAATTCCTTTGGGGTCGGTTCTTTCTACTCCCTCCACTGTTATTTTATTAATTACACCTTGCTCCTTCCTTTTTTTGATTTGCCAGGCAAGCCATTTGCCTGATTTATTCGCAAATTCAAAATTTTTTTGCCTTAGTTTTTTAATGTTCCACTCCACCTCTCTATTTATTATTATAGCAAACTGGGCTTGTAGAATCTTAATTCTTTCCTTCGCTTTTTGACAATTTGGTTTTTGTGATAGTTTTTGTTCGTTAACCATTATCTGTTTTAGAATTTCCTCTTTGTTTTTCTCTCTATTCCTATTTTTGATTGCATTCTGTTGGATAAAAAACCCTCTTATTACAGCCTTACTCGCATCCCAGACAACGCTATCCTTTGTTCCTTTATCACCATTATCTTTAAAATAGTCTATCAGTTTTTTCTGTGCCTTTTCCACAACTTTCTGATCATCTAAAAGGTGGTCTTTTAATCTCCATCTGAAGGTTCTTGTCTCTAGGCTTTCCAGTTCCAGCTCTGTTGGGCTATGATCTGAAATTACTTTTGGTCTTATTTCTATTAATTTAACTCTTGGACACAGTTCCTTTGAGACCCATATCTGGTCTATGCGTGACAGCGATTGGTTAGGCTCAGAATGAAAGGTGAATTGTTTGTCAAACGGGTGTCTGAGACGCCAGATGTCCACCAGATTACAATTTTCTACCATGGAGAAGAAGGTTTTTGGTAACTTTCCTTCTTTGTTTGTTCCTTTTCTTTGTCTATCCATTTCTAGTGAAACAACCCCGTTCATATCCCCCATTAAAATTATTTTTTGGTCCACAAATTCCGTCAACTTCTCTTCCAATCTTTTAAAGAATTCCGTTTTACTACCATTTGGGGCGTATAGCCCCACTACCATCAGCTTTTCACCTTGCCAGTTAATACTGACCCCTATCATCCTCCCCTCTTCATCCTTGAATATTGTTTTAGCTTCTATATTATTTTTAACATACAGTACCACACCTCTTTTCTTTACCTTGTCTGAGGATTCAAATTCCTTTCCCAACCTTTTGTTAATTAACACTTTCCTATGCCTTCTAGCAACGTGCGTTTCCTGTAGACAGATAATGTCCAAATTTTTCTTTTTCAGATATTGCTCAATTTTATTCCTCTTATTTTTATCGTTCATCCCATTAATATTCCAGTTCCAAATTTTTAATCCCATGATGCTTAACTTTCCCTTCGGAAGTTAAGTTTTCGCCTGAGTTTTATTCAAATTCTCTTTTCCTTTAAGGATTCCCTGAGTCCTCCGCTTCCTCCTCTGCCTCTTTGCCCGATCTACTTCCTCCTTCCTCCTCCTCATCCCCTTCTCCTGAGTCTCCTGATGGGCCCCCCTCATCTCCTCCAGCCCCCGTTCCATTTACCTCCACTTTAAGTTCCTTATACTTCCTCAAGAACTTCCCGGTTTCTTCTTGACTTGACAACTTGTGCCTCTTACCTCTATATACAAATGATATCCCTTCCGGGAATTCCCATCTAAATTCGATCTTATTTCTTCTCAGTACCTGCACCAAGGATTTATAGTGATCTCTTCGTTTGAGTAGTCTGATCGGGACATCTTTAAAAATAATTATATAATTCCCATCTATATTCAACCTCTTTTCTCTATTCCTTTGAAGGATCCTATTTCTCATTTCTTTATCCTTGAATGTAATCAGACAATCACCTATAAGTTTCCTTCCTCTTGTTGTGTTAACGCGCATTCTGAATGCATTTTGTATATTATTGGCCATTTCCTCCGCTGGTAAACCCATCCATTCTGCTAACTCCATTGTCAATCTCTCTTTAATATTTTCATTTTGGGTCTCTGGCACAGCTCTAAATTTCAGATTAACCTCCCTCTGCCTCAGTTCATTCATCGCAATAATGTCCTTCATCTCAAGTGTCTCAAAAGGAATATGCCCTACAAGAAAAGAAGGTCCTACATGCCCTGTATTAGATCATAGTTGAGAATCTGCTAATTTAAAAGGCATGGAGATCGACAAACTGAAATGAACACAGGTCAGAAATTAAAAGTACTGCAAGTAGGGCTGGGCAATGTCTGGTTCTCAAAATCGTAGCATACCAGCAGCTAACCATTCTAATATACTTATATATTACAATGTCTGAAATAAGTATAGAGCAATGTAGAGGCGAATGGAATAATGTCATAGCAGCTGCTAGTACTTAGTAGCATAAAACCAATAGATTTCCCCTTATCTTTCACATATTGCTACAACTGTGATTCTGTAGTGCATATAATTTTTTATTAACACTTTCCCCCCAAAGTTAAAACTCTAGAAGTAATTAGTAGTACAGCAATAAAAGGTAAGGTGAGTGAATGTTCACTAATAGACATGAGGGAAACACAAGGACACATCTGTATGTTGGGGAGCAACATGGGGGCGCGATTGGGGAGGCGAGGTGGAAATGGCTTCTTGCTCTTCCAAGGGCCCCAGGAAGGTTTGGGTGTCAGGTGGTGCAGGGTAAATAAATAAATGAATGGACTACAGAGGAAACCCACCCATTGTCCATTTATTTGTCCTACCACCACCACCACTTCTTCTTAGGCAATCAACCGTAGCTGAGTAAGATTGTTTTCCATTTGTTAATGGCTGTTCTCCAACTGGAGTGCTCACAGGCCTGTGTTTCCCAGTTGTCAATGTTTATACTACATTTTTTTAAAGATTTGCCTTGAGAATCTTTAAACCTCTTTTATTGACCACCAGCATTGCACTTTTCATTTTTAAGTTAGGAATAGAGTAGTTACTTTGGAAGACGATAATCAGGCATCCGCACAACATGACCAATCCAACAAAGTTGATGTTGAAGAATCATTGCTTCAACACTGGTGATCTTTGCTTCTTCCAGTACACTGGCATTAGTTTGCCTGTCTTCCCAAGTGATGTGTAAAAATTTTCGGAGGCACCATTGATGGAATCTTTCGAGGAGTTGGCGATGGCATTTATAAGTGGTCCATGTTTCACAAGCATAAAGTAAGGTTGGTAGTACAATAGCTTTGCAAACAAGCATTTTGGTTTCCCTGCGAATATCACACCCCTTTGTAAAGGTTTAAAGTTGTAAAAGTAATTAGTAGCATAGCTGTTGCATAAAGCTGTAGGAAACCCACTCTCCCTCTATTTCCCCCCTCAAATACACACACCTGTGCAAAACTGCAATTGCATCAGGTTTAGCTGCCTTTGCAAAGGGGGTAGCATCCCAAAGATAGATAAGATAGATAGATAGATAGACAAGACAAGACAAGACAAGACAAGACAAGACAGACTTTGGTAATCTTTTGAAGCTGATATTTGGCTCCCCCAAGTGGATCTTCTCATTTTTGCAGCACCTCTATTCTGCTCACTGTGCAGAAAAACTGCCACACTTATAGTTTAGGGAGGGCCACCCTCCCAAAGCGAGACAAAATGGATCCACTGCATAATCCTTCATAAAATGGCACTAGTGTGGGGCTATTTGACACCCCCAAGTGGATCCTTGTAATTTACCGCCACCTCAGCTTGGCGCCCTGTGCAGAGAAACTGCTCGCATGGCTCTTCATCCCGCACTGCAGCAGAGCAAGTCACGTGGCTTGGGGAATGAATATGTCCAGGGCAGAATATTAGAGCCTTTTCCTCCTTCCTAAAGCTGGGCAAGGGGTTACTGGGTTTTGAGAAGAAGGCGGTATGTATTAGATCATAGATGCGGTTCCGCTGTGTGAAAAGGCAGGGAGATTGACAAACTGAAATTAGCAACCTATATGAACACAGTCGGAAAGGAAAAGGGCTGTAATTGGGGATGGACGATTTTCAACATCGTGATAGATCAGCAGCTAAACATTGTGATATACTGATATTGCACAATGTCTGGAATAAGGCCTGCGCTACATAGAGGCAAACGGAGTAATGTCTTGGCAACTGCTGCTACTTAGTGACAGAAAACTGATAGATTTTTACTTACTTTTCACGTATTGCTAAACCCACTCCACGCAACATTTCATTTATTCAACACCCTTGGAAGACCAGGAAGTAATTAACACCTTGCCTCCCAGAAATGAATAAATAAAAGGGGAATGGAGTAAACCCCCCCCATTTATTTATCTCTCCTGTACAAAACAGCTATTGCATTTGGGAAAGCGGTAGCATCCCAGAGCACTCACGCTGCCCTCCCAAAGACATTGGTAATCATTTGAGGCCAATTTTTGGTGCCCTCAATGGGATCTTCCCTATTTTGGGATTTCCAGGACTCTGGTATGGTCCTAGAGCCTTTCCCTTCTTCCCAGAGATGGGCAAGCCCTTACTGTCATAGGGAAGGCGGTGCCAAGGCTCTGGCAGCAGCCCAGAGCCCTCACACCGCCCTCCAAAAGCCACACAAAATGGAGGCACTCCGTAATCTTTCATAAAATGGCCGCCTGTCAGGGGCTATTTAGTGCTCCCACGTGGATCTTTGTAATTTTGTGCCACTTCGCCTTTTGCAGATAATTTTTAAATTTGCAGAGTTAAAGTTGTATAAGTAATTAATACTCTACCTCTCAAAGGTAAAGTGAATGTTGCCTGTGTTGCACAGTGTTGGGCAGCAAAGAGGAGGGGAGCAATTTCGGAGGTGAGGTGGAAATCACTTTCTGCTCTTGCAAGGGTGTTAGGTCATGTGGGGGAATAAATAAACAAATGGAGAAATGAGGAAACACAGTCTTCATTTATCTATACTTCTCCCCATACACCTACCTGTGCAGAACTGTGATTGCGACAGGTGTCTTTGGGAAAAGAGCACTCGTTCTGCCCAAACAAAGACAAATAAGATGGGTGGACTTTGCATAGCTCAGTTGGTTAGAGTGCGGTGCTGATAATGCCACGGTTGCACAATTGATCCCCATATGGGACAGCTGCATATTCCTGCATTGCAGGGGGTTGGACTGGATGACCCTCAGGGTCCCTTCCAACTCTACAGTTCTATGATTCTATGGTTAATTTTTCTGCTCCCAATGCTTAGCGCCCTCAAGGGGATTTTCTCTATTATAGATCTTACTGCTATCACCCCTTGGTCCTAGAGTCCTTCCCTCCTTCCCAAATATGGGCAAGCACTTCTTAGGTTTCCGGCTTACGTAAGGCAGTGCCAGGGCTCTAGCATAACCCAGAGCCCTTGCGCCGTCCTCTCCAAAAGCCAGACAAAATGGAGGCACTCTCTGATCTTTCACAAAATGGTGGCTTTGTGAGTCTGCTCTTTACCACCCCCCAAGTGGATCTTCTTAATTTTGTGTCACCTTGGCTGGCATCCTATGCAGAGGAACAGCTGTCATTGCTGTCAATCCTGCACTGAGCATGGAGGCTTTCTGGGGTCCCTCACTTTGGCAAGTTCCTGGAGCATTCCCAAAGCTCAGCAAGCGCTTACTGACAGCCAGGAGAGTTCTGGCAGCATTCCATAGCCCCACCACCACCACCTTCCCAAAGTCAGGTAAGCAGCCCCATACTTTGCTGGGGACTTTATTCATTTTTTCCTCAGATTTTGTCCTCCAGCATCCTGCCCTGACAAAACTAGTGATGTGTAGATGCTTTACCTTGTTGTTCAATGAAGTATTTATGTGATTTTGTGTTCCACCACTAGAGGTGCTTTTAGAATTTGTGAATGACTGAGGTAGCATAGCACTGTGTAAACAAGAGAACAGCAATAATGGACTGGAAACCGTGTTAAGTATCTCGGGAAGAATACCTGTCATGTATTAGATAATAGATGTGGTTCTGCTATGTGAAAAAGGCATGGAGACTGACAGACTGAAATGAGCATCCTACATGAACACAAGCCAGAAATTAAAAGGGCTGCAAGTACAGCTGAGTGATTCTCAAGATCGTGATAAGTCAATAGCTAAACATCGTGATACATTGATATTGCACAAGGTCTGAAATAAGTACCTTTAACATATTTCTGCAACTGTTATGTAACAGTACAGATAATTTTAGCCTAGCACATTTTCTCTTAAGTTAAAGTTGCCGAAATAGTAGCATAGATATCAAAGATAAGGTGAGAGAATGTTCCTTAATAGACGTGAGAGAGAGAAGTACACATCTGTATGTTTTGAAGTAACGTGGGGGGGGGATTTGGGAGGCCATGCATAAGGGTGTCAAGAGGTGGAGAAACAAATAGTAAGCAGAGAAAAAACACACTTCATTGATTTCTCTCTCACACCCACCCTATACACACACCTGTGCAAAACTGCTATTGCATCAGGTTTAGCTGGCTTTGAAAAGGGGGCAGCTTTCAAAAATGGAATATTTGGTGTCCCCAAGTGTATCTTCTTAATTTTGTGGCAACTCAGTTCTGTTCCATGAGCAGAAAAACTGCCGGGCTCCTGGCTTAGGGAAAGCGGTGCCAATGTTCTGGCAGCATCCCAGAGCCCTCACACCGCCCTCCAAAAGCCACACAAAATGGAGGCACTCCGTAATCTTTCATAAAATGGCCGCCTGTCAGGGGCTATTTATTGCTCCCACGTGGATCTTTGTAATTTTGTGCCACTTCGCCTTTTGCAGATAATTTTTAAATTTGCAGAAAGTTGTATAAGTAATTAATACTCTATCTCTCAAAGGTAACGTGAATGTTGCCTAACAGAAATGAGGGAGACACAGGTACACATCTATGTGTTGCACAGTGTTGGGCAGCAAAGAGGAGGGGGGCAATTTCGGAGGTGAGGTGGAAATCACTTTCTGCTCTTGCAAGGGTGTTAGGTCATGTGGGGGAATAAATAAACAAATGGAGAAATGAGGAAACTCAGTCTTCATTTATCTATACTTCTCCCCATACACCTACCTGTGCAGAACTGTGATTGCGACAGGTGTCTTTGGGAAAAGAGCACTCGTTCTGCCCAAACAAAGACAAATAAGATGGGTGGACTTTGCATAGCTCAGTTGGTTAGAGTGCGGTGCTGATAATGCCACGGTTGCACAATTGATCCCCATATGGGACAGCTGCATATTCCTGCATTGCAGGGGGTTGGACTGGATGACCCTCAGGGTCCCTTCCAACTCTACAGTTCTATGATTCTATTTTTCTGCTCCCAATGCTTAGCGCCCTCAAGGGGATTTTCTCTATTATAGATCTTACTGCTGTCACCCCTTGGTCCTAGAGTCCTTCCCTCCTTCCCAAATATGGGCAAGCACTTCTTAGGTTTCCGGCTTATGTAAGGCAGTGCCAGGGCTCTAGCATAACCCAGAGCCCTTGCGCCGTCCTCTCCAAAAGCCAGACAAAATGGAGGCACTCTCTGATCTTTCATAACATGGTGGTCTTGCGAGTCTGCTCTTTAGCGCCCCCAAGGGGATCTTCTTAATTTGGCACCCTGTGCAGAGAAAATACTGGCACCACTCTCAATCCTGCACTGAGCAAGAAGGCTGGCTCTGGAACCAGCTGGCTCTGGTCCTAGAACCCTTCTCTCCCTCCCAAAGCTGGGCAAGCACTTACTCGGCATTACTTAGGGTCATAAAGCTGACAAGATATTTACTTACCTTTCACATATTGCTGCAGCTGTTATTTCATCGCACAGATAATTTTAAAATTTGTACTTTTTCTCTAAAAGTAAGGCTGTAGAAGTAAACAGTAGCATAGCTAACAGGTAAGGTGAGATGTTGTTTCCTAAAAGTTTAATTACATAATCAAGGGGGGAAGCACATTTTGTGAAGTGAGGGAGACACAGAAACACACACACACACACACACACAGAGAGAGAGAGAGAGAGAGAGAGAGAGAGAGATAAGGGGACCAGTAAGGAAAGAGCATTAAACAACAGGCCAAGTTTTAGTTTTATTTTATTTAACTCAAAAGTTTTAACCCCAGTTCATTTTTCTCCAGGACTAGCAGCGCCTTCCAAGGAAGCCCCAGCTGAGGGCAGCAGTTATTCAAAAGGCAGGGCTGGATAGCCACATGGCAGCTTTTGTGTGGCTAGACATAATGGGCTTCCTGCATCGGAGGCCTCCCTCAATCACCTACCAGCCTGGCCTCTGAGCTTAAAAACAAGAAGCTCATGGCCTCAATATTACTGAGGAAAGTTTCCGGGTAGGCTCCTTTCTTCAGCACCTGTTCTTGTGGATCGCTCCCATCTGCAAGAGGCAGGAGAGAGCTGAGGTGCCAGAGCAACAGGGGCAACAGGAATCAGGAGAAAAGCAATGACTTGCTTCAGTTTTCCCCACATCATGATTTTTACACAGCACACAAAGACATCATGAATTGCAATATAGTGCCACGTCACCTGTTATGAAACTGTTAGCATGATGTGGACTTTTAACTGTTTTTGGATGATGTAGCAATTGATCCCCCAGCCCTTTTTTAGATTTATTCAGCACGTATCCCTTTTCTTAAAACAACACTTTCAGGCTGCAAGAAAGTATTGTATATGCTGCTTCAAAACTTTACCTCTTAAAGATACTATTTTTTCCTTTTAGTATTTTACAGCTGTCAAGGAAGCCACTCGAGCACCTGGGGCAGCGCACCCAGGGGCAGGGCACACCGCCAATAGGGGCGGGGTGCACCACGGGGCCTCTGGAGTCTGCCTGCCTCCTCCCACTCAGCTGCCCTACACCGTTTGGGCAGTGCGGAGCCTGCGCACACCCAAGCCGCCATGTCTATCCCATGAGACATATGGCTCAGGCATGCTGCAGGCCCCACAGTGAGTGCCGCCCAGCATTTTGTCACTCCCTCCAGTGGTGAAACCCGGGGCAGACCGCACCCACTGCACCCCCTTCCTCCACCCCTGCTTACAGCTGTTTTGTGTCATTTGAGTGGGAATCTGTGTTTTGCAGCTACTTGCTGTGGGGCCGGTAATGGGAATCAGTCTTGTTGAGCATTTTCTTATCCAATCCAAACCTTTGTTAATAAGTCCACATAAGTTATTAGCTCAACCTCCCTGCTCTGTGTTAGGCACATCAGCACCCTGAAACCATGAAAAGAACCCAAATATCTTCCAGTTTATGTGTGATTGTTTGGCTGCTATCCTTTAATCACCCCAGCTAAGTGACTCTTTACGTGCCTGTTCCATACACCATTCTGCGACCTGTTGCCATTTTCTGGGACCTGTTGCTGGGCTATAGCTCCTGTCTTCCCTGCTCCTTGGCTGGAGCTGGTTGTAGTCTCAGTCCAACAATGGCTGGAGGGCTAGAGTTTCCCCATCGCTGCTCTAAGATTATGCAAAAGAGGATGGGAGCTTGACCACAACCTACTGAATTGGTGAGTGTGAAAAATCAAATCTAGGATTTTTTTTCATGTAGTCCTAAAGCATTAGGCATTGTGGCATACTCTTCCTCCTGTCTCCACAATGGCTCTTACAATAGCACTCCTTGTGTGTCTAATATGTAGGAAGCTCAGATTTGTTGCTGCTCTTCCTTACTGTGCTGTTCCCCACCTTTAATTCTTCTAGGATGGGCAAAAAGTTTGCATCTTGGATGAGCAAAGGTTTGCATCTCAGCTGCTCCCAAAATACTTCAAACACAACAACTTGTCCAGCTTCGTTCGTCAGCTCAACTTGTGTAAGTACCAGATCTGTGTGTGTTTACTGTTTTCTGTCCATGATTTTCACTTAGTTCACATTATAAACACAAATGATCCAAAACTGTTCTCTAAATAAAAATCAGTTGAACAAAACTGAAATTGTGGAACAATTAAACATCCCTTCCCAAAAGTTCCTAGTAGGTGTTATTCCAGATTATTATTTTTTAAGCCTATCATTCCAACAGTTGATATGCCCAATTAACTAGGATATAATTAGTCAATGCACAACTCTTAAAATTCATGTGAGTTGGCCACAAGTGCTGGAGGAAACAGCAGCAATTCTCTCAAATGATGATTATATTGCTTAAAGCTCAGGTGCAGGGAGCAAGGCCTAGTCTGAGGCACCACCACTAGGGGGACGAAACAAAGAAAGAGGAAAAAAGAAAACAATGAGTCTCTCAACAGAAGTAGTTTTTTAGGCTTCAAGTAGAATTAGATCAATTACAAGAATTGAAGGCAACAACTGCTTTCTCTGTTGCATGTTTTAGAGAGAAGCATATTTTGATGCACAGTATGTGATGCATTGCTGTGAAGAGGGTTTCCTGTGAGGGGGATGTTTTGAAAAGCCCTGCCCTAAAGATAACCATAACTTTAAAATGGGGTGGGGTGGGGTGTATTGAAATACCGATTTCTAGCTAAAATGAAGAGATGATCTCGGGAAAGAGTGCAGGCATTGTTGAGCTGGACACAATAAGAGTTTCCTGGTCTTGAAACAAAGCAGGGGAATGGCAGGAGGTGTCACAATTTGGAACATGGGTGGCATAATTCGTGGATGAAGCTTGTCTTTATCCAGCATCATTAATCGCCTCCTCTTTTGAAATTTAGACTTGTGGCTTAAAAGAAGTGAAGGGGAATAGTGTTTCACCACTCTGTTGTGAAGTTCACTGAGGGCCTCTCAGACACTCTTGGGACAGTCAGGTGTTCTCAGCCCAATCTGCTTTGCAGAACTGCTACAAGGGTAACATGGGAGGCTGGCTAGGACCACCTCTGTGTGCTGTTCTGAGCTCCTTGGAGGAGGCGGGGAATAGGAGGGCATGGATGAACTAACTAAAAGCACCACAAGTAATATCAGTTTCTAGAGATGTAGCCGTGCTAGTCTCTTGCAGAAAAACCCTCAAGAGTCCTGTGGCCCTGGTCAGGTGTATTTGATGAAGTGGGTTGTGGTCCATGAAATCTTGCACCATAATAAATTTGTTGGTCCTGAAGGTGCCACACAACTCTTTGCTTGATGGTACTAAAACAACAATCAAAACGAGCAAGCCAAGATGCTGCAGTTCTTGCTGTTAGAGGGCATGATGAGTGGCAGGAGTGGTTCCCTTCGTTGCTTCCCTCTTCCCTTACCTGTTTACCTTCTATAATCATTGGTCAAAAGAAATGACCATGGGCAGGTTTGTTTCAATTACGTGGGCCTCCTCTCTCTGAAAAGTATGTTTTCAGGTGTCTTATCCTGTGTTGTTATTTATTTCATAAAATTGAAACACTGCTTGATTGTAAAAAAGTGAAGACAAAAACTCAACACAGTTTACAAAAAGGATAAAACAATAAAATTATCAGTAAGAAAAATGAATAATTTAAGACATTTGAAAAGTTAAAACAGCAATAGACTAAAAACAAATTAAAGCACACATCAGCTTTTTTTAAGCATAAGGACAGGCTTGTCTAAACAAAAATGTTTTTAGCAGGTGCCAAAAAGATTACAGGGAAAGTGCCTGCCTGATGTCAATAGGCAGGGAGTTCCAAAGTATAGGTGCTACCACAAGAAAAAGATCAAGTTCTTGCAGATGTGGAACAGGTGTTATATGGCACCTGTAAAAGTACCAGTTCTGCAGATTGAAGCCATTGAGTAGGCTTATGTGGGGCAAGGCAATCTTGCAGGTAAATTGGTTCCAAGCTGTTGAGGGCTTTGTATACCAGTAGCAACACCTTGAACATGGATTGGTATATTGTTATATTCTTACTAAGGAAGGTGAACAGATCTAGAATCATATCGCCTCTTGGGAGGAGAAACTAAAGAGCATTCATCTCCTTTAATGCCTTCACAGATGGTTTCAAGAAGGTAACATCAATGAGAAATGAAACAATGCTCACTTTCAAAAACCCTACCATGGAGTATCAACACCCACAGTTCAAAAAAGGGAAACCTGAACTGCTGGCGAGCATCCAACGGAAGGTATTGTGTGTCCCCCCCCCCCCCCGTTCACAACCTGGTGAAGACCTTAGCTCTGAAATGCAACCACAGTGATGTTAGTGCTACACACAGGATTCCTGCTTGTGCATGTGTGTGTGTGTGTGTGTGTGGCAGCATTGCCAATAAGCCTCCATTGCAGAGCGTACAGATGCCTCATTGTTGCCGCAAAACATGACTGATTCCCCATCACCTTCAGATTATTTGGGTATATAGGCTTGACCAGCCTTTCTCAACCTGGTACCATCCAGACATCTTGGACTCCAGCTCCCATCAGCCCTAGCCAGTATGGCCAATGGTCAAGGATGATGGCAGTTGTTATCCTTCAAGGTGTGAAGGGGCCAGGCTGAGGAAGCCTGATCTTTACTGCGACTGGCCATATATAACAGTCATTTTTGTATGCTGCCTTCTGAGATTATTAAGAAATTGCAGTATTTTATTTGAAAAATATATTGGTTATATAGGCTGAAATATACAGATTCCAAGTAATGTTCAAGGTTTCCAACTGTTTTCACTCATCTGTGCAATAGTCTTGCAAGGATGGCTCTTGTTGCTTGAATAGTCAGAGGTCAATAACTTTTAGCTGGCCTTAGCAGCCTAGTTCTCTTGCTGCTTCTGGACCAGCATGGGGGCAAGTTCTTCACTGTGCCATCATTCTGCATCTCTGAGGGGGCTCCTCTGACCTGTTGGGGCAATCCTCTCGTCCCAAGGAGTGAACAGGGCTCTCACTGTTCCTCTAATATTTTCTGAGGGTCAGTGCAAAGTTGATGAAACCCTCCACTTTCTTTCCAAGCCTGATTTCATATCATTCTAGTGGGTGTGTCTCACAGTGACTCAGGACAGGGCCTTCTCTGTAGTGGTGCCTCGATTGTGGAATTCCTTCTCCTGCAGGTGCAAAAGGCCACTATGTTGGTTCAAGAGGAGGGGAGAATGACCTTGCGTGTGAACCCAAGGTTCATCTGTGGGGTGGGAAGCTGTGGTTTTCCTTTTGTGTGAGTCAGGCCTGTTCGAGGGAAATATCAGTGGCCTCTCAAGTGTTCCCTAAACATTTTTTCCAAACTGCACAAACCCACTTAAAGGGCTCACTTTCGAATGATGCTTGAGTGAACTGGCAGTTTTCTTACTGAGGCACTCAGAGGCCATTTGTTCCCAAAATTATAGAGCTGCAGTTGTGCTGCTGCTGCCAGCTGAGGTGGTATATGCACCAGATTTGGGATTTCTCCTGTGATAGATAGAGGTGAGGCTGGATGGCTTCCAAAGTCCTCGCTCTGCAAAAGCCAGTCCCTTAACTGCATTTGTTCCCTGCTTAAACAATAACTTGTCTCTAAAAACAGTACCTGCAATCTGATTCTGTCACAGGTGTATACACGCAAGGAGCCCGCAGCCAGCTCAAAAAAAGACCAGCAGGCAATGCTCGCCGAATTCCGGGCCATGAGAGAACAGCAGGATGGCATAAGCATCAAGCTGGATACCGTGACCAGGTGTCAACATTTCTTCTGCTGAGTTTGTACTGTCTTGTAATGAGAGCCACTCTGCTCATTTTAGGTTTTGCAACATCTTCAACTTACCTGCATTTGCAAAGCTACAGGTAGGGTAGGGGCTGCATAGCAGGATTTGGCACCACGGTGAAGTGTGATGCTGAGTGCAAAAATAAGCAGAATCTGGGTAATTGACACACACTTTTCAGTGCCTTTTTCAGCATTATGGCTAAGTAGCTTGTAGGTAACATGAAGCTTCTATCTGTGCTATGTTTTGAGCTTCACTTGTGTGCCATGTTATCTGTTTGCAGAGCTCAACTTAGGGCAGAGACTGAAATGTCCTGTTTAATTTCTGGGTAATTCAGCAGCATTAGTACTTTCACACTTGGCTGTTTCTCACTTGCATTTAGGCGGTTCTGAAGTGGCCGTTAGAAAGAGCCATTCTGTACCACTGGCATCTGTCTGTCTTGAGAGACAATGGAGTGTGCCTCCAGGGGTGAAGTCAAACTGCTGGAGAACCTATAGCTCATTTCTAATAAGGGCATGCGAGGAATCCTGCTGGATCAGGCCTAAGACCCATCTTGTTCAGCATCATGTTCTCACAGTGGCTATCCAAATGCCTCTGAGAGACTCAGAATTGTGAGCAACTGATATTCAGAGGCCTGCTATTTCCGGTACTGGAAGCACACAGTTATCACGATAACATTATTTGTTCATGACTGATATACCAAATAAACTTATCCGCCATTAATTTGCCTAATCCCATTTTAAACCAGTCACATTTGTTGATGATCACTACATCTTGTGCTTAGCAGATTTCATAGTTTACGCACTGCGTGAATAAATAATAGCTTTTTTTCTGTCTTGAAGGAAAGTGCCTTATATTGAACCATACACTTTCCCTCAGCTCTGTCTACACTGGCGTAACCAACATGGTGCCCCCTAGATGCCCTATGCAGTGTAGGCCCAAGCTATCTGAAAAACCTTATTCCCTCATATAAACTTGCCCCGAACTCTAGATTTAGAGAGGCTGCTTCTAGGCTTTGAAGCTCTCTCCCCAAAGAAGCTAGACTGGCTCCCATGTTGTCCTTCCAGTGGTGGGGGAAGATGGTTTTATTCTGACAGTCTTTGGGGAGCTGTTTTTTTAAGGAAGTGTTTTTAACAGTGCTGTTGTGTTTTTATTATCTAAAAGATAATCATTAAAAGGTAACTAAGATCTTATAGAATTGAAACAATATAAAAACAAGTCTATTAAGAGTTACTTTTTAATGATTATCTTTTAGATAATAAAAACACAACAGCACTGTTAAAAACACTTCCCCCACCTTTTAATCATTAAAAGGTAACTAAGATCTTATAGAATTGAAACAATATAAAAACAAGTCTATTAAGAGTTACTTTTTAATGATTATCTTTTCTGTTTAGATTTTTTTGTATTTTATCTGTGTCATTGTGTCAGTCCCGGTTAGCAAAAGAATGTGAGATACAAATAAATGAAATAATTAATAATGGATATTTTTGACTACAGTTCCCAGCAGCCCCAGCAAGCATGGTCTAGTATTAAGGGATGATAGGAGTTGTGATCCAAACATCTGGAGGGGGCACCAACTTCTGCTTTAGAAGGGTACAGTACATATGCATGTCTAACCTGTGCGATTTCAACTTTATGCTGTTGAAGACCAGCTGGTTGAAATCAAACAAATTAATTGCACAGAAGGTGGAGAGCTTAAAAGCTTTTATTGCAGAGGGGTTTTTTTCTGGCATGGAAAGAGCTTTTAATCTCCCTGTCTTGCTTACCTGGCTCTCATGAAATCTTGTTTGGCCCCATGAGATCTCACAGCCCAGTAAGCAGAGAGCTTAAAAGCTCTCTACCTTCCTTTGGTGTGCTGGCTCCAGAAGATTGCTCATGCATGGGCATTTCAAGTATATGTGTTTTTGCATATACACACTATCCCTGGAATGCAGCCCCTGCAGAAGATGCAATTGTACTGTACCTTCCAACTCAAGGACTGGCTGAACAGCAAAGGAGGTGTATGTGAAATTCCCCAGAACCAACCCAGCAGGCCTGGCATGATGAGGAACAAGAGCTGGTTAACTCAAGGGTCGTCAGGATTGGCGGTCCAAGTACATAATCACTGTTTTTCTGACACATCAAGCTGAGGTTTTCCACTGAGTGCGGCACTGAAAAGCAGCTGTGTCTACTATGCTTGTATGAAGTGGGTACATTGCCTTCCCACTTCTCATTTCTGGTTCTATATCTAAAAAAGCAGCATGAAATGTCCCCTGACATTGTGCCATCATAAGGCAGGTATGTGACCATCTTCCCCTCTTCCTTAGTTCTTCTTACCTCCCTCTGTGCCTGTTCTTTCAGGGACACCACCTCAGTTCTTGAGGGAATGGGCTCTCTGCAACAGAAGGAAGATCAGCAGCAGGACGTCTTATCTCAGGTACCAGAAAAAGACTTTGCTTTTATCCTGATGTTCCAGAGCAGCCTTTGCCAACTAACTGTCCTCCTGATGTGTTTTGGACTATGGCTTCCATCAGTCTTGGTCAAATGGAAGTGGCATCTGGAGGGCAACACCAGGCTGCACTATGGCATACCAGAAGTAGATGAGTAAAGTACACAGAGATAGATGGTAATCTTTATGTCCTGTTAAGGCAGGGTAATTTAGGATAGTGGCTAAAGCTGAGCTGTGAATTTAGAAGTCCCCCCATTCAGAACTCTCCTAAATGCTCTAGGAAGATTATGCAAACCACTGCCTGGCTTGCCTCACCTCCATAATATGCAGTATGGGGATAATGCTTGTTTGCTTAAAAGTATTTATGTACCATTCAATATTTTCAAAAACCTAAACAGTGTACAAGACACAATCTAAAACCAGTAAATCAGCAATATAAAAACAAATTAAACAGCTATTCAGAGGATTCAAACACACAAATATGCTTCCCTGTTCCATGCAGCTTGCATAAAATCATTAACAAATAAGGCAGTCTCTGCCTGCAGGCTTGCTATCTAAAAGACACAACACAAGAAGAAAAGGCAGGCAGACAAGATAGAGGAAGAGGAAAACTAGTACACTTGGGTCACTAGTCCTAAATGTTACTGAGTAATTACTGCAATGACTAGTCTGAATGGAGATGAGTGGAGATGGTCTTTCTTTGATGCACCCTGATGGAACTGCTTTTGCCAAGTGGCAGTTGAAGGGCAGGAAGAGCCCATGCTGGCTGCTGCATGGCAAATGCTTTTTCAAACTCAGGCCTTCTTCTGTAGCTTGCAAGCCTGAACATGGCAGGTGTGTCTTGATAGCTAACTCTCAGTTGGAACTGTCCCCTGACCCTGTGGCAATGACTAAAAGGAATACATGGCTTCTAACATTCACTCACTCACTCATTCATTCATTCATTCATTCATTCATTCTCTCTCTACCTCTTTGACTTCAGATCCTCCAGATCATTAGGAATTGCATGTCTGAGACAGGCAGGCAGGATGCCCAAAGGAAAAGGTAATTCTTACTACTTTCTTCTCCTGTTGCCCAAAATGAACCTATAAAATAATTCCCCCTATTTAGTTGGGGAAAGAAGTCAAAGCTTGTATTTACATCATGCAGTGCTTTGACCTCTGGAAAACGTCTTAGAAAAAGACCAGCAGAAAGGGGTTTGCCGAGGCACTAAGACCCCAGGTACCCTCAGTGGTGCTTCTTTGAAATATGGTACTTTCTGTTCATTTCACACTGTCACCACACTATTTTAAATATTGTGGCTTCATCTCTCTTATTTCTTATATCTGGTTTTGTGAAATATTTGTTGTGGGCGTGTATGGAGATACTTAGTTTTTAAGCTGTTTAGGGATGCTTTAGATACTGTGGCTTCTTGCTTACCTGGAAAAGTCACATGAAGCAGCCTTATACCGAGTCAGACCATAGACCAATATTTCCTATACGTTGACTGGCAGCAGCTCTCTGAGTTGTTCCCCACAAACTCAAGCCCTCCTACCTGAGAATATTTTAACAGGAGATGCTACAGATTGAACCTGGGCCCTCCTTCAAGAAATGTGTGTGCCTCACCACTAAGAAGCTCCTTCCCCCATGGTCCATGTTCATCTGTTACATCTTTGTCCTTTTCTCTGTATGTCCTCACCTTTTATAGATGCTTGGGGAGCCATAGCTCGCAAGAGCTTGCTATTTTTACTTGGAGTGTTTGTGCCTGGTTCTTCAGCCCAAAAAGCTTCCAGAGTGGCTTACATATAATCAAAACAGGACAGTCCCCACCCGAAAACTTATGATCTTAAAACAACAACAACAACAACCCCGACAACGTAGAAGGGAAAAGGGAAGGTGGGGCAGAGAAGAAAACCAAAACTCAAACACCAATTTCTAAACAATTGTTCCTATAATGCCCAACTGGCACAGTTGAGGACCAGCAGGTGTCTGGTGGAACTGGGCCTCCAGCAAAGCTGACTGAGTGAGCTTCCTGCTTCCCTTCTCTCTCCCCACTGAGGTAGCCTGATGGAAGGGCTGCCCACAGTTGATGGATGAGGGAAAGGAAGGCTGGAGGCGCTGGCCTGTCAAAAAAAGAAAAAAGAAAAGAAAAAAGCTTGGTAGGAAATTACGCATTTGAAATAAATTCACAAGACTGGCTTTCAGATTTTACTGTAGAAATCATACACGACAGAAAGCCTTTGTGAAGATACTTTATCAGTCATCATAATATGATTGATATTAACAATACAGTGGTAAGTAGTAAAGGGATCTCCCATGCTGCAAAAGAGGGTAAAATCTTGAGCAAGTGGATAAGATTTAGGCCAACCTATCTGTACTTCTAGCTTTGCCTCCTTCATTTCTTCTGCAGGTAAGGATTGCCTTATGTGGAAGACAAGATGAATTTTTGAATTAGATGTTTTGGCCCCTCATATCTTTCTAAGCACGTCATAAGAATTTGGTTATTTATGTGTGTGTGTGTGTGTGTGTGTTTTTTTTTCTCTCTCACTCACTCAGACCTCAGAATGATGCTTCGGAAGCCCCTGGTCCAAAGAACAGCCTTCCACAGGCTCACAGTGCTATGGAGGATCGTGAAACAGTAAGCTTTTTTAAAAATTAAAAAATAATTCTCCTGTTTTACTTTGTGTACAATAGCCCAGGTAAAAGATTTAACCAGTATGACACTAGTCAGACATTTTATTTATTTCATAAGATTTATACACCTGCTTGATGGTTGCAGGGGTGGGGGTAGGGAGAGAACATCAAGAGAAAATTAAAAATATCGTCTGTAAAAAAGCACTTAAAACCTTCAAAGATTAAAATAAGCTAAAAGCAGATTAAAACATATATCAACATTCTATATGTCTGGGTAGGCTTGCCTAAACAAAAATGTTTTTAGCAGGCAGGCTGAAAAGAATACAGTCATACCTCGGATGTTGAACGGAATCTGTTCCGGAAGTCCGTTCGAATTCCAAAATGTTCAGAAACCAAGGCGTGGCTTCTGATTTGCTGCAGGAAGCTCCTGCAGCCAATCAGAAACTGCAGAAGCCCCGCTCTGGGCGTTCGGGTTCCAAAGAACGTTCGCAAACTGGAACACTCACTTCTGAGTTTGCGGCATTCAGGAGCCAAAATGTTTGAGTCACAAGGTGTTCAGGATCCAAGGTACAACTGTACAGTGAAGGCACCTGCCTGATGTTAGTAGGGAGTTCTAGAGTGTAGGTGTTGTCACACTAATACATCAGTTTCTTACTCTTGTCTCTTGCAGGCAGCTGTTCCAGAACACAGTGCAGACAGCAGAAACTTGATTGTGACCCATAACAACATGGAGGGTGAAGCAGGTGCTGCTGCTGGTGCAAATAATGGGCAGGCTGTAGTGCATGAGCCCCATGGGACCAGGTGAGTGTTATGTACTGAAGTTCTCACCCTGGGCCAGCAGGGGGATACTGTAGATAGTTCAGGTCCACATATGCAAATAAGGGATCGAAAGTGACTTTCAGTGATTGGATAGTTACAGAAAATGGTTACTGTTGCGTTCTAGTGGAGCTCTATATAAGCAGGCTGGCTGAACCCTTCAGTTCAGTTCTGTTATGGCCTGTGAATAAACAAGAGCTGTTTGAAGAATCGCTGTGTCGTCTGATATGTTCACCCACAACTTAACAGTGAGGATGCAGAATTCAAAACGTGCATTGTGGTTTAGACAGGTAGGTAGGTTGGCTGGCTGTTTCTCAGTAAACAATTCAGAGGCTGAAGACGGTGCTGCAACCCTTTTTGCTTTGGGTGATATATGCATAGAGTGTCTCTCTTTGGCTGACTGCTTGGAAACCCCAAAATGCCAATAAATGTTGCTTCTTGCATAAGTAAGTGAAAACAATCAATATTCAGCAATCCTACCTAGAAGCCGCAAACATCTATTTAATTACATTTAACTTTACAGTCATTTTAGCTTTTAAACGAAGGCATCATTCCATAAGTTGCTGTGTGTTCTCACAGGCCCTAAACCACGTTCTGTCGGTGATGCATAGGCAGTGCTTTTTTCTGGGGGGACGCATACCCCTAAACATTTTGTGAATCTACGTTTGGTCTCATTGAGGGGCAGTATTTCATTATGCGTAGGAAAATGACAGCGCCCCTAAACATTTTTTTAAAAAGAAAAGCAGCACTGTGCATATATGTAAAGAGAAGTATGCCAGGTTGATTGACAAGTATTGATTTTCTTGTCTGTTTCACTCTTTCAAACATGGGTTGTCAGTTTTTCTGTTAACGTTAAATACAAAAGTTGTGGAGTGTTTTATTTTGGCAGAATACTGTACTTTCTAGTCACTTCTTCTTTAAAAGAAGCTAGTAGAGCTGGCAAAGTGTGCAAGGAAATGAGTAAGTACAAAACTGACTGGGTTTTGCTTGAACAAAGCTTGGAAAGATCCTAAACAGAGTCTTCCCCTGTGTTGGAGATCCTTGTAACTGGAGATGCTGAGTACTGAATCAGGGGGCTCTCTACATGGAACCCTGTGCTTTGGTGCTAGGTTAAGTACTAACCTCCTAAGATTACACTTGTTGTTGTTGTATAGTCGTGTCCGACTCTTTGTGACCCCATGGACCAGAGCACGCCAGGCACTCCTGTCTTCCACTGCCTCCCGCAGTTTGGTCAAACTCATGTTCATAGCTTCAAGAACACTGTCCAACCATCTCGCCCTCTGTCGTCCCCTTCTCCTTGTGCCCTCCATCTTTCCCAACATCAGGGTCTTTTCCAGGGACTCTTCTCTTCTCAAAGTATTGGAGTCTCAGCTTCAGGATCTGTCCTTCCAGTGAGCACTCAGGGCTGATTTCCTCAAGAATGGATAGGTTTGATCTTCTTACAGTCCATGGGACTCTCAGGAGTCTCCTCCAGCACCATAATTCAAAAGCATCAATTCTTCGGCGATCAGCCTTCTTTATGTTCCAGCTCTCACTTCCGTACATCACTACTGGGAAAACCATAGCTTTAACTATACGGACCTTTGTTGGCAAGGTGATGTCTCTGCTTTATAAGATGCTGTCTAGGTTTGTCATTGCTTTTCTCCCAAGAAGCAGGCGTCTTTTAATTTCGTGGCTGCTGTCACCATCTGCAGTGATCATGCAGCACAAGAAAGTAAAATCTCTCACTGCCTCCATTTCTTCCCCTTCTATTTGCCAGGAGGTGATGGGCCCAGTGGCCATGATCTTCATTTTTTTGATGTTGAGCTTCAGACCATATTTTGCGCTCTCCTCTTTCACCCTCCATAAAAGTTTCTTTAATTCCTCCTCACTTTCTGCCATCAAGGTTGTGCCATCTGCATATCTGAGGTTGTTGATATTTCTTCCAGCAATCTTAATTCCGGCTAGGGATTCATCCAGCCCAGCCTTTTGCATGATGAATTCTGCATATGTTAAATAAGCAGGGAGATAATATACAGCCTTGTCGTACTCCTTTCCCAATTTTGAACCAATCAGTTGTTCCATATCCAGTTCTAACTGTAGCTTCTTGTCCCACATAGAGATTTCTCAGCAGACGGATGAGGTGATCAGGCACTCCCATTTCTTTAAGAACTTGCCATAGTTTGCTGTGGTCGACACAGTCAAAGGCTTTTGCATAGTCAATGAAGCAGAAGTAGATGTCTTTCTGGAACTCTCTAGCTTTTTCCATAATCCAGCGCATGTTTGCAATTTGGTCTCTGGTTCCTATGCCTCTTCTAAATCCAGCTTGCACTTCTGGGAGTTCGCGGTCCACATACTGCTTGAGCCTACCTTGTAGAATTTTAAGCATAACCTTGCTAGCATGTGAAATGAGTGCAATTGTGCGGTAGTTGGAGCATTCTTTGGCACTGCCCTTCTTTGGGATTGGGATGTAGACTGATCTTCTCCAATCCTCTGGCCACTGCTGAGTTTTCCAAACTTGCTGGCATATTGAGTGTAGCACCTTAACAGCATCATCTTTTAAAATTTTAAATAGTTCAGCTGGAATACCATCACTTCCACTGGCCTTGTTATTTGCAGTGCTTTCTAAGGCCCATTTGACTTGTATAAACTAGTACAGAGTTCATGAATGGAGGAACCAGTTACTGAACTGAAGTTACTGAAAATACAGACATGTGGGGGATATTCAGTGTGAATGAACAAGTGGCTGCCAGCGAATGGAAGCACTTCCTCATAATTAATCTGTTTCTTTCAGTGAGTTCCATAGATTTGGTCATAGCCACTAGGCTCAATTCCTTGTTGAAAGTATCAAGTTACCCCCTGGCAGCCAGCAATGTGGTGTTTACATTCAGAAGCCTCAGGAAAGTGTCGATGCTGTGGCACAACAGGGGCTGGAGATAATCATTTTAGGAGGCCTGTGGATTTTCCATGGGGTATCAAGTTAATGGGCCAGCGGTCTTAGCATGGCATTTATGTTGTGGCTTGCTTAGGGTTATAGTTAGCTTTGTATAAAATGAAATAGAAGTGGTGGCGTGTTGCTTTGACTATATTATATGCTAAGAAAAAGAAGCAAGGGTACTGGATTCTCATCTTGTGCCTGTGGCATGTCCCTTAGGGAGGCCCAAGTGCCTGCAACAGGAGACACTCCTGCCAATAGCAGACTTCAGACTGTGGACACTCCACCCCAGCCCAAGGCAAAAAAGAGAGCTTCTGTGAAGCCGCTTAACACCTTGGCGGCCCATGTCAAGGCAAAAAAGACAAAGATCAAGGCAAAAAAGAGAGGTTCTGTGAAGCTGATTGACACCTTGACGGCCCATGTCCGTGGAAAACAAGCACGGCTCATCACTTCTCTTGACAGGTGCACCTAGTTTCATGGGGGCCAGTCTGATTCCTTGAGTTGGGCATTCTGGTAAATCATCTAGCCCAGCAGTTTCCAAAGTAGGTGGTATCCCCTCCTCGTAGGTGGTGGGATTACCTAGGCAGGTGCTAAGAGGCAGGTGGTTGCTAGAGGTGTCAGTAGTTTTCAAACCTTGAAAAACTGGTGTCACTGGATCAAATTCATCAATTTTGTTGAATTAAACTAAATAGTTTCAATTGAACTTTGAAGAAATATGCAATTAATTGTTCCTGTTTTGAGTTTTATTGAGTTTTAGCTTCCTTATTGGGTTACATAAAGCAGTATTCTGAGCGATGCTTTATGTAGGTTGGGGGGCTCTGGGCATGAGTTTATGGAACCAAGGGGGCAGTTGCCAGGAAAAGTTTGAGATGCCAGACCAGTGGTTCCCAAAGGATGATTCATTAGTGGCCTTGGGTGATCATCTAATGCAGGGATGAGCTGACTTCAAGGGCTCATCCACACTTTCGTATATGCCATGATACCTAGGCACAGGTCCATGATTTGTAGGTGTGTTTGCTGCTGAACAAGAAGAAACATCAATTGGGTTTTCTGTGGATTGGTGTTTGTTCCACTTCAGTGATAAGCAACAGGTTTTCTCAGGGAAAGCACTGAGGCAAGCAGAAAACCGCTCAGACCAGTCCTACAAATAAGGGGCCTGTGCCTGGAAATCATGGCACAAATGGAAGTGTGAGTAAGCTAAAAGTCTTGCATGATCAAGTCCCCTCTTCTCTCCCATCAGGTTTCAATACCACTGTTCCACCTGTGTGTTAAATTTACAAAGCAGAAGTCAAGTGCCTCTTCAAGATCTTTTCACAGTTAAGGCATAATTCAACCAGGGTTAAGTGATGCTGTGTATGTGTGCTTGCTTAAGAGCAGCCTACCTTAATGTGGTGCCCTGCAGAGCAGCCAGCACAGGTTGGGAGAGACTGCCTGAAAACATGAAGAAGTGCCTTTCTGAGATCACATTTAAGCTGAGTCCTCTTGGCAAAAATCCCAGCTTTGTTGCTGACCCATAGCTAAGTTCATATGGATCTACATATTTCAAAGCAGGTTCTCAACCACTGAGCTGTGGCTCTACCCATCAAAGCTAACCTTTGCACCTATTTGTATTGTTAAGGCTGTTTGGGAAAGGGCCATAGCCTACTGGTAGAGCATTGGCTTTGCATGCAGAAGGTCCCCAAGTTCAATCCCCAATGGTGGCTCCAAGTAAGGCTGAGAGAGATTTCCTGTCTGAAACTCTGGAGAGCCACTTCCAGTCAGTGTAGACAACACTGAGCTGCATGGACCAATTTGATTTAAAGCAAGCTACCCGTGTTCTTTTGTTTTCTATTGGAAGGTGGGACATAAGCACTTTATTTAAAACAACAACAACCCTGCTACTCCACATTCCTGCCATTGAATCAAAAGATCATAGAATTGCAGAGTTGGAAGGGACCCCCAAGGCTCATCCAGTCTAACCCCCTGAAATGCAGGAATCACAGCTAAAGCACCCCTGACAGATGACCATCCAACCTCTGTTCCAAAACCTCCAAGGAAGGAGAGCCCACCACATTCTAAGGGAATTCATTCCACCATGAAACAGCTCTTTGATCAGGCTGCTTCTTTCCTTTGGCTTCTCCCATGAATGTGGCAACGCTTGCCTTTTTTCTTCTACCTATTGTTTAATTTTAGACTTTCTGCTTTTCTTCATAGAAAGGAGGGTGAAGGCTTCTTGAATTTATTCGTATCAAACTCTGTGAAGATTGATACGGAGCTGAGTGAGGAGGAGCAATGCGATATCTCAAAAATACTTTCTCGGGTAAGTTCATCTTCATGTGGGCAAGTTCCTAGATTTGTAATAGCGGTACTCATTCATGCAACAAAGGACGAAAACAGCATTTGTGGATTTAAAAAAGTGGTTTGCCACTGTACTGCCATCTCGGTTGTGAGTCTTGGGGGAGGGCAAGGTCCTGACTAACTGCAGATTTGAAAGCTAAGGCAGCTGAATAGATCTTTGGGTTGGGGTACTTGGCTGGTTTCAGTTTTGTTATAATACACCCATTGTCTAAAATGTTTTAAATAGTTTTAAACTGTTTTTGTCTTGCATGTTTCTTGTTTTTTGTGGAATATACCTGGGGAGAGAGGATCTAGGAACAGCAGCCCCATCACAGTGGTTCAGGGTAGGCGGAGGAATGATGTAGGAGCTGGGGTGGGCAGGGTAAAAGGCACATGGCACAGGCAGTTGGTGACTCTGCCATGTGCCAGTTCCTCTTTGAACTTATCAGACAGCCGTCAGGTCTATGACTTATCTTATCAGCCAGCCGTCAGGTCTATGGCTGCTGGTGCTGAATGCGAAGTTGGCTCGGAGTGAGACCATCCTCATCCATTGTTCCACTGTGGATGTGGAGGCTCGTCTACATGATATAATTGAGACCTGGGTGGGTGAGCAGGGTGGAGTTGGTCTCACCCAGTTGTGCTTACCTGGATACTTGGTGCAGCATCAGGGCAGACTTGAGGGTCAGGGAAGGGGGTGTTGCTGGTGATCTATAGAAATTCTCTCTCTCTCCAGTATCTCTGTCCAGTGTGGGGGCAGGGATCAAGAATGTGTGTTCCCTGGCATTGGGCAACCACAACAGATTAGGGATTCTGCTGGTTTACTGCCCACCTCGCTGCCAAGCAGTCTCCCTGCCCGAGCTGACAGAGCTGGTCTCAGTGTTGAGGACCCCCAGACTGGTGATTCTGGTGAACCTCAACATCCATGCTGAGGTGACTGGCTCTGGAGTGGCTCAGGACTTCATGGCTGCCACGATGACCATGGGGCTGTCCCAACAAGTCACCAGCCCAACACTTGTGGCAGGCCACATTCTGGACCTTGTATTCTCAACTGGGCAGGAAGAGGGTGATTTGAATGTGGGAAACATTGACATCAGTCCCTTGTCATGGTCAGATCACTTCCTGTTGAGATTTAGGCTGTCAGCATCTTTCCCCCTCCTCGGAGGCGAGGGTCCTGCATGAATGGTCCGCCCTCAAAGGCTGATGGACCCAATGAGTTTCCAGAAGGCTCCTGTTGAAGCCCTGCTCTTGCTCTCCCAGCTTCAGCAAAAGGAACCCGAAGCCTCTGGAGCGCAGTGGGAACTCGTGCTGTGCTCCGAAGGCTTCAGGGATAGCCGGAGGCTTCGGGTTCCTTTTGCTGAAGCCAGGAGATCAAGACTCTCCCGGCTTCAGCAGAGAGGGAGAGCTGCGCGGCGCTCCTTCAGCCAAGCGGGAGGAGAAATGGAAGGGGCTCCATTTCTCCTGCCACTTTGCTGAAGGGGCGCTGAGCAGAGAGAGGGAGAAAATTTTTATGTTCTCCCCCTCTAAAACAAGGTGCGTCCTATGGTCAGGTGCATCCTATAGAGCGAAAAATATGGTAACTGCTAGCCAGTTGCTTATCTCCTCTTCTTGGGGAGAACAGGATGCTGGACTGGACTGTCTTAATCCAGCAGGCTCTTCTGATGTTCTTATGTTCTATATGAGAATCAGGAGAAAGGTAGTATTTGTCATCTTTAGTTCCCCTATTTAAAGTCTCTTGCCTGATTGGTTGTCAGGTGGAACCTTACTTGGGTTGATCAAAAGTCTATTTTCTTGGTTTGTGCTTTCAGACCTTTGTCCCTAAGATTCAGGATCAGAATGTGGACTCTGCAGGAGCTCTAGACTACAGTTTGGAAAACATAAGCGGCAGAGGCTTTTTCACTGACTGGCAGAGAGATGTGGGGCAGTGCTATGGGGAGAGCTGGCTCTGAGTTCACAGTCACTTTTTTGTCTCTTTTGGGGCAGCGAAATTACCTGGACTCAGTGGCCCTATCCCAACAGGTTTGCCAGATAGATAGATAGCAGTAGGAATAGTATTTGTGAGGGGAAAGCTCTTGGGCAGGGGTCAGCAAATTTTTTCAGAAGGGGGCCGGTCCACTGTCCCTCAGACCTTGTGGGGGGCCGGACTATATTTGGGAGGGGGGAATGAACACATTCCTATGCCCCACAAATAACCGAAAGATGCATTTTAAATAAAAACACACATTCTACTTATGTAAAAACACCAGGCAGGCCCCACAAATAACTGAGAGATGCATTTTAAATAAAAGGACACATTCTACTCATGTAAAAACACCAGGCAGGCCCATAGCTGTCAACCGTCCCTTATTTGGCAGGAAACTCCCTTATCCTAGCACTGTGTCTCTCTGCTGTCCCTTATTGATGATGTCCCTTAAATTTCCCGGGTTACATGCTCGCCCAGCTCGGGAGGCAAGCAGCGGCTTGGGGTCCTCCACCACGAGAGAGAGAGAGCGCACACGAGCTGCCACATCTCCATCTCGGCGCATACTGAGGAGACGGGTGGCGGCGGGCAGTCGGGCAGCCCCTCTCTTGCGAGACTTCCACTGTGCTGCAGGGGAAGCCTGAGGGACGAGGAAGAGGAGGGGATGGGGAGGGATGCAGAAGGGCACCACTTCAGTGCCCGTGGCAGCGCCGCAACCGCCTCATGCCAGGCTGGCGGGTGGCGTGGGCGAGAGTCTCTCTCCCTCCCTCCCTCTCTCTCTTGGGTGGGGAAGGGCCGATGGAACGCCTTGCACCAGGACGACGGCAGCCCCGACGTGCTGCTTAGCATACCCTCCAACCAGTGCAGCATCTTACTGCAGTGATTTCCCTCTCTGCATCCCTTTCATCCCTTTTATAAATCATTTGTCCATCCATAGTTCAAATTTTTACTACAAGTTTTCTGCCAATCCTACCAATGTATGTAACTCTTTACAATAGCTTTTCAACTAAATTATAAACTTTCCCCATTCTTTATTAAAGGGGTCCTCTTCCTGGTTTCTAATTCTGCCTGTAAGTTTTGCCATCTCAACGTCGTTCATCAGTTTTGTCTGCCACTCTTCTTTGGTCAGAGTTGTAGATCCTTAGGATCATCTAGTCCAACCCCCTGCAAAACACAGTCAGTCGCAGCAAAAGCAGCATGCCTCCATCAGTGCCAGACTTCTGTATAAGCTAAGCAAAATCCATTATTTTGGCTGCTGATCCCTTATTTTCGAGGCTGCTGGTCCCTTATTTTCAAATCTGTAAGTTGACAGCTATGGGCAGGCCCCACAAATAACCCAGAGATGCATTTTAAATAAAAGGACACATTCTACTCATGTAAAAACACGCTGATTCCCAGACCGTCCACAGGGGCTGGATTGAGAAGGTGAATGTCCCAGATCCGGCCCCCGGACCTTAGTTTGCCTACCCATGCACTTGGGCATGTGGCAAATGCAGTCTTTTTCTGGAGTTTCTATAGGACCTGCCTGCTCTACGCAGCTCTGCCTTAATTCTCACAGCTTCCAAAGAAGGAACTCAAACAGGGATGGAAGGCCACATTTTCTGTTTTAAAAAAGATATTCCATATCTGCCAAAAGAAAGGAGCAAAACAGGCATGTAGCTACCGTATTTTTCGTCCCATAGGACGCACCTACTTTTTTTGGGGGGGGAATAAAGGAAACTTTCCCCCCTTTATTTCTCCCCCCCAAACCAGGTTGGGGAACAGTGGGGTGGTGGCACTGCGCCTCCCCACTATCCCCCGAGCTTGTGGGGCTGGCCAATGTCTACCCGGCGCGAGGGGCGCTCTGCTTCAGGGTGCCCCATGCGCCGGGCAGCAGGCTGCTACCCGCAGTGTGGGGAGCCCTGCGGGGAACTCCTGCAGGGCTCCCCACGCTGCGGATGTCTGTCCGGCGGGCAGGGCACTCTGCTTCAGGGCGCCCCACCCGCCGGGCAGCAGGCTGCTATCCGCAGCGTGGGGAGCCCTGCGGGGAACTCCTGCAGGGCTCCCCATGCTGCAGATGTCTGTCCGGCACGTGGGCCGTTCTGCTTCAGGGCGCCCCACCCGCCAGGCGGCAGGCTGCTATCCGCAGCATGGGGAGCCCTGCGGGGAACTCCTGCAGGGCTCCCCCACGCTGCAGATGTCTGTCCGGCATGTGGGGCGCTCTGCTTCAGGGCACCCTACGCGCCGGGCGGCAGGCTGCTATCCGCAGCGTGGGGAGCCCTGCGGGGAACTCCTGCAGGGCTCCCCACGCTGCGGATGTCTGTCCGGCATGTGGGGCGCTCTGCTTCAGGGCGCCCCGCCCGCCGGGCGGCAGGCTGCGGACACCAGCGCAAAGCACGGGCGTCCTCCAAAGGGCGCCCCGTGCTCCGCGCTGCAGGCTGCCGCCTGCAAGCCTTGCTCTCCCGGGGGGAGATCCCCCGGGTGCGCAAGGCTTGGTGACACCCTGCGCGAAGCACGGGGCGTCCTCCGGAGGGCTCCCCATGCTCCACGCTGCAGGCTGCTGCCCGCAAGCCTTGCGCGCCCGGGGGGAGTTCCCCCGGGCGTGCAAGGCTTGCGGATAGCTTCCTGGAGCCTGGAGAGCGAGAGGCGTTGGTGCGCACTGACGCCTCTCGCTCTCCAGGCTTCAGCGAAAGCCTGCATTCGCCCCATAGGACGCACACACATTTCCCCTTCTTTTTTGGAGGGGAAAAAGTGTGTCCTATAGGCCGAAATATACCGTAAGTACCTGAAAAACAGAGATAGTCTGACCTGCCCATCTCTAAAACCCAGATAACTGTCATTTGAACAGAATGGTTCGGATTCTTCCCCACCCCCTCCCCAAAAGCAGTTTTCTGAAGAAGTCACAGGAGTTGAGCTGCTTCAAAGT
This sequence comes from Podarcis gaigeae, assembly GCF_964106915.1. Classification (NCBI taxonomy): domain Eukaryota; kingdom Metazoa; phylum Chordata; class Lepidosauria; order Squamata; family Lacertidae; genus Podarcis; species Podarcis gaigeae. Next base: position 21,284,515 of record NC_139691.1, on the reverse strand, counting down.
GCTTTAAAACCTTGATTTCATCCGGACAGAAAGAATTTCTGAAAGAATTGCAATCAGCGTGCGTGTGAGGAGAAGGCCCTCCTATACCTGAATGCTTGTCAAGCTACTCCCCAGCCCCCAACTTTCAATAGATTCTCCCCCACCAACCTGCCCACCACCTCTGCCCAAGAAAATGTCACTCTCCTGTAATGGAGGAAGGGGATCCTGTGTGGTGGTTTCTACTCCAGGGACTAGCCGTAGGTGCAGAAAACCTATCATGGTAGCTACAAACTTCTGATTTTCTCTTTAGCCTTTAAGTGGCACCAAATAGTTTTCTTCAGATTGCTGAGTGGCTTAAGGATGCTTACCAAGCTAGACTGATTATGAGGGGGCGGGGGCGGGCGGGTGATGTGGTGATTCTTTTGACTGGCCTTGAGTTGCTTTAGCAATTGCCTTTCTCGTGAGCATATCTGATAGGCTGGGAGATTAGATGAACCTTCTGGTGAATTTTGTTGCCATTGGCAGCAGCTCAAGTGCAGTATTCCTGGCCGAGGCCCCTTCACCTACTCATATGCGTTACCAGTTTGTGGTATCAGCTCTGTGCAAATTTTGAGACAAGCTCATCTGCTGTTTGAGCTCCCTGGCTTCGCTTAGAAGCAAATAGGACAGCATTTTTTTAGGGGTCTCCTAATGAGTCCAAACCTTTTATTTTTTTAAAAAAAGTTTAGATTAAAAAGTTTAGATGCAATAAAGAAAGGAAGAAAATTCATAAAGATAAAAAGCAAAGCCAGAAACTTACACACATTTAACTTGTGCACATTCAGCTGGTCCCTTCCAACTCGACAGTTCTTTGGTTCTGTGATTTAAATGCACGGCAATAAAAAATGAAAATTAAAAGCCAGAGGTTCCAGGATAAATAGCATCCAACCACCACTGGGTTTTTACTGTACACGATTTTGGCTTTAGGCGTGATCCCCAGAATGTAACCCCTGCGTAAGTTTCAGAGAGGCTTCACTCAAAATATTACAGCAGATTGAACATTGTCATTAAACATATTAATCCAAAACATTAACACCCCCCCCCCAATATTTCCAGAAACCTGTTAGGCTGATTCTAACAGTATTCTTTTATAATAAGTTAACTCAATAATTGCTAATATATTCCAGATTTTTTCAATCCATCCACATATTGTAGGAGATGTACTGCCCGCCCCCTATTATTATTATTATTATTATTATTATTATTATTATTATTATTATTTGTTTTCATAATCTTAGTAGAAGTTATAAGATATAATACTGATTATTGATCATTTTCCAGGATAGCATGCTTTAGATAGGTCAAAAAGAACTATTTTAGATTCCAAGGGTATAAGGATATCCTAACATGTCAGAAATATTATCCCAAACAGATTTTTAAAATACCCAGACCATCACATTGGTTCTTCATTTGAAGCATCTGTACCTCTTTCTACAAATCAGATTGGGTTAAGTTCTTTCATCCTGCACATGGGATGAACATTCTGTCACGGACCATTACAGAACAGGGAGGCTGGGTCTACTCCTAGGTCAGGGAAAAGGAGGCCAGTGGATGAAGAATGATCCCTGATAACTTCAAGGCATTTCCCCCCACCACAGTTCACCCTTAAGTACATCCACTTTATGTCCTGTTTTCCTGAACTCTGTCTAACTTCCCTTCAATATTAGTTAGGGGTCCAGTACAGTGGTACCTCGGGTTACAGACGCTTCAGGTTACATACGCTTCAGGTTACAGATTCCGCTAACCCAGAAATAATACCTCAGGTTAAGAACTTTGCTTCAGGATGAGAACAGAAATCATGCTCCGGCGGCACGGCGGCAGCAGGAAGCCCCATTAGCTAAAGTGGTGCTTCAGGTTAGAACAGTTTCAGGTTAAGAACAGACCTCTGGAACGAATTACCGTATTTTTCGTCCTAAAGGGCGCACCGGCCCATAGGACGCACCTCGTTTTTTGGGGGGGAAATGAAATAAAAAATATTATTTCCCCCCCCCCCAGCCGTGGCTGCAGCCCCAAGCCTTGCGCACACCTGCCCGAAGCACGGGGTGCCCTCCGGAGGGCTCCCCGTGCTTTGGGCGGCAGGCTGCTGCCTGCAAGCCTTGTGAGCCCACGGGAACTCCCGCTGGGCTTGCAAGGCTTACGAATAGCTTCCTGAAGCCTGGTCAGCTAGAGGCATCGGTGCGCACCGACCCCTCTCGCTCTCCAGGCTTCAGGGAAAGCCTGCATTCACCCCATAGGACGCACACACATTTCCCCTTCATTTTTGGAGGGGGAAAAGTGCGTCCTATGGGGTGAAAAATATGGTAAGTACTTAACCTGAGGTACCACTGTACTTTAAAGCCTCCTGTGTTATACTGCAAGCACCTGCCTTTGACTCCTTGAGAAGTTTTCCTCCTTTCCTCGCTCCCCCTGCCTAGCCTCCCCCCATCCATTTCTGGGCCTGTCAGAGGTAAAGCTGTGTGTTTAGATAGACAGTGGGGAATATTTCTTCCCCAATATTTTCTGCCTTCTTAGAACAAAACGTGTTCACTTTTTATTTCTTAATAAGCTCCTTTCCGAAGACATTTTGGGTTTTGCTATTTGTAGTACAGTGGTACCTCGGGTTACATACGCTTCAGGTTACATACGCTTCAGGTTACAGTCTCCGCTAACCCAGAAATATTACTGTGATGGGATGATGAGCTACTTGTGCTTAAAAGTTCAGTCCCTCAGATCTTGGGCATGTTTCTCAAGACTCTGTCTACAGCGGAGCCCCTTAAGCATGACTCCCTTAATCGCTGGCAGAATCCGACAGTGGGCGTTTATGGAATCTACTCCAGCATAAAAGCTCCTTGACGGAAATGCGTCGTCTGGATTCTCGGCGCGACAGTTTCCGGCGAGGAGTGGGTGTACCTATAGGAGGTCCTGAGACTTCTCCGCTGTTTTCGCTGGAAGACTCCCTGAGCCATTCCTTCACCTCACTCTCTCTCTGATCTCCCACTCTCCCCCTGCTGGTGCCTTCCTCCGCTGCTGAGTCTCTCCTAGCTTCTGAGAGCCCCTCCACCACCTGCCTTTCCGATGGCAGTTCCCTGACAATTACCTTGGGTTAAGAACTTTGTTTCAGGATGAGAACAGAAATCGTGCTCCGGCGGCGCGGCAGCAGCGGGAGGCCCCATTAGCTAAAGTGGTTCTTCAGGTTAAGAACGGACCTATGGAACGAATTAAGTACTTAACCTGAGGTACCACTGTAATGCCGCAGTGGCGTCTACCAGCAACATCAACCCTGTAAGTGTTGCTCACAAGTGTGGTGTGTAGTCTGACCTCCTGAAAGAATGCCCTGTGTAGGTTTCCAAAGGGAGATTGGCTGGCCGACGATGGGGAGCCTCTCTTGCAAAATGCAGTGCAGCAGGGACACTTTGGTTGGTCTTGTTTTGGGAACGTGGGCACTTCAGGCTGCTGGGTGGCAGGAGGATTGCAAGCCTAGACTCCTGGCTTTCATGCAAATATAAGATAAAATGGTTTCTGGGTGAGAGATTGAATTGGAGCAATGTATATGATTATTAGCTCCCATTGCTCGGTTCCTGCTCCTGCCAACCTAGCAGTTCGAAAGCACGCCAGTGCAAGTAGATAAATAGGTACTGCTCCAGCAGGAAGGTAAACGGCATTTCTGTGTGCTGCTCTGGTTCGCCAGAAGCGGTTTAGTCATGCTGGCCACATGACCCGGAAGCTGTATGCCAGCTCCCTCAGCCAATAAAGCGAGGTGAGCACTGCAACCCCAGAGTCGGCCACGACTGGACTTAATGGTCAGGGGTCCCTTTACCTTTACTTTATTTGATTATTTCCTCTATATCCCACTTTTCCCTGCAAGGCTCTCTCATTTTATCCCCACAACAACCTAGGCTGGCATGCAGTGACTGGTCACACCCAATGAATTTTATGGCTGAACGGGGATTTGAACCCAGTCACCCAAGGGCCTGGTCCAGCACTTGAACCACTACATCACGCTGCCTCTCAGTGAATGAGTCATATTAAGAATTACACTGGAGGTGCAAAAAGAAGAACAGGACACATTACTGTATGCAGTGAACCTATAATTCTTTACAAAAATACTGGAAGATGATTATTAGAATAATAACACAAAAAATTGAAATCTAAAGTTCCCTTAGATCCAGTCTGATTGCCACTTGGCAGCCAAGGCTGGCTCTCAGTGCTTTTTTTAATTATTTATTTAAAATGTGTATACACTGCAGCTAAGCAGAGCAGAATTAGCAGGGTAACAGGACCCCCCCCTAAAAAAAAGTTACTTTGGATGCCTTAATGTTTTAGCTGACACACATAGAACATATCAAACACGTACTGGGATTTACTGGTACACATCTGGGGGCAGCCGCAGCAGTGCCCCAGGTGAAATTCTAGAGCCTAAGCAGAATGTCAGTGGCAAAACATGAGGAAATGACATGCATGAATTTGGCCTCTAGGACTAAACAGATGAAATACCATATTGTTCCCTCTATAGGACGCACCCGACCATAGGACGCACCTTGTTTTAGAGGGGGAGAACAAGAGAAAAAAAATCTACCCCTCTCTGCTCAGGGCCCCTTCAGCGAAGCGGCAGGAGAAATGGAGCCCCTTCCATTTCTCTTTTTTTATATATAGAATATTTATTAAAATTTTCAATAATAATACAATGAAAAGAAAAAGAAAAAATAACAAAAATACAAAAATAAAAGTATTTAAAAACACACAGAATTTCCATTACTTATTTTCCATTAACTTATTTCCCGGACCTCCTCATACCTCCCTTTTTTGTATTCCAATTCAAATTGTTAGTTCAGCAAATCCTTACCAATAAGTTTTTACCTATTTCTAAACCTTTTTTTTCATATTCTCTTAAAGCATTACAGCTGGAAACCACTTAATTTCTATCCAGCATCATTCTAACATTCATTAATTTTACAATGTTTATGTAAATAGTCTTTAATTTTCTTCCAATCTTCTTCCACCGACTCTTCTCCCTGGTCTCGGATTCTGCCAGTCGTTTCTGCCAGTCCCATATAGTCCATCACCTTCATCTGCCATTCTTCCAGAGTGGGTAAGTCTTGTGTCTTCCAGTACTTTGCAAAAAGTATTCTTGCTGCTGTTGTGGCATACATAAAAAAAGTTCTATCCTTCTTTGACACCAATTGGCCGACCATGCCCAGGAGAAAGGCCTCTGGTTTCTTCAGGAAGGTATATTTAAATACCTTTTTCATTTCATTATAGATAATTTCCCAGAAAGCCTTAATCCTTGGGCCACCAAAGGTGAAAGAATGTACCTTCATTCTCTTTGCATTTCCAACATTTATTATCGGGCAAATGATAAATTTTTGCAAGCTTGACTGGGGTCATGTACCACCTGTATATCATTTTCATAATATTCTCTCTTAAGGCATTACATGCCGTGAACTTCATACCTGTGGTCCACAACTGTTCCCAGTCAGCAAACATAATGTTACAGTGGTGCCTCGCAAGACGAAATTAATTCGTTCTGCGAGTTTTTTCGTCTAGCGAATTTTTCGTCTTGCGAAGCACGAAATCCCATAGGAATGCATTGAAAATCAATTAATGCGTTCCTATGGTCAAAAAAAGTCCAAACAAAGCCAAATTTGGTACAACAGGAGTTTATTACCTGCTCTTTAAAGTCACACATACTGTAAAGAGCAGTTCAAAAATTGAAGGAAAAATAAATTAAGTTTCTAAACATGACAGAAAAACATTTTAAAATCAACAAAGTGTACAGTACATTTTCTAAGACTCTGGGGGACCACTCGAAGAAGGTTCCTCTTACACTCTTTGCTTCTTGCTGAAGAACCTGTCCATGGTCTGCTGCTTCATCCGCCTTTTCAGCACCTCCCTGAAAGGCGGCATGAGCCTGGTATCAAAAGTGTTCGCAAGGTCATGTGCCACGTGCTTGTCAGGGTGGTGCCGCTGTGCAAAAGCCTGCACATCCTTCCACTTCTGGCAAATGTCCCTCAGTTTTTTGGAGGACAGCCGTTCCTCAGTTGCTTCCTCCTCTTCCAGTGAGGCCCGCTCCTGCGCAGCCTCTGCCCGCAGTTCGACCAGCTCCTGGGTGGTCAGCTCATGGTCGTGCTCCTCCACCAGCTCCCAGACGTCCTCCTTTGTGACCTCCAGTCCCATGGTCCTCCCCAAGGCAACAATGTCCTGCACCACTGTTGACTCTGCTGCAAAGTCTTCAGCCGCAGGAACATCAGAACTGGCAGCCTCTCCATGCCTGACCACGCTGTGGATTCCGGATCTTGTCTTGAACTGGTCAAACCAACCTCTGCTTGCCTTGAAGACTTCTGGCTCACCTGAGGTTTCTGCCTGATCCCGGACGAGGTCTGCGTGCAAGGCCTTGGCCTTCTCGCAAATGACGGCCTCAGTCACTGTGTCCCCTGCACGCTGCTTCTCTTCTAACCAGATGAGCAGCAACTTCTCGACCTCCTCCAGAACAGCTGGGCGGTTCTTCACGATCCTGGTGACTCCCTTGGCTGCATCAGTCGCCATGATCTTCTCCCTCATCTTCAGGATGGTCCCGATGGTCGATGGATTCCTCCCGTACTCCCTGGCGAGGTCCGTCACACGCATTCCGCCGTCATGCTTCCGGATGATCTCCTTCTTCATTTCCAGCGTCACCTTCTCCTTCTTCCTCTCGCCGGCCTCTGCGGCAGCAGTCTTCTTGGGTCCCATGGCAGCACAGCTCCTTCGTAAACTCAGAAAAAGAAAAAGAAATCAGTGATGTGCTTCAAATCCAAAAAAATCAAAAGCACACAGCCACCCACAACACAGAAATTAAAACCCAGAACCAAGTCCTTGAATCCCAAACACCCCAACCCAAAATCCAAAACCCCCCAAAAAAGGTTTAAAAGTTTAACTTACGAAATGGATGCAGAAGAAGTTCTGGAAAAGCTTCAACAATCAATCACCGAAGTCTTCAGAAACCTCAAATGGCTGCAAAAGAAGTTTTGGAAAAGCTCCAAAAATCACCAAAGTCATCAAAAACCTCAATTGTTCCCCCAGCCACCCAGCCACCCACCCACCCACCATGAAGAAATTGCAAACCCCTCCCCAACTGTTCCCCCAGCCAACCAGCACACAGAAATTCAAACCCAGAAAAAAATTTCAAAAAAACCCCAACATGGCCCAATGGTCACAGAGAAACAGAAAAATGCAGGAAAACCCCCCACAAGCTCCCAGATTCCTGCAAACCCCTCCCCAACTGTTCCCCCAGCCACCCAGCACACAGAAATTCAAACTCAGAAATTTTTTTTAAAAAAAAAACAACATGGCCCAATCGTCTCAAAAAAATCATAAAAATTCAAAAAAATCCCCCACAAGCTTCCAGATTCTTGCAAACCCCTCCCCAACTGTTCCCCCAGCCAACCAACACACAGAAATTCAAACTCAGAATTTTTTTTTTTTTTTTTTAAAACCAACATGGCCCAATGGTCACAGAAAATAAAAAAAAATCAAAAAAATCCCCCACAAGCTCCCAGATTCCTGCAAATCCCTCCCCAACTGTTCCCCCAGCCAACCAGCACACAGAAATTCAAACTCAGAATTTTTTTTTAAAAAAAGAACAACATGGCCCAATGGTCACAGAGAAACAGAAAAATGCAGGAAAATCCCCCACAAGCTCCCAGATTCCTGCAGAAACCCCACCAACTGTTCCCCCAGCCACCCACCACACAGAAATTCAAACTTAGACTTTTTTAAAAAAAACAACAACATGGCCCAATGGTCAGAAAAAAATCATAAAAATTCAAAAAAATCCCCCACAAGCTCCCAGATTCCTGCAGAAACCTCCCCAACTGTTCCCCCAGCCACCCAGCACACAGAAATTCAAACTCAGAATTTTTTTTAAAAAAACCACATGGCCCAACGGTCACAAAAAATAAAAAAAATTCAAAAAACCCCCCCACAAGTTCCCAGATTCTCTTAACCCCCCCCCCCCGCAAACACCAAGTCCTTGAATCCCAAACACTCCAACCCAAAATCCAAAAAAACCCCAAAAAGTTTTAAAAGTTTAACTTACCAAATGGTTGCAAAAGAAGTTCTGGAAAAGTTTTGGAAAAGCTTCAAAAATGAGCAAAGTCTGAGAAAAGGCTACCAAACCGCGTGCTAACAGTTGCTCCTCGAAGTCAAGTCGCAACTGCAGCTGTTCAAGCAAAGCACCCTTGGTTTTAACGGTTTTAAGACAAAGGAAACAAAGTTGCAAGACGTTTTCGTCTTGCGAGGCACGCCCATAGGGAAATTCGTCTTGCGAAGCAACTCGAAAACGGAAAACTCTTTCGTCTAGCGAGTTTTCCGTCTTGCGAGGCATTCGTCTTGCGGGGCACCACTGTATGTCCAACATCTTGTGCCCATTTAATCATAGCAGATTTCACCGTTTCATCCTGAGTGTTCCATTTCAACAGCAAGTTATACATCTTTGACAAAATCTTAGTTTTAGGTTCTAACAGTTCTGTTTCTAATTTTGATTTTTCCACCTGGAAGCCAATTTTCTTGTCCAAATTATATGCCTCCATTATCTGGTAATAATGAAGCCAATCTCGCACTTTGTTTTTTAATTTCTCAAAACTCTGCAGTTTCAATCTATCTCCTTCTTGTTCCAAAATTTCCCAATATTTCGGCCATTTGGCCTCCATATTGAGCTTTTTCTGGGCTTTTGCTTCCATTGGTGACAACCACCTTGGGGTTTTATTTTCCAGTAGATCCTTATATCTTATCCAGACATTAAACAATGCTTTCCTGACAATATGGTTTTTGAATGCTTTATGTGCTTTAACCTTGTTGTACCACAAATATGCATGCCACCCAAAAACGTTGTTAAAACCTTCTAAAAACAAAATTTCTGTGTTCTCAAGAAGCAGCCAATCTTTCAACCAGCAGAATGCTGCTGATTCATAGTAAAGTTTAAAGTCTGGCAGGGCAAATCCACCCCTTTCCTTTACATCAGTTAATATATTGAATTTTATTCTGGGCTTCTTGCCCTGCCAGACAAATCTAGATATATCTTTCTGCCACTTCTTGAAACAGTCCATCTTGTCCACAATTTGCAATGTTTGAAACAAAAACAACATTCTAGGCAATACATTCATCTTTATAGCTGCAATTCGATCCAACAAGGAAAGCTTCAAATTTGACCAGATTTCTAAATCTTTTTTCACTTCCATCCAACATTTTTCATAGTTATCTTTAAATAAGTTCCCATTTTTAGCTGTCATATTAATCCCCAGGTATTTCACTTTCTTAACCACGGTCAAACCTGTCTCATTTTGAAACCTCTCTCTTTCAATTGATGTTAAATTTTTCTCTAAAACCTTAGTTTTTAACTTGTTCAATTTAAATCCTTGTATGTTTGCTTTCACCTAGATGACAGGGGAAACTGTTGCGACTGGGATGAATGAGCAGGAGGCACCAATGAATGGTGAGCTATTGGAAATAGATGAACTGCTTTGGTAGAAAGCTTATTTATTCCCAGATGTCGATCAACATGGTGGTGGTGGCAGTGCAGGGAGATGATCCCCCCCCACATACACCTGGTGTAGGAAGGGTTGTGGACTGGTTATGGAGTGGTCAGGCATAGGGCTTGCCCACAGTTTGCTTGTGCCATGCCCACCAAGCACATGTCTGAGAGACTTTCCGCTTGTCCTGAGCTTTCGAGGCACAAGTCAAAGAGGTTTTCCATTCACCCCGCCACTTTCCCTGGGGAAACCCTTAGCCCTGAACCGTTTGCCCCGCCACTTTCCCTGGGGAAACCCTTAGCCCTGACATTTGTTCCGATCCAGTGGTAAAGAGTGGGTTTTCCCAGGGGAAAGTGGTGGGGAGAATGAGCTCATAGATGTGTAGTCTGGGGAGAAGCCAAACTAGACATTTTTGATGTGGACTCATTATTTTATTTTATATAAATAGGGAGAGTCACCTAAGTACTCCTCCCAGTAGTTACTCTTTGTAATAGCTGGGCTATATAGACTCATCTTAAAATCTAGGCTACGTGCAACTGCATCTCTTTATTTATTTTTATGCTGGGTATGCTCCATGTTTGCTTGGTCATACGCTAACGATAAATAAATAAATAATTGAAAAGAAAAGAAAAGAAAGGATTACGGTTCAGGCAGCATGGAATTCTTTTTTTGCAAACCGCTTTGAGGTTAGTTTGTTCGGGTTTTTTTTTACAAAAGCAGCATATAAATTTTATGAAATAATAAAAATAATAAAAGGAATAAAGTCCACTCTGGTGGCCTTACATCTGTGATCCATTCGGACATGCAGGCTGTCCCTTGATGTTGCTTGTTCACCCCTTGATTATACATATGGAGTCTCACTTAGCTGTAATGTTGGTGGGTGTGTTTTCCCTCTCCGCAGACTTGCTTCTGACTCAGAGCCACGTGAATCCCATGTTGGGGGAGCCTCCAACTTTCAAGAAGGAATATGACAGCGGTATTCCCCTGGAGGCTTCTGTTGACATCATACCTCCTGTTCATTTCAGCGATGAGGCACTTGAGGAGTGCCTTGGTCAAGTATACCAAGTAGATGGCGCACCTGCCCTGTTGCTCCTGGATCAGCCGGTTCTCTTTGAAAATGTGTAAAACAACTAAAGAGGCCCTCCCTTCCTGCTCCCCAGCCTGGTTGCAGATTTCATAGAGAAAGCTACCTAGATGTAGCTTTCAGCACCAAAAGCTGGTAGAGCGCTTGCTTCTCCTTTCTGCGGTTTTCTGTAAGGGGAGGGTTTATTCTGCTTTTTCTGAATACCAAAGCCTGTGCAGCTAAAAAGCTGGAATTGTGCCACAATGGTTTGTTTGTTTTTTTCAAAAAACAAATAATCCAAAAGAAGTTTATTTTATATACAAGTATTTTTTCTAGTCTTAGCAACTTGTAGCTCACTGTAAACCTTTGCCTATCAAATTGTCTAGTCTCGTGATATCCAGTATTGCAAAACTGCAATAATTTAACTCTTGTTAAATTTTGACTCAGAGGTGGTTTGTACTCCCGTTAGGATTTATTAACTTTTGCGAAAATCAGAACTGAAGAGGCTGTTGCCTTGCCTCTTCTGACTACTGTTGTCAGAATACTGTTGTATTCTTTGGTTATGTATTTTTTCATTTTGGTTATGCATTCTTTGGTTTCACCTCTGATTTTTTATTATTATTATTTATCATCATCATTATCATTATCATCATCATTATTAAATTTATTAGTCACTTTTTCTTTGCCACAGCAATCCAGAACAACTAATGAAATCACAAAACAACAACAACCTGAAATACACAAAATTGGGGGCAGGCAGGTGGGAAATACATTAAAACATCCCACTCACTTTAAACGATCACAGATAGAGGCCTGGTTGGAAAGCAAAAATTTTGCCCAACACTGAAGATATATAACAATGGCACCAGGTCTGCCTCCCAGAGAGGAGCATCCCACAAGAAAGAGTCACATTGAGAAGGCCCTATTCTCATGTTGCCAACCTCAGGAGCTCCTATGGCTGGAGCAGAAGAAGGAGGGCCTCAGATGACAATTGCAGGGACTGTGTTGGTTCATATGGGAAGGGCTGGTCCTTGGGGTACTGGGGTTCTGAGAAGCATAACACTGTAAATATCAAAACCAGCACTTTAAACGGGGCCCAGAAACCTATTGGTAGCCAGTGCAATTGGGCTAGGATCGGTGTTATATGCGCAGTGCATCTTGCCACAATGAGAAAATATCGATGTAAGCAATTTGTTTCCTTTGGGAAATTATATTTCTAATTCCTGTGTGTGAAATGATGCCAGTATGTAGCTACAATACTGAGTATAAAGGCAACGCTTTTAAAAAAGCTGCTTTTTTCTGTGCACCGTCCACCAATTCCTCCCAAGTCACTTCTCAATAAATTTGTAGCAATAAGCAAAATAAATATCATTAAGATTGTGTTTGTTTGTGTGATTAAGTTTTCTCTTTTTAACTCCTGGGCCAAAAGTTTGAATGATTCCTGTGACCTGTCCCACCTGCACATCTCGGGCAACTGACCTTTATTATAAAGAGTGTGACCTGATGCTTGTTTTCTCCCAGAACTCTTCACAAGGTTTCACAGTTTGAGACTTGGGGGGGGGGTGGCAGGGAGAGTCTTCCCTCCACTCAAAAACAGTGATAGGAAACAATCTAACATATTGCTTTGTTTTAAAGTGATTGTGCTTTAGTTACACAATCACTTTCCATAAAGTCCGCTGTTTGCCTTGTGAGGTTGCTTAATGGTTCGCTTTCCCAAAAGCAAAGCCCCTCTGTAGTCCCTAGGCAGTGTTAAATGTCCTCCTCCTTTCTGCCATTCCTGGATTTGGCCCTTGCAACATCCAAAGCAGGAACATAGGAGAGCAAATGCAAAGGGGATGGTGGTTTAGGTTTGCCGATGAGCTGCATAGCAATGATGAGGCCTAGCAAACTTCCTATTGAAATGGAATACTTTTATTTACAAGTACTGTAATTGTATAACAGGCTAGGAAAGCCTTTTGGGAATTTCATATGGCTCTTCTTGTGTCAATCTGGGCATGAAGAACAGAGGTTCTCCAAATTAGTGGGTCTATTTTATCCTAAGCTTTGTTTTCAATAAATTAAGGACCTGTGATTTTCATATATATTAGAAAGTTTATACTGGCAAATCAAAACTCAAGTACATTCGCTCCTGCTAATTAGTGCTCATCATAGATTTTTGTATTCCTTCCCGTCTTTTTTAATTCTTTTGGTTCAACTGATGGATGCAGATTTAAATTCTTGGGTTTCAGAACTGACGTTTAAAATGCCATTGACACAAGTACTTAAACACAGTACATAGAAACCACTTGCAGGACCAGGCATCGGGGTCCCCATACCCCAACCCATATAAATAAGAGACCAGTAAGACTGGGTTTGGGTTAAAAAAAGGCCACAGCTTTATTGAATACAGATGAAAGAGGTTTGGCTTGGGCATGGGGCAATCTAAATACGGTACTTCCGGCCCGCTCACTGGAAGTGACGCCTGGTTAATCCAGGTGGGGGTTTCTAAAACTTACATCAAATAGGGTGACCTCTGCAGGGACCGCCGCCTGGGGGAGTCCCTTTGACCCTGGCCCCCAGGGCATGTGGATGTGGCCACTCCCCCCGATCCCTTTAACGGGATACCTTAGCATTTGGAGGGGCAGGCAGAGACTACAACCTTGCTTCCATCCAAGACAAAGGATTGCCCCAATGCCCAAGCAGTTGTGAGGATTGTGACGAGGTGGGGAAAACCACCGCGTAAGAGCCAATTAGCCCAGTGGGCAAATTCCTACCGGGCTCCATGAAGAACAGCGACCACAGCAAAGTCATCGACTATCATCGTAAACCAAGGGTGGGTGGGCAGGGAAATCCAGCGAAGGAATGAACAGGTAGTGCCCCGGTTGCAGGCTGCTTAAATGGGCAAGGGGTGGATCCAAGGGAAGCCTACCTGCTCCATCAGTTCTGCCCCCTGGTACAGCCCATGTCCCCTGCCTGCATCCCCATTAGCCAAAGCCAGGAGCAGGCTAGGATCCTCTTCCTGATAGGCAGCTGGAGCTTATGCCTCTACCGCCCATCAGGAAGGGCACTGAAGTTCAAGTTCCCTCACTGGGGCCCCAGTGAAGCCTTTGCCATCCTGCAATGCTGCCACACCAAGAGGACTTTGCAGCATTTCTTTCTTTTAGCATATGCTAAAATGTGGAACTGCTTAACATGAGAAACTTGCACAAGTCATTAAATTTCAGGATTGTCACACCAGCAAATCCTTTGCATTTCTCTCTTAAACCAAGAGAAGTGAGACAAAAGGGCAGGGTCAGCTGCAAGGGCTCTAGCTGAAGCAACTCCAGTCATAAGGGTGTTGCACTGTTGGAACACACGAAATGTTCCAGGGGAGGCATGAAGGAGAGAAAGTCTCTCCATGGGCAACAGCACCAGGGGCTCTTCCAACCTTACAGTGCTGTTGTCCTGTTGTAGTCTCAACCACAAAAGAGCTACTGTAAAATTGGAAAGGTTCAGGAAAGGGCAAACAAAAGCATCAGGGGGATGGAACTACCCCCCCCCCCATGTGAGGAAAGGTTGCAACATTTGGGACTTTTTGCTTAAAGGGAAAAGATGAATAAGAGGAGACATGGTAGAAGTTTGTAAAATTATGCACCTTCTAGAGAAAGGGGATAGAGAAGTGTTTCTGACATAACACTAGAACTTGTGGGCATCCCAGGAAGCTAAGCAGTGGAAGATTCAGGACAGGTAAAAGAAAGGACTTTTCCATGCAGCACATCGTTAAACTCTGGAACTCCCTCCTGCAGGAGGCAGTGATGGACACCAACTTGGGTGGCTTTAAAAGAGGATTAGACAAATTCATTGAGAGGACTACAAAGGGCTATTTGCCATATGCCAATCTTCTGCCTCCACAGTTTGAGAATGTTTCTGGATAGCAGTGAATTTGTCTACCCCATATTTTAAAAGTAATCCATGGGAGGGGGGACATGGATGCAAGAGCTCTCTCCCCTAATGCAGTTCCCAACAAACTGGTATTCAGAAGCATTATTGCCTTTGACTTGAGCCAGAGCATAAGAATCATGCCTAGCAGTCTTTCATAGTCTTATGATCCTTCATGAATTTGTCCAATACTCTTTTAAAGCCATCTAGGTTGATGGCCATCACTGCCTCCTGTGGGAGTGAGTTCCATAGTTTAACAAGGCACTGTGTGAAGGACTTTTCTTCCATCTGTCATGAATCTTCCAGCATTCAGCTTCATTAGGTGGCAAAGGCTGCGGGGTATTTAATCTGGCTCTACTTCCATCAATAGGCTGGCTGCACAATGCAAAACCCTGAACAAAATCAGGGTTCTAAATTGCCCACATGATTACAGGAGGCTCCCTGCTGCACAAGGCTGCCCACCAATTCCTGGAGGAGGGCAATTTGGAATAAGGGTGGGGTGGGGTGCTTGCCTCCACAATCTTCAACATTTGTCCATTTAGTTAAAAATAAGGAGCTGAGTCAGAATACTTCCGCACAGAAGTCCTGCAATTCTACAGATCCAGTTCCTGAAAATAATGTGCTGTGTACATGTCAGAAATTATGCATGTACTATATTCCCTCACCACAGTGATGTGTCCAGACAGAAATTATACAGGTGCAGCTCTCCCCCCCCCCAACTGTTGCTGTGTACATACCCAACAATTTATGCCTGATGCATCCACAAAATACACAATGTTCCTTCACCATGGCAACATGTGAATGTCAAGACGAACATTTTACAGACACAGCTTCGGCAAATGCAGCTAAGAATTTCTACCTGATGTGCACCCTTAAAATTTCTGCAAGCACAAAAGACTGTTGAGTCACCAGAACAACATGTAGTGAATGTCCAGGTAGAAATAGTACAGATACACCTCTCCCACCAGTTGCTACAAATGCAGATGAGGAATTCCTGCTCCAACACACGGTATACTCTTCACATAACAAACTAAGCCCAATTGTCAACTGAAAGAAGACACGGTGTAAATGAAATCTGGCCAAATTAATACACTGCCTCAGATCCTATATACCAAATTTCATACTGACACAGTCAATTGTTTTAATTTTATAAATAATAGAATTTAGAATTCAGAAAAGAACCAAGGGAAACAGGGATTCAAATCCCCACTCAGCCATGTAGCTTGCTGGCTTACCTTGGGCCAGTCATAATCTCATAACATAACCTACCTCACAGGGTTTTCAGGAGGATAAAATGTAGAGGGGGAGAACCACACAGATAGCCTTTGACTCACATATGAGGAAAGATTGCAGTGTTTGGGACTTTTTAATTTAAAGAGAATGCAAGTAAGAGGAGACATGATAAAAATTTATAAAATTATGCACCGCCTGGAGAAAGTGGCTAGAGAAATGTTTCTCTCTGCCATAACACTAAACAGGATTAGACAAATTCATAGGGGATAAGAATGTCAAAGGCTACTAGTCACAATGGCTGTGCTCTGCCTTCACAGCTGGAGACAGCAATGCTTCTGCATACCAGTTGCTGGAGACCACAGGAGGGGAGAGGGCTCTTGTGCTCAGGTCTTTCTTGTGGGCTTCCTATTGGGGCATCTGATTGGCCACTGTGAGAACAGAACGCTGGACTAGATGGGCCACTGGCCACATACTTTCCCTCTAGTTTATTTGTGAAAAATCAAACACACTCTGCTTTTTAAGAAGAAACAGTCCATTGCCCAGTTTCTGACTGTCTTGACACCAGAAAAAAAAAGGATTATGCAGGCACAATCTGCCCGTGCAGTGAAGTTCAGTGACCCTCCAGAAATTTATCATTTGCTTTAGCATAACTGCATGTTGTAATGCTATTTTGTTTCTTGCACCACTGTGCATGCTGGTTTTGTAATAACTGCCTTTGTGGAAGAGACCAGAACATAGACAGTCTCGCCAGAGTGGTGCATGCTCTAGTTATCTCCCGCTTGGACTACTGCAATGCGCTCTACATGGCGCTACTTTTGAAGGTGACCCGGAAACTGCAATTAATCCAGAATGCGGCAGCTAGACTGGTGACTGGGAGTGGCCACCAAGATCACATAACACCAGTCCTGAGAGATCTGCATTGGCTCCCAGAACGTTTCCAAGCATAATTCAAAGTGTTGGTGCTGACCTTTAAAGCCCTAAACGGCCTCGGTCCTGTATACCTGAAGGAGCGTCTTCACCCCCATCTGCCTGGTTCCCTGTAACTTGGCTTCTCGCAGTGAGGGAACTGCCAGAAGGCCCTCGGAGCTGGACCTCGGTGTCTGGGCAGAACGATGGGAGTGGAGACACTCCTTCAGAGTAGCCCCACATAAAGCGCATTGCAGTAGTCCAAGTGAGAGATAACCAGAGGATGCACCACTCTGGCGAGGCAAGCCACGGGCAAATAGGGTCTCAGCCTGTGTACCAGATGGAGCTGGTAGACAGCTGCCCTGGACACAGAATTGACCTGTGCCTCCATGGACAGCTGGGAGTCCAGAATGACTCCCAGGCTGCGCACCTGGTACCTTCAGGAGCACAATTACCCCATTCAGGACCAGGGAGTCCTCCATACCTGCCGGCCTCCTGTCCCCCCAAAACAGTACTTCTGTCTTATCAGGATTCAACCTCAATCTGTTAGCCACCATCCAATCGTATCCAGGCACTCACACAGGACTTTCACCACCTTCACTGGTTCTGATTTGAAAGATAGGTAAAGCTGGGTATCATCCACATATTGATGAACACCCAGCCCAATCCCCCTGATGATCTCTCCCAGCGGCTGCATGTAGATGTTGAATAGCATGGGGGAGAGGACAGAACCCTGAGGCACCCCACAAGTGAGAGCCCAGGGGTCTGAACACTCATCCCCCAACACCTCTTTCTGGACATGACCCAGGAGGAAGGAGCGGAACCACTGAATAACAGTGCCCCCAGCTCCCAGTCCATTTAGACGGTCCGGAAGGATATTATGGTCAATGGTATCAAACGCCGCTAAGAGATCCAGTGGAACTAGGAAACACCTCTCACCTTTGTCCCTAGCTTGCCAGAGATCATCGACCTGTGTGACCAAGGCAGTTTCAGCCCCATGATGAGGCCTGAATCCCGACTGGAAGGGATCCAAATGGTTCGCTTCTTCCAGGCGTGCCTGGAGTTGTACATCAACCACTCGCTCAATCACCTTGCCCAAGAATGGAAGATTTGAGACTGGGTGATAGTTTGCCATATTGGCTGCATCTAACGATGTTTTTTTAAGAAGCGGTTTGATAACCGCCTCTTTCAGCGGGTCTGGGAAGTCTCCCTCACAGAGAGAAGCATTCACCAGTCCGCGAAGCCCATTACCCAGCTCTTCCCGGCTAGCTTTTATAAGCCAGGATGGGCAAGGATCAAAGAGACTGGTGGTTGGTTTCACTCGTCCAAGCAGCCTGTCTACATCTTCGGGGGTAACAGATTGAAACTGAACCCGTGCAACTTGACTAGACAGGACTCTAGCACTCTCCCCCCATGGCCCAGCTTCCACGGTGGAGTCTACCACTTCCTGAATCTAAGCGACTTTATCTGCAAAAAAAACTTTGCAAAATCATTGCAGGAGACCATGTGGCCTGTACTGGGCCCTGATGGAGCAGGTGGTTCCACTAAATTGCGAACCACCTGAAAGAGTCTCCTGCTGCTGTTTTCCACAGATGCAATAGAGGCGGTGGAGGTCTTCTTTGCTGTCACTATCGCCACTTGGTAGGCTCAACATTGAGCTCTAACCCATGTCCGGTCAGATTCAGAATGAGTTATCCGCCACCGGCGCTCTAGCCATCTCAGCGATTGTTTCATTTCCCTCAGATCCGTGGAAATCCATGGGGCTGTCCGGGCTCCATGCAATCGGAGAGGGTGCTTCGGAGCCAAACAGTCAATAGTCCTGGTTAACTCCGCATTCCAGCGGGCCACCAGGGAATCAGCTGAAAGGCCATCAACATGGGATAAAACATCTCCTACCACTCTCTGGAAACCATTTGGATCCATTAAGTGGCAGGGGTGGACCACTCAAAGGAAACTAGGCAAAGGAAACTAGGCAATTTGCAAATTGGCACAGTGAACTGCAGTAATGAACAAGCCAAATGTCAATTTCATCGGGTACGCTGGTCTGAAATATTATTACTGTAATATGAAAAGTACATGTTTTCATGATGTTTCCAATGCATATTTATTTGCTCTAGTGAGGGTAAACTGGTCCAAGCCTGTAAAATTATGCTCTGTGCATTGTTTAGTTTTTTAATAAGTCAAGACATGCTGTAACTTTGGTGCAGTTGGCAGGTAAATGCCAGCATTGGAAACTAGCTGACTGCACACTTATAATTTGCCCATGTAGTGAGAGAATAAAAAACAGTTGAATGGTGTGATATATACCTACACAGGGAGACTGAGCCCTTTCATGATGCATAGCCAAGTTGCATGCGTGCCTTAGAGAATGGCAAAGAATGCAGAAAATGCATGTTTGGGTGTGTTTTTATAGCTGAGGATACTGTCCTTCTACTTATAACATGGCCATGCAACATGATGCAATGAAATTACAGCGACGTATTTTCTAAGTTTGTAAGTTTTCAGTTCACGTCTTTGAGCTTTTTTTTAAAAAAAAAATTGCAAACCCCATGGTTTGCTATACACCCAGGTTCCCCCAGACATTTTTCCTGATTTTTCAAAATTCCACCTGGACACCAGTTCCAATGGATGAATCCTGGATATTTCTGGGGAATTCTGGGTTTATGGCAGCCCTAGAACTGTAAACAATACAACCCCAACATTGGTCATGTTACCCAGCTTTTTTTCAGCCGGAAATCACTGGAACTCAGTTCTGGTACCTCTCAGGTGGGTGCCATTGCCATTCTAAGAGAACAAGGGAGGTGTTCATGGTGCACCTCTTTTTCTAAAAAAATAACACTGCCCAGCACCCATTTTCAGTGGGGGTATCTGTCACAGCCTCCTCTTCTGCTTTTTTTTTACTGGGATACCTTTGCACAGGATTGCAAAGTTATAGGGTTGTGTAGGGTGCCTCATGTTGTCTTTGCAAATGAAGGAAGAAAACATGAGCAAATTAAGCCCTAGCAAGGCAAACACAAGCTGCTATAAACAGAAGAAATGTGGAATGTTTGAAGGGCATTTCCGCAGAAACAGGAGAAGACAACACATTTCTGCAGGAGAGATACAATTCCACAGCAACTCTCAGATATGATATAGACTAAATTGTACTTTATACAATTTCTTTAAAAAGCATATTGACAGCACTTCTTGAGGCTTATTTTTAAAAAACATGATAACAGTTAAAGATGTTTATTTCCGAAGTGGCTGTCCTGTACTGAGTGTTTCATAACATGACTTCTATCCTTCATTTTGCTCTAGTCAAATTCAGAACTCAGCTGCGGGAACTAAAAACAAAAGGAGACCCAGTCACATATCTCTGGAACAGCACGGAATTTGGCCCTCAATTTTTATGCAGATAGATACATGTTTTTCTCCTTCTCTTGTAACACCACAACTCATGCACACCCTGGGATTCTAAATGTTGTAAGATTCAGGACAGACAGAAGGAAGTCATTCATGCACTGCCTTGTAGAACTATGGAACTCATTCCCACTGGAGGCAGTAATGATCACCAACCAGGATGGCTTGAAAAGAGGATTATACAAATTACTTAAGCTCTTCTTACTGGATGGAAACTGAGGGCTGTTGTTTTTACACCCTGCTTGTGAGTTTCCTTGGGGGATCTGGTTGGCTGCTGTTAGATACTGAGTGTTGAACTAGATTGGACACAACATCTGACCCATTTGTTACATGCTGGAGAATGGCACGTGGCTAACAATTCCCTTGCTTTTTGTTGTTTGCAGCTGTTAAATGTTCGGAAAAAGTCAGAAGCCCAAGGCAGTATAAGTTCCTCAGCTACGTTTATTCAACATTTGTCAGTGACAACAGCTCACTCATAGGAACACAAGACCCAAGCTGACTGGACAACGCAATAATAATGCCAAGCATGAACTGACCGTTGACAGTTGAAAGTGCATGCGCTTACTTGCTATTAGAATGTTCGTCTACCAACGCTTATACGATTGGTTAGAACGCGCCTTGTAACATAAAATGTGTTAAACCCAATACATAACACTCCTCCTCCCAACTTCCTAGCAAAAGGAACAAACATAGTCATCAAGGTGTGCCGGCTTTTTCCGCTCCTGCTGTGACTGTCGTGGTTCCTGTGCCCGAGTGGGTGACCCAGGAGGTTCCTCCGGTACCTGCGGTCTGAGTGGGGTGGTCAGCGAGGCTGGCTCCAAAGGGGTCACTGCTGATGGAGCCACTGAGGATTCCAGCCTGAAGTCGCCCTGCTGGGGTAACTCAGTCACCGGCAACCCATCTGGTTCCCACCCTGGACTGGGCACAGAAACTCCCAAAGTACCCATTTCTCTGTCCTCTGGTTCCGCTTGATGTTCCGTGTTTGGAGGTGCTCTGGCTCTGATCTGGTAGAGGTGTCTCTTCCAAACCAGTACCCCTCCAACCCTACCTTGTAGGAAACCGGACCTGTACAGTGGGCAATGATACCAGGGACCCAACCCTTTCCGGACCCATAGTTTCGGAGGTACACAGTGTCCCCGGGGAGAATCCTCTTGGAGCCCCCCCGCACCACAGTGGATGGCCATTGCTCAAGAGCCCGGTCGGGGTGCATACAATTAAGGAGGATAGTGAGCCTCCTCCCCATAAGCAACTCCTCCAGGCTCCAGCCAGTCACTGCGCTTCGGGTGATGTGTTGGGCCAATAAGAACTCTGCTAACCAGATAGTCCAGTCTCCATGCACCATGCGCCTAAGCGCATCTTTGGTAGTACGGACCATGTGTTCAGCTTGGCTGTTAGTGGTCAGGTGAAAAGGAGCAGAACGAATGTGGATTCCATTCTTGGTTACATTATCACTCACCAGTATGTCTGGCAAGCCGTGTGTCACAAATAGCTTCCTGAACGCGTTTACAGTAACTCTAGCGAACATGGTTGAAGTCGGCACCACCTGAAATGGCCCCGCAAAATCCATGTGCACCCGAGACCATGGGGACTGTGTGGACTCCCAGGACCGTACTGGTGCCTTGGGTGGATCCGGCTGGGAGACCTGGCAGGGCTCGCAATGTTTCACCCAGGCCTCTATCTCCGCATCTATGCCTGGCTGTGACCACACATAGCTACGGGCCATTGCCTTCATCCGGACAATCCCCGGGTGGGACACTTCTAAGACTTTTTTCCTTAACAGGGGGCGGGGGACTATGACACAGCTACCCCATAACACACATCCTTGGCGAGTAGACAGCTCATCCTTGCGGGCTGTGCAGCATGAAATTTCTGGACCCGGCTTCCCAGGCCACCCCCTCCACACCCAGTCTGAGACGTGGGACAACAGCCTATCCTTCACGGTTGCGGTGGCAATGTCCTTCACATGCAAGGGCTGGTCTGGTAAGTCTTCCTGCCGCAGGATCTGCATGTCTGATGTTCTTTATTTTCTCTGAAGCTTGCACAGGTTCCTCAAGGTGCGTCAGATGATCGCTGGTTCGGCGATGCTCTCGTAGCTTGGGAGCGGTGGTGTCGGTTGGATCAGTCCACAGCTCAGTGGACATCCTCATTGTGGGAATCTACGGAAGACAACCAGTCTCGCTGGATGTGGTGAGTTCTCCTTATGTGGGTTGTGGACCGCCTCGTGGGCATTATCCTTCTCAAAGGCTGTGGCCATATTCATTGCTTCCATCATCATGATATCGTCTTTTGCCAGCAGCTTGCGGCAGAGACGGCTGTCTGATGAATCTTTCAAGAAGTCCCTTGATGTCAGTGAATTAGCAATGCATTGCAATCGCCCAGAGCGCTGTGAAGTATTCACCCACTGACTCTTGTGCTTGTTGCTCTCTGTGCACAAAGTCGTAGCGGCAGTGGTTCTTAGTTGGCTGAGGCGCAAGGTGCCTTGACATAGCCTGTGTCAGCTCATGGAAAGTGCATGCCTCTATGTCCCTGGGTGCCATCAGACCTTCCAGTAGAGTGATGGCGGAACTTTCCAGCAACATCAGTAGCACATCTGCCTTGTCTGCCTCCCTAGTGAAGCCTTGTAGTCGGACATAGCTCCTTATTCGGTGGAGCCACTGCGGCCATTCTGCAGGATGGCTCATATCAAAATCTGGTGGCAGCCAACTATGACTGGTGGCCATCCTCGGACCTGGGGCAGTCACTTGTGCAATTGTGGGTGGTTGCGAAGACGCGGCAGGCGCGGTCTCGTTTCCGGGACTATTTACTGAGTCCAGTGTGGCAGTGAGGTTGCGCTTACTGCGAGGCGGCAGGTGGCAGTGCTGTGGTGCGGTCTTGGGCATCTGGCAGCCAGCGGGAGCTCATCAATCCCACCTTTGTTGCCAATGTTAAATGTTCGGAAAAAGTCAGAAGCCCAAGGCAGTATAAGTTCCTCAACTAAGTTTATCTAGAATGTTTGTCTACCAACACTTATACAATTGGTTAGAATGCACCTTGTAACATAAAATGTGTTAAACCCAATACATAACAGCAGCCCTGCCCCAAGGCAATACAGTCGTACCTTAGAAGTCGAACAGAATCCATTTCAGAAGTCCGTTCGAATTCAAAAATGTTCGGAAACCAAAGTGCAGCTTCGGATTGGCTGCAGGAAGGTCCTGCAACCAATCAGAAGCTGCAGAAGCCCTGTCGGATATTTGGGTTCCAAAGAACGTTCACAAACCAGAACACTCAATTCTGGCTTTGCGGTGTTCAGGAGCCAAGACGTCTGAGTACGAAGGCGTTCGGGATCCAAGGTACTTGAAAAAGGAAGTTTACTGAGCTGCTGGTAGGCTGCATATACAGCAGAACAGCTCAGGAGTTATGAGTGCAGCCTTGGAAGAGTCTCCCCCTTTACACGGTTTCCCCTGCCACTTGAGCATGCGATAACACAGAAGGCTGGTTAGGTCATTCAAAATTTGGCAGCATAAATTTTCCTGTAGGTTGTATGGGGTGACTTGTTCCCCTGCAGAAAATTAATTTATTTACTCCTTTGGAGTATTTGGTACCAACCCAAAAGGGTTATCAGAGTGGCTTTCATATGATTAAAACAAGACAGTCCCCACCTGCAAGATTACAATCTAGAGAAACATGATACACAAGGAAAAAGGGAAAGCGAGGGGGAGGAGGGGAAATCAAAATTAAGGCACCGATTTTTAAACCGTTCTTCCTGTATTTAATTTATTTTTATTCATTTAATTTGTATACTGCCCTATACAGGGGCGCCGACTTATAAAAAATATTGGGGGGGGGGGCCATACCGGGGTCCTGCCCCGGGAAGTTTTCTAAATTTTAGATGAAAATTAATGAGTTTTAAAGTTTTTTAAAAGTATTTTAGAGTCATATGATCAACATTAGAACCCTGAAAACTCGACTCTCTATAACTCCACACTCCGGGAAACTCGACAAGCCTGAAACACTTTTTGGCTTTGAAAAAAGAAACAAAACATAAATACGCACGGTATTTTCGTAAAAAGCTAATTTAATTTACAGTAACAATTATGCTTATAGACTATTACAGAGCAGTGAATATATAGCTCTGAAAAGACTGAAATGATATTTAAATAAATCCTAAACTATCATTAAAAGAATAAAACATAAAATATTGCTGTCGCACAGTAATAGCACTTTGATTAATAAGTGAAATAGCTAATTTAAGCTTACTTTGAATAAGGCTGAGGGTTCATTAAATAAAAATAATATCTCAAAGTTAATGCTTTAATACAG
Source organism: Podarcis gaigeae (assembly GCF_964106915.1). Lineage (NCBI taxonomy): Eukaryota > Metazoa > Chordata > Lepidosauria > Squamata > Lacertidae > Podarcis > Podarcis gaigeae. The sequence goes on along the minus strand of NC_139691.1, from coordinate 21,260,218 downwards.
TTAATAAAGTTAATACAGTATGCCTAATACTGTATGTAAATACTGTAATACTGTATGTAAATAAAGGGCTTTAATTGGGTCTTACACCCTAAAAATATTTAATTATTTGAAAATAACTAATACAGTACTATAGTAATATAGAAATACAGTACTAAACTAGTACTAATATTTCAAAACTGAAAAATTAACATTCTGTATGTATTTAATTCTCTATTTTATAAAGATTTTTAATATCTGACAGTGAGTTTGGAGTAGCCCAATGCAAAAATCCTGAGGATCCATGTGGATCCATGCTTTGTTACCACGTTTTTGCACCACTGTGACCCTAGGCAACAGTGGGTGCATGATTTTTTTGGTGCAAGATGTAGCCATGGACATGCTATGTGATCTGATGGTGAATTTGGGGTGACCCAATGCAAAGATCCTGAGGATCCATGTGGATCCGTGCTTTGTAACCACTTTTTTGCACCATTGTGGCCCCAGGCCACAGTGGGTGCATGATTTTTTTGGTGCAGGCTGTAGCCATGGACATGCTATGTTATCTGATGGTGAATTTGGGGTGACCCAGTGCAAAGATCCTGTGGATCCATGCTTTGTAACCACGTTTTTGCACCATTGCAGCCCCAGGCAACAGTGGGTGCGTGATTTTTGGGGGGCAGGCTGTAGCCATGGACATGTAATGTGATCTGATGGTGAATTTGGGGTGACCCAATGCAAAAATCCTGAGGATCCATGTGGATCCGTGCTTTGTCACCACGTTTTAAATGGGGAGGGAAGGAAAAACACAGAAGGGACAAGAAGCACAAGAGGGGTGTGCGGAGAAGCAGCTGGCTAAGAATGCAGGGGAGGAGTTTAACGGGGTGGGGGGGAGGAAAGGAAGGCAAAAGTCCCCGTCCCCCCCAAGCCAGCCCTCTCTCTATCTCTCCCACCTACAGATAGGTAGCCGTGTTGGTCTGCCATAGTCAAAACAAAAAAAAATTTCCTTCCAGTAGCACCTGCATGTTTTTCGGCTGCCTGCGAGTCCCTAGAGCACGGAGAGGAGGAGGTGGTGGGATGGAGCCTGCACGCAGTGTGACTAGGAAAGAATTAGAAGGAAGGACTCGATCCTTTCCTTAACCCTCTGCTTGCCAGGAGGGCAGGGGATTCCCTGCTCTTTGTTGAGTTTGAGCAAACGCAGCAAAAGAAGCGGGTGGGCAGTAAGACCCTGAGGCAGAATGCAGGAAAGCAGCAGCTTCCGCCTTCCCTCCGCCCGACCGACCGCCGGATCTGATTTTTGCCTGATTTTTGCCCCTGCGCTCCGGCGAGTCAGCTCCAGGGACCACACATTCGCTCAATAACACGCACAGACATTTCCCCTTACTTTTTAGGAGAAAAAATCTGTGTGTTATAGAGCGAAATTTACGGTAATAATTTTCTTAAATTATTGGGGGGGCGGAGCCCCCCCAAATGAATTTTTGAGGGGGCTCGGGCCCCCTCAGGCCCCATGGAGTCGGCGCCTATGGCCCTATACCTGCAGGTCTCACTGACCAGCTTGCACAATTCAGGGGCAAGAGGTGCTTGATGGAGCCTTCAAAGAACTGTTTGTGGTTGTGTTTATGTTTAATAGCAGCACAGTATTATCATTATTTGAAGGGAAACTTGTGAATACTTTTCCTCACCCAGATGATCTAAATAAGGATAAGGAACTTTTAGAGTTTACGCTCAACGAGGGTATAGCTTAGTGGTTACCTTTGAAAGGCACAACACTCTACAGCTCATCCGCACCTCTGCTTCTTCTACCATTTCCCCAGGGGAAACCTGTGGATTACAGCTGAATTGGACCAAACAGCAATTGAGTTCTCCATGGATGGCTTTTTCTTGCAATTTGGTGGTAAAGAATGTGTTTTCCAGGGGAAAGCTGCAAGGCATGTGCAAAATCACTTGGACCCACATCTAGAAGCAAGGGACAAGCAGGAAAGCACAGGACAGCTGGAGCTGTGCAGCAGCCCTTTGTTTCAAACAAACACTTTGCAGAGATATTTAGGGTTATTCTTAACATCACATTTTAAACTTGTCACTGGATGGTTAAATTGTTTCTAGCATGACTATTGACTTGCACTACCCAAATAAACACTCCCATACCCTTCTAGAATCCTAACCCTTCTGTCAGGGAATCAAAACTGGTGTGTCCTGCCTAGGCTAACCCCACTCAAATTGTTCAGTCTTGTCTACCCACAGACAATCCCTAATTCTAACTGAGACCCAGTTTCAGAAGAAACCTATGGCACATCTATGGAACAAGAAGAAAAGGTATTGGACCTGGGAGGATTAGCCATAGACCCCTTCTGTCCAACTAGGCCAAAAATCCCTATCTGACTATTAAACTGTCGGTATCAAACTGTCACTCTCACCAACTCTTACTAGTAGCTGGGTCACCAGGAAGCAGACCCATGACCTGTCCTTCACAGAGGGCTTCCTTATTTAACAGGCCATGCTTTTATTATGATGGGGTATGTGAATGAATATATAGGATGTGTAGATTGAAAGGGCTCAGGGAGTATCCAGGAGACAGGTTAATGCAGGGGTAGGAGAAACAAGCTCATCGTGCACAGAGGCGTATTGTATACCTTCAAAAATATCTGTCAGTGAGGGTCTGGGCTACCCTCTGCCCCCCTGCCCTGCTTCACCACAGCCACTTTTAGACATCCTGTTGATTAACATTCATCCAGATTTGTTTGCGCAGAGATCAGACAATGTTGTCTATTCAATTAGCATTTACCCTGATAGGTTTGCTGGGATGTTGGCTGATGGTTTACTAAGGATGCTGAGAAGTGGCTACAGTTCTCAGCATCCACCACTCCAGTTCCCAGAATTCTCTGAGGGAAGCTCTGAGAATTCAAGTGGTATCATAGGGCTTTAAATGCATGGTGTGAATGTGACTGGCCTTGTTGCTTTTCGTAGAAAGGTGCTACAAAGGTTTGTTCATATTTGGTTTTGAGGCAGAAGAATCCCACCCTGTCCTGAGGAAATAATGCTCTGCAGCCACTTATTCACTTCATCTACTCCAATCCACTCTGGCGAAAGAGGAAAATTGGTACTTACTGTTAATTTCAGTTTGAAGAGTGGACTGGAGAACATTAACCCACCTCATTTTTTTCCTCTGCTTTCTCTTAGACTCAGAGTGGCTTAATATGTTTTTGTTCTCTTGGTTTGAATAAAAATGTAACTACTGTTATGTAATTTCCAAATGTTAGCTTTGTCTGTTCATAGAATCATTTAATTGTAGAGCTGGAAGGGATCCCGTGGGGTCATCTAGTCCAACCCCCTGCAATGCAGGAATCTCAGCTAAAGCTTCCATGACAGGTGGCCCTCCAACCTCTACTTAAAAACCTCCAAGAAGGAGAGTCCACAACCTCTCGAGGGAGTCTGTTTCATGGCCAACAGCTCTAACAGTCAGAAAGTTCTTCCTGATGTTTTGTCAGAATCTCCTTCCTTGTTTCTTGACTCCATGTGTCTTTTGAGCCCTTAAGTACTTTAAGTTTTTAACTTTGAAAACTGTTTTCTTAGTAGCCATGACTTCTGCTCATAGGTTTTCAGAGTTGAGGGCCTTGTCCTCTGATCTTCAACTCATTGTTTTCCCACCAGGATAAAGTTGTGTTCTTCCCAACCCCATCTTTTCATGCCCAAAATTAATTCAGTTTTTCATAGAACCCAAGACCAGGTGCTTTCTTTCTTTCTTTCTTTCTTTCTTTCTTTCTTTCTTTCTTTCTTTCTTTCTTTCTTTCTTTCTTTCTTTCTTTCTTTCCTAGTCCCTTATGCAGTCGAGGATGTAGATGGTATTCCCTAGATGTAAGACATGTCCTACTCTTTTTTTCCTTTTTTTAAGTGGAGCACTAGAGTTCTGCAAGGTAGGGTCCCTGTATGTCTTACTTAGGTCCATTTAAGGAGAAAAAGGTGTCTTCATCCTCTGTTTTCTAGAGGGCTTGAATTCTGTATCACTCAGCCATATGGGAACCTGGGGAAGGATCCTTCTAGGGGATCTACCACTCATTCTTTAAGGGGAGTGGCAATAACAACTGCTTTTAAGAGCATTTATTCTGGGTACTTTGAAGGAAAAGACTTTTGTATCTGATTGAGTGGGATCTGACTTGGGGGGGGGTGGTTGGAATAGAAACACCAGTCTGGGTAGGATCATAATTTTTACTGTTGCTAATCTGTCAGGGAGGGTAAAATGAGTTTTGCTCCATTTTTTTTTTTTCAAATTTTGAAGAATTGTCCACCATACAAGCAGGACGGTGTTTTGAATAAAGGTTTATTGTTATAATTAATCTAAGCTTTGTGTGACAGAATCGAATGCCTATAAGTTATGTGAATTTTTTTTAAAAAAAAATTTGGAGATTGGTGGTAAAATAGTGTTGACTAGCATGGACATAAAGATTTTATAATCCTGATTAATCAGATAGATTGGCCAGAAAGATTCTACCTTCTGTTGGTCTTTAAACAGGTACAGTTGTGGAGTTGTACCTTGTTTTGGGGAGGAAAGGGTCCTCTCGCTAAGTCAATAAATAGGTGGACAATATATATTAATAACATTTCTTCAAAATTGTTTATAAAACTCAGAAGTGAGCAGAGATTTATGTGGTTTCAATGTTTTAAGAACATTGTCAATTTCTTCTAGGGAGACGGGGCTATCTTAAAAGGTTTTCTCATCATGAGTTGTTGATGGTATGGCTAAATTTTCTAAGAAACTGAGGGTATCTTTTTTTATTTGGAGATTGCAAAGCAAATTCTGAGCAGATGTCTTAAGGAGAGACATCTTCTCAGAATGTGATTTGTGCCATTGCTTTTTACATCTGTTTGCCAAAAGTCTAGAGTTTTTACCTCTAAAAGCGTTTTCATGTATAAGAGGTTGACTAGTGTTATTAATTTATTAATTTCTAAAGAGTCTATTTCTCGCCTCCTATTAGTTCTCCCAGCTTTCTATCTTGTGGCTGGAAGAATTGAGTGATGTCTTTTATTTTCAGCTTTCCTGAATCCTTTTGCATTCCACTCTACTTTCTTCAAGATCATTTGAGGAATCCTAAGAAGTATTATGACTGTATGCCCAAAGGGCAAATGAGCATCCTTTCCAGTAAAAGTAAATTGTTTGTCAAAAGTAGAGCTTCCATGTGCAGCAATCATCTATCTGAATAAGTCTTATTGAACTCAGTGGGACTTACCGTACTTCTGATTAAAAAATGCTTATGGTTGCAGTATAAGACTGCACAATCTTTACACAGTTGCCTCCATTGAATTCAGTGGGACTTACTTTGAGTAGACATGTACAGTGGTACCTTGCTTCTCAAATTTAATCCGTTCTGGAAGTCCGTTCCAAAACCAAAGTGTTCCAAAACCAAGGCGCACTTTCCCATAGAAAGTAATACAAAACGGATTAATCCATTCCTGACTTTTAAAAACAACCCCTAAAACAGCAATTTAACATGAATTTTACTATCTAACGAGACCATTGATCCATAAAATGAAATCAATAATCAATGTACAGTGGTACTTCTGGTTACAAACTTAATTTGTTCCGGAGGTCTGTTCTTAACCCGAAACAGTTCATAACCTGAGTCGCGCTTTCGCTAATGGCGCTTCCCGCTGCTGCCATGCTGCCGGTGCGCGACTTCTGCTCACATCCTGCGGCAAAGTTTGCAACCAGGAGCATCTTCCGGATTAGCAGAGTTCGTTACCCGAAGTGTTCTTAAGGAGGATGGTACGTAACCCGAGGTTCCACTGTACTGTACTATAAAATAAATAAGACAGTATTGTAGATGATAAAAAAATTAAATTATTATTTTTTCTTAGCTGCACTGATGATAGTCACTGTTTGAATGGGGGCTTTTATCCATTTCCGTAGTCACACAATCAATCAATCAGTAGCTGAACTGGGTTCTACACAGTCACAAAAACAAATTAAACAAAAAGGCCTCAAAAAAACAAAAATGCAAAATAAATAGCAAAAACAAAAGCACCAAACCTAATCTCTTCAAGAAGCCCGTTTGACTTCCGAAATGTTCAAAAACCAGGTGCCCTGGAAACAAAGCTGACAGCCACATCGGATGTTTGGCTTCCAAAAATTGTTTGAAAACCGGAACACTTACTTCCAGGTTTTCGGTGTTTGAGAATCAAGGCGTTTGAGAACCAAGATATCACTGTAAAGGGTTGCAGTTTAAGAATCTAAGGAATAAAATAAAAGAATAAAGAATAGAAGCATCACATTTCTTTCATTGCAAGTATTTTATCTGCAGTATAAACAAGTCTCAGTTTTTATAGCTGATTGTATGCCCTCTTTATGTATTCACATGGTGTAAACATGTATGTTGTCCTCTAGATCCTAACACACACAGAGAAATTAGAACAGCTGTATTAGAAGCAAGCAATACTCCAAAGTGCTTGTGGACTTGCCATTTAATCATAACAAAAGATCCTGTTTCATAAAAAGGACAGAAGGTGGTGGAGGCTTCACCCGGGGCAAAAAACAACAACAGCTAGCGCCCCCCCCCCCACCTCCACCAGCTACAGCTCTGTTTAAGCAGCCATCTTCTTCCTTCAGGCCCCCACCCCTCATCTATAATAATATATACTATATATATCACCCTGGAAACTAATATAGTCTTATGATAATTAGCTCATTCAGCTTTCCAGGCTGTATCAAAAACTTAAGGAAAAAAAGCCACAGTTAGTGGTACAAAGTAAGGAAAAAATTTCCTTACAGGGGAAAAGGGGTCCTGCCAAGATGATCGGGGCAAAGCAGAACTGGAGGGTGGGATGGCTCCTGCCCCCAGATGCGGAGACAGAAGACTTGAAAGGCTCTGCCTAGCCATTTCAGCAGGATGAGTCATCCTATTCACTGAATGTCCTTCAGTCGATTCTGGCAAAATTGAATTATTGGAAGAGTTACTATTTTTGTTGCCGCTGTCCTATCTAACATAGTCGAAATTCATGCCATCTCTTGAAATAATGAGTAATGGACTTTTAACACCTGAGTGTAATTACCTACAAAAAATAGCTTATTAATTTTTCCGGTGCTGTTTTTCTAGAAAAAAAGAGGTGCCGGAACTCAGCACAAACCCTTGTTCTCTTAAAATGGCAGTGGTGCCAACCTGAAAGCGGCCAGAACTGCGTTCCGGCTGAAAACAGGCTGGAAGGGAATAGTATTATCATGCCACTGATCTCCCTTTCGCACAGACATCATGCCTTACCTATAAAAGAAAGGAAGAGAAAGCTATAACAACATTTCACTTTATGAACATTATAATATAACTTGCATGTCTGTAAAATCATAAGAAATATGACACATATGGAGTTTCAGTATTTAATCTATTAGTGTGCTGCAGATGTATGGTTGTGAGTTTTATCCTGTTATGGTGATGGTGGTGATGATTAGGGGTTGCTTTTAATGTTCTCATATATATTTTTAATTAAGAGAGGGTACCATAGTGGGGGTGGGGAGCACACTGAATAAACCTCCAGCTCTCCGCACAAAAAGGAGATTACAAGGAACACGTTGTGTGCCATCTCAGAGAAATGAAATGAGTTATCACAAGCATAAGCAGGTGGCACGCAACCGTGGATAAAAACAATGGCAAGACACACAACCCATCCGCCAAGGACGCTTGCCCATCGTTTATGGGAGGTGTGCGAGACTAACTCCGATTGATTCGTGCCCATGAGCCGGGGCAGAAGGGGGATCAAATACCATCCGGCTTTCAGGAAGCGGGCTGTTGCTTGGATTAATGAGATCAAGAGATTATAACTCTAATAACAGTTAACATCACTAAGTGGGGGTGGGGGGAAACAGCCTTGCAAAGCCTGACACTGACTGAAGCTAGATAAGTAATTAAAGCTTGGCTTGAGCAGATTTCAGGATATTTGAATCTGATTTTTCCATGTCCCTGAGCACTTGACGTCAGGGCTGGAGGACTGGTCCTTGTTTTCCGTAATCCACACCTCCGCTGTCTGATTTTCAAGATCTTCAGATTTCAATTCATCCTCACCCCGCAGGACTGAGAGGTCAAGCGGAATGAGGGTACATATGAGTTACTTCTGAGCAAGAGACAGCAGAGTGCATGATCCAAACCATTGTAACCAACAGTCAAAAGGGGAAGCCTCAACGATAGGGGGTCTTGGCCTCACACAAGTGCTCCATGGCCAGAACTAAATATCTCCCACTTTTAAAAGTGTCGCTGCAGAGATTCTGTAGGACTGTAAAGGGAAATTCCTTGTAAGTAATTTTTTTTAAAAAAAATAAAGCAGACTCTGTGAAAGAAATCTTCCTTAGTAAGGTGGTAGGTAAAACAAACAACCACATCCTGGGGTTTGGCAGAATGCTATATGTTTGCTCAAAGTCACATAGGATGTTCCCCCATTTGGGGAACAGCTTAGACCACCAAGCGATCTCATGTCCTGCCCCTCAAGATCTCATCACCTCGCTGCCCAGAAGTGTCTTTCCCTGAGCTGAAAGAGTTTGTTATGGAAGTAGTGTTGAGGATGCCCAGACTGCTGGTTCTGCGGGACTTCATCATGTTTTGTCTTCTTCTGGCAATGTTAAAGAATGTGGGTTGTATTCAACTAAGTCCCACTCAGAGGCAGATCCACTGAAATTAGTGAATCTAAGTTAGTATTGCCCATAAACTTCAATTGGCCTATTCTGAATAGGGCTACCATGTGTCACAAAGAATAAAAATGCAATCCTTTTCCCCAATACTGGAGTGCTGTACTCACAGAAACCCTCACCACCAGTCATGCCGGTGATTTTAACAATAAAATCCACAAATAGATTTGTATTGTATGTAAGGGCTAAACCTGATGAGAAGAGGAAGAATGGAGCACAAAATCAAGTTGTTGTTTTTTGGGGGGGGGGGTTGTTTTGCCTACTGAAGCAATTTTGTGCTGGTTCCCACAGCACTTTTTATCAATACAGTGGTACCTCGACTTTTGAATGTAATCCGTTCTGGAAGACTGTTTCAAGTTCCGAAATGTTTGAAAACTGAAAACTTAATACGGGAGCCTCAATATGGAAAACTCAGTATAGAAGGTGTGTGGCATGTTCAACTTCCAAGGCATGTTCGAAAACTGAAGCATTTACTTCCGGGTTTACGGCGTTCAAAAACCGAAATGTTTGTCAACATTTGAAATGTTCATTAACGTTTGAAATCGAGGTACCACTGTATATGCAACTCATTTTTACCCCCCACCCACCCAAGACACATGGGAAGACTATATCTATTTTGCTGCTCCACTAAAAATGATTCTAATACAGTGTAGTTTTGCTTTAGATGGAACATAACGTTAATTGATGCTCATAAATATTCAGATGTCTATTAACTTAGCAGCATAAACAGTTGCCTTTTATTGAGTCTGTTCACTAGTCCATCTAGTTTAGTATTGTCTCTCCAGGGTTTCAGGCAGGGGTCTTTCCTGGCCTTATTTGGAGATACTACTGGGGATTGAACCCGGGACCTTCTGCATGCAAAGCAGGTGCTCTGCCACTGAGCTAAACTCATCCCTAGGAAGCCATTCGTTCTTAGACGAGGAGACCCCGCCAGGCAACTTTTAGCAGAATCATGTTTTAGAGCAGGAGTTGGGGTGGGGGACCTTAAGGAAGGGGGCCAAATGCAGCCCTCCAGGCTTCACTAATCTAGTCATCAAAGCTTGTCTTAATCCTCACTGGCCCTGTGACGCATTACAGGTGTCTTATCATTGCTGAAATATCACCTTGAACTTTTATAATGCATCCTGTTTATCCAAACAGAGGAAAGCCGATATGTGTGAGTGGGTGTAAAAACTAGACAGCTAAACCCAGGTAAAACCCACTGTTGCTTTCTGATGTACCAGCATGTGGCCCTCAGAAAGTCACCCAGAAGTCCTTGAGCTGGAAGGGCTCTAATCCCTGTTTTAGAGTTGCCCCCACACTCTGCAAGGTGTTGCCATTGCCCAGCTGCTCCATGGACAAGATTGCTCTTCCACTTGCTCCCTGGTCCTAGCTTCCATCCTGATAGCTGATGGCAAAAATCCACCTCTTAAATGTCTGAGAAATGTTTGGTGTGACTCCCCTCTTCCACCTTTTCCCTGTTTTTTTGTTTTTTTAACTTTTCTACTAAATTGCATATTCTATCTCCCCCCACCCCCAATTATATGTACCACTCAGGCCCAGATGAGACAGTTTATGTATGATTTTTCTTCTTCTTCTTCAGTGACAGTGTGAATCACGAGAGCTACATACAGTGGGAGGGGTGTTTCTCTCTCTGAAACATGAAGTACACTCTGCGTATTTTCTATTTTTTCATGTTTGATGCTGTTAAATCGAATAAGGGGGGGAATGAAGGTTTTATGGTCATATTTGAAGGGGTTGGACTAGATGACCTTCGGTAGTCCCTTCCAACTCTACAATGCCATGGCTTATGATTCTATGATATTTTAGGGGAGAGGTAATACTAATGTTTTTCTGTAAGAGGCCTAGTTTGATCAGAATCAAGTATCAACTTCCAGAGTTAATGAAAAATACAGTGGTGCCTCGCAAGACAAAATTAATTCGTTCTGCGAGTTTTTTCGTCTAGCGAATGTTTCGTCTTGCGAAGCACGAAATCCCATAGGAATGCATTGAAAATCAATTAATGCGTTCCTATGGTCAAAAAAAGTCCAAACAAAGCCAAATTTGGTACAACAAGAGTTTATTAAGTGCTCTTTAAAGTCACACATACTGTAAAGAGCATTTCAAAAATTGAAGGAACAATAAATTAAGTTTCTAAACATGACAGAAAAACATTTTAAAATCAACAAAGTGTACAGTACATTTTCTAAGACTCTGGGGGACCACTCGAAGAAGGTTCCTCTTACACTCTTTGCTTCTTGCTGAAGAACCTGTCCATGGTCTGCTGCTTCATCCGCCTTTTCAGCACCTCCCTGAAAGGCGACATGACCCTGGTATCAAAAGTGTTCCCAAGGTCATGTGCCACGTGCTTGTCAGGGTGGTGCCGCTGTGCAAAAGCCTGCACATCCTTCCACTTCTGGCAAATGTCCCTCAGTTTTTTGGAGGACAGCCGTTCCTCAGTTGCTTCCTCCTCTTCCAGCGAGGCCTGCTCCTGCACAGCCTCTGCCTGCAGTTTGACCAGCTCCTGGGTTGTCAGCTCGTGGTCGTGCTCCTCCACCAGCTCGCTGACGTCCTCCTCTGTGACCTCCAGGCCCATGGTCCTCCCCAAGGCAACAATGTCCTGCACCACTGTTGACTCTGGTGCATCAGAGTCACTTGGTGCCACACAGTCCGGCCACAGGCTGCGCCAAGCGCAATTCAAATTTCTCTGAGTGATCCCGTTCCAGGCCATGGTGATCATCTTCAAGCAGGTGACGATTCAAGCGAATTCCCGCAGGGTGATGGTGGTGCAATCAGTCACCTCGAAGCATCGCCTGAAAAGCTCCTTGGTGTAGAGTTTTTTGAAATTGGCGATGACCTGCTGATCCATCGGCTGGAGCAGTGGCGTGGTGTTAGGCGGCAGGAACATGATGCTGATGAAGCCGAACTCCTCCAACAAGTCCTCCTCAAGGCCTTTAGGATGAGCAGGAGCATTGTCCATCAGAAGCAAAGCCTTCAGCGGCAGGTCGTTGTCCAGCAGGTACTGTTTGACAGCAGGGCCAAAAGCAAGATTGACCCAGTCCACAAACAGCACACGTGTGACCCAAGCCTTACTGTTGGATCGCCACATGACACTCAGCTGCTCCTTGTCGACCTTGTGTTTCTCGAAGGCCCGTGGGATCTCCGAGTGGTACACCAGCAGGGGCTTGATCTTCAGGTCGCCGCTTGCATTGGCACAGAAGAGCAGGGTAAGACGATCCTTCATGGGCTTGTGGCCAGGCAACTTGGCCTCCTCCTGTGTGATGAAAGTCCTTTTGGGCATCCTCTTCCAAAACAGCCTGGTCTCGTCGCAGTTGAAGACCTGCTGTGGAACGTAGCCCTCCCTCTTCACAACCTCCAGGAACTCCACTGCAAAGTCTTCAGCCACAGGAACATCAGAACTGTCAGCCTCTCCATGCCTGACTACGCTGTGGATTCCAGATCTTGCCTTGAACCGGTCAAACCAACCTCTGCTTGCCTTGAAGACTTCTGGCTTGCCTGAGGTTCCTGGCTGTTCCCAGACGAGGTCTGCGTGCAAGGCCTTGGCCTTCTCGCAAATGATGGCCTCAGTCACTGTGTCCCCTGCACGCTGCTTCTCTTCTAACCAGATGAGCAGCAACTTCTCGACCTCCTCCAGAACAGCTGGGCGGTTCTTCACGATCCTGGTGACTCCCTTGGCTGCATCAGTCACAAGGATCTTCTCTCTCATCTTCAGGATGGTCCCGATGGTCGATGGATTCCTCCCGTACTCCCTGGCGAGATCTGTCACACGCATTCCACCGTTGTGCTTCCGGATGATCTCTTTATTCATTTCCAGCGTCACCTTCTCCTTTTTCCTCTTGCCGGCCTCTGCAGCAGCAGTCTTCTTGGGCCCCATGGCAGCACAGCTCCTACCTTCGCAAACCCAAAAAATAAAAATAACAAATCAGTGCTTCACATCCAAAAAATTCAAAAGCACCCAGCCACCCACCACACAGAAATTCAAACCCAGAACCAAGTCCTTGAATTCCAAACACCCCAACCCAAAATCCAAAACCCCCCAAAAACGTTTTAAAAGTTTAACTTACCAAATGACTGCAAAAGAAGTTTTAGAAAAGCTTCAAAAATCACCAAAGTCTTCAAAAACCTAAACTGTTGCCCCAGCCACCCACCACACAGAAATTGCAAACCCCTCCCCAACTGTTGCAAACCTCTCCCCAACTGTTCCCCCAGCCCCTCCCCAACTTTTGCAAACCCCTCCCCAACTGTTCCCCCAGCCACCCACCACACAGATATTCAAACCCAGATTTTTTAAAAAAAAAAACAGCAGAGTGGCCCAATGGTAACAGAAAATCATAAAAATGCAGAAAAAAACCACACAAGCTTCCAGATTTTTGCAAACCCCTCCCCAACTGTTCCCCCAGCCACCCACCACACAGAAATTCAAATCCAGAATTTTTTTTAAAAAACAGCAGAGTGGCCCAATGGTCACAGAAAATCATAAAAATTCAGGAACAAAACCACACAAGCTTCCAGATTCTTGCAAACCCCTCCCCAACTGTTCCCCCAGCCACCCACCACACAGAAATTCAAATCCAGAATTTTTTTTAAAAAAACAAACAGCAGAGTGGCCCAATGGTCACAGAAAATCATAAAAATTCAGAAAAAAACCCACACAAGCTTCCAGATTCTTGCAAACCCCTCCCCAACTGTTCCCCCAGCCACCCACCACACAGAAATTCAAATCCAGATTTTTTTTAAAAAAACAGCAGAGTGGCCCAATGGTCACAGAAAATCATAAAAATGCAGAAAAAAACACACAAGCTTCCAGATTCTTGCAAACCCCTCCCCAACTGTTCCCCCAGCCACCCACCAAACAGAAATTCAAATCCAGATTTTTTAAAAAAACAACAACAGAGTGGCCCAATGGTCACAGAAAATCAGAAAAATTCAGAAAAAAACCACACAAGCTTCCAGATTCTTGCAAACCCCTCCCCAACTGTTCCCCCAGCCACCCACCACACAGAAATTCAAACCCAGATTTTTTAAAAAAAAAAACAGCAGAGTGGCCCAATGGTCACAGAAAATCATAAAAATGCAGAAAAAAACCACACAAGCTTCCAGATTCTTGCAAACCCCTCCTCAACTGTTCCCCCAGCCACCCACCACACAGAAATTCAAACCCAGATTTTTTTAAAAAAACAACAACAGAGTGGCCCAATGGTCACAGAAAATCATAAAAATGCAGAAAAAAACCACACAAGCTCCCAGATTCTTGCAAACCCCTCCCCAACACCAAGTCCTTGAATTCAAAACACCCCAACCCAAAAAAGTTTTAAAAGTTTAACTTACCAAATGGCTGCAAAAGAAGTTTTGGAAAAGCTTCAAAAATCACCAAAGTCCTCAAAAACCTCAAAAAAAGCTACCACACCGCATGCTATGAATTGCTCCTCAAAGTCAAGTCGCAACTGCACCTCTTCAAGCAATGCACCCTGGGTATTAACGGTTTTACGAAAAAGTAAACAAACTTGCAAGACGTTTTCGTCTTGCGAAGCAAGCCCATAGGGAAATTCGTCTTGCGAAGCACCTCAAAAAACGAAAAACTCTTTTGTCTAGCTAGTTTTTTGTCTTACGAGGCATTCGTCTTGCGGGGCACCACTGTACATTGCCTTTGTTAAATGAGCCACCATAGCCGTTAGAGGGCCATGGAAATTTGTGTCCTGGACTTTTTAGACTTGTCTACCCATGTACTATCTGGAACCAAAGTGGCACATTGGTTGCCAGATGTGAAATATTTTGGCATTATTTTCAGCTCTCCCACTCCACTAATTAGCTAGGAGGGCCCGTCACTTAGTTGTAGTTCTTGCAGCCCAACTCATTCTTTTGGGATGCTGATGAGGACATTTGAGTGGCTAGTTAAGGTCACTGTCTTACAAAGAAACCTCCCTGTTTAGTTCAACAACCTCTTCTTTATGATTGTAACCCTCACTTGGCTACAGAACCCCAAGAATTGGAAGGGACTCATGGCATCAACCAGACTGACATCCCCCCAAAAAACAATCCAGAAAAATATTTAATTGAAAATACATGTGATTGGGATGTTTTCTTTCTTTTCTCAAGGGATGGGGGATGGTAGAGAAATGCTGACTGCTCCAGCATTACTTAGTTCCAATGGCTGCTAAATTTGACAGCCACTGCAGTTTGCAAAACACTTTCCTTAGTGGCGGCCCTCCAGGGCAAGGACACCCTCAACTTCCCCATCTTGAGCAGCTGTGTTGCTACCCTTGAAGAAAAGTCTGTGCAGGGTGGGTGGGTTGCATTGCATACGGAGAACGAGATCTGAGAGTGACTCAGCTGTTCAAAAGCACATGCATCATTTTTTCATTATATCAGCAGCGCTGGCTCCAGAGCTCTGATAGCCTTTGCGTAAAGCATCGCCGCTGCACGCTTTTAACCTGGAAAGTGTGTCTATTTCATGCCGACACCATGCCTTGCAAAGTGAGATGGGTAGTCCTGTGGCGTGATGCCGAGTGAAAGACTTTCTTGGTCCTGGGTGCCCTGAAAACACCTGAATCTGGCATCTGTTAGAGCCAGCCTTGCTCCTCAGATTGCAATGACTTACAATTATAGAATTGTAGAGTTTGAGGGGATCCTGAGAGTCATCTAGTCTCAACTAAATCTCAACTAAAGAATGCATGTCAGATGGTCACTAAACCCTCTGCTTAAAAACCTCCAATGAAGGAGTGTCCACCACCTTCTGAGGGTGTCTGTTCCACAGTCCAACAGCTCTCACGGTAAGAAAGTTCTTCTTGTTTAATCAGAATCTCTTTTCTTGTAACTTGAATCTATTGGTTTGTGTCCTACCCTCCAGAACAAGAAGAAACCTTGCTCCACCTTCTTTGACAGCTATTTAGATATTTGAAGATGGCTATCATATTTTTTCTCAGTGTCTTCTTTTCCAGGCAAAACATACCCAATTCCCTCTACTGTTCCTCATAAAGCTTCATTTCCTTGATTATTGCAATGTGGTCTCATATTTTGACTTGAGTTCTGCATACACCCTTCAATCCTTTTGGGTCTGTTTTCTGTTAAAGGAATGAACATTAAGCAGTATGGACCAAATAAAAAAAAGTCCAAAGTTGTGGTTTAAGAACATCAGAAGAGCCTGGCTGCTGTATGAGACCAAATTGCAATTTAGTTCAGTATTAGGGTTGTCAAGCCAGCAGCATCCTAGACCTGAGATTTCAGGGCCAAAACCTGAGACCTAGGGACAGTCGCTCGTGATGTCATGGGGGAAGTCTCTGGAGACAGATTAATTGGGAGAGGGGAGCAGAGGGGGACTAGCCCCCATCCTGAGTGCTTACACTATAATTTGCAGCCAGCTCCTGCCAGGCTGCAGCTTGTAAGTTGCATACTGAGTCTTTATTATTATTATTATTATTATTATTATTATTATTATTATTAATCATTACAGTGGATGCTTCGGTTGCGAACGTGATCCGTGCAAACCTGGAGACTAAGTCAGCCATGGAGGTCTGGCAACCCAATATAATATCCAGTTCTCACAGTAGCCAACCAGAATATCTATGGCATGAATGGAGCAGCTCTTCTCTCACTTGTGAGTTTTGCTTTGGGAACCTTGATAGCCTGGAGAAGTTTATCGTGCTGCAAAAGTTGCAGCTTTTCATGCTGCAAAACCAAAAAGTCCCACAATTCTGAGTTCAAAGGACAGTGTGCAGAACTAGTGTATTGTCTCACCCACCCACCCCCACAAGAAGAAGGAAGGTTATTAATCCAAGATGGCACTAGGTTTGTCTCTAACAATTCTAACCGTGTAGATGCTTTCAGGCTGTGACCTTTGGTTGTTCTATAAATATGACCCTGCAAGAATGTATATAATAACAAGATGGAAACAGCTTCAATTGTTGTTTTGAAAGATTGTGCCAGCAAAAAAACATTTGCCATATCATGTCCCTTTCAGGAGGTCAGCTGCCAGATTGTTATTGAGAACTGGCCTTGGTTTTTTAAAGTAAGGTTCCGGATAAGCCTAGGAGGTTACAGGACAATTAATCTGGTCCCCCCGTCCTGCCAACCCAATAATTGGCCAAGTCAGATGCATGAGTGAAAACTAGCTACAACTTTACTGACAGACATACCCCCACCCGGCAGGGGGCTGGGGGGCTGGCATAATGTTGAATTTGGTTCTGTTGACCAAAAGGATTTCTAGCCCAAAGTCTGACCATCCCAATTCCTCCACAAGAGGAAAGAAGTGGCTGGTCCTTTTAAAGGTTCTGCCACCCTGCCCATTTGCAAGCTGTGAAAGATGCTTGGGCCCCAAGATCTCATGAGAAGTCTCCTCTTTTGCTGTGGCATCTACCACACTGCCCTGCAAACCAATCTGACAGCTTAGCTGGGCCAAGAGTTAATGCAATAACACAAGAGTCAGAGAGGAAGGTTGTAGTGAAGAAGCTACCAGGTTAAGACAGAAGCTTTCGAGCACATAAGAACTGCAGAAGAGTCCTGCTGAATCAGGCCAATGGCCCATCTAGTCCTATGTCCTGTCTTCACATTTGCCGATCAGATGCCCCTATGGGAAGCCCAAAAGCAGGACTTGAGCGTAATTTATGGAAACTGGCATTCAGAAGCATTGTTGCCCTCCTTCCGTGGAGGACCGAGCAAAGCCATCCTGGCTAGTAGCCGTCCATAGCCCTCTCCTCCTCCATGAATTTGTCTAACCAACTTTGCCTTTCTGAGAGGAGATGTGAACGGATTGGTTAATATAAGCATTTTATATGCATCAATAATAATAATAATAATAATAATAATAATAATAATAATAATAATAAATTTTATTTATACCCCGCCCTCCCCAGCCAAAGCCGGGCTCAGGGCGGCTAACAACCAATAATAAAAATGACTTGAATGAATGCAACTTAAAAACAAGATTAAAATACGACATTAAAACATTAAAACAATTAAAATGCAGCCTCATCACAGAAGGAGAAAGGAAAAAGAAAGGGGGGGAGAGAATCAAATTGACTCCAAGCCAAAGGCTGTCTTACAGGCCCTGCAGAAAGAAATCAGATCCTGCAGGGCCCTGGTGTCATGAGGCAGAGCGTTCCACCAGGCCGGAGCCAGTGTTGAAAAGGCCCTGGCTCTGGTTGAGGCTAATCTAACTTCCTTAGGGCCCGGGACCACTAGGGTGTTGCTGTTTATGGACCTTGAGGCTCTCCGTGGGTACGAGGGTCCTAGGCTGTGAAGGGCTTTAAAGGTCAAAAGCAGCACCTTAAATCTGACCCTGTACTCCACCGGGAGCCAATGCAGCTGGAAAAGCACTGGGTGAATATGCTCCCATGGCAGAGACCCCGTGAGGAGCCTCGCTGCACCTGCTGGAGTTTCTGGGACAGCTTCAAGGGCAGCCCCACATAGAGCAAATTACAGTAGTCAAGCCTGGAGGTGACCACCACATGGATCACTGTCGCCAGGTCGGGGTGGGAAAGGTAAGGGACCAACTGCTTGATGCGGCGAAGGTGGAAAAATGTCGCCTTGGCTGTTGCTGTAACCTGCACCTCCATAGCATTTCTGTCAGAGAAAGTATAGGTCTATTCTATTTTAAGGGTTCCCAAAATTAAGAAAGGCTCTCAGGTTGGATGTGTTGATATACAAAGCCCTGAACAACCTTGGCCCAGTGTACCTTAAAGACCACCTGAGCCTTTATATCCCAGTTAGTCAGAGCTTATCTGGAAGAGGATGTTACTTGTCCCCACACCAGGGTTACTGAGACCCAACTGGCCCCAACTAGAAGTTGGGCATTTGGTGTCACCAGAGATTTGGAAGACATCCTCAATGTTGACTTTCAGGCATCTCTTGGATGCCTGACAACAGGACTTTGTAGCTGCTTAATATTTCAATTTTTTATTAGCTACTCACTTTGTTTTTAATGGTGTTTTTTGCTTTAACGCTGCACACTGTGCTGATATTTTCTGTTCACCCACTATGAACAGAGTATGGAAGGATTCCCTGGGTGGCTGTTCACACCTCTGAAATACTACATAGGACAAAGGGTAGTACATAAATGTTTCTAAATAGCAAAGGCCACATCTGCACCAGACATTTAAAACACTTTAGACCATTTTAACAGTGGTATAAGAGAACATGGCTTCCCAGAAAGCTGTAGTTTGTTAAGGGTGCTGGGAGTTGTTATGAAGCCCCTATTTCCCTCCCAGAACTATAGTTCCCAGAGTGCTTTAACAGTCAATCCCTCTTCTCAGGGAGATCTGGAAACTATAGTTCTTGCAGAGGGAGTAGGAGTCTTCTCACAACTCTCAATGCCCTGAGCAAACTACACTTCCCAGGATCATTGAGGGGAAGCCATGAGTGTTTAAAAGTGGTGTCATAAAGCTTTAAATGTGTGGGGCAGATGTGGCCTCTGAAAGACATCAGCTGATCCAGGTTGCACCTATAAATACCCACCATGATTCTCGCCCGCTCCTTCAACTCCCTTTCTGAACCTGACACTCAACAGGCCTGCTCCATTGTATCCGCAGAAGGCCTCAGACCTGACAGTGGCACTATGATGCCCTCAGAGGTCACAGAACCATTTCACAAAGCAGAAAACATAGGCAGGCAGACATATATAGGCAGGCAGACACAGCATGTCCTCACACTCCCCAGCCCCTAGTCTGCACCCTCTGTTTTTCTTCCCTGCTCCCCAACTACCTACCTA
Source organism: Podarcis gaigeae (assembly GCF_964106915.1). NCBI lineage: Eukaryota > Metazoa > Chordata > Lepidosauria > Squamata > Lacertidae > Podarcis > Podarcis gaigeae. Next base: position 21,240,881 of record NC_139691.1, on the reverse strand, counting down.
CCGTATTTTTCGCTCTGTAAGACGCACCCGACCATAAGACGCACCTAGTGTTTAGAGGAGGAAAACAAGGGAAAAAATCTCTCCCTCTCTGCGGAGCGCCTCTTCAGCAAAGCGGGAGGAGAAATGGAAGGGGCTCCGTTTCTCCTCCTGCTTCGTTGAGGGGGCGCTGTGCAGCTCTCCTTCTCTGTGCAGTGCCATTTGCTCCATAAGACGCACACACATTTCCTCTTACTTTTTAGGAGGAAAAAAGTGTGTCTTACAGAGCGAAAAATATGGTACTTTTCTTCAATTGCAGGGGTCGGCAAGGTTTACCTCACCTAAGCTGGTTCACTCCAATGGAGATCCCTCTGTGGGCCAGATTGCGCACTCACGGCCGCGATTTCCAGCATCTGCGCAGACATGATTTCCGGTGTCTGCGTTTGCATAGACGCAATTTTCGGCATCCGAGCATGCGCAGACGCGATTTCTGGCACTACGGAAGTGAGTTCCCGAACCGTGCTGCGTCAGTTTAGCGCAATGCACAGGGACTCGCCGAGCAGGCGACTTGGTTTGGGAGTGGCTCGGGGGCCAGTTAAACGACTCCCGTGGGCCGCTTGTGGCCCATGGGCCTTAGGTTGCCTAGCCCTGAATTAAGGCCACACCCACCCTATGTGTTTAAAACATTATAATCCCACTAAAATTATCACTTGAATGTTTGCTGCCTTGGGCTCCATGGGGTGGATATAAATCATAACACTTAAAAATAAATCAATCAAATGTGTTCAGTTTCTATGGAACTGACAGGGCTTTTTGTGCTTGAATTTTTAGTTCTAAATGTGCAGTTCAGGTGTCGAAGTCTCTCAGCCCATTTAGGGTTACCCTGAAACTTGCAAACTTAGCAAATATACATAAAATGTGAGCAGAAGGAGAGGATGCAAAAAATGGAGAGGCGGGGGGAAGAAGTGTGTGTTGGAAAAAAACATCTGATTTTAAAACAAAGTTCTTTCTAAAGGTCATGCAGAAATTGAGACATAACTATTACAAGGTTCTTCCAAATAAACCCTTGCGCCTGCAAACAAGTGCATTTTTTTCTTCCATTCATTGCAAAGGTGATGATACTGCTTTCCCTTGTTTTTTTATTATAATCAACCAGCTTACTCTAATAATGTCCTTGATGTATTCAGCCAATTGGAAGATGCCCCTCCTTTCCTTTCCTTTTTGAACAGAAAAGGGGGGACGAAGGTACCCTGGCAATGGTATAAAAATCTGTGATGCACTGATGCAGTTGTCCGGTTCGTAGGGAGCAGAGAGAGGGAAGTTTTGTTCACTGCACCCTTGAAGGATTCAGTTCCTTACTAGTTAGCACAGAGTGAGGAGCAGTCAGAGTAATCAGTCTCTGGCAATCATGGCCAAGGTAGCTTGGCTGTGGTTTCTGCTGCTTTCACCCACTATCCATGGAAAAGGTAAGTCCTTTTAGGATGAAATTTTAATATTGTTTAAATGAGATGTACAATACTTCGTTCTTCAGAATTCATAAGAGTAACAATCAGGGCTGCAATGTTTCATTTTTTAGATTAAAACTTTTAAAGGTTTTTAACTTTTTATGCTTTTAATGTATAGTTTCATGGCTTTATTGCTGTAAGCTGCTTTGATTTTTTTATGATGCAGAAATATAGTCAGGCTTTTTAAAATACAAATAAACCAATAAGCTAAATAATGTGCCACACAATTAACCAGTGGCAGACTTTTAAAAAATATTATCTTTAATACACAGAGATGAGTGAAGCTGCCACTTTTGCATTTCCATGTCAATTTGTATTCCCCCCTTCAAATCCACATGAAAATTAATCAGCATTTCAATGAGAATGTCTCATTGAATTTATATACATTTCTGTGCACATCTTACCACAGCATATGCAGTTCTGTTTGCATTACTTGGATGGAGAACTGCAGGGTTCAGAGAAGTGTGGATTTAAAAGGATGGCTGTATTTTGATTAACATATTGTTTCAGAAAGTTAGGGAGGTTTGCCTTTAACTGAGGACTGAATCCGATCTCTTTGGCTTCTCTATTAATGCAACAACTCATTATAAAAGCAGCCTTGAGACATTTCTCCTTCCACTTTGGAATGTTTCTTCTTAACTGATGCCTCTCGCTACGGCACCCGGTGTCTCATCTACAAAGTTGTTGCTTCGGTTCAGAACTAGGCATGGGTTGTAAGACAGTAAAGCCGCAGATTGTGTGTTGCAACTGAAATGTGTGATGTTGCTCTGTTGCATTGTTGTGAGGAAGAGGCAGGAAATTTCACTGTTTGCTTAATCACTCCTGGCTATATATTATGGCTTTGATTAAATTACACAAAGCAAGAAAACTTCCAAAGAAGTTGTAGAACATTTTGTATGCTTTTTTTCTGTAAATCTGCCTAGGCACTTAAGTGACTGCAATTGATCTGATGGTTTTATGCCACTCTACATTTGCTGTACCTTTAAAATTTTGCAAGGCTTTTCATCCTTTTCATTCTGTCCTCTCATTCACATTTACTACATAAGCCAAATGTCATTCTTTGATATGTTTAAGAAAGAAGCATGAAGTGTTTAGCATGTCATGGGGGCTTGAACAGGTGGATGGAACAGGTGTGGTTTTCAAAATGTAGCAGATGCCGTAATCTTGCATAATCTTAGCTTCGTGGCAAATTACTTATGATGTTGTTTTCTGGCATTGTTTTTTGAGAAATGTATTTCTTAGTTGCTTTGAGCTCAACATTTATTGCCGGAAAAGCAGTGTTTAAATATTAAATTAATTACTCGGAATCAGAGGCAGTAGTGCTGTTGCACCCCAGGAACTTCTTGTGGGCTTACCATTGAGGTATTTAACTGGGCATTATGATAATGTGATGCTGGACTAGATGAGCCCATGGCCTGATCCAGCTCTTGTTGTGTACTTATGGTAAATAAGCCTTGTGCAAGACCTCTGTATTTATTTAATTTTAAAAGGTTAACTGAACCTCTTGTCTTGCGTCTTTGGTTTCATAAGTGTTCTGGTTGTCAGTTGCCTATTACCTTCTCCAGCAGGTGGCTTCAGAGGTCAGTTGGTGTCTCTTTATGCAAGGAGGTGTCCGTTATTAGCTCTTTATGCCTGTCTACAAGCCACAATGGCTATGTGCTAACTTCATTGTCAGAGGCAAGTTGTGCTTGTGGGCCTCCTGTTTGTGAGCCTTGTGTGCAAAAGATGGCAGGTTCAGCTCTTAATAGGGCTCAGAAAGGCACCTGCATGAAACACCCCCCCCCCAACGCTAATTTTCTTTCAAGAGAGAAGTGCTTGCATGAGATATACAAGCCAGGTTTTTTGGGGGGGTTACTGCTGTTTATGGTAAGCAGTCTTAAGAAAATGCCTGGGAAGGGGGCACTTTGGTGCTATTTTCTCTCTCTGACAGGGCTAGCATGAGCGTATTCAGGATTTATGTGGGGGGGGAGCCTCAGTTAAGTATTTTTATTGATTTACTTGATTTGGGGGGCAGCCCCCTTGCCTACGCTCATGTTGGGGGGCGAGTCTCAGTTAAGTATTTTTATTGATTTACTTGATTTGGGGGGCAGCCCCCTTGCCTACGCTCATGTTGGGGGGCGAGTCTCAGTTAAGTATTTTTATTAATTTACTTGATTTGGGGGGGGGCAGCCCCCTTGGCTACGCTCATGTTGGGGGGGAGTCTCAGTTAAGTATTTTTATTGATTTACTTGATTTGGGGGGCAGCCCCCTTGCCTACGCTCATATTGGGGGGCGAGTCTCAGTTAAGTATTTTTATTGATTTACTTGATTTGGGGGGCAGCCCCCTTGCCTACGCTCATATTGGGGGGGGAGTCTCAGTTAAGTATTTTTATTAATTTACTTGATTTGGGGGGGGCAGCCCCCTTGGCTACGTTCATGTTGGGGGGGCGAGCCTCAGTTAAGTATTTTTATTGATTTACTTGATTTTGGGGGGGCAGCCCCCTTGCCTACGCTCATGTTGGGGGGGGAGCCTCAGTTAAGTATTTTTATTGATTTACTTGATTGGGGGGGCAGCCCCCTTGGCCACGCCAATGCAGGCTAATGCTCTGATCTGGTAGACAATATTGTTACTGGCCCCCCATTCTCCGAGCAGCAACAGCCTCCAGGGGTTCCTGTGCTTACGCAGGTTTAGTTTCCTTGGAATGAAGGCCAGCGGAGACTGTGATGTCTTTAGGATATATAGGTTTATTTACATGTGTATTACAGGTACAGCGTGAGCAAAAGATGAAAGCACTTACCGCATTAATGCTGCAGCAGATCTGGTATTAGGTTTCCAGAGAAGCCTCAAGTCACAGTTTGGGATCCAACACAGAACAACACATGTCTCTATGTCTGAGGCTTCCTAAATCAGTGACGGCTCACACACAGCCCCACAATAGGATGTTGTTCTTCATCCTAGGATGACAGTGGTATCCAGCAGAGGAAAAGGCCCACTTATTTGTCTGTGTGTGTTTAAATAAATAAACAAACAAATAAAATTGATTTGCTGGACCAGATTCTTCAATTCACTTTAATTGCACAGGCCTAAATTTCTGGCAGGACATGGGTGGTGCTGTGGGTTAAACCACAGAGCCTAGGACTTGCCAATCAGAAGGTTGGCGGTTCGAATCCCCGCGACGGGGTGAGCTCCCATTGCTCGGTCCCTGCTCCTGCCAACCTAGCAGTTTGAAAGCACGTCAAAGTGCAAGTAGATAAATACGTACCGCTCTGGCGGGAAGATAAACGGCGTTTCCGTGTGCTGTTCTGGTTCTCCAGAAGCAACTTGGTCATGCTGGCTACATGACGCGGAAACTGTACGTTGGCTCCCTCGGCCAATAAAGCGAGATGAGCGCCGCAACCCCAGAGTCAGCCACGACTGGACCTAATCTTCAGGGTCCCTTTACTTTTACAAATTTCTGGCATATCAATCAATCGGTCCTGTGAAATAATATAATAACCTTCTATTTATCTTGCTGCTCCCCCAGTTGTTCTGGATTTGACTGGCCCACATGAGACCCATGGCACTTGGAGGGCTTCGGTCACTTTGCCATGTTTGTATGACCCATCTCCTGACTTCCTGGAACAAAGTGTTGTTTGGAGGCAGCGGGATCATCACAATAGAGCCATCTTTCACCGGGATAATGACTCCGGGGACCAAACACCTGTGGCACATTTCAGAGACCGACTCACCGTTCCTAAGCAACCCCTGGGAGATGTCTCCCTCCTGATCCACGATCTCGACATGGCAGATAGAGGGCGATATGCCTGTGAAGTTACCTTCCTGACCAAAAACAATACCAGGGTAACAATATCAAGGATCATCATACTGAAGGTTAAAAAAGGTAACCTGCATTAATATGCTGAGAAGGCTGCATGGTTAAAAATGCAATATATGTGTGTGTGTGTATATATATATATTTAAGTTGCATAGTATCATTTTCTATTTTGTTTATTCAGAGAATCTGTGGTTTGCTTTTTTAAAAAAAGATTCTCAAGCAGGATTTTAAAAATGTGAAGGAAGAAGAAAATATAGCTTTGCTTTCACCATTCAGGTGCTCAGCTGCTTCTTTGCAAGGTGCCTTGGTGACAGATGGGACTGGCTTTAAAAGAGGATTAGGCAAATTCAGGGGGGAGAGGGCTATCAATGGCTACTAGCTACAATGCTCAGCTCTGCCTTCTCAGTTGAAGGCAGCAATGCCTCTTTCTGATAAACAGTTGCTGGGAACCACAGGAGGGGTGAGTACTGTTGTGCTTGGACCCTACTTGCAGATTTCTCAGAAGAGGCCACTGTGAGAACAGGATGCTGGACTAGATGGGCCTAATCCAGAAGGGCTCTTCTTATGTTCTAAATGGAGGGAGGGGACAGGTCCCCAAGCTTTTTATCAATTGTGAAAAGAGGTAGAACCTTGAGGATCACATTCTCCTAGAACCTTACAATTCCAAAGTATCTTCAGTCGTCTTCCTTTACTTTCCTCGCTTTCTATGTCTGCTTGAGCTGTTTAAGTACCAAATTTGCTGCAGGTGTTTGATAAGTATCGTTTTGCTTCCCAGTTCCAGTGGCCAAGCCTGTCATTAAGGCCACCAACAATGATGAGACCAGCTTGCCTGGCGTGATGAGGTTCAACCTGTCGTGCTTGACCAGTGGCTCTCCGCCCATCACTTACCGCTGGTTCAAACAAGTGGAAGGAAGCAATGCAACCCTTGTGGGCAAGGAAGCTGTACTTACCTTTGACAGGCTGGAGGCATCGGATGCTGGCAGATACTACTGTGAAGTTGAAAACAGGGTCAGCAAGCAGATCCAGCAGAGTAGAGCTATTCGGATAAACGTGCAAAGTAAGAGCATCCAACAGCCTCTGCTATGCAAAGATCCACAATGTAGCTCCAGAGTGATTTAGTTTTAGGAAACCCAATTCATTCATTTATTCAAATAATAATAATATTTAATAAAAAATGCAGTAAAATGGCTACATACAAATTCAAGAAAACCAGAATACAGCACAAAGCAATACATAGTGTAACAATAGCCTCTCCAAAGCAGCTAACCCCTCCCCCCCCCCGCGCGCGCACAATTTATAACCAACAGTTTTGTCCAGGCTTGGCCTCTGTGTTAAGAGCTCCAGTATCTGAAATTCTTTGCATGAAATAGATAGATTTTATTCTATTTTATTTGACAAAGTTTATAAACTACATTTTAAAAACATATCAGAGCAGTGTACAATAATCAAATCCACAGTACACAATAAAACAATGTGTTCTGCTCCCTAGTTTCCCTTAGGCATCTGTTTGGCCACTGTGAAAACAGGGTGCTGAACTAGATGGGCCATTGGCCTGATTCAGCAGGATCTTCTTACGTCTTACTTTCTTAATATAAAATTCAGTTCAGAAAGATCAATAAGGCAGAAGGCTACAATCCTGTATCTAAAAAACAAAGGACAAGTGTGAATTGGGAGCCCACAGCATTTTAACTCTTACCTGCCCATTAAGTTCCTAGGGAAGCCCCAAGTCACAGCTTTGGGTCTAGCGTACAGCAGACACATCCCTGCTTCTGCAGCTTCCAAGATCAGCCAAAACTCTCTCTCACACAGAGTTCCCCATCTTTGATTGATATGGCATCCCACCAGGTGATGTGGAAAAAAGCCTACCCACTTGTCTCTATGGCAGCCTCCTACAACATGTAAATGGCAGTACTTAACTGGCCAGCCAAGGCCATTACCTTAACAGAAAGACTAGTTTGATTGGTTCAGCAGGTTTCCTGTCCTAGATTTGCACTCTACACATACACAGGATTGCAGGTTTGGAAGGAACCCACAGGTATCATCCGGACTGACACACACACCCCACCCTCCCAAAAAAACCAACCCTTTACAGTATGTTAGCTGCCCTGTAAACACCAGTTACATTGATGGTGCAAGATACATATTAGAAGGAATAAAAGCTGTGGAATACCAACAGTTATTAAGCACTATCAGTGCATCTAGTGATTATCAGAATCTTACATGCAAAAAAGAACTCATCTGTTCTTCAGAAAAGGAGAGAGAAAAATGCATTCCTGCTTTTGCTTGCAGGTTCTGCAGTGCCATCTACTTTGGGGCCTAGCACTGAGTTCGCAATGAGCACCACAGCTGTGGCAGGTAAGCTGTCGCCAAATGATAGGCCGTTCAGTTTTGAGTTGTGGGTGGGAAATGCATGGGTGATTGAGGTGGGGTCGCCTGCTCCTCTGCCTGGCCTTCAACTGCTACAGCAGGCAGCATTTGCGGAATGCCCCCAGTTGTCCTTCTCCTGCTTTTGTCCGCTGTCGCCCCCCCCCCCTTGTTGAAGGCATCCTCTAGTTGTCCACGTGGTCGTGGGTGGAGGGGAAATAGAAATAGAAGGACTCCTTCACCCTGCAGCCTCAAAAGGTGACCCTGTAAACTCAACTCGTCTCTAGTTGTGTATCAAGTGTGAGGAGGCGGAGGCCCAATCTAGACAGCAAAGGGGTGTGGGGATGAGGGGTGCCAAAACCTTCCCAGTGCCTTGCAATGCCACACCACAGCACTTCCCAGGGCATGGTTTTCTCCCAGCTGAGTCCTGCCGAGAGAACAGTGGCCCTGGGGGACAAGAGTGCATGTGGGGAAGGCACAGTATGGGGACGTATCTCTAATATTCTCACAGATGCCACCAGCACGGCTTGGATGGTGTTCGGAGGAAGAACTACATCTGGCAGCTTCAACTCAAGAGAGCTCACCATGGCAAAACGTGAGGAACATTAGTGTGGCCTTCCTGTTATTTTAGACTGCAGGAGGAGGACAACCTGAATTCCCAGGGAGGGGAATGTGCAATGCGGCATCTCTTTAGGTTTACTGGGAAAGCTCTGGGGTTCACTGCAAAAAAATCCTCTGCTCAGGGGCCTTTCCAGGCAATGTCAGAATCCTTCTCAATGGCTCTAGTCACCCTTTCCTTCTCTCTGAGTGCCAAGCACCCAGAAGTCTGCTTCTGTCCCTAAGGCTCCTTCGCAAACTAGGAGACCGTGTTTGCAGTGGGGCCTTGGCTACTCCCCCTGGGTTAGCCCTTGAGCACAGATGTACTGATAAAGTAGCAAGTGACAGGTAAAGTTTAGCTCATTACAGGGGCTAGCATTTTCAGCTCCGAAAACTAGCCAAGCTGTACAGTACTGTGGGGCTTTCATTGCCTCTTTAGGACTCGACTTGAGGAAGAGGATACTCTCACTAGCAGCCAGGAATGTATTTCTGTACCCACAGAAGCACAAGCATCATTTCCTCCAGAGCAGACACACTGACATGGGTCGACCTGAATTAGTCCTGTTCATGCCTTTCAGTGAGTCTTCTCTGAATAGGGCTAACATGGAATACAAATGTACTAGTAACTGGTGTATCCTGGCTCAAAGATGTGTTCCAAAAAAGATCAGCTTCCTAAGTGGCCTACATATACCTTGACTGTTGCTGGGAGTCCCCAGTTTTGAGGAACATTTGTGCACTGTCATTTCCAGAGGGAGAGGGAGAATTTAGATTTTTATTTCATTTAGGACTCATCCAGACTTACCTTTCACTCTGCACTTTCTAGGCACAGGTCCATGGTTTCCTGGTTTGTGTTTGAACATGTGTGTGTGGGGGGGTTGTTTTTGGTGCCCCACCGCTTTCCACAGGAAAACCCGATATTTACTGCTGAATTGGAGCAAACAGCTATTCAGATTTCCTGCAGGCTACTGCTTGCTCCAATTCGGTGGTAAAGAGTTGGTTTCATGGAGAAAGTGCTGGAGGCAAAAAGAAGAAGACCCTGTCCGACATGAGCCTGTTTCTAAAGGTCACCCCAATTGACACCCCAGCAGAAGTACCCAACATCTCAACCCTAAAGTCTTTTGTGTGGCTCCGGAGATGAAATTCGCCCTGCGAATACACTGGGGTGGGGTGGGGAATTCTAACAGCTGCTGCATAGATTCTCCTCCAGCCTTGCTTCAGTTGCTCTTTGGGTGAAAGCCGGTCTCCTTTCTGCTGATGCAGCATCTTTGCCTTGATTTGCAGGTCCAGCTACAACACCAGCAACTACGACAGCGACTACTACTGGGAAGCCTTTACCAAAGCCTACTGGTAAAGACAGCACTTGATAGCAAAGTTAAGGAAAAGGAGGAAGTGAAGTTGCCTGTGTGGCAGGCTTGAAGGTGGCAGAATTCAGGCTGCAAGTTGGAAGTGCCATTTTTGAATGCATCCCCCATTAGTGGGGGGGGGGGACGAACTTGCTAAAAGTATTTTGGTTTTTTTAACCAAACCCCTTACATACTAGGGAGTACAGGAAAGTTAGGCTCCAACCCTTTGCCTGCCACTTTTCAGGATACTTTTAACATGGGAAAGGATTTAAAATGTTTTGATTCCCCTTCAAGCTGACCTATTCTCAGAACTAGGGATTGGGAAGAATTTAAATTTAGTTCACATTTAAAGGCAGTTGTATCAAATCCACACTTTTCAAAACTGTGTGAGAACCTAAACAGTGTCACCCTACAAAATTCACCCTTTTCTGAATTTTGCAGTGTAGTTTTCCAAGCAGTGTTTACAGAAATGTATATATTTGGGGAACATGTGCATTAAAATGAACATATCAGTATGAACAGACATACAAATATGTAAGTCTCATCCTTTGCTGTGTTATCCTAGGGTCCAAGATGTCAACTTTTGCCATCATCATGCTTGTTCTGCTCTCCTTTGTTCTCACTGGTATTCTTACGTGTCTTGTCTGCTACAGAATACATGGAACTGGTGAGTGAGTTAGATTTCACTCAGAAAACAATGGCTTCTCTGATATGACAGAGTGAAATGATATATGAAGAACTGGAGGGAGGGACTCTGCTGCATTAGTCCTCAGGACTAGGGTGGGTGGACCAGGGTGAAGGATTTAGGAACCCTATCTATGGGACTAGTGAACTGCAGGTAGTTCTTAACATAACTTTGTACGTCCCTCCCGAAGCTATGTGCTTGGTAGAAAAGGATGACCATGCCAGACAGAAGGAGTGTTTATAGGCCGTTTTGCCTAAGAGCTGCACCAGTGCCCCCCTGCCACATACAGAACAACACAGCAGCTGCATGTGTTTTCCCCTTGTTGGGATTAGGGTATAAGCTGCACTTCTATTGTTCATCTGATATTGCTTGTTACATTTTTAACAAAAGCTGTTTGCAGTTTTGAAATGATTGTACTTTTCTGGAGGGACATTTGCTCATAAAGTTCTGCTGTTTGTTTTTTGTATTTCAGGTGATGGCTTTCCAATTTCATAGTAAGTGATTATCTGATTATCTAGGGATTGTAGAACTGACATGTTTGGGCTGGCAGCATATTGGAAAGATGAATATGAATAAGTGAAAAGGACCTGAAATATAAATGCTACAGTGCATATGTGTTGTGGTAGGAGGAGAGTGAATGAGAAGTAGGTCTCATCCGGAATGGCCAGATTCAGGGCTGGATTATCCAAAAAGATGTGGTTAGGGCACTAGCAAAGCAGGGGTACCCAAAAAGTGACCATTTTGTTTGTGTGTGTGTTTTTGGGAGGGGAATGACCTTTGATATTTTAAAGAAAAAGTATTGAGGTGGTCATGGGAAAAATCAGAACTTTGCTAGTCTTCCTTACACTCTACTCGTACTCTTCTTGATTTTTCTTTTCTCTTTTTTATTTTGAATTTATTTTGAACTACATATTGTGGAGAGCACCATAATCTTTTCAGTGCTCAGGGCCTCTGGCAGTCCTAATCCAGCCTCAGCCAGATGTCACCAGTGGGCTCAGCTGATCCCCTGCTTTTGCAAAGGACATAAACTATTGGATCAGATATTTGGGCTAAAATCTAGGAACTCTTTAAAACAAGAGTAGACACTTCCAGCAAATCAGGCCTTGCTCTGTGGCTTGACAAACTCCCTGATTCGTGTTTTTTTGGTAGTGGCATAAGTTCCGCTACCACTAGAAAAATAAAAGTGTGCAAAATGACAGCAAGAACCGCACAACTCCATACAGCAAGTGAGCCTCCTATCTCCTTAGAAAACATGGATAGAATAGTGGTATGTTGTGAGTGGAAAGTGGCCAAATGTTAATCTTTGCACTTGTTTAAAAGTTGAAGCATGGATTTCAGAAGCAGACTGTGCACATTGGAAAGGCTGAAACAGGACATAGGAAGCTGTGCAAAAAGACCATCTAACTGCAGAAATGCCAATCAGGCTTTGAAGTTCCAGCCCTCCAAAGTACTTCGTTTTCTTCCCTTACGCCTATTGCAAGCCCTGGGTCTATTGACCTGATTCTCACCTTTTACTTTCTGTTTCAGCTTCTGTATTACCAGAGGCACAGATGAAGACGATGATGACAACACAGGTGGAAGTGGTGGGGACAACCCACATGACCTAGGAAGAAACAACAGGTGTGCATGTTCGTATGAGTACGAGTTACTGAACGGCAGTGCTGACAACAGCCGCATCCTGGCACCTATACTAGGCCTTGAGGAAGAGGCGATAGAACTCAAGACAGTCAATATGTATGAGGCCCTGATCAATGAGTCAGATTCTGACATTGAAGTGCTAGATGCCCCCCTGTGAGGCGCCTTCCTTTTTCTTTTTTGCATTGATGAGAGCCAGTGTGGTATATTGGTTAAGAGCGGTAGACTTGTAATCTGGTGAACCGGATTCATGTCTCCTCTCCTCCACATGCAGCTGCTGGGTAACCTTAAGCTAGTCACACTTCTTTGAAGACTCTCAGCCCCACTTACCTCACAGAGTATTTGTTGTGAGGGAGGAAGGGAAAGGAGAATGTTAGCCACTTTGAGACTCCTTCGGGTAGTGATAAAGTGGGATATCAAATCCAAACTCTTCTTCTTCTTCTCCTCAACCCAGCAATTGTCAGGCTGGGTAAAATTGTGCCACCAATTGGGCAAAGAGGCCATACATCTTGACTTTTGCTGACACAGCCGGGATGCAATAAGAAAACGGACGCGAATTGAGAATTAGCAATTAAAAAAAGCTCAACAACATTGCACAAAAATTGGCCAAAGCTCAAAATTGATTCAATTTTTGAAAGATGGCAACCCTAGTTAAGTAGGGTGGAGTGTGGATCACAAAAGCAATGGCTTATGTTCAAGTGTGCCTCAGGAATGCATTGTCAGTTCTCTGCCTCAGAACTGCCCTGTATAAGGTGGAGGATAATCAGATTTTTTATATGCTAGTGGTGGCAGCAGCAGTGCTGGTGGTGGTAGTAGTGGGTGTTGTGTTGTGTTGTTGTTCTTGTTGTTCTTGTTCTTGTTGTGGTTGTGCTTGTAGTTGTTGTTGTTATTATTAAATTTATTAGTGATATTTTCTTTGCCAAAGCAGCTCATGTTCATTTCATTCAGTATTGCTGGTCTGGAAGACAATCAGACTGGTGCCTGTGTTGCTTTTTTAAAGGTTTGTGTCATTTACATCAATGGTCCTCAACCTTTTTGAGTCCATGGCTCCCTTGACCAACTCCATTCTTTCTGCGGCTCCCCTGTGGGGCTCAGGAGCCCACTTATTTCACCCCTTTCCTGCAGAGCCAGCAGCCTCTCACCCCTCCCTTGTGGAGGGTTCCCTCAACCTCCTCTCCTTTCCCCTCTCCTTGGGAGTCCTCCAGGCAGCCGCTCCTACCGCCTCTAGTCTCTGAGCTGCCCCCACCCCCACCCCAAAGAGAGGTGCCACCTCACACCGCCCCACAAGGGCCTGAGAAGAGGATGCCCCCAGCCTCAGTGGCCCAATGGAGATTGGCCAAAGGTGAACATGAGGCCAGCACCAGGGGCTGCAATGGCAGCAATGGGCGCTGCTTGCCCTGCATGGCAGAAAGGCTTCCCTTCAGCACTGGGCACTCAGCTTCCAGGCAGGCTTCGCACCCAGTAAGTACAAGAAAGTCCAGTGCAGCACCTGCCTGAACTGGCTGGCTGGGCTCCCTCGCCCACTTGCTTGCTTACACCGCTCCTGGCAGCCAGCACCCCTTGGCCAGCCCCAGAGGCACCATTCATCTGGGGAGTTTGTAGCCAAGGCTGCTGCAGCAAACAGCTGCACATGCCTTTGGGAGGCAGAGACCCGAGAGGGCATCAGAGGAGGGAGGGAAGGAAAGAGGGACGGAGGCCAGGGTTGCCCGCAGCACCCCTGACCATCATTCAAAGCACCCCGGGGTACCACGGCACACTCATTGAAAATCATTGATCCAAGCTATTTCATAATTCTCCCTTTGCTACACTTGGTGGGTGGGCTGTTCTTCTCTTGCATTGCCATCACTTATAGATATTATATTGTAAAGAGGCAATGCATGAGTTCCACTTGGAGGAGGGAGGATTACAATTTTTCTATCTATCTATTTGTGTGACAGAATGTTGGACTAGGATACTGGAGAGGCCACGGTTAAAATCCCTACCGGGCCTTGAAGCTCCAATGGGTACCACAGGCCAGTCAAAGACCCTCAGCCAAACCTACTTCACAGTACTGTGAGGATGAAACGGCGTGAGGGTGAAGTGTGTACGTCGTCTTGAGCTCCTCGGAGAAAATATATGTAACATGAATGCAGAAAAAAAAACCAAAAAAATAAATAAAATTTGTTCAATTCACTGTTTGCTGTATTTATATTGTGGTTCCCTATGCCCTTAAATTTGACCAAACTGTGGGAGGCAGTGGAAGACAGGAGTGCCTGGCATGCTCTGGTCCATGGGGTCACGAAGGGTCGGACACAACTAAACAACTAAACAACAACAACAACAACAATAACAACATGCCCTTAAACAACAAAGCTTTAGATATGCTAAAGAGAGATGCCTTTGCTCAGCCTGACAGGGCTCCCAACCCTGAACTCACAGGAGGGGGGGGGGACAAACCCATCTCATTTTCCTTGTTTTGGGTTTTCCTTAATGCCCTCTATTAGTTTTCCCTCCCTGAATTCTTTTGCAGTACAGTGGTGCCCCGCAAGACGAACACCTCGCAAGACGAAAAACCCGCTAGACGAAAGGGTTTTTCTGTTTTGGAGGCGCTTCGCAAAACGAATTTCCCTATGGGGTTGCTTCACAAGACGAAAAAATCTTGCGTCCCCCAGCGGTTTTTTTTTGCTTTTTTTGCCCTTTTCCTAAGCCGCTAAGCCGCTTATCAGCTGTTCCGCTGATAAGCCGCTTAACAGCTGATCGCTGGAAGCCGCTTGACAGCTCTAGCACTAATCCGCTAAGCTGTCAATGGGCTTGCTTCGCAAGACGAAAAAACCGCTAGACGAAGAGAATCGCGGAACGGATTAATTTCGTCTAGCGAGGCACCACTGTATTGCTGTCATCCAGCAATGGGCCCAAACATACTCTTCATTGTGCTATAGCACAACCTGGTACCCTTCTGATATTTTTGGGATACAACCCCCAGGTTGGGCATGACTGCACTCTGGATTCTGCCCCTCTTGTCCCCCCCTTTTTTTGCCTTCCTCCCCACCCCTTGATTTGCTGCCACCCAAGCAGTTTGTGATCTGTTAGCTCCATAGCTGTCAACCATCCCTTATTTGGCGGGAACCATCCCTTATTTGGCGGGAAACTCCCTTATCCCAGCGCCGTTTCCCGCTGCTGTCCCAGATTGATGATAGCCCTTAAAATTCCCGGGTTTCAAAGGAAGCAGCTTCTCTCCCTCCCTCTCTGACGGCCAGGGAGGAGAGAGGCTCCAACTGTGTTGCTTGGCTGCGTTGCTCACCCAATAAGGAGTCTAAGAACGACTGGGGGGTGGAGCTTGCATGCCTTGTGCCGATCAAATCGGCCGCATTGCCTGGGGACTCGCCTTTGCTCAGCGCTTCCCAGCGGAGAGGTGACGGTGGTTTTCCTTGCTGCATCCCCTTTGCTGGTTTGCTGCACTGTGGGAACCACCACTTGAGGCTTCGTTTGGCTGCTGGTTGACTAAAATCCCTTATTTTGGCGGCTGCTCCCTTATTTTCAAATCTGTAAATTGACAGCTATGGTTAGCTCCTCCCTCCCCAAGGTTGGATACAACCCCCCCAAGTTGCTACACAAATTTGATGGTTCTGATTCTACACTTAGGGTGGCTGGGACTCTCTTCTGCTGCAGCAACTAACAACCTTCCTTTGCCTGCCCCTATGTCCTTTCCTTGCCTGTATTGTCCTGCCTAAACATAAGAAGCTAACTGAATTAGGCAAATGGGTAACTGTCAGTCCAATCTGGTCCACCACACTCAGTGCTATTTACTCTGACTGGCAGTTGCTCTCCAGAGTTTCAGGTAGGGCATCTTCCCCAGACCTAACTGGAGACACCAGGGATTTAACCAGGACACTTCTATATTCGGAGCAGGTGTTCTCCCACTGTGTTATGGCACTTGAGATTTCCTCTGCAGCAGTGACCACTAGCAGCATCTGAGGAGAAGTAGGATAAAGGATAGAACAGGGGTCAGCAACCTTTTTCAGCCGTGGGCTATGTAAAAACACGCTGATTCCCGGACCATCCGCAGGCCGGATTGAGAAGGCAATTGGGCTGCATCTCAATCCCCTTAGGTTGCCTACCCCTGGGATAGAGCCTCAGGGAGTCTTGCAATGGGAAGAACCTAGAGGGGAGGAGTTTGGGCAGGGAAAAGGGTGTGGGAACTAAGTACCAGTCTCCCTCCTTATCCTCACATTAGCAGCAAGAAGGTGTTTGTTACCTGCTGCAGTTCCAGACGAGATGTGAGGGGAAGGGATAGCTTTCAGTCTTTCTGTTTTCTTCACTATTCTAGTTGAGGAGTGTTAAATTCCACCCCCACCCCCACCCCTGTCTCTTCCATGTGCGCGCACACACTCCATCATCAGGTGTGGAAGCTCTAAATACCCATTGTCCCCAGAGAAGAGATTCTCTTGCACAGAGACAGGTCAAAACTAGCCAAGGAAATGACCATTTGGCTCTCTGAGGGAGGCAAAATCCTGCTCCATTTGGGTAAAAAAAGGCACAGAACAGCACCCTCCATTTGTAGGTTTCAAGGGACAGGGAGTCATGTTTGGGAGAAGGTGCTGTCTGTCACCCAGAGATGAATGCCAGCAAAATAAACACTGAGCTTTGTTTCTAATACGGGCTTTAAATGTGACATGATATTCCCCCTTAAAGAACTTGAGCACCTACTTCACAAATAAGCAGCATGGTGATTGAACCGCAAGAGATTGAACCGCACCTATCATCCATGGATATTTGGCCATGCTGACCGGGGCTGATGGGATTTGGAGTCCAACAACTTCTGGAGGGCGCTACACTGACTACCTATGAGTAGATCAAACAGCAGGATCTTGCATCACCTTAGGAGTCCAGCAACATCTGGACTGACTACCCCTTTCATATATCAAGGCATATCTTATCCTTTAGCTTAATTTTTCACTTGGCATGTATGTGTTTTCTGTTCAGTAGTCAAAATGTAACAGTTGGGTTTGGAAGTCAAGTATTTAGGACACACAGAAGGTACCGTATTTTTTGCTCTATAAGACGCACCAGACCACAAGACGCACCTAGTTTTTAGAGGAGGAAAACAAGAAAAAAAATATTCTGAATCTCAGAAGCCAGAACAGCAAGAGGGATTGCTATGCAGTGAAAGCAGCAATCCCTCTTGCTGTTCTGGCTTATGGGATAGCTGCGCAGCCTGCATTCGCTCCATAAGACGCACACACATTCCCCCTTACTTTTTAGGAGGGAAAAAGTGAGTCTTATAGAGCAAAAAATACGGTAAACCCTAATTGCACGATTTGTGAAACTCTGGCTTCCATTAAAAAAAAAACAACCCTTGGGCCAGGAACTGAGGAATGGAAGAATGGATAGCTGGTCTAGGAATAATCCTGCATTGGCCCACCCAGAGAGAAAGAGAAAGACACAAACAAAAACAAACAAACAAACAGGAGTGTGTGTTTTTGCAGGGTGCCCAAGTGTGGGTTTGAGACTCTATATACATATTGTTTTATGTACACAGATGCTCTCTTATTCATTCATTCAGTTTTAAAACATTTTCAGACCAACAATCATCACACATTCTTGGGCAGTCAACAACAATATAAAGTATTGTTTACAGAAGTTGGGTGCCACCCCCATTCTCTGTCAGCAGTAGCAAGATTCCATGGGGCAGGGGTGCCAGCTCAAATAAAATATTGGGGGGATGACAGGTAAGCCCTGACCTGTATAATTGATCAAAAGATGCAGCATACACACCATTTGAATGGCAACACCCATCAAATTGAGGGGGCACTCTCAAATATTTTATTGGGGGGAGGTGAAGGGACCTCTGCCCATAGGAGTTGGCTCCCAAGCCGGGGGGTTCCAGGAACTCCCCCAGGGTGTGTGTTCCTTTGGAGAATTTAGACACATCAGAGACTGTTGTAGCTTTAAGAAATATGGTTTATTCACCTATTTACAACTTCAGTCTGAGTGGGCAGGGTCCAGATCTTACAGCACAGTCATCTCAAACATAGCTTGTTCCAGTGGCGTAGCATGGGTTGTCAGCACCCGGGGCAAGGCAAGTAATTTGCGCCCCCTAACCCCTGTATTTTAGCACTCGAATGTGAGCGCGCCCCCCCAGATGTTGCGGCCGGCCCCCCTGCACCCCCCCACGCTACGCCATTGGGGCTGGGGGCGAGTGAAGGAACCAAGGACCCCCCCCTTAAGGCTCAGCAGGAATTTATTAAATTTATTATTTGCGGAGCCCCCGCGGGCCGAGGCAGCCGAAGCCCCCTCCCCTCGGGCGCCTTTCCGCCCTCTCCTCTCCTTGGGCGCTCCGAGGCGCTCCAGATCCGGGCTTGGCGAGCGCCTCTCCTCCCCCCAGCCTGGTTCCGGGGGCTTCCAGCCGCGCTCCGTCCTCACCCGTCGCCCCCGCCCCCCCGCGGCTGAGGCTTGCACTGAGAGCCGGAGCCAGCGGCGCCCCCTTCCGCCGGGAGACCCTCGCCCGCCCGCCGGCTTCCTCTCGGAGGGTTTGGCTCCTCCCTCCCAGTCGGCAGAAGCAGCCGCCGCCTGTGGCTGGGCCGAGGGGATGGCGGCGGCGGGGGTGTGTGGAGGCTGCCCGTGCCCGGCCAGGCGTTGGTGGCGGCATCGGCGCTGCTGCAGCGGCTGCTCCTCCTGCGAGCAGTGAGTGGAGCGCAGCCGCAGCGGCGGCGGGCGCGCGCGCGCTAGGGCGCAAGGCTG
The DNA here is from genome assembly GCF_964106915.1 of Podarcis gaigeae. Lineage (NCBI taxonomy): Eukaryota > Metazoa > Chordata > Lepidosauria > Squamata > Lacertidae > Podarcis > Podarcis gaigeae. The sequence continues at coordinate 21,222,262 of NC_139691.1, read as the reverse complement.
GCGGTGGCGGCGGGGAGCCCGGCGGAGGAAGGAACTTGTCCCTTCCCTCTGGACTTGCGCCCCCCCAGATGTTGCGCCCGGTGCGGCCGGCACCCCTGGCACCCCCCACGCTACGCCACTGGCTTGTTCCCCATAGCAGTGCAGCCTTGGAGTCAAAGACATCTTTCCCAGCCAGCCTTCAGCCAACCTGCCCAAGGTGGATCTCCCTCATTGTTCTTCCCCTTCTTCTTCCCAGCACACCTTGCCCTAAATACTCCCCTTTTCTGTCACTTCAAATACACACCCCATCACAATGGCAACCTCTGTCTGTCCAAATTTCCTCTTTGATGGGCCATCAACACTTTTTGTCATGTGAGGCCCTGTCTTGGAAAGGAAGCCTGGCCTGGCCTTTTCCACTGGCCTGCAATCTTCCCTTTAAATAATCTGCCACCATTTATTAATTTCTAGGGTTTAGTGGGGTCCCCCAAAATCTTTAACAGTATAAATTAGTTAAAACCTAATACTACACAATAAAACTCTAACATTATTCAACCATAGTAAATGACAGCAAATTAAAGTTATTAGGCAGCCTGAGGAATTGTACAAATTTAAAATGCTTGAATAAACAGAAACGTACTAACTAGGTCCTAAAAGATTGCAAAGGAAGAACCAACCATACCTCCTTAGTGATGCAATTCCACATGGCCCCCCCTTAGCAAGAAAGCCATCTCCACCCAAGAAGAGAGACCCTCAGAACTGGGCCGTAGCAGAATGTCTTAAGAGCAGAATGCTCTTAATAGTATTTGGATCCCAAGCCATTTCTTTCGGATATTGTGGTAAATAGAGATATGGAGGGGAGGGCAATGGACACAATCCAGTTCCCCCCACCTTTGTGCATTCAGTCAGTAGTGTCAACATTGACTGCAACATCGTCACACAATAAATCCATTGCCACATGGAATACACTTTGAAGCATCTTTTAAGTGCATGCAAACATTTCAGAATATCATTACGGCAATAACTATCACCACTGTACTGATGCTGTTTCAGTCTGTTGAACCAACGGAAATGGAGCAGTTCACACAACAGACCTTTACACTTTGTGTTTTTTTAAAAAAAGATATTTATTAAAGTTTTCAAAAAAATTATATAAAATAGAAAAAACAAAAAGACAAGCAATAAGACATACATACAAAACACATACAATAACAAGTATAATTTCAATCCCATATATTCATAAAACTTACTTTCCTGACCTCCTCATACCTCCCCTTCCTATATTCCAATCTCTAATTAAATCAATTCAGCAAATCCTTCCCCTAATCAGACCTTTACACTTTGACCACCCTTTCCCAACCTGGTGCCCCTCAGATGTTTTGGTCTACAGCTCCTCCCATCATCTCTGACAACTGGTCATGCTTGCTGGGGCTGATGGGATTGAGAGCACAAAAATTTCTGGTGGGCACCAGATCTTGGAATGCTGACATTGGCCTTGATGGAGACCATGCTTTGCTGTCACAGCTGTGGCTACAGAAAATACAGAGGGCTCTGCCTGTGTGTTTGTGTGCTCAGGCGCACACAGTACAGCCTGAGCTTCCTATTCATGATGTACCTGCAAACATGGTGTGGACCTTCACCTTTTCTTCAAAGCATAAATGCATGAAGTAGAATATTGTGATCCAATTCCACTCCGCACAACTAGTGCAATATAAAAGAAGCAACATTTAAACATGGCCATGGTCCATTTATAAAAACATCCAGAAAACCTTAGCAATGCCCCCCCCCACAAAGTCAGCTAGAAACATCTGGAAACATTTGAACAAACCACCTAACATCATATTGGGATACATGTTAATATAAACTGCATCCAGGGCTTCAATGTTTGGCACAGTTTAACTCCCTAAACCTTGATTAATTCTAACTTTTATTTGATCTAATAGCTTAGGTATCTCACACCCCACAAACTCATAACAATACCAAACTCTGCTATTCATAGATCTCTCCACATCCCTCTTTGCCAGCAATGACTCCTGCTCTGCGGAGAGGTCCTGTGATGACTTGCTGGATGCTCAACGTTGCTGGGCAAATGCCGCACTTTGCATATTTGACAAACTGACACTCTGCCACATTGAGTGTCGAACTCAGCTTGTCAAATACACGGAGAGAAGCACTGCAGATCCTCAGGGAACATTTAGAGAAGCACTCAGGAAACACTGGTGGCGTTATATCTGGCCAGGCAGCACCCTAAAGTGAGGGAAGAAAAGACAAGACCAGAAAAGGCTTGTTTTGATGGAAACCAGAGAACAGGAAAGGAGAACCAAAGTAGACTTGAGGTTTTTTACAAACATTTTGTTTTTGTTTTTTACAAATATGCAGCAGATACTATGTGGCACCTGTAGCAGTGCCAATTTAGCCGATTGAAGTGGGCGAGTGGGCATGTATGGGATAAGGTTACATCACAGGTAAACTGGCCAAGTTGTTAAGGGCTTTGAATACTATTAAGTTACACTTTGAACTTGGTCCAGTAGCAAACAAACTCTGAACGCAGGTGACAAGGCTTCATTCTCATCAGCAGCCATGCTGCAAGATTCTGCACTAATTGTAGCTTTCGGATCAAGCACAAGTGAAGCCCCATATAGAATGCATTGTAGTAATCCAGTCTTTTAAATTTATTTTTTATTTATTAAAAGCCCATAGCACTCAGTATTAGTAACCCAGTCTTGAAGTAACAAGTGCATGAACTACGCTGGCAGAGCTAAGACAAAAAGACTTCTTCCCAGGTGTCTGAGTTTGTAGGGTGTCCTAATGTTCCAATTTTCCTTCTACTAAACACCTTAGGCATCCAGAAAGAAGTCTTTTTTGTCTCAGAATATTCTCCATAACTCACAGAAAGTTCTACAGCCTCTACCAAACACCCTTTAGTCTCCCAGACAGGGTTAAATTTTCTTTTTTATTTTATTTATTTTATTTTTAGGAACTGGTTCATGATAATGCTTTAAAGCAGCATCGTTTGTGTTCCATAATGGAAGCCTAATCTCTTCAGCCCTCCTAGTGACCCTGAACTTTTAATTATCTTACTGTGTGGATCTGGTTGTTAAGCACTGAGCTTTTATCAGTGCTGTTTTTCTAGAAAAAGAGGTGCCGGAACTCCCCACAAACACCTCCCTTGTTCTCTTATAATCTTATAATGGCAAAGGTACCCACCTGAGAGGTGCCATAGCTGAGCTCCGGCGAGTTCCAGCTGAAAAAAGCCCTGCAGATAATTGTCTATAAAATGGGTGCTCTCCCCCCGCCCCATTTCTCTTGCTCTCAGATGTTGTATAAGAGTGCCTGGTCATCTGACTTAAAAAATTGAAATTGGAAGATAAATGCACCTGCTCTCCCATCTCACTCACTCACACGCACACACACACACACACAGAAAGAGAGAGAGAGAGAGAGAGAGAGAGAGAGAGAGAGAGAGAGAGAGAGTTTCTCTCTCTCTCTTTTTCTGTTAAAGCTGACCTGACTGTTGATACAATAAAAGTGAACTCTTTCTTTGTGAACAGTAACAATGAAAACAAATTGATCTTATTCACCCATCTTGTTCATGTGTTACAACAACCCCTAAAGTTGCATTTATAGCTCGTCTTTTTTCTCTAGGTGGCATATATAGATCTCCCTCTCTTCAACACCACAACAACCCAGTGAGGTAGGATGGGCTGAGGAGCAGTGACAGGTCCAAGGTCACCCAGTGATATTCATGGCCAAGTGGGGATGTGAACCCTAGTCTCTCCCAGGTCCACAGTGACACTCTTAACAATGCAGAGCATTATCGCATTCTAATATTTATTGGAAGCCACTCAGTCATGTTTGTCCAAAAACTCAAGTGTGTTGCAGCAAGCTCATTATGAGGAGTCTGTCGGCTTGTGGAAGTGGGAACTTGGATGAGCCTGGTCTGAGACAGAGCAGCAGAGGGACAGAAAAGTCACGCCCCTGATCACACTTCCCTCTTTTGCACAAAAGGAACAGGAATCCTGTCCTCTGTTGATGTCAACACATGCACACTGTTTCACAAGCAAAGAGCCAAAGCTCACCATTCTGTGAGGGTGCAACAGTTGCATGTCATCAGAACAGTGGCGTAGTGTGGGGGGTGCAGGGGGGCCGGCCGCACCGGGCGCAACATCTGGGGGTTAGGGTTAGGGGGCGCAAATCCACGGGTTAGGGGGCGCAAATCCACGGGTTAGGGGGCACAAATTACTTGCCTTGCCCCGGGTGCTGACAACCCACGCTACGCCACTGCATCAGAATGTTAAACACATACACACAGAGACACCTATATGTGGCACATTTAGTGTGAGAGACTGACAGAGCAACAGGGCCGTCTTAAGAATATCCAGGGCTGTGGTGCAAAGCTCCCTCTGCCCCCCTGCCCCCCGTTTCCCAGAGTTTTTTAGGGATGACAGCGCTGCCGGCAGGGCTGGAAGAGGCGGGTGAGGGCGGCAAGCATCCAGCCTCCGCCTCTTCCCTGGCACCCTCCAGAACTTGGCGCCCCGGCGCCCTGTGCCACTAGCCTCTATGGGTAAGACGCCCCTGCAGAGCAAGAAGCATTCAGCAGTCAGTTCTATCTTCTTCTAGCTTTTTATTAATAACCATGAAATAGTGCCAGACATTTCCAGGACAATTTAGGCTGCTGGCTAGTGAGTAAGCCTTACTGAATACTCTGGGAGTTACTTCTGAGTATGCATGCAGTGGATCATACCGCACTTCACTTTACATGGATGTGTAATTAGCAGCATTAGGAACTGCCATATACAGAGTCAGGACATTGGTCCTGTAGCCCAGTATTGTCCACAAAGGAGTAGCTCTTTCCAGAGTTTTAGACCAGGGACCTTTCCCTGCCCTTCCTGGGGACTGAACCTGCATGCTGGATAATGTCCACTTGAATCTTGAAAGCATTATTTTGTCACTGAAGGAACACTGCTGGCTTTAACAAGTACTGTGAAATAAAGTGGTTTGACAACTGTAGCCTCTGAGAGCAACAGTGTAAAGCACTAAATGGATTTACAAAGGGATTTTTTTTTCAGCCGGAGCTCCCAGGGGCTCAGTTCTGGCACCTCTCAGGTGGGCGACATTGTCATTCTAAGAGAACAAGGGAGAAGTTTGTGGTGAATTCCAGCACCTCTTTTTCTAGAATTGTTTGGGGAGGATCATGTCATAGCCACCAGGGGCCTATTTCAGAGACTATTTAAGTTTTCAGATGCAGAATGCCATGGTTTTGTGCCTTTCTGATTGGTCTAGATACTTTTGGGCTACTTTAAAACATGATCTATATGATTAGGTCAGCAATATTTATTCTTCTTTTTTCAGATCTGTGGTGCATGATTCCCCTCCCCCTTTATAAAGAGTATTATGAAGCTTGAAAACGTGATGCATTTCTATTGAAAGATACTATACATGATCCAGCAACAAACGTTTGCTGGTAACTCCTGTTGAAATATATCCACTCTATCAGGCCTTCCCCATTCCTAAGGAGCTCCAGCCAGTATACATGGTTCTACCTTTGCATCTAATCCTCACTACAACCCTGCAAAGTAGGGTACGCTGAGAGACAGTGACTGGCCCATGGTCGCTCAGTCATCTTCATGTGGATGAGTGAGGATTTGGATCCTGGTCTACCAGGCTGAAGTCCAACACACAAATAAGCCCATGCGATTATAAGCCTTGAGGTTGCAACCAACCTAGTCTTACCCATTGGAATCAATTGACTTGTTAGCCGCAGCCATTGGGTTTTGGTTGGATTGTGCCCACTGTCTAACACTTTTATGTGTCTCAGCTGTACAACTGAAGAGAGACACACAGCTCTCCTACTTCTATATGTATTTTGTATTTTTTTTTTTAAGGCAAATAAAAATGATCACCAATCCAATACTATGCTTAGAACAAGCTGGGGGTTGTTTCTGAAAGAAATATCCCCCTTTAAGACTGGAGCTGGGGTAGCTCAGTCGGTAGAGCCTGGATGGCTCAGTTGGTTAGAGTGTGATGCTGATAATGCTAAGGCTGCAAGTTCGATCCCTGTATGGGTCAGCTGCATATTCTTGCGTTGCAGGAGAGTTAGACTAGATGACACTCAGGGTCCCTTCCAATGCTGCAATACTATTATTCTATGAGACTTGTAATTTCGCAGGATGTTGGGTAAAAGATTGCAAGGGATGATCCTTGTGGTCCCTTCCAACTCTATGGTTTGGTTTGTTTGTTTGTTTGTTTGTTTGTTTGTTTGTTTGTTTGTTTTAAAAAAATCCATTCCAGGATTGGCCTGAGGCGCTTTCTGGGGAACTATCAAACAATCACTAGTTTTCCTGGCATTTTGAATTGAGGACTTATGCATTATAGTCTCCGAAATTAAAAAACACACACACAAAGTAAGCAAGAAAATGCCTCAGTTTAGACCAATTTGTTTTAAAATGCAAGAGTCGTTTGTGTGACTCAAAATTGGCCTAACCTATTTGGATACAAATCCCATGAGTTACTCTGAATTAGTAAATGTGTTTAGGATTACTAATCCTTACAGCCAGTGTTGCAGAGTGGTGAGTGTGAGACAACAACCTGGGAGACCAGGGTTCTAAATCCCCACTTGGTCATAAGGCTCCCTGGGTGACCTTGGGCAGTCACTCCTTGCTCCTTGGACGAAAAGGTGGGATATAAATGCAACAAGTTAATAATAATCTTGATTTAAGCATGCTTCCATCTTAATTCCAAAATAAATGAAAAGGGGAACAAAGATACATTCGACAAGAACCCTCAAGTTCAAGCAGGGGAGGGAGACTGTTAAAAGCAATACCATTTTGATAGGGTGTTTGACAGTTCGAAGTTTCTCATACTATCTCTGTGATCTACCCTCAGTACATTTACCTCCCCTTAAAATAAGCACACAACAGTGCTAAATTTCAGTTACAGATAGGTAGCCGTGTTGGTCTGCCATAGTCAAAACAAAAAAAATTCCTTCCAGTAGCACCTTAAAGACCAACTAAGTTAGTTCTTGGTATGAGCTTTCGTGTGCATGCACACTTCTTCAGATACACGTATACACTGAAGAAGTGTGCATGCACACGAAAGCTCATACCAAGAACTAACTTAGTTGGTCTTTAAGGTGCTACTGGAAGGAATTTTTTTTGTTTTAACAGTGCTAGATACTGGGTAATTATTAGCACAATTAGTAAAGATCACCAGCAGCTAGTTGTCTGGGAGGCACTAATCTCTCTGAAGAGGGCTGCCAACTTTTCAATCAGCTCAGCAGCTGTACCTTTATAGTGCAAAAAGTAGCAGCTGAAATTTTCAGAGAACAATACTGTTTAAGGCTTACTTACTTTGCCAAACCTTTATTAGTATACAAAAAGGTAAAGGGACCCCTGACCATTAGGTCCAGTCGTGACCGACTCTGGGGCTGAGGCGCTCATCTTGCTTTATTGGCCGAGGGAGCTGGCGTACAGCTTCCAGGCCATCATAAAACATCCATATATAAAAATAATTATTATTACTACTACTATTATTATTAGCCTTTATTGGCATAAGTTTAAACAATGAAATCATAAAATCATCCAAATACATTGATAATCCAAACACATTCAATATATAAAAGACTAGATAGCCACCATTGAATAAATCAGGCAACTTGAGATTTAGCTTTACAGATCTTGGTTAAAATTTTAAAATATATACAAATAAACAGCCAGGTAAAATACTGTATATAATGACGAGGATTTTTATTGGGATTTCTGCCTGCTAAATAGTGCCATTCACCACTCTAGGAAATACTATTGACAAAAACTCAGTCACCCTTGCACAGTTACTTCCGGGTTAATATCATACAGATAGAATCGGATATTTTCATTGTGCCATGATGTTAGACTACCCAAAAAAGGGATAGTACACATTGTACAATGGACATAGCTGGTTGTACAATGGACAGTACAAAGGATATGTTCTACAGTGCCTGGCACATTCACAGAACATCCGCAATGTCTATCATCCTGCTCTCACAGTGGCCAACCAGATGCCCCAATGAGAAGCCTGGACTCCCCAAGCACAAAAACACTCTCCCCTCCTGTGTTTTCCAGCAACCTGGCATTCAGAAGCATTACTGCCTTGGAAAGGCGGGGTAGAACATAGGTCCCCATGTGTGCAAATTCGCTTGTTTGTTTGCAGTGCCCACACAGTCATTGGCACCAAAATACCAGTTTGTATTCCGCCACCCTTTTTAATCTTGATCTACACTTTCTAGGGAGAATATGATTTTTTTTAAAAAAAAATCTGTAGCAATCTCCCTCAAAAACCTGTTTGCAATATAAAGGTTTTTGCAGTAACCCCCCCCTGCCCCCCCATTCTTGAAGCACCCAAACGAGCAGAGCTATGCAGACATACTCTACCTGTCCCTGTGATCATGCGAAGTGGGTAAGACGAGCCCACTCCACCTGCTGAGGAGCACCCTTCCAGCAGAGCAGAAGAGGAGCAAATGCAGCTCCGAGCAGGACAGAGGCTTGTTTTGAAGGGGCCTCTCCTCTTTTCAAGAGGAAGCTGAAAATGGGGAAGATAAAGCTGAGGTTAGATGACAGGAAATATCTGGATGTGAAGTGACAACATGTCAGCATTGAGAAATATTGCTGCAAAAGCAAGCAGCTTCTTGTCTTGAACTGTGTGGCAAACACCACCAGCTGCTCCCACTTGACACCAAATTAGGACTGCATTTCTAAGTAATGTCCTCTCCATCCTGCAGCTAGGGGTTTATCCACATTTACCTTTTCTTTGCCCTTTGCAGGCACGGTCCACACTTTAAAGCTCTGTGTTCGAGTGCACAAACCCTTCTCTTTTCTTTTTTGCTCTTGAGCTTTCCCTACGAAAACCCGCTCCTTAGCACTCAGTCAGAGCAAACATCAATCTGCAGAAAACCCGAATTGGTGTTTGCTCCAACTGAGCGGGTTATGCAGGGAAAGTTCTGAAAGAGCACTCGGACGCAGAACTTTAAAATGCAAACCTGTGCCTGGAAAGAGCAGAACAAAACGTCACTGTGGATAAGCCCTTTGAGTACGAACTAAAATGTTGTGAGATGCAAACCATTTAAAGCAAGGCTTAAGAAATGAAAGGGTGGTGGTGTTAGAGCTAGGGGAGATTCTGGAGCTGGCCCAAGAGAGTTTGCCATGGCCAGTGGCTGGCAGCACACTGTACCATCTGCACAGGGCACCCCCCACCCAGCATACCAAGAGATCCTTGTTGGAGGCCATGTTGCTTCAGTGATGTCCTTGAAACCATTATCATCCCACTGAGTGCCATTCAAGTGGCTTGTTCAGTTGAGTGGGTCCTAGGCAGTGAATCCATTGCCCCCACCCCGCTTCCAAAAAAAATTGCCCTTTGAATTTCTGGCTTGCTTTGGTTAGGTTTCTAGAAGCATTTGGTCAAGACAGAATGACCAATGCTGTTTGGTGTGCATGAGTGGCTAGGACCAGAAAACTTGATGGCTGGTAACGCTCATGCTAATCACCTCAATGGAAACATCACCATGGGACTTGCATTGAACACGGTCAAGGAACAGTGAGGACTTGGGGGAAGGGCCAAAACTCAGGAATCTAGCAGACAGAAGTCAACATGACAAGCGACACATGGTCTGTGTCCAGCACCATGTAATGACAGCAAAGACATGTGAGCCAGTGTATGTTGTAGAGCAACAATCCCAAGAGACAGTGAACCTATCTGGTGTGGCTGATACACATCAAAATCCACTTTTGGTGAGAAAAGGTGAGAGTTAAACAAAAAATCCTTTTAAGCGTTCGTTCATTAACCAGCCGAGTTAGACTTTGGCTTAGCTTATTTGGCATTACTTATAATTTGCTTGTTAAAACCCTATCACAGCTGAATATCAGGGTATTAGAATTAAAATTGGCATGCGTATTCAGGACTCAGTTCAACGTTTGAAGTTTGAATATCAGCATGACTCAACTTCCTTCTTAAATGTTCTCAGAGAGAAGGCGAAAATCATAATGTAAAATGCAATATTCGTATTGAAATTCAGGAGAAAGGTTGAGAAGACAATTGCATGTTTTGAGTTCAAACACTCGCTCAAGTGCCACAGCTCTTGTAACTGTGTGGTGGTAGGGATCCTTCAGTGTGTTGTCTCTCTAGAGCAGTGAGACATAACAGTGGAAAATGGAATGTAGGCTTAGCTTCTCTGATTGAAGTTTGAATTCCAATAGACTTCCTCATATGGTGGGGGGCTGGAGGTGGGAAGGTTCTAAATCACACAGTAAAACATTGTCGTCATCATAATCATGTTATTATTTATATGCCACCCCAGCCACTTTGGGCGGCTCCCAACAAAATATTAAAAACACAATATAACATCAGCCATTCAAAACTTCCCTGAACATTAAGGGATCATGGTGGCACTCAATAAGCATGTTCAGCTGGCTCCCTCATACTCATTTTTAATGGAGGAAAGTAAGATGCCAAAAAACTGAAGTTTTCCTTCTCTCCTTAGTTGTTAATTGATGATTCAGCTGAAAGCCAGGCACAGGTTGTCCTGCTCTCCCCACTGCCCAAAGCAAACTTGCAATGGGTTATACCAGAACTTAATTAGTGTGGGTGCATAATTACATTGGCCCTCCTTGTGCTCTCGCACACACAATGAAGGTTTGCCTCATCACCTACAAACTATTCCCATCCATTGCTAACAAGCAGTAGATTCACTGAGAATGTGGTTGCTGTAGTCTTCCTCTTTCATTTCAAGTGTTTAATGAAAGAGGAATGGAGAAAAATAATGTTTATTTAAAAATAGACTGCACAGAAGGAAGATACTACCCCAAAAGTATGCATCATTTAATTTTTTTAAATGAATGTGTCCCTATATGAAGTGAATTTGGACTAGTAGGTTGCCATACCAAAAAGGCTGGGAACCACTGATCTAAAGCATTTTTATGCCACTTTAACAGTCATGATTTCCCCATCAAAGAATCATGGGAACTGCAGTTTGTTAAGGGCACTGAGAGTTGTTAGGAAACACCCCCCTATTCCCAATGAAAGCCCTCCAATCACTTTGCAACTTAAAAAGAAGTCAGCATGCACATGCACATTTTTTAGTGCATTTTACTAAATATCTGAAATTTTGCAGATGTCACTGGATTCCAACTCTTATCAAGCCTAGTTAGTGTGGCCAGTGGTCAGGGATTGTGCTCAGGACCACAATACCCCAAGGACCATCTTTCTCCATATGAACCTATCTGGACCCTGTGATCATCCTCTGAGGCCCTTCTTTGTGTGCCTCTTCCACAAGATGTCTGGAGGGTGGCAACACAGGAACAGGCCTTTTCTGCAGTGGCTCCCCGTTTGTGGAATGCTCTCCCTAGGGAGGCTCCAGGCCTTTGGCTAATTGTTTATTGTTTTTGTTTGTTACTATGATATGTATTTCTGTGTTTTTATAAATTACTTTGGGATCCTCAGATGAAGGGCAGTATAGAAATTTAACAAACAAACAAATGCTCTTCCTCCTTACAATAAGTAGTGAATTTGCATGCTTGCACACTTGCACAATTGTACAGTGGTGCCCTGCAAGACGAATGCCTCGCAAGTCGAAAACCCGCTAGACGAAAGGGTTTTCCGTTTTTCGATGCGCTTCGCAAGACGAATTTCCCTATGGGCTTGCTTCGCAAGACGAAAACGTCTTGCGAGTCTTGGGATTTTTTTTGCTCCCCCCCTTTTTCTAAGCCGCTAATAGCCTTTTAGCTGCTAAGCCGCTAAGCCTTTAATAGCCGCTAAGCCGCTAAACCGCTAATAGCGCTAATCTGCTAAGCCACTAATAGGGTTGCTTCGCAAGACGAAAAAACCGCTAGACGAAGAGACTCGCGGAACGGATTATTTTCGTATTGCGAGGCACCACTGTAGATGGTAGACAAAGATAAGAACCCCTGATGTGAAGGAAGGGTGATGACTGAAAAAGGACCAGGATTTAAGTTTCTGCTAAATTAGAAACAAACATGGCAATTTGTTGGGCTTCATAACACCACCAATACTCTGGGCATCTTCTAGCAATTCCTTAGGGTGTTCAGTGTGGAGGGAAAGAAAGACAGAGAACTAAATGTTACAAAGTGAGTTCCTGTGTTCCTCCGACATTCTGCACTTACTCTTTCTCCAACAGCAGCTGTGTTGTGATGTAATGGAGTACTGTACAACATTTGATCAATCAGATTTTGAAACAAAATATCTTACTGGGACCTGAAATTGGTACTGATTAATTAACAAACTTTAGAATTTTGCAATTTAATAAATAAGGATTTAATTTAACACTTGTTAACTGCTGCAAATGTAGTAATCACTAAATCATTGGAAGTGCCTTGATGTGGACCTCCTTGAAACCCAGACTGCACAGATTTGGGACATAATACCTATGGACAAACTTGTCACTTTGCAACAAGAACACTGAAAGGGAACATGAGCATTGCTTTTATGCAACATCCTCTGACTTTATTCACCTTGTACAATCAATTGAACACAGCTTCTGCCCTCCAGAAATGCACTGGAACGGCGCATTTGTTTAATGATTTTGTACATCTACGTCAGAAATTGGAACATAATGGATACTGTATTGTGTATAAAACTAGTTCCACACTGGGGAAGTGGGGAAGACTTACATTTTCAGGATGTTGCATTTGTAATTGTTTATATATCTTAAAAATGAATTTAAATTTTTTAAAATAAAAAATAACTTAAGAAGAGTCCTGCTAAATCAGGCCAATGGCCCATCTAATCCAGCATATTGTTTTCACAGTGGCCAAAAAGATTCCTGTGGGGAACCTGCAAGCAGGACTCAAGCACAAGAACATTTTGCCCTCCTGTGTTTCCCAGAAGCTGATCTTCATAAGCATTTCTGCCTCCAACCATGAAGGTAGAGCATACGCTCCATCAGGACCAGTAGCCATTAACAGCTTTGTCTTCTGTGAATGTACAGATATAATAAACCTGCAAGTGTCTTGGGGCCTCCTATATCCTCCCGTTTTGTTTTCAGACTTCAGCCGACACTGAAGATTCATTTTTCTTATTTAAAAATGTAATGAGTGGAGGATATTGCTGCTGCTTGATGATTATGTGTTTGTCATCTTTATTTAAAGTTCTAAGCATCTTCTTTTCCCCCCTGAAAAAAAGGAACTGTGAAGTCTTAGCTGCTTCTCATATGAGACGGGTGTGATAAGAAAACCCCAACTAACTGTTACAGACCTTGGTTATGAAGAGTTCTAGCCTCTGGACGGCCTTCAAAGCATCCTCCACTAAACACAACATCACAATTGCACATAGTTCCTTCCACTTAGAGTGCCCAGGGGTTTAGTTTTGTAAATGGGTCATTTAAACATCACAAAGAGGTAGTTAGCAACATTTTTTTAAAAAAAAAATCCAACCATGTGAATCCCCTGCCCCACAGTACATATGGATTGAAGGTGGAGATGGCAACAACATACTGTAGTTTTCACTCTATAAGACGCAGTTTTTCCCTCCTAAAAAGTAAGTGGAACTGTGCATGTGTCTTATGGAGTGAATGCAGGCTGCACAGCTATCCCAGAAGCCAGAACACCAAGAGGGATCACTGCGCAGCTCTTGGGGGCTTCTTCCTCCTCGGGGAAAAGCCTGCAAGTGCCGCACACACGCTCCACATGAAAGGGAGAGCTGAGCAAAGCCTGGGGTGCATACAGGCTCTGCTCAGCGCTCCCTTTAAATAATTTTTTTTCTTGCATTCCCCCTCTACAAAATAGGCGTGCCTTATGGTCAGGTGCGTCTTATGCAGTGAAAAATACGGTAATCTGCATGCTGTAAAAAAACAGACCCTTGTACTAATTTATGGGAGCACCCATCCTATAATAACCTCCCCCAAATCCTCACACAAACTGTAAGTGGCACCCCAACATGGCACCAGTAACACCAGTAGACACCCACTCGGGGCCCACCAAGGCCTCACCCAATTTTATTTAATTTTATTTTTAAATGAGTTTTGGGGGAAATGGTTGTTTGGTTGGGAGGTATGTTGGGTTTTTTTAGCAAGTTCAGACACATCTGTCCTGGTGGGTAACATGGTGAGAAGAAACAAAAAAAATTCCTTCCAGTAGCACCTTAAAGACCAACTAAGTTAGTTCTTGGTATGAGCTTTCGTGTGCATGCACACTTCTTCAGATACACACTTCTTCAGTTGGCTCCTTATCTCTCTCGCCCTGACCTAGCCACTGTGATCCACGCGACGGTCACCTCCAGACTGGATTATTGTAACTCGCTCTACGTGGGGCTGCCCTTGAGACTGACCCAGAAACTCCAGCGGGTGCAAAATGCCACGGCGAGATTCCTTATGGGGTCTTCGCTGCGAGATCATATTCATCCAGTACTATACAAGCTGCACTGGCTCCCGGTGGAGTACAGGATCAGGTTCAAGGTGCTGGTTTTAACCTTTAAAGCCCTATACGGCCTAGGACCCTCGTACCTACAGGACCGCCTCTCCTGGTATGCCCCACAGAGAAATTTACGGTCTGCAAATAAAAACATCCTAAAGATCCCAGGCCACAGAGAGGTTAGGCTGGCCTCAACTAGAGCCAGGGCTTTCTCAGCCGCAGCTCCAATCTGGTGGAATGCTCTGTCACAAGGGACTAGGGCTCTGCGGGACCTGTCATCTTTCCGCAGGGCTTGCAAGACAGAGCTGTTCCACCAGGCCTTTGGTCAGGGCGCAGCCTGACCCCCCTCCTCTGGCAACCTACACAGAATTTTGCTTGATGGTTGCCATTAATTTGATTTTAATTAATTTTATAATGAATGTTTTTAGAATGTTGAACTATTTTGACTGTTGTTAGCCGCCCTGAGCCCAGCTTCGGCTGGGGAGGGCGGGATATAAATAAAATTTATTATTATTATTATTATTAGAATTACCACTGCCTTTCACCAGCAGATCCCAGGGCAAGTCACAACAATTAAAATTTAAAAAGAGTTATATTTCAATCACAGGGATAGGTTGGGCCCTAAAACACACATACCGTATTTTTCGCACCATAGGACACACTTTTTCCCCTTCAAAAATGAAGGGGGAATGTGTGTGCGTCCTATGGAGCGAAGACAGCATAGCCCCGCGACCCTCTGCTGGCTGGAGCCTCTATAGCCGCGCACCACCTCTCCCGCCGGGAAAGCGCGCTCGGGGCTAAAGAAGCCCCGCTTACCCTCTCCCAGCTGGAGAGGTGACACGCAGCTATGGCAGGAGCCTCTATAGCCGCGCGCCATCTCTCCAGCCAGCAGAGAGCGCGGGGGGCTAAAGAAGCCCCCCATGACCCTCTCCCGGCTGGAGAGGTGACATGTGGCTATGGCAGGAGCCTCTATAGCTGCGCGCCTTTCCACTGCTCCCCGACCTGCTCTTTGGGGCTGGTGGTGGGCTTCCCCCCGCCAGCCCCAAAGAGCAGGTCGAAAGGTACCTGAAGCCTGGAGAGGGAGAGGGGTCGGTGCGCACCGACCCCTCTCGCTCTCCAGGCTTCCAAGGTAGCTGCCTGAAGGCGTCTGAACGCACCTTAAATGGCACCTTGTTTTAGAGGGGGGAAACAAGAGGGGGGGAATTCTCCCCCTCTCTGTGCAGCACCTCCTGCCGCTTCGCTGAAGGGGCGCTGGGCAGAGAGGGAGAGATTTTTTTTTCTTGTTCTCCCCCCTCTAAAACTAGGTGTGTCCTATTGTCCGGTGCGCCCTATGGTGCGAAAAATACGGTATCTGGCGTCTGGCATTTCTGAAGCCAGACGCATCTCTGTGGGGAGGGAATTCCACAATATAGGGGCTGCCACAGAGAAGGCCCTCTCCCAGGACAACCCCGCACCCCCACAAAAGGAAAACACCCGAGGGAGGTAGAATTAGTGGAAGGGCCCCTATGCTGATCTTAACACTCAGGAGGGCCTGTAGGGGATGAGGAGTCCTTTCAGATAACTGGGGCCTGAGTCTTTTAGGGCTTTGAACATTAACGCAAGAAATCTTGACTTGCTCATGGAAATGAACAGTTAGCCAATGCAGCTCTTTTAGAACAGGGGGTCTTATGAATTCTAAATACAACCTCAGCCAGTAATCAAGCTGTTGCATTTTGGACCAGCTGGGAATTTCTGAGTTATCTAGTCCATTACAATTATCCAACCTGAAAGCTACCAGAGCACAGAGCGCAGTAAACAAGTAATCTATCATTTGTTCAAGCACATAGTCTAGCCAGGGAAAAGCACTTGAGAACAGCATGGAGCGGGAATGGTAACACATGAATCCTAGGGAAGGGCATGGCACCAGAGGTAATCCTGGGGCCAGATTGAGAGGCCTGGAGGGCTGCATTTGGTCCCCTAGGCCTGAGTTTTCCCACCCCTGTTATAGGGTGTGCGCGCAACATGAAGCAGACCTGTAGCTACAGAAAGTTTTTAGGGGGCTGGTGACAAGCAAAGGCCAGCTTATCAGCCCCTCCTGAAGCTCCTAAAGTATCTGTCACAGGCCAGCCCTATAGATTTGTGTGTTTATCCCTCTTGCCTGTGAAGAGGCAGCGGATGTGTCATTTATCTGCCACCACTTGTCTTCCCCAACCAAGACAACATTTCAACACTGTTCCCTCTGCTTGCAGAGTCATTGCCAGGGGGAAGTGACTGACCGCTGGGCTTTCAGCTCCTCCTGGGTGGACCGTCTTGCTCAAGATTTGACAGTTGGGGCTTTGCATCAGCTTCTATCCGCTGTGGCAATGGAGGTTCTTCCTCAATAGCTCACTATGCTTTTCAGCTGCTGCAGAATCAGAGAGGGAGGGGGCCAGGAAGGGGCCAGGGCTGTGCCTAGCTCAGGCTATGGGGACACATTTTTATGCCCTCTTAAGGAAACACATCTTCTAGTTAATTATTTATTTCTGTAGGCTTCGTGAATCGACCCCACAAGCTGATAAACACCATGGCAGTGTGCAAAAAAGAAATAAATACAAAATACAAATATAAATCCACCTGTACTACAGCCAACAGGGACAATATTCAACAATGCCTGCCTGAATAAAAAAGTATTGAGGTGCCTAAAATGACAAATTTTTGCCACCATCTAAATTTCCAGAGGGAGTATATTCAAAGAACGAATGCCACCCATTGCGTGGAACAAACTTCTTTGGTTGAATAAAGTTCAGTGAAGTATTTAAAAAATATCTGAACTACACCTGAAAGTAATTCCCATAATTACTGGGTGAACTAAAGGTGTCTTAAGTTCATTTTGAGGTAAAAAACTGAATAATTTCTAGTTCATCCTCCAGCAGCAGCCATGGACTCTTATTTATAAAGAAAGTTAGAAAGCAAAATGTTGAGGCAATTTTCTAAAGCTTGTTAGGCAGATATGGAGGTGCTGTTGTTGTTAACGGCACTTAGTCACTTGATCACTGTTGCTATGACATCAGAGGGAGAGAGTTCCCTTCCAACAGAGCCACTTGCAGTGAGAAAGATAGGGTCTAATAACAAAGTGAATGATGCTTTGTGTCTTTAACAGCTGTGTGACAGGCAGAAATTAAAAAGAGTGAGCCTTTGCTGCTATGGAGATGCAATAATGGAGAAAGCTTCACCTGTTGACATTCTGTCTGTCAGGCTTCTTACTACCTGTGTATGACCCCCTTACACTTTTGAATCGTATATTTCAGTAAATAAGTTTGCAGCAACTTATTGTGAACTAAAAATGTTCATTTGGATGAACGTAAACTGAACAGTTTTGTTTTGCAAAAGTACAAACTTCAACTAGAAGCAGTTCCTTTTTGGACAGGCGGAACTTGAACTTATAGAACTAGTTTCTTTTTAAAAAAAACACATGAACCTCCAAGCACTGGGGCTACTGTACTCAAAACTCTGTCCCAGGTGCTCGTTGAATGAACTTCAGTGGCATGTGATACTCACAAGAGGGTATCACTTGATGACCTAAAGGTTTAAGCAGGATTTTATGAGAAAAGGTGGTATCTCAGGTGAACATTGCTAGGGTGATTATAGACTTCATACGTTAACAGTAAAAACTTAAGTTTGGCCTGGTTGCTAATTAGCAGCTAGCAAAGATCACTCAACAGTGATGTTACATGCTGGCAGCAGGTTACTCCTAACAGCAGCCTAGTTATGGCATTCTGCCTTAGTTTCAGCTTCCAAGGGCAGCCCCACAGAGAATGTGCTGTCATTATCTAACCCCAAGATTACCAGTACATGAATCACAGTGGCCAAGCTATCCTTGCCAAAAGCTGGTATATCAACGGAAGCTGTTAGAAAGCACTCCAAGCCACTGAGGCTACTTGGGCCACTGGTGACAAAGATGGATCAAGGAGCATAGCTAGGCTATATACCAAATCCTTCAGCCCTGTCCAGAACAGGTAATTGACCTATCTCTTGCACCTGAGAACCATTCACACACAGGGCCTCCATCTTGCCAAAATTCAGCACATTTATTGGCCCTCCTCAGCATCTAGCCATCAGTTTTAAAAAGTTGCAGACAGCATGGTAAGGCAAGTGTCCCTCACCAGACCTCAAGTTTGTAATGTTGTTTACTAGGAGGGGTGAGCCAGTGGGAAGGTTGGATGATGCAAATGTACCAACAGGAACACCGGATTTGCTTTCCCAGTATGTCTGCACCACACTGGCCTCACTACTGCCTCCCCCTCTATGCCCCCACCCTCCATAAGCAGCAACAAAATTGACCGGAAGCCCATCGTCGCTCCACTTGGGCACCAAACAGTTGAAGAGGTTGCAAAATGTGAAGCTGTAATTAACACAGGGGGCGGACATGTGGGAGAGTGGCTCAGGTCTGGAAGGAAGCATTCGTTCAAATAATTGCCATTACTAGACAAAACACCTCAAAATATCCAGCTCTGGCTATGCTCAGTCATTTCATGGGAGATAATACTATCTTACAGCTCATTACAACAAGGTAGAGGAAGAACTTGAAGGGTGCTTGTCTGACTGATGGGTACGATAAAGTGCAGCAAACAGCACATGTGGAAAATTGACCAATAAAATAAAATTGGCACAAGGCTTGAAGCACAATGACACCTTTGCAACCGAGTGGTACAGCTTTATAATGTACAGGGCTAAAAATGAAAACAGAGGACTCCTCTCACATTATAAAACCTTTCTGTTATTGCCTTCTATACGAATGGTAAACTGGGATAAGAACTTACCGGTAAGTTTCTTGGACGTTATTTTGCATGCATTGAAAATTTCCCAAAATACAAAAATAACAGAAGCTAATGTGTTTAACTACTACTACTTCTTCTTCTTCTTCTTCTTCTTCTTCTTCTTCTTCTTCTTCTTCTTCTTCTTCTTAATTGCCCTTCACCTCACTAGCAGAGTATGTTCTGAAGTTTCCTTCTTGGTTAAAATTTTAAACAGGAAGTCCAAATGCTAATTTTTGAATGTGAGTTTTTACTTGGAAATTTTAATGCATTACTTAGACTTGTTGGCATCTACTGATTGTTTAAAATGAGGAAGCTCTCAAATAGTCAACCTGTCAAATACCAAATGCTATTGCATACAATTATCTGATGCAGGATATTTGTGTGTGCCAGCCACCAAATACTGCCTTAGCACCAACTATCAAATATCACCAAATATCAAATCTTAGCATTAAATATAATCAGCTAACAAATAGAAGCATCAAATGTGTGGTGATTAATATTTGTGCAGTCTCTGAATATCTGATATCAGAATTCACAACTTCTGGACCCTAAAGCCAGTTGTTCCCTCCTAGCGGTAAGAACAGAAGAACATACAGAACCTTCTGGATCAGGCGTATGGCCCATCTAGCCCATCATCCTTTCCCCCATTGTCTTCTTCATTTTAATAAGATTCTATTAAAGCTTTTTTTCAGCTGATGCTTGCCTCAAGGAAAGGACAAGTGGAAGATGCACCTTATTTAGGAATCAGACCATTGCTGCCACGCACACCACTGTGGCTGGCCAGGGGTCAGCAACCTTTTTCAGCCGTGGGCCAGTCCACCGTCCCTCAGACCTTGTGGGGGGCTGGACTGTATTTTTTTTGGGGGGGATGAACGAACTCCTATGCCCCACAAATAACCCAGAGATGCATTTTAAATAAAAGGACACATTCTACTCATGTAAAAACATGCTGATTTCCGGACCGTCCACGGGCTGGATTGAGAAGGCGATTGGGCTGCATCCGGCCCCCAGGCCTTAGGTTGCCTACCCCTGCTCTAGGACATAGTCTTTTGCATTTTAATGTTTCTCATGGAGCAAGAAAGATGAAACAGGCTAATGGGGACTGTCCACACCTGAAAATCTAGAGAAATGTGTTCAGGAATTGTATGAAAATAGTTTTAGAAGAGAAACAGATTTCTTTCTGGATTTTCTGAGCAGTGGGTAACTCTGAATTTACCAAGAAAAAAATTGTTGGACCACAGCTGTATATTATTGTTGTTGTTTATTCAATTTATATACTGCCCTTAATCAATTGTGTATGATGTTAAATTCTTCTATAGTAGCTGTTCTATAGTAGTTAAATGCTTCTATAGTAGCTGACTTATCAATTGATAATCTTGTGTCAAACCTGGTTTTTCTGCAGTTTATACAGGTCAGCATTTTTAAGCAGCAGAAACTATTACATTTGAGCTACTCTTTTTTAAAGGTTGCTTTTGCTCCAATAGCTTTTTAGAAAACTCTCGTACAGAAATGTGGCAAGGAAAGCTAAATCTTCCAAACACTAGGGGGCGCTGCACCTTTAGGCATAGAAGCAAAAGTGGGTGTGGCATTTCCCCCTCTTTTTCTCACTGTGAATGTGAAAGAAAGAAAGAAAGAAAGAAAGAAAGAAAGAAAGAAAGAAAGAAAGAAAGAAAGAAGCCACAGAGAAGATAGTCAGGAAAACTTGTCTTCCTGGGAAGCCACTCGCTCTCCCTTTGGTGTGCTTCAGGCATTTGTGTCCAGTGACGAGATATCTAAGGCGGGTTTCTCCTTTTCCATAATCGGTAGCACCAGCTCAGTTGCCTGGGAACATTCTTTGTAATTGAACTGTTCCCAGGAGAAAGTCTGAAAATAAAATAGAAGGGCTTTTTGGTTTTATTTACAACAGTGCCCAAAAAAACTCATGCACCAAACAAAACAAAAACCCTGAAACCCCCCCCCCCCCACCACCTATTTAGGTTTGGTCTTTGGCTAGTGGCATCGAGGACTCTGCAGGCCATAAAGGCCAAGGGGAAAGGCATGAGCACCAGTGGAAAACCACTCAAACCCATGCTTTCTAGGCACAGAACAAATGGAGGTATGGATGAGCCCAATGTCAGCAGCCCACAACCCCATAATGGCAATAAGTTAGCCATGCTTCTCACTTCAGCATTCAGTGGAATGTATGAAAGGGGACCCTAATCGTGGAAAGTGATGCACCTGCAGGAGCTTCTAACATGATATGGAGTTCTGCACAGTCATGATTTCATTTCATCTGCAGATCCCTGCATGCATGGAGTGGGCCCTTTCTGGCAGTTTATAGAATTATGCATAACATAAAGAAGTGGTCGGGGAAGAGTTTTCCTCCCTGTCTCACAAACACTACAATTCATGAAGCAGAATGTTGGAAGGTTCAGGACAGATAAAAGAAAATACTTCTTCACACAGGGCATAACAAGGTTTTTTATAAGCCGGAAATCACTGGAAGGACATTTTTGTTTTGCTTTGCATGTTGATTCAGAAAGTGCAAATTAGGTAAGCCCACCTTTAAGTGTGAACGGAACTGAATTTCTTCCCCATCCCTCGTGTCAAGCAAGTGCCATCCCATGCTTCCCAGCACATTTCCCCAACACTTTCCTTATTGCAAAAAGGTTGCCAAACAGTGAAAATCTGGGCAGGAAAGTTGTTGAGCTTTTATTGGCAAAAGTTGATGAGTTTTTTGGCCAAAGTTGATTAGTTCTTTGGCCAAATTCGCAGAAAATAAAATAAATTGGAATAAAAGTTTTTGAGGGAAATTGCCAAAAACAACACTGCCGACATGGGTTGCCATATGTCTGCATTTTCCCGGACATTTTTTCTAATTTCTGTATATGTCCAGGAAATTCCAGACACATGACAACCCTACAAAAAGTCCAAATTTAGGCCCCCTGATCAACTTTGAAATGCAATGCTGAGCAAGAGAGGCCTTTGGTTTGATCCAGCTGAACTTTTATTTGTCCTTATAGAAAAAGCAAAATATATTATAGCCTGCCTTCATTAATACTGTTGGGTTGCCTCTCTATAACTTCAACGGCCATAGATTAGGTATACAAATATTATTTATTTGTGTAGTTAGAAAAAACCGAGATCCATAAGACAAAATAAAATACATTACACAGTTAAAATAATTATTTAATAATTATTTAAACCAGGCAGAATTTAACTGATCATTCCCACAAACCTTTTCCCTTAAAACTGCCAGTCTACAGGTGAAGCTGACCACTTTGTCAGTTGTGCCTTTCCTAAAAATTAATCAAGTAATATATCATGATATACAAGGAAACAAACCATGAACTCCTTGGAGAAAAAAGATTGGATATAAATGCAGCAAATAAATAATAATTAATAACATCATATCCCTCAGCTCAATTCACTCCCCAGCCTCAGTGCTTTGAGTGCAGATGCCTGCAGGGTGGGGATTGCAACCATTTTGACAAATGACCTTAGTGTTGTTTGTATAGTTAGCCATTGAGAGGGGTCTGTTGAGGCAGTTAGAAGAGGGGTGCTTGCTTCTTATAGGGAATGCAAAAGAAAGTTAACTGTCAGTGATGAAGGACTTGGCAACGACAGATTCATCCTCATCTATCCTGAAAACTGTGACCAAACATATTGCGTTTTGACCAAAACACAATATGGTTGGTAAGTTACATACTCTGGAATATGCCAAAAGTCCACTCACCTCTCTTGGTGTGGCTGCATTGCTGGACAGAAGAGGCTTCACTGGGGTATATTTAGAAGATAATTTTGTAAGGGGACATTTGTTAGCTTAGGAGTCTTGACTATGATTACCTCCTGTGGAGTTTTTATTTGTCATAACATGACCCTAGTGGTTTTGCTTGCTATTGCTCATGATATTGCCATAAAACATTAAGTGTGCAGCTCCACGCCATGGACAAAATGTGCAGCTGT
Organism: Podarcis gaigeae; assembly: GCF_964106915.1. Lineage (NCBI taxonomy): Eukaryota > Metazoa > Chordata > Lepidosauria > Squamata > Lacertidae > Podarcis > Podarcis gaigeae. The sequence goes on along the minus strand of NC_139691.1, from coordinate 21,199,173 downwards.
TCATGAGCTTCTTGGTGTGAGCTTATTGAGCCTCTATTAACTCCAATGCACCACCACCACACTGGATGGCAATGGATCATGAAGTGAGTTGTTTCAGCAAACTACACATATTTGGGACGTTCCAGCAAAACATAGTAAAATACCAGTGGACTCAAGATGTTCTAAAGATTTGATACAGTGGTACCTCGGGTTAAGTACTTAATTCGTTCCGGAGGTCTGTACTTAACCTGAAACTGTTCTTAACCTGAAGCACCACTTTAGCTAATGGGGGCTCCCACTGCTGCTGTGCCGCCAGAGCACGATTTCTGTTCTCATCCTGAAGCAAAGTTCTTAACCTGAAGCACTATTTCTGGGTTAGCGGAGTCTGTAACCTGAAGCGTATGTAACCTGAAGCGTATGTAACCCGAGGTACCACTGTATTTGCCTCAGTGAATTTCTACGCTCTGGCTCTTCTCTGCTTGACTAGGCTATTAAAGAGAGCATAGGTTCTTTGGGAAAGATTTATCAACTGATTTTATCTCTTTTATCTGTGTTTTTGTAACCATTCATTAAGGTAGATCCTGGGCTCTAATAACTTGGATTTTCAGATCACTTAAAGTATGAGTCTTGTTGGGTCAATTATAGAGAGGAGAAACCAATTTTAAAAACACCGTTTTCTTGCCCACTTTCAGGCAGAGCCTCAGTTTATTAAGGCATGGAGCACTTCACTTCAGAGGGTTTTTTAAAAGAAGAAGAAGAAATAATAATAATAATAATAATAATAATAATAATAATAATAATAATATTTTAGTTATATCCCACCCTCCCCAGCCGAAGCTCGGCTCAGAGTGGCTAACAGTGAAATTAACACAGTTTACATAAAATCACAATCAATTAATTGAAATACATTCTAAAATCAATTCAAGAAGAAGAAGAAGAAGAGAGTTCTCTCCTTATGTAACCTACACAATTTTCCACAGAGATTGTAGGCAGTGGACAAATTAAATTCTTCCCATTCTGAAGCCCAGTGGAAGCTCATCAGAACATGAACTATTGCTCTAAGAATAGATCCGTATACAGCATTTTCTAATTTTCAATCATGGCTCAGAAGGAGGCTTGAATCAAATTTAATATGTAGAAAGAAATGAGAGAGAGAGAGTGGGAGTGGGAGAGAGGGAGGGGGAGGGAGGGAGGGAGAGAGAGAGAGAGAGAGAGAGAGATTGTTCTCCCAGGCACTTGTCCAATACGCTAACCACTACACCACACTGTTGCTACTGGAAGTCATGCCAGATTCTAATCATAATCATCACCATCACCATCATCTTTCTTTTCCACCCACCCTCTCAAAGGAGCCCTGGGAAGCTCTTCTGCAAGTATAGTTCAGACAGGTTTTGTGGCAGCGGAGGACTCAGAATATTTTCTATTCTATTTCGACCATCCCAGAATAGCCACTCTGCTTTCGCATCCAGTGACACCCATTTGAGACAAGCAAGAAAGCAGGCAGGATTGGATGGAACTTTCCACAGAAAACCCACTTTCTCCATAGCTGCCTTTTTTGAAGCTCCATTTTGGCTGGCTGCCAGACGCTGGTCCACATTCACTCATTCTCTGGTTGGAGGCCAAGAGTGCCGTCTGGAAGTTTGGGCGTCACCCTCAAGATGCCATTTGGCTGACAGATGTTCTGGCTGCCTCCCTCCTTGTTGTTATTTATTCCTTCCACTGATTCCTTTCTTAGGATGTTGCATGGCAGGCAGGAGTCGAGGAAAAGAGACTCATCCTGTCATGGAACTTTCTGCTAAAAGGGTGCTTTTCTGCTGCAAACATTTGGCTTTCTCGGTTATGGTTTTGCAGACCATGAATATTATCTTGAAAACGAAGGGGAAATGTTATATAATCAATAGGAACAAATGTAGGTTTCTACACTTTGGCAGGAATAACCAGCTGCACCAATGTAAGATGGGGTACACCTGGCTTTCCAGAGTATATGTGAAAATGATCTAGGGGTCTTAGTAGACCACACATGAGAACAGTGTAATGCAGCAGCAAAAAAAGCTAATGCTATTCTAGGCTGCATTGACACAATGAAAGTTGTTGTTCTACACATATGGAAATCCAAACAACAGTAATTGCTCTCCCCCTCACCCATCCACACCCACCCACCCCTAATCTGCCCCCACCACCAGGAATCAACCTTCTTCAACCATCTCCTAACCTATAATGCAGTGGGAAGAGGAAAACTCTGTCACAGAGAAGTTTTCTCTGCTGACATTCTACTGTTTGGGTTTATTTTTAACAGCAGTTACATTATGCTCATATATTGTTGATAATTATTTTTTACAAGCAGGCCAAGGGAGGAGTTTCTATGTGGTTTGGAAGGTTTAAATCACTTGGGCCAAGAAAAACAAGCTTTGGGAAGGATTTTGATTCTGCATTTGAGGAATGCTGCTTACTATAGCTTCTGATCCAGGAAATATCAACATTCCGGCCAAATTCTGCCCTTACTTAGACTCAATATGGCCGGTGCCACTGATTGGGATGGAGGCACCATTTTAGCTCATGTCCATTTTTGTTCAAGTGGTACTAAGTGGGTTACATGCAGAAGGTCCCAGATTCAATCCCCAGCATCCCCAGGTAGGGCCGAGAATCTGTCTGTCAGTTTTTTATTCCTATCCTGCCCTTCCTCCTGAAGGAGTGCAGGGCTGCAAACAGATACACAATTTAGCTAAAGACAAGTGCAGCTGAAAATATCTAAAAGCAATTACATTTGAAAAGGCTCTTTAAATTTTTTAATCATTATTATTATTCTTCCACGCAAGGATCTTGTGGTTGCCGAGAAACAGCATTTCTCAGCCACCAAATTCCTCCTGAAAATTAACAACATACCCTCCAACATTTCTCCGATGAAAATAAGGACCTCACATTCCTTAATGATAATTTTACTGCCACTCCGGGCAGCTTCCAACATATATAAAAACATAATAAAACATTAAACATCTTTTTTTCAAAAACTACCCTATACAGAATTGCCTTCAGACAGCTCAGGAGTCGAATAACTCCATACCCTCCAACATTTCTCCAGTGAAAATAGGGACGTCCTAAGGAAAAGCAGGACATTTCAGGATCAAATCAGAAACTGGGACGGCTTCTCTAAATCAGGGATGTCTCTGAAAAATAGGGACACTTGGAGGGTCTGCAATGGGGGGCACAGACACACGTTACTAGAAAAGGGCATTTCACACATGGGGAACCACCACTGAAAATATCCCCTGTCTGAAACCCCGAAGAGATGCTGTCAGTCAGTGTGTAGACAATGCTGAGCTAGCGGGGCTGGTATTTTGACTTGGTTGGTATAAGGTAGCCCAGAGAGAGAGAGAGAGAGAGAGAGACTGAGATGCTCATCTGCCATCAGCTGACCAGGAGGCCCGTCTGCACTCGAGGGGCCCTGAGAACACGTCCCTCCTATCTTCCCAACCCTATTTCCTTTCTCTTTAAAAATATTTTATTTATACTTATCCAAAGATATACAAAAGTCATTACCCAATACAAAGTATCTCTTTATAATACACCAGAAGAAATACTTAAAATATCTAATATAAAAAAGAACAGGAGCAAAAAAGAAGGAAATAGAAAAGAAGGAAGAGAAAGAAAAAAGAGAATGGAAAAAGTTCTCTGTCCTTTAGCTAAACATAGTATCTACTCATCAGGGGGGCCAACTTGAATAAAATATGGGGGGGGAGGTAAGCCCCAGCCCACATAATTGATCGCATGACGTGGTGCACGCACACAATTTGAATGGCAATGCCCATCAAATTGCGGGGGGGGGGGGGGTCCTCAAATATTTTATTGGTGTGGGGACGAAGCCCGTACAGCCCCAGGAGTTTGCTCCTGTGCCACTAATTAACAACCATCTATTTTCTATAAGCCAATATTTTTTCAATCTTCAAATCTATATATTTCAAGTTCATTTTCTCTGTCACACAAAAAGTCCATAAGAAGTTTCCAATCTTTAATAAATGTCAATAATGATTTTTCTCTAATTAAAGGCATTAACTTTGCCATCTCAGCCAAGTCCAATGATTTTATCAGTGATTCCTCCATAGCAGACAGGGCTGTATTTTTCCATCTTACATGGAAAAGATGCATTCAATCTTGCCACTGAAATAATATATTGGCACAATCTTCCATAGTTTTGTTTTCCGGTTATATATCCATTAACCCTTAAAAACAAACAAAGTTCTGTCTTCAATTGCATATTAGCCTTTAGAATCTGCTGTATCAACATATGTATTTGTAACCAATATTTTAAAGCCTTTTTTCATGTCCACCAAACATGATAAAATGTCCCTTCATGTTCTTGGCACTTCCAGTAACCATTTGAAACATCTTTAAAGCATTGTTTAAAGTAAAAGGTAAAGGTACCCCTGCCCGTACGGGCCAGTCTTGACAGACTCTGGGGTTGTGCGCCCATCTCACTCAAGAGGCCAGGGGCCAGCGTTGTCCGGAGACACTTCCGGGTCACGTGGCCAGCGTGACATCGCTGCTCTGGCGAGCCAGAGCCACACACGGAAACGCCGTTTACCTTCCCGCTGGTAAGCGGTCCCTATTTATCTACTTGCACCCGGAGGTGCTTTCGAACTGCTAGGTTGGCAGGCGCTGGGACCGAGCAGCGGGAGCGCACCCCGCCGCAGGGATTCGAACCGCCGATCTTTCGATCGGCGTCCCCCCAAAAAAGCATTGTTTAGACACACACAAATACACCAATTCACCCAGTGGTCAGATTCTTAGGCCTTTGGGACATATTCTCCCAATTGTTTTCCTGGCTGGGGGAGGAGGGGGGGATTCCAACATAGGCATAGCAAGCAGGATGTTGAATTCCAGAGACTCAGGAAACCCAGCCCGATGATTCCTGGGAGTGAAGAAAGCGGGTTTGTCACCATGCTGCATACCTTTAAAGTAAGGACATTTCCTGAGCCCTTCTCCCCATGATATTGTGTACACTATCACTGTTTCCGTCATGCGATGCATAAAGGAAAAGGCCTAGGAAAGGGGGAAGGAAAGAGGGTCGTGGAATCCCTGTCACTACTGCTGCTGCTGCTCTGTTAAGGCCACATGTGCACACTTTGACCTACATCAGAGAACGAAAGCTTCTGCCTCCCCAGTGCTGAATTGGTTTTTTTTCTCCAAGTGTGAGCAAAGCCGCTCTTGCTGTCCCTGGCTCAGCACATGGATTTGTCACATACTTTGAAGTCGCTGAGTGCGCTGAGATCGTGACTCAGGAACAAGAATTTACAGGGGTTTTCAAATGCCACCCCCTCTGAGTCAAGGGATATGGGAGGTTCTTGCCAAAGCTCTGTTTGGACCAAAGCTGGGGAAAGATGTGCAACTTTCTTCTTCAGAGTAATTTTGTTTAACAACACTATAGATAGTTTACTTACTTACTAATTCATTCATTCATTGCATTTCTATGCCAGCTTTTCCACCAAGTTGCTCAAGGTGGCATACATGGTTCTTCCCCTCCTCAATTAATTCCTACAACGCCCATGTAAGGTAGGAGGAGACCGAGAAGCATTGAGTGGACCATGGTCAGTCAATGAGCTTCATGGCTGAGTGTGGATTTGCATCCTGGTCTCTCCCATGTGTATCTGAAGAAGAACTAACTTAGTTGGTCTTTAAGGTGCTACTGGAAGGAATTTTGTTTTGTTTTGACTATGGCAGACCAACACGGCTACCTATCTGTAACTGGTCTCTCCCAGGTTAGTCTGACACTTTAATTGCTACACCACAATTGGCTCTCTTCCCCCCAGTATATATTTAAACCAGGCTCCACTGACCTGGTGCCCTCCAGTTGTTTTGCGCTACGAGTCCGTACCTGCCAAGTGCCCCAGGGGGAAACGGGACGTCCTTTTTTTTTTTTACAAGAGCTCACTGTGGCCATTTTGGGTGCTGTGATCTCACGTACCATGATCTTACCCTGAAAAATGCTTTCCCCCCCACAGGAAAATATTGCAATGCGGATCACGTGACTTGCCTGAGAGCATGATCTGGAAGATGCGTGTCCCAGCTTTGATCTGAAAAAGTTGAACTGTATGTGTTAAGTTGTGGGTGCATCAGGGCGACCTCCAGCCATTTGGAATAGGCATCCACCACTACCATAAAGGTCCGGCCGTGAAAGGGGCCAGCCAGATCGATGTGCACCCTCGACCAGGGTGTCTTTGGTGTCTCCCAGGTGTGTCCCTTAGCTGCCGGTGGTGCAGGCCTCGACTCTTGGCACGCTTGACAGGCGGACACCCAGGCAGTGATGGCATCATCCATATTAGGCCACCAGACGTAACACTGAGCTAACGCCTTCATTTTGACAATTCCCGGGTGGCCAACGTGCAGAGCCTCCAGGACGCGCTGACGGAGTCCCTGGGGAATCACGACGCGGTCTCCCCACAGCAGACAGCCGCGATGAGCTGAGAGTTCATGTTGTCTGGTTGCGAAGGGCTGGAACTCCGATGCAAAAGGCCCTTGTGGCCACCCCCTCCACACCCAGTTGAGCACCCTGCTGATGCTGCGATCCTGGGCAGACGCGGAGGCCACAGTGGCAGCCGATACAGGCACTGCCGGATGATCCTCAATCAGAAGGAGCGATGAAGCTGGAGCCGGGTCTTCCACAAATGCTGGAAGAGGGCAACGGCTGAGGGCGTCGGCATGGCCCATCGATTTCCCCGGGCGATGGATGAGCCGGTAGTGGTAGGCAGCCAGGAAAACAGTCCATCGCAGCATGCGTGGCGAGAGGACCGGTGGAGTTGGACGATCACCGGCGAGGAGGCCCAGGAGTGGCTTGTGGTCAGTGATGAGGTCAAAAGTCCTGCCATAGAGGTATTCATGGAACCTCTTCACTCCAGCCACAAGTGCCAGTGCCTCCTTGTCGAGCTGGCTGTAATTCCGTTCCGTCGGAGATAGCGTCCTGGAAAAGTAGGCGAGCGGTGCTTCTCTTCCGTCTGGAAAACGGTGACTAAGGACAGCACCGATGCCAAAAGGTGAGGCGTCGCAGGCAAGGACCAGCGGCCTGGATTCACTGTACTGTACCAGCACACTGTCTGATGAAAGGAGAGCCTTGACCGCGTTGAAGGCCGCCGTCTCCCGATGACCCCAGGCCCAAGGCGTCTTAGTGCTAAGGAGTCGGTGAAGAGGCTCAGCCACTGTGGCTTTGTGGGGCAGGAACATGTTATAAAAGTTCAGCAGCCCCAGGAACGCCTGCAACTCCGTCTTGTTCTTTGGGGTGGGGGCCTGCTGGATAGCGCGGATCTTGGATGTGGTCGGGTGAAGGCCGGAGGCATCGATAAGATAGCCCAGGAACTCTACCTGTGGAACGGCGATCTGGCACTTCTCCCTCTTTACCTTGAGCCCGGCCTCTTGGAACCTGGTCAGCACGGCACGGAGGCGCTCAAACAGCTGCTGGTGTGAGTCTGCAGACACCAAGACGTCATCAAAATATGGTACCACGTCCGGAAGCCCTTGCAGGAGACGCTCCATAAGGCTTTGGAAGATGCCAGGAGCCACACTCACCCCGAACTGCAACCGGCGGCAACGGAATGCCCCCCGGTGGGTGACGATCGTCTGGGCTTCAGCAGTGGCATCATCGACTGGCAGTTGTTGATAGGCTTGGGCAAGGTCCAGCTTAGCGAAGACCTTACCCTCACCCAGGGAATGCAGCAGGTGTTGGACAACAGGAACCAGATAAGCGTGATGCTGAAGTGCCTTGTTGATCGTGCACTTGTAGTCAGCGCAGATTCTCACCGACCCATCTGGCTTGACAGGCATGACGATGGGGGTTTCCCACTTGGCGTGGTCAACCGGCTCCAAAACTCCTTGGGCGAGTCGATGAAGGGGGGTGTCAGACGGAGCCGATCGGCAGACCTTATCGATGTGGCCCCTTCTGGAACACTTCCTACAGATGGCGTCTCTGAATCGACACTTGGCACGGGAATGGTTGCCTCCGCAGCCGGCACATTCCGGTTGGCCCTTGGACTTCTGTTGGAACTTCCTGCGCTCCCGCTTTGTCTGGTGCACGTCATTGTCTTCACTGGAGGATGCCTCATCACTGCTGGCCTCTTCATGATGCACCGGAACTGGCTCCCTAGCAAAACGCGGGCTGCTGGACTTGCGGATCTCCTGGGCGGAGCGTTCAGCAGCTTCTGAGGCCACAGCCTCCTCAATGGCTTTCTGCAGCGTGAGGTCTGGCTTGGCAAGGAGACGCCGTTGCAGATGGATGTCCCGGACCCCGCAGACGATTCGATCCATCAGGGCATCGTCTAAGTCTCGGAACTCACAGTGCATTGCAGCCTGTCGCAGGGCGGTGGTGTAGTTGTTGATTGACTCCCCCTCTGCCTGGTTCCGGTGGTAGAACGCATGGCGGGCAGCAATCTTGGACGGCTTTGGTGCATAGTGGTTGTGTAGCTTCTCTTGGATCGTGTCCCATGGTGTTGCCTGGACTGCTTCAGGCGCAACCAATGCTCGGGCCGTCTCAAACACCTCAGGCCCACAGAGGCTGAGGAATAGGCCCCGCTTCCGATCCTTTGATACTGCTGTCAGCTCGTTGGCTTGGAGGTAGCAGTCGAACCGAGCGAGGTAGGAGTCCCATGATTCAGAGGCTGGCGCAAACGGCGGTAGAGGCACAAGTGAAGCCATGATTCCGATGCCGGCGTGAAGGGCGATGGATGGAACACTGTGCTCTAGCCAGAACAGTCAGCTCTGAATTGGTTCTGTCCAGTGATTTCGCTCAGTGATTCAGAGGCTGGCCGCATCTGGCTGTGCTCTGATGTCCATCGATCCCATCCTCGTCGCCAGTGTTAAGTTGTGGGTTGACATAGTAGACGACACAGCGACTTCTCCAAGTAGCTCTTTATTTTGTAAGCTGGAATAGAACTGACTGCAAACAGCTCAGCCGGCCTGCTTTCATAGGCAGCCGGCTGTTAACATTGTAGCAACAACAGCCCAGAGTTCCCGCCTAAAATAACTGACGTGGACCTGAGTGAAAACTATCTACAGACCTGAGTGAAAACTATATACAGTATCCCCCTGCTGGCCCAGGGTGAAACTTCACTACATAACAGTATGCATGTTCCGTTAGCTCCAACCAGCACAGCTGTATGCTGATGGGAGTTGTGGTCTGGTTTAAACAATACATGGATTGCTTCCTCCTTACTGAACCCACCTGCCCTTTCTTCAGGTGTGTATCTTAGCCCCTCCTCCTCCTCTGGGTGTGCAAGAAACTGTGGCTTCCACGACCTCAATATCATTTCTGCAAGCATCCTCTCCAATGCGTGCTTATTACAGGGTTGGTCTTTTAAAGATAAAAAGCTCAGTGCCTTCAGACATTACGATAAATGTATTTCATAGGACAAAACAAAACAGAAACCATGCGCTTTTGTCCCATTGACTATCATGCTGACAAGTGGAGGCTGATGCCATCATAACAACATTTCCCTTTCACTCCTCTAATTGAAACCAACTCTTCCTTTCTGCAGCGGAGAAAAAGCATGTGCTCAAAAGATGTTCTTTGGCATGTCAAATGTTAACCAGCAACACATGGGCAGAAAGAAAGAGGATGCTGCCCTTTAAAAATACCTATCTGACAGCTTGATGTAGGCAGAGGAAAGTCTGCTGCAGGCAGTGTAACTGTAATACTGTATATGGGTTGGGGTATGGGAAGTCTGATGCCTTGTCCTGCAAGAATGGGCTCATCTACACAGGTCCAAGAGGTTTTTCTTTTGTCCCACTGCTTTCCCCGGGAAAACCCACTGTTTACTCCAGAATCGGAACAAATGTCAATTAAATAACTACTCAGATCCATGCCTCCACATCACAGACCTGTGTCTAGAATTGGCAGCACAACAAAAGTATGGATCAGCCCTATGTCTAAAGCCAAATGTACTGTTGCTGTTTTTTAATTACACATATATACTAACTTCCTTCAAGAAGTTGAAGGCAGCATAGATGGTTCACCCTCTTGCCCTTTTTATCCTCATAGCAACCCTGAGGATTTGAACCTGGGGCAGTATTCACAATATCACCTACTGTGCACTCATTCGTTCTCCAGCGCTAGGATTTTAACCTGTGTTCACATAGCACTATCCAAATCCTATCCAGTACTTCGTTGTAAAATACTGCTGTCTGACGCATTGTTTCTCAAAGCAGCAGCACACAAAGCCATTCCTACGCTAAGATGTGAAACACCTTTGCATGGGTAAAGACATCCCACAGCAATGCCTCCTGCCCAGTGAGTATATAAAAAGAATAAAATTGAAGCCATGCTGATGTGAGCAGCTGGGAGTGGGGGGGGGGGGGAGCTGTGAAACTGCAAAAAAGAATACCACAAATTCATTGCACTGTACTGTGAACAAACACCGGGGATCTCTCTAGCCATAATTCAACACACCAACCAGCACTGATGATGTGTACCAGGAGATGTGCTCATTTGCACACAGGCTCAAATGTAACAAGGGCGCCAGAGCCACCACTTTTAAAGATAGTCACAGATGTAAAATCCTATATTGCTTAAGCCCAGGCTCTCTGAAATATCGCATTCCCTCAAACGAACCTGCCCAGACGCTGAGGAGGCTATTCTTTCGGTCCCGCCACCCTCACACATGCTGGGGATGCAGGACGGGGCCTTCTTGGTGGTGGCTGCTCCCAGACTCTGGAGCTCCCTCCCTAAAGAAGCCAGACTGGTTCCCTCCTTGCTGTCCTTCCACCAGCAGGTGTAAACTTTCCAAACAAGCCTTTGGAAATTGACTGATTCTAATGAAAGGGCTCGTTTTCAGTTTGTTTTTGTTTTTTTTAAAGTTATTGTCTGTGTTTTTAATGGATTTTTAAAAATACTATTTTAATTCTATTAGCATTTAATAGCATTTAATGACGGTTCTCTCAATGTTTCTGGCTTGTTCTGTTTTATCTGTGTAAGCCACAGAACTGGGAAACTGTCAGGATATAAATATAAAACCAAAGTTAGGTAAGGTTTCATAAAAGTGTGACCCAAACTGAATTTTTCTGCTATCCCTATTGGCCATGTGCTGTTCAAGACATGGGGAGAGGAGGGGTGTTGTCAGCAGAGCAAGGCTGACAACAGGAGATTGTTGGAACTGGCTGAGAGTCAAAGGGAACCAAGCGCTTCAGGCATTCCTCTGCCTCAGGCTCTGTTCCTTGATGCAGCTCCTGCAGCTACCCTGCAAAGGCTTCAACAGGTGCCTTCTGTGCCAACTTTTAAACAGCTGCTGAAGATTTTTCTATTTTGTCTGGCTTGTGCAGGCAATTATGAATGCGTCTTTCCATAACTGATGTCTGGTATTAACCTTTTAAATATGGTTTTACTGTATGGTTTTATGCATTTTAAATGAAACAGAGCTTAAAAATAAACAAACGGATGAAATGAAAGCTGAGCATTTTGGTATAGATTGTTGCAGCAAATAAGAGGGTGTTTCGGATGGTTCTGGCGGCTGCATGGACAATAACTGGAAATGGCCCGGAGTGTTCAGCAGAGAGAGAGAAGCGAGGGAGGAGTGTGTGGTGAGAGGAGGGGGTGGGGATGCCTGCGTGGATTTCAGCCCTTGTAGCGAAGAGAAAATAATAATTTGAGAGCAAAAGGAATGATGGTGTTTGTGAAAGGAAAGGCAGCAACTCAAAACAAGATGTTGTGGGTGGGTGAGAATTCTCCCGGCTTTATGTGTGTAGAAAGTGCATGTTGTGTGGTTGCACTTACGTACCAGAAAGATGAGTTTTCAATGGCTTTTCAACTGTTTGTTAATCCTTTTCTTTGTTGGTTTGTTGTCCGTTCCACTGTCAAACAGTCTTCCTGATTCCTGAAGATCCTCCTGATTTTTAGTCAGAATCTCCTTTCCTATCACTTGAATCCAATTAAATTTCAGAAAGCTGAAAGGCTGTTTAGTGGAAGCACCTGGAGAAAAATAAAGATATCCACTTGGTGGCAGGCAGCTGCAGTGAAGTGAGCAAGGAGGAGGGGCCAGTTTGTGCTGGTTTGATTCCACTACCCCCCCTTCCCTCTCTTGGCGCAGCTCCACGCTTTCACAATTTGCTAGGCTGATTTTGACTCATTTTTGTTTTACTACATTTATATCCTGCCCTTATTCCAAGGAGGTTCAGGCAGCAAACATGGTTCCCCACACACACACACTTCATTTTTTTCCTCACAACAACCCTGTGAGGTAGGCTGGCTGAGAACAGCTGACACAACGTTACCTTGAAGAGTTTCATGGCTGAGGGAACCTACATCTTCCTGGACCTACTCCCACTACACCATACTGCCTGGCCAAGCCTAAGGTTGCCAAGAGGTAAAAATACATTTTCATTTAACATTTACATTCCAGCAGCGGGAGAACTGCGAAGCAGTGCTCCCTCCATCAGCTCTACTGTGGCAGACCAACCCCACCAGGCTTCCTCTCCCCTCAAATGGCACTTGGGGGAAAGCCATTCCCTCAGGCTGCCTGGGGGCTTATCCACACTTTCCCTTGTCTCTCTTCTTTCCCAGGGAAAACCCACTTTTTAGCTCTAAATCGGAGCAAACCTCAATCTCTGGAAAAGCCAATTGCTGTTTGCTCTAACTGAGTGCTAAAGAGTGGTTTTCCCTGGCAGAAAGCAGCAGTACAAGAGGAACTGTGGATGAGACCTCAGCGGGAGAGGTGGGAAGCAGGAAGCTACCTCCATCACCTTTGCCAAAGGCCCTGCTCCACCAGGCACCTCCTCCTGCTGGTCATTTTAAGAACAACTGTTTAGAAACCTACCTGGGTTTTTGTTTTTCCTCTTCCCTCTCTGTGTCTTTGCCCTTGTGTGTCATTTTTAAAAAATATGGTAAGCTTCCGGGAACATATTTGTCTTGTTTTGATTGTTTGTGAACCACTCTGGGAGCTTTTTTGGCTGAAGAACCGGGTACAAACTCAACAAACAAACAAACAACGCTTCTTTCATGTAGACCTTTTGCCATATTTGAAAGCGTGGGTGACACCCTCCCAAATTTTGACCCCAGAAAATGTCCAGATATTGTTGATACCACCCATAATTTAAAAAATAAATAAATCTCTGACTGCTGTCAAAAGAAGGAAACAAATAGGAAACGCATGACTGTGTGACACTACCAGGATCCACAAAGGTGGCTATTACACCCAATCCCAGCACAGGAGCCACAATGAATCAGAGATACTAAGAGCATATTAACAGTTCCTTTGCCTTCTGTACTGTTTGTAAATACTTCAGAGGACAGTCACTGATCCAAAAGGAAGGGCCCTTCAGTCACAAATTAGCCTGCCAGGAAACCTCGGCCACCAACTCAGTTTGCGTGCTATGCTTTGCCTGGATCAGTCACTGCAAAACTGTTCCTGCCTCCTCTTTTAGGAAAAACTGACTTCTTCCAAGCAGACATCAAATCTGGTAGCATCCCCAGGGGAGAGTCAATTTAGCACAAAAGGTGAATGGCAGGCATACTATTTTCAGCTCTTTCCGTTCCACATAACTCTGCTTTGAGAGAGGAAGGTAAACCACATTTTCTGGGGACCGGACCATAGGCTGGGCTTTCTAAGTGGGGTCATCTTTGTCCGGTTATCCACATCTTGGTCTCAGGTCCAGACATTGGCCATTTGTTTGCTCAACTCACAGGACTAGTGGCTGGCCAAACAGCAGAGGGAATTTCAGAGGTGAAAGGATAGAAGTTTACAAAATTATGCACGGCATGGAGAAAGTCAACAGAGGAAAATTTGCCTCCCTCTCTCATAACATTAGAACTTGTGGGCCTCCATTAAGGTTTAAAGTTGGCAGATTCAGGACAGATACAAAAAAAAAAAAAAACCCACCCCTCTTCATGCAGCATGGAGTTACTCTCAGGGGCGCCGACTTATAAAAAATATTGGGGGGGCGGGGGCCCATACCGACTTATAAAAAATATTGGGGGGGCCCAAGACCTCCAAACCGCTGCTGCTGGGGGAACGAAAGGGGCGAGCCCCAGGCTGCCCCGACCTTAAGTGAACCTGTGAGGGCCCGCCCTTTGCGGCAGCCGATTGGCTGCCGTCGTGGGAGGTGAATATTAATGAGCTAGGGGGAATCCCCGCTTCTTGCGGGGCTGACGCCAGCCCCACGAGATTGTTGATGGGTCGAGAGCCCGCAACCCCACCCCCTCTCTAGATCAGGAGTGGCTTTGTTTTAACTCATTACTGAATGTATTTTAAAAGGTAACTATCGTCAAACAAGGAAAATAAAAAATACCAACATAATTTTGTGATTTTACAAAGCATAATATAACTAATAATTTTCTTAAATTATTGGGGGGCAGAGCCCCCCCAAACAAATTTTTTAGGGGGCTCGGGCCCCCTCAGGCCCCATGGAGTCGGCGCCTATGGTTACTCTAGTTGTGGTTGTTGTTTTTATTTATCCACCCTTCACCCTAAGGTTTCAGGGTAGGTTACAACATTAAAACACAATATTAAGAACAGTTTTATAACAACTCCCCACCACAAAAGTAAGGTGGATCCTAAGAATATACACCTCAAGTATCAAGAGGCAGACTGAAAAGGCGAGTTAAGACTGTGGAACTTGGTTCCACAGGAGACAATGACGGCCACCAAATTACCGGTAGATGGTTATTTTTTAAAAAAAGATTCCATGCCAGGGGTCATTGGAAAAGGAACTGCAAATCGAACTACTAATATAATAATGCCATTATACAAATCAATGCTGTGAAGGCATTTGAAAACTGTGTATGGTCCTAGTTGCCTTGCGTCAAAAAGGCTGTCGTAGAGATGGAAGAGGTTTAGAAAAGAGCTACCAAAATTATATTTTTTTTAAAAAGATATTTATTAACATTTCAAAGAGTATACAAAAAAAATAAAACACAACAAAAAAAGACATATCAAAAATAAAAAAATAAAAACAGTTTAAAAACAAGTAAAGTTTCATTCCCTTATTTTCTTATAACTTACTTCCCAGACCTCCTCGTACCTCCCCATTGGCGACAACCACTTTGGGGTTTTATTTTCCAACAAGTTTTATATTTAATCCAGACATTATACAATGCTTTCCTGACAATATAATTTTTAAATGCTTTGTGAGCTTTAACCTTGTCATACCACAAATATGAATGCCACCCAAAAATATTGTTAAAACCTTCTAAATCCAAAATGTCTGTGTTCTCAAGAAGCAGCCAGTCTTTTAACCAGCAGAATGCTGCTGATTCATAGTAAAGTTTAAAGTCTGGCAGGGCAAATCTCCCCCCTTTCCTTTGCATCAGTTAAAATCTTAAATTTTATTCTGGGTTTCTTGCCCTGCCTGACAAATTTAGAAATATCTTTCTGCCACTTCTTGAAACAGTCCATCTTGTCCACAATTTGCAATGTTTGAAACAAAAACAACATTCTAGGCAATACATTCATCTTTATAGCTGCAATTCGACCAGACAAGGAAAGCTTCAAATTTGACCAGATTTCTAAATCTTTTTTCACTTCTGTCCATTTCTCATAATTATCTTTAAATAAATTCACATTTTTAGCTGTTATGTTAATCCCCAAATATTTCACTTTCTTAACCACAGTTAAACCTGTCTCATTCTGAAACCTCTCTTTTTCAATACCTGTTAAGTTTTTCTCTAAAACCTTAGTTTTTAACTTATTCAGTTTGAATCCTGCTACTTGACCAAACTCTTGGATTAATTCTAAAACCCTTTTAGTACTAGATTCTGGCTCTTGTAATGTAAGTACTAGAGCTACCAAAATTATCAAGGAGTGGAGCTCTTTCCCTGTGATGAAAAGTTGCACCCTTTGGTACTTTTTAGTTTAGAGAAAAGGCAAGTAAGAGGCAACATTATGGAAGTTTTTACACTTATGCAGGGCATGGAGAAAGTGGATAGAGAAATGGTGCTGGTCCCCCCCCCCTCTATTTCATAACACTGGAACTTTTGGACATCCAATGAAGCTGAATGTTGGAAGAAGAAGGGCACTTCACTGAGTTCCCCAGATGGGGAACGAAGCATAAAGAAGCTAAATCAAAACCAATCAAAAAGACGGTGGAATCTTTCATTTATAAAGTCTCGCTGTTGTCAAAATGTCAGGGCAGCCACATCTCTATTACTTGAGTGAAAAATAGAAAAGAAAAGAAGCTAAGAGAGCGGGAGATGGGGCTGGTATGCACCGCTTGCAGGGAGGGAAATGTTCATTTGAAGAAAACAGTCTTACATGGGAGCGGGGAGGGCCCCCCCCCCCCGCGCTCCCTATTGCTTTGGAAACCATGTTCCGTACATTGAAGGGTGCCTTGCGGTGATGGCTTAAATAGGAGACTGAAATCAATAAGATATAAGTGTCTTAAGGATGGAAGGTCACCGCGGCCTGGCTTTGCTGCCTAGAGGCCATACAATGGCAGCAGAAGATGTTTAGCAGCAAACCATGAAATATTTGATCACATTGCAAAGTTCTCATTTACAAACAAGAGAATGGCTATGACTCAGGGATGTACGCAGAATTGAGCCTGGATCCCAAGAACTCTTGTATTATTTGCTCTATTACCTTCCAAGGGCATCTTACCCTGCCTTGCTCCTTCTATACATGTAGAAAATATAACATTAAGAAGCATTGTTGTATTAATCATAGCAAGAGCCAAACAAATTCTTTGAAGAATATTGGCCTCCGTCTATTGAATTTGATTTGCGTCAACAGCGAAGAATCGTCCTTCCAGATGTTCCTCGTCTGTTAAGGACTAGTATAATACTTAAACACTTCTGACCTTTAATGTAAAAATCTACAAATTAGATTTGGAATTTAATGTTCCAGGTTGCTGTGTCTCCATATCATTGTGTCCTCTGGTTTGTTTATTAGTTTGGTGCATCAACAAGTAGTTCTGATACTAAGTTCACAGTAAAGTTTTGTTTTGTATGTTGTGTTTGTTATTATGTATTTCTTATTTGAGAAATTTCAATACAAATTTATTAAAAAGCAATAATATTGTTGAGAGTGTGATTTCTTAATGTTAATATATGATATAGAAGTGATTATGGAAATGCGATAGATATGTTAATGTCATAGGGATGTCAGAAAGAGGGAGGAAGTCAGTGCTCCTTTGAGCAAATAATATAAGTTGTGAATATGTGTATTGAACTGAAATGAAATATGGAAAACCCAATCAAAATTATGATAAAAAAGCAGTAATATTGTTGTAGGTTTGGGAAGAGGGTCAGTCTAGACAATGCCCATGGGGCCCCTTCCAACCCTGTGATTCTGTACCTATGAGGGTAGACAGTATAACAGGAAACCTGTTGAACCAGCCAGATCACTGCATACTGGCCTGGGCTGGCCAATTAAGTACTGCCAATGTCTACCTGTCCAAAGAGAAACAAATGGGTGGGCCTTTACCTACCTCACCGGGTTGGAACTACATCAACCTAGGATGGAGAACAATAAGCTAAGGAGTGTGTGAGAGAATTTGGGGCTACTGCTGGAAACTGGAAATACAGAGGCTCCTCTTGCTCTGGGCTGGACCCAAAGCTGTGGCTTGAGGCTTCCATGGAAACCAAATGGGGAAGAAAGATCTGTTTGAGTGTTAATGATATGAGCCCTTCCTTCTATGCTCAGGTTTTATATGTATGTAAATAAAACCACAAATACAAATGACCTCACGATCTCCATTCACTTTCATTCCAAGGAAATGGAACCATAGGTCAAAGCACAGCACCCCTGGAGTCTCTTAGCACTCAAAAGGGGGTGGGAGGGCATGCAGCAATATTAATGCAATCCTGCAGCAAAGGCATATTAAAACATTGTCCTCTCATTCCACATCAAAATGTTGCTGGAAACAGTTTATTTCTAGGTCTATCAGAACATAATATATTTTCTAGTTCAATTCGTGCAGCCAGTACTTTAGAAACAAAACAAACCCTGCAACACTACAAAAACCACCTCTAGTCCAAACTTGTTTACAGATCACAGTGTTGAGTCCTGGTTCAGACTGGTTGCAGCGTGGTTGCCAGGGAAGAGAGTGGATCAAAGGATTTACAGAGGCTGGCTATGGCTGATCTGAGAGATATTTTATATCACCTGTGCTCTCATTCTTCCAATAATAACACTTGCTTACATCAGGTTTGCCTCTCTGTTTGTAGTGAAACATGCAGTGCAGGAACTGTTTAAAATTTTTAATTGTTGTAACCTGCCCTAGGGCCTGATGCAGCAGCAAAGAAAGCTAATGCTATTCTAGGCTTCATCAATAGAAGTATAATGTCCCAATCAACGGAAGTCATATTGCTGCTCTCTTTTGCCTTGGTCTGGGCTCCCTCATTTAAGGAGGATATTGACAAGCTGGAATGTTTGCATAGGAGGGCAGTAAAGATTATCAAGGGTCTGGAAAGCAAGCCTTATGAGGAGTTGTTGTTGAGGGAGTTGGGTATGTTTAGTATGGATAAGAAGAAACTGAGAGGAGAATTGATAGCCATCTTCAAATATCTGGACTATCTCATAGAAGATGGAGCAAGCTTGTTTTCTCTGGCTCCAGAAGGAAGGACCTGAACAAATGGTTTCAAGTTACAAGAAGATTCTAAGCACCAGGAAGAACTTTCTGACGGTAAGAGCTGTTTGACTCTGGGACAGACTCCCTTGGAAGGTGGTTGGGGTCTCCTTCATTGGAGGTTTATAAGCAGAGGTTGGATGGCCATCTGTTATGGATACTTTAGCTGACATTGCAGCACTGCAGGAGGTTGAACTACATGATCCTCGTCCCTTCCAACTCTACAATTCTATGATTCTAGTAGTAGTAGTAGTAGTTCGCCTATCTGACTGGGTTGCCCCAGGATGGGTAATATTAATAATACTGTAGCCTCAAGGCTGCATAAATACTTGCACATTCATATTTTGCTGCAGGCTGCACACAGCAACATGGGTTTTGTAGTCTTAATGCTTCAAAAGTATCTGGAAAATATGCTTAATTATTTTATACTGGAAAGGAAAATGTTAGAAAATCTAACAATATTTTTACTGCCTACACAACACATTATCTTGGATGCTTGTTTTGCACCCTGTTCCAAAATGTGCCAAGGGCAAACAGCCGCATTACATCACTTTAGTTCCACTGGTGCTGTCAGATGCTGAGAAGTTCATATATTGTGTATCTCGGCTAAGTTCTTGAGAATTTTATGATGCCCACACCCACAATTACTTAGCAGCTTCAGGCTATAAGCCCAAGGAAGCATATCCTGTCTACACCCACAATGAGATGAATGTAACATCTGGATGACATTACCAGGGTTTTCTATCATCTAAAATATCCGTGGGTCTTTGCCATGTTTTCCTCTCCCCCCCCCCAGCACGATATATTCTTCAATAGTACACAACCTCAAACTTACTCTCCATGGTTTATCACCAGAATAACTATCATCCTCAGATTCCATGCTCACAATCATTAATGTGATGCAGCCATAAAAAGGGGGGGGTTAGAATGGTAACTAGTCCCCCTTCCATTGCCTCTCCTCTCTTTTACCCTCCCCTCTTTTAGATCTGTTCAACAATATGTGTAGTACATTGCAGGACAAGAAGTCTTTGAGAGCTTTCCCCCAGAACACACACATACAAATATATGTCATCTTGACTGTTCCATCCTCTCCCTAACCACCACCTGCTACCCATTTGTCCCAGCATCTCTTCACCCAACCACAATCTTTGAAAATGCTTGTTGTTATTTAGTCGTGTCCGACTCTTCGTGACTCCATGGACCAGAAGACTTATTATTAAATGCTTATTAAATGCTTATGCAACCCAATTCCCCCCATCCTGTATATTCAGATCCTTCCTTGTACCCTATCTGGCATTTTTTACTCAAATAGGCAGCTGTTGGGTTCCTTCTTAAATGGTTCTTACCACTTGTGTAGTCAAGCTAAGGTCTTGTATACATGGCACAAGCCTCATGGATGACAGGATCAACAAAAATTCCACTTCTGTTGGTGACGACTTTGATGGTTTAATTTGGATGAGCAGAATATGCCCTTTTGCACAGCTGCCGTGCACTGGGCCGACAGCCTCATCAGGCCGTCCATTATGACAGTTGCCACAGGAGGACAGAGTTGCTCTTGTACTCAGGCTCTGCTTGCCTGTTTCCCACATGCATCTTTTGGCCACAGTGAGAACAGGATGCAGGACTAGATGTGCCATCGTTGGCTTGTTTCATCAGACTCTTCAGATGTTCTTAACATAGGGCTACCAGACATCCCTGGTTCCCAGGGACAGTCCCTGGATTCACCAATCTGTCCCCGGAATGTCCCCGGTTTTTAATTAATGTCCCCAGATTTATGCCTGGGGACTTCTGGCGAGGCAACATGGTGAACGCCATGGCAGCGAGCAGCACTGGAGGTCCTGGACACGTCAAAGTTCCAGCCAGCCAATCCGCTGGTGGGGGGAGGGGGCTATTTAAACCAAGGTGCGAGCCAGAGAGCTTCTTCTGGCTCGCTTCCTTGATCAATGCTTGCCCTGAACTCGCGCAGAGCTGCCCACAGCAGAAGAGCCCATGGCGCTCTTCTGCTGAGGGCTCTGTGTGCCCGAGTGGGGGGGGGGCGAGCGAGGCGCTGAGGCAGTGAAGAAGAGGAGGAGAAGCATAGAAAAGAGCTGTGCCGCGTTGCGAGACAGAGAGACAGAAATTAAAATTATGTCTGATTCAATTCCTCTGACCTGCTCATCAAACAATGCACCAGAAATGTAGTCAACAAGGGAAGCAAGGTGAGAAGACTATGAAAGATGGAATGGCCCATGGCCCTGGGGGAGTTGAAACTCAGGGCTTATTCACATTCCTATTTGCCATGCTGCTTTCCCCCAGGAAACCTTCTCTTTGGTGCTAAATTGGAACAAATGGCAATCACCAATTTAGCACCAAAGAGGAGAGGCAGAAAGAATCGCTAATTTGTCCGTGGCTAGGGGGCGCAATCTGGACGGTTCTGCCAGGGGCGCAAGATCACCTAGCTACGGCTCTGGGCATAGGCAGTCAAAGAAACAGGAGGCAGGACAAAGTGAGGCAGAAAATAAAGGGAAGGCTTGTTGTACTCAGTTCATTAATAAAGCTGTTTCGAGTTCCGCTCCTCTGACCTGCTCATCATTACAAGGACTAAGAGGGTGTGACTGTTGAAGAGAATTTCAAAATCAGTTATGGGGAATCTATGGATGCTCTGGGAAGATGGGCCTAAAGGCATTTCCCAGATGCCCCTAATTTCCTTACTGCAGGATTTATTTCATCAAATTTATGCACTGCTTGATTGAAAAAAAACAACAACTGTGGATAAGCCCATGTGTACATTAAAACCAAGGACTTACCCACACTTCCTCTTGTTCAACTGCTTCACGACTGGAAAAACCGCTCTTTAGTGCTCAATTAGAGCAAATGGCAATTTAGGTTTTCTTTCCCTGGATTGCCATTTTTTTTATCTATCACTAAAGAATGAATTTTCCATTGGAAAGGAGTGGGGCAGGGGGAAACCACTCAGACCTATGCTTTCTAGATGTGTAACAAGTGGAAGAGTTTGTGAGCCCCAACAGGAGGGGGGGGAATACATTTAAAACATCCTGCCCACTTCTTTAAAAAATCCACAAACAGTTAAAGGCCAAAGCCTGGTTATAGAGGAATTGGGGGGGGGCAAGTACCTAAATATATTTTTGCTCTATAAGACTCACTTCTTCCCTCCTTCTCACCTTCTCACCCCTTGCTTTTTCCTGTAAGACCTATTGCAGTCGTTAAGAGTCGTCAACAGGCTCATCACAGCTATCTGCCAATCACCCATTCCCACCACCCTTCTGAGTAATACCCCTCCCCACCTTCTCACTATATAGAAGGGTCTGGTAACTTCTGTTTCAGTGTATCTGAAGAAGTGTGCATGCACACGAAAGTTCATACCAAGAACTAACTTAGTTGGTCTTTAAGGTGCTACTGGAAGGAATTTTTTTTGTTTTCCCTCCTAAAAAGTAAGGGGAAATGTGTGTATGTCTTATGGAGCGAATGCAGGCTGCGCAGCTATCCCAGAAGCCAGAACAGCAAGAGGGATTGCTGCTTTCACTGTGCAGCAATCCCTCTTGCTGTTCTGGCTTCTGAGATTCAGAATTTTTTTTTCTTGATTTCCTCCTCCAAAAACTAGGTGCATCTTATGGTCTGGTACGTCTTATAGAGTGAAAAATACGGTAGTTACCTGCCACCCCAACTCTACAAGTGGTGTGAGATTGCAGCTCTGAATGATACCACGTATATACTCTGGTTGATCCAATAGAGTATTCATTATCTCAACAGTCTTATAAGTTTCTTTCTTTCCCTCATCGCCCTTCCATTACAACCTCTTTCCTCTGAATAATAAATAATTGGATTTCTATTTGGTTCCCTGACTTTTTTTCTTTTTTTCTCTTCAGATTTTATCTGTGTTGAAATTATGTACATAACATGTACGTCACTGGACTTTTGTTTCCTTCTGTATGCATTATAAAAGAAATATAAATTCAAAAATCCAAATAAAAAAGGAAAGACACCCTCATTGTACATTTGCTCCCTCACAAGACAAAAAGACGAGCAGGGAGGCAGGAGGGAGGCATTATTAGCTCTCCAGCCCACAGCTGCAAGGAGCCTTTACTCCCTGTTCCCTCAGACTGCTGGTTGTTCTAGGGGCAATACGATCCTGTTTACCTGCTTTGGATGAAAGAGTGCTCGGGAGACGTGTTCTTTTAAGGTTGTTTGCTTTGTTTCGATGTGCAACTAGTATTTTAGCCATCTCCTCTATTTAGTTTCTTTTCGTGTCTTTGCATGCTCACGGTTCTCAATAATTGGAGAGACGTCCAGTTTCTCCTTTCTGCTTCTAACTCTCCCCCCTCCATGCAGCCCTTAGAAGGACGAGGGGGTCCTCTACAGGTGAAAAAGGTCCCCTGCAGCAGTTTTATGGCATGGCCACCCCTGATTATCAGTACCGATGAAGGGGAGTCTATAAATATTTTTTAAATAATGAACAAGGACACAAACAAATCCCGGCTGAGTGGCACCCACAATTGTGGGGTCTGAGGAGACTATGGTGATGCATCTCCAGCTGTTGCCATTGGCTACAGAGTACCTGTGACATCACAAAAGTACATGGCGGATATATAAGTGGATATAAAGGTGGGCCTATTCTTGTTCCCACAACAGAACACAGAGGGCAGCAGCTGTGACATGCAGCATTGCCCAGCTTTATTCCACCTGCAGGAGGTGAATTTCCAGATGGACAGAGATGATTATCTGGCAGTGGGATGCTGTGGAGCCATAATAAGGCAAGTTCACTTCTGAGAGGGACCGCAGCTTGAAGGGGGCTGATACCCAGTGTCAGAAGCAGGTTGGTGTCTAGCTGCGGACCTTGTGAAAGTTGGCAGGTGTTGATGGGTGGAAGCCGGTGGAATTCCCATTCTGTAAGACTGAAGGAGGCTGGTGTTTTGTCTTTAGGAGCTGGTGAGTATTTGTGGGTTGGAGACAGGGAACATTTGTGAATGGATAGAGAAAGATGAGGGAATAAGTCTGTTGAAGTTCTTCACAAATATTGCTTGGTATATGCTTGTGTGTGAGAGAGGTTTTGACTGTGGTTGAGGCTAATGAGTGTGCACAAATGTGATGTGTGAAAGGATATTAATGAATAGATAAAACCCATAGAAGTTGGCAGGCAGATGTCACAAAAGTAAATAGTGGCTGAGGGGAAAGAGGTAGTTCTTATGGGGAAGCAGGCAGGGAGGGTAGAGACCCATCAGGATAAGGAGGCAGAGGAGAAATCAAGGCAGGACCAGCTGGAGACACAGTAAGTGGGGGAAAACATTTGGCTCCTTCTTGTCTACTTGAGTTGCCAATTTTTTTGTGCCTGTCTTGTGCCTGTCTCACCTACATAGCTGTAAAAAAACTAAAAACTAATGCTATCACTGAGAATTCCCACCCCTACCCATCCCTGATAAATTTATTACGATCTCTAGGTTTTGAAAAGTTATGCTTTAGTTGAAATTTGCCTGCTGGGTCTAGTAAGGTGTTGATCCTTCAATGTGAACTTTCATCCATGTATTTTATTTTAAATGATTTTATAAGCTGCTTAGATTTTTCAGTGTACAAGGTAAAAGCAATAAACAATATCATTAAAGCAGAAATACAGCAGAAGATCAGCAAAACAGTAAGTATGAAAGCATGTTGAAACCAATAAAAGCATACTTTTGGGGTAATTCAAACAATTTAAAACAGAGTCCAATCTTATGGGTCAGGGAAAAGAAAAAGGATCTACAAAAAGATACTTTGTGGAATCGGGGGGATCAGACTGTGAGCCTTAATGAGCCACAAAGACCTGGGTTTGAATGTCACTTCTGCACTAAACTAAAGAGAATGCTTTATCCTCCGTCTCCCTCCTTCCTCCCTGCCCCACATATTTACATAAGATGAGATACTTGATTGAGATACTTACATGAGATACTTGCAGCTGCCAGTGCCGTGCTAGGGATTAAACCTGTGCCAGATATGGCTGGGGGATGCTGCCTAACACCCCACCAGAACATTGGGATTCCTAGCTCAGCAGTCCCCACATCTGTCTTTGCCGATGTGATGTCTTAAGGTTCCAAGGTGCCCATTTAGTTCCCCTGCAACACTTTCATCACCCCGGTTTGAGATTTGAAGCCTAAGCTTTAGGAAGCAGCCCCAGTTGCAGTATGTGTTTTCTTTCTTTCTTTTTAAAAAATATTGAATTGTTTAAAAGTGCAAACATAACAAAATGTAAGAAAACAAAGATTTAAAAATTCAATCTGTATAGCTTCTCAGCCTGGAAGGACAAAAATAAAAGGATCTAGAGCAGCTTCAAAGCAATTCCCTTTTAGGAATAATAAATATTTATTGAAGTATTATCCACTTGTAAGTGCCATTGTTATTGAGAATAAAGGTTGTATATAGTCTTAAATTTGAGAAAGGAATTAGCATATACCAGTGGCACAAATACTGTCACTTTCCCCTGGGGAAACGGAACCTTTAGCTCTCAAGATTAAAGTTAAAGAGCAGGTTTTCCCTAGGAAAGGAACAAGACAAGGGGGAATCTGCCAGAAGTGTGCTTTCTAGGCATGGAACACGCAGAAGTATGGATGAGCCCTGAGTGACCATTTACCTCAGTATTTGTGTAAAAAATAAAACCTTACCCTATATTGGGGGGGGGGGGAGAGTGTCATTCAAGCTCTACCCTTTAGGTGCTTTTAGTTTGTGAGAAATCTTTTCAAGGACAGCATTTTGCAAAAACCCTTGAACACCAGCAATCCAGATTATTAAGATTAATATCCAAATTACTGAGAGGTGTGCTTTCTTTGCTTACAGATATACACCAAAGAGCCCCCTGAGGGAGCCAGACAGATCCAAAGAACTGGAAGCAGATTCTTCACAGAGCAACTCCTATAGGAACCCACTATCCAGAATGCTGCGCCTCAAGGTATGTCCACCTTAAAACCTTGCTTCTTCTCTCACTGTATGAAAAGGGGATTTAAATCAGGAAATATTGCTGTGAATTTCCCAGTCAGGAACTGCACTCCTAATTATCTGCTTCCCCCGTGGGGGTTTGAACCCACCACTGTTTGCAAACAATGAACTTTGTAAAGAATGGTCTGTCGGCAAAGGCAACCACCATTTAAGGAAATTTATCATATTGTAATTTTATTTGTATTAAAGGTTTTTATTAGTTTTATTCTTGTGCTTGTACTGGGATATAATTAGCTGTTCATGCCTCTGAAATCCTAAATAGGATGATGGGTGGTATATAAATGCTTCTGAGAGTTGTTAGACTGCTATTCCTCTCAGTTCCCAGAGCTTCAGTCCCCAAAGTTCTCCGGGAAGAGGGACTGGTGGTTAAACCAGTCTGAGAACAAGTGGAGACTCTTTTAAGGAGGGAGAAGCAGGGAGTTGGGACAACCAACTTTTTTGCTTCCATATAACACTTGTGCTACGGTAGTTTTTTCTGGTCTTCTTGCTGCCTCCCCCCCCCCCCCCCCCCGTGCTTATTCTTTATCAGTGGTAAGATTTATTATTTTCCTCTGCCCCCATCCAATTCTGCTTTCACATCTTGAGTTTATCTGGAAAGTATACTGTCAGGGAACGACTTGGCTGAAGTTGCTGGAGGAGACTTCGTTCCTTTAATGAAGACCAGGTTGCTTTCCTAATGCCTGAAATGTGCAGCGGTGAAAGCAATCGCGGGGAGGGGGGTCGACGGGGGGGGGGGTGTTGGCAGGAAGGATGAGGGAAAGCGAGCACTTGTGGCTTTGCAAACCTCTTGAACCTGGGGGGATTTTTGACAATCTTCAAGGCTTTATCCAAATCCCAGCAGCTTCAGTGGGAAATGGGAATCCTTCTTTGCCAGGTAGTGATTCCTGGATATCAAACAGCTTGGAGTCAGGTGAGAGGAGGGTGAGCCCATAAGTCTTGTAAACTCTGAGGATCCACTCATGGGTGTAGCCAGGGGGGCAGGGCAGCTGCCCACAGGCATAGGATTTTTGTTAGAGGGGTTTTGGGGAGAAATCATGGGTAGAAATACGTGATTTCATTACGTGGGGCAGGCTTCTGCTGGGGGGGAGTAGGGGGCAGAACCTCAGTTAAGTGAGTGCTTTCAATGCTGCCCCAACTTCAACTCCAAAGCTGGACTATGATAGACCATGTGGAAGGAGAAGAGACTCAGCAAAGAGCATTTAAGAAGGCTGAACATAGCAGACTTAGTAAAGTAAGTGGAAATCTTTTGCCCTACCACAAAAAGCCTCTGCTCATCTCTCTTGCTCAGCCATGGGTATGTCTAAGGAGTCAGGGAGGGGCAGCTTCCCCCCATGTGCTCAGCCATGCGCACCACTTGTACCATAGAGCTGTCATTCAGTGCCTTGCAGAAAGTAAAGACATGGCTAGTGACAACAATGACAGGGGAGCGTCTCAATGGGCTTTGGTTACTGAGTATGCACAGAAAAAACTGCATTGGAAAAAAAGGAGGAATTTGAGAAAGAAGTGCTGAAAAGGTTTTCAGCAAATCCAAGAAAACTTGTTTTAGTTTTGTTGTTTTTTAAAAGTAACATACAAAATGCATGTTCCTTGTAATTTCGCAAAATTTACTCGTTAACTGCATGAAAGGTACTCCCTGGTGCTAATTGTTTTATTTAACTTCCTAGTTTTCAAATGACTGAAAATTTTGACAGGATTTTTCTGAGCACTTGGGGGCAAAAGAATAACTACAGCACCCATGACAGGTGGCCATTCCAACCTCAGCTAAAAAAACCTCCAACGAAGGAGAGTTCACCACCTTCCAAGGAAGTCTGTTCCACTGTCAAACAGCTCTTACTGTCAAAAAGTTCTTCCTGTTTAGTCAGAATCTCCTTTCTTGTAACTTGAAGCCATTGGTTTGAGTCCTACCCTCCCGAGCAGGAGAAAACAGGCTTGCTCCATCTTCCATGTGACAGCCCTTCAGATATTTGAAGATGGCTATCATATCTCCTCTCAGTGTCCTTATATCCAGGCTAGGTAAAGGTAAAGGGTAAAGGGACCCCTGACCATTAGGTCCAGTCGTGACCAACTCTGGGGTTGCGGTGCTCATCTCGCTTTATTTTCCCGAGGGAGCCGGTGTACAGCTTCTGGGTCATGTGGCCAGCATGACTAAGCCGCTTCTGGCAAACCAGAGCAGCGCACGGAAACGCTCTTTACCCTCCCGCCGGAGTGGTACCTATTTATCTACTTGCATTGTGGCGTGCATTCAAACTGGTAGGTTGGAAGGCGCTAGGACCGAGCAACAGGAGCTCATCCCGTCGCGGGGATTCGAACCGCCAACCTTGTGATTGGCAAGCCCTAGGCTCTGTGGTTTAGACCACAGCGCCACCCTGTGTCCCTCATATCCAGGCTAAATATACCCAATTCCCTTAATCAAAGAATGTATCAATTTTATGACATAAGTAAGGACAACCAGGAGTCAGGCTCAGCAAGCAAGGGAGCCCATGCCACCTTGGAACCCAGCTGGACCTCATTACTCAAGCATAAATCACCTGCAAGCCCTTAGGGCCCAGGGAAAGCCAATGGCTAACCTGGGTGGGCAGTCAAGCCCAGATCTGGACCATTCCTTACTGAGCTGCTGCATTTATGTGGCTCACCACATGAGGGCAGCAGTTCATGAGGAAGCGAAGGCCTTGGACTCTGCCCTGGACTCATTAAGGAATGGTGGCACAAACACCTAACTAATAATTATAATGCTTGCTAGTAGAGGTGAGAGAGCAGCTCTGTGGGCATAGCCTGTTTTTCCCCCTTCTTGTTCAGGTTTTACATAGTCATTTAGAATAAACAAAACATGTCATGTAACAACAACCGTGTAAGGCAGGTCAGTATCATTATGTTGCAGATGGGAAACCGAGGCTGAAAAAGGCAAGCCTCAAGCCACATGGCAAAGGTGCAGTTTGACTCCTGATCCAATGCTCATGATCCAATTTAATTTCAAACTGATAAGGTTTTTTATTTATTTATGTTGTAAAATTTATACACTGCTTGGTTGTTGTTTTTTTAAAAAATGAAAGCCCTCACAGCTGTCTAAAGACTGCTGTCTAAAATAATCGATAAGGAGAATTAGCAACAATAGTTTTAATACTTTCCTCCTCCTAGTGGTGCAGCAATAAAATTGCTAGCACATTTGCAAAGCTAAGCAGGGTCTGGTGTGCGTTGCAGGGGGTTGGCCAAATCAGTGTTTCTCAACTGGGGTGTGGGGAGGGGTCACCTGGGAGCCCCCAGGATATTCCAAGGGGGGCACAGGTGAAAATTGCGTAACTGGGGAGCCACAGCACGAGACCAGGGGGCCACAGAGGGAAGTGAGAAGTGAAGAAAACAGAGACGTGGCCAAGAAAAGAAGAAAGAAAAAACAAACAGAGAAGTAAAGCAAATACAGTAGTACCTTAGGTTACATACGCTTCAGGTTACATACACTTCAGGTTACAGACTCCGCAAACCCAGAAATAGTACCTTGGGTTAAGAACTTTGCTTCAGGATGAGAACAGCAGCTCAGTAACAGCAGTGGGAGGACCCATTAGCTAAAGTGGTGCTTCAGGTTAAGAACAGTTTCAGGTTAAGAACGGACCTCCGGAACGAAATAAGTTCTTAACCCGAGGTACCACTATAGAAAACAGAGAAGTGGAGTGAACCGAGAAGTGACCATAGTTTCCAGTGGAAGGATCACCACACACACACCCCTACGACAACATTGCTTCCATTTCCTTCTTCCTCCCACTTTGGGATAAAGCAAAATTGTTTTTCATGGCATTTCCAACTTCGTATTTGGTAGAATCAGGTTTCAGTAGTATGAATTATTTGCTCGGCTTAATGCAGAATTGCCTCAATGGACAGAGATGATCTTCGGTTATCCCTAACAGAGATAGAACCGGATATAAAAAAAGCTTGTTTCTGGTCCTCAAGAACAAGGTAGAGAAATACTTAAAAGTATAAGTTTTTATGTAATTGTCTTTTCTATAAATTGTAAGTTAAGCATGTTCCATTTACAAACAAAACTACCTTTCTTAATAACTACCTTTGTACAGGTAGGAAGGGGGGGCACAGGAAGGAAAAAAGTTCAGAAGGGAGCCACAGCTCGAAAAACGTTAAGAAAATTTGGACAAGATGACCCTCAAGATCTCTTCCTACTCTACCATTCTATGATTCAAAAATTAAAATAACGATAGACTGAAAACAGGTTGAAACTCACATCAGCTTTCTAAACATCTGGGTAAAAAGGTGAAGGTAAAGGGACCCCATCTGGGTAGGCTTGTCTAAACAAAAAGTGTTTTCAACAGGTGCCAAAAAGAATACAGTCAAGGTGCCTGCTGGGTATCAATAGGCAGGGAGTTCCAGCAATACTGCTTTTAAGCAGGACAGGGCCTAGCAGGGTAATTTTAAAAGGTGTTTTTTTTATAAAAATAAAAAAGCCAAATCATCACAAAATGGTGCAGGGACTCCAGTACCCTTTGTAATCCTTCTTGGCACCTCCTGGGTCTTCCTTGGCCCTCCTAAAAATATGGCATTGCTCCTGAGTCTGGATCTCCCTGACATTGTTCATTTCAGCGCCTGGAAGCCTTCATCACAAGGATGGTCCTGCTAGGGTGACTGTTTCTGCCTCCTTCCAGCGCTCTCTTAATGCTCACTTCATCCCGTGAAGGCAGCTGCTTAGCAGTTACTGCTTCCAGGATGGAGCACAGCATATGAGCAAATGTCCATATTTAGGCAGCACGAGGAGGAGCTACTTGGTTTGTGCAAACTCCCCCCCCCTCCTTTTCCTCTCTTGGCTGATGAGGAAAAGCAGGCAGGCAATGCTAACTTGCTCCAGTCGCTCAGCCCCTAGCTCTGGGCCTGGACATCCAAGCGCGTCAGCAGCTTTGCCCAAGGATATACAGAGTCCATCTGGACCACGGCAGGGCTTCTCCAGCCTTCTGCTGATGGTGGGTGAATGTGCCTGCAGCAACAGCAGCAGCAGCAGCAGCCCTGGCTGACCACCGGTCCTCCTCAGGATGACTCCCCAGCAGAAAGCCAGCTTGTCACCACAAGGGCAGAGTGAGCAGAATTTGGGAGCCTGTCCTCCCACCCAGGAGTGGAGCAAGGCAAGTACTTGAATGGTGTGAAAGGAGGCTGAAGGTGCAGAGAGTTTGTGTCAAGAGGTACAGCTGTGCTGGCTGTTCCATGTGTTTAGAGAAGTTACCTCTCTGTCCGGGCTGGAACGGCTCGTCCCCACATTCCTTCCTGGATGTTTCACTTTTTCCAATTTGTTTTTCTTCCCCTTCCCTTCTATTTATTGCTCGTGTGCTCATTTCTCCGCCAGCTTCTCCTGATGAGCCGCTCTTGAATCCTGGCTTATTTTCTTTTACTTGATCGTACCGCAGAATCTGCTGAACCCGCAGCTGCTTCCTCCGACCATACGTATTTCCCTGCGCCGGGATAAACTTTCCGTGCTTAGCTAGACAGTGTGTAACCACTAGACCTGTCCAACACACTTTCCTCTCGGCAGCCAACACATCTCTGTGCGCAGAGTACATGCTTATACAACGGTTCTCTGTGTGCTGTTCTTGTGCATGCCATATATCACGCACATGCTAAAACAGACAGGTCTACCACTTTGCAGTGCTTCTGAATACCAGTTGCTGGAAACTGCAGGGGCAAAAGTTGCCCTTGAGCATCCCACTGGGGCATCTGGTAGGCCCCTGTGAGAACAGAACGCTGGACTAGATGGACCATTGGTCCAATCCAGCAGGCTCTTATCCGTTAGACAATATTTGCTCAGCACACCCATTAGGCAGAATTCCATAAATATGTTTGTGGTTTACCAAGACTGAATAATATAATCACAGACTGATTCATGGCTTGACATTTCAGGGCCATTTCACACATTCCCTGGGCAATATAAACCCAGATTTATATCCAACCCACAGCCAGTTCTCTACTCCTGGAAGAGTGTAACTGTCCAATATGCATATTTTAAAGCACCTGTCAGTCACACTGACAGTTCACATTCTGAAGACTGCCTAAGACTATCAGTAGCTACATGGTGGCTATGCTCTGATCAGAAGCAGTAATTCTTCTGAATACCAGTTGCTGGAGACTACAGGAGGGGAGTGGGCTCTTGTGTTCAGGTGCTGCTTGCTGGTTTCCCACAGGCATCTGGTTGGCCACTGGATGCTACACTAGATGGGCCACTTGTCTGATCCAGAAGAGCTCTTCTTCCTTTCTTCTGTTTAAGTAGACACCTGAAAATTGCAAAGCATAAAGAGGCATTTCGTGTAAAGCTGTTGGGAGTTTTTTGCTAACCTGGATGGTTAAGACCATGACTTTATTCTACTTGAATTCTTCATTCAAATGTTTCAAGGGGACGTCTACTTAGGGTGGCCATGTGTCCTACATTCCCAGAAGAGAGTACTGTATTTGATGAGCTGTCCGGTTTAACAGCAGAAAACCCTAAGAAGCGAGAGCAAGTTGTACACCAACAGTTAGGACCTTGGCAGCAGACTAAGCAGAGATGGATATATGCATTTCTGTTTAAATTATAGTAATCATTTGCAGTATAAATATAAATTAGCACAGGGTGATGCATTTCCTCTCCTGGAGTGATGAGTAAGTGGACAGCTTATACCCACTGGGTAGGAAATGCCTGGCAAAGAAGGTGCTCAGTTGCTCCAGACCAGCTTACTTGATGCTTGAAGCATGAGCCCTCCAAAGTTTAGGTAGACCTATGCCAGCTGCTGCCCTCCACTTGTAGAGGTGGCCGAATTTCATGGTGAGATGAATTTCTGTCAACCAAGGCTGCTGTTTTTTATACTGTTGTTATACTGTTGTGATGCTGTTTTGTCTGCTAATGTTATAGAACTGAATGCTGTACAGGTGGTGGTGGTGAGGAACAACAGGTATACTTGCAGGAGAAATTATCCCATTACCTGAAGCTACTTTAGATGCTATAAAATACCTCACCTTTCCTCTGTGGAGCTCAAGGTGGCATGTGGTCTTCCTCATCATTTAAATCCCCACAACAATATTGTGAGGTGGGTTAGACTGAGAGGCCATGACCAGCCCCCAAGGTTGTGGAGAACAAGGTTCCTATTTTTGTGTGGGAGTGTACTGTGGTTCATGCCTTTTTGGGGAAAGCCTTTTATCTGACCTCCAAAATCACTAAACAATCTATGTCTCCTCTAATTCGGGCACTTGCCTGGCGTATCACTGGATCTGACCCCAAATTCTACTCTTAAATCTAAAGAATTAATTTCCTTCCTGAAGCTAGGCTAGTTATTGCCCAATATGGAAGGAAACCTCTAATATACCAATAGTGGTTGGGGTTAATAACACCTGGAACATTGCTCTATCAGAATGCCTCACATATCACTGGTGAATAATCAAGGGCATCTCCAAAAAGATACATTTGATACAATTTGATCTCCCTTTTTCTCTTTTATTGGGAATGGGATATTTTAATGCCATAATCATTACGGAGGTGTCTGTGGAAGTGATATATTGATTGAAAAATGTCTAGTATACCAGATCAGTAATTGGGTCCCTATTGAGGGTATTTGGTGAGCCAACATGACAGTGATGAGGGATTGAGGATTGGAGTAATTTTTCTGTAGGATTATGGCAGTGGACAAAGCTGAAGTGTAACTTTTGAATAAACATGTGTGTTTTTTAATAATAATAATAATAATAATAATAATAATAATAATAATAATAAGTGGCATACATGACTGTCCATAGCCACTGTATGTCAACAACCCTGGTCACCCAGTGAGCATTGTAGCTGAATGGGGATGGAGTGTCACCTACCACAGATGTATGGTAACTAATTTATAAGAAAATCAATAGCTCACCAATAATTGGCTACCTTGTAACAACTCAGAATCGTCAATACAAACAAATGTGACCAAAGGAAATAGATTTGAAATTTATATGAGCAGCAAAACCTTAATACAAAGTGAGGAAGGTGTTTTGTGCCAGAATCCAACTTGGTATATTGTAAATAAGTAATAAATGCTCTCAGAGGGGCTCATCTCCAACTCCCCCCCCACTGCCCCCTTGACTCTTAGCTCTCCCGTAGGTCCTCCCACTGTCCTCCAGGGGGGCGGTACCACCCACTTTGGGGACCACTGCCATACACTACCATGCAAAGACATTTCCCTTCCCAGTGACTGTCCTTGTCACTCTCCAGCTCTTCCAGCTGCAGGCATTTATTTCTTTAGTCTTACTAGCCAGAGTGGTGCAGTGGTCAGAGTGTCAGACTAGGACACTCCATCCCCATTCAGGTGAAGGTTTTTGCATATTTGGTAAGTTGTTGTATATTAATATTTTGTGCTGCAAATTTGCTTCACCCTTATGTTTTTGTTAGTAAGAATATGTAAAAAAGACTTTTATGCAATATTCTTTGCCATTTGTATTTTTTTCTAAGCTACAGAGCACATGCTTATTTTTACATAGGTGTTTGTTTGTTTTTTGAATAAGGGAGCAATTAATTGTTCCTCTTCTGAATTTTACTGTGTTAGCATCCTCCTTAGTGGGTCATGCAAAGCCCTATTCTAAATAATGCTTTGAAAGGGTAGGGGGCTCTGGTGATGATTTCAGGGAACCAGGGGACAGTGGTCCGAAAAAGTTTGGGAACCACACTGGTCAGTGGATACACAGTGCTGCCCACTTGGGGTTTTCTCCTTTCCCCAGTGCCCCCAGTCTGTCCACAGCACAAGGTTGGCTGCCCTCCCTTCTTTTCTTGTTGTGCCAAAGTGAGAAGATTCAGAAATGTTTAAGCCTTGTGTGAAAGGGGAGCTACTTCTAAATAGCTTGGTGTTAGCTTGGATAGCTCAGTTGGTTAGAGTACGATGCTGATAACACCAAGATTGCAGGTTCGATCTCTGTATGGGACAGCTGCATATTCCTGCATTGCATAGGGTTGGACTAGATGATCCTCAGGGTCCCTTCCAACTCTACAATTCTATGATCCTTACTCTGAATATTATTGCTCCCTTCAAGTCCATTCCTGCATACCAGTGCGGATATGAAAGGTCCGTCCCGTCCCATCCCCCCACCCAGTAGGATTTACACTAGGGTAGTTACAAAATCCCCATCTCCCTTCCTTCATTTTTGCAGCCCAGTCTCAGGTGTGTGGGGGGGGGTCATTTTGGTGATTTTTCAGAAAGGTGTGGAATTCAGCATGGTGGGGCAAGTGTTATAACTATCATTATCATAGTCATTTATTTAGACCCCACCTTTTGCCCTGACATGGTTCAGGGTGACTAACATATAAAAACAAGAACCACTAAAATTAGGGGGGAAACAATACAGTGGTACCTTGGGTTACATACGCTTCAGGTTACATACGCTTCAGGTTACACATGCCGCTAGCCCAGAAATAGTGTTTCAGGTTAAGAACTTTGCTTCAGGATAAGAACAGAAATCGTGCTCCAGCGGCGCGGCAGCAGTGGGAGTTCCCACTAGCTAAAGTGGTGCTTCAGGTTAAGAACAGTTTCAGGTTAAGTACGGGCCTCTGAAACGAATTAAGTACTTAACCTGAGGTATCACTGTAATAAAAAAACAAGTAAACATTGATAGAATTAAAACTATATACACATACACAATCTTATTAGAAACATACAGATAATTACCATAAAACCAGCATGGCGACAGCCCTTTCATTAAAAGCAGCCAGTTCTCAAAAGAAGGTCTTCACCTGCCAGCAGAAGGCCAGCAAGGAGCGAGCCAGTCTAACTTCTCTAGGGAGGGAGTTCCAAAGTTGTCTGGGAGCAGCCATCACCCAGAAGTCTCTCAGGTCCTGTGCCCCCATGAAGTGTGCCTGTGAGGATGGTGGGACTGAGAGAAGGGAACCCAGGCAGGTTCCTATAAGGGAATAACGTATTTCAAATAGCTTGGGCCTAAGCTGTGTAACAATAACACCCTGCACTCCTTTCCTCTTGGTAAATGGTTGCTGGTGGGTGGTGGCAAATATTTGTTTTATTTGCAATCAGAAGAATAGGGTGGGCCCCTATGAAAGATATCTCATGTATCCAAGAGTAAAGAGGCGCATCTGTGGCACACTACGGAAGCTATGCCATGTGAATGCCTGACTAAATAGCACCATATCTCCTGGGCCACTTTCCCCTGCCTTGCAGCTGCCGCTTCCCTGCCAACCCCCGGAATATCCATGGAGTGACATGGGCTGCATTCACACAGCAGTCTATGCCATTTCACTTATGTTTATTTCCAAGTTATTTAAATTTGTATACTACCCTTTATCTATAGATCTCAGATTAGTTCATAACCTAAGATTACAATATAAAAAGCACAAAATGATTCATTCTCTCCTACTACCTGTTGCATCTAGGCTGCAACTGGTCAGTTTCAGTGCAAGCCTGTGATTGCTGGCTGCATCTTGCCTTCTCCCTATCATGTTACTTTTGGTAAGTAGTTCGATAGGGAGAAGGTCCTGAGTGTGTGTGGCTCTGCTCATGGATTTTCAGAATGACTTCTTAATGGCTTAAGAAAAAGAAGGAGCTTGGTATATTACAAGACCAAACTACATTGCAAGGTGGGTCATTAACGGACTGATCAACAAAGACCTGAAATTTAATAAACAGTGTATGTAAAACTTTAGAGCCAAATGTTGTTTGACTCCCAACTCCCACCATCCCTGATGATTCTGGAAACCTAGCAGAATATAGTGGAAGTTTAGGACTGGTTTTTGTATTAATTGCTTTGGGGGGGGTGATATTTGCAACCTCATTGACCGAGAAAATGGTGAAGGGTAATGTGATAAAATGTCAGGCTCTAATCTGGCATGCAGTCCTTTCCTGCTGCTTTCATTGGGGGGGGGGGGAATCATGGGGAAACAGAAGCAAGTATGTGCAGAAATAGGGGTGGGGGTGTTGCCCAATGATGCAGTGCAGTGTTGTGCCACACCACACCCACTGGTGTGAATGAAATTTATCACCACGTGCCAGCAGATCAGTAAAAAAGCAGCACTTCCATAACACAACAGTTAGAGTACTGCAGCATGAAAGGAATGTTAGAAAACTACCACAGTATTTCCTGCATCTGAATGCACCCCTGGTGTCAGGAAATGTAACATCATTTCAAGGAGACAAGTTGCAGTTGCAGGGGGTGGGGAGTGGAGGGCAGCAAGCAAAGGAGGCTAGTGGCACCACCTCTGTTGTCAAACAGCTGGAGTAAAAACACAGAAAAACGCAGCGTCAAGAAGAATGGGCCTGTGCCCTATGGCTATGGTGTATGTAGGACTGGATCAAAGGACAGACATCCAGGGCTCTGCAGCCCTGGGCCCCCAAAATGAGCATGGCAGGTGATGCAGCACACATGGTTGCTGAGCTTTTTTTTAGGGAAACCCCAAAATTGTTGAGGTTTTTGTTGTTCAGTTGTTGTTTTTTACTTGCCTAAGATCCAAAACAAAGCACCACCTTTAGGAAATTCCTCCCGGACATTCATTCCGCCTCTGAAATCATGGTAATGTCCAAGAAAATCCAGGCATACGGCAGTCCTACTGGTGTGGGCATGCCTGAGAGTTGAAGACACCAGGCTGATACTTACCACTGTAGCATCCTTCCTTTCCACTTATCTTTTCTTTAAAACGTTTTATAGCCACAGGGCAGATACCTGGCCGTGTGCATGGTTATCGGTGCTCATTTTATCATTTCTAATTGGAAACCACACCGGTCTTCTTTTCTACAACAAAATGCTGATTATTAGTCCCAAAAAAATGAATTGAAAGCATAAGGAAGCATGTCCCATTTTGTTCCTTTAGTCATGATGGTGCTGTGATCTCAGTGACTTCAAAATGCAAAACTGCACGTGCTCAGAGTCCTTCCTTTATTTCTTTTTTTAAAATCAGTGCTGGTAAACTTTTTTAAAAAAAAATATTTTGGCTCTAACATGGCAGGAATGTAGAACCAGCTTCAAACGCAGCTAGGCTGTTCTTTTTATTAATTCAGAAGCTGGGCGGGGGTGGGCAACACACATCAAACAAAATGCAGTATTTCGTAAGAAACAGCGTGACAGATACAGGATAGGTGTGGACTGTGGCTATGTTTGCAACACTTCCCAAACAAACAATGGGAGTATACTGCATGTGTCCACTGGGTCAGTTTTTATCTGAGCTGTGGCACATCTGGGGAAGGGGATTCAAACCATTGGATGCCCCTGCATACAAAACATTCCCAGTGCATGAAAAGCCAGATTGATCTGCTTTACCCTGCATTTTCTTAGTGCAAGGGAATTTGATGGTGTGAAAGTGGACTAATGTCTGGAGTTGCTCTGCCCAGACACAGGGCCAACCACCTTCAGGAGAGCTTAGCCATGGTGGGCATGTAGGTGGTTTCCTCTCAGACATTTAAGGTAAAGGTAAAGGGACCCCTGACCATTAGGTCCAGTCGTGGCCAACTCTGGGGTTGCGGCGCTCATCTCGCTCTATAGGCCGAGGGAGCCGGCGTACAGCTTCCGGGTCATGTGGCCAGCATGACTAAGCCGTTTCTGGAGAACCAGAGCAGCGCACGGAAACACCGTTTACCTTCCTGCCAGAGCAGTACCTATTTATCTACCGTATTTTTCGCCCTATAGGACGCACCGTCCCATAAGGCGCACCTAGTTTTTTTGGGGGGAAATAAAGGGAAAAAAATTATTTCCCCCCCAGGCGCGGGGCTGGGGCGGGGGAGGCCCGCGGGAGCTTCCCCTGACTCCAGCCCCCAAACAGGCAGCTCTCTGCAAGCCGTGGGAGCCCAGGGCTGGCTCCCGCCGCTTGCGGAGAGGTCCGCGAAGCCTGGACGTGCTGAGCTCAGCGCGCGCAGGCTTCGGCATGCAGGCACCTCTCCGCAAGCGGCGGGAGCGCTCCCCCCGCTTGCGGAGAGGTGCGCGAAGCTTGGACGTGCTGAGCTCAGCGCGCCCAGGCTTCCGCATGCAGGCACCTCTCCGCAAACGGGGGGAGCGCTCCCCCCGCTTGCGGATAGGTCCGCAAAGCCTGGACGTGCTGAGCTCAGTGCGCCCAGGCTTCCGCATGCAGACACCTCTCCGCAAGCAGCGGGAGCGCTCCCCCCGCTTGCGGAGAGGTGCGCGAAGCTTGGACGCGCTGAGCTCAGTGCGCCCAGGCTTCCGCATGCAGGCACCTCTCCGCAAGCGGCGGGAGCGCTCCCCCCGCTTGCGGAGAGGTGCGCGAAGCCTGGACGTGCTGAGCTCAGTGCGCCCAGGCTTCCGCATGCAGGCACCTCTCCGCAAGCAGCGGGAGCGCTCCCCCCGCTTGCGGAGAGGTGCGCGAAGCTTGGACGCGCTGAGCTCAGCGCGCCCAGGCTTCGGCATGCAGGCACCTCTCCGCAAGCAGCGGGAGCACTCCCCCCGCTTGCGGAGGGGTCCGCGAAGCCTGGAGAGCGAGAGGGGTCTGTGCGCACCGACCCCTCTCGCTCTCCAGGCTTCAGCGAAAGCCTGCATTCGCCCCATAGGACGCACACACATTTCCCCTTCATTTTTTGAGGGGGAAAAGTGCGTCCTATAGGGCGAAAAATACGGTACTTGCACTTCGTGCTTTCAAACTGCTAAGTTGGCAGGAGCAGGGACCAAGCAAGAGGAGCTCACCCCGTTGTGGGGATTCGAACCACCGACCTTCTGATCAGCAAGTCCTAGGCTCTGTGGTTTAACCCCACAGCACCACCCGCATCCCTCATTTAGGACATTTAGGATGCAGCAAATGCCTAACACTTTAGAACAGTCCTTTCAGCCTTGGGTCCCTAGTTGGACTGCAACTCCCACCATCCCTGGCTGAGGAGGCTGGGAATGATGGGAGTATTAGGCCAACAACACCTGGGGACAGGAAAGCTGAAGAACACCAGCTTGCATGAAAGAAATTCCCTCCTCCTCCTCCTGAAAGGAATAACAGTAAAGGTAAAAGCACATCAATCCTACACAGCTTCTGTGGGAAGGAAACATGAATCCCTGTGATCCATGTGTGTAGGGTGAATAGCAAGAGAATCAGCTGGGTGCTTAGATTCAAAATGTGAGGCTAAACTCACCCTCCAGCAGAAGAAATTCCCCAATAGCAGATTTTGAACTCACAAAAGCAGCATTATAAAGTGGGGATATAGGTTACTGTACCCTTTTATACCACTTAGTTGTATCCAGAGCTTCCCTCTTTCCTACACCTCTTAGCACTGAACTGGTCATAACACTGAAGTAAGTTTCAAATGTGTTACTTACAAAACGTTCTAAAGGTCAGATTCATTCATGTATCCAGACAGCAGCAAGGAAAACTCAGGCAGAATACTCTTGGATAGAATATACAGAAAGGTTGCTTCAAACACGTGCTCTAAGCTTGGAGCCTGCTTAGGTCTGCTTAGACACGTCTTCTTTGGCCATTAACATCATGTGGAGAGAAAGGGAACAGGAAGAAAAGGCTTCACTTCCTCTCTCATTTGAGAAGAGGGGGCATCACTTAGCTGAGTGATGGAATCCAGCTCTATTGTCTTAACCCCTTCACACACTAACTAGCACTCATGCGTAGTTATGTTTGACTGCAATTTCCCATAGTTTTTATGTCCAGGCTGCTTCAGGCTGAGCTTGCAGTTGTCTTATCTGTGCCTCCCCTTCACATGGAACTGCTAGGTCCTGCATCTTTTACAGCTAGATCATTGAATCAGTTGTAGCAGATAAAGCAGGCCTGATCTCCAAGAGGTCTTGGAAGTTTTAGGGCAAGGATAGGGAATCTCTTTACAGATTGGTCTCAGGCCCAGACATACCTGCAATTTGCCACTTGTTTGCTAAATTCACAGCTCTAATGGTTGGGCCAAGTGTGCAGCCGAACAGCAGAGGGAACTTAAGAGGTGACAGGCTAGAAGTTTACAAAATCATGCAAGGCATAGTGAAAATTGGTTAGAGAAAAGTTTTCCTACCTGTCTCATAACTCTAAAACTTGTGGACATCCAAGGAAACTGAATGTAGGAATAGATAAAAATTAGTCCTTATTAGTAGTATTAGTGTTATCAAAGCAAAAAAAAAAAAAATCAACACAATAATAGAGATAGAAATACAAAGCAAAACAAACAGTGCAGTATACTCTCCTTAAACCAGGGAAGCAGAGTACTTAAAACGATTCCGAAAGCCAAATTTCACACTACCATGGAGAAGGGCCCTGGGTGTCTGTATTTGTTGGATATATGGAAGACTAGATGGCTCGTTGGCCTGATCCAACAGGCACTTCTTAAGTTCTTCATTCTGCTCCAGTGCTTTTCAACAGCAATTCATTGTACAGAAATTAGCAGGTGGCAAGTGATTATCAAGACCTGGCCAATCCAGTTTTTCCCAGTCAGTTGGCAATCCTTTGTCAAGGTGCATATGCAAACTAGCCAGAGGGAAAGGAAGAGAGCAGGGTGTGGCTTTTCTCATGTCTGTACCTGCCCAAATTCCTTCTTAATAATGCCATTACCTGGCACTTGCCTGTAGCTTTCAGATGTCCAAAGCACTTAACATTATCCCGTCATCTTACAACAACCCTGTAAAGTACACCAGTATTATTAGTGCCAAGTTGCAAATGGGAAGTCAAGGGTGATTGGCTTACCGAAGGGCGGGGGGGGGGTGCTTCCAAAATTCTGCATCTGAATTTCATAGATGAGTAGAGTTGGAAGAGACCAAATGGTTATCTAGTCCACTCCGTTCAGTGCATGAATTTGTTCCCAGATTTTGGAGTTCCAACTTTACCTGAAGATTTTGCTTCTGAAGTGGAGCTGTGCCTTAGAAAGTTTTTATCTTTCCTTCCTGCCCCACTTCCCATTTCCAAATTCTGTACAGAGCACTGCTTTCAGTTCCTTCGCATCTCTCTCCTCTCTCCCCATTTTGTGGTGATAGTATATTTTGGTGGTTTTTAAGGTTTACCAGTGAGCACATAACTCTTGTGTACTGACACACATCTCAAAGGTGCCTTCCATCTTGCTCCCTTTTCTCCCTCAGGTGGTGCATACACACACCAGTATACACACACAAGGTGGTGTATACACACCCAGTTTGTTGTTTTTTAAAGGCGTTTTTGTAACCATTGCTTTGCAAGTGTTCTTACCTGCAGCCTATGCAGGTAGCACGAGCAATTGTTAAATCATTGCCATTTATATATTTGGGCAAAACCTGCACCCAAATCATTTTTAAGGCAGGATCTTGCAAAACATGTTTCCTGACCAGGAATTGAACCCGGACCGTGGCGGTAAGAGCGCCGAATCCTAACCACTAGACCACCAGGGAATTTTTTTTAATTACTGCCATTTGTACCTACAGAAGGTGTATCCTCTTTGCCTAAATTGTACATTTGTTCCTTTGCACCCTCTCCTTTCAACGCTCAACACCTTTTTTGAATCTCTTGACCCCCATAAGTTTATTGATAAACCAGAAGACTAATATCACTGTGTTTATGTTAGCACTCTATGTCCAGTGGTTTCCTTCCCTTGCATCATGCAGGAAACTTTACAACTACATACCTCTTTTCTTTTGGCAGGGCACTCTAAGTATGCTCAAAGGCTATCTGCTCTGGCACAATGCATGGCAAATTACAGTGTTTTATTTCAAGGTAGCGTATTTTAAGCCCTATAGGATGCACTTTTTCCCCTCCAAAAATGAAGGGGAAATATGTGTGCGTCCTATGGGGCAAATACAGGCTTTCGCTGAAGCCTGGAGAGCGAGTCAGTGTGCATCGACCCCTCTCACTCTCCAGGCTTCAGGAAGCTCTGCACAACCCTCGGGAGCCCGGCGCGAAGCCGTGCCGGGCTCCCGAGGGTTGCGCGGAGCTGCCTGCACTCCCAGGCTTGGCGCAGCTCCGCGCAACCCTCCGGAGCCTGGCACGGCTTCGGCATCGCTCTGGCTCCCGTTCTGGGGGCTGGGGGCGGGGGAAGCTAGGCCGAAAAATACGGTACTTGAGTTTTGCTGTGCTCTGAATCTCCATGCCCTGGCACTAGACAGGCTGGGACCCAGTTTGATTTATTTAACGAGGAGTGCAAAAAAAAGGGGTGGTTGGGAGGCACTTCTGGCTTCCAATATATCTGCTCCTGTTATACCTATTAATTCCATTGGGGTCATTGTGGTTTCTCAAAGGGCAACACACAAAATAGACATGCCTCAAACCTGTCCAGCTGCCACCATAAGCAGTCAGATGCCATGCTTCTCGGTTGAAAAAAGTTTATAGGGACTGTGACATTAAGTTGATCAAAGCTTTGCAATTTTAATAAACTGGATTCAGCAGCAGCAGCAACAACAACTGAAGTGCCTTTTTGCAGAATCCACACATGATGTTATTAGCACCAAAATACTGGCCTGTACTTTTTCATTTAATGTGGATTTACCCTTTCTGGAGAAAATCCAGTGTGTTGGTTGGTTGTTTTTCAAGTTGGTTGCCGATGACCCTTTTGCAATATCCATTTACATCCCCTTTCTGCAAAAACCCTGTCTTGACACACAACCTTTTGGAAGAGTCTGCTCTAAGTTCGAAGCGAGACAACAGCTTCCGCCACCCTAGAGGTAGAAGGTGGTTTTAAAGAGCGGTGTCTGCTTCTGATATATGGATATCCATCCTTCTTTCACTTCTGCTCTAAAAAGGTTTTGCATGGATTCAAAAACCTGCCAAACCTCTTTGAGCACGTGTGCCAGTCAGTAATGGGAAGGAAGTATATCTGTACAACATAGAAAATGATGCCTCTCCTAACCCGACTTTTAGCCAACTTAAAATACTATTGTCTGTCTCCTGCTTTAAAAGAATGAATGCAGCATGTTTTAAATAAGGCTCTTTCCTGTAAATTGTATGCCAACAAACAAGACCTTTTCCACTTAACGTTTCCCTTAAGGGGAATGTTATAGTCAGCTGCCAGTAGTTCTGTGGAGCTGCCTGGGGTGCTATTTATTTATATACAAACTGGGTGTTGTTATTAGAAACAGCTGGCAATGCTAAAAGTTAAATTTCTAGTTCATGGGTTAAAGGGCTTCGGACGTCTTTACACCTAGAGAGAAGCATTGATCTCAGTGCAAATGCTTTCACTATCATACATCCCGGAGGCATCCTGGTGGTGGAATGGTGCAGTCTTGTTAGGTCCTGCAAGTTATGGGACAAGGGGAGAGAACCTAGCATGGGATGCTGTTTTTAGGTGTATTCCCACCGCTTGTGTAGCATGAAATTCTGAGCTCAATATATTTTCTAGGGTCTATGAGCATAGGTATTCTGTTTAACTCTTGCCTTTATGAGTCATCAGTTGACATCACCTAACCCTTAAACACACACACACACACACACACACACACACACACATACACAAACATGCCTAACTAGGCCCATGTGCATTACCGCATAGAGTCACAGAACTGTAGAGTTGGAAGGGACCTCAAGGAATCTCAGCTGAAGCATCCATGATAAATGGCCATCCAGCCTCTGCTTAAAAACCTCCAAGGAAGGAGAGTCTATCACCTTCCGCAGGAGTTAATAATGCACTGAGTGAAGCAGTACACACATACACATTCTCATGAATTTATTGTCAATCAATTGCACTTCATGACACTCCCTCCCTCCCTCTCTCTCTCTCTCTCTCACACACACACACACACAAAGGGCTAGGTTGTGCAAACATCACCAGCTTAAAATGCAGCTAGGTCATTATATTTCTTAATTCTGATTGAAGCTGGTTTGGGAGAAAACAAATCAAAATACAGGATTTCAGAAGAAATAACAGGTTAGATATGGGTTGTGGCTAATGCTATGTGTACACTGCTTCCCAAGCCAGAGCTGGGAGCACACTGGGTGCCAGACAGAGTAAACAGGAGGGTGCACACCAGGGTATTAGGAGTCTAGGGTAGGAGCTGTCCACTCTAACCACATGGTGTGTTCATTTGGATGCCATATCCCCTGAATTTTGGTGGTTGCAAATGGCATCCCTACACAAAGAATACTGTTGTAGCTAGGGTACCAGAGTGAATATTATAAACTAATAAACAGTTGTGTTTAGATATGGATGCAAGAGATATGGGATATTGGGATATGAATGCAAGAGAACTGCTCCTCTGCCCCCACCCCTGCTCTGAGGAGTGGAAAGAAACAGGA
Source organism: Podarcis gaigeae (assembly GCF_964106915.1). NCBI lineage: Eukaryota > Metazoa > Chordata > Lepidosauria > Squamata > Lacertidae > Podarcis > Podarcis gaigeae. The sequence goes on along the minus strand of NC_139691.1, from coordinate 21,154,616 downwards.
TAATTAGCTGGTTGCCTAGATGATGGAGGGCCTGATGTCACAAGAAAAAATGTCCTTTTTGAAATCTAAAGGTTTGCTGGGAGGAAGTGGGGCAGAATTCCATGGGCTGTTGTGGAGGTGAGAAGCAAAACAAAGAGATGGTGCATGGGATGTCTCTGAAAGCAGTGCTGGGTGGTGGGGAAGGAGTTAGAAGATAGGAAGCATAGGAACATAGGGTGCTGCCTTATATTGAGTCAGATCACTGGGTTCCTCTAGCTCAGTATTGTCTACACCAGGGGTCTGCAACCTTTAAGACAAAAAGAGCCACTTGGACCCATTTCCGAAGAAGAAAAACAACTGGGAGCCGCAAAACCATTGCGACATTTAAAACAAATATATCTCCAGAGCCGTGATCTGACAGCGGGTGGGAAGGTGACGTCGGGACAGTGCGTGACTAACGCACGCACCGCCCCCATGCGACATCACAGCCAGTACAGCGCCCGTCACAGTGGGGAGTGTCAGGGCGCACAATGCGCCTCCTCCCCTCGCTAGTATCCGCCCCGGAGCCGCGGCAAAGGTGTAAAAGAGCCACATGCGGCTCCGGAGCCGCGGGTTGCAGACCCCTGGTCTACACTGACCAGCAGCAGCTCTTTGCAGGGTTTCAAGCAGGGTTCTGTCCCAGCCCTACCTGGAGAGGCCATTGGGAACGGAACCTGTGACCTTCTGCTTGCAAAGCAGTTGCTTTACCACTGAAATATGGTCCTTCCACAGATAGTCTACTTCATGTACATTTTCAATCCTGCAACAACCTTCCTCTTTAAAACCTTTGTAGGAAATAAACAGACCGATAGGAAATAAACAGACCAATAGTGTTGACAAAAATGGGTGGAAATTTTTCCAAAACTGAATGCCCAAAATAATTACTTCCTCCAAAAATCAGGCAGGGTGGGTTTAAGCTTGCAGCACTACCAAGACACAAAATGCAAAACAAAACACAAAACAAAAGAACACCAGGATTCCTCCCCCCCCCCCATATAACTTATTGTGTGTGTGTTTTCCATTGAAGTGAGTGTGTTTGGAAGAGGAGAGAGGGAGCTGTCCTGTTTTTAGAGCTGTTGCTTGTGTTATCAAAGGAAGAAAAGAGAGGCAAGATGGGCAAAAGCATTAAAGAGAGTGGGAGGCAATTAGCATGTTTTCTTTTCCTTTAGACTAGAGAAAGGTTGCTTGTTTTAAAATCTTAGGTAATTTCCTGGGGGCTGACCTTAGCAGACTGGAAACTGAGCCACAATGAACAAAATGAATTTCAACAGAGACAAATGTCAGGTTCCGTACTGAGGCAGGAATAACCAGATGCACAAATATAGGATGTGGGATGGCAGGCTTTTGTAGCGGTCCATGTGAAAAGGATCTAGGAGTCTTAGCAGCCCTCAAGCTTCACATGGGCCAGCAGTGTGGTGCACCAGCCAAAAAAAGCTAATGCAATTCTAGGTAAAGGTAAAGGGACCCCTGACCATTAGGTCCAGTCGTGGCCAACTCTGGGGTTGCGGCGCTCATCTCGCTTTATTGGCCGAGGGAGCCGGCGTACAGCTTCCGGGTCATGTGGCCAGCATGACTAAGCCGCTTCTGGCAAACCAGAGCAGCGCACAGAAACGCCGTTTACCTTCCTGCCGGAGCAGTACCTATTTATCTACTTGCACTGTGACGTGCTTTCAAACTGGTTAGGTTGGCAGGAGCAGAGACTGAGCAACGGGAGCTCACTCCATCGCAGGGATTCGAACCACCGACCTTCTGATCGGCAAGCCCTAGGCTCTGTGGTTTAACCCACAGCGCCACTCGCATCCACAGCGCCACCCGCATGCAATTCTAGGCTGCATCAATAAAAGCAAAGTCTCATTTAGCTACGGGCAGTTTGAGGATGCTCCATCCACCATCTAGAAATGGTCTAAATGAATAAACAAAGCGGGTAGGTGTGTGGAGGGTTCAGCATAAATCCACTTCAAGTGCACAATTAATGAGTCAACAACACAGGCACAGGATAAAGAACTAAGCTGCAACTTTAAACAGCTATGGCTTCCCCCCAGTGAATTCAGGGCACTGCAGTATGATAAGGGTGCTGAGTGTGGTTAGAAAACTCCCCCATTCCCCTCCTAGAACTGCAGTTCCCAGAGTGCTTTAATAATCCCTCTCCTCAGGGGACTCTGGGAATTGTAGCTCTGTGAGAGGAATAGGGGAGGAGTCTCTAGGCACCCTTAACAAACTTCACTTCCTAGGATTCTTTGGTGGCAACCCTGACAGTTTAAAGTGGCATAATAATGCTTCAAATGTATGGTGTGAACATGGACTCAGAAAGGGAGAGAAATGGGTGTCTGTCTGTGTGAAATGACTTGAGAACTTAGTTCTGGCACTGGTCACAAATTTCCTGGGCTATGCATGTGCTCCTTAGGTTTCTGGTGTGTATACCCACACAGCAGGGCCACTGTTTTGCACCTGGTGCCAGTTGGTGGTCCATAGCTACACAGGAATCTGCCTTACACTGATCTATCTACCAGTATTGTCGATACTGATGGGCAGCGGCTCTCCAGAGTTTCAAGCAGGAGTCTCTCCCAGACCTACCAAAAAGGAACTGAATGCCTTCTGCATTCAAGGCAGGCATAGCCAGCGCAATACATGTGGGCACCTGAGGTGAACCACAAAATGGCGCCCTCCCACCAGGGAACAAGCAGGGAGTGAAGATCTACATCGGGAATAATGGAGGAATAAAGATAAACATTGGGAACAAGGCAGGGAATCAAATCAACCTTACCTTTTGGCTGAAGTGTGAATCAAAGCATGGCGTGGTGGGGGAAGGGGCCCACGCTGAATCACACTGGCAGATCCAGCCTCCAAGGAGTGCACCACAGCCATTGCTGGCAGTGCAGCGGCAGCAGGGGACATTGCATTCTCTAGAGGCAGGACCAGGTGCCCCTGTAGATCCTGCCGCCTGAGGTGGTCCCCTCCCTTTGTCTCATGCATGGGCCAGCCCTAAGGTGGGGGGGGGGGGGAGATATGTGAGCCTGCAGCCGAGTTAATAGTAAAGCAGAATGTTCCTCAAAGCTTTCCACTGTACTCTAAATAGAGAGGAATCTCTTTTCCATGCCCCCAGCGCGCCCCGCCCCAAAGCTTACCTTGACTCACCATTGCCCGGTGTCTCATTAAAAACAGCCTCCCCCAGTTGCTCTGGGTTCCGTGTTATTTGTTTCCAGGCGGCAGCATCAACATTTGTCTCTCAAAGTAGGCTGCAATATAAAAGAAACCATACACTATGATAAATGCATAGTATCATTACAATGCTGGCAAAGTATCACATTTAAGAACTCAAAAAACCCTAAAATTTAAACTTTTCCATATTGGGACATGGTCGGAAGGAAAGCAGTCTCTTTTACATAGTATTTCTTTGTGTTCTTAGGAGGGGGCATAAATAAAGTATACTGGTTAATACTGTCATGTACCACCCACAATCTCTGCCTCACGGTGACAAGATTTCAGGGCGTTCCAGAGACTGTATTGTCTTTAAGATATGTGTTTTTATTGACACATATATGCATTCAAGCCTACTGTGGAGAATTCCAGAGCATGCACATCTCAAGAGGGGCATACTTCCTGCAGGTGCACATCATTAGACCTCTGTGTCTCTTTGTAACAGCCTGCTCCAGTCAGTCCACATGGCTCCTGCAACCCCCTTCTTCCCAGAAACCCTTGCCAAATGCGGCTTCCCCTTCCGCTGACATCATTGCTCTCTGTAACCTTGGCAACCTCCCTCTCTGTGCAAGGCAGAGTTCTTCTGTCTTGTTGATTTCTTCTATTGATGGGTTAATGACTGGCCATTTCAGCCTTTGTTTCTTAATGGCTTATCCCTGGCAAGCTATGTCAAGCTGGGCTGGCTCGTTGTCGGGGAAAACTTAACCCAGCAGTGTTTGGTACAGTAAATCAAACCTTGATTAATTCTAGCTTTTACTAATTCCATAAATTATGGGTGCCCTGCACCCAAAAACTCTGGGACTTCAGACACGGGTCCCAATATGAATGGAACTTCTTCCTTCCCTTCTGCCCTGCAAAGGCTCTGGTGGCAGATTGCTCTCCAGTCCCTGTTTCGGCAGGGAGGTGAGTCATCAGAGGCTGCTTTTCAAGGCATGTTTGCTGTAAGTGCCCCATTAGTCCACTTTTTCCACCAGCCACCTCTTCAAATGCTATTTAGCAAATCAGAGGCTGTGCCCGTTGTGTGATGCTTTTAAAGCATAAAGGGATTAATGTTCCACTCTAATGAAAACCAGATGTAGAAAGTTGCCTGGGCTGAAAGCTATTTTCCACTGCCAAGCTGCAAATGAAACGATTTAATCAGCATGAAAATTGTTGCCAAATCTACAACTTTGACCGTATCTCCCAAGCTGAGATGCACCAGCACTACAGGCATCTGGGATCTGCAGGCAGGTCGTCCAGTAGAGGTGATATTTAAAGCGCAACTCCAGCTCAGGTTTTTAAATTTTATTTAAATTTTTATTACGCCAAAAGGGGGGGAAATGCAAAACTCTCATGTGTACTGAATCCTGGAAAAGTCCAATAAGCATGAATGGACGCACAGACCGACCATCAATAACGCACAAATATTGGGACTATTCCTGCTCAGTATAATCATAATAGTAAAGGGACCCCTGACCATTAGGTCCAGTCGCAGACTTTATTGGCCAAGGAAGCTGGCATACAGCTTCTGGGTCATGTGGTCAGCATGACTAAGCCACTTCTGGCGAACCAGAGCAACGCACGGAAACGCTGTTTACCTTCCCGCCAGAGTGGTACCTATTTATCTACTTGCACTTTGACGTGCTTTTGAACTGCTAGGTTGGCAAGAGCAGGGACCGAGCAACGGGAGCTCACCCCATCACGGGGATTCAAACCGCCAACCTTCTGTTCGGCAAGCCCTAGGCTCTGTGGTTTAACCCACAGCACCACCCGTGTCCAATCATAATAGTAGTTAGGCCTTATTAAATTAGTCATATTGTACGTATAGAAGATTGGTTGTACAACAGATCCCTTGCTTTAAGAATAATTCTTAACTAGTTCCCATTCTTGTTCAAACTCATTGATTCATTGCTTTCCTTGTCTTGTAAAAAAAAAAAAAAATCAAGTTAGCTCAGCTGGTTAAAGCATGGTGCTGATAATGCCCAGGTTTGATCCCTATATGGGACAGTTGCATATTACTGCCTGCAGGGTGTTGGACTAGATGATCCTTATGGCCCCTTCCAACTAACTCTACAATTGATTATAAGATTCTATGGTTCTACTTAAAGCATCAGATTCCCATAGTATAATGAACACCTCTTTAAAGAATGAATTACTGATGTTTTGCATGTAGTGTCTGCACTGCTAGCACTACGTAAAGAATTTTTTCTCTTTGTGAAAACCTGCTCTTTAAAGCTCAATCGGAGCAAGCAGAAGTCTGCAGAAAATTCAAATTTATGTTTGCTGTGATTCAGTCCTAAACAGCAGGACAAAGAAAGGCCCACGCATACCCAGAACATGAAAGCGTGGACTGTGCCTGGGAAGTGCAGGGCAAAAGGTAAGTACAGTATGGATAAAAACCCTTGGTGTTTGGTTCTCAAGTTGTGAAACATTGGGCATTAGAAGGGGGATGAGTGCTTAAGAGTTCTCATACAAGAGTCCCCTTCCTCCACCCCCCAAAAAAGAAGCTAAAGAAAAATATGAGTCTTAAATAAAGGTAAAGGTACCCCTGCCGGTACGGGCCAGTCGTGTCCGACTCTAGGGTTGCGTGCTCAACTCGCTTGAGAGGCCGGGAGCCGGCGCCGTCCGAAGACACTTCCGGGTCACGTGGCCAGCGTGACGAAGCTGCAGCTGCCGAGCCAGCACCACCGCCGCACACAGAACGCCATTACCTTCCCGCTATAAAGCGGTACCTATTTATCTACTTGCACTTAAGGGTGCTTTTGAACTGCTAGGTGGGCAGGAGCTGGGACCAAACGACGGGAGCTCACCCCGCCGCGGGGATTCGAACCACCGACCTTACGATCAGCAAGTCCTAGGCACTGAGGTTTTACCCACAGCGCCACCCACGTCCTCAGTCTTAAATACAGATAGGCAATTTTACTTACTTGTTTTCCAAATCTTAATTTCAGTTTGTCAGATTTTAAAAAGTCCTCACAAGAAATTATCAGCATTTAGGGAGCACTTTATCCTAATATACACATTTTTGCAAGCAGTTCTACCTAATGTAGCACATTTTCTTGATATGCTATTGCAACACATCTATGCATTTGTAAGCACACTGTCTCCCGATATGTGCGTTTTGTACATATTTAGGAGCGGGGGATTGGAAAACTGCAACACAAAATGTATTGAAGTGCTAAATTTTGAAGGAGATATGTAGTGCATGTATGTGTGTGAGTTAGAAAGGTTCACACTAAAATGCAAGCTGAGCTGGACTTCTATCCCTAACTTAGGAATGCAAAGAAAGAGCAGAAAACATCCTCGTAGTGAGAAAGACTCACATGCATCCCATCCACACCATAGATATAAAGTACTATTATGTCACTGTAACAGTCATGAAAAATGCTGGAAGTTGTAGTTTGTTAAGGGTGCTGGGAACTGTACCTCTCTGGTTCTCCATGACTGTTAAAAGCAGTGTAATAATGCTTTAAATGTATGATATGGGTGTAATCAAACTGAGGAGAGCAGGCTGAGTTTAACAAGGAGACAGATTTTAAAAGAATTACAGGAATCTACAGCTGAAGAATCAGAATTGTAGAGTCGAAAGGGATCTTCAAGGTCAAGTAGTCCGAAAACTCACTCTTTAAAGCTAAAGTGCAACAAACATCAATTGGGGTTTTCTGTGGATTGCTGCTTGCTCCAATGGAGCTTTAAAGAGTGGGATTCCACAGGTATAAAAAAGAGAGCACTTGGACATAGAGCTTTAAAGCATGGACTGTGCCTGGAAAGTGTGGGGCAAAAAGTAACTGTGGATAAGCCCACAGTTGCACTGAAGCATGTAAGGTTGCTTGCTTGTTTGTTTGTTTGCAGTATCCTTGCAAAATCATACTTACCTCTACAGAATATCTGATGGAAAAACCCTTTTCGAGAAATGGTAAATTTAGAATAAATGGGACAGAGAGACTTATGGGAGAGCATTTCGATGAGGACAATGTATGTACGTACTTTAATGCATGAGTACTAAAGTGCCTATTATTTCGCAGATATACTGTTTATTGGCCATGGCTAGAAAATCAATCAGTTATGAAGAATGAACTTCCTATATTGTGATATTGTTAGCTTGTTGGTGGTGGGAGGCCAGGAATTGCTGTATTGCTGGAGTAACTGCCTCTGCTGTCTGAAAGGATTGGTTTAAATGTCTACCTCTTTTCAAAACATTTTGGACGCATTGGTCCAAAGATCTGTTGTGTGAGCCAAAGAAGTCAATTTCTGCGGGGGGGGGGGGCAGTGTAGAGGGGCAACATGATGCAAACATGCCAGCAGGAGCTCTGTTTTGCTAAAGCCTAGCAGCAGATAATTTTTTAAAAAAGATTAAAATGATAAACCCTGTAATGCTCTTCAGAGCCCTACGTTCCTACGTTTTGCAAAGCTTTGTGTTTTGGGGACTCTTGGAGGCCTGCAAGACTGATAGAGGTCACAAGCCCTGGAAAGGTAAAAGGCCAATGGAAAAGCTGAGACGTTCTAAGCAAAAAGTGCAAGCAAACAATAATGCAGACCAATTGGACAGCTCTTCATCATTTTAAGGTAGCAAAGAGCAAGAGATGGAGGATTGTGGAGGAAAGTCAATCTTTTCTTTCTTTCTTCCCACAAAACAAATCCCTGTTTGTGGGGACCTATTTACCTGCAATATGGCAGGCTTGGTCCGCCCTGGAATGGCTGCTGTGCCTATAAATTTCACCCAGTTTATAAAAGAAAGAGAAAAGTTCTAGTTTTGCTTCATGCAAGATGCAGAATAGCTCAGGGTTCACCTTGGGGGTTCGCCAGCAGGTGAGTACTGTTTTGTTTCAGCAGGCCTTTAGGAACTGGCTGGTTTTTAAGGAAAGGGTTTTAAATAGGGCTTTATTATCGGTATTTCAATACGATTTTTTGGTATTGTTTTCATTACTTTTTAAATACTTTTTGTATGTTTTCAGCTTTCTGTATCTTATCTGTGTTATTTTAATGTGTACAAAGCACTTTGAGTCCCAGTTTGGGGAAAAGGTTGAATATAAACAAACAAACAAATAAAACAGCAACAATATGGGTTGAGTGGAGAGAGCAAGAAAGCAACTTGGAAGCAGATACAAGGCAAATTTTGGGACTCTTGCACACCCCTAAGGTAGGTGTGTGTGTGTGTGTGTGTGTGTGTGTGTGTGTACACTTTATGCTGCCAGTTATCAAACAGGCTTGGCTGCCCATTGATCCAGGAGGACACACAAAAGTAAATGTTTTTCCCCCTATAGAACATAAATCATTTTATGGATGGCTATGGAGAGAGAAATGACACATTTGTGGTATAGGAAATGTCTGCAAATGATAGTTATAATACAGCATAATGTATATAAATTCAGTAAATAAATAAATAAAATAAGCAGTGCTATTTTTCTAGAAAAAGAGGTGCTGGAACTCACCATGAACGTTTGCCTCATTCTCTTAGAAGGGGCCAAAACTGAGTTCTGGCTGAAAATAAAGCTCTAGGCTTAAGTAAGGGAGTCAGCGACTCATGGCATCAGCGTCAGAAGGGGCGCTTAGTACATACCCTCCAACATTTTTCCGATGAAAATAGGGACATCCATTCCATAATGATAATTTTACTATTTATACCCCACACATCTTACTAGGTTGCCCCAGCCACTCTGAGCGGCTTCCAACATATATAAAAACATGACAAAACATTAAACATAAACCCCCTTCCCTATACAGGAATGCCTTCAGACAGCTTGGGGGGTTGGATAGCTCCATTTTCGCCAACATCCTAAGGACGTCCTAAGGAAAGGTGGGACATTTCAGAATCAAATCAGAAACCGGGATGGCTTCTCTAAATCAGGGATGTTCCCTGAAAAATAGGCCCAACAGGTGACTCTCAGGGTGTTGTTCTGAATGTCCAGGTGGGTACCACCTTGCTGTTCAGTGGCTGGGTGTTTACATAGTGGAAGAAAGGTAGGGTATAAATGTAAGGAAATAGACAATTGATGTGTGTTCCTTTCAGGACAGATGGCGACCATTTTGCATGAGTCCAACTGATGTGCAACCTCCAATGTGTGGGTCCTTTTTTTAAAAAAAATCATATTTTATTAAATTTTACAAAAGTTAACAACCAATAAAAAATTAACTCAAATCACAAAAACAACAAACAACACACATCAAAAATACAAACAGAAAAAAGAAAAACATAAAAAAGAAAATTTAGCATAAAAAAGCTCTCTTTCAAGTTAATACCCTTCCAAATCTTATTTTCCTTACTTCCACCCGCCTTCCTTTCTTGTATTCCACTTTAAAAATTATTTCAGCAATATCATCAATGTGTGGGTCCTTTTGGACCTCGAAGAGGGCAGAATGGGGGTTGGGGGTGGAATGGGCAAGGTGTGTTTATACACGCTCAACAGCCATGCATGGGGGCCAGGAACAGAAGCCCTCGTGCAAAACGGTTGCCATCTTTAAAATTTGAGAACCACCTTGGATGCCTTTGCAGAAAGGTGGCTTATAAATACAGACATAGAATGAAACTTCATGGCCAAGTTCACACTATGCATTTAAAGTGTCATGGTTCCACAGTCATGGTTTCCTCCAAATAATTCTGAGAGCTGTAATTTGTTCAGGGTGCTGAGAGATGTTAGCAGGCCCCTACAGTTTTTAGCAGAAGAAGAAGAAGAAGAAGAGTTTGGATTTGATATCCCGCCTTTCACTCCCTTTAAGGAGTCTCAAAGCGGCTAACATTCTCCTTTCCCTTCCTCCCCCACAACAAACACTCTGTGAGGTGAGTGGGGCTGAGAGACTTCAAGGAAGTGTGACTGGCCCAAGGTCACCCAGCAGCTGCATGTGGAGGAGCGGAGACACGAACCCGGTTCCCCAGGATTACGAGACTACCGCTCTTAACCACTACACCACACTGGCTCTCTTAGCATAGTTTGACAAATCTCTCCTTTCCCGAGATCCCTGACAATTGTAGCCCTGGGAGAGGAAAAGAGGCCTCCCAACAGCTCTCAGTACCCTGAACAAACTACAGCTCCCAGAATTCTGTGGGGATGTGAGCCCTGATTGTTTAAGGGGGTATTCTTTTAAGGTGGTATATCCAGTGCTTTTTTCTTAAAAAATGTTTAAGGGTACAGTGGAACCTCAGAAGCCGGACACCTGTAAACTAAAACGTTTTGGCTCCTGAACGATCGAAAACCTGTAAGTGATTGTTCTGGTTTTTGAATGATTTTCAGAAGCCGAATGTCCGGCACAGCTTCCGTGGCTTCAGATTGGCTGCCAGAGTGTCCTGCAGCCAATCTTGAGTCAAGAAAATCACCATTTTATAGTTCAAATCAGGAAAAATAAATACAATAAATGGACAAAAGTACAAAGATTCACAAAAGGTTTATGGATATGCATCCCCCTCAGCTGTGAGAGAGCCACAGGAAAGGAGGCTTGCCACCCTCATGTCTAGCTTGGGCTGTGGGCAGAAAATAGGATGCAGGACTAGAGAGACCATTAGTCTGACCCCGGAGCATCCTTTCAGGGGGGAGTTGATGTGGGCCCAGGGAAAGACCCACAAGGCTCCACCTCTTCTGGCAGGGTGCCACACTCCTCCCGCCCCAATATACGTGGGTTCTGGCAGTGTTTTCCCTGCAGTCACCTTAAGGTGGAAGGGAGCCCCTTAGTGGTGTGGCTCCTCTGCACCGTCGCATCAAATACTCCTGTGGGTGCACCCAACTCTTTTCTGGCCTTTAAAATAGTCACCTTTGAGAAGGGTTGTGCTAAGAGTAAGAAAGCAGCTCTGCTCTCAATCTTAAAAGACCCCAAGGAATGTGCTACATTCTTCCAGCCCTCAAGGTTGGCGCCTGCACAAAAATGCTCCTTTTGCCAAAAATCAGTCCAATGAAATGCTTGTTTGCTTTCTTTAAAAAAAATGCCTCACTTCACAATTTACCTTGGCCTGGAGACGAATCTTTATAGACAGAAACCCATTTTACCTTAAGCTTTTTATACTACCCCCCCCTTGTGCTTGCACACACACACACACAGTCACAAACATTCTCCTGACACTAACAGTAGTTGCTTCTCTTCCACTTTAAAAAATTATCAAATGGAAGCTTTGCTGCCTATTTAAAGGTTAGCCCAATAACCCTGTGCACGTTCATTCAGAAGCACGCCCCACTGCATTCAGCAGGGCTGACTTCCAGGTGAGTGGGATTGCATCACTTCTTGAAATATTAGGTCTTCTTTGGCCATATTATAATTGCAACTCATAAAATGAAAGAAGCTCATTTATGTTCACAGCCAGTTTATGGAGCTGAAACAAATAGACTCCAAAATATATCCAAATAACTTTCCTCTGTGAACTTTTTAAAAATATATTTTATTGCTTTTTCACATACAGCCATAGCTGTCAACGTTTCCCTTTTTTAAAGGGAAATTCCCTTATTCCGAATAGGATTCCTCGCAAGTAAAGGGAAAAGTTGATAGCTATGCATACAGTAAACATAATTTAAAATACAATAGACAACAACAACAACTGGCGGCTACTCATTTATTGGAAAGTGACATAATCAGCTTAAAATGGGAATTTTGATGATGAATATTTTACAGAAATTTGCTGGATGCTTGAATGTTTCTTAAATATTGTCTGAGTCATTCAGGTGTGATATCCTGTGGTTATCTAGGAAAAAGAGTATGACAGCTGACATTTGATAACAGCTATTTTGCAGTAGTTAATTGGAGGTATGCAAGGTATCTGGTGGTGTTTGGTGGATGGCATGCTATAGTACAGGGGTTGGCAAGGTTTACCTCACCTGGGCCTGTTCACTCCAGCGAAGATCCCTCTGGATCGCATGATTTCCAGCATCTGCGATTTCCGACGTCAGGGTCTGCACACACACGATTTTCAGCGTCACAATTTTGGGCACCGCAGAAGTGGGTCCCCATGCCGTGCTGCACTGGTTTAGCGCAGCACGCGGGGACTCGTCAAGTGGGCAGCCTGGTTTGAGGCCGCTCGGGGGCTGGTTAAACGACCCCCGTGGGCCACTTGTGGCCCATGGGCCTTAGGTTGCCAACCCCTGCTATAGTAGCTGCTAATACTTGATAATTGGTGTGCACTAGCATTAAGCATTTGGCAATATCTAATATCTGACATGAAATGGTATTAGTATCTCATGGGCATGCAGTAGGAATAGTATTCCACTGTGTATGGTAGGCTTCACTAACATTTTGTGAGATCCACCTAAAAAGCAGTACAGTATATGAATACTGTAAATAAATAAATAATACGTAATGTTTTGCTATTTTAAAGGAGTGGAGGAAACTCTTCACTCTTTCTCCTTTGCACTTGAACACAATTGGAATGGGACTGGTGTTTGCCATAGCTTTCTTGTTTTGTTTTTTTATGTAATTCCTCCAGTTTATCAAAATCCTGAAGCTTTCATCAGTTTAATGTAGCATTCACAATAATTTTTTCCAACCAAGAAGCATAGCATATGGCTGCTTATGGTGGTAGTTCGACAGGTTTGAGTTGTGTCCATTCTGTGTGTTGCCCTTTAAGAAACTGTAATGATTCAGCAGTTACTTGGTAAAACAGGGAGCTGGTATATCTGAAGCCAGAAGTGATTTACTTTGCACACTTCATTCAATAAATAAACCTGTTTCTTGCCTGCTTGGTGCCACGGCACGGAGACTCTGTGCATACCGTAACGAGTGCCTTTCAGTAAAACAGACACTGCAGTAATTGGCCATGTACGTTGCCAAAACAGGCAGCCTCGGAGCATGCTCAGAATTCCTTGCCAAAAGAAAAGAGGTGGCCATGAAGTTGCCTGCATGATACAAGGAGAGGAAGCCCCTGGGCATACACAGAGGGGTATATTCAGTGTTAGTCATATTTAGAGCAGACTCATTGAAATTAATAAACATAATTAGCTAAGGACCATTAATTTCAGTGGGTCTATTCTAAGTAGATATTAATTTGATATAGGCCAGAGTGCCTCCAAAACTGGAAATGAAGGCATGAATGGTGCAAGGGAAAGTAAGTGGCTTATGAGTTCTTTGTAATGTGAGTGTTTGTTGTCTTGGAAAATATTTAATAGGGCCAGTTCTGGAATGGCTTCTAATACCTGTGAAATATACTTGGAGTCGAGTGTGAATTTCATGCTCTTTATTCAGGTCATAGTAGCAATGATTGAAACTTTCCCCAAAATGTCTAGCTATATACAGTCATACCTCATGTTACGTTTGCTTCATGTTACGTTTTTTCAGGTTGCATCCCGCAGCATCCTGGAAGTACCAAATAGGGTTACTTCCAGGTTTTGCCGCTCGCACATGTGCTAAATCCCGCTTTGCAGATACGGCACTTCAGGTTGTGGGCTTTTCTGTTGAGAAAGGGTCTCCAGAATGGATCCCGTTCGCAACCAGAGGTACCATTGTATACATTATTTACACAATGGGCCCCGCATGATTGGCTAATTCCGGGCTGCTCCTGTAGGCCAATCAGGTTGCTAATTCACTTCATCCAGGAGCCTGATTGGCTGCTCCTGCAGGCCAAGCAAGGCGCTGATTCACTTCCACCTGGAGCTGGATTGGGTAGCTCTTGCGGACCAATCAGACTGCTGCATTCTGGATCCGATTTTTCTAGGATTCAGCTCAGTACGTAACAACAACCTGCTTTGTTATTTTGAAGATTTCTTGTAGGGCTGATGTCCAAAAGGGGGGTGGGGGAGAGGATTTGATAAATCCCTCTAGTCATGATGGAGGTTATGCTGTGCCTTGACATTGGGAGGCAGCAGTGCTTACAAATACCAGTTTCTGAAAAACACAGCAGGGGAGATTTCTGCTTGCTGGTTTCCCACAGGTGTTTGTTTGGCCACCGAAAACAGGATGCTGAACGAGATGCCTACTGGCCTGATCCAGAAGGCCGTTCTTGTGCTCTACCATCAGTAAAAGTTTGCCTTTGTGGTGATAAAGGGACCACAGAGCTGTATTGTATTATACATTCCTGTGCATCTCATAGTTGTAGATTTCTATTTGAGGAACTGGCTGAGTGTTTTTGCAACAGCCAATGTTAGTGAAAGGGTATGAATGACTGAATGATGGACTGTGTGGCAGGACTGGTCTGGAGTGTGAGCAAAGTGTGTACAGTAAAAGTAAGATTCCTTTGGGTTTGTGATTCATTGTGCTAGAAGTCCATATCCTAAAAAATTAAGATGGGAAGACCTTCTATTTTAATAGACGGAACAACCTTGACGCAGCATTTCCCCTCAACTTCCCTTAAGCATTGTACTGCAACATTAAAAAGCTAACCCAGTTTAAAATTATCATGAAGAGGGTATGTGCAATAATTTATTTATTTATTGCATTTATATCTCACCTTTTTCTCCAAGGAGCTCAAGGTGGCATACATAAGGTGGCATACATGCCCTTCCTTGTCATTTAATCCACACAACAGTCTTTTGAGGTATGTTAGACTGAGAGGCAGGGACTGGTCACACCCAGTGAGCTTCATGGCCAAGTGGGAATTTTAACCCTCGTCTCTCCCAGGTCCTAGTCCGCCACTCTAACCACTATGGGACACTGCCTCTCAGAAATAAAACTCTCCCTCATTATTCAAATTCAACCCAATCAGAAAAGAGACTAAACAAATCAGCTAAAAGAAAATCTTATAGAACAGAGCATGTGGATCTCTCAAAAGGCCCCCCATACCTATTAAGCACCTGATTTTTGTCTGAAAACCCTGGGGTTGCTGGCTATGGGTTTTTGCCCCACTCAGAGCTGTTCAGATGCTCTTAGCTTCCAGCCAACAACTCACAAATCCTGTCTTCTGTTGCCAGCAAAATCACCTGAAGCAAGGGCAGTTGCACAGGACTCTTCCATGCCTGCCCTTGGGTAGTGAAGCAATCTGCTGTCCTGGAGAATGGAGCTGTAAGCACTCTGAGATGCAGTGGAGTGGAAGCTCAGGAAAACAGCCATAGCAACTGATTTTGTGAAAATGCACCACCCCAGAGCAAATGCTGTAGATTGAATGAGTTAGAAAGAGAAGTATTCTTCCCCACCACCCACTGCCATGTAATGGTACTTGATTTATTTTAAATATAAGTGGTATTGGAGATCCTTCTGGGTTGAAAGGCAGCATAGAAAACAAATCTAATTAATTAAATAACATCCCATCAGCCCTTCAATAAATGATCCAGGCGTGTGTCTTCTGCCAGCCATTCATTAGGGAACTTTAAAAATATAGTCATTTTCTGCATTTCATTTTGGACAGGTTACTTGCTGACACCTCTCCTTTACTCCCTCTTTTGTAAATCTAGAGTGGCTTAGAGGATATTAAATATTCTAGACTCATTGTTTTATGCCAGCTGCCTGTTTATCCCTTGAGGACGTAGGATTGGCTTTGTTCCTCTGATAGGTTTAAACTGCTGAGGTGGCTAGTGGTGCTGCTCCTGAAGTACCAAGCCTGAATTCTGTCCTTTAAAAATCAGGAAAACCCACATCACTTGAAACCTTTATTGCTTAGGGGCTAAGGCATTTGAATTTCTATGGCCAGGCTCAAAGGTATGCAACAAAATCATATTTGCACAATAGAAAAATGAAGATACTGTGTGATGATAATAAAAACAGTAGTAGAAGGGTTGACAAAAGCAAGCAATAAAACAAATAATAAAAAAGCAATAAAATGAATAAGGAAATTATCAAACCACAGTATCATCATGACTAATTGTAGCTGTCTCTGAAAGTGCTCTACACAGAGCTGTGCAGCAGCCAGCGCAAATAATAATAATAATAATAATAATAATAATAATAATAATAATTTATACTTGGCTTGATTGTAAAAAAAACCTAAAGCAGTTTTCTAAAATGCTAAAATTATCAAGTAGAAAAGCTAAAAACAATTTAAAGACATTTTTATTGATTTCTTCCTCTTGTTATATAAGAAAATCAACAACTTTCAAAAAATTAAAGTAGCAAGAGGTTAAAAACAGATTAAAATTCAAATCAACTATCTAAACATCTGGGCAGGCCTCTGGGATAACAAGGACCACAACTTTATTACCGTTTAACAGGAACTGTGGCAGGGTTAATACCTCAGCAGCAGGAGCACGGCCAGCACTACCAATGGCAGAGTGAGGGAGCTGCCTCAGGTAGCAGATGCCAGGGCGAAGCATTCTTTGTGAGCAGTCTCATGAAGGCAAGGATGAGAAACATGTGGCGTTCGAGATGTGGTTGGACTCCAGCTCCCATAATTTCGGATGTTTGGCCATGCTGGCTCTCGAGGCTGATAGGAGCCATCATGGCCGTTTTAAGAATATCCGGCGCTGTGGTGCAAAGCGCCGCTCCCCCACCCCCCACCCCCCGTTTCCCAGAGTTGTCAACTTTTTTTTTAGGGAGCTGACACCACACTTACACATTATCTCTAACAAGCCCTTAGGACAAAATAAAATGAAAAGGCAGAAGAAAATCTAATGAAGTCCTCAATTCCAAAGCAAGACTCATTCAAGACTCAGCAGTTCTTCTAATGCATCCTCATGATTCAAATCACCACATATCAAAAAGTTAAAGCAATCACCAGTTTGCTGTTCTTTAAATAAATTACGGTAAAAGACACAGAGAATGAAGTTCCCGGCCAATTTGTGTTTAAGTACAAAGCTGACGTTTTCAAATTGTGGGGTGGGGGTGGGTGTAAAGCAGTGACATCCTGAACCTAAAAAGGACCCAAAATCTGGGTCACAAAGGCTGCAGCCTTAACTGCACTTACCTGAGAGTACGCCCTGCTGAATCTAATAGGACCTTAAAACCCACCCCCGTCTTTAAAAGACTTTTTGTTGGTGTTTGTTTGTTTTTAACCACTAACTGCATGGAGAGCACGCTCTCGAGTTCGCCCCAGGTGTCATCACTGAGGGGGGTGACATTTGGCACACTGCCCGCCCGCAACTCCCAAGGCTACCCCGAGCTGTCGGGGGAAGGGGCGGAGCTGCACCACTTTGTAGGCAGCCTTCCCCCTTCATTTTGACAGCTTGGGGGAGGCTTGGGAATCGCGGGCGGGTGGCACGCCGTTGCCCCCTGCTCCCGGGCTACTTCCTGGGGAGAAGGAACCTCCCCCGAACTGTCAAAAGGAAGAGGGGAGGAAGGCTGCTGGCAAATCGGCACGGCTCCCTCCCCGCCACCACCCAGGAAGCAGCCCGCCAAAGGCGGCTCACTCCACACACACCCTGGACGGCTCGTATCCTGGGATGCTTGCCCAACCCCCATGGTCCCACCCCCAGGTGCACAACATGTGCTGGGTGCCGGAGCAGCTAGCTCCACCTCTGTGTGTGCTGTGTCCTGTTGGCACAGTGGTTGCAGCAGGACTTACCCTTCTTCTGATAGGAAATGCTTGGTGGGGATGGACTAAATATGGGGTTGAGAAGGGTCAGTTGGGAGGGGTGTGAGAAATGTCCTTAATTTCATCTGAGGAATGTTGGAGGGAATGTTATCTAAATGGTCTGTCATCCCTTAGCATTATGATCCTCCTGTTAGGAGGTGGTCCCTGGGAGATCCTCTCCTCAGTTTTGCTGAGCAAACACAGACAGTTTCCTGTGGCTTTAATCTGAGGACTTTGCCCTTTTGAGGTCATGTTTTAAGCTGTCTATGTGTGTGTGTAGTCCCCTTCCAGAAATCTTATGAATAACCTTGCTGGCATAAATAATTTGCAGGACAGCAAGAGAGCCAAACTCATCCCTTGGTGCCATCTCCCAGAAAAATGTGTGTGTGTGTGTGTGTGTGTGTAGTAAAACAACAAACTGCTTTTGGCAGATGTGTGTTCCGCCCCTCCCGCATGTCCTCGTTTTGAGGACATTTTAAAATAAATGAATCATCTTCCATTTCTTGGAAGGAAAGAGGCAGCTTGTTCCTTTCAAAAAGTGTCCTTCAGATGTGATTTAGTACCTTCAGATCCAAAATCTTTGCAAAAACTTTTGAGCTCAGATTAAGATGCTCTCTCAGCATGAGGGGGTGGGGAAATAGTAAAAATATCAAGTGAAGGCGCATTAGTCCAAATATTTACAACCAATCTCCTTAACTTTAAGTTCACATTAAGCCAGGGCTCCTGCCTTTCCCAGGCGGTGCAGCCTCCTCCTGCTGTACTTTCCTTACTGATGCCCTTTAAAGTGTGGGATAACCAGCCTCGTGTAACCAAGAAGCATAATTAAAGCATAAAGGGGTTAAAACCATAGAGCAAACTGTATGGCCAGGCTTAGCTAGATTATCTAGTTTGGGAGGGACTAGAATCAATTATTTGGTCCCCTAAGGCTATCTAAAGAACTCAGTGTGTGCAGAAGCCAAGTTGCTTGCTCCAACTTAGTCGCATGGCTCTCACAAGTAACTCTTATACCAGTAACTTAGGAACTTTCACCACTTTGAAACTAAGCCGAATTTTCCTGCCTGTACAACTTTCTGGAGCATACTTTCTGGAGCATATGAATCTGAACTTTGAATAGTTTGCAAGCTAGCCATTTTTAATTTACCAAACGTCTGGCCTTTTTCTATGCCAGGGGAAAAGGGAAATTTTGGTACTCACAAAGGTATATTTTAGTCTATACGTATTTGCATGCTTTACTTTGCTGCATATTTTGTGATTTTAAATTTCTGCTGGGGCTCTCTCACCAAAGAGTACATACTTGCCCCAAACTTGGATCTTGGCACCCAGGAATTACCTTTTACATTTGGCTTCTTGCCAGAATGTTTTGTGTAATGCCAGAATTTTCTAAGTAAAAGTCAGCAGTCTCCTTTTACCTTAGTGTGCATTCATAGAATCACAGAATTGTAGAATTGTAGGGTCATCTAGTACAACTCCCCGCAGTGCAGAAATCACAACTAAATATCCATGACAGATGACCATCCAAACTCTACTTAAAAGCCTGTAATGAAGGAGAGTCCACCAGCTTCCCAGGGAGTCTTTTCCATTGCCAAACAGCTTTTACTATCAGAAGGTTCTTCCTGATGTTTGGTTTGAAGCTCCTTTCTTGTCATTTGGATCCACTGGTTTGGGTCTTCCCTTCAGGAGCAGCAGAAAACAAGCTTCCTCCATTTTCCATTGTTCAACCCATCAGATACAGTGGTACCTTGGTTCTTGAACTTAATCCATTCCGGAAGTCTGTTTGACACCTGAAACCGTTCAAAAACCAAGGCGCGGCTTCCGATTGGCTGCAGGAGTTTCCTGCACTCAAGCGGAAGCCACGTCAGACATTCGGCTTCTGAAAAACGTTTGTGAACCGTAACACTTCTAGGTTTGCAGCGTTTAGGAGCTGATTTGTTCGACAACTAAGCCATTTGGGAACCGAGGTACCATTGTATTTGAAGGTGATACCATTGTCAGTCTGCCACCCGCTCTCGCAAAGAGGCATTAATCACCCCTCTGGCCCAGGCAGCTGTCCCCTCCCTCCTAGTTTTTATCAGCCAAGAGGGGCAAGTGTACAGAGCACCTTGTCATCCTGACTGATCCAAGCACCTTGTCCATATCCTCAAACCTTACTAACGGAAGCTCAGCCAACACAACAGGAATAGACACTGGACACCCCTTGAGATTCATCTTCTGGAATAGAATAGAATAGAATAGAATAGAATAGAATAGAATAGAATAGAATAGAATAGAATAGAATAGAATAGAATAGAATAGAAATTCAATGGCTATAATATAGCTATATCAGAGGGCAGATCCACCCCATAAATTTAAAGCACATGAGAATGATGGATAATATAGTTTGTTAAGGGTGCTGGAAATTATAGTTTTTTGAAAGGGAAAAGCACATTTTTCAAAAGCCACCAGAATCCACAGTAGCAAATGAGACCTCTAGTATTTCTGTGACGTTTGGCAACTTGGAGTCCCGGATCCATATTTACACTAAGTGACTGACCCTGGAAGGGTATGATGTGGAAGTGAGGGAGCAGGAGCAGGAAGCAGATGTTTGTGTTTGGAAATAGGTTATATGAACCTCATTTTGTGGACAGCTTCCCTGTCTCCCAATTGGCCTCCCAAGGTTTTATCTGTTCTCCTTAAAAAAAAAAATAATTTCCTTGCATGGGGTTGCAGTGACCTGCTGCGCACTGGTAGAAAACAAGAACACAACCCCACAATGCAATGCTGTGGGCATGTTTTTGAGAATGGAGATTATCTGATAGCTTAGCTATAAATTACATTGGTGGGGGGGGATGACACCCAATAACTTGATGACACTTTAAAAATAACACAGATTCCATGAAAGCCTCTGCCTTAATAAATTAGTTGGTCTTTAAAGGTGTCAGGAGATTTGGGTCTCATCCCCTACCTGTGCCCCCTACCTGCACACAACCAACTTACACAGCTGCCCTTCTGGAAATTTCATATGGAAACGCATGAAACAAGAATCTGGGAACTCTTTTACAACAGGGGAAGCCACTTTGGCAGAGGGCAGCTGGAATCAGGAGAAAGCTGTGCTTTCCCTGCACTGACGCCACATTCACACCATACTTTTAAAGCACTTTGATGCCACTTCAAATAGTCATCATGGCTTCCCCCTGAGAATCCTGGGAGTTGCAGCTTGTTAAAGGTGCTGAGAGGTGTTAGGAGACCCTTTATTCCCCTCAGAGAGTTACAATTCCCAGTGTCCCCTGTTGGGAAGGATTGAATTGCACTCTAGTAATTGTAGATCTGAAAGGAGATGGGGGGTGGGGTTCCTCCTAGCAACTCTCAGCACCCTTTGCAAGCTGCAGCTCCCATAATGCTTTGGGGGAAGCCATGACGGTTTAAAGTGGTATAATAGTGCCTTAAATTGTATTATGGTTTTTTATTATTTCCCCAAAACAAGAGCACAGAAGGTCATGAGAGAGATGCCTACACAATAATGGTAAATAGAGTTCTACATAAGTATATTAAACTAACACGTAATTTAGGAGCCGTATTTCTTTCCTAAACCATATTTAAATACAGTGGTACCTCGGGTTACATACGCTTCAGGTTACAGACTCCGCTAACCCAGAAATAGTGCTTCAGGTTAAGATCTTTGCTTCAGGATGAGAACAGAAATCATGCTCCAGCGGTGCGGTGGCAGCAGGAGGCCCCATTAGCTAAAGTGGTGCTTCAGGTTAAGAACAGTTTCAGGTTAAGAGCGGACCTCCGGAACGAATTAAGTACTTAACCTGAGGTACTACTGTAGTTGCTTTTAATGCTGTAAGCCACCCTGGGACCTTAGAGTAAAGGGCAAATAATAATAATAATAATAATAATAATAATAATGGTGTGAATGCGGCCTGAGTGTCCCTCTCCTTCTGTATGCTTCTGAGCATATTTTTCTCATTTTGTTTTTTTTAAAAAAACACTGCAGTCCCTGTTGCTCTTTGTATAAACATGACCACTGCTGCTGCCAGATAATTTTGACTGTGGAAAAGGTGATTTTTTAAAAAATGCTCTGGATCATTAGGAAAGAGTCTGAAACTTTAACTGCCCATGTCACAATGCCCTTATGCGCATCTGTGATGCAACCAAATGTGGAATGCTGCGCACAGTTCTGTTTACTTCACTACAAAAAGCTGGAGAAAGTGGAGAAAAAGTCACCCAAAGCTGACTTGTGTGGCGGCACATTCGCCACCATAGCTAGGAGGAGCAGGGATGAGCCTGTGCAATGGTATTGGGTCTGGGGATGGGAGGACTGGAGAGCCCCTCTAAGAGAGTTGGCTGCCATCCTGCTTGGCTTTCCTGCATTGGCAGCAGCTATTTCAGATTACCAGGGGTCTCACCTGGGTCCGCATAAGAACATAAGAAGAGTTTGCTGGATCAGGCCAATGGCCTACCAAGACAGCATCTGGTTCTCACAGTGGATAACCAGATACATGTGGAAAGCCCAAAAGCAGAATCTGAGCACAAGAGCCCGCTACACCCTGGGATTTCCGGCAACTGTTATTCAGAAACTTTGCAGCATAGCCATCATGGCCGGGAGCCATTAAAAGCCTTCTCCATGAAATTGCTTAATCCTCTTTTAAAGCCTTCTAGGTCAGTGGCTATGACTGCCTCATATGGGAGTACCGTAAGTTCCATACTTTAATAATGCGCTGTGTGGAGAAGTGCTTTCTTCATCCCAAATCATCCAACGTTCATCTTCATTGGCTGTATGCAATTTCAAGTGCCATGGACTGGGAGAAAAACTTTTCTTTCTCCACTTTTTCCATAAAATTACCTTGCATAATTTTATAATTTTGTGTTTTTATTTTGAATCTATGGACGAAGGGCGGTATACAAATTTAATAAACAGAAATATCATGTCACCTCTTATTTGCCTTCTCTCTAAGTTAAAGGGTCCCAAACTCTGCAACTTTTCTTCATAGGTGAGTTGCCTTTGATCAGGGGTCAGCAATCTTTTTCAGTCGTGGGCCGGTCCACCGTCCCTCAGACCACGTGGTGGATCGGACTATATTTTGAAAAAAATATATGAACAAATTCCTATGCTCCAGAAATAACCCAGAGATGCATTTTAAATAAAAGGACATGTAAAAACGCATGTAAAAACACGCTGATTCCCAGACCGTCCACAGGCCAGATTGAGAAGGCAATTGGGCTGCATCTGGCCCCTGGGCCTTAGGTTGCCTACCCCTCCCCTTGATCATTTTGATTGATCTTTTCCAGCTCTACAATATCCTTTTTGAGGTGAGACAACCAGAACTCTTCACGGTATCTCAAATGCATTCATACCATAGATTTATAATTCCCGCTGGATGCAGCAGGAGGCATGTGGGGCTAAACGTCAGACAGACTTTAGGCCACAACTCTTGTGGTCAACAGATCCTGTGCCGGTTCCACTTAATTCTTCTTAGTCAATATAGTTGTGGCCAATTTTCACACGTACACATCTCTTGGTTTGTTACTGGTTTGCACTTTCACCTGCCCCAATGGGGGCCTCCAGAGCAAATGCTTTTCAAGGAAAGGTTACAATATTTGGAATTATTCAGTTTAGAAAAATCATGAGGATGGGGAGACATGATAGAGATATGCATGGAGAAAATGGATAGGGAAAGGTTCTCTCTCTCTCTCTCTTATATAATATGGAACTTCCTAGTGATGACTACCAACTCAGATGGCTTTAAATGAAGATTAAACAATATTTTGCAGGATAACACTATAAGTGGCCAATAGCCATGATGGCTATATTGCCTCCAATATGCATCGGCATACCAGTTACTGGTGACCCTGAATGAGAGAGTACCATTGCACTCATGACTTGCTTGTGGGCTTCCCAGAGGCATCTGGTTGGCAACTGTGAAAACTAAATTCTAGATAAGATGGACCTTTGATTCAATCCAGTTTATGCTCCTGCAAGCTATTTTAAATTGTAGTCGCCATTGACTAGGCCAGGAACCTTTTATATGCAGGATCTGCTCTGCCATCAAGCATTGCTCTCTTCTCTAAGAGTTCCTGTACTAACCAAGAATGTGCTAATGAAGTCCAGGCTTTCTGCACAAGTTTTCTTGCTTGACGTCTGTTCTGTCCCTTTTAATGTCAGAAGGAAAGCGTTCACTGTACTGAGCAGGGCAGGTGTGTTGGGGTGTTCTTGTGCTCTGTCTTAAGTTAATTGTCTGGATAATAACACAGGAGACCATGCCAAGATCACAGCTCGGAAGAATCCTGGCCCATTTCAGCAGGCCACATTGATAGCAGCAGGCCATACATGGGTTTGGAATGAGACTATTAGACTCTCAAGTTTCCCCCTTGCCAAGAAACACAAGGCAGGAATTGGCAGCTTTAGGATGAGTAATGCACAAACACGGTGTGGCGTGTTGCAAGTTTTCAAGCACTTTCAAAGTGTGTTTGAGTAAATGTGGATCTGTCGCCATGGCCACGGAGCAAATCGAGCGGGAGAGTGAGCTGGGTCTCTGCGAGAAGCCCCAGGAATGTGCACTGGGAGAGCAGAGCAATCACTCCTGCCCCTGTTCAGGGGTGGGAGTTGTGATGAAATGAGGGGGAATTGATGCACACTGCAGAACCTGTAAGGTTTGCTTGACCTGGTCACCTGCCAGAGGGACAGAACATTTTTAGGAGACAAAGACAAATGCTTTCCAGGTGGACAGCAGACTTTCTAGGTCATGTTCCACACTAGCAGCAGTATTTCAGACCTCATTTATTATGGTGATGATTTATGGCATAAGGCAGGACCTCCCCACAGTGCCAGTAAAGAGTCAGAATGGATGCTCTGCAAATATAGCCCAAATAGGCGAGGACAGGATGGGAGTCCAGTGCTGTTCTGCAGCAATCACTGGGGCATCGTTTATAGTTAAGCACTAGAGCAGGAATCCAAAGCCTGGGCAGAAAATGAAATGCATAACTAGAACCTAAGTGCATACTTTGCATGAAAACCCCCAACCTGCCAGAAGGTAGAAAACATTATGGGTTGGGAGCGTTAGTCTGCATGATGTCCGGAGTTCCTTCCAGTTCTTGGGTGCAGTACCCAGTGCAGGTCAGAACCATATGGAGGAGATTGCAGACCATTGGGACATCCTACTGGAGACCCTTAGCCAATTAGGGAGGGAGGAGAAAGGTAGTGAGGATGGAAAAAGGAAGAAATAGGCAGTTCTTGTTTAAACCTGAAACACTACCTGGCAGAAAATTAATACTGTTCCTTTAATAGTGAAACCTTCAAGCTTTATCCCTTGTTGCGTGTTTGTTTATAAAAAAAACTTTTTTTTCCATTCTCCTTCAGCTTTAATTTGTACCTAGTTCAGGGAATAAGATATCAGGAGTCCTTGCTGTTGATCTGCGTATGTCATATAGATAATCCTTGAATTCTCAGGTATCAGAGGGAGGGAGTAACCAAGGTTAAAAAACATCAGATTGGGTCATGTTGCCCAGCTTCCATCTTAGAATAATAGAATTGTAGAATTGGAAGGGACCCCAAGGGTCATCTAGTCCAACCCCCTACAATGTAGGAGTCACAGCTAAACTCACTGAGGGAGTTTGTCACAGAAGAAATGCCTGGTTTCCCACTGAAATCAAAAGAACAAACCTTTGCTGTGTCCTGAACTCCCATTGACTGCATGGGAGTCTCTCTGCTCTTTGAATGGTGGCCGCCTCCTCCAGATTTCATTAAAGATTAACCCACTTTTAGTTTTTTTCCTGCTACATATTTTGGCACTTAATAGTTTTTACTGTTTGTTGTGACTTAATATTGATTGGATTTTTAAATAAACAACAAAACTAAATTTGGAAATGCACTTCATGAGTCCATTGTGTTATGTTATTAATTTCAGTATTTATATACCACTTTTCATCAGAAATTATTATGAAATGGGAAAACATCTGTGATGTTATGAGTTTGTGGGTGAGGGGGTCAGTCCCTTCCAATTCTCTAGGTCCTATACCTAGTATGGGTTATAATTTAACAGATGAGGTTGCTGCAGTAAGTCAGACTGTTTTCTTTTTAAGACCATGACCTTTGCTGGCCACTTAAGTGTCCTAATCAACAACCCCAAAAATGAGCTGGATTGCAAGAGCTGCAACCTGGTGATGCGGCCCTCCATGCTAATGGATGGGCCTTTCCTCCACTCCTTCACCTAGCTGTTAAGTAGAACAAGAGCCAGTGTGGTGTGTGAGAGATGAGCTGGGAGCCAGAGACACACAGACCTGCTTACTCTGTGCTGAATCCAAAGCTGCAACCAATGGAGAAGCCAGATCTGTTGGGATGTTAATGCTCTGAGCCCCTCCATGTTAGGCTCAGGTTGTATATGTGTGTAAAAGGATGTGGGTGGAGGTGCGGCCAAACCACTGAGCCTCTTGGGCTTGATGATCAGAAGGTCGGCGGTTCAAATCTGCATAACGGAGTGAGCTCCCGTTGCTCTGTCCCAGCTCCTGCCAACCTAGCTGTTTGAAAGCATGCCAGTGCAAGTAGATAAATAGGTACCGCTGTGGCGGGAAGGTAAACAGCATTTCTGTGCACTCTGGTTTCTGTCAGTGTTCTGTTACACTAGAAGCAATTTAATCATGCTGGCCACATGACCCAGAAAGCTGTCTGTGGCCAAACACCAGCTCCCTCGGCCTGAAAGCGAGATGAAAGCACCGCAACCCCATAGTCGCCTTTGACTGGACTTAACCATCCAGGGGTCCTTTACCTATACCTATATGTGTATAAATAAATCACACCAGTCTTTAGGTGTTGTGTAACAGTCTGTAGAGTGGCAGATGGTAGAATGCTATACATATTTTCTCTGGGAAGACTGCTGGAGTGAGAATATGCTATTTACATGCTTATGGTCTAGTAGCATCCAATCCTATTTCCTGGGAACTCTTTTAAAAAAGTAGTCCTGTGGCCCTGACCTGGTCTTAATCTTTTGTAGTTCTTGCCTCACTGAATGGCCTGAGCTAGAACAGAGTTGGCTTGTTTCGCCTGTACTATAATCCTCCTGCTCCTGGTGGAATGTCGTCATGCAAAACAAGAGGATTTATTATTATTATTATTATTTTGCAGAGAGCTGTATTTCATGGGAAGGGCATGAAAGGAGTCAGAAGAGTTTTCCTCACATAGCTTGTAGTGCTTTTAAAACAGGATCCATGTTTGGTTGTTATCAAATGCATATGCTGAGAAACTCCTTTCTATGATCCACCATTGAGAGGATCGCCTGTCCCCATATGAACCAACTCAGACCCTGTGATAATCATCTGAGGCAACACAAGAACAGACCTTTTCTGTGGTGGCTCCCCATTTGTGGAGTGCTCTCCCCAAGGCCGCTTGCCTGGTGCCTTCATTGCATATATTTAGGTGCCAGGCAAAAGCTTTCCTCTATAACTAGGCCTTTGGCTAATTAAACAATCAATGTCCTTTTAAGCTATCTGTGTGTGGTGGGATGGGGGGTATTTTTTGTTATTGTGGTATGTATTTTTGTATTTTTATATTGTAAACTGCCCTGTGATCCTCGGACGAAGGGCATGCTTTTGCTCTAAAGTAATCATAAGATTGCAGTGGGAATCACAATCATATGCCACAGTCTGGTTCTCAAAAGGATGATGGGATAAATGACCCGTTAATAAATAAACTGCTTGCTAAAGTTCACACTGATCCTTTTTTCATTAAATAAAGAAATCAGATTTGTCTGGCTTGATCTACCTTTTGGCAAGGCTCCAGCATCCCATTTGTTTGTTTTTCTTCCAGCTCTTGGATTGTTCTCCCGCTCCCCCCCCCCCCCGCATTTAAAGTTTATTCTGTGGGTTTTCATGCTACTGAAGGCAGAAGAACATTGTTCTGAATTCCTGACAGTTAACCATTTAGTTTTCTTTTCTTTTTCTTTTGTAAGCTGAAAACAGGACCCAAAAGACCAGGCCAGAGGTGGAATAAGACCTTCAAATTAGGACCTCTGTTATACATTACCTGAATAGACTAGAACAGCTTTTGCCAAGCTGATGGTATAAAAAAATTTGGGGTTTGGCTTTTACAGACCAACTCCCCCTTTAAGGGACCCTGTATCTCCTAAGTTCGGTATCAATCAAAGAAGAATGAGTGAGGGCAGGAACAAGTTGAAGAAAGTAAGGCAGATCTTCATTTTCTGTTGCAGCAGAGTTCCCCCTCCCCCTTCCAAGGAGGTGAGGAACCGGAACAAAAATGTTTAACAACTTTTAAAGACTTTAGAAATTGTCCAACCCCACCACTTGTAAGCATCAAACAAGCATCACAGAAAGAGGTAATCTACAACAGAAATTTGAGAGTATGACTTGTCTTCTGACTGTCAAGATACCTGATAATGCTTGATGATTGCCTTTTCCTGGCCAGTCTGGCCCATTATTTTGAAATGGCAAATACCTTGGTTCTTGAATCCGTTGCCACGAACCTGCCTTTATTCATACACAGAAGATGCTCTTTTCACAGGCCTGCTCTGCTTTTAGCAGATACTTGCCAGCTAGGTTTTTGCGGAGTGGGTAGCCCATTAATGTGAGAAATCTATCTATTTACAGGATTTGCAGGTTTTTGAAGGATATTGTGAAAGGTTTTTCCAAGATACTCCTTTTCTGCTTCAGAGAAAATCGCTCTGTGAACTCAAATGAAGTGTCCTCCCCCAGAGGCGTAGGAAGGTCAGGTGGTACTCGGTGTGGAAAATTTCTTGTCACCCCCCCCCCATTTGAATATTATTATTTTTTTGGCCTGCAAAAAATGGTTTAACATTATTTCTTATTTTCTTACAAAGGAATGTGGATTCTGGGCCTCTGATAACAAGTAGGCGACTATGGACAGATACTTAAATCTACAGGATGGATTGTGTTTTGGCTTGTGTTATTTTATTTATATTTATTGTTTATTTATTTAATAAAATTTATTTTTAAAAACCTGCAAAGTGGTTTACCAAAACAAAAAACCACCACAGCAGTAAAATCAAGAAAAATTAACAATCCTCCTTTAAAACATACAAGAGCTAAAATATTAAGATTAAAATTACTTCAATTTCCTAAGCATCTAGTATGCTTGCCTGAAGAATGCTTTTAGCAGGTGCCCGAAAAGAGTCGAGCAGAGGCATGTGCTTTGTTGCAATAGGCGGGGAGTTCCAAAGTGCAGATGCTGTCACAGTAAACAATGCAGTACAGGTATTTATGTGGAACCTGTAGTAGTGCTTGAAACTACTTAAGGGGAGCTTTTATTTATCGAGATTTCACCATGCTCTGTATTATCTGAAAAGGAAAACATTTACTTAAAAAACAGGACTGCACAGCAGCAATCTAGTCTCATCATGATCAGTGGGACTTATTCCCGAGCTGACAGTGCATAAGATGGGCTGCAATCCTAAGCACCCCTTGCATCCAACTTGTACCTAAAACTCGGCACAAGCCGCACCAGAGAATTGTAGAGTTGGAAGGGACCCCTGAGGGTCATCTAGTGAAACCCCTGGGACAATGCAGGAATCTCAACTAGGCCATCCCTGACAAATGGCCATGCATCTCTGTTTTTCCCCTCAGCCAAGACACACAACAACAGAGACTGGAGGTGGGGGAAAAGATAAATTTTGACAATGTAGCAGATTTGTCAGGCATGCACAGGAACAGCTTGAAGACTTTATACAGAGAGGAACCCTACACGGGTTTCCCGCAAGTAACGTAACAGGCTGGGAGCCAGCTCAGATAGAGAAAGACATTGGGGGACGGGAGGACAAAAGAGTACCAAAGTCCGCCCATTTTATCCTCTTTGGGATGGTGGCACTAGGGCTCTGGGACCACCCTCCTCAAAATATTTGCTTGTCTTCAATGTATTGTTACCACTGTTATTCTATAGTACAGATCCTTTTTAAATTAAACACTTTCTCTAAAATTAAAACGGCAGAAGTAATCAGTAGCATAGATATCAAAGGAAAGGCAAGAGAATAGTCCCTAATAAATACAAGGAA
Source organism: Podarcis gaigeae (assembly GCF_964106915.1). Taxonomy (NCBI): domain Eukaryota; kingdom Metazoa; phylum Chordata; class Lepidosauria; order Squamata; family Lacertidae; genus Podarcis; species Podarcis gaigeae. Next base: position 21,125,078 of record NC_139691.1, on the reverse strand, counting down.
GACACAGGTACACAAGCACACAGAAATAAATAATCCAGCCTTGGGGAGAGGGGTGGGAATGTACAGTTTGCTGTACTTAGCCTCGAGATGGCAGAATGAAAGGGCTTTAAAAATAAAAAATAAAAATCTTGTGTCTAGGAATATTTTTCTGCAAAAGCATCAGACAAGTTGTCCAAAGTGTGAACTTCATTAATAGACCCTATTTAAAGGAATTGTTCAGTTAGGCACAGAATTGCTTTTGCTGATTTTCCCCATCTTCTTTTAATTACACAACTGCTTTTGGGGGGTGTTAGCTTCATGTAGGTAAGACTGGGGTATGTGGCTGAGTGGGTGGGGATCCTACCTTCATCCAGGGGAGGGTGAGGAAAAGGGGAGGCTGGCCTGCCGAGTGCCCAGGGCGGCGCTGAGCTGCTCGTTCCAGCACCACGTGCAGGCAAAACGAGGCGGCAGTGCTGCCATTGTCCCGTGCGCTCCACTTTTGGGGGTAGCAGAGGCTTTTCAGATGGGGATTGGGGCCCAAAGGGGGTGTGCAGGGCAGGCAGCGGCCTTGTCAGGCTTCCCCAGCAGCCCAGAAAGTCAGCCTATGTGAAGAAAATGAGACTAGGCCAAGTAGAATTGGCCTTGCCTTGCCTTTGCCCCGCCTCCAACCCAGCTGGCCAATCAGCTGCAGGTAGGGGGGGCGAAGGCAAGGCAAGGCCTAATCTATTTGGCCTAGTCTCATTTTCTTCACATAGGCTGGTTTTCCAGGACCCGGAAAGCCTAGCGGAGGATAGGGCAGTAGGGCGGTTCATAAAAAACTTTTTTGAAAATGCCTGCCCCAAAGGTCTTATCTTACTAAGCTAGGGGTTATATAGCTATACAGTGGTGCCTCGCTAGACGAAATTAATCCGTTCCGCGATTCTCTTCGTCTAGCGGTTTTTTCGTCTTGCGAAGCAAGCCCATTGACAGCTTAGCGGATTAGTGCTAGAGCTGTCAAGCGGCTTCCAGCGATCAGCTGTTAAGCGGCTTATCAGCGGAACAGCTGATAAGCGGCTTAGCGGCTTAGGAAAAGGGCAAAAAAAGCAAAAAAAAACCGCTGGGGGACGCAAGATTTTTTCGTCTTGTGAAGCAACCCCATAGGGAAATTCGTTTTGCGAAGCGCCTCCAAAACAGAAAAACCCTTTCGTCTAGCGGGTTTTTCGTCTTGCGAGGCGTTCGTCTTGCGGGGCACCACTGTATCTGAAATTTCATGCATATGAGTTAATATCTTGACCCTGCTCCACTGAATTGAAATTTCAGCCTTCAGGACATAGGAAAACAGCCAAGTAAACAGCTATTTTCGTGGAGGAGGGTCAAGATATTAACTGATATGCATGAAATTTCATATATAGCTATATAATCCCTAGTGTAGTAAGATAAGACCTTTGGAACAGGCATTTTCAAAAAAAAGTTTTTTATGAACCACCCTAGTAGGGCAGTAATTGTTCCTTGATAATTTGTTACCCCCCTCTATGATGGCACCTAGGGTGGCCCGCCCCCCCTTCCTATGCCCCTGCTCCCCCCCTCATTTTTAAAGAATATTTTCTAATTTCTGAAGCGTGAAGGATTGCTTTTCTGTGGATTATGCGTCTGCTTTGTGTTCACCTTAGAATTTGCGTAACACTGACACCCCCCAACTCCTAATATTTTGGACCACAGCTCCCATCAGCCCTAGGGAGCATGAGTCAATTCCCTATACCCAGCAGTTGATCCTTCTGCCAGATAAACTTGACTCTGGAAAAGGTAGGTTTTTAATGTCTTGGATTATTAGGAAAGCATCTGAAATTAACTGCCCATGTCACGATGTCCTTATGTGCATCTGTGATTCAACCAGACTTGAAATAATGTGCATAGGTCATGGAAACTCTCACCCATAATGATTGTGGGGCAGGAACATCTTCCCTGTAACTTACATGTGTGCTGAAAAGAGTTCTACAGTGGTGCCCCGCAAGACGAATGCCTCGCAAGACGGAAAACCCGCTAGACGAAAGGGTTTTCCGTTTTGGAGGTGCTTCGCAAAACAAATTTCCTATGGGCTTGCTTCGCAAGATGAAAATGTATTGCGAGTTCCTGCGGGTTTTTTTTCCTTTCCCCCCCTTTTTCCCAAGCCGCTAAGCCGCTTAACAACTGATCCGCTAAGCCGCTTCACAGCTGATCCGCTAAGCCGCTTATCAGCTGATCCGCTAAGCAGCTAAGCCGCTTAACAGCTGATCCGCTAAGCCCGCTAAGCCGCTAATAGCGCTAATCCGCTAAGCCGCAAATGGGCTTGCTTCGCAAGACGAAAAAACCGCAAGACGAAGAGACTCGTGGAACGGATTCTTTTCGTCTTGCGAGGCACCACTGTATTCCGAAATGTCAGGTGGTGGGGGTGGTGGCACAAGGGTAGGGGTGGCTGGGCCCAAGGTCCTGAAACTCTCTGGACCAACCACCATTCCAGTTCATTTCCAGACTCAATGGGGGAAAGACTTTTTTTTTTCTAAAGACCAAATTGCACATGGCATTATTCACACTGTTAACTGTTACATGATAATTATTCTTTGTTTGTTTTTGAAAATTAATGAGGGAGGGAGATTTAGACCACCGTTTGCAGAGAGAAGGCTTTAACCATTTACCCCATAATGTTCAAAATTTGAATTAGTTCTGCCACACTTGCTCTTTGCAACAGGAGAAAAGCTGTGCTATTTATTTTCCCCAAAGGTATAAATGACATGATATAAACACCCTATCTATGGCACAGCCACAACTGTTGCTTGAATTGTATTTTGATTTTTTTGCATATTGATTAATTCCCCTGGGACTGTAAGCTTTTTCTTCTTGTTCTGCAGCTGCGCCTTGCAAAAATCCAATCTTAGCCACCGAATTTAAGCTAGGCAAAATCCCTCAGGTTGTCTGCGCTTCTAATAAGACCCAATTCAGTGGCTAAAATTTGATTATTTGCAAAGCACAGCCACAGAACATCAAGAAAAGATCTTGTAATAGGGGAATTAATCAGTGCATGATAGGGTCAAAATATGGGTCGAGCAAAGGTATGGATGAGCCCTTGAGCCTTTGAGAAGCAAGCAGAAGAAGAGAACGTTCTATGTGGCTGTGGATGCTTTTCTGCGCATACACATACGTTTGCAGAAATAGGATGCTTCAGACACCAAGGCATCTCTAGATAAGTGTCACCACACGTCTATATGGAAGTCCTTATTTAAGCTCCACAAACTGTCTGGATCAAGTTGACTTGGGGCAGGGCAAAGTTGTTGCACATGACTAGAGATGGATCAGGCCTCTCCATATGGGAAATTTGAACATAAGAAGAGCCCTGCTGCATCAGGCCAATGGCTCATCTAATCCAGCATCCTGTTCATCCAGGTGCCCCAAACTACAAGCAGGACCTGAACATAAGAGCACTCCCCCACCCCCACCCCATGGTTCCCTGCAACTTATTCAGAAGCATTACTGCCTCCAACCCTGGAGGCAGAGCATGACATGGTGGCTAGCAGCCATTGGCAGTCTTTATCTTCCACGACTATGCCCAATCTTTTTAAAGACCTTCAAGTTGGTAGCAACCACTTCCTCCTGTGGCAGTGAATTCCATAGTTTAACATCCTTTTTGCTGCCAGCATAGTTCAGCTTTAAGCATGTGGAAACTAGTGAATTGGGGGCATACTTACCTAATCTGCCTTTTCTTTTTTTCCTTACAGAAAATGAAGCCTCTTGGACAGCGGAAGCGCTCAACGCCTGTTGCACTCAGCAAGGCACTCAGCATGTCTAAGCATCACTCCGGGTCAGCAACTTTCATTTGCAATCCCTCCTTAGTATGCACACATGCTTGGGTTTTATTGTCTAGATCAGCCTTTGCCAAGCCTTAGCTTCATATGACTATACTGGGTAGAGCTGAAGGGAGTTGTCCAAAGCATATTGAGAGCAATAGATTGACAGTGGCTGGGGTGATGGGGACTGAAATTACCAATATTCTCCCAGTCCAAATGTCCAGCATTCTATTATCTTTTTTTAGCAGGGGGTGCCACTTGAAAGATTTATATACCCCCTGACATTTAAAAAAGAAACAAGCTTCAAAGTGGTTTACAAAGAGAACAAAACAATAAACATATTAAGAAAATCTGTTAAAAACAGCTATTCAAAACTTTTCAAAGAATAATTAAACTTACGGATAAGCTATAAACAGATCAAAGCACATTGATAGGTTTGCCTGAACAAAAATGTTTTTAACAGGAGCTTTAAAAAGAGTACAGCGAAGGTGATATAAACAGGCAGGGAGTTCCATAGGATAGGTACTGCCATACGAAATGCTTGAGTTCTTACAAACGGTATGATGTGGCACCTGTAACAGGATCCAGTGCTGCAGATCAAGTGTGTGTTAATGGGGTAAGGCAATCTGGCAGATAAACTCGCCTCCAGTTGTAAAGGGCATTGTACTGTATACTACAAGTTCAAGCTGTTAAGGGCAACAGCTTGAACTTGGCCCAGCAGCAGATTGGCAACCAGCACAGACCATCTTCCTCTTGTCAGCAACTGTGCTGCAGCATGCTGCACTAACTTCAGCTTCCAGATCAAGTGCAGGGGAAGCTCCACACAGCAGTAATTCAGTACCAGTTTCTCAGGTCAAAGCGAACAAGAGGGCATAAATAGGTAGTGCAATCACATAAGTAAACTGGCAAATTTTAGGCAGATCCAAGGCAACTGATCACATGGGAAAGTGAGGTCTGGATTGTGCCTACTGGCCTCACCTCCAAATCTCTGCAGTTTCACCCAAATTTATTCACAAAGGCTCTGTGCCAGGGTTGCAGACCCTGTGGCTTTCCAGGTATACTGCAGCTCATTTTTTATTTTTGTTTAAAAAATATGTTACAGTCATTTGACCACTTGCAATCTTAAGGCCACTGCACATTTAACTGCTGATTAGTTTTTTCTCTGCCCCCACCCCATTAATCCACAGGAGTGAAAACAAAAGAACCCTAGTTCCCATAGGGCCACTGCAGAGGTTACCCTGACCTCCCCCCATCCTACCAGGTTTCCTCTTTCCTGCACCAAATTACATTCAATTTGGCTTAGCAAAGGCCGTTTTCTAGATGAGACTTATTGGAGATGCTGGACATTCCACAGAAGAAGCAGTGAGAGAGGAAACAAAAGTGCGAGTCTCTTCCTCTCCTGAAGGCAACTTCTAGGTCTCCCTGGAAAAGCGGAGGTGGGCATTTCCTCCAAGGGTGCAAAGTTCTCTTGATGTGGGTCAGGATGTGTTTCTGTTCCCTTCAGATGATTCCTAGAAACATGAATCACTTCCTCTCTTTCGCTGCTTCCGTTGAAAAATCTAGAGTGGTCACCACAGTTTATTGCAAGGCTGTTCTAAGTATATGGAGAAATATTATCCATAACTTTCCCATTGCAAAACTGAATGAAGGCTGCCCATCTCTTGATAAATCTGTCCTGCCAAATGCATTGGTACCTCAGTTATGAACTTAATCCGTTCCCAAAGTCCGTTCTTAAACCAAAGCCATTCTTAAACCGAGACACACTTTCCCTAATGAGGCCTCCCGCCACCGGTACCCTTCCACCGTTCAGCTTCCGTTCTTAGACCAAGGTAAAGTTCGTTAACCGGAACACTACTTCTGGTTTTGCAGAGTTCTTATACTGAATAGTTCATAAACAGTTCTTAAGCTGAGGTTGCACTGTACCGCTTTGTGATCTTGTTTTATAGGTCCATTTAGTCATTAATGTTATTTCCAAAATTTCAGAAGTAAGAAGCACAGATTTCTAGTGGATGGCAAATTTGTAAATTTATTCCAAGCTTTGCTTTGCACAAAATGGAATACTAAACACCCCCACCCCTCCCCCATATGTAACAGAATGGATGAGAAAATAATTTGGAAGGAACAACTATCATTGTTACTTGAGGCCTAGATGACCTTGTTGGCTTTCCTGGGTAGAAAACCTTCAAGTTAGTCTACTGAAATCCAATCTACTTGGGCCTGCCTTAGAAGACAGTCCAGAACATAGCTGTCAAGTGTCCCTTATTTGAAGGGACAGTCCCTTATTCCAGCACCATGTCCCGCTGCTGTCCCTTATTGATGGATGTCCCTTAAATGTCCCTTAAATGATGTCCCTTACATTTCAAAGGAAGCAGCTCCTCTCCCTCCCTCCCTCCCTCCCTGCCGGCCAGGGAGGAGGGAGGCTCCAACTGTGTTGCTTGGCTGTGTTGCTCACCCAGTAAGAAGTCTAAGAACGACTGGGGGTGGAGCTTGAATGCCTTGTGTGTGGCTAGTTAATGCAAGCTGAGGGGTTTTTTGAATGCTGGATGCCATTTTGTTGCACGTGCTGCTGCAAACTTTGCAGTGCAAAGCCAGGCTGGGGAGCCATCTTTAGTTGAGGCTGCATAGGCCTTGTGGTGCATGTGATTCAGATTCTATTCAGTTGAACCTCTGGTTACAAAGTTGGTTGGACAGTGTTCTCGAAGCTACCAGCATGAGTTTGACCAGTCTGCAGGAGGACAGGAAGACTGGAGTGCCTGGAACAGGTGAGGCTGCAGGCCCCTTATTTTGGCTGCTGGTCCCTTATTTTCAAGGCTGCTGGTCCCTTATTTTCAAATCTGTAAGTTGACAGCTATGGTCCAGAAATTGCAGCTACTGCAAAATTCAGCAGCCCAGAGTGCTTATGGGAGTGGCAGACCAAGCATATCCATTGTAAAAAAAAACTTCACTGGTTGCCACTTGTTTTCCAGACCCAATTTGAAGGACTTATACTTATGTAAATCGAACCATCTGCAAGTTAGGGGCTTCTCATGCATGTGAAGACTGGTTCCGGGTGGACTGAGTGGACGAGACTAATAGTGGGTCCAGTGGCCAAGAAGGCAGTTTCTGCATGTGCTGTAGCGGGAAGTGAGGGGCTGATGGGACTTGTCAACCTGGAAAGAGAGCCCATCTAGGAGAAGAAAACTCTGATCCTAAACCTCCCCTGCCTTGAGGGTCAGGAGAAGAAAAGGCTAAGGACTAATCCCTACACAAATCCGGAATGGTGTCCATAAGACAGTTGGATGGCGCCTTGCATGCCTTCTTTCGGAGGGGGGGCATAGCTAAGGTCCTGGCCTGCCCCTCAGGAATTTGTGCCTGAGCCTTCTGGACTTTTCAAAAGAACAGCAAGCCCAAGCGGCTGTCTCTTTAATAGCGAATAAGTTATCACAGAGTTTGGAGACTCCCTCGCTCCCACCAGCAATGAGATGATGGATTCTAGAAGGCCATGCTCTCTGTCATTCCTGTTCCAAAGATGCCCTCACAAATAACATTTCCTGCCAGTTTATTTAATTAAAATAAATATTTTCTTTAAAGCCAAGATAAAAAAACTTTAATGATTTACACTTCAAACCAAGCAAGCTTTTATGGGAACACTATTTTTCATTTAGCACCATACTATAACCCCTCTGCTTTTGGGGAAATGATTTGTGCAGCTTCCAGCATGGTTTTTATCTGAGAGGAATTCTTGCACTGGCTGCCACTGAGAAGGCCTTTCCTTCTTCTAGCTTTCTCCATTTTCTGCAAGCAACTCGAATGGGAGAAACACATTCTTGGCTTTATTTGGATGCAGGGAAGAATGTCTTTTTGCAGACTAGGCAGAGGGCAAAGAGGGGGCACTTAACATTTCCTGGGTTGGCCTGACCCTGGGAATTTGTCACAACGTCACTGGTGATTTGTAGGTTCACGTATTATTAGTTCCCTTGCATTGCATTTTTTAAAGAACAAGATTAGATAGATTTTGGCCACATATCCAAAACTTGCACAATTGCTGGTTCAAAGTGTTAATAGATGTTGGTGTTGGATGCTGATTTAGAAATAATTAGTTTGGGGGGAGGAAGCGAGTAAGAGGCAAAAGGATAGAAGTTTGTAAAATTATGCATGGCATAGAGAAAGTGGATAGAGAAAAGCTTCTCTCTCACTCTTGCGTAACACTTGAACAAAGGATTTGCTTTCATTATATGCTGGGGAAAAGCCCTAAGGAAGAAAAGAGGAAGGTGTCATGCAGATACAGTATTCTGGGAGGGAGTTCCAGGTGTAGGAAGGAGGGACAGGTTCATTTAAAGGAGCAGGAGGTTTTCAGATAAAGGAGTGCTAAGAGTAAATGAACCAAGCTCCAGTAGGACCCTGGGTGGATCTGGTCAGGTTGGGTCTGAAGTGGATGCTCAGACTCCAGAAAGCACTAATTTTGTGTATCAGCCCTGTATGGGTGATGATGAGTCTTTCTTAATCAACCAATTTGGTATAAAATAATTAGTCTCAGTAACATTTTCCTGTTTTACAAACTAATATCTATTTGAAGTGATCCTGTGGAACTTGATGATTTGACCTCTTTTATTATTGAGCAGTTTAGAACTTTTATATTGGACCTTATATTGGAGGCTGACGACTTAAAGTGAATGCATAAAGCTATGGACCATAATTAAGATGCAAGCGAAGATTTAGGCATCTCACTCTGTTTTCAGCTCCCTGAAGCCTGTAACGAATCGCCACCCCACCCCACCCCCACTCACCTCCCCCCCCCAAGAAAATCTTTAATAAAGATACATTTTTTTAAAAAAAAACTAACTGACCTAACTAACTGACCCATTGCATTGCGGATAACTTGGTTCTGCCCTCAACAAAAGCCTGCCCCCCAAAATAATAAATCCTGACTACACCCAACCTCTGGGATGAATTCACCTCTCAGCTGTTATCCACAAAGATCATTGTCTGAGAAACTTTGAAAGAACTAATGACCCCCATGGATGAGCAGCTAGCAGACATCAGTGTGAGGGTGAATACCATAGCTGTCAACGTTTCCCTTTTTTTAAGGGAAATTCCCTTCTTCCAAATAGGATTCCTCGCAAGAAAAGGGAAAAGTTGACAGCTATGGTGAATACTTTATTGGAAATTGCAGATTTGGTCAAGGAAATTGGTCTCTGACATGAAAAGCAGATTCAATGAGTTCTTTTTTAAAAAGTATTTTTATTAAAGATTTTCTTGGTTTACAAAAGTATGTGCAGTGTCTCCCCCCCCCCCCCCCGTAACATTTTTTAACAGATCAGTTTCATTTGTTGAGACATTAGGAAGAAAAGGGGGGGGGGAGATGAGTGGGCGATATTTCTATTTTACTTAATATATGTGGGGTTTTGTGTCAGCGTTGCTTGCGTAGGTTCTCGTTAGGTCAGTTAGTTAAGAATTTTCATTTATTTACAGTCATACCTTGAGTTGAATGTGCTTTGGGTTGAGTGCGTTCGAGTTGCGCTCCGCGGCAACTCGGAAGTAACGGAGTGCGTTACACTCAAAATGACATTACGCGCATGCACAGAAGCGGCGAAACACGACACGCGCAGACCCGCCGTCGTGTCTTAATGTTCCATTTGGGATGTGAACGGGGCTCCGGAACGGATCCTGTTCGTGTTGTGTATTGAGTCAAAGGATTTTATATCTGTATTATTATTGTCTGTAATTGCATTAGGGTAAAGTAACTGCCTTTTGGTTCCAGAGGGTACAGCTACTATTGGTTCATTTAAGCTGCTGTATTTGGATCCTCTGTCTTACTGGTTTCCTCCAAAAGGCAGGACTGTGATTGCCTGATATTGTTCCCTCCAAAATGTATCCTTTCTAGCTAGTTCCCTGTCCCTATAAATGTAGCTCTCCCCTCCTCAAGTCTCAGTCTTGTTGCTTTAATAAAGAAGTGTTACTAGAGAGCTGTCTCCAGCATATTATGTCAAGAGAGCTGAAATCACAAACCCCACGTCACAACAACTGGCGACGAGGATGGGATCCGGAATGCTGAGGAGCAGTTAAACGCAGCCCTGCCTCAGAGTCCGGATTGTAGCTAAGAACAAGACTCACTGGCCAGCTGAGAAGACGACCCTGCCCACAGGACAATGGAGAGTCCAAGGGTATTGGAGCCCTTCCAGCCATCAGAGCCCCACACGTGGGAAGACTACGTCGAACGCTTCGAGTTCTTCGCAGTGGCTCAAGGGATCACCGATGCCAGCAAAAGAAGGGCCACATTCCTGAGCTACTGTGCGCCTGAGACCTTCAAGCTGGCCAAGGCATTCCTTGCCCCAGCGAAGCTAAGTGAGACATCTCTCAAAGATATTCTTGCCTGCCTAACAAGCCATTTAGCGCCTACTGAGACCAAGATGGCCCGGCGGATGGAGTTTCATAAGAGGCAGCAGCATGCTGGGGAGTCTGTATCTGCATTTCTAGCTGAACTGCGGAAGCTCGCTCAGCACTGCGACTTCCAAGACCTGGAAGAGACTCTTCTGGATCGGTTTGTCGGTGGTCTGAGCAGCAAGAAAGCCAGAAGATGCATTGTGGCTAAAGAAGAGGTTACCCTTGCTTCAGCCTTGAAGGAGGCCACCGCCACGGAGAATTATGAAAGAGAGGAGCTTGATGCCAGTCGCAGGGTCCCTAAGCCACAGATAGAAGTTGCGCATGCCATGGACGAGCTAGAGGCTACTCCGAGCCAGAGCCCAGTCCGTGGGGTCGAGTCAGTGCGTCAGGCCTGCACAGTTCACAAAGATCACCGAGGCAGGTGCCTTGGTTGTGGCGGAAACCATGAGCGGAAGAGTTGTCGTTTCCGGGATGCTATGTGCCGGACGTGCGGAAAGACAGGTCACATCGCCAGGGTCTGTAGATCGGCGGCGTTGGGAGCGACAGGAGCACCTAGACTGGAGCATCGCAGATCGCCCACAGCAAACCATGTTCTAAAGGACTGCCACTACGTAACGGAGATCAACGGGAGGGTCGTGCAGTTTCCAGCGCAAGGCAAGGCACACGTCAAGGTGAAGATTGAGGGTCAGCTGTGCGACATGGAGGTGGACTCCGGATCTGGATTCACTATCGTGTTGGACCAGACCGCGAGGACATTCTTCCCCAGGGGTAAGTTGCCCCCTCTGGAGCCCTTCCCGGCAACTTTGCAGTCATACTCAGCGGGCCGCATCCATGTCATGGGAATGTGTGCCGTGAGAGTACAGTTCCGGGACAAACAGGCGGTACTCAAACTGGTGATTGCGAAGGGCAGTCGCCCCAGTCTCCTGGGCACTGACTGGTTCCCCGCCAGGGCTTAATTCAATCCAAACCTGCCCTGAGATGAGCGAGGCATTATGCAAAGAATTTGCTGGTCTCTTTAATGGAAAACTGGGTTTTCCCAAAGGGCCCCCAGTTGACTTCGAATTGGACCCTGGGGTGGCCCCAATCCGACTCAAACCAAGGCGAGTGCCATTTGCACTGCAACCCAAGATCGAAGCAGAGCTGGATAAATTGGTCAAGCAGGGGGTTCTCTCACCCGTGGACTCCGCTAAGTGGGAGACTCCAATCATCACGCCCCTTAAAGCAAATGGGGAAGTCAGGATCTGTGCTGATTACAAATGTACTATCAATAAGGCGCTCAGGGGAAACTCATACCCCATTCCAGTCGTATCACATCTGTTGGCTATACTGGCTGGGGGTAAGGTGTTCGCCAAACTTGACCTGGCACAAGCTTACCAACAGCTGCCAGTAACCCCACAATCAGCGGAAGCACAGACTATTGTCACACATAAAGGGGCGTTCAAAGTTAACAGATTACAATTTGGAGTTTGTGTGGCCCCAGGGATTTTTCAAGGGCTCATGGAACGCCTGTTAAGAGGTCTGCCGGGGGTAGAAGAAGATTGGAAGAAATTCAAGACCTACCTACAGAAACATTGTAAATTGTATGAATGTTAAGAAGGATGCTAGATTATAAATAACTTGGCACCATTAAGTTAGGTGAAGTGATATACGAAGATAAGTCAAATTTAAGAAAAGACAAATTATTAGGCTAAATTTAAACTTTTAAGGTTTGAATAAATGATATCAAAAATTTGAGACACAACATTGGAAAATTAGATAATAAGAATGGAAATAAGGTGATAAATTGCTGGTTAGATATTTATAAATTAGGAACGCAGGAGCGGGAGATGCGAGGGAGTCCAAAGAAGTTAAGAAAATATGTCATGATATGTGTTATCTTGTTTCTTTATTTGTATTGTAATTTATAAAAAAAACCTTCAATAAATATTTATTAAAAAAAAATAAGAGGTCTGCCGGGGGTCTTGCCATTTTTTGATGACGTTTTGATTGCTGGAAAAGACCCACAGGAACTGGTTGCGCGTGTCCGTGCAGTGTTGCTCAAGTTCAAGGAGGCGGGGTTGCAACTAAAAAAGGGAAAATGCAGTTTTGGGGTGCCAACTGTGGAATTCTTGGGGTTTAAAATTGATGCATCAGGCATCCACCCCACAGATGCTAAGGTTAAGGCCATCATCGAGGCACCACGACCACAGAACAAGACGGAGTTGCAGTCATTCCTGGGACTTATTAACTTTTATCATTCGTTCTTACCCCAGAAGGCTTCGGTAGCTGAACCATTACATAGACTGTTGCAGAAAAAGAATGTGTGGCGATGGGGGCAGGAGCAGCAGAAGGCTTTTGACTCCTTGCGAGGAATGCTGAGTAGCAAGAGCGTCCTTGCTCATTATGATGAATCGAAGCCGCTGGTCCTGGCATGTGATGCCTCTCAATACGGCCTGGGGGCGGTGCTGAGTCATAGGGAACCGGATGGGTCGGAAAAGCCCATCTCTTTCTATTCCCGTACGTTGTCGCCCACGGAGCGCAACTATGCTCAAATTGACAAAGAGGCGCTTGCAATTGTGGCAGGAATCAAAAAGTTCCATGATTATGTGTATGGTCGTCATTTCTCCATTGAAACGGACCACAAACCACTGTTGGGGTTGTTCAACCCGAACAAACAAACGCCACAAATTCTCTCCCCCAGAATGTTGCATTGGTCTATATTCCTGAACGGGTTCCAGTACACCTTGACCCATGTGCCGGGGAAACGGTTGTGCCACGCTGATGCGCTGAGTCGATTGCCCCTTCCTGGCGGGAGCAATGAAGATCCTGCTCCAGCGGAGCACATAATGATGCTGGAAACACTTCCGGGGGCTCCTGTGACGGCTACTGATATTGCTGAGAAAACGAGGAAAGATGCTGTTCTCTCCCATGTGCTCACTTGGGTGGGGAGGGGGTGGCCAGGTGGTCCGCATGAAGACAAATTCAGGCCTTATGCGACAAGGCAGCACGAGTTATCCATGCATAAGGGTTGTCTCCTGTGGGGAGATAGGGTGATCATCCCAGCACCACTGAGAAACAGGGTTCTTGAGACGCTTCACATGGGACACCCGGGAATGGTCAGGATGAAGTCGCTAGCCCGATGTTATGTGTAGTGGCCTGGAATGGACCAGGACATAGAACAATGGGTATGAACATGCAAGGCATGCCAAGAGGTGCGGCCAGAAGTGGCCAGAGCACCAGTTCACTGGTGGGAGCAGTCCAGATCTCCCTGGAGCCGGCTGCACTTAGATTTTGCTGGGCCATTCCAGGGGAAGGTCTTTTTGGTTATCGTCGATGCATATTCCAAATGGTTAGAAGTGGCGATGGTCCCTAGCATGGCATCAGCTGCTGTAATCAAGGTGTTGAGGCAGCTGTTTGCAACCCACGGGTTACCTGAGACCATTGTATCAGATAATGGGGCAGCTTTTGTATCCCAAGAATTCAGAGCATTCTTGGCTGATAACTTCATAAGGGGGGTCACATCCGCACCCTTTCACCCATCCTCCAATGGGCAGGCGGAGCGCATGGTAAGAACAGCCAAATAATCCATTGCACGCTTAATGGAGGGTAACTGGTCAGCTCGCATCGCGCGAATGTTATTTTTGCAGCATGCGACGCCGTGTACTGTGACGGGCAAGTCGCCAGCTGAGCTGCTCTTGGGTAGAAGATTGGTAACGGTGCTGGATTATGTCCACCCGGATAAAATGCCAAACCGTAATTCAAGAGCAAACCCCCAGGCTGAGACTGACACAACAAGGTATTTCGCCCCTGAAGATCTGGTCTGGGTGAGGAACTATTCACGAGGTTCGCGGTGGGTGGCTGGTGTGGTCACCCGGGCTAGTGGACCTGTGTCCTATTATGTGACCTTGGAAAATGGGCAAGTTTGGAAGAGACATATAGATCAGCTGAGGCGCCGGGCACTCAGCAGGGCATCCCAAGGTACCACTGTACTTGATTTTGGGGGGGGACAGCTGCCCCCCTAACTACACCCATGTCCCAGAGATTGGGGCTGCCATTGCATCCCTGGTCTCCCACACTAATTGGATCTTCTGCCAAGTTGATAATGACCTGATTGTGTTTTTGCAGCTGGCTGCTTTTTGCTTATATCAGTCATGTGGTTTGAAGAAACCAGAAGATTGTCTGATTATTATTTTTTTTGTTGATTCAGATTCACTGGCATACACAAAGCACGAAGAAGAGATTTATATCAAAACATATGTGCAGGATCCGTTGGGTGAGAGGGGTTGTTTCTGGTGTTTTCCTGAGCTAAGGATTTAAGGGGCCACCTACATCGGCATTGTCTCCACTCCCCCATCACAACTCATTAGATAATTTCTCTTTTTCAGCAGGGAAGTAATTTGTCAACCCGTCCATTCAGACAATGGATTACCAGCCGGGGCTTTCGGTAATCCAAATTCCGTTTTCATTTTGGAGGAGCAAGTACAGCTAACTGCAGGCTTACAGACGCAAGAGAGATGTTTGTTCCTGTTCAGCAATATGTTGGTTGTTGCCAAGTTCAAGTAAGTGCAGATTTTATCTACAAGGCTGTTAATGAAGTGGGTATTTCATAGGAGTACCTTGCAAAGGTTACTTGCCCAGGTGTCTGTACTTGGAACTGGAACTGAACTTGGAACTGGAGCCTTCTTGAGTGTGGTCCATTTGTGGCCTCTCTCTCCATTCTCAGAATTAAGCTAGCCATTGTTGCACCCTCCAGATGTTAGTGGACTACAGCTCCTCTCACTGTATGCCATGCTGGCTGCTGGGACTGCTGGGAGTTGGAGTCAAACAGCATCTGGAGTGCACCAGGCTGGGGGCGTCTGGTGTAAGAGCTTGCTTAGCTTATCATCAGGGGAGGAGGGCAGTGGTGAGCTTAAGGAAATCATATTTGGAAAATGGGTGTTTCCAGCTGTTTGTTGTTTATTGTAGGATGGGCACATTTCACCCATGCAAAAAAATTTTTTTTGCTACATCCACATAACTTTATTGGCACCAGAATACCTGCCTGTATTTTCCCTCTATTGAATCAGGATTTACCCTGCACATAGAAAATCTGACAAGTATTTTTGTTAATGCCAGCAATCTGCTTATGATATCTGAACGACCTGTTTGCAGAATTAATGAAGTCCTCATATGGAACACCCCAAGTTTCTAAAGTTCTTTTTCTTCATATTTTAGGGTATTATTATTATTATTATTATTATTATTAAAAACTGGCCATTTTCTGAAATGGACAAGCAGGATAGAAATGTGCTATAAATCAGAATGAATAAATAAATAGTCAAGTCCTGACTTTCTGATTTCTTCATAAAACAAGTTAAAAATGCAGCAAATATTCTTATGAAAGTAGAACATGAGGGGCATAGGGTTGAGCGGGAGGGAGAAGCAGAATTAAAGAAATTGTGCAATATTTTGCCAGATTAGTTTTGCTACTGCTAAGTAAAATCACAACAAGGCTAATGACTCTTTTATGAAATGCCAGACCCCAACAGAAATGGGGAGACTTGGAAAACATCAGTCTCTCCCTATGCAAGGTTTTACTGGTGTAAAAAGGTAAAGGTAAGGTACCCCTGCCCGTACGGGCCAGCCGTGTCGGACTCTAGGGTTGTGCGCCCATCTCACTTAAGAGGCCGGGGGCCAGCGCTATGCGGAGACACTTCCGGGTCACGTGGCCAGCGTGGCGAAGCTGCAGCTGCCGAGACAGTACCAGCGCAGCACATGGAAACGCCGTTTACCTTCCCGCTATAAAGCGGTACCTATTTATCTACTTGCACTTGGGGGTGCTTTCGAACTGCTAGGTGGGCAGGAGCTGGGACCGAAAGACGGGAGCTCACCCCGCCGTGGGGATTCGAACCGCCGACCATGCGATCGGCAAGTCCTAGGCGCTGAGGTTTTACCCACATCGCCACCTGCGTTCCGTTTTACTGGTGTGCAACAGAACAAATAATTGTGACTATTTTATCATTTGTTTTATTTGTTACAGTAATTTATATCTCACCATTCTACAAAAAAATTGTGCTCAAAGAATGTCATGATATGGTAAAATAAAACAGAAAATTTACAAGAATGAACAGATCGTACACTATTAAAAAGCAACAATTTAAAACATAATACATTCTTTAAAATTATGCTGGAAGAAAACAGCTTTCACTGCCTGCTGTGTAGATTTGGGAATTGACTGCTCCACTGGAGTCTTTTCTCTCATAAGGAGGAAATTTCTGGCCTGATTCCTGACCCCAACAACAACCATTCCCATTCATAAATATGTGGGTCCATCCTGCTAACAAGGAGTGTGTCTTCATTGGTGAATGAGTGTAGGGATGAATGAAGCTGCCAGTTTCAGTTTCTCTTCATCTCTCATTTATCCAGTCTTCAAGTTCAGGTCTCTCTGCATCTGCACATCTGTTTCCAAGTTGCTGCTTTTAAAAGTCCTCATAAAACTTTGTATTTTAATGTATAATTTTCCTAATACAGTATACACAACTTGTATGCATTTTTGCCCTAGTAATGCATATTTTTATTAACAACCGCCTATTGTAATGCACTTTTAAATGTTGTTTTCACTAACATATGCATTTGTTCACATTTTCCATTAAAATGTGAGTTTTTGTGTACCTTATTTGATTGAAGAACTTGCAGCACAAAATTCAGAGAAGTGTAATTCTTTTTTAACTGCATTCTGTTTTTAAAAGAATATATATTATATTGCTTTTTCACATGTAATTTAAAAAACAACAGTAAGCAACAACAATAGCAGCAAGTGTGTCATTTCTTGGGGGGAAAGTGTGTCAGCAGTTGGAACCAGCAATTAGAAAAAGTCTGTGATGCATTTTAAAATCTCTAATCAAATAAGACTCTCCAGATTTTTCCATAGGGAAGTTGTGTCAAGAATTTTGTAGGATGGGTGTGTGTTTTGGTCACATATTGTTTTGGGAAGAGTGAATCAGGAAAGTTTACCTTTAAGGCAAATTCAATCAAATTTTTCTCTCTCCCCTTAAGGGTGGTTCAACAGTGGTCATAATTCAGGAGAAGTGAAGATAAATGGTGGAGAGGTCTATGGTGAGGATGCAGAAAAAGACATGGGCACCACATGCCGTCTTCCTCTTGCCAGCATTCTTAACATAACCTGTCTCTGGCTTTGGATCTAGGTCATCCTCCAACTTGAAAGTGAAGAAGCAGGTGCACCTGACTAAGGTGTGGACAGGCAGCTGCCTCAGTGAAGTGTCGGAGAAAAGATTCACCCATGAGACCTCCTTTGTGATTGGCTGGCCCACCACCAACTTTGTTGTCACTTATAGGTAACACCTTCTCTCAGAATTCATCATCTATCCCCCCCGCTCCAAATCACCTCACATTTTCCTTAAACAACATCCGATGACAACACAGAGATGTAGAAGCTGACCTCCACCACCCCTCACTCACTAAGAATGTTTCCCAAACTTACTTACTTTGTTTGGCTAATTTATTTACAAAATTTATCTCCCACAAAAAATTATCTCCCACAAAGATCTGGGCTCAAAGTAGCTTATGATAATTTTAAACAACAGAATATATAAGCAGTAATTTGAGACAGGTCAAAAGCTGTCAATGGCAAAACTACAATGGCAACAACAACAGGAATAAAGAGTTAACAACATCAGTTTGAACCAGTATTATTAACATGGAGATTCACTAAGGATTGAATGGTAGTTTAGCTTTCTTTGAAATGTTTGAGATTTCCTGCATGAGGAGAAATCTCAAAATTCAACCATTCATTCATTCATTTACATCCTTTGAAAAATACCATGAACATGACTTAAAATACAAATAAAATTCAGTTCTGGACACATAAAAAATCACACAAGGATTACTGTCTTCAAAGAACAGTATAAAGACAACCATTCTTACTATGATTTTTACTGTTACAGCATAAATAAACAATGCTGAGTACCTCAGAGTAGCATCCTGAGTTAGCTACATTGCATCCTTAGTTTCCTTATTCTCACACGTTACAAAATCAGACCAATCTGACCCAATCAATCAAACCAACATATCATTCTTTTTAGTCCCTCTAGACAACTTTATGTGTCAATTTATGATTTATTATTTGTCAAATATTTGGGGGTCATGCTTTATCTTTCTCTTTTCCCTTTTGCAATGCAATTCCTGTAGCCATTTGACCTTTGAAATGATTGTGCCTATTTGTCCATTTCATGGCTAATTTCATAACAGAAATGCACAAAGTACACATGCTCTGTAATTTTTATTCCCCAGCATGTATCCCTCCAGATATGGTTGGACTACACCTTCTGTTGGGTGTTGATGGGGGAAAGCTGCACCCAGCTGAGAGTGCTATCTGAAAATAGACAACATTCCCTCCTTCACATACTAATTCTTCACATAGCTATTCTATGGGATTTGTTACCACAAGATGGAGTGATTGCCACCAACTTTGATGGCTTTAAAAGGGGTTTGGACACCTTCATAGAGGATTTGACAAACAAAGGCACTAGTACAATGGCTGTGCTGTTCCTCCAGGGTCAGAGGCAGTATGGCTCTGAATACCAGTTGCTGGAAACACAGGAGTGGAGAGTTGCTCTTGTGCTCAGGTCCTGCTTGCTAGTTTCCCACAGGCATCTGGCTGGCTGCTAAGAGAACAGGATGCTGGACTATAAATGGGCCATTGGCCTGATCCAGCTTCATAGCTCTAATGTTCTTAATGCAGAAAATAAATACCTTTAATTCAGTAAGTCACTATTTCATCACATCCACACCATATATTTAAAGCCAATGGCTTCCCCCCCCAAAGATTCATGGGAGCTGTAGTTTTCCCACTCATAGCTACACACAGTTAAGAACTACCGTTCCCATGGTATTTGGTGAGGGTCATGTTTAAATATATGCATTAAATATATGGTGTGGATCAGCCCTTTATTCCTGCTTCAGCAAACAAGGTTGGCTAACATTTGCCCTATGCCCCCCTCAATATCTTCCTGATTGAAGCTAAAAATGTAAAATTTCTTTCCTCATCTCATCCAGGAAATACCGTATTTTTTGCTCTATAAGACTCACTTTTTCTCTCCTAAAAAGTAAGGGGAAATGTGTGTGCGTCTTATGGATCGAATGCAGGCTGCGCAGCTATACTAGAAACCAGAACAGCAAGAGGAATTGCTGCTTTCACTGCGCAGCGATCCCTCTTGCTGTTCTGGCTTCTGAGATTTAGAATATTTTTTTTTCTTGTTTCCCTCCTCCAAAAACTAGGTGCATCTTGTGGCCTGGTGCGTCTTATAGAGCGAAAAATACGGTGATTTCCTATTGGCCATTCAGGCTATTGGGGAGTCTTCAATTGACTTTGTTCTGCCACACATTGCAGGATACCTGACTAGAAGAATGACAACTCTTGACATTTGCTTTTTACAGCCAATATATGTTTGGGCAAACCTTGGTACAGGTTCTGTATCTCTGACGTCATTACAGGGAAATAATAAGAATTGCAAGGCAAAGAAAGCAGACAAAGCAAGATATTAATTAGAGGCCATTGCCCAATGTGAAAAAGATGCTTGCTTCAAACGTCAGAACAAGGCACTTGCCCTCCACCCACTTATCAGAGCCTCGCTTCGCTTCGCCAGGAAATTGAGCTCAGCAGCACAAGAAAATTATTTTACTAAAATAGAACAGGAAGGGGCTGTGCTTTTGTACTGGGCCTTTATAGTTCTGTATATCATCTATGGCAGTGTGGACAAAGAAAGGGGGGTAACTTCCCCAACCTGAGGGCCACATTATTCTCTGGATCATCTTCTGGGGGCCACATGCCACTGGAAGGCAGGGCTAGAGGCAAAAGTGGATGGAGTAATGAATGTGACTTTTACCCTTCATATGGAAGGCTACAATCCAGCCAGACAAGACAGATTTCTATGGAGGAGGTTTCTATTCATGGAGAATAAGTCTATCAGTGACTGCTAGCCATGATGGCCAAGCTCTGCTTCCATGGTTGGAGGAAGTAATGCTTCTGAATACCAGTTGCTGGAAACCTCAGGAAGAACTCAAGTGCTCCTCTGCTTGGGTTTTGCTCAAGGGTTTCCACAATGAGCACCTGGTTAGTCACTGTGAGAGTAGGATGCAGGCCTAGGTGGGCCCCCTTTGGCCTGATCCAGCAGGCTCTTATTCTGTCATGGAAACCACAGGAGGGGGAGAGTGCTATTGTTCTCAAATCGTGTCTGCTTGTCCCCCACAGGGAACTGGAGAGCCACTGTGAGAAGAGAATGATGGACTAGATGGGCCATTGGCCTAATCTAGCAGACTTTTCTCATGTTCTTAGGCACACACATCTCATCCTCTGAGACATTATCACAGTTCACCAACGCAAAAACACTTGAGGAGCAGGGCCTGGCAAGGGGTGGGGCCTCTGGAGGGGGAATAGCATAGAGAGAGTCCCAAGGGCCACAGTTGGCCCCCGAGGCCACAGTTGTTTCCCACCCCTGTTGCAGCCAGAGGACTTTTTATGCTTTCTTACCATTGTGTTTACTACTCATTTTCAGATCGCCTGAAGTGAAGGACAGGTGGATGTCAACACTGCTGTGGTAAGAGTTGCATTCTTTTTCTCTGCATCAAGGATGCCACGTGGCATAAAGGTAGGAGTGGCATTGTGCCACGGTGGCCTGCCTGTGGCATCTAGTGGCCCTTGCAATGTTGCTGCTTGCTCCCCACGAAAGTAGGCTAGAAGCAGGGCTACCTCCATCAGTTCCGTTGTGGCAGGCCAGCCCCATCAGGCCTCATCTCCCCTCAGCTTGGCACCTGAGGGCAACTGCCATTCCCTCAGGCTGACTCAGTGGGAGAAGTGGGAAGCAGAAGGCTCATTCCATCAGCTTTGCCAAAAGCCCAGATCCATCAGGCACCTCCTCCCCTGAACTGTTCCAACTGTTTAGAAATCAATACTGAGTTTGAAATTTAATTTTCTTCTTCCCTCCCCATCCCTTTTTCCTTGTATGTCATGCTTTTTGGTTTTTAGGTTGTAAGCCTGCAGGCTGTTTTGAATGTAAGCTGCTGTGGGAACCTTTTTGACTGAAGAATTGGGTACAAAAGTTATAGATAGATGGATAGATGGATAGATAGATGATAGATAGATAGATAGATAGATAGATAGATAGATAGATAGATAAGCCAACTGGAAGAGGGAGGAGGGAATGTGTTGGGTCTATAGTGTGCCTCAGAGAGTACTGTCATATACTTTATCAGTGTTCTACTTTGATCCCATTTAGCCACTTTTCAGCTGTTCATTCACAAGGATAGCCAACATCCATCAGCCCCCAGGGAAGATGGGAGTTGTAGTTCCACAATATTAGGAGGACATCTTTTTAGCTACTGCCACATAGGAAACACATGGGAAGGGTGGCATTGCAGTGACAGGCAGCACCCTAGACTAAAATGCATCCATTAAAACAGGAATCAGGAACCATTTTCAACCTGAAAGCTACACTCCTGCTGTGTGGGTAGCTGCATGCCAGGGCTGGGCGTGGCCAGAGATGAAAGTGGGCAGGGCTTTACCTTTGTGCAGTAGGTTACATTCCTAGCACACAGAAATCAGAGATTTTGAACATACCCACACATGTGTAAAGCATTATCACGGTCCCAGGACCACATTCCAGCCAGGTAAATGTTCTTGATGCAGGACTGCTCTGAGGAGTACAACCTGAGGAGAGGTGTCATGGGCTTAGTGGGGTCCTCGGGGCTTGAGGTTCTCCACCCCTGTGTTAGAACCTCTGAAGGGAGCTGCTGAGTGTGCACAGGACTTAAATGACATGGAGATGCTTGAGTGAAATCAACCCCACCCCAAAAAAGTTAGTCTCCCCAAAATGGTCTGTAGCAGTGTTTTTAGTGCCTTCCTCTGCATGCCCCAGTAACTAAACCTTGTGGTTTATTTTCTTAATGGTAAATTTATGAATTATAGGCACATCAATGAAGTGAAGCAGACTGAGTATCCCAAAAGCATACCCATGCAGATTGTGTTGATGGACGGTGACCACAGCTCCTCTGTGAGTAACAGTGGGAAAAATAGCCTGGCCTATTAGGTTGGTCCTGTTCTTCAGTTCCGCCGTATGTGGCAGTGCTTAGTCTTGATTTTCAATCTACAGTAGTTTTAAGGCTCTATGTTACCTGAGCAGAACCTAAATGTGTTTTTTATTCTTTGTGTCAAGAGCACTGCAATAATCGTCTCCAATGTAGAAACAGCAGAGCATGTCATCAAGAGGACCACTGAGAAGCTGGGACTTCCTGTAAGTGCAAAATTTATTTCCTTTTAGAAATGGCTCAGCAGTACTGCATTATTATTTTTACTAGCTGTGAGGCGGGGGGTGGGAAGATGAAGTCACTTGAGCTTTCCTAAGTGTAACTGAGACAAGGGATCCACTCATGCCCAAGAAGCAAATAGAATGGAGAAGGGATCTGGGCCACATGCTTTTGCATTCTACATTTAAAAAAAATTGAGGTATTAATGAACAGGATATTATTTATCTAGACTTACTGTGTATGCATTTTATTTTTTTGGGGGGGTATACTGGGTTCTGAGAAGGAGTGGAAAATAAGCACTAAAAGTGAATATGCATGATTTTGATAAATACATAATTATGTCAACTGTAGGGTTGTAAAATACAGATTGGTTCTTTTATGACCAACATATTCACATGAATGCTTGGGTTTCACCCCTTAGTATAAGACATGAGCGTTGCAAGTTGTAGACAAAGCCATTGATTTCTTTGGCTTTGCAAGCATTTCTCCATGAGAAAATTGGTAATGTCAGTCAAGATTCCCTAAAACTCTCTCCCCCTGCTTTCCAAATCACACCTAAACTTTGCCACTGCTAAGGAAGGCAGTCTGGGAGGCACAAGGGTGAATTCTCAGTTCATACAGAGCAAGTGGCTGTTACTTGTGGTCAAACCCTTTGCTCTGGAGCATGTCCCAGAATCCCTCTATAATGTACAGGGGTTCCTTGAGAAAAGAAGAGTTTGAAAGCCACTGGCCTCTTCCCTTGCCACCTAGGCAAAATATAAAAGGTAAAGGTAAAGGTACCCCTGCCCGTACGGGCCAGTCTTGACAGACTCTGGGGTTGTGCGCCCATCTCACTCAAGAGGCCAGGGGCCAGCGCTGTCCGGAGACACTTCCGGGTCACGTGGCCAGCGTGACAAAGCTGCATCTGGCGAGCCAGAGCCGCACACGGAAACGCCGTTTACCTTCCCGCTGGTAAGCGGTCCCTATCTATCTACTTGCACCCGGAGGTGCTTTCGAACTGCTAGGTTGGCAGGCGCTGGGACCGAGCAGCGGGAGCGCACCCCGCCGCAGGGATTCGAACCACCGACCTTTCGATCGGCAAGTCCTAGGCGCTGAGGCTTTAACCCACAGCGCCACCTGCGTCCCCCATAGGCAAAATATACTAGTTTATAATTAGACTGTGGTGTGCTAAAATGTGCCATGTATATAATGACTCAAGACATGTTCATTGGCCTGACTCGCATGCTTTTCAAGTCTTTTGTGTGGATATTGCATCCATTTCCAACCTAGATGGCTTTAAAAGAGCATTAGACAAATTCGTGGTGGAGGAGGAGGAGGCTACCGCCGCCTGCTAGCCATGATGGCTGTGCTCTGCCTCCACTGTCAGAGGTCGTAACGCTTCTGAGTACCAGTTGCTTGAAACTACAGGAGGGGAGAGTCCTCTTGCTCTTGGGTTCCTCTTGCAGGCCTCCCATTGATGCATCTGGTTGTCCACTGTGAGAAGAAGATGGTACTAGATGGGCCATTTGCCTGCTTCAGCAGGCTCTTCTTATGTTCTTATGTAAGCCGCTGCTGTCCAGATGCATGGCTGTGCTGGTTGGGGCTGATGGGAGTTGTAGTCCAAAACATCTGGAGGTCACCAGATTGGGGGAGGCTCCAGTAAAGTTTCAGCTTTGACTTCTTTCTGTCTGAGTGCCTTCCCCTTTCCTCAGCTGTTCCGCTTCCTCTGAATGTCAGACATGCTGGTCACTCTGTTGTATTCCATCAGGTTTGCAGCCCCGCATTTCCTGATCCTCCCTTCACCACCTGCTGCCTGGGCTTCATTGCCTGGTATCCCCTTCTGTTGTTTTGCATCCCCTTTTCCCAGCTTCTCCAGTCCTTCATTCTGCAACCTCATTTCTTTCTGTTTTTCAATCCACAGGGCCGGCCAAGAGACTATCTCCTTTGGGTAATACCAGGAAGGGACAATAATGCTTACCCACTTATCGGTAAGAGCTCTTGCTTTCTTGAGTGAACATGGATAATTCAGTATTAATTAATGTCAAAATGAATATTTGTAAGTCCTTCTGATGTGAGTGGCATCTTACCCTTTCATTTCTGTGGAGTGAAATTGTTGTTCCTTTTATCATCCAGGACATTGCACTCTGTGAGGCAGTGTAATGCAGCAGCAAAAAAACAAAACACAACAACCCTAATTCAATTCTAGGTTACATCAGCAGAAGTTGAGTGTCCCGATCAAGGGAAGTAATAGTCCCGCTCTGTTTTGCCTTGGTCAGACCACACTTGGAATACCGTGTCTAATTCTGGGCACCACAATTTAAGAAGGATGTTTATAAGCTGGAACATGTGCAGAGAAGGGCAACCAAGATGATTGAGGTTCTGGAATCTAAGCCTTATGAGGAACAGTTGAGGGAGCTGGGTATGTTCAGCCTAGAGAAGAGAAGATGGAGAGGTGATATGATACCCCTTTTCAAATATCTGAAGAGCTGTCCCATGGAAGATGGAGCAAGCTTGTTTTCTGCAGCTCCAGAGGGTTGGACCCAAACCAAAATACAGCAGGTGAAGCTCTTG
The DNA here is from genome assembly GCF_964106915.1 of Podarcis gaigeae. NCBI lineage: Eukaryota > Metazoa > Chordata > Lepidosauria > Squamata > Lacertidae > Podarcis > Podarcis gaigeae. The sequence continues at coordinate 21,100,110 of NC_139691.1, read as the reverse complement.
TGGCCAGGACTTGTATAAACAGGGGTGTTTGTGAGGGCATTTAGTGGAGGAGTTTGAGGGGGAAGCCTGAATTCCATCTCACAGCATATGTATGACTAAGAGAAATGAACAGTGAACTGCAACACCTGGGCCATGTTTGCCTTTCTGTCTAAGAACGTGCAAAATCATACATGACAGATGGCCATCCAACCTCTTCTTAGAAACGGTCAAGGAAGGAGAGCCCACCACTTTCAAAGGAGAGTCTTTTACACTTCCAAACAGCTCTTACTGGCAGAAAAGTCAGAATGTCCTGTATTGTAACTGTTTGGAATGTCCTTTATTGTAACTTGAACCACTGGTTCGGGACCTACCCTCCTGTTACCTCCATACACTACTGCCTCTGTCCTGCCCCCAGTAAGGAGTCACCACCACCACCAACCCTTCCTCTGGGAAGTGGCAGGAATTGTTCTGTATTATCATTACACCATGTGATCTCCCACTTGCAGTCTAAAGGACTACAGCCAAATACAGGTTTGCCACATCAGGGAGAACCAGGCCCTTTCTGAATGAAGGCTCTCCCACACTTCCATTTGTCCCAGGCTTTCTGTGCGTTTGCCCTGCTGCTTTCCCTGGGAAAACCCGCTGTTTACCACTGAGTCGGAGTAAAAGTCCATCAGGGTTTTCTACAGATTGACATGAGTTCGGATTCAGTGGTAAACATCAGGTTTTCCAGGGAAATGATAGGGTGAACGAAGAACCTCTTGGACCCATGCCCAGAAACCATGGGACAAGTAGAAGGGAATCCAGGACAAACAGAAGTGTGGACAAGCCCTGAGGGAAAGAAGAATCAGATCCAAACCTTCTGCCTAAAGCAACCCAAACATATGGTTATAAAAGTTAGGTGCCACCCCCCCACTTTCTACAAGACTCCAAGGGGTTCCAGGCTCTCACCCAGGGTCTGTGGTCCTTTGGAAAATTGAGACATGGCAGAGACTGTCATAGCTTTGAGAAAAATGGTTTATTCACCTATTTACACCTTCAGTCTGCATGGAGGAAGTCCAGAACTTATGGCATGGTCATCTGAAGCAGAACTTGTCTCCCACAGCAGTGCAGCCCTGAAGTACAAGGCATCTCTCCCAGCCAGCCTTCAGCCAACCTGCCCAAGATGGATCCCAGTCTTTCTTCTCTCCCCTTCTTCTTCCCAGCAAAGCTTGCTAAACAACCCTCTTTTCCTGTCACCTCACACCCAGTTACGCTGACAACCTTCCAAATCCCAGACTCTGTTCACATGTTAGAGCAAGGGGAAGGTCAGTTTTCTTGTACTGCTAATGGCCCTCAACAGCGTTGTATTGTTTTTAATAGCACTAGCTTGGCCAGGTTGTTTTGCACTGGCTAGTTCAGGAATTTCTTTGCAGCTTGTATTTCTCCCTTCACATCCCAAATAATCAAAATCCTACCATTTATTAATTTCTAAGGTTTAGCCCACCCAACCCAAATCTTTAACACCATGCTTCCCACACCAACTTAGACAAGAGCTATGAAATTCAAACTTGCAAGGAAAACAATGCCTTCAGAGATGCTGTGGGAGGAAAAATGTTGTTTCCCTTAATCAACTACTCCTGTTTAAATAAGCAAACATCCATCTTCCCATTATGAGCGTGGAATCTTCAGCTTGTTTATTTCTCCTGTTAAAGAATTCCAGCTGATATTTCAAGATATTATTTCAAGTATGATAGGCTGGTAGTTAATTCAGATGGAGTTTGTAAGGACATAAGAGCCTGCTGGATCAGACCAATGGCCCATCTTGTCCAGCATCCTAATCTCACATTGGCAGGACCCAAGCACAACAGCTCCCTCCCCTCTTTCAGTTTCCAGCATGTGGTACTCAAAAGCATTTGCTGCTTCCAACCACACAGAGAGAGCATAGCCATGATGACCGGTAGTCATTGATAGCCATCTCCTCCTATGAATTTGGCTGATCTTCTTTTAAAACCACCTAAGTTGTTGGCTACCACTGCCTCCAGTGGGAGTGAGTTCCATAGTTTAACTCTGCACTGTGTGAAAATGTCCTCTTTATCTGTCAACTTTATCTTCCAACTTTATGCTTCAATGGACATCCACAAGTTCTAATGTTATGAGAGAAGGGGGGCTTTTCTCTATCCCCTTTCATTTTATAAACTTCTATCATGTCGCTTCTTACTTGCCTTTTCTCTAAATTAAAAAGTCCCGAATGCTGCAACCTTTTTCCTAGGATAGTTGCTACATCCCTTCGATCATTTTGGTTGCCTTATTCTGAACCTTTTCCAACTCTGTGATACCCTTTTTGAGGGGAGGCAACCAGAACTAAAGACACTGTAATCCAAATGTGGTCACGCTATCAGTTTATATAACGGCGTTGTGATGCAGGCAGTTCTATTTTCAATTTGTTTCCTAATGATCCCTAGCATAGAATTTGTCACGGCTACTTCACACATGGCTGGCACCTTCTGCTTCATTGTGTTAAACATTGTATCCTAGTTCAATGGATTTCTGAAATAGATACAATGGAACATTCTATACATAGTGCGCTGTCTATTCAGATGTTGCTGCTTTTCTTGGTAAAAGAATAAATGAATCCATTTAGCTCCTAAACAGCTTTGTGCTGCCTTTAAGGAGCCTAAATAAATGCTTGGGTTTGAACTGAGGCTAAATGACTGGTAACAGGGAGTGATTTCAGAAATAGGCAGCAGGAAATTAAGATCAACACAATATTTTTCTTTAAATTATTTAATAATAATAATAATAATAATAATAATAATAATAATAATAATAATAATAATAAATGCCCTATGATGGCAAAAAGTGTTTTGGATTTTTTTGCCATTGGCACATATCAGAAAATGATGCAAGTTTAGATGTACAAATAACATTACACAGAGTATTTACTTTGGATGAGAGTATAGGGCATGTCTTTTCAACTTTTTCCCATAGTGTTTCATAACAATTTCTATTATTACATGTGACATAATGACAGTATCGTATTTAGGGTTGGGCTTTCTGGTCAAAATGGGACTAAAATGAGAGCAGAACCTTTGATGAAGGCTGTTTGGGAATGTTGACAAGAGCAGCCTTTTCCTTGAGACTTTTCAGTTAACTTCTTTCAGAGGAGCCAAAACCCTTTCACCGTTGCTTCTCTCAGGCTGTGGGAGATGTCAAAGCCTTTTAAAGCAGGCTCAGCAGATTTGGGGTCAGAGCCCCCTTCCACCCTCCTCCTCCTTCAGATTCCCTTTCCTTTGGATGGCTAACCATGTCACATCTGTGATGGGCTTAAGGTTTGTTTATTTATATCCTACTGTGTAGCCCACAGGGGATCCCCCCACCCCACAAAATTTCACCAATGAAAATTAGATCAAAGTCTAGTGTGAGGAATAGACCTGCCATGCTGTATTACTTCCTTTACAGGTAAGGGATGATCCCATGTCTGGTGTGAAGGATATTTCCACAATTTCTTCCTTTGGCTAGATGTGGTTGGTGGGCACAGGATTCCTCTCCAACTAACACCCCCAGGCCAGTCAGTGACCCACTGTGGATCTGAGCCTTGACTAGGGACTGGAGAATAAATTAGATTCAGGGCTTATCCACACCTATCTTTCATCTACTCTTTCTAGGCTCTGTGTCTGAGTGCCCTTCTTTTTGCCCTGGAGCATTTCCAGTGAAAATCTGCTCTTTAAATATGAATTGGAGCAAATGGCAATCTGCCGAAAACCTGACTCCTCTGAATGAGCACTAAAGAGTGAGGGATGGGGGGAAACTCCAGGGCAAAACCCCCCCAATATTTGGACATGGAGCTTTTAAGCACAGACCTGTACCTGGAAAGCGGAGGACAAAAGAAAAGTGTGCATATGTTGTAAACAAAATCTGGCCTTGTTCCCTTATGGGGTACACAAGAGCCCTTATAGAGTCCTTTGTAGGTTCTCCATCGGTAGGAGAAAATAACAGAGGCCAACCAGAGAATATTGAGAAGCAAAGCATCTAGTAAGCCTGATCTTTATTAACACTGTTGCAACAGGGTGCTCCCTTCACACACAGGAGAGTGGAAGTCTTTGCTTGGTACATTTATGAACATTTATTATATATCTAAGACCTTAAAATTCTTATAACACATACCGTAATAAGCCCTTTGTTCTCATTTGAAGGGAAATTGTCAAATTCTTACTTTCCTAAACAATATGGGAATGAAAGCATGGGACCTTCCTTAGAAATCTGTACATGTCCAAATTTTGAGGTGCGGTTTTCCAACCAAACTGTGTTTACAAAAATGCATATACATTGGTACCTTGGTTGTTGAACTTAATCCATTCTGGGAGTCCATTTGGCTCCCGGAACTGTTCAAAAACCAAGGTGTGGTTTCCGATTGGCTGCAGGAGCTTCCTGCACTCAATCAGAAGCCACGTAAGCTGCGTCAGATGTTCAGCTTCTGAAAAATGTTCACAAACCGGAACCACTGTATTAGGAGAGAGCATGCATAAAAATGGAATATATGGTGAAAATATCATACAACATGCTAGAAGTTGCTTGCAAGAAATGTGTACCTAAAACTGCATACAAAAATGCATGTATTGGGGAAATCTGTATTAAAATGCTAAATAATTTTTGTAAGGACTTTTTTTTAATTGCAAATTGCTGCAGATATTCAGAGAATTGAGTTTAAGGTTATAAAAATGAGAAACTGAGAGATCTGAAATATAGTGGTACCTCGGGTTAAGTACTTAATTCGTTCTGGAGGTCCATTCTTAACCTGAAACTGTTCTTAACCTGAAGCACCACTTTAGCTAATGGGGCTCCTGCTGCCGCTGCGCCGCCACTGCACGATTTCTGTTCTTCATCCTGAAGCAAAGTTCTTAACCCGAGGTACTAATTCTGGGTTAACGGAGTCTGTAACCTGAAGCATATGTAACCTGAAGCGTATGTAACCCGAGGTACCACTGTAGAAAGGTCTTTCCATCCCTTGTCTTGACAGGCAAATTCTTTCAATGCATTTAATTTCGTAAGTCCAGCTGGTTTAAGCATGGTCAGGGCTAGCGCCTGGACTGTTTTCAGAAGCTAACACCTCTTGTCGTTGCAACAGGCCATGAGCAACCCTTCAGCATTATTCTCAGCTGCCTCGAAGACTTCATGCACCAGCCACAAGATACTGACAACAGAATGCTGCTCACTGATTATTATGGAAATTCCATCCTGGACCAGCTCCCCAGGGATAGGCAATGCCAGTTCATCCTGAAACTCAGACACCAAGCTCCAGAGCAGCTGCAAAGAGGTAAGAATATAGTCCCGAATTGCTGACAAATATAGTCCCGAATTGCTACCTTGTGGCCTACTGTTTTAATTGTGGGTAGAAATTTAGTACCAACATGAATTTTCTCACTAATTAGGAATCCAGTAAATTCAGATGCAACTGTTTGAACTCTGGGCTAATTTTTGTTTCTGAAATTTTACTTTGAGAGTAAAATTTGGCGCCCCACCCCAATATTATTTTATTAAGGCAATAAAATTGTCAAATGTTATTAAACACCTTATTGGTTTATCAAATCACCAAATATCGTTAATGGAGATAGTTGAGGAGCAGGAAAAGGATAAAGGGGGAAGGCAGAGGTTGGCAATTTGTCCTCCTTCCCTAGTGGAGGCTAATAACTGCTTCAGGAACTAGAAGATTCAATCAGCGAAATGAGTTGCTGCTGTTTTTGGGGTGGGAGGACTGAACACCCCCCCGCAAGCGAATATCTTTCTAGTCCCTCATTTCTATATAATGCATTCCAGTAGTTCACAAAACAGTTCCATCTCTCTGCATAAAGATCTTAGAGACCTCCCTGCCTCATTTCTAATAGCTGCCCATCATTCTGCTTTATTAGAAAGCAATACCTCTCAGATATTATGGGCATAAGGCCTAGTGCTTTGATGGATATATTACGATCTACATTTGTTGGGGTTAGCAGTGTATGTTGAGGGCAGAAGAGACAGAAGGAAGACAAGGAGAAAAGGCTTGCTCAGCCAGGATGGACAGCAGGGGAAGGAGAGGACATTTGGAAGTTCATGGAAGATCAGCAGTCCCACTTCTTAATTGCTCCGAATTGCCTGCCTGGTACCCAGTTTGTACCTCATGAACCTTGCCTTGGAAAGGGAACACCCTGAAACCTGAGGTGCATTTGTTCTTTCAGAAAAGGTACAGAAGCACACCAAGAGGAAGAAATCTTTGATCGATTGGGCACTCCGCCGAAGCACCAGCACCCCAACTGGCAGCCCAGTATCACAGTCTCCGACCACCTCAAGGAAGCTTTTTGGCCTGTCCCTGGAATCATTGTGTCCTGATGGAAACCTCCCCAAGCCAATTATGGTAAGATGGGGACCCAGGGATGTTGTTTGGGTGCCTCTGCAGAATAGCTTCTTTACTCTTTTGTTCACTGTGTCAGTGCATATTTAGATGCATGGGAAGAAGGCTGTGAAGGTGGCTTGGGCCCTATCTGCACTATACATTTAAAGCAGTATCATACCACTTCAAACAGTCATGGCTTTACCCCAAAGCATCCTCGTACCTATAGTTTGTTAAGGGCGCTTAGAGGTGGTGGTGGTTGGCGCTTAGAGTTTGTTGTTATTGTTGTTGTTTGCATTTATGCCCCACCTTTTTCTGCAAAGAGCTCAAGGTGGCATACATGGCTCTCCCCATCCTCATTTAATCCCCACATCAACTGTGAGGATGGTTAGGCTGACAGAGGCAGCAACTGGCTCAAGGTCACACTGTGAGTGGGTTTCATAGCCATGTGGGGATTTGAACCAGATCCTGGTCTAATACTACACAACAGTGGTTATTAAGAGACCCCTGTTCCCCTCACATAGTGACAATTCCCAGAGTGGTTTATTATGGTTGTTGTTGTTGTTGTTATTATTGTTGTTATTATTGTTATTATTATTATTATTATTATTATTAATAACAATAATTTAATTTCTATTCTGCTTTATATTTCTAAGAAAAAAATCTCAAAGCAGTTTACAACACATTAAAACATCTAATAAAATAACCCAGGATAAACATTACTGAAGAAAATCAAATACAAAGGGAGTTGGACTAGAGGACCCTTAGGACCCCTTTTATATCTATGACTCTATAACTGTTTATAATACAGTGGTACCTCAGTTTTCGAACATCTCTGTTGACAAACAGTTTGGTTTTAAAATGCTGTAAACCCGGAAGTAAATGCTTCGATTTCCAAACACGCCTCGGAAGTCGAACATGCCATGCAGCTTCCGCTGAGTGCAAGATCCTGAGGCCTAGTTGTCAGCTACTGAGTTTTCGGTTTTTGAACATTTCAGAATTCGAACGGTCTTCCGCAACTGATTAGGTTCAAAAATCGAGATACCACTGTACAGTGGAACGTCAATTTTTCGAGCATCTCGGAAGCTGAACGTTTTGGTTTTTGAACACTGAAAACCAGGAACTAATTGCTTCTGTTTTCGAACACACCTTGGAAGTCGAACAGCTTCTGCTGAAATTGCAGACTGCCTTTTGCACCTCGGTTTTCGAACGTTTCAGAGGTTGAACGGTCTTCCGGAATGGATTACATTCGAAAACTGAGGTTCCACTGTACTGAATTTTAAATTGCAACCTGCCCTGGGACCTGCTGGAGAAGGATGGGTAATTAACAGCAACAACACGAATATTCCCTCTGTCATGAATGAGAGCTTAACCTGATTGTCTAAAATGCAAATTATAAGAATCGCCCTTAGTGATCATATAACTGACATTGTTCACTTCCACACAACCCCAGGATATCCTGCAACTCCTGTACCATGAGGGCCCCACCACAAGGGGCATCTTCAGGCGCTCGGCTAATGCCAAGACTTGCAAGGAACTGAAAGAAAAACTCAACTCTGGAGATGATGTCCAGGTGGATGGTGAATCTGTCTTTGTGGCAGCTGGAGTTATTACAGTAAGTTGGACCATATTGGTAGTACTTTAAAGACCTTAAGTTTTGCTGTGCTGACTAACAAGGAACTGCTGCAGTGGCTTAAGGTGTATTGTGGGGGTATCATAGAATCAATAGTTGGAAAGGACCCCAATGGCCATCAAGTCCAACCCCCTGCAATTCAAGAATTTCAACTAAAGGGAGGGCCTTTAATTCAGAATAGATGGCAAGTGGTGTCATATAACCCACTCAGCCTATGGGCAACAGCAGTTTTGAGTCATCCCATACTAACATCCAGGCATGTCAACTAATTTAGATAACAGTAGAGAAGTGTGAAGGGTTAAAGACTGGCAATCTGTGCAGAAAGATTAGAGGCATTCAACATGCCATTCTTCATGGCGATTAGTAAAAAATTTGACCCTCCTTGCTCCCATGATAGTGCAAACTGTGCTTCATGAAGATACTGATGATGTTAATTTTGCCCAATAGGTTTTCTTGCAAACAGTGAGGTTTCTAGTATTGTGGTGTTCTGGCCTTCATACAGGTGGATTCTGAGAAGCGATGAAACCAAGTGTGGTAGAGCAGCCTTGGGCAATAAGCTTCTATCTGCACAGCACTGCACACAATGCCACCAGACTGAAGTGCACAGGGTCCATTTTGTGCTCATGCCAAAAGGGGATTCCAGACGCTGCCAGTCAGCTGGTTGGCAGCATCTGCGGGGATTGAATGAGCAAATACTTGTCAGGGCTTTGAAGCCCATTGCAAAACATTCCAGCAGGTTACCTGGTGTCATTGTGATGCTAGGTGGTTGACTGGTGGGTGTCCACATCTGCCTATCACAGGGTTTCCCAAACTTGAGTCTCCAGCTGTTTTGGACTACAGTTCCCATCGTCCCAGACCACTGGTCCTCCTAGCTGTGGCATGGCCAAACTTGGGTCTCCAGCTGTTTTGGGACTACAACTCCCATCATCCCTAGCTAACAGGACCAGTGATCAGGGATGATGGGAATTGTAGTCTCAAAACATCTGGAGGGCCAAGTTTGGCCATGCCTGTCCTAGCTAATAATGATGGGAGTTGTGGTTAAAAACATCTGGAGACCCAAGTTTGGGAAGCCCTAGCCTATCAGATTTGGGCCATACGGTGAGGGATAAATAGACTTTTCCCACCCCTACCTTAAACCAGTGTTTCCCAACCTTGTGCCTCCAGCTGTTTTTGGACTACAATTCCCAGGGTCATCCCTTGCCACTGGTCTTGCTAGTCAGGGATGATGGGAGTTGTAGTTCAAAAACAGCTGGAGGCACAAGGTTGGGAAACACTGCCTTAAACTGTGTGGTTTTTGACACACACTCACAAAATCAGGGCTTTTGTGCTTCATTGTAGAATAAATCTCAAAATTGACTCAGTTGCTCTCTGCATGACTAACCAAATCACTCTGCATGTCTGTATTTAATATAGGATTTCCTACGCAATATACCTGACAGTGTTCTATCCTCAGACATGCACAGGCTGTGGATGGAAGCCATGGATAAGGAAAGCCGAGCACATAAGATTGAAGCACTCAAAAGGTTTGCTACTGGGGCAGTCTGTCTGCTTTGATAACCCTGGGTAGTGAATATCTACTACTACTCAGTCTCCCATTCCAACTGCCATGTGGGATCCTTTAGAAAAAATAGTGCCATACGCTACATTCTAGTAAGATGCTCTTATTTTAAGGAGAATTTCAAGCATGCCCCCTCCTCAAAATGGCAAGGGGATGGAAAATTACTTGATCCATGTAGTGGGTGTGGGGGGGGGGAAACATATGTGGACCCCGGCTATTTTTTCTTAGCCTGACTTTAAGGGAAGGGCTCAGCAAGAGACCACAAGGTTTGCCAGCAGAAGATCCAAGATTCAATCCGTGGTTTCTCCACTTAAGAGGATCGGGGAGGGAGAGAAGGAGACGATGGGAAAAACCTCTGTCTGAATCCCTGGAGGGCCACTGCCAGCCAGTGTAGGCAATACTGAGCCACATGGCGCCTTCCTGTGTTCCTAAACTCACAGAGCAGTTGTGAGGATAGAATTGCAAGGGAAGAGCCTTGCCTACCACTCTTGAGTGCAGTCGAGGAAAGGCAGATTTGGAAATGTGATCTATCAACAAGCAAGCTTCCAATATTTCCTGGAACACAGGTTGGAAGCCACTCTTCCGATTTATGCCAGCTGCTCTTCATTCAGCAGTTGATGGCTTTCCATGGGCTTTATACATGAGCATAATAACAGGCTCATAATTTGGGGTAGAATTGGAAATGCAGAAGCATTCAAGGCTCAAGTCCTGCTATGGATTCAGCTGAGATAAGGTATCATTTGCAGGAACCCTGCTTCTCAGTTGTGCTGCGAGCTGCCCGGGACTGGATACTTATACTTTCTCGGGGGAAATGATAAAACTTTAGTCCGACATGCAGTTGCCAAAATCAAACCCAAGCAGCATGTCCAAAGGATTAAAAAAAAAAATAATCCTTGTTAAGAATTCTAATGTTGCATTCAAAATTAAAGTAGCAGAATTTCCTGCAAATGTTGAATGCTTGCTTTTCCTTTCTCAGTTGATGTGAAAACTTGAGGCACAAGTACATTTAGGGTATGCTTTGGCTGTGCAGAGTAGTGGTTACTGTGCCACGAAAATCCCGTCAGATGTGGACCCTCCTCCAGGGAGCCGATTTGCCCTTTTTGCCTGTGGTCTGAGCTGATGTTCTTCATTCTCGTTTCTCTCTTTTTTTTTCTTTTTTCTTTTTTTGCAGCTTAGTGAATCAGCTCCCAGAAGCAAACCTCATTTTGCTCAGACACCTATTTGGAGTTTTACACCACATTGCGCAAAATTCAACAGAGAATCAAATGAACGCCTACAACTTGGCCCTCTGCATCGCCCCCAACATGCTGTGGCTTCCCAGCCCAACAGGTCCTGAGGAGGAAAGCAAATCCACAAAGAAGGTAACAGCCTTCTCTGCTTCTGGCTTTTTACCCACATCCCTTTCGTTGGCTTTTCCCTTTGGCTCAGACACTCTGAACTCTGATTAGACTTCCCAAATCCTTGTTAAGTTTGTAGTCCCTTTTCTCAGAGCTGGAACACAGAGCTAGCAGTTGCATGATGCTAACCCTGGCCCAAATTGCTTTGGTCATCATGTCCAGAGGATATTTGTGATATGGCATGACAGTACTGACCACAGTAGCTCATGCACTGGTTACTTCAAAACTGGATTACTGCAATGCACTCTATGTGGGACTTCCCTTTGCAGAATGCTGTAGCACAATTGCTGACAGGAGTGATATCTTGTCAGCATATAACATCTCTGCTCAGAGATGCACACTGATTGTCGATTTGCTGCAGGGCCAGGTTCAAGGTGTTACTGTATATAAAGGTGCTTAGGATCAGTTTACCTGTGAGATCACCCCATACATGCCCACTTTGACCACTTCAATCTGCGGAACCGGCTCTGTTACAGGTGCTACATAATACTTGTTCCACATTTGTAAGAACTCAATCTTTTAATGTGGTAGCACCTGCACTTCAGAACTCCCTGCCTATTGACATCAGTCAGGCGCCTTCACTGCACTCTTTTTGGTGCCTGCTAAAAACATTTTCATTTAGGCAAGCCTACCCAGATATTTGGGATGCGGGTGGCGCTGTGGTCTAAACCACAGAGCCTAGGGCTTGCCAATCGGAAGGTAAGGTTCCAGCAGGAAGATAAACGGCGTTTCTGTGTGCTGTTCTGGTTCACCAGAAGCGGCTTAGTCATGCTGGCCACATGACCTGGAAGCTGTCTGCGGACAAACGCCGGCTCCCTTGGCCTATAGAGCGAGATGAGCACACAACCCCAGAGTCGCCTGTGACTGGACCTAATGGTCAGGGTTATCTTTACCCAAATATTTAGAATGCTGATGTGTTTTTAGTTGATTGCTGGTCTGGATTTTCTGAATCTTTTAATTGTTTTACTAATAATCTTACTGTTTATTCTTTCAGTAAACCACTTTGAGGTTTTTGATGATCAAGCAGTATGTAAATTTTATGAAATAAATAAAACTAAGTGGGTTTGGGTGAGTGTCAAAGGGCAGAGCTGGATATAGCACAGATCTTGTCCTGCTGCATGCCCTAAGCAAGCCTCATGCCCTCAGGCACAATGTCCCGGTCCCAGTGTTGATGTATAAGATTCACTGCTGGTCTCATTCGTATATCTTATTCATATAATTTATATAGCACTTGATTATTTAAAAAAACGAAAACCTCAGAATGGTTACAAAGAAAAGATAAATGAATAAAATTATCAATAAGAAAAAGTGGGATCAACAATTTAAAACTTTCAGGAAGTTAAAATTACAATAGACCAAAAGTAAATTAAAACTCACACCCACTTTCTAAATGTTTAAGCTTGTCTAAACAAGAAAGATTTTAGCAGGTGCTGAAAACAGAACAATGAAGGCACCTGCCTGATGCCAATAGGCAGGGAGTTCCAAAGTGCGGGTGCTGCCACAATAAAAGATTTGAGTTCTTACCAATGCAGAGTGGATATTACGTGGCACCTGTAACAGTGCCAGCTCCACCAAGCAAAGCAGTCTTGTCCTTTGTCTCCTGGCTCATCCACACTTCCACTTGTCCTGCTACTTTCCCCCAGGAAAACCTGCTCCTTACCGCTGAATCAGAACAAACGTCAAAAAGCATTTCTGCAGATTGATGATTGTTCTGACTTGGCAGTAAGCAGTGGGTTTTCCAAGGGGAAGTGGCAGGACAAACGAAAAACCACTGGGGGCTGTGTTTTCTAGGCACAGGACAAGCGAAAATGTGGACAAGCCCTTAGACACCAAAATGTCTCGGGCCAGACCTGCTGCTCCTCTGTTCACATCTAATGCAAATTTCCCCTGCACAGAGACAAAATGGGTTTGTTTGCTGATTTTGTGCTTCAGCTCTTAATCGCACAGTAGAATAGAGACTGGAATAATTATACATAATAACTAACAGACAAGTACCATGTTGTTGGAATTAGCCACATGAACAGCATCCAGAGCTGGTATCCTCCACTTAATAGAATCATAGAGTAATAGATATTACCTTGGCAACTGCTCCCTTTCATACAGGTGGCCAGGCTGGTGCAGTTCCTGATTGAAAATTCAGCTGAAATTTTTGGAGGGGACATTGCTACACTGTTCCAACAGTCAGAGAAAGAGAAGTCCAAGAGTGCGGGTGCCTTCCTAGGTAAGACCATGGCTGACATACATATCTGTTCATTTAATATCCCCGCCTTCTCAGGATGCTAATGATGGATTACATCCCAGAATGGAATAGAGACCACAAAGGGGCCGGGGATTTCAAAGTAGAAAGAATCACCTGACTGGCTATGCCCACAGGATTCCTCCAGTCACTCCAGCAACCTGTTCTCACAGTGGCCAGCCAGGTGCCTGTGGGAAACCAGCAAGCAGGACCTGAGGCACTGTAGAGGCAGAATATAGCTATTGTGGCTAGTAGCCATTGATGGCTCTCTCCTCCACGACTTTGTCAAATCCTTTTTAAAAGCCATCTAGATTGGTGGAGAAAAGAGAGAGAAGGAGAAAGGCACCAAGCTGTGGCAGAGCTGATTTTCCCATTAATCCCCACCTCCCCCAAAAAACCTAACTTGTCCCATTGATTTCAGTGGACCTAAGCAAGGGGGATTCATGGAGGACAAGGTTATCGATGGCAACCTGCCATGATGGCTATGCTCTGCTGCCGCAGCCGGAGGCAGTAAATGCTTCTGAATACCAGTTGCTGGAAACCACAAGGTATGGGGAGAGGGCTCTTATGCTTGTGGGTTTCCCATCTGCTGGCTGCTGTAAGAACAGGATGCTGGACTGGATGGGTCATTTGGCCTGATCCAACAGGGCTGTTTTTTGTGTTATTAGGTACTCCCAGATGGGCTCTTAATGGGTTGTTGGCAACAGGTTTTCTTTACTGAATTTTCCTCAAATCCAAATTAAAATGGGGTTAAAATCCAAATTAAATGGAGTTAAAATGGGGCTGGCATTTTGACACTTGTGTGTTGGTGCTGGAAATAAAAACCACACACTCACACACTTTGCATTCCTGAGGAGCACAGCAGATGCACATTTATCTTGATGTGGCTTCCTCTTATCCCCACAGGCCAGCTCAATGATTCCTCAGATGAGATGGAAAGTGCTCCCTCCTACCAAGGAAGGGCAAATCAGCATTATGTGCAGGAAGCAGGCGGTGAGGGCCTCTTCAGCCCATTTGATGGACTGATGCTCAATGAGGATCAAGAGGACTGGGATTTGTTTAGCGAGATCACTGCCTGCTATCAGAGCAAAGCTGGGCAGCCCAGTTCCAACAGCTGCAACTTCCTGAGAGAGCAGGGATCCTTTTGCTCACACTGCCCAGTCTGCTCACTGGGGCCTTCAAGGAATCGGTGCTCTTCGGAGCCCAGCGTTTGCCTGAGCTCTCAGCTTTCTGTTGAGGACCACGAGCCAGTGGCCCGGCAATCCAGTTGTGATGCCACCATCATGCACAGCCACGGTGATTACGTCCGCAGGCTCCAGCAACTGCAGATGGAGAGCCAGAAGCTCATAGATGAAGGGCTGAACCCTGGTCCGAGCAAAGGAAAGCAGAGTTTCTGGGGGGCCTACCCAAGTACCAGCATGCCCAAGAAGCTTGACCCTCTGAAGTCGTGCCTGTCTAACACGTCTAGCTTCTCCAGCCTTTCATCAACCACCACATCTGCCTCCTCGCTGAGCTCCTTGGAGAGCGCTTTCTCATACTGCTCCGAGTCATCTACCTTCAGCCCCACTGAAGCCTCCACCCCGTCGTTCATATTTGAGACATCTACCGAGCACCACAGCTTGTCCCCTAAGATGGCAGAGAGATCCTTGAAGGAGTGGCACAAGCCCTTGACCTCCCCATTGCCTCTGGGCCCTTGCAATGTGGGCGCTTGCTGCGGAAGACAGGTGGATGACCAAGAGCCAAGCTGCAGCAGCAGAGTGTCATCGAGGGTCTTCATACCCATAGGTAGCCCGTTTCCTGAGGATGAAGAGAGGAAAGAGGCAGGAGCTGCTGAGATGTTCAGACGCACTCCTGTGAAGCCAGACTTCAGAGGTCATTTCCCTAACACCGAGAGCCCTTCTCTGCCAGCACCGCAAGTGCAAAGGGAGAAATCTGTGAAGCACATTGAGATCAGTCATCCCAAAGCTTCGCATCGCGGCCAAGAAAGCCTGAAGCGCACCAAGATAACCGTATTCATGGCACCTAAAACGAGCTATCCCACAGCATCTCCTGTAGGGCAAAACAAGGAGGAGACAGCCAAGAATCTGCAGAGCATGAAAATTAATATTCCGCAGACAGTGTTCTACGGGCAAAACACTCCTTTGGTCCTCCAGTCTGCCTCAAGGAGATACCACCATGAATCAGTGAGCCAGTCACCCCAGGTGGAGATCTCTGAAAGTGTTCCCCTCGTGGAAGTCCCAGGGGACCCAGCTGAGCAGGAAGGGTGGCACACCAGGGTCCAGCGGAGCACATTCGGCCACAACCTCCGCGTCTTTCTCCCGACCTCGATCCGCAACACCGTCCGGGAGTACTTCAACCAGGAAAGCTCTAAGGAATACTGCATGATGAGAGCAGAATCGGTGGAGAGTGAGCTTCTGCGGAACAGGGCAGAGTGGCTTAGAAGCCAGCCCCACCCCAGCGCCCCGCCCAAGAAGCACAGCGGTCGAATGTTTCCAGAAGAAACCATTGTCTAGGAGCAGAGCACCTGCACCTTGCGCATTTTTGTGCTTTCTTTCCGCATAGGGAGGATAGTCCTGTGAAAGTGCCTCTAAAATGCTTAGCTGAGATGTGAAGATATTCGTTTTCATGGGCTGGTGTCAAGTGGCTGTTAGTGTGGTCATTTGTAGCTTTTCCCTTGGCCTCTGTGTGTGTGTGTTTTCCCTGCCCAGAAGAAAAGACTGGAACAGATGTATGCTAACATGAAGCCGTACTCCACACATACAAAGCTTCATCCTGCTGCTTGCTGCTGAAGATGCCAGTTTGCACAGAGAGGTGAGCAGGCAGGAGCAGAGCCACTCAAAAGGATTTTTGTTGTTGTTGTTTCAGCTCCATGCAAACGTCATGGCAAGCCTACAAGGACGCTGTGGAGACCCTTTCAATCACATTGGGAAAAAATTACAACAGAAAGAAATCCGGGCTGTTTTTTGTTTTGCTTTTCATCACTTTGTTAGGTGAAACTAGAAAGAAAAACATTTCATTTCATCCCCCCCATTTCTGAATTCTCATTGTTTGTATGTTTAACTTGGGCATGACGCCCAAGGACGTGTGGAAATAGTTATGCGATGTGGCCAAGTATGGGACAAA
The DNA here is from genome assembly GCF_964106915.1 of Podarcis gaigeae. NCBI lineage: Eukaryota > Metazoa > Chordata > Lepidosauria > Squamata > Lacertidae > Podarcis > Podarcis gaigeae. The sequence continues at coordinate 21,083,838 of NC_139691.1, read as the reverse complement.
GAAAGAAAGCTACTGGTCTGCTAAGTTTGGTTTGGTCTGCTGGCTGCTTTCTTCTTAGGGAAGACCTACTGAAGCTCTCAAGGTATCCCAGGCTTGGCAGGCTTCGTGTGGCTTGTTGATCATACTTATGCCATCCCCATTTCATCTTGCCTTGACTCATGTGCTTCATGTGAACATTATTTCTTTCTTGCAATGTTCTTTTGAAAGAATGGACAAATGACTCAGAATGGCCCTCCTTTTGTCCACAGGGTTTTCACTTACCGTATTTTTCTGTTTGTAAGACACCCCCATGTATAAGATGCCCCCTATTTTGGAGGACTTAGATTTAAGAAAATCGGGGGGAGATGTACCTGTGTATAAGACGCCCCCTAATTTTTGACATTATTTTTAAGGCGGAAAACCTAGTCTTATACACAGAAAAATACGGTAACCTCCAAATCTCCCCTTGTCAGCACTGCCAACTTGAAAATTTCTTCTGCGGATTTCTTTATAAGGGAGGCTGGGGTCATTTACAACTTTCTACAACTCTGGCTACTTCATGAGGTCCTGTTTCAAGGTCCCTCCCTCCCCAGCTGTGTTTTGATGCATCAAAGTTACTGGTCGTTGTTATGATTATTTATTTGAACTTACTAGTCATTTTGCACAAAGGTCTTAGAATGTCTTACAACTAACAGCAACAAAAATAATATGCAGTACTAATAGTTTAAGACAGATACACAACACAAGGTAATCAGACCATGAAAACGATTCCTCTCCCTCTCCCTCCAACATAGATATGACCACAAGAAAAAAGCCCCCAAAGAAGGGGGTGCCTCCCAGATAACTGGGGGGAAATGAACATCTTTGCCTGGAGGCAAAAAATATCAATGTCAGTCAGCGGTGAAGCAAGCCGATCAGGCTCCTGGGGTGACATGTGTGTGCTGCGCCCGGGGGCGGAGCCAGTCATCCACAGGGGTGGAGCCAGCTGGCCACAGGGACACCACGAGGCCTCCAAGGAGTCTGCCTCCTCCCACTCAGCCACCCTACAGCTGAGGAAGAAGTAGCAGGCAGACTGTTTGGGGCAGCACGGAGGCTGCAGGTGCTCAAGCCACGGCGTCACTCCCAGGAGAGACACGTGGCTTGGGCGCTCTGCAGGCCCTGCAGTGAGTGCCGCCCACCATTTTGTCACCCCCCTCGGTGGGGACACCCAGGGCGGACCGCACCCCCTTTGCTACACCCCTGATGTCAGTGCCAGGTGTGTCTCCCTAGGAAGAGATTTCCATTGATAGGCCTACTGAAAAGGCCTGTTTTCTGGACAGCTGCTCTCTGGACAGCTGCTGATGGGGTACACAGAGGAGGGGCTCTTATGCTGACCTCAGGATCTTGGCAGGCATGTGTGTTCTTTAAAGTATTGGGGTCCTTCTGAGCCATAGAAGACTATATAGATCAAAACTGATTTGGTGGTATTTACACATAGCCCAGAACCCATAGTCCAGCAAAGAAGGAAATTTGTATGTAGAGTAAAATGGGCAGAAGCAGCAGAGGTAGGGCAATCTGAAATGAAATTTTAACAGGTGGCAAATAGGTCTGGCAATACCTTAGGGCGTTTTTTTAAAACTAGGCATACTGTGCTGTGGGTAGCGCTGACCCTGGTGCAAAGAACAGCCTGCACTGATTTCAGGAGGGAAAAACAAAATAATAGTCTGAGCCCAAGCATTGCCAAGGGAAGTGCATGGATGGCTACCTCCAAGTGAAATCATGTGATCCTGTGTGCACTGGAAAATGCTGTAGGCTTAAGGATGCTGGCTGCCAGTGCTGGCTCATCCACAGGGACAGCAGATCTGGCCTCCAAGGAATACATCACCTGCTAGCTGAACCACATCTTTCGGTGAAAGAAGAGAGCCATCCTTGCTAAGGGGACAGAAGGAGTTGTGTGATAGAGAGGTTTTGAAGCAAGGTTTCGTTCAAACATTATAGAAGGTTTCCTGAATGGGACATATAGAAAAGAAAGCTGGGCCACTATTTTAAACGAAGTGTTTATTCGCTTTAACTGTCGGTTTAAGAAGCTTTAATTGTGTCTGTGGTCTGCTCTTGAGCATTTTTCATTGAAGCTAAAAGTAAGTAGAAGATCTCTCTTCCCTTAGTCAGTGGAAATCACTGTCCTTATGTTTAAACTGGAAGAAATAGATTTTTCCTGCTGATACACGATCATTAAAAAAATAATAATGTTGCTGTTATTCGTGTCGTGTCCCGTTGTGCTCGTTTGTTCTGTGAGTACAAGTTTAAGCTCTTTGTTGTCAATTTCTCTTGCACATAAAAGCTGATAAAGAGATTGTTTCCTTCTAGATTTCTAAGCTATGGTTGTAAAATATTTAATAAAAGAAGCACAGCTTTATTTGTCAAAACTGCCTACTCGTTTTTGTCCACTGCTTAGTAAAAGGTTGCTGGCTTTTAACACACTTATTTTTTTGTTAGAGACCACAGAGGAATTGTTGCGGTAGAAAGAATCCTACTCACTTCATGGTTTTGCAGTTAGGAGGACTGGAGGTCTAAAGAGGTGCAGGGCTAGCAACGACCTATGGCACCCCGTACTTTGGAACCACTGGTCTACAGGGATGGCATTCCAAAGCTATGGGGAAAAGGCCACTCACTGACTGTCCTAGGGGGTGGGCACACCAAGAGGACCTTCGATGCAGATCTCAAGTGTGTGGGCAGGGTGGTCTGGGTGCAGGCAACCCAACAATCCAGACCATATTAACACTTGCTGATTTCATGGACAGATCAGATCACGCTTAACTCTTTCCCATTGAAATAAAGACTTTAGAGTGGCTCTCTTTGGCTGGAACATTGCCTGACTCCCTTTTATAGTTCACCAATCACCACTGCAATACCCCCCATGCAAAACCTCTTTTGTATGCTTGATTGCTAACATTCACCTACAAACTTGGCCCTTTGGGGTCCCTTCCACCTCTACAATTATATGATTCCACATATAGCTGTTCCTAGGGTGTTTTGCACTGTTCAAACAAGTGCACCCCCCACCTTTGGTTTCCTGATTACATGTGGGATATCATATATATTTTTCCTGGGTTGTTCTTAATATTTAACAGGCTCTTGGACCATTAAAATGTTTCAGAAGCAATTCACAGTATCGAAGAGGGCAGTGAAGATTCTTGACAGTGAGAAAGAATCTCCTTATCTAAATGTTCCAAATCCCCGTTTTCAAGATAGGAGTAAACAGAATGAAAAGTTAAGTTTTCTTTGGAAGGAAATTTTTAAATATGTATTCCAAGAATCTAGAAAGATATCAAACTGGCTCAAAAGTCATCCTGACTTCAGCCCAAACAAGGATTTTTGGCAGGGTCTGAATGTCCCCTGTCCCTCCCAGCTGCACATGAACCATCAAACTGTTGTCATATTATTAAAGAACAACAAATAATTTAGGGAGCCGTATTCTCACATGTTTACTAAAAGTGGTGGAGGGATCATGTCTAGGAGGCGGAAACTAGATTTGCTCCAGATGCTTAATACACCACTCATATTCGGGGTTTTCAAAGTCCTCATGGGGCTTTGCAAGAATCCTGTGCTTGTCGCATTGTTCCATTCCCGCATTGTTTAGATGCTGAGGTCAGTGGTGCCCTGTGCCCTCCCCCACCAAAAAAAAAAAAAGGGTTTAAAAATCAAGATTACAAAAGTTGGGTGTCACTCCCCCCTCTCTGCTGAGTGGTAGAAAGAGCCCATGGGGTTCTGGGCACTCAGCCAGGGTCTGTGGTTCTTGAGGAGACTTGAGACACGATGGAGACTGCCATAGCTTTAAAAAATATGGTTTAGTCACCTATTTACACCTTCAGGCTGCATGGAGGGAGTCTAGATCTTACTGCTTTGTCATCTCAAGAGGGGCTTGTTCCCTTGTCTTCCACAGCATTGCAGCCCTGGAGTCCAAGGCATCTCTCTCAGCCAGCCTTCAGCCAACCTGCCCAACGTGGATCCCGGTCTTTTCTCTTCCTCCTTCTTCCTGAAGTGTTTTCTTCCTCAAAAACTGTCTTTTCCTGTCCCTTCAAACACACACCTTAGCAACATCTGTCTCCCCAGGCCAAAGGATTACTCTCAGGTGGCCCATCAGCACTTTTTGTCATGATTACAGATTTGTTCTTCTCTGGGCCAGCCAGGCTAGTTTGCATAAACCAGCCCAGGTATCCCATGTCTGGCACAGCTCTGCAGCTTGTACTTTTATCCATATCCCAATTAAAATCCTACTATTCAATAATTTCTAGGGTTTGGGGAGGTCCTCCCAAATCGATAGCATTATTACTTATTACCATAAATGTATTAGTTTCTTTTTTTGCCACAGCAACTTGAGACAAGTAACAATAAACAGAAAACAAGCACATACATATGCAAATGTGCATAAACTGCATTAAAATATCCCACCCATGCTGAAAGGCCACAGTCGAAATCCAAAGCCCTGGTTAAAAAAGGAACTGAATGAATACACAGTAAAATAGCAAATAGAATTCAATGCAAAGAAGAAAAATCTTAATTTCATATACATGTTCATGGGGACTAAACTGAAGGTGACGGAGTAAGAATTTGGGGTCATTGCAGAGAGCTTGTTGAAGATGTTGATGCAGTGCATGGTGGTTGTGAAAAAGTCAAATTCCATTCGGAAAGGAATTGAAAATAAAGCTACCAATATCATAACACCATTACACAAATCAATTTTGGGACGTATTAGTTTAGTTTAGAGAAAAGGTGAATAAAGGTTTTTAGTTTAGAGAAAAGGTGAGTGAGAGGCGACATGACAGAATCAAAGAGTTGGAAGGGACCCCAAAGTCCAACCCCCTGCAATGGAGGAATCTCAACTAATGCATCCATGACAGATGGCCATATGTTTATAAAAAAGTACATGGCTTGGAGAAAGTGGAGAGAGAGAGAGTTGTTCTTCTCCATCTCTCATAACACCAGAACTTTGGGACATCCAATAAAGTTGAATGTGGGAAGATTTAGGACAGATAAAATGTAAATGTAGTAAAATGTATAATTAAGCAAGCAAACAAATAATAAAAGGCTGGTGGTCTTAAGATTATAAAACAAAATAACTTTGAATTTGCATATAAACCAGGAAAGTTGCTGGCCTGGCAATTTAACAAAAAGAGTAGACCAAGAGTAATCAATGACCCAAAAGAAATAAGACAGGAATTTGTAAGGTTTTACACAGATTTGTATGAGAAAGAAAAATAAGATCTCAAACAAATGGAGAACTACGGTATATAGAGGAAAGGAAGCTGGGCAACACTTCAAGAGAAAGTATAGAGCAACTAAATAGGCCAGTTTCAATTATTTGAAATTGCAATTACCATATTTTTCGCCCTATAAGACGCACTTTTCCCCCTCCAAAAATGAAGGAGAAATGTGTGTGCGTCCAATGGAGCGAATGCAGGCTTTCGCTGAAGCCTGGAGAGCGAGAGGGGTTGGTGCGCACTGACCCCTCTCGCTCTCCAGGCTTCAGGAAGCTATCCGCAAGCCTTCAGAGCGTTGCGGGAGTTCCTGCCAGGCTCCGAAAGCTTTCGGATAGTTGCCTGCAGCCTGAAGCCCGGGGAGTGCAGTGCCAACTCCCGCTGTGCTCCCCGGGCTTCAGGCAGCTATCTGCAAACCTTTGGAGCGCTTCTTGGCTTCTGCCAAAGCCTCATGCAGCCTCTCCCAGCTGGAGAGGTTGTGTGTGGCTAAAGAGGAAGCCAAGACAACAATTTCCCCCCCTTTATTTCCCCCCCTAAAAACTAGGTGTGCCCTATGGTCCGGTGCGCCGTATGGAGTGAAAAATACGGTACATCAGGTGATAAGTCAGGGAAAATTGGGTAAAGCCCCAATTGGGTAAAGCTCTTGGTGGACTACTACAAAAAAATCCAGAACAAGTTAGCTGTCCATAGCTATCCAAAGTGCTAGAAACAGGACAAGCTACAGAGACTTGGAATGAGGCTTATATCACCTTGCTACCAAAACAAGATGACAACATGACAAATCCCCAAAAAAATTCGTCCGATTTTACTACTAAACTGCGATTATAAATTATTCGCAGCAGTGTCAGCAAATAGACTTAAAAGAACTATGAGTGATATAATACATATGGACCAAGCAGGCTTTCCCCCCAGCAGACAGATAAAAGTTAATGTTAAAAATATAATAAGCATAATAGAATACCTAGAAGTGCATAATGAAAAACAAGCAGCATTGATATTTCTGGACGTGGAGAAAGCATTTGACAACGTGTCTTGGCTATTTATGAAAAGAGTTCTGAGGGAAATGGATTTGGGGAAAACATTTTGAAAGGCTATAGAAGCAATATGTACTGAACAACGAGCAAATATTATTGTAAATAACATTATTTCTGAGGGGTGGAGTCATGAAAGTAACTAGACAACGTGCCCATTGTCCCTGTTATTGTTTATTTTGATTTTGGAGGTATTGACACAAAATATAAGGAATAAAAAAAAATAAGGGGTATAAGAGTGGGCCAACAAAATTATATAAAGAGTGGGGGGAAAGTAAAATACATGGAAAATATGGTGAATGGTGAATAATCATAATATCTTTAGTGATAACTATGTACGGGTATGTATGGAAAGAAATAAAAAAAGCTCTGCAAATATGGAGTAAAATGGAATAGAATGCTGGGTAGTAGTTGTGTAGCATGATTAAAAAATATTGGAAAATGATTTATACTGAACTAAAAAAAGCATTTTAAAAATCCTTTCCCAAAAATCCAAAGCATTGCTCTTAGGGTTAATAACAACAGAAGTCTCCAAAAAAAAGGGAAATCTGTTTCTATGGGCAACAACGGCTGCCCGTGTACTATTAATGCAAAAATGGAAAACAGATAAAGTATTAATGATAGAAGAATGACACATTAAACTGTTAGAATATGCAGAGCTAGCAGGGATGACTACTAGAATTAGAAACCAAATAACCAAATATATAAAGAGGACTGGATATTTTTTTATGGAATATATGGAAATGTGTTATAAGCAAACAATTTACCGAGCATGATGGCAAGACTACCAGCAGAGTAAGAAATAAATAAAGTATATAAAAGTTGTTGTGATAGACAAGGTGAACTTAGAAAATGCAGGGAAAAGAGAGGATAAAAGGAACCTCGGAAGGAGAGGATAGAATTGTTTTATGTTGTTGTTGTTGTTTGGTTGATTCTTTGATATATAAAATATTTTTTAAAAGACTTTTTTGTATTTCAGAGATTTTTCTTTATTGTGTCATTTTTGATTATATTTTGTTGATACGGAATCCTATTAGAAAAGCATATCAATAATATATGAATATCTCAGCAAACAAGCAGATAATAAAAAGCTGTTGGTCTTTGTAGTGAAATAATAATTTTCACGTTCAAACCCGCATTTTGATGTTTACTTATTAAGAATATTTATATCCCACTTTCCCAAAAGAAAGCTGCTCAAGGTGGCTAACCATAAACGGAAAATGCATTGAACAACAAACTAAAACATATTAACTGTACTGTGAAAATCACACAATGAAGAAACAAACAGTTATTAAAGAGGAGGACTAGTCATAGATACAAGCAGCAGAAAGGTTTCTAAAGCTCACCAGCTTTTAAAATTATATTTATATACGTTGGTTTTTAGTGAAACAATTTATTGGTCCCTCCTGCAACAGATACAGGGTTTCTGTGATTAGTCAAAGAGCCAAGGCTGCTGTGAACTGGCTCAAAAGCGTATCATAGTACACCACAACACTGGGATGCACATCACCTTAGCTGATAAAGTTTGGCAGTTCCCCGCATTGTTCACAGTAAGAATCACCAGCATTGTTAACAAAAAGTTGCAACCATTTCACCGTCATATGTATTACAGACCAGCAAAATGAGGTTCAGAGACATAAGGACCCCAAGACTATCATTTAAGTATCAGGGGCATGCTATGCAGTTCCCACATATGTCATGCCAAATATCAAACTTCAGTACACATAGCAGGTTTTAAATACAGAAGGCATCTCAAGAAGTCACAAGGAAAAGCAAGCAACAGCAAAATGTTCAAGAAACATGAAGCCTGAAATGATTGCATTGCAGGAAGAGCATTCAGGAAAACACTGTATCAGCTATTATTGCTTGGTTTGCTTCTCCACTTCCAGTTCTCTCCTGATGTCTGACACATCTGTGGGGACCTGGACCGTAAGGCCATCCATCCAATTCTTCACGCGCACCTGGCAGCCTAGACGAGACCTTATAAAGGACAAAAACAGACCCAGACATCTCTTGGTTTTGTTGTGTGTGCTTTCTTGGCTCCCTGGCTTCGGAACTCACTTCCTAAGGAAGCAGCTCCTCCCCACTGTGCTTCTGCCCGACAGCTGAAGGCTGCTTTATTCCAAAAGGCCTTATTGAACTGACTTATTTTAAAGGAAAGGGCTTTTAACAACGCTGTGCTGCTTTTATTTATTCTTTATTTATTGAATTTATATGCTGCCCTTCATCCGAGGATCATGGGGTAGTTTGCAGTATGAAAATGACAAAAAATACACTTGGCAAATGAAAGCAAGTTTTGTGTATGTGTAGCTGTGGAAATGGGACGCGGGTGGCGCTGTGGTCTAAACCACAGAGCCTAGGACTTGCCGATCAGAAGGTCGGCAGTTCGAATCCCCGCAACGGGGTGAGCTCCCGTTGCTTGGTCCCTGCTCCTGCCAACCTAGCGGTTCAAAAGCATACCAGTGCACGTAGAGAAATAAGTACCACTCTGGTGGGAAGGTAAACGGCATTTCTGTGCGCTGCTCTGGTTTGCCAGAAGCGGCTTAGTCATGTTGGCCATAAGTACCACTCTGGTGGGAAGGTAAACGGCATTTCTGTGCGCTGCTCTGGTTCGCCAGAAGCGGCTTAGTCATGCTGGCCACATGACCCGGAAGCTGTACGCCGGCTCCCTCGGCCAATAAAGCGAGGAGCGCTGCAAGCCCAGAGTTGGTCACAACTGGACCTAATGGTCAGGGGTCCCTTTACTTTTACCTTTTAGCTGTGGAAATTGTCTCAATTGTTGTTGAACAACGTAACCAAATTACAGCTACAGTTATTGATAGTCCTATGCTTTTCCCTCTACAGTAGTTGGAAACAAGTACTGGTAAGAAAAAAATCTCTTCAGCTGCTCCAGTCAAACCTTTTTATTTATTCAAGCTTCAACTGATCCTTAATCTCACCACTTAATCTCTAGTTCACTTGGTTAGAACATGGAAATGATAATGCCAAAGTTGCAGGTTCAATCCCTGTGTGGGACAGCTGCATATTCCTGCAATGCAAGGGGCTGGATTAGATTAGGGTTGCCATATTTCAAAAATTGAAAATCTAGACTCAAGAATTGTTGCACTTTGGGGGGGGGGCAAAGTTGTTGAGCTGCTTCTTTCTTTCTTTCTTTCTTTCTTTCTTGAAGACATTTTGAGCTATTTTAAAGTAAGTTTGCCAGAAATCTTCACTTCTGACATGGGTTGCCATACGTCTGGATTTTTCTGGACATTTCAACGATTTAAAATCCCAGACGCTGACTGCAAGGGCCAAATCTCAGCTATGTCCGGGAAATTCTGGACGTATGGCAACCCTAGATTAGATTATCCTCAGGATAAAAGTAAAGGTACCCCTGCCCGTACAGGCCAGTCGTGTCCGACTCTAGGGTTGCGTGCTCATCTCACTCTAGAGGCTGTGAGCCGGCGCCATCCGAGGACACTTCCGGGTCACATGGCCAGCGTGACGAAGCTGCTCTGGCGAGCCGAACGACGGGAGCTCACCCCGCCGCGGGGATTCGAACCGCCGACCATACGATCGGCAAGTCCTAGGCACTGAGGTTTTACCCACAGCGCCACCCGCGTCCTCAGGATACCTTCCAGCAATTCTGTGATTGTTGCTTGTGCCAGAACCAGGTCACCAGATGGAACAGAGCTGCCAGAATAGCATCCTGGGAGCTGGATCACTGTTGCTAAGTAGGAGGATTGAGATGGGGGAGGAGGCAGCACTGTGCAATCACACTGGCAGGAGCGCTAGAATGATGCCACTGGGGCACCTACATGGCAGTAAACCTCACTACCACCTTCATAGAATCACAGAACTGCAGAGTTGGAAGAAACACCAAGGTCATCCCCCTGTTTCTCTGCCTCTCCTTCCTCATTTTTCATAAGTAATTTTGCTTCCAGTGGTTCCACAAGCTATAAAGGTATTCTTACTGCCATATTCCCCGGAGAGGAACCACTTCTAAAATTTCAGCTGGCACTAAAAGGAAATCAAAGGGGATTTCCTTGTTGCTTTTTAAAAGGCTAGAACTAAGATTCTGAGGATGCAGAATTCTGCCCCCATCTCGAGTTTCGATCCTGCGCAGTTCAATTCACCATGCAGATATGCAGTGTCTAGAAACAGGGTATGGATACTTACGTCTCGGTAAGTCCATATGCCAGGTCTAGCATATCTATCTCTTCGTCACTGATGGGGTCCAGTTGTTGAAATGTGCTGCCCTCAAAGATGAGGTGGCAAGTGGAGCAAGCCAAGGCCCCCTCACATGCCCCTTCAGGGGGGGGGAAAGGAATCAGCATCAATGTTACATACTTGTCTTAGTCATCTGCTGCAAGAACTTACAGTGTTGCACACATATATCACATACTCTTCAACATTTCTCTGATGAAAATAGGGACATTCCAATCCATAACGATAATTTTACTATTTATACCCCACACATCTTTCTGGGTTGCCCCAACCACTCTGGGCAGCTTCCAACATATATAAAAGCATAATAAAACATTTTGAAAACTTCCCTATACGAGACTGCCTTCAGATGGCTCAGGGGTCAGATAACTCCATACCCTCCAACATTTCTCCTGTGAAAATAAGGACGTCCTAAGGAAAAGCGGGACATTCCGGGATCAAATCATTAACCAGGATGCCTTCTGTAAATCAGGGAGATCCCTGGAAAATAGGGACACTTGGTGGGTCTGATATTCTAAGGATACCACAGTCTCTGCTGACCCTGATTCCAAGGAAACAAAACCCTGAGTAAATGCTGGAACCCCTGAAATCTGGAGATTACAATGTGCACAAACAGTGTCCCCAAACCTAAATTACTGTAGTTGAAGAGCAATTGCTGAGGGTTGCTACTACATCCCATAAGGTTTGTTGGCTAAAATCATGAATGGGTAGCCCCCCTCCCTCTCTCCCTCCCTGAGGTTGCTGTAAAAGAAGCGTTTGTAGGCTGTACATCACTTGCACCTGCTTTTGCTGCCACCTGCTGGCTCTGCCTTATTACAACACATCATTTTCTTCTTCCTTACACCCCGGCAGAGAAAGCAACAGATTCGTATTTCATTTATTTGTTATTGCATTTATATATCACCCTTCTCTCCAGGAGCTCAAAGTGGCATACATGGTTCTTTCCCTTCCTCACTTAATCCGCACAACAACCCTGTGTGGTAGGTCAGGCAGAGAGGCAGTGACTGACCCAAAGTCATAGAATCAAAGAATTGTAGAGCTGGAATCATCCAGTCCAACCCCCTGCAATGCAGGAGTATGCACTTGTTCCATGCATGGATCAAACCTGCAACCTTGGCATTATCAGTACCACGTTCCAACCAACTGAGCTATCCAAGTGAGCTTTGTGGCTGAGTGGGGACTTGAACTTTGGCTTTTCCTGGTCCAACACCCTGAACCCTGTGCCGCCACTGGCTCCTGCTGCCTCTAAGGAAGACCACATAACACAGACTTGCATTGGCACATATAGTGTTTGAGAGAAAGTGGGAATCTTTGACCTAGTGGGGTACCTTTGTGGGTTTTGCTTGTGCAATTATTTTCATTCATTTATCTGAATAAATAAGTTGGACACACTGGTATGGTGTGTGGGTATAGGTGTGTGTGTGTGTGTGTGTGAGAGAGAGAGAGAGAGAGAGAGAGAGAGAGAGAGAGAGAGAGATGGCTACAGAGGTGTGCAATTAGGGGTTTCAGGTCTGAGTCAAAAGGAAGTAAAAGAAAGTCCGTCGTTGCATGGCACTTGGACCCTCTGAACCAGTGCTGTTTCCTTCCAGAAAGAGAGGTGCCCGCGTTCACCACGAACGCCTCCCTTGTTCTCTTAGAATGGCAATGGTACACACTTGAGAGGGGCCAGAACAGAGTTCCATCTGGCTAGAGCCATACAATACAAGAGCCTCCCACCCACCCAAACCATGTGGGGGTAGAGCAAGAGAAGAGAGAAGGAGAAGAGAGGCGTCCATTTGTGGGGCTCATTTTGAAAGTCTGACGCATGGACTGCTTGCCTGAAAAGTGGGGACTGAGTTTATTTATAGAAGACTGCTGTGAAGAGTAAATAGTGTTTGATTCCAGCATGCTGTTAGCAACTGACTGCTTTTAAGGAAATGGCCTTTAAATCGTGCTGTGCTGTTCTTACCTATCTACACTGTAATATATTTGTTTTTACATCATTTATGATTATATTATAGGTTAATTACTTTGCTTTAATCTTTGTGAGCTGCTTTGAATCCTGGTTCAGGGCGAAAGGCAGGGTATAAATAAATAAAATTGATGATGATAACAACAACAACTAGATTGCTTCTCCTGACTAGTATCTAGCTCCTGCCAAATAAACTTTGGAACTCCCTGCAACTTGATATCAGGCAAGCACGTTTGCTGTGCTCTTTTTGGTGTGACATTTTTGCTTGGAGAAGACTACTTATATATCTAGAGCATTGATGTGTATTCTAATCTGATTTTTGTTTATTGCTGATGTGTTTTTTTAATGATTTAAATTGTTGCCTTTACCTGTTTTACTTATGTTTTATGGCTTTCTCCATTTTCTAAACGACTTGAAGGTGGTGTGTTGTTGTTTTTACAACCAAGTGCTATACACATTTTATGAAATAAATTAATAAAAACAGTAACTGGAGCTGTATACATGTTACTGCCTTAAAACACAGTTAGGCTGTTCTTTTTCTCAATTTGGATCTAAGCTGGTTTTGGGAGAAATGCGTCAGAATATAGCATTTCATAAGAAATGTCAGGATGGGTCTGGCTCATTACTAGCGCCATGTGTTACCACTTAGCAAATCGGTGATGGGAGTGTGCATGAGGTGCGGAAAACGACTTAAGGCTAAAGAAAGAGAAAGGGTCACATCACTTACCAAAGCCATCGATGTCGATGTTTTGATTCATCACCACCTCCAGCAAGCTTTCTCCTTCTTTAGCGGTGACTGAGAATTTATCTCCATCCCGGTTAATAAAATTTAACTTCACTTTCTCAGTAGATCTGTGGGAGGGGGAAGCGCACATTCAATAAAGTTAGGATGCTTCCAGACATGAGAAGATCAATATTATCATTGTTGCAGTAAATGCTCCCAACGGTGACGGTGGCGGTGATAATTAAGTCTTGTTTTCATTTGCTTCCTATGAAGCACCTCAAAGGGATTTCACAGTACAATAAAAGCACATGCAAAGCAATTACCTATATGAAAGCAATTTAACATCCAATACTGATGCAGCCAATAATAATAATAATAATAATAATAATAATAATAATAATAATAATATCCCCACCTATAAATGGCTTGTTGGAGACCTCTTCCAAGGGAGCTCTGGGAATTGTAGCTCTGGGCGAGGAATAGGGACCTCCTCACAGCTCTCAGCACCCTTAACAAACTAGGATTCTTTGAGGGAAGCCATGGGTGTTTAAAGTGGTATCACCATGCTTTAAATGTGGTATAATTCTGGCCTAAGGGGCAGCAACAGAGGATGCAGGCCCAGGCAAGTTTTAACCTGCCAGGCCAAATGCAGCTGCCGAGTGTTTTGTCCTGCTGGGTCCTTGACCATCTCCCTCTCTCAGTTCAGCATGTCCCAAGCAGGGAGATTTATCAAACCACGGGTGGGCTGCCGCACAGGCTGCACATGGCCTGTTGTATCACAAGTGTGAAAGCCTGAGATAACGGTAGAGAAGTGTGAAGGGTTAAAGACTGGCAATCTGTGCAGAAAGATTAGAGGCATTCAACATGCCATTTGCACCATACCATTTTAAGCAGTCATGACTCCCCCAAAGGCTTCTAGGGGTTGCAGTTTGTTAAGGATGCTGAGAGTTGTTAGGAGACCCTTATTCCCATTCCAGAGGTATGATTTTTAGAGTGATAGAACAGTCAATCATTCCTTAGTGGAACGTATGGAATCTATCCATCTATCATCTATCTATATCTATCTATATCTATCTATCTATCTATCTATCTATCTATCTATCTATCTATCTATCTATCATCTATCTATCATCTATCTATCATCTATCATCTATCTATCATCTATCTAATCTATCTATCATCTATCTATCTATCATCTATCTATCTATCATCTATCTATCTATCTATCTATCTATCATCTATCTATCTATCTATCTATCTATCTATCTATCTATCTATCTATCTATCATCTATCTATCTATCATCATCTATCATCTAGCTTCTATCTATCATCTATCTATCTATATCTATCATTATATCTATCTATCTATCTATCTATCTATCTATCTAATCTATCTATCATCTATCTAATACTGTTTTTCAGTTTGAATGTGTGGGTACCATGAATCCAATATGGGAGAAAGGCAAGAGAGTTTTGTTGATTTGTTTTTTAGAAAAGAAAAGAAAAGAAAAGAAAAGAAAAGATGAGCAATAAAGAGGTGAGGTTGTTCCAGTGGAAGGATCTGCTCTTTCCCAGGCTCCATACATAGCTGTATTCAAAGAAATTGTCATTCATGCATCTTGCTACAACCTCCTCACAGCTGGAGCAAAGGCACTCCGTCATAAAGACCTAGAAAGGTGGCTTAACGGTGCAATCCTATATGTGTCTGCTCAGAAGCAAGTCCTGTCGAATTCAGTGAGATTAGCATCCACACCCTCTTCCTCCAATGGGACCAATGGAAGCAAATAATTTAGCTAAGATCCTGACTTACCCTGTGCTCCCCGTGGGGACATATTGAAGCCTGTGGCTGGTACTGAAGCATCTCCCCAGGTGAAGGCCAGCCAGTGCTGGACTGCAAACAGTTGTCACAAAGATAACCTGGGCTCTGGCCCTGTGTGCTTGAGACAGCCCAAGGCGGAGGAGCCCAGAGATGCTCCTAGACATCATGCTGACAAATCTTGATGTCTCCTAGTCTTTCAAGGACTGCAGTGCTGATATAAGTGCAGATGGGAAGGGGTTGGGACAGCCTCCCTGGGAGGGAGGGAGGGAGGGAGGGGGCACCGTTCTCCCAGCCCATCCCACGGGGGGGGGGGGGAGAGTGGGGAACTGTGGTTGCACAAGACGTGGGTTGCAAATGGGGTCACATGCGTAGGCTTGTGTCAGCCGTGATGAGACTTGCATCCCTCATTTGTTCTGACTTATTGGAAACTACATCAGCACGAATGCTGCCAGTTGAGGAAAGCTCACTTTGCTTAATTTTGAGCCAGGCGTTCCCCTCCCCCTCTTACATAGTAAGGCTGATCCATCATATGCATTGGTCACAGCAGTTTGGTGCAAGCAGAGGATGTAAGGAGGGGCAGGAGCTGCCTGCTGTCCTGGTCTCCTTGGGGCACCACTGCAAACCTTCACCTAACTGCTGTGTCCCCAAGACAAATGGTGACCTGTTTATTTGCTACAATCTCAGGGACGTGGGGTTACTGTGAGGGATGTCTGCCTTGAGGCCAGGGAAATCCCTGATCCCATTTTGGATCACTGGTTGTAGCTGTGAATGGAATTTGGGCACATGTGCATGCAGGGTATCAATCTCTCCCTTGCTGCTGCCTTAGAAATAGGGTGGGGGAAGCCAGCCCTTCTCCTGGACTCCAGATGGTGAAAGCCACAAGGCCTGCACGTCTTTCACTGGCCAAGTTTTAAAAGGCGTCCCTGGCCTCCTTCTGCTCCCAAATCAGAAGCAGCATCCTGCATGCTGTGCCTCAACCATCCAAAGTGGCTTATCTCACAGGCAAACCTTGAACTGAAGGATGTGGGAGATGAATGTCCATCAGTGTCCCTTTTGCCAAGGACGCCCATAGGACTGGCAGTGACCTCTCCTTTGTCATCTGAAAGATAGTTGCTCAGAAGGCAGGACAAGACAGAGGCCCTTGGAAGGGGAAGGGGGGAGTCCGTTTTTATTTATTATGTTTGGTGTACATGCACCAAGCTAGATGGATTTAAAAGAGGATTGGACTAGAAGGAGGAGGAGGTTGTCAATGGCAACTGGCCATGGCAGCTGTGCGCTTACTCTGTGGTCAGAGGAGGCAGCAGTGCTTCTGAATACCAGTTTCTGGAACCCACAGGAAGGGAGAAGGCTCTTGTGCTCAGGTCCTGCTTGCGGGTTTCCCATAAAGGGGCATCTGTTCTGTCACCAGGATACTGGGCCTCCTTTGTTCTGAGCCAGCAAGCTCTTGTGCTCTTATGTCCTTAATACTCTGCAAAACAAGAAAGTGCCAACTCAGACCATTCATCCATCATGCATGGCGAAAGTGGGCAGAGGAAAGTTCTTCTCCCTCTCTCATAACACCGGAACCCATGGCTATCTAATGAAGATTGTTGGGATATACCGTATTTTTCCGCGCATAAGACTAGGTTTTTCCCCCTAAAAAATAATGTCCAAAATTAAACACGGGGGCCATCTACCCCCATTTTCTTAAATTGGAGCCCCCCCCAATATACATGGGAGCGTCTTATAGACAGAAAAATAAGGTATATTGGAATATATAATGAATAATGTTGGGAGATTCAGGACAGATAAAGGGATGTCCTTGTTTATGCAGCACAGAGTTATACTGTGGAACTCACTCCCACGGGAGGCAGTCATGGCCACCAGTCTAGACCAGGGGTCTGCAACCTTTAAGACAAAAAGAGCCACTTGGACCTGTTTCCGAAGAAAAAAAACTGGGAGCCGCAAAACTCGTCATTATAAAAATAACTTTTTTGTCACTTTTTTTTTATTTCTTTGTTTGACCCCTCAGAATTACTCCTCCTCATAGAAATAAACGTTAAGTTAACAAGTTACCTTTGTGTGTGTGTGTGTGTGTGTGTGTGTGTGTGTGTGTGTGTGTTTTCTTCACTCCCCTTCAAAACAGTGACCAGTGTACATGCCCCCTTTCAATGCAGTGACCAGCGTACATGCCCCTTACAATGTAGCGGGCGGGCGGGCGGGCGGGCGGGAAGGTGACGTCGGGACGGTGCGTGACTAACGCACGCACCGCCCCTATGCGTGACTAACGCACGCACCGCCCCCATGCAACGTCACAGCCAGTACAGTGCCCGCCACAGTGGAAAGTGTCGGGGTGCACAATGCGCCTCCTCCCCTCGCTAGTATCTGCCCCGGAGCCGCGGCAAAGGTGTAAAAGAGCCACATGCGGCTCCGGAACCGCGGGTTGCAGACCCCTGGTCTAGACAAATACTTGGAGGCTATCAGCCTTGGCTGCTAGCCAAGATGGCTATGCTCTGCCTCCATGGTCTGAGGCAGTACAGTGGTACCTCAGGTTAAGTACTTAATTCATTCCGGAGGTCTGTTCTTAACCTGAAACTGTTCTTAACCTGAAGCACCACTTTAGCTAATGGGGCCTCCTGCTGCCGCTGTGCCGCCGCTGCACGATTTCTGTTCTCATCCTGCAGCAAAGTTCTTAACCTGAAGCACTATTTCTGCATTAGCAGAGTCTGTAACCTGAAGACTATGTAACCTAAAGTGTATGTAACCTGAGGTACCACTGTAATGCTTCTGATTATCAGTTGTTAGAAACCACACAGCAGGGGAAAGTGCTCTTGTGCTCCGTTCCTGCTTGACGGTTTTGTGTTGGGGCATTTGGTTGGCCCCTGTGAGAGCAGGATGCTGGACTAGTTGAGCGATTGGCCTGATCCAGCAGGCTCTTAGTTTAGTGTTGGCTATATGAGGTGTGGAGAACCAGCTGCTCCTCTGATGTTGTTGGACTCTGTGACACCCAAGGACAGGGCCAGATGGCAATGATGATAGTCTAACAATGTCTAGCAGAGGAGATCCCGGGGATTGCTCCTGGGACCTTCTGCATGCAAAGCAAGGGCTGTCCCACAGAGCTATTCAACCCTTCCCTAAAAGGACCCTGTGTTGTAGCTAATGGATTAATGTATTTATTGCAGCTAAGATTTGGGTTCCATTGGGAAAAGGCAGAATCACCAACTATAATATCATGGGAGGTTAAGGCGTGGTCTCTGCCGAAATATTTGAAACCCACTAATCTTATGCACATCAGAGAAGGCATAGGCGTGAAACATGGACTGTAACAATTAGATTTTCTCAGAACTGGAGAAATCAAGATCAAATGAGAGTTGATAGCTGGTTTGGGGGTGGCGGGTTATTAAAAAAATAACTTTAGGATGCAGAATGATAGATGTAGTAATTTAAATTATATATTTTATTGGATTAAAGTATTGTACATTATAGTTTATATCAAATGATCTTTATAAGATATTGTTATTGATTTAGGGGGTGTCCATCTGGATGATGCCCTGAGAACCTTCCAATACTTGGTGTCCTTTGTCTGTGGAGGTAGAATGTAGAAGCGCAAGCTTCCAAACCAGCCCCCTTGGCCAGGCAATTGTTTTGGTACCTTGATTAGCATAACCCAACAAGTTGCTCTGTGTCATAGAACAAATGGGTGGGCCTTCCTTGCTCACCTAGCTGTTAGGTTGGAGAACAAGTGCCAGGGTGGTGGGGGTGAGCTGACCTGGAAGCCAGGTGGAAGCTGGAGACACAGAGAACTGCTTGCTCCATGCTGGATCTGTTGAATGTTAACACTGAGAGCTCCTCCGTCTTAGGCTCCGGCTGTATATGTAAACAAACCTGTATATCCTAAAGACATCATAGACTCTGCTGAACTTCTTTCCAAGGAAACAAAACCCCGAGTAAACACAGGAACTGCCCGGGTGCCTCATCTCTTGGGGGTTGGGATGGCCTGTACCAATATTGTGCATGTTTTGTATTTATTTCAACAATTATTTTTAAAGCCTTTCCAGGCCTGTTCACTGGTGCATGGAAAACTACAGCTCTCCACCACTCTCCCTACTCTTCAGATCCAGAAGTGCTGAGGCCAACAAGCCAGGGTTGCACTTCTAGGAAAACAGAAGATGACACCCAGAGAGGAGCTGGAAGGGCATTGAACTGGGGCCAGAAGGTCTGAGTGAAGGTTGTTTCAGCTGATGTTTTTCCTCATTCCTGTGGAATCCTTGAGTTGCCTAAGAAGTATTTGCAGCCATAAATCATTAAGACTTGCCTGTGCCCCTTGGAAACTCTTTCCTTGACTCTACTATAATCACATCCCAAGGCAGAAATGAGAGAGGCCAACACTGTATCTGTACAAGAATCCAGTATCATTTTGCAAGTGATTATGTGGAGATAAGTTTTCCCATTAAGGAAGCAGAAGGGACAGAAACTTGGGAATAATTACATAAATAGAAGGTGAAAGGCAACATGACCGAAGTTTATAAAATTATAAATTAAAAGATAATGCTTTCTCCTGCTCTGGAGGCTAGGAACTGAACCTGAACCAAGTTACAAAAAGAGATATTCCTACTAAACATCAGGAAGAACTTTTGGACGGTAAGAGCTCTTTGACAGTGGAACTGACTCCCACGAGAGATGGTACTCTCCTTCCTTGGGAGGTTTTTAAGCAGAGGTTGGATGGTCATCTGCAAGGTATGATTGAGAATCCTGCATTGCAGGGAGTTGGGGATTGGACTAGAGGACTCTTGGGTTACCTTCCAACTCTGCAGTTCTACGATTCTACTCCTTTAATTACTTGGCATGTTGCAGAAAATGGTTGTACTGCACACAATAATTACTCACTTAAATAGTCTTTCTCAAGCCTACCTGGAGATACCAGGGATTGAACTGGAGGCCTTTCATGCATTGAGGCACCTGTTCTTCCAGTGAGGTATGGTCCGTCTGCATAAGATGTAACCCAAACCTGCAGCACTATACAGAAATTCTCTTATCTATATTGTTCTACAATGCCCCCTAATGGTTCAATAGAGAACATGGCAAAGAGTTTTCAATTTCATCAGATTCAAGGGGAACAAATGACTTCTTATTTCAAGGCAATTTAGGAGGGTTGAGTTTTGCAGTGGCTTAATAAATTAAAATGCATTCAATTTTTTTTAAAAAACAACAACCTTAAGTGTTTCAAGATGTCGAAGGGCCTGAAAACAAGGAAGTGAAAAGAGCTGAATATGGTTAGCCCGGAGAAGAAGAATTAAGATGGCATGACAACCATCTTCAGGACTTCTGCAGAGGATGGAGCAGAGTTAATCAGTTGTCTATTACTGCAGGTGGCCTTAACCAATGGTGGAAATGGGAGAGATTTCAGCAGAAATTCAGAGAAGCTTCCTAATAGCAGGCACAGGCAAACTCCAGCCCTCCAGATGTTTGGGACTACAATTCCCATCATCCCTAGCTAACAGGACCAGTGGTCAGGGATGATGGGAATTGTAGTCCCAAACATCTGGAGGGCCGGAGTTTGCCTATGCCTGCTAATAGCACAAGATGTTCAACAGTGGAACAGGCTGTCTCATGAAGAGCGTGGGCTCTCCTGTTTTGGAAATATTTGAGTAGAGTTTGGGCCACCAGTTAGGGATGCCGGAGATGAAGACCTTGTACTAAGCATGGGGCAAGACTAGAAAAGTCTGACCTTCCTTCCAACCCTGATTCATGCCAGTGACAGCTTTCATCTAACAACACCCAGTCCTTGCTGGCCTATAGAGTAAGTAGTCCTTTTGCTGTAGCACAGATCATCATTCTAGTAAATTTTCCTAAGCTATAATAGCACTCTGGTTAATCAACAGGCTGTATTCCCATCCCAATTCTAGGCTCATCTTGCCCCTACCCCTCTGCAGACCCCAGTACACAGGCAGCTTCCATCTACAATGGATTCAAGTTACAAGAAGGGAAATTTCGACTAAAACCTTAGGAAGAACTTTCTGCCAGTAAGAGCTGTTTGACAGTGGAATGGACTCCCTCGGAAGGTGGTGGACCCTCCTTCCTTGGAGGTTTCTAAGCAGAGATTGGATGGCCATCTGTCAGGGGTTGTTTAGCTAGGATTCCTGAGTTGCAGGGGGTTGGACTAGATGACACTTTGGGCCCACTTCCAACTCTGCAGTTCTATGATTCTACACCGAAAGATCAAACTCTCAGAATCATGGGTATGTACAGGTCACTAACTGGACCTGCAGATTCAATCATCACCAGAATAATGCACACACACAAACACACCAAGGGTTCAATTGGCCTAAACTTTATTGGCACTGAATGAAGAGAACAGGCTGTGGACTTTAACAAAACCCCTTTGCAGGCAAGGCATCTGAGTGGCAAGGATCAACATGGCTGGCCTGCCCCACAGAGACACAGATCAACCTTACAACCCCACCTGGGAAAACTGGTGTTTTAACAAAACATGTAAAAAGGTAGACATAATTTACAGCCAAAAAAAAAAAAAAAATCCAAAACACAAATATAAAGCCAGACACAAAAAAAATGCTTAATAGGGTAACCCCCTCTCCCCCAGGACAGGATATATCCAAAGTAATAGCAAGTAAACAAGTTGGGGGGGTGGAGGAGGGGAAACCTCCATGAATCCCAACAAATAATTAAAAAAGTGTCTAAAAATCTCATGGTAATACTGAATGCTTCTTACATTAATTTCCTGCAAAATATCAATCTCTTTACAATACAGTATACATTTGTCCATGGAGAAGGGGGGCATTTCCCCCTCCCCCTCCACATTTCCAAGATTAATATTTTCTAATCGTGCACAGCTAGAAAAAAAGAGAATGAAATCAATACCATTAGATACCACTGGAATAACATAATACTGGTAGGATCAGGGGACAGCTGAACCAACTACACGAGGAGTTAAGGCTTCTTGGCATGGGTTGGCTTGCTCCTTTTCTAGAAGTGAAAGGGCAGGAGGAAAAGCAACTGTGCCAGTGGAAGGTGTCAACAGAGCTCCGTGACCCAACCAGGAGCGATGCAAAGATGCTTTAACTACTTCATTAGTTCAGCACAGACCTGGCAGGCTCTGTGCTGATTTCTCTTGTGAGGATGTAGTTCTCTGAACCAAAGTGTGCCAGTAATGTGAAGGAAAACTGCCAAATTACAAGTCTGGAGCACAAAACGTTTTCAAAGGTGATTTAAAGTGATAAGGAATCACATATTCTTCAGTTTAAGGGTAAATGAGTTGTGACAAGTTCAACTGCAGTGTGTGTGTGTGTGTGTGTGTGTGTGTGTGTGTGTGTGTGTGTGTTAAAGTGTTCTAAGTAATGAGGTTGCATATTTTCAGGAGGAGGAGGAGCTGACAGTTCCTACTCTCACTTCCTAAAGGCACTATGTATGGAGGAGAAAAGGGGTGCATAACAAACTCACAGAAGACATTTAGACTGTGCTATTTTGCAAGCCGAGGGAGTCTTGCCTCCATGCAACTAGGGCTGCCAACACCAAGCTGCCCAAAGAAGGCTGACATGGCTTTGGGACAGAAATGGGAGGTTTTTCGCTGCCCTCACCGGAGCGAATCAGGGCAGGGATGGGGAGCCTGTGCCCCTCCAGATGTTGCTGGATGACAACTCCCATTGTCCTTGGAGAGCCACAGGATCCCCACCCCTGAACTGCAGCTCCTGTCTTTGTTCCACTCTCTCCACACAACTTCCCTGTTTCTAGTGGCACTGTTGGTATTAGCACACTTTGGGAGGAAAGAGGCGGACAGAGAAGATCAGAAGAGATTATGCAGTTCAGGAGTTTAGAGGTGCAGAAGAGCAGGACAGCTCTGCAAAAAAAAAAAAAAAATCCTTTGAAAAAGAAGCTTCTTAGACTGGGGGTTGGGGTGGGGAGACAGGCAGTCCCCAGCTGTACCTGATGCGGTCATGACACAGGTAAAAGTGAGGTAACAAACTCTCTTGAAAAAAAGGGAAGCCCTGCCAAAAAAACTGGTGGCCAAAGTAGCACTAGAAGGTTCTGTCTGGACTTAGGAGGCAAATAGGAGCAACCTCCTAAAAGAAAAGCCACATAAAACATTTAAAAATTCTGAAAAGCAAAAGGCACTCCAAGGCAAAGAAGGAGGAGGAGGAAGAGTTTGGATTTGATATCCTGCTTTATCACTACCCTAAGGAGTCTCAAAGTGGCTAACAATCTCCTTTACCTTCTTCCCCCACAACAAATACTCTGTGAGGTCAGTGAGGCTGAGAGACTTCAGAGAAGTATGACCAGCCCAAGGTCACCCAGCAGCTGCATGTGGAGGAGAAGGAATCGAACCCGGTTCACCAGATTACGAGTCCACTGCTCTTAACCACTACACCACACTGGCTCTCCAAAGAGATTTGGGGACAAGATCTGCTGCATTCCAACAACCAAGGCAGCAGAGACAGAAGCTTTTTCTTAAAATCAAAGGCAGGTTTTGTGACTGTGCAAGTGACTGGTGATGTGAAGAAGACAGGGTACTTTTTTGCATTTGGTCACAAGTAAACATGAGGACTCTATAAAAACTTTACACCCATGGAAAAGGATGTCATAAGGCACCGATAATGTGGGCTGTGTGTGCTACAGACCTCCCTTGAAAGGGTCAGCTGCAATATTTCCCCAAATCTGTCTTGCTCTCTGGGGTTTATGGCTGATGCACATCCTCTTCTGAACACTTAAGTTGGACTGTGCTGGTCAATATGAATGGGACCAAGTATGTTGCTGCTACCAATCCCAAACATCATCTCCTTATTGGACAAGGTTGGGGAACCTGGAGCCCTCCAGATACTGTTGAAATCTGCAATCTCTGGTGGGAATCGGTGGTCAGCAAAGTTTGGAGGCCAGCAACACACATAACTGGATATGGCAACATTTCAAGAGGGGAAAACAAAATATACTCAGATCACAACATTTATGGAATCCTGCCTCTTTCAACTGCTTAGGCAGTGCCATGTGCAAAGTGATAAAAAGATCAGGGTGATCCGTTTGGTCTGCTAAACCTCTGGGAATCATAAAAAGCTTTGGTCTTTCGTGTGTATGTATGTGTGGGTGGGTGGCACAAGAACATTAAATTCTGCTTCAGTAACTTTTCCTTCCGAACTTCTTCTTTTTTAATTATCAAAACTAGGCAGGCTTAAAAAGTAAAGATACCCCAACACACAAGTCTCTTCAAACATTGGCTAGAGAGACTAGTGGCAGGGATGGGTCCTTGGGGGGGGGGGTTACAGGACCAGCACAGATGTTTCATAAAGCTGCATGGAACAGATTTCTCTCTTCAACCCAGGTTGAGAAAAGAAAATGGGGCATCACCATAAAAAATATATATTATTATTTTTAAGGCACAGCTGACTAACCCTGTTTCACCCTATGTTGGATGGCACCCAACTCTCAGACAGACTGTGGTGACTCTTCTGTAGTGGTTCCAGCACAATGCAGTTAAACACAGAAAAAAGGTGGCGGGGGAGGGAGGAAGAGTGAAGGGGAGGCAGCAGAAGGCTCACGAATGATTACATGGACTCAAACTCATCAATGCGTTGCTTGGTGTTGCCCTGCCGGATCTGGCGGAGGGTCTTGTATTTGTCACGGCCCAACCTCATGTTCTCGGCATGGATCATATCATTGGCAGTCTTCTTTGTTTCGTCGCGGGCATTGGCCAGCTCGGACGTGAGAGCCTGTAGGTGCAAAACGTGAAGGGAGGAAAGACCAGTTTTAAAATGTTATTTGCTTGTTTTAGTTCATAGAATTTATACACTACTTGATTGTAAAAGCCCTCAAGCAGTACACAATAAAATTATAGTAAAAGCCATAAAAAGCAACATACGAAAGATAAAATCAGCAATAAAAGAAAAAATAGATCAAAACATCCATATGTTTTAGTCAAATGTGTTGCACTGTTTGGTGCAAGTGGAATCCCAGTTGCCTGAGGGCAGAGAGCCCCAGAGGGGAATGCTTCTCAGTGAAGGCCATTCACAAATCCAACAGTGGAAGAATCAAGTGACATTGCCCGAGCCAATCCAAGAACATAACAAGAGTCTGCTGGATGGAGGGCAATGGTTGATCTGGTCCAGAATCGTGCTCTCATCGTGGCCAACCAGATGCCTGTGGAAAATTTGCAGGGATAACCCAAGCAGAAGAACACTGAGCTTCTTTTTCCAAGGCTGAATTTTTGGGACAGTAATTGTCTCCCAGCCTAACTCACCTCACAGGGTTGTTGTGAGAATAAAATGGGGGAAGGGACCATGTATGGCACCTTGAGCTCCTTGTAGGAAATAGAAATCCAATAAAAAATACATAGCTCTCTTCTCCTCTGGCTCCCAGCAACTTGTATTCAGAAGCGTCTATATGGGGTCAGTAAATCCCAACAAGAAAGGATGCTGGACCAGGTGGGCTCTGCCCTGGATGTACTTAGGCAGGTAAAGAGCCAATAATAGCACTCAGAGAGTTCTGATACTCCAAACGTCTGAAACTCTAACCCACAGCTCCAATGTTTACATTCTCACACTAAAACTCTCATCTCAATTCATTTTACTGTATTATTATTATTATTATTATTATTATTATTTAACTGGAAGCCAACCTCAATGTTTTACTGAAGTGCAGGGTGAAAATATTTTGCTAGAAAGAAGCCAAGATAAATTGCAGATGTGTCTGTACAATGGGGACTGGATCCTTCAGCTTTGTTGTGACAGGGCCCAAAATTGCATTTTGCCAGAAGAGGGTGTAGAGTCCAGCTAGCCAAAGAGACAGATGCATTTCCACCTGGCCCTTTTATTAACTTTATTGTGAAAGCCATCTGAAAATATTTACTGCTGGGAACAAAGTGGGAACTTAAGTGCAAGCACGGGATGTTACAAGAGACACATAGCCTCCTGCCAAAAACAGAAGCCTGGGACATTTCTCATCCTGTTTCCCACAATGTGCCAACAAATAAAAATCCATGTTATGATGAGATATTATGGTTGTTCAAACTTCCTGCCCCAATCCACCAGGCTGACAGGATGGGGGAACAAAGTGTGCTGATGAAGCATCTTTTACCACCAAGGTTTATGGGAAAGACATCATGGTATTAGCTATGCTACTCTTGTACCACCTATAGGTGGATCAAGCCCTTAACAACCTGGGACCAGGTTACCTGGGAGATGGCATTGCCCTCTTTATGGCCACTCAACCACTTGCTTCATTCTGTGTAACTGGCACTATTACAAGTGCCACATAATACCCATTCTGAATTTGTAAGAAATCAGTATTTTAGCACGGCAGCACCTGCACGTTGGAACCCTCTGCCTATTGATAACAGCCAGGCACCTTTGCTGTACTTTTTCTGGCACCTGCTAAAATACTTAGGTATCTAGAAAGCTAGCTTGTTTTTATGTTTATTGTTGTCCTTCATGTTTTGAATGTTTCAAATAATTGTTTCTACAGCCCCCCCCTTATTGTTTTGTCTTTTTGGTAAATGGCTTTGAGCCTCGCCCCCACCCCCGTACAATCAAGCAGTGCATAAAATTTATGACGTGAATAATAATAAATAGGTGGTGCTAGACATTTGAGGGAAGCGGGTCTCAGGCCCACAGCCTGCCCACCAGCCACACTCCCCCTCAAAGTAGTGTTGTCCCCACATTACCTTCAAGTGCTTCTGGACCCGCTCGTTCTTCTCTGCCTCCGTAGTCCGCTGCTCCTCGCTCCGGTCCTTGGCAGAGGCATGTGCCCTCAGCTCTGCGCTGGCCTCAGCAGCATTTTCATCCTGCTCATCATCATGTTCGTTCTCAGACTGCATTGGTTCTGGAACATGCTGTGTGACCATGGCTGACTTCAACTCCTCTTTAGTCTTCTCTAGGTCTTCCTGGACCATCTGGGCCTGAGGGAGGATATCAACCCACCAATGGGTTAGTGGAGCTGGCGTTTGTCCACAGACAGCTTTCCAGGTCATGTGACCAGCATAACTAAGCTGCTTCTGGCACAACGGAGCACCATGATGGAAGCCAGAGCACACGGAAATGCCATTTGCCTTCCAGCCACAGCGGTACCTATTTATCTACTTGCACTGGTGTGCTTTTGAACTGCTAGGTTGGCAGGAGCTGGGACAGAGCAATGGGAACTCACCCCGTTGTGCAGATTCGAACCGCTGACCTTCTAATCGGCAAGCCCAAGACGCTCAGTGGTTTAGACCACAGCGCCACCCACGTCCTTATATATAAAGACTCAATTTCTCAATGAATACATTATATTGTGGTCTGCCCTCTCCAGTTCTCACCATATACGTAAGCTTAGCATTGCACACTATGTCCAAGGTTTAATATAGCATTCTCTTAAGAAGGTTGATCTCATTTTTGTCGAATTCTGACAAATCATAATTCTAGCACCACTTCAGAGATTCTGCATTAATTTGGTGTCATCCTGGTGCATCTGAGAAAGCCAGTGTGGTGTAGTGGTTAGAGTGCTGGGCTATGAACTGGGAGACCAGGGTTTGAATCCCCAGTCATTCAAGAAACCTACTGGGTGACCTTGGGCTAGTCACTGCCCCTCAGGTCTAACCTACCTCACAGGGTTGTTGTGAGGATAAAATCAGGAGGGGAGAACCACATACACCACCTTTTGTTCTTTGGCAGAAACAACGGTATATAAATGCAATAAATCTATAAATAGAATCAGGTCAGACCAGTGGGCCAAAGGTTCCCTCATTGTTGTTCTAGAGCAAAAGTCATGCATCACAGATGATCATGCATGCGTATACTGGAGAGGGCCATGTCTATTTTACACAAGTTAAATGCACATTTGCTGCAACACTGACATTGTGGAAGGTGGACAATACGCCTTGTAAGCAGGATCCCCTGCCTCTCTGTGCAAATGGGGTGTCTTTACTTTTCCCCATCACTGGGACAAGGGGAAATGGGATGGTCACTCCTAGGCACAGGAGAGGAAGGAAAAGGCTTGTTTCAAGACAGGACCAAGTCACCCCACTCACTTTCTGCTGCCACTGCACAGCCTCGCTCTCCTTCTTCTGCCGAGCCAGTTCCAGCTGCAAGATCCTATTGGTGAGCTCCATCATTTCAGACGACTGCAGGAATTAACAGAAGATCACAAGTGAAGTAGGCAACCAGGCTCCTAAAATGCTACATTGCCCCACTACTCCCCAATCTGGCCCTTGCTCAGCTGCAAGGTATAAAGTGTACTTTCCACACCCCTGCTGTGATCTTGGGAAACAGCTAAGAAAACTGATACAAAAATCAGATTTGTGAGTGTGCACGATTCTTCAAGAGAAGAACCCTGGTATACACACATACCACCCTAAGACAATTACAGTTCCCAGGTCTCCTTTGGGGAGGGTATAACTATTAAACCAGTTTAAGCCTGCAGTGGAGCCTGGTTTCCTCTAGATAAGGGATCACCAACCTACGGCCCGGGGGCCGGATAAGGCCTGAGGGACTCGTTTATCCTGCCTGCAGTGACCCCTGCCACTGCCGGCCGGTCTTACCAGCTTGTGCGCATGCACACAGGCCTCCTCCAACCTGGATATACACCGTTTACGCATGCTCCCCCGCCCTCCGCGCAATCATTGCTGGGGACACCCGGCCCAAGGCAAGGAAAACTTGGAGACCCCTGCTCTAGATCAGTGGTTACTAGAACTCTTTGGCCCACCACCCAGTTCCCCTGCTCTCCCTATAAAAAGCATTATTGAGATTAGTGGTTTGCATGACCCACTAAGGAAGATCATAACACAGCAAAATTCAAAGCAGTAATAAAATTACACATAGAATCCAGTTAAAACTATTTAGTTAAACTGATTCAACAAAACTGTTGGACTTATCCAGTGGTGCCAGCTTTCCAAAGTTTAATAGTAATTCACACCTCTAGTATCCTTCCCCCCTTGCTTCTAAATCCCCCCCCCAAATCCCCCCAACCTCCACGGTTAGAGTCAACAGCTTTTGGACTAATGGCAACTCTAGCTCAGTACAAATGGCGGCCATTTCCTGCCTTTATGAGGACCCAGCTTCTGGTTAAATTATTTATTAATACTTGACCACCCTGGAAAGGCTTAGCAGATCTAATTTTCATATTCTAGCATAAATAATTCCTGTTGATGTGATGAACAACAGCGCCTATTCTACATTGGAATTTAAAATGTGTCAGCGTTATCAACATTCTTTATTTATTTGGACTACTACATTATGTACTGAAATGAACTGATAATGGGCAGTTGTATCAATATGCATGTTTCTCTAGTGTGTTGTGAGCCACTTTGGGGTCATTTAAGTGGAAGAGCAGCATACCCTGCCTACTGACACAAGGGACATTCACTGCACTCTTTTCAGTGCCTCTAAAACCATTTTTGATTGGCCAAACCTACCCAGAAAGGTAAATCACAGACATATTTTTTTCTGTTTTCAGTTTATCACTGATTTTAATTTTTAAAAAATGTTTTAAGTGATTAGTTTCACTGATAACTTTATCATTTTCTTTTTGTAAACCACTTTGGGTTTGCTTTTTTTTTTTTTTTAGTCAATGTGGTATATAAACTTTATGAAATAAAATAACTTAGCTGCTATTGCTGGGGGTTGAACTAGATTACCCCTTTGGGTCCCTTTCCAACTCTACAATTCTATATGATTCCATAAATACAATGATTCCTAAGAACCCCAGAAGGGTCTGGCTGCTAGATCAGACCACTAGGCCCTCCCATCCAGCATCCTGTTCTCGCTGTGGCCAATGCAGGAGACGCCTTTGGAGAGCCAGCCTACCAGCTGCTCCTGGGTCTTCTTCTGGTCATTGGAGGCCTTCAGCAAGGCTTCTTTTGCCTCCTCAGCTTCCTGACGCTCCTTCGCCAGCTTCTCCGCTTCTTCCTGAGCTCGCTTCCTTTCTTGCTCCAACTCTAGTGCCTTGCGGGTCTGCTCTTCCAGTTCTAAAGAGAGAAAGAAAGTGAGTGAGAGAGAGAGAGAGAGAGAGAGAGAGAGAGAGAGAGAGAGGTCTATAGCTTGCCCACCAACTCTGTAAATCAGCACCAAGCTCCCCTTCCCACCACCTGCAAGGTGAGCACCAGAAGCTTCCCCTACCTAGCTGAGCTTTCTTTGTCTGCTCTTCAATCTGCCTGAGCCGTTCCATCAGCTCCTCCTTCTCGCGTTCAATCTTTTCCTTCTCCTTCTCTGCCAGCTCCCTCTTCTTCTTCTCATTCTCCAGCAGGGCTCTAGGCAGGGAGGAAATGTGAAGGATAACACAAAGTTCAACCCCACCTGGCTGACAGATTTCCTGTTCTCTCTTGTGCAACAAAACTCTTAGCTGGGGCATTCTCGTCTTGCATCAGAAGTTTTTCAGTCATCGGCAATCAATATTTGTTTTTAGCGTAAATTACCGTATTTTTCGCTCTATAAGACGCACCAGACCTCAAGACGCACCTAGTTTTTGAGGAGGAAAACAAGAAAAAAAATATTCTGAATCTCAGAAGCCAGAACAGCAAGAGGGATCGCTGCACAGTGAAAGCAGCAATCCCTCTTGCTGTTCTGGCTTCTGGGATAGCTGCGCAGCCGGCATTCGCTCCATAAGACGCACACACATTTCCCCTTGCTTTTTAGGAGGGAAAAGGTGAGTCTTATAGAGCAAAAAATACGGTAAAAGAAAAGTAATTTTCTAAACTTTTAATGCTGATGTTGCACTCGTTTGCTCAAGCGGGCGCCTTCTGTGTCAACTTTTAAACACTAGCCGAAACCTTTTCTGTACTGCCAGGCCTATGCCGGAAATTAAAAATACATCCTTCCACAATGGTTAATTGGTGTCTTGGTTTTTTTTAAAAAATCTTTTAAATGGTTTTAGTTGTATAATTTTATATTTTTATTGCTGCAAACCACTTTGATATATGTGATATTACAATATGCACATTTTAAAAAATAAACAAACAAATAAGCCTCCATCAGAACAGGAGTGGGGCAGGGTCCAGCCAGTGGGCTGGTTCCTGAGCTTTCCCCCACCCCTGTAGGTTATTTTACAAATGGGCAGGGCCACCCAGCTGTCAATCACCCGATATCACAACAACACCACATTCTTCCTTTGCAGACGTAGCTTGAGCTGCACCCACAGAGCAGCATCCTTTGCAAACAGATATTTGGGCCTAGGAGTTAAGCACCACCGTTTGGCTGCATAATGGAATCCCCAACTTGGAGCTCCAAAGCACAGCCAATCCCACCAGGGCCTGCTGTGACTGCCAATCAGCTGATGAACACAGACAGCAAGGCCTGCTTGCTAAGGAACAATCCACAGCATTTTAAGACTTCCAAATGTTCCTTTGCAGCTTCCTCTCTACTTGCCCCACACCTATAAGACAAACGAGTGTGGTGTGAGGAAAACAGACTTCTAAGCTGAATTGTGGCCCATGCTGAGCCTATTTGACCTATCAGCTGGAGCTTTCTCCCACTGCTATATCCTTCTCCCTGCAGCTACAGGGAAATGCTGTTCACATATGTTACGGGATAGACCCATTACACAGAAAAACCATACACTTTGCATGCAGTGGGAGTCAGAGTCCAACAGAATCCAGAGAGCCACAGTTTCTCCATACCAATGTGAAACTAAGAAAAGACTGCTGGATCAGACCAAAGGGGACCCATCTAGTCCAGCATCCTGTTCTCACAGAAGCCCCAATAGGAAACCCACAAGCAGGATCTGAGCGCTTCCACCCTCCCTTGTGGTTTCCAGGGGCGTAGGCGTCTTCTACTATATTCCAGCTGCAGGATTTGCCTATGGAAAGAACACATGCCACACCCCAATCACTAAACTCCAATCTTGCCACAACTTTTCCTACAGAAGATGGCCATGACTAAGACACTGTGCACCAGCGTTTGGGAACCAGTTATGTCAGCATTTGGCACTCTGTTCAGAGGCGTTTGCATTCAGTTGAACGCACCTCTCCATCTGTTTTTGATGCTTCTCCTCTCGGGCTTGAGCCTTCATCTGCTGCACCTCAATTGTGTCTGGCTTACGCCGACGCATGTAGAGCTCATGGTTCCCCATGCAAAGAGCCAGAATACGCTTGTTAATTCTTAGCCGTGGGGCATAGAATACAAAGTCCTTTGAAAGAAAGATGAAAAAGAAAGAATGAATCATGGATGCACCTGCGTCACTTCCCTTTCTTCTCCAGTAGTAACTAATGCCTCAAGTACATGCAAAATAGCATCCAATTAATTAGACAATTTTCCCCGTGCAAAAAGACAAAAGGAGCAAAAAAGAGCTAAATGGTTGTTCAGTAACCTTTAGCTTCAATGAGTCAGGAAGCTGGAAATCTGGATAGGAATTTAAATCTGAAAGATGGCCTTTAAATAAACCTCACTCGAATATTAGTGGAGCATGTCTACATTGTGTTTCTGTTGAAATGTTGCACACAACCAGCTTTGAGTGTTGTCCAAAAACCAAACATTAACACAATAAAATATCCCATTACTGGAAAAAGAAAAGCACAACCAATTAATACATTATCAGATTGAAGTAGCAGAAGTAAGTGAACTTTTCGCTAATCAACAGGAACCACCATCAAGTCCCGTTCCCCCCCCCCCATCTCTGCACTATTGGTGCCCCAGGCAGAAAATCCCAGGCACAACCCTTGCCTCTGAAAAAGAGGGGATGCAGAGCAGGCTACACACATAGCCTTAGAATCTGAACGTCACCAGTAAGCACTTTAACCTCGCTTTGGGAGCAAACAGCCAGTGCAGCAGAATTAGAATGGGAAAGCTGAGCTGCAACTCGCCTTGTCAAAGTGGCAGGCCACAAACCCGCTTCTCCCGCTTCTGAGCTGTCTTCAAAAGACATGCCCCAACCCAACCCAGAGGTGTTGAACAACTCATTTTTCTTTTTCACTGAGACAAAATCCCGAAGAGGAACAGACACCCCATCTGATAGAGAGTACATGTTCAACTCTGCAGCAGAGAGACCCCAGAACTTCTGTCCCAAAGCCTCAATATTTTGGCATTGGCTACTCCAAAAAAAAAAAAAAAAAACAACACAAACACACACACACAAAAATGTGTGCTCCCAGGGCAGGAGGGAATTCAGAATGCTTTTATGTCATCTGGTAGGACTTTATTTCCTATACTTTGGACTTGTATGTGCAACACTCACCAGTCATACCAGCTTAGGAAATACAGGTGTCTTTGTTTTAATGGTGCCTCTCACTATTTCTTTCTCTTATTATCTACTGTTTGTTTGCTTGCTTTGCATATGGTATGAGGTAATATCCTGCAACTGCACTTTTGAGTTCTTAGTAATGGTAATAAATAATTATTTAAAACAAACGAATTCTACCAATTAGCTACTTGTTGAAGAAAAGGGGGAGGTAGCTCTGTATGCAAACCCTGGATATGCTGAAGCTATAACCAAGGGATCCCATTAAATCAAATCAAATCAAATCATACACCCCCCATAAAGAAAAAATGCTTTGGAAGAATTCCGTGCATCCAGACAAGGCATTCAAGTGCCAGGAACCATTCACCTTTGCAGCGATATTGCTATTACTTATACACAGCAAGGTTCACCTCTTCCAGAGTGAGCTGTCTCACCGCAGGAAAACTGTTCTCATGAAAATGAAGGGAAGACCTTTTTTGGCACAATTGCTGACCCAGAAAAACAAAGCAGATGTCCAGGAACCAGTTAATCTAAAGAGTCCTGAAGCACTTCTGCTACCAGAAAGGCAAGAGCAATCCAGAGATCTCAATGGTATTGAATTGAACAGAGTTTGAGGGTTCGCTGCTCACTCAGCCCCACAGATGAAAACAAATGTACAACTTCTCTCTAGCTTTCGTTTCAAACACCCGATAAATTTACCTCATCTTTGGAAGAAGAAGACACTTGACTAACCACAATGGGCTTTTATGTTCTATCACTAAACTACCAAGTGGAAAACTCTTCACACAAATGACTGTTTGAAAAGCTCTTCGTTTCTTAGAGTGCCCTTCGTTCCTTAGAGTGCCCATCAAACCAGCTGTATACCCAGTTGTGTGAGGTTTATTGCAGCCCTCTGCAATCTGCTGAGCTCCACACGTTTTAGACTGCAACTACTACCAGTCCCAGCCAGTTTGAGCACAGTAAAACAAACAAACAAACAAACAAACAAACAAACAAACAAACAAACAAACTGGGACTCACTTGTTTATGAAAATCTAAATGTTCATTCTGTCACCAGGGGATTTCCCATCACAACCAACTGGCTTTTTGCTTATGTAGATAGAGCAAAATAGAACAACCCCAAAGTACTGATTTTCAATTAAATATTTGAATAGATTATTAACTAAAATATTTTAAACTACAAATGAAATCTTACTGGGGCTTTCTTGTCAATGGGCTTGATAACAAACTTCTTATCATTGAATGAAATGTTTCTAATCTCACTCCAAGGGAATCCGATTTTTGGTGTTAACCTGAAAAAGATGAAAGAAAGGATTTAATGTTTCAAAAGCTGAGCCCATTGGAATACTTTGGCAGTTAAACAACCTGACTACACTGATGTGGCACGAATGGTTTTCCATCACTGAGACAAAAGAGGTAACATTGCTCAGAATTTACAAAACCAGATACACTGAATTTATGTAAGATTTGCATAGAATGCAATGTAAGTGGCTTGGACAGTGGCTTGTCCAAATTGCCCAAAGCGACATACTAAATCTCAGGCCTCAAAAGCATACAGGATTTGGAGCCTGGAGAAAATATACACAATCTTAAATGCAACTCAGGCTATTAGGTGAGTGCAGACCCATTCCATTTGATTTCCATCTTATATGAAGACACTTACTGAGGAACTGGTGCCTATACAGTGGTACCTCAGGTTACATACGCTTCAGGTTACAGACTCCGCTAACCCAGAAATATTACCTCGGGTTAAGAGCAGTTTCAGGTTAAGAACAGACCTCCAGAACAAATTAAGTTCTTAACCCGAGGTACCACTGTACACACAATATTATTAATCCAATGACTGGATGCTTTGGTAGATGTGCTACTAGCCTCTTTACACAGTGCATTTCGTGTTACATTGCAGAAAGGGGACACCCAACAGAAGCTTGCACCAGTTTGGTCCACAAGGTTTGGAGGTCCCTGCGGTTACCTGCTTTGTTAATACTTTGTTAATTAAAATCAGTGCCCAGAGGAAATATATAGGGCACATGAGGTCAGGAGTACATAGATCAGTAATTCCCAAAGAAGCACCAGTCCAGATGTGGATCACACTGAGCACCACAGGAAGACTCAAGCATGTAAACTACTACAGAAAATAAACTCACACTTCTTTCTGGGATCACTTGCCCTATGTAACCTGATAAAAACACTTCCTTAAATTCAAAGGATCAATTAAATTGGGAGTATGAAAGCAAGACATAATCACGGAGCATCTCTCAAGCTCAAGAAAGTCCAGATGTTGCTGGACTACAACTCTCATCACCAACTCTGTTGTCACAGATGAGCCCCATCAGGCCTCCTCCTCATCAGGCTGACAAGTGGGGTACAAATGCTTTAAATAAACACAATAAATAAACACAATCTGGCCCCATGTCTAGAATGGATGGTGCTATCTAGAATGGATGGTGCTTGGGATTCAAGCCTTCCCATACCCAATCTCAGGTTCCAATCCCAAATAAAATTTCTGGGAAATAAACACCTACCCATCAGATTGGGATATAAATATTACACCACATTATCTCTCCCACTAAGTAAAGACTCTCCCTAGGAGACTAAGGCTTTGCATTTAGTCCCCTATGATGGATCTAGCAAAAGCTTTTAGCTGTCATAGTTAAAGAGGATGTGAACTGCACAAGGTGGGGACTGACATGAAAGAACTGCTGCTGTGATGGTTTTCTGTGAGCCTCCTGGCCAGCTGGCAAATGCTAGAAGGTTGCTGGACTTAGATGCACCTTTGCCTGATGCAACAGATGGCCCTCTCCCCTCCCAGTCCCCATGCAAGTTTGAAGGGCAGTCTTGTTACCTGTCATTGTGCTCATAAATGTTGAGTCCAAGGGCATCGACTCCCAACCAAAGTTCTGAGCCCTTCTTGTTCTTAATACTGAAGTAGTTCACACCATACATCTCCAGATCTTGTGCAATTTTCAGATATTCCAAGATGGCATCTTCTCTAAAAGTACACAAGAGAATGGATTTTTAATACAGTCTTCGCAAAGCTCGGCAGAGTTTAAAAGTAGTTCAAAACACAACACTTCTGACCTCCTGTAAATACAATGAGGGTTTTTCCAACCAAGCCTCCAAGCATATTTTTAAACTACGAAGAGGTAGCAAGTTGCCTATATCGACAGCATCCCTTCCAGAGGTTGTCACGCCCCACCCAGTCCCACTCAACACAGTCTCAAGGGTTACAAGTGATGGATTTTGTAATCATCATCAGGAGGCGAAGGGAGAGCTATAGGTTAGCAATTCTTTGTCAAATCATTATTGCATTAATACTATTGCAATGCCCAAAGATCTACCAAAGCTATTATAAGGTTTTTCTATGGAAAAGGGGGCCAATATATTCCGGCAGCCTCCCAGGTCTTTGCTGCAAAAATATTAAAACAACTGACATATGGCTCTCAGATCTGCAGCTTCTTAAACCTTGCTCCCTTAGAATCATTCCAAACTACGGTAAGTTCTATCACTGCCTGTTAGGGATCCCTTCTTGTGTGTCTAAACATAGCTGTCTGCCTGGAGGTCTGGCAAATCCCTGTTAGCGCTCCGATATGGATTCTGAAGATCCATTATTAGTTAAAACCTATCTTTCTCCCTGTTGGGTTGGCACCCTTAACACTACTGGATTCCTACCAATCCAAATGGAAAGCTACACTGCATGAAAAGCTAAGAGGCTTGGGGTTTTCCCCACAGACCCTGATAGTTGTAGGTTATGAGAAAGCTAGAGCAATAATCCGCCAACGAATTTGGGATGTGGAACTGCAATGCCACGTGAGCAGGATGAATAAACACCCAGCAATAAAAGATAATGGATTTACCCCAGCCAATTATTTGTCAAAATTACAAATACCTAAATACCGACAGCCATTTACCCTTGCCAAATTCAATGTGCTGCCATCTGCCTTATTGCAGGGCAGATTTGAGGGTAAACCATACGCGGAATGAGTCTGCCCCTGCAGCTTGATGGAGGTAGAAACTGTCTCTCATGCCTTGTTACGCTGCAGTTTCTACAGGGATTTACACTCGGTATTTATTACCCCTGCTATGCAAAAATCTTAAAGTGAATCCGAACTTCCATGTCTAAAATCACTGGTAGATGACAAGGATCCTGAGATCACATTGTTGTTGTTTAGTTGTTTAGTCGTGTCCGACTCTTTGTGACCCCATGGACCAGAGCACGCCAGGCACTCCTGTTTTTGAGATCACATTAAGGGTAGCCAAATTCTGTGTGATTGCCATAAAACTTAGGGAACAAGCTGTGCTATCATAATGATTAAGGCCTTAAATGATAATTTTAGGTTATATGTTAGTGACTAAGTTTTAATTTTATTTTTTTAACTGTTGCTATATCTGTATTGTCCCTGTTATATCTGTATTGTCCCTGTTAATATCCCTGCATTGTCCCTGTATTGTCCCTAATTGCAAATTCAAATGTATCCCTATTGTGTTTTATGACTTCCTTGATATTGTATGTGGGCTGGAACTGGTCTGTGACCGAAATAATAAAATTCATTCATTACTGCATTGACTTCTGTGACGCACTTTGAATATTTAAAGATGAAGCTATATTATGAACAAAAGATGCTCTTATACAACACAAACCAATTATTGCTATAATTTCAGCCTTACCTGAGCATTCCTCGATGTTCTTCATGCCACACCTGGATCCTTTCCTCCCACTGATCCTTGTTAAGTTTGTGCTGCTCCAAAACCCTAGGAAGCAAAGAACAGCAAAGCACATCAAGAGATAAGCAGCTTCCATACATGTAAAGCTGTGGCAAAGGAAGCTTGTGGGGAATTTATTTTTCAAACTTCCTCTATCTGTACAGAGGAAAATGTAGTCCCCTAAGCTCAATCAGTGGTCTGAGAGTTGTTCTCTGGTGCTTCTACCTAATACAAAGGTGGGGAACCGGATGCAGGCAGTCAGCCAGATCCTTATCTCCCTTAAGAGATAAGGGCCAAATTGCACATGTTGGTGAGGCCTGGTCATCTGTCAATCATCTGAGAGCCCCACATTTGGAATATTGTGTACATGTACACTTTTGGTCTCCTCATCTCAAAAAGGATAATGCAGAGTAGGAAAGAATTAGAATAGGGCAACTAAAATGATCAAGGGGATGGAGTGACTCCCCTTCGAAGAAATGTTGCAATGTCTGAGACAGTTCAGAGAAAAGGCAAGTAAGAGGCGACATGACACATGTTTATAAAAGTATGCATGACATGGAGAAAGTGGAGAGAGGAAACTCACAGACATCCAATGAAGATGAATGTTGGAAGATGCAGTACAGGTAAAAGAAAGGGCTTCTCTTCAAGTAGTACAGAGAAACTATGGAACACACTCCCACAGGAGGCAGAAATGGCCATCAATCTACATGGCTTTAAAAGAGGACTGGGCAAATTAATGGATAGGAATAAGGTTATTGAGGACTACTAGCCATGATAGCTATGCTCTGCCTTCATAGTTGGAGGTAGTGATGCTTCTGAATCCCGGCTGCTGGAAACCATAGGAAAGGAGAGTGTGGCTGTTGTGCTTGAATGTGGCAACCCCACGGTGCTGCTATTCCATGGGAGTCCGAAGTCAGTGCTGACAGGCAGTTTTGTGAGCAAGCAAGGCGAGTCCTTCTCTTGAACCTCCCATGCCTGCTGAAAGATTGGATGGAGAGGGAGTGCTTGTTCAACCTTGTAGGAAGCTTTGGAGTCTGAATGAGAAGGTGCTAAGCTATCTTTTTCTGCTGCTTCTATATTTCCCAATCTCTCTTGTTTTTTGCCAGCAAGGCTTGGGAAGAGAATTCTACCCAAGCAGGAAATACAAGACCCCTGGTTTTCCTTAGCTGCCACACTGCAGCCCAAATTAGAGAAACCCAGACTCTAGGGCAGAGAGGTGAGAGTGGGGAACTATTAGCAATGACTGAGAAAGGCTCAGCTAGTACACTAGTGTTTGCCTGTGCCCTGCCACCACTGTAGGAGGTGGCGTGCCTCTGAATATGTTGTTAAGGAACATGAGCAGAAGAAGTTGCTGTCGTGTCTTGCTTGTGTGCTTCCTAGCAACATCTGGTGACTGTGGTAAACAATACACTGGCTGAAATAGGCCTTTGGACTGATCCAGCAGGACTCTTCTTATGCCCCCCTGGATTTAAGAACTTAAGAGGAGCCTGCTGGATCAGGCCAAAGACCCACCTATAGTCCAGTGGCCAACCAGATGCCCCCAAGGGAAAGCAGGACCTAAGCACAAGTACCACACCCTGCCCTCCTGTGGTTTCCAGCACCTGGTATTCAGAAGCATTGCTGCCTAGAACTGGAGGAAGAGCATAAAATATGTGGCTAACAGCCATCTGTAGCCCTCTCCTTCATTTAAATGAGTGTTATCTGTTTCCACAAAATAGAAATGTGACTACAGAAGGCAATTATGTGTAACAACATGAATGAGGCATAGACCGGAGATAGACAGATAGGTCTATCCCCAGCTGGAGCAACTGTCTGTGGGGAGCAGACAGGACTGAGTCACTCTTAGGCTAGCAGCTGATTGTCTTTACACTGAGAGCACCAGTCACTCTTATGGAAGTTAACAAACTGCACCTTTTTTTACTGCCATTTAGATCCACTGGAAGAATATGAATGGTGAAAGTCACAAGGAAGTAGTACACTTCCCATAAGGCTAAAAGCATGTGTCAAATCTGACCTACCTTAGAGGAAGCAGTTTGTCGCCAGTAAGGTAACCAGGGTTGTGCACCTCCTTGTTGAAGTCGCCATATTTGGACTGGACAGCATAGGAAGCCAGCAGGACGGCAGTTTCTGGGGGACAGTAGATGTCATCGTTCAGGATGCCCTCCTTCACTTGGAGGAAGAACAGGCGCTGGGTTATGTCCTGGATTAGCTCCTCTGCCACATCCTCTGGGTAGAATTTGGCACGGAATTTGAAAAGCAGCGGGCTCTCTTTGCGGACATCCTGCGCTGTTACCTGCAGCAAATTGGTAACAAGGTCTAGATCAGTGGTTCCCAAACCTTTTCAGGCCACACACATACACACGGGCCATAGACTCAAGCCCAGTGCCCACCCCATAAAAAGTGTTATTCAGAATAGTGGTTTAAGTAAGACAGTAGCGCATTTCAAAACAGTAATGATTCACTGCATATTAATCAGAATCCATCAAAACTGTTTAGTTTTAATTCAACAAAATTGATTAACTTGATCCGGCAACACTAGTTTTCAGAGTCTGGTAGTAATTTAACAATAGTCTTAGACACCAGATTTAGTAACTACTTAACTGTTCAGCAAATTCTTAATGCATTGGGTGATAACAGTTTCCCAAATGTCTGAATTAAAGTTACTTAGCAGGAGTCTTAGATCATCAACTCCAGTGCCCCCTAGATAATCCCACCTCCCCCTGGGGGTGATACTGTTCCCTATGAGAACATTTGTAGAATGACACTTTCATCCAACTATTGTACATTCAATGAACGACCACTTTTGTGATGGCTCTGTACAGCTGCTGTTATTGTAGATATTACCGTATTTTTCACCCTATAGGATGCACTTTTTCCCCTCCAAAAATGAAGGGGAAATGTGTGTGCGTCCTATGGGGCAAATGCAGGCTTTTGC
This sequence comes from Podarcis gaigeae, assembly GCF_964106915.1. Lineage (NCBI taxonomy): Eukaryota > Metazoa > Chordata > Lepidosauria > Squamata > Lacertidae > Podarcis > Podarcis gaigeae. Next base: position 21,043,128 of record NC_139691.1, on the reverse strand, counting down.
TGAAGCCTGGAGAGCAAGGGGGGTCGGTGCGCACCGACCCCTCTCGCTCCCCAGGCTTCAGGAAGCTATCTACTAGCCATGGGAGACACAGCTCTCCCACGGCTAGCGGAGAGCTTGTCTGCACCCAGAAGCTTGGGGCATGCTGAGCTCAGCACGCCCCAAGCTTCGGGCTTCGCACAGCGCTCCGCTAGCCGTGGGAGAGCCGCGCGAAGTTGCGCAGCTCTCCCACGGCTAGCGGAGAGCTTGCCGGCACCCAGAAGCTTGGGGCGCACTGAGCTCAGCACGCCCCAAGCTTCGGGCTTCGCGCAGCGCTCCGCTAGCTGTAGGAGAGGCGCGCGAAGCTCTCCCATGGCTTGCGGATAGCAGCTTGTTCTGGGGGCTGGGGTCGGGGGAAGCTCGGGCTTCCCTGCCCCAGCCCCACATCTGGGGGAGAAATAATTTTTTTTCTTTATTTCCCCCCCCAAAAAACTAGGTGTGTCCTATGAGGCGAAAAATACGGTACTTTTTCTTTTCTCTTTTTTATATCTAATTCACTTGTAACTGAAAATAATCAAAAACATGTTTTTTACAAACAGAACATACCCAGACCTTTTCTTCCTAATAAAGTCAGGGTTCAGGGGTATTTATCCTGAGACTGCAACTCCTGTTAAGTTAAAGCAGCAGTTTCTTGGTGCAACCTGATTTAAAAAAAAATTTTTTTTTTGCTGGGGTTTCTCCTACTGTTCTGGAGAAACACTAAAAAAAGGAAAATAAAGAAACTGCTGCTTCTCAAAAAAGTGTGACCCTGTCTTTTGTGGGTGAAGCAGCAAGCAAACAGGTATGTCTATAATTATATTTATTTATATCTTCCCTTTCCTCTGACTGGGATTCAGGGCAACTAACACGAATTAAAATGACTCAGATAAAATACAGAAAGCTTAGCTACATAGATGATAGATAGATGATAGATGATAGATAGATAGATAGATAGATAGATAGATAGATAGATAACGACAGTTTAAAAAGTCATTATGCTCTAATATAATTAAAACAATATAAAAAAGAAATCTATTAAAATGCAGACAATAAAACAAAGGATGACATATGCCCACATCAGTAATTACCTTTTTGTTGAGTTTCAGCCATGTAGAGAAGCCCTTGGTATCCTGGTACTGGAGTCCAAAAAACCAAACCTCTCTCAGACCTATTGTTTTCACAACCTGTTTGGGAAAACCAAAGAGAAAGGTACTTTTTAAGCAAAAGTTACAGGTGGTTGTATTTGAGCTCAAATGTGGCCCAGGAAAGGTGTTACATATCTCCAGGAACACCCAGTGGCATAAAAACAGGGGAAAGTTCAACAAAGGAAAGAAAGAAAGAAAGTGCTTACCAGTGAAACCCCACATTAAGGTCCAGTGGTGAAGATTTTAAAAGCAAAAACAAACATTTTAACTTTTTCTTCCCCCCTCACTCCAGAAACACTATTGCCCATTCTCCCCCTCCCGTTCCATAAGCTCATGCCCAGCACCCCTACCCTGTAAGAAACATTATTCAGAATAGCGGCTTGCACGAACCATTAACAACACGATAAAATTCAAAATAGTAACAATGAATTGCACATTTATTTAAAATCCAGTTTAAACTGTTTAGTTTAACTGATTCAACAAAACTTATGAACTTGATCCAGTGATGCCAGCTCTTCAAAGTCTGACAGACAAATATTGGGGGGGGGGGGGGCGGCGAGGGAAAAGACAATAAAGCCTTATAAAATGTTGCTGTCTTAAAGCACAAAACTCTAATTGCATTAAGAAAGGCACACATAATCATTCAAGTTATGGTGTGTTTATAGATGCTAACAGCCTGTTTTCTTCTTAGGGGTAAGGCACATTAGCTCTAACAGCATTGAGGCCAAGAATTCATAGGACTCCAAGAAAACCAAGAAAAATGTAACTCCCTCATCAGCTTGAATGTCTAGTGCCTGTTTTTCAACTGATGATGTTAAGAGGCCCTAAAATCCTCTTGTAAGAAGCAAACCTCGGGGGGGGGGGGGACACCTTCTGTTATATTTTACACTATCCAATATGGTCTAGTATTTTTTGCTGTTCTTATACCAAGACTTTTACTTACTAATTACATTTCTAGCCCTACTTACTTCCTCCAAGGAACTCAAGGTGGTGTACGTGGTTGTCTTTTCCCCCATTTTATCCTCACAAACAACCCTGTGAGGTAGCCCCGCTGCCCCATGTGTGTGTGTGGGGGGGCAGGTATCACACACTGGCTCAGAGCAACAAAATAAGCCTCCCTAACTGCACCCCCTCTCAACAGCCCACACAGATTACACAGCCTTTTTCCCAAGGCAAATGGATGACTCTGGGCCTACCTCACAGCCTTGTTGTGGGGAGTAAGTGGGGGGGGGGGCATCTATGCCACCTTGAGCTTCTTGAAGGAAGAGGTGGGACAGAATCAAAATAGGGAATTCAGCCCTCTCATATGTTTGAGGGATTGGCAGGCCTGATTTATAGGAGTGTGGGAGAGGAGCAGGCAGAACTCGTATGGACCTGTCAAACTAGTTCCTCAAAACCACCTTTCACATGGATAGTGATCACTACAATGGTGTAGTGAATTCTGAAGTGTAACTGTTCTTCATGACAACCCCCACAGAATTTAAAGGGACCCCATGGGTCATCTAGTCCAACCCCCTTGCAGTGCAGGAATCACAACTAAAGAGAAATGCATTTTTTTACCAACGTATGCATTATAGCTGCAGAACCAAGGCAGTTTTCTTTTCTCACACCCTTGATTAGCATCCCACCTGATGGAAGAGTTCTGGTGGACTCAAAAGCTTGCTGGTTTATTTTGGGTCACATTTTGGCTAAAGAGACACTGGAATCTTTCCCTCAGCTGTGCAGGCTCATATAACCGGACACTTCCTTCTGCTTAAGATAATTTTGTGGGTTCCTCTCTGATAAAAAGCTTGCTTATTTAAGCCACTGTGGTGCAGTCTTTAAGACTGCTGGGCTATGACCTGTGGATGATTAGGGTTCAAATTCCCACTTAGCCATGAAGTGACCCGTGGTCACAATTCACTGCCTCTCAGACTAACCTACCTCACAGGGTTGTTGTAGGGATAAAATGAGGACTAGGACCTGGGAGGAACCAGGGTTCAAATCCCCACTTGGTCATGAAGCTTCCTGGTTGTGACTTTGAGCCAGTTGCTGCCTCTCAGTCTAGTCTACCTCACAAGGTTGCTGTGAAGATAAAATGGGAAGGAGGAGAAGTATGCATGCCACCTTTAGCTCTCTGGAGGAAAGGCGGGATATGAATATACTACAAATAAAGACTGGCAAACAGCACTGCAGGATATGACAGTCGTCTTCCCTGCTGTGAAATAAGGGGTAGCGTCAAAAGTGGGCTCCCCTCTCCCCAGCAAGCTCTGAGAGTGAGGGGGTCGGAGCTGCAACACATCGGATAGAACGCTTCCTTTGATGGTACAAAGCTGCGAGACTGTGAGGCATTAGCGGTCAATTCTTCCAACGCTAAAATCACTTAAGGACTGTACCATGAGTACTTTTTACATTTGGATTAAAATTTGGAACAATTAGGAAATGGGTAAGGGAATTTAAACATGAAAGCCAGTCCCTACCCACTGACAGACTGCTATGAACACAATTTTCAGCTGCAAACCAGGTTCTTGCAGTTCACCCTGTCCTATGCTAGTAGGGCAGCTAGTCAACATTTATTTGCAATTATTTATAGTGCACATCCACTTGAGTTACCTTAGTAAAAAAAAACCCAACAAATAAATGTAATAATATGTAATTAAGTAATAATAATATTCTTCCTTCGCAGATGTGGGCACCCAGATACCATCCTTCTCACAATATGAATTTGTCAGCAAAGGGGTCTTCACAGGGGCAAACCATTATAAGGGAAAAGGGACGGCCCAAAGCAACACACAGTAGTAGCAGCAAAGATCTGGTAGCCATTGTAACTCTCATAGGCTATGCTTGAGTTTATTTAGTTATTGTTATCTATTGCATTTATATCCCACCTTTCCTCCAAGGAGCACAAAGGGGGTGCACACACACTTCTCCCCCTCCATTTTATCCTCACAAAAACCCTGTGAGGTGAGTTAATCTGAAAGCAAATGACTGGCCCAGGGTTACCCAGTGAGCTTCATGATGAAGTGGGGATTCGAACCCTGGTCTCCCATGTCCTAGCCAAGCATTCTTAGCCATTACACTGTACAGGCTCCCCTCTCTCTTCTGAGGTGCATCATCCACGCAGCGCCCTCACCACTCCCCTTGCTGTGGCAGTGCAAGGCAGGCTTTAAAAACATTTATTTGGGTGATGTGAAGTAGCGTTCGTTTGCTTGTTCTGTTTTGGAACACCCAGCTATGATTACACAGAAGCTTTGTAGTGAACCACTGCTGTGGTGAGGGCACAGCATTATATTTTATATAGTTTTAAAATCGCTTTTTAAGTGTTGCGAGTCGCTGTGGGAAGATTTTATTTTGAACAACAGCTAAGAAATAATTAAAATAAATTATGGCTGGAGAAAAGCTAAGGAGTGTCGTCTTGGCATGCCGGCCCATTTTTTCCAGGATCACCTGGCAAAGTGAAAATGGAAAATCTAGCATCACCTCTCATTAATATCACTGGTTATTGCCTTGAGTAGCCCAGAATGTTCTACATAGCACAATTTTCAAGAGGACCAGGGGTGACCTGCATTTCTTAAACTATCCTTATACTGCCAAGTATGACCTTCAGATCCTATTGGTAGGGCAGATTTCAAAAATAGTATTTACAGAAAAACGACTGTTTCCACACCAAAAGGCATTTTACGCAGACACAGTTTTAGTTATAGATTAATTGGTCTTGCAGCTGGTGATACAATCACTCAGACACACCCACGGTTAATAAAGAACATAGGATATGCTCCCTTTCAGCAAAAAAATAAAAAACAAAAAAACCACAAGTTCTTGGCAGCACATGTTCAAGGAATATGGGGCCACCACTTTGCTAAAGCTAAGCAGGTTTTGGGTCTGGTCAGTGCCTGGATGGGAGACCATCTTCATGTGTGCCACTCTGGATTCCATGACAGATAAAAGAAAGCGGGTAATAAAAATAAATGAATAAATGAATGTGCATTTGTGTGAGCTATTTGCTACAGCATTGCTTTCACATACTCCCCATTTTAGCACAAGACACATCAATATAAAAAACCCTCCCATCCCACCATATCAGTGTGTTCCCTTAATTTTTGCTAGGCCTGACTGAAAGGACCATAGGGACCATTTTGAGAAATCAGGAATTCTGTGATACCAAGTTGGCAGGGTCAAAGCTACCTTCTCAGGGATAGTTAACCCTTCCCCCTGCAAAAAACAAAAACAACCCTCAAGAAAACAAACAGCAATCACTCTAAAGAAAACATTGCACCTAGCAGCCCAAGGTGAAAGCAAATCACTCTCATAAAAAGAAAAAAAGAAAAAAATCCCTCAAAACCTAGCTTGGACTTTTGCCCTCCAGGTCATTTTACATCCCTGACCATTGCCTTCAGTAAAATTCAAACGCCATGTAATTGTTTCATTCATAGTGAAGAATGGAATTCCAAAGCAGAGACTGACTGGAACTTGGCCTATCTCTGAGGTGCTAATTAAGTAAGCCAAGTCTCAAAATAGACATTAGTCATACAATATCCAAAAGTTGGGCTCCTGCCTCAGTTGGGGAATTTCCATTATCTTCAGATTCACACACATGCAATAACAAAAACTGCTCCATTTTTATCTCACCCTTCCTCTAAAAGGGTAACATAGGGTTGCTTCGGTTTGTCCTCATAGTCCTGTCAAGTATGGTTGTAGCATGCTGTTTGAGAGACAGCATTTTCTTTTGCACTGCCCCTGAGTGGCATTAAGACGCTGTTATTCAGAATGGCGCTTTGCACCACCCACTAAGGAAAATAACAACACAATAAAATCAAAATCAAGTAACAATAAATTGCACATTCATTCACAATCCAGTTGAAAGTATTGAGTTTATTTAATTCAACAAAACTGATTAGCTTAATCCTACCACTCCTTTACCACCCACTTTGGGAACCGCTGATCTAGAGCCTACTACTTATAGCTGAACATGCCAAACCATGGCTTTTTAATCTCCTGTGTAGATTGGCCCTTGGAACCAACAGAACAGTTAAAATGATTGCAGCTGTCACAGGGTGAGGAACAGAACAATTTCTGCAATTTGAGCTTTACTGTACTTTATTGAACCAATCACAGTACTAATGATGAGGCACATTTTCTCAAGAGCACAGGAAGGCAATCAGGAATCAAGTTGGTGTGGTGACGGAAATGGAATTATTTCCATGACTTACTTACTAGGAATAATGCACAACTGGACTAGGGTATTACTCTTGGACCAAAGTAGAATTCAGAGCAGCAACCATCATAGGGCACCTGGTGCCACTTGCCAGCCCTGCCCTGATGAACAAAGTTACACTGGTGGCAACAGCAGCACTGCCAGCAAAGCCCAGGTAAGGCGGCAGGTGGGGGGTGGCGCTCTGCAAGTATGCTGCATCAGCTTAGGCTCAATGACAGCTGCAGTCCTTCTTTCAGATTTAACCTGCTTGGCACTATGAGGCTGCTGCCCCAGGTAGAGGCTCAATCCTCTTGCAGGCTTCCTTAGAAGATCATCTGGTGGGGGGGCTGAAGAGGACTTCACCCTAAGCAAGTGTCCCAACTAAATCTGGATATCTTTAGTCTGATATTATTTAGCTGTGATTCCTGCATTGTAAGGAATTGGGCTAGATGAGCTGTGGTGTCCATCCCAACGCTATAATTCTATGACCTTCCTCTCTCAATCCACACTTGGGACCTTTAATGAAACTCCTCACAAGTTTGCAGTGCATCATTCTGTGGTTTCGTTCTACATTTCTGACTTGTGGGGGAGGTCATTCGAAACAGACGCAGAAGGAAAAAATGCTTCTTCTGGCATTCGGGATGAAAGAAAATGCCCATCACTGCGTTAGCATAATGGTTGGAGGGTGACTGTTATGTGAGGTGGGAGGAAAATGGCCTGATCCAAAGGACTAAAATGACACGCTGTTCTCAAGGCAGACTTTCCATCTAGATGGGGGCAGCCACATTCACACCTACAGGCCTCTGTTTCAGTTTCCCTGCTGAAGGGCTAACAGCGGTTCAGGAGGCTGTGTTGCTTCAGAAGAAGCCATAAGAGCCCCCACCCCAGCACAGTAGGGCAGTTTTTTTCCATATAGCCATACAAATTCAACATTTCTAGAAGCCAGAAGCAGCCTCACATTAGAGGAGGAAAGGAAGGTGACTGAGGCCATCCCCAGCGGGAAGATTGTGGGTGCCAATAAGAGAAGCAGAAGGAAAGAGATCAACAGAGCTGGCCCATGGAGAAGTAAGAAGAATTTTATTATTTGTATCCCGCCCATCTGACTGAGTTGCCCCAGCCCCTCTGGGTGGCTTCCAGCATATACAGAAATGTAATAAAACATTAAAAACTTCACTATACAAGGATGCCTTCAGATGTCTTCTAAAGGTTGTATCTCCTTGACATCCGATGGGAGAGCAGTCCACAGGGCGGCTGCGACTACTGAGACGGCCCTCTGCCTGGTTCCCTGTAACCTCACTTCTCGCGATCAGGGAACCACCAGAAAACTATTGGAACTAGACCTCAGTGTCTGGGCTGAATGACGGGGGTAGAAGCACTTCTTCGGGTATAGAGGGTGTTGTGACGTGGGGTTTGTGATTTCAGCTCTCTTGACATAATATGCTGGAGACAGTTCTCTAGTAACACTTCTTTATTAAAGCAACAAGACTGAGACTTGAGGAGGGGAGAGCTACATTTATAGGGACAGGGAACAAGCTAGAAAGGATACATTTTGGAGGGAACAATATCAGGCAATCACAGTCCTGCCTTTTGGAGGAAACCAATAAGACAGAGGATCCAAATACAGCAGCTTAAATGAACCAATAGTAGCTGTACCCTCTGGAACCAAAAGGCAGTTACTTTACCCTAATGCAAATACAGACAATAATAATACAGATATAAAATCCTTTGACTCAATACACAACAGAGGGCTGGGGCCATTTAGGGCTTTAAATGTTGGCATTTTGCATGAGCACCATTGAAATCCCATCAATTATAATTAAGATCTTCATAGCACAAGGAAATGACCCCCAAGCTAGTCGCCGGTGGAAGCAACGTATTTGAAATTACTACCTCAGACATCAGGAACTCTGGAAATTGCCTTGTATGAAGACGAACCATGAGAACCTAAGAGCCTGCTGGATCAGGCCAATGTCCCATTTATCTCACCATGCAGTAACAAAGCATATATTTTTAGAGCAGCAACATCCACACTTTGGAACTCCCTGCCTGTTGACATCAGGTGTTTCTTCACCATATTCCTTTTGGCACCTGCCGAAAACATTTCTGTTCAGGCATGCCTATCCAGATACACAGAATGTTGACATGTACTTTTAACCTGGTTTTTAGCTTATCATAGATTATGTTCTGAAGGTTTGAATTTTATTTTATTTTTAGCTTTTTTTTACTCTTGCTTTATTCTTTTGGTAAACCACACTGAGTTTTGAGGGGTTTCTTGGTCAAGTAGTATATAAATTTCATGAATAAGTAAGAATGAACTCGGTGTACTCACTTACCTAACTACACTGCTTTGTTTTGTTTTTTAAAGTTATGTCACCATGAATTAACCTGAGCTTGGAAGGGGTGAGAAGGAGTTGTAACAGGCACAGTCTGGGACAGAACTTCTCTATAAAATAGCCTAGTCTTAGCAAAGATGAAGAAATAACTTGCAACGTGTGTGTGTGCACACGCGCGCTTGCCTATATCAACACACACAGGTACAGACCTGTCCTTTATATCTACCCTAGGGCTACCATCTTGAATTTGAGGCAATAAGCAGCCATGCAAGGTTGCAAAACTCAAAAGGAAACATAAGCTGTTTCAAAGCAAGGAAAACCTTGTGTCATAATTTCAGTTTCCATCTCCTGCTGTTTCTCAGGAACGTATTCCCACAGATGTTCAGAAAACTGCTCAGCTTGTGCTAGCAAAAACTTTTAGGAAATTACAAACACTTGCATTGTTAGTCTGCTCCTCTCATACCTCCAAAGGATAGGTAAAACCTTAAGGTGAAACCTACCACTATCTGAGGGGCAAAGCTGGCTAATTTACATTTAATCTCCACAATTTTACACTACAAACCAGATTCAACCAACATTCATCCACTTCACTGAAGCTCCTGTAGGAGCCACAGAAGGAAATATTTCAGGATAAAATTATGGAAGGGGCTGGAAGCTGGAAAGGTCCAGGAGACGACGTCGTTCAGAGGAAGCATTTAGTCACCAGTTTCCTCTGAGTTCTGGAGACTGGCCAGAGGGAGTCTCCCAGCTGCCCATGTATTTGCAGCATGGAGAAGGGATAATCAGGCCACAAATGGGTTGGGTTCAAAAAAATAAAGAATAAAGGAGAAGAAAAACCTTGAGGTCCAAACCAACTGACAGAGCTCTTGGAAGTGCACACACAATTTTGGCTGAAGAGCTGCTCCTTCCTGCCAGGCAGACGAGGAGAGAAAGGCCCACTGCAAGCTAAACAGCAGTACAGTTTCACGGGACACGTCTCAAGCTCAGGACTTTCCCTCAAAGCTGCTGCCTCATTTCCTGCCAAGAGGGTGGGGCTGGGCCAGCTATGGCGGGGGCTTCTGCACAGCTCCCTCCTTACCAGGCCTAACTGCATTGCTCTATGTGAGAGTGTTACGTTTCCAGATGGGACTGACAAGATTCAAATAAAAGGGAGTAGCAATCGAGCATGACTGGGCAGGAGAGGGACTGCCTACCTAGGTTTCCAAAACTGCCATAAGAAGCAGGATAGATATGGCTGCTGAGACAGCAGTGCATAGTTAAACTATGGAACTCACTCCCACAGGAAGCAGGGACGACCACCAACCTAGATAGCTTTAAAAGAGGATTAGACAAATTCATGGAGGAGAGGGCTCTCAATCGGAGCTCTGCCCACAATCAGAGGCCTACCTTTTCTCTATAAAGATAGCCAACTATCTATGAAGATAGTTTAAAACACATGATTCTGGTCCCTGCACTGGGAAAATATTGCAGCCCTTCAAGAATACAGAAGTTGGTCGTCCTGGAGTTATGTTTGAGGAGAGATGACATATACAGTGGTACCTCAGTTTACGAACTTAATATATTCTGGAAGTCCATTCTTAAACTGAATCCGTTCTTAAACCGAGGTGTGCTTTCCCTAATGAGGCCTCCTGCTGCTGGTGCCCTTCCACTGTTCTGATTCCGTTCTTAGACCAAGGTAAAGTTCAGTAACCGGAACACTACTTCTGGTTTTGTGGAGTTCGTAAACCAAATCATTCGTAAGCAGGACTGTTCTTAAACCCGAGGTACCACTGTAACCAGCTGCAATTTGAAAACCATGTGAAACACATGGCCTTAAATTCTCTCCATTAGAATAACGTGACCTATTTTATTTTTACTGTAATGCAATTCTAGGGTTTCATTCCCATACACACACAGTTCACATAGATGTATAAACTGAGTACAGTGGTACCTTGGGTTACAGATGCTTCAGGTTACAGACTCCGCTAACCCAGAAATAGTACCTCCGGTTAAGAACTTTGCTTCAGGATGAGAACAAAAATCGTGTGGCGGCGGCATGGCAGCAGCAGGCTGTCCCATTAGCTAAAGTGGTACCTCAGGTTAAGAACAGTTTCGGGTTAAGAACAGACCTCCGTAACGAATTAAGTTCATAACCGGAGGTACCACTGTATATACAGTGTGGTACATCGGGTTAAGAACTTAATTTGTTCCGGAGGTCCGTTCTTAACCCGAAACCGTTCTTAATCTGAGACACACTTTTGCTAATGGGGCCTCCTGTTGCCACCACGCCGCTGGCATACAACTTTGGCTTGCATCCCACGGCAAAGTTCGCTACCAGGAGCATCTACGTCCAGGTTAGTGGAGCTCGTTACCCGAAGTGTTCGAATGGAGGACGGTACATAACCCGAGGTTCCATTGTATTTCACGCCGCAAAATAAGTTGTTTGCTTTAAACACTCTTGTTAATTTATCACTTCCCTAAGCCTTATCAGTCTGGAACAGAAACAAACCCACCACATGTATCAGCATTTCAAAATCACATGCCAACTACAACTACGGTACTAATTCGGCATTTTATAAACACTTACAGGAGAATCTGGGCCAATGAATTTTAAGCAGAGTTACTGATTTGCAGAATGGCCATCAGCTGGCCCCAAAAGCGGCAGCCAGATTACTGGCAGCTAGAGTTGGTCTTTAAAGCAGGTGCATTGGCTGCCAGTCCAATTCTGGGTGCAAAGCCTTAACCAAATCAGGTCCCAAATATCTGAAACACTGATGGCTTTCCTACAAACCCTCCAGGTGTTAAGACAGAAGGGAACCCCGTTGGCAGTTCTAACAACCTTTTCGGATGGCAGCAGCCCAGGAAAGGGCCTTCTCTGTGGCAGCCCCTAAGTTGTGGAACTCCTTCCTCACAAAGATGCACCTGACACTTTTGCTATATAGCTTCTGGTAAATGCTTAAGACACACCTCTTTACTCTGGCTTTTGATGCCTGGGATGTGGTTGTTTTCAAGGTCCACCCTACCTATTCCAGTGATTGCAATCCGTTTTAACTTTTTTAAAAAAAATTTAATTGTTGTAAACCCTGCTAATGAAGGGTGGGCAATAAATTTAATGATCATCATCATCTTTCACCATCCCCATTATTTAGGGTACGAAGTGGCTGGCATGGTGGTGGCTTAAATAGCCTGATACAAAACCAGGGCGGGGGGGGGGGGCAGAGTCTGTTATCTTGCCTGGCAGCCACCATGCCTTTGTTTTGGGAGTTTGTGGCTACTAGCCACGTAATCTTACTTCAGTCCTCAATTATGCTAACAGCCCAATGCAACTGCGTCATTTGTAAAGTTGCAGAACTGAAAACAGGGCTCCAACAATGCTCTGTCAGGGAGAGAGAGAGAATGAGAGAGAGAGAGAGAGAGAGAGAGAGAGAGGGAGAGAGAAAGAAGAGTCTCTTAGCCAAACTGTTTTTATTTTTCTTCTACCACAGGGCAGGCTGGGCAAGCCAGAACATTCAGTCAGGCAGCAAAAATAAAGTATGGAACAATCGGTTTTATTTCCCATTGTGGCCAGAGCTGAATGGGTTATTTCCTTTGCAAATCAACTTCCTCCCGTTGCAATTGTCCAGAGACAGTTGCCGAGTTCCAGGGCAATGATTTAAAAAAAAAAAAGGCAGATTAGATTTTTTATCAAGGCATTGGCATAGCAGCAACTTCCTGGATTCATGAGTCTTCCTACAGAAAGGCAACTTCAGAAGCCAAAAATAAGACATCGCCAGCCCACCAACTCTAATGCCTCCAAGACTCCTGGGGCCTTTGCCCTGGAGAATCTATTCTGAACTCCCTTTTGCCCAAGACCTGCAGTAAAGGTAAAGGGACCACTGACCATTAGGTCCAGTCGTGACCGACTCTGGGGTTGCGGCGCTCGCCAAAAGTCAGGTAAAAACCTTTCCTGGGTACTTCTAGTACTACGAAGGCCTAGACCAGTGGTTCTCAAAATGAGCGGTACCTCTCCCTGATGGTGGTGGGGTATAATCTGGAACTAAGAGGAAGGTTGGAGCCAGGGGGTGCTGGAGGTGTAAATGATTATCAGACTTTGGAAAGTTAGTATCACTGGATCACACTCATCAATCTTGTTGAATTAATTGAACTAAATATTTTCACTTGGTTTTTGAACAAATGTACAATTAATTGTTATAATTTTGAATTTTATTGCATTACACGATAGACAGTTAAACTGGTGCTAGACCACTTTTAATGTACTTGACAGTAGCAGCCAGGATCTTAATCACAAGAAACTGGAAAAGTGAGAAAACACCTACAATAAATGAGTGTGGCCGGTCCAAATGATAGAGTATTTGCAGTTGGCTATGATGACAGGGAGAGTTAGAGGGTATCCAATACAGAAAGTACAGAACGAATGGAAAAATTTAAAGAGTATTTGAAAAATTATTGTAACATCAACAATCTCCTGGCAGAACTGAAATGATTCTTGTAAAATAAAAATATAGATGACAACTCCTTTTTTTTATAAGAACAAAGAAAGTAAATGGTAATTTGAAATAATAGGAACAACAATACAGTGAGTCTAATCGGAAGTCAAATTTATTTATCCCCCCCCTTTTTTTTTCTTTTTTTTTTCTTATTTGGCCCTATTGATTCTTCCTCTGAGCTTCCTCCTGCAACTGAGCCCTGAAGATGGAGAACTGGGAGAGGGGAGGACAGAGCAGAGGAGGACATGACCCCCCCCCCCGAGGGTCTATGCAAAAATTTGAAGCCAGCTGCTCCTGAGCTGAAGCTTGCAAGATGCACACATAGTCTTCTTAATACAATAATATTAGTAATAATTTAAGGCACTCCTTAAATTAGGGAGATGGGGGTAGCTCAGCCAGTAGAGCATGAGACTCTAGGGCCAGGGTCTTGGGTTCGAGCCCCACATTGGGCAATAGATTCCTGCGTTGCAGGGGGTTGGATTAGATGACCCTTGGGTTATCTTCAAACTCTACAGTTCTACGATTCTATAATCCTGCTCATGTGGAGATCCAAGCTCCCCCTGCCCCTGTAGGAGGGGCCAAGGCAAAACGAGAGACTTCAGGTCAGTCCCGGATGCCTAGTAACCCTATGCATGACACACTGCTAAAGGAATGCCCTGCTCAAATCACTGGTAATATGGACTTAAGCTTAACTTGGCCAAGCCGAGTTCAGTCCCTGCAGCGTCCACAATGTGGGGTTGACTTATACATGATAGTAGTTAGGAGCAGCTAACAGTATGTGTGGAGCACTATGAACAGTCAGGACACATTATACAACCTGTTATTATCATCAAGAGACATGTGTGCTTCATGTCCTAAAGACTCTGGTAACTGCTTGAAGTTTATCTCTGACATAGTGCTGAATGTTGCTGGAAAGCAGTGAGACTGACTTCTGAGCATCCCTGGGCTCTGATATTTCTAGGACAGTAGAGGCCCAGTAGAGCTCTCTCGTCATTTCCTTTTTCAGCTAAATCATGTGGCCTTGTGACACTAGAAATCGTGGACATCCAGTGAAGCTGAAGGTTGGATGATTTAGGACTGATAAAAGAAAAGACTTCCTCATGCAGTACATAGTTCAACTGTGGAACTCACTTCCACAGGAGGCAGTGATGACCACCAACCTAGATGCCATTAACATAGAATGGGACAAATTCATGGAGAAGAGGGCTATTGATGGCTACTAGCCAGAATGGCTCTGCTCTGCCTCTGCAGTTGGAGGCAGCAATGCCAGTTACTTGAAACAACAGGAGAGGGAGGCACTCTAGATCAGGCTTCCTCAACCTCGGCCCTCCAGATGTTTTTGGCCTACAACTCCCATGATCCCTAGCTAGCAGGACCAGTGGTCAGGGATGATGGGAAGTGTAGTCTCAAAACACCTGGAGGGCTAGGTTGAGGAAGCCTGCTCTAGATGGTTGGCCACTGTGAGAGCAGGATGCTAGACTAGATGGGCTGCTGGCAATTTTATTTTCAATTCATTTCCTAATGAATGATGCAATGAAATCTGAAGCAAAGATGGGACAAGAGATTACAAACACCCACACCTACATCCTTATATGCACACAGTCACAGCACGGGTGGATCATGCCGTGGCCCTTTCTTTGTGCTCATGTCAGCCTTAAGATGTTAACCAACTTATTTCTTACAAAACACTAGTATATCTCATCCCCAGTAGACAAGGTGTATGAATATAAAACCAATGCAATTTAAATCATAATTTAGATCACCAAAGATAAAAAGGGCCATTTAAGCAACTGAGTTAAAATCAATCCATTATTTCCTCAACAAGTGGCCATACTAAATTTGTTGATACAACAATTAAAACATGTTTGCAACTTAACTTTCACTGAGTGCTATCTAGCACAGCAGTTCTGAAAGTGGGTGGCACTGACCCCTAGAGGGTAGTGGGATTACTTTGGGGGGTGCATTAAGAGGCAAGAGGGTAGTAGGGGGTCACTGGTGGTGTAAATGACTATCAGACTTTGAAAAGCTGGTATCAGTGGATCAAGTTTGTCAGTTTTGTTGGATTAATTCAACTAGTTTTAACTGGATTTTTAATTCTTACTGTTTCAATTTTCATGGTGTTACTCTCTTCCTTAGTGGGTTGTGCAAACAACAATTCTGAAAGATGCTTTTTATAGGGTAGGGCAGGGCAGGGAACCCTGGCGGTGAGTGCATTGAACCATGGGAGCGGTGGCTGAAAGGGTTTGGTTGCTGCTGGGCTAGAGCATAATACAAATGCATGCATTTTGCATGAAAGGGTTTTGTGCCTGCTTTGGGAGGAAAGCGATAAGGATTTTGGGTGTTTTTGGTGCAGCAGGTTATAATGGATACTAACAGAACAGTGAGGTTATATTGTAGAAATCCTCTATGTGAAAGCAACACTCTGTTTTGACAGATGCAAGGAGGAAATATTAGGGAGGAGGCCATACTGCCACAGCTGTCTGTAAACAGGACATAAAAGAATGGAAAAAAAAGAAACCAAGGACAAACATTTTTATTCAGGAAGACCCCATACTTACTTTCCCATGAAGATGTTGTTCAGGTGATGGAGCCAGAACAGACACGTAAGGTTGTGGAAAGCAATCGTTCTGTGCTATCCTTCCTTTTTGGACCACCTTCCCCAACCTAGAGGTTTTGGGATACAATTCCCATCAGTCCCCCCCCCCAGAACAGCCATGCCTCCATCAGCTCTCCAGGCTAGACCAAAACCTCTGGAGGCCCCCAAATCGGGATGACTGGCTTGCCCTCCCCTTCACCTCCCATGACCAGGAAGTTATGGCTACTTTGTCAGCCCCAACCTGCATAGCACAAGAGTCAAAACAATCCTCTTCGCCAGGGGCCATTTGACATGTTTTGAGTTCCATCTGATGTTTTGTTGCTAATTTTGGTGTTGTTTAACACTTCTGCATTGTTTTAAATTTTTGTTAATTGTTTTGTGGACTTCTTTTGAACTTGTAAATTCTGTTCAGTTGGGACACCTTAGAATATTTATATCCCAACTCTTGGCAAGTCAAACCATATGCTTGGGAAAGCGGTGGTCATGAATGTTGGTCACTTGATGACCCATACATGTGATTGGGGGGTGAGGGAGAGTGTGTTTATGGAAGGAAGTCGAGCATGTGAGGAAGCAGGGGATGGGCCTCCTTCAATACAGGCTCCCTTTTGATAAGAGAGAAGTGGAAGAGTTGCTTTATATCAGTGGTGCGCTCTCATGAGCAGTGGGATTACCTAGAGCAGGCTTCCTCAACCTCGGCCCTCCAGATGTTTTTGGCCTAGACCTCCCATGACCCCTAGCTAGCAGGACCAGTGGTCAGGGATGATGGGAATTGTAGTCTCAAAACATCTGGAGGGCAGCATGGAGGTGGAGGAAGCCTGACCTAGAGGGAAACTAGGAGGCAAGGGGGCAGCCAGAAGGGGGCAGTGGGTGATGTAAAATAAATAATTTATTATTTATACGCTGCCCATCTGACTGTGTAGCTCAAGCCAGACTATCAGGTTTTGAAGAGCTGATTATCACTGGATCAAGTTCATCAACTTCGTTGAATTAAATAAACTAAATTTTAATTGGATTCTGAACAAATGTGCAATTAATTGGTACTGTTTTGAATTTTGTTATGTTATTATCATTTGTAGTGGGTCATGCAAATGGCCATTCTGAATAATGCTTTTTATAGGGTAGGGGGCACTGGGGGGGAGTTTACAGAACCAAGAGGGAGTGGCCCATAAAAGCCTGAGATCCACTGTTTTTCGGTCGGTGAAAGACAGCCAGAGTAGAAGAAAACACTTTCACCTGGTAACAGCCAAAGCATCCAAAGGAAAAGGTAGACCAAAAGAGAGTCATTGGACTTTGCTGCAACTCCTTTGCACTACATGACCCATGGAAGCTAGGGTGCAATGACAGGCAGCAGCACGTAAAATAAATAATATACATACACCCCACCCCCAGTCACATCTAGGTTGGCATGCACTCTAACAACACACTGTTCTGCTTTTTATTTGGTAGCACATTCAGCTTCATGAGTCAGTATATGAAGAAACCAGACCCAGTCATGGTGGAATAATATTACACCATACATAGAGCATTAATGTGCTGTAATGGATAAGCATTTCAGAGTGTGGCATGGGGTACAAGAATTAAAACCACTACAAGCCCCAAATAATAAAAGTGCTTTATGAGTAGGTTAACCACAATTAATCTATTTCCTCACAATACCAGAATGTCTAATGGAGGGAAATATAAGCCCTGAGGAGACTTAAGGCTTTATTGCGAGTCACACCCCATTCTAATGCAGTCTATAGGAAACCATCAGGCCAGACATCTAAGAACAGATAGGAGAGTTTGTCACCAAGGTAGAAAGCTTCATTGGCTCTAACTCAACCTTTTGCCAACTGGTGCCCTCCAGATGTTTAGGACAATAACTCCCATCAGCCTCAGACAGGAGAGTCATTTCCTGCGATTATGGGAGTTATAGCGCAGCAACATCTACAGGGAACATGGCATAGTCCTTTCCTCCTCCATGAACCTGTCCAATCCTCTTTGAAAGCTATCCAAGTTTGCGGCTGTCACTGCCTCCTGGGGGAGCAAGCTCCATAGGTAGACTATGTGCTGTGTGAATGAGTTCTTTCTTTTATCCTTTACTATCTTTTATTTACCTTGCTTCTCACATCTCACCCATGTATTTGGTTGCTGTGGCTAGCTGCACCTACTAGTCTTAACAACAAAGGCTGCTCCGCACATTGTTATTTATTGCTCATTCCTCATCATTCAATATCCAATTCCACACAGACAAGAATGCTTCAGATGATACAGTCCGTACATGGCTGGTCTACTTACCTGGTCAAACAGCTGCTTCCCTGTGGTGTTGGGCTGGATGGCAAACTCCAGCTCAGCATCCATGGTGGTAACTCGGACAGTAATCTGGAATATAAAATAGGAGGGTAGAATTAGAATCCAGGTGCCTCATGAAAATCCGTTCACCCAGCAGCATGAGCCAAAATTTCTTTGTTACTATAAAATATTTATATGCTGCTGTTTCATAAAACATATCAAAGTGGCTTACAATGAAAGTACATGTTCGAAACGCCTATTGTTCTAGGCGCATTTTGCGACAGGGAATTTCATCAGCGCATGCCGTTTCTGAGCTCAGGGCACAGTGCTACGCCTAAGATTTCAGATTAAAACTGCAGAGTGGAAGGAAATAAGGATCTTTTCTGCTTCCCCACTTCCAGCTACTCTCTGAAGACTGGAAAGAGACCCTCTTAAGAATATTGGGGGGGGCAGGGGAAGGACTAGATCATGTGAAAAATGAACATATTATTTTAGCTGCAGTTCATTCATTTTCAGCTTTGTATTCTTGTTATTTTAAAAAAGCGTGCCTAGACATTCTGTTGTTACGCTCATAACCTAGGATTAAGGTGCCATTTAGCTCCTAGCTTTCATATCTCAGTTTCTAACACTGAAGCCATACAGTAAAAAAAAGGATTAAAAGCAGACATTGATTAACCATTGTGAAAAGATGTAGTCTCAATTACCTGCATAGGCCTTGGCAGAAAAGAAATGTTTTCAGAAGCAGTTTAAAAGTTGAAACAGCCTTTATTGAATGACTGAAACCCATCACCGTTATCTCAAAAATGTACTAGATCAGCTTTCCCCAACCTGTTGCCCTCCAGATGTTTTGGACAACTGTCATCAGCTCCAGCCACCCTGAACAATGGCTGAGGTGAACTGCAATCCAAAACAGCAGGAGGACAAAGAGGTTGGAGGGAATTAAATGGACACACTTTGGAGAATGAGAAAGCAAACCTGCATATCAGAGTAAGAAGCAGTTTTGTGCTATGAAAAGCAATACATTTCTATCAAATATTAAGAATGTATTGAAATCTCTTTCCAAGCTCAATAATATGCAATCAAGCAAGATTCTGTAAAGCCATTGGTGGATCCAGGGGATCCAGGTGGCATGGGCTTGTGGCTCTTGCAAAGTGGGTCACCCTAAGCAGCTGCCAAAGGAGGCGCAACTGGCCTTTCATTCTGGAACAAAGAGGCAGAGATGAAACTAGAAGGTGGCTTTCTAAAGTTCCAGGGTGGCCATACCCATTTCCCTTCAAATACCCCCTCTGGGAGCATTCTTCTCTACAGGATGTTCTTGCAGGGGGAGATAAAGAGGGACGCAGGTGGTGCTGTGGTCTAAACCACTGAGCCTCTTGGGCTTGCTGATCAGAAGGTCAGCAGTTCGAATCCATGTGACGGGGTGAGCTCCCGTTGGTCTGTCCTAGTTTCTGCCAACCTAGCAGTTGAAAAGCATACCAGTGCATGTAGATAAATAAGTACAACTCTGGTGGGAAGGTAAACTGTCTCCATGTGCTCTGGCACTCTTCACAGCGTCCCATTTTGCCAGAAGTGGTTTAGTCATGCTGGCCACATGACCAGGAAAGCTGTCTGTGGACAAACACCAGCTCCCTCGGCCTGAAAGCGAGATGAGTGCTGCACCCCATAGTCACCTTTAACCGTCCAGGGTTGTTTTTGGTTTTTTTACCTTTTACCTTACTGTCCAGTGAGATACTGGAATGACTTTTCAGTTTCACCTGCCCATGCAAGTTAGTTTTATACTAGCCAGTTTCTTCACTGGCACTCAATTAATAAGTTGGCTTGGCAGCTATGGTTGGATTTGTAAAGAGGTCAGCAGTAGGAGTGTTACATTAATACAGAGGGCTACACCAAAGTTAATACTATTTGCAACCTACATTTGTGGAGCCTCCACGCACAATGTGCTTTGTGCCCAAAGACAGAAACGTTATTTTTTCTAAAGGGAATGAAATCAAAGTTGTTTTTCAGTGATCTAGTGTACACTAACACCAGCAGTCCCTAACCTTTTCAGAATCAGGGTGCACTTTTACACCAAACATGCATGTGGAGGCCCTTTTCTTAAGCTTCTCCCATAGAGGTGCATGGTGGTAGTTCTCCTGTTGTGACCCATCTTGGACCAGGCCATGACCCACTAGAGGGTCCCAACCCACCAATTGTAGACCAGTGGACTACATTAACATAGACAGTTCTCACCCTGTGAGACGCCTTGCCAATACAAGTTTGACAGGAGACATGCCCACTCATTTTTAGAAGTCTTCTATAAACTATATAACTTAGACAGGGCTTTCAAACCTGAGGTTCTCTGCAAACCAGCTCTTACTGATAGATTTTTTGTTTTTATCATTTTTATCGACCAACTGGCAAGGTCAGTGTTATCCTTCCTGCAACACTGTCTTAAACTAGGCTACTTGAAGAACCCATGAGAATGTCAAAGCCAAGAGGTTCTCAACACTGAGTCTTTTGGGACACCCACAGTAACACATGAAATATATAAATGCCTCCCTTAGATCAACACCGAGAGAACTCTGTTTGCAGAGTGCCCTGTGTCATTCAAGTTGAGCAAACTCTGTTACATGAGCTCACAACATACTTGGAAGGAGTTGAAGCAAAGAGCTTTCAGCAGAAGGAGATTGATTGGTTATCCACTCTTCACCCACACTGGCAAGCAACACAAAAGATTGTGTTGGCATTCAGTTCTTGGCTGAGTCTCGACATAGCCTGAGAAAAGGAGCTTCAGCTGCCTTTGGCACCTGCCCAGGCTCCTCTGCACAGACATCCATGCACTTTTAACAAAAGCCAGACTCCTTTACTACCTGGGTGCCTTTGACACACCACCATCTTTGCAGAAACAAGCAGTTGTCCCTCTGCAGTTGAGCTCACTCTCCACTCATTGCAAGACTTTGGCAGTAAAAGAGACCTTATAGCCCCACCAGAAGCAGCAAGAATCTTGTTAGATTAATGATGGAGCAGTCATGGGCTGCTATGCCAGCGATCAATCACTACATAGCAAAAGTTAGGAGATGTGCCAAAAAAACTGAATTGGAGATGCTTCCTTTCTGAATTAGGTAGGAGCCTATTTGCCAGTGATTACATGGACATGTAGATCTGGTATGTTTAGCCTGGAAAAGAGGAGACTGAAAAGAGATAAAACAGGTAAGCTTTTAAGAAACAAGACATCGATTGTATGCTCATCTGCTAGGTGGCTCATGGTTACTGAACAAAACATGGTTAAAACAAACCATTGTTTCATGTGCTTATACTTGATGTGAGCTTGCAGATATTAAGATAAAAAAACAGTGTCACTGCAGAAGCATTCCGGGGTTTAGAGTATTTAAGAATCAGCTCAAAGTATTGCAAGACACAACTGTTTTGGCATAGGTTACTTTGCAAGCCTGCCTCAGGAATTTGCAACATCTCTTAAGGAGCATCACAGACTTTTCTAGAAATTCATCAAGTTGCTTTGAGCAATCTAGACCTTCACAATATGGACCTACCTTAGCAAGTTATCAAGACAGCCTTCAAAGTATTTTAATGCCTGCTGCAAATTCCAGAACACACTTTGAAAACAACAAGCCCCATCAAACGCAAACAATAATTTTAGTGCAGGGATAGTAACCTTTGGCCTTCCAGTTGTTGCTGGACCACAACTCCCCGTGCCATCATCCCTGACCACTGGCTATGTTGGCTGGGACTGATGGGAGCTAGTGGCCGACACTGGATGGGGGGCACATCTTAGCCACACCCGGTTTAGAGATTGCAAATGAGTGGGACTGTCAAACCGCCCACAAACATCTGTGCTACCTCTCCAGAATCCCCCCCCCCCCCGTTTAAGGAGTTCAGCTGGGCCATCCACAGTGCAGGCAAGAAGCATCACAATTGACCATGACATTCAGTCAAGGCTTCATAAACTGGAAAGCCAGAGATTTCTGCATAGATACCCACAGTATGTCAGGCATGTCCAAAGTCCGTTGTGGCATGTCCTGGGGAACAGCAAAAGAGCTCAATAGCTTTGAGGTAAAATCCTAAAAAAAAAAACCCAACAACTTTGGTTGGCCCTCATGCATGTTCACTTCATCAAATGTGGGCACCCCTGGTATAAGTGTTTGATTGTTCATTCACTACAGTATTTCATATGGTCTCGCATAGGAAATGAAGCCTCTGGCTAGAGGTTTTAACATTTGAATTTTTAAAGGCAAACATTTGTCTCCCATTTTCTGAAATATCCTCAAAATAGAAGCAACTTTAAAAAATAAAATAAAAATTTACAAGGAAGCCTAAAAGAGCCTGAACTAACAGATATTCACAGGGAAGGAACAGGCATTTCATTTTGGTAGTTTTAACACTTTTGTAGTTTCCTTCAACACAGAAAGATGGCTATGGAGGCGTATTGTTACTTGTGCCATTTATTTTCATCCCACCCGTTTTCTCCAAAGAACTCAAGGTGGCATAAATGGTTCTCCCCATCCTCATTTAATCCCCACAGCAACCCTGTGAAGTAGGTTAGGCCAAGAGTGACTGGCCCCAAGTCACCCAATGAGCTTCATGACCAAATTGGGATTTGAACCCTGGTCTCTCCCAGGCCCTATTCTGACATTCTAACCACTACACCAACAATGCACAGCTAAGCACTGAAACTGCTGTGCAGAGTCATTCTGCAGAGGATTGAGTATATGTTTTAAGATGTTCCAGCAATGAAAATTGGAAGGTAGCGACACTGGTTCTCCAAGGTTGGTGACAAAATATTTTCAAGAGGCATTTCTTTGCTCTCATGGTGTAAACAGCACCTCGTTGGCCCTACTGTTGTTGGAGCCAGCAGGTTTTTCTAACAATGCAAAGTGTGTAGAAATCTGTTGACCAGAAGTGGGCGGGGGGGTGGGGGGAACGATCCCTCTTTCAAAGTGCTGTCAACTCTGGAGGCAGGGAGAGGAACAAACAACTATTTGCCTGCCAAAACAACTAAGAACACACACCCTGAGGAGTGGGAACAAAGAACACTGTCTAGCTGGCTTATGACATCAGTTACAAAAAAGAGCAAGGAGTCCAGATTCTTCTTGTTGCCCACTGGTGAGCAGCTGCCCCACCATTTATGCCTCCTGTGGGGCACGGTGGGGGTGGGAGAGGGTGAGAGGTATAGTTCTAGAAATGCTTCTGCAATGAACATCTGCAATGTTCAGATCTGTGTATGGCCAAGGGCAACACCATGGTGAAAACTGGGTCTTCGTTTATTGCATTTATGTCCCACCTTTTCCTCCAAGGAGCTCAATGCAGCATGCAGCTTGTGGAGTTTTCTGCCACACAAGCTGGTTATGGTCTCTGGCTTAGATTAATAAATAACCATGTGAATGTAAGAAAAGCCCTGCTGGATCAGGCCAAGGGTCCATGACTCTAACCTTCTCTTCTCACAGGGGCCAAACAAATGCCTGTAGGAAGCCAGCAAACAAGATTTGAGCACAAGAGCCCTCTTCCCTCCTGGGGCTTCAAGCAACAAAGACTGAGGGGTCATCCAAACTTCCTTTTGTGCCACATTTCTAGGCACAGGTCCAAGCTTTAAAAACCTCCATTCCAGAGTGTGCTTTTTCTTTTTTCTTTTTTGGTCCCAGCACTTTCTCTGGGAAAACCCCCCACATTTTACCGCTTAATGAGAGTAAATGGCAACTGTATTTTCCATGGATTGTTGTTGCTCCACTTCAGTGGTAAAACACTGGTTTTCTCAAGGAAAGCACCAGGACAAAAAAAAACCCCACTCTGACACTTTAAATCATGTACCTATGCCTGGGAAGCCACCAGTACAAAAGGAATTCTGGATGACTCCTCAGTCTGCAAATAACTATTTAGCCATGATAGGACCTCAGAGAAAGTATGCTTGTAGCTGTAGATACCTGGGAGAAGGAGTCTTTGCTGTTGCTTTGCTCACTGGCTTCTCAGAAGAGAACTTTTAACTTGCTTTCACTAAAACAAAAAACTAGGCCCAATGGTTGTATCAACACTACCCCACCACTGATTCAGGCCGTTGTATGGGTATACCCACTATGTATGTATGTATACATGCATGCATGTATATATGTAAAGTAGTGCTATCTACTATAGGAAAACTTAACATCCAACACCCAGAGAGAAATTTCAAATAACTACAAGAGTGTGTGATCACCTGCTATAGAGAACAATCTATAGGGACACCAAAATTCAGCTAGGTAGGAGCCTCCCCTCCATGGGAAAAAGTCTCATTTATCCATCAAGCCAGCAGAACTTAGAGAGTCCCTCAGTGACCTGGGGCAGCCTCAGGATTATTTTCTTGCACACCTTCTGATATATGCAACAACAACAACATGATTTCACCCCCAGCTCTCCAAGACCTTTCAGCCTGATCTCCCAGAGGCTTCCAAGGATCAGGAGAGGTATGCCCTCCCCATCCAGAATGGGAGCTCCAGGAATACTTACAGGCATTTGCCCACTTTTCCAATCGCCAGCCCTTCTCCGCAACTCTCCTTTCGTATTTTATGCGCCAACAGAGGGGGCGGGGGCACCCTGGGTCATATGAAAGTGCTTGCAATTGCTGAAGGGATTACAGTTTAATTAAATCAAACCTCCTGTAAAGGGGGGCTTTTCAGATCCCTAAGCTAATCAGGAAACAGAACACCAGCTAGAAGGTGCTCCCAAGCTTCGGAGCAGAACCCTGTTGCAACCAGAAGAGAACAAGCTTAACCATTTACCTGGCAGTGAATCCTACTGAACCAAGTAGGGTTTTACTTCCAAGTAGACATGTGTAAGACTGAACTTATGAGCGTATTTTAAATGCTCCACAAGCAAAGTGTCTGGACTTTCAATTAAGACTCTGAATAAGGCAGCTTTGGAATAAGAGAGTTGGACTAGAAGACCCTCTTTGGCCTCTTCCAAATCTATGGTTCCATTATTCTAAAGTACGGAAGCTGACCACTCTATTTGGCGGTCCCAGAATTCCTCCACAGAACTGACTCTTTGCCCTGAAAAAAGGAAATAATTCCAATATTGCAATAGGATTTTACAGTAGAATAGAACATGCAAGGGTAAGGACATAAGAGGCCACTTCAGGATGTAGAGAGCTTTCAAGGGTGTTCATGCCAGAGATGCTTTCAGACTTTTCCTTAGAAGCTGTAAAGAGCTCCTTGAAAACTCTCTTGGTTGTCTGATCCACTAACAGAGACAAAGCACCCTTTCTGTGTGGCTTTCCAACATTGTCCATTTTCTGGAACCAACTGAAAACCTTCCTCTTCCTAAACTTGGGTCTCCAGCTATTTTTGGACTACAACTCCCTTTATTCCTAGCTAGCAGGACCAGTAGTCAGGGATGATAGGAATTGTAGTCCAAAAACTACTGGAGATCTTATGATTAGATATTGATAATAATTTGGGATGCACTGCAATGCTCATTGCAGATATCCACGTGTAGCTTTTCAGCTAGGTCTACTCTTTTCTGCACATGTACATGGAAAATGATTTGTCAGAGTTCTCCAGTTCCTTCTTTCAGGGCTGTGTTTTTCTTGAAGTTCCACTGTATGCAACAGAACACACACCATTCTCTTGAAATGGAAGTGCCTTGCATTTTCAGTGTTCCTCAGTGCTTAGCTTTGGAACATACAGAACATCCCCTCCTCTGTGTCCTTCCACACACCTTCTCCAGAGGTATCCTAGAAGCCCATCCTCTGTGTTTGACTCACCTCCTTTCCCATTGATTGGCTCTGGTCAGCACAAAGCGTGAGAAGGCTTCTGAGTGGCTAAAAAGCTCTCCATCCCTGCTGATTGGGTGGCTCTAGGACACTGGAGACAGGGGACCCAGATGCAGAAATAGTTAATTGTTCTTTGCCCTCTTGTAACCTCAGACAACTCCACCACTGGTACCACACAGGTATTAGATTTGCACCTGGCACCAGAATTTAGCATCCCACAGTCCTCTGCTTCTACTGTGGCTAGAAGCTTCCCAAGTAACGCTTGATATGAGCAAGCAATATGAAGCAACAGAAGAGGGTCTCCCTCCTGTGGTGCAGGCCTGACTTGTTGCCTATGCTGTGTTTCCTCTGTTTCCTGATTCAGTCGGCTGGAAGGCTATTATTCTCTGTGACTCACAAGAGACAACCATGTGTACAGGAAGATGCCCCATAGTGGCCCTCTTGCAAAGTAAGATTGGCCCCCACCAGCCAAAGCTAAATACTCTCTTTACACACGCACACATGCGCACGCCTTGCGAAAACCTCAAGCCAGGTTCACTAAGCATCTCAAGATGCACATTTGAGTACCGGGGTCAAGTTTACTTGTGTGGATCATGGAAACATCCATCATAATTGTTTTTGCTTTGTGTTAGGAAGCAGGCTCTGGTGATGAGGGCTAGGAAGTCACAGCAAAGCTGTTCCAGCGAAGGGCGTGCTCTTGTGACACTCAAGTTCATATATTTATGGCACTGCTTTTTGAAACACTTATTCATGAACTTGTGCAAGGATTCAATTCCTCTATTTTTGCCATTTCCTTTCTCGCAAATAGAATCTTCAAGCACCCTCCCCTCGCTTTCCTGTCGCTGTTTCAAGAGATAACAGATGCTTTGGGCTTGGATTTATTTATTTAATTTTTTTTAAGGCAGGCATTTAGAAGAATGGTTTGCAAAAAGCCAATTTGGTCATGGTGACATTTTGGTTAGCTCAGAGAAAAACAAAACAAAATAGCAGTTTAGATTGACAAGCAACTCCCCCTTGGGATACTCTGTTCTTGGCCCCGAACTAGCACAAATTCCGAATTTAAAGAGTAAAGACAGGGCATGGCTGGTCTTGGTTGCAAACTGCCTCCACTACATTCAGTTTATATGTGTGGTTCCCTAGCACAGCTAAATCCGAACTGTGAAAATGGTATCTATAGAAGATGCAATAGTAAGGAACTCAATACAACCAGTATCATCTCCATTTTCTCGGCCACCAGCACAAGTCTTACAAATTTTTAGAATTACTACTCTTTGCCTTTGTATAAAAGAGAAGCTTTCACTGTCCCATTGTTTTTGTTTTAAATAAAGTGCAAGAATAAACAGAAATGGTTGAACATAAGAACATAACATGAGCCTACAGGACCAGGCCAATGGCCCATGTAGTTCATCATCCTGTTCACAGTGGCCAACCAGTTCACAGTATCACAGTGGCCAACCAGATGCCTGTGCGAAATGAGCAAGCAGGACCTGAGCACATGAGCAACACTCTTTCCCACCATCCAAATAATAATAATAATAGTGATTTTATTACATATATGCTGCCCACCTGGCTGGGTTGCCCCAGCCACTCTGGGAAACCATACTGGTTGGAGCTGATTGTAGTACAATCAATCTGGAAGGTGTCCAATTGGTGGAGGCCGCTTGAGGGACTTCTGGGGGAGAAGATGGACTGAACATCTTCTGTCAACAGCTCATTGACCGAGATAATTACGTGAGGATTAATGATAGCCAAGCAGTAAATCTTGGGTTATTGAATTCACTCTTGATAAATAGAGTGAACAAGGAATTAACCTCTGTTGCTCTGAACAAGCTGTTTTTCATGCTGGGAGACAAGAGGTTTTGTGGTGACAGGGGTGAGTGACTTGGAGAGAAGGAATTTTCATCTTGCCCTCAAACCACATAACAGCCATCTAGGCTAGCCCTTAGGGCAAAGGTCGGCAGAGCTTCCCTTTCTCCAATTACCTTCAAGATTGCTAAAAATAACAACTGATGGGGTTATATGTCTGCCGGTTAAAATTTACATCTGGAGTGTGAGCTAACTTCTGGCTGAAGAAGAGGTGGTCATTAAAAGACTGAAAGCAAAACAAAGGGCATGTTTTAATTGTACAGTGGTACCTCGGGTTAAGAACTTAATTCGTTCTGGAGGTCCATTCTTAACCTGAAACTGTTCTTAACCTGAGGTACCACTTTAGCTAATGGGGCCTCCCGCTGCTGCTGCCGTGCTGCCACTGCACGATTTTTGTTCTCATCCTGAAGCAAAGTTCTTAACCTGAGGTACTATTTCTGGGTTAGTGGAGTCTGTAACCTGAAGCATCTGCAACCTGAAGCATTTGTAACCCAAGGTACCACTGTGTTGTGTTTGATTGTGACTTCCAACCCAAGGTACCACTGTGTTGTGTTTGATTGTGACTTCCAACATAATATAACAGCACACAGCTGTAACTGTAGTTCAAGAACACCTGGTTGGGAAAAGCTACTACAAGTAATCTACAGAACTGTTAAGTCCCTATCTTACAGGGAACTGAACTTTGCCATAAAGGAAGGACCATATCTCAGAGGTAGAGCATCTGCCTTGCATGGAGAATGTCCCAGGTTCAATTCCCAACAGATTGGGCTGGGAGAGCGACCTTGTCCGAAACTGCAGACAGCCACTGCTGGACAATGCTGAGGTAGCTGGACCAGTGGGGTCTGATTCACTTTAAGGGACCTTCCTATGTGCTTATGTTCCCAAACTGCCCTGGGATGAAGGTTGAAGCATGTAACTGTAGTTTTCTTTTTTGAAAAATAAATAAACAACCAAACAGGTCACTTTCACTGTAGTGTTGTGGTTAAAATGTTGGACTGGGACCTGACAGACCAGGGTTCAAATCCCCAATCAGCCATAAAGCTTGCTGGGTGAGCTTGCACCAGTCACTGCCTGAAGGCTTACCTTACAGGGTTGGTGCATAGATAAAATGCAGGGAGGAGGGAGAACTATGTACACCGCCTTGAGTTCCTTGAAGAAAGGTGGAATATAAATGTAATGAGCAAATGAACTGGAAATAAAAAAAGAAGCTGACTTTAAGTCATCTGTCCTAACAGAAGGGTTTTTAGATGGGCAGATGCAGTCGTGAAATCGCTCATAGGGTAAGGCTTAAAATACCACATATTTTTTTTAAGGCAGAGACCTGGGTGGGGCATGCCAAAAACTTGGACTTGCTCATTGCTTCTTGTTGAGTAACTGCCCAGCAGGCAAACTGCTCGGAAACAACGAACCGTTACTCACTAGGCCTGCCCAGACTATGAGGTCTATCTATTCCAAATATATCTTTAGCCAGAAATGGTTAGATCAGGCAAATCTGTTTCCAAGAGCATTCTAATGTTTAAACTCCAAATCCTCATGTTTAAAATTTTTTTTAAAAGCAGCAAGAGGGACTCGTGTGCGAGCGCATAGCTCCACAGCTCTGCAGACAAGGAACTGCTGCCCTTTTCCTCTGGGAGGGATGCTGTGTTTTCTGAAAAGAGAAAGTGCTCTGCCCCACTACTCCTGAAATCACATACAGTGGTACCTCGGGTTATAGATGCTTCTGCTAACCCAGAAATAGTACCTCAGGTTAAGAACTTTGTTTCAGGTTAAGAACTTAATTCATTCCGGAGGTCCGTTCTTAACCTGAAACTGTTCTTAACCTGAAGCACCACTTTAGCTAGTGGGGCCTCCCACTGCTGCTGCAACACTGGAGCACGATTTCTGTTCTCATCCTGAAGCAAAGTTCTTAACCTGAGGTAATATTTCTGGGTTAGCGGAGTCAGTAACCTGAAGCGTCTGTAACTTGAAACGTATGGAACCTGAGGTACCACTGTACTTCCTACATTCCCCATGTTGTATTTTGGGACAGTTAATGCATGGGAAGTACATCCTGGAAAAGAGTGGTATGCTGCGGCACAGGGTTCAATCCTGCGCTGGAATTAACTGCACCCACAGCCTTGGCTACTTCAGACATGCACCACCCAGCACTTCTTGCAGTAGCCATGCAGAGGCAGTCAGAGGTGATTGCCGTGTGCAAACCTGTGGCTCACAGCTCCTTGGAGCATTCAAGAGAAGCAGAACTCTCTGCTGAGTGTACAGTTGGTTTTATAATACAGCCTTCCTGTCCTATAATGGTCTCATGCAGATGTCCGCAAATCAGCCTATTCTGGATGTCTAAGAAATCTAGCCTTTCAGGAGTTTAGTGAAGTCATCTTTTGCCTGCTGCGATTCCACTTCCATTACTGAACACGCCCTAAATGTTTCCTATGCGCAACGCTGGAAAAGGGACAGAGTAAGCTATGTTACTCTGACTTGGAAAAATAAAAGGCAAGTTTAGGGGTGGGGCCAATTTCAGAGCAAGACATGCTTATTACTTCTTCATTTTAACCCCACTCAAAGCAGGATTTCAAGCTGTGGTTCTCTCTCTCTCTCTCTCTCTCTCTCTCTCTCTCTCTCTCTCTCTCCCCCCCCCCCCTTTGGCATTAATATCCCATGTTTTCCTCCAAGGAGCTCAAGTTGGCTTGCACAGTTCTCTTCCCCCTCCTCATTTACTCCCCACAACTTCCCAGTGAGGTAGGATAGTCTGAGAGGCAGTGATTGGGCCAAGGGCACCCAGTTAGCTTTATGGCCAGATGGGAATTTGAACCCTGATCTCCCAAGTCCTAATCCTGACACTCAAACCACCGTATGCAACCTTATATAAATATATAAATATTATTTGTATATCCTACCTTCTTCTCCAAGGAGCTCAAAGCGGAATACATGGTTCCCCCCTTCCTCCTGTAATCCTCATAACAACCCTGTGAGGTAGTTTAGGCTGGCAGCCCAAGATAAGTGTGAGGTAGTTTTGGCCCAAGGTCTCCCAGTAACCTTCATCATGGCCATGTGGGGATATGAACCCTGGTCTCCCAAGTCACAGTCTGACACTCTAAAACCACTGGCTCTCATAAGTTGATCCGCCACCATATGCATCCCCCCCCCCCCGAACCAATGAGGTTATGTTGCAAGCTACTGTAGTCCAGGTTCACATGTGCAACAATCAAGTGATGGTAACACCATGAGAAAAAAGATTGGCCTCATGTCAGTTCACACCCTTCATGTGCAAATCACCTAGTGGTGTACCTGCTGTGAATCCAATTTCAGAGCAAAGAGAGGAAACTGAGCTGACAGCAAAGCTCCACACATTCACAGTTCAGAGATTCTCAGAAGTCTGAGGGTTTCAGGTCACAGAAAGCTATTTGAAAGCCTCAGGCGGAGGGCCAAGAACTACTTTAAAATGCTTAAGTGTTAAAAGACACACCTATGTTGCTTTTTCTCTGAACAAGACCAGCTATATGTTATACAATAACTGTTAAACATCAGCTTTCTGGATCAGATAATTCCTAGCAACATAAAGCTGGATGCGCTTGAAAACTTAAGTCCATGAATTAAGACCATAACCCTTTCATTTAGCCTTACATCTGGCACTTAAGATATATGCTGCCCCTGACTACAAAAGGTTTTGCTGAGCCGCTCTTGGTTAATACCTAGCAGGAGAATTTGGCCAGTACTTTTTGAGGTCTACTTAACCACACAACCAATGCCACTGTGTTGTTGAGAATTCCACAGCTCAGGTGTGTTTTGCATATCCGACTTTTAGCCTGTACACCCTAGTGCAAAGCAACTTTGCACAACCAAAGTTTTGATTCCTGCATTACAGGGGGCTGGACTAGATTATTCTGGGGTACCTTGCAACTCTACCATTTCAGGATTCTATGAAAGCCAACTATGAAGGGTTGCCCTTACTGACTGCCAGAACCTTCAGGTGATGCAACTGGATCTTGCTTTATTTGTGTTATTCTTAAACTGGTGCCCACCAGAAGGCCTTCTTGAGGACAGGATAAAAATTAAGCAAAAGAGTGATTACCCCCCCCAAACAAACCCCAACTCTGATGCCATTTCTAACACGAGTGAGGAGAAATTATAAATGGTGCAGTTCATATCTGAGAGAAGAGTAGATTTCTCCCTCAACATATTGAGTGTAGAGACATAAAGACAAAGTGAAACATATCGTAGAATCATAGAAATGTAGAGTTGGAAGGGTCACCAGAGGGTCATCTAAGCCACCCCCCAGGAATGTAGGAATCACAGCTAAATAATCCCTGACAGATGGTCATCCAACATTTGCTTAAAAACCTCCAGCAAAAAAGAGTCCTTCACCTTCTGAGAGAGTCCGTTCCACTCTATCGACCTAGTGTTCTAGGCCCAATTGCAGAGCTTTCTTGAGGAAGACTAGAGCCACGTTATATGTTGGAAAACTCCAGCCAAATACTAAGCAGGCTGCCTAAGTAATCACTATGAAAACAAAAAGACAATGAATCCAGCTGGAAGCTGGAAGAGTGGGCTGTTCTCCTCCTGGCAGTGGCCAAAGGTTCCTTTAAAAAAGGGGTCCTTGTGCCAAATTCTACATGCCTGTTTTCCAGACTTGCATCACAGAAGTCTGACCAAAAAGGGAAAGTTAAAAATAAAGTCAAGTGCTTATCAAGTCAAAGTCAGCTCTGTTGCCTGCTTGCTATTTGAGCATTTCCATACAAATATGGTATCAACACTAGCCTGGAAGGGATTCAGCTGGTGGGAGGGAGAATGTGGTATAATATGGTGGTTGTGTCAAATGGATTTGTTTTCTACCAACCTAGGTGGGTGGCCAATGGAGGAACTTAAAAAGCAAATGTTTTGGGAGACTGTAGATTTTGGCTCCATGCCCCCCCATGCACACAAGATGGATACAGTGGTACCTCAGGTTAAGAACTTAATTCGTTCTCGAAAGGATTTGCTGAATTAATAAATTAGAAATTGGAATACAGAAAGGAGAGGTATGAGGAAATCGGGGAAGTAAGTTAAAAGAAAATAAGGGATTGAAATTATACCTGTTTTTATTTTGTCTGTTTGTATTATTGTTTTGTTTTGTTGTTATATAATTTTTGAAACTTTAATAAAAATCTTTTTTTTAAAAAAAGAACTTAATTCGTTCTCGAGGTCCATTCTTACCCTGAAACTGTTCTTACCTGAAGCACCACTTTAGCTAATGGGGCCTCTCGCTGCCGCTGCTGAGCGATTTCTGTTCTCATCCTGAAGCAAAGTTCTTAACCTAAGGTAGTATTTCTGGGTTAGCAGAGTCTGTAACCTGAAGTGTCTGTAACCTGAAGCGTCTGTAACCCGAGGTACCACTGTATATCTGTCTCTGGGTAACTGCTGGTCTTTCTTTCCAGTATGAGGGCCAACTGCTCCCCAAGAATCATTGGGCTTGCAGCACCTAGCAGAGGCAAATCCAATAAAAATCTCCATTTTCAGGGCAAGTCCAAATGCTGATCTTAATCTTGAAGATCAAGCCAATGATCTCCCTGTGATTTTACCCCCTTTCTGATTTGCTTAAGAGTCAATCTCACAAAGTCTTCTGGGGACTCAGAAGGTGGCTCACTATTTTGTGACATATTGATTGGTCCTACTAAGGCAGGCATGTCCAAAGTCCACTTTGGGGGCCTAATCCAGCCCCTGTGGCAGTTTATTTATTGGGGTCAAATCCTAAAAAGAGCTCAACAACTTTGGTTGGCCCTCACGCATGTTCACTTCATCAGAAAGTGATGATGAAAATTGGGCACCAGTAGATCTATGTGTCCCACCTCCAAAAGAAGTACAAAACGTGGTGGTCAAAGAACTGGTGCCTGTTTGCTTTTTTCCCCTTCTCACCACCAATCCCATTTCCCTTTTGCATCCTATCTTTTAGACTGAAAGCCTGAGGAGGGCACAGATTGCTATGCTTTCTAAGTTACTTTTGAACTGTTCTGACAGCCTTGTTTCAGCTGAAGAATGTTTAAAAGTGCTTTCAACAACAACAACAACAAAAACCCCAAACCCTAACAGACTTGAGTCAAGCGGCAATTTACTGTTTCACAACAAAAGACAGCAACTACACTTGGGAACTCCCTGCCTATTGAAGATGGGCGGGCACATTCACTGCACACTTTTCGGCACCTGCTAAAAACATTTTTGTTTAGACAAGTCTACCCAAATATTTAGGGATGCAGGTGGCGCTGTGGATTAAACCACAGAGCCTAGGGCTTGCTGATCAGAAGGTTGGCAGTTCAAATCCCCGCAACGAGGTGAGCTCCCATTGCTCAGTCCCTGTTCCTGCCAACCTAGCAGTTCGAAAGCACGTCAAAGTGCAAGTAGATAAATAGGTACCGCTCCGGCGGGAAAGTAAACGGCGTTTCCATGCACTGCTCTGGGTCACCAGAAGCAGCTTAGTCATGCTTGCCACATGACGCGGAAGCTGTATGCCGGCTCCCTTGGCCAGTAAAGTGATACAAGCACCGCAACCCAAGAGTCGTCTGTGACTGGACCTAACGGTCAGGGGTCCCTTTGCCTTTACCTTACCCAGACATTTAGAAAGCTGATGAAAGTTTTAGTCTGTTTTTCGTTTATTACTACCTTAACTTTTTGGAAGCCTTAAATTATTATTTCTGATTCTGCTTTTTGATAATATTATTGTTTTATCTTTTTTGTAAACTGCTTTGAGGTGTGGTTGTTGTTGTTGTTTTTTTACAATCAAGTAGTGTATCACATTTTGTGAAATAAACAAGTGTTAAAAAACACCACCCAGTTCCTGTGGACTGAGCAGCAAAGCCCGAGCTGTTTCTGATCACCCATGGTATGGATCCAGAAAAGCAGCCACATGAAGACACCAAACTGGATTGCAGGGGAAAGTGCAAATAAATATTTCCATCAGGTGCAGGGTAAGGGGGTTGGGGTTGGATTAATTCATCAACCTGAAATGGATAATATTATTCAGTGTTCTTTTTAGAAATAGGAAGTTTGGAGGAGAGGCACTTTCCCCTCTCAGCTGCATTTACAGAAACAAAAAGTCACATAACTGTACAGTTGCAGCCTTACCCAATTCTAGAAACTTAATCCTGCAGAGCAGAGGCTTTGAGAGATTTATTAGCTCAGTATTTTTGTAAAGTCCACAGCAAACAAAAGCTTACACATGATTTACAGGGCTCTGCTTCATCCCGTCATCTGGTCACAGGTGAAAAGGAAGACTAGGAAACTTAAACCTGGTTTTCTAAGTGCTCACAAGAGGAGGGAGAGAATGTCACTTGCACCAACAGAAGCTGTAGAGATCAGGACTGCTTGAAGGGGCAGATTACTGTTTAGATTTCCAGCAAAGTTCAGCTTTGTTAGAAACCACTTCCACTGAGACCACACACGCACTTGGTAAAAAAAATAATGCAGAGGGTGTCGCACACCAGTTTTCATGAGCACTTGCAAGGCTTATGCTGGATGTCACCCACTTAATCTGGCTCTTAAATCTGTTCTGCAGCCTCCAATGGTGTGTTTTTATTTTATTAAGAGAACATCTGGATTCATCTTTTTTGCTGGGTCTCTGCAGTTCTCTGCTACCTTGCAAGCAGAAACTCCTGAAGTTTCATGCCTGATCTTTCACCTTCTTATGAAATAGATCTTTCAGTGTGGCAGCACCCAAACTTCGGAACTCCCTGCCTATTGATAGCAGACAAGTGCCTTCACTGTACTCTTTTCAATACCTACTAAAATTATTTATGTTTAGGCACGCCAGTCAAAATATACAGAATGTTGACATCTGGCTTCTAGCTTATCGTTGATCTTAGGGGTTTTAGTTGTTGTTGTTTTCTGTTTTATACTGTTGTTTTTAACTGCTTTTACTGATAATTGCATTGTTTTATTCTTTCAGTAAACCATTCTGAGATTATTGTGGGGGGTTTTCTTTTCTTTACACAATCAAATGGTATGTCCATTTTAATTAATTAATAAATAATATTAACACCTTCACAGCCCTGCCCCCTACACCATAAATGTCTGAGAGTTGTACCTTCTCTGTGCTTCTTTTTTTTTATTCTGTGTTGAAACAGGGCCAGCTTTGGGGTTCAATAGGTCCACTTGCCAAGCAACTCCACTCCCCCTTCCCTGTGGGCAATGGGTGGCCCCAGATTCTCTTTCATCCGATCCACCTGCCCATAAAAGTTAGCTGCCAGCAGATGGCATCCTCTCTGCAAACAGCAGAAAGAGAGGGAAGGAGTGAACGGCAAGGCCAGACGAAGCGGAAGCAGAAGTGGTGCTGCTTCTGTGTGAGAAAAGAATAGCAGCAGAAAGCCTGATCACAGAATCATAGGATCGTAGAATTAGAAGGCACACCCCAAGGGCCATCTAGTCCAATCCCTTGCCATGATGTTTCTTGGCCTGCACTGAAATAAGCTTGCTGGGCTGGAGACATACCTGGAGCAGAGGCTCAAGTGCCTATTGATTCTGTATCCTCGTTGGGTATAATAGTCAGCTCCCAGGGGTTCTCTGCAGCAAGAACTGGAATCCCAGGGTAGATAGAGGAAAGATGCAGGTAGGGAGCAGCTGAGTCTTCATGCCCCACTGTTACACCAAGAAAGGTAAATGGGCTGCAGTTTGAGTAAGTGGAGCTGAGACTGGATGGTGATGCATCTCTGCAGCATATCTAGACTGTATACAAAATGAGCAAGCTATAGAGTTAAGTGAAAGCACTTTTAAGGCAGAGTTTCTCACTGAGGAAAGCACACAGTTCACTCTCCCACTAAAATGATAGGAACTTTTAAGGTTTGCACATAACTTTAAACCATAGTTAAACAAAACTATGGTTCAGATGTTGATTATGGGTACTTTGCTCCTCCCCAACTGAGAAACTCCTCCCAGTCCAGCCCAACGAGGCTGATGGGAATTGTAGTCAAAATAAAGAAATGCCTGGAGGGCACCGGGTTGGGGAAGTACCTGCAGCACACCACTTAAGGAGTTGGTTTGGGGGGTGGGGAGCATTAAGTACCATGCACCAGACGCTGCTCCCATGCACACATTATTTTATCTGACCATCAGCATTCTGCGTTAACTTGTGCATGAGGCTCAGCGACTTTTCCCTTCATGGAGAGCATCCCCAAGGGTAATTATAGTCAGTATTAGAACTGGGTCAACTGCTGAATGGGAGCTGAATGGGAGCCAGAAACCAAAGGATAGACACAAAAGATCTACAGCACCATTGGAAAATACCTCATTTTGATGATGTGTTGCTTCACTCTGGGAGTAGCCAGTGTGCTGCCCTCCAGATGTGTATTTGTCCCCAGCTCCTATCATAGAATTGTAGAGTTGGAACCCCCCCAAGGGTCATCTAGTCCAACCCCCTGCAATGCAGGGATCACAGCTAAAGAATCCCTGGCACCCAAGCGAGTGTGAGCAAAGGTCAGGAATGCTTGTAATCCAAAGCACTGGTGGGAGGAGGGAAGGTTGCTGCTTCTGCCCCTGGTCTATGGAGCACGGGAGAAAACAGCAGCACAGGCCTTCCTGTACCATCCCCAGGTGGTTCCCAAGTGCTACAGACAGTTTTCATGTCAGCCCCTCGTATTTCAGCCATCTCCTGCAGTATCTTAACCACTGGTTTATTTGTAAGAAAGTAAGAAGAGCCTTGCTGGATCAAGCCAATACCCCATCTAGTCCGGCATTTTCTTGCTCACAGTGACGAATCAGAGGCCACAGTGGGAAACCTGCAAAGTAGGACCTGGGCACAAAAACCCTCTCCCCTCCTGTGATCCCCTGCAACTGGTATTCAGAAGCATTGCTGCCTCTGACTATGGAGGCAGAGCATAGCCAGCCTGGCTAGCAGACCTCAATAGCCCTCGCCTCCAGGAATTTGTCTCGCCATTAATTTATTCAACCCAACTTTTGGGGAGTGGCATTTCCCTGCTTGGATGTTGCCAGTGTTACATTTGTGGTGTTTTTGCTTACATTGTTATATGCATTTCGCTACATCTGATGATACTGTACCCACTTTCAGACTATGGGTTGTGACAAATGCCTTGAGTGAGAGTGTGTCTGCCCAACAAGTGTTCTATTCCTCTAGCTCATATGTTAAAGAGTTCAGTAGTCTGTCTGTCTCTCTGAACAATGCTCTAGGGAACTCTGGAAGTTTATATGGTGCTCCTCAGAGAGAGTATAACTACAGTAGAGGACAGGCTTCTCCAAAGGAGTCTGTATACCTTCCTATGTAACGCAGGGGGAATTAGCATTCCTTGGAGGCAGAGAATAGAAAATCCACAGCAGTTGCAGTTAACTGCCCAACAAGTTCAGGGTACAGTACCTCCAGAAGAGAAGTCTGTCTTCTGAGTCACGTCGCTCTGGCTTTCCACCTAAGAAGACTGGAGTCTTCACATAAACTACAATTCCCACCCACCATTAAAAGAGAGTTTGCAGTACCTGCTACTGCAACTACCACGTGGACACATCAATCTCCACTCTTTCCTCCAGTAAGAACTGCAGTGGTTTCCTTTGCAATGATTTGCCCAAGTGATTGATGCTGAACATGGTACACTTGCAAGTCACATTTAGATTGTGGCAAGCAGCAGCTGGCACAGAGCATCAGCACATAAGACTACAGCCAGCCAACCCCTCATGCTAGAAAACACCTCTTCTATGCTGTGCTTCCATTTCAGCTTCCCATGGAGCCATGGTATTGCAGAAAGGCTGTGGCTCATTGGTAGATCACCTGCCTTGCATGCAGAAAGTCCCAGGTTCAATCCCCAATGGCATCTCCAGGTACAGCAGGGAGAGGTGCCTGCCCGAAATCCTGGAGAGCCACTGGCCAGTCTGGGAGAATTATGGATCTGGGTGCTCCAACAGCGAAGGCTTTTCCACAGGGTTTTAAGTACCTGCATCTATTGCACAATAAGGCAGTTTGTGGAATTTGAAACACACACACACACACACACACACACACACACACACACACGGAGCTACAGGTCCTGTAAAGGATAGCAGCAATGCTAAACCTCATTCAATACAGAGACTGCAGTCATCAGGGATGCTTGTAAAGTTTTGTAAAGACTTGTAAAGTCAGATAAAGGTAAAGGGCCCCCTGACCATTAGGTCCAGTCATGACTGACTCTGGGGTTGCGGTGCTCATCTCGCTTTACTGGCCAAGGGAGCTGGCGTACAGCTTCCAGGTCATGTGGCCAGCATGATTAAGCCGCTACTGGCAAACCAGAGCACTGCACGGAAACACTGTTTATCTTCCCGCCGGAGTGGTACCTATTTATCTACTTGCACTTTGACGTGCTTTCGAACTGCTAGGTTGGGAGGAGGAGGGACCGAACAAAGGGAGCTCACCCCGTGGCAGGGATTCGAACCACCAGCCTTCTGATTGGCAAGTCCTAGGCCTATATTAAACCATTTGCAGAGACTGGTACATTATATTTACAGAAGAGGTCTTCTACCACCTGACTAAAGCAAGTTTTTCCACCTTTGCTGTAATGCCTGGCTCTTTATTGGGGAAATAACAGGACAGACTGCAGCCTTGGGGAAACTAAAAGCAGTTCACAGGTCAGAGAACTTGTTAGCTCCCTGACATTATGCATCTGTTATCTGCAGGAGGGTTATTTTCAAAATCTTTTGCTTCATGAAAACAGAAATACTGCTATCTTAAGAGAGTTTAGATTACAGGTTAGAACATTTTGCTTGAAACTCAAATTAAGAAAGCATGCCTTCCTGATCTAACTGCAAAGGTGTGTGTGCCAATGTGAACTCTACACATGGTTTATTTCTATAGATTATGGCACGAGTAAAAGTTGGCATAATTTGAGATTCCCCACTGATAACTTTTTTTGACCCTGGTACATGTCCTTATTTCCAGTGCCCTTGGAAGGCTTCCCAATGTTAATACCTTATGCAAAGATCAGCACAAGTAATCTGGCCACTGGCAAAATTTAATTTACATCTCCTGTAAAAAGAAGGGGTTTCATACACACAAAAGATTCTGCCAAGCTCAGGAAACAAGCAAAGATACCCAGATTAGTCATTTCTCACTATGATTATATTCTTTCAACTACCAATTATGTAAGGTAAACAGAATAATTTAACAGACAATACCTTAACAGGACAGAAAGAAAAGAACAGTAGAATTTATAGGTATAATGATAAATGACTCATCTAAGACATGTCCTCTCCAAGGACAATAATGGCTCAGAATAGTATAAAACCACAGACTCATAGAATTGTGGAGTTGAAAGAGACCCTAAGGGTCATCCAGCCAATTCCACTGCAATACAGGAACCTTTCCTCTCTGTTTCCTCTTTTGCAGGTTAAACATACCCAACTGCCTCAACCATTCTTTATAAGGCTTGGTTTCCAGACCCTTGATCATCTTGGTCACTCTCCTCTACACATGTTCCAGCTTGTCAATATCCTTCTTAAATTGAAGTGCTCAGAACTGGGCACAAGACTCCAGGTGTGGTCTGAACAAGGCAGAATACAGCAGAACTACGACTTTCTTTGATCAGGACACTAGACTTGTGTTGATGCAGTCTAGAACAGCATTAGCCTTTTTTGCTGCTGCATCACATGGCTGACTCGCATTGGCCTATGAGCTACTAAGACCCCTAGATGCTTTTCACATGTGCTGCTGGCAAGCCATGTGTCCCCCATCTTATATTTGTGCTGCTGGTTCTTCCAACCTAAGTGCAGAACTTTACATTTGTCCCTATTGAAATTAATTTTGTTAGTTTGGGCCCAATTCTCAAATCTGTCGAGGTCATATTGAATCGTGATTCTGTCTTCTGCAGATACCCCTCCTGGTTTGGTGTCGCCTGCAAATTGGATGGGCATCCCCTCAATTTCTTATTCCAAGTCATTTATAAAGACATTGAACAACGGGCCCAAGACATAACGCTGCAGCATTCCACTTGTCCTTTTTTTCCAGTATAATGAGGAACCATTAGTGAGCATCCTTTGGGTTCGGTCAGTCAACCAGATACAAATCCACCTAACAGTTACCTTTCATCCAGCCCACATTAACACCAGCTTCTCTGTAAGGATACTATGGGGGACTCTCTGCTTTTCTGCATATACCTGGCTAACCACTGATTGAAGCAGGATGCTCAGATAGATGGGCCTTCAGTCTGATACAGCAGGGCTCTTTTATGCATTTAGAAGTCCTGCTGTTCTTGGCAGTGGGCAGCAAAGTCTTGAGAATCTCAAAGAGTTTCTTCTCCTAAGCAGCCCTTGGTGCCCTGACCTTAAGGGTGATGATTCAATGCCCGATAACAGGAACTTTATTGTGCATATGCAGGGAGGGCTTGTGCAAAGAGCAAATCAGCCAAATAAGGCCTTTTTTGCACAAAGTCAGGGAAAGGTCCAGGAGACGACGTCATTCAGAGGAAGCATTTAGTCACCAGTTTCCTCTGAGTTCTGGAGACTGGCCAGAGGGAGTCTCCTAGCTGCCCATGTATTTGCAGCATGGAGAAGGGATGCTTAGGCCACAAATGGGTTGGGTTCAAAAAAATAAAGAATAAAGGAGAAGAAAAACCTTGATGTCCAAAGCAACTGACAGAGCACTTGGAAGTGCACACACAATTTTGGCTGAAGAGCTGCTCCTTCCTGCCAGGCAGACGAGGAGAGAAAGGCCCACTGCAAGCTAAACAGCAGTACAGTTTCACGGGACACGTCTCAAGCTCAGGACTTCCCCTCAAAGTTGCTGCCTCATTTCCTGCCAAGAGGGTGGGGCCGGGCCAGCTATGGCGGGGGCTCCTGCACAGCTCCCTCCTTACCAGGCCTCATTGCATTGCTCTGTGTGAGAGAGTTACGTTTCCAGATGGGACTGACAAGATTCAAATAAAAGGGAGCAGCAATCAAGCATGACTGGGCAGGAGAGGGACTGCCTACCTAGGTTTCCAAAACTGCCATAAGAAGCAGGATAAAGATAAGGCTGCTGAGACAGCAGTGCATAGTTAAACTATGGAACTCACTCCCACAGGAAGCAGGGACAACCACCAACCTAGATAGCTTTAAAAGAGGATTAGACAAATTCATGGAGGAGAGGGCTCTCTATGGCTGTGCTCTGCCATCATGGATTCTTAAGCAACAATATACTGTATTGTCACAGCCCAAAGAGTCATACTAGCTCTAGTCTATTACTATGACTTGTGCAGTATCCTGGTCCCACGTTAACCAATAGGGAGAGCAACCAGGTTTACAGCTGTGTTTATACTGGGGTGGGGCAGGTTCCCTCACTAAATATGTGGGAGTGCTCAACTTGGAGAAGATGATGAGTTTAAAGCTGGTAACAGGGAGTCAGTGTGATGTAGTGGTTAGAGTGTCAGACTAGGATCTGGGAGAGATCAGTTTTCAAATCCCCACCTGACCATGAAGCTCTCTGGGTGACCTTGGGCCCATCACTGCCTCTCAGCCCAACCTACCTCACAGGGGTGCTGTGGGGAGTAAATGGGGAGAGGGAGAGCTATGCATGCCACATTGACCTCCACGGAGTAAAAGTGGGATATAAATGCAACATATAGATGAGTATAATAAGTATTGCCTTTGAGAGAGAATTGGCCTTGCTAGTATAACAGAGATGAGAAGCAGACCCATTCCACAAGTTCTTACTCCCGAACGTGTTTCAATAACTGATGCCTAAGAAATACCATTTAACTTTTAAGATTTTGTGTCTGAGTTACGTTTCCCCCCCTTTTCCCACCCAGTTCCTTTTTCCTTTCATGTGGTGGCACGACTTGCAAACCCACAAGCAGGGACTCTCTTGTTATTAATTTGATTGTATCTAAGCGGTTATAGGAGCCTTTCCAGCTGGAGAGTGGGTTAAAGATTAATAAACAAACATTTTGGAAATAGAAGCTACATGTTCACTCACACATGCTCAACTTAGCACATGAAATCAGCCCTTTTCTCTTTGTAGATGACTCTGCGCATGGGAAGAAGATGCATCACCAGCCCCAGACAGTCTCCCATGCAAGCAGTATCGAAAAGCTACTTGCAGATCACTTGCAGAGGGTGTCTTGTTTCCCACACCCAACACTACCCTGTAAGGTTGACCAGCATTAAACCCCCCCCCCCAAATACCAGACAGGAGGCTAAGGGGGCAGAGATAAAGCAACTTGCCTTTAAGAGGGAGTTCACTTTAGGGCCGTAATGTGGTTTTCCCATAAATTTCTGAATCAGAAGCTTCCAATGCCCTATATTTCCACAAAAAAACTCCAGAAGAACACCCCCCTGCCCCCGACACAAACACAAAAGGGAGATGAAATGGAGATGAATTTATAAAAGGATGGGAGAGGTAAAGATGAAAGCATGTACACTTCAAGTAGGGTTGCCATATTTCAAAAAAGTGAATATCCGGACAGAAAAGTTTTTGAGCGAAACCTCAAAAAAATAAAAACGAAATTTGTCAAAATCTACACCACCGCACTGGGCTGCCATCCGTAAGGTTTTTCTCTGACATTTCTGCGATTTCCACCTGGATGCTGTTTATGAGGGCTAAATACAACCCTAAAGTAATTAAATCACCTGTTCAGGCTCCCCCCCCCCAATTGTTATTACTGAATATGTGGGTGAACAACCTGAAAGCTTGTCTCGCTAAATAACTTTTGACAAGGATGTTGGCTGTAGCCAGCATTTCAGTAGCCCAGAAATGGAAAACCTTAAAAATCTGCATTTGAGTGTGTGGTATAAAAACTTACGGATTTTGGCTACTGTGGAAAAAATGCACATAAACAGTGTTATTCCAGGGGGGGGGGGTGGAGGAGCCAAAACATTTTTCTGTCATGTGGTGTGATTTTATTTCCTATGCTTCAGACTTAGATGCTCAACACCCACCACCCATGCCAGTTTGGGAAATAAGGATGTCTTGATCTGTACTGGGGTGTCACATTTATTTCTGTTATTTATTGTTTGCTTTGAAAAACAAGCCAACTGTTACTGAGCTATTTAAGCATTTTGAAACATGAGAACTCAACAGCAGGGGTCAGCAAACTTTTTCAGCAGGGGGCCAATCCACTGTCCCTCAGACCTTGTGGGGGGCCGGACTATATTTTTGGGGGGAAATGAATGAATTCCTATGCCCCACAAATAACCCAGAGATGTGTTTTAAATAAAAGGACACAGTCTACTCATGTAAAAACATGCCGATTCCCAGACCGTCCGTGGGCCGGATATAAAAGGCGATTGGGCTGGATCTGGCCCCCGGGCCTTAGTTGGCCTACCCATGCTCAACAGCATTCACTAATGCTACAAATTCACATTTTACTACAAAAAAAATCACTTTTAGAAACTGAACTATTTTCCAGCCAGCACCACTAATGGCTGAGAAGACAAGAGATAAATTTTAACTGAGAAATCTCTTGCTCACAGCTCAGCCTCCTACCACTAGACTAGACACTTGCAATCCTCATAAAGCAAACACACCAGTAAATGGGCATGTAGTTAGATGGTCAGCATTGGGAGGCAAAAGTGGAGCACTTGGGTGAGCATCTCTTGGCTAAGCCAAGGTGGCAACTAAACAAAAAGTATTTCCTTTTTTAAAAAAACACAGTGATTCCCACCCACATGTCTCACCACACATAGCACCAACATCCTACAGTGGAGATGGCAGGAAGCAAGCTGGGAGGGAGCTGTCTAGCCCACTCAGATGGTCCTCCCATCAAAGTGTAAGACTGCCAGTGGCAAAGTAGGCAAGGGCAAGAGAACTAGCCTATTGCCCAGCCCTTTTGTTAGCCAAGAAGTCTTCTATTTATTATACGTCCCCATTTCAGCCAAACCATGGAACTATAGCTTTACTTACTTACTTACTTACTTACTTACTTACTTACTTACTTGTTTTTTGGGTTGTTCTCACAACCCACCCTTCCTTCTCAAGCTATTAACCAAACTTTCTCAGTTTGGACAACACAGGAAAACCAGAGTTAATGGGAACATGCTGTCTTGTTGACTGGCTCATGAAAAAAGAAGAGCAAAGGGTCTGCACCCACAGGGCAAAAGGCTTGTTCATATCTGGTTCAATGGCCCATTCACTTAACCTTGTTGGAGAGAAGGCAGTGTCTACTGTACCTGAAGTTGATATTTTGGCATTTTGCAGGAGCTGTTTGTTTTCTTTTCTGAATCTATATGAAGATGGAGGATTTTAAACACATGAAGCAATCTACATTTTTCTGTAAAGAGCTTAATTGTAACTAGATGGTCTGCATACTATGAAGCAGTCCAGGCAATTAAAAATGGATATACAGGCATTTTACAAACTCTCAAA
The DNA here is from genome assembly GCF_964106915.1 of Podarcis gaigeae. NCBI lineage: Eukaryota > Metazoa > Chordata > Lepidosauria > Squamata > Lacertidae > Podarcis > Podarcis gaigeae. Next base: position 20,998,253 of record NC_139691.1, on the reverse strand, counting down.
CATATTTTTGAGGACTCAGATGAGAAGCCTGAATGTAAACAAGATGCAAAGAATTTATACCATAAGTTGACAAAGCTGGAAAATGCTATTTTAACAGTCATTTGAGAAGAAGTGCTGGAGCATTTCACCAAACAAGTAAGAAATTACAAAACCCTGGTTTTGGTGCATTTGAAGATTATTGTCTGCGATCCTATTTACTTTCATTTGTTAAATAACTCAGAGAAAATTCAATCGATAGGATTGCACATTATGAATCAGAAGCAAATGGTTTGTGTGAAGCTATCACTTTAAGTTCTGATGCTTCCCAAACACATTGTTACAAGGAAATTTTTAAATAGAACAAGTTGTATTGCTTATTTCAGAGGAGCTGACAATTTTAGGATAGAAGTTCTATATCAATTCTATGATGGCTTGATAAACCAGTTACTCAAAAGGATTAACCTGATGAGCAGATTGGTGAACAATTCTGAAATTGATGAGGACAGTTTTAACCTTTTGGTATCATATTGCAAAGGTTATATTGCCCTCAAATTAGTAAACAAGAGTTATCAGTTCAAAGAATATTTGCACCACAGGAAATCCCAGAACAGGCAATCAAAAATGCAATGTGCAGACGTTCTTCAGCCTTTTTGTGAGCCACACCTAATTGAAATGTTCCCCAGTTTTACTACTGTGCCTAAGCTGTACTTGACAATGCCTACCACAAGCTGTGAAGCAGAAAGGAATTTTGCAACGCTGTATTTTATGGAGAACACATTTCAGTCTACCATGATGGAAGAACACTTGAATTCTTTATGTATATTGTCTCTAGAAATTGACACTGCAAGGAAGCTCTCATATGACAAAACTGTACATGAGTATGTTGCTAGAAAAACCAGGGGGAAAATGTATTTTGTAAAATGTGCTTCATGTGCTATGTATTCTCATAGGTGTCTAAAATAAACAGTTTTATTGACTGGTCTTTTCTTTTCTTTTCTTTGTTTTATTTCATCATTCTATAATGCATCATGCACCTATATAACATTTCTCTAATTTTCACCACACCCCATAACTCAAAAACTGTAAGGCATGGAAAATAAAATATTCACACAGTGACGGGCATTTTTAATCGAAATCTGAGATGTAGTAGTTAAAAAAATATGTGGTGATATGTCATGGAACAACCCACAAGAAGATAATATGGGTTACCTAGAGCTTGTTGCTGGTTGCAAAGGGCTCCCCAATAACAGTTCAAGCTTCAAGGCTCCCCAAAATGCATGCCTGCCACTGTGCAGAAGCAAAGTCCCTGGATAGCTACAGGGAAGGGACAGCAAGCAAGGGATGGTGAGCCTTAGGGATGGTGGCAAGGGAGCCTTCCAACAAGCAGACGGAGGGTTGCACAAACATATCTGAGGAGCTACTGGAGGCACAGTGTTTAACAGAGCAATCGGATAAATATGTCACTTTTTAAAATTAACTTTTTATTGCAAGAACTTACGAAAGAAAGAGCAGGTGGCAAGCATCCCTTTAAAGGATTTTGACTTTGCCTCCCTTGCACACATAGGAGGCAATGCCACTTCCTACAAGTATGCATGGCCTAAGGACAAAGGCAGGAGGCTGCTCACTTTAGAACTATTGTGTTCACATATGTGCCCAGTTAAACCTATTGACTAAGATTTAATCTCAGGGTTTAGATTTCACTCGAGACAGAAAAGCATGCATTTCCTGCCACCGGATGTACACACTGCAGGTGCTGAGATGCAGGCATATGAAGTCTGCACTTTCTCACACAGCCTCAAACTCATAACTACAGTGGTACCTTGGGTTAAGAACTTAATTCGTTCTGGAGGTCCGTTCTTAACCTGAGGTACCACTTTAGCTAATGGGGCCTCCCGCTGCTGCTGCCGTGCTGCCACTGCACGATTTTTGTTCTCATCCTGAAGCAAAGTTCTTAACCCGAGGTACTATTTCTGGGTTAGTGGAGTCTGTAACCTGAAGCATCTGTAACCTGAGGTACCACTGTATGTAACTTTATCCACATGTACATGGGGTGTGTGTGTGTAAGCAACATGAAGTCACAGCACACAGCACAGAGTATGCTGCAGTGGTTAGTGTGTTGGAGTAGGACGTGAGTGAGTCCAGGGTTTGAATCCCCACTCAGCCATGAAGCTCAGCAAGTGTGACCTTAGACTAGTCACTGCCTAGTTGTTGTGGGGATTAATTGAGGAGGGAGATGAGAACCATGTACACCACTTGAGCTACTTGGAGAAAAAGGTGGGACATAAATTCTATAAAATATATGTATTTTGACCAGCAGAAACTATGGAAGGGAAAACTAGGTTTCCCTTTCGGATTTAGCCACATCCAAATCAACAGCACCAGAACCTGCCCCTGGAAGAACAATTTCTCCCTTTTACCTTCCTGAAGACGTGCGGGTGACGCTAGCTGTGCTTGCGTATGAAAGGAACCATTTGCCATGTCCCTGTGAAAACAATGCCATCAGTGATGGGATCTCACTACCGTGGGTAACAAAGTCATTCCATTTGTTTTGGAGAGAGATGCTTGATGAAATCTTATGCTTTGAGGTGTCATTTTGGCAGGAGATGGAACTATGAAGAACTCACAGTTAGTCCCACTGACCTTAGCAGGTCTTGGCTGCTTCACCTGGTTCATGAAGAAAGCCTCCCTCAGGTGGTTTGAAAGCTTGCCACCACCCCAGTAGAAAGGTCCAGCTACCAGTAGATCTCACGTGTCTCTGAATCCTATGTTTGAGAACATCCTCCTTTCTTTTTCCCTTCCTTTCTTCCTTCTTTCTCCCTCTTTAAAACAAAAACCAGAACCAGCAGGTATGTTTTTTTGGTAGAGGGGAGGCAGAGAAGCAAGGATTCAGACCATGGAATCAGTGGCGTAGCGTGGGGTGTGCAGGGGGGGCCGGCCGCACCGGGCGCAACATCTGGGGGTTAGGGTTAGGGGGCGCAAATCCACCGGTTAGGGGGCGCAAATCCACGGGTTAGGGGGCACAAATCCACGAGTTAGGGGGCACAAATTACTTGCCTTGCCCCGGGTGCTGACAACCCACGCTACGCCACTGCATGGAATGCAGTTAGTAGTGGTAGTGGTGGTGATGATCCTAAAGAAAAGCCTTACATGCACATTTTTCCTGCTGAAAAACTCACCTCCCCCATTCTGCAGTCTTAATCTTAATCAGCCCCTACCCACCCCACCCCACGAGTGCTACTTTTTAAAAAGGAAGAATCCCAACCACAAGTTCATAGATGTTGCTAACATGATATATACCGTATTGGCCTGAATATAAGCCTCACATTTTTTCCAAATTCCAACTGCGAAAAGTTACAAGTGCAGCTTATATTCACGACCTTACTAAAACTGGCTTTTACGATATCACTGCTGAAACAGACATACAGTAAAACAGAATGGGTATGAGTGCCTGTGGAATTTTAAGGGAAAAGCTTATATTTGGGTATTGTCTTTTTTTCTCCCCCCCCCCCCCAAATTTTAATGTGCAGCTTATATTCAGGCCAATACATTAGTTTAACTTGCCTTGTGTCTGAGCTCAGGAAGATGAAAATCCCAAGTACAGGAAGCAGCCCCCCACAGCTGCAGGCAAGCCTTGATCTCTTGTATCAGACATATGATCAGCATCTCCATAGAGGACAGTTACCAAGTCACTTATTAATCAGTCACTTATTAATTTAATAAAATTTAAATGCTGCTTGATTATTTTAAAAAAACAGACACTTCTGGGTGTTTTACAGCAGTAGAACAACATTATCCATAATCATATTACTAGAAAGTCACCATTAAAGGTGCAGTTTCTTTCTGGAAAGCATTGCTCAGCATTGTGAGATTTCGTAAAAAGTTATGCGCAAATTTAAGTACATGGCAATTTTACAGAGGAACGTAATGAGACCCTAAAAGCCCATTGTGAACCAGGCTTTCTTGAAGCCATGCTGGCTGGGATTGATGGAAGATGTAGTCCAAAACCTCTGAAGAGGACCAAGTTGAGGAAGGCCACAATCCAGCACAGATGGACATGCCTTAATACTTTTATTTCAGTGGGCTTCGGTACACCTGTGTCACACCATAGCTTTAATCTTTCTTTCAGTCCACATCATGCATACTACATACAGACAGGGGAAAACAAGCCTGAGACTTCTCATTCATGGAAGGATATTCATTCCCCACCTTCAGTGGTGGCTCATGAAGGAAGTGGTGGTGAGGTCTGGTGCTGGGGCTGCACATGTACCTTCAGGGCCAATGCCACCAGCATGGAGCTCCCCCAGCCTTCATCCCTGGGAGGACACCACTGTTCCTGTCTCCCCACCATGAGCCATTGCCACGTACCCCTGCTTGCCAGCTTCCCAGAAGCTCCTGACTTGCTACCACTGGATGGAAGGAGCAGTAAAGCGACCCTTGGCCCAATTCCTGTAGGCTTTTTAAGAGAGAGCAGAAAAGACACTCTAATTTATATTTTTTCACCCACACGCGCGCCACTGACAGTACCCTCGTTTCCCCCCTCCTTTCACATTTATATTTTACCCACTCCCCCACTAAGCATCTATTCTATTTCATACACTGCTCAAAGTGTTTACAAAGAGAATAAAACAATAAAAGTATCAGTTAAAGACAACCATAAAACACCTCTCTAAACAATTTAAAACACAAAACCAACAATAAACAGATTAAAACATATATCCACATTCCTTTTCATTCTTCTTTGCTGCAGGTTCTACTTCTTCCTCCTATAATAGCTTTTAGTTTCTTTATCTCCCATTCCATTATTCAAAAAATCAACCTTTTATCCCCCTTTGGTTCATTAAACACTGCTCTAATCCTTTCTTTCCGCCCACTTGTCTTGTCTTCCAGTCACCTTTACCAAGCAAAAACAAAAAAACCCAAAAAACCACTTTATTGCTTTTTTGTTTAGCTGAAGCCATTACAAAAGAAGATACATAAAAACAAAATAATACATGACATAGGTAAAGTAATTACTAAAACTAGCCATTCTATCAAATAAGAATGTTTTTCCACTGAATAATTTAATTTACCGGTATAACCCACACAAACCTTTCTCCTTAAAATTGCAGCTCTGAAGGACTTACTCACACACCACATAATTAAACTAGGGAACTCACTCTCACAGGTTAAAAAAAAAGGGGGGGGTAAACGATAAAGGACTCCATGACAGTTAAGTCCAGTCAAAGGCAACTATGGAGTTGTAGCGCTCATCTCGCTTTTCAGGCCGAGGGAGCCGGCATTTGTCCACAGACAACTTTCTGTGGCCAGCATGACTATAATAATAATAATAATAATAATAATAATAATAATAATAATAATAATAATTTATTATTTGTACCCCGCCCATCTGGTTGGGTTTCCCCAGCCACTCTGGGCGGCTTCCAACAAAGATAAAAGATACACTGAAATGTCACATATTAAAAACTTCCCTGAACAGGGCTGCCTTCAGATGTCTTCTGAATGTCAGGTAGATGTTTATTGCTTTGACATCTGATGGGAGGGCATTCCACAGGGCGGGCGCCACTACCGAGAAGGCCCTCTGCCTGGTTCCCTGTAACTTGGCCTCTCGCAGTGAGGGAACAGCCAGAAGGCCCTCGGAGCTGGACCTCAGTGTCCGGGCAGAACGATGGGGGAGGAGACGCTCCTTCAGATATACTGGACCGAGGCCGTTTAGGGCTTTAAAGGTCAGTACCTACACTTTGAATTGTGCTCGGAAACGTACTGGGAGCCAATGTAGGTCTTTCAAGACCGGTGTTATATGGTCTCGGCGGCCGCTCCCAGTCACCAGTCTAGCTGCCGCATTCTGGATTAGTTGTAGTTTCCGGGTCACCTTCAAAGGTAGCCCCACGTAGAGTGCATTGCAGTAGTCCAAGTGGGAGATAACCAGAGCATGTACCACTCTGGCGAGACAGTCTGCAGGCAGATAGGGTCTCAGCCTACGTACCAGATGGAGCTGGTACACAGCTGCCCTGGATACAGATTTGACCTGTGCCTCCATGGACAGCTGTGAGTCCAAAATGACTCCCAGGCTGTGCACCTGGTCCTTCAGGGGCACAGTTACCCCATTCAGGACCAGGAAATCCTCCACACCTGCCTGCCTCCTGTCCCCCAAAAACAGTACTTCTGTCTTGTCAGGATTCAACCTCAATCTGTTAGCCGCCATTCATCCTCCAACTGCTTCCAGACACTCACACAGGACCTTCACCGCCTTCACTGGTTCTGATTTAAAAGAGAGATAGAGCTGGGTATCATCTGCATACTGACTAAACCACTTCTGGCAAAATGGGGTGCTGTGAGAAGTGCCAGAGCGCACGGAGACAGTTTACCTTCCCGCCAGAGCAGTACTTATTTATCTACTTGCACTGGTGTGCTTCTGAACTGCTAGGTTGGCAGAAGCTGGGACAGAGCAATGGGAGCTCACCTTGTCATGCGAATTCAAGCCGCTGTGCGATTGGCAAGCCCAAGAGGCTCAGTGCTTTAGACCACAGTGCCATGGCCACCAAGCTATATGGCCTTAAAATAGGTTTTAAGAGGAGGAGAGGGCTATCGATGGCTACCAGCTGTGATGACTAAACTCTTCCATCCACAGCTGAGAGCCACTAACATTTCTGAATACCGGTTGCTGGAAAGCATGGGAGGGAAGAGCCTTTTTTGCTTGGATCATGCTTGTGGCCTTTCCATTATAGCATCTGGTTGGCCACTATGAGAACAGGACACTGGATCAGGTGGGCATTGGCCTGATCCAGAAGACTCTTATGTTCTTTTGTTCTTAAAAGCAAAACTGGTCAACTTTTCCAGGAATGCCAGGTGACCTGCTATATGAGGCACTGCTGGTGCTGGCATCGCTCCAACCAGAAGGCTATAGCATGGCTAGAGAGTAGGGAAGCACTGGGGTGGCTGGGGCATGGAGGCCTGCTTGAAAGCAAATTTGAGAAATGCTGTTCTAGAAATTAGGAGGGCTGGTGCACATCACAATTCATAACAATATGTGATTCTACATCTGCAATTTTGTGTTTGAGTGGGCCAACCGGGAATCGACATCGCAGAAGCTGATTTCATATCTGCACAATAGTGATGCTTTCATTGAGTAAGCCACACACACTCAGCCGAAACCCTCATCAGCCATTCATGTCAGGCAAACTGAATGCACTTGATTGGGGTGGGCTGCTCACACATTTTGCTCCAAACAAGTCTGAAGCAGGCTCAAGTGGTTCCGAGCACAATTCAAAGTGTTGGTGCTGACCTTTAAAGCCCAAAACGGCCTCGGCCCAGTATACCTGAAGGAGCGTCTCCACCCCCATCATTCGGCCCAGACACTGAGGTCCAGTGCCAAGGGCCTTCTGGCGGTTCCTTCGCTGTGAGAAGTCAAGTTACAGGGAACCAAGCAGAGGGCCTTCTTGGTAGTGGCTCCCGCCCTGTGGAATGCCCTCTCATCAGATGTCAAAGGAATAAACAACTATTTGACATTTAGAAGACATCTGAAAGCAGCCCTATTTAGGGAACTTTTTTAATGACTGATGTTTTAATGTATTTTTAATCTCCTGTTGGAAGCCACCCAGAGTGGCTGGGGAAACCCAGCCAAATGAGCAGGGTATAAGTAATAAATAATAATGATGATGATGATGAAGAAGAAGAAGAAACCAAGTAATGCACACACATACCCAAGGTATCTTGCAATGCAAACATGTTCAGCTTAAATCAACAATGTAAACAATGGGTGGACAAAATAGTATTTGGTGGACCACCAGGAGAGCCTGCTGGATCAAACCAATGGCCCATCTAGTTCAGTATCCTGTTCTCTCAGTGGCTAACCCAGAGGGGAAACTGGCAAACAGGACCCAAGAACTATCCCCTCCTGGAATTTGTGGCAATTTGTATTCAGAAGCATCACTGCCTCGGACTGTAGAGGCAGACTACAGCTATCATACTGATAGCCTCTGATAGCCAAAGTGCCTGTTAGTTGCTAGGATATTTGTAAATAATGTTAGAGTAGGTGAATTTGCAATGTGTTATTGCATTCTTAAGCAAAATTGCACCCTAAGCACTACCTTACACGTACAGTCGAACCTTGGAAGCCGAACGGAATCCATTCCGTAAGACCGTTTGACTTCCAAAACATTCAGAAACCAAAGCACAGCTTCTGATTGCCTGCAGGAAGCTCCTGCAGCCTATCGAAAGCCACAGAAGCCCCATTGGACGTTCAGGTTCCAAAGAACGTTCGCAAACCAGAACCCTCACTTCTGGGTTTGCAGTGTTCAGGAGCCAGAACGTCCAAGTACCAAGGCATTCGGGATCCAAGGTATGACTGTAATAAAGGTAAAGGGACCCCTGACCATCAGGTCCAGTCGTGGCCGACTCTGGGGTTGCAGCACTCATCTCGCTTTATTGGCCAAGGGAGCCAGCGTACAGGTTCCGGGTCATGTGGCCAGCATGACTAAACTGCTTCTGGCAAACCAGAGCAGTGCACGGAAATGCCATTTACCTTCCCGCTGGAGCGGTACCTATTTATCTACTTGCACTTTGACATGCTTTCGAATTGCTAGGTTGGCAGGAGCAGGGACTGAGCAACGGGAGCTCAGCCCATCGCGAGGATTCAAACTGCCGCCCTTCTGATAGGGAAACCCTAGGCTCTGTGGTTTAACCCACAGTGCCACCCGCGTCCCATAACGACTGTAATAGATCTAGATAATAGTTATTCTAGTGAAACAGCAGGCTGCAAACACCCCAGCCAAGGTCCATGCAATAACCACTTAGTCATTACATGTAACGGCAAGCCTATAAAAGCATCTCTGTGTCCCAGGTTCCAGCATCAATTCTTAATTCTAGGCTTCCAGGACTTTTTCCAGAACATATCCAGCAGCCCACTTTAACAATTATAGCATACAGATGTTTACCAGATACATAGTAGGTAACCTCACATATTTGTTATCTAAACATGATCTCAAAGATAGTCTTAAGACATCCCCACCAAAGGACGAATCTGGCTAGCAGGTCTTTAACTCATTCCAGAAGGCTAAATATTTAATCAAATCTGCATGTCCACATTCATGAGCATTTAGCTTCTGAATCCACCTCGGACTTCCATATGCAGCTACTTAACACTCATTATCTGCAAATACAGTGGTACCTCTGGTTACGAACTTAATTCGTTCCGGAGGTCCGTTCTTAACCTGAAACCATTATTAATCTTAAGTACCACTTTAGCTAATGGGGGCCTCCCGCTGCTGTGCGATTTCTGTTCTCGTCCTGAGGTAAAGTTCTTAACCCGAGGTACTACTTCCGGGTTAGCGGAGTCTGTAACCCGTAGTGTTTGTAACCCGAGGTACCACTGTACACAAAACTGATCTGCAAAGCTGCCCCTAAGCTGGAGCACCAAGGCTAAGGAAGAAGAAGAGTTGCAACAGGGTTTGGAGGGGCAGGAAGTGACACCTCCTTACAACATTCATCTGAACCACTGGATGTCTTAGCAATGATTCCTACAGTGTGTGTTCCTAGTTACTGACTGATGCAAGTTCTAAAAATTACTCATTGCTCAGAAAGCATGTAGAAAAAGGGTTGGAAGAATGAAGTCGCTTTCTTTCTCTCTCTTTTTGGGGTGGGGTTTCACATGCCAAAATGTTCTAACTTAAGGAAGGGGAAGGAATATCTGTATAACCAATCTCATTTCAAAGGTTATATGCCATCAAAGAAATGGAAAGTATCAAATATCAGTCCCTTTAAAGAACCTATTGTATAATCAAGGGAACAGCAGATCAAAGAATTGAACAGGTCTTTCCCAACAGTCAGGTGCGCCGGAATCACAATTCATTCATTACTTTAAAGAGATATGCATGGAACATTTTCCTTATAAAAAAAATAAAAAATCTTACTCTCCTATGCTGCATGCTTCTCTCTCTCTCTCTCTCTCTCTCTCTCTCTCTCTTTAAAAAAAAAACTGTTTTAGGATTTCTAACTTTTGTTAGCTCCAGAAGTTTTCTAATTGGAAACTAAATAGCAAGAAGCAAAAGTGTTTCTTGCAAAAAGTCTCTCTCCTTTTTTACATAAAGAGGGCCTTCCCCACATACAACCTCCTTTTTTCAAAAGGAAGTCATGTATGGGCTTGAGAAGCTCAGCATTTAAGGCAACAGACCCTCCCTTAGCCAAGAAATACTTTTGAGTCAAGCTGAGACAAGGCTCTGTAGCAACTCAAAGAGAGAAACGAATTATGAATTACAAGAAAGCTGGAAGACCCATAGAGAACAGAGATCAGTGGTGGAGAATCTGCATGCAGAAGGTCTCAGGTTCAATCCCTCTTGGCATCTGCTTCCTGAAACCCTTGGGAGCCCTTGCTGCCAGTCAGTGTAGACAGTACTGAGCAAGATGGACCAATGGCGCGACTCAGTATGAGGCAGTTTCTTGTGGTTCCTAACTTTAGCCACAAAGTGTGTTAAACTGGTTATATCGTTATGCATCTATGACAGCTGATGTAGTTTTCATAGTCACAGAATTTCATTAAGAAACACATTCAGGAGTATATGCTTATCAATGCTCAAAATCCCCTCTAAGAGTAAAATGGTTGTCCTACCCATAGATGGGTTTCACCATAGCAGGGAAAACCCAAGCAGAAAGAGATTGCTTTATGCTTCCTGCAGTGAGATGTGATCAACCCTCTGCCTGGAGAGCTGGTGCCATTGAAGGGCCAGGATATAGGGAGAAGACGTCCTGGGCTTGGCATCTTCCTGTGGGGTTTTTTGTGTTTCGTGGAAGAGAATAAAACTCTCATGCAAGTCTTTCTAAGATGCAAAGCAACCAGAGGGCATGACTGCTTGCTGGCGGTTGCCAATGGAAAGTTGCACAACTGCATTAATTTATCCAGCCGCCTCCACTGAGTGCAAGCAGCAGGAGATTCATTATTTCTGAACACACACACACACACACACTTTTGTAAGTGCAAAACGGAACACAGGTAGCTGCCTCAAACTGAGTCAAGCAATTGGTTCATTTAGCTCAGTATTGTTTGCAGTGGTTCTTCAGGGTCTGAGGCAGAGGAGGTTCTTTCCAGGCCAGTTACCCACAGCTTGCAGCAATGCTGTGCATACCAACACCCCTCCATAGCCCCTAAGATAGAAACTCCTTGCAAATTAGCCTCACACAAAATTATCAGTGGGTAGTGCAAGCCCTTGAAAGTGAGGCATGCTTAAGTTACCCCGAAATGAGTGAGACGTATTGCAACATCAGCTCCATTGATTTAGTTGAGACTTAAGCATGGGTAATTTTCACAGAAAATTGCAGAGTGGTGTCTTATGTACATATACCCACAAGTAAGACCATCTGAGTTCAGTGGGGCATATTTTCCTGCAAACATACATACATAAGATTGCAGCTTTAGGTAAGGTGAGGAGAAAAATAAAAGCAGGAATTATGCATTGGATACCTGAATCAAAAGAGAACAGGAGTTTCTAGTAACCTTGATGGTTGTAAAGATGAGGGAACACTGGGAAGGAGCATCTTGTAATGAATGCCTGTCCCCCTTTACACAAAGGTAAGGAGTGCTCATCTTCTTTTGCATCCAGCCCTCAGAAAAACATGTATTCATAAGGATGCATGCCCCCAGTAATATTATGTACCTTTGCTCAAAAAAAAACAACTTTCTGCTGCTTAAAAGTTTGCAGTCCTAACTCAAGTTCCTGGTCAAGTTAGTCCTCTCAGAGACTGGTCACTTGGACTTTTGCAAATTGTTTTTTTTGGTGGGGGGCGTTAATCACAACACAAAACGCCAAGCTATCGTTACCTCCCCAGGCCCCGCCAGCTATCCCTACAGAGCAAATGGTAGCACTGCACTTTTGCAGGGTGACCAAACCTGCCCTTTCGCCAACAGATGCTGCCCTGTCCAACCCGCCAAATGAAACGAGCAACGCTACATATATAACTACAGAAAATATTTATACCCCCCACCCTCCCATTGCTGAAACAACGCTCAGAGTGGGTGACAAAATGTTTGAAACAACCCCAAAGGGATCATCAATGTGTTGCAATGTACAGTCAAAGTCCTTGGGTTTCACAGAACACATAACTGGGGCATCTAGCATTCTGAATCAATCAGACTGCCATATATAGGTGGTAGCAAATAAATTTAGATTGGTTTCAGTAATAAACAGGAGTGGAAAGTTGTGAAGTGGTTCAGTTCATGACCTGCTCAAAAGCTGAATTCACATCCAGCTTCTCTACTCAAAGAGGTTTTCCCGGGATTTTTGCCTCAGTTTCAGCTAAGAGGAGTTCTCCGAGGAAAAACGGTCACACATCTCCGGCCACATGGGGGAGGGAGATGGCAGCGACAAACAGGCCCCCTCCAACCGCCGAACTTTCAGTGGCTCTTGAGAAGCGCTGAGTAACAAATGCCAACTCAAGGCCCGAAGCGGGGCGTGGGCCGGGGCGCATCAAGGAGGGGGGTGCGAGAAGAGTGGGCTGGGCTGGGCTGGCAGGGAGGACACAACTTTCTCGTGCGGCTAGAGGCGCGCCCCGACTGACGCCCCTTGGAGAAGGCCCACTGGCTTTGGAGAGCCGCCCGCGCGCCCCCTCAGTCAGCCAAGCACCCGACAGCGGCCGCTTGCCCTCCCGCTTCACAAAGACCCTCCCTCCCTCCTCCTCCTTCCTGCCATGAATGTGTCCCATTCACGAGGAAGAGGCGAGAGAGTGAGGGAAGGAGAGAGGGAAGAACCCAAATGCCTCAGGCGGGTCAGCGGGCCCCGGAGAAAGGAGGAGACGGGAGAGACCCGCCGCCAACCGGGAGACTAGGGAAGTGGCAGGGCCGGGAGCCGCCGTCATCCTCCGCCCCGTCGCCGTCAGCCGGGCTCGAACTGTCGCCCGCCTCGCCCCACCCCCTTCCACCCCGCGGCCCGGAGCCCGCCCGGAGAACGTGAAGCAGAGAAGCCTCCGTGGCGCGTAGGGTCAAGCAAAGAGTTTCTGAGTGAGGCGCAGAGGGGACTTTACGCGCGCAAGGGAAGCCCTCCTCCTCCCCAGGCGGGAAGCAAACGGGGTCGACTCTCAGTTCGAGAGCGGGGCTGAGGGAGAAGTGCAATGCGCGGGGCCTCCCATTAACTCCGTGGAGGGCGCAAGCCTCTCCCGGCAGGCTCTCCGTACCGTTTTGGGCATGGTGCCTTCGGGCTGGCTCGGCGGGCTTCAGTCTCTGGGCAGGGCGGCTGTCGCTGCTGCTGCTGCTGCTGGGCGCCTCCTTCTGCTAACGGGCTCGACTGACTGGGCAGTTCTCCCCGCCCGCCAACCTCTGTGGGCCCGCGGAGCGTGCGCCGCCTTTCTTTGGGGCAGTCGCTCCCGAGCCCCCGCCCCTCCCGAGCCTGGCGTCCTGACTCCGGCCGCAAGCTGGCAGGCGAGGATTGGGTCCTCTCAGGGGCTTCCTCGCCCACCCCTTCCTCAGAACAACCCCCACCCCACTCCGGGAGCAGGAAGGGCGGAGGGGAAGCGGGAGGGCGGAGAGGGGATTTATCTGTCCCACTTTGCTATCGCTCGAGCGCTTAAGCGCTTTCGGGAAAGAACTCGTTCCCTTCTGGAACTCCCTGCCACAAGATGAGCTAATAGCCACCGGCCTAAATGGCGACGAAAGGGGATCAGACAGTTCCCTGTTGCTATATCATACATCAATACACACACATTTTTTCACTATTCCTGCATTACAGGGGGTAGGACTAGATGACCCTTGAGGTTCCCTCAAACTCTACAATTTATGATTCTGTGTTTCTCACTTTTACAGCATTCTATGAAATCCACCTTATATTTCTTCCATCTTTTTTTCCAAGCGAAATAAAATGCCTTGCTCTTTCTCTTGCAAAGAACGGAACAGTGTGTATTAAGTTTATATCCCCCCTTTCCTCCCAGAAGCTCAAAGTGACATAAAGATAACCCCCTTCCCATTTGTCTTCCCAACACCACTGAGGGGTAAGTTAGGGTGGCGCAGACTTAGAAGAGCAAGTATCACTGGATTAAGCTAACCAGTTTTGCTGAATTAAATACTTTTGATTGGATTGTGAATAAATGTTTAATGAATTGCTACTGTTTTTAATTTTTATTGTAGGAGCACAGGGTGGGAAGGGCTGCGTTTATGAAATCAAGGGGCCTGAAAAAAGTTTGGGGACCACTGTAATCTACTGGCACAATCAACCACACACAAATGGATCGTTTATAGCACTATTTCATTCTTCTTTTCCTGAGGCGTGGGTTTCACATGCTCAGTGATGTACTGGGGATGATATATCTATACAATTAGTATACTTTTCACTATGACATTTCTCGTGGGTTTTCTTTTTAGTTGTTCAGTTATATATAATATGCACACAATGACACTTAAATGGAAAAGTGTTTTATTATATAATTATATATAATTGCCAGGCTGTTGGATCAGATCAAGGGCCCATTTCCCCCCAGTTATTCTTTACCCCCAGCAGGCAGCCAGATGCCATTGGGAAGCACAGAGCACATGCACATTATCCAGGGCAGGGAGGGAGGGAGACTCCCATGGTATTGGTGGGACAGTCAGTGTGTTCCCCATGTGCACCCTGGGTGGAGGTCATGGGATGGAGAGAGAAACAAACAACTAGAAAATACGAAAACTAAACACTAACAAATATATTATTTCCACCCCAAACAACTAAATGTTATGCCTCCCATTTATCATATATCACTGTTGCTTTATGGAGTTGCTGGGAAGGGTTTTTTGTGCGCGCGCGCATGTGTGTGTGTTGCTTCCTCTCTTCTTCCTAGATATTTATCTCTTTGGAGAACATGGTTTCCTATGGAAAAGCAGTATGCATACAGACTAGGCTGATGGAGAAGACCTATTAAAAAGGGGCGGTGGGGGGAGCTCACTTGTGGCTGGAACGTTCCTGCAAAGTATCCTTTTATTTGGATATGACTGTACACCAGACTTATTATTGACTGCTCCATTGCTATTTCATGGAATCATTATATTATTATTCTTAGTATTATTTGTATCTCTCTCTACTCAGCACAATTCTTTTCTTCTTGCTTGCTGAAATCTCTCAGACATTTGTATTGTTATATGTAACAAAATAATTAAATTGGGGTTTACTACCCCCCAATACCAATAACAGTAATTCTTTTTTGGGGTTGTGAACATAACAATCCCCCCCAAATGTTTTTATGCTCAATATTTATTCATTTGTATTGTATTGTCTTTCTTCTTGTATGTTATTGAAATGTGTGTCCTTTCTCAAATAATAATAGCAATAGTAGAAGCAGTAATTAAAAACTCAGTTCCACTGCCACCCCCATTTTCCCAAGTGGCAAAAACCAAGGTATATTTGGTACCTTATGGTGCTGCAAATGAGTATTTAAAGTTATTGTTTGCCTGAAACCAAGGCTGCAGTCTTATAGGTATTTCTCATTGAACTTGATGGGAATTAACTGCTGAGCAGACATGTTATTTATTTATTACATTTGTTTTCCACTCCCCCCCCCCAGTGTCACCTTTTACACTCAAAGTAGCATACACGGTTCTGCCACCCGCGTTTAGTCCCCACAACAACCCTGTGATGTATGTCAGGCTGGGAGGTAGCAACTGGCCCAAGGTCACTCAGTGAGCTTCATGGCTGAGTTGGGGTTCAAATCCTAGACTCTCCCAGGTTCTAGTTTGACACTCTAACCACTGTACCAAACTGGCTGTTATAGGACTGTGCTGACAATGATTCCTAATTTCAAATTTAATAAATATTGCAAACAGTACAATGTTACATGCTAAGATAAAGCTCGTTCAGCCCGGACACTAAGATCCAGTGCCGAGGGCCTTCTGGCAGTTCCCTCATTGCAAGAAGTGAGGTTACAGGGAACCAGACAGAGGGCCTTCTCGGTAGTGGCACCCACCCTGTGGAAGACCCTCCCTTCAGATGTGAAGGAAATAAGCAGCTATCCTATCTTTAAAAGACATCTGAAGGCAGCCCTGTTCAGGGAAGTTTTAAATATTTAATGCTGTACTGTTTTTAACATTTGATTGGGAGCCTCCCAGAGTGGCTGGGGAAACTCAGCCAGATGGGCGGGGTATAAATAATATATTATTATTATTATTATTATTATTATTATTATTATTATTATGCATTTCATGTTCTTAAAGTAGTGAAATTTAAAATTGATAAGAAAATCAAGTTATTGCATGTATTTCTCTCCCCCCCATATTTCCATTTGTTTATTTTTTGGGGGGGGGGGAGAATGACAAGCTCCCAATGTTTTTCCCATGGCTTGAACACCTTCAGAAATTCTACATTTTCAAGCGAGTCACCTCGACCTTCTGGAAAGCAAACTCACACACAGGGCAGGAAAGAAAACAAATGCTTCCTAAGCCATTTTGGCCCTTGGGGGCCACTTCCCTTAAGCTCACTTTAGACAAGAACCACTTTTATAGAATCATTGAAATGCAATGCAAGAATCTTTTGCTCTTTGTGGGGCACAACCCTGATATTAAGAGTCTCATACTCTACCAAGTGAGCTGTCCCTTGGAGACAATCAATGGAGCAGGTTTATTCGTTCCTGTATGCAATATGCAAGGTTCATTCAAAGTAGCCTTCCTGGACAAAGCTGTGGGAACGCTCTCCCAGTTTTCCTGCCCAAACTCATAACTGTATCCTCTTTGCTAAAACCAGGGGACTATGTTCTACATTGTATCCAATGCAACAATACCCTGTGTCACAGAGGTTTAGGGCAACTTGTGGTTCCTGAATTGCAGGGAACTGGACTAGATGATGTGGGGGGCGTTGTCCCTTCCAACTCTGCAGTTCTATGATTCTATTATTCTAACTGTTCCCTTCCCTGTCTTCCTATCAGATGTGGGCAGGAGGTGAGGCAACCCTTTCAGTTTCCTTATCCTCCTTTAAGCAGAGGAAACAGTCTTATACCTGCCTCTGCTTCCTGTTTTCCATGACTCTCTTTTGAGGCTTCTAAGTCGCTGCAAGGAACCTGGAAGCATGCAGCTTCTCATCAGCCCCATCCAGGCTGATTACTGGCTGAACTACTTGTGTGCAATAGCCAATCTAACAGCCTGTCCCTCGTCCCCCCACCACCATGATTGCATTGCAGATAATGGCATTGCATATTACGCAATGTGCAATACATGGTTGGAGGCAGTCATGTTTCTGAATACCTGTTGCTGAAAGCCAAAGGAGGGGGAAGTGCGCTTGTTATTGGGGTCCTGCTTGCAGGTTTCCCAAAAGGGGCAACTGCTCAGCCACTGTGAGAACACCCCAAAAGCAGGACCTTTCAAAAGCAGTCTCCCACTCTGTGGTTTCTAGCAACTGGCATTCAGAAGCATTGCTGCCTCCAACTGTAGGGGCAGAGCACAGTCATCCTGGCTAAGAGCCATCAATAGCCCTCTCCTCCTCCATGAATTTGTCCAGAGCAACTTCTTTGGTTATAGGAATGAAAGTACTTAAGAGGCAAGCTGAGGCCATTATCTTACAATTGCCTAGTTCAGCAAAAGAATCTTCTGTCAGATTTAAACCCTTGCTGGATATAGGACCCCAAGAATCGGAAGTAACTCAGAACACATCCTGTAAACTGACCTGCCCCCAAACTGCAACATTATGTTTAGGATTGCCTCATTAACTCAGCAACTCCCCGACCAGGCCAGCTCTCTATTGAGAGTGCTAGAATTCCTGAGGCAGAGTTTGCCCAGCATCAATCACCAAGGTAGCTGCATTCTTGGCATGACTTTATATACTTGAGTTTTTATTTCATAATCCCAATGCACCAAAGTCTTCTTTGGTTTCGAAGTGACATTCTGTTAATGAGTTTATTTTGTGTATGTGTGTTACAAAAACATACTGTATAGGAAGTCTGGCCACACAGAATCGAGTCCTATTCAGGTAATGTGCAAGCCCCACTTCTAATGTCCTTGCATGCACTTGCTGCACTTCTTACATTTTGAAAACATAAAAGGAGCCTGTTGGCTCAGGCCAAAGGGGCCCATCTATTCCAGCGGCCAGCCAAGTGCCCATTTGGGGAGACCTGCAAGCAGCACCTGAGCAAAAGAGCCCTCTCTCTCTTCCTGTGGTTTCCAGCAACTGGCATCCAGAAGCATTGGTGCCTCCAACTATTGAGGCTAGAGCATAGCCATCATGAACTAGTAGCCATGGATAGCATCATCCTCTGTGAATTTATCTAATCCTCTTTTAAAACCATCTGGATTGCTGGCCATTGCTGCCTCCTGTGGGAGCGAGTTCCACAGTTTAACTATGTGCTATGTGAAGAAGTCCTTTCATTTATCTGTCCTGAATCTCCCAACATTCAGCTTCAAGCAATGTTCACAAGTTCTGGTGTTATGAGAGGGGTAGAAAAACTTTTCTCCATGAGACGCATCATTCTATAAACTCCTATCATGTCGCCTCTTACTCGCCTTTAGTCCAAAATGCTGCAATCTTTCTTCCTTTGTATGCGAAGACAGACTCTGACAGATTGAGCAGACAAGACCAAGAGTGGGTCCAATGATCAAGATGGTGGTTGCTGCACATGCTGTAGAGGGAACTGAAGGGCACATTGGGCTCGTCAGCCTGGCAAGGTAGCCCATCTAGGAGAAGGAAATCTCTGGTCCTAAACCTCCACTACCTTGTGGCTACACTCATTCATGATAATGACTTTAGGAATAAACCTTTAGGAAATATCCATACCTACTGCCTTGCGGGATATCTTCAGGAGGAAAAAAGCTAAGGAGTAAGTCCTAAACAAATCCAGAGTGGAGTCCCTAAGACTGTTGGATGGAGTCTTGTACATCTCTTTCTGACAACTCCTGCAGCCAAGCTGGTGCCAAGTGTGTTACTTTCATTTCCTTTGGACCACATCAGTGAGACTGAGAGGGGGGTCTTGTCATCTGGACAGCCCAGGACCACGGGCGTAGCCAGGATTTTTTTGGGGGGGGGGCAGGACTTTTGTTAGGGGGGTAGAACCAACATGATTGATCAGTTAAGTATTTCTACTGTTTTACTTGATTGGGTATGACGACAGCTGCCCCCTTTGCCCCACCCCCTGGCTACATCCATGCCCAGGACCTACAAACACACTGCCCAGGCTTACACCCCAGAGAGGTCACTTTGGTGCTGCTAACTCAGCAATAACAATGTGGGCGGCTGCAGTTATAAGTTATCTGCAGCCACAGCAGGTGCTGTGATTCTCCAGTGGTTTGACTTCACCCCTGGAGGTGCACTCCACTGTCTCTTGAGGTAACAAGTTACCCCCACCCTATTGACTTTCTATCTCCGTTGGTTTGTTTGCCTTGTTTAGCTTGCAAATTTGGGTTATGATAAAATGGGGAGAGGAGTTTGACAGCCCAGATGTGCTCACTCTATTGCCAAGCCTACAAAACTCATGTGTTTGTCTAACTGCTTACCTCAGGCACCCAGTTGTCTCCCCAACATTCCCATTAACCCCCTCAAGTCATTTACCACAGGCATTAGTTCCCTTCTTTTTCTAACTCACCAGTCCTCATTCTTCCCCCACCTCTGCCTTTAGAATCTTGGGAAATAGCCAAGGAAAACAGTATGATGACAGACTAGTGCAAATATAGTATAGAGATAAGCAGCAGCTCGTGCCAATAGATTGCCTGAGCCGGGAATGCAGGAGACCCAATTCACTTACAGTGTATTGGTCCCAGGAAATCTTCTTGACATTCCTGAATGTATTTATATTTATTCCCATTTATGTATGTTCAACCTCATATACAGCTTAAACAAAATTGCCATGGCCTCTATTTGTTGTACTCCACTTCCCTCTGCCCTCCACATTTCCCCCTGCCTCTGCACCCATTCACCAACTGGGGATAATGCATCATGCACCAGATTAAAATTTATATCATAATAACTTTGTGTTTGAACTAGTCTCTTACATCCTATTCTCTGCTTGTGCCCTTTGGGTCACAACTGAAAACATAGGCATTTCTAGCAGCAAAACTTCCCAGTTCTGCTCCACCCTCTCCAGCTCTTGATGAACAAAGAAGAAACTCCCATGAGGCCAGCTCTGCTGGGTGGGGAGCCCCTCTTTCTGCACAGCCCCCTGTGATATCAAGCATTTATTTGGGTGGGTTCCAAAGGAGCCAGTCGGCTAGGTCCTACCAAGTTACCTACAAACTGCAAAATAAAAAACTGGGCTTCTTTTTACCGGGAATGCTTTTGGCCTGCTGAGGCCCCCTTTGAGTGACATCTCTGAAGCAAGCAATACAGATTAAATAACGCTGCCTGGGAACCCAAACAATTGGCCTTTAAAGGCATAGGTCTTTGAAAATAGATTAATTTATATTTCATTGGGGCCCCTCCAGAGATGACTGGATGACACCAATTCACCTTTAACCATAAAAAGTTTGATAGCTTAATTCTAGAACTTGTAAGCTTTGGAAATGCTTTCTCATGTTGCAAACAATGAGAAACAAACAAACAAACAAACAAACACTTGAGAACAGGAGTGGGGAGAACCTCCCTTGGCTCCTGAACAGGCAGGAATTAATTTTCTCCTGTTGGGGAAAGAAGCATCACCTGATGTCCTTCTGGCTGGCATTCAGCTACTAAAAGGCACAGTAGCTGGGTTGGAAAAGAAAGGGACAGGGGTGAAACTGAGCTTTATTACACCTGGGTCAAAGACCCAGTTTGGCACCACCCCCACCCCCAATGCATTTGCACACACACACAGAGGCTTGGGAGCCTCAATGGCACCTCTGGAAGTTTTACCTGGGGCAAAAAAACAGCTAGCCCCCTCCCCAAGTAGCTATGGCACTGGAACGCGAGAACAACCCTAAGGCAATGTTACAACCAATGTTCACATGGACCCTTCATTCCATTCCTACCCCACCTTCACTCCAAGGAATTCAGGAAGGCATGCAATGGTTCTCTGCCCTGCCATATTATCCTCACACCAACCCCTGTGATGTAGGTTGGGCAGAATAAGATAATGTCTGTCCCAAGATCACCCAGTGAGCTTTGTGTCTTGGCAGGGATTTGGATCTTTATGCATTTCAAACACTCTATTGATACTACCTAAGTCCTTTATGTTATTTTTAAGTATGTTTATTTTCTGTTTCCAGGTTTAGGTCAATCATTAGGGAAACCTTTCTAACAATAAGAACAGGCTAGCTGTAGCACAAATGTGGTAGAGGATTGCACTGAGATTCAGCACAGCTATTGAACCACTCTGGATTTTAAGGTCCAAAGACAATAAAATAAAAATAAAAGTAGACTTTGTCCCAAAGTGGTTAGATTTGCAGTGACTTGATATTGCTGTCACTAACTGTTACCTACAGACACACATCATCATTTCCTGCTTCTTACAATCCGAAAATTTGTTCATTTCAACGGAGACTTCAGCTTCTATTTTTAGAACAGTTAAAAATAACTTGGGAGTGACCAGCTACTTTCAGCCATAGGCAGAAAGACTTTTGGAGAACTTTTTTTTTAAATGGAGTCCAAGCCTCAAGCATCTGTAAATCTCAACAGTTATTTCCATGTTCATTCAGCCAAGCTAAAGTTACTGATTAAGATGCCATCCTGCCAGTGGCTCAGCACCAATCAGTTCCAATTGCATAATGGAACTAACTGGCAGATTTCAATCATTTCCATTATGAAATTTTTGGTAAATGGATTACTGCTAGCACTAATTTGCTTTAGTCAAGAAAGAGGATTGGAAATAATCCAGGGTGAACTAAAGGGAGGGGTAGCAAGTTTCACCTTTTATTATGATCTATCATTTCTAATAAACCTTCAATGGTGCAGAGTGCTTTTGTCATCTTTATTTCATTCCTCTTCAAAACACAGTGGTACCTCGGGTTAAGTACTTAATTCATTCTGGAGGTCTGTACTTAACCTGAAACTGTTCTTAACCTGAAGCACCACTTTAGCTAATGGGGCTTCCTGCTGCTGCCGCACCGCCACTGTGTGATTTCTGTTCTCATTCTGAAGCAAGGTTCTTAACCTGAGGTGCTATTTCTGGGTTAGCAGAGTCTGTAACCTGAAGCATCGGTAACCCGAGGTACCACTGTAGACCCAAGAGTGCAGGGTGAAGGGAAGAAGTGGTAAAGCAGAGAAGTCCTACAGGTGTAAGCCTGGAGTATGTTTCAAGCCAGTCAAGCGCCCTGTTCCCAATGTATTTGTTCCCATTTTACAGGCAATTTACCCAAGTCTGCCCACTTTAGATGGAGGCATCTAAAGAAACTAGTGTGGCTGCATAAGTCATAAGAAGCTTACAGGTGAGCAGAGATTTAAGAAGGGCATGTATAAGAAATGGAAGAAAGGGAAAATCAATAAGGAAGAATATATGTGAGTTGCCAACAGTTGCAGGGCCAAAGCTCATAAGGAGCTCAGGCTTACAGAGGCAGTTAAAAATAACAATAAAGGTTTCTTTGGCTACATTCAAAGCAAGAGGAAGAGCAAGCAAGTAGTATATCCTCTGTGTGGAGAAGACGGAGAAATGCTATTGGGTGGCAACAGGGCTTTTTTTCAGCTGGAAATTGCTGGAATTCAGTTCTGGCAACTGAGGTGTTCATGGTGAGTTCCGGCACCTCTTTTTCTAGAAAAATAGCACTGCATGACAGAAAGAAGGCAGAACTACTCCACACCTATTTTACCCCAACAACAACACTTTATTACTGTTGTAGATGAGCAGAATACTTCACCCCTGTCTTCACCCAAAAGGAAAGCACTGTGCAACCTGGTCATAACAATGCCAGGAGGGAGCTGCATCCCAAGATAGGAAAAGAGATGGTAAGGAAACACCTAGCAACTTTAAATGAACAGCCATAGTTAGTGAACCTGATGAAGCTGGCAAAATACTTTGTACGAAGGTATGAAATGAAAAAGTGTCACACTGCTATATGCAGCTCAAACAGGCTCCTTTGGGATTCTTGGCAGATGTCTGGGTTTCTTATTGCTTTTCTGAGTGCTGCAGGGCAGGGCATTGTCCTTTTACCACATTATCATTCATTCTTGATTATGCCATAATCTAGAACAAACAGAAGGGTGCTGGAACTGAATGAGAGTCAACAAACAGAGGATAATCGGCTGTGATTACTGTACTCTACTCTGTTGATGTTCCCTGACCGCAGCCAAACAGAGGAAGGGGAAGAGGGGGTGGAATACAAAGCACCCAAAGGTAAACTTTTCCCTCTAAGTGCTTGCTTGCAGTGAGAAGGAAAAAGTGTTAGTGTGATGAAAAATAGCTATAAACGGAGAATTCCTGGGTGCCAAGATCCAAGTTTGGGGCAAATACAGTGGTACCTCTGGTTGCAGACAGAATCCATTCTGGAGGTCCAATCGGATCCTGAGGTTTCCGCAACCTGAGGACCGCTTCTGTGCATGCAAGTGCGGTGAAACCTGGCAAAATACTTTGAGGTTTGTCGCATGCGCATCCCAAAGTTTACGTAACCAATTTATGTAACCAGAAAAGTTACACAGAAAGTAAACTTGGCTTAGCCACAAGGTGGTGAAAGTTCCTAAATTATTGGTATAGGAACACAATTAGGCCTGTGTGAGCCATGTGGCTACTCTTCACTGAGTTCATCTGGTAGACTGGGGAGCAAACAAAGGCTTGATTACCTAGCTGAGCTCCTTCCTCTCAAGGTGAACTAAGCCTGGCAGGACAGCTTACTCTATGGTTTTAACCCCATCATGCATCAATTAGCCATAAGCACATTCCTTATATAAGTCTAGTTATCCCACAAAAAGCAGGTTCAGACACTTGAAACATCTTCCACACAGGACTCAGTGATGCCAAATCTGCCTTTCTCCCATCCAGAGTTCAGAAGTGACCTCTTTGCTGGTTGTTGTGTATCTACATTTGCTTGTGGATGTGATTATGGAAAGTTTGGGCACTGAAGTAAAAGCAGGGAAGCAATGAAGGTGGTTCTTTTGCCAGAAAATGCAATGCCCAAACTCACCTTGTGCAGGCGTGACCAATCTGCACATGAAAAGGGTGTGTTTGGTGGCATTTAAATGAGTGTGTTAATGTTCCGACCCAGTTAAGTAGTGTCTGCTTCTGTGGTATAATTATGTGCAAAGCAGAAAGGAAAGCAAGGACTGCTCCACGTGATCTAGTGAAGGGAAGCTCTTTCCGGTATTTCTCCTGCATGCAACACTGCTTCTTTCTCTTAACATGGGCTGAGGATTCCCTGGTGCATGTGATTTACACCTTGTTTTCAGAATGTGCAAATTTCCCACACAGAAAATGATATCAAC
This sequence comes from Podarcis gaigeae, assembly GCF_964106915.1. Lineage (NCBI taxonomy): Eukaryota > Metazoa > Chordata > Lepidosauria > Squamata > Lacertidae > Podarcis > Podarcis gaigeae. The sequence goes on along the minus strand of NC_139691.1, from coordinate 20,974,032 downwards.
AGCCCTGGATGATAACATGGGAGGGAGGGGCTTCCTTTTGTTTTGATGTATGGAGTGATTTGAAGTGACAAGATAGGCACTCTGACTGGTTCAAGCAGACCAAGTGGCAACCCTCTTTCTGAATGACACTGCATCAGATGGCAGGTGAAGCTTTTTGGGGTGAGGGAATTCTCCCTTTACAAAAGAAAGGAAGATATTGGGAATGTGCTTTATTAGAAAAGCTGAAAAACAAACTACGCGTTTCCAGGGGACAATGTAAAAAGAATAGATTTGCAGAGATCTGGTTTGATCCTACAATGTATGTCAATATGGAAGAATGCAATCTGTTCCTCCCTCTGCTTATCAATGGATTTGATTCAGTAATTTAGTATATTACTCCGTTTTAAGATTCATCACACCCATGACAGTAAAGGCTTTTACTGTATTTTATTCCCAGCCTTCTACTTTCTGTGTTTTTTGTTAACTCTTTAAGTTGTTTTACTTGCTTTTACACAGACACACCCATTAAATACAGTGGTACCTTGGATTACATACGCTTCAGGTTACAGACACTTCAGGTTACAGACTCCGCTAACCCAGAAATATTACCTCGGGTTAAGAACTTTGCTTCAGGATGAGAACAGAAATGGTGCTCTGGCAGCGCAGCAGCAGCAGGAGGCCCCGTTAGCTAAAGTGGTGTTTCGGGTTAAGAACAGTTTCAGGTTAAGAACAGATCTCTGGAACAAATTAAGTACTTAACCTGAGGTACCACTGTATGCATATTAAAAACTAGTGTGTTGGAAAATGGGAATTGCTTTCCCAGACATGCCAGTTTTCTGTGCAGAGGAAATTTCTGTTTGTAGGTACGTTGTGTTCTGTTTGTAGGTCATGTGAGTCACAACCTTCAATCTGTGAAGTGGGACATTCCAGAGATGGGCTTGGCTCCTTATATGGTGTTGGCTGACTACAAAGGCTTGTCCTTTGATGGCTGCTGTCTGCAGGGCTGACCACCCTTAAGGTGGATTAAGGGCAGTCACCTCAGGAGGCAGAATCCCATGGGCACCCTGTGACCGCCCCTCCCACCTCTGCCATAGATGCGAGGAGAAGGGGCGATGGGTTCTAAGTTTCAGTGAGATCTTGCAGGGCCCTTGCGACATCTCACCAGAAGCCACGGCCACTTCTCCTCACTTCCCCAGTGTCACTGTGGGTGTCCCACCACCTTACCACCAAGGAAGTAAGGAGAAGTGGCTGCAGCTTCTGGCAATATTTTGTGGGGCTCTTGTGAGATCTCACTGGAAGCTGCCACTTTCCCTCACATTTGTGAAGGGGTCTTGGATGAAGAGGCCAGGCACTGGGGTTGCCCACACAACACTTCCATGGCAGGGGGGTTGCCCACACATCCCACTGCCGCTGTTGGAGAAATGAGAAGTGGCGGCAATGGCAGCTTCCAGGTTCTAGTGAGAGCTCATGTTAAGATCTCAACAGACCCCAGAAACTACCACTGCAGCAACATGACCATGGTACACAAGGCTTCAGTGAGGCAGGACACATTCCCAGTTCATGTTAGGGGCCAGAACAAGCGCTGCCAGCCATGGCTGTCAGTCATAGTGGGTGTGCTATAGTGACTGTGAGCATGAGCTCAGTGCCTGGGAGTTCCTGCTTCAGGCTGTCCCCTGCTCTGTGCTTGCTAGGCAGCTTTACATACTCTCCCTCTGTCTCTCACTGCCTCAGCTCTCACACGTGTGATAGAAAGGAAACAACACTGGCCTAAGTTAGAAGGCTGTTGTAAGGATTGCAAAGATGATACACATGATATAGGGTTGCCACACATCCCTTAAAATACACGACAGTCCCATTTGGGGGGCACAGAGTTTCCTGTCCCATTTGGCCCCCAATTTGTCCCATTTTTGAAGTCATAAAAATGCTGCTTTTGGGGGGGGGAACCCCCCCCAAACCAATTCTAACAATTGCAGGTGCCATCATAAAATAGGCATTTAGTTCTGTGTGTGAAATGTGGGTGGGTGAGCATCTTTCAAAAACAATTAATCAGCAGGATTATTACTACTACCACTACTACTACTGTTAAATATTTGGAAAAAGTCAGAAGCCCAAGGCAGTATAAGTTCCTCAACTAAGTTTGTTCAGCATTTGTCAGTGACAACAGCTCACTCATAGGAACACAAGAACCAAACTGACTGGACAACACAATAATGAACCCGAGCAAAGAATTGACCGTTGACCGTTGACAGTTGAAAGTGCATGCGCTTACTTGCCATTAGAATGTTTGTCTACCAACACTTATACGATTGGTTAGAACGCGCCTTGTAACATAAAATGTGTTAAACCCAATACATAACACTCCTCGCCCCAACCTCCTAACAAAAGGAACAAAATAGTCATCAAGGTGTGCCGGCTTTTCCCGCTCCTGCTGTGACTGTTGCGGTTCCTGTGCCCGAGTGGGTGACCCAGGAGGTTCCTCCGGTATTCGCAGTCTGAGTGGGGCAGTCAGCGAGGCCGGCTCCAAAGGGGTCCCTGCCAATGGAGCCACTGAGGATTCCAGCCTGAAGCCGCCCTGCTGGGGTAACTCAGTCACCAGCAACCTGTCTGGTTCCCACCCTGGCCTGGGCACAGAAACTCCCGAAGTACCCATTTCTCTGTCCTCTGGTTCCGCTTGGTGTTCCGTCTTTGGAGGTGCTCTGGCTCTGATCTGGTGGAGGTGTCTCTTCCAAACCAGTACCCCTCCAACGCTACCTTGTCGGAAACTGGATCTGTACAGTGGGCAATGATACCAGGGAGCCAATCCTGTCTGGACCCATAGTTTCAGATGTACACGGTGTCCCCCAGGGAGAACCCTCTTGGAGCCCCCCGCACCACAGTGGATAGCCATTGCTCAAGAGCCCGGTCGGGGTGCATACAATCAAGGAGGGTAGTGGGCCTCCATCTTGAGATGTACCCTAAGCTTATTGGACCCCAGGGAAGGAAGTTGAAGTATCCTGGCTGGAAAGGTGGACTGTAACTCCTCCTCTATGTAGGCCTCGTGGACACATTGCTTGGGTCATGCTCCAGAGATCTTGGAGCAGCAGACTCGATCAATGTGCCCAGTCTTCCCACAGTGGCAACATGTGGTATCCCCAAACCTGCATGTCCGACGCTCGTGGTTTTCTCCGCAGTTGGAGCAGGTCCCTCAAGGTGCATCAGATGACCGCTGGTTCAACGATGTGCTCGTAGCTTGGGAGCAGTGATGTCGGTCGGATTGGTCCAAAGCTCAGTAGACATCCTCATTGTGGGAATCTACGGAAGATAACCAGTCTTGCTGGATGCGGCGAGTTCTTCTTTTGGTACGGGGGCTGTGGGCCGCCTCTCAAAGGCCGTGGCCATATTCATACTTCCATCATCGTGATGTCGTCTTTTGCCAGCAGCTTGCGGCAGAGATGGCTGTCTCACACGCCACTGATGAACCTTTCAACAAGTCGTTCCTCGATGTCAGCAAATTGGCAATACATCGCAATCGCCCAGAGCGCTGTGATGTATTCACTCGCTGACTCTTGCGCTTGTTGCTCTCTGTGTGCAAAGTCATAGCGGCAGTGGTTCTTAGTTGGCTTAGGCACGAGGTGCCTTGTCATAGCCTGTGTCAGCTCATGGAAAGTGCATGCCTCCATGTCCCTGGGTGCCATCAGACCTTCCAGTAGAGTGATGGCGGAACTTCTCAGCGCCATCAGTAGCACATCTGCCTTGTCTGCCTCCCTAGTGAAGCCTTGTAGTCGGACATAGCTCCTTATTCGGTGGAGCCACTGCGGCCATTCTGCAGGATGGTGGCCAACTATGACTGGTAGTGATCCTCGGACCTGGGGCAGTCGCTTGTGCAATTGTGGGTAGTTGCGAAGACGCGGCAGGCCCGGCCTTGTTTCCGGGACTATTTGCTGAGTCCAGCGTGGCGGTGAGGTCGCACTTACTGCGAGGCGGCAGGCGGTGGTGCTGCGGTGCAGTCTTGGGCCTCTGGCAGCCGGCGGGAGCTCATCAATCCCACCTTCATTGCCAATGTTAAATATTCGGAAAAAGTCAGAAGCCCAAGGCAGTATAAGTTCCTCAACTAAGTTTATTCAACATTTGTCAGTGACAACAGCTCGCTCATAGAAACACAAGAACCAAACTGACTGGACAACACAATAATAAAGCCGAGTATTAACTGACCGTTGTTGACAGTTGACAGTTGAAAGAGCATGCGCTTACTTGCCATTAGAATGTTCGTCTACCAACGCTTATACGATTGGTTAGAACATGCCTTGTAACATAAAATGTGTTAAACCCAATACATAACAATTATTATTATGGAAGCTTTTAAATAATTTTTTTTCAAAATATTTTCTTGGTTTACAAAAATATGTGCATTGTCTCTTCAGGTTGTAAACCCTTTTCTACAGATCAGTTACATTTGATGTGAGTACAGCGTAAGGTCGGGGAAGAAAAGAGTGGGGAGAGGAAGGGTGGTGTGGTGAAACTTATATTATTTTATATAGTGTACGCTTGTCCATGTCAACTGGGTAGGTTCTCTTTCTATTCACTTATTACATTTCCTTGGTAGTGAGAGGTATGGGGGGGGGCAGGGCCTAGTTTGTTGTCTTTAGTTGGCTACTGTGGGGTTTGTTTGCATTTGTGAGGGGGGTGGAATTGTTGGATCAGGTCAGCCATATTGATTCGTATGCTGTTGGGGGATTCTTATCTTATTGGGTAAGCAACGGAGGAGAGCCATACTGGGGTGAAGGCGTCCTCTTCTATTTGTCCCTGTGTCAGTTTCAGTTTAATGGTTAGCTTTTCTAGTCAGGAGTTGGCAGGATTAACAAAGGGCACCTAATCAGGGGTCAATTGTATTCACACACACCAGAGCTGCTGCTTCTGGGACAAAACACTAATGATAAAAAGGTGGTGGATCAAAAAATAATAATACCCCCCTTCCCCAGAATGCCTGGCCACAGTGCTAAATGGACTCCTTGCTGAACATCTTCCCTTTCTCAAGGCTGCTGCTCCACTATTGGCTGGCCTGGAGTGTCAATCAGCCAGCATTAAAGGACAGGGCGGGCTCAACTTCTGGTGGAGCTGAGGGGGCTCTTTTTTATCCTGGAGGATTCACCACAGAAGGTTGTATTTACTACTAGGGAGGCTCTTGACTCTCCGGTTCAGTCTCATTCAGACCTCTGGGGTCTGTGGGGCAATGCAGAAGCCTTGCTGCCTGTTGCTCCAGGGAAAGTGGGTGGTGTCAGGGTTCATGAGGGAGTCACCTTGTGAGGGCAACAGGCCCTTTGAGGCAGGATATAAAGTCTCAATAAACACACAATCCCGGAACCTGTAATATAATAGTGTGGGAACTAAGCCCCTCAAGCGAGCCTGTTTGCTGTTTCTGCTCCGTGGGCCCCAGATAAGCCCCTCTGGGGAATCTGAGGGGAGCTTGAGCCCCACAGCCCCCTTGAAGTTGGGGGTGAAAAGCTACTGGTTCAGTTGCTGTAGTTCTATCCAAAATACAGCTATGGGTGAGGGAAGGTCAGCTTGACCCTAGCAGGTTCTGACTTACTTGCGGATATCTCAAGCCTTTCCTTGGGCCTTGTGACTTGTGTTCTTCCTCTGCGCTTGGTTCCTCCACATCCCTTCCATTTGGATGTCTTGTATTTTTTAGTTTCCAAACCTGAGGAGAGGGTTTGTCTCGCCTTTTAAAAAATCAGTGTCAACTCAACTGCTTTAGGAGACAACATCTGTCTGAAAAGCCGAAAAATAAGTTTGTTTTTTAAAAAAACGTATTATTGTTACTTTTATTACTACTGTACATTTAAAAGAATACTGTATATACCACCTTTGAAGTGCATGGAACTAAATTTGTTCTAACCACTATGCCACGCTGACCCTCCTAGAATCTTGGCATGGTGCATTTCACATCACCAAGGGCTGTTGTCCAGCAACAGAGTCTGCGACCGTTTGAACTGAGGTTCTTGCATCCTTAGCGTGTAGACCTTTGCAGAGGTTTGCTTTATTGACCCTTGCTTCCTTGTGTTATATGAAAAAACCTGCTCCTTTTCCCTTATGGGGTATCCAAGAGTCCCCTATTGGTTGGACAAAATAATAGAGGCCAACCAATGAATACTGAGATGCAAAGCAGCTAGTAAGCCTGATCTTTATTAAACTGTTGCAGCAGGGTCCTCACTCACCACACACAGGAGAGAGGAGGAACCCCGAACAATGGTGTGCAAGCCCTTATATAGACTTTTGAAATTGCCCACCCTGTTGCTCAAGACCACCCCCCAAACCATCATACATACATCACAGAAGGAGGCGGGTCTACAGCAGAAATACATCACAGGAGGTGGTTTACAGCAGAAATCCTGTTTGCCAAGATATCTGTTAACAGACACTGATTTGCTTTACCTGGACGCCTGGCCACTCTTTTGTGATGGTAAATACTTTTAGTTCCTGAATCCAGGTCACAGGCTAACCCGATTCATACACAGATATGCCCTTAAGACAGGTAAGTAAAAGACAATGGAGAAGTTTCCCCCTTCCTTCCTCCTTGCAAAGAAATATTTGAGGTCAATTTGGGAGAGTCAAAATAGTTGGGAGAGTCAAAATGACTTCAGGATTGTTCTCCTGTACTATTTCAGACGTGTGGTTTATATACTTATAAATGGTTTTGCCTTGTACATTTATGAACGTTTATTTTATATTTGGGACCATCAAATTCTTATAACACTTGGATTAGAATACGGCATCTGAAAGCCCCCACCCCCAAAAAGGTAAAGGACCTGACAGTTAAGTCCAGTTGCGAACGACTCTGGGGTTGCGGCACTCATCTTGCTTTACTGGCTGAGGGAGCCAACGTTTGTCCACAGACAGTTTTTCCAGGTCATGGGGCCAGCATGAGTAAACCGCTTCTGGCGAAAGCAGAGCAGCACACAGAAATGCCTTTTACATTCCCGCTGGAGCGGTACCTATTTATCTACTTGTGGTTTGATGTGGTTTCGAATTGCTAGGTTGGCAGGAGCTGAGACCGAGCAACGGGAGCTCACCCCGTCGCAGGGATTCAAACCGCAAGTCTTCCGATCGGCAAGCCCTAGGCTCTGTGGTTTAGACCACAGCACCACCCACCAGCTGAAAAAACCCCTATATAATGGTTTAAAGACTCTCTCAAGGCAAATCTAAAAAAATGTAGTATAAACACTGACAGTTGGGAAACACTGGCAAGTGAAATCAAAAACAAGACACTGTCTACTTGCAGACTTTTTTTAAAAAAAATTGTTTAATTGTTTTTCAATTAAAAATTGACTATGCTTCATTGACTATGCAAAAGCTTTTGACTGTGTCGACCACGGCAAACTATGGCAAGTTCTTAAAGAAATGGGAGTGCCAGATCACATCACCTCATCTGTCTCCTGAGGAATCTCTATGTGGGACAAGAAGCTACAGTTAGAACTGGATATGGAACAACTGATTGGTTCAAAATTGGGAAAGGAGTACGACAAGGCTGTATTTTGTCTCCCTGCTTATTTAACTTATATGCAGAATTCATCATGCGAAAGGCTGGGCTGGATGAATCCCTAGCCGGAATTAAGATTGCCGGAAGAAATATCAACAACCTCAGATATGCAGATGACACAATCTTGATGGCAGAAAGTGAGGAGGAATTAAAGAACCTTTTAATGAGGGTGAAAGAGGAGAGCGCAAAATATGGTCTGAAGCTCAACATCAAAAAAACGAAGATCATGGCCACTGGTCCCATCACCTCCTGGCAAATAGAAGGGGAAGAAATGGAGGTAGTGAGAGATTTTACTTTCTTGGGCTCAATGATCACTGCAGATGGTGACAGCAGCCACGAAATTAAAAGACGCCTGCTTCTTGGGAGAAGGGCAATGACAGGCCTAGACAGCATCTTGAGAAGTAGAGACATCACCTTGCCAACAAAGGTTCGTATAGTTAAAGCTATGGTTTTCCCAGTAGTGATGTATGGAAGTGAGAGCTGGACCATAAAGAAGGCTGATCGCCGAAGAATTGATGCTTTTGAATTATGGTGCTGGAGGAGACTCTTGAGAGTCCCATGGACTGCAAGAAGATCAAACCTCTCCATACTGAAGGAAATCAACCCTGAGTGCTCACTGGAAGGACAGATTGTGAAGCTGAGGCTCCAGTACTTTGGCCACCTCATGAGAAGAGAAGACTCCCTGGAGAAGACCCTGATGTTGGGAAAGATGGAGGGCACAAGGAGAAGGGGACGGCAGAGGACGAGATAGTTGGATAGTGTTTTCGAGGCTACCAGCATGAGTTTGAGCAAACTGCGGGAGGCAGTGGAGGACAGAGGTGCCTGGCGTTCTCTGGTCCATGGGGTCACGAAGAGTCGGACACGACTAAACGACTAAACAACAACAACAACAAAAATTGTTTTTCAATACATACATCAACCGCAAGAGACACATACAACAAAAACTATAAACAATAATAACACAATTTGACAATTCAGATTTGAATACACTGATATACCAACAACTACACCTTTTTAAACAGTATTTTCCCGCCTCTCTCTCCTCCCCCTACTTCCCACCACTATCCACCTTATCGCTTAAATACTTGTTCCAGATTTCTTCATATTCATCCATTCTTATTTTGCGTCGACATGCAATTGGTATGTAGCTAATCTGTCCATATTATCAATCCATGTGCTCAATGGAATATTTTTGCGGCTCTTCCAATTCATCAAAACAAGTTTTTTTGATTCTAATATAGCACAGTACATCCATATATATATATATATATATATATATATATGCTTTCGTAGATTTTCACGGGTACAGGAATGCAGGTTTTGGTGTCCTCGGGTGTCTTCCCGTGTAAAAGTTGGGGTGTCTAGGCGACGTTTCGACGAGGTCTCACTCGTCATCTTCAGGCTGGTGCTTTCCGAAAGCACCAGCCTGAAGATGACGAGTGAGACCTCGTCGAAACGTCGCCTAGACACCCCAACTTTTACACGGGAAGACACCCGAGGACACCAAAACCTGCATATATATATATATATATATAGACCCCTTGAAATCTCCCACGTTTCTGGAATATAATTTAGAATTAAATTCAGTTCCCCTAAATAACAATTTCTTTTTATTACTCTTGCTATAAATATCCTTGCCTTGCACCAAAATGATCTTATCATCAGGCAGTTAATCAACATCTGTACTAAGTTCGCATTTTTACTCCCACATCTCCAACAGTTGTCTGCACTTGTTATGTTCTTCTGGTATAGTTTTGCTGGAGTCCAGTGGACTCTGAATATTATTTTCTGTTGAATAAGTCTAAGTCTTAGACCCATAGAGGCTATTTCTGTTGATTTTATACTTGACTCCCATATATCATTTGTTATGTGTACCCCTAACTCTTCACTCCATTTTTGTCTATCATATTCTAAATCTTATTTCTTCCTGTTGAGTAGGGTTTTACAGAGTGCAAGTGTGGAGTTTTTTGCTTTTGGTGCAGAGATTAAATTTTGTAGCAGCATGGGTGTTTCCGATGCTGCTATAGCGTCAGGGCCAAACAGCCTTTCCAACATATGTTTCAATTGGATGTATTGCCATTGTGTTTCACTGGTTAATCTGTACTTTACTTGCAAAGTCTTATATTCCACAAATTTATAATTTTCGTAAATTAATTAATTGTTTTTTTATAATAAATATTTATTACAGTTTTCCAATTTAATACAAAAAGAAAAAACAACAAACAAATACACAATTAAAACAAAACAAAACAAATATAATTCCCATTTTTTATTTCCATTACCTTATGTCCCGGACCTCCTCTCACCTCCCCCTTTTGTATTCCAGTTCAAATTCTTAATTCAGCAAATACTTGTTACGACTTAGTATAGCTTATTTTAAATTATTATTCCACCTTTACATTACCGCTGGTAACCATTTAATTTCCATCCAACATCATTCTAACATTCATTAATTTTACAATATTTCTGTAGAAAATCTTTAAATTTCCTCCAATCTTCTTCCGCCGACTCTTTTCCCTGGTCTCGGATTCTGCCGGTCATTTCTGCCAATCCCATGTAATCGATCATCTTCATCTGCCATTCCTCCAGGGTGGGTAAATCTTGTGTCTTCCAGTATTTTGCGATGAGAATTCTTGCTGCTGTTGTCGCATACATAAAGAAAGTTCTATCCTTCTTTAGTACCAATTGGCCAACCATGCCTAGGAGAAAGGCCTCTGGTTTTTTCAAGAAAGTGTACTTAAGTATCTTTCAATTCATTATAAATCATTTCCCAGAAGCCCTTAATCCTTGGGCACGTCCACCAAAGGTGAAAGAATGTACCTTCAGTCTCTTTACATTTCCAACATTTATTGTCGGGCAAATGATAAATTTTTGCAAGCTTGACTGGAGTCATGTACAACCTGTAAATCATTTTCATAATATTCTCTCTTAGGGCATTACATGCCGTGAATTTCAAACCGGTGGCATAAATTAATTAATTGATTCAATGTCAAAATACCTTTTTTCATCCAATTTTGCCAAATTATTACTTGATTTCCAATTTTTAATTTTGGGTTGGCCCATATTAATTTCTCATGCTGATAGGGGTCATCCTTATTATTTTTATTTATAGTTACAGGTAGGTAGCCGTGTTGGTCTGCCGTAGTCAAAACAAAATAAAAAAATTCCTTCCAGTAGCACCTTAGAGACCAACTAAGTTTGTTATTAGTATGAGCTTTCATGTGCATGCCCACTTTTTCAGATACTTCTTCAGATTTTTATTTATATTCATCCAAATTTCTATAGGTGCTTTAATAGTCTCCAGGATAATAGGATATTTCATAAAATTGGAGCCGAGTTTAGTCCACCCTACATGAGGTTCAAAGAAACAATATTCGAGAGTAGCAGACTTTCTAATAAACAAACCAACAAGCAGAAATACAGCACACAATGAAAAGGAGGCAAGGAGGGCGAAGGAAAAGGAAACTCTAAAACCAGGCCCCAATGTTCCTATCTCTTCCATGGTGGTAGAACCTTAACTAACTCTTAGCCTTTCCTTTGCAGAGATGCTGGGGCTGAACACTGATAATAAGAACTCAGTGTGTCCTAAATGCAGCTGGAGCACCGGTTCCTACATTGTTCATCAACAATTGCTCTTCACAGAGTAAGTTGGTGTCAACCCACATGTTCTGAATTCTGCAGAAAAGGCACCTGGGCATTCTGCTCCCCAGTCCTGCCCTGTGGGCACCTCCTACCTTCCTCTTTTGTTTCAGGTGGCTTCCTTCCTGCGGAGCAGCTCTTTAAGGCTATGTACTTTATAGCCAGTGACCTTGCTGTTCAGAGCACCTTTAGCCCCTTGGACATCTCCCACTTGCTGCGAGAGTTCATCAAGCAGTTCAGCAGCACAGCAGTGGAGGTAAAGTGCTGTAAGTGTAGGAGATAAGAATCCCCGCCTTGGAGTATGGGAGTCCACATAAAGCCAATGGATGGCCGTGACACAGGTGAGCCTGTCTGTTTGCTTGCCAGTTCCTGCTCCCTGTAGGTCCCAGATAAGCCCCTCTGGGGAATCGGGGGGGGGCCTTGAGCCCCCTTGAAGTTGGGGGTGAAGAGCTACTGGTTCAGTTGCTGCAGTTCTGTCCAAACATAGCTTTGGGTGAGGGAAGGTCGGCAAGGCCTTGTGACTTGTGTTCTTCCTCTGCCTTGTTCCTCCACATCCCTTCCATTTGGGTGTCTTGTATTTTTTTTAGTTTCCAAACCTGAGGACAGGACTTGTCTCACCTTTTTTAAAACCAGTGTCAGCTGCTTTAGGAGACATCTGTCTGAAAAGCCAGAATTTTTTTTTTTAAAGCAGCTTATTATTGCTACTACTATTACTACTGTAGCAGGAAAACCCCCCCCCATCATCCAGTTTGTACAAACTTCACACACACTCACACTCACACACTACATACGCCACACTTCTGTTATAAATTCATAGAAAAATCAACCATACATTGGATTTGCACTGTTCCATTTTTATTTTATTCCATATGACAAGGACTATCAAAAGGGGGTGGCTTGGTTCTGGTCAGCCATAATCCCTTCACCATCTCAGCACATCCACAGGAGCCCTGCCCAGTTGTTATGCCAACCCTGATGATCCCAGACAGAAGACAATCAAGATCACAAAGAACTTGCATATGGGAGTGGATTCAGCATGGACTGAAACAAAGGACAATAATCAGATCTTCCCTCTGGGGGCAGGAAACTGCAAACTCCCCTTTGTTTCCTGGAAGTGACTCATGGGGGGGTGGGCAAAGGAGGAACCAGCCAGGTGACAAGGCACTCAGGTTACCACCAACTCCTCCCTCAACCCCTCCTTTCTGTAATGTATGCATGATGTTTCTGGGGGTGGGCTTGACCTAGAGGAGGGGAATTTCAAAAGTTTTTATAAGGTCTTGCACACCATTTTTCTGTGTCTTTCCTCTCTCCTGCAAGTGGGGGGAACACCCTGTTGCAACAGTTCAATAAAGGCCAAGCCTACAGGCTGCTGTTTTGCTCCAAGTTATCCTGGTTGGTGTCTTTGTTTTGTCCAAGGGAGCCCTCGGATTTTTCCGGTAACACTACCATACATTTAAAAGAATATATACCACCTTTGAAGTGCATGGAATTAAATTTATTCTAACCACTATGCCACGCTGACTCTCCTAGAATCTTGGCATGGTGCATTCCACGTCACCAAGGGCTGTTGCCCAGCAGCAGAGCCTGCGACTGTTTGAACTGAGGTTCTTGCATCCTCAGCGTGTAGACCTTTGCAGAGGTTTGCTTTAGTGACCCTTGCTTCCTTTAATTAGAATATGGCATCTGAAAGACTCCTGGAGGTAAGGAAACGTTGGCATTTCAAGTAGACTCAACTAGAATATTGAATAGTGGTATCACCAAGTTTGGCAAAGAGCTATCAGAGGCAAAGAAAGTGTTGAGCTTTGGGCAAGTTTATGAAAGGGAAGAACGAATGCTGTAAAGGAAATCTTGGTCTTTACATTGTAGTTTGTTGAATATTATATTAAACAGAACATTCTTTATGCTGTATATATATGTGAATCCAGGAGAGGGTTAACTTAAATTTCAAAATAATGAATATTAACTTAAGTTTACTATAGTTAGAAAGCGAAAGAGAAAAACAGAGGAAGAAAAGATTGCATGAGCAGCTGGCCCAGTAGAGGGGTAGGAAGTGCTAGGTGGAGCTGGTCTTTCTGCAGTGCTGATGCAGGGAGCCCTTCTGCCCACTTCTCTTTTGGAGTCAGTCTGATGGGAAGGCTTCTCCCAAGTGCAGACAAGGGGGAGACAGGAGGCTGGCGGAGCTCTACCATACACTAAGACAGGCCAGCTCCATCAGGCCTCCTCTCCCCCAACTGTCATCTGGTGGCAGCCATTTCATCAGGCTACCACTGCACTTCTAGACATTGGGGCCTGGTTTTTGAGTTTGCTTTTCCTTTACTCTCCTTGCCCATTTTCATTGTGTGCTGTATTTCTGTTTCTTGGTTTGTTTTATTAGAATGTACCTAAGTCTGCAATTAGGGAGTGTCTTTGTTTTTGATTTCACAAAGCCTCTTTGGGAGCTTTGGGTAGAAATGCTATGAATGAATGGATCTGGTCTCTGAGGAGACCTTCAGTTTGTTTCCATTTTAATGCAGACCTGCCTCATCTGTGCTTCCCAGATTAATACTGTAATAATAAATCTTACGGTCTTATATATATAATAAATGTTCATAAATGTACCAAGCAAACCACATGTCTGGAGCAGCACAGGAATACAGTCCTGAAACCATTTTGACTCCCAAGCTGACCAAATGTTTCTCTGCAAGGAGGGAGGAGGTGGAAAAAACACCTTCCTTGTTACAGGAATTTAGTAATCTCCATTTCAAAGGGTGGCAGACTACCACGAAAGGCAATCAGATAAGGCATTATCAGATAACCTGGCAGACAGGAAAAACAACAACATTCAAATTTCTGTTGTAGACCACCTTTTCTGTGGTGTAGGTATGATGTTTGTGGGGGGTGGTCATACAAACAGAAATGTGCTTTGAGATGCTCCTATGTCCCCATTTTGCAAAGAGGTTCTCTACTCCAGTGTTTCCCAACCTTTTTTGGGCAAAGGCACACTTGTTTCATGAAAAAAATCTCGAGGCACACCACCATGCCAGATGGGGAAAGGTCACTTTTTACTTATGTAAAAAAAAATAAAAAAATAGTAACAGCATAGAAGGTAGAGAAGGTAGGACTCGAACCAGTGGATTCACGTTACAATAAAGATTTTGACTAAACATGGGAAAGAACTTTCTGCTGGTAAGGGCTGTTCAACAGGGGAATGGTCTCCCTCGGGAGGTTTTTCCCTTCTTGGAGGTTTTTAAGCAGAGGTGGGATGTCTGTCTGCCATGGATGCTATGGCTGAGATTCCTGCACTGCAGGGGTTGTACAGTACTGGATAGCCCTGGGGATCCCTTCCAACTCTACGATTCTATTAGGATCCCTTTTATAAAAGAGAGAACTTTAATGGCACGGCCATTATTTATTTCGGCTTCTCCCAACGGGGCCACGAAGGATCAGAAAAGCTGAAGAAGAGACCCTTCCTCAGAGGAGGCGGGAGACCACCGGACCCGCCGAGGAGGGGAATCCGGCCGCCTTTCCCTCCAGAGCTTCGCCTTTTGCCCCGGCCAAGTTGCGCCGAGGGCGCCTTGCGGGCTCTGCGTGGCTTCAGGCGGAGCCTAGGAGCCACTTCCCAGCCTGGAGGGCAGGCTGTGCGCGGACCCCGCCACTCTCGGGGCACGACCCAGACCCGGCTGCCTTCCACGGCCAGCAGAGGTAGGCCGCCGGCTTCAAACCCGGCGGAACTGGGGCGTCCCGGGCGCAGCGCCGCGCTCCCCGCTCCTCCCGCCCCGCCCCCTTCTCCCGGGTGCCCCCTCCCTACTTTGCTCTCCGGAGCCCCGCCTCCCCCTCTGCCCCAGCTCGCCTATTGGCTCACGCAGCCGCCACTCAGGTGGGGGCCCGCTTTGGCCCCGCTCCCCGGCCGCCGAGAGAGAGTGGGAGCGTGCGGGGCGGGGCTGGGCGGCCGGGCGTCTCCTTCCCTGCGCTGCTTCGGCCGCGTCTGCAGCCGCCGCGGGACCAGGCGGGAGGCCAGTCATGCCCAGACACTGCCAGCCGCTCGGAAGGAGCCGTCGCTCCGCCGGGCAGCGCCTGCCTGCGCGCCCCTCGCTCCCTGCGCCGAGGATGGCGGGGGCGCCGGGCGCAAGGCAGCGCCGGGGCTGCTGGGCAAGCGGCAGATGCTGATGCAGTTTGGGGAATTCCTGTCACAGGGAGCAAGGCAGAAGCGGATGACGGGGCACGTTCCCCGGGGGAGCGGGGCTGGAGGATTAGCCCGACTCGCCCGCCTCCCTCCCACGGCACACTAGGCAACGTCCGGCGGCACACTAGTGTGCCGCGGAACACCGGTTGGGAAACACTGCTCTACTCCACCCTGCCCCATGTCCATATTAGCATATTAGATATCACAAGATACCTGCTTTCAAAAACGTGAAGCTTAGGCTTAATAGCACACAAAATGGATATCTTAGGAGAAACACACTCTGAAATGTGGGTGAATTTTCATTAGCACTTAAAAGAAAAAAGAAATTCCCACATTAAAGTGGAAATTTGGAGAACTGGAAAAATGTGGAACTGATAGAAAGTGAGAGTGAGAGATTCATCCATCCCTGCCTGGGGGCCTGATCCATTCCCCACTCTCCGACCTTCCTGTTTCTTTGCTGTCTTTTCTCACAGACAGGGAATTGACTTTGATGAAGACAACATCTCTGTCATTAGCTTGGAAGAAGGGGAGGATCTTCCTCTAAGCTAATGCTGTGTGGATTTCCCACCATCATCAAGTGCTTTCAAAAGCCTACTGGTTCATTTCTCTGGTTGGCTGCTTGGACTCTTTGAAGAAGGGGAGGCAACTAACTGAAGCTCCTGGGGATACCAGACAGGGACTTCCTGATATCTGAAGGCTCACAATGGTGGGTGTGAAAAGGCAGCCATTTCCCTTCTGACCTGTATTTGTCACAAGCGGCCCTGTTTCGGTTCTACTGAAGTTCAACTTCTGCCAAAATTCAACTGGGAATTTACTCCACGTCCCCCTTGTAGTTTTGCTTGCTTGTCTTAGGACATAATTATTAATTTGTGGTTACCAAGATTCTGCCATTTTTCTTTATTTATATTGCTTTATGTTTCTGTTTTTAAAAGGGACGCAGGTGGCGCTGTAGATAAAACCTCAGCGTCTAGGACTTGCCGATCATCAGGTCTGCGGTTCGAATCCCTGCAGCGGGGTGCGCTCCCGTTGCTCGGTCCCAGCGCCTGCCAGCCTAGCAGTTCGAAAGCACCCCCGGGTGCAAGTAGATAAATAGGGACCGCTTACTAGCAGGAAGGTAAACGGCATTTCCGTGTGCTGCGCTGGCTCGCCAGATGCAGCTTGTCACACTGGCCATGTGACCCGGAAGTGTCTGCAGACAGCGCGGGCCCCCAGCCTCTTAAGTGAGATGGGCGCACAACCCTAGAGTTGGACACGACTGGCCCGTACGGGCACGGGTACCTTTATCTTTACCTATGTTTCTGTTTTTGGTTGTTTTCTCTGTTCTATGCAATGAGGAGAAGGTAATAAATACTGCTAATAGACAAATTAACAGTATGTTATAATACCCTTAAAATAATAAAAACAGCAAAGGCCATGTGACATTTCAAACCTTTCTTACAGAGAAGAGAAGCTGTTGCTTACACAAAACCTAAAAGCCCCCCACTATTCCTTTCTCCACTCAGCATCTCAACATGTTCTACAGTGTAACATACCGCTGGCAGTGCACCCAAAGGATTCAGTGAGGACCAACTGAAGCATCAACTGACTGCTGTTGTCGTGGGAAAGGAGGGTAGGAAGAAGCAAGTCTAAATTAAAGTGCTATGAGATATTTCTGACCTCCTGAAGACTAAGGAATATGTAAGTTACTTGAGGGAATCATTGCAACCACACAGGTATGTCAAACCCTTCACGCTGCCCCTTCCAGGCCCACCCTGCAAAGTGCCCAGTGGACAATCAGGCATCTGAGCACATAAGTGATCTAGAGAACAGAGTTGGGCAATAGTACAGCAGATCCTAGCAGGCTTTGCAGTTGGCATGGATCAGCTGATTGGTGATTAGTGCCAATTGCAAGCCTTGTTTTCAGCAGGAATTGGCTGCCCTCAGGAGTTTGCAATTGGAAAGAGGGCTGTTGCAACTGGGTCCTGCTTGCAGGCTACTCATAGGCATCTAGTTGGCCACTGTGAGAATAGAATGATGGACCACATTGGCCTATGGGATGAGCCAACAGGGTTCTTTTAGACTTCAGTCTACATGGCTCAGATGCAAGTTGTCTGAAAGCCAGACGTTCATTCCCTCCTATGAACCTGTCTGGGGTTTGAGCTCTTTGGGGAGGACCTTTTCTCAGTTCCACCTCCCTCACAGACATGCTTGGTGGGGCTGTGTTAGAGGAGCTTCTTAGTGGCTGCTCCCAGACTTTGGAACTCCCTTGCTAGAGAAGCCAGGTTGGCTCCCTCCTTGCTGTCCTTCCACTGGCAGGAGAAGACTTTCTTGTTGAAACCAGCTTTGGTGAATTGACTGCTTTAGAATAAAGGGCTGGTCTCTTGCTGTTTTATTGTAATTATATGTATGTTTTAAAGTGAGTTTATATAAGTATAGTTTTAGTTCTATCTATGTTTAATTGTTTCTTAATGGTTGTTTTTCCTATGTTTTTAGCGCTTCTTGTTTTTTATCTGTGAGTTGCCTAGAGTCCAGTCAGGGGAGGAAATGGATTATACATAAATATATAATGATGATGATGATAATGATATTAATAATAATAATATTAATATTCTAGCAATGCTTGGTGGCTGAAGCACTGCCATCAATAACAGGCTGAAATATAAGCAATGGATTACTGAAATAATTCATGATAGTGAAGTTGATGTAATAAGAACACATGTATTGTAAAAGCTAATAAAAAGAAGTAAAAAACAAACAGCAGGAAAGTAGGGGTGGGAAGGCAAAAAGAAATTTATGTTGATTTTTTCGTATACGACATTAAATGTTTTGGAATACTTTTAATAAAAATAATAATAAAATAATAAAGTAATTAACAATATATTAAAAATGATATATGAAAAAAGATAATGGGTTGCTTCTCTTAGCAGTAACTTCTCTAGGTGTCTTCTCAGCCATCTGTAGTGCTTCCCACATCCACCCCTGGATGACTGGCAGCTGTTTCTTGTCTGTGTGTGTTGGATCCAGACATGGAGTGCAGACAGTGAGTGGGGATTCGAAATATAGTCTCTACCAGTTCCTAGCTCGACACTCAGACCAGTAGGCCTTGCTGGTTTTCTTATTGGCTTTGAAAACAGCTGTGGTTCTTACCCACCTAACCTCAGCTACGTTTGCACAAACCGAATCATTTACAAACTGGTATGTGTCCCCCAGACCTTGTGGGGGGCCGGATTATATTTTGAAAAAGAAAAAGAAAAAAGAACGAATTCCTATGCCCTACAAATAACCCAGAGATGCATTTTAAATAAAAGCACATATTCTACTCATGTAAAAATACCAGGCAGACCCCACAAATAACCCAGAGATGCATTTTAAATAGAAGGACACATTTTACTCATGTAAAAAAACACTGATTCCTGGACCGTCTGCGGGCCGGATTGAGAAGGCGATTGGGCCTTAGTTTGCCTACCCATGCCCTAGACCTCTGATTTACTCTCTTGGGGTCATTTAGCCTCTTAGGATCCCAAGAAAGCCAGGCCATGCTGGGCTCTCTGGATCTTGTTTAACAAAGTAGTGAGAGAGAGCCCTGAAGGGTCACTATGAGTGTGAAGGAATCTTGGACATAAGGCTGGATCCTGTGTAGCAATGGGGGAGGGCTGAGCCTTCCCCCTGAAGGGAAAGCAAGCAGTAAGGATAGTCATGAATTGGAGCCCGGGGCAGCAGAGGAGGAAAAGGAGGAGCAATAAATATGCCCTGGCTCAATCCTCCCTCCCTGAAAAGGGCTGCCTCTTTTCACCTAAGCATTTCTGATTCAAGGGTGCCAAACCCAACATCAGGACCCTCTCTCAAAATATTAGAGCTTTCAAAGGGGCCACCCAGTGAAAGATGAATGTTGGAAGATGCTGTTCCTGGCAACCCTGAAGTTACTGTGTGACAGAATGATTTTTGATATGTATTTTGGGAGGAGTGCTTTTTCACTTGTTTTTAGAATGCTTGTAAGCATGTTTTTAGAGTGCAGATTCTAGTCCTCTGTGCAGTTGCTGTCCATTGTTTGATATTCTTCTGCACCCTCCTGGTAAGATTTCAGGCTGCATTCAATATTTCATTTCATTTGCCCCACTGCCACCTCAGAACTGCGGCTACTGTTTCCAGGGCTGGAGCTACCCATGAGGTGCAGTGAGGCAGTTGTCTCAGGTGGTAGATCCAGCCTCTGAGGGCAGCAGAGGAAGAGGCAGGGTGGGGTTTTCTGCTTTGCATCAAGTTGCCCTCCTAGAATAATCACAGAACTGCAGAGTTGGGAGGGATCCCAAGAGTCACCTCATCTACCTCAGTTTCATCTCAAAGCCTATTTGGGCTCGCCCACGGAGGTTATCTTGCGGGACCCTGCTCTCCCTGGCGACTCATTAGATGACCTTGTCGAGGACTGGAATAACCAGTTCTTGGCGGCCATCAATGAGATTGCGCCTAAGCACCCTCTGCGACCCCGAGGAGCTCCAGAAAATGAATCGGGATCTCAGATGGCTACAGTGAGTATGGCGATGGACTCGTGACAGAGCTTCAAGAACATCTTATAGGACGCTTATGAAAGCCTATGAGATGGCTATGAAAGCTGCTAAGAAATCTTACTTCGCAGCTTACATTGTATCCACTAGCTCTTGCCTGGCACAACTTTTTAGAATAATTAGGTCAATAACATCCTTAGGAGAACAACCAAATTTAAGCACAAATTCGACTCACAGCTGTGAGGCATTCGCGAGCTTTTCTGCGGAGAAAGTCCTGTTGCTCCGCTGTGACCTCCCTGCCAATTTAGATACAGTAACAGAACTGGAGGCCCCTCGACTGTCTTCAGGTCCAGTATTGGACCATTTCAATCGGATACTTTCTGCTGATGTGGAAAGATTCCTCTGAGCTGGTAGGCCCACCACTTGCCTCCTCGATCTGTGCCTGTCTTGGCTGATTATGGCGTGCCCAGATGTCACGTAGATCCCCTTGGTTGAAATTATCAATTTGTCCCTTGGCACAGGGACATTCCCAAGGGAGTGAAGCAGTGGTGTGTCCGCTCTTAAAGAAAACTTCACTAGATCCTTTAGATCTATCCACTTACCACCCAGTTTCAAATCTTCCGTATCTGGGTAAGGTAGTTGAGAGAGCGGTTGCTGAACAGCTTGGTAGGTTTCTGGAGGAAACATCGGCTTTAGATCCATTTCAGTCCAGGTTCCGTCCTGGTTTCGGGACTGAGATGGCTCTGGTCAACCTAACAGATGATCTCCGTAGACAACTGGATCAAGGCAGGTCGGGACTGCTGATTCTCTTAGATTTGTCAGCAGCCTTTGACATGGTGGATCATGATCTTCTGGACCACTGCCTCGCCAACGTGGGGATACAGGGCATAGCCTGAAAATGGCTGTGCTCCTTTGTCTCTGGTCAGGGACAGAGGGTGGCGCTTGGGGGGGGGGGAGATGTTGTCGCGCCACTCCTTGGTGTGTGGAGTGCCGCAGGGAGCAATCATCTCCCCAATGTTTTTTAACATCTTAATGCGCCCCCTTGACCAGATTGTCTGGAGCTTTGGGCTGGGCTGTCTCCAATATGCTGATGACACTCAGCTCTATCTGCTGATGGATGACCACACCGACTCGACCCCGGACACACTGACTAGATGCTTGGAAGCTGTGGCTGGATGGTTTCGTGGGAGCCGATTGAAACTAAATCCTTCGAAGACAGATGTCCTCTGGCTGGGTTGGGATGGTATAGGGATGAGGGACCAACTCCTTTCTCTTGCGGGGCCCCAATTAGTGCCAGTGCCTTCCGTTAAGAGGTTGAGTGTAATCCTTGATGCCTCCCTTTCCATGGATGCGCAGGTTACAGCAACAGCCAAGGCGACATTTTTCCACCTTCGCCGCATTAAGCAGTTGGTCCCTTACCTTTCCAGCCCCGATCTGGCCACAGTGATCCATGCAATGGTCACCTCTAGGCTTGACTACTGTAATTCGCTCTGTGCAGGGCTGCCTTTGAAACTGTCCCAGAAACTCCAGCGGGTGCAGAATGCTGCAGCGAGGCTCCTCAAGGGGTCCCTGCCATGGGAGCATTCACCCAGTGCTTTACCAGTTGCACTGGCTCCCAGTGGAGTATCTGGTCAAGTTTAAGGTGCTGGTTTTGACCTTTAAAGCCCTTTGTGGCTTAGGGCCTTCATATTTACGGGACCGCCTCTCCTGGTATGCCCCACAGAGGACCTTAAGGTCCATGAATAATCATAGTTTAGAGGTCCTGGGCCCTAAGGAAGTCAGTTCATCCTCCACCAGGGCCAGGGCCTTCTCAGTGATGGCTCCAACCTGGTGGAATGCTCTGTCCCATGAGACCAGGCCTTGCAGGATTTAACTTCCTTCTGCAGGGCCTGTAAGACAGAGCTATTCCGCCCGGCTTTCAATTTGAACCTGGCCTGATGTTTTGTTCCTCTTCCTTCCCTCCCCCTCCCCTTTTTTGTGAAGATTACCTGCTCTGGAATCCCACAGCTAATTCTCCCCTGGTCTCCTCGCTGGCCCAAATAGGACCAACTTAGCTAGCTAGCGCTGGTGATCATCTAATGTTTATTGGATGGATTTTCCCCCTAAATTGATTTTTGATTTCTGAATTTATTGTTATTAATGTTTTATACTGTATTTAATGCTGTTTTTTGTTTTAAATTTGTTGTTAGCTGCCCTGAGCCTGGTTATAAATAAAAAATTCTTATTCTTATTCTTATAAAGCTCATTTGCATTGTAATGCTAATATTGCCACCAATTCTGTGGGTTACTAGACTTCCTTGCCACCCTCCAGCTTTGTTTCCTCAGGAGGACCAGCCAGGATGCAAATCTACGATGTGTGGAGGTGGGTGCTGGAGACTCTAATCAATGGTGCATCTGCCTCCCATCCCCCTTTCCTTCTTTTCATAGGCCCCCTTGTAGTATAGTTTAATCAGAGGAAGCAGATATACCAAGGAAGCGAGGAGGGAGGGAGGGCAGGGCCACAGGGCAGCAATTCCCCCTCCCACATTTGTCAGTGTAAACAGTTTCCTGTTGTTGTAGCCTAAAGTCTAGTGTGACATCATTTTTGGGCCTCCTAAGGCAAGGGCCACCCCTTCCAGCCCGCCCCTCAAGTTGAATTGTGGGGATTTTCGACCCTATACGGCAGTGGAGTTCAGCAAATCGTGGCCATGGGGGGGGGGGAGCAGTGATTTTGCAAACAGGAAAAGCCTCTTTTACTTTCCCTATAGGAACATGAGCTGCAGCCGCAGGAAAAGTTTGGCAGCTAGAGGAGTAGCTGGACCTGAAAGAGAAATCTTGGAGGGAGGATGGCAGGGGAGGGGACAGACAGGACCGTCTTAAGTGTATGCTGCGCTGGGGTGCAAATATCCGCACTGCGCCCCCCCCCAAGTTGCCCAGAGTTGTCGACCTTTTTAAAAAAAACTCTCCTCAGGAAAAGAAAACAGGAAACATAAGGAGCCCAGCACAACAGACCCGACCAGGGCGTCACCATCGGCGACTGAGCGAAGCCGGGCACCTTGTGGTGTAAGCAGTGTGCATTGGGCGGGCCTCTCCACGGCCCTATGCCAATCCCTGGCACGCAGGAGGGCAGAGTCGGCTGGCTGCCTTAGCGCCTCGCTGGTGCGCTCGCCCCCGAACTTGTGGCACAGAGTTGCCCACAGCAGAAGAGCCCACCGCAGCACTCCAGCCGGCCGGCCGGCTCTTCCCCAGACTCCAACTCTTGGGCCCCAGACTCTCAGCCTGGCGCCCCTGAGAGCCCAGAGCCTGGGTGCCCCGCAACCCTGGCTCCTATGGTTAAGACAGCATTTTTATGAAAGCATAAGGGTGGAGAAAATCTTTAGCATGAAATGTTTATATATAACTCAACAAACATGCACAAACCTTCGCCTGGCATATCTGTACGTTAACTAATTTATAAGAAAATCAACCGCTATTACCAATACCTGGCTACATAGTGACTTGTGACAACTCAAGAATCATCAGTATAAACAAAGGTGACCAAAGGAAATCGCTTTGAAAGCAATCGGTAAAATTTAAGATACGATGTAATGAGACCCCTGCTGCCAGTCAGTGTAAACAATACTAAACTAGATGGACTAGCAGTCTGACTCAGTAGGCAGCTTCCTATGTTCCTATGGAGCAGTACCATTTCAAATGAGGATACAGTGGTACCTCGGCTTAAGAACTTAATTTGTTCTGGAGGTCCGTTCTTAACCTGAAACTGTTCTTAGCCTGAGGTACCACTTTAGCTAATGGGGCCTCCCACTGCCGCCGCGCCACCACCACGCAATTTCTGTTCTCATCCTGAAGCAAAGTTCTTAACCCAAGGTACTACTGAGGCATCTAATCATAAGCCTGCATTTTTTATCAAAGCTTATATATTTCAATCAGGGCCTGTATCTTAAAGATTTTCAAATGTTTCATGCCAGGCAAAAGACCAGCTGCCTAAAAGGCCTTGGCAATGTTTTTTCCTCCTAGACAAGGGGCCCCCTGATTTATAGCAGAAAACAATTCTCAAAGTCGTAAAAAGGGAAATTACAGGCTGAGAGCAGACACTGATCCTACATGTTACAGAAGGTAAAAAAAGCAGAGATAAACATAATTAGGAATGAGTAAATAATAAAATGATACCATGTGCCTCCCAGTAAAATGAGCCATATCTTCTTCCTAAGGTTAAAAAGGCCAAGAGCAATGGAGAGGCATCTAGCTGGCAGAAAAAGAGAGCTTTTTAAGGAAATCTTTTAAAGCCGTTTCTTTTTTTTAAACTGAGAGAGTTAAAGGGCAATAAATGTTGGGAAGAGCTAATGGGAAAGCAGCTGGCTGGAAAGGAGGGGTGAAAGGAGGGGTGTAAACTGAAGAGGCTTCTTTTGAAGCTGTTTTTTTTACTGAGTTCCTTTTTTACTTTACAAAGGCCTTATTCCTTTTAAAAGGCTACCTATGATAATGTATTAAATATATTGGCTTAAATGTAATTATGCAAAGGATTTAAGAAATGCTAGATTCTTATTTCATATAGTTGTAAGAGTTTTAACTATCCTGAAATTAAGTCAGCCACCAGCCTAGCCCCCTGCCAGACAGGAGACGCCATAGAGCACTCCTGATATATAGTTGTCAGGCTTTTTGTTTAGAAACCTTCAAATGAAGGAGATCTTTCAATGTTGATGTGAACTCAAGATCCTTGACATCTGTTGAAGATAAAAATTCAAGATTAACTATCTGTTTTGGAAGGCAATAGGGCAAGGAGGGCAAGAGGTGAGCTGGTAATTAAGATTCCTTGTTGAGACACATGTAAGATATATTACTACTTATTTGTCATTTATAGATGGAAGAATATATAGCTTTGTGTTCCATAAAAGGACAGAAGGAAGTGGGTGTATCTTTTGTGATTGGTTCTAGCAAACAGCCAATAGGAATTTCAACCAGGCTGATTGGACAGAGGCAGCCACAGGAGGAGCAAGGGGGCTGGATTAAGGAAATATAAGTGCTGGCCAGAATGGCAGGAGGCCAGGCCAGAGCTTGGTAACCATACCACTGTGCCTCTCATTTATTTGTCTGACAAATAAATTATTATTTTAATTTCTCTATTGCTGCGTTGAATATTTCATTCCAGCTAAGCGTTAACCACAAGCAGGGTGCTACACTACTACTGGGTTGGCAGAGTCTGTAACCTGAACCGTCTGTAACCTGAAGCGTCTGTAACCCAAGATACCACTGTATTCACATATTTGCTCCTCTATGTGAGATATATAAATCTCCCTGCACAGTTATGTCAACTAGCATGATAGCAGGAAGGCTATGTTGAAATCTCCCTCTCTGATAAATGTGTGGGTAGCATTTTACATTTACAATATGCTATCACCACCTGCAGTTCAAAATGCCCCATGGCTCCTTCACATGGGGGTCGGGGTGGATTCCCATGTACACAAAGGCATGCAGCCCCAGCTGCAACAAAACATGTCTCTCCCACACTGGTCTCTACAGCCACAAAAACCCCGCCCCCCAAATGTGCACTCCTCCAACGTCTTCCAAGACAGACAGGTGCTAGCAGCAGACAGATTCACCTGTGGGAGCTAATGGCAGGATGCAGTCTTTTCACTAACTGTGAGCCTCCCTCTAGCACATGGGTAGGCAAACTAAGGCCTGGAGCACAATCACCTTCTCAATCCGGCCCTCGGACAGTCCAGGAATCAGCATGTTTTTACATGAGTAGAATGTGTATTTTTATTTAAAACGCATCTCTGAGTTATTTGTGGGGCATAGGAATTCGTTCATTTTTCCCCTTCAAAATAATATTCTAGCCCACCACATGGTCTGAGGGACAGTGGACTGGCCCCCTGCTGAAAAAGTTTGCTGATCTCTTTCTAGCATTTGCAATGTGATATTCATCAGAACTTGGAAGAAGAAGTAGAGAAATGGCTGTGAACCAGATGTGGTTTACATGTTTTAAAATGCTGGAGTTTTTCTTGCGCGGTTGGTGTGTGATCTCTGCTGAGGAAGAGCAGCCATGTAACAATATTTATTGAACAAGTGGGGTGGGGGATTCAAACAGAAGGATGCTGCTTTCAGAAGGCAAGGCAAGGTGCGGACAGAGGTGGTAGTGGTGGGGGGCACTCCTATTCTTAGCACTAATAAAACATTGCCCATCTGTTGTAATGTCCAGCCCCATTGCAAATGACTTGCCACATTTTGGGGGGAATCGCTGCTTTTCTGTGTACATTTTGTGCTATGTTCTGTCTACAGTAGTACCTCGGGTTACATACGCTTCAGACTTTGCTAACCCAGAAATAGTACCTCAGGTTAAGAACTTTGTTTCAGGATGAGAACAGAAATTGCGCAGCAGCAGCGGGAGGCCCCATTAGCTAAAGTGGTGTCTCAGGTTAAGAACAGTTTCACTTTAAGAACGGACCCCCGGAATGAATTAAGTACGTAACCAAAGAAACAGATATATTTCAGGTTACAGACGCTTCAGGTTACAGACTCTGCTAACCCAGAAGTAGTACCTCGGGTTAAGAACTTTGCTTCAGGATGAGAACAGAAATTGCATGGTGGTGGCGCGGCGGCAGTGGGAGGCCCCATTAGCTAAAGTGGTACCTCAGGTTAAGAACAGTTTCAGGTTAAGAACGGACCCCCGGAATGAATTAAGTATGTAACCAGAGGTACCACTGTACACAAATGGCCAGGAGAAAATTTGCAGTGGGTGGCTAAGTGCAAGATCTAATTCACAAGAGTGGTCGTGAACTTTTTTAAATAAAAAAATATATTTTAATGAAAATTTACAATAGAGAAAGTGCTTGAGACTATGGTACAAAACAAAATATAGGTATATAAGTAGTATGGTTATTCTAATGAGTATAAAATTATTAACAAGTTATTATGCTTTTTATAAATGCATTCCAAATATCATTATTTTTGTCCATACACAATCTACAACTGAAAGTGGTCCGTTTGTATTTTGCAAAAGTAGTCATATTTTCTTTCCACTGTTGAAAGAGGGCCATGGTATCATCTTTCCAATTTTTTAAAATATTAATTATGTATTCAGCACTTAGTGCTTATTCTTATTTAAATGTCATTGCTAATTGCAACCCATAGCATAAGACAAAAAGTATTTGATTTTTGTTTTGCATCAGAAGTGAGTATCGTAAGCATTTAATGAGAAAAAACTCTAAAATGTTGCTAAAATGGTGAGCAGAAAATTTCTTTTTAATAAAATTAGTGTTATATTGTTATATCACTCTGTAGTAGAATGCTGTAACACTCATTAATATTTGCTAATATTTTAATATTGTAAAAAACAGATGAGAAGTTTAGACTACAAGTGTTTTTAAAAGTTGTTAATATAGTGCTTAGTGTTTTTTGTGTTTAGAATGATTAGGTTTTCTTCTTGATCTAACACATAACCTGTTGCTGCTTTGCCCCTAGCAAACACGCACACACGGACATGCGCACACACCCCACTTGCAAGGATGCTTTGCTCAGTCCTGGCTCCAGAATATGGGGCTTGTGCATGGAAAAATGGAAGGGGTGCAAATTCTCTCAAGTTGCCTCTGACCTCCTTGGGTGCTCTGGGCAAAGGTCTGAAGGTCCCTGACACACCTCCCTCCCCCCATCTTTTGGGACAAGGAGTTTGCCTGCTTGTTTCTAGAGGTGGATTTTAGTAATATGGCACCCTGAGTGAGCACAAAAATTGGTGCTGTCCCCTAAATATTTCTTATTTTCACAATAATTCATTCTAGAACAGAGTGTACTATTTTGCACCCCTTTTGTATCAGACATGAAATTATACCTGGCATGGAGAAAGTAGATGGGAGAAGAGCTTTCCTCCCTCTCTCCTAACACAATAACTCAAGGACATTTGATATTGTATGCTACTCTGTTACAATTTGAACTCTGCAGAATGCCAGTTGTAATACAATAAAGTACCACATAAGAAATAAAAGAAACAATAAAAATACAGGCACAAATCTTACAGCATCTAGCACAGCACATTGCAACTCCTGCAAGAGGCAGAAAAATAATAAAGTGGTCCACCAAGACCTCAGCAGTTTTCAAGTGGTCCGTGGAACAAAACATTCGAGTACTGTACTGGACTAGATGGATGCTGCAACTTGCAATGCTGCACATCATCACATGAGGGCAGCCACACACAATCGCAAAGCTTCCCAGTTTGAGTCATGACTGCTCCTGACAGCTTCACGAATGCAGAGCATCTCAGGACTCCTCTACACTTTACTGTTTTACATGCAATTTATTTTCAGGGTGCAGCCGCATTTAGAGTTAAGCACATGGGAAGGTGAGCAGGATCATGCAACCACATTCCTCTCTAATACCTGTTTGCTCTATGCAGAGCAGGGATTGATGCTAGGAGCTCTGATCGTTGGCAGATGGATATTGTGAACGGATGTCAGTAATGCCATCTTGTGTGGCAATATGAGAGTTCTATCAGCATATGAGCGTTAAGAATATGTGTCATGGTCCATACACACATGCAGAGTGTTACAGTAATCAGGGGATGGACACATATGCCAGGAGACTGGCATCTGACTGTACAAAACAGATACCACTGGATGCATGTGGGAACCTGCCCACAATACAGATCACATGTTCTATGCCCAGATTGGCAGCTCAGACCCTAAATCAGGGCCTAAATACACCTGTGTGGTTAGCAAGCTCTGGATCTCACAGGAAACTGAGTGCAAATGGTCACATGGTGCACCTGTGTCCAGATAAAAATAATTAGAGAAACAGATATATTTCATTCTGAGACCAGACAGTTTAAAAGTATTTTTCTTTACTAGCAAAATCTTAATCCTGTTGCAGAATGTAAGATTAATCATGGAGTTGATACAAAAACATAGAGAATGAGCAAAATGTATAACATACACAATTTTGCCTTACCAGAGCTCTATAAGCAAGCAAAGTGGTGAATTTTCCACAAGAAAACTCCAAATTCCAGTAACAGCAGCTTACCTTTTTATAAAGTTTTGAAACACACCTAACCATGTGAATATGTTCTATTTCATTACATAGGTTAAGCACCTCTCTCATGTTCTGAAATTAATTGCCAATTAATGTAAAAATTTCTAAGCTTGATCAAATGCCATTTTTATGTAACTTTTAAGTCCTACAAAACATATTGAGATAAATCATATAATTACCTTTTCCTGAAAAAATGAAGCTTTAAAAAAGTACATTGCTTTATATTTTAATCTTAACCAAATTCCAAATATCAGGCGTGTGTCAGAAGGAAAATAAATTGATATGGATTTATATATGATTTTTATATATAGTAGTAACTTTGTATTAGTTAATTAGCATTTTTATATGTAACTGTATTTTTGTAATATTTTGTTTAAGTTGTCTATTGCTCTTTTGGTTTTTGTACGCCACATAGAGATATTTTTCATATGTTAAGTGGTATAAAAAATAAAAGATCAACAATAAATTTACTTATTTGTAAGTATTTCTAAGTTGCTTAATATTTTAAAATCTCTAAGCAGCATACAACCTACAACTATGGGATGATCAGCAGAAAAAAAACAGCTCTTGTGGACTTTTGACATGGATGCTGGCAGCTGCCAGAATCTCAATTGCCTCCAAATGGAAAAAGTTGCAAAGCTTGAGACTTTCACTTTGGTATAAAAATATGTGGAATTTATCACTAGCTGCAAAAACTGATAAATCACGTGTTGCCAAAGGCTTGGAGGACCCAGAAAAATCATGGGCTGTTGTGTGGGATTTTATCTTATGTACAAAAAATACAGACACACAGGACTGCCTCTCCTCAGGGCAACATGAAACTGGTGGTGGTCTTAAATACCCCACCAACCTACAATTAAGTCTCTCCTGAATATACTGTGCTGCTTTTTTGTACTTCTATTATTTTTGTTGAATTGATTTTTTTTTTTTACTTCAATAAAATGCTTTCTTGAAAAGCTTCTGCGATGTGGCAGGGAGCTATTTGGAAGCCTTTTTTTCTCTTCCTACAGAAAACTGGGGATGTGATGCTCAGGAGTCCTCAGGACAACAGCGTCACTGCTTCCATTGCTTTCCTCTTCCTCCTCTCCTTGATCACAGCAGCATCATAACAGCCCTTGAAACTGAACAGAAAGATCGGGACTGGGACAACGATGGTCAGCAAACCACAGAGTGCAGTGCAAGCTGCTATCACTTGGCCAGTGACACTGACAGGGACAAGTTCTCCATACCCTACAGTGGTCAGAGTGATGACCGCCCACCAGAAGGCCTCGCCAATGACACTAAACCCTATTTTAAAGTTGGTACTCAGCAGCTCCCCATAAAAGCAGAGGGTGCCAAAGAAAAGGACTTCAGAAGCAAAAATCAACAAGAAGATGAGTATCTCTCTCAGGATGGATTTGAACATGCAAGGCAGCACCCTCAGCATCAGAGGTGTCTCCACCAGCCTCAATACCTTCAGGAGTTTGATGATGTAAATAATGCGGCACAGACCCAGCCACTGGACCAGAGGATGTGACTCCTGAGGGTGTGGCTCCTGTGAAGGTCTGGCCAAGGACAGCTCAATGTAAACTGGGAACAGGGAGAGGAGATCAGCGATGTTCAGAGGGTTCTTCAGGAATTTCTTCAAATCTGGGCAGCACATGATCCGTACGAAGAACTCAGCTGTGAAGCAGAGGATGAAGAAAAGCTCAAGGTGGAGGAGGTAGGGGGCCACTTCGTAGGAATAGGCAGAGGGAAAGAAGTGATGGTAGTAATGGTGGTGGTGGCTCTCTATAGTATGGTTTGGGGTGATGTTTTTTATGAACCCCTTGGACTCCTCACAGAGGATGATGATGATGGCGATGGTGAACAGCAGAGAAACAACTGCCAAACCCTGCAAAGATAAAGGAAGGGTGAACATAGGAAAATGGGCCCATTGGTTTATATTTATATAACTAACTATAACTAAATATTATATATATGCACGCACTGTATTTATTAAAATTATTGGTAACTTTTTGTTGCCAAAGGCAACTCACTCACTAACTAACTAACTAACTTAAATTTAATTTAAACCTTAATTTAAACCTACATAGATGCATTTTTAAAAAACCAAAATGTTAAAAGAATACATTAAAGTAATACAATGGAACATCCCACCTAAGAGGCCACAGATATTCAGAGGCCAAATGTCTGGTTAAAGAGGAAAGGTTTTGCTAGGCACGGGAAGACATATAACAAAGGTGCCACCTGCTCTCACGCGTTTGTTAACATTTCCTACATTCACGTATCAGATTCTGCTCCTTTGGCTATAGAAGAGCCCACATGAACACCAATGAAATAAAGTTCTTTTTGAAGCAGCAAATATGGAACTCGGTACTTTAGGAGGCCAACACAGATGGCTTTAGAAGAGGACTGGACAAAATCGTGGAGAACAAGGTTGTCAATGGCTAGCAGCCATGATAGCTAAGCTCTGCCTCCACAGTTGGCGGCAGATATGCTTCTGAATACTAGTTTCTGGGGAGGGCACTTGTGCTCAGATCCTGATAGCAAGTTTCTCAGAGGCATCTGGTAGTGTAACGTATTCTGCACAATTTACTATATAATGCTATTCTGAATAATGCTTGTTATAGGGTGGCAGGTGCTAGAGTTTATGGAGTTTGTGGAGTCCAGGTGGTGATGGGAGGAATTGCTGCCTTAGAGGAAGTTTGGTATATACAGCACCAAGTTAATTTGCAGAGTTGGGTTTTACATTCCCAATACTTGACCAGTCCCCT
Organism: Podarcis gaigeae; assembly: GCF_964106915.1. NCBI lineage: Eukaryota > Metazoa > Chordata > Lepidosauria > Squamata > Lacertidae > Podarcis > Podarcis gaigeae. Next base: position 20,942,505 of record NC_139691.1, on the reverse strand, counting down.
TAGCCCCTCTCTCCACCTTCCCCTGGCAAGTCACAGAGCCAAGTCTGGGACTTATCAAGCACATTCCTTACCATTGCATGTTTAGAGGAATGGGGCTTTTCAAAGAGATCCCACAGTTTGGCCCGCCACCGGGCATACTGACAGCCACTCCTTCTTTCTTCCTGGATCAGGAGACCCTGGTCGTTGTCTTGCTCGTCGACAATCCCAATGTCGTGCACCTCCTCTTGGGGCCCTCTCCAGCAACAGGGGGCCAGCTGGGTGCCTGTGAGCCCCCAGAAATCCAGCTCTTCCTCAAAGGCAGATTCACAGACACCTGCAGGGCAATGGAGTTGCTTTGTGCTGTAGTAGTTCAACACCTGCCCAAACAGCCGGCCACTCCGATCAAAGAAGAACTCCTGGGTGCTAGGGTCATGGTCATGTTTTGTGTTGGCCTGGGGCTCTGTGAGGCTCCACAGTTTGGTCCCTGGGAAAGCCTGCAGGGTGCTAAGGTACGTTTCATAGTGCATGCCTCCAACATTCAGAATGACCTTTCCGGTGGAGACCTCCATCTGTCTGATGGTGGTCCAACTGGCTTCTTGCAAGAACCTGGGAAGATTCAGAAAGGGGCTTAGTCAACGAAATTACAGTTTTGAATACTGCTACAAGCCACCCCAGTCTTCAGCAGTGCAAGATTCCAGAGGTTCCAGGCCCTTACCCAGGGTAATGTTTGGTGTTTTTATTTTTATATGTGTTTTATTATTTTTATATGTGTTGGAAGCCACCTAGAGTGGCTGGGAAAACCCATGCAAGATGGGTAGGGTATAAATATAATAAATAATAACAAGGCACAGTGGAGACGATGGTGTCTTTATGATATATGGTTTATTTACACATATTTGCAACCAGAATCTACGATGGAGAGGCTCCCAGCAAAACACTCCCAAGAGGTTCTCTTGCTTCCCTTGTGACGGACAGCAGAGCCAGACCAGAGTCTGGTGATGCAGTTCCTCAGAATTCCACCAGAGTGCTGGAGCCTCTCTCTGATTGGCTACCAAGACAGTTGGCTGGGGTGGGGTGGAGGGTGGAGCCAGCACTTTGGGAGGGAAAATAAAAGGAGCCGTTTCTGAGGGAGTTTTCAGATACAGCGTTTAGTTTGAGAGGAAGAAAGGGTGTTGGTCTAGGGGAGAGAGAGTTTGTCCTGAGTAGAAACATCCACTCTGAGGAAAATATCTAAAGCTAGAGAAAGGAGTCTCTGAGCTCGGCGTGAAGGGCAGTGTGTAATGTGTCCTGTGAGAGTATCAGGCCAGAAGTTAACTGGGAAGGCCGAGTTTGAGCCAGGAGAAGTAGAAGCTGTGTGGATACAGTGTACTTGGGTCTCATTCCAGTCAGGAGTGGAGAGATCTAAAAAGAGAAGACTCCCAAAACAGTTTAAAAGGGGCATGGTGATCCCCTGAGCTGCTGTACCATTTGGAGTACCTCAGGAGTGGGATGGGCAAATGGCTGGGTAACTGACAGAAAGCACCATCTTGTTGAAGAACCAAAGTATTAAGCGGCAACACCTATGCAACCACTGAGTTAAGAAATGAAGTGAAATAACATGAAATAAGCAGAGCATTTACCATCTAGTCTAGGAACCTATAACATCTACCTGAAGTGTAATAACTGAACATAAGCATCTGAAGTTTTAACAGAATCTGTGCTTGATTAGAAGCCTGAAACATCCATTAGATTTAGTATAATTGTTAATAGGTTTGCTGTTTCCTGAATGACCATTATCCTTTGTTTCTAGTTTCTACCAACCTTTATTGGCATAAGTTGAAATCGAAAAATCATAAAACCATACAAAGCTATCCTTTGTTTTGTCCACTTCATTCTGTAAAATAAATGTTTCTTATTTGTTCAACATCCTGAAGATCCCAGGCCACAGAGAGGTTAGGCTGGCCTCAACTAGAGTCAGGGCTTTCTTGGCCGCGGCTCCAATCTGGTGGAACGCTCTGTCACAAGAGACTAGGGCCCTGTGGGACCTGACATCTTTCCGCAGGGCCTGTAAGACAGCTGTTCCACCAGGCCTTTGGTCAGGGCGCAGCCTGACCCCCTCCTCTGGCAATCTGCACAGAATTTTGCTTAATGGTTGCCATCAATTTGATTTCAATTAATTTTTATAATGAAAGGTTTTTAGAATGTTGGATTATTTTGATTGTTGTTAGCTGCCCTGAGCCCAGCTTCGGCTGGGGAGGGCGGGGTATAAATAAAATTTATTATTATTATTATTATTATTATTATTATTATTATTATTATTTTACCTGAGTCTCCAAGTATCTAAGATTTCCCTTACACAAAACCCAAAAGATAACCCATTATTATAGGGTGTGTACATAATTTGGATCTGCCACAATTGGTATATAGTGGTGGGATCTGCTACGTCTCTAGGCACACCAGCCTTGGATCCAAAACGGAAATTAGCCATGCTCTCGGTCTCCTTTTATAGCCTGTCACAGTTTTGCTTGTACATCACTACCACTCTAAAAACTCTGGCCTTGTGACTCCTGCTACTTACTTATTCTGAGGGAGGAGGGTCTCACACCCCTCTGCTGTCCAGCACAAAGTAACTGCTTTGTTAATCACCCATCTCCCTGCCCCTTTCTCAGGCTTTGTTCCCTACTACCCACACTCAGCAAGAGGTTACCAAGCTGGCCTGGCTTGCATTTTTAATATATGCATTGAACCCAGGTGTTCAGTGCTTGGCGTAGTTTAACTCCCCAAACTGATTAATTCTAACTTATTGGACCCAGGAATTTAGAATATCTCGTACTGTGCAAACTCATAACAATGCAATAACTTACCAGAGAACTCAGGGTTCTTGCCCTTGTGGTGGTGGTGGGGAGTTTTTGAGGTGGCTCCTCAGCAAAGGGTGGTGAAATATACTCAGAGTCGCAAAGTGATTTCATGCTCTTTATTCAGCTCATAGTGGTGAGGAGGAATGAATGAAAATCCCCTCAAAGTATCTGCTTTATATACATTATTTACACAATGGGCTGCACATGATTGGCTAATTCCGGAATTCTACTGTAAGCCAATCAGATTGTGGATTCACTTCAATCGGGAGCATGATTGGGTGGTTCCTGCCAACCAATCATACTGCTGCATTGTTCTAGGACCAATCAGACTGCTGCATTCTGAATCCTATTGTTCTAGGACCAATCAGACTGCTGCCTTTTGGATCCTATTGTTCTAGGACCAATCAGACTGCTGCAGTTTGGATCCTATTCGACTCAGTACATAACACCCCTCCCCTCTAAGTTCCAGTCCTGCCCAGGAGGTCGCATTCATAGTCCTCAAGGTACGCTGGCGGCCTACGTGTGCGTTGTGGCCTGGGGTGTTCCCTGGTCCGGGGTTCAGGTTCTGGCTCCTTTTCCAAGGATGCTGGCTGTGATGGGGCTGTTTGGTCTGGCACAACCGGCTTGCTCAGTCGTGGTTCTGGTTCCGGTGTCCTTTCAGCCTCACGGGTCCTCTCTGTATTTACTGATTCTGCCTCTCCTGCTGGCCCCTGCTGCTCTATGGGCCTCACTGCCCCACTGTTCCCTTGGGACTCCTCTGACCTGTCCTCCTCCTCCTGGTTTTCTCCCGGGAATTGTCGCCGTATCTGGTCGCAGTGGCGGCGCCAGCATTGCCCCCCATCTGTTAGCACCTCGTACGACACGGGGCCAGTGACCCTGGTGACTGTGGCGGGTACCCATGCAGGGCCTGCCCCAAATTCTTTGCATACACTGGGTCCTGGGCCTCGAAAGTCCGGGGGTTCCTGACTTCCCCCACCACTACCTCATCCTGAGCTCTATCGGGGTGAAGGCGGTCCAATCTGATTGCAAGGCGCCGACCCATTAGTAGTTAAGCGGGGCTCCGGCCAGTCGTTGAGCTGGGGGTGCTGTGCTGTGCTAGAAGGAATGTGGCAAGGCGGTACTCCCAATCCCTTTGCGTCATGCGGCGAAGGGTTTCCTTGGTGGTCAGCACCATGCGTTCTGCTTGGCCATTGGTGGCAGGGTGGAATGGCGCCGAACGGATGTGGCGAATGGTGTTCTGCACTGTGAAGGTTTGGAATTCTCCTGACGTAAATGCAGTCCCGTTGTCTGAGACGAGAGTGTCAGGGAGCCCGTGGATTGCAAACAGCCTGCGTAGTACCCGGATGGCTGCGGACGTAGAAGTGGACGGTACCAGTTCGACTTCCAGCCATTTGGTGTAGGAGTCCACCACTATGAAGAATGTTTTCCCCTGAAAGGGGCCAGCGAAGTCCACATGCAGGCGTGACCATGGTGCTCGGGCAGACTCCCAGGACTGGACTGGGGCCCTTGGGGGATCTGGGCGGGATTCTTGGCAGGCCTGGCAGTGTTTGACCCAGGCCTCTATCTCTCCATCGATCCCCGGGCACCACACATAACTCCTGGCCAGGGCCTTCATTCTTACTACCCCTGGGTGTGTCTCGTGTAGGGCTGTGAGGACCCTTTTGCAGAGGGGCTGGGGAACAATGACCCTGCTTCCCCATAATAGGCACCCCTTGTGGGCCGACAGTTCATGTTTGCGAGTTGTGTATCCGGCGAATTCTGGCCCGGGGCTGCTGCTGGGCCATCCCCTCCACACCCAGTCCAGGACCCGGGAGATGACCCTATCTTTCTTGGAATGGTGTGCAACTTCTTGTGCCTGAATGGGGCGGTCGGGAAGCAGCTCCAGGCTCATAACCTCTTGTGCAGGTGCTGGGTCGGGGCCTGTTTCCGGTAGTGGTAGCCTGCTGAAGGCGTCCACATGGCCCATCGCCTTCCCAGGGCGGTGAATCAGTGCATACTGGTAGCTGGCAAGGAAAATTGACCACCTGAGGACGCGAGGAGACAGCACTTGGGGGGTCTGCTTTTCGGGGGCAAACAAGCCAAGCAACGGTTTGTGGTCAGTCACCATGGTGAAGGGCCGCCCGTACAAGAAATCATGGAATTTTTTAACTCCCTTCACGATTGCCAGACCCTCCTTGTCGATTTGTGAGTAGTTCCGCTCGGTTGCGTTGAGTGTCTGGGAAAAGTATGCCACCGGTACCTCTCTTCCATCTGGGAGTTGGTGTCCCAGGACAGCGCCAATGCCATAGGGTGAGGCGTCGCATGCTAGCACCACCGGCAGCCTCTCGTCGAAGTGTGCCAAGACCGAGTTTGAGACAAGCAAGTCCTTGACTGCCTGGAATGCGGCCTCCTGGCGCTGGCCCCACACCCAAGGGGCCCGCTTGTCCAGGAGTCTGTGTAGGGGCTCCACTACCGCCACCTTGTGGGGAAGGAAGGAATGGTAAAAGTTCAATAGTCCCAAGAAGGCCTGAAGTTCAGTCTTGTTATTGGGCCCTGGGGCATCACAAATGGCCCGTACCTTGTCCCCAGTCGGGTGGACCCCTTCTGCGTCCACCATAAATCCCAGAAAGTCCACCTGGGGCACTCCTAGTAGACATTTTTCCCGCTTCACCTTGAGACCCGCTGTCTGGAAACGGTGCAGAACGGTGCGGAGGCGGTCCTCAAACTCCTCTGGTGTGGGCCCGGCAATCAACACATCATCAAAGAAGGGGGTGACGCCAGAAATCCCTTTAAGGAGAGAGTCCATTAGATTCTGGAATATGCCTGGTGCCACGCTGACACCGAATTGCAGCCGCTTTACCCTGAATGCTCCTCTGTGCGTCACAATCGTCTGTGCCTCTGCTATGGCCTCATCTACTGGCAGCTGTTGATATGCTTGGGCCAAGTCCAGCTTGCCAAAAACTTTCGACCCAGCCAGGGTGGCAAGGACATGGCTGACCACTGGCACTGGGTATGCATGGGCCGTGAGGGCCTTGTTTATGGTACATTTGTAGTCTGTGCAGATGCGGACTGAACCATTAGGCTTGACAGGTGTGACGATTGGGGTTTCCCAGGGGGCATTAGGCACCGGTTCCAGCACTCCTTGCTCCATGAGCCGGTCCAATTCCTTGTCTATACGGGGTTTCAGGGCGAACGGGACCCGGCGGGCCTTGAGCCTGACTGGTCGTACTGCGGGGTCAAGCTGTAGAGCAATGGGGGGGCGTATACTGTCCCAATTTCCCATCGAAAATCCCCAGAAATTCCTTGCATATGGCGTCCACGTCCACTTGTAAGCTATTGTGGTTCACCCCGGTGACAGCTAGCCCCAGTGGTCCAAACCATGCCAATCCCAGTAAGCTAATGTAGGGGCCCTTGACCACAAGTAAGTCCAGTTGCCGTGTCCGCCCTCGGTATTGCACCCTGAAGGTCCCCACCCCCATTGTGGGGACCTTACGTTTCTGGAAGTCCTGGAGGGTGAATGGGGCCGGCCTGAGTTTGGGACCCCCAGTAGGACACAGTTTCCTTAAGGTCCTTGCCGAGATTATGGATAGAGTTGAACCCGTGTCAAGCTCCATGTGGCATGGGGCCCCCTCTATCTGTACCTCTACATAAATTTTCTCTACGTTGGGGTGGGGAAACTGGTATACCTGGAAGTCTGTGAGCTCCGTCGAGTTGCCTTGGTGCATTGGGTCCCGGGACCTGGGGTTCTTGGATTGGTCATCTGAAGCCTGGCGTCGGGTGGGCCAAGCCCGACACACCCGGGCGATGTGTCCCAATTTTCTGCACTGCCTGCACTCTGTGTTGCGGAAACGGCAGGTCCTCCTCTCGTGACTTTCTCCACAGCTTGCGCAGTTCCCTCCTTCTCGTCGAGGCAGCTGTGGTATGTGGGCTGCTTGAGTGCGCTGCTGTACTCGGTGCACCTCCTCCCTGTCAGATCCTGAGTCGTCGGTGAGGTCTTCGTGGTGGACCCTCGGTTGGGACGTCTGGCTCGGCCATGCCTCTTGCGTCGACCTCTCGGCAGCTTCCGTTGCCAGGGCCTCCTCCAGAGCAACCTGGAACGTTAGGTTCTTCTTAGCGTAGAGGCGTCGTTGCAGCTTCTCATCCCTCAGGCCACCGACGAGGCGGTCACGAAGCATGTTCTCCAGCTCTGAGAAGTTGCAGAACCGGGCGGCTTGGCGGAGAGAGGTCACAAACCCAGTTATGGTTTCCCCAGGGGCTTGCTGCTTTGCGTAGAAGGCATTTCGATGAGCCACCACTGAGGGCTGTGGCGAGAAGTGCCCCTTCAGCTGTTCCATTATTGTTTTGTATGGAACAGTAGCAACGTCTTCAGGCGCAAGGAGAGCCCGGGCGATTTCAAATGTCTCCTCTCCACAGACGCTGAAGAATATTGCCCTCTTCTTGGCGTCTTCGTCATCGGTGACCCCTTTGGCTTCTAGGAGGAAGGTGAAACGGGAGGCGTACGCTTCCCAGTCTCCAGATGCTGGGTTGAACGGCATGAAGCTGCTGTCAGTTGCCATTCTGAGTTCCTTGTGTCCCGGAGCTGAAGCCTGGATACACGGTGCGAGGCAGCGATGCGGCAGGTGGCGGTGCTGCGGTGCTGTGTGTGGCAGTCAGCTCAGCGGGATCCCACCTTTGTCGCCAGTGAAATATACTCAGAGTTGCAAAGTGATTTCATGCTCTTTATTCAGCTCATAGTGGTGAGGAAGAATGAATGAAAGTCCCCTCAAAGTATCTGCTTTATATACATTATTTACACAATGGGCTGCACATGATTGGCTAATTCCGGAATTCTACTGTAAGCCAATCAGATTGTGGATTCACTTCAATCGGGAGCATGATTGGGTGGTTCCTGCCAACCAATCATACTGCTGCATTGTTCTAGGACCAATCAGACTGCTGCATTCTGAATCCTATTGTTCTAGGACCAATCAGACTGCTGCCTTTTGGATCCTATTGTTCTAGGACCAATCAGACTGCTGCAGTTTGGATCCTATTCGACTCAGTACATAACAGGTGGACCAGTTAAATATCTTTACAGCACGAATGCATCTTATGGATGTTTAATTTGCACGGTTCCAGCCACACGAAGGTGAAGCGAGACAAACAGAAATCCTACAAGCTGAATGCAAGTTAAATGCATGTTGTATTTGTCATTGTTATGAGAATTATAAGGTCTAAGATATAAAATAAATGTTCATAAATGTACCAGGCAAATGCATACATAAATATATAAACCACATGTCTGAAACAGTACAGGAAAACATCCTAAAGCCATTTTGACTCTTTCAGTGACCTCAAATATTTGGATAGAAATGGTAAAAGCCCACCGGGCAGGGCTCACCTGGGCCAGCCCTTGACCCACCCTCAGCCAGGGAGGACAATGGCCAGCCGGCTGGGGGTGGGCCTAAGGCCAAAGAAAAGAAGCTGACCCCGTTGTCCAAGCCTTTTTCACTGTTCTTCCTTCCAGGATCAAGATCATCAGGAGCGTGTCAAGATGGCCGGATTGAGGTAAGTAACCAGCTTCTTTGCGTTTTGCCTGGATTGGGGGAGGGGGGGCTTGGCCCCTCCACCAGGCTAGGCCACATTTTGCAGCCTTCTTTCATTCTGCGTTCTCGGTTTTCAGCTTTTTGTCCGGTGGTGGTGTAGGTTGGTGCTTGGGCCCATCTGCCGCCGCTCACCGCAGGAGGGGGCGCTCCGCCAGCCCCAAGGGGGGAGGCATCCCAGTTTGTTTTAACCCATGTGGCGGCCTTTATTTTGTGGCGGCGCTGCCATCTGGCCAGGCTGCAGGGGTAGCCTGCTTGTTTTTTTGCAGCAGGGGGGGCATGGCTCTCTGCTGCCACCATCCACTGGCCCGAGCGGGTGGCACGGGCCCCCGCTAGGCTGCAGGGGTGCCTGCTGTTCTTTGTGGTGGGGGGGCATCGCTCCCCCGCCGCCAGCTGCTGGCCTTTGACCCACCCTTGGCCAGGGAGGACAGGGGCCGGCCGGCCAGGGGTGGCCTAAGGCCAAAGAAAAGAGGCTGACCCCGTTGTTCAAGCCGCTTTTGCTGTTCTTCCTTCCAGGATCACCCACCCACCCTCCCTCAAATTAATAATTTCTTGCCTCGATATTCATCCTAGATCAGCGGTCTTCAAGTTAATGATTCTTTCCCTTACAGGCTGATATTATGCGTTCCAGGTCAGTGGGTGCTGCTGCGGTCGTAAGAAGGTTGCTGTATTCAGAACCGGGGAGGAATTTTCCATGCATTGGCAGGTTTTGCCTTCTCCGTGGCATTTCGTCACAACTTTGGTGGTTTTAGGCCTTGGAAGGATATTTTTTAGTCTAACATCAAGTCGGGTGAGGGGTGCATTCATGCTCCCTCCCCATGCAGCGGCGCTTGCAGGGCCCGTTAAAGGGCAAAAACCAGGAGTCCCTGGCCCTAGAGCAGCGGCATGTAGGTCAAGCTCTCAGGACGAGGTTGGTGGAAGGGCATGCTGTGTAAATTTGCGCTTTGCAGTCCTCTCTCACTGGACCTCATCTGCCTGCATATCCTCAGCCAGGCGGGCTGAGAGGGTTACCTGCCAAGGCCTGTGCCAAGTTTCCCACTTCTGAAGCTCAATAAAGTTGTGGCCAATTTGAACCCATACTCTGGTCTCTTATGTCATCAATTGGGGTAAAGCGGTAGGCACCACAGACAGGGTTTAGGGCATGTGCCCACAAATCCTGCATTAAGGGCACATTTGGGTATGAATAGGGAGAGCCTTTGACCTGAAATCAGGAATTAAGTATCATCACAAAAGAATGGCCAGGCTGTCCAGGGAAACCCATTAACAGGGTTCCTGCCAGAGAGGAAAGGGTGGCATTTTCAAAAGTCTACAGTGGTACCTCACGTTAGGAAATTCATTCATCCCAGAGGTCTGTTCTTAACTGAAACCGTTCTTAACCTGAGGCGTGCTTTCACTAATGGAGCCTCCCGCTGCTACCATGCTGCTGGTGTATGATTTCCATTCTCATCCAGGGACAAAGTTCTCAACCTGAGGTACTACTTCTGGGCTAGCAGAGTTTGTAACCTGAAGTGTTTGTAACCTGAAGCGTTTGTAACCCGAGGTACCACTGTATAAGGGCTTGCTCACCATTGTTCTGGGTTCCTCCTCCCTCCTGCATGGGGTGTGTGTGTGAGGACCCTGTTGCAACAGTTTAATAAAGATCAGGCTTGCTAGCTGCTTTGCTTCTCAATATTCTCTGGTTGGCCTCTGTTATTTTCTCCTACTGATAGAGAAACTACATAAGGACTCTATATGGCTCTTGGGTACCCCATGAGGGAAAAGGAGCAGTTTTTTCTTATAACTTCATGCTTGAAAACAGTAACAACAAGAACAATAAAAGTTAAATGGGAACCAAGGCCTATGAGATCTCATGGGAACTTGGATGGATCCTTGAGATCTCACAATATCTCCTGGGAGCATCGCAGACCTGGCGTGCAGAGAGGACCTTCTTCCTGAGCAAGGCAGAGGGTCTGAAAGCTGTTTTTGCACGAGGAAATTCAGTACTCCGTTAAAGTCTCTATTGGCCAATAACTGGCAAAATGCTTTATATCATTATTTTCTTTGAAATTCACCAGTTTTACAATGGATATTAAAAAACAACAACAATGATACTATCAAGGAAGACAAAAACATATGCAAGATAGTTGAGTTCACTTCCAGACTGTAGGGCCCTGGCAATTTATATTGGCTTCCACACCTCTTGGTGGCCCTGAGAGAACTTTGCAAATACGCACACACACACAGAGTTCTGCTAGTTGTTGCTGGTGATCTAGGGGCTGCTCCTGTACTGGTTAGAGAAAACCCAAAATGTTTCCACTAATATTGTGTAGCAATGCACCATCAGAGACCAGCCTGGCACAATTTAACAGAAACTACTTAGGCTCGTAATTGCCAAACTTTTTTGGGCCACTGCCCCATGCCTCCATAAACTCATAAAAAGAATTTTTCAGAAGAACAGTTTGCATGATCTACTGAAGAAGATAATAGTGCAATAAAATTCATATTTAATCACACTTTTAATCAAAATTCAATCTATAGCTATGTTCCCCCCAAAAAACTAATTTGTAGGCATGAGTGCGTGTCACTGATGCACACATATAATGTTCTGATCTAATATTTCAGCTAAGAAAAGGAATATACTTTGAAAAATATTGCATGAAAAATATTTCTCAGGAAAATATACCTACCCACACTTACCAAACATGCACAAACCTTCACCTAATTAATGTATAAGAAAATCAATAAGCATTACCAACAGTTGTGAAAACTTAGACTTAAAAAAAATACAAACAGGACCAAAATACATAGCTTTGAGAGGGATAAAGGTAAAGGACCCCTGACAGTTAAGTCCAGTCATGAATGACTGGGGTTGCAGCGCTCATCTCGCTTTACTGGCCGAGGGAGCCAACGTTTGTCCACAGACAGTTTTTCTGGGTCATGTGGCCAGCATGACTAAGCCACTTCTGGTGAAACCAGAGCAGCGCATGGAAACGCCGTTTACCTTCCCACTGGAGCGGTACCTATTTATCTACTTGCACTTTGACATGCTTTCGAACTGCTAGGTTGCCAGGAGCTGGGACTGAGCAATGGGAGCTCACCCCATCACAGGGATTCGAACCGCCGACCTTCCGATCAGCAAGCCCAAGGCTCAGTGGTTTACACCACAGCACCACCTGTGTCCCCATGAGAGGTAAGAGCAGTTAAACTTTAAATATAAAGTGAGAAAGGTGCTTTGTTTCAGACTCTAGCGTGTCAATCATAAATAAGTGATTAACATGCTCAGAAGGGCCTGCCTTCGACCTCCTGCCACCCCCTTGCCTCTTAGCACCTCTCTAACTAATTCCACCCACCCCCAGGGGGCAGTATCATCAAATTTGGGAGCCACTGATTTAAGCAGAATACCATATGTTTGACCCTCCTTTTCCGAGAACAGCTGCTCAACTGTGAAATGCACCTCAAAAATCCATCTAGTTCCATTCATATTTATTCAAAATGTATTCTGGTCTACGTTATGCAGAATTGCACACCTAAAGATGGACCTTAGCTGGCCACTAAGTATGTCCTCATCAGCTTCCCAAAAGAATGAGCTGGGTTGCAAGAACTATAACCAGGTGGTGGTGTCCTCCTCCTCCACGCCCCTCACTTATCTGCTAGGTAAGAGAACAAGGGCCAGGGTAGTGTGTAAGAGCTGAGCTGGAAGCTGGAGACACAGAGATATGCTTGCTCCATGCTGGATCCAAAGCTGCAGCTAATAGAGAAGTAAGATCTGTTGGGGTGCTAATGCTGTGAGCCCCTCTATCAAATGCTCAGGTTGTATATCTGACTAAATAATACAATACATCCAAAAGACACCACAGTCTCTGCTTACTTTCATTCCACGGAAACCAAACCTACATAATCACAGGAACCCCTGGAGGCTCAGAGTTTGGGGTAGCATGTAACAATATATTCCTCCTTCCTGAGCAGGGAAGACACAGTATGTCTGAGTGCATCCCCTGGTGCATGAAAAGAAGTACGTGCAATGGCAAAGCTAGATGGCAGCCCTCAGGAGGTGCCACCACTGCAAATCGTGCCTGTCATTTCTGCCTGCCTGTCTCTTCATGCCCTCCAAACCCACAACTTGAGTGTCATCACCAACCCCTTCTGTTGTCTGCTAAAAGCCCCCATTGCACCATACTATACACACACACACACACACACACACACACACACATACGTGAAGAATCCCAGAGAAAAAGCTACAGCATCAGTCCTTACCTCCACAGTCCCGATGCAGTGGTGGGTGGAGAGAAAGAGAGAATGGGGAAGAATAAGCAGGCAGCAAAAGGACTGAGTGAGCTGTCTGCAAAACACAATGCCTCTAGGGGCCCAGTTCCAAGCCTAGAGATGTCAGATGCCAGGAAGCAACGCCAGTCAATCCAACAGAAAAACTATTTGAGTGTGTGTAATGCACACCCTCCGCTCTGCTCCCCCAACATACCTTCCTATCAGCAACAACCAGCTATTATTTAGTGGACCATTTATAAATAAGCCAGTAACTCCCTTGCCACCCACAGCTCCTGAAAGAGCTCTGGCTTCTTGGAAATGGGCAGAGTTCAAACTCTCTTGGCTCAATTCAAAGCAGATTTGTTGTGCAACAAGGCGGCAGGGGGCTGGAGAGATGGTGAGGAAATGAAGCAAGAACAAATTGTTTTGTTCTTGCCTTTTCTGCTCAACTTGGCCGCCTCTCTCTGGTTAACTTCTTCCTCCTGGTGAAGAAGATGATGGGCAAATGAGGGTATTTTCACAGCCAAGGTTTTGAAACTGGCCATCTGGGGTGCCTTGGGTTTCTGATGGGAATATATAGCAGAATGTTCACCAGAATGTGTATTTTCTCTTATACATAGCCAACATCTAGATCTGAGCATAATGAAGCTCACTGGGTGATTTAGGAGCCAGTCCTCACAGGGTTGTTGTGGGAAAAACACAGGTAAGGGGAGACAGTGATGTCCAAACTTTTTTCAAAGAGGGCCAGATTTGATGAAGTGAAGGGCCATGGGGGCTGGCCAAAGTTGTTGAGCTTTTTTAAGGATTGAAGTTGTTGAGCTTCTTTTTTAACAGGATTTTATATCCCAGGAAATAAGCTGCCGCAGAGGCCAGATTAAACCAACCATCCAAAGTCTGTTTCGGGGGCAACCATTGCACCTCCCACAGACCAAGATGGAATCCTTGAAAGTGTTGCTCAGGGTTAAAAAGACCACCCTTCGCCAGGTGCAACCTCTATTGGGTCATCTTAATTTTGCATGTAGGGTAGTTGCGCCAGGCCATGCCTTTTGTGCCCGTCTGGCATGGCTCATGGCTGCAGGGGTAGTCCCTCACCATCACATTAGGGCATTAGGGCAGTTAAAGGATGCTCTGAAGATTTGGCTTGCATTCTTGCAGGATTATAATGGGGTTTCATTTTGGCAAAAGAGCCTTAACCCTGGGGTGGAGTTCCAGTCCATTCTGATGCTTCTGGCCACTTTGGTTTTGGTGTGTTCTTCAGGGGCCATTGATGTGCCCAGCCATGGCCATCTTCTTGGCATGCAGCAGGCATCACTCAGGATCTAACCTTTCTGGATTTTTTTCCTATTCTAGTCACCATTCGCATCTGGAGAACCCTCTTCTTGAATTCCAGGGTCTGTTTCTGGTCCGGCAGTCAAGCGGTGGTAAGAGTTATATCTAGGCAGTCAGCAAAGTCCGTGAGGTTCATAAGGGTGCTGCGCCTGTTTGTGCTGGAGTGCCTGCAGCACAATATTTCCTTCACTGCCCATTTCATACCCGGTCTTAACAATAACATTGCTGATGCGCTATCTCGTTTCCAGATGGAGCGTTTCTGCGAGCTGGCACCAGAGGCAGCCCAGACCTCGGACGCCTTCCCAGACAATCTGTGGGAGATTGGAAGCGAGAAGTAAACCAGGGAGTATTGTCAGCAATAGCGCCCTCCACTAGACGTTCTTATTCCAGGGCCTGGAACACCTTCGGGCGTTTTCATGGCACCAAAACACACCGCGCTTCCGAGGAGGAGGTGCTTCAATTCATGGTGCTCCTAAAGCGCAAGGGCCTTGCCATAAAACTTTAATGCTTTACAGGGGAGCTATCTCATTCTTCTGTAAATTCCTTCATTGGCCAGACCCCTGTGACAGCTTCCACGTCAAGAAGCTGCTGGCTGGGTGGCGTTGCGTCATTCTCCCACATCAAGATGACAGGAAGCCTATCACTATCGACACACTCAATCTAATTTGGAAAAAAACTACCAGAGATCTGCTGGTCAAATTTCGAAACGCGTCTCTTTCGGGCTGCATTCTCCCTAGCCTTTTTTGGTGCCATGCGCATTGGGGAGTGTTTGGCTGGGTCTCCTCACTGGCAGACACTGACATTAAGTCTGCCCATTGAATGTCAAGATTTGTTCCTCAAAAACTGACCAATTGCGGAAAGGGGTTATGCTGGCACTGTCCCCGACAGAACAGGAGGGCCCCTGCCCATATCAGGACACACATTGCTTCTTCAGTGCAAGGGCCCTTTCTTCATGCATGCAAACACGCGCCCTTTGACGCGATCTCAATTCACAGCAGTCTTACACAGAGTCATAGCGGCCTGTTGCATTAGTCCCCAGGAATATTCTGGGCACTCTTTCTGTACCGGGGCTGCCACTTCAGCAGCAGTCCAGGCTTGGGGCCCCACCTGCATCAAGATACTGGGGCGCTGGTGCTTGGCAGCCTAAAAAAGCTATATTCGTTCTGGCTTCTCCACCCTATCACTTGCAATTGAATTTTCTTACAGGTTTGCCCACCATGAAGATCTGGGTTGTAGGGCACAGCATTGTCCATTGGGCAGCAGATTATGCACGGTTGCACAATGGGGGCTGTAACCTTAACATCCACCCAAAGGTACACATTTATTGGATTGCCCAGTGGGGCATATGTTGGCGGAGCTTGATGCATAGTGCTGTGGTCGTACATGGCCCTCCGAGGGTCATGATTATTCATGCGGGAGAGAACGATCTAGTGGAGCAAAAAGGCATTGTCCTGGCCCTTGCTGCAAGGGCAGATATAAAAAGCCTGCATGCCTTGTACCTAACAATGACCATTGGCTGGTCCAATCTCCTACCCCGTCTGCACTGGAGGGGGGTTTCCAATCCCTCTCGCATCAATTATGCTGTGGGGAAAATCAACGGCCATGTGCAATACCATGCGGCAAATTGGCGGGTTCTCTATCCCACATCCAACCATCAGGGCAGATAAGGCTGAACTATTCCGGGAGGATGGAGTGCACCTAACCCCACCAGGTAATGACCTCTGGCTGCACTATTTGCGACAAGTCCTTAGGGACTGGGTAGACTTCAGGGTTTGATTGATCCTCAGTTGTGGGACTTGGCGGCGAGGCCCTTAGGGCCACGGGTGGCAGTTTTAGGCCTTGGCAAGGTATCCTTTAATCTAACATCAAGTTGGGGAGGATGCATTCATGTTGCGTGGCGATTCCCTCCCCATCCCCAAGATGAAGTAAATAAAGACACCGGACACCAAGTTTAGGTTAATGGGCGTAAAATGGCCACAACTTTATTGATTACAGGAAAGAGCGGTATTGGCTTTTAGGCATTGGTCCTACCAGACTATACGGTCTAACCGGGAAGGGTTAAGCACCAACCGGGGGAGCCCCCCGAGATGTACATCCCTGGGCGGCCCTCCAGGGGGTTACCGCTCGGGGGCGCGCTTTAGGCCCTAGCCTCCGTAGGTTTCGGACGAGGCGACGCCCCCCGGAGTCCTTTAACGAACTACCCTTCAATCTTTGGGGGAGGTGATGGCGTTCCTCCCCCCCTCATTCCCAAGACAATACCCCTGCCAATGCCTAACCGCCAAAACCAGGAGTTGTGACGTTTTGCTACGAGGTAGGCGAAAAACCAAGTGGCTAAGAAAATACAGCCAATTGAGCCAAATGGAAAAACTCCTACCCGGCCCCGTGCGGCGACCAGCCGAAGCCCATAGCAAAGTCCAAACGTTAGCCTAGAACCTAAAGGGCGGGAGGGTGGGACACCGCTGCTGCTGGGGAACGAAAGGGGCGAGCCAGGGCTGCCCCGACCTTAAGTGACCTGAGGAGGGCCCGCCCCCTTGCGGCAGCCAATTGGCTGCCGCTGTGGGCGGTGAATATTGATGAGCTGGTGGGAATCCCTGCTTCTCGCGGGGCTGACGCCAGCCCCACGAGATTGTAGATGGGATCGAGAGCCCGCAACCCCACCCCCTCTCTAGATTGGGAGTGGCTTTCTCTCCCCATGCGGCGGCGCTTGCAGGGCCCGTTAAAGGGCAAAAACCGGGAGTCCCTGGTCCTAGAGTGGCGGCATGTAGGTCAACCTCCCGGAACGAGGTCGGTGGAAGGGCATGCTGTGTAAGTTTGCGCTTTGCAGTCCCCTCTCACTGGACCTCATCTGCCTGCATATCCTCAGCCAGGCGGGCTGTGCCAAGTTTCCCACTTCTGAAGCTCAATAAAGTTGTGGCCAATTTGAACCCATATTCTGGTGTCTTGTCTCATCATTTGGGGCAAAGGGGTAGGCACCACAGACAGGGTTTAGCACATGTGTCTGCAATTTCCGCCCTCCCTTCTGCATAGGTGGGCAGGGTTTGTGTCACCAAGCAGGGCTCACCTGGGCAGGTGCCACCCACCTGCTTGGGCCGGCCTTTGACCCACCCTAGGCCAGGGAGGACAATGGATGGCCGGCCGGGGGTGGGGCTAAGGCCAAAAGAAAAGAGGCTGACCTTGTTGTCCAAGCCTCTTTTGGTGTTCTTCCTTCCAGGATCACCCACCCATCCACCCTCCCTCAAATTAATAATTTCTTGCCTCCATAATTTCATCCTAGGTCAGCGGTCTTCAAGTTAATGATTCTTTTCTTTCCAGGCTAATATTTTGCGTTCCAGGTCAGTGGGCGCTGTTGCTGTCATAAGATGGTTGCTGTATTCAGAACCGTGAAGGAATTTCCCCTGCATTGGCAGGTTTCGCCAATTTCATATTACTTATTGCCAATACATACTTTTATCATAATTAAACTTTTTCTTAATATATCTAATTTCTTATATCTACCTTGCAACTATTATTGAAGTTCCTCGAATGCTGCAACAGAATTTAAACTACTATATTTATTTTTCAAACATTCTTTGAAAACCTCCCATTTTGAAACAAATTCCAGTTTTGATTTATTTATTTTTTCTGATAAACCATCTAATTCGGCATATTGTGTCAGCTTTTGGATCCAATCTTGTATAGAGGGGGTTTCATTACTTGAAGAGTTGAAGGTGGCTCTTATTAGACTCAAAATTTGGTCACTGATGGCAAGGTAGCCAATGTCCAGCTGCCACCGAGAGGGCCCAGATGAGCGTCCAGAGCGTGGTGGCCAAAAAACATTCTGGCCTTGGGCACTCAGGCATTACCTTCCGTGTTGCGTCCCTTTACAGGCTTGACAGGGTTCATCTGTCTGTGATTGGGAATGATTTTTGGCTGACCTCCGTATCAGCAGGGTTAAGGGATTGGTTACAGGTGTGAGTGGTTGGCGGCGAGCGTGGGTGCTCGTGTGGTGGATAGACTCTGGTTCAGGTGATAGGGATGGGAGAACACACTCGCCATCCCTATGTGAAGGGTATTCCATTAAAGGTTTGGTTGATGGTTTGGTCAACCCCTGAGAGAGGGTTGTGCCCGTGCCTGAGTCCAGGGGGGCATTTGGGTGGCGGAGATAGCCTGTTCCCTGCTTTCCGCTTAACCAGGTGTTCACCCTAGGCTGACCTATGCTGGTGCCCTGGGTCAGTGCTACCTGCAACAGTGCAGGGAACTAGCCGAGCCAGAGCCTATGCAACCATTCACTTGCTGTAATCAATAAAGTTGTGGCCTAAATTCTGCCAAAGATCCAAGCCAAAATTTGTGTGAATTTATTTAGGGTGGGGTTTAAAGGTCTGAACATGCAAGGGGAAATTGGCAAGTTGCCTGTTCTGGATAGGGTTGCCTTCCTCAGAAGGAGCAAATGCAACACATGGGCTAGCTTACAAAGCCAATTGGGGAAGCCAGTGTTGCATGTGTGACATCTTGTAGCACCCTGCTTGTGGTTAACGCTTAGCTGGAATGAAATATTCAACGCAGCAATAGAGAAATTAAAATAGTAAT
Organism: Podarcis gaigeae; assembly: GCF_964106915.1. Taxonomy (NCBI): domain Eukaryota; kingdom Metazoa; phylum Chordata; class Lepidosauria; order Squamata; family Lacertidae; genus Podarcis; species Podarcis gaigeae. The sequence goes on along the minus strand of NC_139691.1, from coordinate 20,923,988 downwards.
TTATTTGTCAGACAAATAAATGAGAGGCACAGTGGTATATGGTTACCAAGCTCTGGCCTGGCCTCCTGCCATTCTGGCCAGCACTTATATTTCCTTAATCCAGCCCCCTTGCTCCTCCTGTGGCTGCCTCTGTCCAATCAGCCTGGTTGAAATTCCTATTGGCTGTTTGCTAGAACCAATCACAAAAGATACACCCATTTCCTTTTGTCCTTTTATGGGACACAAAGAGCTATATATTCTTATATCTATAAATGACAAATAAGTAGTAATATATCTTACATGTGTCTCAACAAGGAATCTTAATTACCAGCTCACCTCTTGCCCTCCTTGCCCTATTGCCTTCCAAAACAGATGGTTAATCTTAACTTTTTATCTTCAAGGATCTTGAGTTCACATCATCATTGAAAGATCTCCTTCATTTGGAGGTGTCTAAACAAAAGGCCTGACAACCATATATCAGGAGTGCTCGATGGCGTCTCCTGTCTGGCAGGAGGCTGGGCTCATTTGCCCCTCTGGTCTCCTATTGCAATATGACTCTATGAAATAAGAATTTAACATTTCTTTCTTTCTAGATCCTTTGCATAATTACATTTAAGCTAATATATTTCATACATTATCATAGGTAGCCTTTTAAAAGGAAAAGAAATCTTAAAAGGATCTCAGTTTAAGAAACAGCTTTAGAAAAGACTTCCCAAAAATGCTCTCTTTCTGCCAGCCAGACCAGTTGCTTTTCAATTTGCTCTTGACTTTTCAACCTTAGGAAAATATGGCTCAAGTTTTAATGGGAGGCACATGGTGTTATTTTACTATTTACCCACTCCTAATTATGTTTTCTCAGCCTTTTTTATCTTCTGTAATATGTAGGGTCAGTGTCCTCGCTCTCAGCCTGAAATTCCCTTTTTACGACTTTGAGAATTGTTATCTGCTATAAATCAGGGGGGCCTCTTGTCTAGGAGGAAAAACATCTTGCCAAGGTTTTTTTAGTCTTCTGCCTGGCATGAAACATTTGAAAATCTTTAAGCTCATTTTAATATACAGGCCCTGATCGAAATATATAAGCTCTGATAAAAATGCAGGCTTATGATTAGATGCCTCAATCTTACACACACACGACACTTGGTGCATGCATCACACATATATGTGACATCACACACACGCTAAGTGTCATGTGTCACAAGCAGCCCAAGCCGAGCATCCCAAACTCTGAGCGCTGTGTGCACCGTCAGTTTCTCCACCTCTTCCTCCTGTGGCTGCCAGGGAAGGAGGCCCTGACTCCTCCCGACATTGCTCTGAGAAGGAGGTGTCACCAGGACAAGCTGGGGGCTCATTCCCCAGTAACTGCAGGAGGAGAAGCCAGCCACAGAAGCCGCAGGTCTGCATTCAGCCTCCTCACCCCCCAAACATTGGGGGGGGGGAGCTAGTGCCCCTGACCTGCATACATCTCTGTCACTAGAGGCCCCGGTGTCCTCTGTGTCTAGGAGAGCCTTTTGCCAGCTTTGTCTACAGCTGTTTGTGGACAGGGACAGCCCGACCACTGTAGGACATGCATTGGTAACCTCAAAGCTGGATTACTGAAATGAGTTCTATGTGGGGCTGCCCTTGGGCCTGGTTCGGAAGCTCCAGCTGGGGCAGAATGCTACAGCCAGATTGCTGATGGGAGCTTCAGGCTGAGGATAATTGACGCCATCTTTGAAACAGCAGCACTGGCTGTCCACCTACCAATTCAGGTTCAAGTTCCTTGCATTCATTTACACAACTGAACAACTTAGGTCCAGGTAATCTCAGGGACCACCTGAATCCTTATAATATTCCAGCTCGATCGCTGAGACTGCAGGAGCGCCATTGGTCATTCCCCAAGTCGGCAAGGCTCATTTGACAACAGCGAGAAATAATGTCATTGGACCAGTCCTGTGGAACTCTTTGCTACTGGAGATTGAGCTATTAAATGTCTGCTAGAAACATCCCTATTCTGCCAGGCCTATACAGGCAAGTAATAAGGCACCCTTCCACAATGGTTAATTGTTGTCTGTTTTTAACGTTTTTATGGTTTTCATTGTAGTGTTTTATGTTTTGTAGTGTTTTATGTTTTTCTTGTTGTAAATCACTCTGATAGTTGTTTTTGAATGACACAGCAACATACAGATATTTTAAATAAATGAATAAATAACCACATAAGAACTCTCAGAGTGTAACAGTCAGTCCCTTCCCAGGGAACCCTTGGAATTGTAGCTTTGTGGGGGGAAGAGGGGGTCTCCTAACAACTTTCAGCACCCTTCACAAACTATAGCTCCCAGAATTTGGTGCTGTGGGGGGGGGGCACAGGAGTGCTTTAAGTGGTATCATCAGTGCTTTTTTTCTGGGGATACACAGGGGTAAGCACACCCCTAAACATTTTGTGAATCTTTGTACTTTTGTCCATTTACTATATTTATTTCCCCCGATTTGAACTATAAAATTGTGATTTTCTTGAGTCAAAATGAGAGTACCTACCCCTAAACATTTTTTTTTTAAAAAAAGCACTGGGTATCATAGTGCTGTGTCTGGTGTGTACATAGCCAGTGTCTTCCTGGATGCTAGTTTCATGGCAGCTTCTAGATTTCCCCTGAGTGTAGGTTTGTTGGGGCAGGGAGCTGACTCTGTCAGGTTTGTCAGGAGTGAAACTAGACTTTAGTTCACCCGGGTCAAAGATCCAGTTTGGCACCCACACTCACACATTTGTGTACACACACATACAGGCTGGGAGCCTCAGTGGTGCCCCTCTGGAGGCTTCACCCAGGGCAAAAAACTCTGTAGCTAAAGTTCTGGGTTTGTTCCTCTGTAAAACACTAGATTTCCTGGTGCCAATGGAGGCGTCCCTTGAAATGCAAATAGAGACAGGTTTAGGAGAGGTCTATGGCAGGGGGAGGAAGAGCTGAATCCTCCCTCCCAATACACCATGGTCCTAAGGTGGCTTATGCCTCCGCTTAGCAGTTCTTTACTAAACAGAAGAATCCTTCATGTTCTCAGTGTTTATTCAGTTAACAACGATGCCTATATTGCCCCTGAGAAACATGAAGCACAAATTAATTGTAATGGAGAAATAAAATTACCTTTAATAAACTGTAGCGTGAAAGCACAATGCAGCATACATTATACAATTTAATAATACAAAAATCTCCTTTTCGCGCCAGGAGGCTTCTCTTAAGTGCAATGTAGTTATGAAACTGAGGTGCCAATACCTAGCAGAAACCCAGGGGACTTGGGGTCTACACTTTTTGAAGTCTTAAGGCCAAAGTGCACATTATATTAAGCACACTTATGGAGGGGGGTGGGACTGCTTAATGCTGCATCCATTATGAAAAAGGGAGATTCCAACAACATTAGGTAGAACTTTCTGAGAGTAAGAATAATTCAACAGTGGAATGGATTCCTTCAGAAAGTGGTGGACTCTCATTTCTTGGAGGTTTCAAAGTGGAGATTGGCTGTTTGTCAAGGATCCTTTAGCTGCGATTCCTGTATTTCAGTGAGTTGGACTAGAGGACCCTAGCAAGTCGCTTCCAACTCCACATTTCTATGACTGTGGTTCCTTTTTCAAGTGTGTTTTTCAAGTCCATTCCTGCTACCTGCCAGTAAAATATTTGCAATTATTTGCACTTCACTGGCTGGTATCCCACATTGCCCCCACCCCCCTTTTGAGACCCATGGTTGAAATGCACCTAATCTATAATGATGCCTTTTTTGAAACTCACCTGATGCTCCGGTTTGCTTTGGAGCAGAGAGGAGAGTGGCTGGTGCATGTGCCCATTGACAACAAGCTACAGTTCATGGAGTACTATAACATGCCTGCAGGGCATTGGGTTCAATGGTGGCTCCCTGAAGGCCATCATTCAGCATAAAGCGCCCAATTCAAAGAGGAAACAAGTGAGAGAAAAATATGAGGCACTCTGGATCCTGCTGTAGTCTTTCTAATCTTATATGCAAGAGAAAAATATGAGGCATTCTGGATCCTGGATCCTGGATTCTGTCTTTATAATCTTATATGAATGCATGTGTGTGTGTATTCATGTATGTGTGTGTGTAATACGCATGAATGTATATGCATGTAAGTATGTAATACCTTTTGATCATGTATGTATGAATGTGCATGTATGCATGTAATAACTTTTGATTAATATGAATTTTTAAAATAAACTGGAATTTAGCTTTCCAAATACTTCTATTTTCTATGAACAGAAGGAATGCTGAGAATCTAATGCAAGTCATTTTTATGAGTTGCGCCTTTTGGGGTTGGGTGAGGGAGGGCTACCCCTTTAATATCAGTTGACCCCCAAACTGAAGTGGGATCTAGTCCTTTCCAGAAGTAGGTCTTACATTTGCTCCTTTCTCATTTCCAGTTTGGAAATGAGAGGCTTTATTTTCAGAGTCTGAGCAAGTTGTGATGAGGGCCACTAACCATGAAATGGTGGGTTTTGCTCTCTCTTCTCTGTGCTCTGCCAAGAACAGCATTTGAGTTTCCAGTAAGTAATATAGTTTGTTGTATGCCTGGTATATGAATGTGTTGACTTTTATTTCATGAGTCTCAGGGTCTAATCCTATACACATTGGGAGGAAACTTCCCTGAATCAATGAGATTAACATCTAGGTAGCCTTGTAAAAGATTACACTGTGAGGAGTAGTAGCAGCAGCAGTAGTAGTATTGCTATTGTTGCTTTTATATGCTGTCAAATCCCTGTATCATTTCCCTTTATATTATTATACCAGTTGTGTTTAGGTTGCAATGTTAGCTGTTGTAGGGTTTTTCTGGAAAATGATAGTGGCTTATACAATCTAAAAATACATAAAGACAGAACATTATTGATGACTCTAACCCATTTCCCCTTTGGTTGGTTGTGGCAGCATTAATCTCCTCACACTTCATAAGAATAATGGAGCCCAGAATGCCAACAGAGATCAACTTGCATCTACTGTATCCATGTTCATTGTGGGCAAGCAAGAGCCAATATCACAGTCCAAAGGTATGTTCCAGGCAAAAAGGCTTGAAGGCAAGAAGCACGAGGAGGAAGACCTCTTTTAAGAACATAAGACCATAAGCAGAGCCTGCTGGATCTGGCCAATCCACCCTTCTAGTCCAGCATCCTGTTCTTACAATGGCCAATCAGATGCCTCTGGGACACCAGCAAGCAGAACATGAGCACAAGGGCTCTCCCTTCCTGTGGTTTCCAGCAGCTGATACTCAGAAGTATTGTTGTCTTCAGCCATGGATGCAGAGCATAGCTACCATGGCTAACGGGCATTGGTAGCCCTCTCTCTCTTTGGAAATGTGGGAGCACAGGTACAGTGTGACTTAATTCAGTTGGCAGCACAGAGGAATGTGATGCTCAGGTAGGAAGCTCAAAAATGCATCAAATCAGCTGAAGCATCTGCGGTGTGGCAGGAAGCTATCTAGAAGCCAGTTATCTCTTCCCATGAATAATTGGCAACATGGTGCTCTGGAGTCCTTAGAATGACAGCATTGCTGCTTGTTCCATCTTCCTCTTCCTCCTCTCCTTGATCACGGCAGCATCATAATAGCCCTTGAACTTGATCAGAAAGATAGGGATTGGGATGACTATGGTCAACACGCCACAGAGTGCCGCACAGGCTGCTATCACTTGGGAGAATTCGGTGACAGGGTACGAGTCTCCATAACCAACAGTGGTCAAAGTGATGACTGCCCACCAAATGCAGGATGAAATGCTCTCAAAATATGATTCAGGTACTGGGTAAAGGACCTCTGTGTAGAACATGAGGATGCCGAAGAACAGACTTTCGAAGATAAAGATGATCATGAAGATGAAGATCTCTCTGAAGATAGACCTGGACGTGTATGAAAGGACCTGGAACATTAGAGGGATTTCTATGAGCTTAAGGATCTTCAAGAGCTTGAGGGTGTACAGTGCACGGACAAAACCCAGCCAGGCTTGTCCATGTGTGCAAAGCTCGATGAAAATTGGAAAGAGGCAGATGAAGTCAGCTATGTTCAGGGGGCTGGTCAGGAACTTCTTTTTATTTGGGCAAAACGTAAGCCGCACAGAAAACTCAAACAAGAACCAGAGGACGCAGAAAAACTCCAGAGGGATGAGGTAAGGGAAGTATTTGTGAATCTCATTGAGGACGGTGTCAGTGCTGTTGTATTCATGTCCATAGACAAAGAACTCAATTTCTACATCAGCCTTCTTTATGAAAAGGATGCAAATTCCAATGTTGAAGACCAGGGAGATAGCGGCCAGAACCTGTGGAAAGAAAGTTCAGCTGTGTCACAAAGTTAGTTTGTGAGCTTTGTGTTAGAATACAGGAACATAAGAACATAAGAAGCGCCTGCTGGATCAAGCCAATGAAGCATCTAATCCAGCATCCTGTCCTCACAGTGGCCACCAGATGCCCCAAAGGGAAACCAGCTAGCAGGATCTGAGCACAAGAGCCTTCTCCCCTCCTATGGTTCCCAGCAACTGATATTCAGAAGCATTGCTGCCTCAGCGTGGCTAACAGCCACTGATAGCCTTACCATTCTCCATGAATTTGTCTAATCCTCTTTCAAAGCTATCTAGGTTGGCGGCTATCACTGCCTCCTGTGGGAGTGAATTTCCTGCTCTATGTGCTGCGAAAATAAGTACTTTTTAAATCTGTCCTGAATCTTCCAACATTATTCAGCTTCCTTGGATGTCCAGGAGTTCTAATGTTTTGGGGCACTTTCTCTGCCCCATGCATAATAAACTTCTATCATGTCACCTCTTACTTGACTTTCTTCTAAACTAAAAATATCCAGACACTGCAACATTTCTTCATAGGAGCATTGTTCCATCCTTGATGTATGGTCTACACTGATTGGGGAGTGGATCTCCAGTATTCTAGAAAGGTTCTCCCCTCCCACCCTACATTGTGGTGCCACTGGTGATTGAACCTGGAACCTTCCGTTGGCAAGGCAGATGTTCCACCACTGAGCTCTTCCCCCTAAATTGTGGCATTGTGGCAGAACCCCATTTAGCCCCTGTTTGCACAGTGGATCAGTCTTCCTCAGCCTGGTGCCCTCTAGATATCTTGTGTTACTATAAATCCCATCAGCCCCAGTCAATGTGACTGTTTTCCCATCAGCTCAAACTCCATTCAGTCATGCTGGCTACATCTGATGGGAGTTGGTGCAAGATATCTGGAGAGCACTATGTTGGAGGAGACTTCCCCAGATTCCCACAAAGAAGGAACTGCTCCATCTACCATCCTTGTGTGCTCAATTTACTGAGAGCTACTATTTCCCTCTCAGAATTAATGGTGCATGCATGGCTTTGATAGGTAGCCTACATGTGAAGAGATGTAAAAAAAAGAGTGTGTGAAAGGATATTGTCAGGGGAATCTTCTTACACAGGCTGTGTGAAGAATGTGTCAAGAATGTTTGTGTAGAAAAAGCTCAGCCTTGAGCTCACCTGATAGAGAGAAGGTACCCTGTTCTTCTCAATGAAGCAGGCATCTGGTTTTGATAATGCAGACATGTATTTTCTCTGTAAACATAATTTCTATGTGTGTTTAAAGCTGAGGGGAGGGGATGCCTCTATATAAGCCTGTGTAATGTATAGGCACGTGAACTCCACATGGCAGGATTTTTTCAGTTGGAACTCACCGGAACTCAGATCTGGCACCTCTTAGTTGGGCACCATTGCCATTATAAGAGAACCAGGGACATGTTTATGGTAAGTTTCAGCACCTCTTTTCCTAGAAAAATAGCACTGACCCAATGGTACAAAAGGAGCTTATAGATGTAATCCCAAAGCCTTTGCCTATAATTTTTGAGAATTCTTGGGAAACAGGTGAGGTTCCTGCATACTGGAGGCAGGCAAATGTTGTCCCCATTTTCAAAGGAGGGGGAGAGAAGATCCAGTTAACTACTGACCAGTCAGCTTGATGTAGGTAGCAGGAAAGGTAATAGAACACTTAATTAAATGGTTGGTCTGTGAGCACTTATAAAAGGATGCTCTGATTACTAAGACCCAGCATGGATTTCTCAAAAACAAGTCATGCCATATGACACTCAGTTCTTTTTTTGATAGAGTTACAAGCTTGGTGGATCAGGGGAACGCTGTGAAGGTATTGTATCTTGATTTCAGTTAGGCTTTTGACAAGGTTCCATATGATACTCTTGTGGAGAAGGTGGTAAAATCTGGGCAAGGTAACTGTTAAGTGGGTTCCTAGTTGGTTGACTGACTGAACTCAAAGAGTGTTCACTAATGGTTCCTCATCATCCTGGGAAAAAGGGAGAAGTGGGGTGACACAAGGTTCTGTCCTGGGTTCATTGTTGTTCAACATCTTTATAAACAACTTGGATGAAGGAATTGAGGGGATGCTTATCGAATTTTACAGGTGACATCAAACTGGGAGGGGAAGTTAATGCTGCTGGAGACAGAAGTGGGATTCAAGATGACCTTAACAAATTGGACCCCCCCTTGTTTTAAAGCAGCATTGGACTTCCAGATGTTGTTGGAGTCCAGTGCTCATCAACCCCAATGACCAGGCTCTGTGGAAGACCACAGGCTCCCCATTCCCATTTTAAAGAAATGCTCCAGCACTTACCTTTGCACTACCACTGGAAAACGGTTTTTCGAAGAGGGTCCAAATTCTGGGCTGCCACTGGGCCCTGCAACTATTATTTCCCCTTCCCACCTGGGCCAGGAGAGCCTGGTCATCTTCATCTTTGCTGTCATCCCAGAGGGCGAGGTCTTCCTGCTGGCTCTCCATGTCGCTCAGCCTCTGCCAGCAACAGGGAGCCAGGGCGGCCTCACTGATCTCCCAAAAGGCCAGCTCCTCCTCAAGGACAGACTTGCAGATGTATTGAGGGCAGTGGAGGTGCTTGGTCCTGCAGTAGTTCAGCACCTCTTCAAAAACACGGGTATCTCTGTCGAAGAAGAACTCTCCAGTGTTGGGGTCATAGTCAAACTCGGTGGATGCCTCCTGGGGCCCTGTGAGGCGGCTCAGTTTGGTCCCAGGGAAGGCTTGAAGGGTGCTAGCATAAGTCTTGTATCGGATTCCCCTGAAGTTCAGGGTGATCTTTTCTCTAGTAGATTTCATAATCCTGGCTCCTTGCAATAGCCAATGTATCCACCTGTCAGGATGGGACAAGTGGCAAAGTATAGTCAGATGCATTGGAGGTATTTAAGTAGAGGTTAGATAGCCATCGGCCAGGTAATCTTGAGCTATGATCCCTGACCCTCGGGGCAGCCTTCCAATTCTACAATTCTATGATTCATTGGAGGCTTTTGAACAGAGGTTGGATATCTATCTATCTATCCATCTATCTATCTATCATCTATCATCTATCATCTATCATCTATCTATATCATCTATCTCCTGGCTTTTCCCCAGACCAGGAAGCAAGGCAGCTTGCACAAATCACAGCAAAACAGATAAAATGCAGCAAGCTAGAAATATTGTTATAAAAATGTAATTAAACTGTACTAGAATTAAAACAATATAAAAACAGATCTATTTTACTTGGCAACCCAGGCAGATGGGTGGCATATAAATAATAAAATTATTTTTATTGTTTGTATTATTGAAACATGGATAGTAAAAATAGCATAGCATTATTGAAAAGCCCTTTCCAAAGGCATGTCATCAGCCTTCATCTGCTGGCGGAATAATGACAAGCGGGTGGCCAGTCTGCTTTCTCTAGGGAGGGAGTTCCAAAGTTGCCTGCCGGTGTCCACCACTGTCCACCACCAAGAGAAGGGCTTTCCCCAGACATTCCAGAGCTGTGGTGGGTTTGTATGGGAGAATATGGTTAGGGTAGTGATATAGCTTGAGCAGCATAGCTAGTGGCTAGATTATGTCATACCCTCCAACATTTCTCTGATTAAAAATAGGGACGTCCCATTCCATTATTATAATTTTACTGTTTATACCCCACACATCTTACTGGGCTGCCCCACCCACTCTGGGCAGCTTCCAACATATATAAAAACATAATAAAACATTAAACTTAAAAAAAAAAACCCTTCCCTATACAGGATTGCCTTCAGATGGCTTGGGAATTTGACAATTCCATACCCTCCAACATTTCTGCAATGAAAATAGGGACATCGTAAGGAAAAATGGAACATTCCAGGATCAAATCAGAAACCAGGATGCCTTTTCTAAATCAGGGATGTTCCTGGAAAATAAGCACACTTGGAGGGTCTGCTATGTGTGTGTGAACCTGGGTCTCTTCAGTCCTCGTCTAACCCTCTAACCCAGGGAAGGAAACCTCCCTTTCTGCCCTTGGGAATCTCCCTGGCTTCACTCCTAATCACATGCACCAACTCTAGGGGGTGAAGGTGTCATCAGCCCCCTCAATATTGCTTAGCAGGAGAGTCATCCTCCCTGAATATTGAGGGGGCAGAGGAGACCGAACTGCCAAGCTGAGCACAGCACAACATCAACGGAAGGCTGAGGCAAAAGCTTTGAAAAAACTTAATATGGAGGCTAACTGGCCAAAATATTGTGAAATCTTAGAACAGGAGGGTGACAAATGGAAGTTGCAGAGTTTTGAGAATCTAAAAGACAAAGTCCGAGATTGGCTTCATTATTATCAGATATTGGAGGTCTATAAACTGGACAGGAAAATGGGCATTCAGGTGGAAAAATCAAAACTGGAAACAGAGCTGCTAGAACCCAATACTAAGAATTTGTCAAAAATGTATAACTTGCTGTTGAAGTGGAATACGCAGGATGAAACAGTTAAATCAGCTATGATTAAGTGGGCTCAAGACATTGGTCATAATATTTTGTTTGCTGACTGGGAAAGGTTGTGGACCACCGGCATGAAATTCACGGCATGTAACGCCTTGAGAGAGAATATTATGAAAATGATCTATAGGTGGTACATGACCCCAGTCAAGCTTGCAAAAATTTACCACTTACCAGATAATAAATGTTGGAAATGTAAAGAAAATGAAGGTACATTCTTTCACCTCTGGTGGACATGCCCAAGGATTAAGGCTTTCTGGGAAATGATATATAATGAAATGAAAAAGGTATTTAAATATACTTTTCTGAAGAAACCAGAAGCCTTTCTCCTGGGTATGGTAAGCCACGTGGTGTCAAAGAAGGACAAAACTTTTTTATGTATGCTACTACAGCAGCAAGGATCCTTATCGCAAAGTATTGGAAGACACCAGATCTACCCACTCTGGAAGAATGGCAGATGAAGATGACGGAATATATGGGACTGGCAGAGATGACGGGCAGAATCCGAGATCAGGACAAAGAGACAGTGGAAGAAGATTGGAAGAAGTTTAAAGACTATCTTAATAAATACCATAAAATTAATGAAGGCTAAAAAGATATGGGTTTAAAAATTAGGGGTTTACAGGGGAATTGATTTAGGGAAAAAGAACAGAATTAATAAAAATTATGGGAAATGTGGGAATGGATTTGCTGATAAGATAAATGAGATTAGAATACAGAAGGGGGAGGTGTGAGGAGGTCGGTGAAATTAGGATTAGAATTTATGGTTTGAACTTATACCTGTTTTTGATTTGTTTGTTTGTTTGTTTATGTTTTTACTGTTTTTTGTGTCTATATGTGTTTTTTCTTTAAAAAAAACAAACTTCAATAAATATCATTTTTTAAAAAAAAATCAACGGAAGGCTGCACCGATCTGTGCAGTGTCAAGAGAGGCGGAGGGGACTGACCTGGCACAAGGTCCCAGTGGCCTACGCAGCATCTCCGGACACTGTGAGGACCAGCATGGCCTAGTGGAAGGGTGGCATCTCCTGATATCTCCTGATATCATTACCGTGCACGGCAGGGACGTACGTGACGTCATAGGACATATGTCACACATGCAATATTACATGTGTGCAACATGCGCCAGCCCCCTAATCTTGGGGGCAACACGGTGCCTCTGCTCCTGACCAGCAGCAAGAGAAGAGTAGCCAGGATATCTGCAAAACAGGTACAGCGGTACCTCAGGTTACATACCCTTCAGGTTACATATTGTCAGGGTTTCAGGGACAGAGAGCGAGGGGGAGGGGTCCCAGGGTGACGAGGAAGAGGACGACGATGACCCGAGGTTGTCAGTGAGTCCGTCAAGTGAATCCGAGGATTCCCAAAAGGGAGCCCCCCTGGTCAGGCCAAGGGGCAGTAGAGAGGGAAGCAGTCAGAAGCAGGGGAACGAAGAGGGAATCCCCAGTGGGGGTTGGAGATCGGGACCGGCCTCTCCGTCGGAACGGAGTGAAGGGGGTGGAGTTACCAGTGTGTCAGAAGGAGCAGAACAGGGAGTAGAGAGGGGAAGGAGTTCGGAGCAGAACGTCCTGCAGGAAGGGGAGGAGTGTAGTACCGAGAGTAGCGTAACGGTCGAAAGGAAGGTCAGAAGCAACGTACGCGCGCCAAGTTCAAATGTGGAGGCGCGCGGAAATGAGGAGAGCCCTGAGGAGGAGCCTGGTCCCAAAGCACGAAGGAGGGGGGAGCAGGCGTCAGAAGACTCAGCCTCGGGGAAGTCCCGAAGGGAGGGAGCACAGGGGGGCAGGAAGACCCTGCGGAAAAGGAAGGAGAGGAAAAGGTGGAGCAGTACAAGCCTCTTAAGCTGGTGCAGGGGCGGGACTGACTCAGAGGGGACTTCAAACATCTAAGGGTAACAGATGCTGAGCCACGGAGCTTGGATGTAACGACAACAATGTTCTTCAATAAAACCTTTTGTATATAACTTGGACTGGATTTTGGTCTCTTGTGAGCTGGGACCTCGGGTGGCTCTGACAGTAAGTCCCCTCCCAAAGAACGCAAAAATTTTTTTTGCAAAGCTCACAAACGGTGACAGCCATGAGTGCGGAGGATCAGCTGACAGCACTGCGAACTACAGTTTCCGAACTCACCGCTGCAGTCCTTGCGTCTCAGAAGAAGCATGACGAAATGGAGAAGCGCTGCCAGGACCTGCAAACAAGGTGGGAGCGTGCAAACAGGGAAGGGTTCCCAGGGTCCAGATCAGAGGGCATTGGACTTGGAAGGCGGGGGGGCAGCCTAGTCACCCACTTCGATGGGAACCTGAAGCACTACCCCAGTTTCAGAGCAGACGTTTTGTATGCATTACACTTGCTTCGTCATGACTTTAAAGATGAGGAGGAGAAAGTGGGGTTTATTGTTTCTCACTTGCATGGGCCGGCCAGAGACTGGTTGCGCAATTTGTGGCGTGAAGATGGCCCTGCCCGCCGCGATTCTGATGAATTCATTAAAGCGATGGATGCCTGCTTCCAGTCAACCATAGATTTGGATCTTGCACGCAGGGAGATATTTGGACTGCGGCAAGACAAAGCCACTGTGCGTCAGTACCATTCCAGATTTTTTGCTTTACTGACTGCGTTACGCTGGGAGAAAGACTGCACACCTGTGAGGGATTTGTTCTGGGAGGGTCTCAGCGGTCCCATAAAGGACGAACTTGCCAGGGGAGACAGACCTCAGACCCTGGAGCAGGTGGTGCAGAGGGCTCTGGCGATTGGCATACGTCACGAGGGACGTCCTTGGCACAATGAGGAAGAATGTCAGGTGCGTCCACCAGCGAGGACGTCTTCTTTCATCCCCAGGGAGTTCAGTCAGTCACATCCCTCGCCGCTGGGGAGGCAGGGGGAGGAGCCGATGGAACTTGGTGGTGCTAAGGCTCAAGCAACAGCCAGAGCCCCAGTTTCCGGTGCAGTAAAGGCGAAGCCTCCTAGAGGGACCAGGAAGTGTTACATCTGCGACAGTGCACTGCACATGGCGAAAGAGTGCCCCCAGAGGCTCCAGAAACACACTGCAGCTTTAGCGACGGTAGCTGCAGAAGTGATCCAGGAAGAGGAACCTCAGGGAAACGACAATGCCTGGCTGCAAGCAGAATTGCTGGGGCTCAGCCAGGCGAATCTGTAGAACAGTCCCCAGCGTCTTTGCAACGCACAGACCCTTTACCACCCAAGCCAGCAGTGCAGCTCACTGCAACTCTTCAGTTGCCAAATGGGACCACCCTAGAAGTGCCCCTCACGATCGATTCGGGGAGCAATGCCGATTTCGTGGGGATGCAATTCGTCAAGCAGCATCGCATAGCACTTCTGCCCGCCACAACGCCTCTGAACGTAGTCACAGTGGATGGCAGGAAATTGCTAGGAGGGCAAGTTGTGCAACAGACACCTCCCATGGTGATGCGGATAGGAGATCACCGAGAAGTCATTAGCTTCAATGTCACCCAACTGTCTGACACGCCTATAGTATTAGGCATGAGTTGGCTGGAGAAACACAGTCCTGCTGTAGCGTGGTACCAACGCCAGATCACCTTTTGCTCATCGTACTGTGCTCAAAATTGCATCCAGTCCTGCCAGGAGGAGGGGGCTGAGCACCAGCTGCGACTTGGCATGGTGCAGGCAGTACCTAGCAAGTACGAAGGGTTCCTGGAGGTTTTCTGCGAGAAGGAAGCTGACCAGTTGCCGCCCCACAGACCTTATGATTGTGCCATCGACCTGGTGCCGGGGGCGCAGTTGCCGACTGCAAAACTGTATTCCATGTCTGAGGACGAGATGCAAGAGCTCAGGGAGTTCATAGAGCACAATTTGAAGCGTGGATTCATCCGGGAATCGAAAGCAGTGGGGGGCAGTCCTGTGTTCTTTGTAAAGAAGAGAGACACGCCCCAAAAAAGACTCATTGTGGATTACAGGTTCATAAACAGTATGACCAAGCCCAAGGCCTTCCCCATGCCCAAGATAGATGATCTCCTAGCAACCGTGAGGAAGGGGAAGATCTTCACCAAATTGGATCTGCGTGGAGCGTATAACCTCATACGCATCCGGGAGGGCGATGAGTGGAAAACGGCCATGTTCACGCCTCTGGGCACGTATGAATACAGAGTTATGCCGTTTGGTCTCCAAAATGGATCTCACGTATTCCAAGCCTTTATGCATCACGTGCTAGCGGGACTCCTCTACAAGAAATGTGTGTGTTTCCTCGACGACATCCTGATCTTTTCGGAGACGGAAGAGGCCCACGAGAGGGACGTAAAGGAAGTCCTGCAAAGACTACGGGAGAACAGGCTCTACGCCAAGTTAGAGAAGTGCCAGTTTGATGTGACGGAGGTGGATTTCCTGGGCTACAAGCTGTCCGACAAGGGGCTGGCCATGGACAGCGTCAAGGTCCGCGCGGTGTTGGACTGGAAGAGCCCACGCAATCGGAAGGAAGTCCAGAGATTCGTCGGCTTCGCCAACTTCTACCGCAAATTCATCAGAGGTTTTGCAAAGGAGACAGCAGCGATCACGGACACTCTGAGTTCCAAGAAGAAGAGGTTCGTGTGGACGGAACAGGCGGAGCGCTCTTTTCGGAAGCTTAAAAGCCTTTTCGCCTCCGAGGAGCAACTGCTGCACGTGAATCCAGGCAGGCCCATGCGAGTGGAGACCGACGCGTCAGACAGGGCGGTTGGAGCTGTACTCCTGCAAGAAGATCCACATGGAAACTGGAGACCCGGTGCCTTTTACTCCCGAAAGCTCAGCAAGGCGGAGCAAAACTACACCATATGGGACAGGGAGCTGTTAGCCATTCACGCAGCTTTCAAAGCGTGGCGACACTTCCTCATAGGAGCCAAGCACACAGTACAGGTCTGCACGGATCACAAGAACCTAGAGTATTGGCGCACGGCGAAGCTCCAAAGCCAGAGACACATGCGCTGGGCGGAATTCTTCGCGGATTTCGACTTTCGGATAGAGTACATCCCAGGAGATTCCAACGTTATAGCCGATGCGCTATCCAGGAAACCGCAATATCTCGATGAAGCGGCGCCAGTAGCAGCCAAGCACATTTTCGCACCGCAGGCGTGGTCGTGCGCAGTAGATCTGGACGCGGTGCGACGCGCGTTGCAAGTGGATCAGTTCGCACAGTCCAAAATGGAGGAGTTGCGCAGAGGTGTGCAGAGTGGAGAAGAGTTCCAACTGCGCGACGGATTGCTAACTCGCAAAGGTGCCCTCTACGTGCCAAGCGACGAGCTTTGCGCAAAGGTTCTGCAGCAGTTGCACGACGCCCCCAGTGCTGACCACTTCGGTAAGGAGAAGACAATAGAACTGGTGGCAAGGGACTTTTGGTGGCCCCGGATGCGCGGAGAGGTAGCGGATTACGTCGCCAGGTGTGACACTTGTCAGAGGTTCAAGCCAGTACACCAGAAGCCAGCGGGGCTGTTGGAACCGCTGGAAACGCCACAGCAACCGTGGGAGAGGGTAGCCCTGGACTTCGTTACTGACCTGCCCAGCTCCAGAGGGAAGACAGCGGTACTGGTGGTTGTGGACCTGTTCACCAAGATGGCGCACTTCATTCCGTGCGCAAAGGTGGCGACGGCGGAGCAGACTGCCAAACTCTTCATTGATCACGTGTTCAAGGTGCATGGGCTGCCGCAGTCCATCCTGTCCGACAGGGGGCGCCAGTTTGTTTCCAATTTTTGGCAGAAGCTTTTAGGTATCCTGAACGTCAAGATCAACCTTACGTCGGCGAGACACCCACAGACCAACGGCCAAGCTGAGAGGGTCAACGAGATCATGCAGCAGTACCTGAGATGTTACGCCAATCAGCGACCCGCAGCTTGGGTGGACTACCTGCCGATGGCAGAGTTTGCCTATAACAACACGAAGCACGCGTCCACGGGGGTGACGCCATTCTTCGCGAACAACGGTCGGCATCCCAGAACCTTCCCGGGGTTCGGGGCACCGAGAGAGGGGGTGCCGCAAGAAGCCGACCAGTTTGCAGCGGAGCTGCAGGAGGTGCACGAAGAGTTGCGGAGACATTTGGAGCTGGCCAAGCAAGCATATAAGGTGCAGGCAGACAAAAACAGGAGAGCGGGGGAGGAGATCCAGGTGGGGGACTGGGTGTGGTTAGCCGCCCAAGCCATGCCAGCCAAGTCGTTGGCCAAGAAGAAGCTAGGGCACAGGCAGTTAGGGCCGTACCAAGTGGAGGCTAAGATCAACCCTGTAGCCTTTCGACTAGCCCTCCCCGAAGGTTCCAGAGTGCATCCGGTATTTCATAGGTCGGTGCTCACCCCCTACAAGGCACCGCACAGGTTTCAGGAGTCTGAAACAGTCCCGCAACTACACACTAAGTCACAGGAGAGGGAGAGGGCGCCTAGGGCCGAACCACTCAACGAGGTCACAGAAATCCTGGACTCGAGATGGGGGGAAGAGGGGGTAGAATACTTTCTAGCCACAGAGGGCACTCCAGCCAGTGCCAACGGTTGGGTGCCGGGCTACGCTTTAGACGAACCTCTTCTAAAAGACGAGTTCCATGCCCTTTTCCCGCATAGACCCATGCCAGCCGAGTACTTTGATGACTGGCTCTTTACGCCCACACTCTCAGGCAGTACTTTCCGGGGTTTTTCTTCAGCCGAGGAGAGAACGCCAGAATCTAGCCCGCCCAGGGGATCGTGCTCAGGGGTGGACACAGAAACCTCCTATTGGTGGGACGAGCAACCAGAGGAGGACTGGCGCAGGAAATGGCTGACGGGACCTTGGCCGGCAGCACCAGACGAGGTACCAATGGAAGAGGGAGAAGAGAACACTTTGGGTCAAGAACCCGAATTCGAACACTCATACACCGAACTGCGAGCAGAGGATATGGAGGTACACAACCTGTATCCTGCATCCACCTCCGAAGAGCTGCAGCTCCTACAACCTGCACCCGATGGGCGGGAGGGGGGAAGGGGGGGCTTCGAGGGGGGATGGATGTCAGGGTTTCAGGGACAGAGAGCGAGGGGGAGTGGTCCCAGGGTGACGAGGAAGAGGACGACGATGACCCGAGGTTGTCAGTGAGTCCGTCAAGTGAATCCGAGGATTCCCAAAAGGGAGCCCCCCTGGTCAGGCCAAGGGGCAGTAGAGAGGGAAGCAGTCAGAAGCAGGGGAACGAAGAGGGAATCCCCAGTGGGGGTTGGAGATCGGGACCGGCCTCTCCGTCGGAACGGAGTGAAGGGGGTGGAGTTACCAGTGTGTCAGAAGGAGCAGAACAGGGAGCAGAGAGGGGAAGGAGTTCGGAGCAGAACGTCCTGCAGGAAGGGGAGGAGTGTAGTACCGAGAGTAGCGTAACGGTCGAAAGGAAGGTCAGAAGCAACGTACGCGCGCCAAGTTCAAATGTGGAGGCGCGCGGAAATGAGGAGAGCCCTGAGGAGGAGCCTGGTCCCAAAGCACGAAGGAGGGGGGAGCAGGCGTCAGAAGACTCAGCCTCGGGGGAGTCCCGAAGGGAGGGAGCACAGGGGGGCAGGAAGACCCTGCGGAAAAGGAAGGAGAGGAAAAGGTGGAGCAGTACAAGCCTCTTAAGCTGGTGCAGGGGCGGGACTGACTCAGAGGGGACTTCAAACATCTAAGGGTAACAGATGCTGAGCCACGGAGCTTGGATGTAACGACAACAATGTTCTTCAATAAAACCTTTTGTATATAACTTGGACTGGATTTTGGTCTCTTGTGAGCTGGGACCTCGGGTGGCTCTGACACATATGCTTCAGGTTACAGACTCTGCTAACCCAGAAATAGTGCTTCAGGTTAAGAACTTTGCTTCAGGATGAGAACAGAAATCGTGCTACAGCAGCGCGGCGGCAGCAGGAGGCCCCATTAGCTAAAGTGGTGCTTCAGGTTAAGAACGGACCTCTGGAACAAATTAAGTACTTAACCCAAGGTACCACTGTAAAACTTTTGCCACCATTGTCTCCCTTCTTTGCTTTTCTACTGCTCTCCCTGCCCCACACAAGGGCATGATGCTTGAACATCCCTGGAGAAGGATCTGGGCACCCACTCTACCACTCATCTGCAACAGCTGACCTGGTAACAGGCTTCTGCATTTTGTGGGCAGGATAAGGTGGGAAAAACATTGCTGGGTCAGTGTAGTTGGTTTTTGAGCTGGATGGGTTGAGGTTTTGTTCATCTGCTAATCAGTGGATGGGATGTTGCTTTGTTTATTGCTTGAGAACTGCAATTGCTGTTTGTTATACTTTGCAGTGCTGGTGCATCATTTTTGTTTTTCTGTTAAGTTGTATGTTACATGCAGGGGTGCTGAGTACATGGGGCGGAGGGCCCCCTCAATATTTTGGGGCATGGGGCTCAGCCCCCCCCAATTGTTGTCACTAGCTTCTTGGGTCGCTGCAACACTTTGTGTTAAAATTGCTGTTGTAATAGAGGAACCCAGTGACAGGAGCATTATTCATTGTTTTGCCCAAAGGCCATTGACATACTGAAAGGATTGGCAGGACTGAAATAAATCTTACAATGTACATAGGATTGGATACAATAAGAAACTGTAGAAAAGTAACTGACATAATTAAACCTGTTGAAGGAAGAGAAGGAAGTCAATGCTCAGCAGAGTGTGGGGAAAGAATGTGCGTAAATGATTATTGAATTTTACTGTATTTTGTTGTTTGTATTAAATGAAACACCAATAAAAAGCATTTTTTTAAAAAAAGACATACTGAAAGGATCACACAGATGACAAGCAACAAGGTGGATGGAGGGTGAAATATACTCGGAGTTGAGTGTTGATTTCATGCTCTTTATTTCAGCTCACGGTAAACAGTGAGTGAGAGCTTTCCCCAAAAACCTCTGTTTATATATATCAGTACATAATAGAGGCCAGGAATACCCTTTTTGTATTTTAAAACACAGCCTCTGTTGTTATTGTTTACATACTGAGTAAGTAAAATAGATTCATGATTCACTATCATTGCATTGCAGGGGGTTGGACAAGATGACCCTTCCAACCATACAATTCTGTGATGTTATGATTCAATAACAAGTTTTGCAGTGTGGACCCTAATCTTAGAAGCAGCCTGTTCATAAAAAAAATCCAAGCACATGGATTGTGAAGAGGTAAAGATACAATATCCCAGATGGCAAATTTCTTACCTGAGAGAGAGGGACTATGCTATATATAATAACATAAACAATGAAGCTGAGTCTATTCCATCCTGCATAAACAAAAAAGGGGGACTTGTAACGTCCCCCTTTTCTGACACCCCTCCAAAGCTACAGCAGCTACCTCCTGAGAGGAAGGGTATGTCAGAAGGAATATTGAACACACACACACACACACACCCCTTTGTATTAATGTAACATTTTTAGAACTGTATTTTTGTAAAATTGTTTTTAAGTTGTCTGTTGCTGCTTCAGTTTTTTGTACACCTCTTAGAGATTTTTTAAAATATATTAAGCGGTGTAGAAATTAAATAACCAGTCAATCAATCAATCAATCAATCAATCACTTTCCTCTGGTGCTGATGCATACCTGTGTTGCTGCAACTGTTTGCAAACCCCAGTCTTGCATGCCTGTCGGCAATGACTGCTCCCCCTGCACTATTTCTTTATACTTAGAAAATGCCCTAGAAGCCACAGGTATTGTACAGCCCTCCCCCCCCATCTTCACATTTTCACCTGCTTAGGAAAGGTTTTTTGGTTCTTACCTTTAGCTGGGCAGTGTTTTTTCCAGAACCTTAGAAAGACCAACCAGCAAGAGGACAGGCAAGAGAGAGGGGGAAACAGGATGTTCTGTGGCTTATATCCAAGCTTTGTGGCTCATAGATGCCAGAAAACAAAGCTAGCCTATAAAACAGAAACCCTGCCTCCATCCTTCCCTCTCTGGCTAGTTCTCCCAACAGTAAACTCACATATTTTAGGGAATATTTCACAAGGGTGAGCATTGCAACAAAGCAGATGGGCTTTGGACAGCATATTCTGTCCCCTTTGCACTGCCACCCATTGTTCCTGCTAGATCCTCAAAGGCTAGCAGTGCTCTGGAAATATGCAGGGTTCACATGCCCCTGGCAGACTTTTGTGCCAGGAACTTATGCAACAGCAGAGAAAAAGATACGGGTGGGAGACTTAGAGTTTGTTTATTTCCTGGCTGTTTTCGTTTAGGCCACTGCTAAAGCACAACACACCCACACCCACCCACACCCCTTTCCTCACCACATTTTTTTATTATTTTCCAGTCAGTTATGATTCACCTTGGGAATAATATGTTGCAAAGACCCTATTCTGTGTTCTGTTTCTGGTAAGATGACTTCAGCCCTGCACCCTGGTAATCAAATATAAAAGAAACTACTGCACCCATAAAATATTTTTAAGGGGCAAAACAGGTAAGAGAATGCAGGATTTAGTAAGAATGCACGACAAGCCTGCTGGATCAGGCCACTGGTGCATCTAACCTGGTGTCCTGTTCTCAGGAGAGTGCAGAGTAATCACATCCCAAGAGGGTCCTGTCCCTCCCATTGCTGCAGCCTCAGGTTCCAAGAGACCCCAAAGATCATGTCTGACCCTCTCTGCAGCATAAAACAGACTGCTCACCTGTGTTCATCCCACCATCTCCTTGCTTGCAAAAGGGACACTTTCCACCCCTGTTCACTTACCGTATCGTCCACTCCGATTCTGGAAACTTCTACCTCCCGACTCTGGGATTGTCTTTTGCTGACTACCCAAAGCTTAGGGTTGGGTCTCTCCCCTCTGTGTCTGGCAGAGAGTGTTATATATTAAGATTAACTGCAGTTCTCACACAGGGCCACCTGTATGCAAATGAAGGATTGAGAACTGTCGCTCACTGATTGGTTAGCTAGTTGGGAGTTGTTAGTGTTATAAGTTACTTGGTATTATATAAAGCAGCCAGCTAGGCTGCTGTGAGTGTATCTCCAGGAGCAGTTCTAACTGCTATAATAAAGAGCTGTGAATCTATCAGAGCTGTGTCCTTCGTCCATCTTTCCCACTATTTAACACTGGCAATGAGGATGGGATAGGATGAAACAAGACACAGCCAGAGCGGAACTGCTGAGCTAAACACTCAAGAGCTGAGATATCGCCGAGGCTAGCGTCCATTCCTCACCATTCAACCGGCACCAGGAAAACATGGTGTCGCTACTGCCTCTACCCCCGTATTCACCAGCAACCGAGTCCTGGCAGTCTTATCTCACTCGTTTCAAATGCTACCTTGAGGCAAACACTTTCACCAATTTGACAGACAATCGGAAGAGAGCTCTTTTCCTCACCGTCTGCGGCTCAGAAGTTTTTGAGACAGCTAGGGCTCTCGTGGCTCTGCTTGCGGTGCAGGGACCTTGGGACACACTTACTGAGAAATTCAAGGGACACTACGCACCCAAGGTGTCCAGAATCGCTGCCCATCACACGGTCCACCATCGAATCCAAACTGAGGGGGAGACAATCAGTGAGTTCTTATCGGCCCTCAGGAAGGCTGCATACCACTGTGAATTCCAGGACTTGGACGATGCCCTGCTGGATCAAATCGTGTGCGGTGTGAGGGATGAGAAACTATAGCGCCATTTCCTCACCAAGTCTGATCTCACTCTCAAACAGGCCATCGAGGAAGCTCAAGCTACGGAGGCAGTGAAACATTCAACAGCAGAGATCTGCAAGGCCAACAGCCCAACAATTCCAAAGAAGCCAACCTCAGTTCACCATGGAGAGATAAGCGAATCCAAGGGCTGCTCAGATGAAGAGGATGATGTTTGCTGCATCAAGCAGAAATGTGGAAAGGTCAAACGGTGAACGACGGACCAGTCAGACTGCGGGTTGCGGTGGCAACCACCCTCGGTCCAAATGCGGTTTCAAGGACACCATCTGTCGGTGTTGTTTGCATAAGGGTCATATTACAATGGTTTGTTGCTCGTCTACTGCAGCAGATATGCTACCGGCACCAGGAAACAAAAAGGCAAGGTATGCTAACAAGGACTGCCATGCCGTCACCAACTGTTGTTGCTCAGCCGAGCTGACAATTGGCGAGGCTGATGGGTCTGAACACCGAAAAATTTATGTCACCATGACTATTGAGGGCAAAACATGCAACATGGAAGTTGACATGGGCTCTGTCATGTTAATCGTCTCTTGGAATACCCTCAAAAGGTTGATTCCCAAATTATCTAAGAAACAACTGAACTCCACCTACCTGCATTTGAGGGATTATCAGGGAAATAACATTCCGGTTGTAGGTGTGGGCAAGTTCAAAGTGACCTTCAAGGACTTTTTGGGACCGCTGAAGTTAGTCATGTTAGATGGGAATCGGCCCAGCCTACTGGAACTGGACTGGTTTGTGTCCCCAGGGTTGGAAATCACAAGCATCCAAAGTGTTTCGCAATCAGAAATAGATGCCGTCGTCACTGAGTTTTTGGAAGAATTCAATGGAACCTTGGGACAGTATGTGGGGTTGCCCATATCCTTTAACCTCGATCCGCTAATCACACCCACCAGAGTCAAGCCTCAATGCATACCATTTGCACCCAAGCCTAAGGTGGATGAACAACTAGACAGCTGATTGCACAGGGGGTCCTAGAACCTGTAGACAAAGCTAAGTGGGAGACTCCCATGATGACGCCCTTCAAGCCTGACAGGTCAGTTAGCATCTGTGCTGACTATAAGTGCACGATAAACAAGGCGCTCCAACAGCATGCGTACCCCGTCCCTGTCATCCAACACTTACTACACTCACTGGGAGAGGGCAAGGTTTTTGCGAAACCCGACCTTGCTCAGGAATACCAACAGCTGCCCGTAGATGACGCCACTGCCGAGGCACAGACAATCATCACTCACCATGGGGCCTTCCGTTGTCGTCGGCTGCAGTTTGGAGTCAGCGTAGCACCAGGAATTTTCCAGAGCTTAATGGAGCGGCTCCTACAGGGTCTGCCTGGTGTTGTACCCTACTTCAATGATGTGCTCGTCTCAGTGGGAACAACACAACAGGTTTTTGATCAGCTGCGGGCTGTCCTGACCAGGTTCCAAGAAGCAGGTCTCAAAGTAAAGAGGGGGAAATGCCAGATTGTGGTACCACAAGTCGAGCTCCTGGGATACCTGGTTAACAGCTCTGGCATTCACCCCACGGAAGCAAAGGTCAAAGCTATACAACAGGTTCCTGAACCACAAAACAAGAAGGACTTGTAGGCCTTTTTAGGTCTATTGAACTTCTATAACATGTTCCTGCCACACAAAGCGACCGGTGCTGAGCCACTCCATTGGGCCCTGGCAGCTTGGCTACCTCGCCAGTTATACCTCGGCATTCTGGACCCGTATACATCCAGCCTACCTGAAGGATTGCGCAGTATTATGTACCTGTACATCTAATCAAACCTGTGGCTAGCTTATATGGTATATGGTTGTAACAATTAAGGGTTTTGGGGGGGGGGTAACACCTCATCTAGGTGGGGGAGGGGTGTTATATATTAAGATTAACTGCAGTTCTCACTCAGGGCCACCAGTATGCAAATGAAGGATTGAGAACTGTCGCTCTCTGATTGGTTAGCTAGTTGGGAGTTGTTACTGTTATAAGTTACTTAGTATTATATAAAGCAGCCAGCTAGGCTGCAGTGTGTCAGACTCCAGGAGCAGTTCTAACTGCTGTAATAAAGAGCTGTGAATCTAACAGAGCTGTGTCCTTCGTCCATCTTTCACACTATTTAACAGAGAGTCGGACTTGTTGGTGGCTTTCTTGAGGGTTTGATGACTCTGCCTTTTTTTCACAAGGCCACATTCCCAGGCGATTTCCTGGCCAGGAATAATGCTGTCTGCTTAAAAAAATCTAGCCACTTCACTGAATCCAGAGATTTTAGGGGAGTCTTGCTCTCCAACTTATAACAATACATTTATTTCCACTACAGTTGCTGGTCAATATGGGGGAGACCCTGAGTGATAGTAGCTGAACAGGTCTGCACAACTTGCGTAACCCACAAAGCTGCACATCTACCAGCACTGTGCTATGGCTTTCTAGAGCAGGGGAGGAATCTAGTTTGCATTTCTACTTGAACCCCAAGTTCCACCACCCTGGTGCAAAAGACAGACACTAAATCCTTTTCAAGTGATAATTTCTTGCTTGCTTGCATTTTTAACCCACCTTTTTTTGTCCAAGGAGCTCAAGGCGGAGTTATTCCCCTCTTCATTTAATCTCAACAACAGCCCCGAAGTAGGTTAGGCTGAGGGGCAGAGACTGGCCTCCAGGGTTACTCAGTGAACTTCATGGCTGAGTGGGGATTTGAACTTTGGCCTCTCCCAGGCCGCAGGTCCCAGTCCAACACTCTAGCCACCACTGGCTCTCACCTGGTGCTCTGTGGAAGGTTTAAACCTGGAAGGAACGATGCAGCCACAAGTCCACCACTGGCCTTTGCATGCTAAGACTTCATGCCTGAATCTAAGAAGACACCTGCACCAGACATTTCAAACACCATGATACCACTTTAAACAGTCATGGCTTCCCCCCACAGAATCCTGAGAGATGGAGTGTGCTAAGGATGCTGAGAGCTGTTAGGAGGCCCATATTCTCCTCCCAGGGTTATAATTCCCTGTGGAGAGGGATTGATTGAGAAACCGTTCTGGGGATTATAGTTCTGGGAGCAGAAAAGGGGGTTCTTTTGTCTTTAGCTACTTAGGCTTGAATGTGGGGAATCCCAGGTTCAAATCCCAGCTAGGAGGCTCACTGCTTCTCAATTATTCTTTTATTTTTTAAAAAAAGTTTATTCAAATTTATACAAATCAAAAATAGAATAAAAAGTACCATAATATACCGTATTTTTCGCTCTATTAGATGCACCGGACGATAAGACGCACCTAGTTTTTAGGGGAGGAAAATAAGAAATAAGAAAGCAACACAAAACATCCTGAGCTAAGAGGGAGCGCTCCTCCATCTTCGCTCAGGAGGCTTTGCGGGGCTATCCCTGAAGCCAGGAGAACAAGTGGGATCGGTGCGCACCGATCCCTCTTGCCCTCCTGGCTTCAGCGAAAGCAAGCCTACTGGCTTTCCTCCTGCAAGAGCTGCACACTCCCTTCTGGGATAGCCCCGTGAAACTAGAACAGCTAGAGGGAGTGCTGTGCAGCACTCCCTCTAGGTGTTCTGGCTTCTGGGGTAGCCTGCGAAGCCTCCGCAGGGGAGTGGGATGAAGGCTCCCTGCTCCCTTGCGGAGGCTTCGGGTGGCCAAGCCAGAAGCTAGAACAGCCAGCGGGATCACAGTGCAGTGATCCCGCTGGCTGTCCTGGCTTCTTGCTTGGCCGCGCGAAGCCTCCCCAGCCTGGAAGAGGCTGTGCGCGGCTATCCCATAAGCCAAGACAGCCAGCGGGATCGATCCCCGCTCGCTGTCCTGGCTTCTTGTCCCGGGAGAGGCTGCGCGCAGCTAGGGCTGCCCCAAGAGCCACGCTCCCTTTAAAGAGAGCATGGAGAGTGTGTGCGGCTCTTGGGGGCTTTTCACCGAGGAGGGCAGCCCTTCTCCCTCCTCGGGGAAAAGCCCCCAAGAGCCGCACACATGCTCCACGCAGCTCTTTAAAGGGAGAGCTGAGCAGAGCCTCCTGCCTGCATTCACTCCATAAGACGCACACACATTTCCCCTTACTTTTTAGGAGGGGAAAAGTGCGTCTTATAGAGCGAAAAATACGGTAAACTACATAAATGCACATTCACAACGCGGATTAGAGACATATTTCCTGTCAGCTGGTGCGGGAGTGCCAACTTGAATAAAATATTGGGGTGGCCCAGGTAAGCCATGCCCCCCATAACTGATCACATGACATGGCACATACACACCATTTGAATGACAATTGCCATCAACTTTGGGGTGGGACGGGCTGAAGATACCTTGGCACCTATGAGTTGGCTGCTATATGTTAATGTGCGTATATTGAAAAAAGAAGAAGCAAATCTTAATCTTCCTTTGGATCCTACTCTTAACTGAAAAATAAATTCCAGCTAACAGATGCCAAGAAAATATTGCATATGATTGTCATGGGCCTGATATTTAGATACTACTCAAAATTCCACAAGCATCTGAAATGTTAGCTAATGCGAATAGGCTTTGAAAGAGGATTCGGGAATTTTCATGAGAGGGCTGTCAATGGCTGATAGCCGTAATGACCATGCTCTGGGTCCATGGTCAGAGTTAGTGATGCTTCTGAATGCCAATTGCTGAAAGCCACAGGAAAGCCACAAGTTGCTCTCGTGCTCAGGTCCTGCTTCAGGTTTCCCTCTGGGGCATCCGGTTGGCCCCTGTGAGAACCAGATGCTGAACTAGGTGGGCCCCTCCTGGCCTGATCCAACAGGTTCTTCTGATGTTCTTATGCAATGATGCTAACAGTAACCAACTATTCACATATTAAAGAACAGATACAGTGGTACCTCAGGTTAAGAACTTAATTCGTTCTGGATGTCTGTTCTTAACCTGAAACTGTTCTTAACCTGAGACACCACTTTCGCTAATGGGGCTTCCCGCTGCCGCCATGCCGCCACCGCACAATTTCTGTTCTCGTCCTGAAGCAAAGTTCTTAAT
The DNA here is from genome assembly GCF_964106915.1 of Podarcis gaigeae. Taxonomy (NCBI): domain Eukaryota; kingdom Metazoa; phylum Chordata; class Lepidosauria; order Squamata; family Lacertidae; genus Podarcis; species Podarcis gaigeae. The sequence continues at coordinate 20,896,741 of NC_139691.1, read as the reverse complement.
CCGAGGTACTGTTTCTAGGTTAGCAGAATCTGTAACCTGAAGCGTCTGTAACCTGAAGCGTCCGTAACCCAAGGTACCACTGTACAATCATATAACAGATTTGAGCAAAACTGGTCAGGGTTCATTCAATTTACTGAGTGTTGCAAAATCAAACCACATGCATGTATTGCCTCGCAACTTAATTGCCTCTGCAAGGTCACTGTGACAATAATATCAAACCAAAGACCAGCCCAGGACAGTTTGTCATCTAAGGCAAAGGACTTGATTGTGTTCCCAACACATTCCAGGTCCAGATGCTGCCCAGGCAGGCAACTGAACCTTGCCCTGCACACTGGTAATGGGATCATTGCCTTCTTCCCTGGCACCTGAGAGCAGCAGGGTCGCTTATGGGGCACAGGGTTTATAGGGCACATGACAAATTTATTTCTGTCCTCTAGTATCTTGCCATGACTCCCTGTCCCACAACATCTGACACTCTGCCTAATCTTAATTGTCTGGATATGCGAAGGAGGCAAGGAGGAGAAGCAAAGTTAACCCTGCACTCTCCACGCACCACCCAATGTGCCCATGCATGAAATGGTTTTTCTCAATCTGTTTTAGCCAGTGGTGAACTAGTGGCTAGAGTTTAAGACCAGGGCTGCAAGACCAGGGTTTGAATCCCCCACTCAGCCATGGGACTCTCATCCTAACTTACCTCACAAGGCTGTTGCGAGGATGAAATGGGGACAAGGATAACTACGCATGCCAACTTTAGCTCCCTGGGGGGGAAAGGTGGGATGCAAATGCAATACACCGATAAATACCATAAATAGTTGTCTCTGCAAATTCTGCTTGATCATTCTTCCTTCCTTTTTTTTAATGCAAATTGATAATTTAGATTATGCCAGGGAGATTATTCTTTTCAACCACCAGAGGGTGCCCTACTACTACAGCCTTTGAGGAATAGATGCCTGTGTGACTTCGAAATAGAGCTAGAGACAGATGTTCACCTCTAACTAAACAGGAGTTAATTTTTTTTAAAAGGTTTGCAACATAAAATACTTGTGAACAGAGGCCATTGCAAGTATGTCTATGCAACAGCAGAGCAATGTAGTAGAGATACAGCTTTAAAAAAAAATCAGTCAGCTAATTATGAGAGAATGCACATATTAATCAGATAGCAGTTTTTTTAAAAATAAAAATAAAAAATTCTATTCAAGTTCTTATTGAATACTATAATTGTTAGGCACTAAGTCAGAAGAAAAAAGCAAGCAGTGGATGGGACATGATACAACGGTACAAGACTGTGCCGGTGTGGTGCTGTGGTTAGAGTGTTGGACTAGGTCCTGAGAGAGACTAAGGTTCAAATCCTCCCACTCAAGCCATTAAGCTCATTGAGTGTTACTTTGTGGGGCAGTCACTCTTAACCTAAACTACCTCACACTCAAGTTAATTGCGCACAATATGTGATTGCACTTCATTGCAATTGTACTGTGGTACCTCGGGTTACATACACTTCAGGTTACAGACTCCACTAACCCAGAAATAGTACCTCGGGTTAAGAACTTTGATTCAGGATGAGAACAGAAATCGCGCGGCGGCAATGGGAGGCCCCATTAGCTAAAGTGGTGCTTCAGGTTAAGAACAGTTTCAGGTTAAGAACATACCTTCAGAACGAATTAAGTTCTTAACCCGAGGTACCATTGTAATTGGTATTTGTCAACTTGATATAAATTTCCTTGTATTATTCATATATTGTTGTTATAGTCATGTGTCTTTCAGTACTTTTTGTGGTTGTTCTGTATAGAATTGTGCCCTTAGACATGATTTTTTTTCGGGACAGCAGAAGTTACATCTGGTTGGGATTGCTGCAATTCAGCAGTGCTATTGTGTGTCTCTGAGATCTTGCTCAGTTCTTGCAAAGTATCCTGTTTGGCTTGTGTCCACCCTGTCAGCCTCCAAGGCCCATAAGCAGTAAATTCAAACTCACTTTCAGAAAGAGGATATTCATGTCAACCAGTTTACTTCCTCTTTCCTCAGCTGGAAAAAAAAAGAAGCTTATAGATTTGTAAACAAATAAGTTTTGTCTGAAGTTCTACCTTGGCAGATGGTTCCAGGCAATTCCAGGCAAGACATAACAGTCAAAACTTTGGCATGAAAAGCTGTTAGGTTTTGGATAATTATTTTGTGGTTACAATAACCATGCATACAGTGCTTTTAGGAATAGGAAATACGCATGAATGGGAAGACTACTGAACTGAGACAACCCATACGGTATATTTTATTCCAGAGAATTCTTAGTGCTAAGCCAGTGGTTCCCAAACTTTTTTGGGCCTCTGCCCCCTTGGTTCTATAAATTCATCCCCAGTTTCTGTCCCCTGTCCCCCCCCCCCCCCAGATTACCAGATTATGAAAAGCATTCTTCAGAATGGCAGTTTGAACAACCTACTAAGGAAGGCAATAACACAATAAAATTGAAAATAGTAACAATTCATTTCACATTTATTCAAAATTCAATATTTTTGTTGTTGTTTAATTACCATATTTTTCCGTGTATGACACACCCATGTATTAGACGCCCCCTATTTTTTTGGACTCCGAATTAAGAAAACACCCCTCAGCACTACAGGTGTAAAAGACGAGCCCCAATTTTAAACCTAATTTTTTGGTTAAAAAAACCCCAGTCTTATAAATAGAAAAATACAGTAAAGCAACAAAATTTATGACCTTGATCCTGTGATACCAACTTTTCAAAATCTGATAGTCACCTGAGATGTTCTGAGTGCAAAACAAGGGCTCTGCCATTGCAAGCACAGTCCAGAACATGCAGCTATTTTCCTTCTTAGTGTGTTGCACTCTGGCGTAGGGAATTAACTTTAACAACACCCAGACTCATCTCCACCCTTCGTCCCTTAGACTGGGAAAAATCCTGTGTAGGCCTGTTGTGTATTGAGTCAAAGGATTTTATATCTGTATTATTATTGTCTGTATTTGCATTAGGGTAAAGTAACTGCCTTTTGGTTCCAGAGGGTACAGCTACTATTGGTTCATTTAAGCTGCTGTATTTGGATCCTCTGTCTTATTGGTTGCCTCCAAAAGGCAGGACTGTGATTGCCTGATATTGTTCCCTCCAAAATGTATCCTTTCTAGCTTGTTCACTGTCCCTATAAATGTAGCTCTCCCCTCCTCAAGTCTTAGTCTTGTTGCTTTAATAAAGAAGTGTTACTAAAGAACTGTCTCCAGCATATTATGTCAAGAGAGCTGAAATCACAAACCCCACGTCACAACAACTGGCGACGAAGGTGGGATCCGGAATGCTGAGGAGTGGTTAAACGCTGCCCTGCCTCAGAGTCCGGATTGTAGCTAAGAACAAGACTCACTGGCCAGCTGAGAAGACGACCCTGCCCACAGGACAATGGAGAGTCCAAGGGTATTGGAGCCCTTCCAGCCATCAGAGCCCCACACGTGGGAAGTTCTCGCAGTGGCTCAAGGGATCACCGATGCCAGCAAAAGAAGGACAACATTCCTGAGCTACTGTGGGCCTGAGACCTCAAGCTGGCCAAGGCATTGCTTGCCCCAGCGAAGCTAAGTGAGACATCTCTCAAAGATATTCTTGCCTGCCTAACAAGCCATTTAGCGCCTACTGAGACCAAGATGGCCCAGAGGATGGAGTTTCATAAGAGGCAGCAGCGTGTTGGGGAGTCTGTATCTGCATTTCTAGCTGAACTGCGGAAGCTCGCTCAGCACTGCGACTTCCAAGATCTGGAAGAGACTCTCCTGGATCGGTTTGTCGGTGGTCTGAGCAGTAAGAAAGCCAGAAGATGCATCGTGGCTAAAGAAGAGGTTACCCTTGCTTCAGCCTTGAAGGAGGCCACCACCACGGAGAATTATGAAAGAGAGGAGCTTGATGCCAGTCGCAGGGTCCCTAAGCCACAGATAGAAGTTGCGCATGCCATGGACGAGCTAGAGGCTACTCCGAGCCAGAGCCCATTCCGTGGGGTCAAGTCAGTGCGTCAGGCCTGCACAGTGCACAAAGATCACCGAGGCAGGTGCCTTGGTTGTGGCGGAAACCATGAGCGGAAGAGTTGTCGTTTCCGGGATGCTATGTGCCGGACGTGCGGAAAGACAGGTCACATCGCCAGGGTCTGTAGATCGGCGGCGTTGGGAGCGACAGGAGCACCTAGACTGGAGCATCGCAGACCGCCCACAGCAACCCATGTGCCACAGGACTGCCACTACGTAACGGAGATCAACGGGAGGGTCGTGCAGTTTCCAGCGCAAGGCAAGGCACACGTCAAGGTGAAGATTGAAGGTCAGCTGTGCGACATGGAGGTGGACTCCGGATCTGGATTCACTATCGTGTCGGACCAGACCGCGAGGACATTCTTCCCCAGGGGTAAGTTACTCCCTCTGGAGCCCTTCCCGGCAACTTTGCAGTCTTACTCAGCGGTCCGTATCCATGTCATGGGAATGTGTGCCGTGAGAGTACAGTTCCGGGACAAACAGGCGGTACTCAAACTGGTGATTGCCAAGGGCAGTCGCCCCAGTCTCCTGGGCACTGACTGGTTTCCCGCCCTGGGACTGAGTATATCAGGGCTTAATTCAATCCAAACCTGCCCTGAGATGAGAGAGGCATTATGCAAAGAATTTGCTGGTCTCTTTAATGGAAAACTGGGTTGTTATAAAGGGCCCCCAGTTGACTTCGAATTGGACCCTGGGGTGGCCCCAATCCGACTCAAACCAAGGCGAGTGCCATTTGCACTGCAACCCAAGATCGAAGCAGAGCTGGATAAATTGGTCAAGCAGGGAGTTCTCTCACCCGTGGACTCCGCTAAGTGGGAGACTCCAATCGTCACGCCCCTTAAAGCAAATGGGGAAGTCAGGATCTGTGCTGATTACAAATGTACTATCAATAAGGCACTCAGGGGAAACTCATACCCCATTCCAGTCGTATCACATCTGTTGGCTAAACTGGCTGGGGGCAAGGTGTTCGCCAAACTTGACCTGGCACAAGCTTACCAACAGCTGCCAGTAACCCCACAATCAGCGGAAGCACAGACTATTGTCACACATAAAGGGGCGTTCAGAGTTAACAGATTACAATTTGGAGTTTGTGTGGCCCCAGGGATTTTTCAAGGGCTCATGGAACGCCTGTTAAGAGGTCTGCCGGGGGTCTTGCCATTTTTTGATGACGTTTTGATTGCTGGAAAAGACCCACAGGAACTGGTTGCGCGTGTCCGTGCAGTGTTGCTCAAGTTCAAGGAAGTGGGGTTGCAACTAAAAAAGGAAAAATGCAGTTTTGGGGTGCCAACTGTGGAATTCTTGGGGTTTAAAATTGATGCATCAGGCATCCACCCCACAGATGCTAAGGTTAAGGCCATCATCGAGGCACCACGACCACAGAACAAGACGGAGTTGCAGTCATTCCTGGGACTTATTAACTTTTATCATTCGTTCTTACGCCAGAAAGCTTCGGTAGCTGAACCATTACATAGACTGTTGCAGAAAAAGAATGTGTGGCGATGGGGGCAGGAGCAGCAGAAGGCTTTTGACTCCTTGCGAGGAATGCTGAGTAGCAAGAGCGTCCTTGCTCATTATGATGAATCGAAGCCGCTGGTCCTGGCATGTGATGCCTCTCAATACGGCCTGGGGGCGGTGCTGAGTCATAGGGAACCGGATGGGTCGGAAAAGCCCATCTCTTTCTATTCCCGTACGTTGTCGCCCATGGAGCGCAACTATGCTCAAATTGACAAAGAGGCGCTTGCAATTGTGGCAGGAATCAAAAAGTTCCATGATTATGTGTACGGTCGTCATTTCTCCATTGAAACGGACCACAAACCACTGTTGGGGTTGTTCAACCCGAACAAACAAACGCCACAAATTCTCTCCCCCAGAATGTTGCGTTGGTCTATATTCCTGAACAGGTTCCAGTACACCTTGACCCATGTGCCGGGGAAACGGTTGTGCCACGCTGATGCGCTGAGTCGATTGCCCCTTCCTGGCGGGAGCAATGAGGATCCTGCTCCAGCGGAGCACATAATGATGCTGGAAACACTTCCGGGGGCTCCTGTAACGGCTACTGATATAGCTGAGAAAACGAGGAAAGATGCTGTTCTCTCCCGTGTGCTCACTTGGGTGGGGAGGGGGTGGCCAGGTGGTCCGCATGAAGACAAATTCAGGCCTTATGCGACAAGGCAGCACGAGTTGTCCATGCATAAGGGTTGTCTCCTGTGGGGAGATAGGGTGATCATCCCAGCACCACTGAGAAACAGGGTTCTTGAGACACTTCACATGGGACACCCGGGAATGGTCAGGATGAAGTCGCTAGCCCGATGTTATGTGTGATGGCCTGGAATGGACCAGAACATAGAACAATGGGTATGAACATGCAAGGCATGCCAAGAGGTGCGGCCAGAAGTGGCCAGAGCACCAGTTCACTGGTGGGAGCAGTCCAGAGCTCCCTGGAGCCGGCTGCACTTAGATTTTGCTGGGCCATTCCAGGGGAAGGTCTTTTTGGTTATCGTCGATGCATATTCCAAATGGTTAGAAGTGGCGATGGTCCCTAGCATGGCATCAGCTGCCGTAATCAAGGTGTTGAGGCAGCTGTTTGCAACCCACGGGTTACCTGAGACCATTGTATCAGATAATGGGGCAGCTTTTGTATCCCAAGAATTCAGGGCATTCTTGGCTGATAACTTCATAAGAGGGGTCACATCCGCGCCCTTTCACCCATCCTCCAATGGGCAGGCGGAGCGCATGGTAAGAACAGCCAAAGAATCCATTGCGCGCTTAATGGAGGGTAACTGGTCAGCTCGCATCGCGCGAATGTTATTTTTGCAGCATGCGACGCCGTGTACTGCGACGGGCAAGTCGCCAGCTGAGCTGCTCTTGGGTAGAAGATTGGTAACGGTGCTGGATTATGTCCACCCGGATAAAATGCCAAACCGTAATTCAAGAGCAAACCCCCAGGCTGAGACTGACACAACAAGGTATTTCGCCCCTGAAGATCTGGTCTGGGTGAGGAACTATTCACGAGGTTCGCGGTGGGTGGCTGGTGTGGTCACCCGGGCTAGTGGACCTGTGTCCTATTATGTGACCTTGGAAAATGGGCAAGTTTGGAAGAGACATATAGATCAGCTGAGGCGCCGGGCGCTCAGCAGGGAGGAGTCTGATAATTCATCCCTGGCTAACGACGCAGAGCTGCAAGACCAGGGTGAAAATGGCCCAGAGGTGCAATCACCAGGGGCTTCAGCAAATGAACCAGGGTCTGCTAGTCCTCAGGATGACGAGGTACAGGTAGGGGACCCTGAGATGTCTGGGACTCCATCTGTTCCTGACGAAACCCCTATAGCAGCCCCCCTACCACAGGTGACACCCAATCCAGAACCGGCAACACCTGTTGTCAGGAGATCAAGTAGAAGTTGTAGGATCCCACAGTACCTGAGAGATTACGTCTGCTGTGCTCACTAGGGGGGGAGGGGTGTTGTGTATTGAGTCAAAGGATTTTATATCTGTATTATTATTGTCTGTATTTGCATTAGGGTAAAGTAACTGCCTTTTGGTTCCAGAGGGTACAGCTACTATTGGTTCATTTAAGCTGCTGTATTTGGATCCTCTGTCTTGGTTGCCTCCAAAAGGCAGGACTGTGATTGCCTGATATTGTTCCCTCCAAAATGTATCCTTTCTAGCTTGTTCACTGTCCCTATAAATGTAGCTCTCCCCTCCTCAAGTCTTAGTCTTGTTGCTTTAATAAAGAAGTGTTACTAGAGAACTGTCTCCAGCATATTATGTCAAGAGAGCTGAAATCACAAACCCCACGTCACAACAGGCCTATGTTGAGAGTCCTGACAGGAAGCTGTATTAAGTTCAGTTGCCAAGCAGCATTGTGCAGCCTGGATTCAACGGTGTTTGATGCAAGCGGTAATCTCTTTTTAGTCTATTGTTATTGCAAGTGTTTGAAGTCTTAAATTATTTAGTCTATTGTTATTGCAACTGTTTGAAGTCTTAAATTATCGTTGTTAATTTTTCTGGTTGATAATTTATTGTTTTATCTTTTTTGTGAAATGTTTTGAGAGCCCCCCCCCTTTTACAGTTAACTAGTTATCGGTGCAGATGGTGCAGATGGTGACAGCAGTCACGAAATTAAAAGACGCCTGCTCCTTGGGAGAAAGGCGATGGCAAACCTAGACAGCATGTTAAAAAGCAGAGACATCACCTTGCCAACAAAGGTCCGTATAGTTAAAGCCATGGTTTTCCCAGTAGTGATGTATGGAAGTGAGAGCTGGACCATAAAGAAGGCTGATCGCCGAAGAATTTATGCTTTTGAATTATGGTGCTGGAGGAGATTCTTGTGAGTCCCGTGGACTGCAAGAAGATCAAACCTATCCATTCTTAAGGAAATCATCCCTGAGTGCTCACTGGAAGGACAGATCCTGAAGCTGAGACTCCAATACTTTGAGAAGAGAAGACTCCCTGGAAAAGACCCTGATGTTGGGAAAGATGGAGGGCACAAGGAGAAGGGGACGACAGAGGGCGAGATGGTTGGACAGTGTTCTCGAAGCTACAAACATGAGTCTGACCAAACTGCGGGAGACAGTGGAAGACAGGAGTGCCTGGCATGCTCTGGTCCATGGGGTCACAAAGAGTCGGACACGACTAAACAACTAAACAACAACAACAAGTTATCGGTATTTAGTTTTTATGAAACAAAACAAAACAAATAAAAACAATAAAGAAGTCAACACTTCTGCCTTCAATAAATGCCTCGCTCTTAAGGGAGTTCTTTATTTTAACTTAAAAGTTTCTTGGGCTTCCCACCTTCTTGGTTGGATCAACCTGTATGTAACCTATAGCAAAAAGGGAGGGAAAGGTTATCAACATTTTATTTTGGTTGCTTGTTTTGTTGTTAAAATAAAACCAGGGGTAGAGTGGGTGGGATACTTGCCGTTGTGTATATTTCCACACAGAACAATGGGGTAGGGAAATGACTTTAGCTGATTTTGAAGCTGCAATAATTGCAGGGAATAGTGAACTGAGATGGAAAGAACCAACAGAGCTGAGTTTTGCAGAGCCTGAGTGAAGCAAACAGACTGTAATCTCCAAAATTTCTCATTTTATAATGCACACTGGTTCCCAATGCCAGGGACATACAAAGTGTGTCTCCAGTGGAAACAGCAAGGAAGATGGGCCAGATATCTGAGGCCATCTGCAGCAGCCCAGAGTTAAAAGCCTCCAAGCAGAGAAAACATTTCCGCCCAACCAAAGCCCAACTGAAACAATTGGTGAATGGACCAGCTGTTGATGGAGGGTTTTGTCTTTTTGCAGATAAAGTTGCTTGCTATGCTTAAGAATAGGATTCTTGTGGGAACTGGTTCAAAAGCAAAGCAAGATAAGTTTTTAATGGAGGAGGATTAACTCTAGAAAAAGCTTTCAGGCATCAGCTCAAGCTCATAATTGCACCCAAATAGCACATGAAAGCGCATTGCTGGGGCTCAGGACCTGCACATGATAAAAACAAAGAGCCAAAGTGGCTATGCTCTCCTAGGGGTGTATCTGACCTCCAAAAATTTGAATCTGTTTAAAGACAACTACGAGAAATGTTGGTCAGAAATCAAAAGAGATTTGGAAACGTGGTCAAGATTGAAACTTTCCTTGTTGGGCCGAATAGCAGCTATAAAGATGAACGTATTGCCAAAAATGTTATTTCTGTTTCAGACCCTACAGATCGTGGACAAGGTGGAATGTTTTGGAAGGTGGCAGAAGGATATCTCTAAGTTTGTTTGGCAGGGCAAAAAGCCCCAAATAAAGTTTAAGATATTAACTGATGCGAAAGAAAGAGGGGGATTTGCCCTGCCAGACTTGAGGTTATATTATGAATCCGCAGCCTTCTGCTGGTTGAAAGATTGGATCTTACTGGAAAACACTGATGTCCTAGATCTGGAAGGGTTTGACAATGCTTTTGGGTGGCATGCATATTTGTGGTATGACAAGGTTAAAGTGCACAAACTGTTTAAAAACCACATTGTCAGGAGAGCAATTTTAATGGACAAAATATAAAGACTTATTGGAGAGTAAGACTCCGAGGTGGCTCTCACCGGTGGAGGCCAAGGCACGTAAGAGACCTAATATGGAAGCCAATTGGCCTAAATATGGGGAAATTATTGAAAAGATTGGAGACAATTGGAGGTTGCAGAGCTTGGAAAAACTAAAAAACAAGGTGCGAGATTGGTTGCATTATGCACAAATTCAAGAGGTCTTTAAAGTAGATAAGAAGGTTGGATTCCAGGTGGAAAAATCGAAACTAGAGACAGAATTGTTAGAACCAAAAAGTAAACTACTTTCGAGAATGTATAACCTGCTGCTTAAATGGAATAATCAGGATGAGACAGTCAAATCCGCAATGATAAAGTGGGCGCAGGACTTGGGGCATAACATTATGTTTGAAGACTGGGAAAGGTTATGGAACACCGGAATGAAATTTACGGCATGTAGTGCCTTGAAGGAAAACATTATGAAAATGATATACCGGTGGTACATGACCCCAGTCAAGCTTGCTAAGATATATCACCTGTCTGATAATAAATGTTGGAAATGTAAGGAGGCGAAAGGGACATTCTTTCACCTCTGGTGGACCTGCCCAAGGGTGAAGGCCTTTTGGGAAATGATTCATAATGAACTAAAAAAGGTACTTAGATTTACCTTACCTAAGAAACCAGAGGCCTTCCTCTTGGGCATGGTGGACCAGAGGGTGCTTAAGAAGGATAGAACTTTTTTTATGTACGCCACCACAGCAGCAAGGATTTTGATTGCAAAATATTGGAAGTCACAAGATTTACCCACACTGGAGGAATGGCAAACGCAGTTGATGGACTACATGGAACTGGCCGAAATGACTGGCAGAATCCGAGACTTGGGAGAAGAAACAATTGAGGAGGACTGGAAAAAATTTAAAGACTATTTGGAAAAACATTATAAGTTGTATGAATGTTAAAAAACGCACCTTTTAGGAAATTCTAGCTTCAGTAATGTTAAACTAAAGAAATGGAAATTAAGGTACAAGAAGTCAGAGATAGAATAATGAAACAACTTTATTGTGTTAAAATGAAAACGTACATAATATATTTGAAATTGGGTAACATGATAAAATGAAAGATACAACAAGTATTGAAACAAGTTAACAAATTGCTGATGTAATGTATCACAGAGAATGCAGGGTTGGGAGGACGCGGGGAAGTCCAGTAGATTTGGAAAAAAGAATAAGAAAATTTGTAACTTTCTTTCTCTACTTTTATAATATGCTCTTTATTCTTTTTTCTGTATTTCATAAAACTAATAAAAAATATTATAAAAAAAAACAAGTGGCTATGCTCTGCCTCCACACTTGGAGGCTGTAATGCTCCTGAGTATTAGTGGTTGGAGGGACGCGGGTGGCGCTGTGGGTTAAACCACAGAGCCTAGGACTTGCCGATCAGAAGGTTGGCGGTTCAAATCCCCATGACGGGGTGAGCTCCCGTTGCTCGGTCCCAGCTCCTGCCAACCTAGCAGTTCGAAAGCATGTCAAAGTGCAAATAGATAAATAGGTACCGCTCTGGCGGGAAGGTAAACGGCATTTCCGTGCGCTGCTCTGGTTCACCAGAAGCGGCTTAGTCATGCTGGCCACATGACCAGGAAGCTGTATGCCAGCTCCCTCGGCCAATAAAGCGAGATGAGCGGGACGGTCAGGGGTCCCTTTACCTTTTTATTAGTGGTTGGAGGGGGAGAGTGTCCTTGTGCTTGCCCATAAACTCCAGCATCCTGTCATCTCTGTGGACACATTACTGCCTCCAACTACAGAGGCAGATCAAAGCCACCATGGCCAGTAGCGGTTGATAGCGTTATGCTCCTCCATTCATGAACTTGTCCAATCCCTTTTAGAGCCATTCGGGTTGGTGGCCATCACTGCCTCCTGTGAGAGGAAATGCTCAGCTTCATTGGCTGTCTGTGAGTTTGAATGTTATGAGAGTAGGAAGAAAACTTCTCTCACTCCCATTGTCTACATGCCATGCATAATTTTATAAGCTCTCTAAACGTGCAGCCCTATACAGCCTCCCCTGGGGATAACCCCTGCTGAACACAGCAGGTATTAATCTGGAGGAAGCATCCACGGGATTATCATTTAGGCTACCTAAAGCTATGTGGACCCTGATTCAGTAGTGAACTCGAGAGAGGAAAGATGCACAGCCGGACCCTTCCACACCCTCTCCGCCCACATTCTGGAGCAAGCAGAACTCCGTTTTTGCTCCCCAGCTGGTAGGAGAGGCGGGGCTGGGGAGAATTTCATTCCCGATGAGGCAATTGTCAAAACAGAAGAACGTGAAGCGGGAAGAAAGTATGTCCAGCAGCTTTGTTATTTTCCTGTTCTCTAAAAAAGTGTGTGGGGAAACCCCAAGATGTTCTTGTGGAGAGGCACGCGGACGTCTAAAGGCCTCCCCCCAGTAAGATCATGAAGTCAAGGAGCTTGAAAATTACCAAAATGCATCACTTGAACTAATGCAAAGGGCTGGAGAGGAAAACTACAACTCCCACTCGCCCTTGCGCGCAGTACTGCATGCAGAGGTTGAGTGGGCGTGCCGTGTCCCGACCAGCTGTTTGCATTTTCACCTCCAGGGGGTTCCCCCTTCTCCCCGCGCCCCGCCCCCTCAGCGAAGCTTTTTTACAGACTTAAATGTGGTGGGGGTGGGATTAGAAAGGGACTCCTCCTCTTTCGCAGCTAAAGCTTAGTTTTAACCCTTTTTGCTCCTAAGAAACAAAAAAATTCCTTCCAGTAGCACCTTAAAGACCAACTAAGTCAGTTCTTGGTATGAGCTTTCGTGTGCATGCACACTTCTTCAGATACACAATCTGTGTATCTGAAGAAGTGTGCATGCACACGAAAGCTCATACCAAGAACTGACTTAGTTGGTCTTTAAGGTGCTACTGGAAGGAATTTTTTTGTTTTGACTATGGCAGACCAACACGGCTACCTATCTGTAACTGCTCCTAAGAAGGCAGTCAGGAAGCATTGGGACCAGATTCTTTCCTGTTGCAGGAGCATCTTATTGGGAAACAGACCCCACCTTAACCCCTGCAGGATGCTGCTGCTAAAGACTCAAAAGGAGGTTTTTCTTACATTTGTCCCTATTGAAAATCATTTTGTTTACTTGAGCCCAGTTCTCCAAACAGTTAAGATCATCTTTGAATTCTGATTCTGTCGTCTAATCTACAGTCTAGTTACCCCTCCGAGTTTGGTGTCATCTGCAAATCTGACGAGCATCCCCTCAATTCCTTCATCCAAGTCATTTATAAAGACGTTGAACAACAACGGGCCTAGGAAAGAACCCTGCGGCACCACACTTGTCACTTTTCCCCAGGATAACAAGGAACCATTAATGAGTACTCTTTGGGTTCAGTTCGCCTACCAGCTACAAATCCATGTTCAACCCACCTCTTGCCACCTTCTTTGCAAGAATATCATGGGGGCCTTTGTCAAAAGCATTACTGAAATCAAGATACAGTGGTACCTCAGGTTACATACGCTTCAGGTTACAGACTCCGTTAACCCAGAAATATTACCTTGGGTTAAGAACTTTGCTTCAGGATGAGAACAGAAATCGTGCTCCGGCGGCGCAGCGGCAGTGGGAGGCCCCATTAGCTAAAGTGGTGCTTCAGGTTAAGAACAGTTTCAGGTTAAGAACAGACCTCCAGAACAAATTAAGTACTTAACCTGAGGTACCACTGTACACTGTGTCAAAGATTTTGAACCTCTTGAGACCAAGGCTCCCTTGACCAACCACATTCTTTCTGCGGTTCCCCTGTGGGGCCCAGGAGCCCAATTATGTCACCCCTTGCCTGCTGAGTTGGCAGCCCCTCACCCTTTTTTGAACACCGTCCCTTGAGGAGTGTTCTCTTAGCCTCCTCTCCTCTCCCCTCTTCTTGGGAGTCCTCAGGGCAACCACTGCTGCTGCCCCTGGTCTCTGAGCCACCAACCTCCCACGCTGGCACCATTCACAAGCAGAGCTTATAGCCAGGGCTGCTGCAATAAACAGCTGTGCAATCCTTTGGGAGGCAGAGATGCAAGATAGCATCAGAGGAGGGAGGGAAGCAAGGAAAGGGGAACAGAGGCCAACGGTGCCCACCCCTGAGCATCATTCAAGGCACCCCAGGGTGCCATGGCACACTGCTTCAAAACCACTGCACTAAGCCCATAGCATTCTCCTGACCCATGAAGCTTGTTACTGTATGTACTCCATAAAAAAAGACTTCTCTCACCCTATTTACCTATTTATTGCATTTATATCCAACTTTTTCCTCCAATGAGCTATTCCTCATTTAATACCCACAATAACCCTGTGAGGTAGGCTGAGAGCTGCAGTGACCCAGTGAGTTTAAAGGCTTAAGAGGGATTCATTCGTTCGTTTATTTGGAGCATCTTCGGCTGATCAGGACAAGACAGTCCCTGCCCACAGGCTTACAACCTAAAACCCAAACAAAGCAGGACACGCAAGGGAAAGGGGACGGGGAGGGAAGAGGAAAACCCAAATCCAAACTCAGGCACCATTCTTCTAAAACAATTTCTAAAAATGGGTTATAAATCTCTGCAGGTGAAGAGGCGGCAGGCTCGCTTTTCTGCTCCCAATTTCATAGGCAAGAAATACCTGCTCACAACTCATTCATTTGGATAGGAAAAAGGCAGTCAAGCAGGTGCGGGGTACCTAAGCTGGCCGATGTCGGGATGTCGCCTTTCCTGAAAAGTCTTTGGCTCAGCCCCCCTGAACCCCGGCTTTTCTGGGTTCCTAGTCTGGCTCTCTAACCACTACCCAGCCCTGCCCCCTGGAGTACAGTACTTCCCACCGCCTCCAATGAACTGCAGAGTTGCAAAGTCAGAAGGGGTCCCAAGTGACATCTAGCCCACCACCCTGCATTGCGGGAAGCGACGGTGGAGAAGCCCCGCGAAGCCCCCGGGCTGCGCCTTTAAGGGAAGGGCAGGCGGAGCGGTAAGAGGGCGAGGCGCTGGGCGGGTACGGAAGGAGGCAGGCGAACAAAGCCCAGCCCGTCTCTGGCGCTAGTGGGAGGGGACTTGCAGCTGCGCGCCGGGCTGGATAGTGCTTCTGCGGTCGCCTGCTCCACCTCCAACTGGGTCCATTCAGAGCCGGCGCGGAAGCCCAAGCGGCGGTGGGAGAAGGAAAGAGAAGAGCCAGCCGGCTCCCAGCTGATGCGGCGTCAAGTCGCCGTCACACCAGATTTATCCAGGTAGTTTCTTCTATTTGCTCCCAAATCTTTTTTCTTGCGTCCTTGCGGAGGGCCGTTGGCACCGGCGTAGCAACCCCTGCCGGCGCCTGGGGTGGGTGGTTGTACACGCAACTCCCCCCCACAACCATGGGGACGGGGTATCCAAATGGGCGGGGCGCGCCGCCCGAGCAAATGCATCCCTCCCGGCCAGCCCACCCAGCGCTGCTGGAAAAAACACTGCGGGGCGCGCGGGACTCGGGAGGGAAGCCTGCAGGCCGGCGCGCGGCAGCTGCACTTCTCCCTGGTGTCCCTTCTAGGTGCCCTCCCGGCGGCGCATCCCGCAGTGTTTTTCCAACGGTGCTGGGCCCGCTCGCGGCCGGGAGGGATGCAGCGGCTAGGGAGACCTGCAGGCCGCGCACCACCCGCGGCGCAGCCCGCGGCCCGCCCGCTGGAGGGCGCCCTGCCGTACCGCCCGTCTCTTCCCTTTCACCGCTATTGCCGTTGGTGGTGAGCAGCCGCCGTTCAGCCCCTGTATTCTTCTCTCCTCCCACCCCCGGTGGTTTAAGGAGCGCCCTAGCTGGGCTGCCCCCCTTCCACCCCTTCGACGCCTTCCCTCAACAAGGCTGTGATTATAAAGGGAAAATTGCGGGGTGGGGTGGGGGGAGGTTGGGCTTCCTTCTCTCTCTGCAAAATAGAAGCATGACTCTCATCTTTATTAACCTTCTTTCCATCACCTTCTCATCCCAAGGAACCATGGGGCACCCTCCGCTGGAGTTCAGCGATTGTTACCTGGACAGCCCTGACTTCAGAGAAAGGCTCAAATGTTATGAGCAGGAGCTGGAGAGGACCAACAAGTTCATCAAGGATGTCATCAAAGATGGAAATGCTCTCATTGGCGCCATCAAAAGTAAGGAGAGCCTGAAAACGCACCTGTATGTGTGTGGAAAAAAGGCCACAAGAGCAGATTCAGGCCC
This sequence comes from Podarcis gaigeae, assembly GCF_964106915.1. Taxonomy (NCBI): domain Eukaryota; kingdom Metazoa; phylum Chordata; class Lepidosauria; order Squamata; family Lacertidae; genus Podarcis; species Podarcis gaigeae. The sequence goes on along the minus strand of NC_139691.1, from coordinate 20,880,542 downwards.
AGTTGATCCCCGCTTCCAGCAGGGGCAACCCAGCTAAAAACATTTGCACTGGGTATAAAATAATGCACCACCTCAATTTTATGTCTAATGATAAGTATAATACAGTGGTACCTCTGGTTGTGTACTTAATCCGTTCCGGAGGTCCGTTCTTAACCTGCAACTGTTCTTAACCTGAAGCACCACTTTAGCTAATGAGGCCTCCCGCTGCCGCTGCACCACCGGAGCACGATTTCTGTTCTCATCCTGAAACAAAGTTCTTAACCCGAGGTACTATTTCTGGGTTAGCGGAGTCTGTAACTTGAAGCATATGTAACCTGAAGCGTATGTAACCCAAGGTACCACTGTAATAGCAATATTTGTAGAGGATCACACAACCATTTTGTTGAGTTCACACAGGGTTTTCTTTAGAAAACTGACAAATGCAACCACATATCATAAGATGAGATCGCACTGTCAGATTGTCAAAGCACAGGAGCAAATCTTCACATAAGGTCAGAAATGCATAGTTCATTATTCAGAATTGTGCACACATTGAGCACGAAAAATTTATTTTGCTAAGAATTACATAAAACATACCGTATTTTTCGCTCTATAAGACACACATTTCCCCTCCTAAAAAGTAAGGGGAAATGTGTGTGCATCTTATGGAGTGAGTGCAGGCTGCACAGCTTTCGCTGAAGCTAGGAGAGCAAGAGGGATCGGTGCGCACCGATCCCTCTTGCTGTTCTGACTTCGCTTCGCTGGAGAGGCACTGCGCAGCTTTCCCTCTCTGCGCAGCGCCCCTTCAGCGAAGTGGGAGGAGAAATGAAAGGGGCTCCGTTTCTCCTCCTGCTTTGCTGGAGAGGCGCTGAGCAGAGAGGGAGAGAATATTTTTTTTCTTCTCTTCCTCTAAAACTAGGTGCGTCTTATGGTCTGGTGCGTCTTATAGATCGAAAAATACGGTATGCATGATAGTTAGGCCCCAAGCAGCCCAGTAATTTGTATTGGCTCTCCTCGTTGTGTGTGAGAGAGACAGAGAAACATGGTGCCTGAGTGCCTTTGCGTGTATGGGGATGGGGATTTCTCCTTGCAGCCTTGATTTTTCTCTCCCCTCCTCCACAAAAAAATATTGACTGTACTCCCCAGCTTTCAGCTGCTTTTGTTTTCATCAGGATTAAATGCATCAGTGCCTTGAGTGCGTGTGTGTCATTGACCTGTCTGCATTGTACATTTAGAGCACTTTCATCCCAAACAGACATTGCGCCTTTCAGAGAATCCTGGGAACTGTGCTGAGAGGTGTTACGAGACCCCTATTCCCCTCCTCAGAGCTACAGTTCCCAGTGTGGTGTAATGATCAATCCCTCTTCCCAGGGAACTCAAGGAATTGTAGCTCTGGGAGGGGAATGTGAAGGTTACTCCTAACAACTCTTTGTTACCCTTAAACTACACGAGCTACGATTCTTTGGGGATGCCATGACTGTTTAATGTGGGATGATACTGCTTTGAATGTATAGTACAGATTGGTCTTTCAATGTACTAGGAGGTAGATTAAGGCTGGTGTTGACTTCCTTGTGTTTGTTTAGGTGTCCCTAGCATAGTGCTGAGGATATTGAATTGTTAATCACAAGACTTTGGATTGCCAGAGGAGCTCTGCATGTTCTCTTGCAAGCAATATTAAACTTGCAGAAAGAGGCCTTGTGGGTGCTCCCTATAAAGACATCCGGTTACTGAGGCTCTCGGAGCAGTTTATGGCACAAAACATGATTTAAATGAACCTAGGAATAAACACTTTCCAAACACACCCAGTAAAATCATTGCATGCTGACTCAATCCTAGGCAGAACATCTCCACACACTGAACAGTAAAAGTTGCCTTTTAAAATCCTGCTGCCACCCACCATCTCTGCTTTTTCTTGAGTTACAGGAGGTCTCTGTAGGAAGCAGGCTCCAAAGGGAGACCCTATTGCTACTGGCTCCAGGTTTAAGTGGGGCTGCTTCTGGTGATTTGTAAGGTGCAGTTCCTTAGAGTTCGCATTCCACAGAAAAACAAACAAACCCAGCACTCCCCCCCCGCCCATTGTGTAGGAAGATGCATGTATATTTCAATGCATGGAAAGGGAAATGTGCAAAATGTTATCCAGAAATTGCTCATCGTACGTTATGTTGAATAAGCAAGAAACTTATCCACTCCTTCGCAGCAGCGGGGAAGATGAGCTGTGGTGAGTGTTTCCTGTGCTGCTGATGACATCTTTATGGAGAAGAGGGCTATTGAAGGCTACTAGCCATGATGGCTATGCCCTTCTTCCGTGGTTGCAGCCATGCTTCTGAATCCCTGTAGCTGGAAACCACAGGATGGGAAAGGGCTGTTGGACTCAAATCCTACTTGTGGGTTTCCCATTGGGGCATCTGGCTGGCCACTGTGAGAACAGGATACTGGTCCCCTTCTCCCTGATCCAGCAGGCTCTTCTTATGTTAGCTTATGTAAGGACACAGCTGGTCCCAAATTCCTATAAAGCAGGTGTGGTCATTTTAAAGCAATGGGCAGGTCAGGAATGCTCCTTTTTACCCCAGTCTTAGTCAGGATCTCTTTTTGCTGCCATTTGAATCCATTGGTTTGGATCCTCCCCTCTGAGCAACAGGAAACCAGCTTGCTCCATCTTCCGAGGGACAGCCCTTCAGATATTTGAAGGTGGCTGTCATATCAATGATTTGACAACATGCTCCTACTCATGGGTTTCCTATAGATGTTAAAAAGCATGGGTGGAAAAACTCGAACTCTGAGGAACCCCACCCTGAAGACGCCACAGGGCCAAGGAGCAACCCCCAAGCATCACTCCCCAGCTACACAAAGATTAGATGGGGAATGCCAGTGGTACATGTGAAAAGGATCTAGGGGTCCTGGTAGACCACAAACTGAACATGAGTCAACAGTGTGATGCCGCAGCAGAAAAGCTATTGCTATTCTGGGCTGCATCAGCAGAAGTCTATAGTGTCCCAATCAAGGGAAGTAATAGTACTGCTCTATTCTGCCTTGGTCAGACCACACCTGGAGTACTATGTCCAGGAGGATATTGACAAGCTGAAAGGTGACCAAGATAATAGAGGGTCTGGAAACCAAGCCTGATGAGGAATTGTGGATGGAGCTGGGTATGTTTAGCCTAGAAAAGAGAAGATAGAGAGGAGATATGATGGCCATCCTCAAATATCTGAAGGGGTATTACATGAAAGATGGCGCAAGCTTGTTTTCTCCTGCTCTGGAGTGTAGGACCCGAACCAATTGTTTCAAGGTACAAGAATGGAGATTCCAACTAAACCTTAGGAAGAACTTTCTGACAGTCAGAATAGTGGTACAGTGGACAGTGGGAGGCAATGGTCTCTTCTTCCTTGGAGGTTTTTAAGCAGAGCTTGGATGGCCATTTGTCATGGATGAGCTAGTTGAGGTTCCTGCACTGAAGGGGGTTGGACTGGATGCCCTTCAGTGTCCTTTCCAGCTCTATAGTTCTTTGATTCTATGATTCTGTGCAGTGCTCCCCCCCCTAGAAAAATAGGTGCTGATACAATGAAGCTGTTACAGTAAGTGTAACACTTTTTAACAACAAAAAAAGAGATGCTGGTACTATGTACCCTTGCATACCCCCTGAAAATAAGCACTGATTCTATGACTTGCAGAGGTTCTCTCACGACTTGAACTTTCCATGCTTGGATAACATAGAATTGCTGCACCTTTCCTCAACCCGGTGCCCTCCAGATGTTTTGGAATATAGCATCCCTCAGCCCCAGTCTGCTCGGTCATCTCCATAGTCCATCCTTGCCCTTAGAGACAAAATAATGTTACATATTTATATGCAGTTTAGCAGAACTCCATTGGCTCTATAATGGAGCAAGTTGGGCACAAATGGGGCTTCTGAAACTCTTTATAAAGAGGTACCTTTTGGGGGACTTGATGCTCAGGGTTTCCAGAATGCAAGCCTTTTCCAGATGGTCCGTGGCATGCCTGGATTTGTGGTAGAAGACAGAAGATGGCACTTTAAATATACAGTGGTACCTTGGGTCACAGATGCTTCAGGTTACAGACTCCGCTAACCCAGAAATAGTACCTCGGGTTAAGAACTTTGCTTCAGGATGAGAACAGAAATCATGTGCCAGCGGCACAGCGGCAGCGGGAGGCCCTATTAGCTAAAGTGGTACCTCAGGTTAAGAACGGACCTCCAGGACAAATTAAGTTCTTAACCCAAGGTACCACTGCATTGATTTTTAATAATATTTTTATTGGGTCTTTTATTTCTTTTATTGTATTGCTGTTTGAATTCTTTCTATGGAATAAGTGAAAAACAATAACACCAAAAATAAAAGTATAATTAAAAACCATACAGTTGATACAACAGGCAGAAAAATGATGTAAGTGGTCCTCTAAAACCTCCAGCAGTTTTCATGTGGGGATATTTATGGTAAGGTAGACATCCAACATCAAGCTGTTTGCAGGTGCTTCATTGAGCAAACTCATACTGCAAACTGAACATGCTTTTTTATGTTTTTGAGTAACTCTGCAGAGGACAAGGGTGTCAGGCTTCTTAGCTTTGCACACAGTGTCCCTCCACTCAGGTAGGAAATCAATTATGCTGACATTGACATGGCCTTTCACAACGTGACACGTAGGTGTGCTTGTTCCTTTTCAAGTATGCCAACGCTGCATCCGACTGGTTCAGGCTTTGGGGCTTTGCTGTGCATGCTGAAATTCCCAGGTTCATTCCTCAGCATTTCCAGGATAGACTGAAATCCTGGAAAGTCACTGCAGATTAAATCCAAGGCATGCGATGCAAATTCTGAGGGGTGGCGGTTTGTTAGTATTTTTCAACCTGTCAACTAGGGTGCTGGACCTTTGATTAGCAAGCATCATTAGCACCACTAGGTTTGTACATATGCCAATTCACAGAAAATTTCATGGGCCCAATTCAAGCTGCTGTTCCTTTTCAAGCCCTGTATGGCTTGGGTCCAAGTACCTGAAGGAGAAGGTCTTCTGCTGAGGTTATTTTCCAGGTAGCTGGTATTGATGTATAATGCAACCAGTATAGAGTTAAAGCAGGCATCTCTCATTCTGTACAGTTGAATTCAAAGCTGACCTACAGTCTTGCTGCAGAATTTTTGGAAAGATATGCTTGGCAATGAGCTCATCTTCTTTTGTGCATGTTTTGGAGCAAGATATAGGGTATTGCCATTGGAGCTGTTCCATCTGTTTTGCAGCCTTAAACTCGTAGGTTTAATTATAAGCAGTCAATGTACCATCTGTGCACCTACATGGAAATTTAGATCAAATTAGCATGCGCGCACCAGTGGGGTATAAACACTCTGCGGCCTCCCCTTACATTTGGGTAATGTTGTAAGCTGTTTGTGGGTTCGGTTGTGGAAATCTGTTTGCAGAACAGCCACTGAATAGAGATGCATGTGGCCCTTGTCCTTTGATTGCAATTGGTGATAGTAATATTCTTTCCCAGTGATCTGAATAAGTTTGGCCATAGATGCTTGACTAGCCAGTGAGGCTAGAGAGAAGCATTATGGCACTTAAGCTACCAAGTAAAAACGGATTTTGAACTAGTTCAACTGCTACTGTTTCCTCCAAAAGATTTTGGGAAGTATAACTTTGGGAGACAAAGATATCTCCTAAGAATAGTAGCCTCCCCTTTCCAAAGGGGCTGCTGAATTGGTTGGAACTGAGTTAGCAGACATGCCAATTTTTCTCATTTGCTTGCATTTTTAAAATATTGGCAAGTTCTTGCATGTTCTATACAATAAAACCAGCAAGCAATAATTTAAATTGTGTATTTTTTGCTGGCTCAGTTATGTGCTGTTTTGTTGTGTTGCTGGACTTTGTTAAATGGATATGGTTAACTTACTGATTTGACTATATACCAAGTTCTTAAAGGGTTTCCCACCTCCAAATCACTATGGAGAGATTGGTGGAATACACATTTTTAAAAAGTAAGCAAAATACATGAATAGCTTGGCTAGATTTTTTGATGTAAACAGTACAACTGGTTTTTAAACTTTGAATGGTGAGGTGCAAACCTTAAAAATGAAGATAAGTAATATCTGTGTAATCTGGGCTGTAAACCAAAACATCTTAAAATGTGTTCCCAGCTTTCTGGGATGCTAAACAGTTGAATTAATGACAGTCAGGCTTGGGGCCAAATTTCAGTCATACAGAATGCAGGAATATTTTAGGAAGCCTGCTTATCTTGGGTCTGACCATAGTCATTTATATAGCACCATCACAGGAATATCAGAAGCTGTGTTATATCAAGTCAGATCATTGGTCCATCTTGCTCAGTATTGCCTGCACTGGCTGGCAGTGACTCTAGGGCTTCAGACAAAGAAGGGAAGGATTGTTCAGTCAGCAAAGTATGGGACTCTTAATCTCAAGGCTGTGGGTTCGAGCCCCACATTGGGCAAAAAGATTCCTGCATGTTTTTAATGTACAGTCATACCTTGGATCCTGAATACCTTGCGAGTCAAATGTTTAGGCTCCCAAATGCCGCAATCCCGGAAGTGAGTGTTTCAGTTTGTGAACGTTCTTTGGAAACCAAACGTCCGATATGGCTTCAGGAGCTTCCTGCAGCCAATTGAAAGCCACGCCTTGGTTTCCAAACGTTTTGGAAGTTGAATGGACTTCCAGAACAGATTCCGTTCGACTTCCAAGGTACAACTGTATGTTCCTCCTTGGTTTAAATGTTTCTATAAGGGATTGTTCATTTGTTTGTAAGTCGCTTTGGGTTACCTTGGGGAAGACGAAGTGACCAGCAAATTTAGTAAATAAGAATAACAACCCCCTACAAGGATCTGGTTACCCACTGTGAGAACAGGATGCTGGACTAGCCTGATCCAGCACCTCGGCTCATCTTCTGACTCACTTCAGCTCTCCAGGGGTTCAGGCAGGGAACATTCCCATCCCTACCTGGGTATGGAACCATGCAAAGCAGATATTCTGCCACTGAGCCACAACCGTCCCCCTAAAGAAGCTGACTGAGCAAACAAACAGGAAGGGAAGGGGTTAAGTGACTGCTCCACCTGCTTGTGCCACCTCCACTTGTTACTTCAGCACCCCCCCCCCCACAACTGTTGTTCATCCAAAAAACTGGGAGGAAAGGTGGCAGACAAGTTCATGGCATGTAGCAGGACCTTTCTTTTAGCTTGGGGTGAAATAAATTTTGTGTGTGTTTAAAATGCACATGTACAGTATAGCGTAACAATGTGCAACCTCAGCACACCTGTGTGAAAACTAGTGAAACATACATTTGTTTACCTGCATTTTGTAAGGGAGGGACCTCCCCCCAGCTCATATAATGAGAGTTTTCTAATGTGTGTAGGATCCTAGACGCCTTGACGAAGGGCCACACTGTAATTCTTTGAGGTCTTCAGTTGTAGTTAAAGAAAACAAGTGTGAAACGTCTTCTAGTACATCTGTTTCTTGGCTCATAATACCACGCGAGAAGAGTCTGCCCATAAATTCCTTTCTGCTTCTCTCAGGAGCACGTGCAAAAAAAAATACATGGGTGTTTCCTTCTGCATCCTCAGATTGTTGAGAGTGCCCCACCTGGCTCAAAAATCCTTTTGTGCAATTCGGGAGAAGAAATAAAAACGTCCTCCTGAACTTCCAGTGCCCACTTACTAATTGGATATATAATTACCCACCTCCTAGTTTTCCGGCAAATGGAAGCATAATATTTTTCCATGCCGTGCAAAAGCCAGTTCTCAGAAGGCTTTTCGGGAAATTCCAATTAAAGGCTGTTGTACATGAAAGAAAGTCACAACATTTAATCTGTTATCTGAGATGACCTGGAGGTGAACTCCTGGAGGAGTGTAAGCTCACATCAACACCATATATTCAAAGCACTCTTAGACCACCTTAACAGTCATGGCTTCCTCCAAAGAATCCTGGGAACTAGTTCATTAAGGTTCTTCTAACTCTCCCCCTCCTCCTTTACAAACTAGAGTTCTAAGGATTCTTTCATGGTGGTGGGGAATCCATTACTGTTAAAAGGAGCGCCTCTGCTTTAATGATGTGGATGATGTAGATATGACATGAGTCTTAGAACCATAGAACTGTAACTTGAATCTATTGGTTTAGGTCCTACCCTCTGGATCAAGAGAAAACAAGCTTGCTGTTCCATGTGACAGCCCTCTAGATATTTGAAGATGGCTTTCATATCTCCTCTCAGTCTCGTCTTATCCAAGCCAAACATACCTAACTCCCTCATTCTTCATAAGGCTTAATTTCCAGACCCTTAATCATCCAACTTGTCTATATCCTTCTGAAATTGTGGCACCCAGAACCGGACACAGTACTCCAGAAGGATTCTCACCAAGGCAAAATACAGTGATATTATTAGTTCACTTGATCTGGACACTATGCTTCTGTTGATGCAGCCTAGAATAGCATTAGCTTTTTTCTGCTTCTGCTTCTGCATCACACTGTTAACTCATGTTAAGTCTGACTCCACAGCTGAATAGCAATTGCTGGAAACCACAGAAGGGGAGAGTTCTGTTGTACTTGAATCCTGTTCATCAGTTTCCCATTGGGGCATCTTTTCGGCCGCTGCAAGAACATGATGTTGGGCTAGGACTTTGGCCTGACCCAGCAGGCTCTTCATAGGATATTATGATATTATGTGTGGTTTGTGGGATGACAGCAACTTCATCTTTCCAGCAACTTTGAGCATTGCTGTGGCAGTGGGGGAATCGTTGAGGAAGCCTCCCCGGTGGTCAGGCTCTATCTATCCAGGCCAGCAGTCTGCCACCAAGTCCAGATGAAAATGGTTTCCCCTGGAGGTAGAATGGCAGTGTGCTTCTAGGAGATATGAAATGAGTGGTGTGTGGTTCAAAGCCATGAAGGGAGGCTTATGAGAGAGAAGAACAACACACATATACAGTCACTCTAAGATTAGGGGAATTTTTAAAGCAGCTGTTTAGGTTTCCCCCCCATCTCCCCCAGCAATACATAATAGCTTGTGTTTGCTTTGGAACCCAGCCCAAGCACTGTAGGAATGATCTGTGTTGGTTGTGATGTCACCCTGATGCAAGCTCTTCTCGCTGGGTATCACTAAAACTGCTTTGCATGCAGAAGATTCCAGGTTCAATCCCGATTGCATCTCCCAGGTAGGGCTGGGAATGTCCCCTATCTGGAGTCCCCTGCCTGGAACCCTGGAAAGCCCCTGCAGGTCAGTGTAGGCAGTTGTGAGTTTGATGGATCAATAAAAACATAAGCAGAGCCTGTGGGAAACCCACAAGCAGGGTTCAAGTGTGAGAGCCCTCTCCATTTTCCTGTGATGTCCAGCAATTATGTGAATCAACAGAAGGCAGCTTTCTGTGTACATGTGTTGTAAGGGGAGGCACCATGGCTTGGTGGTAGGGCACTTGCTTCACATGCAGAAGGTCCTGGGTTCAGTCCCCAGCAGCATCTCCAGATTGGGCTGGAAGTGTCCCCTGCCTGAAACCCTGAAGAGCCACTGCTGGCCAGTACTGAGCTAGATGGACCAATGGTCTCAGACAACTTCCTATGGATAGCAGAAGGTGTCAGTTAAAACAAAGGAACATTTGTGTGGAGAGCACTGCCCACCTCCCCAAAAAATAGTACAGGGGAGAAAAGGCAAGGCAAGCATAGGAAGCTGTCTCCCACTGAGTAACACCATTAGTCCATCTAGCTTAGTATTGTCTGCACTGACTTCCAGCGTGTCAGAGGCAAGCCAGCAATAAATCATGCTGTGCAGGTTGGAGTTAACTCTTTATTAGCAAAAACATGATCGACACAGGAGTGTCAGGCCTAAGGAACACAGCATCCCTTATTTGTATTTTAATAGGTTTGTTTTTTAAATGTTGTTTTAATTTGATTAGGGCTTAATTATTTTTTATCTATGATATTTTATGAATGTTTTTAGCTTTTTGTATCTATGTTGTTTTAATTTGTGGAAGCCACGTTGAAAAAATTTTCTGTCAAAAATAGGGAATGTGGAAAAATAAATTAGGCCATGCATGAGGATTTACTCTCTTCTTGAACCTCACATTCCTGTGACTTTCCTGTTCTCTTCAGCCCCTCTCCCTGCTTCTCTGAGGCAGTTTCCACTTCCCTTCTTCCTCAGCGACTCTGCTCCTTCAGTGCCTTCTTCCTATTCAGCTTGCCAATTTGCTTCTCATTACTTCACCCCATTTGTTTTGTTGACAGCAGAGTGTGGCCCTTCCTGCCCTCTTGGACACGGTGTCGGAATTTGCTTCCAACCAAGCTGCCTTTCCACTTAGTTCCAGGACTCACCCTTTCCTGCTATGCGATTAGGGTACACCAGAATTGCATCTTACATGCAGTTGAGTTGCGTGATTTCAACCATACGTGGTTGAAGGTGAGCTGCCTGAAATTGTCCAGATCAAATCCCAAGCAAAAGAGGTTAAAAGCTCTTTTCTCGCTGAGTCTGCTTGGCACGAAAAGAGCTTTTCAACTCTTGTTTGAGGGGCAAGGCCGACTCAGTGCCCCAGCTCTGGGATGCTGTTGCAAGATCTCACCGGGCGCAAGATCTTGTTTGAACATCCTTGGCTTCTCAGAACTGGCACAACCAAGCAAGGCAGAGGACTTAAAGCCTCTTTTAGTGCCAGGTCTGCTTGGGTTGCCCAGCATAAAAAGAACCTTTGAGCTCTTTGCCTTACTTGCTGGGCAAGGCCCCTTAGCTGTGTGGTTTTTGGAAGTACAGGGGATTCTCTCTCCCCTCCCCTGCTAACTGCAGGGGTGGCTCCAAGAGGCTGGGTATACATGGAACTCTTGGAACTGAACCCCCATTTAAGATGTGATCATAGTCCGTGCCTAGGTAGGCCTCCTCATATGGCTGGTAATTAAAGTTTTTGGAACTTGAGTACAGAGGATATTGCAAATAAGGTGGTCATCTTCTGTACTTCCACACATCCACTGTGTAAAGAATACAGATCCCCCCCGCCCCCCGCAGCAAATATTAGCCTAGGCTGCACCACAGATCTCTTCTGGCTTCCTGCATGAAAAATGTCCTGTTCTACAAAAGCACCATTAGTTCAGAGCCAGCCTGTGGTGCATTGATGATGATGTTTGAGGGATCCTCCTGCTGGATGCTCAGAAGAAGCCTTCTGTCTTGTGGAAAGCTAATAAAACAACTTTGCATTTTCCAAAACATTTGGGCTGGCAGTAGGAGCAAATGTAAATGGGCAGCTCTGGTTTGGTCTAGCGGCGGGTGTGAAGAGAACCATTCTTCCCTTTTGCTTCTATGTCTTTTGACAGCAAAGCACTTCAAGGCAGGCTGACTTAGATGGTTGTTGGCCAAAGGGGAATGTAAACTTTCTCTATCCTTAGCTGGTTTTTATAGGAAAAATGCAATGCAGAGAAAAGGAAGTACTTCATGCAGTGCATAGTAAAACTATGGAACTTGCTCCCAAAGGAGGCAGTGAAACCCGACTGGCTTTAATAGAGGATTCAACAAATTCATGGAGGGAGAGAGGGCTACTGATGGCTACAAGCCACAGTCGCTGTGCTTTACCCTCCACAGCTGGAGACAGTAATGCTTCGAATACCAGTTGCTGGAAACCGCAGAGGGCAGAGAGGCCTTGTGTTCTGGTCCTGCTTGCAGATTTTGCAGAAGTGGCATCTGTTCATGGGCTCCCTGTTGCTTGGCTGCAGTTTGCACAAATCTTCCAGGCTGTGTTCGTCTGCAGAGAACTGACTTTTGTGGCTTTGGAGAAACGTGACTATCGGTTGTGCTGACAAAAGGCCTTCCAGGCTGCATTTTTAAATAACAAGCTACACTTTCCAGTAAAAGGGTGCCTGGCTGCCTAGAGTAAATATCCCTACTTGCATGGCTGGCTTTAATGGCATAGCTGCTTATGTCCAAGCACAGTGTCTTCAGCTTTTAAAAACAAAATGCTAGAGCATCAGTGCATTGATGTGAATTTAGAGTCATTCTGGATCTTGCAGCTGTCATGCAGAACCCAACCAAAATGGTGCCGTGGGCTTGGAGGAGGTTGGAATAGTTGATTGTGTGCTTCTTAGGATGTAATTCCTGCATTGCAGGGGGCTGGACTAGATTACCCTTGGGGTTGCTTCCAACTTGACGATTCTTTGATACTGTGGTAAAGCAATGAGAGGTTTTGTGTGCAGCTGCAACTCTTCTTAATGCTGAAAGTTAACATTTTTAAAAATTATTCCTGCTGACCAGGAGATGCTTCCTTGACATCATTGGTCAGTTGTTGCATGCAATTGGCTTATCCCAGGAAGGAAACTATTGAAGTGAGGGGGGGGTGTCTTTGTGACCCATTTTCTCCCATATAAAAAGTGCCTGAGCAAAAATGTCAAAGTAAGATATAAGATTTCTCCATGTGCCAGTTTCTTGTTTTGGTTGTGTGGGTGCATGTACACAAACGTTCACAAAGTGCTTTCCCACTTTTTAGTCATGTTTGTTGCCCTCACCAGGAGACCTGACCCCACCTCACCCATCAGAGACTTAACATCTCAAAGATCCATCTGTATTTCAAATTCTAGACCAATTTCAAGCCTGATTTACCGCAGCAGCTGCCAACCAAGAAACCCTGGGAATCTCCAGCAAAAGAATTTCCAGCAATCTGGCAGAGCCATAATTCCTAGAGTTCTTTCAGGGAGGCAGTTTTGAAATGTTTTGTTGCAGCAGTCAAATGCACCCTTAATGTGCTAGCACGGGGGTAGCAAAAACATGGCGCCCTCCTGGTGTGTGTGGACTACACTTCCCACACCCCTGACCCATTGGCCCTGTTGGCAGGGGGCTGATGGGGCCGTAGTGCAACAACATTTGGAGGGCACCATTTTGGCTATCCGTCTGCTAGACTGAAGATCTTCTTCTGACTTGTGGAGCCGGTGTGGCATAGTGGTCAGAGGGGCGCAGTAGGACCTGGGAGAGACCAGAGTTCAAATCCTCACTCGGGTTAGTCACTGCCTCTCAGCCTAACCTACCTTACAGGGTTGTTGTGGGAATTTAATGAGGAAGAGAACTTTTGTATAGTGGGATATAAAAGCAATAAACCCAAAAATGGGCCATGAAGTTTGTGATGGGTACAGTAGATGCTAGTGACAGAAAAGGGACGGTGTTGTCTTTTAGGTCTAAATCTGCTCTTATCACAAAGCCCCATAAACCACTCTACTGAAAGAACAAGTCAAAGAAAGGGTTTATTGGGTGCTTGTGTGTAGGGGATAAAGGTTGCAGAACAGGCATTGCAGTGCTCACCTCTGAAAGCAGCCACATGTGGTGGGTGGGCTTTAGCAATCCCCTCTTGAGCCTCGTTCAGCTTATCCATGAGGCTGTTGAGCTAACCTGTTGAGGTGTGTGTCTTCCAGAACAAAGTGTTTTTCAAAAGGAACAAGGGTTTATTCTCTTCAAGAAGGGAATTCAGCTGCCAAAAGCTTACTCCTTTCATCTGAGGATTTGGGCCTGAACTAGATGTAAACAAGACAGTATTATAATATTTACTATGTATATCCTGCCTTTTCCCCAGTCAGGGACTCAAAGCGGCTTACAGATAAAATAGAAACATCCAAAAGCATAGGGGAAAAACGAAAACAGTAATCAAAAAGCAATTAAACACTATCGTATTTTTCACTCTATAAGACGCACCAGACCATAAGACGCACCTAGTTTTTGGAGGAGGAAAACAAGAAGAAAAATATATTCCGAATCCCAGAAGCCAGGACAGCAAGCGGGATCACAGCTCAGTGATCCCGCTTGCTGTCCTGGCTTCTCGGACAGCCGCGCACAGCCTCTCCCCAGCAGCGGGATGAAGGCTCCTGTTGCCCGGGAGAGGCTGTGCACGGCTAAGTGTCCCCCAAGAGCCGCACTCCCTTTAAAGAGCATGTGGAGCGTGTGTGCGACTCTTGGGGGCTTTCCCCCTTACTTTTTAGGAGGGGAAAAAGTGTGTCTTATAGAGCGAAAAATATGGTAGTTAGAATTCAAACACCACCTTTTGGGTAGAGGTGTATTTTACCCCCACACTATATTTGCTTAGAAACGAAACTAAAACTTAATTTTTTTGATCAGCTTTTTAGAGGCTGATGGGTGAAGTAATTGCTGAGTTGTGATGTTGCTAATTATGCCCTTTATGTATTTTATGATAACTGTTTTATCATTTTTGTTTATTATGTCCTATACTTTTTATGTTGCCTTAAATCAGATGTGAACTGTCCCATGGCCCTTTTTTGGTGAAGGGCAGTATGGAAACACCTTAAATACCTGACAGAAACATATGCTTGGAACCTTGTTGTGGTGAGGGGAAGGTGTCTGGGACTGGGGTCTGCATTGTGTGGGGTTAAATGCTCCCTGCTAAAGCATCTCCAATTCCCAACTACTAGTCTGGAAGTAGCCCATCCTGTTTGAAAAGGGTTGTTGGGGTGATGTCTGGATCACCAGATGATCACCAACACCAGTGCACATAAGTCCTGGCCAATGCACAAACTTTCATTGGATTCCAGTTAAGGTTCAGTTTTGCTCAGTAGCAAAGGGAATAAGAGCAGGGAATAAACCCTACACAGTGAAAACCACAGTGGTACCCACTGCATAAATCTGAACTGTGATTGCAGTCTAATGAACATTGGTGCATTAACTACAGTGGTGCCTCGCAAGACGAAAATAATCCGTTCCGTGAGTCTCTTTGTCTAGCAGTTTTTTCGTCTTGCGAAGCAACCCTATTAGCGGATTAGCGCTATTAGCGGATTAGCGGCTATTAAAGGCTTAGCGGCTTAGCGGCTAAAAGGCTATTAGCGGCTTAGCGGCTTAGAAAAAGGGGGGGAGTGAAAAAAATTGCAAGACGAAGGGAAATTTGTCTTGCGCAGCGCATCAAAAAACGGAAAACCCTTTCGTCTAGCGGGTTTTTTGTCTTGCGAGGCATTCGTCTTACGGGGCACCACTGTAGTTTTTAGTAATGGTTATTCATGAATGTCATTGGATCACCATATTAACAAATGGTTATTTGCAACATCCAGTTTCATCCCTAAGTAAAGGCAGCTTCTAAGGCAACGATTGGAGTTTGTGGATTGCTGCATAAATTGCATCCTACAGAAAGAGTGCTGACTTTGAATAAGCTGAAACTTAGCTTCTCTGTTGTGTGCAAAAACATTGAGAATTTTTTTTGGACAGCTCTCCATTGTCGTGAATGCAAAAAGAATTTGCAGCTAAAAGTTTCTGGAGGGCATGTGGGGATATAACGTTCAATGAAATTGTCAAGGGTGGAATGTGGGGTTTTGTTATGCTTTATTTCCTTTCACAGTGGCCAAGGGATCCTTTCCTTGAATTTTGCAAATTTTGCAAATCCTCCCTTTGGTGGTCTTGCCTCTGCAGACTTACCACTGCCTGTTTTTCCTGAAAATCCCAGTGATACCCTCAGCTGTCATTTCCTGTAAGCATTTCCTGTAAGCATGTTACTATCCCTTATGTAAAGGTTTTTTTCTACTTTTTTTTTTAAAGTGTCCTTTGCTTTTGCAGAACACAACGAAAACTATAAAAATAGCTGTTACAAGCTCATAAGAACACCCTCTGAGTTAATGATAGCACAGAAGGAGAGGAAATGTGATGTCGCATCATGTAATTGATGCCGTAAACCAGAGGTGAAATTAGTTTGCTGCCACTGGGTGCAGAGCCGAGAGGGTGCTTCAGGGGCACCACAACAAAGATATAGAAAAGAAGGCGAGAGGGCACCAAATTTTGGAGTTGCATAGACACCGCTGAAATTTGAGACCCCAAAGTCAGACCTCAAAGTCCTCTACTGTGTGAACAGTATTTTAGTATAAGACCCTCCAGATTCTTCTGTGAATCTCTGGAAGAGTCATTTTCTGATTGTCTTGTCTCACATACAAAATAATTGGTTGCTAAGCTGTGTGGTGCTGTGGTCTAAACCACAGAGCCTAGGACTTGCCGATCAGAAGGTCAGTGGTTTGAATCCCCGTGACAGGTTGAGCTCCCATTGCTTGGTCCCTGCATCTGCCCACCTAGCAGTTCGAAAGCACGTCAAAGTGCAAGTAGATAAATAGGTACCACTCCAGCGGGAAGGTAAACAGCGTTTCCGTGCGCTGCTCTGGTTTGCCAGAAGCAGCTTAGTCATGCTGGCCGCGTGACCCGGAAGCTGTCTGCGGACAAACGCCGGCTCCCTTGGCCTATAGAGCGAGATGAGCGTGCAACCCCAGAGGTGTCTGTTACTGGACCTAACGGTCAGGGGTACCTTTACCTTTTTAAGCTGTGTAAGAAGAAAGTGGACCTGTCTTTTCTCCAGCAGCAGAGTCTTTTAGCTCCTGTTTGTTTGTGGCGTGATGAGAGGGCTGTGATACCTTGTTCTATTTTTGCAGTTTGTTTTTTAAGGGATGTTTTCTCTTTTATGCAGGCTCCTCTGGTGACTGCTTTCATTGTGTCCCAAAGGAGCAGTTATAATATTGTCTATGTCCTTTTATTTAAAGTAGTTTTGGAGAGTTCTTGTGAGACTCTCTCTGATTGATTGATTGATTGATTGATTGATTGAGTTAGGATGGGACTGAAGGACTATGTTGTGCTGGTTCATGTTTCCTCTCCTATTTTAAGGGTAGCTTCTACTGGGGCGTGATCTGTGATTTTGATGTTACCTATAATCGTTGACTCAACCAAGGGAGTCAGACCTTGTGTGAGCAGAATGCTATCCAGTCTGGACATTGATTTTATTTTAATGTAAAAGGATGGACTTTCTGTAAACAAAACCAGTCTCCGCCCTGCTGCAGCCAACCTCTACAGCTTGCTGTAGTTCAATTAAAGCTCGGGGGAAGATGTCACAAGGAAACTGATCTCTTGGAGCTTTTATTTTCTGTTATAGCTGAGACATCTAGGGAGGCTGGAAAAAATGCTACTGGAAAGAAATCAATTCCCCCCTCCAATGGTCTCTTTGAAATGATAAAGTAAACTCGCCCTTCTCTCCACAAAACACCAAAATTCAGAAGAAGTTTAAAAATGGTTCAGAAACGCCATAGGAAACCACTTTTGCACGGGAAGAAATCTTTATGAGAAAGGGAAGGACTGGGTTAGGCACAGCCCCAGTTGGGAACAGTTCATCTTTTTTTAAAACTGGGGATTCTCAGAGCCGGTGGCTGTTGGTGCAGAACTTTAGGAAATGAGTCTTAAGTCCAGGAAATCTCCTGTGTTGAAGCCTGATCCCTTTGCTGCATTGCTTCTGGCTCAAAACAGCCTAGGTCCTCCCAAGACAATTTTGTTTTGTTTTCTCGCTGCAAAGGCCTTTTAACTCATTCTATAGAATGGGAAGCTTGTGGCCCCCCAGATGTTGCTGGACTCCATCTCCCCTTATCCCTGACCACCTTGGCTCCTGGGAGCTGAAGTCTAGAGGCTCGGGGGTGGGGTGGGGGAGAAGAGTTAGATGCTTGAACTTCTTTTTTTGCTTTGTAAATATATTGAGAGTTTTAAAATTATCCTTTTTTTGTTTTGCTTCTTTCACATGCAGATACAGATGTGGGAAAACTGGTTGCATCATGCCACAGTTACAAAAGGGGAGACTTACTCCATCTCACGTGCCACATATACTACCTAGTTCACATTTATAGGTTTCAGTGTGGCAGAACCCTGCACTCTGGAACTTCCTGCCTATTGACATCAGGCAGGCAGCTTCACTGTACCCTTTTCGGTGCAAAATGCACCTGGTGCCTGACTACCAAGAAAAAAAATATTCTGAATCCCAGAAGCCAGGACAGCAAGCAGGATCGCTGCGCAGTGATCCGCTTGCTGTCCTGGCTTATGGGATAGCCGCATGCAGCCTCTCCCGGGCAGCGGGATGAAGGCTCCTATTGCCCGGGAGAGGCTGTGCGTGGCTAAGGCTCCCCCAAGAGCCGTGCTCCCTTTAAAAGAGCGTGCAGAGTGTGTGTGCGGCTCTTTGGGGCTTTTCCCCGAGGAGGGAGAAGGGCAGCTCTTTAAAGGGAGTGCTGAGCAGAGCCTCCCGCCTGCATTTGCTCCATAACATACACACACACATTTTCCCTTACTTTTTAGGAGGGGAAAAGTGTGTCTTATAGAGCGAAAAATACGGTAGTTCTGAACACTGCATGGAGGAGAGCTCCGTTGATGGCTACTGGTCAGGATGACTGTGCTCTGCTTCCGTGGTCAAAGGCAGCAATGATTCTGAATGCCAGTTGCTGGAAGATAGGAAAAGTGTTGTCCTTGTGTGCGTATTCTACTTCCTGGTTTCCTAAAAAGGTCTCTTGGTGGGCACTGTTAGAAGAGGATGTTGGACTAGATGGGCCATTGGCCTGATCCAGCAGCGCTTTTCTGAAGTTCTTATCCACATAGTGTGCCCAAAGCCCCCTTCCTGGGGTAATGATCTGTGTGGCAGGCATTGCTCTGAGAAGCTATTTGTGGCCTTTTGCCACGCTAAAGGTCTCTGCCCCATAGGCCATGGCACTGCCTGCTGTGAGTCAAAATGAGTCACTGTTAACTCTTCCAAGTGGATCAGCCTGCCATAGGGAGGACATAATGTTTATACTGGCTTCCCGGAAGAAGAGAGATTGCTAGTCTCCTTTTCAAAACATCCCTTCTGACTTAAGTGTTGTCTTTTGGGTTGAAGGTGATCATTACTGGAGCTGGTGGGCTGCTTCCAAAATTAGCATCCTCCCTCTCCTCCTTCTGCCTGTCTCCTGTCTTCCTTGGTCATATCTAGTAGAACAAAAAAAGTGTGCTTTGAGGCTTGACACTCCCCCACTCCCCAGAATTGGCAGACGATGAAGTGTGGTGGCCTGGAAGTTACATCATGACCAGAGTCTCGTCCCCCCCCCCCCCCCACAGACATGTAGGGAGAAAGGAGGAGGAGGAGGAGGAAGAGGCTAGGGGCTGCCATGGTCTGTTACATTCACTCTTTTGGTAAAAGCCATAGATGTGTCTCTATTTCTGCAGAATTTCCTGCAAGAATTTGCTTGCTGCATCTACCAGGAGCCAGCTTTTACCAGCACGGTATGATCACGTCTTGCGTGGGGGTTATGATCTGGGAATGGCATGTATACACAAAAAAAGTGTATTATCAAACTGCCTGCTTGGAATCGCCCCCACGCGAACATTCTTACATTTCCAGAGCTGTGTGCCGAGACTTTGAGAGCATCTCAGAACCCAGTAAGCAAGCCTGAGAGGTTAAAAGCTCTTTCTCTGCTGGGAAAACCCTGTGCAGAAAGAGCTTTCAAGCTCTTCACCTTCTGTGTGTTTAAGGAGTGATCGAACTGTATTGCTGGACAGACACATGTTATTGTTCTTTATTTGAAAGCAAAGTCCCCAGCTCTTTTGATGAACAACACATGTGAGCTCTTCCAAGGATAGAAACAGTGGCCGAGGTATAATGATTCTTGAGAATCTGGCCTGATATCCTGTAGAGCTGCTGCCAGTCAGTGTTGACAGTACTGAGCTTGATGGACCAAAAGCCTGAGTCAGTATAAGGCAGCTCCCAATATTCCAACTTTTCTGCTTATAAACGCATAAACAGACTAGGAGCAGGTCACAGTGTTCTGTCTCTTTGCTATTATTTGAAGACCTTCCATGGGCTAATGCATGGTGGAGTTCTCTGAAGATGTTGCTAAGCCCTGTATCTTACTTTTAATGTGGGATGTACTGGACAACATGTTCTCTGGTGCTTGTGAGCAGTTTGGTGACCTCATGTCCTTCGTGAGCTGCATCTTGGCATTCCAGAACCAAGATTTCTGCCAGCAGATTTTCAGCCCAGCCTGATGAATTCCAGCTGTTTGTGGCTTTGGAGCAGAGCAGTCACTTTTGTCATGTGTGAATGTCGATAAGACAGAGCCATAATACCATTATACAAATCTATGGTGCAACCACATTTGGAGCACTGTGCACAGTCCTGGTCGCCTCATGTTAAAAAAGGATATTGCAGATTTGGAAAACGTTCAGAAAAGGGCAACCAGATCAATCAAGGTGGTGGAGTGAAGGAAAGCTTGCAGAGTTTGGGACTTCTCATTCTAGAGAAAAAGTGACCAAGAGACAACACAATAGAAGTTTATAAAAGTATGCATGCCATGGAGAAAGTGGATAGAGGGAAAAAAATTCTCCCTCATAATTCTAGAACATCTGATGAAATTGAATGTTAGAAGATTCAGGACACATGAAAGGAAGTACCGTATTTTTTGCTCTATAAGACTCACTTTTTCCCTCTTAAAAAGTAAGGGGAAATGTGTGTGCGTCTTATGGAGTGAATGCAGGCTGCGCAGCTATCCCAGAAGCCAGAACAGCAAGAGGGATGGCTGCTTTCACTGTGCAGCGATCCCTCTTGCTGTTCTGGCTTCTGAGATTCAGAATATTTTTTTTCTTGTTTTCCTCCTCCAAAAACTAGGTGCGTCTTGTGGTCTGGTGCGTATTATAGAGCGAAAAATATGGTACTTTTTCATGCAGCACATAGTTAAACTGTGGAACTCCCTCCCTCAGGAGGCAGTAATGGCCACCGACTTGGATGGTTTTAAAAGAGAATGAGACAAATTCATGGAGGAGAGGGCTGTTGATGGTTACCAGCCACAGCTGGAGGCAGCAATGATTCCGAATACCAGTTGCTGGAAACCACAGGAGTAGAGATTTCTTTTTGTGCCCATGTTTTTCTCCTTGGTTTCCCAATGGGGCATCTTGTTGCCTAATTGTAAGAGCAGGGTGCTGGAACAGGCAGCTGGACCATTGGCCTGTTTCAGCAGGCTCTTCTTAGGTTCTAAGAGTTAACAGTGGAACTTTTGGATATGCTCGCTGACTTGTTCCTTCTCTGTATGTTTTGCTTTCCACTCCCAACAGCGATGCATTGGGCATGGGAAGGAGAGAGCTGAAGTTTTAGTGGGTCCCCCCACCTCAAAGACACAGCTTGGGTGTGCCTTTTAACACTTTCTCAAGGCAGCTTTGCAAAGAGGCTGGTGGGGCTTTGCATTGCGCAAACAATGAAAACACAAGCTTCTGTCCAGGGTGCATATGTTTTCCTTCCTTGCCATAAAATAATGAAACTTTGCTCTGGGAAGAACGTAGCTGAGTTTACTTGGATAGCTCATTGAACTGCTTGTGAGATTTCCCACTTGGCCAGGGTGACTCATTTGGCTTCCTGCCTTGGTTTGTCCTGCGGAGAACTCTCAAGGAGGAAATTCTGAAATCGTCCGCCTTCTGCAGTCTTGAGGAGAAGTGGTTGCTTGCTATAATAAGCAGAAGTCTTGCAGGACCCCTCTTCAATTTTGCATGTTGCTCTAGGCATTCATTGGAAGATTATTACTATTTATTTTATTGGTCACCTTTTTGCCATGGCAACTCAAAGCAACTTACCTACCTACATTAAAACTAGGGGTGCGGTGGGGAATACATTAAAACGCCCCTCCCACACTAAAAGGCCATATATAAAGCCAAAGACCTGGTTGAAAGGGAATGTTTTTGCCTTTCTCCTGAAGATATTATTAATATCACTATTAAATTTATTAATTTTGTATACTTCCCTTCATCCATAGGTATCAGGGCAATTCACAACAAATACAATATAAAAACACAAAATACATAATAAAAACAAGAACAAAAGAAAAACACAAAGAGATAGCTCCCCCCCCCCCATATGTAAAAGGTGATGCTTAGCAAACCTCACTGGAGAGAGAGCATTCTGTAAGTGGGGAGCCACTATGGAAAAGGCCCCGTTCTCGTGTTGCCACCTTCCAAACTTCTGAGGAGGGGGCATACAAAGAAGGGTCTCAGGTGATGATCACAGGGTTAGGGTAGTTTCATGTGGGGAGAGGCAATGCTTTTAAGGTATTGGGGTTCCAAGCCACATAAGACTTTATAGGTCAAAGCAATATCCACTTTGCTGGCTAAGCAAGGTGAAACTTTTTTGGTTCAGCTCGCCTGTTTTGACATTCTGTTTGTTTGCAACGTTTATCATGTTTTTAAAGACATGAGACATGGCAATAGAATGTTGCAGCCCTGGACACCTTTGGGGAGGAAGGGCAGGATAGATTGGGTATATGCAATTTTTGTGTAGATGCAGAAGCCTTGGAACCAAATTCCCACATGTTGTGATCCTGTGGTATTTAGTTCTAACCAACTCTCCAGGGTTTCAGGAAGAAGTCTTTCCTAGTTCTATGTGGAGAAGTCATTAGGGGTGTTAATTTGTGCTAAGCAGATGTTCTGTCACTCAGCTGCAGCCCTTCCACCTGTGCTACTTTGAAGAAAGATGCCAACAATGCAGAAGTCCCTAGCAGACACCCTTTGCTTTTGGGCAGTCTGAAGGGCAGCCTGCTGGTGATTGATTTTCTTTTGTTTGCCTGTTCCAGCTTCTAGAAGATCTTTGAGTTGGACTGTAACAACATAAGGTACTTTTGCATCATGTAATTGTGTTGCTAAAGGTTGCTGTGGCTGAAAACAGCGTCCAGGCCAACATTTGCATCTTCTCTCTCTCTCTCTCTCTCTCTCTCTCTCTCCCTTCCTCCCTGTGTGTGTGTGTATTTAATTTTGGCTCTAATTAAGCCCAGCATATTTCTTTACACAAGAATGTTGCACCTGTGGTCTGCATATGCTTCTTAGCAAAGAAGAGGAATCAGGAATGTTCCTAAAATAATCTGGCATGGTAGGTCAGGAAACCCTTGCCTTCTAGGAGCAGGCATGGCCTTAACCAGGGGTAGGCAACCTAAGGCCCGGGGGCTGGATCCAGCCCAATCGCCTTCTAAATCTGGCCTGTGGATGGTCCGGGAATCAGCGTGTTTTTACATAAGTAGAATGTGTCATTTTATTTAAAATGCATCTCTGGGTTATTTGTGGGGCCTTTTACATGAGTAGAATGTGTGCTTTTATTGCTTTTATTTAAAATGGATCTCTGGGTTATTTGTGGGGCATAGGAATTTGTTCATTTACCCCCTCAAATATAGTCAGGCTCACCACATGGTCTGAGGGAGAGTGGACTGGCTCACAGCTGAAAAAGGTTGCTGACCCCTGGCCTTTATTGTGTGGCTGATCCCCCCTCCCCCCACCTCATGGGAGCCTGCCAAGTCAAGTCTGTTCATCTTAACCATCTTAACTCTGTGTCCAGGGCAGCTGTCTACCAGCTCCACCTGGTACGCAGGCTGAGACCCTACCTCCCCGCGGACTGTCTCGCCAGAGTGGTGCATGCTCTAGTTATCTCACGCTTGGACTACTGCAACGCGCTCTACGTGGGGCTACCTTTGAAGGTGACCCGGAAACTGCAATTAATCCAGAATGCGGCAGCGAGACTGGTGACTGGGAGTGGCCGCCGGGACCACATAACACCGGTTCTGAGAGATCTGCATTGGCTCCCAGTACGTTTCCGAGCACGATTCAAAGTGTTGGTGCTGACCTTTAAAGCCCTAAACGGCCTCGGTCCTGTATACCTGAAGGAGCGTCTCCACCCCCATCGTTCAGCGCCGAGGGCCTTCTGGCGGTTCCCTCATTGTGAGAAGTGAGGCTACAGGGAACCAGACAGAGGGCCTTCTCGGTAGCGGCGCCCGCCCTGTGGAACGCCCTCCCATCAGATGTCAAAGAGATAAAGAATTACCTGACGTTCAGAAGACATCTTAAGGCAGCCCTGTTCAGGGAAGTTTTTAATATGTAATGCTGTACGGTTTTTAACACTGATTGGGAGCCGCCCAGAGTGGCTGGGGAAAACTCAGCCAGATGGGCGGGGTATAAATAATAAATTATTATTATTATTATTATTAACCAAAGGGTTAACTAACAACAACAGCAGCAGCAGCAAAAAGAAAGAAAGAAAGAAAGAAAGAAAGAAAGAAAGAAAGAAAGAAAGAAAGACGGACGGCTATTGTGTTAATAGGCACAGGGCCATCCTAGGAAGTCCCCAGGAAATATGTCTGGAATTTACAATCCATTTCTTTGGTACGGTTGCTGTTCTTCCTTGGCATGAAAAGTCGTGTGTGTGCAGTGCCCTTTCTCAGGTTCTGTAGCTTGTATTTTGTTTAGCATTAACATTTCAATCTGCATGTCAAATGTAGTGTGCATTACAAATCTCCATCCCCCCTCTCTTGTATGTGTGTGTGTGTGTGTGTGTGTGTGTGTGTACATATATATATGTGTGTGTGTGTGTGTGTGTGTGTGACTGATTCATGAGTACAGAGAATTTGTGTGACAGCTCATCAGTCTTCCGACAGTGCGAAGCCCTTTCTTTGCTGCTAGAGCCTTTCTAAATCGTTAAGGGTTGCTGTTTTCCCCCATGCATACTTTACTCTTTTTTTTTTAAAGGGTTTTTTTTTTGTACAAGTAACATTGTTGGCATCCATCTGTCTTGGGAGGCAATGGAAGAGTGTTCCTTTGGGGGTGAAGTCAAACTGTTGGAGTTACAATTCTTGCTGTGGCTGAAGAGACCAATACAGGAGAGACATGTTTTATTGCAAGTAGGGTAGATGAAGGTGTCCAGTTTTGCCCCCGGGGTTCAAGTTTGTTTCTTTGGCCCATGTTAGAAGAGCCCTCCTAAATCAAGTCAGTAGCCCATCCAAGTGCAGCATCTTGTCCTCACAGTGGCCAACCAGATGCCTCAATGGGAAATCTGCAAGCAGGACCCGATCACAAGAGCAACTCTCCCCACCTGTGGTTCCCAACAACTGGCATTCGGAAGCACTGCTCCCTGCAACTGTGGCAACAGAGCATAGCAACTATGGCTGATCTCCCTTGATAGCCGTCTCCATGAATTTGTCCAATCCTCTTTTAAAGCTATCCAAGTTAGTGGCCATTTCTGCCTCCTGTGGGAGGTAAGTTTCATGTAGTCAAGTCCTAAGCAAGGTGGAGAGCATCAAAGCTCTTTTCACACTGGGTCTGACCGGGGAAAAAGAGTTTTCAAGCTTGCTGGGCCGGTTCTGAAATTCCTGGGGATGCTCTCCCCCCCTTCATACCTAGCTGTGGGGTGGTTCCAATGGTTTGATTATAGCAATTTTCTTGCATATGTGGAGCCCTTGGAACCAATGTCCCCGATTAAGAAGAGATTGTACTGTATTTGAACATTGGGGGTTTTTTTTCTTCAGCTCAGTGGCTTACATATCCTTCTAAGGATGAGACAGCTAAAGCTGTATTTTGGTCAATATCATTTTATTTATTTTTTAGGGGAAAGGGCTAAACATGCCGGTGTGATGTTACTTTCTTGCCTCAAATCTTCTCAGAAACTCTTGGTGGTTTGGTGGCCAGACTACTAAGGCTAAATATACCTGAGGCCAAAACTCTTTCCAAAAATAACCTTGTCTGTACAGTTCTTTGATGCAATTATGATTTTAAAAGTGAACCCTGTGGCACTTTTTAGCATGTTGGAATAGGGATCTGACAGACCAGGGTTCAAATCCCCACTTAGCCATAAATCTCACTGGGTGTGACCTTTGTGCTTGTCACTGCCGCTCAGCCTAACATACTTCACAGGGTTGCTGTGTGGATAAAATGTTGAGAACTATGAAATGCCACCTTGAGCTTCATGGAGCAAAAGTGGGATATAAATGCAATAAAAAGTAGAAATAACAAATGAAATTGGGACATAAGCATTGTCAGGCACTTTGTTGGATTTGGCCAGGGATAGGCCATTTCATATTTTTGAAACTTGCAGCAGAGTGACAGAGTTGGTCTGAATGTGGCTTGATTTCTTTATTCTGCTTCTGTAGCACCTTTCATCCATGTTTGGATAAAGGTCTCTTCAATTTCTCTCCATTGCTTTCTGTTGTTTCCTGAATCCGCACAAGCCCCTCTTCTAGCTTTAGATCAGGAGTCAGCAAACTTTTTCAGCAGGGGGCTAATCCACTATCCCTCAGACCTTGTGGCGGGGCCAGATTATATTTTGAAAAATAATAATAATGAATGAATTCTTATGCTCCACAAATAACCCAGAGATCCATTTTAAATAAAAGCATGCATTCTACTCATGTATAAAGCACCAGGCAGGCCCCACAAATAACCCAGAGATGCATTTTAAATAAAAGGACACATTCTACTCATGTAAAAACGCTGATTCTAAATCCATGGGACAGATTTAGAAAGCGATAGGGCCTTAGTTTGCCTGCCCATGCTTTAGAATCTATAGTTTATATGGTCCACCCATCACATACATGGTCATCCCCTTGGCCTTTTGAAATTGTAGGGTCTCCACACTAGCACTGCTTTACTCCATCAGCCTGCATCGTCTCAGGCCACATGCTCACTTTAACTTCGCATTCTTTCCCACTGCATCCATAACTTTTGATCTTTGTCGTATCCAGTTATTATCTTTTAATGATATTTCATTAACATTGTACTTTCCATGGTATGTCCTGTTCCTGTTGCTCTGTCGTGGTTCAGTTCTCCTCTCCATAAGGCCATCACAGGTAACAGGCACATACTAAATACTTCGGCTTTGAAATCACTGTGCTATAATCTCTTCTGGAGGGAAAAGTATCATATGACAGAGCATGGGAAGTACAGATTCTATCCCATATGAGCATTGAAGGAAAGGACAATGGGCCTTTTATTGGTGGGCTGCACTCTGGAAGTGTCACAAGGAGCTTCATTGTGAGTAGGATTGAGTCACAGATGGTGCTGAGGATGGGAGACTGCCCTACTTTTTGCCCAGCGCTTGTTGGCCTCTGAGGAGATGGGCCACATGGGCTGCAGAAGGGGCAGCAGCTGTTCCCTTCCAGGAGGACTTTGACCTTGCCTGGTGGAGGCACCGTTGACCGGCTTCCATGCCTGCCTCTCACACATCATTTTCAGTATGAGAACAACAGGGAGAAGAATATGCCAAAGAGGGTTGGGGCGAGAACACAGCCCTGTTTCACACTGCTCTTTATAGGGAAGGCGTCTGAGGATGGGCCCTCATATCAAGGGTTTCTCATTGTAAACACAAGATGTTAGACTAGATGGGCCATTTGCCTGATCATCTTAGGTCTTATTTTTCTTACAATTGACAGAGACTGAGTCTTGTGAAATTTAAAGCATAGGAGCGTACCCTCTTGCTGAGAGCTAAGAAGTTCTGGTGTGCACACCTTGGGTTCAGTGATTGGAAAAAAAGGCAGAGTATAGATTCAAGAAAATAAATATATAAAACTAAGCACCCTGCACCTGTCTGCTGCGTACGTTGAACACAAATAGGGCATTTGCTCTCTGGAATGCAGATATAATCAGTTTTGTTTCTTTCATCAAGGAAGCAATCTAATCCCGCAGGGCCATTTCCTCGTTCCTTTGCTTGATTAATCTGTTATTGTCTGTCCTGCAGTGGCTTCTGGCCATGACGGGCTTTTCAGAAGGCTTAATAGGCTGTTTAATCTCACAAATTTCTTACTGTATTTGTAACAGAGGAGTTCTACCCCAAACACAGTCTGTTACATGTGCTGTCTGGGTTAGGATATGTTTTGGTGGTGGCAGTGGACTGACTGCTAAAAAAAAATAAAAAAAATCCACAGGCTGCTTACATGCTTTAAAAGCAAATTGTCTGCTTCACCAAGCAGAAAAGAGATATTGCAGAGAAAATGTGGGTGTTGGGCTTTGCAACTGACATTAAACTATGGAACTCCCTCCCACAGGAGGCAGTGATGGTCACTGACTTGGAAGGCTTTGAAAGAGGATTAAGTATAAGAACCTAAGAGCCTTTATATGTACCACCCTTTTCCTCCAAGGAGCTCAAGGTGGTGCCCATTTTATCCCCACAACAACCCTGTGAGGTAGGTTAAGCTGAGAGGTAATGATTGGCCCAAGTGGGCTTCCTGAATGAGTGAGGATTCAAACCATGGTCTCCCCCAGTCCAGCATTCTTAATCACAACACCATGCTGGAGGGCTGGAGTGGTCTCTACAGCTGCCACCTTCTGGCTTTGGGCTGCTGCTCTTCAGCTCCCCAGTTATTCATGTGCCACCAACATCAAGAATTCATGACTTTAATAGGTTGTCTGTGGGGCTTCCTTTGAAGATTGTTCCACTATCTCTTCAATTATTGGAAAAACCTCCTTGCTGTCTAGTCCATTCCTGAGCATGGTTCAAAATGTTTAAAATACTTTACAGTTTAGGACCCAGGTACACCAAAGAGAGCCGTTTTCAGTGCCAGTCAAAGCTGTGTTTATTCTCCTAGGCTTATTATTTTTAACAAGCTGTAGCATATTAAATCTTGATGCCCCCCCCCAAGTATTTTATCTTGTTTGCTACTCTGGAAACTCTGCTGCATGAATAAATACTCTGCAGGAAAAAAAAAAAGCTATGCAGTTTTCTCTTGCATGCATACAGCAGCACATGAAAGGATGTCCTGGGGCTGAGCTCAGCATCCTGGAGCCTGAATGTGCATTTGTGTATATGAAGTACACAGTTCCAAGCACAAAAAGTCATGC
The DNA here is from genome assembly GCF_964106915.1 of Podarcis gaigeae. Classification (NCBI taxonomy): domain Eukaryota; kingdom Metazoa; phylum Chordata; class Lepidosauria; order Squamata; family Lacertidae; genus Podarcis; species Podarcis gaigeae. Next base: position 20,852,233 of record NC_139691.1, on the reverse strand, counting down.
TCCAGACATATTCAGTAAATTATGTCTTTGCTTGAGGTTCTGGCAACAGGTCTACAAATTTTATCGGTTTTCGTTCTCTCAGTTCCTGCAGCTGGCCCACTTTAGCTGGCTGGTTGTTTTAAAACAAAAATGTGTTCCCTCCCTGCTCACTAGGCAACTGTAATTTATCTCTAAATACTAAATGCCTTTAAAAAATTAGAATGTTCATTTGCTCAGGCTTTCTGTAAGCTTAAGGGCCTCATTTATAAGCATGATTGCAAGTGTGTGTTTCTGAAACACACACACACAATTTCCCAAGAGGTTTGTGGCTACAGATTTATTTTTTGCATTTATATCCCACCTTTTTCTCCAAGGAGATCAAGGTGACCTACTTGATTCTCCCCCTCTTCATTTAATCCCCACAACAACCCTGTAAGGTTGGGTTAGGCTGAGAGGCAGTGACTGATGTGTTTTCGTGATATAGTAGTATATAAATATTCTGGGCCTTTTTTCTGCTGGAACTCAGTTCTAGCCCCTTTCAGGTGGGCGCTCTTACCATTATAAGAGAACAAGGGAGGCGTTCATAGTGAGTTCCGACACCTCTTTTTCCAGAAAAATAGCACTGTGAATATTTATTATAACTAAATAAATAAATAAATAAAAGTCTACATGATAAGGGAGCTAACTGGAAAAAGGCTCAGTATGGGAGAAAGGAGAAGAAACGTGCTTTAATTTCTTCCCCGGTTCCTTGTAGAATGAGTTTGTTTGGTTTAAAAAATGTTCTGGGGTGCAATGGGAGGGCATCTGCTGAAGTCTGGCTGTTTCCTCACTGCCATTGTCTTAATCAGATTAACAGCCTGCTCATAAACTCCAAAAGGCCTAGGCAACTGGGATGCTAGACAGCTTTTCATATACTGTATATTTTTTCCACAGGTTGTTGCCAGGAATCCCACTCACTCCTCCTCTCCTTGCCTCCTCCCCCTCCTCTTCAAACCCCCATAGCTGTCTGAGTGCAGATGAAGAGCAGGCAGGACTTGTGCAAGTAGAAATTGCCAAAAACACCATATTTATACATATGTGGCTGGAACAATCCAACCGCGTGGAAACCAAGTGGGAACAACGTGTGGTGGGATTGTGCCTCTCCCCCCCCCGCCCCCTTTGCAACCTGGTGTGTGAAAAGCTTTTCCATATCCATTATGTCATGTTGCATGAAAGCACAAGTTTGTAAGATCTCTCTCTGATAAAGGGCCCCCCGAATTACCTTGTTGTTCTACATCCCCCTTTCCTGTGTCTTTTTCAGGGATCTCTCCCCCCTCATTTTAAAGTCCCAGCTCATGCCAAGACAAATCTGACTTGGCTAAGTGTGTGTCTATTAAGAGTATAATCCCAGTGCAAATGTAACCTCTGTCGTACTGGTTCACTGATTTTTTGCAGCCTTTATACTTGAGTCACTGCTGGACTTTTCCCACACGATCCAGAGTCAGACTTTGGAACTTGTTCCTGAGGAGGCAGTGATAGCCACCAATTTAGATGGGCATGAAAAGAGGATTAGACAAATTCATGGAGGGAGCATCTTTTTTAAAAACATACCTAAAAGATGCACAAAAATAACCTTTTTATAGATGGATATGTTCAGGACTGTGTACTCTGTTAAAAATGTGCATACAAAATTCATGTTTGGTTTTTTTTGTCCATCTTTTGTGTATTCTTTCAAAAATTCTGCACAAAAGTGACTGAACAAATCTAAGACTGGAGAACCAAAGGGGCTGAAGCTCACGTCCAGGTTTGGCAAATTTAAGTTGAATTAGGGCGCATTTTTACAATTGCAGCACAAGTTCTATAAAAAGGATACCATTGTAAATATTTTAATGAGAAAAAGTTAGAGATTTAAGAGTGCTTTTTCAAATGCACTAATACACCACATCTACCATTGTTTGGTCATTCTCCCCCCACCCCCACCCCTTTCCAGCTGTGGGATGAGAAAGAGAATTTCAGTCCCAATATAGTCTTTTTGCTTAACTTGCATAATATAGGAACAGGAAGTGCAGCTCTAGTTCAGTTTTAGCATGCCTTTCTTCCTTCATATCTCCTTCTCTCAGTGGCAAAAAGTAGAATGTGGAATATACATCCGTGGTACAGTAATAGTATTTTAAATTTGTTGCAGTTCTGAGTGCTCCTATGTTTGTTTTCACAAACCCTGGGGAGATCCCCCAAAGAGCTGCAAAAGGCGCTAAAGGACAACTGGAATGATAAAAGCCACCAGAGGAAAGAACGACAATGGACCGGGGCTTTTACTGTTTCAGTGTCCCAGCCAAACATTAGCAAGAACTTTCTGACAATAAGAACTGTTCAACTGTGGGATGGACTCCGTTGTAAGCTGGTGGACTCTCTTTCTGTGGTGGTTTGTAAGCAGGTGTTGGGTGGCCATCTGTCAGGGGTTCATTAGCTGTGATTCCTGCATTGCAAGGGGTTTGACTGGATGACCCTTGGGGATCCCTTCCAACTGTGCAGTTCCATGCTTCTTAGTTTACCAGAACGAAAACCCAAAACACAAGGATGGTGATAAGGCTGAACTTTAAATTGTGGATGGTTGGAAAGAATCCCCCCCCCCCCCCCGCTTTCAGGGAGTGGCTGAGTGTTGAGCCAAAGCATAGTTTGTAGGTGCCAGTGTGTGGACGCCCAGGGAGAAGATAACAGCCACTAGGTGACATTATAGAAGTTTATAAAATCATGCATGGCATAGAGGAAGTGGATAGAGAAAAGTGTCCCATCCCCCCCCCCCCGCCCTCATAAAACTAGAGATTGCTGGTGCCAAGTGATGCTGAATGTTTGAAGATTCAGAACAGATAAAAGGAAGTAATTCTTCACACAGCACAGAGTTCAGCTGTGGAACCTGCTCCCCCAGGAGGTAGTGATGGCTATCAACCTAGATAACTTTCAAAAAGGATTAGACAAGTTCATGGATAGGGCTGTGGAAGGCTACTAGCCACGATGGCTATGCTCTGCCTCCATAGTTGGAGGTACCTGTGCTTTTGAATACCAGTTGCTGGAAACCATAGAAGGTGAGTATGTTTTGCTGCTTGAATCCTGCTTGTGAGTTTCCCACAGACATCTTGTTGCTTAGTGTGTGGTCTGAATCTGGAGCTCTAGTGCTTTGTTCCTCAAATGTGACTTTAAAGCTTGAGGTTAAGGAGGACTGCTTAACCACAAGCCTAGGTTAGATTATGCATAAAGCCAAACCTTGGTGTAAGTGTGATGTAGCAGTTGAACTACAAAAACTGAGGTTTGAGCTTCCTCTGTCATTCAAGCCAGGCTGTGGCTCTTCTTGGACACTAATCCATGGTAGTAAATGAATGAGCCTTGGGCTTCCAGTTTCATAGCAGCAGGAAGGAGATCAGAAGCATCTGTGTTGGGTTACCCACACCTTCCCATTTATGTGTTCCAGTGAACCATAGTTAGATGTGACATGCTGAGGCCAATCCTAAAATGAAAGAAGGGCGAAGATGTGATCCCAAGGTTCACCGGAGCCCATTATTGTAAGGTTATGCTTTGGATCGGACCAATGGCTAATCTAGTCCAGCATCCTCTTCCCACAGTGACTAATCAGATGCCCATTATGGGAAACCTGCATGCAGGATTCAGGCACCAGTGCCCTCTGCCCTCCTGTGTTTTCCAGCAACTGGTATTCAGAAGCATTGCTGCCTCCAACTGTGGAGGTAGAGCACAGCTGGTTGACATGGATCAGCAGTCAATGGGGGAAGAATTGATTCTTCCATGCCCTGTGTAATTTCATGGAAGCACAAGGTGTGGGGGATGTGCAGCCTGTCAGATGACTTTAGAAAAGGATTACACAACACAGGATTAACCAAAGTGTCTGGAATTTCAGAACGCTGTGCAAAAATGAAATTGGAGCCTTAAGAATAAAAAGGCAAGATGCTTTAGGAAAGCAGAAGGGAAAGTAAAGTATAAAGAGAGGAGGGTCAGAAGGGAAAAGTTAGCATGAGCAGATGTGTGTGTGAAGTTGAACACAAAAACAGATGATGGGAATTCTGTGGCAGTCTTTGGTCAGACAAGAAGCTTAGATAAAAATGAAATAATAATACTACATAACTATCTATTATTTAAGAGAATTAAAACTATTAAGTTCTGTTAAAGATAAAGGTAATAGCAACAATAAAAACATTGCAGCACAGCAAATCTAGGAAGGTAATAGTGGTGTACCAGGTTAGTGCTGTGCCATAAATATATCCTCCAACTTCCTCTCAGAAAAGCCTTCCATGCCTCATTCTCCTTACCAAATGTTGATGAGGGTAAGATGTCAAGCTTTAACATATCGTTGGGAGATAACACAGTGTGTTTCTTTCCCAGTAAACGTAACTTGTGTTGCAACACCAAGGTACCCTATGTTTTCTTTGCCTGATTGATGCATTTATATACCATTTTTTTGCTCCAGGCATAGGCTAAGAGACAGTGACTGGTCTCCCAGAACTTATTCTGACACTCTAACCACAACACCACACTGACTCTCATTTGTGTCACCTTCAGGCCGTGTTGTGATGCATGCTATGACATCACAGCATGGGTTAGGCGGCAGCAGATGTTATGAGGCGGAGGCTGAGTTAGCAGCTCGGGCCCTGAAGACAACAGCCATAGCCACGTCTTGCTTCTTACTGTCATGAGAGAGCAACTGTAGAGAGAATTCTGCTGCCCTCACATCCTGGTTTTCACGCCTTTGGTCTTGACCAAAGGACCTGGGCCTAAAGATGCGCTTCCCAAACTTTTGTGGAGGGTCTTTCCCCCCTGGTTCTATAAACTCATCCCCAATACCACCATACTACTTTACCACACCCTATAAAAAACATTATTCAGAAGTGGAGGAAAGTCACATAGGTGTGGTATTTTATGTTCCTTTTGTCCTTACTTTTTCGGTTTATTTTGTGGTTGTGTGTATCTTATTGATTCGTTGGTTTGTTTGTAAGTACGCCTAAATAAAACATCTTTTTTTAAAAAAAACATTATTCAGAAGATATCAACACAATAAAATTCAAAACAGGAACATCTATTCAAAATCCGATCAAAATGGTTTCATTTAACAAAACTGATGCAGCGATACCAGGTTTTCAGTCTGATAGTCGTTTATACCTCTAGCACCTCCCTGCCGCCCCCTCACCTCTCAGGATTTGAGGTAATCCCACTACTCCTAGGGGGCGCAAATCCCCCCCCCCCACTTTGGAATCCACTGTTCCAAAGTCTGCACCAGGTTGATCTTTATCATTATTGGTTCAATGTACCCATTTTTTATTTATTTCAGGAATAATCCCCAAGTTGTCTGGAATTAGATCTTTCAGACCGAGCTTTTACTCTGTCTCAGTTTCTGGGATCCAAAATCTGTTTGTTTTATTTGTGCATCTCTCTTTGCTCTGGAGCCAGGGTGAAGAATAATACTTTGATCTTCCTCCAAGCTCACAAGGAGGGGGAACCAAATGAAAATGGGTGTTTTCTGTGATGAAGGGCCCAGTTTAGCTGGACTGGCTCATTACAACCCTTTCTCTTTTCATCTTTCTGTTGTTTTAATGAGAGACCAAAGGACACAAGCTGCTCTTCCCAGGCCTACACTTTGTAAAAATCGACTTGGCAAGCAAATAAATCATGGAGGTTTTGCTTCTCGGGGCTGCGAGCTGAGGCAACCATACGCCTCAACACCAGTCCTTGGAAACCACAGAATGGAGGGTGGTGAAGCTGTTTTGGTACTTGACTCCTGCTTTCTTCCTTCCCACAGAGGCATCTAGTTGGCCACTGTGGGGCCAGGATACTGGATTAGATGGGCCATTGGCCTGATCCAGCAGGGGTCTTATGTCCTTATGCCTATGAGCATTATGTGACTTTCCTTCTGGAAATGTTTTGATTCCCACAACAACTCTGTGAGGTCTGTTCGACTCAGAGTTCGAAATTTCCAAAGTGCCAGGCGCATTTTGCCACTGGCATGGGTCCATTTGTGTCTATGTGGATATTTCTGGGCACCAGGCTGGTGACTACAGATTAAAAACCTCCGCCTTAGTCCATAGCCAATACCATTTCCATTTCCCCTCCTTCTCCTTCTTGCATACCAGGACAAGTGAATTTGTTGTAAGAGCAAGCTACTGTCAAGCAATGTAGCTGAGATCATAGAATCGAAGGATTGCAATGTTGCAAAGGGACCCCTGGGGGTCATGTAGTCCAACCCCTTGGTGAATAGGCATTCCGTTGTGGCAACCGTAACCTAGGTTTAAGGCGCCACTTGGCGCCTAGCTTATACAGGTGAAACTCAAAAAATTAGAATATTGTGGAAAAGTTCATTTATTTCAGTAAATCAACTTAAAAGGTGAAACTAATATATGAGATAGACTCATGACATGCAAAGCGAGATATATCAAGCCTTTATTTGTTATAATTGTGATGTTTATGGCGTACAGCTGATGAAAACCCCAAATTAACAATCTCAGAAAATTAGAATATTAAATGAAATCAGCAAAACGAGGACTGCAAATAGAGCAATATTGGACCTCTGAGAAGTAGAAGCATGCACATGTACTCAGTAGTTGGTTTGGGCCCCTTTTGCATCAATTACTGCCTCAATGTGGCGTGGCATGGATGCTATCAGCCTGTTGCACTGCTGAGGTGTTATGGAAGACCAGGAAGCTTCAATATCAGCCTCCAGCTCTTCTGCATTGCTTGGTCTCATGTTTCTCATCTTTCTCTTGGCAATGCCCCATAGATTCTATATGGGGTTCAGGTCAGGCGGGTTTGCTGACTAATCAAGCACAGTAATCCCATGTCCGTTGAACCAGGTTTTGGTACTTTTGGCAGTGTGGGCAGGTGCCAATGTTGTGCTGGAAAATGAAATCAGCATCCCCATAAAGCTCGTCTGTGGAAGGAAGCATGAAGTGCTCCAAAATCTCTTGGTAGATGGCTGCATTGACCCTGGACTTAATGAAGCACAGTGGACCAACACCAGCTGATGACAAGGCTCCCCAAATCAACACAGACTGTGGAAACTTCACATTGGACTTCAAGCATCTGGCATTGTGTGCCTCCCCATTCTTCCTCCAGACTCTGGGTCCTTGGTTTCCAAATGAGATGCAAAAGCTGCTCTCATCAGAAAAGAGATTTGGGGAGCCATGTCATCAGCTGGTGTTGGTCCACTGTGCTTCATTAATTCCAGGGTCAACGTAGCTGTCTACCAGGAGATTCTGCAGCACTTCATGCTTCCTTCCACAGACGAGCTTTATGGGGATGCTGATTTCATTTTCCAGCAGGACTTGGCACCTGCCCACACTGCCAAAAGTACCAAAACCTGGTTCAATGGACATGGGATTACTGTGCTTGATTGGCCAGCAAACCCCCCTGACCTGAACCCCATAGAGAATCTATGGGGCATTGCCAAGAGAAAGATGAGAGACATGAGACCGAGCAATGCAGAAGAACTGAAGGCTGATCTTGAAGCTTCCTGGTCTTCCATAACACCTCAGCAGTGCCACAGGCTGATAGCATCCATGCCACACCACATTGAGGCAGTAATTGATGCAAAAAGCACCCAACTACTGAGTACATGTGCATGCTTCTACTTCTCAGAGGTCCAATGTTGCTTTATTTGCAGTCCTCATTTTGCTGATTTCATTTAATATTCTAATTTTATGAGATTGTTAATTTGGGGTTTTCATCAGCTGTACGCCAGAAACATCACAATTATAACAATAAAGGCTTGACATATCTCGCTTTGCATGTCATGAGTCTATCTCATATATTAGTTTCACCTTTTAAGTTGAATTACTGAAATAAATGAACTTTTCCACAATATTCTAATTTTTTGAGTTTCACCTGTTTATCTTGAGTTTCTAACCCTGGTTATACTGAGAGGCAGTGATTGCCGCCCAAGGTTTCACCCAGTGGACATCATGGCCAAGTAGGGATTTGAAACTGGGACTCCCAAGTCACAGTCTAAGTCACTCTAACCACTACACCTCACTGGCAGTGCAGCACAAGATGGTCAGAAAGCTGAATGCAGTTTAATTTAATTCTGGTACAGCTTTGTGGAAGGCGTTTCAGGGGTTGGTCAAATAATTGAATGGGGGGGGGATATTATTGAGGCTAGAACAATGATGACCTTCCAACATTTTTGATGTAAGCATGCCTCTTTTGACTGCTTCCCTCACCCTCTGCCCGATTTTTGAGAGCCTGTGTGGTGTAGTAGCTGGTGTGTTGGACTAGGACCTGAGAGACCTGGGTTCGGTTCCCCCCATTCAGCCATGAAACTCATGAGGTCACTTTGGACCGATCACTGCCTCTCAGCCTAACCTACCTTGCAAGGTTGTTGTGGGGATTAAATGAGGACGGGGAAACCCATGTCTGCTGCCTCAAGCTCTTTTAAGAAAAAGGTAGGATAGAAGTCCTATAAATAACAATAACTTTCATACAAAGGTCTTTTTCCCCCTCTAGAAAAGCAGCAATGTGAGCAACCATGAAGCAGTGGACCCGGGACCTCTTTCCCCCCTAATCTTAATGTTAAAGCTTAATAAGCATTTTTCCTTTGTGTGCTGCGCTTATTATTTCGGAGGAAAGTGTGGAATCCAAAAGGTGCTGTGCCCGGTCTGCAGGAATGAAGCTTCTACAAATTTTAATTGCCAGTTTTGCATACTTATCTCTGCAACCTTTCCATCTTTCCTAGATTACTCCTTGGCTGTACAGAAATTCTCCCAGACTCTCCAGTCCTTTCAGTTTGACTTTATTGGGGACACCCTGACAGATGATGAGATTAACATTGGTAAGTGCTTCCTCCTGTGTGTGTGTGTGTGTTGCTGCTTGAAAATGCTGACACACTAATCATGAAGTTCCTGGGAAGTCCGTTATTGATAACATTCCTGGATTTAGGACACTTCATCGCATCCTTGGGTGGTTTCCAACAAGTGGCATTTAGAAGCATTGCTGCCTCCAACTGCAGAGGCGGAGCATAACCTTCATGGCTAGTAGCTCTCAATAGCCCACTCCTTCTCCATGAATTTGTCCAGTCCTCTTTTAAAGACAACCAAGAATTCGTGCAATTGGCAAAAAAGCTGGGTTAATGAAAACCAAGCTAATTTTGTGGGGGGCGGGGTGGGCACCCCTGCACTGTTTCCTTTAAAAGCCATTTGGGGAATTATCTGCCTCTAACTGCTGCTGTTCCACCAGCGGTTTTGGAGACTGGAAACTGCTGCTACGGTGATATGAGAAGCTGAGGGCTGTGATCAAACGAGCTGGAAAGTCTTAGCACTCTTGGAAAACTCTGGAAATGATAGGAAACAGGCAGATAGTGTCATGCTAAGATGAGTCAGAGGAAGAGCAGGAACACAGGGACGATCCTGAAAAGCCATGAAGATTCCACTGTCTTATCTTTGTTTCAGCCTTGTGATGTATGACAGGCATGGGGACATAAATAATGGCAAAGGCCACTTACTTGCCACCTTACTTGAGGTGGTGGACTTCCTTCCCCATCTCCTTCAAGGCATTCTTGTTGCTGCAGGATGTTTGTTCCAACTGATCGAACCTTTTGGCTCATTGTTGCAGCATGCAAGAGAGATTGAAGGATCTGTCATTTCTGGTCAGGCCACTATCATAGTTCAGTTAAGAAATCCTTGGCATAAGAACATAGCAAGAGCCTGCTGGATCAGGCCAATGGGCCATTTAGTCCAGCATCCTGTTCCCACAGTGGCTGAATAAATGCTCACAGGAGCAGAACCTGAGCACAAGAGCCCTCTCCCCTCCTGTGGCTTCCAGCAACTGGTATTCAGAAGTATTGTTGCCACCAACTGTGGAGGCAAAGCAGAGCCATCCACAGCATCCCCCTCTCTAAATTTGTTCAACCCTCTTAAAGCCATCCTGATTGGTGGCCATCACTACCTCCTGTGGGAGGGAGTTCCACAGTCTAACTACGCCCTGCATGAAGAGTCATTTTTTTTCATCCGTCCTAAATCTCCCAACATTCAGCTTCATTGGATGACTGCGAGTTCTAGTGTTATTTGGGGTGTGTGGGTGTGTGACATATACAACGAAAATAAATAAAAATGATCTGTGTGCCATTGCAGTACATAATTTGCAACCCCAGAGAGTCAGTCCCAAGTAACTCGTTTTTGTTCTTTTCGCTCCTTCGTAGCTGAATCCTTTAAGGAGTTTTCAGAGCTGCTTCAAGAGGTGGAACTTGAAAGATCAATGATGGTGAGTATAGGCGGCCCTTTGTTCCTCCATTGGCATAATTACACTTAAGGGCTGTAGTCAAAGTGAGTGCATTCAGATTGAATCCAAATTCTCACTTGGCCTTGAAGCTCACTGGGTGTGACTGGGGGCCAGTCACCACCTCTCACCTAACCTACCCCACTGGGTTGTTGTGAATGAGGAGGGGGAGAATCATGTACACCACTTTGAGCTCTTTGGAGAGAAAAAATGGGGATTGAAATGCAATAAATTAAAGTTCATTAATTATATGTTGCCTTACTTTCTTACTTTTATCTACAGGTGCAAAATGCTAGTGATTTACTGATCAAACCGCTGGAAAACTTCCGCAAGGAGCAAATTGGATTCACCAAAGTAAGCTAATTCCCCCCTGCCCCCTTCAATTTGTACTTAGGAACTTATTTGTAAATTTATATATTTAGCAATTTATAGAGCGCTAAAGAAAAAAGGAAAAATAAAATAAAAACTTGTTGCATAAAGTAATTACGTAAAAGCATTTACATAAAAATATTACGTGGTATATTTACATAGAATAGAGTAATATGTTTATCTGCTGAATACAGATAAAACCAGCAGAATTAAAAAACAAACAAACAGGTATACAGCCAACTCTTGATTTACACACATCCAATAGACAGGTGACCATGCGTGTTTGGCGCCAAACCTGGAAGTGACCCAAAAGGCATCTCCAGGAAGTGCTGAGAGGCACTTCCTGTCTGGAACCCTGGAGAGCTTCTGCCAGTCAGTGCAGACAGTGCTGAGCCGAATGGACTCACGGTCTGACTCAGCATAAGGCAGATTCCTATGTTTCAGGTGGCAAAGACTAGGGCAGTGGTTCCAAAGAAAAAAATTCAAGCCCCCCTGCCCCCCCCAGTTCCATAAATATGCCCCCAGTGCTACCCTACCTTATAAAAAGCATTTGCATGACCCACTAAAGAAGATAATAACACAATGGAAATTGTGTTATTCACAATCTAGTGAATAACAATCTTGCTTCAAAATCTAGTTAAAACTATTGAATTTAATGAATTAGAGCAAAACTGATGCTCTTGATCCAATGATACCAGCTTTTCTAATTCTGATGGTCATTTACATATCCAGCACCCCTCCCCCACCCTTTTGCCTCTTAGCACCTGGCTAAGTGATCTCCCCTGACCCTCCTGAAGGGGCATTACCACCTGTTTTGCAAACCATGGGTCAAGAGCCATTGTTCAAATGCAGTCGTCTGCTGGTGTAACGAAGATGGAAAACCATTCTAAATTCATCATTAAAACTTTATTACAGAAAATGCAAGCAGGGTCAAAACACTCTCTTCCCTGTATCCTCCGCAAAGCAGTCTCTCATAGAGTGTAAAAGTTCGCTTTGTCCAGTACCAAAAAGTCAAAGTTCCCCATTAGTCAGCAGGCTAAAGAAATTGGCTGTGGACAAGTGCTTGAAATGGAGACTTCTTGGCAAACACACAAGCTTGGATTCAGCCCAGCCCATCTGGAGTCATTGACATTTTAAGTTGCAGACAATAACGCTTGACACTTTGCCTCCTTCCTTGTCTCTGTTTCCAGACTTCAAAAGTTTAAAACAAACTGCCATAGTGGAAATAATGCTAAGGCTGTTGTAGTTTCTCTTTGGGTGTTCACAAACAGGGAAGTGAGAGTGACCACACTCATTTGCCCCTAAGAACGTAAGGAGAGCCCTGCCGGATCAGGCCAGTGGCCCATCTAGTGCAGCATCCTACTGTCACAGTTGCCAGTCAGATGCCCCAATGCAAGCAGGATCCAAGCACAAGCCCCCTCCCCATCTGTGGTTTCCAGCAGCTGATATCAAGAAGCATTACTGCCTCAACTGTGGAGGCAGAGCATAACCATTCTGGCTAGTAGCTGTCCATAGCCCTTGCCTCATCCATTAATTTGCCTATCCCTCTTTTAAAGCCATCTAGTTTGGTGGCCATCACTGTCTCCTGTGGCAGAGAGTTCCATAGTTAAAACTATGTGCTGCATAAAGAAGGACTCTTCTGTGTCCTGATTCTTCCTTGGATGTCCGGGAATTCTAGTGTTTTGGGAGAAGGAGAAAACTTTCCTCTACTCACTTTCTGTGTGCCATGCATAATTTTATAATATTCTATCATGTCGCCTCTTCACTTTTTCTCTGAGCTAAAACATCTCAAACATGTGGGAGTCATGTTAAAAAGGAATTCAGTGGATATTGCAGTAGTGCAAATTAACAGCACCAACTTCTTTGCATTGTTTTTTTAAAAACATAACCAAATTCCATAGCACATGGAAGGAACATAGGAAGCTATACCGAGTCAGACCACTGGTCCATCTACTCTGAGGGCAGCAATTGCTCTCCAGGATTTCAGATAGGGTGTATCTCATAGGCGATGGTGGGGATTGAACCTGGGATCTTCTGCATGCAAGGCAGATGCTCTACCACTGTGCTATGACTCTTCCCCCTAAAACAGATGTTTCAGCAGTGGGATTCAAGCCCACGCCTCCATATAGAGAACAGAACGCCCAGCCCCACTCTTGGGACGTCTCAGTTATCCTCCTTGAGTCTAGGCAACCCCCCGCAATGCAGGAATCATTTTGCCCAACATGGCACTGCATAATGAAGTTCCACCAGACTGCAAATAAACGTTCTTAGTTTTCCACCTGGGAATCTGCACCTCAGGCATTATCTTCTCTGCTGGAACTGAGGTACATGTTCTTTCGGACCACAAAGAAAAATTAAAGTCTCCTAGAGTTTTTCCATAGCTGGGCGATTGAAATTCTGGCCCCACCCAACATCCAAGTCAGAAGTTCCTTAGAGCACACATTTCCCACTTCTCCATCCCGTATGTTCAATAAAGTGAGTTGTGGTGAAACCACAATAGTGCATTTAATTATTTTAGAGATTTCTTGATACACCTCATTCCAAAATTATGAGACCCATGAGCTATAGGTGAATTGCTGCATGTTTTTGAGCATCTGTTTCTCATAGGAGGTTCTGAGGCTGTTCCCTGATCCCTTTACAGACACAAACTGCCTCCTGCTGTGCACAGATGTTTCCCCATTGGCCCTTTCTGTCTCAAACTACTTGTAAAGTGCTCCTCCTTGTGGCTGGGCTAGAGATCAGAAAGACCTTCCAAAAACTGCAGTGGTGGTTCCCAAACTTTTCCATGGTTCCATGATACCCCCTACCCTACCCTTATATAATCATTGTTTGGAATAGCAGTTTGCATGACCCACCGAGGAAGACAGTAACACAATAAAATTCGGAACTGTAACAATTAGCTGCACATTTATTCAAAATCCAATCAATTGCTTAGCTTAATTGATTCAACGAAACTGATGCCGGCTTTTCAAAGTTTGATAGTCATTTACATCTCCAGTGTCCCCTGCAACCACCTTGCCTCAGCACCTCATATATAATCCCATTGTCCCCCATGGTGTGTTACCTCCCACTTGAGGAACCACTCTTGCAGATAAACCCTTCAATAAACCCTTTGTGTGTGCATTGGTTGAGGTGGAGCAGCATTGGCCAACATGATACTTTCCAGATATTGTTGGACCCCCAGCTCCCAGCAGCTCAAGCTGGCATGGTCTTATCCCAACCATGCAAAAATATATATAACAAATTCCAGGTGGCTCTGGGTGTGTTAACACCAACTCCGGGCATTCAGTAATGCTTATATAACCACTGGCAAGTTTCCCAATGGGAGAAAATATGCTCTCTAAAAATGGTTGGAGGAAGGTATCAGTTCTGCACATACAACCCTACACACAACCCTAGAATCATAGAACTGCAGAGTAGGAAAGGAACATCTGCTTCAACCTCCAGCAATGCAGGAATCTCCACCAACCGCTTTAAGTATCCTTAAGGCAGCTTAGTCCCAGTGATTTTCAGTGGGTCTTGGGTGGCGTAAGTCCAAGGGCTTGGTTTGTATATAAGATGAAATCCATCTGGCAGCACGTCCCAAGCTGCCAGCATATTGCAGCTGTTACAAAAGCCATATTGGATCTAGAATGGGCGATGAACTTTCTCTTTAATAGAAAAGCTGTTTTTTATTTCTTAGAAAGAGGCCGGCTGCCTGAAAATGCAATGGAGCAGATGGCCTCCTAGACTCCTTTATATCTCCCCATTTTTAATTTTTTTTTGCAGTGAAGTTTACTAAAAGCCGTTTGTTGCTAGCACAGCTGGCTCTTGTGTGTGTCTAGATAAGGCTCCATCTGCACAAAGAGGAGTAACTTCTCCAGGATGATACCCCTTCAAGAGTGCAGTTGGGAGATGATAAGATAGCTGAATGCTTCCTCAAGGAAAAAGGGAAACCTCTCCATGTAGAAAGCTAGCATCTCTGGGTGAATGGTGTGGTGGAAAACGCCTCGCCATGATTCTATGTAGCTGCTTATAGAGGCAGGTAGCTTTCAGTCTTGTAGTCCTCCATCTCACCCTCCCCTATCCAGAAAGTTCTTCCTTGTGAACGCCAAGGCAACACCATACATTTAAAGTGCTAGGATACCACTTCGAACAGTTGTGGCTCCCACCGATGAATTCTGGGAGCTGCAGCCTTGTTAAGGGGGCTGGGAATTGTTAGGAGCCCCAGCCAATCCTCTCACAGAGCTACAATTTCCAGAGTGGTTTAACAGTCACAGGAAGTACTAGGAATTGTAGCGTTGGAGGAAAAATAGGTGGCTACAACAATTATAAAGTAGTTTAATGATTGGTTCCTCTTCAGAGGAAACTAGAGTTTGTAGCACTGGGAGGAGAATAGAAGTCTCATGGAATCATAGAACTCCCTGCATATAAACCACATAGTGTATTTCACCACATACTGGTCACCACCGCATAATTGTCCCTTTTATGGACCCCAAAATTGCTCCCAGAGCATTCCCCGCATAATAGTTGCAGGGGTGATTCTCAGCGCATGCATTCTCAGTATCAGTATATCTCCGTACATGGTCAGGGGGCAATGGCGGTTCTGAGGAGGCCCTCTATTCCTTCCCCACAGGACTACAATTCCCAGAGTGGTTTAGCAGTCAATCCCTCTTCACAGGAACTCTGGGAACTGTAGTTCTGTGGGGAAGGAAAAGGAGGTCTCCTAACAACTTTCAGCACCCATAACAAACCACAACTCCCAGAATTCTTTGGGATGAGCCAAGTCACAATCTTCAAGACTTTCTTACTTCCCTACAGGGTGGTTGTGAAGTTAAAACATGGCCATTCTGAGCTGTCTGGATGAACGTTAAGTGTACAAATTTTAGAAATATTGTAACCAGTGCTTGCTTCTGAGACTTTTTTTTAAAAAATGAAGCTTGGAATCATGTGGAATCATGTCCTTAATGAGAAGGATTCCTCTGTGAAAATGCAGAGCTCCTTTCCTTCACTACTAAAATTCTGCAGAGCCAGTGGAGAGTGCCTTTTAGGGTCAGGCTGGAAACCCCTGACATCTGTTCCTTAAAAATAGTACTTAACAGTTGCTCACAACACAATGATTTTGCATCTCCTTCATTTCTAGGAACGGAAAAAGAAATTTGAGAAGGATGGGGAGAGGTTTTACTCCATGTTGGATCGCCATTTGAATTTATCTTCAAAGAAAAAAGAATCCCATTTGCAAGAGGTAGGTGAAGAGGTTTTCAGCACTTGAGAACCATACTTTGTAAAGGTAGCCGTGCTGCTGTTGTATTAACATCCCCATTCTGTTTCTCACCTAGGCTGACATGCAGGTGGATAAAGAGCGGCACGTTTTCTTTGAATCTTCCCTGGAATACGTCTATCAAATCCAAGAAGTGCAGGAGAGCAAGAAGTTTAGTATTGTGGAGCCTGTAAGTGAACATCCCTGCAACCTTTGTTTCCCTCCAGATTGCCTTTGGCACTGAAGCCTGTGTCACATGCTACAGAAACTTAATCTCCATTGGACAGGAGTGGCATATAATGTCTTACTGCCTCTCTTGATGTTGTCTGTGGCTTGCAAAACAGTAATAAACAATAAAAAATGATGCACTGGTTGCCAGTTTGCTGCTGGATCAGGCTCAATGTGTTAAGGTAAAGGTACCCCTGCCCGTACGGGCCAGTCTTGCCAGACTCTGGGGTTGTGCGCCCATCTCACTCAAGAGGCCAGGGGCCAGCGCTGTCCGAAGACACTTCCGGGTCACGTGGCCAGTGTGACATCGCTGCTCTGGCGAGCCAGAGCTGCACACGGAAACGCCGTTTACCTTCCCGCTAGAAAGCGGTCCCTATTTATCTACTTGCACCCGAGGGTGCTTTAGAACTGCTAGGTTGGCAGGCGCTGGGACTGAGCAACGGGAGCTCACCCCACCGCAGGGATTCGAACCACCGACCTTTCGATCGGCAAGCCCTAGGCGCTGAGGCTTTTACCCACAGCGCCACCCGCGTCCTCTCAATGTGTTAGTATTAGTATAAAACACCCGTAACAACTTGTGACCACCTTACCTGCAATATTGCCTTTCTCCATATGCACCCCCTTGATCTGCAGAACTGGCACTGTTTCAGGTGACACATACTCCCCGTTCTGCATTTGTAAGAACTCAAATATTTTAATGGGACAGCGCCTACACTCTGGAACTCCCTGCCTATTGACATCAGGCAGATGCCTTCACTGCATTTTTTCCGGTGCCTGCTAGAAAATGTTGTTTTCTTTAGGCAAGCCTGTCCAGACATGTAGAATGTGGATGTCTGTTTCAATCTGTTTTTAGTGTGTTGCTGAGTTTATCTTCTGAGTGTTTGAGTTACTGAATTTTATTTTCCTTGCAAAGAGCTTTGAGGTTTCTTTTTAGTCTGCTGTGTATAAATTTCATGAAATGAATGAACGGACATATAAATAAAATACGACTTGCACATTCTCAGCTTTTATATATAAAGGCTGCAGAACCCAGTGCTCCTTGGCTCCGTTTTAGCGCAGAGTAACCACAAGTACATTGAGAATAGATGTTGTGTGACCCTTGCCTCCCGGTCACCATTCCCTTCATTAACTCCTTCATTTCACCCGACACCTGGAGATATTCTGTGTTTCCCAGAAGCCAGGGCAAGAGACTCTCAAATCCAGGTATGGGAACATAACTAGGAGAAGCATTTGTTGTTCCTGATTCTGCATCATGCCCAAAGCCATTCTGGAATCTTTTATAGCACGCATTCTGGAATCTTTTATAGCAGGCACTAGCGGGGAATTCCAAAAGCAGAATAGAAACCAAAAATATTTGACTTTCAAATGGATAGTGTAATTTGTGAGTTTGGCCCTGTCGTGCTGAAAATGGGGTGAAGTCATCCTAAAATTACCTTTTGGTCCACCAACATGTTTCAAGATGGCACCTGTCGTCCAAATGTTGACAAAAATGGCTGTCCCTACATTGAGAATCCTCTTGCTGAGTTTGGTTACGATAGGCTGAACCTGTGCCAGAAAACAGCCAAAGTCATGCCAAGGTCAGGCTGCTATCTTGATTCAAAACGGTGCCTGCCATCTGCCCCATAACTTACCTTGAGAGGTGTCCAGACCGATAGAGGACAGACAAACCCTTTTCCAGAATATGTAGCAGATGCTTCTTCAGAAAAGGAGATGTGTCCAATGTCTTTCTTGTCCAACTGTCAGAATAGAATCAGCAGGCCGGGAGGATTTTTACGCACTGTGATTCTGGATGCACAGATCTGCTCTTTAACTTAGAAAATGTTGCCTCTTTTGTTCACAGGTCTTGGCTTTCCTCCATAGCCTCTTCACCTACAACAACCTGACTGTGGAATTGACGCAGGATTTCCTGCCATATAAGCAACAACTTCAGCTCAGTCTGCAGAACGTGAGTTTGCTTCCCTCCATCCTGTCTTTCTTCTCCTTCGCTCCTCCTGCGGAAATGCTTAGTGCCATATGTCTTGTAAGAACATATGAAGAGCCTGCTGGATCAGGCCAATGGCCTGTCTAGTCCAGCATCCTCTTCACATAGTGGCTGAACTGTTACCTGTGCAAAATCTGCAACCAGGACCCGAGCACAAGAGCCTTCTCCCCTCCCTAGGTTTCTAGCAACCAGCATTCAGAAGCATTGCTGCCTCCAACTGCAAAGGCAGAGCATAGCCATTGTGGCTAGTAGCCTTTGATAGCTTCATCCTCTTCCATGAATTTATTAGTCCTCTTTTAAAGTCATGTAGTTTGGTGGCCATCACTGTCTCCTGTGGGAGGTAGTTCCATAGTTTAACTGTGTGCATAAGTATTTCTTGAATCTTCCTACGTTCAGTTTCATTGGATGTCCACAGGTTCTAATGTTATTGGGGCAGAGAAGGGGGGTTCTCTATCCACCTCTTCAAGGCCATGCATAATTTTATGAACTTCCCACCAGTTTCTGAACTACGGACTTGCAGTCTTTCCCAGGATCCACTTTGACCAGGAATCTGCTGCATTGCAAATTGTGTTTGTTCTTCCATTCTTTTTGCAAGGCGACTTGATTCCCCATGTGGCTGCTTTGTTGCTAACAGAGGCCATCATCTGAGTAGCTGCCTTCCCACCTATCTCTTTTCAGCAGAGAGTTGTTTGTCCACACTTATTTCTGGCAACCAAGAGACCTGTGTGTTCTTGCTGTTTAGCGACTGCTGGAATGACTTGGGCACCAGCAATCTGGTGCCTTTGAGAAACTGGATAGAGGTGGAAGAAGCCCTCAAGGATCATCTGGCCCAGTGCTTGCAGTCCAGGAACTCCAGGGAAAACCTGTGGCTATGCTTGGGTAGATGCAAGCAGGGAGAATGTTCGCAGCCTTTCCCCCATTCAGTGACTGCATTGACTGCATTGTGCTCAGGTGTTCTGTTCCAAGGGTTTGGCGTATACGGAAAAACCATCCCCTTAGAACTGCCCATGCACAAACATATTTACCTTTCTGGTGCTGGTGCCCCGACCAGGCCTCATCTGGTAAGCAAGGCAGAGAGCTTACAGTTTGTGTGCATTTAATTTGCGCAATTTCAACCTAGTAGCACAAGGTTGAAATTGTGAAAGTTAAATGTTCATAAGTTGCAACTGTACTGTTTGCCACTACGTACTGCTGCCGTCCACTTTCTGTTACCTGTTTTTTTGATGCAGAGGGCTGCACTTGAGGGACTTTTTGTTCTCATCTTGCAAGGCAGCCCTCAGTCTATTATTTTTGAAGAGATGGTTTGAACTACAACTCCCTTCAGCCCCAGGCAGCATGCATTGTAGTCCAATCCGTCCAGAAGACAACAGGTTGCCAAAGACTGGCACAGGCACTTTAGCTGAATGTCAGATTCTTAAGCTTTTGCTTCCATGCTGTTATGTCCAAACTAAGTAGTCTTCTTCTTCCCCCATTGCTTTAACAGACCAGAAATCACTTCAGCAGCACACGGGAAGAGTTGGAAGACCTCAAGAAGAGGATGAAGGAAGCTCCTCTCACTTGCAAGCTCCCTGGGAAGCCAACCATAGAAGGCTATCTGTATTCACAAGAAAAATGTAAGTGTCTGCCAAGGGGATCCTATGAGGGATTTGCTGTGGTTCCTGCATTTCAGGGGACTGGACTAGTTGACCCTTGGGAGCACCTTCCAATTCTATGATTTGGCGACATTGGAAGGTGGGCAGACTTCTTCATTGGAGGTTTTTAAGCAGAGGTTGGCTGACCATCTGTCCAGGTATCTTTTTAGTAATGATTCATTTCAGGGGGTTGGACTAGATGATACCCTTTGGGCCCTTCCAGCTCTTTCATTCTATAAGGAAGGCTTCCAGAATCAACCTCTGCCGGACTCAGCTCTGGACATTTGAGATTCCACCATGCCAGAAATGTTTTCCACATTTTTCAAGGCCATATTTCCTCTTCACTGCCAGCCTGCAAAATTTCAGAAATAGCTTCTGCTCATCACTCATCTCCCTTCCAGCCAGTGATGGATTGGTAGCAGATCACAGGCTTGAAGGAAAAGAGAGGAGAGTTAGAAGTCAGGAGGGACTCTACTGGACCTCTTAACATGGATTTCAACTAGTTTTTAAAGTGGAGAAAACACTCATGGTTGTTTTTTTTAAATAAAATTGAAGGCAGGCTAGTTGAAATTGTTCAAGTTAAATCCTAAGCAAGGTAGAGAGCATAAGTATACCTGAAGGAGAGTCTCCACCCCCATCATTCTGCCCGGATGCTGAGGTCCAGCGCCGAGGGCCTTCTGGCGGTTCCCTCATTGCGAGAAGCAAAGCTACAGGGAACCAGGCAGAGGGCCTTCTCCGTAGTGGCGCCCACCCTGTGGAACGCCCTTCCAGCAGATGTCAAAACGATAAACAACTACCTGACATTCAGAAGACATCTTAAGGCAGCCCTGTTCAGGGAAGTTTTTAACGTGTGATATTTTACTCCCCAGAGTGGCTGGGGAGGCCCAGCCAGATGGGCGGGGTATAAATAATAAATTATTATTATTATTATTATTATTATTATTATTATTATTATTATTATTATTATTAAAAGTTCTTTATATGCCAGGCTTGCTTGGGGTTACCTGGTCTGGAAAGAGCTTTTAAGTTCTCTGCCCTTCTGCAGGTGGTGGGATACTCATTATGAGACCTTGGATACGCTCATGAGATCTTGTAGGACTACTTGAGTTCCCTCAAGATCTCACGTGAGCATCCTTGGCCTTCCAGAGCCAATGCACTGAGCAGGCCTTGCCGCTCAAGCAAGAGAGAGAGAGAGCGCTTACAAGCCCTTTTGTGCTGGCTCCCTTTGGATTACATAGTGTGAAAAGAGCTTTCAAGCTCTCTACTTTGCTTGGGTGGCAAGGTCTGCTGGAAGTATAGGGGATTCTCTCTGTTTCTCCCCGTCTCCGCTAGCCATGGGGTGACTCCAGAGATTTGGCAATACATGATTTTTATGTATAAACAGAACCCCTGAGACAAATACTGCATGAGATGAAGTTGTAGTGAAAGCTTTTAAAAAAGTTTTATGCACAGAACCTTGTTCTTCCACCAAGATTTGGACTTCCAGATCTCTAATCACTTTCTTCTCAGAATGGAGCTAAAGGGCTCCTGTACCCTCAAAACAATTATGGGGCGGAACTGGCAGAATCTGCTACGACTTTGCTATGTGGAGGGAATGCAGCTGTTTTAACAGCTTGGAATATTAGTTCCCTTCCCTCAAATCTTTACAGGTGCCTTTGCCTGGCATCAAAGGCAAGGAAGAAAAATGCCAGGTGGTTTGCTTACTGTCAAGGGGGATGGCCAAGGATTAACCTCACTGAGGTTGAACAGTGGGATGGCTGCTCTGTGTGCTCTTGGATAGCATGTCCCTTTGAATGGTGCTAGGTTCAGAAAAGGACAAGCAAAATGATGGATGCTAGACTAGATGGGCTGTCGGCCTGCTCCAGCAGGGCTCTTCTGGTGCTGCTCTGGAACCTCCAGGCCCAGGGGCAGTCTATCTGTGAGGACAAGATTTTGGAGTAGGTGGGTCATTGGCCTGATCCAGCAGGCTCTTCTTATGCTCTTAAGTGCAGGGTCTCCTATCCCATGCACTATTTCCTTGTGTCCATTCCCAGGTTGTCCTGCTGGAACAAGCCCTATTTAAAAGCTCTTTCTCTTTTTTACACCAGATATTGCATGCAAGTAAGAGATGTACCTTGGGCATCTTCTGTTAAATTTGTTCAATTCTGGACTTTGATGCAGGGGCCCTGGGCATCACATGGGTCAAATACTACTGCCAGTACGAGAAAGAGGCAAAGGTGTTCAGGATGACACACATGGAGCAGAAGCCAGGGTCAAAGCAAGTAAGTGAAATCCTACTTAATGCTTTGGGAAGCATTTAAAACTAACTCTCTGGTGGTAATTGCAGCTTGTGGCTTCTGGACACCACTGCAAATTTCTGCATCCGACCTTTTGACATGTTGTATGTATTATTATTAATTTATTACCCAACTTTCACCTTAAGGTCCCGGGGTGGATTACAACATTAAAACACAGTACAGTCATCCCTTGGAAGTCAAATGGAATCCATCCAGATGTCCGTTCGACTTCCAAAATGTTCAGAAACCAAAGCACGGCTTATGATTGGCTGCAGGAAGCTCCTGCAGCCATTCGGAAGCTATGGAGTTGGACGTTTGGCTTCCAAAAATAGTTCGCAAACCGGAACACTCACTTCTGAGTTTGTGGCGTTTGGGAGCCAAAATGTTCGAGAACTAAGCTGTTCGAAAACCAAGGTATGACTGTATTGAATGAATAAATGAATCTTTATTTGCATCAGCCATCGGCCATAGCAATAAAACAACAATACGAGATAGAAAGAATATAAATAAAAAGTCAATTATATAAAATACAGTTGAGGGTTTTGAATCAATAGTCAAATAGAGGATAGTATTCTAATTGCCCCAGCTAAAAACCATATAACCTTTGCTGTCACCTGCTCATCTTGATCTGCCAAGAGAAAGGACACTGTGGCAGTGGCTGGGCGTCCTGGACTGGACAATAAAAGAGGCGTGATAAATCTCATTCCTCAAGTCTTTATAAAGAGTGCAAGCCAGAAGGACATGCGCCACCGGTACTGCCATCTCCACAGGGACATAAGCATTTTTCATGTGGAACCTGTTGGAATTGTCCCTCAAGTACAGCCGAGGGCAGTACATTCAATCTTGTGAGAGTAAAAGTGCATCTATATTTTAGAATTGCTAGGTTATGCAGATAGGGTGCCAGAGAGTTGAAATGGGAAGGTGGAAAATTGTCATACCATGGGCGGAATTTCCTTACTGTGGCCAAGTTGTTCTGACGCTCGATATCATTTAAAGTAAAGGTAAAGGTACCCCTGCCCGTACGGGCCAGTCTTGACAGACTCTGGGGTTGTGCGCCCATCTCACTCTATAGGCCGGGGGGCCAGCGCTGTCCGCAGACACTTCCGGGTCACGTGGCCAGCGTGACAAGCTGCATCTGGCAAGCCAGCGCAGCACACGGAACGCCGTTTACCTTCCCGCTAGTAAGCGGTCCCTATTTATCTACTTGCACCCGGGGTGCTTTCGAACTGCTAGGTTGGCAGGCGCTGGGACCGAGCAACGGGAGCGCACCCCGCCGCGGGGATTCGAACCGCCGACCTTTCGATCGGCAAATCCTAGGTGCTGAGGCTTTAACCCACAGCGCCACCCACGATATCATTTAGGCACTGACAAATTAGACTGTTTGTTTTACTAAAACCCAAAGTGACTAGCTGTTGTGGTGATAGACCACAAGAGTGAAGCTTTTGATAGACAATTTTAGTCCAGGCGCTCTTGTGACAATCTTACAGCACTAAGAATATTAGACCAGGGGGATTTGAGTTTAGGTGAAGCCAATAGTGAAGTGTCCTGCGCCAGATCCATAATTCTACCAAGAGAAGATTAGCCTCTAGGCGCAATGATGCATTTGGGACACAGGGTGTATTAAACACGACTGTATTAAAACAGTTTAAAAGGAGGGGAGAGCTACATTTATAGGGAGAGGGAACTAACTAGAAAGGATACATTTTGGAGGGAACAATCTCAGGCAATCACAGTCCTGCCTTTTGGAGGAAACCAATAAGACAGAGGATCCAAATACAGCAGCTTAAATGAACCAATAGTAGCTGGAACCAAAAGGCAGTTACTTTACCCTAATGCAATACAGACAATAATAATACAGATATAAAATCCTTTGACTCAATACACAACAAAAAGGTCTGTAGGGAAGGAGGTCGCCTTTCAGGTATTTGACAGCTGAGTCATTTAAGACCTTAAACACCAACATGAACACCTGGATTTGGGCCCAGAAGCAAACTGGCAACCAATGTAGACATTTAGAAGCTCAGCATGCAAAGTGGTGGTGATTTGAGGTGCTCCTTTTTTGTTGCTTCCCTATAAACACAGATGACCACCTGTTCTCCTTGCCTTCTGACTCAGCTTCATTTCAATGCCAGCCTTTCTGTCACTCCTGAGAGTTCTTCCCATTTTCATGGATTGATTTGCTTTCCCCTCTAAGCCTGGGATCTTAAAAGTGAGATCAAGTGTTATCCCTCTCTCTTTTGCTTTCTGTAAATTCCCTTCTCAGGGCACCTTACACCTGATGCTGAAGTCCTGTGTGAGGAGGAAGACAGACTCCATAGACAAAAGATTTTGTTTTGACATTGAGACGCTGGAAAGGTAATCCAAACTCCTGGCAGGTTTTCAACTCTTTAAGTTTGCATTTCCTTCAAAAATTGCACAGGCGGGGGGGGGGGGAGAACCTATTAAAAATCTTTCTTTACCACCTGTTATAAAGTGAGTTTACAGGACACAGAAATTACAGCTTTAAAATTAATGCATATGCATAGTAAAGTACCAGAAGAATTTAAAAACAAAACAAAATCAAGACAACAATAAATCACAGGTCCATGAGGTCTAGAAACTTACCATTTAGCGAAAGGCTGTTGCTCAGTGGTGGAGCATCTGTTTTACATGCAGAAAGTTCCACAACCAATGCTGACTAGAAAGAACAGTGGCCTGATTCGGTATAAGGCAGCTTCTTATGTTCTTATTTATTAAATGTGTATTCCAGATAGTTAAGATAAGTTAGAAATGTTTAATCAGGGTGGGGAGTAGTTTAATTTTAGCATAATTGTTTCTTGCTTTGTTTCATTATTGCATAATTGTTTCATTATTTTGTTAAGTCATTGTATAGTTTGTATTTTGTTTTTTTAAGGGGAAAGGGTCAGGGCTGCCTGGGAGTGGGCCTCAGCCAACAGAATGGCTGGGGCAGGTTCCACAGGGGGGCATGTGTTGCGACATCTGATCTCAGTAATCATGGGCAGGAGGAGGAGTTACACTAAGACCAGACCATGTTATTACCGAGGAGGCAGGCTTAGTCGTTGTTGGAAGACTATCCCTGCTTCCGGGTCCGGTCCTGAATGGAAGGATACTGGAATCAGCAAGGGAAACCCACATGACCTGAAAGTGTTGCTGTGCAATGCCAGGTCAATGATGAATAAAACCACTGCCATCCACAACCTGATTGTGGATGGAGGATTTGACCTGACATGTGTGACAGAGACTTGGTTGGATGAAGCAGATGGGCCTGTCCTTGCCGCTGCTTGTCCACCAGGTTTCTCTTACGTACAGCAACCCAGGCCATGTGGGTGGGGAGGGGGGGTTGCAGTGATTTTTAGGAATGCATTAGTTTGCACCAGGAGTCCTATTGGGAAGACCCAGTGGGCAATAGGGGCAGTACAGGATTCCTTTTGGTGTACCGACCTCCCCGCTGCACCAAGGATTCCCTGCCCCGAGCTGCTTCAGGTCGTGGCGGATGTGCTCCTGGAGAAACCTAGTTTGGTTGTCCTGGGGGATTTTAACATCCATGCTGACACGACCTTACAAGGGGCCGCTCGGGACTTCATGGAAAGCATGGCCTCCCTGGGGTTGTCCCTGAATAAGTTTGGCGCAACTCATAGCCACAGACATGCCTTAGACCTGGTGGTTACCTCTACGGATGTTGGTGATCTGACACTAAGTAAAAGCAAAACAAAAGAAGTGCCATGGTCAGATCACTTCCTTGTGCAACTGGACTTCTTTGTGACCCTTCCTCTCTGCAGGGAGGTGGGACCGATTCGGATGGTCCACCCCCACCACTTAATGGATCCAATTGGCTTCCAGAGAGTGGTAGGGGATGCTTTATCCCATGTTGATGGCCTTTCAGCTGATTCCCTGGTGGCCCGCTGGAATGCGGAGTTAACCAGGGCTATTAACTGTCTGGCTCGGAAGCGCCCTCTCCGATTGCATGGAGCCCGGACAGCCCCGTGGTTTTCCCTGGAGCTGAAGGCGATGAAACAATCGTTGAGACGGCTAGAGCGCTGGTAGTGGAAAACTCGTTCTGAATCAGACCAGACATGGGCTAGAGCTCAAAGTTGAGCCTACCAAGTGGCAATGGCGACGGCAAAGAGGACCTTCTTCACCGCCTCTATTGCTCCTGCAGAAAACAGCAGCAGGAGACACTTTCAATTCAAAGTGTTGGTGCTGACCTTTAAAGCCCTAAACGGCCTTGGTCCTGTATACCTGAAAGAGTTTCTACACCCCCATCGTTCAGCCCGGACACTGAGATCCAGCGCCGAGGGCCTTCTGGCGGTTCCCTCATTGCAAGAAGTGAGGTTACAGTGAACCAGACAGAGGGCCTTCTTGGTAGTCGCACCCGCCCTGTGGAATGCCCTCGCATCAGATGTGAAGGAAATAAGACATTTGAAGGCAGCCCTGTTTAGGGAACTTTTAATATTTAATGCTGTATTGTGTTAAACACTCAATTGGGAGCCACCCAGAGTAGCTGGGGAAACTCAGCCAGATGGGAGGGGTATAAATAAATTTATTATTATTATTATTATTATTATTATTATTATTATTATTATTATTAGGTTGGCTTGATCCTGTCTCTGACATGAACAGAACAGGCTGAAATTGAAATTGAAATCTGACTGAGTTGCCCCAGCCACTCTGGGCGGCTTCCAACAAATTAAAACACAATAAGACATCAAACATTAAAAACTGCCCTATACAGGGCTGCTTTCAGATGTCTTATAAAAGTCAGATAGATGTTTATTTATTTAACATCTAATTGGAGGGCGTTCCACAGGGTGGGTACGGCCAACAAGAAGGCCCTCTGCCTGGTTCCCTGTAACTTTACTTCTGTTGGCAAACATTTCTACAGATTACCAGAATGTTGGATGTCCCTTAGTGCAGAGAGTATTTCCCCCATTCCATATCCAGCCAGGGAAAGAAGAAAAGCATTTTGCTAGTATTCAAAGCTGTCCAGTTTATTAAGGAACAGTAACCCACTTCCTCAGTTGCATGAAGTTGGTGAAATATTTGCAATATAAATATGTATTGCCCCAAAAGTCCACAAAATGTGATTGGTTCAATCTGTGCAAAGCTGAATAAGCATAGTGACTATGTCAGCAATCACTAGTAACAGATCTGTGCAAAGCTGAATAAGCATAGTGACTATGTCAGCAATCACTAGTAACAGATCTGTGCAAAGCTGAATAAGCATAGTGACTATGTCAGCAATCACTAGTAACAGATCTGTGCAAAGCTGAATAGCATAGTGACTATGTCAGCAATCACTAGTAACAGAACAGAATTGGTGGTGCTTGTGTATTTAAATGAATATTCTGCTTCATCTTGCCAAAACAACAACCCGAGGCACCTGAAAAAATACAAATGGGAAAAAATAATACTGCAAATCTATTCAAAACAAGTAAACAAACGCAGCCAGGCTTATTGCAAGAATTCAAAACAATAACTAATAAAACTCCAGGTGGTTGCCAAACAGTGCCAAGAAGACCACCAGCTACACTCACTTGACACCAGCTGCAAGTTAGAAAAGCTAAAGGAATAGGGTCAACCTTGCTGACAAATTCCAGTTCTGACAACATTGTATTTAGCTGTGGTTCTTCATTGCAAGGGGTGGGCCTAGATGACCCTTGGAGGTACCTTCCAACTCCACAGTTCTGTGATTGCATAAGTTAATTATGCTGCCACTCAAGCTTTTCCAGCTACTAGAAAAAAGAAGCTGCTTCCTGCTCTTTGCATCCTGCACAACCAGTTTTTTGTATGCGTTTATTTTCCATCTCCAAATTTTTCATTGAAGTGCAGAGCAAACACTTCTATTAAAAGCATGTGCAAAGTCCTTGGTGCGAGTTGCCTGGAGAAGGATTAAGCCCTGTAATTTTTGATTCAGTCTTGTTGCTTCATGGAGAGAAAAACTTCCTTTGTTTTTACCCTCGTACGATCTCTTGCAGACCTGGGCCCATCACCCTGCAAGCCCCTTCAGAAGCAAATCGGCGGCTCTGGATGGAGGCCATGGATGGGAAAGAGCCAGTAAGTATTAAAAATGCTGCCCCAAGTTGTGTGTTTTGATGGAGTTTCCACTGCCACAGGGGTGGGGATGTAATCCAGATGTTGGACCAACTCTGACAACTGGTTGTGCTGACTGCTGGGAGGCGGACTGTAACAAACTCTGGAGGGCCACAGCTTAGCTATTCCCCACCTCCCCTTTTTAAGTTAACTTGCATGATGTTTTTTAAGTAATGATGTTTCAATGATGTTAAGTAATGATGTTTCGTTTTAGCTGGTTTCGAAAAGCGAAATAATGACTCTCCTTTTTCAAAACTTTCAAACCATTCCCAGGGGCAGCCTTTGACCATTCCCAGGGGCGGGCAGCCTTTGAAAACGTTCAAACTCAAATTTGGCAAAGTTTTTAGGGATAGCCTCTTGAATTGTTCATTTCTCCATTACATTTGACGTTGCAGGAGGAAGAGGCTGAGTGTGGCGGCATGATTGGAGTTAATAAAGCTAGGCCTGGGATGGAGAAAGGGAATAGAAAAAAATCTTTCTCCATCTCTTATAGAACTCATGGACATCCAGTGAAGGTGAATGTTGAAAGATTCACGGCATAGAAAAGGGTCCTTAGTCGTGCAGCACATAGTTAAACTGTGGAACTCCTTCCTGCGGGAGATAGTGATGGCCACCAATCTGGATGGCTTTAAAAGTGTCAGCATTAGACAAATGCATTAGACAAATGCACGGATATTGATGGCTACTAACTGTGGTGGCTATTCTCCCCCTCCCTTTCTGAATACCAGTTTTTGGAAGCCACAGGAGGGGGGAGGAGTGTGCTCTTGCACCCAGGTCCTGCTTGTGGGTTTCCTGTTGAAGCATTTTGTTGGCTCCTGTGAAAACAGGATGCTGGACTAGATGGGCCAATGGCCTGATCCAGCAGGACTCTCCTTATATTCTTATGATAAATGTGCACTTGGCATTAATAAAGCTGCAGTCTGAATGATTTGCAGTATGCTTATTTTTTTAAAAAAGATTTTATTTTATAATGTTAAAGGATTTTTTAAAAGTAAAAGTGTTATGACTTTTTGATAGTCTCAGTTCCTTGCAATTTCACCTCCTCCTACTTCAGGGGTGGATAACCTTTGACCCCCCCCATCAGCCGCACATAGCATGGTCGGCACTGGCAAAGGATTATGTGAGCTGCAGTCCAGCAGTATTGGGAGGGCCACGCCACAGGATAGCCACCCCTGGCCTAACCATGTGAGCATTTTGTTTCCGTGCAATCTGGAAAGAGTCCACCACTCCCTGTGGGGATTGTTCCTGGGTTTGTTTAGCTTCCCTGGAATAGCCTGCATGTGACCAGATACCAAACCCTGAACCCTAAGTTATTAAAACCTCTGCCATCATGGAGATGGGAAGGCGGCTGTAGGAAACGACACCAGCTGGGAAGTAGAGGCGACTCCCCATGGCTTTTATGCAGTGTCCACATCAGCAGCTCTTGGGAGAACTTTGCAAACAGCGTGTGAATTTTTTATATTGCAGTACGTTGCACATGATTGACTTGTGCAATTTCAACCTTACACAGTTGAAAGCCAGCCATTTGAAACCTCACAAATAAATTGCACATAAGATAGAGAGCTTTAAAGCTCCTTTTGCACCGGGTTTCCCCTTTTAAGCTCTGTGCCTTTCTTGCTGGGCTCTGGGATGCTGTTGCGAGAACTCGGATGGCACTGTGAAATCTTGCGGGAGCCTCCCAGAAGCTAGTGAGAAAGACAGAGAGCTTTTGAGCTCTTGCCTTGTTTGCTTAGTGGGGCCAAGGCTTGCCTAGTGCCTGACTCCGGAAAGGTAAAGATGCTCATGCAGGGGCTGTTCCAAGGGGGCAGTTCAAGCGTATGTTTTTTGCTTATGTGCACCATCTCTGGAACATGTCCCCTGTGCAAGAGGTGATTATACTGTCTTATATCCTGTCTTTCAGTCAATTTGATTCTTCAAGGGTCAACGTGTTTGCCATCTTTTTAATTTAATTTTGCTTTTATTTAGATCTACCACAGTCCCATCACAAAGCAGGAAGAAAGTAAGTAGCTCCCATTTTGGTCTATGACTCAGGTAGATCCCAGATAACCCCTATATAAGTGCACACACTTTTGCCAGCCATTTGTGCTTTTCAAAAGCATGCATAAGGTGTGTCTGTGTTTCTGTGTGTGTGCTGCTTTGGAAGAGCAGGCAAAATGTTCTGGATGCAGGTATCTTGGCACTTAGCTTGCTTGACCCTTACCATGGTAGCTGATGTATCTTCCTCATACCCTTAAAAAACCTTGGTGTAGAATCATGGAATGGTAGAGTTGGAAGGAACCCAAAGGGCCATCCAGTCTAACCCCCAACAATGAAGGAATCACAACTCATAACAGTGTCCACCTCCCTTCAGCTACGATTCCTAGAGGGCCTATGAAACGGCACTAGGTGATGTTTATACTGCAGCCAGGCAAAGGGAGGCTGAGGAGAGTATGGGCTGTAAGTGGCCACCCACTCACCTCAAATAGGATATTTCAGAGTTGGGGAGAAGGTTCAGAAAAGTGCAACCCAAATGATCAAGGGGGTGGAGCGACTCCCTTATGAAGAAAGGTTGCATCATTTGGAAACTTAAAGTTTTGAGGAAAGGCAACTAAGAGATGCTATGATGGAAGGTTATGAAATTATGCATGGCCTGGAGAAAGTGGACATAGATAAGTTTTCCTTCCATATTTGGGCCACATAAAAGAAAATCCTTCTTCACACAGCACACAGTAAATCCTTCTTCACACAGCACACAGCAAACTGCCTAGGAGGCAGTGATGGCCACCAACTCGGTTGGCTTTAAAAGAGGATTGGACAAATTCATGGCTGCTAGCCATGATGGCTCTACTTCTGAATACCAGTTGGCAGAAACCACAGGGAGGGAGAGTGTTATTGTGCTCTCGAATCATGCTTGAGGGTTTCCCAGAGGCATTGGTTTTGCCACTGTGAGAAGAGGATAGGCCATTGGTTTGATCCAGCACACTCTTTGTAATGTTCCTACGAACATTTTTGTAAAAGCTTAATGAGATTAAGGCAGAGTCATTCTGCTATCCCACCCCCACCCCACTTCCCTAAAAAAAAATTAAAAAATTCAGGAAAGTTATCTGTGCCCACCCCATCATGTTGGCAGCTTCAACTCTCTCCTCTCCCCTTAAATAGCTGAAAAGGTTTTGACCAGAAAGTTTGCTCCAGCTGAAGATAATAACAATAATAATAATATGTTATTTGTACCCCGGCTGGAGCCTAGCTCAAAGTGGCTAACATCATATAAATAATACAACATGCATTAAAACAAGCAACCAATCAATTAAAATGCATCCCAAATTAACTCAAATAAATTAAAATTAAAACTGGACAAATGACAATCCTCAGGTTAAAATTGAAAGCGGTTAATACTTGCCAGGACCAACTGTTTCCACTGATATTATAAGGACCTGTGAGCAGGTTGGGAAACCTCCTTTGTGCTTATTCTTATACAAAGAGAAAATGAGTTAGACTGAACCCTGACCAAAGGCCTGGTGGAACAGATCCTTCTTGCAGGCCCTGCAGAAGGATGTCACATCTCGCAGGCCCTAGTCTCTTGTGAGAGAGTGTTCCACCAGGCTGCGGTCATGGCCGAAACTGGCTTTGGTTTAGGCCAGTCTAATCTCCCTGGGATCTCCCGGAATCTTCAGGGTGTTGTTATTTGCAGACCATAAGGTCTTCCGTGGACATACGAGGAGAGGCGGTCCCATAGGTACGAGGGTCCTAGGCTGTATAGGGCTTTAAAAGTTAAAACCAGCACCTTAAACCTGATCCTGTACTCTACTGGGAGCCAGTGCAGCTGGTATAGCACTGGGTGAATGTGATCCTGCGGCGCGGGAGGACAAGTGGTGGGATTTCCAGCATGGAGTAGTCTGTCCGCATCTGCTGGGAGGATCCAGTCAAAGCTGTCCAATACTGGACCTGAGTACAGTTGAGGGGCCTCCAGTTCCGTTATTGTATCCAAATTGGCAGGGAGGTCACGGCGGAGCGACAGGACCTTCTCCGCAAAGAAGCTCGCAAATGCCTCACAGCTATAAGTCTGATTCATATTTAAATTCGGCTGTCCCTCTAGGGACGTGAGAGACCTAATTATACTAAAAAGTTGTGCCAGGTGAGAGCTAGTGGATGCAATGGAGGCTGAGAAGTAAGACTTCTTAGCAGCCTTCACTGCCATCTCATACGTCTTCATAAATGCCCTATAAGATGTTCTTGTGGCTCTGTCATGGGCACTGTGCTATACTCGCTCTAGCCGTCGTGAGGTCCTGCTTCATTTTCTGGAGCTCCTTGGTAAACTAGGGGGCCCGGTTTCTGCGGGGTCGCAGAGGATGCCTAGGTGCGATTTCATCAATGGCCACCAAGAGCCAGATCAATGAGCCAAGCTCAGTCAATGAGTCACCAGGGGGAGCAGGGTCCCACAAGGCCTGACGGAATCCATCAGGATCCATCAGTGTCCACGGGTGAGCCTAAATAGGCTCGCCACCTAAGCAGGGTGGGGTGGGAAGTCAGACCATGGCACCTCCATCCAGCGGTACATGATCACATCTATGCCTGCACCAAAGATCAAATCCAGCATGTGGCCTGCTTGATGTGTGAGGCCCAAAACAAACTGGGAGAGTCCTAGTGTTGCCATGGAAGACCCCAGGTCCAGAGCCTGTAAGGAAGGGACAGCATCAGCATAGACATTGAAGTACCCCAATACCAGTAGGTTGGGGAACTCCAAGGCCCAGCCGGTCACCACCTCCGGCAGGTCTGACAGGGTGGCTGCTGGTACGCTAGGTGGCCAGTACACCTGCCAGATAGCCAAGCTCTCCTTGGCGCCCCACACCAGGCCGACACATTCAATGCCAGAGAACGATGGTGATGGCAGAGCCCTGAAAGAACAATCTTCACTGATTAACAATTCCGCCCCTCCCCCCGGCCCACAATCTGCGATTGGTGGAGGACGGAGAAATCTGGGGGTGCCTAACACATAATTGAAGGGAGCTCTAACAAGCGCGTCTCACCAGATAAGACTTGAATAGCCTAATGAACCTGCACTGTGTGCAGTTTGAAATAGATGCCCATTGCTGCTCTCTACTGGGTGTGCTGCATATTGCAGCTACTGACTTTGTAGAATCGAATGCATTTAAAAAGATGCTGTAGGAATTACCAGGCATACCTTGATTAGGGTACATTCAGACATGGGGAACATGGTGTCTGTTCCCCTGCTTGTGGTGTGACATAAGACACTCGGTAATAACATCACACAGCAGATTACAAAAAAAGAAATAGGAGAAGAGTTAAGTATGATAGGGACCTGCTACCATAGTAACATAATGAAGTATATATCATTTTAGCTTCAAAGGTAGTAAAGGCAAGATATCCTTGTCCAGGACATCTGAGGAAAGAGAAATGAATCAAATTCTTCATTGTAACATCTGGAAGCCAAAGTTCATGAAGAAGAGTCCCATTTCCCTCCATGTTTCCCTAGCTGTTAATTTCTACATTATATCTGAGCATTCACATGTAAAAGCCACTGCTGGGAAACAAATAAGATATAGTGCTCATTTCTATGCTATTTGATTCAAGGTGAAAAAAAATCCATTTGCAGTCAACCTAGAAAATCACAGGAGTAAACTGGTGATTTTTGGGGTGCTGGTATGCGCAAGAAAACACACCAGCACACAATACTTTTCTGTCTTTTTCATGGTTGAATCATGAGGGAGGGAACAGACAACTGTAGGCAAGTGTAGAAAGGGTGTGGGGGAATAGTAGCATTGTCCGGTGACGTCCCTTGTTGTCTCCCACGACACCCACTGGTGTGAGCATGAAATTTTGTGCAAGGTGCTGGTATATCAGTCAAAAAGCCACAAAAAGTTGCAGTTCGACAACACAACAGGTCATTGCAGTGTGAGAGGAACATCAGAGGGACAGAAGCACTAATACTATAACCAGGAAGGGAAGTAATGCAGCATTCCCCGTGTCTGAATGCACCCTCATTAAGGCCCTAAAGAGCTTCCATAGGATATTTTTAAATGCGTTTGGGCCTATTTATTATACACCCGATTAGAAGAAGCAACGGAGCAGGAATTATACATTAGATGGATCTGCTACCATAGCAACATAATTAAATAATCTTATTTTTAGCTTCCGTAAAAAGAGCCCAGCATCAAAAGCCTGACTAAATAGTTTATAGCCATAATTTGCAGGGTGGGAATGGGGTGGTAGTGGGAGGAAACCCACTTAGTACTAGTAATAACTCCATAGGAATACTCTGATTAAAATGGCCATTCCATTTCATATAACAATATATCATAATTACTAATCTTAAACATCTGCTCATATCCTTGCCTAACAGTGGAATCCCATAAATAGAATCATAGAATTGTAGAGCTGGAAGGGAGCTGAAGTCCAGCCCCTGGCAATTCTCAGAAGTAAGCCCTGAGTAGGACTCGCTGCCAGGAAAATGTGCACAGGATTGCAGCCGAAATATAATCAAATGAGTCAATATATTCCAGACTTTCTAACCAGTTTCTTAAATTTGGGGCCTCTATTGACTCTCGGGGATGTGGAACCTCAGACTTGGGGGCCAAATTTGGCCCTCCAGACGCCTCTGCCCCTAGGGACTCTCCTCAGATCGCTACCCCTCCTCTCTCCAGGCCATTCCCCCCGCCCCCTGGTTTCCCACTGCTGATATTTTTGAATGGATGAATTTGCCACTCCATCACTGGCAGCAGCTCTCCAAGATTTCAGATAGGAGATTACTTGGGGATTATTATAATTAAAGTTATTAGTCACCTTTTTTTGCCACAGGCACCTCAAAGCGACTTACAGAAAAAGAGGAAACACATATATTAAAATCAGGGGTGGGGTTCTTTAAAACACCCAAAAAACTCTGAAAGTTAGTTACAGGCTAAAAGCCTGCTTAAAGAGGAATGTTTTCATCTGGCGCCTGAACATATGTAATGATGGCTCCAGGCAAGCATCCCTGGTAAGATCATCCCACAAATGGGGAGCCACTGCAGAAAAGGCCCTGTTATGATGCTGCCACCCTCCAGACCTGTCATGGAGGAGATACATGAAGAAGGTCCTCATATAATGATCACAGGGTCTGGATCAGTTCATATGGAGAGAGGCAGTTGTTGAGGTATTGCAACCCTCAAATTGCCATTTAAGGCTTTACAGGTGAAAACCAGCACTTTAAAATGGGGCCCAGAAACTGATTGGCAGCCAGTGCAGTTGGACCAGGATCAGTGCAATATGTCTTGCCTTGGTGAGCAACCCAGCTGCTCCAGCTGAAGTTTCTTCACTGTCCTCAAGGGCAGCCCCACATCTAATGCGTTGTAATCTAAGATAGAGGTTGCTGGAGCACAGACAACTGAGATGCCACTGGAGACAGAACCTGGGACTTTTGGCTTGCAAGGCAGATGCTCTGTTGTTGTGTTGTGGCCTCCCGCCAGGGCCATTTGGAAAAGGTGGTGACAACAAGGATCTTTCTCAGCTCTACCTAGAGATGCCTGGGATTGAACCTGGGACCTTTAGCAGATATAACATGCCTTCTGGGTCAGGCTGAATTAGGAAACAGCTCTTACCATTCCTTCCTGGCTTTAGATCACTGGTGCCTTGACACACCATCAAGGTGTGCAGGGAATTGTTGGCCGTATTATAAGAAATCAATCTTTTAATGCACCAGCATGTACACTTTGGAACTCCCTGCTTGTTGACACCAGGCAGGCACTTTCACTGTACTCTTTTCAGCACCATTCTTTTTTAGACCAACTTACCCAGATATGTAGAATGTTGATGTGTGCTTTAATCTTTTTTAAAGCTCATCGTTGATTCTAATTATAGTCGTACCTTGGATCCCAAATGCCCTGGAAGTTGGACGTTTTGGCTCCCGAACACTGCAAACCTGGAAGTGATTGTTCCGGTTTGCAAACGTTCTTTTGGAACCCAAACGTCCGACAGGACTTCCGTGGCTTCCTGCAGCCAATCAGAAGCTGCGATTTGGTTTTCAAACATTTTGGAAGTCGAACGGACTTCCAGAACGGATTCCGTTCAACTTCCAAGGTACGACTGTATTATTTGAATGTTTTAAGCAGCTGCTTTCTCTCCTGATAATTCTATTGTTTTCTTTTTTATGTGTAAAATGCTTTGAGGCTTTCCTTTACAACCATGCGGTATAGTATAAATTTTATGAAGTAAATAAAAGAAAAACTACCCTTGTTCCTGTAGCAGAATGAACTTTGACTTGTCCCTGCCTGCTCTTCCTCTCTGAACCTACAGGCAGATAATCTCCTGTTGCCCTTTGTATTTTACAGTGGAGCTGAATGAGGTTGGCTTCAGATTTGTCAGGAGATGCATCAACGCCGTAGAGACAAAAGGTGAGTGCCGCAGACATTGCATCTGGATGCTTCCCTCTTATATAGTATGATTGCATTTTTCAAGGTGTGTGTGTGTGGATTCAGGGGTTCTCCATACCCATGAATATCATGCATAGCCAAATCCTGGGAGGCAACTCCATGGCTAGCAAGTGAGGGGGAAGGAAAGAGAGAATCTCCCATATTTCAGTAGCCCACATGCCCAGCAGGCATAGCCCAGCAAGCAAGGCAGAGAGTTTGAAAGCTCTTTTGTTTGATATACAACAGAACAATTGAAATCTCTCTCCTACTAGCAGTACTTGAGCTTGTGATCCAACCCATTCAAGGTTATGATGACCCCATGGGTGGCTTTTCTCCATACAGCTGCCCATATGAAAATAGCCAGACATTGCAAAACTGGTGTTGGGTTTGACATCAATTCTTGGTATACCAGAGTCTGGTCAGTAGCATTGGCTGAGATATTAACATGTCAGGTCAGAGTGGCAAAGGACAAACACAGCCCCTACTCCTTTTGTAACATCAGGCAAATGTTTCTGAATGCATAAATTGTTCAGACTGTGGCAGGAATCCACCCAACACTCATGGGAAAACGTGGTGCAAGCTTTTAGAGTAACCAAACAAAATCTTGTTACAAAGTACGAAAAAAGTCTGTAATTATATCAGGACAAGTTGTTCGTTGTTTACTGTTGCAACAGTTGTTTTCCGAAAAGGTATCTTCTGTTCCACAAAAAATAAATAAAAACATTATGAAAAGAAAAAGCTCTTCTCTCGCCAGGTCAGTCGATCGAGCACAAAATGACTTTAAGTTCTCTGCTTTGCTTGTGAGGGCAAGGCCCACTCAGTGTGCCAACTCTGGAAGTCCTGTGGAACTCTTCCACTTGAGATTTATCAGGCGCATTCTGTGCCAACTTTTAAACACTGACTGAAAACTTCCCCTTATTCCACCAGGCCTATGCAGGCAATTAAGAGTACACCCCCACAATGTTTGTGTTTTTAATTATTTTGCTTTTAACTTGCTTCTTAAAAGTATTATGATTTTACTGTATATTTTCATAGAGTTATACAGTGGCATATAAATATTTCTATAAATAAATAAAAAAACTAGAGATGCTTGTGCAAGATCTCGTGGGAACTCTGATGGCCTGCGAGATCTCGTGATAGCATCCCAGTGCTGGTGCAGTGAGTGGGCCTTGCCTCTCTGCACCCTGCAAGCTGCAGAGCTTAAAAGCTATTTTCATGCCAGGAAACCAAAGTAGACCTGGTACAAAACAAGCTTTTAAGTTCTCTGCCTTGCCTGGATTTATCATGCACAACCAGTCTG
Organism: Podarcis gaigeae; assembly: GCF_964106915.1. Taxonomy (NCBI): domain Eukaryota; kingdom Metazoa; phylum Chordata; class Lepidosauria; order Squamata; family Lacertidae; genus Podarcis; species Podarcis gaigeae. Next base: position 20,814,514 of record NC_139691.1, on the reverse strand, counting down.
CAAGAAACCCATGCAAGTTAAATGCACACAAGATGCGATCACACTCTACTGCAATTTCTGCAGACAGTAACTCCAGTTTCTGTAATTTATGCAGGCTGCAATCCTAAACCCACTTATTTGGAAGTAAGCGCCATTGAACTCAATGACACTTATTCCTAAGTAGATGTGTACAGGATTGCACAGCTGGCGGTCTAAAAGCACTTGAAGAAAGAGAGTGGTGAAGTCCAACTTGCAGACATGCTTGCAATGTGAATAGCAGAGGCTTTTAAAAAAAATATATAAAGAGAAGTTGGAATGTTACTAGCAAAAGTGACCTAATATGCAATCTTAGAATTTGTTTTTGGAGGGGTGGGAAATAGACACGCTTCTTAATCGCTTGGAGAAAATTCAAGGCAGCTTAATGACCCAAAGTGACACAATAAAAAGTTGGGCCCGGTATTATTTTAGTTTTAGAGATCTTTATCATAAAAGTGCCATTAAAATAAATGGTGTCTGTTTCGCTCAGTGCTCAAGATGAAATCTTAGACAATCAGACTCTTTTGAAGGGCTGGCAGGCAACAGCTGAGCAAATTTAATGGGAGCTTTCCTGAAATACTGGCCTGCTTCAAATGTTGCCATTCTTTCTTTAAGCATCTTAGTGGGTTCTGTCTGAAATGTTTCCTTTAATGCTGCATCTTGGAGAAAGCAAGTTTCCAAGCATACCTGGCGAAGGTGGGCTCTGCTGTTTCCAGGAATCCCGCCTTAAGGGGCATCGTGCTCCCCCTATACCAAGGAAACCACCCTACAGATTTCTGCTTTTCTGCATCTGGAGAAGAAAAGTGGATTTCTTAGCACAAATTATTGTTCTTAGGAAATGAAGAAGCATTCTCGGTGCTCATGAGTATCGGACTAGCCTTGTAGACTAAGAGAGCCGGAGTGGTGAGGTGTTTAGAGTGTCAGACTAGGACCTAGAAGATACAAGGGGTTGAATCCCCACTTGGCCATGAAGTTCACTGTGTATGACCTTGGGGGCCAGTCACTGCCTCTCAGCCTAACCTACTTCATAGGGTTGTTGTGAGGATAAGAAGAGAAGGAGAACATACCACCTTGAGCTACTTAGAGGAAAAGTGGAATATAAATGTAACAAATAAGTAGAATGTATAACCAAATGCAAATGTGTGAGGTCCCTGGGGAGACACTTAGTAACCTGCAGCAGGGGTGGACGTGGCTGATGTCACTGGTACTTGTCTTCTGCTCTCACAGCTTGGTCTGGGTGAAGAGTGAAAGACTCTCTTGTTGGAGGAGGAGTTAGAACGTTGGCCCTGCCTCCTCTTCCTTGAGGATGAGAGGCAACCCTGAAGGATGTGATTTGTCCTCCTGCCCATCCCAAGAACATGACCAAGTGAGGATTCAAACACTGGTCTTTGAGTTCCTAGTCCTCATTTAATCCCCACAACAACCCTGTGAGGGTAGGTTAGGCTAAGAATAGGTGACTGGTAAAGGTCACCCAATGAGCTTCTACACCATGCTGGCTCTTAAATTAATTTGTGACAGTTTTCAGTTTGTTTACTGGATAGCCAGGAAACAAATTTTCCATATTGTTCCCAAACCAACTAGATAGAGCAGTGGCACTCAGCTGGTGGTCTGCAGACTCCAGGGAGTCCACATAACCTACCCAGAGCAGGCATAGGCAAACTTGGCCCTCCAGATGTTTTGGGACTACAACTCCCATGATCCCTAGCTTAACAGGACCAGTGGTCAGGGATGAGGAATAGTAGTCCCAAAACATATGGAGGGCCGAGTTTGCCTATGCCTGCAGAGGATCCGTGGCACGACTTGCATAGCAAAAACTACAACAGAAATACCAAAAAATTCAAAGGTAGGTGGTCCATAGCTTGCCTTTTGAAAAACGGAGTCCACAGTACTTAGCTGATTTGGAACCACTGACACAGAGGATTTAAAATTTTATTTTTAAACAGTTCCTTCACCATATACGTATTATACCACACACTGGTTCCTGGACTACACTCAAAGCTTGCAGGAAATGCCTGCAGAGCAATATTACCGTATTTTTTGTCCCATAGGACGCACCTAGTTTTTTTTTGGGGGGGGAAATAAAGGGAAAAAAATTCCCCTTTATTCCCCCCCCAAACCAGGTCGGGGAAACCAAACCAGGTCGTGGAACAGCGGTATGGCGGTGCTCCGCCTCCCTGCTGTCCCCCGAGCTTGTGGGGCTGGCACTGGGGAGAAGCGCGCTTCTCCCCAGCGCCAGCCTCCAAACCAGGTAGAGGAACAGCGGGATGGCGGTGCTGCGCCTCCCCGCTGTCCCCCGAGCTTGTGGGGCTGGCCGATGTCTGCCCGAAGGGCGGGGCGCTCTGCTTCAGCGCGCTCCATGCAGCAGGCTGCTATCCGCAGCTTAGGGAGCCCTGCGGGAACTCCCGCAGACTCCCCAGGCTTGCTGATAGCTTCCTGAAGCCTGGAGAGGGGTTGGTGCGCACCGACCCCTCTCGCTCTCCAAGCTTCAGCGAAAGCCTGTATTCGCCCCATAGGACGCACACAAGATTTCCCCTTCATTTTTGGAGGGGGAAAAGTGCGTCCTCTTGGGCGAAAAAACACGGTATTTATGGAGCCTCCTTGGGGAAGCTGTGATGGCCTGAAATAATCTTTAAAGAAGACTCTGGACTTGGTTCCATCCTGGCTCCTGCTTTTCTAGGCTCAGGGCAAGGATTCTCTCTATGTTACAGCTGCCTCGACCACCTGAAAAACAATTTCTTAATTTTAAGTGAGTGCACAAGATGGCGCCATTGAGCTTTGAGTGCCATTGAGTGCCTCCTATGTCTGATTTGCCAGGGCTTCAGGAGTAATGGTGTTTTCTCCCCCCCCCCCCCCCCTGCTGTTCAGGTATTACAGTCGAAGGCGTCTATCGAACTGTTGGGAGCAACATCCAGGTGCAGAAGCTCCTGAATGCCTTCTTTGGTAAGAAACAACGGTTCGTTGCCAACTGGGCTTTATTTCTGTGGAATCATGGGGATTCTGATTTGCAATTTACTAAATCAAACCAAGTTTCCCCATAAAACTATTATATGCAATGGACCAAATTTTCTCAATCCATTCAGGTATGGTAGGAGATATGTTCCCCTTCCCCAATTCTTGGCTCTTATGATCCTAGCAGAAGCTATATGGTTAAACACTATTTGCCGATCATATTCTGGAATATCATCTTTTAGATAACCAAGCAGAATTATTTTAGCTTTCAAGGGAATACGATATCCTGACATATCAGAGATACCAGCTTGAATGGATTTCCAGAATATTTCTATTTGAGTACAGTTCCAAAAGATGTGTATGTAATCTGCTTTATTTGATCCACATCTGCCTAACCTGTATATTAAAATTTATAAGATCTAACTTTAATTGAGTCTACATCTCCTGTATCGGACAGGCTGTGCCACAGAATCATAGAATTGTAGAGTTAGAACAGACCTTGAGGCACATCTAGTCCAATGCGGGAATCTAAACTAAAGCATCCATGGCAGGTTGCCATCCAACCTCTGCTTAAAAATCTCCAGTGAAGAAGAGTCCACCACCTTCCAAGGGAGTCTATTCCACTGTCAAACAGCTCTTACCCTTAGAAAGTTCTTCCTGAAGTTTAGCTGGAATCTCCTTTCTTGTAACTTGAAGCCATTGGTTCAGATCCTAGCCTTCCGGAGCAGGAGAAAGCAAGCTTGCTCTATCTTCCATGGGACAGCCCTTTAGATATTTGAAGATGGCTATCATAGCTCCTCTCAGTCTCTTTTCTTCCTGGCTAAACATACACAACTCCCTCAATTGTTCTTCGTAAAGCTTGGTTTCCAGGCCCCCTAATCATCTTGGTCGCCATCCTCTGCACATGTTCCAGCCTGTCAAGTGTCATTATTTTTTTTATCATACTTTTATTGTGCTAGCTGAAGGCCATGACACCATCCTTAACATCAGCAGACACGAAATATACTGTAAAACCACAACCAAAACTGGCAAAAACCTTGTTACAGGGACAGTTAAAAGAGAGAGGAGTTGCCTATGTATCGTATAAGTTAGATCCCTGAGTCCCCTTTACAATTAATGGCTAATTCATCCAAATTCATCACTCTAATCTCCCTAGCTGCCAGAGCATAGAGAGCAAATTGCTAAAGTCATCAGCAACATTCTGCAGCCACTTCTTTCTCTCTGCCATAGTTAGGTTGATTTCCTGCGCAAACAAGGGTTTCATAAATCGATTTGTTGGTTCTGCACAAAGCCAGCACTGTGTTGTAGATAATAAGATATATATTCCACATACAGTTGCCTGCAAAATCAGAGTCTTCCTTCATAAGGGACCTTATTATATTGTCCATCCAGGGCCACTGTAAGCATTGCCTGGAAGTGCAGCTCTGTGAAGGCCGCTCTTAGCGAGGCGGACAGAATTGCGCCGTTTTAATAAGTGGATACTGTGGCAAACATTTGGAGGAAATAATTGACTGCAAGTCTCTCCCTACTTCGTTCCAATAGAGCCAGTTCCTTATATGTCTCTTGTCACTGCTCAAAGACGCTTGCAGTTCCTGTAAGTGGCAGTGGGCTAGGCAGTGCTGGATACCACCTTCCAAGCAGTTAGTATATTCCAGTTCTTTATAACACAGTCTCTCATCTAGTAGGAGCTCAGTTTTTTCAAATAGTTTAGGCAGATGTAATCAGCTTTAGCCCTCATTGCAGTCATGCCAAGTTCCGATTCAGCTTGTCAATATCCTACTCCAGGTGTGGTCTGACCAAGGTAGAATAGTGTTTCCCAACCTTGTGCCTCCAGATGTTTTTGGCCTACAACTCCCATCATCCCTAGCTAGCAAGACCAGTGGTCAGGGATGATGGGAGTTGTAGGCCAAAAACATCTGGAGGCACAAGGTTGGGAAACACTGGAATAGAGCAATACTATGACTTCCCTTGTTGGGACGTGGGTGGCGCTGTGGGTAAAACCTCAGTGCCTAGGACTTGCCGATCGCATGGTCGGCGGTTTGAATCCCTGCGGCGGGGTGAGCTCCCGTCTTTCGGTCCCAGCTCCTGCCCACCTAGCAGTTCGAAAGCACCCCTAAGTGCAAGTAGATAAATAGGTACCGCTTTCTAGCGGGAAGGTAAATGGCGTTTCCGTGTGCTGCGCTGGTGCTGGCTCACCAGAGCAGCTTCGTCACGCTGGCCATGTGACCCGGAAGTGTCTCCGGACAGCGCTGGCCCCCGGCCTCTTAAGTGAGATGGGTGCACAACCCTAGAGTCGGACACGACTGGCCCGTACGGGCAGGGGTACCTTTACCTTTACCTTTATGACTTCCCTTGATCTGGACATCATCATCATCAATAACAACAACAACAACAACAATAATAAAATAAGTTTATTATTTATACCCGCCCATCTAGTTGGGTTTCCTCAGCCACTCTGGGCAGCTTCCAACAAAAGATTAAAAATACATTAACACATCAGTCATTAAAAACTTCCCCAAACAGGGCCGTCTTCAGATGTCAACCAGACTTCTGTTGATGCAGCCTAGAATAGCATTAGCTCTTTTTTGTTGCTGCATCTCACTGTTGACTCACATTAAGCTTGTGGTCTATTAAAACCCCTAGATTCTTTCACATGTGCTACTGCCAAGTCAGGTATTCCCATCTCACATTTGTGCAGCTGGTTAATTCTGCCTAAGTGCAGAAGCTTACCTTTGTTCCTGTTGAAATTCACTGTGTTATTTTGGGCCCAGTTCTCCAATCTGTTACGGTCATCTTGAATCTTGTATCATCCCATATGAACCTGCCTGGGTTTTGAGATCTTCAGGGGAGTCCCTTCTATCAGTCTGGCCACCCTCACAGGCCTGCTTGGTGGGGGAACAGGACAGGGCCTTCTCGGTGGCTGCTCCCAAGCGTAGTTCAGCAGTGGAACAATAAATCATCTGAGGCCAGTTAAGTGAACTCTTTATTCAATGAAACAATCCACAGCTCCAGCCCGGTGGTCTCAGCAACTCTTTCTAGGAGGTCTTGCCCCAATGAAGCGTTTGCAAGGACTGCCTTCCCAGTGCCCAGTAGGACTTCTCCTCTCCAGAGTCTTTCCCATGCAGTCTCAGGCTGTGTCTTCACACAACCACTCTCTGCTCTGTCTGTTTCGTTTGTGAGTTTTAGGAAACTGGGGGTGGGGAGGGGAGGGGAGGTGGTTACAGCAGGAGGGAGTGACTCCCTTGCTTCTCCTGGATCCACTCCTCTCCAGCCCCTGCTTCTGCCTCGGAATATGAACTGTTCTCTGCTGCAGCATGACCCTGCTCACCAAACCCTGTTGCCTCTTCTGACACCTCCTCCAAGTCTGCTCCTTCTCTCTCTGACCACTCATCATTGTCCTATCACCAATCCCCTGGCTCTGAGCCTTCTACCCCTGGGGGTACCCTAGCAGGTTCCCCGGCTAGTGCCTCCTAGCGCTTCTCTGCATCCAGCCAGTCCATGACATAGAGGGCCTGCCCAATAAGGATTGTAAGGATTCACATTGTACTCTGAACTTTGCTACCATGGTGGTTTAAGGATGATTTTCATACTGCTGTAATTTCCTGTTGCTTGTGCAGTTGTGTGGTGTAGCAGTTAGATTGTCTTGACAGAACATGGGAAAGACCATGGTTCAAATCCTCCCACTCAGCCATAAAACTCCCTGTGTATGACCCTGGTGGCCAGTCATTGCCTCTCAGCCTAACCTACCTCACTAGGTTGTTGTGGTATTGAGGAAGGGGAGAGCCATGTATGCCACCTTGAGCTCCTTGGAGAAAAAGGTGGGATATAAATGCAACAAATATTTATTAATTTAGGGGCCTTGATGCACAAGAGAATTGGGTCTTTACAGCATCTCTTCTCCCTGTTGATCTGCTAGTCAGAGGACTCTTTTTCGGATCTTGTGTTTCATTGGCATTCCCCAAAACTCTACAGACCTCTTCAGCTGTAAGGTGGCTCAGTCATAACCTGACCAAATTTGGAAAGGGAAGAAGAGACATTGCTTTGAATTATGCCTGTCTTCGCGTTTGGTCTGAATATGTGCAGAGGGATAAATGTTCAGCCTACAATCTTTGGAACAGAGAGAGATTGAAAGAGAGAAAGGATGCATTTGGTACCCTCCACTTCAGTCAAAAAGGCTTCCAGAGTTGCTTAGAAACACTCAAAGCAAGACTGCCCAAAGCTTATGATCTCTGTATTAAACACACACACACACACACACACACACACACAAAAATCCAAATTCAGGCATCCATTTTGAACAGTTGTTCCTATAGCCCATCTGGCACAGTTCAGGGGTAGGAGGTGCTTCGTGGAGCACCAGGAAAATGGAGAAATGCAAAAGGTGGAGTTTGGTCAAGTTCAGAATACTTGAAAAGTACAAATGGGGACTTGGGGTGGGGATGCAGCTAATGGTTCACAACTGCTGTAGGTTTTGGAAGAAAGGGCAGCTGTAGACTTCACCCCCAAAGGCGCATACCTGCATGGTCTCCTGAGACAGACAGATGCCAACAACTAGGGGCAGGAGAGCAGAAAGAGGGAGTTTTTGGAAATGTGAATATTTCATACATAACAATAGATAAATGTACGTTAGACTGGGAATTAATATAATGAAGCTGCACATATCACAACTGTAATAATGGTAGAATCAACAGCAGGAAAACAACAGAGGTTAAGAAGCAGAGGTGGATACATTTACAGAGATTGATGCAGGTTATTTTGCTTTACACGCCCAGCAAATAATCTGCTAGAGATTTTGGAAAGTGCCTTGTCTGTCTGCCAGGTCTTTGAGTGTTCGGACACCTTTCCTGGATATCATTGCCCAATTTGACATCCAATTCAGGTCAGATACAATTATGTACTTCTTGATGTAGCACATAGGTAAACAGTGGAACTCGCTCCCATGTGGAGCGGTGATGGCTCCCAACTTGGACGGCTTTAAAAGAGGATTTGACCAATTCATAGAGGAAAAGGAGGCAATGCTCTTTCTCCAAAGCCAGACTGAGTAAAGTGTCTGAATATTAATTGGTGGAAACCATTGGTGGAAACATTGGTCACTGTGAGAACAGGAGGCTAGACTAGATAGGCCACTGGCCTGGTCCAGTAGCTGGGCTCTTCTGATGCTCTTATGGAACCTCCAGACCCAGAGGCAGTCTATCTGGATTCTTGGGTCAATAGGGACCATTTGGCCACAGTGAACACAGGAACCTAACCCGGATGGGTTGTTGGCCTGATCCAGCAGGCTCTTACACTGTGAGGAGGGCTTGGGCTTAGAAAAAGTAAATCATGGCGCCACTCTTTCAAGATCTTAGTGGGTGGCTTTGCATGAAGGCTGGAGGGGACTTGGTCTGCCAACTCTTTCCCATTACATCATTGTGGAAGCCAGGTGGTTGGTTGGAGTCAGGGCCAGCTGGCTGCTATGATGGTGTTAATATCGACACTTTCTAAGAAATAAATCTCTCGGCTCCCCGTCACTTTCTGAGCAGGTCCTTTTTATTGCCAATCAGCAAAGTGCCTTCTGATTCCTGTAAGAGCCCTACTTCCTTGGCTGCCCTTTTTTTTTTTTGTTTCAAAACACTTGGCTGTGCTCTCCCTTGCTGTTGTTATATTGGATTCCTGCAGAGTCTTGAGTTGTACAAGGCAGGGTCACACTCTCCGATGATTAATTACATGGGACAAAGTGTGTTTGATGGCTGTTAAAAGTCCTCCTGCCTTTCCTCTGGGCAAATAGCTCCGTGTGCTTTCTATCAAGAGACCCTGCTGGGGTTTATTAAATGTGCTTTGGTTTGGTTGTCCAGTTTGCTACTGCTGCTGCTTCTGGCACCATCAATCCCACTTGACACTAACAAAACATAGAGCTGCAATGGATTAGAAATTCTAGGTGCAAATTCTAGTGTGGCCACTGGGAACCCCCAGACTGGATTACTGCAATGCACTTTGTGTAGGACTGCCCTTGGGCCTGTTTCAGAAGCTCCAGCTGGTGCAGAGCACTGCAACCAGATTGCTGATGGGAGCTTCTGGCTGAGGGCATGCGACACCATTGTTAAAACAGCCGCACTGCACTGCCCATCTACTACCAAGCCAGGTTGCATTGATTTACAAAGCCCTGAACAACCTAGGTCCAGGGTAAACTTCACCTGAACCTTATAGTATCCCAACTTGATCACTGAGATCATCTGGAAGAACATCGTTGGTTGTTCGCCAAGTTGGCGAGGCTCATTTGGTGACAGTGAGAAGCCAAGCCTTTAGTGTCATGGGCCCAGTCCTGTGGAACTCTCTGCCACTGGAGATTCAGCAGGTACTTTCTGCTTCAACTTTTTAACCACCTGCTGAAAACTTCTATTCCACCAGCTGTGTGCAGAATCCAGAGTGGAGTCTCTTTAGGTGACTGAATGGTGTCTTGTATACCTCCTTCCAGAAACCCCTGGTGCCAAATGTATTACTTTCCTTTCCTTTGGACCACATCAGGGGGTCTTGTTGTCTGGGCAGCCCAGGACCTCCATACACACTGCACAGGCTTGCACCCCAGAGAGGTGACTTTGGTGCTGCAAATGCAGCAAAAGCAATAGAGGAGGCAGCAGTTATGAGTTATAAGCTCAACCTGATGGGCATAAGATACAAGCAGAAAGTGTGGCCTCAAATCAACACTGTCAGAACAGTCATACCTGAACTTTGTGAATGTTTCTCTGATTCCATTGAACAAGCTCTACTGAGCTGACAGCGTCAAAGCAAGGTGGAGCTGCATCAAAGAGGCAACCTACGACACAGGCAATCAAAGAGAACAACAGATCCACGACTGGTTTGAGGCCGGCATAAAAGACACGGAGCCTTGTTATTGCTGCAAAAGTCTTTTGTGAGCTACCCTGTTGAAAGATGCTTTCTACACTGAGAAAGTGATACCCAGTGAGTTGCCAGACAATGTGCCAACGACTAAAGCTGCCTTGGAGTGTTCAACTCACTGCTGACAGTGGCAGCACTCACCAAATATATGAAGGCTTGAACAAAGCCTTTGGACCAACAATCAAGAAAACACTTCCCTCGTCTTGCAGGAGAGACTGAAGCCAATAGCAATGAAGGCAATGAAGAATACATCCTTTCACATTGGGTTACCAGCATTTGTTTTTAACTTCTTTCCTTTAAATTTCTTATGCTTCCCTTGTATGTTTTTATCTTATTTTTACTGTTGTAAACTGCCCTGATATATTATTGTAATACGGTGGGATCTAAATATTTTTTATAAATAAGTAAGTAAGTAAATAAATAAATAACCCAGGGTGGTGGTAGTGGAGAGATGCACCTGTCCTTTGGAGAGACCCAGGTAGCTCCGCTGCTCACACTTTTGAGCCATTCTTCCCCCCATCCCCAGTGGAAATTTGGGGGTGCCACTTTCTCCATTAAATACTGTCTTTTGCACTTCCACAAAAATGTTGTGGTCGCTTGGACGAATCTCATCACGGGGACCGTGTTCTGGATATTCTCTGTGCTTCCCCCTTGGCCTTCTTTCAATACCAAAAAGGAATTCATTTCTCATTGGGAACAATAAAATGAAAATAACAAGGAGAGCAAATTTCAAGTGGAACACCAGGGGAAGATGGTGTAACACTGTGGTTTTCTCAGACTGGTGAGCCTGAAATGTTTTAATTGCTTCCCTTCACAGAACAAGAAGTTACAAACAGTGGTTTCCTGGTCTGTTTTCTAAACCTTTTATATATTTTTTGCCTCTTCTCTTTTCCTCTATCCAGACCCGAAGTGCCCAGGGGATGTGGACTTCCAAAATAGTGACTGGGACATCAAGACAATTACAAGCTCACTGAAGTTCTACCTCAGGTAGGTTCTTCTTTCTCAGTTTCTGCTTTCTAAAATATCTGACCTTTATCTAGCTAATCTGCACAGAGTGGGTGGACAGAGGGCATGGAGCTGGTTAAAAACAGCTTTCCTGTGTTTCACTGAACTTGTCTTATCCTGTGAGCACTTCCTTAGACGGCTGCTCCATTTGCCCAATTCTCTCCACTCAAGGTGTCTGTGGAAATCTTTCCCAGCTATGCTCACCTGAAGCCGAGGAAGTGACCGAGGTCCTTCTGCATGCAGAAAAGGAGCTCTTCCACTGAGCTATGTCCCTGTCCATGAAACAAGGAAACTTCAACTCATATCACCAGGGCCTTGGACATAGAGTGGTCTTGATGGAATTTATTGAGATTTTTTAAAACAACAACAACATACAAATTGTTCCAGATTGAGTAGAGCACAGCTGTGCCTCCCTGTTTCCTATGGAACCTATGCATTGAACTCTCTCTTTCTCCCCCCCCCCCCACAGGAATCTCTCTGAACCTGTCATGACGTATAAGCTTCACAAAGAATTGATCTTAGCTGCCAGTAAGTGCCTGGGAGCAGGGGGGTGGTGAGCTGCTATTAAGAGTAGTTTTCTGAAGGGTGTGAGCTCATTTGCCTGATGAGGACAAGGTTCTATTCTCTGGAATGTTAGATCTGTGCTAAGCGCTTTGGAAGAACCACTTTCTCATGTTCTGTAAAGGAGGTGATAGCACATAGAAAACAGGGATATGTGCCTCCTCTCCTCTCATACAAACCAAGGCAGATCCTACTACTTACCTCCCAAAATGGATATTTCCTCCTCCTCCCAACTGCCCCCCCCAATTTCTTTTTTGTATTGTGTATGCCTACTAAGGAAGATAATAATGCACCAAAATTTGAAACAGCAACAGTTTATTGCATGTGTATCCAAAATTGGATTAAAACTATTGAGTTTAATTCACCAAAATTGATGGACTTGATCATGTGTTACCTGCTTTTCAAAGTCTAATAGTCAATAGACCTCCGGTGCTTCCCCTGCTGCCCCCTTGCAGGACTACCCACTTTCCTGAGAACCACTGAGCTAGGGCAAGAACAGCAAATCTCACTTGAGGACGTCATGTCCAATGTCCCCCCCCCCTTTTAATTGATTGCTCCATGGACAATCAAAGCAGCACGGTTAATTAACTCTGAAACCTTTCAATTAGGTCGACAGTCCAAATTTGCACAGTATTGTATTACTAGGCCCGGACAACAATTTAATTAAATGAGTGGATAAATCAAGAATCTGGTCATCTTGATTGAACTCCTGCTGGCTGTAATGAGTTCCCTGGTGCTTCCTGTTTTCGGCATCCAACCTCCTCTCCCTGTTTCTCTGTGAATGGTTTCGCGGGTTTGCAAGCTAGCTTGAAGCACAGGCTTCCTTAAGCAAGTGCAAGAGAGCCTTCACAACTTACCCTCTCGCATCCTATCCCACGGGTTGAATTAATACAATTTATCTTTGCTTGGTCAGTGAAATGTGTGTAAAATCACATAGCGATATTAAAAATGATTGCCAAGTACTTGCAAAGTAATATTAATATTTGTTAATTAATTAATTAATTAATTAATTAATTAATTATCATCGCCTGACATTTGCAGAAGATAAAATTAAAATTCCTTGGTTTTCTGAAAGCCATTTATGTGCTTCTTCATTAAACGTAGACTTAACAAGCTAAATGTTATCCAATTAATAGCAGGTTGTAATCCCTCACACTCAAGAACATATTTTAAAAAACCCCACACTGAAGAAATTTGCAAAAATTAAGCTTCGCACTGTAGTATCTCAGGGTCAGTCTCTATCATTGGGCTCACAAGAGCCCAGCTGATCTGGAGCAGAGGTGTAAAGCAGCACAGACTTGCCACAGGTGGTGAAAGGTTGCATTCTGTGCTGAGCTGGGGCAAGTGGAGATCAATGGCCTGGAGCTCTGGGCTTGATTGAAAGACAGAGAGATGTCTAGCCAAGGAGAATCTGCACCCCCTCCAGTTGCACCACCCCCCAGTTGACATATAATGTGAGCCCCATGCTGCCATACAGACAAAATAGCATGGAATCATAGAGTTGGAAGGGACCCAAAGAGTCATCTAGTCCAACCCTCTGCAATGCAAGAATCTCAGCTAGATCATACATGACAGCTTAAAAACCTCCACTATCTCTCACAGGAGTCTGTTCCACTGTCAAAACAGCTCTTACTGTCAGAAGATTCTCCTTGGCTCAACAATGGCCAATCGCAGAGGCATCTTGGAGGCCTGTTATCACTCAGCAGGGAGGCTCCAACCTCTGCACCTTGGCTGCGAAGGTGCTTTGGGGACAGAGCCAGGACCCTGAGAGAGGACAGTTTCAGTCAATCAATCAATCCCTCTAACCTCCACCAGTTTTAGACTACAACGCCCATCAACCCAGTGTTATGTGGCTGTGCTAGCTGTGGCTGATGGGAGTTGTAGTCCAAAGCAGCTGGAGAGCATGGTGTGTATGTGGAGACTCAGAGCTGCATGGGAAAATGCATGCAAAGATTCCTTTGGAAAGGAATCACAACACTCATTCAGTCCAGCCCCTGGAGGTGCTGGAATCATAGCTAAAGAAACTCTGACAGTTGGCCACCCATCCTCTGCTTAAAAACATCCAAGGAAGGAGAGTCCACCACCTCCCAAGGGAGACAGTTCCACCGTTGAAATGGCTCTTACAGTCAGAAGGTTCTTCCTAATGTTTAGTCAAAATTTCCTTTCCAAACCATTGGTTTGAATCCAGCCTTCCGAAGCAGCAGAAGACAAGCTTGCTCCATCTTTCATGGGACAGCCCTTCAGATATTTGAAGATGGTTCTCATCTCACCCCTCAGTCTCTTCCAGGCTAAACAAACAAGGAGGGGGAAACTATATTGAAAATTTACCTGGGCCATCAACAATTCCCTCTGACTTCTCTGTTCTTCCCAGTTCTTTTTCAAATGCTATGAGCTGTGTCTAAATAAGAAACTGCCTGTGTTTTCTGCACAAAATCCTCCCTGCCCTCAGCAAGATTTTAGCAAAATCAGTATTGTGACACTGATTTTCATCGCAGCCAAGAGCAGCTGTTGCTCGTTGCAGTTAATATTTTTTATTATTTAATACAATTTGTACACTACTTGGGTTCCTTCCCCCTAAATGCACCTCAAAGCAGTTTACAAAAAAGATAAAATAGTAAAATTACCAATAAGAAAATTTCAACAGGTAAAAGTAAAATAATAATAATAAATTCAACAAAAATAATTTTAAGACTTCCCAAAATGTGAAAAGACGAAAAACAGATTAGAACTCACCCCAGCTTTGTAAACATCTAGGTAGAGTTGCCAAAATAAAAATGTTTTAACAGGTGGCGCCTGCCTCATGTCAGTAGATGCTACCACACTAAAAGATTGAGTTAGTTCGCACGCTTTTTGTTTTGAAAGCAGCAACCCTGGGGGAGCCTGAATCACAATCTGGAAGTGATGAGAGACAGTGTAACTCCCACAATTGACGTGTCCTGTTTAAACACACACACAGCAGCTGCTGTTTGCACCAGAAGCGAAGCCTCTGTGTATTTACCTCAAACTGAAAATCTGATTATTTTTTCCTTCCTAGAGTCTGACAACCTGGATTATAGGCTGGGAGCGATCCATTCCCTTGTCTATAAACTCCCTGACAAAAACCGAGAGATGCTAGAAATGATCATCAGGCACCTGGTCCAGTAAGTTGGCGTTTCTATGCAAGATTCCTACTGTAAAGCAGGGGGGTTGGCAGCTGGCGGACTTCTGCTCAACTGTGCCCTGGGCCTGATTCCAGAAGCTCCCTGCAAGTGATCAGGACTCCAGCAAGAGTGATCTATACAAGGGGGTGGGGAGAGAGAAGGAAGGGGTTGGACACAGTGGCTGTTGTTGTTTTTTTGTCTCTGGACACACCCACTGCCAGCATTAGGCTCAATACACAGTTGACATGTGACTTCTGTCAGAGTTGCCTTCCACAGAAGGGTTGCTTGTCAGGATTTTGCCTTCATGGTATGTATGTGTGGTGCAGTGTGGATTGAACTATAGACCCAACAGAGTCTTGGCTATTGGTGATGGACTAACACATCCTCTCTTCTTCGGGGTTGCCCATGATGGGTACATAACGCCAGCTTGCCCCGACAGCCCTGGTTACCAATTAGTTTCCAGTTCAGAGTGCTGGGTGTGACCTATAAAGCCTTAAACGGCTCAGGACCCAAATACCCCAAGGGCTGCCTCTCTCCATATGAACTGACCCAAACCCTGCAGTCATCACCTGAGGCCCTCCTTCATGTTCCTCCTCTGCAAGGGTTCTGGAGGGTGGTAACACAAGAACGGGGCCCTTTCAGTGGTGGCACCCCACTTGTGGTATTCTCTCCCCAGGAAGATTGCCGGTGGCAGCAGACTTTTGTCAGGCCTCTGGCTTTTAATTATCTGTGGCAGGTGTGCAGGTGTGTTTGCGTTTCAATCCAGTTTTTAAAAATGTGAAGATGTTTTAGATTTTGTTTTTCATGAATGCAGTATTTATTGTTGTAAGCCACTTTGAGTTACTTATATAAAATAAAAAACCAATAAGTTTAGTAAATAATAATAATCTAGAAATGGGAGGCTGTTGCAATTCTGATACGGCAAGAAGGATGTTTGAGAACAAGCCTTGGCTTTCAGAGCAAAAGGGTTTGATTATTTCCAGACCTCAGGAAAATCAGTTTTAGAAATGTGATTTTTTTCTTCTTCTTCTCCAACAAAGCACCACTCTTAAGTGCTTGTCAGAGGAAAATATGTCTGGTTTTGGCAATTTGAAATTGTGCAATTGCTGGGTGTGATGTAGATTATAATCTCCAGCCTTTTCCTCTTTCTGGTTTCAGTCTTCTGGCATAGATTTTGTTGCAGGCTCCATTGGCCCCAAAGATTTGTTGAAATCCTCCTCCTCATCCCATATTTTATTGGTTTTGTTAGGACTTACAGACATGGCAAAAAGAAAGAAAACAAAGAATGAAAAATAAAGATAATAAAGCAGTGGTTCCCAAACATTTCAGGCCCCCTTGGTTCCATAAACTCACACCAAATGCCCCCCCTATAAAAAGCATCATTAAAAATAGTGATTTGCACGACCCACTAGAGAAGATAATAATGCAAATAAGAAGAGGAAGAAGAGTAACAATTGATTGCACATTTATTCAAAACTCAATGAATACTATTTAGTTTAATTAATAACACGGTCTTGAAAGACCTACATTGGCCCCCAGTACGTTTCTGAGCACAATTCAAAGTGTTGGTGCTGACCTTTAAAGCCCTAAATGGCCTCGGTCCTGTATATATACCTGAAGGAGCGTTTCCACCCCCAACATTCTGCCCGGACACTGAGGTCTACGCTGAGAGCCTTCTGGCGGTTGACTCGCTGTGAGAAGCCAAGTTATAGGGAACCCGGCAGAGGGCCTTCTCAGTAGTGGCACCCACCCTGTGGAACACCCTCCCGCCAGAGGTCAAAGAGAAAAACTACCAGACTTTTAGAAGACATCTGAAGGCAGCCCTGTTTAGGGAAGCTTTTAATGTTTAATAGACTATTGTATTTTAATATTGTGTTGGAAGACAGCCAGAGTGGCTGGGGAAACCCAGCCAGATGGGTGGGGTATAAATAATTATTATTATTATTATTATTATTATTATTATTATTATTATTATTATTATTATGGTTCTACAAAGCCTTAGAACAACCAGGAATTTGCATATACTTCCATAGAGCCAAAAAAGCCTGTCTTTCAAGCTCTGCCCTGCCCTTAATTATTTTAAGTTTACGAGATATGTTTCAAGGAGGGCAATTTGCCAAACCCCAGAGTACCAGCAATCCAAATGACTAAGACAGAAGGACTTTCAGCATTGGGCAATAGAGCCCTGGGCTGCTATTTTCAAGTCCCATTCTGTTTCTGCAAACAGGTTCAAGAGCGCCAGGTGGAAAGATGATGCACTTAGCTCAGGCTCCCGGGCTGGATCAGGCCCGCCAGGGTCCTAAATCTGGCCTGCCCTGCTGCTACTGGCTCTCTGGCTTCTGGCTCGCCACCACTACCAGCAACAAGCTAGTGCACGTGGTGAGCACTACAGACACAGCCAACTCATGGTGCTGAAAAGGGGGGCAAGGAGACATGCTAAGAGCATGCAGGGGAGAGAGCGCTCCCCATGAGGCAGGCGGCGAGCGGAGTGCTGCGGGGGTCTGAGGTGGTCCAAGGTGGAGCGATAAATGATGCAGTCAGGAGGCATTGCGCCCAGGCAGCAGGCAGCACCACCGCTGGGGTCGCTCGCGGCTCAGTCACTGCCCCTCGGGGTCTCCTGCTCGCCACCTGCCTCATGGGGAGCACGTGCTCCCCTGCGCATGGTGGGTTCTCTCAGTGTGTCTCCTTGTCCCCCTTTTTGGTGCAAAAGAGGCATGTTCAACTATGGGGGTGGATCTCATAGCGGAGGGATCTGCCTTGTGGGTTGGGGGGATTACCTAGGGGAGCTCTAAGACACAAGGAGGTGGCAGGGGCGGGCACTGCAGGTGTACTTCGAAAACCTGGCATCAGTGGATCAAGTCTATCAGTTTTGTTGAATTAATTAAGCTAAATCATTTTAATTGGGTTTTGCAATTAATCACTAATGTTTTGAATTTTATTGGGGAGGCAATTCTGCTGTGATGCTTTTCATAAGGCAGGGTGCACTGGGGATGAGTTTCTGGAACACAGGGTCCCAGGGCCCTCAAATGAGTTTGGGAGCCACTGAATTGTGATTTACCTGAGACATGTACCCCACATGGGTTTGACATTGCTGGCATTATTATTTTTTTGCCTCTCCCTTTGCTTTTTGCAAATTTATTAAACCACAGCCTCAAGCTGGTTTATGATCAAACCCATTAACATTTGCTTAAAGCATTGGCTTGAACTTTAAAGAAGCAATCAAAATTTCCAACATTACACAAAAGTATCAAAACTGCTCAAGCAAAAGTGCTTGTGTAAAGAAAAGAGAATTAATAACAGGTGGGAGCACAGCAGTAGACACCCACATATACATCTGAAGGATGTCAAATCTACTTTTTTTGCCAACTTTCTGAAGGTGCACCTGAAATGTCTGCAAGTTTCATTTTTAGAGTTTGCAAGAGTATGTTCTGCCTCCACCGTCAGAGCCAGTATGCCTCTGAATACCAATTACTGCGAATTGCTGGTGGGCAGAGTGATGCTGTGCTCATGTCCAGCTTGCAGGCTTCCCATTGGGACATCAGGTTGGATGTTCCCAATGTGGGAACAGGATGCTAGACTGGGTGGGCCATTGGCCTAATCCAGCAGGCTCTTCTTACGTTTTACCCCATCACACAAAATGAGCTGGAGAGGCTCATTTGATAACAATGGGCATCACTGGGCCAGTGCAGTGGAACACTGTGACTAGAGATTCAGTGGGCACCTTCTGTGCCAACTTTTAAAAGCCTGCTGAAAAGTTATATTCTGCCAGGTGTTTACAGGCAATTAAGAGGACATCCTTCCGCAATGGTTTACTGGTGTTTGTTTTTAACTTTTTTAATGCTTTTACTGTATGCTTTTATGTTTTTATTACTGTAAACTGCTTTAATATATTTCTGTTAATGAATAATAATGCAGAAGAATCCCATTATGATTCACCATAGGGGTGGAGTTGTTTGTTTGTTTGCTTGCTTGCCTTCTTGCTTGTTTACTTGAATAGCTATATACCACTAAATCACAAAATAGTTTAGAGCATTAAAAAGATAAAGACCAAACAAAAAATGTCACGAAAGAATAAAAACAAGCAAAAATAAATTAAAAACAGGCATCAATAGCCCATTGTGGGCTATTGTCCTCTTAATTGCCTGCAGAACAGAAAAGGTTTCAGCGGATGTTTTAAAAGTTAGCGCAAAGGAGCCTGCTGAATCTCCAGCGGCAGAGAGTTGACAGGACTGGGCAGCTGACAATAAAGACTTGGTTTCCTTTTGTGGTCAAATGAACCTTGCCAACTTAAGGAATGACCAGCAACATTCTTGCAGGTTATCTCAGCTTTTGAGTTGTAAGTACTCAGGCAAGGTCCCTAAGGTCATTCAGGGCTTGTGAATTAATGCAAGGATTTTGAGCCTGGCTCAGTAGTAGTTGGGCAGCCAGCACATCTTCGGTCAGAAGCTCCCATAAACAGTCTAGCTCACTGGTGGGGGAAGTGGGGTGCAGAGGGCATAACAAACTGAGTGGCGGGGGGGGGCAGGGTGATGGGGTCCCCACTGGCTGAATGGAGGAGGAAAGCAGGGAGCAGCTAAGATTTCAAGCATGAGGAGGGCTCCATGGTTGTTTTATTGCTTGGTTAAAGGGAACGGGGGGTGGGGGTGGTGCCATGTAGGCTGGCGGGAAGGGAGAGTGAGGAGGCAGAAAGGCTCTCCCTGAGGAAGTCGTCCCTGAGCAGCCTGTGGCCTTTTGTGTTGTCTGCTATTTAGTTCATTATGGCCTTAATGCTGTTCTGGGGATCTGAGGAGGCGCTGGAGCAGCCCATCACATTTGGGGGTGGGGGGAGGCGGGAAGAGGGGAGGAGGAGGTCACAGTCTTTCTCCCAGACCCCCAGTGTGGTGGTTCTGCCTCTCCTCTCTAAACACGTGCCAAGGGTTTGGTAGATTATGGTAGCAACCTTTGCCCCAGAGAGAAGGCAGATGGAAAAGTAATATATAAGTAATAATAATCACAACCATAGCATGGGTAGGGTGTACCTGTTACCATGATTATTCTGGTGGATTTGTAGAAGTCTGAGTCTGCTCGAAGGGAGTCTGCCTTCGTGTGCACAGCAAGTGTTCTGGAACTTGAGGCTATGAGTGTTTATACTTCCGTCTCCAGCAATCCCCTCAAGGAGTCTCAGCCCTGGCTGAAATTCTCCAAGACCTGGGGATGCTGCTAAGAAGGGGAATTATTAGTGTGTTTTTATGGGTTTGTCATAGTTTTCTAAAATGTACAGTACGATAGCACAGATCTTCTTGTATTCAGTGAGTTGCATGAGATCCTGCCCCCTGCACTACAAGTCAGCATGTCAGATGCTGCTGCTATTCATAATGTTTATTTTAAAAGTACTTGAGCTCTCCTATTCCAGCCTGGTGTGGCAGTACAAGTAAAGCAAAGTGGTGGAGTCTGGGAGTCAAGTTCCTTCCTGCCCCTTCGTTAGCGGGGGACGGGGACAGAAGGGAAATACACTTGTAGCGGAGGGGAGGGCTGTGGCAAGCCAGCAGGGTTCCCAGATGAGGAACAGCAAGAGGGACGGCAAACTCGGTATCCGCCCCAGGTGGCAAAATCCCTAGCCATGCCACTGATCTGGCTGCAGTACCCTGCCCCAGTTGCATCTTCCGAACCAGGCCCAAGGGCAGCCCCACATAGAGCACATCACAGCAGTCCAGCTTTGAGGTTACTAATGCACGACATATAGTGGACAGGCTCTCCTTGTCCATGAACAGCTGTACAGTGGTACCTCGGGATGCGAACAGGATCCGTTCTGGAGCCCCGTTTGCATCCTGAATGTAATGTAAGACACGATGGTGCATCTGCGTGTGCGCGGGTCGCGTTTCGCCTCTTCCGCGCATGCGTGTGACGTCATTTTGAGCATCTGCACATGCGCGAGCGGCAAAACCTGGAAGTAATGCGCTCCATTACTTCTGGGATGCCGCGGAGCACAACTCGAACGTGCTCAACCCGAAGCATGTTCAACTTGAGGTATGACTGTAGTTGGGGAACCAAGCCTTGCGGTTCATGGAATTTCTGCTCCAGAATCCCCGATCAGATGCTCCTCTGATTTCCACCCTAATTTTCTTGCTTTCTTTTTCCTCTCCTGACAGCGTGTGCGAACACAGCCGGGAGAACCTGATGTCTCCATCTAACATGGGGGTCATATTTGGCCCCACACTCATGCGAGCCCAGGAGGACACCGTCGCTGCGATGATGAACATCAAGTTTCAGAACATTGTGGTGGAGATCCTCATTGAGCATTTCCACAAGGTATGGCAGAGCCAACAGTACACTGATTTCTTACTTTTCCCTGCCCCCCCCCCCAAGCAAAGAGCCTCACTTGAGTTAGGATTGAAGTGCTTATCCCTTGCAAAGGGATTTTACAAGGGCTAGGTTGCTTTTCATCAAGGATGATTAAGGCTGCAGCCCTGCCCTGTGGATTTCACCTGACTTGCTTCTGAGTAGACAGGCATTGAGATTGCGCTACATACCCATGGTGGTGGTGGGAGGGGAAGAGTGGCAATTTAAGTCTGTTCTGCTGCCATATACTTTCTAAACAATTATGCATAGGAAGAAACCAGCTAAATAGAGCTTTTAATGTGCTTCACGTTACACAATGAATGTTTATTTCGTGGAAGGCGTGTGGGTGTATTTGTGTGTGAGAAAGTAAATAAAAGCCAAACAGAAAGTCCTGAACTTTCCAGAAGGAAGGGTTTGTGGTCGATTGGGTAGAGAAATTTTAATTTTCATGCTTCCTAAAGGAAGCATCATTTCTCGTTTGTGGAAGATGCATATTCATCATTTGAGAACTGAGTAAACAGCAGAGATCTGGTGGTGAAATACTGCAGCGGAAGATTTCCCAGGTGGGCCACACTTGGATGTTCTGCCTAGCAATTCTAAGGATGGGGATTATCGGAGATAAAGAGGGTTCCAGTTGCTGTAAACCGCAGGAGGAGGAGAGCGATCTTTTGTGCTCGAATCCTGCTTACTGGTTTCCCACTGGGGCACTGAGCACAGGATGTTGGACTAGATGGGCCATTGCGCCTGATCCAGCTGGCTCTTCTTATGTTCTCGTGGGATTCCATTACCTGACCCCACATTAGCAAAGCAATAAAGCAGTGTAATATCTGACCCCAATGGAGCCTTCTCTATAATGCTTCAGGAGATTACCACCAGCACCACAGCTTTTTTTATTGACCTGGAAAAGTGGCCTTTAATTAAAAATCCAGTTTAAACAATCCAACTCCCTCCCTCCACCCGCCAAAAAAGGATAAACATTATTTAAAAGCCCTGTTTAAAATTGAATCTTCACGCAGACATCTTAGACCTGCACTTAAGCTCTCCAGAAATATCTCACAAGCCAGGAGGCCAACAGCTGGTCGCTGGTCCATTTCCCTTTCTGGTGCTGGGAGTCCTCCTTGAAAGAAACTGGAGCAAAGGAGACTGGAGACAAATAGGGGAGATTGGAAACAAAACTGTGGTTTGGAGAGACTTCTGGTGCATTTTGAATTTTATTTAAAAATTTAGAGAGTTCCAAATCCTTGATTTCAAAATGCCGGGTGTTGAATCATAAACTAGAAAGCATCTTGAAGCCACTCCAAGTCTTCTTCCCCAGTCTGGATTCAGTATATGCTAAGTCTACCTGACCCTGTGCTGTGTAGTGGTTAAGAGTGTCAGACTAGGACCTGGGAGAGACCAGGGTTCAAATACCCACTCGGACATGAAGCTCACAGGGTGTGACCTTGGGCCAGGCACAACCTCTTAGTTTAACCTACCTCACAGGGTCATTGTAGGAATTAAGTGGGGGGGGGGGTGAACCATGTATGCCACCTTGAACTCCTTAGACTAAAAGGTGAGATATAAATACCATAAATGAATAAATTTCTCAGCCCTCAAAGTTTTAACCACTATTTCAAACCTCCTCCCCAAACCTTCTCTTAAGAGATTCTGGCCAGCAGTGGGGGGGGGGGTGAGTGGAACCATATAAAACAAGCCCTTTTTCTAATCTCTGGAATGGTGTCTTTTAATTAAAAGTAAGATGTCTTCTTTCCTGGCCTTTAATTTCTGCAGCGATAAGGTTAAGTTGTAATGTTTTATTAGGTTTGAGTCTTAAAATGGGTTGGTTGGGTGGGTGTGGAGTGGAAATGTTTCCGTACGCACATAGGCAAACACTTCAAATGAGTTTTCAAGCAGGCATGATATATTATTTATGTGGTGAATTGTGAAGTCTCAAAGGACAGCGGAATTGTTCACTGGGTTGGTGTGTTGTAATTACTGCTTTGACAGCTTTAAACTTGAGTGCTACAGCTAAATTAAAAACTTGATCCCCCTGGAAACAAGTCTTGGCATTACACAAACCCTGCTCTGCAAACTTGAAAGATTAGGTCAATACCACCTGCGCATATGAAAAAAATTAATGTGCTTTTTACTGCCTCATTACATAGTGTGAACCTAGCTGGGGGTAGGAACAGCTTCTTGGAGAGTTTTGTGATTGTGGCTTTTAAATCGAGAGCTATAGTGCTCCGAAATATGGTGTGATCACTGCAGAGAATATACAGTCCCGGGTACAAGCAAGAATTGAGAACTGCATAATTCTATAAACGTCATGTCTCCTCGTACTTGTCTTTTCTCTCAACTAAAAAGTCACAAAGCGGCAGTCTTTTTTTCATGGGGGGGGGGGAGAGGGGGAGGTAGGAGGAATGGTGATCCCAAATGAGCTCCCATAAGCCTCCAGCAAGGTGAGGAAGTGTTCCAGTCCGGCAAAAAGTTCCTTTTTCTTGATCATGCAATGAAAAGAGAGGTGCTCCCTGTCGCAGAACAGTTTGAAAACTCTAAGCCGGTAGTTTTCGAACTGTGCTTGTGTTAAGCCCACAATCCCCTGCTTTGGATGCAACAGGAAACTGTACCTTAAAGAAGGCCGGGGCTGAAGCGTCAAGCCTATTATTATTTGTTAAGCCAGAGGATCAGGACAGAAGTGCAGGGCCTGCACACTCTCTGCTTGTAACAGAGGCTTTGACACTGTGCAGTAAACCAGGGTACCACGTTTCAGCCGTAACGGGAAAGTGGTTGAAAGAGAGCAAGATGAAAGTGCTGTTGAGGGAAAGGAAGGAGAGGTGTGCAGAATGAACGCCCAATGAACTAGCCATGATTTATTAAGTCGTTGCATTTGAACCAACCTTTTGTCCGTTGATGCCAATCTTCTGGTAATGCGGCATAATAAAGAAGTAACTAATTGCATTGTAGGAGGCATTTCTCTTCAGAAAGGCAAAGCAGTGAGAGAGAGCTATTAAGCAGTACTCCCCTCCATTGACTTCATGAGGCCAGCCTCATCGGGCCTCCTCGCCTCAACTGGCACCTGGGGGGGGGGGGCAGCCATTCCCTCAGGTTGCCTCAGTGGCAGAAACGGGAAGCAGGAGGCTCGTTCTTGTCGGGTTTACTGAGAGACCAGCTCTGCCTGGCATCTCCTGGCCCTCAGCTGTGCTAGCTGGGCATTCTAGAAACAACTGTTCAAGGACTGGATTATTTTCCTCTTCCCTCCCTTTTCCCTTGCAAGTTGTGGTTTTTGTTTTATATTCTAAGCCTGTGGGGACAGTTTATCCTTGTTTTAACAAATTGCACTTAGAACACCCTGGGAGACTTTTTGGCTGAAGAATGGGGTGCAAATGAGAAATAAATATGCCGGGGGGGGGGGAACACTTCATACAACAGTGTTTGTAATGTTGCAGGTCATTTTGAAGTCAACATGCACAGCCTTGTTGGCAGACCCCTAGGTGTGTAAGAACCAAAGATAAGACATTGTGAAAGCCCTGCTCTGCTATCTTAATTTCTGTTAATTGCAACTGCTTTTCAGCCATTTTCTCTTGAGTGGCAGGAGGGGTTTGCCACAAATCCCCAAATTTGTTTGGCATCCAGACCGGGAGAACATTTGGCTATTCCTGTTTCCTAAGCTGTAGAAAATGCTGTTGCCATGCAGCCAACGGGCTTCAGAATCCACTAGAGATTAACAGCTGCTTTATTCTGTGGGGGAAAGGACAGAAGATCTTAACCTGATGCCCTTTGGATGTTTTGGACTACAACTCCCATCCTGATGTTGGAAGGTGTGGCCCCAAATATCCTGGGGGCACCAGGTTGAGCAAGACTGATTTAAGAAACTTGGACCACATTCTCAGAATGCTTTCCTTCCCTAGGTATTCTGAAAGCAGATGCCTGGGGATGATGCCCAGCTGCCACCAGCCATAGAACGTATTTTATGTTAGCTGTGAAAGACAAATTGGATGGAAGCTGCAGAGCAGCTAGTTCCATGTCAGCAGCTTGTGTGTACCCATTGCAGCCTGGAAAACTATAAAAAATGAGGTCCCCTTAGTGCTATAGAATGGGGGCCCCCAGTTTCTTTATGGCTCAGATGCTGGTCTTTACAAAAATGCCCCAATGCTTATGGTCTGTTGTCACTACTAAATACTTTGGCAGACCTTTTTGCTCCATGGGGTTGAGGCAGGAGCGGTGTCAAGGGATGGTGTTATATTACTTTGGCACTTCTTCCTGAGGTAGTGTGGCAGTCACATTAAAACAAATAAGGCAAACCAAGGTTGGGTTGGGAGTAATTGCTTCACTGTAATTTCCCCCCCATGATTTGGTATATCTAAAGCATCTCTGGAAACAGGACAGGTGGCAATTGAAAGTGAACTTTTTAATTCGCTCCAAATGAATGAGAGGGTAGTGACCAAACAAGGCCTGAGAGGGTCCTAACCAGTGGCTACTAAGGTGGGTGGTGGGATAGCCTAGTGGGATACTAAGAGGCAAGGAGGTGGCGGAGGCAGACTCACGCTAGGGGTGTAAATGGCCTGCTATCTTACTTAGTGGATTGGGCAAACTTCTATTCAGAATATTGCTTGTCATAGGGTAGGGGGCACTGGGGTTGAGTTTATGGAACTGAAAAGGAATGCATTTCGAGAAATGCTGTAGGGAATCTATTTTGGGTTATGGAAGGTACAAGCTGAATAATCTCAAAAAGGGAGATGAACGGCGCGTTACACACGCTGAATGAATCTTGGAGGAGGGAAATGTAAATTAGCTACTACATGTGAAAATTGGAGTAGGCCAAATTAAGACGAACTACAACTAAACTACTGCAGAATTGAGCAATTTTTTCACCAGCCTCCTGCTGCATCTGTGGTCACTTTTGTTGATCCTTTGCCTCCTGTTGGCACAATCAAATAGACTGTAAATTACTGTGTGTGCAGACAAGGAAGATTTATGTCTGTGACTGGCCAAGACATTTTCAAGAGGCTCCCCATTAACTGGCGGATGTTAAGAATTAGTTATTGCTAGCTTTAGCAGAATGCAGGTTACTGGTCCTTCCGTTTTGTGTTTTGTTTTGTTTCCTTTATTTTTTATTGCATCACATTTATATCCTACCTTGTTTCTCCAAGGAGCTCGAGGTGTCTTGCATCTTTCTCCCTCTCCTCAGTGGCAGTGACTGGCCCAGAGGGCTTCCTGGCTGAGTGGAGATTCAAACTCCGGTCTCCCAGGTCCTAGTCTAATCCTGACACCACACTGTGTTTCTTCCTCAGTATCCCATGACTGTGCTCAGGGGTTCAGCTATAGTCACTGGGTGGCTTGAACCCACTGTCCACAAGGGGAAAGGATATAGGGAGACCTTTGCTGCAGGACTTCATTGAGCTTCTGGCTTGCTAAATAGAGTACAGCTGAGTCCTACAGCGGGTTCATGTCCAAAAGTGGTGGTGGTAGATGCAGTACACAGGGTAATGCAGGCTGGAATAGGAGAGAGAGAGAGTTTCAATTTCTGGAAGAAGTAATCTTCCATGAGCCTGTGCTGGTCATGCTCATGATACTGTATAGAATTATTTGGATGTATCACTATATATTTTCTGTTCTGTTTTGAAGAACGTTCCTCAAGTAAAGTTCTGAACAATGCTCATGGGTCCTGGCAATGTTTTATTCCAAAAGGAGTCAGTTTTTTATGCATCCAGTTGCTTAAAGCTGCATAATATTAATATCTGCTATATTCCTGCCTTCCCCCTCAGATATATTCCGGCCCCCCTGAGGACAGTGCTGCACCCCCAGTGCCTCCTCCCCGGGTAGCCACTCGACGGCACAAACCCATCACCATCTCCAAGCGCCCTCTGCGGGAGAGGCCCGTCTTCTTTGGAGGCTCCGTGGAAGACAGTGAAGGTGAGTGGGGCTGATCCTGGTAACGGCTTCCCATCCTTTCATGTGGGGCTGCACCGGAGCTCTGTGTGTGCACCCAGCTCACTTGTTCATTTTCTAAAGAGAGCAACAGCAGCTGCCGCTTCACAAGGGTAAAAAAGCCCCACACTATTTGCTGTAAAAAAATTTGCATGCATACACATCCCATAATACTCTGAATCAGGAAGCATTATCCCCACACAGACTATAGCTGCCCCCCATATATACCTTTGATGGAGTGCCCTTAAAAATCTCCTTGGGGCCCACCAAGGCCTCAAATACCTGCAAATATCTTTTGTGGTTTTGTTTTAACTTGCTAGTGGTTTTCTATCATTTTTTAAAAGAAAAAACAATCTCCAATGGGTTTAGCCTATTAGTCTATTAACTACAAGAAATTCCTGCTCTGAAACATAAGAACCTAAGAAGAGGCTGCTGGATCAGACCATTGGCCCATCTAGACCAGCATCCTGTTCTCGCAGTGGCCAATCAGATGCCCGCTGGGAAAAGGATTTTGGCACAAAAGCACACTCCCCTCCTGACATTTCCAGCAGCTGGGATTCAGATGCGTTGCTGCTTCCAGCTGTGGAGGCAGATCATGGTCATCATGGTTAGTAGCCATTGATAGCCCTCTTTTTTCCTCCATGGATTTCTATAAATAACCCTCTTTTATAGCCATCCAAGTTGGTGGCCATCACTGGCTCCTTTGGGATTGAGTAACTGTTACAGACTGGTTGAACGCAGAGAGGATTGGAGAGAGAAGCACCTGGGGAACCTCCAAGGGAAGAAGGCTCAGAGTTGGGGGATTGGTGGTCAGGTGGAGAAGAGCGAGAAGACTGGGAGGAGTCTTTAGCTGAAGAGGTAGCAGGGCTTAGTGAGCCGGGAGAGTCTGTGGCAGAAATAGGAGAGGAGGGAAGCCAAGCGGCACAGATGAGTCTGACTGCTGAAGAGGCATGGGGGTCTCCTCTGAAGTGAAGGCCCAAGACAGGTGTTGATCATCATGTGAGCTGCGCACAGGTGGTCTGAAGCGAGCGAGAGGGGAACTTTTCTCTACAAACTTCTATCATGTCACCTCTTACTTGCCTCTTCTCTAAAATGAAAAGCCCCAAGTGCTGCAAACTTTATTCATAGGGGAGTCGCTTCATCCCATTGATCATTTCAGCTGCCCTTTTCTAAATCAACATTAGGCTTGATCCCCTTAAGTCAATCCCAGCAACGCTTTGGATCCTGGCTGGGAAAACACTGGGAGGTGCCTCTCCCTTGCATCTTGCTGATTAGTTAAGCTCTCAGTTAAGTGTGCTTTGTCCAAGAATCAGTGGCTTTGCAGATCCAGAGGTGCAAAGTGATTCCATTCAGTAAATGGGTCCAAAGTGCCATGATGGCTTGTTAACAAGCACTGCGACTTTGTGCCACTGCGTGTGTCATGCAGAAACAGTGACTAGTGCTTCTGCTAAATCACTGATCAGTTTGCCACCCGGAGGGCAAACCACTGTGAGAGCCTAATTGGTCGGCAACCCAGGGCGATTC
Organism: Podarcis gaigeae; assembly: GCF_964106915.1. Lineage (NCBI taxonomy): Eukaryota > Metazoa > Chordata > Lepidosauria > Squamata > Lacertidae > Podarcis > Podarcis gaigeae. The sequence goes on along the minus strand of NC_139691.1, from coordinate 20,786,219 downwards.
AGAGCAATAGAATGAGTCATAGCCTGAAAAAGCACCAGTGGCCGCCCTCTTGTCACAGATGGATGTGCACTTTCGGTCCCCCCTCCCACCTTTTTACATCATATGAAAGGTTTTGGAGGATCTTGGCAAGGCCTTATCTCCCCACCAGAGCACTCCTATTATCTGCCAATTTTGCAAAGTGTATTGGTGGGGACGGATAAGGCGAGCTCATCTTTTCTTCTCCCTTTTCTGAATTTTGTTTTTAACTTTGGTGCGCCATCGTGCCTGTTAAGGGAGCACTGGTTAATTCTTCTCCTTGTTATGTATTCAGTTGATCACCCCACCCTTCCTCCCAGAAGGGGAGCACAGTCCAGCAAAACATCAACAGCAGCAACAAATGCATTTTAAAAACACTTGCAGACATTCCAAAAAACAATCACGTTCCATCAAGCCAGCAAGTAGCTCTAGGGTTTGCCAGGACACTGGTGCAGCCTGCTGACCTCTGTCCCACACGGGTGGGTGCTGCATATTTCAGGGTTATTGTCAAAATATCGGCTGATCCCTTTTAGAACAAGGAGTCCCCATAATCTGCTGTCACCAAGCCCAAGTACATGCACATGAAATGACTGCATATTCTTACCCTTCTTTGGCCCTACCTCCCTTTTATGGTCCCCGCCCCCTCTGTTCCCTTTTTCCTATCTTTTCCCCCCAGACTGGAATTCTCTCGGGACAGGGACCTTGCCCTCTGATATATTATGGAGTGCTTTGTATAGGATCCAGGAGAGGTAAAAGAAAGTCCTCCTTCAAGCAGCATGGAGTTGGAACTATGGAACTCGTGGCCACAGGAGGCAGTGATGGCCACCAACTTGAATGGCTTTAAAAGAGGATTGGGCAAATTCATGGAGGGAGAGAGGGCTATTGATGGCTACTAGCCACAATGGCTATTCAGTGCCCTCCACAGTTTTTGCATAGACCTTTCTGCTTTCCCTTATCATTTCATAGCCAAGTGTGATTCATGTGCACTGTAGTTTTCACTAATCAGAAGTCAGCCCCGAACCCAGCCATGGTTTGCAAACCTAACCATGGTTGCAAAGTTTAGGTTAACACTGATATTTTTGGTTAACTGAAACACCACTGAACATGAAATGTTGGTTGCTATACTTGGTTCCAAAACTGCATTATACTGGGTCAGGACATTGGCTCATATTGTTCAGTATTTTTTATGCTGACCTGCAGCAGTGGCTCTCCAGGACTTTAGGCAGGAGACTCCCCCAGCCCTACCTGGGAATGCCAGTGGGGATTGAACCCTAGAACCTTCCACTTGCAAGTCAGATGCTCTTCCATTGAGTGGTGGCAGGCTATGGGTGGTGATGGCTACTCATGCATGACATCTTAGCCTTCAATCACAGAGTCCTGTGAATGTGGCAACAAAACTCCATTTGAGTTTTGCCATATGTTAAGAGGGACCCAGCAGAAGGACCAACGTGGATGTTTGTGGAAACATCATCTATCTCAAAAAATAAAATAAAAATTTGATGGTACAATGGCAGTGTTGCACCACATAGTTGAAGCCCAAGAACTAAAACGAGTAGACAAAAATTACGTTACTGGAAAAGTTGATGAAGCACTTGGAGATGAAGCATTATCGCAATAACTCGCTATTTGAAGGTGTATTAACAAAAGGCTCTTATTAGCCACACAGTCAACAAAATTCTCATGGACTTCAGGTGGAGGAATAAAATCTTGCACATAGAAACCTAGCTTCATGGAGAAGCTTTCTGGTTGAACACTCTTTTATGATAACACTGGCTTTCCGCACGTAGGAATTTTTGCAAGCAGTTTGAAGTTATTTAGTCCAGGAAGGACTGTCCCATGCAGTTTTGCTGAAGGAGTACATCTATTCCTTCATTGTCCAGCTTCATATCCTTTCCCCATGTAGTAATGACCGAGCATATGTATATTTATATATTTTCTTTTCCTAAGAAAAGCACATAAGAAAGGCCTGCTGGATCAGACCAATAACCCGGTGGCCAACCAAGAGAAACCCACAAGCAGGACGTGAGCACAAGAGCCCTCTCTTCTGCTGCTGCTTCTTCTTCTCAATGTTCAGAAGCATTGCTACCTCCAACCATGGAAGCAGAGCATAGCCCCCATCATGGCTAGTAGCCCTTTCCTCTGTGAATTTATCCAGTCCCCTTTTAAAGCCATTTAGCTTGGTTGCCATTGCTGCCTCTTGTGGGAGTGAGTTTTCCATACTCCTGTGGGAGTGAGTTCCATACTTTAACTATGCGCTGCATGCAGACGTACTTCTTTCTTCTCTGCCCCTGAACCTTCCCACGCTCAGCTTTGTTGGATGCCCACAAGTTCCAGTGTGATATAACCGTGGCCCAAACTACATAGAATTGTGCAGCTGTCACTTAACTTGCATCTCCTCCAGTGTTTCCCTGGTAACATTTAGCTAAAGATTATGTGTTATATGATGTCTTGGCACTCCAGTTCCCAAACTCGCTGCTCCCATTTCATAGACTGCTGGTTGCATTTTTGCTAAGCATTACCAGGGACACACTGTATGTAGCAGACCAGAACGTGGTGACAGCCATTAATTCCTCCTGAAATGCAATTTCTGAGCCATGGTGAAGGCACCAAGTTTTATTCCCATGGAGCACACTTCATAAATAACTGAAGATTGTCAGCTGCGTAACTGAGAAATGATCTCCACATTGGAGAAAATTAGGCCCAACCAGGCTGAAACTTAATGCCACCTGTGAATTAAGGAGAAGAATCACATTGAAGGCTAGCAATAGTGTTAGGAGCTTCTACGTGGAAAGTTATAAGAACAGCCTGCTGAGTCAGTCCAGTGTCCCATCTAGTCCAACATCCTGTTCTCACAGGGGCCAACCAAGTGCCTGTGGGAAACCTGCAAACAGCATTCAAGCACATGACAAACTCCCCTCCTGCAATTTCCAGCAACTGGGATTCAGAAGCACTACTTCCTCTGACTACAGAGGCAGAGCATAGTCATCATGGCTAAGAGCAATTAATAACTTTCTCCTTCTCCACAAATTTGCCCAGTCCACTTTTTAAAGCCATCTAGGTTGTTGGCCATCACTGCTTCTCTGTGGGAGCCAGTTCCATAGTATCACAATGCATTATTCTTCCTGAGCCTTCCAACATTTAGCTTTATGAGATGTCCACGAGATCTTGTGTTATGGTGGGGAGAGGGGCTTTTCCTTAACCACTTTCCCCACCCCATGCATTATTGTGTAAACTTTTATCATGTCGCTTCTTAGTCATCTTTTCTCTAAAAGAAAAAGTCCCCAATGCTGTAATATTTCCTCTTAGGGGGTTGCTCCATCCCCTTGTTCACTCCCCCCTTGTCACTGTGAGCTTGACTTTCTGGACTCAGTTGAGAACGCACAGCCGTGATTTCCGCCAGATGTTTTCTGCAACTTGGAAATAGCATGTGTCTATCTCTTAAGCTTGTTGGTAGGTAGGGCAACTTTTCTTCATCATGTGATGCACTCAAGACCCATGTGCTGCTGGTCCTTTATTTTGGTTTATAAAGCCCTAAACCACTCAGGAACTACATTATGTCAGAGACCCCCTTCCCCTTGATATCTACCTCTGGTCCCTGTGCTCAGTTGATAATACCTCACTGTCTGTGCCATGTAGTCAATAGAGAGGCCTTCAGGACACTTAGACTATCCTATGTAACAAAAGAAAGCTCACTCTTGTGGCGGAGGGGCTGTGATGCTTTAGGATCATGGTGTTGGAGCTGCCCTGTCATGCAACCATTTGGGGAAGTGGTCTTCCTCGTGGTAGGGGTCATTACCAGTCACCTAGCTTATATGAACCCTGCCTTAGCTGTGCTCTTCATTAGAAGGGATAATAACCAAAGTATCCAATGTAAACAGCTGCCACCCTTGATTTTGGCTGCAGAACTTGAGGATCACTGAAAAGGGGTCTCTCCTCCTACAAAAGACGGGTGACATAGCAAAACGTGGGACATAGCATTGTCCATCCATTGGATGCAGCACAAGCGCACTGTAGAAGGCAAAATGAAAGGGAGACAGATTTGATAAATCGTGTGGCTTCCTTTATTTGTGGGAAATCTCCCATGCCACCAAGTCGTTTCTCGAGGCAGGACTTTGTAAATAAACAGAGACCAAAATCTATAAAGCAAAATGTCCCAGGAGAATGATATTTTATTTCCTCCTAATCCTCCCAAGGTATTTGGGGGGGGGGGGACAAGAGATGCGCATGGACTGTATCAAGATCATATATAGTTTTCCTGAACACTCTTAAGACAAATAACTTTATATTTTGCCTCATTAAGAGCCTGCACAGTTATTACACATTATAAACCACCCAGAGTGGCTGGGGAAACTTAGCCAGATGTGTGGGGTATAAATAATAAAATTAATATTATTACATTATGCCTATACATTTATCAGAGATTACCTTCTTAACTTGCTACTTAAGGAGACACTTTTCCATTAACTCGACAGTAGTCTCAACCACTTTTTCCATCTTATGGATGCCAGGTAACATGAACATTGGGCATTCCATACATTAGCCCTACTCAGATATAGACAGTGTTCCTTCACACTTTTATCACTATGTAAATTGTACAGCTATTCCTCCGAGAATTCCAGCCCATCAGGTATTGGAAGTGTATGAAATACATTGTGCTATATTAATCTATGTAAAATTAAAGGAAATCATTTTTTTTAAAAAAAAAAAAATTTAAGGATTCTGTCAGCAGTATTCTAGAGCTCTGTCTCCTTGGTGATTTTTTTTAAAAAAAGGTTTTAAAGATTTTTTGAAGGGGGAAAGCCAAGAAATAATACCCTTTCACTATCCCAAGCCCATCTCACAACAGAACTAGCAATATAGGCAATAAAAACAGACACTTCCAATTCTAAGCTTTCAGTGCCTATTGAAAAAAATTTAAAAAATGCTCACTAGCACCTTAGAGACCAACTAAGTTTGTTGTGGGTATAAGCTTTTGTGTGCATGCACACTTCTTCAGATTGCATGCATACTTCTTCTGGGTCACAGCATTCCTAGCAAAACATAACGTGTGATAAAATAAATAATGCAGAAAAGGGACCCAAATGGATTTCTTGAAGGCCGAAGCTTGTTTACAGATCATCGGAACACAAAGTTCCAAGACAATGTTCTCTGTTACACTTTGTTCTTGCCCGTATGAATTTCTGGTGGAATCAATTAAATGAGTTTAGCATTCTAATTAAGATACATAATATATATTTGCCTTTCGCCTGTTGTGGAATTTATTGCTCTTGTATTGTAATCCTGAAAAACAACAGACACACAATGTGAATAGAGCACAGTGACACTCAACATAGGAAGCTGCCCTATACTGAGTCAGGCCATTGGGTGCACCTCAGTCAGTGTTGTTTACACTGACTGGCAGCAGCACCTTTGGGTTTCAGTTGGTGGTGGGATGTGTCTCTCCCAGCCTACCTTGGAGATGCCACTTGGGACGCAATGTGTGGCCTTTTGCATTTGAAGCAGGTGCTCTGCCACTGGGCTACAGCTCATCCACTAAAAATAAAGTAATAGTCCTGTCTTCATGGTTCTGAGTCAAGGGCTGATTTGCATAGTCAGACCAATGGGCCCGTCCAGCTCAACGTTGTCTACACTGACTGGCAGCAGCTATCCAGGATTTATGCCCTACCTGGCAATGCCATTGGGGTTGAAACCTGGGAGCTTCTGCTTGCAAGGCAGATGCTCTTCCACTGAGCTATGACCGCTCCCTCAAGAAATCACATGCCGATACATTGCTTTTGTCTGTCAAAACAAATCTTTTAAACAAGTTGAATCAATGTGGTTATTGTTTGGGTCCCCTTTAGCAGAGGATGGCTGCTTCCACACCCCCAATGGCACAATGCTTCCTGGCTGCACAGAGGCCCCCAGGCCACTCCAGCGCAGCAGACTGCCGTTGCAGAGGCCAGGGGAGGCTGATACCAGGAGGCCCAGCGCAGAAAGCAGGTCGGAGCAGTGTGCAGATGTGGATGTGGGGAGACTGGTCTCCAGGCTCCAGGACAGTGGGCAGAAGCTCCCCAGCAAAGCGGCGAATGGCGTCATGCCTGTGACGGAGTCCCTGAAGGCCTCCACACTGCATGCTAAGAGGCCTGCTCCCAGACTTGGGCCAGGCTGCAAGGAAGGTGAGTCCACCTGTTCTTTGTCACCTGTCGTCTTCTTCCACTGCAGAAGTGAATGTACCTGCCTGATGTCAACAGGAAGGCAGTTCCAGAGCGTAGATGCTTACACACACACACACACACACACACACACACAAAATTATTTCTTACAAATTTGGAACAGGTATTATGTGGCACCTATAGCAGTGCCAATGCCTCCAGTTGAAGTGCTCAAGTGGGCATGCTTGAGGTAAGGCAACCTGGCAGGTAGACTGGTCCCACGTTGCTTTGCATCCTAATAGTAACACCTTAAACTTGGCGTGGTTGCAAATGGGCAACCAGTGCGGGTCTCTGAGCAGAGGTGCTATAGGCTGATAGGGTCTCACTCCTGCCAACAATTGTGCTGCAGCATTTTGCACTAACTGCAGCTTCTGGATCAGGCGCAAGAGCAGACTCGCGCAAAGCGCTTTTGTTCCAGTGGTATACTCCAGAGCTTAGGGTGAGGAAACAAGCTGGGGGATGGCTTGGATGCAAGTGGAGGAAAGATCTGAATGAATGCAACCGAACACTGGTAAGGGCTCATTATCAAGCCTGCCTAGTGGCGGTGAAGACAGCGAAGAAGGCATCCTTTGCTGCCTCCATTGCATCCTCATCATGTAATCTGGCAGAGCTTTTCTGGGTTGTACGGGGCCCTTTACAGGCAGGCCCAAAGGAGGTGATAGAACCAATGGTAGCTTGCTATGATTTGTTTGCGAATTACTTGTATCCACCAAGACCTTGACTCTGCTGTTATAGCAGATGACTCTCATGGGGTGTCTAGAGCACAGTCTAGTCCTGTTGTGTTGGATGAATCTCAGTTAGTAAGGCTCGAGGATGTGGAAAAGGCTCTTGGATCAGTCAGGGTGACCACTTGCGCTCTGGACCCTTGACCCTCTTGGCTGATAAAAACCAGCAGGGAGAGGACAGCTGCCTGGGCCAGGGAGGTGATCAGTTTCTCTTTATGAGAAGGGGTGGTCCCTGTCTGTTTGAAGGAGGCAAAACCACTCCTCAAGAAACCTTCCCCGGATTCGGAAAACCTAACTACCAGCCAGTTGCTAATTTCCCTTTCCTGAGCAAGTTTCTGGAGCGAGTGGTCTCAGATCCAGGCACTTTTGGAAGAAACTTATTCTCAGGACTGCAATACCTCAAGGACCACCTCTTTCCATATGAACCTACCTGGACCCTGAGATCATCTTCTGAGGCCCTTCTTCATGTGCCTCCTCCTTGAGAGGTCCGGAGGGTGACAACATGAGAACAGGCCTTCTCTGCAGTGGCTCCCTGTCTGAGGAATGCTCTCCCCAGGGACGTTCGCCTGGCGCCTTCATTGTACACCTTTAGCCGCCAGGCTAAAACGTTCCTTTTTAACCAGGCCTTTGGTTGCTTTGATTGACACCCTATGCCCTTTTAAAATGTGGGGTTTTTTTGGGGGGGGGAGTTATTGGGTTGTTTTATTTTGATTATGTGTTTTGTGGCTTTATATTTTGATTTTATTCTGTGAACCATCCTGAGACCTCTGGGTATAGGGTGGTATATAAATTCAATAAATAATAATAATAATGTTGTGCAGAACTTGCTAACCAAGCTTTTGGGGTTACTGTGACCCAAGTTGCAGCTGCACATGTTTGTAAGCAACCCGGAGGTGGCTGGACTTAATGGCAATCTCCTGTTATGGACCTTTACAGGACCTTTTTCCTCCCTGGAGCAGAATTGCAGAAAGTGTTGAGGACACAATGTCAGTGGCATTTTTAAAAAGAAAATAAAAGGCCCCAGTTTGTTGCTTGGCTTGCACACCAGGCTACCAGAGTGAGAGATGAGTGGCCCTGAAATACGTTCCTCTTTCCAAGTAACTTTTATTATTTATTCCTGCTTTTTCTGACTATTGCAATCTGTACACAGCAAAGGAACTTTTGCTATGTTTCCTCTTTACCTCTTGTTGCTGGCTTTTGCATATTTTATTGTGTTAAAATTAATAAAAATGGGTTACATGCCACCCTACTCTCTGACTGGTGAGAGATTCCAGGAGTCCCAGGCGCTTTCTCAGAGTTTCCTTGGAATGTGGGTTAGTGGAAACAGTGATGGATATGCAGTTTTATTTACACATATTTGCAACCTGAGCCTAAGATGGAACGGCTCTCAGCATTAACACCCCAACAGATCTTTCCTCTCCATTAGTTGTAGCTTTGGATCCAGCACGGAGCAAGCAGGTCTATGTTTCTCCAGCTTAGCTCACATAAACTATGCTGGCTTTTGTTCTCTCCTATCTGACAGCTGGTGTGTGTGTATGTGTGTATGTTTGTGTGTGTGTGTGTGTGCATGCGCGTGTTCATGTAGGAAAGGCTCATCCATTAGCCTAAAGGGCACCATCCATTAGTCGTAGCTCTTGCAGCCCAGCTCATCCTTTTGGGATGCTGAACATAGTGCTTAACTACCTGGCTACAACTGTTGACCAGACAATGGTGCTGGTTTGGTGAGCTTGCTCTCATACCCTTCACAGATACAGGAACCCAAGGATTATAAGGAACTCAGGGCATAATGCCAGCTGTCACACCCCCAACATCAAATGGAATTAAACTGTTGTAGTAAGTTGCTTGAGGAGCATGTTCTGCAGTTGCAAGCAGGGCTTGACGGGTCATGCTGTTTATTATCTCTTACTGAATTCACATGGAATCTAAGTCCCTTCCATCCAGTTTCCGCATTAAGCTAATATTTATTTTAAAATAGGAGAAGTGCAATTGTGTTCTGTTTTGCATTAGTCCAAGAGGTGCAAATTAGATTAAAAATACAGGTGAAATGAAATGATCTCCTTAGTTGCAAGGTCTGTGAGATTTTGTGTTACAGGTAATTCACGACTCAACATAATTGCACTGTTATAATTATGTTATGTTAATGACACTATGTTTTTTTTTTAAAAAAACTGGTTAGATCCCACATCACTTTTGTGTTGCCTTACATGGTGGGGGATTGTGCAAGTGAATTTTTTTCTGGCAAAAGAAAGAGTTCTCAATGGAGACATGATTATTAGCATTTTCCTTTTCAAGTGGAACAGTGCTTAATAACTTGCATCATATATTTTATTGGTATGTCTTCCTGGGTGGTATACTGAATCCTGATAGCTCCTTCCTTGCAGGGTTTAAAAGACACCTGCCAGGGGTTCTTCAGCTGTGATTTCTGCATTGCAGGGGGTTGCAGTGGATGACCCTGGGGGGTCCATTTCAACTCTACATTCCTATTATTCTGTGATACAGTGTGATTTTTCTTTTGATGGAAGGTTAAGAAGCAGGATTGTGGCCTGTACATTACATGTTCTTGCTTGTTAAGAACTGAAGAGGAGCCAAACCACTGTCCCACTATGAACTTTCTCTCTCAAAAGTTCCCAGGTGGCATTTTGAGCTGGGACTCCCTTTGACATACGAAGCCTCACTCACAGTCTTCTTAACTTTACTCAGTATTTCTCAAACCTGTGCTGGAAATTCAGCACACTGGTTTCCATTTCATCCTTTTATTTCAAAAAATTTTAATTGAGCCCCCCCCCCCAAGTAAACAAAAATTAAATGGTAACAAGCAAGATGCATAGGACAGGACTTAACTATGAATTTAGTTCATAGGGGGGGAAAGAGGAAATCCAAACAATCATGAAGTATATTAACAGCAATATGGAAAGCCAACAAAGATAGTATGTACATTTTAAGCTAGGGTTCAAAAATCATTTAGGTATAATTCTAGAAAGTAAGTGGGGCTGATCCCTGTTGTCCAAAACATATTTAACAAATGGAGACCAAGTAACTGAGAAGGTTGATTTAGATATACAGGATGTAAATGCATCAATGAATAAGAAGTAACTGCCATTCTTTGCTTCAAAGTATTATTATAGCATAGAAGTAAAGCAGTCTCAAAAGTAAACAAGTGTGATCATAGTTCAGCTTTACTGATCTTTGCCCTCACTTAAAAATTGACCAAGCAAATAAAGTTTCAGTTAGTTTTGCTTATTCATCTGCTTGATGATTTTCCTACCAATTTACAGCATCCAGGCCTCCTGAACTTGCAAAGCAGGATGTGATGAATATGGTTCATTTGGGGTTCATTTAACTGAAATCTATTTTTTTTGTTTACAAATCTCAGCTTCGAAAAGTCTTGCAACTTCCAAATCCGGAAGAGAATTATTCAACATCTGCCTTTTCAGTTCTTGTGCTAGTGACAACACCTTAGATTATATACCTGTTTAAAATTTCAAAATGTTCTTCTTGCATTGGATAAATTTTTAATTTCTCTTCTGGTGCAGGTCTCATGCCCTCACCCTTCAGAATGGTGGTCAGGAGCAGCTAGGGGTTCTTTAATTTGTTTTGGCAATGTGGAAGCTCTTGGATAACCCTAGCTCCCCTGACTCTGCTGAGGCATAAAAGAGGCAGTGAGATATTTAAAATCCTCAGCACACACTGCCTCAAGGCTGTTGGTGGCAGAAGGGAGAGCGGGGAAGATATTTTAGGCAATCTGCATGCATTGATTTTTCTAATATGCTTAAGGTGTAGATCTATGTGTTTTTAAACAACACACAAACAAAAAACACCACTTTTGGACTGCATTTACGCACAGTGCTAATCCAGTGTTTAGTGAAAAGGTGAAGAACCTGTAGCCCTACATTAAAAAATAATAATTTTAAAAATACACTTGCCACTTTCCAGTCCTCAGGTATGATCTTATGAACAAGTCATATGTTTTTCTTAGAAGATCACCAGTTTCACAGAACTCTCAGGTTGATGCCATTTGTCCCCAGAGATTTGTCAGTTTTTAATCTGTCAACAAGGTTTAAAAATTCCGTCTCTTGTCATCACTGTTGGCATCAGTTCCTCAGACTCCCTGTGAAATTTTGTTCAGGTGCAGGAATGGCCCCTACATCTTCCACACAGAAGACAGGTGCAAAGATTGCTTCTGTGCAATCTCCTTTGAGACGTAGCAGCCTGGAGAAGGTCACTGTTATAAACTGATGTCATCTTTAAACCTTGAAGATTGAGGTTGTACCTATTCTCAATCCAGACAGACTGAAGGATGACTTAAAAGTTTGGGGCCATTCCTCTTGCTAGTCAAACCAATCATATTTAGCATTACCTTGCTGTATTGCTCTCTCCAGGTCACACATGGATTTAGATGAAATCATAATCAGTTTTCTCATCTTTCATTTGTTTTGCTTACAAAAGCACATCAGAAGAGTCTGCTGGATCAGGCCAGCAGCCCATTTAGCCCAGGATCCCATTCTCACAGTGGCTAAACAGTTAGTTGCATGTGGGGAAACCAGCAAGCAGGACCCAAATGCAAGAGCAACACTGTCCCCTCCAGCTGTGGAGGCAGAGGATAGCCATCCTGGCCATTGCTAGCCCTCTCCTCCTCCATGAATTTGCCTAATCCTCTTTTAAAGCCATCTAAGTTGTTGCCCATCACAGCCTCCTGTGGAAGCGAGTTCCATAGTTTAACTTGCCCTGCATGCACTGCATGTCATTTCTTTTATGTGTCCTGCATCCTCCAAACTTCAGCTTCATTGGGTGTCTATGAGTTCTAGTCTTATGAGGGAGGGAAATAAACTTTCCTCTCTCCACTTTCTCCAGTCCATGCATAACTTCATAAACTTCTATATCATCTCACCTCTCCCTCGCCTTTTCTCCAAACTAAATAGCCCCAAATGATGCAGCCTTTCTTCCTAGGGGAGTCTCTCAACCCCCTTGATTGTTCTGGTTGCAGCTTTTCCGAACCTTTTCCAACTCTACAATTTCCTTTTTGAGGTGAGGTGACCCGAACAATGTAGAGTACTCCAAATGCGGCCACACCATAGATGTTCTATAATGGCATTAGGATAATGCTTCAGTTAATAACCTCGAACCCTCATGATGGGGTGAGCTGTAACTCAAGCCAAATAAATGTTTAATTTCCATTTCTGTAAACGTTCATGAGATTCCTGCATTGCAAGAGTTTGAACTAGACAAGCCTTTGAGTCCCTTCCAGCGCTACAGTTCTGTGATTCTCTGTGTGTTTTGGGACCGTTTTATGTCATCCTTTTGTGTAAGAAATGATGTTAACGAATACCAGTTCACACTGCATCATAAACTAGACATGGGATCTTGTCTCTTTTCAAGATTGAGGATAAACCACTTTAAGTGTCCGTTTAAGATGTCCCCTTTTGAAGTCCTCCCTTGTTTGTTGAGTGGCCTGTCAGCTGATGAACTGCCTTGTGAGGTTTGATGTCCGATTAATCCAATTGAACTTCCATTAAATGTGCAACAGCTTCATAGATATTAGAAAAGCCCAGTTGTTGTTTTTCAAAGTGCTGCTGTGCTTAGTGAAGACAATGATTTATTAACCTACTTTAACTTTAGATCTGCCAATTGGAACAAGGGATGGTCAGTAGACATTGATAATGAAACAAACTAGATTTTCATAGACTTGTAGAGTTGTGAGGGATGCTAAGAGTCATCTAGTCCAAACAATGCAGGAATCACAGCTAAAGAATCTTCAACAGAAGAGCATCCAACCTCTGCTTAAAAACCGCCACTGGGGAGTCTACCACCTTCTGAGGGAGTTTGTTCCACAGCTGAACAGCTCTTACCATAACAAAATATTTTCTGATGATCTTCATTATTGTAGTATGAATTCACTGGTACTGATCCTCCTCTCTGGAGCAGCAGAAAACAAGCTGGCTCCATGGGACAACCCTTCAGATATTTGAAAGTGGCTCTTGTATCTCCTCTCAATCTCCTCTTCTCCAGGCTAAACATACCCAAGTCCTTCAACTGTCCCTCATCAGGCTTGGATTCCAGACCCTTGATCATTTTGGTTGCCCTCCTCTGCACACCTTCCAGCTTGTCAATATCTTTCTTAAATTGTGATGCTCAGAACAGACCCCACGTGGGGTCTGACCAACGCAGAATAAAGCAATGCAACACTTCCATGTACCTTGGTTTTTGAACAGCTTAGTTCTTGAACGTTTTGGCTCTTGAACGCCACAAACTCGGAAGTGACTGTTCCAGTTTGCGAACTATTTTTGGAAGCCGAACGTCCAACGGGGCTTCCACAGCTTCTGATTGGCTGCAGGAGCTTTTGACAGCCAATCAGAAGCCACACTTTGATTTCCTGAATGGTTTCTGTTTGATTTCCAAGGTACGACTATACTTTGTCCCAGAGTTTTTCTCATAAGGAGGATGGAGAAGGGGAAGCATTTTCAACAGGATTGTGATGGCATGTAGCCAGTAATTACAAAGAAAGATATTGCATGCCAAATGTTGCAGACTTCATTATGGGTCTTGGCCATCTATGAGTGGGACAATTTGTACGAAACAACACAATAGTTTATAACAGGATTCTGTAATGGTGTTATGCTTTTTTGTTTCCTAATTAGAAACTTGCTCAGGTTATTGAAATGAATGCAGACTTGTCCATTATGTAGAGCAGAGCTTTCCAATTTTTTCATGTTGGTGACACATTTTTTAGGCATGCATCATTTTGCGACACAGTAGTTCAGTTTTGCATCATTTGTGACACAATCATTCAGTTTTCCTACCAAACCGGAGGTTAAGCTAGCCCTTTTCCAGCCCTGGGGAAAGCGTGGGACGCGTTTGCATGACACACCTACACACTGCAGCCGACACACTAAAGTGTTGTGACACACAGTTTGGAAAGCTCTGGTGTAGAGGCTTAAATGAACCAGTCCATACTTTGAATCTGTACTGTGTTTTGCATTTCCATTCCTAGGACTATTGCCACATCCCAGCTTGGAAACTTGGATGATTCAGCTAAACTCTACAGTAACTTCATTTGTTAATTAATTAATTGATTGATTGACTTCATGAAATTTATATACCATTTGATTGTAGAAGACCAGAAAAAAGAAAGAAAGAAAGAAAGAAAGAAAGAAAGAAAGAAAGAAGGAAGCAGTGAAGCAGTAAAAGCAAAACATTTTAAAAATTAAACTAGTAATAAACTAAAAACACATCCATCTTCTAAATATCTGGATAGGCTTGTCTGAACAAGAATGCTTTTAGCAGATGCCAAAAAAAGAGTACATTGAAGGCTCTTGTCTGATATCAGTAGGCAGGGAGTTCTGAAGTGTGGGTGCCTCCACACTAAAAGATTGATTTCTTACAAATGTGGATTGAGCATCATTATTCCCTTTCATTATTAACAGTGCCTTGTTACTTTCCTACTCAGGTGAATACGAAGGCTTTGCTAAAGCACGATCACCTGGAGAGAAGCCAGTGATAACACGTCCTCCAGTGAGACCCCCGGACCCTCCGTGCAAAGCCCCGGCAGCGCATAAGGCAGAGGCCGCCTCTGTGTGAGTAGCAAAGCAAGACACATTGAAGGAGATAAATGGCCTGGCAGGATGCTCCAGAAGGCATAGGCATAGGGGGACCCAAAGAGGTTGCCCTGAAAGATGGGCTAATCTGTGGAGGGTGAACAGGGATTTATTTTTTATTTACTTTTTAGGAATAACAAAGCAAAAGTATCAGGATATCCTCAGAAACCTTCCTGGTATAAACCTCAGGCTTCCTTTCCTCCTTATTGGTGTACAGTTGCATCATATTTGCAATTTCAACCACATATGGTTGAGGGCCGGCTTTTTGAAATTGTGCAAGTTGGGTCTTCTTGGGGTTACCTGGAGCATAAAGGGCTTTAAAGCGCTCCACTTTGCTTGGGGGGGGGCATGAGGCCTGCTCAGTGCATGAGCTGTGGGAGTACTGGGGTTTCTCTCTCCCCTCCTCACTTTGCTAGATGTGGGGTAGCTCCAAGGGTTTGGGTATACACGATTTTCCTGTGCACATGGAACCCTTGGAACTGAACCCCCACATAAATTGCAATTGTACTGCAAGTCGAGCAGTTAATGTGCATAGCAACTGGCCACTGTGCAAATTCACCTGACCTCATGGAAGAGGGAGTTATGTACATTTTCCAGTCAATATGCATAATCTCCAACATGCTTTGGGGGACATGTACATATATTGACTGGATTTTGTACATCCTCTAGTTGCTATGCATAAACTCCAACAGGCATGTTGATCAGAGAGTGTAGAAATGCACATACTGATTTACATGTTGGGGATTATGCGTAGTGGCTGGAGAACATACAAAATTCAATTGATACATTCCCTAAAGCCTTTTGGAGAGTGTGTCTACAGAGCAGGAAATGTGCAAAATTCCCTCTTCCTGGAAAAATTATTTCCATGTTCTTCATGAGGCCTAGTGAATGTGCATGGTGGTCAGTTATGTATATTAACCACTGAACTTACATTCCCCATAGCATTTCCTAAGTTAAATGCAACATAAATTATACTGGGCTCTTGGTTCTTGGATCACCCTATTCTTAGTTTAGTAAGAAAAGCAAACTAAAACCTTTCTCAGAAATAGCTCTGAAAGAAAATTATATACAGACATTATAAGTACATACATATACAGTTGCCACTCAAGAAAGGTGCATTGGGTTTGGCAGTTAACCTTGCTGTAACGTGTCCCGGGGGGGGGGGGGGGGAGATGTTCCAAAGAGTGAATAATCTGCCATTCCTTGTGGGAGGTTGAGGAATGATGTTGACAGCTGTCTGACTAGCACATCGCCTTCTGCTTCTGCATTTCGCTGCCTCTCTGACTGTAACACAAGTGACATGCTTTGCAAACTGCAAATCAAGGCAAAAATGGTTTGCAAACCGATACCCGTTGTTCCGTTTCAGTCTCTCTGCGTGTCAGTGGCAGACCTGCGAATGCCCTGAGGGTCCTTGGTGTGTGCATTCTGCATGTGTCCTTTGCACATATGTCACATAGCCATAAAGCTAGGCAGCACATTCTTCCTGCCCTACACTCAGGGAGCATGCACACACATCTATTAGGGTTGCCATATGTCCTCTTTTTCCAGGACATGTCCTCTTTTTCATGGGTTGCCTTAGCAATCCATAGTTAAAAGTTGAAGTCTGCAAACATGTCCTCTTTTTGCTCTTCAAAATATGGCAACCCTTGGCATTCCAGATTCTGCACCAAGGAAAACAATTCACCATAAACATGTGTATCAATAGAGCATAATTGTTTTGCTAGTTCTGTGGAGGAGTGTGACTTTGCAGGGGCTTCTAGTAATGTCATCCCCAAGGGCCTTTAATCTTATTTGACTACCCAACAAGCTTCCCACACTTTGGCAAGTATCGCCCACCCCCTTTTCAAGTAGATCTTTGCAGTCATCAGGCTAGAAGCTTGCCCTTATTCAAAAATAAAATCGCAAAAACAGGCTTACAACAAGCTGACCTGCACACTCCTCTCCACTTTGTGTGCTCCTATGGACTTTGAGAGTGCATCTAAATCCGCCTCTCTTCACTCAAAGGTAATTTTTTGCTGGTTTTCAGGTGAGTCCTTGAAATAATAGCCTTCCTCTCCCAGGATTAGATGAAAGAAGCATTTTTTCTTTAAGGATATGGGAGGGATATTGAAAGCTATTTGATAGTAGAAGGAACTCCTTCAGGAAATGGTAGCTTTTGGAAGTTTTAAAGCAGAGTTTGGATGGCCATCAGTCATGGATGCCTTAGTTGAGATTCCTGCATTGCAGGGGGTTGGACTAGATGGCTGCTGGGATCCATTCCAACTCAAAGATTCTATGATTCTATTAGTGGCCCCATTTTCTTCCATGTGGAGAGGCCACTCAAGCTCAGTAGTATTAGTGAAGACTGTATTGTCCAACCATGGTTCTTCCCTGACCTTTCCCATTTACCTAACAACTTAACTTGGGAGTGTTTGCCTAAAGATCTGTTGCTTCATCATGCAAAATGAAATGAAATGAAAATGAATGTTCTGTGCTGGTTCCTTTTGCAGGGTGGCCTCCAGGACAAAGTTTTTTGAGACAGCTTCCTTCAGGAGAGGGAGGTAAGGCAGTTCATTCAGACTTGCAATAGGTAACATCCCATCACAGAGTGGTGCAGAGGCAGTGTGGCAAAGTGGTTATAGTGTCGGACTAGGGACCTGGGAGACCAGAGCTCAGAATCCCTACTGTGTCATGAATCTCACTTGGGTGACCTTGGACCAGCTGTTGCCTCTCTCAAACTAACCTACGTTTAAATGGGGAGGGAGAGAACCACGTATGCCACCTTGAGTTCCTTGGAGTACAGGTGGGATCTAAGTGAAATAAATAAATAAATAAATAAATA
Source organism: Podarcis gaigeae (assembly GCF_964106915.1). NCBI lineage: Eukaryota > Metazoa > Chordata > Lepidosauria > Squamata > Lacertidae > Podarcis > Podarcis gaigeae. The sequence goes on along the minus strand of NC_139691.1, from coordinate 20,768,875 downwards.
AATAAATAAATGGAGCTTGTATAGTATTTTGAGAGCAAGTGTGGTGTAAAGTTTTCTATTCTTAAAGTTGGGAATAGAGTAGTTGCCTTAGAAGATGATGATCAGGCATCTGAACAACATTACCAGTCCAACGAAGTTGGTGTTGAAGAATCATTGCTTCAACACTGGTGATCTTTGCTTCTTCCAGTACACTGGCATTAGTTTGCCTGTCTTCCCAAGTGATACATAAAAATTTTCGCAGACACAGTTGACAGAATCTTTTGAGGAGTTGGAGATGGCGTTTGTAAGTGCTCCATGTTTCACAAGCATATAGTAAAGTTGGTAGTACAATAGCTTTGTAAACAAGCATTTTGGTTTCCCTGCAAATGTCCCGGTCCTCTAACACTCTGCACTTTGATCAAGATTTTGGCATTGATGTCGGCCCTTGTGGAAAGACAACTGCCCAGGTAGGGAAAGTGATTGAAAGGGAGAAACAAGCTAAGAGGAAGACCTGTTTGGCAAATCCTCTCACCGTGATCAACTCCTGCCCTGAAGCTTATGTCCCCACTGTGGAAGGACGTGTGGATCCAGTATTTGCCTCCACAGTCACTTACAGACTCACTGCTAAGACTGTGTTCATGGAAGACAATCTTACTCAGCTACGAGTGATCGCTAAAGAAGAAGCATAAAGATTAGTGTGTCAGAATAGGGCTTGGGAGACACCAGAGTTTGAATCCCCTACTTGGCCATGAAACTCATTTGGGTGACTCTGAGCCAATCATTCACTTTCAGGGTTGCTGTGAAGAACAAATGGGTAAGTGAGACCCTATGTACATCACCTTGCACTACTTCAGGAAAGATGGGGTATAATTGTAATAAATAAGATTGGTGAATGGTGCAACGGTGCCACTCTGCTATCCTAACTTCATTGTGCTGTTCTAACTTTCTTTTGCACCAGCCGATGGGATTTAGTTCTGTCTCCTTCACTTACCCTGCCTCCTAGCTGGCCTTACCCAAGGTTTAGGGTTACATTGTGAGTGAACAAGTTTTAGTTTATTTATTTGCTTGAGAATCAGCAGTTGTGTAGGGGTTAGAGTGTCGGACTGGGACCTGGGAGACAAGGGTTCGAATCCCTGCTCAGCCATGAAGCTCACTGGGTGACCTTGGGGGCTGGTCACTATATATCTCTTAGCCTAACCTACCTCACAGGGTTGTTATGTGGATAAATTGGTGGAGAGGAGAACTATGTATGCCATCTGGAGCACCTCGTGTAGAAAAGGTGGGATACAAAGGCAAATAATGCTTGCTTGCTTACTCACTCACTCACTCACTCACTCACTTCCATGCTTCCCTTTGCAGCTCTTCATCACCACAAGGCAGACTCCCCAGTGATGAGACCTGAAGGATTAATGGTAAGCTGGGGGTGGGGAGCTTAGAAAATTGTTCAGTAGAATCCTGAGTTCTAGGGGTGTTTGTAGGTATGGTGATTCCCTCTCAGCTGCGCCCTGAAGTGGTACAGTCTCAGCATGTCCACATCGGGTGTGTGTGTGTGTGTGTGCAGCAATCCTTTTGAGTCCATGGGCACCACAGCCATCCAGGGAGACTCTCCCGGCACCATTACTGCAGTGCCACCTTCAGTTGCCAGGCGAAAACATTCCTTTTTAATCAGGTCTCTGGCTTTTAATGGTCTAGGGTCTTTTAGAGTGGGTTTGATTTTTCAATTTTTCTCAGTCCATTCAGACATAGTAGGAGATATGCACACACACCCCACCACAATTTTTTAGCTGTCATGATCTTACCATTATAAACTTAAACACTATTTCCCATCCTTTCCTGGTTATGTTCTGATACAAGTGACAGAATCTTGCAATAATGCCTTCATCCAAATGGGAGAGAAATATTTCCCTTCTGCTTTTAATATATGTATGTATTTGACCTTTTTTTATCAGCTGCTTTGAGTTGTCAGTGGCTTAAAAAAGAAGAAGTGGTGAATAAATTTAATAATATGAAAAATGCTTTCTTCTGGCCTAATTTCAGTAGAGAGAGGGGCAGTGTGTGATTTTTTTTGGGGGGGGGGAAGCATGGAAGACCTTTTTGAGGCAGGTACTCCCACAGCCAGCACACTGGCAAGCCCCTTACTGCATTACATGACATTCTTGGTGGTGTTCATAGATTCCTCGAATTGTAGAGGTGGAAGGGATTCCTATCCCCTGCAGTGCAGAAATCACAGTTATATTGTTATGCTTTGATTGATGCAGTTTGTGTTCTCTCCCTTCCCCGCTCTAGACTTGTATGTCTGATCCTGGCTGGTTCCAGAGAGATTTGCCACAGCCCCTCCTCCAATTCTCCCTCTCCTGGTTCATGAGTCTTGCTGCGTAGATCAGCTCTTATTCCAAGATCTCATCGTTGAAGCATACCGTTCTGAATAGTTTCCTAAGAGAACAAATCCATCTTGCCATCAGTTTCCGAAAGTAGCTCCTTCTTTCCTGCTTCCTCCATGTTTCTACTGTTGCCTGTATCCAAGAACACTTGTTTGTTTCCCTTGGGATGTTTGGGAGAAGTTGGAATGCCATGGCTGACCAAGGAAGAGAGTTGTGTGGGGGGGTGCACGCAAACAGTTTTATCCACCCTGTTCCACATCCCTTTAATGTGGCATGGTGGACCCACACCAAGATTTATGTACAGGGCTTTGGGGGAGCACCAGCTTTTAGCGCACTGGCTGTCTTAAGACAAATCACTCTGTGCATTGTGGGGGACGGGGTGTGGGGAGATGGACACTTCTTTCTAAATCCTTTTGAAGAATGCGAAGACATTTCCAAGTGGGGGTTCTCCCCCACAGCAAAGCACTGAAGAATGAACCTTTTGATTTTCTGCAGTGGAACAGAGAGCAATTTTGGTGGTTATGCTGCCTCTGCATCCTCTGCTTGGCCTCCCCAGGTGGAAAGCAGCCCTCTGCTATTGTGCACTGGAAGGAGACAGGACCATCCTGTATGGTTTTCATTCCACCCTGGAGCAGACAACGAGAGAGCCTATGTTTTTTTTTGGGGGGGGAGACCCCTTCACCTCCTGCCTGAGGCACTTATACACATGGTGACTTCATCATCAACGTGCCTCTCTAACTCTGGTCTACTAGGGAGGAGGTAGAGGTACTTTCAACATTTCAGCAGAGATGTTCATTTTCCTGGTTCTTGGAATGCACCATGGTTCTCCATCCTATGTCTTGTGTTTCTCAGGAGTGTGGTCAAAAGCACTCCTTCGGATTCTGTGGCTTTGAAGAACTGGCTTCCTATCACAACACACACAGGTTTCTGAGGACCAAAGCACAAAGCATCAAGGCAGACCAAGCAACACCTTTTTTGTTTGTTTGTTTAAATAATAATCCAAACTCAGTTTATATTGAATGTTAGAATCTTTACCGATTCATGTGTCTCCTGTAAAAAATATATAAAAAACACTCTTTGGCTTCGCTTTCTTCCTGAAAACAAAATAAAAACACCCTGGGCATTCAAATATTGCTGACAATTCTGCCTTTTTTTTCCAAACACAGACTTTCGTAGGGCTGGAAGGATCTTCAAAATGTGGTTGAAGGTCACAACAGCAAGAAAGCTGTCCGGAGGGTAGCAACATAAGAACGGGCCTTCTCTGCAGTGGCTCCCCATTTGTGGAATGCTCTCCCCAGGGAAGTTTGCCTGGCGCCTTCATTATACACCTTTCGGCGCCAGGCAAAAACATTCCTTTTTAAGCAGGCTTTTGGTTGATTTGATTGACATACTATGCCCTTTTAAAATGTGGCTCTTTTTTGGAGGGGGGTTGTTGTTGGGTTGTTTTTACTTTGATTATATATATTGTGGTTTTATATTTTGATTTTGTTCTGTGAATTGCCCTGAGATTTAGGGCAGTATATTAACTAGCTAACTGCTGTAAATAACTAACTGCAGGCAGAAGAAATTAACATGCAAAGTAGAAAGGTTTCCATCCCAATCCAGTTGCTGCACACAATCTCTGCATGGGTACAATTCAGCTACTTCTCCTTCATCAGCTTTACCAAAGCCTTAAACTAGTAGGAAGCAGGGAGGGGCCTTCTAAGCAGCAGGAACACTTTGTATTCAAGATAGACAGGCAGAACCTTTTACAAGCGCGCCGTCCTAAATGGGAAGGGCCAACACCACAGCAGGAACCCCGTTTTAAATTCTCAAGGTACCCTGACAAACCCACCAGTAGCCCATGCTGCCAGCTAGTCAAGGAACACCAGGAACATGAGAGAATATGCTTATGGTATGCATGAAACTGGGTTTTTCGTTTTTCAAGAGAATGTAAGCAGAGCTACTGTAGAAGTGGAAACAGAATCCAAGGATGTCCAGAGGTTTAGGGTGGGAGGGAGCCTATATCTGCCCTGCAGGGCCAACACTTAATACAGGGTATGGCCCCCCAGGCTCCAAGCAGCACTGATGTCTACAATCCTGCTTTGTAAGCAGAATGCTAAGCTCAGAGGCATAAAGAATTTTTGAGTTTGTTCCGTGTCCATACACACACATGTTTAGTCAGTGGTCAAAACTAAACATGGCGATGCATGGTCATTCTGATGTTCATGCCGTCGTCCTACTCAAGACACTCAGAAGTTTCTGTCCAAGTAACAGCAAGTCTGTTAATATAATTGTAGATAGATCTAGTGAAGGTAGAAAATATCCACTCACCGGGCCCAGTGGTGGGTGAGGTTTGTGGCCCGGCACGCCACTCCGCTGGCCATTGTTCTGCCCACCCCCTTGGTCGCCACAGAGCTTTCTGGGTTCTCGGAAAGTTGTGGCCATTTTAATCCCAAGTACTTTGTCATGTGTTTTCCTTTATCTGAGGCCTGGCTCCCGGAGAGCAGGGGGACTGTGCCTGGGCACGCAATCTGCATGTCCCCCTTCTCCTGGATTGGGTAGTGTTAAGTCCTTGAGGTTGTAGTGACCAAAGAAGAAAGCATGGAGTCATTAAGTCAATTTCAGTGTTCTGAGTCCATGATTCCAATCAATCAATGGATTGTGCAGGTGTCTCATGTCCTGATCCCGTGGCAGCTAGGGGGAAATGTGGAAGATGCACAAGATAGCAGCAGTTGACACACAACATGTGCTTTATTGTATTCTAGCTCTTGTCGCCATTTTCTCCCCAAAAGGTCCGGGGGGTGGGGTGGGCGTTGAGCACTATCATGTGATGTGAAATTTTTCACCAGGCCTCCATTCATCATAAGCTAAAAGATGTCCAGCAATTCCACACACTATTTTTGTGAAATTTAAGGCACTTAAGGTATCTTCCACCGGTTGTGTGGGGTTGTTTTTTTGTTTTTGTTTTGGTCTTGTAAAGTGATTAATTGCAATGATTTTAGTGATGTTAATAAAGTTAATAAAGAAGGAAAATCCTTGTCTGTGTGTTCTGTTAAGTTGCAATCATTTTTTGTTGTAAGAATTTTATATGAGCAAAATGGCCTTCCCCAACCTTGTGTCCTCCAGGTGTTGGGCTATGACTCCCATGACCCTTGACTGTTGGCCATGCTGGCTGGGGCTGATGAATACTAACAACATCTGGTGGGCCACCGACTCCTCATCCATTCTCTACTGAAAAGCAACCTTGATCCCAGTAACTTTTCCTTCACCCCTGAGAGTATGTTTTGCATTGCCTCCTAAAATCTCTACCTGGTATGACTGTCTCTGATCAGTACCATCCACATGTTTCCTGGCCATCAGCAGTGATGATTCCAGAGCCTTGAGTTCCAGCTCTAAGTTGTGGTACACATTCTCAAGCAAATAATTGCTCTTCCTAATTGCTTGTTCATGTGTTCTTATTCCCCTTAAATGTCTCTTGACATATGGGTGAAAATATTTTGTCTTTGGCTGTCACATGGTCAAAACAACAACAGCAGCACTTTAGTTGGTTGATCACATGAGTTTTAATTGATCTATCACAGAATTGTGGAGTTGGGGGTCATCCAGGCCAAATCCCCACAATGCAGGAATCACAGCTGAAGAATCAAGAGTTGATTAAATTGGTATACAGTTGAATAAAACCATGGCTTTGACATGGGAGATTACAATTCGCAACTGGTACATGTCTAATTATTTTTCAGATCCATAAACTGTTTCACAGCCAGAGGCAAAGCAGTGTACACAGTAAGATAAAATACAAAGATATATTCCCAATAAGCAAAAAACAACAAAAGCTTTCCCACCATTATGCAGTAAAATTCCAAATGAAATGACTGGGTCACGCTTCAAAGAAAGCCTTTCTTAATACAACAATGATGTTCAATAACGGGTCAGCAAACTTTTTCAGCAGGGGGCAAGCCCACTCAGATCTTGTGGGGGCCGGACTGTATTTTTTTTGGGGGGGGGAATGAACGAATTCCTATGCCCCACAAATAACCCAGAGATGCATTTTAAATAAAAGCACACATTCTACTCATGCAAAAACACCAGGCATGCCCCACAAATAACCCAGAGATGCATTTTAAATAAAAAGACGCATTCTACTCATGTAAAAACACACTGATTCCCGGATCATCTGCAGGCTGGATTGAGTAGGCAATTGGACTGGATCCGGCCCCTTGGCCTTAGTTTGCCTACCCGTGTTCAATAACATTATTTCCAACCCACCCCTTTGTGCAGTGCAGAAAACAGTGTTAAAGAATAGTACAATGAAACCAAGGTTTAAAAGTGATGCCACGCAGTAGTAATAAAATGGATCATATGTGCATATTCTATCAAACAAAAACATTTTGTATAGAAAGCTGTGCTTCTTTTTCCAGTGCAGTGTTCTCTTTAGGACACTTGCTAACTTATCCATAAGAATTATGTCCCATATCTATTGCATCCATGCTTCAAAAAGGTTTGTATTATGTGTTCTCCAGTAGCTGGCTATAATAAATTCAGCAGCTGTTAACTGGAGAGCAATAATATATTTCCTACACAAACAATTTGCCTAACAATAACCACACTTCATCCAGCCCTCATTTTACCAGCTTCTTTGCAAGAATATTCGGGGGGAGTTTGTCAAAATGGGTAAAATAAAATGGATGGACGTTATTCAATGATGCTGGCTCATCAAACTCAGTCATTTACAACTCTGCCTCCTGCCGCTTGCCTCCTTGCTTCTTAGCGCGCGTGCACGCGCACACACACACGGTAATCCCACTACCCCCAGGGTGAGCAATCGCCCACTTTGGGAACCCCTGGTTTGCATAACACTCCAATTCTTTGGAAAGCAAAGTTATCAATACAAAACTGATACACAACTTTATCCTTCCTTTCTATCATATTCTAAGGAGGCAGTTATCAATACAAAACTGATACACAACTTTATCCTTCCTTTCTATCATATTCTAAGGAGGCAGTTGAAATTCTAATTCAGTATGGGCACTGTGACTGGATAGATGTGGAATAATGTGATGTAGTCTGTGCAAGACATAGAGGTTTTTGGTCAGTAACAATCATTCCGCTTCTATTTAATCTGAATTGGCTCCTGGTGTTTCTCTTAGCTGAACTGGAAGTGCTGGCTTATCTTACTTTGTTGGTTTTAAAATAAGGACCAGTTATACGTAAAACAAACAGATTTTTTTGTAAAAAAAAAAAAGCTTTAGAATTCCAGTTTAATTGGATTTTTGATTATAACTACACAGATTTGACTTTCAGAGTAAAAATTCAAGACATTGGCAGAATAGATCCAGCTTGGGAGGCCCAGAAGCTGTCAAAGAACCAGGCTAGTGAAATGCAGTATGGCATAGTGGTTAGAAAATCAGACTAGGATCTGAGCTAAAGAACGTAGCTAAATGTTTTATTGCAAAATATATGTGATTTATTAAATAAAAAAATGCAGATTGATGCAAAGATGAAAAAGACTTGTGAATGAAAATACGCAAAATGGACACAGGTCAGAAACAGACGGCTCTGTTCCTTCCTAGATGCTGATTTCTTTTAATTTAAAAGGAACTCACAGATAATTTTCTCCCCACCCGCCCTGGCCGATTCCACCTCTTTCATTGGTATTTGAATAAAGAGCTTTGGCAGATAGCTAGAGAGAAAGTTGAAAGAGCAGACAGAAGTATCTGCCACTAACAGTGGCACTTAAGTGCATAGTTGAACTATGGAACCCACTCCCACAAGAAGCAGTGAGGCCCACCAACCTGGATGGCTTTAAAAGAAGATATGGACAAATTCATGGAGGAGAGAGAGTAAGGTTACTGATGGCTGCTAGCCATGGTGCCTCTGTTCTGCCTCCATTGCTGAGGCAGGAATGCTTCTGAATACCAGCTGCTGGAAATCACAGAAGGAGAGAGTTGTTCTTGTGTTTGAATCCTGCGTTTGGGCTTTCCTTTGGGGGCATCTGGTCAGCCACTGGGAGAACAGGATGCTGGACTTGATGGGCCATTGGCCTCTGATCCAGCAGAGCTCTTCTTATGTACTTCAGGAGAGCTGGAGCTGTGGAATTTTTTAAAAAGCTAACTTGGGTCATGATTTGCAGCGTTTTGAAACAAGCCTTCCCCTCTTGGGCTGTTTAACACATGGCACCTGTCAATTTTTTATTTTTATTTTTTTAAAAAAGAGAGCTCCAAGTGTTTCTTCCTTGCACAGCCATAAACCTGCCTCTTGAGAGCTGGTGTAGCAGGCTTTGACTGTCGTTCCTTGCACTTAAAACAGATGAAGACAAATCCTTGTAGAGATGGACCTGGCTCATGCCAAAGGGGGGGACCTCCCTTCCCTTCACCCCCCTCAGCCCTGTCTATGTTTTTGCCACCACATTCATGTACAGACTATCTGGCTTATAGTAGGTGCAGAGTTGGATTCTTAACAATGTTTGTATGTAGAGCTCGTGTGTGGTGCAGTGCTGAGCATGCTGGAACTAAGACCTGGGAGAGACCAGGGTTCAAATCCCCACTCAGCCATGAAACTCACTGGGTGTAGCCCTGGGCCAGTCACTGCCTCTATAAGCCTAACCTACCTCTCAGGGTTGTGGTGAGGATAAAATGGGAGAACCATGTACAACACCTTGAGCTCCTTGGAGAAAAAGATGTAAGTAATAGTAGTAGTAATTTTATTTACGGCCATAGGCCCATACAGGTAAAAACGACACATAAATAACAATTTGTGCACGTGGGAAAAACAGCCGCTAAAACACCACTATAACAATAAAATACTATAAGATAGAATGGCATACTACACCTTAGTTAGCTTGTAGTGCTCCTTGGCGTCGCTTTTGGGTAAGGACAGCGACCAGGAACCTTGCCACTTTCAGGGTCGTATGAGTATCCTTATCCTGCAAGATTTGGGCAAGGTGGAATTTTGGTGGGGTACCCTCTAGTTTCTGTATGATTGATCCCAACAAATTTGCCCGTGGCACATTGAACAGGGGGCAAGTGAACATAATGTGCTGGAGCGACTCCGGTGTCTCCTTATCACATTCGCACATGGCGGGGGCTTGGCCCTTTGAGAATCTATGTCTCAGGATGTTGGAGGGAAAAACGTTGAACCTCGCTTTGGTGAAGGCCAGTCTATGGGCAACAGTCGAAAGGGAGGAGAGGTATGATGGAACGCAGTAAGTTAAAGTGATACCAATGTTCTGAGGCGAACAAACACCTCCCCCCAGCATATAATTTCGCTGTAGATCGATGTCATCCAGTCTTTGGCGGATCAGTCTTTGAGCAGTAATTTGGTCTAGTTTTAGGGAATCTGAAGGAGAGATTCCATAACTCAGGAGTTTGGCATGAATTCTACTAGTCCAAAGGCTAGAGAATTCATCTCGCCATAAGCATTGGACAAGGTAGTGGTTTGGTAATCTATGCCACAATGATAACCAATAATTGAAGACTTGCTTCCACAGGCAAGTTTCTAAGGATGCGATCTTCAATTCTAGTCGCATGGCTGCGTTGCTTACGCACAGGGGGAGCATTAGGAGCCGACGTAGGAATTGATTTTGCAGTGTCTCAAGAGGGGCAAGATCTGTCATCACAGCCCAAAGCGGGGCAGCATAAGCAAGCACGGCAACCACTTTTGCCTTGAACACCTTTAGGGCCGAGGGAACATGCAAAGCTCCATCCAAAAAAAAGAATCGGAGGAGCGCATATGACAGAGTTTTGGCCTTGTTAAGTAGGTGTTGAATTTGAGCTTTCCACCCCAAATTGTATTGAAAAATAACTCCTAGGTATTGAAATTTTAGAACTTGCTCTATTTTTGTTCCACCAAGCTTCCATTCGTATAATCTCTGGCTTCTGGAGAAAATCAGAATCTTGGATTTAACATGGTTGATGGTTAATTGGTTGAGTTGACAATACGTGGCAAAGATCTTCAAAGCTCTGGTTAGTCCAACACGTGTATAAGATAGAATTACCGCGTCGTCCGCATATAAAAGGAGTGGGCAGCGGTAGTCCGCTAGTCTAGGCGCGTGTGTACTTAGAGATGAGTTAACTAGGGGTGCTCGCATGTCGCTGATGAATAGGTTGAATAGACAGGGAGCCAATATACATCCTTGGCGCACTCCCTTGTTTATTGGTATCGAATTTGTGAGGTCGCCCGCAGGAGTAAGTCTCACTCTGGCAAGGGTACCTTCGTGGAGCTGACTTATAAGCCATAAGAGTCTTCTATCAATGCCCTGTTTCGCAAGTTTCTCCCATAGGATGTTTCTAGGAACGCTGTCAAAGGCTGCCTTTAGGTCTAAGAAGGCAGCACAGAGGTAGCCCCGGGGAGGAGAGGAGTACTTCCGTGCAAGATGATAAAGAACTATCGCATGATCGGTTGTAGAACGTTTAGTTCTGAACCTTGCTTGTTCGTGGCCAATCTGATTAGTCTCATCTACCCATCGCAATAGTTTAGTCAGCAAAAAGCTGGCATAAATTTTCCCTATGATCGAAAGGAGGCTGATGTTACGGTAGTTTTCCGGCTCCGTTGGAGAACCTTTTTTATGAATTGGTACTATAATGGCCTCCTTCCATATTTTGGGGATGAGGCCAGAAGCGTTGATTGCATTGAAGGTTTTGGCCAAGATGCCAGCCCACCATTTTGGGTGTAGTTTAATGGCTTCAGCAGGGATCAGATCGGGCCCTGGGGCTTTACCCAGTTTCAGCTGAGCTATTAGCTTGGCTATTTCGTCAGGATCGGTGGGAGGCCAAATAGGTAAGTGGGTAAATAGATGTGTCAGGTGGTCAGAGGGAGCATCCGCCTGTGAGAAGCATTTCTTCAGGAACAATTCCCATGTCGGTGCAGGGATGACTGCCCTTGGGTATTTCCTCACCCTTCTGTTGATCAAAGACCAGAATTCCCTGGATCTGAGTGATTTTGAAGCAGTAATCAAAGCCTGCCAGCGATTGTGTTGCCACTCACGTTTGGCAATTTTCTGCGTGTGTTTGTAAACTAGCTTGGCTTGTGCATAACTAGCTGGCAGAGTAGATGCACTGGAGGTCTTATATACATTATATATAGCACGAAGGCGCTGTCTTGCTTGTTTGCACTGGGAGTTATACCAGGGGGCACCGTTAAGTATATTCATTTCGATTTAATATTTTGGGTGGTAACCTGAAGAAGGACGTAAGATCAGTCGTAAGATGGTGGAAGCATTTCAACACTATGCTATGCTCGTCTGAGGCAGAGCCTATGTTGGGATGGGGCCCAAGGATTTCTTTTTGAAAGAATTCCTGATACCTTTGAGCCTGGGTCTCCCACCATTTGATTCCTCTTACTTGGAGAGATTCGTTGGTTGCTATCTGGGTCGCATGTCTATGAGCCTCCGACTGCCAGTTCAGGGAAAGCTTGGCTACAAGGGGAAGATGATCACTAGATTGTACATTCTCGATCTTAAAGGTGGAAATACACTTAAGTAGATCCCTGGAAACCAACAGGTAATCGAGGACGCTGTTTGATTTAACGCTCAGGTGGGTAAAATCCCCAGGAATATCAGGGAGGCATGTGCCATTTAATGGGACCAGATTTAAACGGATGGCCATTTGATAGGAGAAAAAGATGGTATATACCATGGGTAGGCAAACTAAGGCCCAGGGACTGGATCCAGCCCAGTCGCCTCCTAAATCCGGCCCACATACAGTCCAGGAATCAGTGTGTTTTTACATGAGTAGAATGTTTCCTTTTATTTAAAATGCATCTCTGGGTTATTTGTGGGGCATAGGAACTAGTTCATTCCCCCCCCTCCAAAATATAGTCCTGCCCACCACAAGGTCTGAGGGACAGTGGACTGGCCCGCTGCTGAAAAAGTTTGCTGACCCCTGTGATATACAAATGCAACAAGTAAATAAATAATAAGGATCCTCTCCTTACTTGAGCTGAAGGCATTTCCCTGGTCACACTGGTTTCACTTTATAAAAATATATGCAGCAGCTGCTTTATTTTAAAAGGCAAGATGCAGCTTTTTGTTTTCTTTTTCTAAGCATTTACATGCACAGAATGATTTGGGACTTTAAGGGAGTCCTTGATCTGACTCAAGACACGTTGGAAGCAATGCAGTCAAACCTGGGCATGTGGAAACTGTCATCTGAATTGCCCCCGTTTGCGTCTTAATTAGGACTGCATGCGGGGTTCGTGTACACCCTTAACAAATACTCTGATGATGCATGTAATCCCATTTCTGGTTTAGGAAGTTGCGGATGTTTAGCCTGGTTAAGAGGCAGCTGAGAGGACATATGATACCCACCATCAAATATCTAAAGGGCTGCCCCATGGAAAATGGAGCAAACTTGTTTTCTGCTGCTCCAGAATGCAGGACCTGAACCAATGGATTGAAATTGTAGGAAAGGATATTCTGACTAAACTTTGTGAAGAACTTTCTGGAAGAGCTTTTTGACCGTGAAGTTTACAGCATGTTATTCTTTGAAGAAGAATTATTTGAAAATGATTTACAGATGGTATTTAACTCCAAGTAGACTTGCTAAGATGTATAAGACTGAATCAGATAAGTGTTGGAGATGCAATGAGGTTTAGAGTATGTTCTTTCATATGTGGTGGACCTGTAAAAGGGTGAAAGAATAATACTTTGGAAGTCGAATGGAATCCATTCTGGAAGTCTGTTCAACTTCCAAAACGTTCGGAAACCCAAGCTTCTGCAGCCAATTGGAAACTGTGGAATGTTTGAGTTTCAAAAGAAAGTTCGCAAACTGGAACAATCACTTCCAGGTTTGTGGCGTTCGGGAGCCAAAATGTCTGCGTACCAAGGGTGTTCGGGATCCAAGGTACAACTGTATTGGGAAATTGTTTATAATGAATTGAAAAATATGTTAGAAGTACTTTCCCAAACAGAGTCCTTTTTGTTGGGGATAATTCAGATGGAAATTCCTAGGTGTCAAAAAAGGCTATTTATGTATGCCACTAGTGCAGCCCGTGTTTTGTTAGCCCCAAAATGGAAAACAAGCGAGGCCCCAACTAAAGAAGAATGGCAGCTTCAACTAATGGAATATCTGCAGCTTGCAGACCTAACATATAGAATAAGAGAACAAGAACAACATACATTTAAAGAAGATTGGAAAATGTTTATTGAATATATGGGGGGAAACTGTGTACACTTGAAAACGCTGGCAGCATTAAGAAAAATTCAGCAATGTAAACAAGTTATTATAGATGTACTAATGGAATACTGAATGGTTTACTTTATTTAAAATATGCAGGGATTTATGATATGCAAATTGAACCATGGAAAGAGAAGAAGGGTAGTCATTGACATTTTAAGGTTGTTTAATGAATATTTTAAATTGTAAAATGAAAAACTTAATAAAAATTATACACACATACACAAAAGACAGTGAAATGGACTCCCTTGGGAGGTGGTGGACTCTCCCTCCTTGGAGGTTTCTAAGCAGAGACTGGATGACCATCTGTCAGGGATACTTAACTGCGATCAGATGAGCCAACTCCTTGAGGCTGAGGTCCCTTTGGCCCCCCAATAAAATATTTGAGGGGCCTGGACCCTCCCCCCAAGTTGATGAGTATTGCCATTCAGTTAGTGTGTATGTGCCATGTCAAGTGATCCATTATGTGGGGCAGGGTTTACTTGGGCCCCATAATATTTTATTCAGGTTGGCACCACTGGCTGCAATTCCTCCATTGCAGAGGGTTGGATTAGATAATTCTTGGGGATCCCATCCAACTCTACAATTCTAAGATCCTACGAAATATCCATAGGCATTTTAGTATGCATTTCTCCTAAGGTGCTCATTTTCTACAAACAATTTCCCTTGATAAAACGAATTTACTGTTGCTCTTGCTCTCACATAGGGAGCTTTAATTTGGGGGGGATTTTCCGTTTTACAGACTATAGTAACAACAACAAAGAAAAAAAATGCAAACATCATATCCCCTTTGACGTCCCTCCCTTTTGTGGATCCTTATATTTTAATTTTCATTCTGCATCTCATCACTAACTCCAATTAGTATAAATCCTTAATCAATCCATAGTTAAAATTTTTACTACAAGTTTTCTGTCAAACCTACCAACAATTACAATAGTTTTTTTTAATACATTGTATACTTCTCCTATTCCTTATTAAAGTTTGAATCTTCCTGGTTCCTAATTTCTTCCTGTAAATTTTGCCAATTCAGCATAGTTCATTAGTTTTATCTGCTACTCTTCCTTGGTCAGAACTGTTATTTTCTTTGCATCTTTGGGCCAACAATATTTGGGCAGCTCATAGATGAGAGCTTTATGTGTTCTGTCCCTGAATATAGGCATCTTTGTATGCTGGTTTCAGTCTGATACCCACTTTGCAAAAGACAGAGAAGAGTGATGGCTGAAGGACATCTGTGTTTTAGACAGCACACATTAGGAAGGTTCGCTTTATAAAGGCATTTCCCCATCTCCATCTCACTCACCCCTGCAGAGGAAGGTTAGGCCCAGACTGCCTGTCGCCAGAGAGTTTTCTGCCTGCTCTTTGGCCGACCTGCTGAAGATTTACAGCAGTGGCTAAAGCCAACAGTTCCATCCTCCAAGCCCGAGGCCTGCAATCTGTGTAAAGAGAGCCATCTGCCTTGGCCTTCCTCTCCAGAAGAAGAAACCGCCCTATCTCTGTTCATCCCACAGCCAGAGAATCTGCCTATGAGAGGCAAACCACTTTGCAAATGTGGATGACAAAGTGGCTTTGATCTGCCTCTCCCCAGCTGACTGTATCATGAGCAAATGGGGCTGGGTTTTTTTCTTTTTTTCTAAGGACTCCGAAGTGTCCAAGAGGCCTTGAGTGCAGCTCATTATGTGCTATGTTAAAAGTTAGCATGGGATCCTGCAGCGTGTTTACAAATGAGTTGGTTCTCTCCACCCTACTTAAGCAGCCTGACAAAAACAAGTCTTAGCTCAGGCTGAGCATAAGCAGTCTCTCCAAATCCTGCACCTTATATGCGAGGAAGGGAAAGGGGGCATTTTACTGAATTGCCTACAGTGGGAAAGGGTTCAATTCTCCACAATTTGGGATGGGGGAAACCCCCCCCTCATAATTTATTTGACTCAGACAATGCAAAATGAATCTCTAGTGTTGATTCATTGCTTCTCTTCATCCACCAGCTTGAACCAAGAGAGGATGGCTGGAGGATCAAGCCCGTTGCTTCCTTCAGTGGTATTACACTAATATTCTAGTAGTGCAATGATGCTTCTGAATACCAGTTGCTGGAAGCCACAGGAGGGGAGAGGGCTCTTGTGCTCGGATCCTACTTGTGGGCTTCCCTTTGGGGCATCTGACTGACCACTGTGAGAACACAATGCTGGACTAGATGGGCCAATGACCTGATCCAATTGCAAACTCGACTTGCGTTCTTATTTCCTCCTATAGCCTGAAGTTATATATCTTCTGCTGTTTAGTACTCAAGCTGATGCAATCCTACATTGCCATTGGCTCCCTAAGTTTCATTTAGGGCAGAAGAAATTATGGAATTTTTTGTTTTTTGTTTTTGAGATTGGGGAAGTTTCTTGTACAAAGAAAAGCAAGCAATAAAAAAAGAGAGGGAAAGTTGTCTGAGATAATTTAGCTTAAATTGTTGGGCTTTTTAAAAGAGTGCTTGATCATCATGGGAAAAACATTTTTATGCACAGAAAACCTTAGGGAGGGCATCGTTGTAAATAGCAATTAATGCTAATAGATTCTGCC
The DNA here is from genome assembly GCF_964106915.1 of Podarcis gaigeae. NCBI lineage: Eukaryota > Metazoa > Chordata > Lepidosauria > Squamata > Lacertidae > Podarcis > Podarcis gaigeae. Next base: position 20,752,800 of record NC_139691.1, on the reverse strand, counting down.
GGGCAGCTCTTGAGCATTAAAGGCAGGAAGAGAAACTTACGAGCTTATTTTTAATTCATTTGCAGCTGGCAATGTTGCAAGTTGTGGTAGGGAGATGATGCCACTTTTAAAACAGTTGGTGAGTGAAAAATTGGGACATAGCTTCTACTTCAAAAGAGATACTTAGTGGAATTTGGGGAAGAGAGAATACACTAGTGAGAGCTGCTTACACTTAACCATCAGTTATCGGCAGAGAAGAATTATGGAAAATATCACACAATATGACTAAGAATGACTTATAGATAGCACAGTTTATTGTGGAACCTAATTATAATGCATATTCTTATGTTTAACTAGTGTTCATAATGAACTTACTCAGTTTATACCCCTCAACTGCCCCAATTTAAGCGGGACATCCTGAAATTACTGAAGCCATCCCAACTACTGACTGGATCCTGCAATGTCCTGGTCTTTGGTCTGGTGCTCTGGCATGTGTCAGCTGGCTCATGCCAGAACACTAGACCAAAATACTCTCTCTTTTTGTCTCATGCTCTTATGTGAATCAGCTGGCTTAGGCCAGAGTGCCAAATCGGGTCCTCCCTTAAAGAGGACACGTATTGCGGTGAGACCTGGACAACTGGCACCCTGTGTTGTGCGTGGGTACGTTTGGACAGCCACAACACCTGAATGGTAGGTCCCTCAAAGCTGTGTGCAACCTGGCCAATGGGACGCAGTCTAAACGGTTCGATGGACCTATTTATGCCCATGCACATGACCCAGATCTCCCTCTTTCAGCGCTTGAATTCGGAACACCAACATTGTGTCCTCTGCAAACCGAGAGAGGGAGAGAGAGAGCGATTTACCTTCGATGGATCATCCTGGTGATATATTTTCGTTATCCTTTCTTTTACCCTCTTTCCCCCCTCACTTTAATTTCAGGTTAATCCTCCCCATCCCTGCCCTTCCCTGACTAAGAGGGGCCTTTGCCCCCACGGGGCCTTGGCCCCTTAGTGCCCTTTCGGAGCTTTTCACTCTTTTAATTTTCCTGGATTTTTCCCTTTTGTGGGGCTTGCTGCGGATTCCAATTTTATATATGTGGCTTTGTGCAGCGTTTGCTGATCCCTCATGAGCTGGCTGATCTGGGGGCTCCCGGAGTGCGGCGTTGCCGTGGCCTGAGAAAACCTCTGCTCAGCGGTTCGTCTTATTAATCTTGGAGGAGATTTCGCCCACGGCGGCCATTTTCTCCAGCTTAATTTGGCGGGAGCGCCATTTGCACTGGTGATAGTGCAATTTCTGGTGGGAGCACGATCTTGTTTTGGTGGGAGCGCCATCTTAATGGGTTAAGCCTTAATTATTTATTTTGTACTGTGGGAGAGCTTATTGAGATGCCTGTTAAAAGGAATCCTGTTCACCCTTCAAAAAGGGTAATTAGAGGCCCGCCTCAGTCGCAGTGTTTAGTGCAAGCCCCAGTAGTTCCTCAGCAAACACTGGATCGTCTGGGTTCTATTGTTGCCAATATTGGCTCAGACCCTGCGGCCTTGACAAGGTTGAATTCACAGCTTGAGTCATTGGCTCAGCATTTTGGGAGGCAGCCTGATCCCCAGCCTGTCCCAACTAGTCCCAGGGGTTGACCCAGGAGTATGGGTGGCACGGTTCAGCAGGGCTTTCAGCCCAGACTGCCACGTTTGCAGTCGGCACCCCCGGGTTCTGAGAGTTCAGGGCTTCCAGCAGCGCAGCTTATGGGGAGAGGAACTTCTTAGCCTAGCACCTCACATGTTTTTAGTTCTGTTCAGGTGCAGTCGGTCCATCCGAGGGAGACGTTCAGCATCCACTCTTCTGAGGAGGATCTTCCGGGGCCCAGGGTCCCTTCATCCGGTGGCAAGCGGCAGAAGAGTCGTCGCTCCAAGCGCAGGGCCAAGAGGCGGAAGGATGACAATACCTCCTCTTCTACAGGTATGTCTTCTGAGACATCTGAGGATGAGTCAGATGTGACCCTGGGTCTTTATTGGGACCACGGCGAAGGGGCTTCGGGCCTTCCCAGGTGGGCTTGGCAGCGCAGAGGGAGGGCATCGTTGTAAATAACAATTAATGCTAATAGATTCTGCCAGGCTGCTCTTGAGCATTAAAGGCAGGAAGAGAAACTTACGAGCTTATTTCTAATTCATTTGCAGTTGGCAATGTTACAAGTTGTGGTAGGGAGATGAAGCCAATGGTGTGGGCAAAGGTGTCTGTGGAAGGCACGCCTGTGGCAATGGTCTTGCAGCTGGGCGAGAACGATTTGCCGGAAGCTCCCAGCTTGAGCCTGCAGACCCGCATGCAGGAGGACTTGAAAGAGTTGAAGGCAGTTATTCCTGGACTCTAGATATTTTGGTCGCAGCTGTTGCAACGACGTGAGTGGCGAGGAAGCCGATGCCCAGCTGCCACCGAGAGGGCCAGGAGGCGTGTGCAGAGTGCAGTGGCCAAGAAGGTTCTGACCTTGGGCGGGACGGTGATCCGTCACCCAGGCATTACCTTCCGTGTTGCGTCCCTTTACAGGCTTGATGGTCTTCATCTGTCTGTGATTAGGATAGATTGATTGGTTTATTACGGCCATTGGCCCATATCTAAAAACAATACATCAAAATTTATCCATAAACAATACAATTTAAACAGTTCCAAGTTAAAACACCCCTATAAAACCAATTTTACTTCAATTTAGTAAACTATACACAATAAGCTCCCTCTATGTCAACCGCAATTCAAATACCTCAGATTTTGGGGGATATGCGTCTTAGTTCTGGCACTTATTGATGGTTCTTAAGTTTGGCTAAGCTGTCAGAGTCATACAGTGATCCATTTCTCCTCTTATGAAATAAGACATTAATCAGGTATCTAGCGACTGCAAGGGATCTACTTGAGTCTTCGTCGTTTAATAAGTATATTATTTGGGCTTCCTGAGGTCTGTCAGCTATTCTCGATAAATATGGGGCCAAAAACTTGGACCGTGAAGCCGAATGTATAGGACAACAGAAGATTATATGATATAATGATTCTGTAGATCCACTTTTACAGTCACAGAGGAGTGAGATCTGTCCGTTGGAGAGTCTGTTACCCAACACATTTGATGGGAAAACATTGAATCTAGCCTTTATAAAGGCGTACCTGTGCATCACCACAGATAAGGTAGTTAAATAAGATGGAAGCTTTGTTGGTGGTGTTAAGCCAAGGTTTATCGGCGAACAGGTGCCACCACCTGTCGCAATATTAAATTGTAAATCCATCTCCTCTAATTTGTGAGTTATAATTCTCTTGGCAGAAATTAAATCCAATTTTAGTAGTTCAGATGGAGATAGTCCTAAGGACACAAGTTTCCCATGTATTATTTTTGCCCAAGGGCTAGGGGAGTCGTCTCTCCAGAGACACTGTATCAAGTGGAGATTTGGAAGTTTATGCCATAATGCCAACCAGTAACAGAGGATGCATTTCCATAATGTGGTTTCTAGAGATGTAACATTTAGTTCGAGACGTAAAGCAGTATTGCCTACACACCTGGGTAATTTTAGCAACCTTCTTAGCAGCTGGTTTTGGATTACCTCCAATTGGGTTAGATTAACAAAGGACCCCCATATTGGAATTGCATATGCTATTGTGATTAGGATTGATTTATGGCTGACCTCTGTGTCAGCGGGATTAAGGGATTGGTTACAGGTCTGAGAGGCTGCCGGCAAGTGCAGGGCTTGTGTGGCAGATAGGCTCTGGTTCTGGTGATAGGAATGGGAGAACGCTCTTGCCATCCCTATGTGAAGGTTATTCCGTTAAAGGAATCCAGGGACTCAACTGATTTGATCAACCCCTGTGATGGGGTTGTGCCCGTACCTGAGTCTAGGGGGACATTTGGGTGGCGTAGATAGCCCATGCCCAGCTTTCCGCTTATCCAGGTGTTCACCCTAGGCTGACCTATGCTGGCACCTGCTTTGCAGGGAGCTAGTCAAACCAGAGCCTATGCAACCAGTCACTTTCTGTAATCAATAAAGCTGTGGCCTAAATTCTGCCAAAAACCAAAACCAAAATTTGAGTCTCGTGTGAATTTATTTAGGGGGGAGGTTTCTGGGTCTGAACACGCAAAACCAAAAGACACTCAATTTTTGGTTTTGCACTCTGGTGCGTGTCAAATGGCTCCTGCGAGAGCCCGGGACCAAAAAAGAGTGTCCCAATTTTGATCAGTTGGATGCTGATCAATTAATTAACACTTAATTATTTTTTAAAAAATCAATGAACTAAACCTGAAAGGAGTTCCCATAATTGCCAGGTGAGATGAAGATGAGTTAAGATCACTGAAAGGTTCAGGACAAATAAAAAGAAAGTTTTTAATTCAGGGTATAGTTAAACTATGGAACTCGCTGCCACAGGAGGCAGTGATGGCCACCAACTTGGATAGATTTAAGAAAGGATTGGACAAATTCATGGAGGAGAATGTTATTGATGACTGCTAGCCATGCCTCTACTCTGCCTCTACAGTCAGTGCAGCCATAACTCTGAATATCAGTTGCGGAAAGTGCTGCTCTAGTGCCCAAATCCTGCTTGAAGGTTTCCCACAGAGGCATCTGGTTGGTCACTGTGAGAAGAGGATGCTGCTCCACTGGCCTGATCCAAAAGGCTCTTCTCATGTTCTTATACAAGCTGCAAACGTCCTTCTCACCTGTCACAGAAACTGCTCTCTTTGCCCCACCACACACTAGAAATTTTTTGGAAGCAAACACTTTCTGCATGCTGCATGACAGTTTGTACAAAAGAGGCAAATATATGGAGACTGACTGAGATCTTTGTGGTGAAACGGCAATTTGTTGTTCTCTAGTAAAGCAAATTGCAGCTCAGTGACTACCTCATCATGTCAGCTGTCTTCATGCAAATAAAGCACAGTGAAAAATGAGCAGTGTCCTGAAAGGCTGGGTTATAGCAGTGGCTGCAAGGAATTCTGTTAAATGGTTGTTGTTTTTCTTAGCGTTCAGCTGCACAGATGAGTTTGCTAAATGAGAGTTGTCTCCTGGCAAGTGTGTGAAATGGAGAAAGGAAAAAGAGAAAAACAAAACAATTTTGCTTTGAGAAAGATCACCCTAAACAAGCAGGAACTTTGAGAAACACCATGCTAAATATATGAGGCCTTGGTGTGTCCTTGTTTCCTATAATTACAACAAATGTTGTGTTCCTTTGCTGTCCAGCATCTGCCACATATGTCCTGTCTCCTTCTCCTTCTCCTTCTGTTGTTGTTGTTTAGTCGTTTAGTCATGTCCGACTCTTCATGACCCCATGGACCCCGCCAGGCACTCCTGTCTTCCATTGCCTCCCGCAGTTTGGTCAGACTCATGTTTGTAGCTTCGAGAACACTGTCCAACCATCTCATCCTCTGTCATCCCTTTCTCCTTGTGCCCTCCATCTTTCCTAACATCAGGGTCTTTTCCAGGGAGTCTTCTCTTCTCATGAGGTGGATGGATACGTTTGATCTTCTTGCAGTCCATGGGACTCTCAAGAGTCTCCTCCAGCAGTTGACTAAGGGATTATTATAACTGAGATATAACTGACATTAATTAAGATTAAGGAACACAGTGATATAAGATCAGAAATGCACCCAAACCATCATGCGGGGAGCCATTTTAACTAAAATGAATTAATTGGAAGTTGATTGGCACTTTGATAATTGTATAATTTGGGAATTGTTATTGTTATAATTTGGCTATTATTTGGGGTATATTGGAAAACTAATTAAAAATTATATAAAGATATCCTTGTTCATGAATTTGTCTAATCCTCTTTTAAAACCATTCAAGTTGGTGGCCATCACTGAGTGAGTTCCACAGTTTAACTATGAGCTGCATAAAGGACTTTCTTTTACTCACCCCGAGTCTTCCACCAGTCAGCTTCATTGGATGTCCATGAGTTCTAGTGTTACGAGAGAGAATAAACTTTTCTCTATCTACTTTCTTCATGCCATGCATCATTTTACAAACTCCCATCATGTTGCCTTTCACTTGTCTTTTCTCTAAACCCAAAAGTCCCAAATGCTGCAACCCGTTTTCATAGGGGAGACAGTCCTTCCCCTTCATTATTTTTGCTGCCCTTTTCGAGGTCTATAATATTCTTTTTAATGTGAGATGACCAGCTTTGCCATCTTTTCAACAGACTCTATTAACACTAATTTGATGTGCAGAAAAGAGCAAATGATAATATCCATCTCTGCCTTGAAAAGCTTCAGCTGCCGATTTTGGCACAGCAGGCTGCCTTTAGGGGTCATGCTGTCAGAGCAGGTCAAGCTGCAGGTCTGGTTACCTGGCAATCCTACTGCCTGGATCTTCTCTCTCTCTCTCTCTCTCTCTCTCTCTCTCTCTCTCTCTCTGTGTGTGTGTGTGTGTGTGTGGTGTGTTTGCACATGCACACTGCTGGCCCCAATGGCTGCAGGGTCCACATTTCATCACCATGCAATGGTGGCACAGCATTTGACACCAACCACAGAAGGCCACTGGTCCCATCACCTCCTGGCAAATAGAAGGGGAAGAAATGGAAGCAGTGAGAGATTTTACTTTATTGGGCTCCATGATCACTGCAGATCATGACAGCAGTCACGAAATTAAAAGACGCCTGCTTCTTGGGAGAAAAGCAATGACAAACCTAGACAGCATCTTAAAAAGCAGAGACATCACCTTGCCAACAAAGGTCCGTATAGTTAAAGCTATGGTTTTCCCAGTAGTGATGTATGGAAGCGAGAGCTGGACCATAAAGAAGGCTGATTGCCGAAGAATTGATGCTTTTGAATTATGGTGCTGGAGGAGACTCTTGAGAGTCCCATGGACTGCAAGAAGATCAAACGTATCCATTCTTAAGGAAATCAACCCTGAGTGCTCACTGGAAGGACAGATCGTGAAACTGAGGCTCCAATACTTTAGCCACCTCCTGAGAAGAGAAGACTCCCTGGAAAAGACCCTGATGTTGGGAAAGATGGAGGGCACAAGGAGAAGGAGACGACAGAGGACGAGATGGTTGGACAGTGTTCTCGAAGCTACGAACATGAGTTTGACCAAACTGAGGGGGGCAGTGGAAGACAGGAGTGCCTGGCGTGCTCTGATCCATGGGGTCATGAAGAGTCGGAAATGACTAAACAACACAACACAAAACAATTACCTGCTAGTGCTGTAAAAATGAACGTTTCCCCTTTGCTAACGTGATGCCGTCTCCAGGTGGTATTCAGCTGCAGCTTCCATCAGCCCCAGGAAGCTGTGCTGTTCTTCATCCAAGGCCCCAGTCCAGGTGTCCTTTTCACATGGATGCTCACCAGGTCAAGACACTCTGTTCATATAATGCCAATGCACTGACTGCCCAAGTTACCCACCCCTGCCTGGTGGGACGGTGCTCTGGCGCACTGACACTCATCCAGGGGCAGTGGGGGTTGGCTGCACCTTCAATATTGGGGGGGGGGGCCCTGCCTCAAAATATTCAGGGGGCTGAAGCCCCTTGTGCCCCCTATACCCTGCTCCCCTGCTCATGGAAAAAGGTGCAAGAGAGACTTCTGATTCTGCTAGCCTTTTGCTATGGCAATTTATGGTGCTTTATTTTACTTATTAACCGTGGGCTTGGGAAAGAGCTTGCTAATGAAAGCCTAAGAATAATTGCAGCTCTGGGTGGAACATACACCGCAATTTCAGTTTCCAGAGCAGGGCACCATGTGCTATATTTGTAGATGGTTCAGACCTTTTTTTTTTTTTTAAAGCATATTTGCTGTTACTCCTTGCTGTAGTTTCTTCCCCCACTACCTCCCCTGCAGATGCATTTGAAAATTAAGGGATTTCAGCTTCACAGGAAATACAGACTCTATCCATTATACCTATCATTTTATTCTTATGGGCAGAGCTCCTGAAATAGCAACTGTCCATGAGGGGCGTGGGAAGCGATATGACCCTTGGCAACCCTCCTACCAGTTGTGAATGGAGCATAACATTGTGTGTTGGATGATGAACTCAATGCTGAGAATTCCAAAGATCTGGGCCCACAATACCAAAGGCACAACTGCATATCCTCCAACTTTGATTCAGAGGAAAATAGGGACACTCCCCCTCACTTGTCAGTGTGTCCTCCCCCTATAGTTCAGCCTGTAATTTGGGGGTGACATTGCCGCTTTCTCTCTTTTAAAAATTTTATTTTATTAAATTTTCAAACATTTAACATATACACTCTAAGACATAATAAATTTGTATTTTGTTTAGTTGACTTCCCACCCCGTTTTCCATGGTGTTTTTATTTCTCCCTCTCTGCTGCAATAATTTCTAATTACTTCTGTTGCTCATAGTTCAAATCTTGCTTGTTGAGTTCATCACTATAGTATTTAAGTAATTTACAAAAGGCTTCTATTCTTTCACAAAACCATCGTCATTAGGTTCTCTTATTTTGACTGTTAACTTTCCCAATTCCTCATAGTCCATCATCTTTTTTATTCTTTGGTGGGAACTTCTTCCAACATTGCCTCTGCTTTCTCGTCTAGTGCACGGCTTAGGTGACAGTTCTCTAAGTGGACACTCTCTGCCTTCTGATTTTGCCAAGCGGACTCCCTCCCCTTCCACCTCGCCTTCCAGGACATCTGTCCCATCCCCCTTTCCCACCCAAGGCCAGGTTCACTTGTGTGGCTTGTGATTAGACAAGGATTTTGCCTTTGCTAGTGCCCCTTCCCCTACAGTCGCCCTACACATGCCCTAGCCTTACTTTCTCCCAGATCTTTGCTGCTGTGTACTCCTCTCAGCTCGCTGCCTAGCCCTTGGTGTGTCCCCACAACCATGTGGAGGCAGCTGGTGCATTGCACTCTCAGGAGTGCAAGGGGATGGAGGCACCCGGTGGCACCCTAAAGAGTTTGATGGTTACTTCTCCATCCTTCCCTGCCTTGTTCAGCACATCTCCTGCACCATGTGTGCCTTGAGGAGGCACCCTGCTGGAGTGCACCACCACTGCCACAGCCAAAGGTTGCAGGGCCCAAATCCAGGGTGTCCCAATTAAATCGGGACAGCTGTTGGGTATGCAACTGTGTACTTCCAAAACATGGGCAATTTGGACTGTGGTTTGTGTATGACTGTGGGGTGTGTGTGTTGGGGTTGGGAAAAAGATTCAACTGCTCAAAGCTGTGCTTGATGAATTTGGCATCCTGTTGGGAGTGGGGAATGAGTGGTGCTACCACCTTAAAAATATCAAAACAGCCTGATGGATTAGGCCCATAGCACATCCAGTTCTCACAGGGGCCAACCCCAAAGCAGGACCTGAGCACAAGAGCCCTCTCACCTCTTGTGGTTTCCAGCAACTGGGATTCAGAAGCATTGCTGTCTCCAACTGTGAAGGCAAAATCATAGCCACCATGGCTAATAGCCCTCAATACTTATTCTGTATGAATCTAATTTTCTTTTAAAGCCATCCAAGTTGGGGGCCAGGACTGCCTCCTGTGGGAGCAAGTTCCATAGTTTTATTATGTGCCATATAAATAAGTCCTTTAAAAAAAATCTGTCTTGAGTTTTAGGACCGTCTCTCTGGGGTGGGCCAACTCAGGTTTTATTGATCTAGGAAAGCCTGGCGACTTTCCAAACACAGAGAGGTGGTGACCAAACAGACCTTTTAAAGAGCTGGGAGTATCCCTGGGCTCAAAGGTCCACTGCAGGAAACTCCACAAAACCCTTGTGTTATAATAATAATAATAATAATAATAATAATAATAATAATAATAATAATAATAAAAAAAATTATTTATACCCCGCCCATCTGGCTGGGTTTCCCCAGCCACTGTGGGTGGCTTCCAACAGAATATTTAAATACAACATTCTATTAAACATTAAAAACTTCCCTAAGCAGGCTGCCTTCAGATGTCTTCTAAAAGTCTGGTAGTTTTTCTCTTTGACCTCTGGTGGGAGGGCGTTCCACAGGGCGGGTGCCACTACTAAGAAGGCCCTCTGCCTGGTTCCCTGTAACCTCGCTTCTTGCAGTGAGGGAACCGCCAGAAGGCTCTAGGCATGGACCTCAGTGTCTTGGAAGAACGATGGGGGTGGAGACGCTCCTTCAGGTACATATACAGGACCAAGGCTGTTTAGGGCTTTGAAGGTCAGCACCAACACTTTGAATTGTGCTCAGAAACGTACTGGGGGCCAATGCAGGTTTTTCAAGACCGGTGTTATGTGGTCTCGGCGGCCGGTCCCAGTCACCAGTCTAGCTGCTGCAGTCTGGATTAGTTTTAGTTTCCGGGTCACCTTCAAAGGTAGCCACACATAGAGTGCAGTAGCCCAAGCGAGAGATAACTAGAGCATGCACCACTCTGGTGAGACAGTCTGCGGGCAGGTAGGGTCTCAGCCTGCGTACCAGATGGAGCTGGTAAACAGCTGCCCTGGACACAGATTTGACCTGTGCCTCCATGGACAGCTGTGAGTCCAGAATGACTCCCAGGCTGCGCACCTGGTCCTTCAGGGGCACAGTTACTCCACTGAGGACCAGGGAGTCCCCTGTCCCCCAAGAGCAGTACTCTTGTCTTGTCAGGATTCAACCTCAATCTGTTAGCCGCCATCCATCCTCCAACCGCATACCTACTCCCCCCCCCCCTTTACTTTCCCTTCTTGGAAGTCCTTTTTTGATAAGCTAAGGAGGTGCAGTATCTATATGCTGTAGCCTCCACAGAAGCTGCTGCTTTGTGGACACAAGGCTGCAATGAGGCTGTTAAACTGGAGTCTGTCACTCAGGAATCTCCATGGAAAGGTTACTCTGTACCTGAAAATGTGCACCTTTGATTAACTTGGCTGCTTTGCAAGTACATTCTGGGAAAAACAACAACAACGACCATACACTTGTGGTGTTGGTGAAAGTAAGGCTGGTGAGGGAATTAGAGCTCATTTCAGAAAAAGCAATGCCTGGGTAGTGACTTCTGTTTGGTTATAAACTTCTTGCTTTTTTCAGGCACCTGCTGAGACTGTACTGCTATTGGCTTGAATGAAGTTCTCTTCTTTACTCTCAGGATTCTGCAGGAAAATCTATAAAAGCTGATATTCACTAATTAATTGCCTTATTGCCTTTTGGAAAATGGATCATTTGGTTTTGTTGCAACACAGCAAAATAGTTTGTAGAAGTCATTTTTCAGGGGGAGGGGAGACACACACAAATGAACAACAATATACTCGCAACAACCAAAATTTTGCCTTTTTTAATTGTATTTGGAGCAACAAGAGAATCCAAGATTACAAAAAAGGGAGATCTGAACAACAGCATGAAACTTGCCCTGGTGTGGAGTGGTGTGGCTGATTTACCCTTTCTTGAAACCAAGAAGACAGAAACAAGAGGTTTAATTTTTTGTCTTTTATCAGTATACTCTGCTGGACTGCCCTGCCTGTGCACCAGAAGTCCCCTGCCTCTTCCTGATTCATGAGCAGAGATAGATGCAATTTTAAGACATCCTGTGAGGTGGGGTGGTCTCTGGCTCCTGAGCATCAATGCCTTTGCAGAGGGATCAAATGTGTTTTTGCTTTTTGTTTCAAAAGGTGCCATTCACCAGAGGACGGTCCTAGTGCACCCAGCTCATTTCCAGTGTCCCTGGTGGGTAGCACCCAGGGTTGCCTTAAATGTGCATAATTCTGTGCAGTGCTGCTGTGAGTGTCCAATGATGGCTCTAGAACAGGGGCTATCAAATTCTCCCAGTATGAGAAGCTTCACTTGTTGCTAGCTTCAGGTTTCTCTTTTTTGCAATGTTAGTTAAAAGCAAGTGGCTGAAGGAAGCCAAGTTGGACACTCAACTTCATGGCAAGCCTTGCTGAAGGACTCACAGCGGGGCTGGCATATGCTCCGAGGTCCCCAAGAGACAGAGCAAAAGAGGAACATAGGGAGCTGCCTTGTCACTGAGTTAGACCATTGGGTCCATCTAGCTCAGTATTGTCTACACTGACTGGGCAGCAGCTCTCCAGGGTTTCATCTAGGACACAGCTTTCCAAACTTTTCTTGTTGGTGACACACTTTTTAGACATGAATCATTTAATGGCACAGTAATTCAGTTTTACTACCAAACTGGAGGTTAAACTAACCCTTTTCCAGCTCTTGGAGGAGTGTGGGGGAGCGTTCGTGTGACACACCTACACACTGCAGCCAACACACTAACATGTCGTGACACAGTTTGGAAAGCTCTGATTTAGAGGGTCTCTCCTAGCCCTACCTGAAGGTGCCATTAGGGATTGAACCAGGGGCATTCTGCAGGCAAAACAGGTGCTCTACCCACTAAGCCACAACTCTTCCCCAGGTGGCTGGCTCTTATTCCTGTCATTATTTGCAACAGACCCACCTAGCATCCCTTGAAGCTGAGATCAAATACCCACACACCACACCCACCCATTGTGTCTGTTTATTATGCGGTTATACATTTCAGCTGCTCTGCTGGTTCTGATGCTCCTCTAGATTCACAAGCTTATTTAGCTGCATAAACAGACTACAATGCTATTTACCTCCTTTTGCAAATAACTCCCCACACATCCCACAAAATCATACAAAGTTCTTACGGACTAGCAGCCCAACACTTCCTCCAATTTCCCCAGCGTATCAAATTATACATAAACACATAAACAGGCAAATGGATAGAAATTATCTCTCCTTGCTGTTCAAAAGCGCCACAATCTTTTACAGAATGTCTCTGAAGTCCAGCCTGCTATCTCAGAAGGCCCAGTGGAGATGTTTGTAGTGGGCATAGCAACACCCTGCAGCAGTGGTTCACAACTGATGGTCTGCAGACCCCAGGGTGTCTGTGTAACCCACACAGGGGGTCTGTGGCACATTCACATAACAAAAACTACCACAGATATATCAAAATTTTCAAAAGTAGGGAGTCCATGGCTTGGCTTTTGAGAAATGGAGTGCACAGTACTTAGCTAATTGGGAACCACTGACACAGAGGAAATGCTGGCTGGCCTGGGTCTCTCTGAAGGGGAATGTGACGTCTGCAAAGAGAAGGAGGGGAGCAGAAGGGAAACAGCACCTTCTGCCCCCTAAAAAGCAAGGGGAGGCTTGGACTGGACAGGGTCCTCCTCACACGCATGCACATGAGCAATGGGACATCTTAGAGGGGCCCCTTACCTACTCCCTGACCCTGTAAATCTGGTTGTATCATGCCCACTCAACCCTATAGATGAAGCACAATCACAGCCCAAGCATTGCCTCTTCCTAAGGAGGCCACAGACATCTCCCAGCCTACTCCCAATCCATCCAGAGCACCATTGTATTGTTTCCAAAGTGCAAAGTTCTCCCACACAAATTTAGCTGGCAGTCTATCTTGCTTCCTAGATTCTTAGGGACATTTGGCTGCAGTAGCCTTGCCTTCTGAGATACGAGTTGGGTTTTGGAGATGTTCCATAAAAGAAGTGCCTCACTGATGGATGAAGCCCATCTAGCAGCCAAATGTTTATAAAAACCTAGGAATCTAGACAGACTGCCTCTGGACCTAGAGGTTGCATAACAGCACCAGAGGAGAACTGCTAGGTCAGGCCAAAGGCCAATCTCATTCAGCACCTTCTTCTCACAGTGGCCAGGCAGACAGTATTCTACAATTGTGGGTTGTAACAAAATTGGCAACTGGGTCCAGTGTTGCCAGTGCACACATTAGTAAATTTCAAAGGGCAAAAAGAGGGGTGAAATTAACTCTCCCTTCACCCCCACCCCCCAATTAAGGCAGGCAAGAGTGAGTGCATTTGTTCCAATGCTGGTGGACAACATTGCATAAAGACTTATCACAATACACATCCCCCCTCCCCAGCATGCATACAAGTATGTGATTTATGGAAACAGGACCCTATTCTTTCCCCCATTTTAAATAAGCATTCTATCGGGGGGGGGGGGGAGATAGAAAAAAAGGTTGCAATGATGAACAAAAATAGCTTAGACTCTATAAGGTGCTTCAATCTCCTGTAGTAACTCAGTTCAGGGTGCAGGATGTTCTCCACCCACCTCAAAAAAAAGAAGGCATGGTATTTTTTAAGTGCAGAAAACATAATTCTTAAAATACACAGAATCACCCCCCCCCCCAAAAAGCAAAACAAAAACCCAACCAGCTCCATGATGGAGAGATATTGTCCTCAAAGTTGTTTCCCCAACTAGAGTCAAAATACTCAAGATCTTTCTTTGCTTCCAGTGGAAGAGGGCTTGAGACATGTCTCTATGAAAGAACATCCGAACTGCAACTTCCAAGTGCCTCCAAGGAAGGGCCTTACTCTGTTTCGCAGAAGCTGAAGGATATAAGAAACAATACTTTTTACTATCTGCTACACTTACGGATTGGGGCAATCAAATAGATGGGGACAGGGGGTACCTGGCTTTGCTGCAGTCCCCAAAAAAGGGGGGGGGCTACATCCTGTGGAGCCTGGCAGGAAGTGCAGGGTGCTGCAAGGGGTTGGACTCTACAGCTCTATGATTTTATAAGAAGGTGAGGAGGAGGAGTCTGTGTGGATTGGTCTGTGCCACAGTGAGTTTAAAGACTAAACTAGTCTTTCACAAAATAGAACATATGCAAGCATAATTTTTTTTTTAAAAAAATCACAGAATAATAATAACAACAACGCATAAACTGCATAATAAAAGTAAGGATTGAAGGCTAAGACATTGTCATTGGTATTTCTCAAGCTCCCCCCCCCCTTTAAAAAACTGTAGTCAGTTGTAAATAAACCAGAACAAGTAAATGCTCATTTTCCCATCACCACCACCATTTCTAACTCCCCCCCCCCTTTTTTACATTGTATTCATTACAGGTATTTTGAATCAATCTCTCTTCAAAACATTGTCAGGATCCAAAGATCCCTCAGGGGCTCTAGGGCAGAGGTGGGCAGAGGTTGCCCTGCAGTCTTCAATGCCACCCAAAGCATCCTTCTGCATAGCGAGTCTTGCACAAATCTAGTTATAGCAACAAAATGCAAAGAATCAGAGGGGGCTGGAAAGTTCACTGTGCCCACTTCTGTAGGTTAGAGGCTACCACACTGGGTGCGTGAAGTTGTTGACTATATACATGTGAGATATATTCATTGCCACTTCCCACAACTTGGTTTGAGTCTCTTAAGATGTTGGGGAACTCTTGGCCACTTTTGAAGAACATGAAGCAGTTCTCTGGCATGCAGTCTTGCTCTGCATGACTGGATGCCCAGCTGACCTTTCCAAGAGATTTGAACCCACAGAAGGGGAAAAGGCTTAAAATGAGATATATGGTACCACCACAACTTACATGTTTAATTTGTGTGATTTCAACCTAAGCTGGCCAGCTGAAATTGTGCAAATTAAACGCATGAAAGGAAGAGAGCTCAAAAACTCTTTCTGTGCAGGATTTTCCCAGCACAGAAAGAGATTTTAAGCTCTCTGCCTAGCTTACGGGGTTCTGGGAAGTTCTTGCATGGAGACCGGGATGCTTTCTCTCTAGACATCTTGCAAGATTTGCAAGAGCCTTCCAAAGCCTGGTGAGCAAAGTGGAGAGCTTAAAAGCTCTCTGCCTTGTTAAGGGGGTAAGACCTGTTCAGCATATCAGCTCCAGAAGGTAATCTTCCTCTCACAGGAGCAGCTTGAGCATACATTCTTATATATGCGCCATCTCCAGAATGCAACCCCTGTGCAAATTGTGAGTTACCTGTGCGCGTGCGTCCAAACCATGCAAGTTCCCCACGGCTAACTCTAATACAGGCAAACCACAAGTGAAACTGAGTCAACTTGAAAGAACGTGAGTCAACAAATGGAACTTCATGATGACACATGTATCCTTCCTAAAGCTTTCTCAGAGGTTTCACTACTAGGCACAATGTGTGGGGCCCAGTGGGGCATCTGGGTGGCCACTGTGGGGCCAGGATACTGGGCTAGATAGGTCCATATTGGACTGAACCAAGAGACTCTTCTGATGCTCTTGTGGACTCTCCAGGCACAGAGTCTATCTGCACTGCTAGATCCTTAAGGGCATTTGGCTACTCTGAGAACAGGAGACTGGACTAGGTGAGCCTGATCCAGCAGCCAGGCTCGTCTGATGTCTATTTCCAGTGCTTTGTCCATCACCTGTCCATTTCCCACTTTTTTGTTCCTAAGGACCACAAAGAGGTCCACATCCACATGCTGCATTTGTAAGCAAAACAGCTTGATGGAAAGAGCAGAATGATTTTTTAACCAGCACTGCTGAACGTCATGGGAGGGGGTGTGTGTTGTTGTTTCTGCATCAAGTAAAAGGTAAAGGTAAAGGTACCCCTGCCCGTACGGGCCAGTCTTGCCAGACTCTAGGGTCGTGCGCTCATCTCACTCATAGGCCGGGAGCCAGCGCTGTCCGCAGACACTTCCGGGTCACGTGGCCAGCGTGACAAGCTGCATCTGGCGAGCCAGCCCAGCACATGGAACGCCGTTTACCTTCCCGCTGGTAAGCGGTCCCTATTTATCTACTTGCACCCGGGGGTGCTTTCGAACTGCTAGGTTGGCAGGCGCTGGGACCGAACGATGGGAGCGCACCCCGCCATGGGGATTCAAACCGCCAACCATGCGATCGGCAAGTCCTAGGCGCTGAGGCTTTACCCACAGCGCCACCCGCGTCCCTCTGCATCAAGTAACCATGGCCAAATTAAGGTGCTGCATTGTCGCTTCTCAATGTTCTGTCATCTCTTGAAGCACCTGGCCAAGCCAACTCTTTTGCAGCATTCTTAAACCCCTACAATATGAAACCCCTCAAGGTGCAAACAGAGTAAGATTTCTGAGGTGCTTCCTGCCCTCCCCTCCAAAAGCAGCAAAGTTTCTCAAGAGTCTGCACAGTAAAAGAAAAGCCCATCTTCTAAACATATTTCAATAAAACTGCTGGTGACATCACTGAAAATAATCAAACCAAATCAAGCTTTGCAGAGCCACATTATTAAAATGACCACTGCCCAGAGTATTCCCATGGCTGCTGCTTTTTTTTGAGGGAGGTAGGAGGAGTGGGATAATGGCTAACAGTCATTTTAAAAATGCATCACTGCAAAGTGCAACTTTACAGCTGTTGCTTCTGAAAGGTATGCAAGATCCTTCAAAGTCACAATTTGCCAGGCCATTGTTGAACAAGGGAGGCAGGTGATACTGCTCATGGCAGTAGGAGCGGAGACTTAAGCCATTTTTAGAATTAAAGACAAGCAAGTTATCACTACCTAAATAAAGACTGAGATAGAGAATCACAATCCACATCCAAAAATCAAAGGAGTCAAACAATTTGTGATTATTTTCTTGTGATGCCAGGGATGAACAGAATAGGGTTGGGAGATAAAACCGATGGTTGAGAAACAGGATAATTGTGAGTGGCATTCTTAGGAGAACCAATGAGCTTTTAACACATACTCAGTTCAGCCATTCTAGGACATGACCTGGAACAATACCCCCCCCCCCCATATAATTCTTTCTGAAAAAATCAGAAGACAACAGCTCAGAATCTATTTGTGTCGTCCTGTGAGATTCTCTGGCCAGGGACTACTCTAGGATAGCTTATTGAGACTGAGGGCCCTTCTTCCCACAACCAAGGAAAGTTTCTAAGGTTTGTTTGACTCCCCGTTACTCCTTTAGACGAATGGCAGTCTCAACTACAGAAATCACAAAAATGAAAAGCGCATCCCCATCCCAATACATGTTCTCTTTACAATGTACCACAATGTTATTAAAAAAGATAATGAAAACACAAGTTCTTCCCCAGTGGAGTGGGTTAGGACCATAGTTATGTGCAGTTTCTCAGGAACCCCAAAGGGGCATCAGAGTCCTTGTTTCACTTGGCTTGGCTTCTGAGGCCCTCGCCCACCATGCTCTCCAAGGAGAAGTCTTCCAAGAGGGTCTTTAGGTGCCTCTGACTTTTGGGAAGCAGAGCTGGGAGGAGGGATGTTGGTGTAGGTGACAAAAGCAGCTGGATGGAGGCCCTCTGAGCACTGCAGAGCTGCCTTTTTTTTGAGGAGAGTGTCATTTGTGATGGAGAAACAAAAACAAAAAATGCTCAAAACTGGAATGTGCTCACATTCATTGGGTGACTTTTTTAAAGTTTTGGCTCATGGTCCACAGAAAGAAAAGGAAGTAAGAAAAAAGGATTGCACTGTAAAACAGCCCTCTGTAACCTTCAGGGCACCAGGAGGGTTCAGCACTACCCTCCAGCTCCTCTTAATGCTTTGTGTCATTTTTCATGAGCACAAGAACAGCACTGTATGGATTTGGGCACTTTGTGTCAGGTAAATGCTGCTGTAAGGGCCTCAGAGTTAATTGGAGAGGCACACTGAACAGCAGCCGAATCTGAGGCAGTGGCTTGTGGCCACATAGTATAGGAACGTGATGAGGACTGAGACTAATTCACATGCAGAAATGTGGCCCTGGGGAATATGAGTCCGTGTGATGCCTGCAGCTGTGACGGCACACACACTTTTTTTTTTTGCAGTTGTATGATTCCACTACATTCTCTCCTCCATATGATTTTGAGTCCAGTTCTCCCTTCCTGTCCTCATATATGCTATTGAAATCCTCCTGCATCTTAAGAGTGAGACTCGCAACATAATGGGGAAAAAGCACACTGCACAGAAAAGTTAAGAGTTGATCAAAAAACTGTTAAAAAATAAAAATAAAATCACCCACTCCCCAAAAATGAAGTTCTTCCCACTCCCAGGATTTGATTTGAGCAACCTGCTTGTCATCTTGGATTCTGGTTTTGTTTAAAAAGAGAGAATAAAACAGCAATGAAGGGAACACCCAAAACACAATGTGTGTGTGTGTTTTGCCAGACTTCCCATCGTGGTACAGGGCCACAAAAGCCATTGTGGGAAACGCAGAAGCCCAAGAATGTAAACAAGTGCCGCCTGGCACCATGCCACAACACCAGATTAAAAATATATATAAGAACAGGAAAGAAAAGTAGAGAAGTTGCAGGGTTTGCACGCACACACATATGCTGGGCTGTTTCAAAACAGGCCGAAAAAAGCTCCCACTTGAAAAGGGAATTCCCCCAGGTGGGGAGTCACTGAAACTGAAAAGAATCCCAGCAGGTTAGTTCTGTTTTCGTTATTACTGTATATCTTTGTAGCGTATACAGTATTCCAAGGCACTGCAGTGCAAAAATAACAGGCAAGTGAAGGCTGGACAAGGTCGGCAGCTTCCAGGGCCTTGGCCGCAAAGGGCTCCTCCCTTCCTGTGTCTCCCTCGCTCCATCACTGTGTGTGGAAGTAGATGGGCTTCACCTTCCCAGAGAGGATCTTGGGGACTTGCACCGAGATGATCTCTGCCATCATTTCTGGGTAATCCACACTGACCATGTGGGACTTGACCAGGAGGTCGAATGTAAACTGGTGCAGCTCTCGGGCAATCTAGGAAAGAGAAAAGAGAGAAGGTGATGTCACTTTATAGTGATGTGGGTTTTCAAGGGAGGAAGTATGCATGATGCCCTGAGTCCCTTCCAGTTCTTGGGTTCCTCTATCGGAGGTAGGTGGAAGGTATGAGAACAAGCTCAACAAACCAGCCCCTTTTGTCTAGGCAATAGCTGTGACTGAGAAGTTAAGCACCAGGATCAGCATCCCAAAAGGATGAGCTGGGCTACAAGAGCTGTGACTAAGGGACGGGGCCTTTCAGGCCTGGGGGGGAGGGGAGGTTTTCCTCCACCCCCCTCACCTAGAACAAGAGATGGTGTTTGGTGTGAGCTGGGCAGAAAGCAGGATGGAAGATGGAGACATGATTGATTTGAGCTGGATCTAAGACTGTGACTAATGGAGAAGCAAAAACATTTGGAGTGTTAATGCTGTGAGCCATTCCGGCCTGTGCTCAGGTTGTATATTATTGCAACTGAAAACATATATCCTAAAGACACCACAGTCTCCACTGAACTTCATTCCAAGGAAACTGAACCCTTGGCAAGCACCTGCAACCTCTGGAATCTCTCACCACTTGGAGATTGGAGTGGCATGTAACAATATT
Organism: Podarcis gaigeae; assembly: GCF_964106915.1. Taxonomy (NCBI): domain Eukaryota; kingdom Metazoa; phylum Chordata; class Lepidosauria; order Squamata; family Lacertidae; genus Podarcis; species Podarcis gaigeae. The sequence continues at coordinate 20,732,895 of NC_139691.1, read as the reverse complement.
ATACAGTGGTACCATTTCTGCATAGACAAACAAGGCATGCAGGCACCTTCTCCTGTTCTTAGGAATAACCACCAGGTAGTACTTCCTAGGTGGTACTGAGGCATCCTGGGAGCAACCTTGACTACGGCAGGCTGGAATCTAGGTGTGTTTTTTTTGTTATTGGCTCCTGCGAGAACAGGATACTGGGCTGGGTGGGCCACTGGCCTGATCCAACAGGACTCTTACATTCTGGTGTGCATGCACACAGAAAGGTGCCTTATGGTGAGACAGCCATGGCTAGCTGTGGCTTTCCAGGGTTTCAAGCAGGGAGTTTCTCTCTGGAGCTCTACTTGGGAGATGCTGGAGACTGACCCTTTGCAGTAAAAAGCGGGTGCTCTGTCACTGAGCTGTTAAGTGGGACGCATCTGTCAGTTCTGATTTTTCTCTGTTCCTCACTTTCCCAACCTTAAGTTCAGTCTGCCCCACTTATGCATCAGTCTGCTTTTTTTTAAGCTTATGCCAAAATAATTGTACACAAATTCTCATGCACGCTTCTCCTAATATTACAGTGGTGCCCCGCAAGACGAACGCCTCGCTAGACGAAAGGGTTTTCCGTTTTGGAGGCGCTTCGCAAAACGAATTTCCCTATGGGCTTGCTTCGCAAGACGAAAAAATCTTGTGTCCCCCTGCGGGTTTTTTTCGCTTTTTTCGCCCTTTTCTTAAGCCGCTAAGCCGCTTATCAGCTGTTCCGCTGATAAGCCGCTTAACAGCTGATCGCTGGAAGCCGCTTGACAGCTGTAGCGCTAATCCGCTAATCTGTCAATGGGCTTGCTTCGCAAGATGAAAAAACCGCTAGACGAAGAGAATCGTGGAATGAATTCTTTTCGTCTAGCGAGGCACCACTATATTACGCAATGTGGCCTAATGCGTTTATTTATTATTCTTTGATGCATATTTTGGTGTGCTATTTCAAACATGTATTTTATATGCCTTCGGCTGGTGGCCCACGAGGTTAGCCTAACTACTGTGGTCTATGCTCTGGTAACCTCAAGGTTAGATTACTGCAATGCATTATACGTAGGGCTGCTTCTGGAAACTTCAGCTAGTGCAAAATTCAGCAGCCAGGTTGCTCACTGGGGCAAGAGACTTTGAGCATATTACATTGATCCTGGTCTGACTGCACTGGCTACCAATTAGTTTCCAGGCCTAATTCAAAGTTCAGTTTTTGATCTATAAAGCCTTAAATAACTCAGGACCGCAATACCTCAAGGGCCACCTCTTTCCATATGAACCTACCCTGACCTGAGATAATCTTTTGAGGCCCTTCTTTGTGTGCCTCCTCCACAAGAGGTCTGGAGGGTAGCAACACAAGACCGGGCCTTTTCTGCAGTGGCTCCCCATTTGTGGAATGCTCTCCCAGGGATGTTTGCCTGATGCCTTCATTATACACTTTTAGGCACCAGGCAAAAAAGGGCATTTGGTTGACTGGCATTCAATGCCTTTTAAAATGTGTTGGGGGTGTGTTACTGAATTGTTCTTGTTTTTATTTTGATTATGCATTTTTTGTTTTTAATGTTGTGATTTTATCCTGTGAACCATACTGAGACCTGTGGGTATAAGGCGGTATACAAATTTAATAAATAATAAAATAATAAAAATAACAAATACTTTGACATTGGCAGCCTGGGGGTTAAGGAATGTTTCCCTGCATGTGTACTAGATCTGAAATAAAATAATAATAATAATGATGATGATGTTGTTGTTGTTTATACCCTGCACATTCTGTGTGGCATCCAGCAAGATATAAAAAATAATAAAATGTCAGACATTAAAAACTTCCCTTCAGATGTTTTCTAAAAGTTGTGTAATTCTTTATCTCCCTCACATCTGATGGGAGGGTGTTCCACAAGGAGGGCGCCACTGCCAAGAAGAACCTCTGCCTGGTTCCTTATAATTTTACATTTTGCAGTGAGGGAACTGCTAGAAGACCCTCAGAGCTGGACCTCAGTGTCTGGACTGAATGATGGAGGTGGAGACGATCCTTCAGGTATACTGGGCTGAGGCCATTTAGGGCTTTAAAGTCAGCCTCCCACAAACATCTTTCTCTTTGATGGCACAGTTCTCTCTTGGAGGAAATGACTGTGAGGTCACAGTGACTTTCTGCAGATTTGCTTCCAGTGCTTGTTTTTACAGGTTTATTGGTGTTTTGTTTTCCTCTCCCTGCACTCCCCCACCCCACAAGTTCAACAGCAGATTCTGGGGAGTTTTGATCAAAAGATTAACAAAAGATCTTGCCATGTGTGTGGCTAACCCTCTTTCTCTTCCCATCTCCTCTTACTTACAGGCTGCACAGAGTCTAGGAGCTTGGTGAGCTGGTAGAAACGCCGGGAGCAGGAGGTAGGGTTCTTTCTCTTGCAAGCAATGATGCGATCAAGTTCCTTGATGTAGTTCATCCGAAGTTCGTCAAAGAACTTCTGGTTCTTCAGCCCGTCCACTGGAACTGGTGCATGTAGAAAGAGAGGAACAATTGTCAATGTACAGTATGGTTGTGCCTTGTGTGCATGTTACTTTCCAAGACAGTGCTTATTTGCAAAACTGTGCCCACTTGAACCACCTGCTTGGAACCACCCCATGAGAGTATCTTTACCTTTTTGGAGTTGTGTGCCAAGTGCGCCTGGCCCCTCTCCCAGCAAGGCAGAGAGCTTTTAAGTTCTCCACCTTGCTTACCAGGCTCTGGGAGGCTCTGATGTAATCTTGCAGGTAAGCCTGAGTTCCGGCAAGATCTTGTGAGAGCATCCCAGAGCTCAGTAAGTAAGTATTGAGAGCTTAAAATCACAGAACCAGGTCAAAAGGAGCTTTTAAGCTCTCAAAGCTCTCTACCTTGTATGCATTTAATTTGCGGGATTTCAACCATCTGGCTTTCAAAACCACACATGCTTGAAATTGCATAAGTTAATCACATGCAAGATGGGATGGAATTTTGGTGCATAATGATGCTGGTGGTAATAATAGTGGTTGCAGTAGTAAGAGAAAGGATTTTGTCAGAGTGGTTGTCAGAATAAAATGATGAAGGAGGTTTAATCACACCACCTTAAATTATTGAGAATCAGTGTGGTGTGGTGATTGGAGTGTTGGACTAGGACTAGGAAGAGACCACGGTTCAAATCCCTACTTAGTAGTGAAGTTTACTAGGTGACCTTGGGCTGGTCACTGCCTCTCAGTTTAACTTACCCCACAGGATTGTTGTGGGGATTAAATGAGGAGGTAGACAGTCATGTGCACCACCATGAACTCTCTGGAGAAGAAGGTGGGAAATAAATGCAATAAATAAGTAACAATTAATAAAATAATAGTTGATTAAAATACTCTGTGTGTGCAGTATAGCAGTCTTCTGCTATGTATCTCTGGCCATCTATCAGGGATAGGGCTAGATGACCCTTGGGAGGTCCCTTGCAACTCTACAATTCTTTTATTCTTTTTTGAAAGAAAGGGAGAAGGAAATAAAAAGGCCCCCATGAAAAAAATGTGTCTTACTAATACTGAAGAGGAGCAGAGCTTTCATGCAGAGGAATTCTTGGGGAGTGATTTGAAGCCATCCAAACTCTTGGGAGAGATGCCGCATCCTGACGCACTGACTGTACATTCTGGATTTGTGCATCCGGTACCTGGGAGGAGGAGGAGATAATTAGCAAATGCCAGCAGGAAACTGAAAAGAGAATCAGTGATCAATTAGGCAAATCGATCTTTCTTGCTTGTTGGAAGATTCAGGAAGGATAAAAAGAAAGGACTTCTTCACACAGCACATAGTTAAACTGTGTAACTTGCTCCCTCATGAGGCAGTGATGGCCACCAACTTGTATGGCTTTAAAAGAGGATTACAGAAATTCATAAAGGCTGTGTTCTGCCTCCACAGTCAGAGGCTGGACTGCTTTTGAATCCTAGATGCTGGGAACCACAGAAGGGGAGACAACTCCTGTGCTGAAATCCTACTTGGTAGTTTCCTACAATGGGCATATAGTATCAACTGTAAGAATAGGATGCTAGATTAGACGAGCCACTAGCCTGATCTAGCAGGCTCTTCTTATGTTCTTAAAATAAAGATTGCACCCCCAGCCTCCACCACACTGGCTGGAAATCTATCTCTGCTGCAGTCTTAAGAGCAACCTGTCCTGGAATCAAGGAACGAGAACATTGCTAAACAGGAGGATAGAGGGAAGTTATTCTAAGGAGCTCATGACCTTCTTGATGCCTTGGGGAAAACATCACTCCCAAGAATTTGCAATCATTAAAGAATGCAATGCAATTATTTGGTGTGCAAGCCATCAGAACAGGGCACATTTCTTGATTACTTCCATCAGCACAAACTTTTGATCCTTCTCAATGACCCAAGAAGACCTGCAAAGCCCTGTCTGGGTCTGCCTTCTGGTTGTTGCTGCAAACACTAGCTGACATCAAGGAAGGGAATGGGCAAGGGTTGGTTAATGCTGTTCTGCTACCATTCTGCATCAATAAATTAATATTTAAACTGCAGATCCCACTGTGGTGCTGCTGGCAGCAAGGGGCTTTCCTTGTTCAGTTTATCCCTGCTGGGTTTAATTGCTAAATGAGCTGTATGTGTATTTTCTGCATAATTTGAGTAGGAAGTCAAAGGATGGAGGGCCCAAAAGTTATTGATACACACTTATAGTTAGACACAAGGATTTGAGATCAGCAGTTCCTAAACATCTTGGGGTGGGGGCACTGCCTGGTTCTGTGAATGCACCTCCAGAGCCCCCTACCCTACCTTACTTTACCCTACCCAATGAAAAGCATTTACTCAGAACAGTGGTTTGCACAACCCTCAAAAGTAGATAATAACACAAAGATTCAAAACAGTGACATGAATAGCACATTTATTCAAAAAATAAATATATGTAAAAATGAATATATACTCTGATCTAATCAGATAGTACCGTATTTTTCGCCCTATAGGACACACTTTTTCCCCTCCAAAAATGAAGGGGAAATGTGTGTGCATCCTATGGGGCGAATGCAGGCTTTCACTGAAGACTGGATAGCGAGAGGGGTCAGTGCGCACCAACCCCTCTCACTCTCCAGGCTTCAGGAAGCTATCCCCCCAGCCTGGCAAGCTCCGGGAGCGATGGCGAGGTTGCGCGCAGCTTCGCCATCACTCTCCGACCCGTTCTGGGGGCTGGGGTTGGGGGAAGCTCGGGCTTACCCAGCCCCGCAAGCTCCGAGAGCGATGGGGAAGCTGCGCGCAGCTTCGCCATCGCTCTCCCACCCGTTCTGGGGGCTGGGGTCGGGGGAGGCTCGGGCTTCCCCCACCCCCAGCCCCGCAAGCTCCGAGAGCGATGGTGAAGCTGTGCGCACTTTGCTCTTTGGGGCTGCGGGGGTGTAATTTCCCCCCCCTTTATTTCCCCCCCAAATAAGTGTGTCCTATGGGCCGGTGCGTCCTATAGGGCGAAAAATACGGTATATATATCTTGCTTGTTTCCTATATTCTGTGCATTAGTACAGAGACAACTTAAATCATGAGTCATTTCCTCGAGCTGCTTCCTTCTTGTAGTTTCTTGCTTTTAACAGGAAGGCTTGTGCTGATGGAATGATCAGAAGAATGGGGTCTCCAATTCCTCCCACACTGTTTCAATTATTTATTATCATAAAATATATATAACTGTGGTTTACAACAATCTAAAAGCATAAAACCATACAGTAAAATAATAAAAAGTTAAAAGTAAATTAAAACCAAAAAGAAATTAAAACAAGCATAAATAATCCATTGTGTGAGATGTGCTCTTAATTGCCTGTTTAGGCCTGGCAGAATAGAAAAAATGTTCAGCAGGCATTTAAAAGTTGAAATCATAAGGCCTCTGTTTAATCTCTAACAGCAGAGTGTACCACAATACTGGGCTGATGACACTAAAGGCTCAGTTTCTTGTCATTGCCAAATGAGCCTTACCAACTTGGGAAATGACCAATGGCGCTCCTGCAATGATCTCTGTGATTGAGTTGTGATATTATAACAGTTCAGGTGGTCCCTGAGGTTCCCTAAGTTGTTCAGGGGGGTGTTAAAGCAATACAAGGACCTTGAACCTGGCTTGGTAGAAGACGGGCAGCCAGTGCAGCTGTTTTAAAAATGGTGTCACTTGCTCTCAGCCTGAAGCTCCTGTCAGCAATCTGGCTGCAGCATTCTGCCCCAGCTGGAGCTTCCGAACCAGACCCATGGGCAGTCCCACTTAGAGCACATTGCAATAGTCCATCCTCGAGGTTACAAATGCATGGACTTCAGCTGTACTGTGTAAACCAGAGAAAACTGGCAAAAGGTCCTCCTAGTCACAAAGAACACCTGGACCTCTAATGACAGAGATGTATGCAGCCCCAAACTACACACTTGCTCCTTCAGATAGAGGGCAACCCCATGCTGAGAAGTCTACTGGGCTGGGGTATTGTTTTAGGTTTTTTGTTGGGGAGGGGTTTGTTTTTATTTTATCTTTATTTCAGATGTTATTATTTATGTGGGAATTGTTTCAATTTGTATTCTTTTTGATGCTTTTTATTGTTTAAGACTACTTTTGCGATGTTTGTAATTATGTAGTTTTTTCCCCATGTTGTAAGCTGCGTTTGAGCGCGGTTTTAACTGTGCGAAGGTGGCATAAATAAAGTTATGTACACAGGTATGTATCACTAATCCAAAAAGAGAATCTTGTGTTTCAGAGAAGGTAGCAGAAGCAGACTTCTGGGAAAAGTACTCACCACTCTCAGTGTTTGGTTGCAGGGAGAAGTCAAGATTTATGGTCTCCTAAATCAATTGCTTGGACATTATTCACACAGGATTGGTGCCACAGTCCGTACACAGTCAGCTATGCTGTTTATAAGGTGTAACCCACTTTTATGAGTGGCTTTGCACAAGCCTCGTTCTATCTCTCAAAGGGCTCCATGTACTGTCCTAGGACTGCTCATGAGATGACAGATGAAGGGACACGGTCTGCTGGAAGATTCCACAAGGGAATATTCCAAGCATGCAGATCCCAAAGATGGAACCGGGGGTGGGGGTGGGGCTGCAATGGTAGAGGCAAGTGAACATGAGAGACGGAGTCGCAAAAATCATAGAACTGGAAGGGACCTCAAGGTTCTAGTCCAATTACACACAGGAATCACAACTAAAGCATCCCTGACAGATGGCAGCCTAGCCCCTACTTAAAAACCTCCAATGAATGAATTAATGTCATGTTGCTCAGAAACATCCCTGGATACCCAGAACAAGGCCTGCTCCCTGTACCCCGCCACCAAATAAGTGTAATAAAAATGCTATTTTTAGTTTGGTTCATTAACGCATCCTGATGGGTTTGGTCAACTTTTATTAATTTATCGTTTTCTTTATTAAATTTCCATTCTACCCTAACCATAGATCTTAAGGCAGTTCACAACATAAAACCATCAGGTCTTTGCTAGTTTTCTAATGGGATCTCAGGTAGCCTCACCTCAAAGAAGATATTGTAGAGCTGAAAAAGGTTCAGAAGAGGGCAACCAAAATGATGAAGTGGATGAAGTGGCTCCCTTGTGAGGAAAGGTCGCAGTGTTTGGGACTTTTTAGTTTAGGGAAAAGGCAAGTAAGAGGTAGCATGATAGAAGTTTATAAAATGATGCATGACATGGAGGAAGTGGGGTAGGGAAAAGTTTTCCTCGCTCCCTCATAGCACTTACTCATTGAAGACCAAGTCTGGGGCGAAGTAGAGCATCCGAGAGTTCACGTTGGTGAATGATCTCCATCCCATTGCAAAAATCATTAGGCCCATCCAGGAGTACTGAATGATTGCCATTTGGTCATCCACATGCAAGTTGCGGAACCCTGTGGAAGAAAAGAGGCACACCTGAGAAATGCTGTCAGGCTGGATGCAAAGCTTGCTACTATTCTTTCCTAAGAAAGCACTGTCGGCATCTCCAGATGAGAGTAACTTGTCAATGCTGCTAATAATTTAAACTCCAGCAGTCCATTTGTAAGATTATATTTTGATACATACAGATGTACACATGCATACTGTCATGAAGTAGTGATCCTGTGAGCAAGTATCGTTTGGTGGGGCCTCTCAGGCAGGTGGTGACAATTAGTCCCAAAAGTGGGAGCATATGATGGGGTTGGCTGGTTGCCAGCATTCCCCAGCCCCTTCAAATATTCGAGTTCACCTGCTAGGGAGGGAGAGATCATGCCATGTTTTAGACTTGTTGTTTGATTTCCTGTATCTGGTGCCAGAGAAGAAGCCAATAAAGCCTGGTAACCAGTTCGGTGCCTTCGTGTGATTCGTTAGTAACTTGGGGGGCGGACTCAGGAAAACAACCCCCTCCTTGACATGGTGTCATAGTGGAGGACTCCAACAGGAGTTTTGGAGCTTCAGCACATTGAGTGTTAATGGCAAGTGTCTGTTTAGATGGCGGAAAGTGTTCATCAGTTGCAGGGAAAATGGCAGAAGAGTGTGCTTGTCTGTTTGGTGAGAAGTGGGAAGGAAGCCAGCTCGATAATGGACGCGGTGGGTGGAGACGTAAAGAAGGAATATGGTCAGGTGTCGAGACCTACAGTGGTTTGGAGCATAGCTGTCAATGTTTCCCTTTTTTAAGGGGGAAATTCCCTTATTCTGAATAGAATTCCTCGCAAGAAAAGGGAAAAGTTGACAGCTATGGTTTGGAGCAAGAGAAACTACTCTCCAGAAAGATCTTTCGGGGGTGGGGTGGTAATTGTGTTTATTGGGACAAGTGTATGTTTCCTCCATATACTGAAGAACAGGCATATTTAGTCGCATATTTTGCATTCTTTGAAGCTACATGTGAAGACTTTGTTCAAATTGGCAGATGTAATAGGAAAGCTGTCACCATTCAGTTTTAATGACTATGATAATTTTAAAACTTTAGCTTTGCAACAATTTGCTGTGTCAGCGGAGCCCTACCAAGCTTTTTTTTTTTAAATATTTTATTAAGGATTTTCTTGTTTTACAGAAGTGTAGTGCCTCGTTTTTTTTTTCTTCTTCTTCTTCCATGTAACGTTTTTACAAATCCGTTTCATTTGTTGAGGCATTAGGGGGAGAAGAAAACAGAAAGAAAAAAGAAAGGGGGGGTGGGGAGAGGGAGGATGGATGGGGGTGGGGTCGGGTGGCGGTGTTTCTATTATGTTTAATGTATGTAGAGTTTGGTGTCAGCGTTGCTTGTGTTGTTCACTTGTGTTCCTTTGGTGGTGAGAGAGGTTGGGGTTGGCTTAGGGTGTGATTGTTTGCTTGTGATTGGCTGTGGTGATCTTTGTTTTCGTGTGTGAGTGAGGTGGGTGGGTGTTTTGGATCAGGTTAGCCATATTGATTTGTATGCTGTTGGTGGATTATTGTCGTTGTCCTGTTGGGCTGTGTATGTGATAAAGGGGAGCCATACCAGGGTGAAGGGTGGGGCGCAAATTTATATTCTTGTTGCTGTGAATACACTGACTCGGACATGGCGCATTGGCTCGGGGCTGCTGGAGTAAGTACTTTTAGTTATTTGAAATAACTAGTACTTTTAGAACAATTCTATTGTGTACTGCCTGAAAATCTTCAAGTACTTGTGCAGGACCGGAACCCTAAAACTGCCAAAGATGCTGCGGTACTGGTGAAAAACATGAAACTGAATCGCCGGCAAAGTTCTGGAAAGTCAATTTATGAAGGGGTGAAGTGGAAAAACAGTGACTTTGATAATAACAGGAAAACCCCTAGGCAGGAAAGTTTCAGAGTCTCGTCTCAGAATGGCCTGTGTTTCTTTTGCAAACAGCCAGGGCATCTTAAGAAAGACTGTAGCTTGCTACAAGACAAGAGAATGGTGGACAGGTTGTGTCTCGAGAACAGCACAAGTGCATGTGGTGCAGACTGAGGAAGCTCTGTGGGAGGAGGGAGAGAGACCAAGTGAACAATCTATAGTGGCACCTCCCACTCACCAGAATAAGGATTTGTTTTTAATTATGTAGCATGAGGCTTTATATGCAATGTTTAAATTTTTTGGTAAATGAATTCCATTAATCCATTCAATGTCATGCTTTTCCAGAGGTTTCTGTAAGATTATTTGGGGCAATTTTTCTAACAAGAAGATATGATCACAGATGCTTGTTTTTGCAGTTCTCAAAAGAATAATTTTGTGTCTGCAGAGATAACATGCCTTTACTTCACAGGAAAAATGTTATAAAATAAACATATAGAGTTGAGGGAAAAACCTTAATCCCATCGTTCCTTTGCAAATTTATATACACAGAATCAACCTCTTACCTCTTAAATGCTAAGTTCCAAGAGGTTCAATGAATACATTGTTTGGAGTGGAATAGATCTGCACAAGTAGCTAGGTGTGAAGCAGTGAAAATGAAAGTGCAACCTTGTGAGCAGAATACTCCACAAGTCTTGGGATCTTTATGTAATAATTGTGCAAGTCAGTTGCATGTCTGTGCAACTCAGACTTGAGGCAAGTGCTGACAGCACTTCAGGGCTGGCAACCTCTTCCCAATCCCACCGAGTTCCAACAACTGCGCTAACACTTAACTGTGCAGAATAGGCACCTGAATGTAGAAGCAAATCCAAAGGGGTGGTGATGGTGGTGGATATAGTAACTGGGCTGTAAGTCCTTGGCAAGACTTTGAAGTGCTTGCCAGACAAGTAATAAGAGTTCACTGGTTCCAGCCCTTCTTCCCAGGGCTTGCTTGACATTGTCCAAACAATAAAGTCTCTACTTGGAATTTCAGTCCTGCAGCAGGAATCCCTGAAGTTCCCTGCTCCAATCCTTGGTTCTCCTTTTCCAGCTTTTCACCAGCCTGTTTTTCTTCAGCCTGTTCTTTCTGCAAGCCTGTTTAGCTTAGGCCTACCAACTGTATCTCTCTCCACCCCTCTAGAAAAAGGCCAGCCTCTCCAAAGCCAGGGCTGCTGAAAGACATAGCCCCTCTGAGATTCCATTACATTTGTGTGTATAGCCTGAGATTTATCACAATATTCTCTCCCTGGAGGAGAAAACCTATAATGCGTGCTAAAACTCAGTCTAATTTTTTTTTAATTGTTTAACCACATCAGTTAACAAACATGGATAGATATGCTATCATGTTATTGTTTTAGTTAAATAAATTGTTTAAATTGTTATTAAGGAAATTCTTATTTTTCTCCTTCCAATAAAGTACAGCAGAAAAGTTGTCCAAATATAAACAGTTAACTTATTAAACCTCACAATAATTTCATAATTATTGGTCTATGTATTTCGAATAGTATGACCAAATCAATAATTTTTGATATAACTGTAGAAACTACTCTGAAAATTTATAATTCCAAAAATAAAACCTTCATCTGGTTGTAAATATTAAGATTATACCAGCAAGAATGAGTCTTTCTGTAAAAAAGTGATTTAAATCATGTCTTGTTGACGAGTGATTTAAATTGTGATTTAAATCGATTTGATTTAAATCAAATCCACCCTGCCGGGTGAGGGAGAGAACATGCCGTGTTTTAGACTAGCAGTTTGATGTCCTGTAGCTGGTGCCAGAGAAGAAGCCAATAAAGCCTGGTAATCCGTTCGGTGTCTGCGTGTGATTGATGAGTAGCTTGGAGGGAAAGTGACCCCCTCCTTGACACATACATACATATAAGGTTGGCTCATGACATTTTGGCACCCAAGACAAACCACAATATGGTGCCCCTCCCTGCCAGGGAAAATGGGATCAGTGAAGATCTACATTGGGAACAAAGTGGGGAGAAATCAAATCAACCATACCCAATGGTTGAAGTAGGAATCAAAGGCCACTGTGTGCATACGAGCCAACTCTTAGGGGCTGAGGTACCTTCAGTTCTCCCAATAAAATATTTGAGGGGGCCGGGCCCTCCAAAGTTAGTGGGCAATGCCATTCAAATGAGTGTGCATGCATTGCATCTTGTGACTGATTATGTTCAAGTTGGCACTCCTGGTCGTGTGTGTGGGGAAGGGGCCTGCTCTGAATCATGCCAGACAGGTGCAGAGCACAAAAGACCCTAGAGGGCAGTCCCCACCATTTCTTCCCTAGGGTGGGAGGAGACTAGCAGTGCCTCCTATTCACCAAAAGGCAGCTCTAGAGGTGGCTGCTGTCAAGGAGGAGGCAGATCTTGCCTCCAAGGAACATGCCACAGTTGTTGCTGCTACCTCAGCAGCAGGCAATGCATTCCTTACAGGCAGTACCTGCTGCTGCTGTAGATCCTGCTGTCTGAGATGGTTCCCTCATGTGTGGGCCAGTCCTATATGCATGTATACATAGATTCATATAGGTAATCTGGTAGGAGAGAAAGAATTCAGAGGAAGCATAGCAGGCTAAGCAGCTTGAAGTTCTGTTAGTTGTGTCTACTATTATTAGTATTACACATGTTAATTTTCTATTTATATTGCAGAATCCAGCAAGGTGCACAATACACATAATAGACTATTTTGAGCAGATTTCTCCAGACTTCAACATATGCGTGAATCTTATTCAGCGCATTGAGTAGGCCATCTTATGTCAAGAATCTTTCAGTACGTCCTGGCTAAGCAAGCTGCAAACTTTGCTTTGCTTTGCTCAAGTGGAAAGGTGGCTGAGGATTATGCCATTGGACATTTACCTAGACTGAAATAAGTCACAGGCACATCCAAAGCCCAAAAGCCTACACACACACACACACACAGCATAATTTCACTAGCATTGCACAGGGTTGGATTAAATGACCCTCGGGGTCCCTCCCAACTCTACAATTCTAAGCTTCAATGTACATTTGGAACAGTGGTTCCCAAAGTGGGTTGTAGCGCCCCCAGAGGAGTGGAATTAGTGTCTCCACTAAGAAGTAAGGGGGCAGCAGCAGAGGTCTGGAGGTAAACCCCTTTAAGCATGCTGATCTTGTACAGTGGTACTTTGGGTTAAGAACTTAGTTTGTTCTGGAAGTCCATTCTTAACCTGAAACTGTTCTTAACCCGAGGTACTTAACCTGAGCTAATGGGGCCTGCCGCCACACCGCTGCTGCACGATTTCTGTTCTCATCCTGAAGCAAAGTTCTTAACTATTTCTGTGTTAGCAGAGTCTGTAACCTGAAGTATCTGTAACCTGAAGCGTATGTAACCAGAGGTACCACTGTATTTATGATTGAGCAGGCTACAGGCTAGAGCGAAACATTTTTAAAGCTTTGCTGATTTTATCACTTTCAGAGCTATCTTCTTTGGTTGTGTTTGTTTGCATTTACAATTCTGAGGTGTCACAACATAGTCAATCATTGGTAATAACTTATTTCCTTATAAATGAGTTACTGTACATCTGTGGTAGGTGAAGGATGTGACATGTCTGGAAAGTAGTTATATATAAATATTTTATGCAACAAATCTCCTTCATCCTTATGTGTAAAAATATTTTTCATGCGATATTCTTCGCTGCATTTATTTTACTACAAGATTAGATCAGAACATGTATTTATTTTTGCTTATGTTTACTTTTTAAATAAATGTGAATTAAGTGTTTTGAATTTTATTGTGTTATAATCTTCCTTAGTGGGTCATGCAAACCGTTCTTCTAAATAATATTTTTAATGGGATAGATTAGGGAATGCTGGGCATAAGTTTATGGAACCAAGAGGGTGGCAGAAAAGATGGGGAACCACACTGGTTTAAAGTCTTAAGCAATAATGTTTTGAAGATGTGCACATGTACGCACATTTCTGTACACAAGTGTTCCACAGACCACAAAGAAACATTTTTTCTAGGGGCCACAAAGAATGTGAAACAAACAGTATCATTCAGCTGAGGTGCCCTGCAATAAACTTTAAATAGCCTTGCCATTTAAAAGGCCATGCATGTCAAGCTGCATGTGATAACGCAGAATATACTTTTTAACATCTGACAGGCCAGTCAGCAAACAATACCTTCCTTCTTTGCCATTTCCTATAGTGCACAGTGTGTTCCCACAACCCAGCAGCCATAAATCCCAGCGGACAAAATATCTTTTCTTCTGACTGCCTTGATTTTGATAGCCTAATCTTCGTCATATAGAATTTCAAGGGTTTCTTTCAAGCAATTGCTGGGCAGCAACCAGGAACATTCTTTCCTGGGATCTTCTGTAGCAATGATGTCCACATCTGAGGCAAAGCATTCTGGCAATGAGTAACACTCTACATGCTGGATCATCTTGATGTTTCCCATCAGGCTGTCTGCAAACTAACTCCTCGAATGATAAAACCACTTGTTGCAATTGATTTGATTTCTTGCATTTATACAGCACTTTGCCCCCGAAGCAGCTCAAGGTGGTATACATAGTTTTGCTCCTTCCCATTTTTTCCTCATAACAACTTGGGAGGTAGGTTGGGCTGAGAGGAAGTGACTGGCATCCAAGGCCACATCCAAGGCGCTTCATGGCTAAGTAGGGATTTGAACCCTGGTTTATCTCATGTCCTAGACACTCTAACCAGTCCACCACACAGACTCATAACTCAATACTTACCATTTATATCATGGGTAGTCAAACTAAGGCCCGGGGGCCGGATCCGGCCCAATCGCTTTCTAAATCCGGCCCACGGGCGGTCCAGGAATCAGCGTGTTTTTACATGAGTAGAATGTGTCCTTTTCTTTAAAATGCATCTCCTGGGTTGTTTGTGGGGCCTGCCTGGTGCTTTTATATGAGTAGAATGTGCGCTTTTATTTAAAATGCATCTCTGGGTTATTTGTGGTGCATAGGAATTCATTCATTATTTTTTCCCAAAATATAGTCCGGCCCCCACAAGGTCTGAGGGACAGTGGACCGGCCCCCTGCTGAAAAAGTTTGCTGACCCCTGATTTATATAGTGGTTTAGAGCATTCAAGGTGCTTAATCTGAGCTATCTTAATGCCATCCTTACAACATCTCTGTGAGGTAGGCAAGCATTAACATCTCTATAACACAGAGGTGTGTGTGTGTGTGTGTCTGAGGTTAAGAGAGGGAGAGAGAAGCCTGCCTGAAAGAGTTAAGAGAAGAAGTGAGATTTGCACAGGAGACTTCCAGATTACTCCCTTGGTCTCTATATCAGCTCCATATATCAAACAGCATGTTAATTTGCACATAATGCTCCAAACCCATCTGATCATGAGCAGTAGTAAACTCCAAAGATTACTGAATTCAGGAACACCCAGAATAAAGGAAGGAATTTGCATTCCTGGCTTGGCTGGAATGGATTGCCCGTATCTGAAGGGCTGCCCTATGGAAGATGGAGCAAGTTTGTTTTTTTCTTGCTGTGGAGAGTAGGACCCAAACTAACAGATTCAAGTTACGAGAAAGAAGATTCTGACTAAACATCAGGAAGAACTTTCTGACACTAAGAGCTGATCAACAGTGGAACAGACTCCCTTGCAAAGTGGTGGACTCTCCCTTCAATGGAGGTTTCTGAGCAGAGATTGTATAGCCCCCTGTCTTATATTATTTACCTGTAATTCCTGTAATGCAGGGGGTTGGACTAGATGACCCTTGGGAGACCCTTCCGACTCTATAATTCTATGATTCCATTCAACATTTCCCCCTGCAGCTTCTCCCATCGACCTTTTCGGCCCTGAGGTTGAAGATGCTACAGATACAATCCCCAGCAAGCTAACACCAACCCCCAGCACAACTTGTTTCCTAGTAAACATCTAACTGGGAAACCTAAGTAGTATTTCATGCGGGTGGTACTGTGGGCTAAACCACAGAGCCTAGGGCTTGCTAATCAGAAGGTCGGCAGTTTGAATCCCTGTGACGGTGTGAGCTCCCGTTGCACCTGCCAACCTAGCAGTTCGAAAGCACATCAAAGTGCAAGTAGATAAATAGGTATCGCTCCAGCAGGAAGGTAAACGGCATTTCCGTGCACTGCTCTGGTTCGCCAGAAGCGGCTTAATCATGCTGGTCACATGACCCAGAGGCTGTACGCTGGCTCACACAGCCAGTAAAGCAAGATGAGAACTGCAACTCCAGAGTCATCAGCGACTGGACCTAATGGTCAGGGGTCCCTTTACGTTTAAGTAGTATTTTACCCTACTGTTGGGAAATGCTGTTAATAGATACTGTTACCAGAATCTGGGGTGGGGGGATGTATCTTTAAAAATTCATATAAAATCAATATTGTGGTAGATTTTCATCAATTCAACATTGTCTTACTCAGGGAAGGGAGGGCTACTAGAGGAGGGGCTTGATCTATAGGTAAGGTTAGCCATAATCCCTGAAGAGTAGGACCACACACCCAACGACCACACTACCTGGGTGATAAACCCTGGCATCATGCCTCCGGAGTGCCAGACTGGAAGTCATCTCAAAGACAATGACTATCCTGCTCCAGTGGATTGGGGTCTCAGTCAAGACCAAGGGGTGTACTTGACTCAACTGGGAGAAAACAGGAAGATATAAATACTATCTTTGTTGTACCTGGAAAGAGGAATGTAGAGTAAGTTTGATTGACAGGGCAGTTCTGATACTCAAGTTTCAGCTCAGATGCCACGCCTGATTTATGACATGTTTATGACAAGTGCATGACGTTTTTCCAAAAGTATTGTTGGTAACTATGGGTAACTTTTAAAAGGAGAAGCACCCTTTTTGGGGACTTCTTTCTGCTTCCTTTATGTTGTAGTTTGAAGTCTTGTTGCAACACTAAAGATCAGACCTCCTGGCTGCTGTTTTGCTTCATAATTTTGGCTGGAGCCTTTTGTTTGATGATCCAACTCGAGCCCAGGGAACTCCCCACTACAATACAAACACCTTAAGAAATAATAATATGTTTTTTCACCTGTATTTCAAGGCATATGTTTCACCTGTCCCCAAATACAAAACCTCTGTTAGTATCTTTGTTCAGCAGCTATTAAATAATGCACATCAGCAGTTACTTGTACGGAAAGTATTTGGCTAGCATCATCTCAGCAATTAATATTTTCAACATGTTCTTAAAGCCTTGTACATTTCAGCCTCAAAGCACTACACCCACTTACTTGGGAGTAAGCCTCACTCCAACTAATTGGATCTACAGTAGTACCTCGGTTTAAGAACAGTCCTGTTTACAAACAATTCGGTTTATGAACTCCACAAAACCAGAAGTAGTGTCCCAGTTTGCGAACTTTACCTTGGTCTACAAACGGAATCCGAATGATGGAAGGGCACCGGCAGTGGGAGGCTTCATTAGAGAAAGCGCACCTCGGTTTAAGAACAGATTCAATTTAAGAATGGACTTCCAGAACCGATTAAGTTCGTAAACCAAGGTACCACTGTACTTCTACGTAGTCATGCAAATTCTCTCCGTCGGGTTTCCCTTGTACTTCATCCAGAAGCTGCAGTTAGTGCAGAATGTTGCAACACGATTGCTGATAGGACTTGTCAGCATATAACACCTGTGTTCAGAGGTCTTCATTGGCTGCTGATCTACTGCCAGGCCACGTTCAAGGTGTAACTAACAGCATGTAAAGCCCTTTCCAGTTTACTTGGGACCATTTTAACTATGAGATCACCTTACTCAATGTGTGCCCGCTCAACTGTTTCAATTGGTGGAATTGACACTTTTACTGGTGCCACAGAATACCTGCCTCGCATGTGTAAGAATGTGATCGTATAATGTGGTAGCACCAACCCTTTGAACTTCCTGACTGCTGATATCAGGCAGGTTTCTTCACTGCACTCTTTTTGGTGCCTGTTAAAGACATTTTTGTTTAGGCATGCCTGTCCATTCATTTATATTGTCAATGTATGTTTTAATCTGTTTTTAGTTTATTGATGATTTCTTTTGAATGTTTTAAAGAGCTTTTTTTTACTGATAATCTTATTTTGTCTTCTCTTTGCAAACATCTTTGATGGTGTTTTGTAAAACAAGAATAAATATTTTGGACACAGAGAATTACTGAAGTTTGTTTCCTTGTCCCTGACAAGTCAGGATATTGTTCCTTAGCCGTGCTGTGACTAGTAAGCTAAGGTCTTAGTGCCGCAATATACCTTATGAGTTTGGCAGAGGGAGCCGTCTTGGGAGTCCCTGCAACCACAGAGGCTTGGCGGGGAGAGGTAGAGGGCCTTCTTTGTGGTGGCCCATAGCTTTGGAAATATCTCCCCACAGAGGCGTGTCTGGTGCCTTTGCTATACAGCTTCTAGCAAATGCTGAAAACACACCTCTTTATCCTTGACATCTGGGATGTATATTTCTAGGAACCTCCTTATTCATGTGACTGTAACTTGTTTTAAACAGTTTTTTCTCAATACTGTGTTTTAATGCTGTAACCTGCCCTGGGACCTTAGGGTGAAGGGTGGGATATATATATATATATATATATATATATATATATATGCAGGTTGTTCTTATGTCTGACCGTGTATTTTGGCTTCAAGATTATGTGTTTATAGAATCACAGAATTGTAGTGTTGAAAGGTACCCCCAAGAGTCATCTAGCCTAACTTCCTGCAATGCAGGAATCACAGTTCAAGATGGGTGGCTATATGACCTCTGCTTAAAAACCTTCAAGGAAGGAGAGTCCACCACCTTGCGAAGGAGTCTGTCCCACTGTTGAACGGCTCTCAGCAGCATAAAGTTCTTTCTATTGCCTGTTGCCTTTTACAAGAGGGAAGGGAGATAAATACTTAAAAGTCTGCTCCTGATCCCCAGAGCTCAAGGCACAAACACTCCTAGGTTAAATGTATTTGTGTGGGCCAGTATTTATAACAGATTAGGAAGGTTGTGAAATAGTCCCTTCAAATAAATGTGTGATTATAACTGAAGGGACTTTATGAGTATTATGAGAATTATAAGGTCTAGGATATAAAATCAATGTACCAAGCAAACACATACATAAATAAATATATAAACCGCATGTCTGAAACAGCACAGGAAAAAAAGTCCTGAAACCATTTTGTCTCTCCCAAATTGACCTCAAATAATAATAATAATAATAATAATAATAATAATAATAATAATATCTTTACTGTCATGTAATGTTTCTCTGCAAGGAGGGAGGAAATGGGAAAAACCTCCCCATTGTCTCTTTGCTCACAAATCCTGCCCTAAGGGCACATTTAAGATATGAATAGGGTGAGCCCGTGACCTGGATTCAGGAATTAAGTATTTATCAAAACAAAAACAAAAAATTCCTTCCAGTAGCACCTTAAAGACCAACTAAGTCAGTTCTTGGTATGAGCTTTCGTGTGCATGCACACTTCTTCAGATACCAGTATTTATCATCACAAAAGAATGACCAGACTCTCCAGGTAAACCCATTAACAGCCAGGTAAGAAAACCCTAATGTTGGGAAAGATTGAGGGCACAAGGAGAAGGGGGCGACAGAGGATGGGATGGTTGGGCAGTGTTCTCGAAGCTACCAACATGAGTTTGACCAAACTGCGGGAGGCAGTGGAAGACAGGAGTGCCTGGCTTGCTCTGGTCCATGGGGTCACAAAGAGTCGGACATGACTAAATGACTAAACAACAACAACAACAACAACAACAACAAAACAACCCATCAACAGGTTTCCTGCCAGACAGGATTCTGTTGTAGACTGCCCCTTCTGTGATGTATGTATGATGTATTGGAGGGTGGTCTTGGGCTGCAGGGTGGCAATTTAAAATGTTAATACAGTGGTACCTTGGGTTACAGACGCTTTAGGTTACAGACTCCACTAACCCAGAAATAGTACCTCAGGTTAATAAATTTGCTTCAGGATGAGAACAGAAATCACGTGGCAGCGGGAGGCCCCATTAGCTAAAGTGGTGCTTCAGGTTAAGAACAGTTTCAGTTTAAGAATGGACCTCCAGAACGAATTAAGTTCTTAACCCGAGGTACCACTGTATAAGGGCTTGCTCACCATTGTTCTGGGTTCCTCCTCCCTCCTGCATGTGGTGAGTGAGGACCCTGTTGCAACAGTTTAATAAAGATCAGGCTTACTAACTGCTTTGCTTTTCAATATTCTCTGGTTGGCCTCTTATTTTCTGCTACCAATAGAGAACCTCTTGGGTGCCCCATAAGGGAAAGGAGCAGGTTTTTTTCTTATAACATGAGTATATCTATTACTTTAAAGAAATTTATAACCCCAGAATTCCACAAGAAAGCTCCAAAATGCTACTAAAAAATGAGCTGACAAGTAATTGTTTCCCAAAAGATCATGAAAACAATCTTAACAACCGATGGCATCACCATATCCTGGTGCATCTACCATAGTTACACTGAGCTTTACATTCAATAAGAAGTTGTTAAATGGAAGTACATAAAAAGCAGCAGTTCACAATGAAAGCAAGTAACAGGCTCTGACACTGCTAAAACCTTGAGGATGGAGTTGACTGTTCCCAAAATGCAGTACAGCTGTGGCTTAAAAACCTTCAGTAGTAATAAACATTCACAAATCTTGTATTGGCAATATATAGATAGAAAAATAAAGGATATTTATAATTTTATAATATGCAGAGAATCACTTGTGTTGAAAAACCAGAGAGAGGAGCTGAGGGAAATCTGGGGGGGGGGGGGGGGGTTCTTTGCTTTTTGGGGAGGGGGCAGGGAGGAAATGGGGGGGTGAGGATGATGTATTTTTGATAAATTATTATGTTGAAACTCCTAATAAAAAATCTTTTAAAAAAACACACCTTCAGTAGTTAAGCGGTACCGGCTTTTAATTTTGCCCTGCTCTTATTTAAATTATCAAATAAAATAATGGGCTGTTAGCAGGCTTTCTTCCTGTTTTTTTAAAAGTAAAAGAAACCATGTTGACACGTGAGAGAATAAATGCCTCAGCCAGAAAATGGTGGCCAGTTATTTTGGATGGCCACCAATGTGGATGACTTTAAAAGGGGATTGGACAAATTCATGTGCAAAATACATTTCCTTTTTTATTTTTACAGCAAGTGTGATGAATCACTGCTACCACCACCACCTCATTCGTCACCTAAGGCAACTGGATGTGGCCAGGGAAGCCCTGGCACACTGAAGGTGACAGGGGAGAAAAAGGGAGCATGGAGAGGAGCAGGGGATGGTGGGCAGCAGGTGCAGGAGGCAGCAAGTGGCACACTCCTCAAGGGCCTGGATCTGCCACCCCCCCCCAGCTGCCCCAACCTGCTGCCAGAAGCACCTGCCTCACTAAGCCTCATGACCATGCTGGCCCTGGATGGACGCTTCATTGCCCATTTCTGCTCAAACCAAAGAAGTGCAGCCCTGCCACCAAGTTGATGCCCCCCAGGATGCTTTGGGCTACAAGTGCCCCCAGCCAGGAAAGATATCCAAAGCATCTGGAGGGCACCAGGTTGGGGAAGTCAGTTGCAGTGCTTCAAAAACAAGCCAAATTATGTCTGTGTACAGTAAAAGGTAAAGGTAAAGGACCTCCAGATGGTTAAGTCCAGTCAAAGGTGACTGTGGTGTTGCAGGGCTCATCTAGCTCTCAGGATGAGGGAGCCAGCGTTTGTCCACAGACAGTTTTCCGGGTCATGTGCCCAGCAGGACTAAACTGCTACTGGTGCATGGAGGACCGTGACAAGTGCCAGAGCGCATGGAAACGCCGTTTACCTTCCCACTGTAGAACGAGCTAAAAAAATCCTCATGCAGAAAGAAACTAGGTTTATGTTCTTATTAAATTCTTTACATACCTCAGGTTTGAATACTGATATTGATTATAGTTGCTTTTTGTGAATGTGTACTAAGGTTAATATGTAGAACACCAGAGCATGGGCTAGGTTTGTTTCACCTCTGTGGGCCGAGAAGATTACTGTGAAAAATAAATTTTGTATCTGTGAATTGCTATTACTTTAGATATGAAATTTGATTACATTTTTGTATGAGTTGCATTAATGTTTATATGTATAACATCTGAGTGTGGATTAAGTTTGTTTTACTTCTGCTGTGCCATATGGGTCACTTTAAGAAAGAAATTTTGTATCTGTTGATCGCCAACACCTGCTACTCGAATCAATATTGTGCTTGTGCCTGTCCTGTGATAGCATATATGAGTTTGTACTACTGATGAAGCCCAGGATGGCGAAACAAGGCTAATATTCCAGAAATCCTTGTCTTAGACTCTGTGAAAGAATTCTGTGGAACTGTAACAACCTTTCGTGTGGCTTGTTGGACTCTATGAACAGACAGGTGGAATAGACACATATATGGCCCTTATGCATGAACAGATTAGAGAATGAACTGATCCACTGGGCCTTCTACTTTTTTCATTGAACTTTATGAGCTACTTCTGTTGAAATCTACAATTTAATACAATGAATAGTATACTTTATTTATTCAAACGTGCAACCAGTTACGTCTTGTGTGTTTATTGGATGTGATGCACAGCATGAATGAATGAACTTGCTGCACAAATGAACAAATGTGCAAGTACATGAGAGCAAAAATTGTGCCCATTTCACTCTTCCTCATGCTATTTTCATTTTTAAAAATGCCTTCAAAAGACTTCTGACACATCTCCTCACCAGAGGCTCCTGAGCAACATTAGATGGTTGCACTTACGGTTGGTTGAAGGGATGAAGGACAGGAAGCAGAAAGTAGAAATAAATGGGACAGTTTTCATAAAAGAGGGATATAAGTGGGGTCCCCCATTCATTCTAATTGGGACTGGCATACTTTAATGTTTTCACAAATAACCTACAGCAGTCTTTCCAAATCCAGTGCCTTCCAGTTTAGCCTTTGGGCTAAACTTTCAGTATGCCTGGCCATTAGTCATATTGGCTGGAGTTGATAGAAATTTGGGGAGGCTGTTCATCCATGCAGAGTGCAAAGAGGTCTAAAGTCTCTCTCAAGTCAGGGGTGGATTTAGGGGATTGTGATTGGTTTGGTTGCACTGAGTGTAGACCAGGGGTCAGCAAACTGTTTCAGCAGGGGGCCAGTCCACTGTCTCTCAGACCTTGTGGGGGGGGAAGACTATATTTTGGGGGAAAATATGAACAAATTCCTATGTCCCACAAATAACCCAGAGATGCATTTTAAATAAAAGCACACATTCTACTCATGTAAAAACACCAGGAAGGCCCCACAAATAACCCAGAGATGCATTTTAAATAAAAGGACAAATTCTACTCATGTAAAAACACATTGTTTCCTGGACTGTCCGCGGGCCGGATTTAGAAGGCGATTGGGCCGGATCTGGCCCACGGGTCTTAGTTTACCTACCCATAGTGTAGACCCTCAGGGGTGCCACAACTATGGTGTAGAGGTGGGGTGTGTGTGTGCTGAATTCTGGTGTCGTACAGGGTGCTGCTGATATTTGAGACCCCAGGGTCCGCCACTGCTCAAGTGGGTGGTTGCAAAGTGTTAAATGGGTTTCAATGTAAATAAGTGGAAAATGATGAGCACTGGAGCAAACATTTCCTAATTTCACATGTACTATGACAGAATCAGAACTAGCAGTGAGTGACTAACACTGGAAAGATATACCATATTTTTCGCCCTATAGGACGTACTTTTTCCCCTCCAAAAATGAAGGGGAAATGTGTGTGCGTCCTATGGGGCGAATGCAGGCTTTCGGTGAAGCCTGGAGAGCGAGAGGGGTTGGTGCGCTCCCGCTGCTTGCAGAGAGTTGTCTGCATGCTGAAGCCTGCGAGCACTGAGCTCAGCGCATCCAGGCTTCGCAGACCTCTCAGCAAGCAGCGGGAGCCAGCGCTGGGCTCCCATGGCTTGCAGAGAGCTGCCTGTTTGGGGGCTGGGGTCGGGGAAAGCTCGGGCGGGCCTCCCCTGCCCCAGCCCCGCGCCAGGGGGAAAAATAATTTCCCCCCCTTTATTTCCCCCCCAAAAAACTAGGTGCGCCTTATGGGACGGTGCGTCCTATAGGGCGAAAAATACGGTTTTTGGAGGTCATGTTAGATAGATTGGTGAAAATGTCAACTCAGTGTGCAGCAACAGTGAAAAGGGCATACTAGGGATGAATTAGGAAACAGAGTAAATATAAATCAATGGCATTACATAAATCTGCTATTTATAAATCACATACACAGTATTTATATAATTTCATCACACCAACAGATGGTGTTATTGTATTTCGCAGAATCAGAAAACTATAGAGTTGTAAGGGACCCTGCGGGTCATCCTATCCAAGCCCTTCCATGCAAAATTAACAGCTAAAGAATCCCTGACAGAAGGCCATCCAACCTCTGCTTAACAACATCTAAATGCGAGTCCACTATCTTCTAAGGGATTTCTTTCCACTCTCTAATGGCTCTTACTCTCAGAATGTTCTTCCTGATGTTTAGTCAGAATCTCCATTCTTGTAACTTGAATCCATTTGTTCAGGTTCTTTTTTTTTCCAAGTAGTTTTTATTAATTTTACAACATAAGAAACATAAACAAAACACGACACATAAAAACACAAAGCGACTTCCCCAGACCTCCCCTTCACTGCATCCTTATTTTAAAAAGTTTTTTAGCAATTCTTTATCCAATTTTTTATAATTAAGATCCTTTAAGAACTTTTCTTACAAGTTAATTTTTAACAGCTGTAATTCTCTACATCCTATCCCCTGGCATCTATCATTGCGGAATTTTACAACGATTTTCAAGATAAGTTTTAAATTTTTTCCAGTCCTCCTCCACCGTCTCTCTCCTCTGATCACGAATCCTGCCGGTCATTTCTGCCAATCCCATGAATTCAATCACCTTGGTCTGCCATTCTTCCAGAGTAGGTAGTTCTTTGGTCTTCCAATACTTCGCCAAGAGTATTCTTGCTGCTGTAGTTGCATACATAAAAAATGTTCTATCTCTTTTTGGAATTGTTTGGCCGACCATACCCAGGAGAAAGGCCTCTGGTTTCTTTACAAAAGTCCACTTAAGGATTTTCTTAATTTCATTATAGATCATTTCCCAGTATGCCTTAATCCTAGGACAGGTCCACCAAAGATGATAAAATGTTCCTTCGCATTCATTACATTTCCAACAGTTGTTGTTGGGCAGATGATATATCTTTGCTAGCTTGACTGGGGTCATGTACCACCTATAGATCATTTTCATTATATTTTCTTTTAAGGCACTACATGCCGTGAATTTAATACCTGTGGTCCATAACTGTTCCCAGTCAGTAAACATGATATCATGACCGATGTCTTGTGCCCATTTAATCATAGCTGATTTAACCATTTCATCCTGTGTATTCCACTTCAGCAGCAAATTGTACATTCTAGATAGATTTTTAGTATTGGGTTCTAACAATTCTGTTTCTAACTTTGACCTCTCCTTCTGAAATCCTAACTTTCTGTCCTGCTTAAAGGTTTCATTAATCTGGTAATAGTGTAACCAATCCCGAACTTTAGGTTTTAGTTTCTCAAAACTTTGTAGTTTCAATTTTTCACCATCATATTCTATGATTTCACTATATTTTGGCCAATCTGATTCCATATTGAGTTTTTTTAACGCCTTAGCTTCCATTGGTGACAACCACCTGGGGGTTTTAGGTTCCAGCAATTCTTTATACCGAGTCCATACATTGTACAGTGCTTTTCTGACAATGTGGTTTTTAAACTTTCTGTGGGTCTTTACCTTGTCATACCATAAATATGCATGCCAGCCGAAATCATTATCATACCCCTCTAAATCCAAGATGTCTGTGTTCTCAAGAAGTAGCCATTGTTTCAGCCAGCAAAACGCTGCTGCTTCATAATAGAGTCTTAAATCTGGCAGAGCAAAGCCCCCTCTATCCTTTGCACCATTTGTTCAGGTTCTACTCTCCAGAGCAGGATAAAACAAGCTTGCTCCATCTTCCATGAGAAAGCCATTCAGACATCTGAAGATGGTTATCCTATCTCCCTCCACTCTCCTCTTTTCCAAGCTAAACATACCACATTTTTTGCCCCATAGGACGCACCGGCCCATAGGACGCACCTAGTTTTTTGGGGGGGAAATAAAGAAAAGAAAAATCATTATCATACCCCTCTAAATCCAAGATGTCTGTGTTCTCAAGAAGTAGCCATTGTTTCAGCCAGCAAAACGCTGCTGCTTCATAATAGAGTCTTAAATCTGGCAGAGCAAAGCCCCCTCTATCCTTTGCACCATTTGTTCAGGTTCTACTCTCCAGAGCAGGATAAAACAAGCTTGTTCCATCTTCCATGAGAAAGCCATTCAGACATCTGAAGATGGTTATCCTATCTCCCTCCACTCTCCTCTTTTCCAAGCTAAACATACCACATTTTTTGCCCCATAGGACGCACCGGCCCATAGGACGCACCTAGTTTTTTGGGGGGGAAATAAAGAAAAAAAATTATTTCCCTCCCAGCCCGAGCTTCCCCCGACCCCAGCCCCCAGAACAGGCTGCTATCTGCTAGCTGTGGGAGAGCCGTGCGACTTCGCGGGGCTCTCCCACGGCTAGCGGAGCGCTGCGCGAAGCCCGAAGCTTGGGGCGTGCTGAGCTCAGCGTGCCCCAATCTTCTGAGTGCAGGGAAGGTCTCTGCTAGCCGTGGGAGAGCTGCGTCTCCCACGGTTAGTGGATAGCTTCCTGAAGCCTGCATTCACCCCATAGGAAGCACACACATTTCCCCTTCATTTTTGGAGGGGGAAAAGTGCGCCCTATAGGGCGAAAAATACGGTACCCAGCTTCCTCAACCATCCCTCATAAAACATGGTTTTTAGACTCTTAATCATCTTGGTCGCTCTCTTCTGCACAGCTTCTATTTTCCTCCGTCAACAGGCGTGCCCAGAACTGGAAACAGGACTCTAGGTGGAATCTGACCCAGGCAACACAGAGCAGTACTATGACTTGCCTTGATCTGGATCTAGAATTCTGTTCATGAAGTCCAAAATCACAATAACCTTTTTGGCTGCTGCATCACATGGCTGACCCATGTTATGCTTGTGATCTACCAAGGCCCTGAGAACCTTTTTGCATGCACTCCTCGCAAGCCAAGTGTCCCCCACCCTATATTTGTGCATCTGGTTATTCCTGTGTAAGTGCACATTTCTACAACATTATATACACTTCTGGCAGTCCAATCTCTAATGGATAATGTAATGTTAGGAAAAGGGGAACCAGAGCCAGCTAGAGTCTGAAGAATCTCCTATGTGTGGGAAAAATGATAAAGCCTTTGAGAATTTTTGTTTAGGAGTCCTTGCAACCCAGGGTAGTTTTCCAGTAGAAAGAACTACAAATGTATCAAGGTGGAGTCATAAAAGCCATGACTTTATTGGGTACAGCTCATTGGTTACAGAGACAGTGAACATCCACTGGATGGGTAGACTGAGCTGGCATCTGGGTGGCCAATGTGAGAACAGGATGTTGGACTGGATAGGCCCTTGGCCTGATTCAGTAGGGCTCTTCTGAAGTCCTTATCCTGTGACCACGGTGTGCGTCAGGCATGCCTACCCTGTGAGCTATGGAGTGGTCATAAGACCCAGATCCACAATACAATTTAAGGGAATCCTGCTTTGAGTGATGCCTGATGTGGACCTGGCCGAATGCCTTCTCCACTCAGAGATCCAAAAGAAGTCATGGAAATACATTTAGGATCAAATTATACAACTGTATAAGCAGAATAGCGGTGTTGCTATGAGGAAGCAGAAAACTCTGTGCTGCAAAGCCCAGTCACAATTGTGAGCAAAATAATTTCCCAACCCTGTCAACCAGCAGCAAACGTTCATTCATAGCAAGGCAGTTAAGTCTAGAATTAGAGGTAGGGAGAGAAGCCAGAGGTGTCAGGCCCTAAGGACAGGAAAACTTCCAGTGGATCTGGCCCTTCTTGAAATTGGTCCAGGGAGTCACTCAAGGTAGTTAACAATAGCGAGGAGGCTTTGTTGCATGTGGGTTTCAAAACACGGCCTTGGGAGGAAAAA
This sequence comes from Podarcis gaigeae, assembly GCF_964106915.1. Taxonomy (NCBI): domain Eukaryota; kingdom Metazoa; phylum Chordata; class Lepidosauria; order Squamata; family Lacertidae; genus Podarcis; species Podarcis gaigeae. The sequence continues at coordinate 20,705,199 of NC_139691.1, read as the reverse complement.
CCCTCCACAACTTAAGACTGATAGAGGAATACATCATTTTTGTGTACTACCCCTGCTGGTTCAACATCAAAGTAAAACGCTCTTGGGTGGAAGATCCACACCACATCTTGTTTCAGCTGCAGCAAGGCTGCAAAAAAAAGGTTATAGTGGATTATAGGTTATAGTTTTGCCACCCATCCAACACTCAGCATGGTGTGCATTCAGGAAACTGATAATCCAGACACTCTTGTGATCAGATGACAGTGAGGAGAGCTGGTGTTCAAAAGATTGTTGACTTGAGAGGTGGAGATGATGACACTCTGGAAGATCTTTCTGTATATCTGATGAAGACAGCTTCCATCAACCCTAGTGCTTCATCCCAGTTGGAGCTGAAAGACTGGTCTGACAGGGAAGTCTGATGGGGTCTTTACAGTGGAAGTAAAGAAGTTCACTGATGAATCCATGCAACTTCCATGGTGGCTCTGTCATGCCCAGTCTACACAAAGGTGTGTGGAACAACTCACAGTGGCATCAGGTAGGGTGTATATACAGGATAAACATGAGGGCTACATTAGAGGTCAAGAAACAAGTTGGCGAATAATGTCAAATAACAAATGAAAGCAAGACTTGATGAAACTTGTTGCTTAAATTTCTTATTCACTGATGTCATTACTTTCTAATGTTGTTTTATGATTACAAGGTAATGTTGTATGCCTAGTAGGATATGTTTTATCTGAGAAATAAAGTTTTTTTAATAGCCTTACCTGACATTTTCTGAAGGTAAAATTAAAATTCTTTGATTTCCTGAGAGCAGTTCATGTGCTGCTTTTTGATCAAATGTAGATTGACTAAGCAAAATATTGTCCAATCACAAAAATAGCAGATTTTAATTCTTCTCACCCCAAAACATTTTTAAAAGAAATTTACAAAAAATGTCATCCCCTAAAGTGACATGCCCTTGTAGGGTGGCCAGGTTCCTAAGGGTGAGCTTGGAAGAAATCTGTAACTCCCCAAACAAGATAATGCACACAGGAAGCAGGAGTGAGGGTTTCAAGTTGTATGTAGGGGATGTAGTGTAGGGGATGTAGAGTCCAAAGACTGTGACAGCAAATTGCCAGCTTGCTGGTTTGCTTGCCTGCTGCAAGTGTTTCTGGAGAGAGGATGGTTGAGTGGGTAGGAACAGATGGCATTCCTGCATTGCAGGGGACTGGATTAGATGACCCTTCAGATCCCTTCTAACTCTGCAATTCTATGAGATAGGGCTCCAAAAAGGTGGCAGTAGCAGTTGCTGGAAATGCCACTTGCTGCAGTCTCCTGGAGGCTTTTTAATCGCATGGAAACTCAATCATGGGCTTTGAAAAGTTAAAATGCAGCGTGTTCTGTTAAAATAATCTCCCAGGTCTCGTCAGCATAGGAAGCTGCTTCATACTGAATGAGAGGCAGCAGTGGCTCTCCAGAATTTCAGGCCAGGAGCCTCTCCCAATCCTATCTGGAGATGCCATCAGGGATTTAACTTGGGACCTTCTGCTTGCAAGGCAAACACTCTACCCACTGAGATATGGTCCTTTCCCTTCCTCGAAGATCAGCTAGATCACCCACTTGAGCTTCCAGGATAGGGCTCAGACACAGTGCTGTTGGGTATTCTTAGATAACAGGCCACCAGCCACACACAGGAAAGGGTCTCCCTCTCTGCTGCTCCCTCCACTTGGTGGTGCGAGGAGGGAGACCCCGGGCTGCTCTTAGCAGGGTAGATGATCTGGGGAGAATTAGGATGTGTAGAAGGAGCTGCTGAAGATTGCAACCCCTCCCCCAATGCTATTATTTGTCACCAGTGGTTGTTCCTCCTCTGCTGAACAGCAGCTTCAGGTAGGGGGCTAGATTTAGGTCAGTATGAGAGCATGGGGCAGGGATTAACTACCCTGACCCATGGTCCTGATCCTGATCAGACCTTCCTGCAGTTGCTTTTTTTAAAAGAGAGAAAGAGAAAGAGAAAGAGAAGGAAAAGAGAAAGAGAAAGAAAGAAAGAGTAACACATCAAGCTCTAAAGTGAACACAAGGCATGGTTTAGCACCCAAAAAAGGAAGAAATGGGGGACGGGAATATGGTTGAGGTTTACAAAAACCTTGCATTTTTCTGAATTAAGTGGACAGAGAGAATTTCTTCAAACCAGAACTGATGGACACCCCGCCCCCAGTGGAACTGATTGGCCTCCTAATTCAGGACAAAGAAAATGGAAGGCTTCGCACAATGAATAATGGATGCACAGAAATTTGCAGCACAAATGGTGGTGATGGCTTTGGAAAGGGATTAACCAGAATAAAGGAGAGGAGGAGGTGCTGTTCCTTGTGGTAGCTAAGTACAGCCAAGTTTAGGGGTGTCATCCCTCTGGAAACCAGTTCCTGGGGAACAAGAGAAGATTGTTGACCTTCACATTCCTGCCTCTTGCAGGTCACCGTAGTAGAGAGGGTTCTTGGCTGGATGGACTCTTTTTAGGTTCTTATATCTTGGCAAGTCCCTTTGCAAGAGAGAGTCCTACAGCTGGGAGGTAGCCACTAAGAGTTTGTTTCCAAGTGCCCTTCCTGTCTGGACATGGAGTGCAGGTAGATATCCTGGCCAATTGTGATTGGATAAGAACAACAGACGGTGGTTTCTCAGGAATATGGTGATCAAGTTGTTAAGGGTACGATGGAGCAAAACCTGTAACTCAAAAAACAAGATGGTATATGTGGAAAACAGTGGTGGGTGGGTCTGAGCCCAAAGGCTCTAGTGGCAAACTTACTAGCATCCAAGAAGTCATCAGTGCTTCTACAGAGGGTGAGTTGGTGTGACAGGTTGTAGAAGTGAGATTCCTGCATTGCAGGGGGTTGGACTAGATGATTCTTTGTGTCCCTTCCAACTCTACAATTCTGTGATTCGGTTCAATTTTTTTATTCTATGAGATGGGGTTCTAGGCAAGTGACTGCAACAGTTGCTGGAAACACCACCTGCTACAGTCACTTGGAGGCTTTTTCCTGCATTGAATCTCAGTATTCAAAAATGTAGTGTGATCTATTGAAATCAAATTAAAACTTTAGCACAATGCTTAATTAAAACAGCCTCTGCAACCTCACAGTTTTACTGTGGAGGGTGCCACTGAACTAGATGATGTTTGCTCATTTCATGGGACAGGAAATACATCCTAGATCATGTGCAGACACACCCCTCTCCCAGGGCAACTGGACAGCGCTTGACTTTGTCCTCTGAAGGGGGTACTTGCCCTGGTTCTGGGGAAATGTTGCCAAACATTCATATGCTTGTGGCAAATGGAGCATTCTGGCAGTGAACAACTGCAGACAAAATGCAAAAAAAAAATTGAAGGATGTCAGGGGAGGCCCCCAGTGAGAGGGTTTTTTTTTTTACAGCCAACAGTACTCCCACTGTGAATGAAATTTTATTGTTGGCAATACTTCAGCCCATTTTTAAATAAACATTTTAAAATAAACCATGGATAATATTCAGCCTCAGAGCTTGGGAAAGATTATTTCATGACTGCTGTGCTATATCACTGGCTCTGATGTAGCTCTAAACCATGGGTTAGTATTACGGGAGTGAGCCTTGGACTTGCCCTGAGGTGGCTATGTCCTCACTAACAAAAAAGAGAAACAGCATCACTAAAAAAGAGGACACAAGCTGATATAAAACTGCTTATTTATATGTATGGTCAAAAACTTGGAAATACAGGGGACGCTTGGGTTGTGAACATGATCTGTGTGGGAGGGACTTGCAACGCCGCGTCTGCACACACGCGGGTTGCAATTCGTGCTTCTGTGCATGTGCAACCGCCAAAACCTGGAAGTAACCCCATTCCGGTACTTCCAGGTTTTGGCGTGTCCATAACCTGAAAAACGCAACCTGAAGCGTCTGTAACCTGAGGTATGACTGTAATTGTAATGCTTTATATACAACTAGAATCTTGCCATAGTCAGGATGGCTGTGACCAGGTGATCTATGTGCCTTCCAGGTCTACTGTTAAGGGTCTCTTTGAACCAGACAGTCTGTGTAAACGAGAGCACATGGCAATCCTTGCTAGCACAATACCCCCCACAAATGTAAAGAAAAGACTGAAAACATCTTTTGAGCTAACTACAGTTTCCTGTGATCTCAGAGCTTGGAAAACTGGGGTTTGTTTTAACTACATTTAGTTAACTGATCAGGATATAAAAGTATCATACTTTGAACAAATGATAGTTCAGATGTCATAGGAAACTGCTTTCTGTGTGTAAAGAAGTAGGAGAGGAGAAGGGAATGTGGAAGGCTAATTATTCTAACATGAAGCCATGGTGATGCCGAACTTGGCGTATACTGAAGATGCTTCTAATTGATTTTCTCCATCAGTGCAAACCAGAATGGGTTGATTTAAATAAAGGTGATTTAAATCAACTGTTTAAACCATGACTTAAATGACAAAGAAAATGCAAATTTAAATCATAGATTTGAATCAGTTTTCCCATTTTGAAATGAATATATTTCCTGAGCAACCATGCTTGCTCTAATAATAGTGGTTTGCAGCAAAATGGAGCCTTTTAGTAACCAAACAGTGTAATTCAAAGCCCATGTGACTTTTGCACTGCAGAATTATGTCTAATTCTACATGTACACATGCAAGAATACTAAGCAATCTCAAGAGGAGGCCCACTCATTTGCATCCATTGCATCCTCAAATGTATTTCTTTCATATGATAAGTGTTTATAAAATTATGCATGGCATAGAGAAACTGGCTACAGAAAAGTTTTTCTCCCTTTCCCATAACACAGAAGTTAGAATGTTGGACAATTAAGGACAGGGGAAAAAAGAACTTCTTTATGTAGTGCTTAGACATACTGTGGAACTTGCTATTGCAGGAGACAATGGTGGCCACCAACTTGGATGGCTCTAAAAGAGGATTGGATGAATTCACAGTGGATAAGGCTATCTACTAGCCATGATGGATGTACTATGCCTCCATGGCTGGAAGTATTGTTGCTTCTGAATACCAATTGATGGAAGCCACAGGAGGGGAGAGAGCTGTTGTGCTTGGGTCCAACTTGCGGGTTTCTCACAGTCATCTGGTTGGCTACAGTAAGAACAAAATGCTGGACTATGTGGGTTGCTGGCTTGATCTAGCAGGTTCTTCTTGTGTTCTTATGTCCAGGATCGAATGACCTTCTGCTTCAGGTCAGGGGTGCCAACTTGCATAAAACATTGTGGGGGCAGGTAAGCCACACCCCACATAACTTATCACATGACTCAGTGCACACACACCCTTTGAATGGCAATGCCCATCAACTTGGGGGAGGGGCAGGCCCCCTCAAATACTTTATTGGGGGGCCAAAGGGGTCTTGGCCCCAAGGAGTTGGCTCCTATGTTCCAGGCAATGGAATTCTAGACCCTTCAGAATCCCATTGTGATTTGTTTCCAAGGCACTTTGATGGCAAAGTTGATCAGTTTCAGTTGATGCATCTTGATGGCATTGGGCAAGTTGCTTGTAACGAAGTGACTACGCATGTGTTCTCTGTGCCTTTTCCTCTTGGGTGATTGAAATCTGCTGAAGGGATAGGACTGGGTGGAACCAGGATGTGGCAGTGAATTCTTGTGGGAAGGAGTGGTCCCAACTTTATGGAAGGAAGCAGTGACTTGACCTAAAGAAGCCTATCTTGGTGGATCCATTGGTTTCTGACAACTAATGTCTTGTCACTTTCTTGGGAAAGTGATGCAGAGGATTGCCATGCAGCTGTTGAAAAACACTTGGATGAAACACTGATTATCCTGATTCATTTAGGACAACTCAGTTAGGGTTTATGTGCAGTTATGGAACTGAATTGGCTTTGGATGTCCTTTATTGATCTCTCAGCAGCTTTTGATAGAGTACAACCTCATCCAGAGCACCCATTGACCATGCTACCCTTCTGGCGTAGTGGTCAGTGTAGCAGACTAAGACACATAAATTCTGACTTCTCTCCCTTCCTCAGTTTTCTAGTCTTGAGTTAAGTTTCTCACGTTCATCTGTTAGCATGCAAAAAGTTTGCATGGAGATGTGCACACATTTTGTATTCATTTTTTGTACAACAGATTTGTTTTTATACAATTTTATCTAATACAGTATTTCACGGTGGCTACAATCTGAGTACACAAAAACTTGTATACTCGAACCATTCTCTTGGAACTGTCCCCAAGTGACCATCTTTACCTTTCCGGAGTTGGTTGTGAGCCAAGGAGGCCTTGCCCCCAAGCAAGACATAGAACTTTTAAGCTCTCTGACATGCCTAATGGGCTCTGGGTGATTCTCACGAGATCTTGTGGGGTTGCACAAGTTTCCACAAGAGTATCCCAGAGCCCGGTAAGCAAAGCAGAGAGTTTAAAAGCTCTTTCCACTCTGTGAAAATGCTACACAAAAACAGCTTTTAAGCTCTCTGCCTCCTGTGTGTTTAATTTGTGCGGTTTCAACCAGTCAGCCTTCAACCGCATATGGCTGAAATCACACAATTAAATGTATGTATGATGTGATCATACATACATTTTTACAAGAAATTCCTCCCTATATAACACATTTACATATTGCATTTGCGCATGCATTTTGTCTGTGCGCTTTCCCCATTTTTGATGACTATATCACAATGTGTGGAGAAGTGCAAATTTTGGAGGGCAGGTGTGTTTCGCTTTAGGGAAGCATAAATTAGGCTTACATCAAAATGTGGACAGAATGAATTTCTCCACCAACCACCCACCACCACCTACCCATCCCTAACAGTGGTTAACTTCATCTCCACAGCTATCTGTGCTTGGAGAGTTATGCTTCTTCTTGCTATAGGACAAAAGATACCGGTATTCTCCAAAGTTCTTGCAGTGCCAGAAAACTCATGAATATGATGGAAACTAACCAGAATGTGTAGAACACTAAAACCCTTCATTAGCTTAATTGTGACCAGTAATTGTGAATTACGCTGCACTGGGTTGTGGTTCAGGACCCAAGTCCTACCCTGTTTCATTATTCAACAGAAAAGAGACAAAGGTGTTCCCAATTGTCACTCTCTGCTAAATTCTGGAAAGCTGACTTTCTACCTCTCTGATGTGCTACAAATGAAAAGCAGCCCAGCAGGGCAGCTGTGGTAACACAAGCGTTCTTATTCCTCAGATGTGATCAGGATTCAGCTTTTCCTTCCTTTCCCTCTATTTTCCTGCTGTACCTGTCCAAAGGTCCATTGAGTGTCACTGGAAATCTAAATTGTTGCAAGCTGGGGTGGGGTGGGGAACAGACTGGATCAGGGTGGCCCAACTTTTCATACCAAGTGGGTTGCAAGAGTGACATGGAATCCATGGGCTGCACACTGCCTTGTTGCACGGTGGATGGGGAGAGTGAAGCAAGATTTGACACACACCCAGCTCTCTTGCCACCTTATCAAAGCTGCTAAGCAAGACGCTGGGCTTTGAGAAGGCGGCACAAGGCTCTAGTAGGGCCCCAGAACCCTCCCACCTTCTTCACCAAACTGGGAAAACACTAGGCTTTGGGAAGTAAGCAGGGGGACTCTAGGATCCTGCCAGAGACCTCATGCCTCCTTCCCAAAAAAGGCCTCAAGGGTTGCATGTGGCCCTTGGACTGCGTGTTGGACCATCTCAGTCTGGATGATGCTCTGAGTTGCTTCCAGTTCTTGGTTCCTGTAACTGTAGGGGTGGAAGATATGAAAGCAAACTTGCCAAACCAGTCTGCTTGGTAAGGTAATGGCTTTGACTGACTAGTTAAAACACCGTGATGAACACAACCGAAGTAGTTGCTCTATGCTGTAGAACCAATAGGTGGGCCTTTCCTCTATCCCTTTCATCTAACTGTTAAGTTGGAGAAAAGCAGAGATACAGAAAGAGAGAAAGAGGAAGGAAGGAAGGAAGGAAGGAAGGAAGGAAGGAAGGAAGGGGAATATGTGAGCTGAGTTGGAAACCAGACACAGAGATCTGCTTGCTCTGTGATGGATCCAAAGTTATGACTAATGGGGAAGCAAGGCCTGCTGGGATATTAAAGCTGTGAGTCCTTCTGTCCCTTTATTTACATGTGTAAATAAAACCATATTTCCTAAAGACACCATAGTCTGCACTGAGCTTCATTCCAAGGAAACTGAACCCTGGGGAAGCACAGGAATCCCTGGAGTTTCTCACTTCTCAGAGAGTGGGATGGCATATAACAATATCATTGTTCCTCGGATAGACTTGAGAAATATTTCCAGTCCACTTGAGGGACTGTTGGAGGTCACATAGTACTTTTTAAGGTGCTTTAACTGCACACCTGAAAATGCTATTAGGCCACTGTCAAGCCATTCCTTCATCAGTGAAATTGCTTCTTAATGGCTCAGGATTTGTTTTTAAAACTGTTTTCTCAGTGGTACCTATCTAGCTGGGAAATCTCTTTAGTGTCAGGCACCAGAGGTTTGACAAGGTAACACTGCCCCACTGGCAGTCCTACCAACGAAAGGGACAATGGGGTTGGACTAAATGACACTTTGGTCCATTTCAACTCTACAATTTTCTGATTCTATGAAGCTGATGTAAAGGGAGGAAAATTTGGAATACTGTGTACAGTTCTGGTCACCACACCTCAAAAAGGACATTGCAAAGCTGGAAAAGGTTCAGAAAAAGGCAGCCAAAATGAACATGGGGTGGAACAACTGTCATATGAGGAAAGGTTACAACATTTGGGGTTTTTTAGCTTAGAAAAAAGTTGGACATCTGTTACAAGCTGCAAGGGCTGTTAGAGTTAGTCACTGGAAAGATCTCACCAGTGTCCAATTGCCATCAAGTGGTATGGGATACAGTGTTACTAAAAATTTTAAAATTAACAAACAAGCTGAGCTCAGACTAAGAAAGATAACTTTACGATGGTGTGGTCTGATTTTATAATATTTACTAGCACAAATATTGATATGAAATAAGGTTCGGTTGACGTAGGCTTTCCTTTTCTTTTCACATGATATATAGCAAATGATGCTTGAATTCTTATATATAAATTTTTAATTTTATTTTGAAATAATTGATTATGAGAGAAATGAGTAACAAACTTACTTGCCTGGTGGATATGATTTGGGCATGGTATACACTATGGTGGTGGTGTTTCATTTATTTATTTTTAAAATAATAATTACTTACTTTTGTTTCCTTAGCAATTTATCAGCTGCCAACCTTTTGTAGAGTCAATTTGTTTCTTTAAAGTGTTTAATAATGTTTTGACAGCTGCAATATTTCTTCTTTTAATTTCTTACAATTTAATAAACATAATTGTTTAAAAAAGAAAAGTTGAATAAGAAGGACATAATAGGGTTAGGGTTAGGGTAAGGGAGGGATTTGAGGAAGTCAACCAAGATGTTTAAAAGTTTGGATTTGTGAAGAATTAAGTTTGTTATTATTGTCTATTTGTTTATTGTTCCCCCCTCCCCACCTTTTTCTTCTTTTTTCTCTTTCCTTTTCTGTTTTTGTGTATCATTTTGCTTTGTGGTTTGTGTTATCACGGTGGAAAATTTAATAAAAAAATATTTTTTAAAAAACAACATAATAGGAGTTTATAAAATTATGTATGACCTAGAGGAAGTGGACAGAGAAGAGCTTTTCTCCCTCTTTTCTAACACTGGAACTCATGAACATCCAGTGAAGCTGCTGGATGTTGGAAGGTTCAGGACAGATAAAAGGAAGTCCTTCACACAGTGCATAATTGAACTGTGGAAGTCTCTCTTGCAGGAGGCAGTGATGGCCACCAACCTGGATGGCTTTGAAAAGGGATTAGACCAATTGATGGAGGAAAAGGCTATTTATGGCTACTAGCCACAATGGCTTTGCCCTACCTCTGCTGATAGAAGGCGTAATGCTTCTGAATTCCAGTTGCTGGACACTGCAGGAGGAGAGATGGCTCTTATGACTGAATCCTGCTTGTAGGTTTGCCACAGGCACCTGGTGAGCTACAGGACTAGGTGGGTCTTTGATCCATTAGGACTTCTTACATATTTGTGAAAGGATGAAAGAAAGTCTGGGGACAGACAAGAAGACAGAGAGAAAAGGAGAGAGGAAGAGAGTTGGCTACTGGACAGCTGTGTCCTGGGGTTCTGGGCATATCTCCCTGGAGATCTGATGTGAGGGTACAGATCCGTTGCCTGGGTGGAGCACACCCAACTCTCTATTTGGAGATTTGCAAAACTAGAAATTAAAAAAGACCATCTGCACAGTAATCTCTCATTGCAAGGAAGCCAAACACAGGCAACTTCTTGCTGCTTGAGGCAGAACACCTGACCATACAATGCGTGAATTCAAATATGTTTGTCATGCACACTGGCTCACCAGGGAGCCATAACTGGCTGTAGTTCTTTGTTAGGACTCGCTCAAGACATCTTGCTGCCTAAGACAAAGGACAAGAGGGTGCCCTCCCCCCAGGGTACATACAGAAGCCGACTGGACTGTTACCGGAGTGGGGCTGAGTGGGATTTTGAACTCTGGTCTCTCCCAGGATCTAGTCAAACACTCTAACCAGTACACTGCTCCAGCTCCCCGGTGAATGCACACTTGAAGACAAACTCATCCTTGCTTCCACGTAATGTTAACTGCCACTGTGGTCACCCGTGTCTCCCAGCAATCTATCCCTGCCCAGTATAGGAAACAGACGCATGAGCACTTCAGTGAACCTTCTCCCTTCAAGTGCGGTCCACATTCTTACAGACATACTATGAGAACACAACCACATGCAGCCTACTGAACCTGAGCAAAGGATGGCAGAAAGGTGTGACATCTCTGGACACCTGAGTTCTTTGTGCAAGTCCCCCAACAAGGAGCCTAGAAGGCAACTCACAAAGTGTGTCCAAGGCAGAGAGCTAAAGTGCTGGTGAAAAGTCCCTGCAAGTCAAGCACCTAGTGGCTCAAGCAGCAAACCAGGATGTATAGACAGAAAGGCAAAAACATTTTCTCCTCTCAGACAAGCCAGGGACACAATTTGCTCTCGATCCCCCACCTATGGGGTTGGTTTCTGCTCGTTAACAGTGGGAACAACCTCATTGGCAGGTTTTTGTGGACCACTTCTCCTCATGCAGGAAAGAGTAGCAAAAGGTTTGCAGGTAACTATTACAAGTAAAACAACATCTTTCCCAACATCTGATTAGTCCCCCTACACTCTGAACTCTTCCTATTGACATCAGGCAGGCACCTTCACTATACACATTTTGGTGCCTGCTAAAAACATACAGCATTTGTTTGGACAATCCTAAACAGATGTGTAGATTGTTAATGTACATTTTAATTCATTTTTAGTTTCTTCTTGCTTTTATATTTCAAATTTTATATATATATTTACTGATAATTTTATTGTTCTGCTCTCTTTGTAAACTGCTTTGATGTCCCACCCTAATAACACACACACATTAATTTTTGCAGGGAAGTGTCCCTGCCAGGATTCTGCTTACTCATGCTGGATCTTGTGATGGTTTGATGGTTGTGTCCCAGTTTCAGGAACTTGCATTGGGAGTGTGGGGCTTTTTAACTAATGAAGCCAGGCGAGGGCACTTTGACTTTGTGAATGCAACTTTCTGACATTTCCCAGCAGATCATGTGGACACATTTGAGAATGCTGGAAAACAACTGGGAGAAGATAAAGCACACACTGTGCAGCTTTTGACAGGAGCAGCAAACTAGCAGTGTAAGCATGATGCTTTGAGGGTTGTTGCTGTTTTCAATCAATCAGCATATAAATTTTACAAAATAAATAAACATTCTACACCAAATTTGAAGAAAGGTGCTCCTAAAAGTAGGTGCCCCTCACTTCTTTTGACCAAGGAATAGATTCTGGGAAGTGTTTTTTTCTCTCTAGATTGTTCGATTTCTGAATTCTTATTAAATGTTGTTCTCCCACTCTTTATCTAAAAAGCTCAGGCAAGCTTCCCTGAGTATCTAGGAACATTTTCTCTATTTTTTATTTATTTATACTGATGCATTTCTTAAAATATGTGATTTTTGCATTCTGCTATCTTCCTGACAGTCATTTTAACTGCAGATAATGAAAGACAGCATCTCTTTAATTGCCAATAATGGAATGCAGATCACAAAAGAGGTGCAAATTGTGTGCTTTGAAAATATTTGCCATCTACTTATTCTGAATAATCAACAGTATTCAACATTGTTGTTCAGAACGAAACCTGTCCCATTTGTAAGCCGTAAATAAGAGACCCCGGCAAGAGGAACCTTGCATTGAAGAAGCCGGAAAAACCTAAATTTCTCTGGCTGAAAGTGATGCAAGTCAGCAGAACGAGGCACATGGCTGATGCAGTATAAATACACTGACAGTCACCTTATCATGCTTAGAGAGACCCAACCCAAATAAGCAAGGGCAACCACAGCAGAAAATATATTTGCACCATAACACGAAGGGAGATGGGGCTTTTGTACTGTTTTCTGTGATCTTCAGATAAGGAATAGATGCATGAGAGAGAGAGAGAGAGAGAGAGAGAGAGAGAGAGAGAGAGAGAATGCAAGAGCTGTTCCTTACCTGGCAAAGCCTTGGCCCATTTCACAACATGCACCAGGTGCCTCTCGCCCAACTCATTCAAGCTGGTCAAAAGGGCAGCAAAGGAATCAGGCTGGTTGTTGTCATGGCCAGCACACACCACGCCTGGCTCGATAGCTTCCAGGACATTGAGGAAGATGGGCTGGCACTCCAGGCTCTCAATGCGTGTCATGGCCATCTTTGGAGCTTGCTCCTCTGTAGGGCTGGAGGGGCCCGCTGCTTCCCCTTCTTCTTGCATCTTCAGGTTTCCCAGCTTCTTTAACTTGCGGGCTGCAGCAAGTAACAAGAACAAAAGAACTGAGAACAGAAGAAGAGCCTGGTTCGACCAGGCCAGTGACCAATCTAGTCCAGAATCCCGTTGTTACAATGGCCAAATACCCCAAAGAACCTAGGAATTTAGATAAACTGCTCCTGGATCTGGAGGTTACATAGGAATGTCATGAAGAGGGGCCCATCTAGTCCAGCACCCACTCTTCAGTGGTTAATCAGATGCCCCAATCAGAAACCCACAAGCAGGTTCCGTGCACAAGAGCACGTTCCCTCCCTCTAGCTTCCAACAAATGGTGTTCAGAAGCACTGCTTTCTCTGACCATGAAGGCAGAGCACACACATCTTGGCCAGTAGCCATAAATAGCCCTCTCCTCCATTAAAGCCACCTTAGTTAGCTATTGCAGCCTCCAGAGGGAACAAGTTCCATAGCTCAACTATGTGCTGTGTAAATAAGTTTAGTCAGAAAACTTGACTCTGTGGGCCAGCTGAGACCCCCATTCAGGTCAGCAATCAGCACACAGAAGCTGATGGAGAAGCTCATAAGAAGTTGTTGATGGTGGCTCCCACTTAACAGCAGGTAGCTGATGAGAACCTGCTGCAGTGTGCTGAATGGCCACCTTTCAGGGATTCTTTAGCTGTGATTCCTGCATTGCAGAGGGGTGGACAAGGTGGCCCTTGGAGGTGTCTTACAACTCTACAATTCTGATTCTATGAATGTGGGTGTTGGCAAGCCAAAACAACTGCTCAAGCAGCAACCGGGGCAGTGGTGTGATGGCTGAATTCTGGGAGCTTCTAAGGATTCACTGAATGCACAGCCAACAGGCCTAGAGATGGCATGGGCAGGATTTTCTTGCAATCACTGAAATTGTTGTGGATACACCATAAGATAAGCCAACCTCCTAGCTTCTGCTAGGACTTTTGGCTTCTCAGACACCATAAGACTGCCCCCCCCAGCCATGACAGCTACTGGTATTACCTATTGTCTTCAGCCAATTAGAACATCTCTAATTAGAGGCATTATTCCTACAAATACCCCAGTGGTGCAGCGTGGGTACCAGTGACCGGGGCTGCGTGGAAGGGAGAAGGGAGGGAAACAGATGGAGTATGCATGTGCATTCAACTGCCCAATGTGGCATCTGTGTCACCTGGAGATCACAGCCACAGAGATAAGAAAAGAAGAATAGTTCCATTGTCTGGAGAGATCACTTCCTGGTTCGCATGGAGAATCCGTTTTCAACGGAGTCCAGCGATGGAAGCGTGAAGCTGTACTGAGGCAGCACCGGGTGTTGAAGATTTGCGCACCTAACAATTTTGCATCTGGGGCAACTACCTTTTTTGCCCCATCATGCTAAGCCACTAGAATACCCTGCTTGAGACACACAACAGACAATTATTATTATTATCAATTTATTTATTACCCACCCTTCACCCTAAGGTACCAGTGTGGGTAAAAGCACTAAAAACAATATTAAAATCAATTTAAAACAGCAAGGATCCCTATAAAACCATATCATTCAGCATCAAGGAAATAATGCCGAAGATAATGCAGAAATGGTGCAGAACCCCAGTTAAACTTTCCTATATGCATAAACATACTTCACCTATGTCCTGGACTCCTGGTGAGGGTGTGGGGACAGAAGGAGCTATAGGCACTTGTAGTGGACATGCCCAATTGTGGTAAATTTTAGGGCAGAAATGTTTAATCAGATAAGTAATGTTGCAAATCAGCATGTCACCAAGCCTCCAGAACTTGAGTTACTGATTCTGTGTTTAAATGAGAATCAGAATTTGGGGGATAAATCACTAATTGGATTACTATTGGTGGCTGCATGTAGGGTTATAGCCACACTCTGGAATAACTTGAAAGATGCAAACATTTATTAATGATTGGAAGCCCCTTATGGACTTTTTTGTACAAAAAGGAAGATGAGCTAGAGATATCTGGGTTTGAAGACAGAGAAAAATGTCTGTTTACAGCTCAGCCGGTAGAGCATAAGACTCTTAATCTCAGAGTTATGGGTTCAAGCCCTATGTTGGGTTCAAGCCCCATGTTGGTCCCTTCCAACTCTACAATTCTGTTAAGAGAAAAGTTAGAAGTGACCATGGAGCAAAGGTTTTGCATTTGTCTATAAAGCTGGTAGACGGAGAATAGCAAGTCTTTATTTTCTTTTTTAGTTTTTATGTTAAAAAACACTTCATATTTGATGTTAACTGTTGTATATTGCTTCTTTTTTGTTTTTTCAAGCATTAATAGAAACTTTTTTAAAAAAAAGAATTGATTCATCTATAGCATTTCTATCGCACCTATCAGAACTCACTATGAAGTTGTTATAGTACGTGCCACACTTTTAACATTTGGGGGGAAAGGTGCTGACGCTGCATACTCCAGAAAGAAAGCACTGCCACTTTTTCTTCCAGGGAGCTCAGGGTGGCCAACACAGTTCTCTCCTGCTTATTTGATCCCTGTTAGGCAGGTTAGGCTGAGAGGCTGTGATTTGCCCAAGGCCACACCCAGTGAGCTTCATGATGGCAAAGTGAGGGGATTTGAACATTGGTCTCCTCCAGGTCCTAGTCTGAAACTACACCACACTGGCTTTCCACCTAGATATGTGTGGCTGGACCTCTCTCTCCTGGAAACCTGCAAAACAGAATTGAACCTTTTCAGAATCTCTCCTGCCTAAGCTCTGATAAAAGAGAGAACAGGAACCAGAGAAAAGAAATCCCAGAGAGATGCCAGGTTGCTTCAAGGTGGCACTTAAGCAGACCCTGTTCCTAGCAGACAGCAACCTTCACAACACAGACCTTGCATCATATTACACAGGAACTGGAACAAAACACAAGGAAGCCTGTGATAACGACTCTCTAATTGTCTGAAATAGGCTGTTTATTGCATTTATTTATTTATATTCACTCCTCTGTGTCTGCATTAATATTTGGCAATGCTTGTAGCTGTAAAAGAAAAGGTCTGCGGAGCCAAATTTTGTTATTCTAGACAGAAAACAATGACCATTTTACCTCTCCGCATCAACCCCCAGAAGTGTGCCAGCTTGGGGGGTGAGCAATTAGGTAAAGCAGAGAGGGGTGGAGAAGAACCCTGATTGCTTGATTTCAGCAAGAGAAAAAATAAAATGAAATATGCTGTCCTTGGGGTTCTGGCTCCCAACATTAAACGATACTTATCTGAAACTTCCTTTGGCCATAATTAGAAAAATAAGCCTCCCGACGTAAAAACGTCAAATCAAAGAGCAGCCCTGTAAATCAGTGCAAAAGCTGATCTTTTAAATAATATGCTTTGGATGATCTACAGTAACAGCAATTAAGGGAGGCTCTGTAAAAATGGGAACAGGGCAATAAAAAAAGGAGAGTGAGTAAGCTTGGAAAAAAACAAGAGCAGAGTGCAGGGTGATATATTCTGGCAGTAATTTCTGTGGGACAGAACCAAAGAGAAAGAGAGGGAGGGAGGGAGGGAGAGTGATAGTGAGATCTACTCATTCCCAGCTCCCACCAAAGTTCAGGATACCGCCACATCACCAAGTTTTCCAAGATCAGCAGCTGGTGCTTTGCTTAGCTTAGAGACCATTTCCCCTTGAGCTCCTCTGTCTGGCTAGAGCAGCTGATCTGTGCTTCCCCTTTAGCAGAAATAGCCATAGCTGAGCGGCTAGTCAATCCACGCTGGCATCTCAACATTGCTCTTCTTGCCTGCTGGATCAGGCCAAAGGGGGCCCATCTAGCCCAGCATCCTGTTCTCACAGTGGCCTCACAGTTGCCTATCGTGGGGAACCTGAAAGCAGGATTACAGTATAAGATCAAGACTCTCCCCTCCTGCAGTTTCCAGCAACTGATATTCAGAAGTATTGCTGCCTCCAACTGTGGAGGGCACATCATAACCATCCTGGCTAGTAGCCATCGATAGCCCTCTCCTCCTCCATGAATCTGTCAAATTCTCTTCTCAAGCCATCCAAGTTAGTGGCCTCCTGTGAAGGTGAATTCCATAGTTTAACTCTGTGCTGCGTGAAAGGAGGATTCCCCCTGGCCATGCCGCAGTTTAAGCAGCCCGCGGTCACGCCCACAGCCATGCTGATTGGACAGCTGGGGGGTTGACGTGGCTAGGAGTCACCGTGATGCGGGAGGCATCCCTCCGCCTTCCAGCCAGGTCACTGAGAGGACCTGGATGCCCAGCTGCAACACCTCCCACCAGGGAAGGTGAACGGACGAGAGAGAGAGAGAGAGAGAGAGAGAGAGAACTTATCTACTTATTCATTTCTTTATTTTTACCTCAGCTTTCCCCCTGACAGGCCTCAAAGTGGCTTATAGAGAAAAATAAGAACTGTTAAAAACACAGGGAAAAAAATCATTAAAGAACAATTAATTTTTAATTTTTTAAATTAATTTTATATATCACCCTTCATTGAGAGACCACAGGGCAGTGTACAGCATAAAACACAAAATACATTATATAATAATAGTAAAAGAAAAGGACCCCCCCTCTCTTTAAAAGACTGTAGATCATTAACAGCTGAAGGCCTGGTTGAAGAAGAATGTTTTTGCCTGGGGAGCCACTGCAAAGAAGGTCCTGTTCTCATGTTGCCACCCTGTAGACTTTCGGTTGAGGGAGCCATGCATAATTTTATAAATTCCTATCTGCAACCTTTCTTCATAGGAGAGTTGCTCCACCCCCCTTCATCATTTTGGTTGACCTTTTCTGAACTATTTCCAACTCTACAATCTCCATTTTGAGGTAAGGTAACCAGATCTCTAGGTAGGGCAGAGAGAGAGACTCTTGCCTGAAACCCCGAGGAGCAGTTGCTGGTCAGTATAGACAATATTGAACAAGATGGACCAATGGTATGTCTCAGTCTAAGAATCTCTGTGGGAAACCATAGCAGTGGTCATCAACAACCAACCAAAAGGTCGCTTGCGAAGACCCAAGCTTGCCCAGTCACATGGAAAGGAATCATTTTCCCTGAATCAGCACACATGTTTTCCAGATGTGAATATTCAGTAAATCAGCCGTCACCAATCTGGGGCCCACTGTATATTTTGCATGGCAACTTGAGCCAGCCACCACAAAGCATAAAGTTTACACTACTGGTTCCCAAAGAGGGGAGTGGGATTACTGAGATTGGGGGCACTATATGCTAATGGGAAAGTGGCAGGAATCGCTGGAGATGTCAATGTCTATCAGACCTTGAAAAGCTTGTATAGATGGTACTTAACATCAAGTAAATTGGAAAAAATGTATAAATCCAAATCAAATAAGTGTTGGAAATGTAAAGAGAAAGAAAGCTCTTTCTTATCATATGTGATGGTCTTGTAGTAAGGTTAAAGCTTACTGGGAAATGATATATAATGAACTGAAAAACATGTTTAAAATAACGTTTGTAAAAAAAAAAAAGCACACCAGAAGCTTTACTTATGGGAATTATAGGGACAGAAATACCCAAACTGTATAGAAATTTACCGTATTCATATATGTGGCTACAGTGGCAAGAATGTTACTTGCCTCAAAATGACAAGAAGAAGAAGTCCCAGCCAAAGAAGAACGGATACAAAAACTTAAGGAATATGCAGAAATGGTGAAAATTACCGGAAAAATAAGAAATCAAGATAACAAACCATTTATAAAAGAATGGAAATGGTTTATTGAATATTTATAAATAAATTGTAAACAGATAAGAACACTGGCAGAGTATTGTAATAAACTGCAGTTTTATAAGAGTATATATTTAAAGTAGATGAATAAATGAGTAAATTAAGTTAATCTGGATATGCAGAAAATATTAAAAATAAATTTAAGGAACTGCAGAAAGAGGGGGAAGTCAAGTTCTGAAATGTTAAAATGATTATAAAATTACTGAGATGTATAAAACTGAAAATCATAAATAAAGTAATAAAAATAAAATAGAAGCTTGTATTGTTGGATCAAGTTCATCAGTTTTGTTGGATTAATTAAACTAAATAGTCTTAACTGGATTTTGAACGAACGTGCAATAAATTGTTCCTGGATTGAATTTTACTGGTTTACTATCTTCCTTAGGGGGTCATGCAAATCACTGTTCTGAATAATGATTTTTTTAATAGGGTTGGGAGCACTGGTGGATGCGTTTGTGGAACTGAGGGGGAGATGGCCTCCAAAATTTGGGAACCATCACTTACATAGAAAGCAGATAAACATCACTACCTTATGCCACAGTTTCCAAACATTGCCAGAAACAGGTTTAGAAAAGCATTTGCAAAAGCAATTTTAATTTGTTGCAATCATTTGTTTATCTAGAGCAAGTTTGCTGTGGGACAACAGATGAAAATGAAATAATAATAATAATAATAGAAAAGGAGCGTGATTTTTCACCCAAGACATTGCATCATGTTACAATGCAGTGGTGGAACATGGGCAGAAAACTCTCCAGGTTTAAGAGCTTTTGGGAGCTATATCCTCCCAGCTGTAAACATCTGTCCCACTTGAAAAAAAAGTTTTCCTTAAGGGGAGAAAAAATGTATATCTTCCATAGACTGCAGAGTAGAAAGTGGATTAAGACAAGAAGGGTGGCTAACTTGCACCAACCACCAATTTCAATCAGTTGTTTATTACCCATCTAAATGTTTAAACGGACATTTATGGACCACAGGACGCGGGTGGCGCTGTGGGTAAAACCTCAGCACCTAGGACTTGCCAATCGTATGGTCGGCAGTTCAAATCCCCGCGGCGGGGTGAGCTCCCGTCTTTCGGTCCCAGCTCCTGCCCACCTAGCAGTTCGAAAGCACCCCTAAGTGCAAGTAGATAAATAGGTACCACTTTATAGTGGGAAGGTAAACGGCGTTTCTGTGTGCTGCGCTGGTGCAGGCTCGCCAGAGCAGCTTCGTCATGCTGGCCACGTGACCCGGAAGTGTCTCCGGACAGCGCTGGCCCCCGGCCTCTTAAGTGAGATGGGCGCACAACCCTAGAGTCGGACACGACTGGCCCATATGGGCAGGGGTACCTTTACCTTATGGACCACACAACATTGATTTAGTTCATAAGGGCTCAAAACGGGGATGAGAATTCAAACTGCCAGAAAACCCTTAAGATAGACAAGATTTGCCATTTACTGTAGAATTAGGTATGCAATTATAAGGCTGCATGTGTGACTAAGGTCTTAGGGTGGAGAGCTGAAACATGAATTCTACAGGCATGGCAAGGGGTTCTAGTTCAGCTGTGGAACACACACTTAGAAGGCAGAAAAGAACAGATTTATTTATGCTTATTTCATAACATTTATATACTGCTTGATTTCAAAAAAATCTTCAAAGCAGTTTACAAAAAGAATAAAATACTAAAATCATTACTAGAAACAATTAAAACATGCAGAAAATTAAAACCAGAAATAAACTAAAAACAAACAAACAAAACAAAAACAAAACAGCATTCCAGATATCTGGTGCAATTTTTGGCTTGTCTCTAGTGTGGTGTAGTGGTAAGAATGGGAGATCAAGGTTCAAATCTTCCTAAGCAGCCCTGAAGGCACTGGGTGTGACCTGGAGAACTAAGTCCCTGCCATTCAGCCTAACCTCCCTCACAGGGTTATTGTGGGACCTAAATGAAGAGGGGGAGAACCACGGATGCGACCTTGAGCTCTTGGAGAAAAAGGTGGGGAAATAAATGCAATAAATAAATATAGTAGATAAATCTGCCTGACAGGTCAATCTGACGTGGCATAAACTGGCTTGATATGCTCAGGACTTCCACAGAATTGCTGCTAGAAGCAGCCTTGAGACTACAATATTCAGCCGCCCCAGTCAGCATGGGAGCATTGTGGGCCAAAACATCCAGAGAGCACCAGGTTGAGGGGAAGAGGGCTAGACTAAGTAAGGATCTTTCTTACCTTCTTCCTCTCACATAGGCTGCTAAAGATTAGACCAATTTGTAGAGGCAGAAGGCTATTGATGGCTCCTAGCCACAATGGCTGTGCTCTGCCTCCATAGCCAGAGGCAGAAGTGTTTCTGAACACCAGTTGCTTGGAACCGAAGGAGAGGGACAGGGCTCTTGTGCTCGAATTCTGCTTGTGATTTTCCTATAACCACTGGGAGAACAGGATGCTGGACTTATGTTCTTACACATGGTGTAGTTTGAGAAGGGAATGAGATTGCATGTCCCTGAAGTGCTAACTTCAGGCGGCAGAATCACGTTTTTGAATATTTCCTTTGTTAATACTTGTCTATCAGTTTGAAAGCAGAAAGCTACTACCACAATAAGAGGACTTAGCTAGAACCCTTCACCCTGCTGTGCTAACAAGTTATATAAGTTTTGTTTTGTTTCACATAAGGAAGAATTCACAAATCACAAGCAAACCAAATGCCAGGTCACAACAACCTTTTCATGCAAGGCGAGAAGAATTCCTTTGGCTGCCTTTCCCAGATTCCTGCAGCTCTTCAAGTGTGACCCAACCATAATCCTGTAAACAGAATGTCTGCTGTCTGCTGTTCAGATGAGGCCCATGACCCATCTAGTTCAGCATCCTGTTCTCACAGTGGCCAACCGAGATGCCTCTGGAAAACCCACAAGCAGGATCTGAGCACAAGAGCACCTCTCTGCTCCTTTGTTTTCCAGTGTTTTCTAATGGAGGCCCAACAAAGCCACTGGTAGCCCTTTCCTCCAGGAAGCCTCCAGGAGTTGTGTTGTCTCCACCCGAAGTACTGTGTTGCAGGCATTAGTTACAAACACCTATACAGCTAAGCCTTTACTGGTCACTGATGCTCAGTTCTATTACATTCCTGGCTGCATATTATTTATTGCATTGAACTGAAATAGTGCTTCATAATAGTGTTTTATATAAGTCTGTTCTTCCCAAAGTGGATGGTACTGCCTCGTGGGGATGGGAGTGGGAGGGATTTCCTGGGGGACGGCACTAAGAGACAATGGGGTGGCAGGGGGACACTGGAGGTGTAAACAACTATCAGATTTTGAAAAGCTGGCATCACTGGATCAAGTCCATCCATTTTGTTGAATTAAGTAAACACAATAGTTTAAAGTAGATTGTGAATAAATGGGCAATTCATCGTTACTGGTTTGAATTTGTCTGTATTATGATCTTCTTTGGTGGGTCATGCAAACTGCTATTCTGAATAATGCTTTTTATGGGGTACGGGGCACTGAAGATGAGATTATTGAACCAATGGGGACAGCTTTGCCTGAAAAAGTCTGGGAACCACTGATGTAGATAATAGTGTTTTTATATAGTTGTATATAAGATCCACCTTCTTTCCACGCCATGTTCATAAGTTGTCTGTGTCCAGGGCAGGTGTCTACCAGCTCCATCTGGTACGCAGGCTGAGACTCTACCTGCCCACGGACTGTCTCGCCAAAGTGGTGCATGCTCTAGTTATCTCCTGCCTGGACTACTGCAATGCGCTCTACGTGGGGCTACCTTTGAAGGTGACTCGGAAACTGCAATTAATCCAGAATGTGGCAGCAAGACTGGTGACTGAGAGTGGCCACCAATACGATATAACACTGGTCTTGAGAGAGCTACATTGGCTCTCAGTACGTTTCTGGGCACAATTCAAAGTATTGGTGCTGACCTTTAAAGCCCTAAATAGCCTTGATCCTGTATACCTGAAGGAGCGTCTCCACCCCCACCGTTCAGCCAGGACACTGAGGTCCAGCGCCGAGGGTCTTCCAGTGGTTCCCTTACTGCAAGAAAAGAAGTTACAGAGAACCAGGCATGTGCCTTCTCAGTAGTGGCGCCTGCTTTGTGGAATGCCCTCCCATCAGATGTCAAGGAAATAAATAACTGTCTGACTTTTAGAAGACATCTGAAGACAGCCCTTTTTAGGGAAGTTTTTTATGTTTAATGCTGTATTGTGTTTTTAATATATGGCTGGAGCCACCCAGAGTGGCTGGAGAAACCCAGCCAGATGGGTGTGGTATTATTATTATTATTATTATTATTATTATTATTATTATTATTATCTGTTTTTAATATTGTATTTTAATACTGTTACCCATCCTGGCACTTTAGGATGAAAGGCAGATAACAAACAAACAAACAATCAATCAAACAAACAAACAAACAAACAAACAAACAAACAAACAAACGTATAGTAAACTGCATATATACTTGTTGACTGTATCTACATGGTTTTGATAATATATAAATTTTCATATCTGAATACTTTGTCTCTTTTGTCTATATGTGCTGAATCACAAATGGGATAAACCAGTAGTTCCCAAACCTTTTGGGTCCCATGATCCTTTGGTTCCATAAGCTTGGTTCCCAACACCCACTACCCTAATCAATAAAAGGTATTCTTCAGAAAAGCATTTTGCATGACCCATTAAAGATAAGAAAATAAAATTCAAGGCAGTAACAATTAATTGCACATTTATCCAAAATCCAGTGGAAACTATTTAGTTTAGCAAAGCTAAAAATGGATGAACCTGATCCAGTGATATCAGCTTCTCCAAGTCTAATAGTCTTATACCCCTCCAGCACCCTCTGCTGGCTGTTTACCTCTTAGCAGGTAATCCCACACCCTATCCCTCTGGGCACCACTAGGATACAAGAATTAAGTATCTGGATTCTATGGTATGAAAGGGTATATTACTGCCTAGATAACAAGCAGGCATGGCCACCATGTATTTCAGGGGATGGTAAAGGAACTCAAAGAGCTTACCTGTTGCTCTCCAGATGTTTTGCACCACGACACCCATCAAACTTGCCCACTGGCCATGCTGGATGGGGATCTGGAAGACTAGTCACATCTCAAGAGCAAGACAAGATAAAAGGAAGGGCTTCTTCATACAATGCATTGCTAAACAATGGAACTCATCACCACATGAGGAAGGGAGGGTCATGAACCTAGACGGCTTTTAAAGTGTCTCAGACAAATTCATGAAGGAGAATAAGACTGTTGGCGGTGGCTAGCCATGATGGCTATGCTCTCCCTCCACAGTTGGATGCGGCAATGCTTCTGAATACCAGCTGCTGGAAACCACAAGAGTGACAAGTGATCAAATTCTGCTTGTGGGCTTCCCACAGGCATCCTGTTGACCACTGTGAAGACAGGATGCTGGACTAGATGGGCCACTGGCCTGATCCAGCAGGGCTCTTCTTATGAGTATAAGACTGACTATCCCCTGGTCTAAGCCATGCCCCCAGAAAAGGAGATGTGTTTCAGAAGACATTAAGAAGTGGCAGCTTTATCTGGATGGGTGAAAGTTTCCTGAGAAAGGCTGATTTCATGTGGCAACATTGCAAGGGGGTAGAAATTGTTCTATAGGTCTTCAATATTGCTTTATTAAGCTGAAGCACACAAGAGGTTTTTTCAGTGGAAAGCTGGATGATGCAGCCCAGAGTTTGGACAAAGACAGAAATATGGCCAGTTCTTCTCTCCCCCTTCTCCTGCCCAACCTCTCAGCCACTGCTTAGATCAGGACAGCTGTTTCAAATGGTGGTTTACATTTCTGCAATGTGTTCTGGATTCCTGCTGCAACAGAAGATACTGTTTTGCTTACTGGTGGGTATCAATGAGGTCCTTCATGCATGTCCGAATCATTGTGAATCATAATAATATTTAATTTTGATTTTGTGTGTGAAAATAACAAATATGAAATATGAAAGTGATTCCGGTAAATGAAAGCGACAAAAAGAACAGAAGGAAATAATCAAATGTTTAAAGCCAATCATGTCATATTTCTTTGTACAGCAGGGAGAAACAGCCCTATGTAATTCCTCAGATATAAAATATTTGTGTTTACAAACAGAAGAAAATCACATAGATTACACCAAGCAGTCCAAGCAGACTGAAGAACAACCACTTTAGAACACAGCCTCCCAAGAACTTCAAGGAGAACCATTGTCAATAACTACCACTACAAGTATAGAAATGTCTGGAAAAAGTGACAATGGAGTGACAGGATCTACAGCCAAAGAATTAACACAAGGCACTGAAGGAACATGCCACAAGATAGTTACACAAAAAGAAGCAGTTCAAGCTCATTATCATCTTAAAAGAATTGGAAAACAAAGCAAATGATCTCGGCAAAACCGTAACATTGTAGATATAAAAATACCAACTGTGCCTGCTACTAGTGATGTCAGAGACAATAATGATGTAGGTTCATGGACCACATGGAATAAATGAGGGAATATCATTTTGGATTGTGAAAGGTCCATTGGAATGTTAGCACTGGGCACATTGGGACACATTTGCTAGACCAATTTCATAAAATTAGCAAGGCACTCCAAAGTTCACAATTTTCATTGACCACATGTACAAATATTTGCAGCTCATATCAAACACTCAGGCTTATTTTGATGAAATTGAACAGCAAGCAAAATTGACTACCAGATGTAGAATGCAAAACTGTCAAAAGAAGCCAGACAATACCAAACAAACAAACAAACAAACAAAATCCAGCCAATGATGTGAGAGCACCCAAAACTGTGGACAAACTTTCCGCAAGAGACAAGTTTAGGGTAAATTCATTTATCCCTGTTATGAATACTCTTGAAGTCAACCCAGGCAGAAGAGCAGCAGTGTATAGGAGTGTAGTTGGCAGCTTTTCATTTTTGATGAACCTATAAGCAACCAAAGAACATATTCACAACGGTGTTGATGGAAGAATATCTAAAGGATGTTGACCTTAGTCTAGTTGTTGAACTTTTGCACTTCTACCTGTATGTCAAACAAGCTCGCCTTGAAAAAGAAAATTTCAGCCACCAAGATATGTATCAACTAATATTCCAGAATAAAATTCACACTGCCTTTCCATCCAAATGTGGAAACAATTTTCAAATTGTTCCTTTGTTTAATGGCTACAAACTGTACTGAAAAAAGATAATTTTTAGACTGAAAAGGATAAAGAATGATCTACTGTCAACAATGACCCGAGACGGGTTGTCTGATCTAAACATTCTCTGCATTGAAAATGATAAACTGCAACTTACTGATTTTAATGATATCATTGATAAGTTTGCATCCAAAAGAGCTTGTAAGAAATTGTTCTGACTTTGTATATAATTCCTTCCAGTAGCACCTTAAAGACCAACTAAGTTAGTTCTTGGTATGAGCTTTCGTGTGCATGCACACTTCTTCAGATACACTGAAGAAGTTTGTATCTGAAGAAGTGTGCATGCACACAAAAGCTCATACCAAGAACTAACTTAGTTGGTCTTTAAGGTGCTACTGGAAGGAATTTTTTTTGTTTTGTATATAATGTTATAGTTATGATTCCCTTATGAATGTTCTATGTGAATGTATTCAATAATTCCATGCTTTTGTAAACGTATTAGAAGGTTATACATTTATAAACAATCTTTTTACCAATGCTAAAAATTCAGCAATGTTCTGCTTTCATTAAGTAGATGAATCTCCTGATCAGATGCTTTTAGGTTTGGGCCTCCCAAGGTCTCCTAGCCCAAGGGCTCCAGTTGCTTTAATCTGATCTAGTATTGGACTCTCCTTCACTTCAGGTTTTTAAACAGGGGCTAGATGGCCATCTGTTGGGGATTCTTTAGTTGTAATTCCTGCATTGCACGGAATGGACTAGATGACCCTTGGGATCCCTTATACCTCCACAATTCTGATAGCGAGTATATGAGAGTGAGATTGAAGGGGGACATTTATTAAGTGTTTTGCCTGTCATTGGATACAGTGAGAGTGAGGGAGGTGGTCATCCCCATAATTCACACTCTAGCCTTCCATCTGCTTGCTGAAGTATAAAACCTGCCACAGACTGAGAAAGAAAAAAACGACAGTGGCTCAATATTATTACTTCATTCCTGTGCTCAGGGCCTGTCCAGCTCCTTGTCTGATGCAGCTGAAAATCTGGCCGCCAAGAACATTGGGCGGGTGTGCGCGCATGTTATGGCCTGTCAGGAATTAAGTGCGCTCAAAAAACCTCTGGTTTGGCAACCCTAGACCACAGAGAAGCTCAACTTCTGTAAGGGGAGACCAGAGCCTATTAAGCAGGCAGGCACAATGGCCATAAAACGGGAATGTTCTGTTTAGGACGGCTGCTCCTGCCAGAGGGGAGACAGAAGAGAAAGGCCATTACTCATTCTGAATGCTCTATAAATCGGAAAACAAAATGTGCCTGGGGCAGGGATGGGTTAGGCTCCTCAAAGATCACCCGTGATTTTCAGTTGACACCTCCGAATATCAGTGGTTCCCTTGACAACACTAGAGACCGAGAGCAGGCAGTTCAGGCACAGAGAGTAAGGCAGACGTATGTTATTACGGTGTCTGTTGGCTGTATTCTGGAAACAAGGTCCTGCCAGTGTAGGCACTTACTTCCCAGCTGCCCTTGATGGGGCTTAGAATGCAGGCCTGCATCCATGATGGCAGTCTATCTTGGAAAACCCTCCCCACAGAGATACATCTGGCACCACCTTCGGTTCTGCAGAAGGGGCCCTCTGAATAGTCCCTCTGCTCTCAGAGGGTTGGGGTGGCAGCAGTCTGGGAGAAGGGCTTCTCTGCAGCAGACCCTAAATTGTAGGGTTCCCTACAGAAGTGCACAGCTTCTGAAAGATGCTGAAGATGCACCTCTTTATCCTAGTCCTTTGACACTTGAAGTGTGTTATTTCCAGGTGGTAACTTTCAGGCTGGGACGCAGGTGGCGCTGTGGGTTAAAGCCTCAGCACCTAGGACTTGCCGATCGAAAGGTCGGCGGTTCGAATCCCTGCGGCGGGGTGCGCTCCCGTTGCTCGGTCCCAGCGCCTGCCAACCTAGCAGTTCGAAAGCACCTCCAGGTGCAAGTAGATAAATAGGGACCGCTTACCAGCGGGAAGGTAAACGGTGTTTCCGTGTGCGGCTCTGGCTCGCCAGAGCAGCGATGTCACGCTGGCCACGTGACCCGGAAGTGTCTCCGGACAGCGCTGGCCCCTGGCCTCTTAAGTGAGATGGGCGCACAACCCCAGAGTCTGGCAAGACTGGCCCGTACGGGCAGGGGTACCTTTACCTTTACTTAACTTTCAGGCTACACTACTGCAATTAGCTCTGTCTTAAAGATGACAGCCCCATTTTGATCTCATACAAGCCATTTTAAAACACCAGTTCCAGGCCTGATTCAAGGTGCTTTTGCTGGTGTTCAAAGCCCTATAATGACACAGGCTCCAAATATCTGAAAAGCTGTCTCCCTTGCTACAGACCCTCTCGAGTACTGAGGAGGGCCCTCTTGGTAGTTCCTCTGCCCACAGAGGCTCAGGGAACTGGTGGTAGCCCAGGGGGAGGGAGGCTTCTCTGTGGCAGCCCCTGAGCTGGGAAACTCCGTCCCCACAGCACCCTACTGGCACCTTGGCTATACAGCTTCTGGAGGTTGCTGAAGACACACCTATTTACCCTTGCTTTTGACACTTGAGGTGTATATTTTTAGGACACACCTTATTTTTTGTGAATTGTAATTTGTTTTAAATTGTATTTTAATATTGTGTTTCAATTGTCCCTGGAGCCTGAGGTTGACAGGCAGGTAATGAATAAATAATATTTAGGATTTATTCATTGACTGGCACATTTCAGGCATCAAAGGGACTGCCCAGTTTCAATGAGAAATTCCCACAGACAGTGAAGTATACTGTGGAAGGGGTGTGTGTATTGCACTGGATTAGGGCGGACTAGGGTGTTTAAGAGGGGCAGCTGACAGTGGTGCAGAACTGGTGGCTTGCCCTTTCTGAAATGGTGGTGGCTACCTTCTCCACCCTTTAGGGCCTTCACTGTCCAAAAAGCCACAGTGCTGGTTGGGCTGGAAGCAGCTATCTAGCGTTAATAAGCCAAGAGAAACTGGAACTCGCAGCCTCCAGTAATGTAAGCCAAATATCCAAATCGCTTGGATGCCTTGGAAGGTAAAGAGGTTACGGGTGATGCCAGGCCCTGCTCTAGAAGCTCTATTCTTTCAGCAGTTGCTTTATGTGGAGGAATGGAAGCAATTCTTCCTCCTCCCTGGTGCTCCCTGCCTGCCAACCCACTGCTGGGTTTCTGCCTCTCAAGAAGTAGCCACTGCAAACAGCATAAAAACAAGAGAGGCAACTGCTTTCTACCTGATTAGGCCAGCAGTTCTCCAGGGTTTCAGATGGCAGGTGTCCCAGGCCTCCCTGTAAATGCTGAGGGTTGAACCTGGAAAGTAGATGCTCTACCAATGAGCCGCATGTCAGAGAAAAGAAAGGACTTCTTCATGCAGTGCATAGTTAAACTTTGGAACTCATTCTCGCTGGAGGCAGTGATAGCTGCCAACCCAGATGTGAGCTGTGATTCCTGCATGGCAGGAGGGTGGACTCTTGGTGTCCCTTCCAGATCTATGGTTCTATGATTCATTGGACCAAGAATCTGCCAGCATTAGCTGGTGCTCACCCACACATGCCCATTTCTGCTTGGTGCACATGGTAAACTGGAGAACAGAGAGCTTTCCTTCTCCCTCCCCTCTGCAAATTAACGGGTTTCAGTCCTCGAGTCAGAGTGAACTGAATCCATAATGGTGCTTTATTCAAAAATAATAAAAAGGCACCATTTTGTTCCAAGAGGTGGAGATCCTTGGGGGAAAAAGCAGTATCTCCTTTTTCACTCACCAAAAAACAAAGCTAAATTCACCAGCTCTAATCATTGTTAATGAATAGTTAACAGCAAATGTCCAGCTACTGAAACATTCTCAAATATGCTGTATCTTTCTGTGGGGTGATGAAAGCAGGGAGGGGTCCAGAGGGGGAGAATGTTCACAGCACATGTTTTTACAATTACATTTAAACTAACATTTTTTTGTTAAAAAAACAAAGATAAAGCAGTCCAGGCAGAACAGGTCAGAGTGACCTAGAAAGAAGGATGTGTCTGTTTGTGTACACACACAAACACCCAGATGTTAATAACATTGATTTTGCCCATCTGTCTCATGTGATTGTGCTTTACCTGCAACATTCAAGAAGGCAGGGTTTCTATTTGGGGGGGGTAAAGGAAACCCCTTTTTTGTTCTTTATATCATGGTCATAGAATTGGAGTTGGAAGGGATCCCAAGGGTCACCTAGTCCAAGCCGCTGCCCACAGCTGTCCTTGAGTGGGCTCGAACCACCAGCCTTCTAGTTAACAGTCAGATGCACTTACCCACTATGCCACAGAGCATTGGTAAAAGATATCCCAGGGATGTTTCTGCTAGTTGCTAGCCTGGCATGAAAGCCTTATTTATTTCCACCTTTTTCTTCACAGAGCTCAAAGTGGCACACATAGCACTTCCAATGAGCTTAATGGCTGAGTGGGGGATTTGAGGCACTTTCCATATATTGTGGACTACAAAACCCATCATCCCTGGCCACACTGGCAGGGGTTGATGAGAGATGGAGTCCCCAACATCTAAAGGGCACTATGCTTACGCTCTCTCTCTCTCTAACACACAGAGCTGACTTTAAGACTGGGCCTAACAATCTCTTTCGATCCATGCCAAGAATGAAACTAAGAGTGCAGTGCAAGGAGTTCCCATTTCTAGGTTGTGTTTGGCACAGAGCTGCTTCTCTCTCCAACCCATGCTACTTTTTTATGTCATGAAAGCAATATGAGCAGAGTATTTTTTTGGTGCATCTCACGGAAGCTCTGCCAGTCTCGTGAAATCTCCAAAGTAATTGCAGAGCACAATTCCACCTCTAATGTTTCTGAAAGCTGGTTGTTGGAGATCACAGAAAGGGAGAAGGCTCTTGTGCTCAAATTCCATGAGAACAGAACACTGTCATTGGCTGGATCCAGCAGACACTTCCTATGCTTTCATTTGTAGCATGGAGAGCCTTCCATGAGAATCTACAAGGCTTGCTTTGTTGAATCAGACAGAAAATCCATTTACAGGGCTATTGCATACATGCCCTTACTCACAAGTAAGCCCTATTGGAATTCAAAAGGGCTTACTCCCAGATAAGTAGGTAAGACCTCCATCTAGCAATCTGTTTTTCATGAAGCCCCTGAGAAGTTAATATGCACATACAACGGAGACACTCATCTTATGCTGTTAGCCCACAGCTTCTAATAATAAGCAAGACTGCTTAGGACATGTTATTGCTGTTGTTGTCATTATGCGAGAACCAGCCTCATATATGCAACATGCTTACGTCTAATTAATGCACGAAAGAGTTAAGGTCATAGAATAAGCTGTCCTGCCAGGTTTAGCTCACCTTGGGAAAACCAGGCAATAAAGTCTTTGTTCCCTCCCCAGCCTACCTGATGAACTCAGCTTGTGAAGAGGCTAAGCTGGTTGCTCCACAAGCCACTCTAGAGCTCCTACACCAGGGGTTGGCAAACTATGGTCCATGGGCAGATCCAGCCCAATTGCCTCTGGATCCGGCCTGTAAATGCTTCTGCAATTGCCACTTGGATTGGCACAATTGCCAATCCCCCCCCCCACATTTTTTAGGGTTAGGGTTTTTTTGCGATTTCCCCCTGGACTACATCTCCCAGCATGCTCTGAGGTTGCTCAGACTTCCGCAATGCTTAGCAACCTCAGGCCTCCCCTCCATTGGCTAGTTTGATGCGAGCCAGTGGCCAATGGTGACTCTTCCCAAGACTCACTGCTCCAATTGGGGTGAGGCACAGGGCAGGGTCCCTTGTTGATGTCTAGCTCTGAGAAGGGAGGAGGGGAAGTGAAGGGGTGGGAAGAAGCGGGAGCAGAGAGCCTGCAAGGAGTGAGGAGGAGGACTCTTCTGTGCTGCTCATAGGTGGCACATTAGCAGCACAATCATGGACACCGCAGGGAGTGGCTGCGGCCCCTCCATGCAAGCTGAGACCCAGCACTCCCCCCCCAGCCCAGCCCGCTCCATCTGAATGCAGTGAGTGGAAGTATCTCAGCCGCTCTGTCTCCAAGGGAAGGAGAGAAGGAAGGAGGGGGTGTGTACATGCTCTCACTTGTGGTCCAGCCCGCCACAAGTTCTGAGGGACAGTGAACTGGCTCCCCACAGAAAAAGTTTGCTGATCCCTGTCCTATACCAATAATTTAGGAACTTCTGCTACTGTAACTAAGCCAAGTTGTACTGCCTATGAAACTATTTCAGAATGCTGTATGGAAAAGCACATGAATGTGACCTCTGGAGAGTTTGCAAGTAAACCATTTTAAAGCAACAAAATGGGTGCTCTTTTTCTATGCTAGGGGAAAAGAGACATTTTGGATATCACAAGGGCATATTTCAAAAGCCTAACAGTTCATACTTCCACGCTTAACTTTGCTGCATATTTTGTGATTTTAAATCCCTGCTGGGGTTCTCACATCAAAGGGCACTTGCCCCAAACTTGGACTTTGACACCCAGGAATTCTCCTTATATACCTATCTTTCCCCCCTTGCAGCAACAGTTATGACTTGCCCTTCACTCTCAGGTTCCAGGGCAAGTTGCAACAATCAAAACAGTGTGTTAAAAACAGTTTAAAACAAAGTCAGAGATAAGGTGGGCCCTAAAAATATACACATCAGGTGCCAAAGGCTAGAGTTTAAAGAAATGTGTATTCAGCATTCACCAGAAGCAGTATAGATGAAGTAGCAGACACACCTCTGTGGAGAGGGAGTTCTGCAACTTAGGGGCTGCCACAAAGAAGGCCCTCTCCCTGGCTGCACCCCTTGAGCTTCCAAAGGCAGTGGAACAACCAGTCTTGGCATCTGAGGGGGGTCTGTAGGGAAGGAAGCAGTCTTTCATTGGGCTTTAAACCTCAGCATGAGCCCCTTAAATTAAGTCCGGAAATGAACTGGGAATCAGCACAGCTGTTTGTCTCCCTTTCTCATAATGCTAGAACCCGTGGACATCCAATGGAGCTGAATGTTGCGAGATTCAGGGAAGATAAAAGAAAGCCCACATTGTCAAATATGCAACTCCCTCCCACAGGAGGCAGCAATGGCCACCAATCTAGATGGCTTTAAAAGAGGACTAGATAAATTCATGGAGGAGGAGAGGGCTATCAGTGGCTACTAGGCACTGGTTATGCGCTGCCTCCATGGTCTGTGGATGTATTGCTTCTAAATACCCGTTGCACAGGAGAGGAGAGGGCTTTTGCACTCATGCCCTGTTTCTGGTTTCCCACAGGCATCTGGTAGGTCCTTGTGGAGACAGGATACTGGGCCAGATGGGTCACTGGCCTGATCCAGCAACCTCTTCTGTTCTTCCATATTGGAAAGCCCTGTGTTGCATCACTGAGGAGATGTGGAGTGAGGAGGTGTCACCTTCTGCTCAAGTTTGCTCCCCCTCCCTCCGCTAAGGACCAGCCACCTGGGTTCATCTGTAAACCATTTTAGCTTTGACACCCTTGAGCCTGAACCAGTAGGAAATACCAAAGGTCACTTATGCCCTGTAAAGGCAGCTGGTGTAATTGAGTACCTGATGGGGACAAGAACGATATAGTCCCAGAATGCCACTTAATGCTCACCTTGCAAGGCTATTTACTTGCAAATTTGAAACAGCTGATTGTTCTTAACAGCCCATTAATTGGAACACCTGATGATATATGTTTTCCACCTTAACACACTTGACATGTGAGGAAGCTCAAAGGTAGAACCACCTGCTGGCATCTGGTTGTCACCATTCCAGGCTCATTCCTACCTGGCTGCCAGTGAAACTGATTCTCAAGGCAGACCTTGCAAGCCAATCTGAGAATGGGCTGGGGGAAAAACCCTGAATGCTTCTGTTGCTTTGCGGTTCCCCCCTCCCCTTCCTCATTTCACTTATGAAACCTGATGCATGAGCAAAGCATTTTTTCTTCCATGATCACTCTCTCTGTTGCTGAGCTGCATTACCACAAGTTTTGCAAAAGCAGTGCTGGCTGCTATAAAAGCAGAGTAGTTGGGCACACAAGTGGTAAGGCGTGTGCTGAGAGAGACAGGGAGGGAGGACAGATGTGTTTAGAAGTTAATGGGGGAAATAACTGCACAAACACAATTACTGCTCTGAGATTGGAAGCCAGCAAAACAGCTTATTTTTCCATCAGCTGATTACTTGAGAATTGCAGTGGACATCCTAGAGCAGCTTTTCTTGATATTGGGTCCCCAGATGTTGTTGGACTACAACTTCCATCACTCCAAACTAGCAGGTCAGAGATGAGTTGTAGTTCAATAACATCTGGGGACCCAAGGTTAAAAAAGGCTGTCCTAGAGTATAGTATAGTACGACTGTGTCATACATGGGTGTTTGGGTCCAAGGGTTCTGTTATGTACTGAAGTTCTCACCCTGGGCCAGCAGGGAGATACTGTAGATAGTTATGCAAATGAAGGATCGAAAAGTGACGTTCAGTGATTGGATAGTTTTAGAAAATGGCAACAGTTGCATTGTTCTGGAGCTCTATATAAGCAGGCTGACTGAGCTCCTCAGCCTAGTTCTGTTCTGGCATCTGAATAAAGAAGAGCTGTTTAAAGAATCGCTGTGTCGTCTGACATGTTCGCCCACAACCTAACACTGGCGACGAAGGTGGGATCGATGGACATCAGAGCACAGCCAGATGCAGCCACCCTCTGAGCAGAGCTGAATCACTGAGCGAAATCACTGGAAAGAACCAATTCAGAGCTGACTGTTCTGGCTAGAGCACGGTGTTCCATCCATAGCCTTTCTCGCCGGCATCGGAATCATGGCTTCACTTGTGCCTCTACCGCCGTTTGCACCAGCCTCTGAATCATGGGACTCCTTCCTCGCTCGGTTCGACTGCTACCTCCAAGCCAACGAGCTGACAGAAGTATCAAAGGAGCGGAGGCTGGGCCTATTCCTCAGCCTCTGTGGGCCTGAAGTGTCCAGGCAACACCGTGGGACACGATCCAAGAGACGCTCCACAACCACTACGCACCAAAGCCGTCCAAGATTGCTGCCTGCCATGCGTTTTACCACCGGAACCAGGCAGAGGGGGAGTCAATCAACAACTACACCACCGCCCTGCGACAGGCTGCAATGCACTGCGAGTTCCGAGACTTAGACGATGCCCTGATGGATTGAATCGTCTGCGGGACATCCATCTGCAACGGCGTCTCCTCGCCAAGCCAGACCTCATGCTGCAGAAAGCCATTGAGGAGGCTGTGGCCTCGGAAGCTGCTGAACGCTCCACCCAGGAGATCCGCAAGGCCAGCAGCCCGCGTCTTGCTAGGGAGCCAGTTCCAGTGCATCATGAAGAGGCCAGCAGTGATGAGGCATCCTCCAGTGATGACGATGATGTGCACCAGACAAGGCAGGAGCGCAGAAAGTTCCAACAGAAGTCCAAGGGCCAACCGGAATGCGCCGGCTGTAGAGGTAACCATTCCCGTGCCAAGTGTTGATTCAGAGACGCCACCTGTGGGACGTGTTCCAGAAGGCGCCCATCGCTAAGGTCTGCCGATCGGCTCCGTCTGACACCCCCCCTTCACCGACTCGCAAGTCCAGGTCTTCACTCCAGTCTGCCAAGGAAAGCTGTTTCGCTCTCACCAACTGCCGCTGCCCGTCTGGAACCACGATTGGCCAAACCGACTCGCCTACGCGACGCAAGCTGAATGTCACAGTGCTCATTGAAGGAGCTCCATGTGACATGGAGATCGACACCGGGTCTGCCCTGTCCATCGTGTTTTGGAGCACCATCAAAAGACTGGTACCCAGAGTGTCCAAAAGGCAACTCGACTTTCACCACGTAGATTTGAGAGACTACCAGGGAATTGACATTCCCGTGGTAGGCATTGGCTGGTTCCATATTGCCTTCAAGGATTTTTCGGGCCTGCTCCGACTGGTGGTGGTCGAACGTCAGCGGCCAAGCCTCCTAGGGCTAGACTGGTTTGATGCCCTGGAAGTCACCGGCATCAACTGCATCTCTAACGCAGAGACTGAGGGTCTGGTCAAAGACTTTGCCGAGGTTTTTGACGGCACTTTGGGGCAATATACAGGTACGCCCATCTCCTTTAGCCTTGATCCACAAGTCACCCCCATCAAGCTAAAGCCATGCCGGGTTCCCTTTGTTCTCAAGGCTAAGGTGGATGAACAACTGGAAAAGCTGATTGCCCAAGGAGTTTTGGAGCCGGCTGACCATGCCAAGTGGGAAACCCCCATCGTCACGCCTGTCAAGCCAGACGGGTCGGTGAGAATCTGCGCTGACTACAAGTGCACGATCAACAAGGCACTTCAGCAGCACGCTTATCCGGTTCCTGTTGTCCAACACCTGCTGCATTCCCTGGGCGAGGGTAAGGTCTTCGCTAAGCTGGACCTTGCCCAAGCCTATCAACAACTGCCCGTCGATGATGCCACTGCTGAAGCCCAGACGATTGTCACCCACCAAGGGGCATTCCGTTGCCGCCGTTTGCAGTTCGAGGTGAGTGTAGCTTCTGGCATCTTCCAAAGCCTTATGGAACGTCTCCTGCAAGGGCTTCCGGGCATGGTACCATATTTTGATTACGTCTTGGTGTCCACAGACTCACACCAGCAGCTGTTCGGGCGCCTCCGTGCCGTGCTGACTCGGTTCCAAGAGGCCGGGCTCAAGGTAAAGAGTGAGAAGTGCCAGATCGCTGTTCCACAGGTGGAGTTCCTGGGCTATCTTATTGACGCCTCCGGCCTATGATGGCCTGGGATTCCGATTCAGAGGCTGAACCAGAGGAATCCCAGCCTGCACAAGAGTCCCCGCCTCCAGGGCCGGCTGAACTGGGGCAAGGCCTAGATTCTGAGGAGCCTGCACCTGTGTCAGATCCTCAGGAGCAGGTACCAGGTGAAACCATTCTGGCCCCAGAGGTGCTTGAGGACTCAGTGTCTACAGGTGAGCCTCCTCCGGGGCCCAGTAACCCTTCGGCCTCTGCTGAACTGCAGAGGCTTAGGCAGAGAGGCGAAGGGAACTGGTTGCTCCCAGGAGGAGTGCTCGCCTTAAGGCCAGAGGAGGCGGGGCTCCTGGGGGCCGGGACCGCCCCTGGCCTTAGAAGAAGATAAAGGTCAGTCAGCCCGGTCCCAGGTTGCGGGAGCAACGTCGTTGTTGGCTTCAGATCTTCCAGTGTTTTTGTTCCCTGCCCGGCCTCCTGCTCCTGACCTTCCAGCGTTCCTGTTCCCTGCCCGGCCTCCTGCTCCTGACCTTCCAGCGTTCCTGTTCCCTGCCCGGCCTCCTGCTTCTGACCTTCCAGCGTTCCTGTTCCCGCCTGGCTCCCAGTTTCGGACCTCGCCTCTCATCTTGTGAACTCTGACTATGATCACGGTACCTTCCCCCCGGGACCAGCACACGGCCTTCACCCGACCACATCCAAGATCCGCGCTATCCAGCAGGCCCCCATCCCAAAGAACAAGACAAAGTTGCAGGCCTTCCTGGAGCTGCTGAACTTTTATAACATGTTCCTGCCCCACAAAGCCACGGTGGCTGAGCCTCTTCACCGACTCCTCAGCACAAAGACGCCTTGGTCCTGGGGTCATCGGGAGACGGCGGCCTTCAACGCGATCAAGGCTCTCCTTTCATCGGACAGCGTGCTGGTACAGTACAGTGAAGCCAGGCTGCTGGTCCTTGCCTGTGACGCCTCACCTTTTGGCATCGGCGCTGTCCTTAGCCACCGTTTTCCAGACGGAATAGAAGCACCGCTCACCTACTTTTCCAGGACGCTATCTCTGACTGAACGGAATTACAGCCAGCTCGACAAGGAGGCACTGGCACTTGTGGCTGGAGTGTAGAGGTTCCATGAATACCTCTATGGCAGTACTTTTGACCTTATCACTGACCACAAGCCGCTCCTGGGCCTCCTCGCCGGTGATCGTCCAACTCCACTGGTCCTCTCGCCGCGCATGCTGCGATGAACTGTTTTCCTGGCTACCTACCACTACCGGCTCGTCCATCGCCCGGGGAAATCGATGGGCCATGCCGATGCCCTCAGCTGTTGCCCTCTTCCAGCGTTTGTGGAAGACCTGGCTCCAGCTTCATCGCTCCTCCTGACAGATGATCTTCCGGCAGCGCCTGTATCGGCTGCCACTGTGGCCTCTGCATCTGCCCAGGATCGCACCATCAGCTGTGTGCTCAACTGGGTGTGGAGGGGGTGGCCACAAGGGCCTTTTGCATCGGAGTTCCAGCCCTTCGCAACCAGACAACATGAACTCTCGGCTCATCGTGGCTGTCTGCTGTGGGGAGACTGCGTCGTGATTTCCCAAAGACTCCGTCAACGTGTCCTGGAGGCTCTGCACGTTGGCCACCCGGGAATCGTCAAAATAAAGGCGTTGGCTCGGTGTTACGTCTGGTGGCCTAACATGGACGATGCCATCACTGCCTGGGTGTCCGCCTGTCAAGCGTGCCAAGAGTCGAGGCCTGCACCACCAGCAGCTAAAGGACAGACCTGGGAGATGCCAAAGACACCTGGTCAAGGGTGCACATCAATCTGGCCAGCCCCTTTCACGGCCGGACCTTTATGGTAGTGGTGGACACCTATTCCAAATGTCTGGAGGTGGCCCTGATGCCCTCCACCACTACCGAGGCCGTCATTCGGGTGCTGCGAGGCCTGTTTGCGACGCATGGGTGTCCTGATGTCCTTGTCTCCGACAACGGACCGCAGTTCACGCCAGGCACTTTTGAGCGGTATCTTTTGGGACTGGACATCCGCCATGCCCTAACAGCACCATTTCATCCATCCAGCAAGCGGAAAGAATGGTGCGCTCGGCAAAAGAGGCACTGGCGCGCTTGGACCAGGGAGACTGGCACAAGCGGGTCACCTAATACTTGTTCGTGCAACACATCACCCCTCATGCGGCCACAGGGCGGAGTCCTGCTGCACTGCTTATGGGCCGCCGCGTCAGGTCACCGCTCGACCGGCTGCACCCAGACTTTGCCGTGGCCGAACCCCCAGGCTGTGCCAACGCGCCACGGTCATTTGTTCCAGGAAACCAGGTCTTTGCCCGGAACTATGTGGGGGACATTCCTTGGGTGCTAGCCACAGTAGTGGGAGTCACTGGACCTCGCTCGTACCAGGTGGCACTTGAAGATGGACGCTTGTGGCGCCGGCACATAGACCAGCTTAGGCGCAAGGTTGGGGACTTGGACACTACCGTGGTGCCCCCAACTGCGCTCGTGGCTCCGGAAGAGACACTTACAGATGGCGAGGCTTCACCTACACTTCCCTCGCATACTGCCAGCATGGAGCCGAACCAAGCCACTTCAGAGGGTCTGCCAGACTTACCACAGGCTCAGACCATTCCACTTGCGGAGGCTCCACCTACAGCAACGGATCCAGGGGATTTGGTTTCAATGCCACCTAGGGTCGCACCACAGCCTCAGCAAGAATTGTGTGGCCCCCCGGACTTGGCTACCAGTCCCCGGCAGTCTGACAGAGTTTCCAAGCGCCCAACTTATTTAAAGGACTATGTTGTTGGACATGTATCACAGTTGGTCTAAGTATGTAAAATGTAATTGATATGCTTTTGTGCCTAATTGAACCATTACATGTAGTGCTGTATATAAGGAAACCATATAAGGAAACCATATAAGGATACTGTAGATAGTTATGCAAATGAAGGATCGAAAAGTGACATTCAGTGATTGGATAGTTTTAGAAAATGGCAACAGTTGCATTGTTCTGGAGATCTATATAAGCAGGCTGACTGAGCTCCTTAGCCTAGTTCTGTTCTGGCATCTGAATAAAGAAGAGCTGTTTAAAGAATCGCTGTGTCATCTGACATGTTTGCCCACAACCTAACAGGTTGCCTTGCAAAAACATGCATACTCAATCTGTACCCCTAGCTTTCTGAAGCTGGTGCACCCAAGAGGGCTTTGTCCTGCCACTTTGTCCTGCACACACACACAAACACCAAATAAGGCAGAGAGCTCAAAAGCTATTTTCATGCTGGGTTTTGCTTGTCGGGTAAGGCCTGCTCAGCGCACCAGCTCTAAAAGAGTAAAGATGCTTGTGTGACATCTCACGAGAACTAGGACAGCCCCATGAGATCTTCCAAGAGCTTTCGAAGAATTAGTGGGCCATGAAAACCTTGCCTGTAAAGCAAAGCAGACAGCTCAAAAGCTTTCTTTGAGCTGGGAAAAACTGGTGCAAAAAGAGCTTTTGAGCTCTCTGCCTTGCTTGCATTTAAATTGCAGTATTTCAACCAGTTAGCCTCCAACCATGTATAGTTGAAACTGCACAAGTTAAATGTGTGCAAGATCCAATCACACGGTATAGTAATTATAGTACAGAATCCTATAGTGCATTATTTATCAGAGGGGCAAAGAGCCATTTGAAACAGGCGTATGTTTGTGTGCGTCTACCAGGTCCTAATGGAGGCTATGACACCTCATTCTGGGCCGTGCTTCGTGATTGCCAGTGCCTCATTCCCATTATGCTGGTAGTTAGACAAACTGGCTACTCCCTTTCACCAGCTGTTAGCTGTTCTTTCATTGCAGTCCATTTTTTTGTCCGTTTGGCTTTGGGGTAACATTCTGATCCCCCACACAGCAGCATCAGACGAAAACCAAGAACTGCAATGAATGATTCATCAGGAATTGCTCTGAAAATAACAGTTTTCAAAAATATAAAAAGACCCTTTGAGGCAGAAAATGAGGTGGAAGACAGGTCCTATTGGCACACTGATCCTGGTTGCTTTTTTCCTAACATGAAAATTTAGCTCCTTAATAGGTCTCAAAGTGGCTACTTGTTGAAATCAAACAATAGCTCAGCAAACAGCTTTAAAAAGAACCTGAGAATGTGTTAAGTTTTGCCCCCCTCCAAAAAACCAAATAAGCAGAACCTTGATGCCAAATTGGCAGGAAGTTTAGAAAACCTGCAGAAAAAATATTTTCATGAAAGGATGTTGCTGCCTACACAGCAGACACACTTCTATCTGGTGGGGGTGGGGAGAAACAGAAGGTTTTTTTTCATTAAGTGGTGCTGGATTAACAAGGGTTTAAACAAAACGAAGGAATGCTTCCTGAAATGCAAGCCACAAATCTTAAAAATACAGAATATGTAAAAACATACCCTGGCTCTATACAGTTTATGAAGGTAAGCAACCTCAGGGTTCCACCTGCTGTGCTTTCTCTGAAAGTCATTGGATGCTAAGTTCAATTTGGTAATGTGCTTTGTAATGTAGGAGAAGAAAGCCAGAGATCTTAAGAACTGGATAAGATCAAGGTGGGCTCATCTTGTGCAGCTTCATAAGAACCTAAGAGGAGCCTGCAGGTTTTAGTCTAGCCCATCTAGTCTAGTATCCTGTTCTTATGGTAGCCACTCAGATGCCTGTGGGAATCCCGCAAGCAGGACTTGAGCACAAATGCACTCTCCCCTCCTGCATTTTCTAGCAACTGGTATTGAGAAGCATCACCACACCTGACCATGGAGGCAGAGCATAGCCACCTTTGCTAATAGGTATTGATAGCCCTTTCCTCCACAAATCTGTCTTATGCTCTTGGTGGCTATCACAGCCAGGAGGGAGTTCCATAGTTTAATGATGGACTGCATCATTTTATGTGACTTGAATCTCCCAACAGACAAAAAGGCCAGCATTTTAGGTCAGGGCACATTAGCCATGGACTTAAGCCTTCCATATGAGCAAGGCCCAAGCGCAGGGGTCTTCAAACTAAGGCCTGTGGGCCGTATCCAGCCCGCCAGGGTCCTGGACCTGGCCCGCCCAGCAACTGCAGAACAGCGGCAGTCTCCTGGACTGTCTAACAGCAGCAGTCTCCTGGATGAGGCAGATGGCGCACGGATGGACGAGGCGGCAAGGCTCCAGAAGGCTTGCTCCCCCCCCCCCCCGTCTGGAGGCACAGGCGAGGGACAGGGCGAATAGGCAGTAAGGGCAGGCTGTGTGTCTCCAGGTACTCTTATAGCGGTGCTGTGCTGCCTCTGCAGCTGCGGGCGGGCACCTGGCTGGGCAGCATCTGTGAGGCTCCTGCCCGCACCTCCAATTACCAGCGCTGTCGCTGCCCTGATTTCCTGATGCGCCCAACCTGCCCCGCTGCCTGCATGCCAAGGAGTTGTGTGCGCCTCACACCTCCATGCAGTAAGTTGTGCCTTGCCCGGTGGGGGTGGGTAGTGGCGGGGGAGCGGGAGAAGATCCACATGAGGAAAGGCTTGGATGATGCAGGATTCTCCCACATTTCAGTGTGGTCCTAATAAAGGCATGGCCCAGATATGGGGATCCTAATCATGTTTACTCAGAAGTAAGTCCCATTGCTGAGTAAGTGCCTGTAG
The DNA here is from genome assembly GCF_964106915.1 of Podarcis gaigeae. Taxonomy (NCBI): domain Eukaryota; kingdom Metazoa; phylum Chordata; class Lepidosauria; order Squamata; family Lacertidae; genus Podarcis; species Podarcis gaigeae. The sequence goes on along the minus strand of NC_139691.1, from coordinate 20,663,366 downwards.
GATTGCAGCCTTCAAATTTTTTAATGTATTTTTAATCTTTTGTTGGAAGCCGCCCAAATGGCTGGGGAACAAATAATAATAATCATCATCATCATCATCATCATCATCATCATTACATCAAATGAGACTCTTAAAGCTCCAATACTCACTTATCTGGGAAGAAGCCTCACTGAATTCAGTGGGATTTACTTACGAGTGGGTATATATAGGATTGCTCTGCTTTGCTTTGAGCAGTCCGTGATACTCCCAAAGAAATATCTGGAAGTGTCACTTATTGATTATTCCAATCTCCATTATTTAAAGAACTTGCCTCCTGTGGACAACAATAGTTCAGTCACCTGGAGGCGCCAAGTGGCTGCTCTCATATGACAGAGGGTTGCAAATCATCTCACGCATTTTTGCCCAACATGCAGCTGTCAGCTTTCTGAATGCAAATCTTTTCAGTGCATGGAAATGCAGGATCTAATAGTGACTGTAATGAAAGGCAAGGGGTTGCACTTATTTTGATGCACAAATGTTGCATTAAACAGCTTATCCCCAAACGTGTAATGTGGAAAGATGCCCCACTAACTACACTGGCATTGGAGCGCAACCAACTTTGGCAGCACCTATGTCTGTGAACAGACTTTCTCCTGAATGAAACATCTGAAATCTCCAACCAGATCCAGACTAACTGGTGAATACTTGCATCGCTTGCTACGACTAGAAGTGACAAATATGGAACCGGATATTGACCATCTCATTAGCCAAAAGCAGGCCCATACTTCCCATTGAAATACTTATAAGCTTATGTTGATTAAAATTGTTCTTCATTGTAAATATTGTATTGTTTTTCCTCTTTTTTTGTGCACTACAAATAAAATATGTGCAGTGTGCATAGGAACTCGTTCATATTTTTTTCAAACTATAGTCCGGCCCCCAACAGTGTCTGAGGGACAGTGAACTGGCCCCGTTTAAAATGTTTGAGGACCTCTGCGCAAACGCATCAGAGATGTTATAAGCTCCCTTTCAAGTATGCACAAACTTTTTAAATAGTTTAGTTCTGTCTGACTTATTCATTTTAAGGGAAGAGGGTCAGTGCAGCCTCAGGACTGGGCCCTAGCCAACATAATGGATGGGGCAGGTACCACCAGGGGGGATGCATTGGGACACCCAATCTCAGTGATCATGGGCAGCAGGAAAACTTGCATGAGGATCAGACAATGTAATTACTGAGGAGCGGCAATAGCTCAACCTTGAGCCTACCTAGTGGTGCTAGTGACTGCCTCTATCACATCTGTTGAAAACAGTTCCAGGAGACTCTTTCAGATAGTTTATAGAACTACCTTCTTCATTGGAGTCCAGTAAGGATTCCATGATCTTGCAAAGTTTTTTGTAGACAAAATCATTCAAATTTGGAAAGAGGTAAACTCAACCACGGTAGAAGGGGCAGGAAAGGGCTAGTGCTCTGTCTAGTCAAGTTGTATGGCATTAATTTCCATATGTTACCTATGAGGCTGGTTGGGTGAGTGAAACCAACCACTTGACTGTTTGATCCTTGCCCATCCTGACTCATAAAAGTGAGTCAGATAGGGCTAGGTAATGGGCTCTGTGGAGGGGTGAATGCTTTCCTCTGTCGGGGAGTCATCCAGGAACCCCTTAAAGAAGTGGTTATTAAATCACTTCTTTAAAAAGCCATTGGACCTGGCCATTATGGTCAATTATCGTCCAGTCTCTAAACTTCCATTCCTGGGCAGGTGGTTGTGGAACAGCTCCAGGCCTGTCTGGAGGATGCAGACCATTTGGACCCCTTCCAGTCAGGTTTCAGGCCCCACTTTCTGCGGCAGGCCCAGGGCCTGCCCCTTCCAATATCCTTCCTGCAAATTATCCTGGAGGACCTGGGAATGGCAAGGTCTCTAGAGACAATTTCAGCATTTTTGCCCAGGAATATGATCTCAAACTCCAATTTTGGCAGAACCAGACACAGATTCATTCCTGGCTCTGTTGAAAAAAATTCCCAGAGTGCAACCAGTAATTCCCACTGGGTGGTCCCGTTTAAGAGGTTAAAGGCAACTGGGTCTTTGCCTCCATGAGCTCCTGAAACACAGCAGAAGAAAGGGAGCTGCAGAAATAGCACAGAAGGACCCTGCAAAATGTTCCTCCGTTCTCTCTGCAAATGACAGCTGGTTGTGAATTGCACAGGAGGAGCAGGGTGACCTGGAAATAGCTTAAGCCAAGCCCAGCAGCTACAGCAGAAACCCTCATAGCTCTGCACCTCCCTTGCCAGCATTCTGGCTCCTGCAAGCAATGGGGACATAAACTCACCTTTCTCTCTCTCGCTTAAAAACATATCACATGTGATGCTGCAAATGCTGTTTGCACAAACCTCGCAGGAGAAACACATTTTGGTAATTTGGGTGTATTTACCAATTAATTCCGTTTGCTCACATAGCTGACGAGACGGGCTTTATTCTGCCCCACTGACTGTCCCCTTCTGAAGTGCTCCAGGACTGGCGGAATGGCAACACTTTCATGGGCATACTGTGGCAGCAGTGATGGGAGGAAGACTTAAGGAAGGACAGAAGCAAAATCTACACTCATATCCTGTGCTGCCTACTCTATAAAAGCACTGTTCAGAATAGTGGTTTGCACAACCCACACAGGAAGGTAACAGCAAAGTAAAATTGAAAACTGTAACAATTAATTGCACATTTACTCAAGAACAAATTAATTAGTTTAATTAATTCAGCAAAACTGATGGAGTTGATCCATAATGCCAGCTTTTCAAAGTATGAAAGTGACTCAAACCTGCAGCACTGCCCTGCCGCCCCCCTACATCTTAGCACCTCCTCTTAGGTGATCCCACTACTCCCCCCTGGGGGGGGGCAGAAGTATTGCCCATATTGGAAACCACTGGTGTACACTTTTAAAAATGGACTGTAGCCTGCTTTCATGTTATCCCTCTGACACATTTGTGGGACGGATATGTTCACAAGAATAACAGGGGGTTGAACTACAAGATCCTTTGGATACCTTACAACTTGTGGTCAATGCCCTGAGCCACAGAAACATTTGCATCCATAGAACCTCCAGAAAGCATCTTGGTGGTCTGATGTTGTGAGCTGAAGGCTACAAGAAGGAAGAAAGCAGCGAATCAGCTGCAGCACAATTGCTGACAGGATTGAGGCCTTGCTGGCATATGACACATGTGCTTAGAGATCTGCACTGACAGCCCATTTGTTCCCAGGGCAAGTTCAAAGTGTTAGCATTAATATGTATTTATTGGCATCTGTCTGTCTTGGGAGACAATGGAGGAGTGCTCCTTTGGGGCTGATATGGGAGAGACATGATTTGTTGTAGGTGGGGAAGATGAAGGCATCTAGTTTCAATGTTAGAGATGCACCATGGTGTTTCTTCTCTCTGTGCTTTTTCCAGTGGTCATTCCTCCTCTGGTCACTGCTGTAGATACATGATCTGATTGTCTGTCTTCAGGCACTGTGGTCATCTGCAAAGGATTCCCACATGGCAGGGTTGATGTTGCCAGCCTTCATGTCAAGTTTGAAAACTTCTTTGTAGCACAGAAGTGGTCTGCCAAGCCATTAACGTCTAGGGACCAGTTTACCAACGAGATCGCCATAAACCATATACCATAAACCCAAGTGGGTACTTGACTGTATTGATAAGCAGAACTGGACCTGCTGCAGATGCCACATTATTGTTTGTTAATTTTTCTTATTGACTAGCTGGTCTTGTTTGAGGAGGAGCCAGAGGAGCACCACTCCTCCACAGTCACTCTTTCCTAGAGGGGTGTCCTCTGGGAGCAGCCCCAGCTCAAAGGCTGAAGGAAAATATTTCCTGTTACCGTACTTCCTGCTCTCCTAAGAGATCTGAGAGGGCTGCTGCTCACCTAGGCCAGGCTGGCTAGAAGAGTAAACAGCCATGCAAAACATGACAAGACCATGAACCCATATCTCTCTGGAGAAAATCAATCAAATCATCAGTTTAGCTTGGGTGTGCCCAACAGCTGGGATCATAAAAGCAGAAGAGCCTGCTAGATCAGGCTAACAGCCTATCTAGTTTAGAATTCTGTTCTCACAATGGCTAACCAGATGCCCATTACGGGAAGCCTGCAAGCAGGACCTGAGCACAAGAGGGCTCTCTTCTCCTGTGGTTTCCAGCAACTGTTACTCATAAGCATGAATGCCTTGGGTAGCCCTCTGTTCCTCCATGAATTTGTCTGATCCTCTTTTAAAGCCATCCAGGTTGGTCGCTATCACTGTCTCCTGTGGCAGTGAGTTCCCTAGTTTAACTATGTGCCATGTGAAGAAGAACTTCCTTTTAATGGTGCTAGCACATTGCAAAGGTAAGCAGGATCCAGTATGGTTTCAGATTGGATGGGGCACTGTGTGCTGAGATTCCTGTATTGAAGGGATTGCAACAGATGAACCTTGGGGACCCTTTCAATTCTATGAGTCTATGATTCTATTATCTGTCCTGAATCTTCCAAAGTTCAGCTTCCTTGGATGTCCATACTTTCTATAGTTAGAAGAGAGGCAAGAAAACCTTTTTCTGTTCACTTTCTCCAGGCTATACATAATTTTATAAAATTTTGTCAAGTCACCTGAAATATACTCAGAGTCGCAAAGTGATTTCATGCTCTTTATTCAGCTCATAGTGGTGGGGAGGAATGAATGAATGTCCCCTCAAAGTATCTGCTTTATATACATTATTTACACAATGGGCTGCACATGATTGGCTAATTCTGGAATTCTACTGTAAGCCAATCAGGTTGTGGATTCACTTCTATCTGGAGCATGATTGGGTGGTTCCTGCCAACCAATCATATTGCTGCATTGTTCTAGGACCAATCAGACTGCTGCATTCTGAATCCTATTGTTCTAGGACCAATCAGACTGCTGCAGTTTGGATCCTATTCAACTCAGTACATAACACCCCTCCCCTCTAAGTTCCAGTCCTGCCTGGGAGGTCGCATTCATAGTCCTCGAGGTACGCCGGCGGCCTACGTGTGCGTTGTGGCCTGGGGTGTTCCCTGGTCCGGGGTTCAGGTTCTGGCTCGTGTTCCAAGGATGCTGGCTGTGATGGGCCTGTTTGGTCTAGCGCAACCGGCTCGCTCAGTCGTGGTTCTGGCTCCGGTGTCCTTTCGGCCTCGCAGGTCCTCTCTGTATTTACTGATTCTGCCTCTCCTGCTGCCCCCTCCTGCTCTATGGGCCTCACTGCCCCGCTGTTCCCTTGGGACTCCTCTGACCCTTCCTCCTCCTGGTTTGCTCCCGGGAATCGTCGCCGTATCTGGTCGCCGTGGCGGCGCCAGCATTGCCCCCCATTCGTTAGCACCTCGTACGACACGGGGCCAGTGACCCTGGTGACTGTGGCAGGTACCCATGCTGGGCCTGCCCCAAAATTCTTTGCGTACACTGGGTCCTGGGCCTTGAAGGTCCGGGGGTTCCTGCCTTCCCCCACCACTACCTCATCCTGAGCTCTATCGGGGTGAAGGCGGTCCAATCTGATTGCAAGGCACCGACCCATTAGTAGTTCAGCGGGGCTCCGGCCAGTTGTTGAGCTGGGGGTGCTGTGCTGTGCTAGGAGGAATGTGGCAAGGCGGTACTCCCAATCCCCTTGCGTCATGCGGCGAAGGGTGTCCTTGGTGGTCCGCACCATGCGTTCTGCTTGGCCATTGGTGGCAGGGTGGAATGGCGCCGAACGGATGTGGCGGATGGCGTTCTGCGCTGTGAAGGTTTGGAATTCTCCTGACGTAAATGCAGTCCCATTGTCTGAGACGAGAGTGTCAGGGAGCCCGTGGGTTGCAAACAGCCTGCGTAGTACCAGGATGGCTGCGGACGTAGAAGTGGACGGTACCAGTGCGACTTCCAGCCATTTGGTGTAGGAGTCCACCACTATGAAGAATGTTTTCCCCTGAAAGGGGGCAGCGAAGTCCACATGCAGGCGTGACCATGGTGCTCGGGCGGACTCCCAGGACTGGACTGGGGCCCTTGGGGGATCTGGGCGGGATTCTTGGCAGGCCTGGCAGTGTTTGACCCAGGCCTCTATCTCTCCGTCGATCCCTGGCCACCACACATAACTCCTGGCCAGGGCCTTCATTCTTACTACCCCTGGGTGTGTCTCATGTAGGGCTGTGAGGACCCTTTTGCGGCGGGGCTGGGGAACAACAACCCTACTTCCCCATAACAGGCACCCCTTGTGGGCCGACAGTTCATGTTTGCGGGTTGTGTAGCCAGCGAATTCTGGCCCAGGACTGCTGCTGGGCCATCCCCTCCACACCCAGTCCAGGACCCGGGAGATGACCCTATCTTTCTTGGAATGGTGTGCAACTTCTTGTGCCTGAATGGGGCGGTCAGGAAGCAGCTCCAGGCTCATAACCTCTTGTGCTGGGTCGGGGCCTGTTTCTGGTAGTGGTAGCCTGCTGAGGGCGTCCGCATGGCCCATCGCCTTCCCCGGGCGGTGAATCAGTGCATACTGGTAGCTGGCAAGGAAAATTGACCACCTGAGGACACGAGGAGACAGCACTTGGGGGGTCTGCTTTTCGGGAGCAAACAAGCCAAGCAACGGTTTGTGGTCAGTCACCACGGTGAAGGGCCGCCCGTATAAGAAATCATGGAATTTTTTTACTCCCTTTACGATTGCGAGCCCCTCCTTGTCTATTTGCGAGTAGTTCCGCTCGGTTGCGTTGAGTGTCTGGGAAAAGTATGCTACCGGTACCTCTCTCCCATCCGGGAGTTGGTGTCCCAGGACAGCGCCGATGCCATAGGGTGAGGCGTCGCATGCTAGCACAACTGGCAGCCTCTCGTCGAAGTGCGCCAAGACCGAGTTTGAGACAAACAGGTCCTTGACTGCCTGGAATGCAGCCTCTTGGCGCTGGCCCCACACCCAAGGGGCCCGCTTGTCCAGGAGTCTGTGTAGGGGCTCCGCTACCGCCGCCTTGTGGGGAAGGAAGGAATGGTAAAAGTTCAATAGTCCCAAGAAGGCCTGAAGTTCAGTCTTGCTCTTGGGTGCTGGGGCATCACAAATGGCCCGTACCTTGTCCCCAGTTGGGTGGACCCCTTCTGCGTCCACCATAAATCCCAGAAAGTCCACCTGAGGCACTCCTAGTAGACATTTTTCCCGCTTCACCTTGAGACCCGCCATCTGGAAACGGTGCAGAACGGTGCGGAGGCGGTCCTCAAACTCCTCTGGTGTGGGCCCGGCAATCAACACATCATCGAAGAAGGGGGTGACGCCAGGAATCCCTTTAAGGAGCGAGTCCATTAGATTCTGGAATATGCCTGGTGCCACATTGACACCGAATTGCAGCCGCTTTACCCTGAACGCTCCTCTGTGCATCACAATTATCTGTGCCTCTGCTGTGGCCTCATCTACTGGAAGCTGTTGATATGCTTGGGCCAAGTCCAGCTTGCCAAAAATTTTCGACCCAGCCAGTGTAGCAAGGACATGGCTGACCACTGGCACTGGGTATGCATGGGCCGTGAGGGCCTTGTTTATGGTACATTTGTAGTCTGCGCAGATGCGGACTGAACCATTAGGCTTGACGGGTGTGACGATTGGGGTTTCCCAGGGGGCATTAGGCACCGGCTCCAGCACTCCTTGCTCCACAAGCCGGTCCAATTCCTCGTCTATACGGGGTTTCAGGGCGAACGGGACCCGGCGGGCCTTTAGCCTGACCGGTCGTACTGCGGGGTCAAGCTGTAGAGCAATGGGGGGGCCCGTATACTGTCCCAATTTCCCATCAAAAACCTCTGGAAATTCCTTGCATATGGCATCCACGTCCACTTGTAAGCTCGTGTGGTTCACCCCGGTGATGGCTAGCCCCAGTGGTCCAAACCATGCCAATCCCAGTAAGCTAATGTAGGGGCCCTTGACCACAAGCAAGTCCAGTTGCCGCGTCCGCCCTCGGTATTGCACCCTGAAGGTCCCCACCCCCATTGTGGGGACCTTACGTTTCTGGAAGTCCCGGAGGGTGAATGGGGCCGGCCTGAGTTTGGGACCCCCAGTAGGACACAGTTTCCTTAAGGTCCTTGCCGAGATTATGGATAGATTTGAACCCGTGTCAAGCTCCATGCGGCATGGGGCCCCCTCTATCCGTACCTCTACATAAATTTTCTCTATGTTGGGGTAGGGCAACTGGTATACCTGGACGTCCGTGAGCTCCGTCGAGTTGCCTTGGTGCGTTGGGCCCCGGGACCTGGGGCTCTTGGATTGGTCATCTGATGCCTGGCGTCGGGTGGGCCGAGCCCGACACACCCGGGCGATGTGACCCAATTTTCTGCACTGCCTGCACTCTACGTTGCGGAAACGGCAGGTCCTCCTCTCGTGACTTTCCCCGCAGCTTGCGCAGTTCCCTCCTTCTCGTCGAGGCAGCTGTGGTATGTGGGCTGCTTGAGTGTGCTGCTGTACTCGGTGCACTTCCTCCCTGTGAGATCCTGAGTCGTCGGTGAGGTCTTCGTGGTGGACCCTCGGTTGGGATGGCAGGCTCGGCCGTGCCTCTTGTGTCGACCTCTTGGCAGCTTCCGTTGCCAGGGCCTCCTCCAGAGCGACCTGGAACGTTAGGTCCTTCTTAGCGTAGAGGCGTCGTTGCAGCTTCTCATCCTTCAGGCCACCGACGAGGCGGTCCCGAAGCATGTTCTCCAGCTCTGAGAAGTTGCAGAACCGGGCGGCTTGGCGGAGAGAGGTCACAAACCCAGTTATGGTTTCCCCAGGGGCTTGCCGCTTTGCGTAGAAGGCATTTCGATGAGCCACCACTGAGGGCTGTGGCGAAAAGTGCCCCTTAAGCTGTTCCATTATTGTTTTGTATGGAACAGTAGCGACGTCTTCAGGCGCAAGGAGAGCCCGGGCGATTTCAAATGTCTCCTCTCCACAGACGCTGAAGAATATCGCCCTCTTCTTGGCGTCTTCTTCATCGGTGACCCCTTTGGCTTCTAGGAGGAAGGTAAAACGGGAGGCGTACGCTTCCCAGTCTCCCGTTGCTGGGTTGAACGGCGAGAAGCTGCTGCCGGTTGCCATTCTGAGTTCCTTGTGTCCCGGAGCTGAAGCCTGGATACACGGTGCGAGGCAGCAGTGCGGCAGGTGGCGGTGCTGCGGTGCTGTGTGTGGCAGTCAGCTCAGCAGGATCCCACCTTCGTCGCCAGTGAAATATACTCAGAGTCGCAAAGTGATTTCATGCTCTTTATTCAGCTCATAGTGGTGGGGAGGAATGAATGAATGTCCCCTCAAAGTATCTGCTTTATATACATTATTTACACAATGGGCTGCACATGATTGGCTAATTCTGGAATTCTACTGTAAGCCAATCAGGTTGTGGATTCACTTCTATCTGGAGCATGATTGGGTGGTTCCTGCCAACCAATCATATTGCTGCATTGTTCTAGGACCAATCAGACTGCTGCATTCTGAATCCTATTGTTCTAGGACCAATCAGACTGCTGCAGTTTGGATCCTATTCAACTCAGTACATAACATCACCTAATGCTAATTTTGACTGACATAGAAAAGTTGAATGATATCAATTAATTGGTTCACATAACAGACTGTGGTTGTTGTTAATGTGGCTCTATAAGCTAAAACTTCTGATGCTTTTAAAACTGCAAAATCAAATTAACGAGACAAAATCCAGCATTCCTCAATATACTGCATTCATTTTTTCTCACAAATGAATGAAATACTAGAGAGGCATTGATCTCATACAAAAGGAATTCTGGCAGTCAGTTCATAAGGTAAGGAGGGTGAATATGTGGGGAAAGAGAAGTTGGAGTAGATATCGAAGTGACAAAGTTTAGTTCTCTCAAGACTGTAATTGTAGGCTGCTTTAACAGCAGTATAGTTGTAGAGTTGGAAGGGACAGCTCTAGTACAATGCCCTCCAATGAAGTTCAAGAGAAGTAACATTAACTCTATTCTGCCTTGGTCAGACTTCACCTGGAGTACTGTGTTCATTTCTGGGCACCACAATTTAAGATGCATATTGACAGCTGGAATGTGTACAGAGTGGGATGACCAAGGATCTGGAAACCAAGCCTTATGAGGAACTTTGGAGGGAGCTCAGTATGTTTAGCCTGAAAAAGAGGAGACTGAAAAGAGATATGACAGCCATCTTCAAATATCTAAAAGTTTGTCACATGGAGCAAACCTATTTTTTCCTGCTCCAGAGGACAAGACCTGAAACAATGGATTCAAGTTACAAGAAAGGAGATTCTGACTAAACACCAGGAAGAACTTTCTGACAGTAAGAGCTTACTTTGGAAGGTACAGTGGTACCTCGGGTTACAGACGTTTCAGGTTACAGACGCTTCACGTTACAGAACTCCACTATCCCAGAAACAGTACCTCGGGTTAAGAACTTTTCTTCAGCATGAGAACAGAAACCGTGCAGCGGTGGTGCGGTGGCAGCAGGAGGCCCCATTAGCTAAAGTGGTACCTCAGGTTAAGAACAGACCTTCAGAACGAATTAAGTTCTTAACCCAAGGTACCTCTGTAGTGGACTCTCCTTCACTGGAAGTTTTTAAGCAGAGGTGGGATGTCTATCTGCCAGGGAATCTTTTGCTGTGAATCCCCCGGTGCAAGGGATTTGATGAGATGATCCTTGAGAGTTCCTTCCAACTCTACAATCCTATGATTCTGGCTTTGCCATTAGGAACAAACTGGAGGCAAGTGCAAGTGCTTATCCCAACAGGTTTTGTTGCTAATGTGCTGGGAGATTTACCATGCCATATTTACCCAATTTGTTCTCTGCCTAACAAGAACCAAGGGAATATCCCTTGCCAGGATATTGTACATCGTTAGTGTCAATATTTATGCTACAGAACACCACCACAAAGCAGGATGATTATCCCTGATTCGTGGGTAGGATTAACACACGCTAATCATGTTCTAAAAAAGAAAATCCACTGCAGTCTGTATATATTTAATGACTCAAACGAGACAGTAATGCCCACAGACTTTCCTTGACAGCTGATGAAGAAAGCCCCAGAGATCGTGAGTCAACCGAAGACAGAGAAAGGTTAATATTTCAATGAGTTGCTCTTTGTATATGCATAATAAATAGGCATGAGAACCACAATTACAGATTACGTGCAAAGATCATATTCCTTCACTGGCTTTTACTTAAGAAAAGCCTGTTGTTAGGGATTCTTGAGTCATGCTCCCTGCTTTGCAGACCGTTGGACTAGATGACCTTTGGGGGTCTCTTCCAACTCTATGACTATAATTAGCTAAACCTCCTTGCAGCTAGGAGGTGGAGAATCAGTTTAAGGAGTCAGAAGAACTGGGAGAGAAAAAGAGAAATTATGTGAGAGTGGTTTTTTTAAAGGCCTTATGTGACGCCATGATGGCCCTGAAACTTTCAGGGGGAAACTTTCTTAGAAGAAGACTCTTAGAAAAAGATTACTCAGTGAAAGGGTCAGAACATGTGAGACCATTTCATGCATGATGATGAGTTTCACAGAAATAGAACATGGAGTTAAGCATCATAATTTCCTCTTTCCAAAAAGTTGCCCAATCCATGAAAGGCAAGGTTTTAAGGACTGCATCTCTGAAGGCAGGTGAAGGCAACAGCCAAATAATACAAGGAATTAGCCACAGGGGAAATGGCAAATGTATGTCCCCATACTTGCAGTGCCTGAGATAACACAAATGTGGGAAAGATTATTTTAGATTAGATTAGAATTTGAAGGTGTGCCTGCATTGTGTAGCTGTGCAGCCCTTTATATCTATGAAACAGACATGAACCTTCAGCAATTGCCTCTGTGCTTGTTTAAGGCTGATTGTGTACTGTGGTTTCTGGTTAATAGCTCCTGTTACTCTTTTGTCTCATTTCAGGGACAGGAAAGCTATCCTGCAGAGGAAAGCATTCATTTGATTTGAGGACTGTTCTTGATATGATGTTAGAAGAGGAGAATGTTCCCTTTGCACTCCTGCAGCACCTGTAGCATTATGATACAATGGCATCTTGACTGATCTACTGGCATGCGGTGCTAAATTTCATTCACACCAGTTGGGTGTCGTGTGGCTTAATAACAAATGTCACTGGACAACATCGCTCCTCTCTCCCCTTTCCATGCATGCTTCTATTCCCCCATGAAAACAATAGGGAAGAACTGTATGCTGGTATACCTCCCCCAATCTTGTCATTTTTCTCCCACAGCTTTTCCCAGAAACAATTAACACAGAAATGAGCACCGCACCTCCATCATATTCCACTAGATATACTGCCCCAAATCTCATCACCTTTCTCCCACAATTTTCTGACTCAGTGAGGTACCAAAATGGATTTTTCTTGGAAGCAATTAATACAAAATTGTGCGCTGAACTATCACCATATTCCACTAGATTTCCAGAAGTGGCTTGAAAGCTCAAACATAATGCAGACATTAACAGCTAGGGAAACATTGAGGAAATGCAATGAACTGCTGTGTTAATGCACTCAGAGGGCTTATCCACACTTTCCTTTCCTCTGCTCTTTGCAGACAAGGCCTGTGCTTTAAAGCTCCGTGTCCAAGCGCCCTTTTTTCTTTTTGCTCTGGAGCTTTCCCCATGACAACTCACCTTTTAAAGCTCAATTGGGGAAAACAGCAAACTGTTGAAAACCCAAACTGACAGAGTAATAAAGAGTGGGTTTTTACAGGGAAAGCTCTGGAGTCCAAGCTGTTAAGCACAGAGCTGTGCCTGGAAAGAGCGGGTCAGAAGTTACTTGCCCAAAGATGGAAGGAGGACATTCTACCTACAAAAGAAGAATGGCAGCTAAAGATGATGGACTATGCCGAATTGGCAAAAATGACCAGGAAAATCAGAAAAAAACACTGTAAACAACTGAAAACATTGGCAGGATTATGAAAACACTTGTAATGAAGCGAGAACTATGATAAAAATTGAGTTTCAAGAAAATATGGAGAATATGATACAATGCAGTTTGAAAATAATATCTGGGGAAACCATGGAAGGGGGGAGGGAAGTTCCGGGATTCTGAGAATCCTATTTGTAGGGACTTCCGGGTTAGCGCGATCGACTAATGGCGGATTCCCTCTGAGCTCCGGAGGGAATCGGCTCCGCAGGATCGGTTCTTGCCGCTGCGGCGACGCGGGGACCCTTAAAAATCACAGGCGCTGAAGCCTGTGAGCGTGGTGACTCGACGGGCACCATTTGTGCCCCCCCAAGCTGCGAAGGAGCCTTTTTAAAGGCTCCGGAGCAGGGAAGGGGTGAGCGGCACAGTGCTGAGAGTAGACTGCTCCTTCTGCGGAGTGAAGCTGCATTGCCATTGTCGGAGAGCGCTGACTTCTACATCGGACTGTAAAGTAACAACCCGTGAGTAATACGGAAATTGGATCTTTAAAGAAAGTTTTTTTTTTAATTAGGCACGATCAGGGAAGGCTTAAACAGGAAGTCCGCCTCCCCGTGTTGTAAATAATTTAAAGCAAAGGACCTGCTAACTAGGGTCGAGAGAACTCTCCTTTTTTTTTTTGGTTAAAGATTTTAATTTCACGGTTTGGCAGTATAAGAAATCTTACTGGAGGATAAAGAACTAATTTTGGGAGCTGAAGTGTCACCCCCCTGGACCCGGAAGTGCCCCGCGAGAGAGCCTGTTGATGAGGTATTGAAGAGTTTGACAGCTGTCAAATTAGCTGTCAAGATGGAAAAAGAGAACTTTGTTTTTCTTGTTTCTGCTGGTTACAACTTGAAAATACTTGTTACAATTTGAAAATAAGGAAGAGCTGATACAAACTAACTTGACTTTTGGATTAGAGCTGAAAGGAATATTAAGGAACCAAAATCCCTCTAGAGGGGGTTTTGGGACATTACAAGAATGGCTGGAGGAGGGAAAATCCAGGCAGAATTGGACAGAGCATTTGTTCTCTTGGGAAAGATAGAAGGCCGACTTGATGTTTTGGCTACAAATGTTACAACTCTGGACTTAACAGTAAACAACATCATTGAGTTTGATAAGGATTTGAATCAGGAAGCCCATTCAACTGGGCAAACAGAGAAACTTGAGAGCTTTGAGAATTTGGAGAAGGAGATAGATGTTGTCTTTGAAGAAAAAGAAGGAGGAGCTGTAATTCTGCAGGTGTTAAAGGAGAGCTTGAGGCCTGACATGATGGCAACAAAGGAAGATAAAAATTTGATGTGGAAAGTCTGGCCTGAATTGGAGATTGAAAAATGGAAAGATCTCTTTATGTGGAGATCTGAAGACCTAAGGATTACAAATTTGATGGTGGGAGTTGGAGCTTTGGGGACATTTGGTTTTGAAAGGAGTAAGAAACAAGACTTGGACTACCCCATAGGCTCCACTTTTAAGTATGGAGGTCTGGCTGGAAGAAACATGGATCCTGTTGGGCCGGAGCCTCTCCGAGATTTGGTGTTCAATATTAAGGACTATCAAAAAGACCGGCAGAGAGGAACTGAGAGAGAACTAAGAGCCTCGGATGTGAGATCTCCAGGCTGATAGTAGATTGAGACTGATGGATACTTGTTGGGGACTGAAACCGGGAGGGGGGGTGGAGTTTGGGAATCCAAAGGGGACATAATTATAATTTGTTCTGTTTTTATTCTGTTTTGTTATTGGTATGAAAATTGGGAAATTCGTGGAAGGGAATATTGGTCGATCTTAGGAAAATGTTTTAAGAATGAGTATGGATGTATAAGTATTGATGTTTAAGTTTGGATAAGGCAAAACTGGTTTTTAAAATGAACTAAATCAAATGAAAATAAGGCTAGCAAAATAAATTGAGGAAATGGATTAAAGAGAAAAGGTAAAATAATAATATGTTAAAATAAATTATTAAGTTAAGGTTGAGAAAGAAGTAATAAGGATTTGCTGAGCTAACAATTTAAATTGGAATACAAGAAGGGGAGGTGTGAGGAGGTCTGAGAAATAAGGTAAAAGAAAATAAGTAATTGAAATATTATGTGTTTTTATTTTTGTATGTTGGTTATTTTTTGTTTATTTTTGTTTTTGTTTTATTATTGAAAATGCTAATAAATATTTTTTAAAAAAGAGAATCCTATTTGTAAAATGCTTATGATTTATGTATGATGATAAATGTTAAAAGTGAAAATGAATAAAAAAATATTGAAAGGAAAGAGCGGGTCAAAAGATTAAATATAGATAAGTCTCTGCTAGGTGCGGCAGATATTGGGACAGATAGGTGATGGATGATTTTTCTGGCTGTGACTGGACAACAACAAATAAAGGCTGGTTTGTAACCCAGTGCAATCTCACACCTTAAACTACACACTAGCTATTCTCACAACAGCCAAATGTTGATAAAATAAATGACTGTACAGGAAAATGGTATCAGAAGGATATTGACAAGCTGGAAGGTGTGCAGAGGAAAGTGGCCAAGATGATAAATGATCTGGAAACCAAGCTTAATGAGGAACAGTTGAGGGAGCTGGGAATGTTTAGCCTAAAGAAGATACTGAGAGATTACATGAGAGCCATCTTCAAATACCTGAAGGGCTGTCACATGGAAGATGAAGCAGGCTTGTTTTCTGCTGCTCTGGAGGGGAGGACCCAAACCAATGAATTCAAATGACAAGAAGGGAGATTCTGACTAAACATTTTGGTGTTAAGAGCTGTTTGACAGTGGAACGGAGTCTCTGGGAAGGTGGTAGACTCTCCTTTCTTGGAGGTTTCTAAGAATATGGAGGGCCATATTTCTGGGGTTCTTTAGCTGTGCGGTTAGAATAGATGACTTGGGGTTCACTTCCAACTCTACAATTCTATGATAAGAAGAAGAAGAAGGGGAAGGAGAATATATTTTACTTTACGTTCTCAGGAGCGACAGCATTGAAAAGTGACAGTGAAACAACTGCCTCCCAGCCAAACTCCTGTCAGCATTCCAAAGAGCTGCTCATGGATTTATTATGACTTAACAAGTTAAATCATTAACTGCTTTAAAAAGCGGCCTTTGGGATTTCTTTCTGGATGAGGAGGGAGTTGGAGGGCCTTAGGCTGGCTCAATCAAGAAGGCACAATTCAAAGGATGCCTCACATTTGCTTGGCTTCCTTACTGAATAAACTACAGCCTCTGTAGGAATGGGGAGGGTTTTTTGAGAGAAAACACCCTTAGACCACTTTTAACAACTGTAGAGAATCCTGGGAACTATAGTTTGTTAAAAGGGCTAGGTACTGTAGACCTGCAAAGATGGTGACCATAGCAAACTGCATCTCCCAGGATTCTTTGGGGGAAGCCATGTGACGGTTAAAGTGATACTACAGTGCATTAAATGCATGGTGTGGCTATGACCAGAGGGTGTGTGCATGTCTCCCGTTTCCTAATGGGAGGAAGAAGAAAGGGGCTAAACCTCAAGTTTAGGCCTCTGTCTTTAGGGGCAAATGAAGACCCATGAAGAGGCTTAGTCTGCAGGGCAAGCCAAAGAGTTGCATGGTTTCCATACCAATCCCCAACGTCATTCTCATGTTTTTTCTTGCCTGCTCCCCCCACTCCAGAGTCTTTCTCTGTTGCACTAATCCTGCCTCTAGCATCATGTGTGGAACATAGCGGGTCTTCTTTTCTTGGGAAGGAGGCACTGAGAAAATGAGCGATACTCCTGCTCTGCTTATTATGATTGCTTTCATAGTTAATCTGTATTATTAACAGCTTTATGGATCTTTTCCAAGAGTGAGCAAGCAGGAAACTTTCTGCTGGAGGGCAAAACTAGACCACAGAATGTGGATCTTGACAATATGATCACTCTCCATCTTCTGTTCATTTAACTTGTGATATTTCAGTCTGTCAAGTGTGTAAGGCTGAAATCACACGTTCAATACATGTAAGCTGCCAATGTACTATGTTGATTTTAATTTAAAGACCTCTTGTCCAGAGTTTGGCAGGTAGAAGTGAGGTGGAGGGGTTGGGTTCAGTGATAGGGCCAGGTTAGGTTCCTGACACCCCCGCCCCACCTGGAGAGTCTCAGCAGAAGTTGGGGAGGGCTGAGCAGCTGGGGAGAGAGGCAACAACTGTTCAGGAGCTCGAAGAGGAGGGTGAAGTATTGTCATCTAGATATAGACCATCCATCCTGCAGGAGGGCACACTTGAAATCCCAACAACTCTCCTGCATCTTCACTGATTCCACCAAGCTCTGTAAGTGAGCAGGCGGTAAAATGGCAGATGCAATTCACTGTAAACAAGAGTAAAGTGATGCATGTTGGGGCAAATAAATTATTAATCTCATATACAGTAGAAGCTCATGGAATCTGAATTGGTGATGGTGGAGTAGAAACAAGAAGCCTTGGGAGCATAGTGGAGAGTTCGATGATGATATTGATGCAGTATGCAATGGCTGTGAAAAACCGCAAGCAGGATTGGAGCACAAGAGCCCTCTCCTCTCCTGCAGTTTCCAGCAACTGGTATTCAGAAGCATTGCTGCCTCCAACTGTGGAAGAAGAGCATGGTCAAATTCATGGAGGAGAGGGCTATAAATGGTTACTAACCACAAAAGCTATGCTCTGCCTCCACATTTGGAGACAGTAATGCTTCTGAGTATCAATTGCTGGAAACCATGGGACTTGCACTTTTATCCTGCTTGCTGATTTCCCACGGGCAACTGTTAGGTGACTGTAAGAGGATGCTGGACTGGATGTGTCATTGGCCTGATCCAGCAGGCTCTTCTTACGTCCCTATGTGTTGGGCACCAAGCAGGACAGATGGAGAGCCCTGGGCACAATAAATGTCTTATTTATAGTTGCAAGCTGCTCTGATAACTCTTTTAAGAGGATCATGAAAATACCAGAATCTACAACTTTTCCACCACAAATCTGCTGCCTAGGACCTTCTTAAGAGAGGTCTCACAGATTTCTCATAGACAACACCTTCTGCTAATAACCACCTTTGCCTCTCTGGCTCTCAGGTTGTGAGAAGCAGATGCCTGCCATGTTATCCCAACCTCCCACATGACACTTTTATTTTTGATAAGGGTAACGTAAATTTACATAATAAAGAAATGATTCTGCATTTATTGGCGGTAGCCAGAATGATTCTTGTGCATTTCTGGAAAGATTTACATTTAAAAGTTTGGGATAGTGTCGTTCTAGAAAAATTAATACACAAATGGAGCATCGCCAGGTGCCTAAATAAATAGGATAACATTGTACCACTTCAGTCCGACTTTATCTCCTTTGTAGGTAAAGAGGAACATGCCCAAGAACCTCCTCCAGGCCATTAAAAAATTACTTAATACATTAAGCTTGAATGTAAGGTGAATGTAGTGATAAATTTCTCTTGACATGGTAGAGTATCTGATTTGGTTATTATTTATGTTTATTTAATCCAAAGAATGCGCCCATTCTACAGCTCTAAGCACAATTTCCCAATATGTCTTACATGCTATATTGCATGTCCCTCCACCCACAATGTAATGACTGCTTGCTTGCTTACTTGTAACAAAACTTTTTGTAGAAAACTAATAAACATTTAATTAAACAAAATGAAAACACATTGCCTTTATCACAAGCTTGCATTCCTGCACCACAGAGGATAATCTCTTGAGGATCTAGCTTTGAATCTGGCCTTGGAGCACAGGTTGGGGTTTTGTTTTGGCTAGAGGTCCTTGCCTGACTCAGCAAGGGCTGGGGTGCTTGCCAAAACCTCAGCGAAGAAGGGCACTAATCTAATCCATTATCAGTGGCAGACTTCTGGGTGAAGAGAATGACTGCAACAGCTGAGATCTTACCCGCATACCTGCCTCCAGCCTCATTTAGATACATGACACATAGCAAGTGAATCAGGTATGCTGCAAAGAATCAAAGGTTCATAAACAGAAGCTGGATTACCTCCGAGAGTCATCCCAGCCTCATAGCATTTCCGAAGGCGGCAGGAGGGACAGTTTTTCCTTCGGAACTTGTCGATGGTGCAGTCATTTCGGCTGGCACAGAGGTACTTCTGTTTACCTAAAAGCATTAAGAGAGCATATCATGAATGCAAAGTGGCAATCCTCTCCTTACTAGAAACAAAGAGCATCAAGTACTCAAAGCGACAAACTAAAATCATACAATTGTAGGGTTTTAAAGGTCCCCAAGGGCCATCTAGTCCAACCCCCTGCATTATAGCTAAAGAATCCTTGACTGGTGGTCACCCAAGCTCTGGCGAAATGTTCTTTTGCCAGGGCAAATTATTAACTATCATTTATGCAGCCACGAAATTAAAAGATGCCTGCTCCTTGGGAGAAAAGCAATCCTAAAAAGCAGAGACATCACCTTGCCAAAAAAGGTCCGTATAGTTAAAGCCATGGTTTTCCCAGTAGTGATGTATGGAAGTGAGAGCTGGATCATAAAGAAGGCTGATCGCCGAAGAATTGATGCTTTTGAATTATGGTGCTGGAGGAGACTCTTGAGAGTCCCATGGACTGCAAGAAGATCAAACGTATCCATTCTTAAGGAAAGCAGCCCTGAGTGCTCACTGGAAGGACAGATCGTGAAGCTGAAGCTCCAATACTTTGGCCACCTCATGAGAAGAGAAGACTCCCTGGAAAAGACCCTGATGTTGGGAAAGATGGAGGGCACAAGGAGAAGGGGACGACAGAGGACGAGATGGTTGGACAGTGTTCTCGAAGCTACAAACATGAGTCTGACCAAACTGCGGGAGGTAGTGGAAGACAGGAGTGCCTGGTGTGCTCTGGTCCATGGGGTCATGAAGAGTCGGACACGACTAAACGACTAAACAACAACAAACAACAAACACACACATCAGCAGTGGTTTTAGTTTAAAACAATAAAATCACATGCTATTTATTTTTAAAAGTCTGGGGGGCATTTAATACAGCCTTCAGCCTGTGCCAGACATGACCATAAAGGAAAAAGGGATTGGGAGGGAGAAGGGGAAAAGCAAAGTCAGGCATGAATTCTTAAAAGTTAACAGTTCTTATTAGAACAGCTGGGATGGAAATGGTTCATGTAGCTACCTGGACATGCTCAATATGTTACTATTAGTATATAAAGCCCTTAACAACTAGAGATTAGTTTACCAGTGCTCACCCAGATGCCTATGGGAAACCAGCAAGCAGGATTCAAGCCCAAGAGCAACTCTCGCCTCCTGTGGTTTCCCTGAGAATACAATAAAAGCCTGCTGGATGAAGCCAATGGCCCATCTAGTTCAGCATCCTCTTCTCACAGTGGCTGACCAGGTGCCTGTTACGGGAAACTTGCAAGCAGGTATGAGAGCCCTCTCCCCTCTTGCAATTTCCAGAAGCATTGCCTCAACTCACCATGATAATAATAATAATAATAATAATAATAATAATAATAATAGTAATAATAATTTATTATTTATACACTGCCCATCTGGGTGGGTTTCCGCAGCCACTCTGCATGGCTCCTAACAGAATATTAAAAACACGATAAAAGATCAAACCCGAAAAACCTCCCTAAACAGAGCTGCCTTCAGATGTCTTTTATAAGTCAGATAGTTGCTTATTTTCTTGATATCTAATGAGAGGGCATTCCACTACCGAGAAGACCCTCTGCCTGGTTCCCTGTAACCTCACTTCTCACAGTGAGGAACCGCCAGAAGGTCTTTGGCGCTGGACCTCAGTGTCTGGGCTGAATGATGGGGGTAGAGACACTCCTTCAGGTATACTGGGCTGAGGATGTTTAGGGCTTTAAAGGGCAGGACCAACACTTTGAATTGTGCTCAGAAATGCACTGGGAGCCAATTTAGGTCTACCAGGAATGGTGTTATATGGTCTCAGTGGCCGCTCTCACTCACCAGCCTAGTTGCCGCATTCTGGATTAGTTGTAGTTTCTGGGTCACCTTCAAAGGTAGCCCCACGTAGAGTGCATTGCAGTAGCCCAAGCGGGAGATAACCAGAGCATGCACTACTCCTGCAAGACAGTCCATGGGCAGGTAGGGTCTCAGCCAGCATACCAGATGGAGCTGGTAGACAGTTGCCCTGGACACAGAATTGACCTGCGCCTTCATGGACAGCTGTGAGTTCAAAATGACTCCCAGGCTGTGCTCCTGGTCCTTCAGGGGCACAGTTGCCTCATTCAGGACCAGGGAGTCCCCCGCCCCCAGCGGCTTCATATAGATATTAAAAAGCATGGGAGAGAGGACAGAACCCTGAGGCACCCCACAAGTGAGAGCCCAGAGGTCTGAACACTCATCCCCCAACACCTCTTTCTGGACATGGCCCAGGAGGAAGGAGTGGAACCACTGAATAACAGTGCCCCCAGCTCCCAGCTCCTCTAGAAGGTCCAGAAGGATGTAATGGTTGATGGTATCAAAGGCCTTTGAGAGAGGCCTCTAATTATGGAGACAGAGCTTAGCCATCATGGATAGTAGCCATCAGTAGCCCTCTCCTCCATGAATTTGTCTAAAGAATTTTACAGCCTTCAGCTTTTTGAAGAACAGAACTAGGGACATTTTGGAAGGAAAGTGAAGACAGGAGAAAGACAGCCTCAAAAGCAGGGTGAAGGACAGGTGAAAATGACTATGAGATGCACATAACTTATGCAGAAAAATCATTTAAATCCAGGCTACAGAGGCTTTGAGAAGAATGAGCAGATCAAAAACAAGGTTGATAAGGATTCAGAAGATAATAATGGGAGAGGAGTTTAAGGGCTTGAACAGCCAAGGAACACAGTGAGAAAAGGAAGGAAAGCAGAGTAAGGATGATCATTAGTCAGTGAGAGGGGATGAAGGAAAGCTTTTTAAAAATTATTATTTTAAAGAATTGGAACATCAAGTTCAGGCTTACAGCAGGGCAGGAAATAAACCAAGTACCCATGGCAGAGAAGGTAAAGTAGAATTGACTTTAGAAGCTGAATAGTGTCAAGAGAGCAAGTAATAGAATAGAGAGAGCCAAGAGGGGTCAGGAATAGAAAATCTGGCAAAATGAGCTAAAGTTGGGAGCCTGAGTTAACTTTATCTACCTGTCTCCAGTAAAGATGTTTGGGAAATCTAGTTTTTAGCAGAGCACTTTTGCTGCAGTTTCAGTTCCATCACAGCACTGTAAATAAGCCAACACATCTTATTATTTTAATAGCCTTCCTGTCAATAAATATACCAATGTTAAGGACTCTGTGGTATGCTGATGGGGGTGTGTGGTTTGAATATTTCAACATAAAGTATTTTCAAACTCAAGTATTTGTCAGAGGTGTGTGGTTGTTTATGAGGCTGCTAGATCAGATTATAAAATCACAGTTAGAGGGAACCCCAAGGGTCATCTAGTTAAGTCCCTTGCAATGCAAAAATCATAGCCACCTAACAGGCAGCCACCTGACCTCTGCGTAAAAACCTCCAGTGAAGGAGAGGCCAATTAGCAACTAGTACAAACCTTAAGAAAGATTAATTTATTACTCACACCCCAGGCAGCCTCAAACTTCAAGGTACATCCAATTTACAAATGAAGAAAACTCGTACACAGCTTAGGTGTGACCATTGTTGCACCAAGATGGCAACGACTGATGAAGCAGCGACTGAGAGGTGCTATAAGAACCATCTTAAAATACCTAAAGGGCTATTGTATAGAAGACAGATCAAGCTTTTTTTGCCGTTGCTCTGGAGGTTAGCACCCAAACAAATGAGAAGAAAAGAAAGAACTTTCTGGCTGTAAGTGATGTTCAACAGTGGAACCTTAGGAGGTGGTGGTGGTGGTAGACTCTCCTTTCTTGGAGGTTTTAAAGCAGAGGTTGGGTGGCCCATTGTCAGGGATTCTTCAGCTGTGATCCCTGCACTGCAGGGGGTTGAGCTGGATGGCCCGGGGGGGGGGGGGTCCCCTACCAACTCTACAAATGTATGATTCTATGGATGATTGTGGCCAAAGACAACATGTCATTCTCCCTGAATGGCATGCTGCTAAATCCCACCTGTCAGGAGTTGGAGTCAGGTGTAGGTCAGAAATAAAGAACACTGGTGTCAGTGAAGTTAACTCTTTATTCAAAGAAACCAAAACAGCACAGGCCTAGTGTTCACAGCAACTCTTCCCAGTAGGTCTTGCCCCAACAAGGCAGTTGCAAGGACTGAATGTCCCCACTTTCCCACAGCTACCTAAGTCCTTTCCTCTCCAGTGCTTTCCCCAAGCAATTAGAGACTGCATCTGCATGCAACCAAGCTCTCCACTGCTCTTTGCATTTCTCTGTGTGTTCTGGGAGACCTGGTCTCTGCAGGAGGGGAGACTCCCTGGCTTCTTTAGCAACCTGCCTCATCTCTGCCTTTTGGCCCCCCTCATCTTTAGCATCCACTTCTGCCTCTGACTCGGGACTGCCCTCTGCCACAGACTCCTGCTGTTCATTAAATTCTGTTACCTCTTCAGCTTCTGACATCTCCTCCTTCCAGTCTTCCCCCTCTTGTCCCACTGACCACTCATTATCATTCCACCACCAATTCCGTGGCTTGAAGTCTTCTTCCCTTGGGGGTTCCCCATCTGGAGCCTCCCACCACTGCCTCCAGTGAGCTCATGACACCACCATAGTACTATAGACAAAACCATGGCATTCCTTAGGAGGCGGCTGCTGTCCTAGGGGACTGACCTTGGCTGAATCCACAGTTCCACAGCAAGCTAGTTTTTGCTCTGGAGCCAGCCATGTCCTGTTCCAGCAGTCCCCATTTGCAGGAAGAGCTTCCTCTCAGACACTTACTAGCCAGCTGTATCCCAGGCAACTGTTGAGCCCCCAGCAAGAACTCTTGCCCACCCTCCTCTGAATTACATAACTGTGCACTCTTTTGTCTGACACAGTTGACCTCCATCAGCAAAAATCACATCAACAACCCTGTAATCAAGGCCCATGCATAAGAAGTCATTATAAGGTTTTTCTCTTCTAATAATGCTGCTCTCCTCTCTCTCTGGATGCATGGTGGGATGTTATGGCGTGGAGCTAAGAAACAACCAAGGCTTTTTTCTTACACCCCCCCCCCACAAACAACAACAAAACCCGCTAAATAATTTCCCCTTATTAGAAGCTGGTTATTACACTCAAGACCCCTTGGCAACCAAAAAAAGGAGCATAATGGGGCTCGAGTGCATTAATGTGCTATTTCACCAAGTTCTTTTAGCACAACCAGCTCTCAGCGGCTCCTCTGTCAATGCTCCCCTCCCTGGACCTCACTCGTTCTTCCCCATTATCAGCTCTAAGGGTACTTGTATGATTTGGGGAGGGCAGGGGAAAACAGGGGGACTTGCAAAAATGTGTTTGAGCCTGGACTGAGTGTGGATGGTGAGGGGATAAAGAGGCTTAATAGGGCCCATCTGGAGGACTGGGCACGAAGCTATAAGTACAAGAGAGATATGCAAGCTTTATAGTCAGCATGGTGTAGTGGTTAGTGTTGGAGTAGGACCTGGGGGACCAGTGTTTGAATCACAACTCAGCTGTGAAGCTCACTGGGTGTGTGACCTTGGGGTCCAGTCACAGCATCTCTCAGCCTAATCTACTTCACAGGGTTGTTGTGGGGCTTAAATGAGGAGGTGGGGGGAACCTGTACATGCCACCTTGAGCTCCTTGGAGAAGAAGGTGGGAAATAAATAAAACAAGCAAACAAACAAATAACTGGTGCCCTGATGTTTCCAGGAGTCTCTCTCCCGTTGTTCCTAGCCTCTGCGATTCAGTTGAAGGGAACCACTCCCCTGTGGCCAATTTTGGGTTCTAGGTTGGCAAATATGAGAAGAGGTGTCCCTTTAGGTACCTGCTACCCCCCCCCCCCCGTATTTTTCAGCCCAAGGGCCACCTTCCCTTCTGGGCAACATCCTGGGGGAAATGAAGCAAAAGTGGGCAGGGTAACCACTTCAAATTTTACGTTTGAACAATAGCTTGTGGGCTAGTTTCTACATGCACTGATCAGAATTCAGGGGGGAATTCTGGTCAGGCAAAAAATACTCTCCAAGAGGTGAGAGATCCCAGGGGTTCCAGGCACCTGCCCAGGTTTGATTGCCTTAGAACAGGCTTCCTCAAACTGGGCCCTCTAGATGTTTTTGAGACTACAATTCCCATAATCCCTGACCACAGGTCCTGCTAGCTAGGGATCATGGGAGTTGTAGGCCAAAAACATCTGGAGGGCTGAGTTTGAGGAAGCCTGCCTTAGAATGTGGTGCCTTTAGGATGTATGGCTTTATTTACATCTATATCCAACCTGAGCCAAGATGGAGGTCAACAGTATTGGATCCAGCACAGAGCAAGCAGGTCTCTGTTTCTCCAGCTTCCAGTCTGCTTCCAGTTCAGCTCTCACAAATGGCATTGGCTCTTGTTCTCCAACATAGCAGCTAGATGAGGGGGGTGGAGGAAAGACCCACCCATTAGCCTGGGTTGCCTCATCACTGCAGCTCTTGCAGCCCTGCTCATCCTTCTGGGATGCTTATGGGGACGCTTAAGTGGCCAGCTAAGCTCATTTCCTTACAAAGCTGCAAACTCCTCTTGCCCGATTCCAACCTCACTGAACTCCAATAATTGGAAGGAACTCGGGGCATCATCCAGACTGAACTCCCAAACCTACAGCAGCAGGTTAAAATCACTAGAACTCCTGGACATCCAATGCAGCTGATCATTGGAGATTCAGGACACATAAAAGGAAATCCTTCTAAGAACTATGGAACTTGTTCCTCCAGGAGACAGTGATGGCTATCAACCTGTGTGGCTTTAAAACCACCACCACCACCTCTTTATGGAGGAAAGAGCTAGCAATAACTACTAGCCACAATGGCTCTGCTTCCATAGTCATGGATATAAACATTCAAAATTTTTGCCTAAAGAATTGCGAAAGAAAGAAAAAGTAAGAGGGAAAAAAACCCCCTGAGCTCTCAAATTAGCATAGAACAGAGAATATGTTTAAAAGCGAAGACACCTTACGCACATTTTGTTTATTCTTTACAGTGGTACCTCGGGTTACAGACGCTTCAGGTTACAGATTCCGCTAACCCGGAAGTAGTACCTCGGGTCAAGAACTTTGTTCAGGATAAGAACAGATATCGTGTGGCGGCGCGGCAGCAGGCCCCAATAGCTAAAGTGGTACCTCATGTTAAGAACTGTTTCAAGTTAAGAACGGACCTCCAGAATGAATTAAGTTCGTAACCAGAGGTACCCCTGTATTACTGAGCTATATACATCTAAAAATCCAGATGACCAATAAATTGAGGAATGTGTCACAGAACATGAAGTTAAAGAACTAAATTTGGGTCACTTTAACTACTTAACCAGGGCAATCTTTTCTGAGAAAACTTTTAATGCAATTAAAAAACAAAAACCTTGTTTTGATGGTATGAAGTCATTTGGGTATTTTTTTGTTTTTTGTTTTTAGTAGAAAGATCTACTCTTGTCTATTTTAAAGAAACTTTCTAATTCTATTCTTACTAGAGAAATTATCAACATTTTTTTAAAAATGAAAATCTATTTCTTGTTCTGCTTTAGCAGTAATAAAACAGTTATTTTGCCTGTATTAAAGTTTCTTTTTGAATCTTCTCCAATAATACTCAAAAAGAGATTTTTTAAAAATGGCCACCGCCCCAACCGCCACTCCTCACCAAGGGAAGAAACCCAGACTTTCTAAAACAATTTTATAAGGAAGCATAAATAAGCAGGTATTTGTATTCCTTTTCCTTTGATACAAGGTGCCCACAAACATGTTCTGGGCTCAACATTGAGAGAATGGGGCTTTTATTACAAAAAATGGAAAGTTTCCCTTATATTATTCATCTGTATAAAACTTCGGAATCAGTAACCAACCCTTTCCTCCTAAATTCTTCAATGGCTTGAAAATCTTGTTGCAAGAAATTAATTCCTCGTATGTCTCCACCTGCACAATTACTTTGTTACCTATTATCTTGCTAACACAACAAATTTTCACAATTTACCGACTGGGAAGTCTCTGGCTTGTGTCATGTTAAAGACAACTGGGGCTTTGACATTATTGGGGTTACTGCCAAATTATCTATACAATTGTTATTATAACTCAAAGCTTTCAAAGGTTTCAGCTTCATCAAGTGTTACATATCACAATTATTCCAGTGACAACATCGCAAGTTACCAGACCCTTTACAACTTTAAAAACCTGTTAGCTGGACTGGAAGCAGTGGTCCGAGATGTGGGTGGCATTTCTACCTTACACAATATTTTACTGGATTAAACTAAGAGATCACATGTTGGTAGTAAAATTCCATGGGAACATGACCTTGAACTAAAAATAAACTGTGATTCTTGGTATGCCATATGGATCCAGCCCCAGTTTAAATCCATCTCTGCCATGGTAAGGGGAGATGCTACAAAATTATTTGTCACTGGTACTTTTCTCCCCATACCCTCCAAAGGATTAAAAAGAGAGAGAGATTACTCTCCCCGATGTGCTGGAGAAGTTTTTTTGTTTTCATATGTGGTGGTTGTGCCCATACATTGCTGCATTTTGGAGGGATGCATTTCAAGAAATGAATAGCATTACAACTTCAGAAGGATACTGACAAGCTGGAAAAGAGATTCCAACTAAACATTAGGAAGAACTTTATGACTATAAGAGCTGTTAGAACAGATTCCTTCGGAAGGTAGTGGATTCTTCCACATTGGATGTTTTTCAACATCGTTTGAATGGCCATCTGACAGGGATGCTTTAGTTGACAATCCTGCATTGCAGGGGCTTGGGCCAGATAACCCTTGAGGTTCCCTCCAACGCTACAATCCTATGATTCTATTATCTATGGCAATGTTTATGCTTCAGTATTACTGTTATTTGTTAATTATTTTCATTGTAAAATTAAAGTATTACAAATAAACAAATCTGTGAATGGATGGGAAGAGATGGATTAGAGTTGTGTCTTCCTTTCTTCACACTACACACCTCTCTTTCTGCTCTCCCCTTGACACTCTTGTGGCTTGAGCTCACTCTCCTCTACTTGGTCAGAGAGATAAACAGGCGCCATGCAGGATGATCTGTGGATGTCGGCCAGCCCAAACCTCCAAGCCCCTTGCCCACCCTTGTTTAGCTTTCCCTCCAGAGTTAGGCTCAAGAAATGTCCTAAGAAGGAGAGTAATGGCAATGCATACACATGCACGGAGGAAAAAAAGGTAGGGGGGAAAGCAAGCAAGAGGCAATATGATAGAAGTGTATAAAATTACTCATGACCTGGAGAAAGGGGTGGTGTGGAGAGAAAAGCTTTCCCCCCTCTCCCAGAACTCCAGAACTCGTGGACATCTAATGAAGCTGAATGTTGGAAAATTCAGGACAAGCAAAATAAAGTCCTTATTCATGCAGAATAGCTAAAGTATGGAACTCATTTCCATAGGACGCAATGACTGTGACCAACCTGGATGGCTTTAAAAGAGAACTGGAAAAATTCATGGAGAAGGCTATCAATGGCTATTAGTCATGATGACTATGTTCTGCCTATGGTCAGAGACAGTAATGCTTCTGAATGCCAGTTGCTGAAAGCCACAGGAGGAGAAAAGGCATCTGTCTAGCCACTTTGAGAACAGGACGCTAGAGTAGATAGACCATTGGCCTGACCCAGCAGAGCTCCTCTGATGTTCTTAGTGTGCCTATGAAAGAGGCTGGGGAGGAACGAGTCTCTGAACAACTTTTGATACTGATCAATGAATGAATCATTCACTGCTCCACATCATGTACATCACTTTCATTACTTACATAGGTGACCCAACGTAAGACAGGGGGAGTGAGACCACCATTTCCAGTTCTAACATTGCCCCAAGAATAAACACTAGTGTGCACTTTCATTGCTGCAGATGATCTGCACTTACGCAGTCACTTTAGAATTTCCCTCAAGCATTTTACTTGAAAGATTTCTATGTGATCCCTTCAACAACAACTTAAGAACAATGATAGTTGAACCAATGCCACCTTGGAACAGCTCTGTAACCAGAGTTCTTGCTTTTGCCCATGATGTATAGATAGGCAGAGAAAGTGACTTTCCAAAGATATATGAAGTGACTCTGTACCAACTTTTATGAGGTTATGCAGTACATTATGTCAGTGACTGTTAACAGTGGAGATACGAAACAATGTTCTCTATCATGGGCCATCTTTGGAGAAATAATGTCTTCATTTTGGATGTGGTAAAGGCACGTGTTGGAGCAAATTATATTTTGACAGGTCTTGTGGTTACTACACTTAGGCAGGAATAAATTGGATGCACAAATATAAGATGATGGTGGGGAGACACTTGGGTTGACAGCAGTCAACACGAAAATGATATTGGGGTCTTAGTAGACCACAGGCTTAACATGAGTCAACAGTATGATACAGAAGAAAAAAAGAAAAGAAAAACTAATGCTATTCTTGGCTGTATCAACAGAAGTCTAGTGTCAATGTCAACGGAAGTAATAGTACTGTTCTATTCTGTCTTGGTTAGACCACTCCAGTTCTGGGCATCACAGTTTAAGAAGGATGTTGACAAGCTGGAATGTGAGCAGAGGAAGGTGGTCAAGGGTCTGGAAATCAAGCCTTATGAGGAATGGTTGAAGGAGTTGGGTATGTTTAGCCTGAAAAATAGGAGACAGAGTAGATACGATAGCCATCTTCAAATATCTAAAGGGCTGTCACATGGAGGATGAAGCAAGCTTGTTTATCCCTGCCCTGTAGGGTAGATCCCAAACCAACAGATTCAAAATCCAAGAAAGGATTCTGACTAAACGTCAGAGTGAAATTTCTGAGGGTAAGGACTATTTGGTAGAGGAACACGCTCCCTTGGAAGGTGGTGGAGTTTCCTGCACTGAAAGGTTTTAAGCAGAGTTTGGTTGGCCATCTGCCAAGGGTGCTTTAGTTGATTCCTGCAATGAAAGGGGTTGGACAAGATGACCCTTGCTGGTACCTTCCAACTCTACCATTCAATGATTCTAAGACTATGCAATGCAGAAACCAGAACTTTTTCTTCAAATTTCTTCAACAGGAAAATGGGAGCATAGGGGCTAAGGGGAGTGGAAGGGAACAGATTCCCAGAGGATGAAATTTGCTCTCCCCTGCCCCTCCCCAGCTGCCTAACCTCAGTCCAGGCGTAGAAGGGAAGTTCCTGTGTTGCCTAATTCCTCTTTTCCTCCTTTCCACCCACCTGCATTGACTACTACCCACCTCCTCACTCCTGACTTACCTGCTTTCCACACCCACCACCTTCATTATCATCATTTCAGCCATTTATATACTGTGTAAAACTACCATTTCTAAGACATGCACAATAGGTTACAAAAGAGACACAAGACAATCTGAAGTAAGAAATACAGATTTGCAACTAGCAGCAATGTTTGGGGACAAAGACATAAAGACAAGGACTCAGCTGTGTGGTACCAGCTCATCTCTTATTTAAAGCCTAATGAATTGTCAATTTTACTGCCTTCAGCTCATTCCTTGGATAAGGTTAACTGATGGGTCTTCTTATAGTTTACTTAGGGCCCATCCACACTTTCCTTTGTTCTGTGATTTCTAGTATTTTTTTATCTACCTACTAGATATTACCCCATCACACTCCCCAGGAAACCATGCTGTTTATTGCTGAATTGGAACAAACAGAAAACCTGAATAAAGATCTGTCCCTTTTCTGAACCGATCCTATAACTGGTTCTGAAGGGCACTTCATATGCTTTCCTGTGAGTGGTATTGGGATGGTTCTCTCTCACGTGGCTTGATTCTTAAGTCTTGCTTCCAGATACATACTACATTTTGTATTACAAAAAGCAACTACAATGTTATGGCTTGTGACTTTATTTCTTACAGTTTGTTGCCTTAATCCTGTTAAGTTAAACATTCCAATAAAATCTATTTTTTTTTAAAAAATGGAAAACTAAAGAGTTCCCTGACACTGATACATTGGCTGAGGAAAACTTGGGATGCCATGTTGATGACAAAATTAACTTTTTCAAAAGGAATGTGGTATCTAATAATTATACCTTCACTGCACTCTTTTTTGGCACCTGCTAAAAGCATTTTTAAAAGCCAAGCCTACCCAGATGTTTAGAAAGCTGGTGTGAGTAAATAAAAAAATAATAACATCTCCACCAGGCCCAGAGGAGGGCATATTCAGATGTGCTTAGTTCTTGTGGTAATCCACTGTGTGAGACAGCAATGTGGAGGCAGCTATCTGTGGTTCCTGCATTGCAGGGGGTTGGACTAGATGACCCTTAGGGATCCATTCCAACTCTATGATTCTATGAAATGAAGACTGTCTTCACATGCAGCTGATGCAATATGCTTACATGTGCGATGTAGGAAAGTCTAATCTTGGCATGCAAGACAGCAGAAGGAAATCAATAGAAGGTTTATATGCAAGCAAAACAAGAAACATTTCATCACAATCATGCACCTCCCACCATTGCTTACAATTTTCAGAATGACTTATCCTAAGCACTTCAAAATAAAGTGATGAGTACTCAGCTAGGCATCCTTTAAAATACACAGAACTGTAAATAGCTTTTATATCTTCTTGAGGGTTCTCTTTACCCACCCCCTCCCAACTCTTTCTCCATCTCTTTGGAAATATCTCTCAATGGCTTGGTGGCAAAGTTTAATTTCTGTTTTCCATTTGGCAGGCAATGCATTATTATAGTTTTCTCTACACTGAAAGCCACAACAAACACACAGCTCAATTTAACCCTCCCTTTGTTGGTGCCATAGCATCATTAAGGATTTCCAAAAAGGAAAAAAAAAACAAGTATTTTTGTGCCTATTATGAAAGGAGGATGCAAACATCTAAAGGCAATCTTTGTGATTTATGCATTAATCACTCTTACTGAGGAACAAGGTAACAAATCATAGATGTGCTGGACCACTGTCTTACCATGGTAATGGACTGGATGAGAGCCAATAAACTGAAGCTCAATTCAGATAAGACAGCGGCACTACTAGTGGGAAGTTTCCTGGATGGGAGGTTGTCTGCTCTTGATGAGGTTACATTCCCTCTGAAGGAGAAGGTACAAAGCTTGGGGTATTTCTAGATCCACTGCTGTCACTTGAGGCTCAGCCAGCCTTAGTGGCACAAAGTCAGCTTCCTTCAGCTTCGGCTGGTGGCCCAGCTGCACCCCTATCTGGAAAGGTATACTGTATTTTTCGCCCTATAGGATGCACCAGCCCATGGGACACACCTAGGTTTTTTTTGGGGGGGGGATAAAGAAAAAAAATTATTTCCCCCTCCCAGCCACGGCTTCAGCGCGCCCAGCGCTCCGCAGGGCTCTCCAGGCTGCGGATATCTGCCTGAAGCGCGGGGTGCTCTGCTTCAGCGCGCCCCGCGCTCCGTGCAGCAGGCTGCTATCCGCAGCCTAGGGAGCCCTGCGGGAACTTCTGCGGGCTCCCCAGGCTTGCTGATAGCTTCCTGAAGCCCGGAGAGCGAGAGGGGTCGGTGCGCACCGACCCCTCTCGCTCTCCAAGCTTCAGCGAAAGCCTGCATAGGACGCACACAGATTTCCCCTTCATTTTTGGAGGGGGGAAAAGTGTGTCCTATAGGGGGGAAAATACGGTAGATAGATTACAGATGTTATATGATTTATAATGAATTGCATGAGGACGCCGAACTTTGGCATTGCACAGGGTGGTGCTGAAATTTGAGAGCCCAATATCCACCACTGAACATGTTATATGTGGGGCTGGCCTCTGAAGACTCTTCACAACAATTTTTGACAAAACTCATACCTCTGAGATAAAAGAAGCCATTTCTTACAGGTTTTGAGGTACTGAAAAGAAACACGACAATGCAAATGCAAAATTGGCTATTTTTGTGAGAGTAATAGTTTATTATATAATCGAGGAATATGAACATACGACATGTACCAGTAAAAGCTAACTTCTATGTCCAATGCCACATTGAAGACAGCTGAACTAGATGACCAGCTCTACAATTCTGTGATTCTGTATCAGATTTCAAGTCACCTTACTGCATAAAACAAATGCAAATCCCCTCCCCAAGAAAACAGCAAATAAAACTTCAAAACAGACTAAAATCTTGCTTAGTTAACTCAGCAGCATTTATTTAACATAGAAGTTGATGAAATTATGCAAGGCATAATTCTCTCACTGGAATTTGTGGACATCCTACAAAGCTAAATGTTGGAAGATAAAGGACAGACAAAAGGAAGTCCTTATTCATGCAGTGCATAATTAAACTGTGAAACTACTCCCCCAGGAGGCAGTGATGGCTTTAAAAGAAGATTAGATAGCTTCATGAAGGAGGAGAAGGCTATTGATGACTACTAGCCAGGATGGCTATGCTCTACTACCTCTTTGATCGGAGGCAGCAAATGGTACTTCAGAAGCAGCAATGGAAATCACTGGGAGGGTGGGTAGGCGGAGAAATAGAGTTTTCCTCTTGTGCTAAATTCCTTCCTGTGGTTTTCCTCAGGGGCATTCTCGTTTGCCATTGTGAGAACAGGATGCTGGACTAGATGGGCCATTGCCCTGATCCAGCAGTCTCTTACTGTAAGTTCTTAAATGCTTTACTTCCCCATATATTTTGAAATTGGCCCCTGGAGATTCCCTGTTGCTGTCTTTAGTAAGGAAAAGGAAGTTTAACAGAATCAGTTGGAAGACCAAACAGTGATACTAGCTCCCCTGCCTCACTTCTGTACTGGCAAACCTTGAGAGCAATACAGCTGAAAGTCTGATACGACTCCAGGAAACACAAACATCCTGTCTGTGGCATTTGATCTATGGCAGCTTATTTGCTGGCACAAGTTACTGCAGGTGGCAGCAGGCATCCAACTATGACCAGATAAGTGGCAATACATATATACATAATTTGATTTGTATGCCACCTTTCCACAGTTCAAACCATGCTCAAAGAGGCTTACAACATGAAAAAACCCATATAATTACAACATAAACAAAAGTAGTCAAAATACACAAACCAACCAATTTCCAAATAAATCACAAGATCTAAGACAAAGATACAAAAAAATCCAAAGCAAGAACCCCACCCCCAACAACCCCCAGCCCCTATGATATGATCAATATTTATTGCTTGAAACCACAGGCCATTGCAAGTATGACAACCACACAGAAACAAAGCCTGTGGAGCTGCAGGCTCCAAACAGCCTGATATTTCAACAGCCACAGACAACATGAGATCCAGTGTGGTGTAATGGTTAGAATGTTGCACTAGGACCTGGGAGACCTACTCAGACATAAAGCTCTTTACATCAGACATAAATATGACCTTGGGCCAGTCCCTGCCTCTCACCCTAACCTACCTCACATGTCAAAACAAAAAAAAAATTCCTTCCAGTAGCACCTTAAAGACCAACTAAGTTAGTTCTTGGTATGAGCTTTCGTGTGCATGCACACGAAAGCTCATACCAAGAACTAACTTAGTTGGTCTTTAAGGTGCTACTGGAAGGATTTTTTTTTGTTTTGACTATGGCAGACCAACACGGCTACCTATCTGTAACTACCTCACATGGTTGTTCTAGGGATTAAATTAAGATGGGGAGAACCATTTACCTTGAGCTACTTGGAGAAAAAGGTGGGATATAAATGCAAACATACAAACAAACAAACATTATTTGGGATAGAGTTTACTATCATCAGTTCATCCATCAGATACCTCCTGCTGAAGAACTGTGCCAGCTGGTCATTATAAGAACAGCTGTTTAGAAATTGGTGCCTGAGTTTTGATTTCCCTCTTCCCTTCTGGTCCCTTTCCCCTTATGTGTTGTGTCTTTGCCTCTCTGAATCTCTGTTTTTTGGTCCCTTGCATACTTCATTTCATAAAATCACCCCCAGTACTGTGTTTTGTGCACACAAGAGTCCAGCTTATCTAAACAAGCAGGGCTGCATTCGTATGCTAGTTCTACACAAAGTAGACCCACTGAAGTTAATGAACATGACCAATTAGGGTTCATTCATTTCAGTGGATTTATTCTGAGTAGGATACCACCTATAGTATTTTGTGTCGATTTCAGAATGCATATTCCCCTCCCACTTCTTTTGAATTTGCGCTGGGACTAAATTCAAGGTGACCAGTTTCTCGATGCCTCAGTGATAGTGGCAGGCGATCTAAATGCTAGAACTGGTCAATCTGATGATGCTCTATATGCACATTTCCATGAATTATCACCTACCCTAGAGGAAGCCCATTCAATACGAATTAGACACTCAAAAGACAAGGGCTGCAATTATGCAGCTCTGTGCCTACTGCACTTGTCTAATAAGCTGGACTTGGTCATACTGAATGGCCACGCAAAAGGGGAGAAGGCTGGAGAATTCATGTTCATATCAAATGTAGGCACCTCTACAATTGATTATATTAAGTGTTATATAACCTTCTGAATAGATCCCTTGAATGTAGGGTGGAGAAGCGAGTAGACAGTGATCATTTACTGCTTTGCCTCCACCTTGATGTAAAAAGAGACCTATTCTGTAATGACAAACTTGAACCCCCCAGGCCTACCAACATGGAGCTGACATTTTCTCATATTAGATGGTTGGATTAGCTAGATAAGGAAATTTCTAGGAAGCTAATCTCAGAGAAATTTCTTATTAAGAGAGATAACCTCTTAAAATCTTCATGCCCGGAAACAAGAATGGACATGTTTCAGGATTTGATGTTACTTCTTCAAGCCTGCTTGATTCACAAAAAGGCAACCCGGCCATTACATTTCCAATAAATCTAAACCCTGGTTCGATCAGGAATGCCTCGCTATGAAGTTTACCTTGCTGGGAAAATATAGGAACTACAGGTCTGTCAATTTTCCTTTGCTCCCTGTAGAGTGGTTTGAAGCCAAACGAAATTACAAAGCTTTGATTAAAAATAAAAAGCTTCAGACCCAAAGGGGAGAGTGGCAATGCCTAATAGAGGCTTCCCGAAGGAGAGGCTCAGCCACCTTTTGGAAAAAAGTTGCAAACGGGTGGCAAGATACCCCCTCTGAAGTGGAGTATACCATCCCTGGTGGGGTTTTGGAGTCATACTTTCAATCCTTACAGTATATACAATTAACCAACAGCCATAGACACAGTCGCTGACTCTGAGTGAGACGGGTGCTGAGTGGCCTCCAATGTCAACTGAAGAAGCTTGTAGGCTCATTCAAGCTCTCAAATCTGGCAAAGCTCCTGGAGTGGACAATATTTCCCTCAAGCTTCTTAAGGCCAAAATTGATTGGTGGGCCCCAGTGCTTGCAGCCCTGTTTACCAGCATAGATCAATTGGCTACCAACCTGGAGGATTGGGGCTTAGCAATTATTCAAGAAAGGGAGCAAATCTGACCCTGCTAATTACAGACCAATTAGCCTCCTAAGCATTATTAGTAAACGCTACACTACCCATGTACATAATAAACTTGTGGATTGGATGGAGCAAGAACATATTCTCACAGAAGCACAAGCTGGTTTCAGGGCATACCGGTCAACTATAGATCAAGACCTAATACTCAGGACTGCTGACACTGACTGGCAGCAGCTCTCCAGTGTTTCAAGCAGGAGGCATTCCTAGCCCTTCTAGAAAACACCCCTCCCAGGGATTGAACCCAGAACCATTTGCATGAAAAGCCTTAGCTCCACCACTGAGCTACAGCTACTGGGTGAAACCTCCTGAAAGTAAAGCCACCACTTTGCTGCAGTAAATATGATTTACTTTAATCATACAGTAGTAGCATTTGCTTGGAGTATTGCTTCAGGGCTGATTTTACCACTCTTTTAATACATTAACAGTTGTAAACCACCCTGAGTTCCTGTCAGTTGAAGGGCAGTGCAAAATTACAATAAAATTCAAACATTTTCAGATGTTATCAATGAAATTTAAGACCTTGCTGATTATTCTAAGGCAGTGGTGTTTTTTGTTTTTGTTTTACTTTGCTCCTCTCTTTTCTAAAAACACCCAACATCATCCTATTTATTTATTTATATCTCACCTTTTTATTCAAGAAGCTCAAGATGGCATGCATTGTTCACTCTTCCTCATTTAATCCCCACAACAGCTCTGTGAGGTAGGTTAGCCTAAGAGGCAGTTCGTCAGAAGCGGCTTAGTCATGCTGGCACATGACCTGGAAGATGTACGCCAGCTCCTTCGGCCAATAAAGCGAGATGAGCACTGCAACCCCAGAGTCATCCACGACTGGACCTTTATCTTTACCCAGTGAGCAGAGAAGGATTTGAACCCTGGTCTCCCAGCTCCTAGTCTGACAGGCTAACCACTATGCCGCTGCTGGCTCTCTATACAGTGGTACCTCGGGTTAAGTACTTAATTCGTTCCGGAGGTCCATTCTTAACCTGAAACTGTTCTTAATCTGAAGCACCATTTTAGCTAATGGGGCCTCCCACTGCCGCCGCGCTGCTGGAGCATGATTTCTGTTCTCATCCTGAAGCAAAGTTCTTAACCCGAGGTACTATTTCTGGGTTAGCGGAGTCTGTAACCTGAAGCATACGTAACCTGAAGCGTATGTAACCCGAGGTACCACTGTACTTAGAAATGTTAGGAGAGCCTGATATTCTAAATTCTGCTTAGTTCAGATGAGAAGAAATCACCTTTCCATTCACCCCCCCCTTTTTTCTGGTTGTTGAGAAAGAGAGAGTTCCTAGTTCCTTGCTGTGAGCCTTTACAAAATATGCCACAGAGGGAGAAGAGCAAATGTAATTATCACTATTATTCCAATCAGGGCTCATTAGCTGACATCACAATTAAATGCAGGAATTAGATGATGAAGTGGGGGAGGAGAATGTGCCTTAATCTCTTCTGGGAACAAAGATGAGCAGAGGGAGAGAGATGCAAAAACAGCAACAACGGCAATTATCTAAGCGAGGCTATTACTACAATTTATCAATGAATTCAATACAGCAACATCCTACGCAAGGCAAATTGCTGCAACATGAAAGTTGTAAAAATACTGTATCGAACACTGATTGTAGGGTGGGAAAGGTATCGTGCTTCAGCGGAGAAAAGGAAAACATGTCTATAGAGAATGAGCAGACAGCTGTGGCCAATGTAGTATAATGGACTGAGAAGTGCCCACTTGCTATGGAGCCAGGTTTGCATTAATTTGCAAAGCCCTGAACAACTCAGGTCCAGGGGGCCTCTGGCATTGTCTGAACCCTCCTATTCCCGCTCAATGACTGCAGGAGTGTTGTTGGCGATTCCCCGAGTTGATGAGGCTCATCTATCCACCTCTCTTTCATCTGCAATTCTGCCCACGCCTGTTTTGCAATGCTTACCCCAACCCGCAGGCATTTATTCAGAGGTTGCAAGAAATGAGCTCACATAGTAAAAAGTAAAATCAGGCTTAAGCTCTTCACCACTTTCAGTAAGGTTATGCATGCCTCTGAGTCTTGCAGTTTGGTCTCTAACAACAACAGAAATAGTATCTGAAGAAGTGTGCATGCACACGAAAGCTCATACCAAGAACTGACTTAGTTGGTTTTTAAGGTGCTACTGGAAGGAATTTTTTTTGTTTTAACAACAGAAATGTCAGCAACCATCATCTAAACGTGATGGGAGACATATGTGATTTGTGCACTGCAGGGGTTGGACTAGATGACCCCTGGGGTCCTTTCCAACTCTAAAATTTAGCAAACTGCATTTTCTGTCTGCCCACCTTGTCATTTTTTGCTGGGGGAGGGGGAATAGGAGCACTGCCGTCTACAGGAAAACTGTTCTCCAAGGCCTACTTAATAAATCAAAACACAGCTGCCTCTGTCTAATTTTAGATTTCCCCTGCCTGGCAAGGGTTTCCTTAATTCTGTGATAAATAAGGAGGAAATCAAGCATCTCTGAACAGAAAAGGCTTGCATTAAATGCAATGAGAGCAACATCAAAGCCACAAAGATCAGACCTCGAGCCACTGTTGTTGTTTCAAGGAGGGTTGCTCCCTGTAGAACACTCCTCACCCCACAGCAGTGGAGAATTAGAACCAGGATGTATTTTGCAGCTGCAAAAAAGCAACCCAGAAGTAGCTGGTCCAGAGCTGACACAGATGAAACAAAGATTGACTATCTATGCTCTAGGAATTATAGAATCATAGAACTGTCCCTTTGGACGGGACCCCCAAAGTTCATCTAGCATAGGGTTTCCCAAACTTGGGTCTCTAGCTGTTTTTAGACTACAACTCTCATCATCCCTAGCCAGCAGGACCAGTCATCATAGATGATGGGAATTGTAGTCGAAAACAGTTGGAGACCCAAGTCTGGGAAACCCTGACAACCCTGGGGAATCACAGCTGAAGATTGGCTGGCAGACGGCCATCCAACCTCTGTTTAAAAACATCCAAGGAAGGAGAGCCCACCACCTTCCAAGGGAGTCTATTCCTCTGTCAAGCAGCTCTTACTCTCAGAACATTCTTCCTAATGCTCAGCTGGAATCTTTTTTCTTGTTATTTGAATGTCTTGGTTCAAATCCTCCCCTCTGGAGCCGAAGAAAACAAGCTTGCTCCATCTTCCATGTGATAGCCCTTCAGATGTTTGATATTTGGCTCTAATATCTCCTCCTGGGACATGGGTGGCACTGTGGGTAACCTCAGTGC
This sequence comes from Podarcis gaigeae, assembly GCF_964106915.1. Classification (NCBI taxonomy): domain Eukaryota; kingdom Metazoa; phylum Chordata; class Lepidosauria; order Squamata; family Lacertidae; genus Podarcis; species Podarcis gaigeae. The sequence continues at coordinate 20,624,016 of NC_139691.1, read as the reverse complement.
CTAGGACTTGCCGATTACATGGTCGGCGGTTCGAATCCCCGCGGCGGGGTGAGCTCCCATCTTTCGGTCCCAGCGCCTGCCAACCTAGCAGTTCGAAAGCACCCTTAAGTGCAAGTAGATAAATAGGTACCGCTTTATAGCGGGAAGGTAAACGGCGTTTCTGTGTGCTGCGCTGGTGCCGGCTTGCCAGAGCAGCTTCGTCCCACTGGCCATGTGACCTGGAAGTGTCTCCAGACAGCGCTGGGCCCCGGCCTCTTAAGTGAGATGGGCGCACAACACTAGAGTTGGACACGACTGGCCCGTACGGGCAGGGGTACCTTTACCTTTACCTTATCTCCTCCTCTCCAGGCTAAGCATTCTCAACTCCCTCCACTGTTCCTCATAAAGCTTAGTTTCCAGACCCTTGATCATCTTGGTCTCCCTCTTCTGCACACCTTCCAGCTTGTCAACATCCTTTGAACTGTACACAGGACTCCAAGGGTGGCCTGACCGAGGCAGAATAGAGCCATACTATTACTACTATTGATCTGGACTCTAGATTTCCATTGATGCAGCCTAGAATTGCATTAGCTTTTTTGCTGCTGCATCACACTGATGACTCAATGTTAAACTTTGATCCCTATTTTTAAATAAATAAATAAAAAATGACTGGCATTGCTACATGTGATTCAAGTCATAACCTAACTACAACCACAGAAAAGCCAGGACGTGTCAATCAGTCTCCTGCACCGCACCCACAAACATACCTTGCCTTAGTCACACACACTCCCCCAGCAGGTGGGCAAAAGTAACTCTTTCAGAAACCTCAGTTACTGCTCATTCTTGTAACACCAGAACCTGTGCTCATCCAACAAAACTGAAGAATCAGGACAGGCAAAAGGAAGGACTTATTCATTAAGCGCAGAGTTAGAAAAATTGAACTTGTTCCACCAGGAGGTGGTGATGGATACCAACCTAGATGACTTCAAAAGAGGAATAGATATATTCATGGAGGAGGAGGAAGAGGAGGCTATCAGTGTTTCTGAATATCCATTGCTGGAAACCAGAGGAGGGAAGAGGACACTTGTGCTTGGGTCCTGCTTGCACTTTTCCCATAGACATCTGGTTGGCCACTGTGAGAACAGGTTGCTGGGCTAGACGGACCATCAGCGTGGTCCAGCAGAGCTCTTCTCATGGTCTTATGTAAGATTTGGAGTCAATTTACCTACTGATGTACTGGTTGTGCAGGCATCAGACAGGCACCAACAATGAGGACCCGGGCAGTGCTAGAAAGGCCCTCCCGTCTCAGAACCTGCAACTGTACATCAACTGTACATTAGCGAAAGTAAACCCCACTCAGCTCATTGAGATTTACTTCTGAGTAGGCATGCACAGGATTTCGTTGATAATGTTGCAGCCAGTTTATGCCAATTTGTTTTAGAGTGTCATAATTCTTTAATCTTAATTGATTATCGCGTTCTTCCAATAAATTTTTATAGGTTGGCCAGTTGCTATCCATGTTTTTTCTTTTAACTGCTGTTGCCTCCAATGGTGAAATCCACCAAAGGGTTTTTGGCTCTAACATTTTTTTTTATTTCTCTCCCAAATCTCAAATATTGCCTTCCTCACGATATGATTTTTGAAACCCTTATGTATTTTTACTTTTTCATAGCCCAAATAACCATGCCATCCCACTACATTGTCCCATCCTTCTATATCAAGTAAGCTGGTATTCTTTAGAAGTATCCAATACTTTAACCATACAAAACAGGCTGCTTTGAAGTATAAGCTAAAGTCCGGTAATGCAAATCCGCCCCTTTCTTTTAGGTCCGTTAATAATTTGAATTTTATTTTAGGTTTCTTGCCTTGCCAGATATACCTTGCCAGAAACCTATGCCATTCCTTGAAGCAATTTGTTCCATTAATGATTGGGATGGTTTGAAAAAGAAACAACATATTTGGGAGGACTTCTGGCCCCTCTCAGGTAGATGCCATTGCCATTATAAGAGAACAGTGCTCGCTTCAACAGCACATATACTAAAATTGGAATGATACAGAGAAGGTTAGCATGGCCATTATAAGAGAACAAGGGAGGTGTTTATGGTAATTTCTGGCACCTATTTTTCTAGAATAACACTAGTTTTACTTCACCAACAAAAGAGAACTCCTTCCTTGTCTCTGTAGCACCTTAAAGTTCAAAGAACTGTGATTTAAAAGGAACAGAAGTCAAGTGAGTAGGAAAAGGATTAACCTTCCTTTTTCTGCAGATGCAATAGCCATATATTTGTTTGTTCAGAAAGGCTTTTAAATACTTCAGCAGGCAAGAGTAACTGATCCAGCGGCTGGCAAGCAGTGCTGTCAGACATGGTGAGGCTGGACCTGTGCTGTGGAAAAGGACAGCCCCAAAGGGGAGCCCACACACTCTTTTGAGCTGTGGCAAGCTGACAGCCCCACAAAAGATGATGAAGAAGACATCTGTGGGTGGCCAATTGGTGTACAATATTTATCTATTGCAAGAGTTGCTAGTATCTTACAAAGCTCCCCCACGCCTAAGAATTTCTAGGTCCAGCTCGCAATGGGCACTTCCAACTCCAGGCCTTTCAAAGTTAAAACTGGTGCCTTACATAAGTATGTAAGAAGAGTCCTGCTGGTTCGGGCCAATGGCCCATCTAGTTCAGCATCCTCTTCTCCCAATAGCGAACAAGATACCCTGGGAGGAAACCTGCAATCAGGAACACTCAGCAGCATTATTATCTCCATCTGTTGAGGCAGATCACAGCCATCCCAGCTAGTAGCCATCAATAGCCTTCTCTTCCTGCATGCATTTGTCTAATCCTCTTTTAAAGCCATCTAGGTTGGTGGCCAGCCTTGCCTCCTGTGGAAGCGAGTTGCAAAGTTTAACTATGTGCTGTGTGAAGACTTTCTTGTAGCTGTCCTGAATCTTCCAACATTCAAGTTAATTTGATGTTCATGAGTTCTACTGTTATGAGAGAGGAAGCAAAAACGTTTTTCTATCTACTTTCTCCAGCCCATGCATCTTTTTATAAATGTTTATAATGTGAACTCTTATTTTCTCTTTCTCTAAACTCAAAAGACCCAAACCCTGCAACCTTTCTTCATCAGGGAGTCACTCCATACCCTGATCATTTTGAATGCCCTTTAAATAACTTTTTTCCAACTACAATAGCCTTTTTGAGCTGAGATGAATAGGTATCCATTTTAACATTTGCATTTTACCGAGTTAGGAAAGCTGTGGTCCTGTTTGCATGCAAGGTGCATATATAAACTAACTATTTTTTGCAAACACTTCCATATTTTTCAGTTTCACAAACAGAGATTTCTTCTCAATTACCTCTCCACCCCAGTTTTACACACTTCCATGTATCAAACAATTTATGCAAAAGAAATGTGCATGGAAGGTTTGCATCAGGGGGATTTCAGAGTTCATTGGGGAGGGGGGAATTGGCAGCAACATGTGGTCTGATGGCCCCTCCCCTTATTTTTTTAAATGGGACATCCTGCCTGCAATATTATAAATGGTGGAGAGGAGAACATGTCCACCCCAAGGTACAAAACCAGATCTATGCACCATCTATTTTGGAGATAGCAGTGCAGGGAGTTGAACTAGATGACTTGTTTTGTTGATTCCAACTCTACAATTCTATGATTCTATTATCCAGCATAGCATTAAAGTCTAAAAATGCATCACTTGTGGTGGAATGGTCTCTATCTTTAAAAAACACACACACACAGAGAGAGAGAGAGAGAGACCTTGGAAATCAACACTAGCAATCCCAAGAAGTCTTGAAACAATCCTACGCCTCACACACTGTGGGAGACAGGAATGTGGGGACAGGAGATGGGCATCAGCCAGTAGGAAGCCACTGAAAGGACATCCGTTGCTGCTGCTGCACCAGTGAAAACTTTGCAAAATTGAAAAGCTAAGCTAAGCTACTGCAAATGGTAATTTTCACAAAATTTCCGCTCACTCCCTACCTAAATGGCCAAACTGTTTGCTTCCTGAAATCCCCACCACCATCATAGAATCACAAAATTGCAGAGTTGGAAGGTAACCCCAAGGGCCATCTAGTCCAACCCCCTGCAATGCAGAAATCACAGCTAAAGAATTTCTGATAGGTGGCCAGCCCAACTCTGCTTAAAAACCTCAAATACACTGTAAATTTGTTCTGGTCAGCCTAGGGTACCCAATCCACCTCAATTAGGATCTGGAAGAGACCAGGGTTCGATTCTCTACTCGGTCATAAAGCTCACAGAGTCAGCCATTGTCTTGGGGGTCAGCCATTGTCTCTCAGACTAATCTACATCACAGGATTGATGTAATCCTTGGGGACTAAATGGGGATGGGGAGAGAACCATGTATGTCACCTTGAGCTCACTGGAGAAAAAGGTGGGATAAGAATTCAGTAAAATAAGTAAAATCCTACAATTCTGGAGGGCTCAGTTCTTTGCATCCATTTGTTCTTGTGGGTTTGGGCCCCCAGCTGTCAAGCTCTGTGTGAGCAGTAGGTTTGGCATTCCCAGAAAAGGCAGATAGCTCCCCATCCAGAGTGGTTCGTTCCACTGGAGGACTCTTAAAAGCACATAAATCTCTCCCTTCCATACTTGCAAGGCAGCTCTCCCTTAATTTATAGACATTCCACGAGACGCATAGGGCCATGCTGAATGCAGGCTGGCTCCAGCTTGTTCAGACAGATTCCTCAGCCCGGCTACAATGTTCACCACCAAAAAGCCGTGTGGGCTGCCGTATGCCTCCTGTTATTTCTTCCCAACCTTGCCCAGTTCACCCTTTTGGTGAATTCAGGCAGGCTTTTAAGAACCTAAGAAGATCCTGCTGGACTAGTCTAGTCCAGTATCCTCCTCCCACATTGCCTAACCAGATGTCTGAGGGAAACCTGCAAGCAGGATTCAAACACAAGAGCAACACTCACCCCTTCTTTGGTTTCTAGCAGCTGGCATTCAGAAGCATTGCTGCCTCAAACTGTAGAGGGCGCAGCACAACCATCCTTGCTAGTAGCCATCAATAAACTTCTCCTTCTTCATTAATTTGTGCAACCCTCTTTAAAAGCAATCCCATTTTTTGGCCATCATTGCCTCCTACGGGAGCAAGTTTTATAGTGCTGTGTGAAGAAGTATTTTCTTTTATGCATCCTGAATCACCAAACATTCAGCTTCACTGGATGCCCACACATTCTAGTGTTATGAGAGGGAGAAAAACGGTCCTCTAACCACTTTTTCTCCATGCCCTGCATAATTTTTATAAACGTCTATCATGTCACCTCCTCTTCTCCTTTTTCAAGTCCCAAACACGCCAAACTTTATTCATAGGGGAGTCACTCCACCCACTTTATCATTTTGGTTGCCCTATTGTGAACATTGCCCTATTCCACCACTACAGTACCCTTTTTGAGGTGAGGTGAACAAAACAGCAGTACTCCAAATGTGGTTGCACCATAGAGTTATATAATGGCATTATGATATTGGCTGTTTTATTTTCAATTCCTTTCCTAATGATCCCTAGCATGCCCCACCCAACCTGCCTCCCCACCCCCCACTCCTGGTTGAAGGTACTGCAGCAAAAAATAAGGTTCTTTCTCACAGTTAATAATAGCTAGGGAAGTGTCTGGCCCAGGTTATTCTCATCAGAATAAATTGTGAAAAGTAAAGTCACTTGACTTATTCTGCATTAATTTACTTTCTTCTTCTAGAACTCTGCAAAAGGTTTTAAAAAGAAGGAAAGGAAAGGGGAGCCCTGTTTTCAGCTCCACTCCTGCAGAGCTTGTTTAATTCATGAAGCAGAACCATCTCCCCAGCAGAGTTTCAATAAACAGCTTCCTTGCATGGAATGGGGAAGTGTCATTGGCAACCTACTAATAGGACAGTTTATGTTTCGTGGGCTGCAGGCAGCTCAGAAGGTTCAAAGTTGCTTCTTCATGCAGCACTTAGTTAAACTGTGGAACTCCCTCCCGCAGGAGGCAGGGATGGTCACCAACTCAGATGGCTTTAAAAGAGGATTGGACCAAATTCATGGAGGAGGAGAGGGCTATCAGTGGTTGCTGGCCATCATGGCTCTGCTCTGCTCCCCACAGTCATAGGCAGCAATATTTCTGAATACCAGTTGCTGGAAACCGCAGGAGGGATCTTGCACTTGGAGTCTGCTCCCTGGTTTCCCACAGGCATCTGGTTTGACCACTTCAAGGACAGGGTGCTGGGCTAGGTGAGCCCCCGGGACTGATCAGCAGGGCTCTTTTTATGCTCAACCTCCGGCACAAGTCCCACTTCCAGTCATCTTGCTCACGTGGCTCTCTGCGTGAGCTCAGGCAACCTTTTCATGTTGCTCCGCAGTGAACAAATCCTCCCTTTGCTCTACATACCAGTTTGCCAAAGACTACTGAGTTGTCAGAGCAGAACCAAGGCCAGGTTAACAGCAAGCTGCCAACACAAATAATTTGTTTCCAGTTTCCCTTGCTCCTTAATATTTGAATCCCCCTGATTTTTCCTATCTTGGGTAAGTTAACTGCAAAGCCTGCAGAAAGATTTGGAAGTTGCAAAAATGAATGTCATGGTTTAGAATTTCCATATATTTGACACACACAAAGAGAGAGGGGAAGGAGGGTGGGCTATAAATTAGATTTTTGTCCCAAGATGCATTTTGGCACAGAATCTGATTAGAAAGTGGGAAAGCAAAGTTGCATGAAGCAGTGAGAGCCAGGATCCAGGTTTGCTTGAAGTTTAAAACAATGTAGTCAGACTCAAAATTGGGCAAAATTTCAGGATGCGAATTCTACTTTTATATTTTATACAGTTTTTTTAAAAAAATGAGGAGTCTTGCTAAGGAATTAATTAATTTTAAGAACAGTCAACAAGAGCCAAATTCAGTTCAGGAGAGCCAATCATGGTGTAGTAGTTAGAGCAGAGCTTTCCAAACTGTGTGTCGTGATACATTAGCATGTCAGCGGCAGTGTATAGGCGTGTCGTGCGAATGCTCCTTGTGCTCCTCCTGGGGCTTGAAAGGGGTTCGTTTAACCTCTGGTTTGCTAGTAAAACTGAATTACTGTGGTGTGATATGATGCATGTGTCACCGACATGAAAAATTTGGAAAGCTCTGGGTTAGAGTGTTGGACTCTAACCTGAGAAACCAGGGTTCAACCCACTAGACCATGAAGCTTACTGTGTAACCTTGGTGGTCAGTCACAGCCTCTCAGCCTTACTTACCTCACAGGGATTTTGTGGGGCTTAAATGAGGAGGGAAGAGAACCATGTATGCCACCTTGAGCTCCTTGGAGGAACAGTGGGATACAAATAAAAATATATAAAGGAGGGCATGTCACCTACTGCTCTTTCTCCCATATCATCATAACATTTGACACTGCTATCATTTTGTGACGATTTACAAGCTTGTATAGTAACTTATTAATGTGTTTTGAAACTGCCAACTAGCTGTAGATTTCAGGATCTGAATGTCTCTGGTGCATGGAAACAGGATTCAGAAACTTCAAACAAACTCAGATTATGACTATGGGAAGGCATAGCTATAGTCTCTCTCCCCCCCCCCCCATCTTTGTTAATTCATTATTATTAAGGAATGGGCATCCCTATCATGATTTACTGCAAAAGCCTTGGGGCTTGTGTAATGCAACCACACCTTTGCCTCTTGTATGATCAAATATTTGCCCAAGTTACCTCCAGCTCCCTCCTTCTAGTCCTCACATGCATCCGTATTCTCAAACAGCCTCCTGGTTTCAAGCTGAAGTACCATAATACCACTGTACAAATCTAGGGTGTGACCACATTTGAAATACTGTGTAGGCAGTTCTGGTCGCCTCACTTCAAAATGGATATTGCAGAGTTAGAAAGTGTTTGGAAAATGGCAGCCCAAATGATAAAGGGGGTGGAGCGACTCCCCCATGAAGAAAGGCTGCAGCATTTGGGTCTTTTTAGTTTAGAGAAAAGGCAAGTAACAGGTGACATGATGGAAGTTCATAAAATTATGCATGGCATGGAGAAAGTGGAGAAAGAAAAGTTTTTCTCCCTCTCTCATAATACTGAAACTTGTGGGCATCCAATGAATGTGGGAATATTGAGTACAGATAAAAGAAAGTCTTCTTAATGCAGCATACTGTGGTGGCCACCAAGCTGGATGGCTTTAAAAGAGGACTAGAAAAATTCATGGAAGAGAAGGCTATTGATGGGTATTAGCCATGATGCCCACGGCTCTGCCTTCATAGTTGGAGGTAGCATTGCTTCTGAATACCAGTTGCTAGAAACCACAGCGTGGCAGATTGCTCTTGTGCTCAGGGCCTGCTTGTGGGCTTACCAAAAGAGGTATCTAGTTGGCCATTGTGAGATCAGGATGCTAGACTAGACGGGCCATTGGTCTGACCCAGCTGGCTATTCCTACATTCTTAACCCTCAGCTTCCTTAACAAACTACAGCTCCTATAACACTTTGGGGGAAGCTGTGACTGTTTAACGTGGCATCATTGCGCTTCATATCTATGGTGTGAATGTCTTCTAAGATGAGCCTTTCCTTCAGATCTTAACACAGCAATATAACATTGGAGGTGCTCCTTAGGTACCTGGATACTAAGTCATGTGGGGCTTTAAAGATCAGCAGTAACATTCTGAATTAGGTTCAGAAGCATATCAGGAGCAGGTGAAAATCCCACTGAATTGGTAGTAATATAATACTGGCTGGCTGAACCACTTAGTGACTGGCTACTGAACTTTGCACTTACAGATAGTCCATCTTCCAAACCAGTTCAGCTTATTTATTTTATTACATAAAATTTATACCCTTGTTGATTGTAAATAAAGCCCCCCAAAGTGGTTTACAAAAAAAGATTAAACAACGAAATTATTGATAAGAACAATTAGCAACAATAATATAAGACTTTAAACATGTTAAAATAAAAATAGAGAAAAAAACGGATTAAAACTTTCTAAATATCTGGACAGGCTTGTTTAAAATAAAATGTTTTGAGCAGGTAGCAAAAGGAGTGCAGTTAAGGCACCAGCCTCATATCAAGAGGTAGGGAGTTTTAGAGTATAGGTGTTGCCACACAAAAATATCAAGTTCTAACAAAAGTTAATTTGGTCTTCAGCCTATAAACATAAAAAAAGAGGGAAGCGAGTAGGATCCAGACAATCTACATCTACATAAATGGCACCATTTAAAATGGATATCACAAAACCACTTAACGATCAGGAATAGACAGATGGACTTGACTCTCCTTTTATAATTATGACAGAGTTTTGATAGCTACAGCAAGGAACCTGGCTATATTTTCTATGATCATAAGGTTGAAATCAGACAGTAAAACAGGTATAAAACTGAGATAAAACTCATCCAAGTTCCCCTAGCGTAGAAATAGTACATGGGTGATAAAAGGGGATCTAATGTCCCTGTTAAAATGTGAGTATAGGAGAACATGGACTAATGTTTCATCTGAGCTGTCTTCAAGGGTAGCCCCACATACAGCACAACAGGAAAGGATGGAGAAAAGAAAGTATTTCTTGACGCAGCACAAACCATGGAACTCGCTCCCACAGGAGGCAGGAATTAGGTCTGGAAATGAACTGGCAAGCAGCTATTTGTTTCCGTTTCTCATAACGCTGGAACTTGCAAACATCCAATGAGGCTGAATGTTGCAAGATTCAGGGCAGATAAAAGAAATCCACACTGCCAAATATGGAACTCCTTCTCTCAGGAGGCAGCAATGGCCACCGACCTAGATGGCTTTAAAAGAGGATTAGACAAATTATTGGCTACTAGACATGATCGCTGTGCTCTGCCTACACAGTTGGAAGTAGTAATGCTTCTGGATACTCGTTGCTGGAATCCATGGGAGGGAAGAGGGATCAGATCTTGCTTGCAAGTTTCCCATGAGAATCATTTTGGCCACAGTGAGAAGAGGATGTTGGACTATATGAGCCACTGGCCTGATCCAGCAGGCTCTTCTTATGTTCTTACAGTACAATATCTAACTGAAGCCAATAAAAGAAGGGCTCATCTACACATAACTTTGCTCCACACTTTCCCTAGTACAACTCAATTGCCATTTACTCAATGCAGGTTTTCCCAGAGAATGTGCCGGGACCAAAGCAAAAAACAAAAAATAATGCTTGGATACGAACCTGGAAAGCCTTGACCTGTGCCTAGAAATGCAACACCAAAGGATGTGTGAATGAACCCTAAACCACAAACTATTGAAATACACAGGACTTACTCAACAGGATGCTCCTTGATTGGGCTGCTCAGAAGGGTGATCATGGGATGTTCAAGAAAAACAACGTGTATGACCAGTTGCTGGGAATCACAAGTGAGCATTGTTGTTGTGCTCAGGTCCTGCTTGCCACCTTCCCACAAGCACCTGGTTGGCAACTTTGAGAAAAGACTGCTCAACTAGATGGGCCACTGCATGATCCAGCAGCTGGTCGCTTATTATGTTCTTAGGATACTGAGCAAGTTGTATCAGAGGAGAGACTAACCATGCACATCAGTTGCACAATGCCTGGACAGGGGACAGAAACCAATGCAAGGTCAGAAATGACTGCTCTTCCATCTGCAGTGAGAACTGGGCTTGGGATCCTGTCCTAGGGCTGGAACCTTATGCAAGTGCCCCATACTATTTCAACCATTCTAGACCAGTGTTTATCAAAGTGGTTGGTAGCACAGCCCGCCCCCCCCCCAGCGGGGCACTAAGAGGCAAGGGAGTTGAAGGGTTGCAGGTGTTAATGACTATCAGACATTGAAAAGCAGGTATCACTCGATCAAGCTCATCCATTTTGCTGAATTAACCAAACTAAACAAATTGGATTTTGTGCAATTAATTGTTATATTTTGAATTTTACTGTGTTTTTGAATTTTACTGTGTTTTTACCTTCCTTAGTAGGTTGTGCAAACCACCATTCCGAATAACACTTTGTATATGGTAGGGTAGCAGGCTCTGGGGATACGTTTATAGAACCAAGTGGCCAGAAAGTTTGGGAACCATTGATCTGGACAGTATGGTCCATAAAGACTTCCCCAGTCTTGGATCTCCAAACATAGTTGGAATTTAATTCCCTTCAGCCCTGACCACTGGCCATGAATGCTTGGGCTGATGGGGGTTATACAGTCCACAAACCAATAGGATGCAAAATACATGATAAAAGCAAGAAAAAAAGGACACAAAACATTAAAGCCCCCCTCGCACAAACACATTTAAAAGGGACATCTGCTTTGTGCTCTTCGCCAGCATACTGACTTTTATTAGGCATAAGACTGTCAGCATAGAAGTGCACTCAGAGATCTGGGATGGTTGCTTTTTTCCAACTGGGCCAAGTTCAAGGTGTTGTTGTTGTTTAGTTGTTTAGTTGTGTCTGACTCTTCATGACCCCATGGACCAGAGCACACCAGGCACTCATGTGTTCCACTGCTTCCCGAAGTTTGGTCAAACTCATGTTGGTAGCTTCGAAAACACTGTCCAACCATCTCATCCTCTGTCGTCCCCTTCTCCTTGTGCCCTCAATCTTTCCTAACATCAGGGTCTTTTCCAGAAAGACTTCTCTTCTTATGAGGTGGCCAAAGTATTGGAGCCTCAGCTTCAGGATCTGTCCTTCCAGTGAGCACTCAGGGCTGATTTACTTAAGAAAGGATAGATTTAATCTTCTTGCAGTCCATGGGATTCTCAAGAGTCTCCTACAGCACCATAATTCAAAAGCATCAATTGTTGAACGATCAGCCTTCTTTATGGTCCAGCTCTTACTTCCATACATCACTACTGGGAAAACCATAGCTTTAACTATACAGACCTTTGTCGGCAAGGTGATGTCTCTGCTTTTTAAGATGTTGTCTAGGTTTGTCACTGCTTTTCTCCCAAGAAGCAGACTGCTGTCACCATCTGCAGTGATCACGGAACCCAAGAAAATAAAATCTCTCACTGCCTCCATTTCTTCCCCTTCTATTTGCCAGGAGGTGATGGGACTAGTGGCTATGATCTTAGTTTTTTTGATGTTGAGCTTCAGACCATATCAAGGTGTTACTATTAGTCAATAAAGCCCATAACAACTTCTGATCAATTTACCTGTGAAATCACCTTACACCCCCACCCCTGCTCGACTACTTCCATCTGCGGAACTGGCACTGTTGCTTGTGCCATATAATCCCCATTACACAGTCAATCATTTAGTGGCAGCACCTACACTTTGGAACTCCCTGCCTATTGATACATTAGGCAGGCACCTTTGCTGCACTCTTTTTGGTGCCTGCTTAAAACCTTTTTCTTTAAATAAGCTTCTCTAGGCATGTAGAACACTGGTGAACGTTTTAAGCTATTTTTAGTTTACTGCTGATTTTATTTTTTGAATGTTTTAAAGAGTTGTTTCCAGTGATTACTGATTTTCTGTAAACTACTTTGAGGTGATCTTTTTAAGCAACTGAATGGTGTATGTATAAATTTTGTGAAATAAAATAATTCTAACAACAACAACAAAAAATGTAGTGATTCAATAAAAGTTACCCAAATTGCTATTGCTTTGTATGAGGAAAGTGAAAAATAAGCTTCAGGGCCTGCAGAATATCTCCATTTTGCCTTGCAGTGCAAAATGGAGGAGAATCCAAGGCCAGCATCCAAAAAGATTAATGTTATGTCCCTCAGCCACTAAATATAGAGGAGCCACCACTGGGGTGCTGAAAATAGACTGTCCCAAAGGTCTTTCAATTCTGAACCACTACTCCACTGTATGGTGATTCCTGGTCTCATTCTTGCAACGGAAGGACAGAAGCGAGTCTGCAAACAGCACCAACATACTTGCAGAATATTTTTATCATTATGACCTGCACACATTCACAAACACCTCCAGGGTTTGTGAGAGGCACATTCCATGCACATGGTGTGCAATGGAACAATGCAAATGCTAGGGCGGTGGGGGAGGGGGAGGAGAGAGCCCAGGATGGGATTTTTAATTTAATTAAAAACAACAACAACACCCCTTACAAACTTACCCTTTGCTAACAGGCCCTGCGTTGCCCAGGCATTCCAAAGTGTAAAAGAGTCGCTCTCTCTGAATCCTCCTCCTCTTTACTCCTGCAGATCCTTCACGGCCTGACCCTCTTTGCCCTTTGATATCTCACTTCTGGAATCCCTCTGTGTGACATCTCTGCCAATGTCCTTCCAAACCCAATTACATGTATCTGTTGCTGCTATTCCACTTTTGAGTCTGACAAGTCCAATCCAGCTGTGCAAATTGGATGGCTGTTTGGCAAACAGAGAACATTTGGGGGCTCTCTGACAGGATGTGTGCTTTACCCCTTGGTGAGAGACGAGATTGAGAAGCACTTCAAGAGCCAAGCTGGCAAGCTCTAAATTTCATCCAAAGATGCCAAAGAAAGAAGTATCCTTTGCTAAGTGGGGCTTTTATTTCTGCCCCGGATTGACCTGAAATAAAGCATGCAGGCATGAAGGATCCTAGTGCCAAGGCCACTCTGTATTCCATGTGCCACAATAGGTAGGTATTATATGCCAATGCACACTCAGGCCATACCTGCACCATACATTTAAGGCAGTGTTGTGCCAGTTTAAACAGTCATGGCTTCTCCCCTCAAATACTCCTGAGAATTGTAGTTGGTTAAGGGCACTGACAGTTATTAAGAGGCCTCTATTCCCAAACAGAGACACAGTTCTCAGAGCTGCCTCGGAAGAGCGATTGGTTGTTAAACTACTCTGGTTTTGACCTATAAAGCCTTAAACAGCTCGGGACCGCAATACCTCAAGGACTGCCTTTCTCCATATGAACCTACCCAGACCTGAGGTCATAGAATCATAGAGTTGGAAGAGACCACAAGGGCCATCGAGTCCAACCCCCTGCCAAGCAGGAAACACCATCAGAGCACTCCTGACATGGTTGTCAAGCCTCTGCTTAAAGACCTCCAAAGGAGGAGACTCCACCACACTCCTTGGCAGCAAATTCCACTGTCGAACAGCTCTTACTGTCAGGAAGTTCTTCCTAATGTTTAGGTGGAATCTTCTTTCTTGTAGTTTGGAACCATTGCTCCGTGTCCACTTCTCTGGAGCAGCAGAAAACAACCTTTCTCCCTCCTCTATGTGACATCCTTTTATATATTTGAACATGGCTATCATATCACCCCTTAACCTCCTCTTCTCCAGGCTAAACATGCCCAGCTCCCTTAGCCGTTCTTCATAAGGCATCGTTTCCAGGCCTTTGACCATTTTGGTTGCCCTCCTCTGGACACGTTCCAGTTTGTCAGTGTCCTTCTTGAACTGTGATGCCCAGAACTGGACACAGTACTCCAGGTGAGGTCTGACCAGAGCAGAATACAGTGGCACTATTACTTCCCTTGATCTAGATGCTATACTCCTATTGATGCAGCCCAGAATTGCATTGGCTTTTTTAGCTGCCGCGTCACACTGTTGGCTCATGTCAAGTTAGTGGTCAACCAAGACTCCTAGATCCTTTTTACATGTACTGCTCTCAAGCCAGGTGTCACCCATCTTGTATTTGTGCCTCTCATTTTTTTTGCCCCAGTGCAATACTTTACATTTCCCCCTGTTAAAATTCATCTTGTTTGTTTTGGCCCAGTTCTCTAATCTGTCAAGGTCGTTTTGAAGTGTGATCCTGTCCTCTGGGGTGTTAGCCACTCCTCCCAGTTTGGTGTCATCTGCAAATTTGATCGGGAAGAGGTCATCTTCTGTGGCCCTTCTTCGTGTGCCTCCTCCACCTGAGGTCTGGAGGGTGGCAACACGAGAACAGGCCTTTTTTTGTTGTTGTTGCAGTGATTCCATTTGCGGAATTCTCTCCCCAGGGTGCCTTCATTATATACCTTTAGGTGCCAAGTGAAAACCTTCTCCAACCAGGCCTTTGGCTGATTGACATCCAATACCCTTTTAAAATGTGTTGTGGAAGTGGGGATTATTGGGTTGTTTTTGTTATGTATTTTCTGTTTTTATATTGTGATTTTTTTGTTGTGAACAGTCCTGAGGACTAATACTAATACAGTGGTACCTCGGGTTAAGAACTTAATTCGTTCTGGAGATCTGTTCTTAACCTCAAACTGTTCTTAACCTGAGGTACCATTTTAGCTAATGGGACCTCCCGCTGCCGCCACGCCGCCACCACATGATTTCTGTTCTCATCCTGAAGCAAAATTCTTAATCCAAGGTACTATTTCTGGGTTAGCGGAGTCTGTAACCTGAAGTGTCTGTAACCCGAGGTACCACTGTACTTTGGGAACTGTAGCTATGTGAAGGGATTAGGGGTCTCCTAACAACTCACAATGTCCTTAACAAATGACAGTTCCTAGGATTCTTTGGGAGAAGCCATGTATGTTAACATGGTATAATAGTGCTTTAAACGTAAGGTGCAAATGGGGCCTTAATTGCATTCAGAAAAGGGAAGCTAAAATGATGAAGGTGATGGAGTGCCTCCCCTTGCAGCATTGGGGATATTTTAGTTTAGAGAAAATGATAGCAAGAAAGGAGATTCCAACTAAACATTAGAAAGGAACTTTACAATGGTAAGAGCATTCATTGCAGGTTTTAAAGAAGGGGCTGGATGGCCATCTGTCATAAATGCTTTAGCTGAGATTCCAGCATTGCATGCAGTTGGACTAGATGACCCTTGGGGTCCCTTCCAACTCTACAATTCTATGTTTCCATGACAGTGGAACAGGCTCCCTCACAAGGTGGTGCGCTTCTTTCTCCTCGAAGGCTTTTAAGCATAAATTGTCAGGGATTATTCAGCTGGGATTCCTGTATTGAAGGGGATTTGACTAGAAAGCCCATGGGATCCCTTCCAAGTCGTCATCGGCTTCTTCTTCTTCTTCTTCTTCTTCTTCTTCTTCTTCTTCTATCACTCGTAGCAAAGTAAGACTGTCTTCTATGAACACGGTCTTGACAGTGAGTCCATAAGTGACTGTGGAGGTCAATTCTGGATCCACATGTCTTTCCACAGTGGGACATAGGTTTCCGGGCAGAAGTTGATCATGTTGAGGGTTTGCCAAATGTGCCTTCAGCTTAGAACATTTCTCCCTTTCGTCCTGAGTTCAAGCTTCTTCAAAGTCCATGACATCTTTGGTAAAGGCTGTTCTCCAATTGGAGCACTCGCAGGCCAGTGTTCCCCAATTGTTGGTATTTATATTACATTTTTTTGGATTTACTTTGAGAAAGTCTTTAAACATCTTTTGTTGACCACTAGCATTACGCTTTCCATGTTTAAGTTCAGAATAGAGTAGTTGCTTTGGAAGACGATAAGCAGGCATCCGAACAACATGACCAGTTCAACGAAGTTGATGTTGAAGAATGATTGCTTTGACACTGGTAATCTTTGCTTCTTCCAGTACACTGGCATTAGTTCACCTGTCTTCCCAAGTGATATATAATTTTTTTCAGAAACACTGTTGCTGGAAACTTTCAAGGAACTGGAGATGGCGTTTAGAAGTGGTCCATGTTTCACAAGCATACAGTAAAGTTGGTAGTGCAAAAGCTTTGTCAACAAGCATTTTGGTTTTCCTGCAAATGTCCTGGTCCTCAAAATACTCTGCACTTCAGTTGAGAGAAGGCTGCACTCACAGAGCTCAGGCGATGCTGGATTTCAGCAGCAATGTCAGCCCTTGTGGAAAGGTAACTGCCCAGGTAGGAGAAGTGATTAACACTTTCCAATATTACACCATTGAGTTAGATTTGTGGCGCTATCTACAATCCTATAATCACAAATGCTGTGCAAAGTTACTGCATGCAGCATGAAAGGTGAGTGCGCAGAAGCCCTCCATGTGATGACTGAGAAACATATCAGACAGAACAGCACGGTCAAATCCTCAAATGCGAGTACTTTGGCTGGCGGACCAAGATGTGCCTCTTTGCTAAGTAATATCATAAAAATGTGGCAGATGACTTATTACTGCCAGCAGACAGTGCGCTTAGTAGATGTTCACATTAGGAGAAAATAATGTGATGGGTATTGGGTGGGTCCCCTCTGAACACCCCAGCCGGGTGCCTCTAATTTATGGCAGTACTTATGTTTCCAAATATATGGGATCTGAACTGCTGCCTGTTCCTCCCATCTTTGCGAATTTTAAAGCCACAGTCTTTTCTTTCCCTTCAGCTTGAACAAACTTGCCATCTTGCTGTCACCTCTAAATAAGAAACAACAACAACAGCATGCCAGGGATCCACACCAAAACCCCAATCATAGCCCCTCTGGAAGACCTGCCCAGCTCTGGAGCTGAGGGGTGCGCAGGGAAGCATAAAGCTTCACATCCTGGTCTTTGAGGTGAAAGCTCAGAGTGCAATAAATTTATGTTCACCTGAACAAAATAGGATGGGAGGAGGATAGCATAGGAAGTTGCCTTATATTGAGTCACGCCACTGGTCCATCTAGCCCAGTATTGCCTACTCTGACTGGCAGCAGCTCTCCAGGCTTTCCTTTCAGGCAGGGGTGATTCCCAACCCTACCTGGAGATGCTGTCAGGGACTGAACCTGAGACCGTCTGCTCCACATTTAATTCTCACAAAAATGTGAGGTAGTTCAGGCTGAGCAGCATTGTCTCCCAGGGGAGCTTCACGGCCATCTGGGGATCTAAGCCCTGGTCTCCCACGTCCTAGTCTGATAATCCAGCCACC
The DNA here is from genome assembly GCF_964106915.1 of Podarcis gaigeae. Classification (NCBI taxonomy): domain Eukaryota; kingdom Metazoa; phylum Chordata; class Lepidosauria; order Squamata; family Lacertidae; genus Podarcis; species Podarcis gaigeae. The sequence continues at coordinate 20,606,399 of NC_139691.1, read as the reverse complement.
ATACCACACTACAAGGAAAGTTCCATTCCTTTCCCTTATCAACCTATTTCTCCTTCAATAATTGAGTTTCTCTAACAAGATGTGCCCCCCCCAAAAAAACCAGATTTGGAGGGGGAGCCATTTGGAGGTGGAAATCTGGCAGATAATAAAATTGCCACTATCCTTCCTAACCCAGCACCGTTTTCTGGCGGTGGGCGGGTGGAATCAATGGAAAACTTTCTTTAAAGACAAGATGGGAAGTCCTCACCCTGAGCAGGCAAACACTAAGATTACTGTCTGCTAAAGAGTCTTAATAAGGAAATTAAATGTAGACTGGGCTGCTTAACCCAATAAAACCACAGAATCATAGAGGTAAAAAGGTAAAGGTAAAGGACCCCTGGACGGTTAAGTCCAGTCAAAGGTGACTATGGGGTATGACACTCATCTCATTTTTCAGGCTGAGAGAGCTAGCATTTGTCCACACACAGCTTTCTGGTCAGCATGACTAAAACAGTTCTGGAGCAACAGGACACTATGATGAGTTCCAGAGCACACGGAAACACCATTTACCTTCCTGCTGCAACGGTACCTATTTATCTGTGCTTTCAAACTGCTGTGACAGAGCAACGGGATCTCACCACTGTTGTAGAGTTGGAAGGGGCCTCAATCTAGTGCAACCCCTGAAATGCATTAACCACAGCTCAAGAATCCCTGACAGATGGCCATGTAGACTCTGTTTCAAAATCACAAATGAAAGAGAGTCCATCACCTTCTGAGGGAGTCTTTTTCACTGTTGACAGCTTTCACCTTACGAAAGTTCTTCTTAATGTTTAGTTTAAATTTCCTTTCTTGGAATTTGAATCCATTGGTTCAGGACCTTCTCTCCAAAGCAGGAGAAAACAAACCTGCTCTCTCTCCCATGTTACAGCCCTTCAGATATTTGAAGATGGCTATCATGTCACCTCTCCATCTTTTCTTCTCCAGGATAAACATTCCTAACTCCCTCGACCATTCCTCTTAGGGTTTGGTTTCCAGGCCCTTGATCATATTCTTCACCCTCCTCCTCTGCACACGTCATAGCTTGCCAATATACCGTATATACTCGAGTATAAGCTGGTTCACCACACCACAAACCTGGTGGTGGCGGCAGCGGTGGAGGAACAACAAGCAGTTCAAAAGGGCTGCTTTCGGGCTGTTTGTTCCTTCTCCTCCACCGCTGACAGCAGCAAAGACGGAAGAGGAGGAAGGAGCAGCCCAAAAGGGCTCCTTTTGGGCCACTCGTCCCTCCACCGCCACCTCTGCTGCTTGCAAGAGCAGGCATAGGAGCCGTGGTTGGGAGAAGCGCAGTGCAGCACAGTGCCTCTCCCAACTGCGGCTCCTGTTCCTGCCCTTGCGAGAGGCGGGTGGTGGGACCAGTGGAGAGAAAGGGCTCCTTTCGGGCTGCTCGTCCCTCTGCCACTGCTGCCCGCCTCACTCAAGTATAAGCCAAGGGGAGCTTTTCCAGCATAAAAAATGTGCTGAAAAAGTCGGCTTATACTTGAGTATATACGGTACTTCTTAAACTGTGGCACTGAGAAATGGACCCAAGACTCCCAGTGGGGTCTGACCAAGGAAGAATAGAGTGAAACTATTATTTTCCCTTGATATCTGTTAATGCAGCATACAATAGCAATAGCTATTTTTTGCTGCATCACACCACTGACTCATGTTGTTCTTGTGGTCTCCTAAGACCCCAGATCCCTTTTGTTGTCAAGCCAGAGGTACCCCATCCTATATCTGTGCGTTGGGAATGACATCTACAGCCATCGTCTGATTTGCATTCAATCACACACATCACAAACAAACAAAAAGATGAATTACCTTCAGCTGCCCTCTTGAAAAAGACTTTGCAGCTCCCGCAAGTGAGTGCTCCATAGTGGCACCCAGAAGCTTCATCCCCACAGATCAAGCATGTCTTCTGTGGTGGGAAGTAATAGTCAATAGGAAGAACATGGTCTCTTGCAGACTCCAACCTTTGGAAGCAAAAAGGAGAAAAGGGGAAAACATCAGCAAATGTGGCAAACGCATAAGAACTACTGGATATTAAAGAATATTCCAGAAATGTTTATTAGTGTGAACCTGAAAGAGAAATATCTTAAGACAATATTCCACTGGTACTTAACTCCATGTATTATATTGTGTGTCATCCTTTTAGCAGCTGTGAGGTTCCGTAAATTCTTATGCCAAAACTCAAGAAACAGATCCTTCCAGTTCCTCCATTTTTATGCAACAGAAAGTCTAGCTGCTACTAGAAACCAACTTAGCAATTCCTTCAAAGAGAATCATTTTACAGTATCATCCCATATATTTAATAGTACAAGTTGTGACGATGCCAGAATTGCATATTTAAGTATTTGTGATATTTCTGCAATCCCACCATAAATGAAAAAAATAAAAATATGCCATTATGGGAGCCACCCCTTCAACAAAGTTGGAAAGATTGAGAATTTATGTGTGAAATCTGAACTAGTGTACAATGCCATTTGTGTTAAACTTTCAAAGACCTTTCATGTATGTAAGTGGAGACAGATTTAAGCGGTTTATGTGCCCCAACAGGGAGTCTTCAATACTAATGTTAAGGGCCTTTTCCTATGTATGGTAGTTTTAAGGCAGATTGTTAAAAGTACTTTCTGCTGGAATGGGTCACCCCTGTCCAGATGTTCAACATGCCTGTTCTCAAGCTATTGGGCAAAGCCAGGACCCATCAGAAATCTGGCTTTGCTTGGGCCTGGAAATCCTGGGAAATGAGAAATGCAGATTTGCTCAGGCACATTAATATGTCAGATCTCAATGGACATGCATCCCAGTTTCCTGTTTCTGCAAGTGGCTTTCCAGAAGATTCTGGTGTGTGAGCCCATTAATATATAATACTATGTGTTCTTAGGACAAGTATTTATTTGGGAGGTTCAAGTCCACAGTGGAAGTAATTTCATACTTAATGCTTGTTTAGACAAGCCTACCCAGATGCTTAGAAAGTTGAGGGTAATCTTAATCTGCTTTATTATTTTAACTTTTGTATGTTTAACAATATGGTTATGATTTTTCTCAGTTTTATTGTTTCATCTTTTCATAAACTGATTTGAGGTTCTGTACAATGAAGCAGTGTATAAATTTTATGGAATAAGCAAACAAACAAATGTCTGCATGAATAACTGTTAGCATCCTTTCTAACATTAATGGCCCTTTGTGTCCCTTCCAACTCTACATTCTATGATTTGCACTCTCCTGTCTAGGCTTATGCTGATCCTTGAAAATTGTGCTTGGATTAAACAGCAATTTGCTCTTCAAAAGCTGGTTGCTTCATATTGATCTTTCAATGAAAAAGTGGTGCTGTTCAGGGCTTGGCATTGAGGATTCTCAGTCTGCGCTATGTGGAACCCTCTTAAAGGCAATTAAAAACAGTGATTTTGAACCCTTCTGAATGGGAAGAAGACAGAAATATTTCAAAGATAGCAGAAGCAAGGAAGTGGCAAACTCAGACATGGAGCAAATTGGGCAGAAAAGCATGAAAACACCCTCCTTAGATTCTGAAACACTTCCCAAGGTTCAGGGCCATTCTGCATTTCTTCCTCAAACATATTTTTTTTTACCAGATCCAGCTGCCAGTCTCTTATTGTGCTCTTAAACAACCTACAGCCCTGGGCTTTTGAACGTGGCTCGTTATCAAGTGTTGGCCTGCACGTGTTCATCACAGATCTACCACCCTTGCTTTGGGAGAAGTCACAGTGTGGTCTAGTGGTTAGAGTGTCAGAACAGGACCTTGGGGAGAGCAGGTTTCAAATCTCTACTGGGCAATGAAGCTCATTGGGTGTGAAGAAATCTCCCCTCCTGACTGGAATGAGACCCAGGTAGTCTGATTCCCACAGCATTTGGCTCAGACTCAGCCCTTCAGTTAACTCCTGACTATATTCCCCAAACACTCAACCCAGTCTTCCTATCTAAGCTGCGAGGCTCTTTCCCCTTGCTACAGATAGTCTCCTCAGTGTGGTTGTTTGGCTCAAATCAGAACCAGTTCTCTCTCAGGCAAACCTTATCCTAATCCTTACCTCCCAACTCAAATCAAGCCCTATCTCTATCCCTATCTAAAAACTCCCTCAGAAACGGTTCCTCCCCCCGCCCCCAGTGTTGGCTCCAGCCCCCCCCCCCCCCCGGTTGTTTGGCTGTCTTGGTAGCCAATCAGAGAATTCTGAGGGACTGCACCACCAAGACTCTGGCCTGGCTCTGCTGTCTGGCACACACTTCAATGCCTCTTACATGGATGGACGGAGGATACTGTGATAATGCATGTGTGTAAAAACTAGCCTGTTGTACAAAGGCCAAATTTGCATTTGAAACTAAAGCATTTTATAAATATTTATCATCAACAAATAAGTTTGATGTGCAAAGTTTAAGAAATGACTGGTCTAAGTAATGGGAATCCTCACTATTACCTAGACAGTGGGAATATGTATTGGCTTCGATATCAGATGCATTGATGGATCTTAAACTAAGACTAAATCAACAGAAACTATTATTTAGCATTTATTGGACTCCCTTACATTTGTATAAAAAAGGACTATCTAATGTAGCTCTTTGTTGGAGATGTAAATGCTGGACTATATAAACAAGACACCACAGAAAAAAACAAATTAAGATTTTCAGAGGTGAATATGCTCTTGAACTATATACCCATCACATGTAAATTAACAATAGGACAACAAAAATGGATTGTATGCGCCCTGACGGTGGCCAAGAGACTGCTACTGATGAACTTTAAGAAAGAAATTTAAAGAGACACGATTCCCCTTAATCACTTGGCAACATGACAACACTGGGAACATATAAACAGACAGCTTATAGACACAAACGTTATTTGGTTAAAAACAATGATACTTGGAATGAGTTTTGGTTACTGACAATTAAATGTGAGTTAGGATAATAAGAATATACACATCTGTATATTAATGTATGGTAATGTAACAGTATTTTTTAATTTTTTTCATTCATTTTTTCTCTCTTCACTCTACCTCTTTTATAAATAAAATAAAATAAATAAATAAATAAATAAATAAATTATTATTATTATTATTATTATTAATAATAATAATAATGCATTTGCTTCTTTTTGCCTCTGGCCCCACCCACCACTGGCATGTGGCCCCTGCAGGTTTCCTAGAATGGAATATGGCCCTCAAGCTAAAAGAGATTCCCCAACAAATCCACCTGATCCAGAGAAATGTGGTGCCCTCCATACCACAATCCACTGCCTTATAGTGAGATGGTACAGCAGAACACCTATGGAGGTGCCCATCAGCCCACCAAGTTCCCCTGCTTTTACCTAATGGGCTTCTTTTTGTTGAGCAACTGTTAAGAGGTAGGAGGGAAATGCCAGAGGGGGGAAATAAGAGGGGCTATTGCAATATAACTTTAAAGCCTGGGTAGGCAAATTAAGGCCTGGGGGCCGAATCCAGCCCAATCACGTTCTCAATTCGGCCCACAGACGGTCTGGGAATCAGCGTGTTTTGACATGAGTAGAATGTGTCCTTTTATTTAAAATCCATCTCTGGGTTATTTGTGGGGCATTGGAATTCGTTCATATTTTATTTTCAAAATAGAGTCTGGCCCCCCATAAGGTCTGAGGGACAGTGGACTGGCCCCCTGCTGAAAAAGTTTGCTAACCCCTGCTTTAAAGCAAGCTTTTTCAGGCACCCCTAGTGCCCCCAACCCTATAGAAAGACCATTCAGAAGAGCCTCCTGATTCAACACAGCAACCAAAAATTGCACATCTATTCCAAACTTTTAAATTAGTTCAACAAAACTGATGAACTTGATCCAGTGACGCCAACTGCCTCACAGGGTTGTTGTGGGGCTTAAATGAGGACTAGAACCTGGGAGAGACAGGGGTTTATATCCCCCACTTAGCCATGAAGTTCCCTCTCACAGGGGCCTCTCAGCCTAAACTACCTTACAGGGTTGTTGTGGGGTTTACGCGAGGATGGAGAGAAGGCCACCTCGAGCTCATGGGAGAGAAAAAGTGGGATATAAATGCACTTAATAATAAAACAACAATAATCCTTCCTGCAGTAAAACTGGAGTGTGGTTTTGGAACTGGGGAAAACTGGGATTTGGTCACTAAGCACACCAGCTGCAAAAAGAGACACCTGCCTGCCCCACAAAAAGCCAGAGTGGCAGTGTGGTTCTCAGAAAGGCTTCTTAGCCCAGAAACAGGACTTGTGAGTCTGCACCACTCCCAGCAAATTACTGCCAGCAAATTACTGACAACCCCTTGACAGTAAATGATGGTGTTTTACTCTGTTGCTCTTTGGACGCTCACCTTGCGGGTGCAACCTTAGCTCTGACAGCCGTTTCTTCTTCTTTACACAGTCTATAAAAAGGATGTTCTCAAACACTGTCTTTATTAACACAGAAGGAGCTGCACTACTTGGGTGCATATTGTTGTTCTGCAGTCAAAGGACACAAAAATCTCCCTTCCCCGACAATCTTGATTTATCAGGCTGCAAAAAATTAGTTCCCATTAGGTTTTACTTGGTAGATATATTGCAAAGTCTAGAGGTGCACAAGATATGAAACATACAGGTGGTATTTACCGGTAACACCTGATAAACTGACCAAGATATACAAGACTGTATCAAGTAAATGCTGGAAATGCAAACAGTCTGAAGGGTGATTTTTTCATATGTGATGGACTTGCAAAAAAGCGACAGTCTTTTGAATTGAAGAATATAAAAAAATAGTTTAAAATAGTTATCCCCCAAAGGCCTGAGACATTTCTTTTGGGAATAATAGGGCAGAGATTCCACAAAAGTTGGTTAAATTGTCTATGTATGCTACCACCACGGCCAGAATTCTGCATGTGCAGAAATGGAAAGAAGTTCCAACAAAAGAGGAGCAGAATTTGAAATTATTGGATTATGTGGAGATGGCGAAAGTGTTGGCAAAAATAGGAGACCAAAAGAAATGTTTGTGGAAGAGTGGAGACCCTTTTTGGATTATCTGAGAATATATTATAGTCAAAGGAAATCACAATCAGAACTTCAAATACAAGCAAAGGAATAAGAATGATAAAGGAATGTAATGTACAATAAATGTTATGGAAAAAATATGGCATTAATGGCAGTAGATGAACAATTTGAACAGAAGCATCATGGAAGTAAGGATGGGAAGTCAAAATGTTAAGGGAATACTGTATTGAAACTGAATTGAATTTGTTGAACTGTTTAAAAACCAATAAAAATTAGGGGGTGGGGTTAACAGTCCAAAAAAAGCTGGTAGCACTGAATCAAGTTCATCTACTAAACTAATTTAACTTTTAATTTGGTTTTGAATAAATGTGCAATTAATTGTTACTGTTTTGATTTTTGATTTTTTCTTATGATCTTCCTTAGTGTGTCATCCTGCAAACCACTATTCTGAATGATACTTTTTATAGGGTAGGGAGCACCGCAGATTAATTTATGGAACCAACAGGGCAGTGGCCGCAAAAACTTTAGGAGCCACTGGGCACTTCTCAGATGTGTGGGTGAGAGCTGCCATCAGCCCCAGGAGATGTGGTCCAAAACATCTGGAGGGCACCAGGTTGGCATATGATAGTAAATGGTTCTCCAAATGGTAGTAGTGGGGCTTTCGTTTCCCCCACAAACTCTTAATTCACAGTCAGTGCTAGCAACCCAATCTCAACCAACCTAATTCCTTACAATTATAGTGTATGGGGATCTTCAAAACCCAATACATGTTTTCCCCCTATAAGTTGCCACCTGAACCTTTCAACTGCAGATGTAAAGCTTGAACCTGCTACCTTCTTTTCCACCCCTAAACTATAGCTCCTCAAGACAGTCACAGGTCACTGTGGATGAGCAGAACAGAGATGGGAAAGAACAGAGAACATAAGAAGAGCATGCTGAATCAGGCCAATGGCTGACCTAGTTCAGCATCCTGCTCTCACAGTAGACAGAAAAGTGCCTGTGGGAAACCCCCAAGCAGGATTCCAGAAAAAGAGGCCTTTCCTGTCCTGCAGTCACCAGTAACTGATATCTAGGAGCATTGCTGTCTCCAACCATGGAAGAAGAGAATAGGTATCATGGTTAGTAGCCATCAACCTCCATGAATTTGCCTGACCCTGTTTTAAAGCCATACAAGTTGTTTTCCTGTCAGGAAATCATTGTTTAATGTTTGGATAAGATATAAAGACCTATTGGAAAATAAAACCCCAAGGTGGTTGTCCCCAATGGAAGCAAAAGCTCAGAAAAAGCTCAATATGGAGGCCAAATGGCCGAAATATTGGGAAATTTTGGAACAAGAAGGAGATAGGTTGAAACTGCAGAGTTTTGAGAAATTAAAAAACAAAGTGAGAGATTGGCTTCATTATTACCAGATAATGGAGGCATATAATTTGGACAAGAAAGTTGGCTTCTAGGTGGAAAAATCAAAATTAGAAACAGAGCTGTTAGAACCCAAAACTAAGATTTTGTCAAAGATGTATAACTTGCTGTTGAAATGGAATACTCAGGATGAAACGGTGAAATCTGCTATGATTAAATGGGCACAAGATGTTGGACATAATATTATGTTTGCTGACTGGGAACAGTTATGGACCACAGGTATTAAGTTTACGGCATGCAATGCCTTAAGAGAGAATATAATGAAAATGATTTACAGGTGGTACATGACCCCAGTCAAGCTTGCAAAAATTTATCATTTGCCCGATAATAAATGTTGGAAATGCAAAGAAAATGAAGGTATATTCTTTCACCTTTAGTGGACGTGCCCAAGGATTAAGGCTTTCTGGGAAATGATTTATAATGAAATGAAAAAGGTATTTAAATATACCTTCCTGAAGAAACCAGAGGCCTTTCTCCTGGGCATGGTCGGCCAATCGGTGTCAAAGAAGGATAGAACTTTCTTTATGTATGCTACAACGGCAGCAAGAATACTCATTGCAAAGTACTGGAAGACACAGGATTTACCCACTCTGGAAGAATGGCAGACGAAGGTGATGGACTATATGGGGTTGGCAGAAATGACTGGCAGAATCCGAGACCAGGTAGAAGAGTCGGTGGAAGAAGATTGGAAGAAATTTAAAGACTATCTACGGAAATATTACAAAATTAATGAATGTTAGAATGATGTCGGATAGAAATTAAGTGGTTTCCAGCTGTAATGCTTTAAGAGAATATGGAAATTTTTTTTTAGAAATAGGTTAAAATTTATTAATAAGGATTTGCTGAACTAATAATTTGAATTGGAATACAAAAAAGGGAGGCATGAGGAGGTCTGGGAAACAAGTTTGAAAAATAAGTAATGGAAACTTTATGTGTTTTTTAATTATTTTTATTTTTGTATTTTTGTTATTATTTTTGTTTTGTTTTTTACTTTTTGATTTTTATTGTATTATTATTGAAAACCTTAATAAATATTCTTGAAAAAAAATAAAGCCATACAAGTTGTTGTCCATCACTGCCTCCTGTAGGAGTGGGTTCCACAGATTAACTCTTTGCTGCATGAATAAGTCCTTACTTTTATCTGTCCTGAATTTTCCAACATTCAGCTTCATGAGATGCCCGTCTGTTCTAGTGTTATGAAAGTGAGAAGGAGACTTCTTTCTATCCACTTTCTCCATGCCATACATAAGTTTATAAACTTCTATTGTGTTGCCTCTTACTTGCCTTATCTAAAGAGTCATAAAGGCTGCAAACTTTCTTCAAGGGAAGTTTGTACATGCATGGGCATGCTCTTGCATTCATTTCATTAAAACTCCCTTACTCTGTGTGCTTAGATGGCTAGAAATTATGTATTATGCAATATATTCTTAATGCCACAGGCATGTTCACAATGATGAGGTAAAAAGTCAAAACAAAAAAAAATTCCTTCCAGTAGCACCTTAAAGACCAACTAAGTCAGTTCTTGGTATGAGCTTTCGTGTGCATGCACACTTCTTCAGATACAAGTGTGCATGCACACGAAAGCTCATACCAAGAATTGACTTAGTTGGTCTTTAAGGTGCTACTGGAAGGAATTTTTTTTTGTTTTGACTATGGCAGACCAACACGGCTACCTATCTGTAACTGAGGTAAAAAGTGTTTGCTAACCCCAACTGTGATATTAAACCTGTGGTTGGAAGTAAACTGGCACCGAGATCCAGGAGTAATAACACCAAGCAAGCCAAATTTATGTTCACACAGAAATAGAGCATGTTTCATGTGGTGAAAGTCTGGGTGTTTGTTTCATGATGCCACCGCCCTCAAGGATATAAGGCGAAATCTGCTTCCCACAGATGTTTAGTTAGTGGAATAGAATTCCAACCCCGCTTTAGTACTCGTGAATGCACAAACTGGATCGTTTGATATGAATTACAGGGTAACATGGGATGATTAGATTACCATAAACGGCGATCTCACTGCACCAATAAAAATCTGAGGTTCCACAGGGCTTGCCGATCAGATGGTCGGCGGTTCGAATCCCTGCAACGGGGTGAGCTCCTGTTGTTCAGTCCCTGCTCCTGCCCACCTAGCAGTTCAAAAGCATGAAGTGCAAGTAGATAAATAGGTACCGCTCTGGCGGAAAGGGAAACAGTGTTTCTGTGAGCTGCTCTGGTTCGCCAGAAGCGGCTTAGTCATGGTGGCCATATGACCAGGAAGCCGGCTCCCTTGGCCAGTAAAGTGAGATGAGCACTGCAACCCCAGAGTCGTCTGCAACTGGACCTAACGGTCAGGGGTCCCTTTACCTTAACCCAAAGTAAGTGGTTGTGGAAAGCATAGCCAAAGGTTTCCTCTGCAGCCTGGCTTTGGAGAGAGTGAATCAAACTCTCTTGCTCCCATGATGTCACCCTGTAATGCATCACTGCACTGAAGAAGGACATCCCCAAACGGTGTTGTGGGGACATATTCGTGTGCTGTGTATGTCTATTCAGAAATAACCTCCACTGTGTTCAACCAGGGCTTACTCCCAATCAAAGCATAGCTGTGATTGTAACCTAACTTAATTAACCAAACCAATAAACAACAGGACGCTTCTGTAAACTCAAGTCAATCACTGAAGAGATCAGTTGCAAACACCCTTTTGTTGCATAAGAGGTGAAGTCAGTGATTATGCAGCAACTGCAGGTATTCCTAGAAGAGAATGACTTATTTGGATCAGAGTTTTCCAAACTGTGTGTTGCGACACATTGAGTGTAGGTGAGTCATGTACATGCTTTTAGTTTAACCTCCGGCTGCCTAAAAATATGTAGTGAAGGTTCCCTGGGGAGACCATTCTGCAAACAGGGAGCCACCATCGAAAAGGCCCCATTCTTTTGTTGCTGCCCTGCAGATCTCTCACAGAAGAGGCACACGAAGAAGGACCTCAGATGATGATTGCAGGGTCTGGGTTGGTTCAAATGGGGAGAGGTGGTCCTTGAGGTACTTCGGTCTTGAGCCATTTTAAGGCTTTATAAGCACTAAATGGTAGCCAGAGCAGTTGGGCCACGATTGGCATTACTTGCTCAAACCAAGTTTTATGTTTATTTATTGTCATAAAGCACTGTGAGATATCTTCACCATAGAGAAGTATATAGATATTTTTAGGGGGGGAAACCTAAAGAAGAGAAAATAACTTCTCATCTCTTAACAGCAGCCACGGGCTATACTGCCAAATATTGGAAGACCTTTAATATTAATAAGTTGAATTGTTGGTACTCTGGGGTTTGGCAAATTGCCCTTGAAAAGATGTAGCGTAAACTAATAGTACCTAAAAACAGAGCTCAAGTGACAGTGTGTGTGTGTGTGTGTGTGTGTGTGTGTGTGTATAAAAGGCATGATTTTATTTCTTATACAACTACTGAGGCACATGGTCACTCAGTGCTACCAGTATACAGAATCATAGAATTGTGGAGTTGGAAGGGAATCCCAAGGGTCAGCTAGTTCTAGTCCAACCCCCTGCTGCGCAGGAAGCACAGCTAATGTAATGCCTAAAGTCTATGCCATCGGTTTATGCAAATGTCTGGCTCGTTTAAGACTATGTAGAACCTTTCTCAGTAATGATGGAAGTCACAGGTGCATAATACTTTGTACTTTATTATCCCTTTTGAGCTGCACTGTGCCTTTGTGGGTCCGTCTCATGATGCTTTATGGTTTAAATTTCTGATTCTCTGTTTTCTTTCTTTTTGCTGTGCTTGAACATTTTGTTGCTGTTGTTAACAAATCAAGGAAAGGAATCTGCAGAGATGAGGAGTGCTTCCTACCAAACACCACATTTTGAAGTTGGGCCAACCTGGAAAGGTGCTCGACCTCTCAGGACTCCGCTTGTAAAATAAATATAATCTTACAAATGTCTCAGTTTGTTCCACAGTGCAGCCTCTTGGCACCCATGCTAACAGCACAATACTTGCCTTGTAGCGGGTGTTGGAAACCCACGCTACGCCACTGTCTGGATGGAATTCAAGCATGACATATAGGGAGGCAGGGAACCTGTCTCTTCAAGCAAACAATGTGCCATCAGCCCAGACACAGAAAAGATTTGATATTTTTTTTAGCTCCAAAGTACCGGTACTCCCTTTTAAACACTCCTTAAAGGAAGAAAAGGAAAGCATGTTTAAGCTGGCCATTCTTGTTTCAAAGGAAAAGCAGCCCAATCTACTTTTCTGTCACAACTCCCCTTCCCCACCACAATTTGCTCTTGAATTCGCTCTTAGTAAACCCTGGGACACGGGGGCGGGGGGCGGGGGGGAGCAACTGTAGCCAAGATTTCCAGAAGGGAAATTTGTATGACACCCTGGGGAAATACGTGTGTTGGGGCAGGGCGCTATGCAGCTGTTTCTCTTTCAAAATAAAAATGGCCAGAGAACGTACACTTAAAACAACAACCGCCAGTGTTTGACTTTAACATACAGCTTTTAATTATTGATTCAGCATTTTGCATATCCTGCCTCTGGCCTTAATTTCTAAGGCAACTCTCAAATGCACAGGAAAAAACCACAGGATGTAGTAAAGCTGGGGCGTGATTTAAAGCAGGGGGAGTGGGGTGATTAACCCTTTATCCACTGGCAGCTTTTCAACTGAAAACAACTCCCTCCCTGGCAAGTTGCCTTTCTGCTACGGCAGGTTCTGACGTCATTGTGCTATGAGCGAGTACTGTATCTAAAATTTTGTAACTGGAACCCTGCAGGGAGGACATGCGATGTTGACACACAGAGAGAAACAAGCTCACGGTCACTCACCACTCCTCTGCTGAAACGAGTTCAAAGGCTGTTTTCAATTTACATGAAATTTTATCCTCTCAACAGCCCTGTGAGGTAGGTCAGGTTGGGTGACTGCAGCTCACCCAACGAGCTTCATGACCTAATGGAAACATGTGCAGGGTCTCCTTAGTCCTAGCCTATCACTTTATTAAGCACTACAGCACATTGTCTCTAACGCTTAAGTATTTGTAAATACAAATGAAGAGCAATATTGGGAACCAGATTAAAGAGTTTTGTAGAAATGGGCAAAAACATTTCATTGTCATGAAAACCACACTCACGTTTGTTAACGTAGTTAAACTATGAACTCCCTCCTGCAGGAGGAAGGAGCTAGATGGGCTTTAAAAGATTAGCCAAATTCATGGAGGAGGAAAAGGCTGTCAATGGCTATTAGCCATGATGACCATGCTATAGTCAGAGGCTGTAATGCCCCTGAATGCCAGTTGCTGGAAACCACTGGAGGGGAGAGGGCTCTTGTGCTTGGATCCTGCCTGCAGGTTTCCCTATGGGGCACCTGACTGGCTGCTGTGAGAACAGGATGCTGGACTAGGTGGGCCATTGACCTGATCCAGTAGCGCCTTCTGTTGTTCTTATGCTCTTAACATTGGAATCTACTGCAATGGCATTAGCTTCTGATTTGAAGGGGTTCTGGTTTTTTTGTTTTTAAAAGGATAACTGTCCCCCTGAGGCTTTGAACTTGTTATTTTTGCCTACAGCCTCACAATACCAATTGATCTGCAGAAGATCCCTGATTACTGTCAACAAAACAGCTTGCCACACTCTCAGGGCTCATCCAGACTTCCTTTTGTGCTGCATTTCTAAGCACAGTTCTGAGTTTAAAGCACTGTGTCCTGGCACCCTTCTATTTGCCCAGGCGCTTTCCCTGTGAAAACAGGCTCTTTACTGCTGAATTGGAGAGAATAGCAATTGGAAGAAAACCCTAATTGCCATTTGTTCCAATTCAGTGTTGAAGTGCAGGTGTTTGCAGGGAAAGTGGCAGGTCAAGGAAAGAGAAGTGCTTTAAAGTGTGGACCTATTCCTAGAAAGGCAAGTGTGGGTGAGTCCTGGGTCTAGACAGCTGGCAGCATTTCACAAAGAAGGAAAGAAGTAAGACTTGTGTTAATATTTTACAAACCTACTTGATCTTGCAAAGGCAGAGGGAGAGCCCAGTTAGGCTTCAAAACAGTTAGTTGATGCAGGGAGGCTTAGGTAGGTTAGCAAACTGCAGTCTTTGCAGATTTGCTTTACTTGTCCATTAAGAAGCAGGGAGAAACCAGGGGAATGAGGGATGTAACTGCTGAATGCAAGCTCTCTGGAGAGATGCAGAATAATGTCAGCACTCAATCTCCAAGCAGACGATGAGGAAAAGGGAATGTGGACATCTGGGGCGAACAGGTGGAGAGAGACTCAAACGCAGGTTCAGCCCATCTGGAAAGGCCGTTCCTGGTGGCTGGGAAAATGTGCTTCTAAGGCATGTACGCTGCGCTTGATTTATAAACAGAGAAGCCTCTGTTCCAGTCAACCCTTCTTCCCATTTGCCTTCTAATCCTGAAAGCATTTGCTGCTTCAGATGCTCACAGGAGTCAGGCCTTGTCAGCATGTAACACCTGTGCTCAGGGATCTGCAGTAGTTGCCAATTTGCCACCAGGCCAGGTTCAAGGTTTTACTATTAGACTATAAAGCCCTTGACAACTTGGGATCAGCTTACTTGCAAGATTGCCTTGCCCCACCAGTTACAGGTACCACATAGCAGCTATTCCATGCCTGCAAGAAATCAATATTTTAGTGTGGCAGCACCTACACTTTGGAACTCCCCGTCTAATGATATCAGGCAGGGACCTTTTATGTACTCCTTTCACCACCTGATTAAAACATGTTTGTGTCAGTTTTGGCTTCTCCCAGTTTCTCGTTTTCCAATCTTCAGTTCGCCACATTCATTTGCTTTCTTTCTTTCTTTCTTTCTTTCTTTCTTTCTTTCTTAAAGTCCTCATGGAAACTCTTCAGCACCTTAGTGCTAATTTCTCCTAATGTAATTTTGCCCAATATACAGTCATACCTCGGGTTACAGATGCTTCAGGTTGCATTTTTTTGGGTTACGGACGTTCCGAAACCTGGAAGTACCGGAACAGGTTACTTCTGGGTTTTGGTGATTGTGCATGCGCAGAAGCGCTAAATCGTGCTTTGCGCATGTGCAGAAGTGCCGAATCGCAACCCGTGTGTGCACAGACGTGGCGCTGTGGGTTGCAAATGTATCTCCCGCACGGATCACATTTGCAACCTGAGCGTTCACTATACTCAGTTTTGCAAAGGGATTTTCCTAACACAACTGTGCATACTGTTTTCACTGAATCGTGCAACTGATTGCTCACTTCGCCCTTGTTAATGCATTTTTGTACACCTTTCGTGGTTGGAGAATTGCATTACAATATTCAGAGAAGTGTGAATTTGGAAGGATGGCTGCGTCTCAGTTTGTATATCAGTCTGGAAAATGCAGCTTTGGTAGGTTCGCCTTTAGATGCAACCTGAAGTGAATTTCTCCCCCATCCCTAGTCAATGCTGACCTCAAGAGACAGTGACATATGGCCAAGAGACCATTATCCTGCTCTGCACCAGGTTTTACTGAAATGTAAACAGAGCCTGCTGGATCAGGTCAACAGCTGTGCTCACGGTGGCCAACCAGATGCCCTAGTGGGAAGTTCAGAAGCAGGACTCAAGCACAAGAGCCCTCTCTTCTCTGGTTTCCAGCAACTCGTGTTCACAAGCATTGCTGCCTCTGTGGTGGCAGGCTATAGCTTTCTCCTCCACGAATCTGCCTCTTTCAAAATCATCCAAGTTGGTGGCCATCACTGCCTCCTGAGGGAAGGAGTTCCATAACCTAACGATTAAAAAAGCATACAATATGTAGTAGTAGATATTAAAGGCTAGAGAAAATTACAAACCTCACCCCAGCCACTGCAGGCTCTGTGGACTGAAGCAGATGCTTCGCGCAGTTTCCTGATAAGACCAACACTTTTCAGCTAATGCCTGAAAGGAACACCTTGGTCCCCAAACAGATTTGTCAAAATTACATCCTGTTCCACCTGCATGCATATCCATTTCCCTCTTCCCCAGAAAAAGCCAGCTTGTTTGAGCATGCAGGCCGCCTGACCCAAATGAGAAAAAGGCAAGATACTCAGCTTCTGGGGCTGTTCACTGCCAGTGCTGCTTTATTAAATGTATCCTCTCAAAAACTCAATAACGGTTTTCATTATTGCCGGATGAGGAACAGCAACTTAGCCATCTCCATTGCAGCGAGTCAGTGGGACAGATGAAGCTGAATGCAGATCTCCTAGGTTCAAAATGACTAGCTATTTGTCTACTGTGGCTCACAAAATCCAGCTAGTTGGGGTACACAGGAAGCTGCTTTATATGCAGTCAAGACTATTGGCAAATCTAGCTCAATACTGCCTGCACTGACTGGCAGGAGATCTCCAGGGCTTCAGATGGGGGAAATTCCCAGTCCTACCTGAAGCTACCAGAGATTGAGCCCAGGGCCTTTGGCATGCAAAGCAGCATGTTCTATCACTGAGCTACAGACCTTCCTCAAGAAACATTTTGTTTTTCCTTAGTTTATAGGAGGAAAGACCTCTAAGTACATAGCAAGGCCTCTTGTGCTAGCATCCAAATTCTGTAAGAACTTATAACTCAGGAGGTAGATTCTTGGGTTAGTAAGTCTATAGAAAAGCTAATTTTTAGTGCTACCCTAGCAGGAAAACTTGAGGGGCCACAAGGAACCAGACAAAACACTCAGATTTTTTCAGAAAGGGTAAAAACATAAATTCCACGACTTAAGTTTTTAAAAATGCAGGTTCACCCTTCTGTAAAAGCACCCACCTGTCCCCACACCTCGAATAAGTGTGAAGTGGCACATGCTGGGGTCAAATAAATGAATTTCACATATCGGTTGATGGGAGTCTGAACTCAGACCCAGAAGGGAACTTTGGGCCATAGTGGATAGCTTGATAAAGATGTTGATGCAGTGTGCAAGTGGCCGTAAAAAAAGGCAAATTCTATTATGGGAAATGAAATGAAAATAAAGCTGCTGGTATCATAAAGTCATTATACAAAACTATGGTGTGACTGCATTTGGAATATATTGGATGCCTCACTAGTAAAGTGGGGGAAAGGCTGGGAAAAGGCAACTCAAATAATCAGGGTGTGTGTGTGTGTGTGTGTGTGTGTGTGTAGCAACTCCCTTGTAAAAAAAAGGGCTTGTTTTTTTTTCATTTACAGGAAAAGTGAGGAACAGGTGACATGACAGCAATTTATAAATGTATACCTGGCATGGAGAAAGCAGATAGAAGAAAGTGTTCCTCCCTCTCTGAAAGTTGGAAGATTCAGGACAGATAAAGGACTTTTTTTTCATGCGGCACATAGTTATAACTATGGAACTCACTCCCACAGGAGGCAGTGGTAGGTCTAAAAGAGGGTTAGACAAAATCCTGTTTTGGATTTTTATGCAAATCTGATAATGGGAAAGCTTAAAGTCCTAAGTTGGAATGTTAATGGACTGAACAGTTAGGTGAAACAAGATAGAATTGAACATGTAATTTTAAAACAAAAGTTTAGATATACCGGTAATTTTTATTCAAGAAACACATGTAGCCAAAAAACATAAAAAATCTTAATTAATAAAAAATTTGGGATGGAATTTGTGTCGGCAGATAACGCTAAAAGGTGAGGAGTAGTATTCTACATAAAACGTGCACTTGAACCCAAACTAATTCAGAAAGATGAGGAAGGGAGAATCTTAGTAGTACAGATCAAAGTCCAAGGAGAAAAAATAATTTTGGTGGGATTATATGCACCAAATGAAAACAAATCAAAATTATTTCAAAAACTGGAAACAGACCTTTTAGATTTTGCAGATGAGAAGGTAATAGTGATGGGAGATTTAAATGGGGTACCATCATTAGAAATGGACAGAACAATTAGGAAGAAAGTTACTAAAGAAGGTAGGCTTCCCAAAACCTTTTTTGAAATGACAAAAACTTTGAACTTAATAGACATTTGGAGAGTGAAACATCTGTTTGATAAACAGTTTACATTCTTTTCCCATGTTCATGGCAGCAGTGCCCAGCTGGGTGCGGTTTGGATTTCTAAAGAGTTAGAAAATAAAGTGAAGAGAATCGGAAAAAATTCTAGAAAATTGTCAGACCATAATCCTATAAAAATGGAGATTCAAAAAGAAAACCAGTCTACTTTTAGATGGAGACTGAATGAATTTATTCTGGTCCTGGAGGTTTTAGCAAGAAATATTAGAGCAGAAAAGAGGTGGTAGGAATTAAAATAAAGAAAAGCGAGCATAAATTGAAAGCCTTTGCTGATGATTTGATTATTACTGTAGAAGACCCAAGGAATTCTCTCCCAAAAGTGATAGAAAAATACAGAAGTTTGGACAGGTAGCAGGTTTTAAAATTAATAAAAATAAACTGCTAGTTAAAAATTTAAAAGGAGAAAAGAAGGAGTTTATGGAATTAATAGATATAAAGATACTTAGAAAGGTGAAGTACTTAGGAATTTGGTTAACTACAAAAATATCAACATATATAAAGATAACTATGAAAACGTATGGATAGGGATAAGAAAGAATCTAGAAATATGGAATATAATGAATCTTTCCCTTTTGGGAAGAATTGCTGCAATTAAAATGAACGTATTGCCAAAAATGGTGTTCTATTTCCAGACAATACCGATAATAAGTAAGACTGCATACTTCAAAGAATGGCAAAAAGAGATAGTAAGATTTATCTGGAATGGGAAAAGACCTCAGATAAAATACATGATACTCACAGATATAAAAGAAAGGGGAGGCTTTTCTCTTCCAGATTTTAAAATTTACTATGAGGCGGCATGTCTTACTTGTATTCAGGACTGGATCAAACTGGAGAAGGAAGAGGCAATAGAATTGGAAGGACATGATAACAGATTTGGTTGGCATGCATACTTGTGGTATGAGAAAGCAAAAGTGCATATATATTTTTTACAATCATATAATAACAAGGTCCCTAATGAAGGTGTGGAAAAAGTATAAAGAGCTATTGGAGCCAAAAACTCAGTAGTGGGTATCACCGATAGAAGCACTTAAAGCAGCGAGAGGAGAGACATGGCCAACATATAGAGAATTTTTAAAGGAAGAACAAGGAAGGCTAAAATTGAAAGAATATGATGATATAAAGGAACATTTACAAAGCTGGCTGCATAACAGGCAACTAAATGAAACACTTAAGCAAGATTGTAAGAAAGAATTTACGTATTCAGTTTTCAAATTCCAAAAGGATATCATAGATGACAATACCAAATTATTAAAAAAGGCTTATGGTATACTGTTGGAATGGGAAACTAAAGATGAAGAAGTTAAGTCAGCAATGATCAAATGAGTGCAAGATTTAGGGCATAACATAAGGCTCTGGAAGATAAATCTTAAGTTTACGGATTGTACTTTAATAAAAGAGAATTACATGAAAAGATATATAAGTTGTATTTCACACCAGGTAAATTATCAAAGATGTACAAAACAGAGCAAAAGATTTGCTGGAGATGTAAAGAAAAGGAAGGGATGTTTTACCATATGTGGTTGGAATGTAAGATTGTAAAAAATTATTGGGAAATGATTTACAATGAATTGAAAAAAAATGTTAAAAATAACATTTGTAAAGAAACCAGAAGCTTTTCTGTTGGGTATTTTAGTTCAAGATGTGAAGAAAGAATTAAGGACACTATTTATGTATGCGACAACAGCAGCAAGAATTCTAATAGCATAAAACTGGAAGACGGGAGAAATACCATCCAAAGAACAATGGCATGAAAAGTTGATGGAATATGCAGAATTAGCAAAATTGACAGATAAACTCTGTGAAAAAGATAATAGTGACTTTGGAAAAGAATGGGAACCTTTTGTAACATATTTGCAGAAACAATGTAAAAGTATGGACTCTTTGGCAGGGTTTAAATAAACATACATAATGTACCGTATTTTTTGCCCTATAGGACGCACTTTTCCTTCTCCAAAAATGAAGGGGAAATGTGTGTGTGTGTCCTATGGGGCGAATGCAGGCTTTCGCTGAAGCCTGGAGAGTGAGGGGGGTCGGTGCACACCGACCCCTCTCGCTCTCCAGGCTTCAGGAAGTTATCCGCTAGCCGTGGGAGACACAGCTCTCCCACGGCTAGCAGAGACCTTGCCTGCACTCAGAAGATTGGGGCACACTGAGCTCAGCACGCCCCAAGCTTTGGGATTAGCGCAGCGCTCCGCTAGCCGTGGGAGAGCTGCGCGACTTCGCTCGGGCTTCCTCCGCCCCAGCCTGGGGGGGGGGGGAATAATTCCCCCCCTTTATTCCCCCCCCCAAAAAAACTAGGTGCATCCTATGGGCCGGTGCATCCTATGGGGCAAAAAATACGGCAATTAGAGAGAACAAGAAAGACAACAATGTGATAATATATTACTATATATAAGCAGCAGAATGCAACAAGTGGTTTAACGAAACGGAAACGGAGGGAAGCCAATGGGGAGAGGGGAATTTATAAAACAACTGTTTGGTTAAGTTGAATATGTATGATATATGTATGAAAACCAATAAAAACTATCAATGGCTACTAGTCACAATGGCTATGCTCTGCCCCCACATTCAGAGGCAGCAATGCTTCTGAATACCAGTTGCTGGGAACCACAGGAGGGGAAAAATGCTCTTGTGCTTGGATCTTACTTGCAGGTTCTCCAGGGGCACACCGTTGACCACTGTGAGAACAGGATACTGGACTAGATGGGCCACTGGCTCTTGTTACCAGTTTTACACCAATATTGACAGACATGTTGGTGATCTGTGCTCACAACAGTCACTTCTTCTGACCAGTTTCCCATGCACACATTTGAAACCTTTCTTCTTCTTTTTGCAGGGGGTGGAGGGGGAGATTTTTCCAGTGCAATCTGAAAAATATGCAACCCGAGTGTCGCAGCAAAGCTTGGAAACCCTGGACAGTGAGATAAGGCATGGAGAAGCGGACACAGCTTGTGGAGGAATGACGTGGGCCAGAGATTCCATCCCAGGTTCATGACTGGGAGGTCAAGGTCAGGAGCATTTTCAGGGCTTTTGGAAAGAGGAGAAAGAAAGAAACTCTCCCCCCCCCGCCCCGCCCTTCTCCTTGGTATGAGAAGGGAGAGTGTGATTAGGCTGCTCTCTAGGGAGATGAAAGCCCTGTGCAAAATATAACCATTTTTGAAACAGCCAAGAACCACTTTCCGCTGACCAGGTAATCACCATCTGTGTCAATAGTTCACTTCGGCAATCAGCCCAGCTTTCACTGTGCATTCAGTGGGCAGAGGGCAACCTTGAATAAGGGGAAATTTCAACCACTCCCTCGCCCTCCTCCGTCCTGCTTTTTCTTCTGCTAAAAATTTCCACCCAAGCAATAAAAGAGAGAGAAAGAGAGAGAGAAGTACATCCCTTTCAAGTGGAGCCAAGTCACAGAGCTCTATAACTCACTTATTCATGCATGAGATTTCAAAGCTCCAAAAAAGCAGAGCTCTTTCCTGCTTGGGATTCCTCATTTGGGATCCTCACAGTAGATACGCACACAAAAGATAAGATAAAATAAGATAAGGTAGACATATTTGCTTTATTTCCTGCCCTGGTACTCTTCCAGTTAGACTGTACAACTCCTAATTACTTTTTTGGTGAAATATACAGAAGTGATAGAAGTCTATGAAATTATGCATGATATGGATAAGAAAAGGGTTTTCTCCCTCTCGCGTAACAGTAGAATTCCTGGATTGAATGGTGGAAGATTCAGGATGGAAAGGAGAAAAGACTTCTTCACATGGTGCATTGTTAAACTGTGGAACACGAGCCCAAAGGAGGTTGAGATGGCCACAAACGTGTATGGCTTTAAAAGAGGATTGGAGAAATTCAGGCAGGAGGAGAGGGCCATCGGTTAGAGACATAAAGCATATCATAAAGTACAGGTCACTTCTTGAGGACTTTCCATTGGGGCATCTGGTTGGCCCAGTGAGACCAGGATGCTGGACTAGATGGTCCATTGGTCTGATCCAGTAGCTTCTTCTTATATGGGGATAAATTTAAGTTACAGCATATCAGAAAAAATAACATTCCCAAGCATATTCTATTTGAACTTCAAGCACCAAACCCATTTACCTCTTAAGTTCAATGCTAAGGGGGTTTCAGGTGGCCAGGGATTCAGGTTCCTTTGCAACATAATTCCTGAATAATGGTCCACAAAAAAGTAACAGGTATGTAGGACGACATCCTATTAAACTGGAGGTAGCTAGGGCGCTCCAGACCTGAGGAATTTGATCTAGCCCCTGGAATTTCTTCCAAATATTCATCTAGATACAGTAAAAGCATTCCCTGTGCTTATGGAAAGTGTTTGCACATTGTATGAAACAGAAGTATTACAAACACTGTGACATGCAGAACCCACAAAAGTAATAAATCACATTTAAAGTGCTGGTGATTTCCTATAAAGTCTTAAATAGCTTGGAGTCTGGGTAACCAAAGAAGGAATTTCTGCTATGCATTAAAACTTTTGGAAGAGCCCAGTTACTGGGTAAGACCAAAGGCCCATTGAGTCTAGCATCCTGTACTTACAGCAGCAAAACAGGTGCTCCAAAAGAAAGCACACATAATAACTAGTGTGATGTAGTGGTTTGAGCACCAGACTAGGGATCTGTAAGAGACTAGGATTCAAATCCCCATTCAGCCATAATGTTCATTGGGTGACACTGAGCCAGTCACTGCTTCTCAGCATAGCCTCCCTTGCAGGACTGCTGTGAGGCTAAAATGGGGAGCAGAAGAACTTTGAATGCCACCTTGAGCTCTTTAGAGGAATAAATAAATGCAATAAAACAAACGAACAAGTTAGCCAGTGTTGCCATTCCATTGGAAATGATCATCAAGTTCATCCAGTGACAAGACTAATTACTTTTTTTTTAACCTGCCCAGGCATCAATTATGTAGCATCAGTTTATGTTGCATAAAATGGTTTAAATTATGGCTGTACCAGTTGTGCGAATTTTTATTGCTTGGTTTGTGACTTATGTTCTGCCATTTTACACATGTAGTGATGGTATAAAGCTAGGATTTATCATTTTGATAAACAGTGCCCTTACACTGAAAGGTTGTGTATCAACAGTAATGAATGAGCAGCCCTTTCTTTTTAAGTTTTATATGTAACATGTGAACTGACATGATGGAACCCAATCACAGAACTGTAGACCTGGAAGGGATCCCCTAAGGCTTATCCAGTCTAACCCCCTGAAATGCAAGAATCTCAGCCAAAGCACCTATGAGAGATGGCCATCCAGCCTCTGCTTAAAAACCTCCAAGGAAGGAGAATCCACTAACCTCTGAAAGAGTCCATTCCACTGTCTAGTAGTTCTTACTTTCAGAAAGTTATTTCTGATGTTTAGTCAGAATCTCCTTTCACTGGTTTGGATCCTACCCTCTGGAGGAAGAGAAAACAAGCTTGTTCCATCTTCCATGTGACAGCTAAAATAGCTAAAGATGGCTATCATATCTCCTCTCCATCTCCTCTTATCCAGGCAAACATCCCAACTCCCTCAACTGTTCCTCATAAGGTAACACATGAAGGGGTTTGGTTTGTGCTGCTAAACATAGTTCTGGCCCCTGGGACTTTTTTCTGGAGAAACTGACTCTTCCAGAGAATCTAAACACTAGCCATTCTTTAGTGGAAGCGTCAAATCAGCCCCCATGTTCTCCATAGAGCTTTCATTACTGTTGCTAATTCTCCACCAAACATCCAGCCACCTTCATACTTATGAAGGCATTGCAGATCGGAAGGTCCAGACAGCCCATGGATGATCTAAACTCCTTTTCCATTATTCCTTTTCATGGGAATGAGCCTTTTCACCATCTTCCATTTCTGAGAAACTGACATTTTTACTGGGCAATAAATGCCTACAGATGATTCATTGGTTGTCTACTGTTGCCCATTTGGCAAACTATGTCCTGTGGCAAATGCAGCTGCTGGCCTGGTTATGTCACACATTCATTTTTAATACAATATGAAAACACCTTACATAAAAACTGGGTGAGGATTGCAAACTGGAATCTTCACTTCAATTTTTCAATACTTGAATTCATTTCTGTTCTGCCCTTTCTTTCTTTCTTATATAGTGGCATGGACTTTATTTCCTTTTTATATTGGCAGTTTGCGCTGCGTGTTTATTGGACATAACAAGCTAACAAAAAATGACTGCATTTGGACTTGTAGAACAAATGATCAAGGGTCTGGAAACCAAGCCTCATGAGGAGGAATGGTGGAGGAAGTTGCACATGTTCAGCCTGGATAAGAGGAGACCAAGAGGGGACATGAGAAGATACCTTCCCCACTATGCAACCATTAGGTCTGGATATTGGAACCGTGGTCTCTTCCAGGTCCCAGTCCAGCACTCTAACCACTACACCACACTGGCTCTTGATGCAATTGATAATAATAATGTCTTAGACCAGTGGTTTACCAGGGTGGGGGTATGCTAAGAGGCGTGGTAGAGGGTGCTGGAGGTGTAAATGACTATCAGGCTTTGTAAAGCTGGCATCAGTAGATCAAGTTCATTCATTAATTAAACTGTATAATTTTAATTCAATTTTGAATCACTGAGCAATTGATTGTTGATTATTTCATTTCATTGCATGTGGAAGCTTATACCCAGAACAAACTTAGTTGGTCTCTAAGGTGCTCCTGGACAATTTTTTTATTTATTTCAACTGCATCAGACCAACACGGCTACCTACCTGAACCTGTGAGGTAGGTTAGGCAAAGAAGTTGTCTGGTCCCAAAGGTCACCCAGTCAGCTTCATGACAAAGTGGGGATTTGAACCCTGGTCTCCCACGTCCCAGTCTGATACTCTTAACGGTTACACCACACTGGTTCTGTTTTTATTTTGAATTTTACTGTGTTATTATCTTCCTTAGTGGGTTGTGCAAACCACTGTTCTGAATAATGCTTTTATAGGGTAGGGGGCACTGGCAACCAGGCTGGTGGGCCCCCCAAAAAAGTTTGGGAACCACTGCCTGAGACTTTGCAGTCAGCTCACACAAACAAACTATTTAACATGCAGCTTTCGACACACAGAATAATAAAATTGTAGGGCGGGAAGTGACCCAAAGGGCCATGTAGTCCAACCTCCTGCAAAGCAGAATCACAGCTGATCACAGATTCCTGTACACTTGCAGCTGGCATGTGGGGAAAAATCTTCTGCACTGCATGGAAGGATGATGCCGGCTGCCCCAGGACAGGCTGTTTGGATCTTTGTGGCCTGTTCATTTGCCTCCCTATCACATTTGCCTCCCTATCACTTCCACACTCACACACTTTTCCCACTACTCCCAAAAAAACAAGCTATCTGTGAGCCTGGATGTGCCACATTAGCCTTGTGGCAGGTCACCTACATTGGTAACATGCTGCCCTGAGCGAGGACAAAATTTGGCGCACCCCTTCCCCAAATATTTCTTATTTTCACAATAGTTCCTTTCTGCACAGCTGGTTTTTAAATGGATCTTCTCAGTAGGTTCCTGTATAAATATGTGGTGGTATTATTATTATTATTATTATTATTATTATTATTATTTAAGCTCCTTGGCTCAGCAGTCTGTACGGATAAAATGCCCACACCGCCCTAAATCTGGCACTGGTCCCATGCCTATGTCATTCGTATTAGGTGCAAGAATAGCTCCGGGCTCCTCCATCCAGAAGGCTTGCAATTTTGCAATGTTTTAGGAAGGGCCTGCTTTGGTAATCTGGGATCAGCTTCCTCCCATTGCAAACACGCCGAATTTTGTTTCACTTTCTCGAAACAGCCTTGAATGTTTCCAAGCTGATTTGTTTGTGCAGATGGAGGGAGGACCACAAAAGATAGCATCTTTGGGAGAGAGCAAGAAACTTCATTAAGATCAAACAAGGTTGTGGTGTAAGCATTCCTGGAAGGGATGCAAGCGATGTTTCAGCTGATAAGAAAGGGGATCAGGTAGATTTAAAATTATAAGAACATTGGAAGAGCCTGCTGGGACAGGTCAGGCCAATGACCCATCTAGTACAGCATCCTCAAAGTGGCCAACCAGGTGCTTCAATGGGAAGCCTACAAGCAGGATCCAGGCACAAGAGCCCTCTGCCATCCTGTGGCCTCCCGTAACTGGTATCCAGAAGCATTATCACCTCTGAGGTTGGAGGCAGAACATAGCCATCATAACTAATGGCCATCGATAGCGCTCTCCTCCATGGATATATTTAATCCTCTTTTAATGCCATCAAATGCCTCCTGTGGGAGTGAGTTCCACAGCTTAACTGTGTGCTGCATGGAGAAGGCATTCCTTTTATCTGACCTGAAACTTCTAACATTTGGCTTCATTTCATGTGCACAAGTTCTGGTGCTATGAAAGAGGAAGAAAAACTTTTCTCTCTCCACTTTCCCCATGCCCTGCATAGTTTTATAAACTTCTGCCATGTCACCTCTTAACTCACCTTTTCTCTAAGAGGTGGGTATTCCTCACTGTAAGAGGAGCATGAGCTGGGCCAGTAAATATATCTACCATTCTCAAAGCATTTTTATTTATTTTCTTGCTACTGAAACGACCTCTTTGCTCACATCAGTGTTGCACTCCCCGGTACCAGCTAAACATCTAAAGATGCTAATCATTTAAAGAGGTGGCAAATTATGTTCTGTGGCCGGCAAACTCAAATGGTGCTTATTAAGACAAGATAACACCTCTGCATCAATAATGTCTCAAATTATTTATAATCTATAATCTTTCTCTCTGGGACTGAGTTCCTCAAGGATGAGTCTGCTTGGGATCACTATGTAGGATAGGCAACAGGTACAAGAATAGCTCTGGGCTCCTCCATCCAGAACTCTGTCTAGCTAGCTAACTCTCTTCCATTATTTTTCCAAGCAGGATAGATCAGGGGTCAGTAACCTTTTTCAGCAGGGGGCCGGTCCACCGTCCCTCAGACCATGTGGTGGGCTGGCCTACATTTGGGGGGGGGGGATGAACGAATTCCTATGCCCCATAAATAACCCTGAGATGCATTTTAAATAAAAGGACACATTCTACTCATGTAAAAACACGCTGATTCCCGGACCGTTCGTGGGCCAGATTGAGAAGGCAATTGGGCCGGATCCGGCCCCTGGGCCTTAGGTTGCCTGCCCCTGGGATAGATGTTGCACACCCCAGCTCTAACACAATTGTGTGGAGATCTGGAAATTCCTCAACTGCTTAATATGACGGCTGCCAACAGTTGTTCTGAAATCTTAGCAGCTCGCTGACACACCTCTCCCTGCATTTATCTTCCAAGGCCCTTCTCTGTGTACCCTCCTGAGGGAAGGGTGACCACAGCAGGACACAACTTCTCAGTGGTGGCTTCCCATTGATGGAATGCTCTCCCCAGAGATGCATACCAGGCTCCAGCACTGTTTTTAGGTTCCAGGGGGGGAAGCTTATCATTCTCCCAAGCTTTTGGATCTCAATTTCCTGCTTTTATTTTAGTAGTGTGGGGTTGGAGGAGAGGAAGAGAGACAGGCAGAGGAAGAAGCTGTCTACAGCTTATGCCTGCTCTGTGATTTGTATGAATTGCTAATCTGATACTGGGCCAAGTTGAGGGTGTTACTACTATTAGAATGTAAAGACTTTCAAAAACCTGAGACCAGTTTGCCTGTGCGATCACCTTACCAGCACTGTTACAGGTACCACGTAACACCCATTCCACCTTTGTAAGAAACTGATATTTTAGTGTAGCAGCACGTCCTTTGGAACCCTCTGCCTATTGACACCAGGCCTTCACTGTACTCCTTTCAGCGCCTGCTAAAAATATTTTTGTTTGGACAAGTCTACTCAGATCAAGTGGGGAATACATTTTGAGAGAATGGACAACTAAAATCTGTGACTGGGGCAGATCTCGGCATTTCATATTTCATTGGCAACATCTCCTGCCTCTCACCTTCCATTGAATGTCATAACTGCAGCGCCTGCCGCAGTGCACCAGAAGTTCTGCACCTGGTACGATTGCACTGGTTGTGCTTCCCTAGACCCGCCTTTGCTGGGACATAGTATTTATGGTTAAGCATACATATATGGTGAACAGGGCCGTCTTTGGCAGATGTGGTGCCAGGGTGCAAATATCCGCCCAGCGCCCCCAAATTACCACGGATAGTGTTGGGGTAGCCATAGCGGTGCACTGTCAGCCATCCCGGGGGGGGGCAACTCTCCCCCATGCCACCGCGGGAGAGCGATCTTCGCAGAGGCTTGGGAGTGAAGTTGCACCCCTCCCAAGCCTTCATGGGAAGAGAGGGCAGCTTCCCTCCCAAGCGTCCTCGTGAGGAGAACAATCCTCACAGAGGCTTGGGAGGGAAGCTGTGAGCCCGCCAGCCTTATGGTTTGGCGGGGCGCAGCTAGTGGGCGTGCAGGGAAAGGGGAGGCCGCAGGCAAAGGTGCTCAGCTCCCCAACTTGCTGGGGCACCCCTGAGAGGCCGGCGCCCTGGCGCAATGCAACACTAAGCCCTATGGAAAAGATGACTCTGATGGTGAAAACCAGAAAGGTAAACTCCCATCAATTAGTGCCACCACCTTCTGTCAAGAGTCTGGGTATAACCCTTGATACTTTCCTCTCTATGGAGGCACAGGTTACAGCAAAGGTGGCATTTTTCCATCTCCACCATGTTAAGCAGTTGGTTCCTTATCATTCTTGCCCTTATCTAGCCACTGTGATCCATGTGACGGTCACCTCCAGGCTTGATTACTGTAATTCGCTCTACATGGGGCTGCCCATGAAGCTGACCCAGGAACTCCAGCAGGTGCAGAATGCCGCGGCGAGGCTCCTTACAAGGTCTTCGTCGTGGGACCACATTCATCCAGTGCTATACCAGCTGCACTTGCTCCCGGTGGAGTACAGGGTCAGGTTTAAAGTGCTGGTTTTAACCTTTAAAGCCAGGCATAGGAAAACTCAGCCCTCCAGATGTTTTGGGACTACAATTCCCATCATCCCTGACCACTGGTCCTGTTAGCTAGGGATCATGGGAGTTGTAGTCCCAAAACATCTAGAGGGCTGAGTTTGCCTTTGCCTGTTTAAAGCCCTATACAGTGGTACCTCGGGTTAAGAACCTAATTCGTTCTGGAGGTCCGTTCTTAACCTGAAACTGTTTTTAACCTGAGGTACCATTTTAGCTAATGGGGCCTCCCGCTGCCACGCGATTTCTGTTCTCATCCTGAGGTAGAGTTCTTAACCCGAGGTACCATTTCTGGGTTAGCAGAGTCTGTAACCTGAAGCGTCTGTAACACGAAGTACCACTGTATGGCCAAGGACCCTCGTACCTACGGGACCGCCTCTCCTGGCATGCCCTGCGGAGGACCTTGCGGTCCACAAGTAATAATACTTTGGAGGTCCCAGGCCTCAAGGAGGTTAGACTGGCCGTGACCAGAGCCAAGGCCTATTTGGCCCTGGCCCCAGTCTGGTGGAATTAAAAGAGACCAGGGCTCTGCGGGACTTGATATCTTTCTGCACGGCCCGCAAGACAGAGCTGTTCTACCAGGCCTTTGGTCAGGGCTCAGTCTGACCCCTCTCCTTTTACAAGACCCTGCATATAAGTGGCCTCTCTAACTCTTATCACTGGCTCATACTGAACCTGGTGAGTACTTAAGGCTCCCAACCCCTATAGTTATAGTTATAATTTGCGGGTAGCCATCTGATGTTATTTTGATTTTAATCCGATTTTAAGCTGTATTTCAGTCGACTGCTAGATTTTATGTCTTAATGTATTATATATTTTGATGTTAGATGCCCTGAGCCCGGTTCTGGCCAGGGAGGGCGGGATATAAATAAAAACTGTTGTTGTTGTTGTTGTTGTTGTTGTTAAAGGGTAGACAAGAATGTAATGCCTTGGTCAAGAAAGGATAGTCTTTTTAGTGATATACTGGAGTATATATAATATACAGGAGAACTTTGGGACATATACTTGGAACTTTGGGACATACAAAGAACCCTGCTGGTATCCAGCAATTGGTACCCACAAGCATGGCTGTGTCCAACTATGAAGGCAGAGCACAGCTATCCTAGCTAGCAGACATCAATAGCCATCTCCTCCTCCTCCTCCTCCTCCTCCAGAAGAAGAGTTTGGATTTGATATCCCACTTTATCACAACCCGAAGGAGTCTCAAAGCGGCTAACATTCTTCTTTCCCTTCCTCCCCCACAACAAACACTCTGTGAGGTGAGTGGGGCTGAGAGACTTCAAAGAAGTGTGACTAGCCCAAGGTTACCCAGCAGCTGCATGTGGAGGAGAGGAGACACAAACCCGGTTCCCCAGATTACAAATCTACCGCTCTTAACCACTACACCACACTGGCTCTCCAGGAATTTGTCTAACCCCCTTTTAAAGCCATCCAGGTTGGGGGCCATTCCTGCTACTTTTCTTTCATCTATCGTGAATGGATGCCCACAAATTCGATTTTGGTATAGTAATCTGCTCAAAATATCTCATTTTGCTCTATTTTTATTTCATTTTATTTGGCATCTATTATTATGCTTTGTTGTGCAGTAAAACACACACACACACACACACACACACACACACACACAAAGCTCCATGCGGAATGGAATAAACAACCACCTCCAGCAAGGCTGCATCTGCCTCAGAGCCTCTGTTGTTATCCTGGGAGACTGAAGAGTTACCTGGACTCTCCAAGGTGAAGACCCTGGGCCTGAATCCACTGCTCTCACAACCTTAACCAGTTCCCAAGGAAACAGGATGTCCTGCGCAATATTTTCTAATTTCATTTAACTCCAAGCTCCAATTCTATAAACTCCGCTGCTGGTAATGAACAGGGAAAGGTTGTCTGAGAGATCGCAAGTAACGAGGTGGCTTTGAATCCCCGTCTTTCAGCGCCCCAGAGAGGCCCTGTCAGAATGACAGGAGAAGCATTTGCTAAAGATCATTTGGCAGGGTGTTATTCTATTTCCCGTGGGTAGGTGGATGGGTGGGGGGCAACAGAGGATTCTATTGTTGATGAACAGCACCCTATTATTAGAGGAGAGAACTAAGTTACTCTCCCTGACCCACATGGAACCATTATGTCTGGCAATATTTACTAGAAGCCTAGAAAAAGGTTAAAAAGAGCTGTACAGAAAAGGAATAGAATTGTAGAATTGGGAGGAAAATTGAGGGGCATTTAGTCCCTGCAATGCAGGAATCGCAACTAAAGAATCAATGACAGATGGCCCACACTCTGTAGCAGCAGAAAACAAGCTTGCTCCATCTTCCATGTGACAGCCCTTTAGCTGTTTTAAGGGGGCTATTGTATCACCACTCAGTTTCCTCTTCTTCAGGCTAAACATCCCCAACTCCCTCAACCATTCCTCATAAGGCTTGGTTTCCAGACCCTTCACTACCTTGATTATCCTCCTCTGCACACGTTCCAGCTTGTCAACATCCTTCTTAAATTGTAGCACACAGAACTGGCCAAAGGACTCCAGGTGGGGTCTGACCAAGGCAGAATGGAGTGGAACTATTACTTCCCTTGATCAGGACACTAGACTTCTGTTGATGCAGCCCAGAATAGCATGAGCTTTTCTGGTGCGGAATCACCCTGTTGACTCATGTTAAGCTTGTAGTCTGCTAAGACCCCTAGATCTTTTTCACACGTACTACTGGCAACTCAGTGTCCCTCCCCCCCCCCAAAAAAAAACAACCCATGCAGCTGGTTCTTCTTACCTAAGTGGGCAACCTGACATTTGTCCCTATTGAAATTCATTTTGTTAGTTTAGGCCTAGTTTTCCAATCTGTTAAGCTTATTTTGAATCCCAAATCTGTCTTCGGTGGCATTAGCTATCACTCCCAGTTTTGTGTCATCTGCAAATTGGCTGAACATCCCCTCAATTCCTTCAACTACGTTGTTTATAGAGATGTTGAACAACAATGGGCCCAGGACTGAACACTTTAATTATCTGTTCTCGGATTTTTCATGGCCTGTTGCTAGTGACCTGCTTTTTTTTGAAGATGGGGCCAACATTAGCCCTTCTCAAGTCTGCAGGGACCTCACCTGTTCTCTAAGAATTCTCAAAAATTATAGACAGAGGTTCTGAATTTCATCTGCAAGCTCCTTTAGTACCATTGGATGCAGCTTATCTGGTCCTGGATATCTGAATTAATTTGAAGTAGATGGGTGTTCCCTTGCCACCTGTTTCCCAATACCCGCCCTTCACACTAAGCACATGAGCATATTACAAAATTAAAACACAATGTTTAAAATTTGTCAGACACACATCTGTGGGGAAGGAGTTTTACAGCTTAGGGGCCACCACAGAGAAGGGCCTCTCTTCTTGGACCACTACCGCCTCTAGCCTCAGAGGGCAGAGAAACTACCAAGAGAGCCCCCTTTCCCAATCAGGGTCTGTAGGGAAGTAGGCAGCCCTTCAGATACTTGGGGCCTGAGTCTTAATTCAGCAGTCTAACCACTATGCCACACTGCCTCTTGCACTGGGTGAGAATTCCTACCAACCCCAGCTAGCATGGCCATATTACGCTGAGGCTGATGGGAGTTATAGTCCAACTATCCAGTAGGCAAAATGTTGGGAGACGTCTGAGCTGTTGGCTTACATCTACTGGTGTGCTTAAATCACAGCAGTGGGAATAAAAGGTTAGCAAAGGTTTCAGTTTGTACACAAACGTAATCCAACCCCCTGATAATCCATAGTCAATGTTTGAAAGCTCTCTACAAATATTGAGAGAAGTTAAAATACTGTACAAACAAACAAGATTTAACATTTGGGGATGGGAGTCAAACTGAACCCTTCTCACCAAGTGGCCTCTTTTCAAGCTAAGAACATTTAAACGGGGCTCTAAGCTGCCTGCCTCTTTTTATGCTCCTCCAGACTCCGAAGGAGGGATCCATTCAGCCCTGGATTATGTCAGATGGCTTTGTTGGGGGAAATGGTGTGTGATCTAGAGTGGCCTATGAAGCTCAAAAAGTGAGTTAATCCAGCCTTCAAATGGGGAAATTACAAAGAAAACACACACACACACACACACACACACACACACACACACAAAATTGGCAGAGGGAAGAAAATTTGTATACTTAAAAACCAGGAAAACTCAAACAACACACTTAATGGCGAAAATGTCCTTGGCAGACAAACACAATACTCTTAGCATATTCCAAGTAATGAAAGTTTAATTAATTGCAACGTTATTAACTTATTCTTTTTCACATTGCACCACCAGCAGTCTAAACAACTTGCACACTGTTCAATCCTCTAATTACTGTGCATTTAATAAACACCATTTGTTTATCATTTGGTGAAAAAGCCAGCCACTGACAAGGACACAGGAGGGTCCAGAACTCAGCCAGGTTGCAGCACTGGGGGTGGGAGGCCATTAAATCTGACCAGAGGGAAAAGCTCTCCAATATCTAGCAATGTGCAGGCTCCTCAAGTAAGCAGCTAACTGCAAATGATCAGCGTAAAAGACGCTGAAGGAGTAAGGTGACCCTGGAGAACTGCTACCAGTCAGAGTAGGCAATACTGGGCTAGATGGACTAGTGTTGTGGCTAAGGCAACTTCCTATGCTATCCACCTCCCATCCTATTTCATTTTGGAAAACGTAAAGACCAGAATGCGAAGCTCAGTGCTTCCTGCACACTCCCTCCTCAGCCCCAGAGCTGGGCAGGTCTTCCGGAGGAGCTATGTTTGGGGTTTTGGTGTAGATCCCCGGCATGGTGTTGTTGTTATTTCTTATTTAAGAGGTGACAGCAAGGTGAGGAGTTTCTTCAAGCTGAATGGCAAAAAAAGATTGTGGCTTTAAAATTCACGAGAAACAAGAGGTGCAGGCAGCAATTCAGAGCTCGTATATTTGGAAACATAAGCACTGCTGTAAATCAGTGGTGCCCAGCTGGAGTATTCAGAGGGGACCCACCCAATGCCCATTGTGCTATTTCCCCCCTCCCCCCAACGCTAGCATCTACTAAGTGTGCTGTTTTCTGGGAATAATAAGTCAACCTCACAGGGTAGTTGTGGGGATTAGAATGTCAAAACTGGACCTGGCAGAGACCAGGGTTCAAATCCCCACTGGGCCATGAAGCTCACCATGTGGCCTTGGTGGCTGTACTCACTGTCTCTCAGCCTAAACTACGTCACAGGGCTGTTCTTAGGGGGGTTAAAAGAGGAGCAGGGAGAACCATGTATGCTGCTTTGAGAACGTTGGAGAAAAAAGTGGGCTATAAAATAAATAAATAAATAAATAAGCAAGCAAGCAAGCAAGCAAGCAAGCAGCTCCTCTCATCCTGGCTACTGACCATGCTGGCTGGGCAGCCAATAATCCAACAAGATGATGATTGTCCACCCCCTAGAAGAAACTGGCCTTGCTCATGGTGCCATGATAGCCCAATGGGAAGTGACAAGAACAAGGCCTTCCCAATGGCGCCCCCCTTCTCTGTGGAACTCCCTCCCAAGTGAAATCCAACTGCCCCCCCCCCCCTTGGCAACATGAATCTAAATGGCCAGGAGCATAACTGGTTTGGAACACAGCAGTTAAGACGTTTTATTGCTCACTGCTTTTATGCTTTAATTGCTGGCATTGATTTCACTGATATTTTAAATCACTTTTTTATGATGTTCTGGGTTTTATGACAGCTGTTAACAAGGAGTAACTGCAGCATCAGAAACAGTAAGACTAAATAAAAAAAAATGAATTTAGGTTCATGTCTGCTGCTGGCATGAATTCCTCATGTAGCATTCACTTGGTGACCTTGGGCTCTTAATAATAATAATGATGATCACTTATTTATCACCCACCCTTCGCTCTAGGTTTTCAGGGTAGGTGCAACATTAAGACACAGCATTAAAAACACTTCAAGACCAGTTACAGTAATAGAAATACCATCATTATTTTTTAAAAGTGGGTTTTAAAAATATACACACCTCAGATGTCAAAATCTAGGACAAAGGCAGATCTAGAAGTAATTCTACTTTACACACTCACTCCCTTCAAAGGAAGGGAAACTCCACCCAAAGCAGGTAACTTTCCAATTTCCCAATCATGGGAATCACCCATTCAAAGAGCCTCCATCACTGCCTCCTGGGAGAGAGAGATCTATAGTTTCACTATGCACTGTGTTGACTTCCTTTTATCTGTCCTGAATCTTCCAACACTCAACTTCATTGCAGGTCCATGAGTTCTAGTGCCATGAGGGAGAAAAAAACTTTCTCTATCCATTTTCTCCATGATCATGCATAATCTTATAAACTTCTATCGTTGCCTCTTCCTTGTATAATGGCATTATGATTCAATTCCTTTCCTTGTGATCCCTTGCATAGAATTTGCTATTTTCATGGCTGCCACACACTGGGTCAATGCCTTCATCAGGCTTTCCACTATGTCCCCAAGGTCTTGTCCCTGTCTGTCATCTCCAGTTCAGACCCCATGAAGGGTATATGAGAAATTAAGATTTTTTGTTTTGCGCCAACCTGTACCACTATTACATTTGTTTACACAAAACTTCATCTGCCGTTTTACTGCCCATTCAATCAATCTGGAGAGATCCTTTTGGAACTCTTTGCAATCTCCTTTTGTTTTACCAGTACTGAACAATTTAGTACTATCAGCAAACTTGGCAAAAATACCTCTTGCTTTTCCATCAAGGCTCATTCAGTTCCGAAGCCAGTTCTGAACCCAGATAGCAATGGATCTGGGTCATTAGTCTCATCCAGGAATTCCTGGAGTTGCTCCACATCCACCATATCCCAATGCAATAAATATATAAATAAATATCATTCGTAAATGTTTGCTCCCTGGGGTAACAGCCTGGCTCTAATGAAAAAGCTGTGTGCGTGGGTAGAATTGGCAAAAAATCAGCAGCCGTATCAGCAATGCTAAGAAATTGTAAGCTGCAAATTCTGCACTTTGATGCTAGGTCAAAGAGTGGGAGCATCAAACAGAAAGCACCTGCAATTTCAGTGCTATAGTCAAAGTTCAGGCAAATTATCACACATGACTGTGTTTGCTTTAAGTGTGAGCCAAATCAAAGAAAACAGCCAAGCAAACATTTTCAGAGGTTACCTGCTCCTCACAGGATTATGCACTGGCTTTAGACAAGAGGAAACAAAAGGAGTAACCATCTGGGTTGTGTTATTGTTGTTCCTGCAGTCACTTGGTGTCACAAAACAAAAAGCAGCTATTTCCAGCAGACACAGCTACCTTATTCATAGACAGGAAAATTAAGAGCACTCTGAAACTGGCATTCTCCCCCCCTCATAATTTAATTCCCACAACAACCTTGTGAAGTTGTTGTTAGGCTGAGAGTGACTGACTGGCAAGCTTCATGGATGAGTGAGGGGATTCGAACCGTGGTCTCTCAGGGCCTAGTCAAACACCCTGACCTCTGTACCACACAGGCTGAATGGCCATATTCCCTGATTCTGACCACTGATGTGGCAGTGAATTCCGTCTGTACAGAGGGAAATATAGAAATATATTTTTTATTATTTTATTTGTTGCACATTGTTTTTTGCACCA
Organism: Podarcis gaigeae; assembly: GCF_964106915.1. Classification (NCBI taxonomy): domain Eukaryota; kingdom Metazoa; phylum Chordata; class Lepidosauria; order Squamata; family Lacertidae; genus Podarcis; species Podarcis gaigeae. Next base: position 20,569,599 of record NC_139691.1, on the reverse strand, counting down.
CCTTTCCCCACAAAGAGCTCAAGGTTGTATACGTGGTGCTCTCCTTCCCCATTTTATCCTCAAAGCAACCCTGTCAAAGTCACACCCAGTGAGCTTCATGGCTGAGTGGGGATTCAAACCCTGGTCTCCCAGGTCCTAGTCCAACACTCTAACCACTACACCACGGTGCCTCAGGGGAAGTTTCCTGCATGCTGTGGGCCTAGGAGACGAAGCAGCCAGTTTGAGGTTCACTGGAATTTGCACTTGGAGCACAGGCTTGAAATGCTTCCAGGCATGCAAGCATCCTTCCCACTTCACCTGATCCAATTGCTCCTTGGCTTCTCTAGAGAACAAGTCTTGGTTTGGTGCTGCAATAAATGAGTGATGTGGATGCATATGTGAACTAGCCTTGAAAAGACCTCCCAGGTATCCTCTTTAGGTGGAAATAATAATAATAATAATAATAATAATAATAATAATAATAATAATAATAACAACAACAACAACAACAACAACAACAACAATTTATTACTTATATCCTGCCCATCCGGCCAAGCCTACTCAGCCATTGTGAGCAGCTTCCAACAGGATATTAAAAACATGGGATGAATGCCCATTAAGCCCAGTAAGGAGAGTGGCTCTAGTTCATAGCTTAGCTCAGCAACATACCAACTTGCTAAGTAGGCCCTGTCAGGTTTACCATCTCTCAAACTTTTCATTTCTCCTTCTATAAATGTGACTGTGTCAATAGCCTGCCTCACTGAGTTCACAGCAAGGAAGAGCATGAACAAACACCGGAGTAAGAGAGGCAGTGTGGCATAGTGGTTACAGTGTTGGACTTGGACTCCTGAGACGAGGGTTCAAATCCTCATGCAGCCTTGAAGCTCACTGGGTGTGATCTTGGGCCAGTCACCATCTCTCGGCTTAACGTACCTCACAGGGTTGTGGTGAGGACAGAATGGAGAGGAGAACTACGTACGCCACCTTTAGCTCCTTTGAGAAAAAGTTGGGATATCAATGCAATAAATGAATAGGCTCTGTCCCAGAACTAGCACCAGCTTGGTGAGCCCCTTGCAAGTCTTCCAAGACCAATGGCAGTGCCTTGCCTCACTATTTTGAAATCGTTGCCCTGAGGCAGCTGCCAAGCTTCTTGTTCCTTGAGACCAAAGGAGCCTGCCTTTCTACTTCATGGTAGAAAAAGCAGACAGCTGCCAAGAGGTCGTCCATTTGCATTTTACAAGTTGTTTACACAAGATTAATGCACCAGCCCTTGAGGGGAAATGCTCCTTCAGTTACGGTATTGGTTATGGAGAGCAAGGTATTTCTAATAGAGCCACATTTCGCCATTGCCATTTCATCACTACTTATCCTAATTTATACTTTCGCAAGTACCTGCAACAACTGTATTAACTGGATCTGGAAATACTTGTCTTTATCTAGGGCACAGAAACACTGGCAGTTTCTGCATCAATGGAACCAAGAAGTTGCATCTTGTGGTGGTCCCTCACAATTTGGCAAAGCCCTGGAAACTTCAAGATGGGGATTTGAGATAGCTGGTTAAGACCTGCCTCTACCCGCTTGCCTTAAGACACACCTGTGGGAGATGTGTCCCAGCATGATGGCCAAAGAGATACCCTGGGGTAGGATGGTGGTAGGAAATGTTAACAATCCTGGCATCACATGGATACTGTGACAATGTTACGTGCCATCCCAATCTCTGGGTGGTGAGAGAATCTAGGGTTTCCTGGTGTGAGCCCAGGGTTCAGTTTCCCTGGTACATGGAGACTGCAGGGCCTTTCGGAAAAGCGGATATATTTGCACATATGCACATATATTTACACACATGCACCTGAGCATAGGACAGAGGGGCTCACAGCACTGACCCCCTACCAGATATTTCTTCTCTGTAGGTTGCAACTTTGGCCCCAGCAAAGACCAAGCCTGTCTCTGTCTCCCAACTTCCAACCTGCTTCCAGCCCAGCCCAGTTCACACTCTGGCTCTTGTTCTACCTAACAGTTAGGTGAGGGAGGGCGGAGCAAAGACCTACGGTACCTGTTAGCACTGAGGGCTCCATGACCTAGTTGCAGGTCTTGTGACCTGGCTAATCCTTTTAGGATGCTGATGAGGACATCTAACTGGCCAACTAAGGTTACAAAGAAACTTGTTCAACAGACTCCTTGGTCAGATTATAAACTCACTGGGTACAAGACCCTAAGAACTGGAAGGGACTCAGGGCATCATCGTGACTGACCCTTCCCAAACTCACAACAATACTATTGATTACACATTTCAATATATTTCAGTTTTTTGTAACCTCTCTTTGGAACTTTGGAAACCTCTCTTAATCCTAGAGATTAAGAGTCTCGTGCTCTACTGATTGAGCTATCCCAGAATCATGTAAACTTTTATTATGCAATCCCTTTGACTCTTCCAAAGAACCGTGGGGAATACAGAATTTCAAGGAAGGCCCCATTAAGGCCTTGATATTCCTAACCCAGAATGCAAGAATTCTGATATTTGAACAACCAGAAACTCAGAATCCATGTTTCACTCAAAGAACAATTCTCTATTGCCCCTTCGCAATTATTGATTGATGGACTACATTTATAGTCCACCTTTTTCTCTATGGAGCTTGAGGTGGTTTACATGGCTCTCCTTCTCATTTAGGGGATGCGGGTGGTGCTGTGGGTAAAACCTCAGCGCCTAGGACTTGCCGATCGCATGGTCTGCGGTTCGAATCCCCGAGGCGGGGTGAGCTCCCGTCGTTCAGTCCCAGCTCCTGCCCACCTAGCAGTTCGAAAGCACCCTTAAGTGCAAATAGATAAATAGGTACCGCTGTATAGCTGGAAGGTAAACGACATTTCCGGTGCCGGTGCGCCGGAGCAGCTTCGTCACGCTGGCCACGTGACCCGAAAGTGTCTGCGGACAGCGCTGGCTCCCGGCCTCTAGAGTGAGATGAGCGCACAACCCTAGAGTCTGTCAAGACTGGCCCGTACGGGCAGGGGTACCTTTACCTTTTCATTTAATCCGCTAACCCAGAAATAGTACCTTGGGTTAAGAACTTTGCTTCAAGATGAGAACAGAAATCGTGTGACGGCGGCACAGCAGCAACGGGAGGCCCCATCAGCTAAAGTGGTACCTCAGGTTAAGAACAGTTTCAGGTTAAGAACGGACCTCCAGAACAAATTAAGTACTTAACCCGAGGTACCACTATAACAGACAACAGCATAAGAGCAAAAATGAGCTTGATTTTAAAAAGGGGAAAGGAACCCTTGTGACTGGATTACTGCAGAGTGCTCTATATGGGGCTGACCCTGAAGACTCACAGATTCATAGAATTGTAGAGTTTAAAGAGACCTTGACGGTCATCCAGTCCAACCCCCTGCAATGCAGGAATCTCAACTACGGAATTCCTGATAGATAGCCATCCTATTTCTGCTTGAAAACCTCCAGTGAAGAAAACTCTGAAGATGACTCAGAAACTTAGCTGGCCCAAAATGTGTGGCCAGATTCCTGGCTGGGGCTTCATTTAGATCTCATTTAATTCCCATGTCTTGTTCTGAAATACCTGCACTCGTTGCCAGTTTGTTTCTGGGCCCAACTGAAAGTGCTCAAAGTGTTCAAAGCCCTAAACAACTCAGGCCTGAAATATCAGAAAGACCACATCTTTCCCTACAGACCCTCTTGGGTGCAAAGATCGGGGGGGGGGGACCTCTTGGTAGCCCTCCACTCTCAGAGGCTTGGGGTGGGAATGTCCCAGGCCTTCTCTGTGGTGGCCCCTAAACTGAGGAACTTCCTTCCCACAGAAGTGTACTTGGCACTTCCACTCCACAGCTTCCCGAAGATGTTGAAGATACACCTCTTTTCCCTGGCCTTTGACATTTGAGGTGTATGGTGTTTTTTTGGACCCACCTTATTTTAGTGAATGCTAGTTGTTCTAAACGTTTTTTAATATTTTGGTTTTAATGCTGCAACTCACCCTGGGACGTTAGAATGAAGGGCAGGCAATAAATAAGTTAATACTACTAAAAAAATAATACAGTGGTACCTCGGGTTACATATGCTTCAGGTTACATACGCTTCAGGTTACAGACTCTGCTAACCCAGAAATAGTACCCCGGGTTAAGAACTTTGCTTCAGGATGAGAACAGAAATCGTGCTCCAGCGGCGCAGCAGCAGTGGGAGGCCCCCATTAGTTAAAGTGGTACCTCAGGTTAAGAACAATTTCAGGTTAAGAACGGACGTCCGGAACGAATTAAGTACTTAACCCGAGGTACCACTGTAATGATAATGATGGGGCATCTGTATTTTGCCTCCCTTTCCCATCTCATTGTTGAGATTTGCTCCTGTTTAAAAGGGAGCATTCCATCCTTGACACCAGATTATTTCATTGCTTAATGAGATGTTAAATAACAAGTTAATTGAAAGTATTGCATGCACACAGACTCGCTTTATATACCGGTAACTGACCGGCTTTCATTTGCTTACTAGACAGGCAGTTTCGGGGCCCGTCTGCTATGAGAATCTTGACACAGAGTAAACCCAGCAAAGCTGCCTCCCATCCAATATTTGGAATAAAGCCACAAGAGAGAGGAAGTGTTGTGTAGTGGTTAGAGTGTCAGACTAGGATCTGAGAGAGAATCCTCACTCAGCCATAGAGCTCACTGGGTCACCTTGGGCTGGCCACTGGCTCTCAGCCTAACCTACCTCGCAGGGTTGTTGTGGGGATTAAATGAGGACTAGGACTCTGCAGACGAGGTTTCAAATCCTCACTTGCCTTTAAACACACTGGGTGTGACCTTGAGCCACATTCTCTCTCAGTCTAGGGGGAGAACCACATATTCCACCTTGAGCTCCTTGGAGACAAAGGTGGGGTATAATTGTAATAGAACAAATGAGCTGCAATGGAGGGCCAGGTAAGAGCTCAGCTGGGGGAGGGAGTCAGAGGTTCCTTCAGGCTGCCTCAACATTACCCTGCGTCACTGAGGCGTGCACAACAGCATACACCAAGTTGAAGGGAGAGCAGAAAATGCTTTGCTGGAGAAAATCTTTTAGTTACAATTAAATGCTCTTAACTCCATAATTACCTCTGAATGGGAACTAGATGTCCTTCAGGCAAAAGTCTATTCTCCCCAGGAACAAGAGGAGAATTTACAAATAGGGAAAAATTTTCAGCTTTTCCCCATGTCAGTAGCTTCATTAGCTGCAAACCCCAAAATCTGGGATCCCCTCCAAACCAGTGCCAAGGTTTTGCAACCGCTTCGCAGCATTTTGCAGCCCCCCCCCAGCTGAGTAATTGATACTTAAACCAAGAGTCATAGGTATCACCTAAAAACAGAGCTTTGGCAAATTCACTCGAAACTGGTGCTTAAGTTTTGCAATTGTTTTGCACCGTTCTGCAGCGAAAACACTACCTTTTGCAGCGCGTCTCAAAAAGCACAGCAAGTAATAAAGCAAACTGGGGGTCCCAGTTAAAGACACTATAGTTAAGAGCACTCAAATTCCCACATTGCACTATCTCCATGAATAAACATCAGATTGTCTGTGGAACTTTAAAAACTGTTTTTATTATGGCATAATTTTTCGTTGGCCACGGCCAACTTCATATGTCTGTGTCCACACACGAGAAATGAATTTTAAATAATAACAACAAATTTTACAACAAACAATTATAAACCATCATTTTATTGGTATTCTTTTTAGCCTAAATGGAGTTCTGTACTATCCTGAGATAATTTTGAATTTAAACTCTTGTGTTTCTGAGGTTTATGACGTTAAGATCTGTAACTGAATGGCCAGGAATTTGAGGTGGGTATGCCTGCATTCACACATGGGGTTTATTCAATATGATTGTGGAGTTAGAACTTTTGTCTTCTTTTCTTGCACTTTCTTGCACTTTCAAGTTGGACTCAATCTCTTATCCCACCTGAACGCACATTTCAAGAAATAATTTAAGAGGAGATGGCTCTGGAGGCAACTGGATTGGATTTGAAGAAACCAAAAAGTCCACATGCTGAGTAGATCACAGTTTTCAGGATGCTGCAAAATGACTGCAAAACTTTGGCATTGGTCTGCAGTAACCACAGTTTGATGTATTGCTTCTTACAGTACTGTACTTTTTGAACTGCAAAACCACTGCAAACCTTTGGCACTGGCTTGGGGTGAATTGGGATATGTTGGATTTTTGAGTGTATCCCTCAGGTTGAGTATCAATTACTCCATTTGGGGGCAGTGCAAAATTCTGAGTTCACACTGCTAAACAACTGCAAAATTTTGGCACCAGTTTGGAGGGGATTCCAAATATCGGGGTTTGTAATTAATGGAGCTAAAATCAATCTTACAACACAGCATTGTAACAGGAGGTCATTATCTGCACTTGGTCATTTCCATGTCACCTTTCACAAGAGCATGGTGTTTAAGAGGCTCTCAAACACATCTCCCCAACCTCTATCTAGCCAAAAGCCCACAGGTGGCTGATGGGAGTCGTTACCCAGCAAACACAAGCATATATGGATTTGTGGTGTAAGGCATCCTATCAATTAAACGTCTTAGTTGCTTGTTACCTAAAAGGTATCCAAGCAACTCAAATTTGTAAGCGACTTCTTACAGAATTGGAAAAGCTTGTTGGATCAGGACAATGGCCCATCTAGTCCAACATCCTCTCATCACAATCACCACCCAGATGACCCAATGGGAAGCCTCCAGGCAGGATTTGAGCACAACAGTACTTTCCCCTCCAATAGTTTCCAGCAACTGGTATTCAGAAGCACTGCTGCCTCTGACCATGACAGCACAGCATAGCATCCATTATGACTAGCTGTCATTGATTAGTAGTCCTCCTCCTCCTCCATGTATTTGTTCGATTCTCTTTCAAAGCCTCCAAGCTGGTGGCTGTGCTACCACCACCTGTGGGAATGAGTTCCAAAATTTTAACTCTGCACTTCATGAAGAAGTACTCCCCCAAACCATCCTGAATCTCCCATCATGCGGCTCTGTTGGATGTTCAGGAGTTCTAGTGTTATGAGAGAGAGGGCGGGAAACATTTCTCTATCCACTTTCTCCACTTGGAAAAGTGTGAGACCTGAAGGATAATCGCATGCAATTCCATAAGTTTAGGAAGTGCAAATTAAATTGGTTGGCTTAAGAAGGCAGACAAACCAAAACCATCCATACCAGCCAAAAACTCTTCCAGCATCCCAGTGTGTGTGTGTGTGTGTGTGTGTGTGTGTGTGTGTGTACCTTTTCTCCATTCTTTCCAGGCACAGGACCACAATTTAAAGCTCTTTGTCCAAGCATACACACCTCTTTCTTTTTTTGCTCTGAGCTTTATCTGCTAAACCCCACTGTTTAAAACTCAATTGGGAAAACCTTAATTGACATTTGCTTCGACCGAGTGCTATAAAGTGGGTTTCTGCAGAGAAATCTCGAGGCAAAACAACAACAACATTCAGGCATGGAGTTTTTAGACATGGACCTGTGGTTGGATAGAGCAGGGCAAAAGGTAAATGTGGATAAACCCTGTGTCTGAGGTTGCAGCTGCTGCAGGACTTGGAAGATTCCAAGAACAGCCTAAGAACCCCCAACAGGTGCCTGACACCCTGCTCTCCAGTCAGGTGTGTGGAGTTCTACCAAACCTCCAAAACCTGTTTCAAGCTTCCCTGGCTGCTGATCCAGAGAGGGCAGGGAAGCACCTCCCTGCTAAAACTAGAGACTGAGTTGCTTGACAGCTAGTGGCTGCCCAGTGTGCTGGCCCCAACTCCATCCAATATGAGTAATGGCAGTTGCCCTTTCAGCCAGAGTGCTGGTTTTGATGGATTCACATGAGAGAAAGACCTGCACATACAAATACAGGCAACTCCCTGTTTGTGCAGGGGTTAGGTTCCAAGGCACTGTGCATTTAAATGAAATCACGTATATTTGAAACACCATTGAAAAAGCCTGCAAACACCCTGTTTCGCCCCTGCCCCTTTTCGTGATGGTTTTGGGTCACTTCTGGGTCCTGTGAGATATGTGTCGAGTCATGCACATATTGGATGCATCTGAAATGGTTGCTGCCTGTAACAGGTTCTAAATGGTGTGCACTACATTCATCTGAAGTTTCTAAACCTTACAGGAAAGGTGAATTTTATTTAAATCATGATTTAAATCACTAGTCAGTAAGACTTGATTTAAATAAATAAAGACATTCTTGCTGGTATAATCTTAATATTTACAACCAGATGAATGTTTCATTTTTGGAATAATAAATTTTCAGAGTAGTTTTTACAGTTATATCAAAAATTACTGATTTGGTTATACTATTAGAAATATAAAGACCGATAATTATGAAATTATTGTGAAGTTTAACAAGTTAACTGTTTATATTTGGACAGCTTTTCTGCTGTACTTTATTGAAAGGAGAAAAATAATCATTTCCTTAATAACAATTTTAACAATTTATTTAACTAAAGCAATAACATTGTAGCATAATAAACTTATTTTAGCACACATGAAAAACTTAAAACAAATCCTTATTTCCTGATGAATAGCTTTTGGATTATAATGTAACTTAAATAGAAAACGATAGAAAGATTTTTTTCTCCAAAAGCATTTTATTTTAAAAATCCAATTTAAATTTTAAAAAATTCTGATTTAAATTACCGTATTTTTCGCCCTATAGGACGCACTTTTTCCCCTCCCAAAATGAAGGGGAAATGTGTGTGCGTCCTAGGGGGCGAATGCAGACTTTCGCTGAAGTTGCCTGCATGCCGAAGCCTGCGCGCGCTGAGCTCAGCGTGTCCAGGCTTCGCGGACCTCTCTGCAAGCAGCGGGAGCGCTCCCGCTGCTTGCGGAGAGTTGCATGCATGCCGAAGCCTGCGCGCGCTGAGATCAGTGCGTCCCGGCTTCGCGGACCTCTCCGCAAGCAGCGGGAGCCAGCGCTGGGCTCCCATGGCTTGCAGTGACCTGCCTGTTTGGGGACTGGGGTTGGGAGAAGCTTGGGCCTCCCCCGCCCCAGCCCCGCGCCTGGGGGGAAATAATTTTTTCCCCTTTATTTCCCCCCCAAAAAACTAGGTGCGCCTTATGGGACGGTGCATCCTATAGGGCGAAAAATACGGTAATTTTTTAATATATTTTTTTAAAAAAAACATTGTTTTTTTCCCCATCCCGTATACAAGCCAGTCTTAGCTTATATGAGGGAGTGTTTTATGGAAATCCTACATAAATGGCACTGCACACCAGTGCAAACTGCCCATATGGCATCACAATCTTCTCAGAACTCTTGGGAAAAGAGGCACCTTTCCCATTTATCGTGGGGCTGCTCACAGGGTTGTTGTGGGGATTAAATGAAGAGGGGAAGAACCAAGAGGAAGGCACATTTGGCAAACCCTCAACATGATCAACTCCCGCCCAGAAACCTATGTACCCACTGTGGAAGGACGTGTGGATCCAGAATTGGCCTCCACAGTCACTTACGGACTCACTGCTAAGACCGTTTTAATGGAAGACAATCTTACTCGGCTACGAGTGACAGCCAAAGATGAAGAAAGAAGCAACCTTGGAGAGAAAAATGTGGTATATGAATGCAAATTAATAACAACAACAATACATCTTAAGGTCTTAATAAGTAGACAAATTGTCATTACACCCAGTTTCCCCACACGTCTGTAGTTAGTTAACATATTTTTAATCCTACCACGGCAGCTAACATGAAAACACAAAACTGTTAATTATCAAACAGCTCGGCAATAAAATCTAGCAAAAACCAGGACCAATAAGACATTTCAGTAACATTCAGTTCTACTCTGAGTTTCAAGGTTGATCCAAGATGTCATCATGGGTTTCCCACATCTTCCTACCCAAACAAATGTGATAATAAATCTCAATTATTTATTGGGTTCCCAATGTTACTGAACATGGTCACTTGATCCAGAACTGGAACATGGAAGTTCAAAACTCAGCAAGTGTTCTAAGAAGCATAAATAACTGTCCTCCCAGGTTGAGTTTTTTATCTCATTTGGTTTGCAGTGCCTAAGATTTCTGACCTTGGCCACTCACTCTCAGCCTAAGTGACCTCACAAGCTAAAAAGGTGTGTGACCACCAGTGCTGGCAGCCATGTGGGCTCTGTGTGTGCCCCCCATCTGCCCAGTCCACCAGGGGGCTGCAACCCTTGCCCTGGCCTGGGTGCCAGCAGCCCACAGTATGCCACAACTCCCTCCTTTTACGTATCAGGCAAGCGTCATCTTGATTATCTCGCTGTTGCTTCCGAATCCCTTTCCCCCAGCAAGCTCTTTAAGTTGATATTTTCTTTTACCCCAGAATGTGTCTGTTTTGGATTCAAAATCCTTTTCATATATTGAAGTGCTTTTCAGATTTATTTATTTTTTGCTGTTAAATTTCTATGAGATGTTTCGGAGGAAGTGAGTCACAAATGCAATCATGTAATTAATATGTTGTGACTAAGGATTCTGCCAGCTAATTATGCCCTGCCTGGAAAAGATGAACCTAAAAAGCTTTTTCTGTTTAGCCTGAAGACCACCTCCCTCTAAAATAAAAAAAAAAATCAACTGATACACAAGATAAAAGTCCTCGAGGTTGGAGAATAGCGGGGTGGGGGACACACACTCAACTAACTAAGGAAACACTCATATGCTGTAGTTGCAAGTTTAGAAAAACTTCCTATTCAAATAATGCACAATTTTACAAACCTCTTTCACATCCTACCGTGGAAATATCTCCCCCCCCAAAAAAAACTATAATGCCGACAAAATATTGGGATCTAAGGGGAGCTGAATGTTGGGAGATTCAGGAAGCTTGAGCATCAGACATATTGAAAACCTTCAATGAAGGAAAGTCCACCACCTTCCACCTTTATAGCAGCTCCCCCCCCCCAATGATGAAGAATACTGAGAGCTAATTCTGCATAAGAGATGGAGCATCTCCCTTAAGAATAAGGGTTGTAGCATTTGGGACAGAATTCTTAGTTTAAGGAAACTTAGGAAAAGCCTACAGAATTATGCCTAGCAAAGGGGAAGTTGATAGAGAAGAGTTTTTCCTCTCTCAACATAACTCTAGAACTTGTGGACACCCAATGAAGCTGAGTGTTGAGAAGATTCAGGACAGATAAAAGGAAGTCGTTCTTCACACAGCACCTAGTTAACCTATGGAACTCACTCCCACAGGAGGCAAGGATGGCTACTAGAGCAGATGGCTTTAAAAGACGGAACAAATTCATGGCAGGTGATAAGGCTATCAACGACTGCTAGCTATGATGGTTATGGTCTGCCTCATGCTTCAAAATAGCAGTGGCTGGAAACCAATGGAGAGGAAAGTAACTGCCAAAAAAAAAAAAAAAAGATGAGATTTGTTTGGCATGACTTGTTTTTGAGAAACCCATGCTGGGTCTTAGTAATCACAGCTTCCTTTTCTTGATGCTCACAGACCCACCGTTTAATGATCTGTTCTAGAACCTTTCCTGATATTGATGTCAAACTGATCAATTGGTACTTGTCAAATGAGCCTCGCCAACTTAGAGATTGACCAGCGATGCTCCTGCAAATGATCTCAAGCTGGGGAATGAGGGTTCAGGCAATCCCTGAGGTACCCTGGGCCTAAGATGTTCAGGTCTTTGTAACTTAATACAAGGAACTTTAGCCTAGCTCGGTAAGAGATGGGCAGCCAATGCAGCTGTTTCAAAGATGGCGTCAATTGTCCTCAGCCTGAAGCTCCCATCAGCAATCTGGCTGCAGCATTCTGCCCCAGCTGGAGCTTCTAAACAGGCCCAAGGGCAGCCCCACATAGAACTCATTGCAGTAATCCAGCTTTGAGGTTACCAATGCATGTCCTACAGTGGCCCAGCTGTCCCTGTCCAGGAACTGGCTAACCAGACAAATATGTTAAGTGTTAAACCACTTTTGAAATTGCTGACTTGGGGAAGGAATTGGGGGAGTGGGTCACCTAACAACTCTAACTATCCTCAACAAACTACAATCCCCAGGATGTTTTGGAGGAAGCCATGGCTGTTTAAAGTGGTATGATACTACTTAAAATATATAATCCAGTTGGGCCACACACCCCAGAACCTTCCTGACCCTAGTGAGGTTGGAGAGCTTTCAAGCACACCACACACAAAGAGGTTTGCAACCGAGCTAAAGGGTCCCAGGGTCTCACAGCATTGCATTATAGAGATGGAAGGAGCACAAAGAGTCACCTAGTCCAGTTCACAGCAATGCAGGAATCTCAGCTAACAAATCATAGACCTGTTGCTTCCCCGCTCCTCCACATGCAGCTGCTGGGTGACCTTGGGCCAATCACACTTCTTTGAAGTCTCTCAGCCCCACTCACCTCACAGAGTGTTTGTTGTGAGGGAGGAAGGGAAAGGAGAATGTTAGCTGCTTTGAGACTCCTTCGGGTAGTGATAAAGCGGGATATCAAATCCAAACTCCTCTTCCTCTTCCTCTTCCTCTTCTTCTTCTTCTTCTTGTGGGCCTGGACTCCTAGGCTAAGGTTACGAGATTTTTTTCAATGAATCCGGGGACACTTTTCAACTTCAGTAGGAATGACAGAATTTTGTCTGGGGACTGATTTGTAAATCCAGGGACTGTCCCCAGGAAACAGAGACCTCTGGTAACCTTATCCTAGGCACAAGGGTCATACAGGTGGGCAGAGAGTATCGTGTTCAAATCAGTACACATCACGGAGCGGAGAGGGCTAAATGCTATCTGGAGCCTGGGATATTATTAGCCGTGCCTCGAGCAAGCCTCAAACTGCCTTGAGTGGGCGGATCAAGTAATATTTAATGCAAGGAGTCAAACCAGTTGGGTAAAGCACAATCCTCTCTTGCACACTTTCCCATGCAAGAAACTACAGGATTCTCCTCTGGCCAATTTAACTGACTTTAATCATTTTCCTTGCCTTCGGGATACTCTGTGGTTGTTCTTATAGTAATGGGAGGAGAGAAAACAGAAAACATAGAATCCCCAAAAAAGAGCCTGCTCATTGGGATGTTTTTACTTCAAGTAATATTTTCTAAACTACCTAGGCATGAAGAATCAAAAACAATGGGTGCTTACTTGATATGGGATATTTTGCAAGTTTCTGGTCCCTGGTGATGGTGGGGCCCCCTTTGACAACATGGCAAGAGAACGCTGTCTGCAACAACACCCACCAACTGCTGGTGTGGCACAGTGATTACAATGCCAGGCTATGACCTAGGAGACGACAGTTAAATCCCCCCTCAGCCATGAAGCTCAACTGAGTGACAGCTTAACCTACCTCACAGAGTTATTGTGTGGATGAAATGAAGAGGTGGAGAACCATGTGCACCACACCTTCAGCTCCTTGGAAGGAAGGTGGGATAAAAAGGAGATAATAATTGTATAAAAAGCTCTACCATTTAGGCTTCATTTGTCTTCAGTAGATTTTTTGACATGTGTGGGTAGAGCATGAGACTCTTAATCTCAGGGTTGCGGGTTTGAGCCCCACACTGGGCAAAAAAAAATAAATCTGCAATGCAGGGGGTTGGACTAGATGATTCTTGTGGTCCCTTCCAACTATACAATTCTATGATTACACACACACACACACACAGAGAGAGAGAGAGAGAGAGAGAGAGAGAGAGAGAGAGAGAGAGAGTTCATAAAAATAAAAAAGAGAGCTGCAGGGTAGACCAGCCTTTGGCAGCCTGGTGCTCTCTCAATGCATTTGACAGACAGACAGACAGACAGACAGACAGACAGACAGACTTACTTACTTACTTATTGCATTTATAGAATTTAGAATCATAGTTAGAAGGGACCCTGAGGGTCATCTAGTCCAACCCCCTGCAATGTTTACACACAGCAAGATTCCAAAACTGGGGGGTAGGGTTTGCAGGTTCTGGGATAATCTCATAACATTTGAGAAGCACTGGCATAAGAAACCCTAACTCCAGTCTAATTACTTCTCACAAGTTCTAAAATTTGCTATCTAGTTTTAAAATAAAATAAAATAAAATAAAATTACAAAGTGTAAGTGAGTCCTGCAAAACAAATGTTGTAGTGTGTCCTTCCTTCAAAAAGCAGAGTCCCTGGTTCCGGATTCTAGGCAGCCATTTCCCCACAAAGCAAGAGATTCTGCTCCTTCCCTCCCACCCGACTTTCTTTTCAACTATCTTCCTCTACATTCCATGGCTACTTGGCATACTCAAATGGAACTGCACTCTTATGTTTAATGTTTCATTCATATCTCAAATTTCTTCAAAGGAGCTCAGCATAAAGTTCATCGTTCACCACCTCCACTTTTTATCCTCACAACCACCCTGTGAGGAAGGTTAGGCGAAGCCTGATGGGCTTCATGACTGAGAAGGAAAGTGAAACCTGGTCTTCCAGGTGCTAGTCTAACATTCAAAACACTTCACCAGCTCTTCTTCCCCCCCTTAAGGTGTTTATTCTTGCAACTCATTCAAGATTCAAATTCTGGGACTGATCGCTTGCCAAAAGATTCATAGCAACTACATAAAGGCTTGCCTGGTGAATGAAACAGAAGTTTTTAAACAAAGTTGTAGCACTTCTTGGGCCTAATGTTAAACATCGCTGAATACTGACATGTTTGTTAGGAGCTGTTACCACTCTTCTGCACATGTTTACTCTGTTTGGCAAGTGCACCTCTGTCCAAATTCCTTATCTCTTCCCAACCATCAGGATTAAGGGAGTGGGGCAAGCTGTTGCATATATTGCAGAACTGTTCTGGCATGTGATGCAGTCCCATAGCGAGACAACAATCCTGAAGGTTTTGCAATGCTAGCACAGGACCTAAGGGAGTACCGTTATACCACTTGGAAAGCTTCAGAAAGAGAAGTCTGAATGTCGCACAAAATCCAGTACAGATATTCTTTCATGGATCGATGGAAGCATTCCATTATGGATATTCCAGAAGCGTTTTGGAGTTCTTCCTTGCAAGGACATCAAGATTTGCACAACACACTCAAGGTGTGTCTTCCTCGTCACAAAGAATGAGGGGGTAATAGGGATCTCCATATGCTCTTCTGCACAAACGCTTAGAATCAGATGCTCCATTGCAGGAACTGCAGAAGATGGGAAGGTTTGGCCTTAAAAAAACCCTTTTCATATAAATTTGTATTAACCATCAGGGATACAATTAAACTTATCTTGTTGAAATTAATTCATTCATTTAAACAATATTTCAGTACGTGTTTTAGTATTATGCTTCCATATACAAATGTGATTATTTACTTCCAGAAGTATTTGAATTTGTTGCGATAGTCATTTAAAATGTTTTTATACTTACTGGTGGAGGGAGAAAGAGGCAGGTTTTGGGGGGGATGGGGAACAAGATGTTTTAAGAAGAAAAGCTGAAAACGTGTGTAGATAAAAGTACAGCAACCCTGTGAGGCAGGTTGAGAGAGGGAGTGACCAGCCCCAAAGGTCACATCCAGTGAGCTTCATGGTTGAGTTGGGTATTTGAACCCTACTCTATCCCTTTACTTCCCCTACCCCAGTCTTGAAGGCTCTTTTTACACAAGCTGCAGGCCACCTTTCCTAGCTTCCATGAGCTGCTGCTCTCAATCTTAGTCCCAAAAATGATCTCAGAAATACATTACATGCACGTCCTTCCATTACATCCTTCCCTGTGTGCTGACTAGATAAATGAGATCGCTTTGGAGAAGAGGAATTGCACTTATTTGCAATTCAGAACAACAGTATTTGGAACAGGAAGATGGTAGTATTTTGCCGCCCTAGTAGCTATTATACGAATCCCACATTACATTGTCAGAGTCCACAACATATTGTGCAGCCACTGCAGGGTCCAGAAATACTCAGAAAGGTCAGCTGTTTAAAAAATTAGAGCATAGTCCAGAAAGATCTCCTGTTGTTGTTGTTGTTGTTAGTTTATCTATATGCCACCCATTTTGAGCGACTTCCAGCAAATTATAGAAACACAGCAAAACATCATGCATTAAAAACTTCCATGCTGGCCACATTACCTGGAAAAAACTGTCTGCGGACAAACACTGGCTCCCTCGGACTGTAAAGTGAGATGAGCGCCGCAACCCCAGAGTCGTTCGCAACTGGACTTAACTGTCAGGGGTCCTTTACCTTTACATACAGGGCTACATTCAGATGTCTTCTATAAGTCCTGTATCTCTTTGACATCTGGCAGGAGGGCATTCTACAAGGCAGCTTGACAAGAAGGGCCTCTATCTGGTTCACTGGAACTGCACTTCTCACAGTGAGGGAACCACCAGAAGGCCCTCGGAGGTGGGACGAACGATGGGGGTGGAGATGTTCCTTCAGGTATACAGGGCCGAGGCATCTTCCTCTTTTTCCAGCCCTCATTAGGGCCATTTGCTCATCCTCTCCACCCCACACAAAATGCACACTTGCTGTGCCCTTACCAACATCTACATGTTAAAGAGAACACCTAGAAACAAATTCATGTTAGTGACCTTTCAAGCATTGTGACAAGCTAGAGCCTTGGGTACAAAAAGTACCCAAAGACACTGCATTTCTGAGATATTTTTATGTTTCTCATCCCTCAAGGAAAAGAAGCAGAATTTCCTTTCAAAATTCTCCATCATCATTGTGGGGCCCTAGGATCTCAGGGTCTTAGCATGCCAAGAGCTTAACATGAGTCAAGAGTGTCATGCAGCAGCAATAAAAAGCTAGTGTGGTGACAGGCTGCATCAACAGAAGTCCAGTATCCAGATCAAAGGAAGTCATAGTATCATTTATTCTGCCTTGGGTAGACCCCACCTGTCTACCCCACTGGAGGTCCTGTGTTCTGAGCATTACAATTTAGGAAGAGAATTGACCACTTGGAACACAGAATCATAGAATGTGCAGAGTAGGGCAACCAAGATGATCAAGGGTCTGGGAACCAAGCCTTAGGAGGAATGGTTGAGGGAGTTGGAAATCTTTAACTTTGAAAAGAGGAGATCGAGAGGAAATATGATCTTCAAATATCTGAAGGGTTTTCACATGGAAGGTGGAGTAAGCTTGTTTCTTGGAGGGTAGGACTCAAACCATCAAATTCAAGGTACAAGAAAGGAGATTCTGACTAAACATGAGGAAGAGCTTTATGGTGGTAAGAGCCATTTGACAGTGGAACAGACTCTCACGAGAGGTGGTGGACTATCCTTCCTTGGAGATTTTTAAACTTGTTGTCTCCAAAACTAGACACAGTTGTTTAAGGACAAGATAGCCTCTAGCAAGCTGGTGCCCCCCAGATTCTTTGTACTACAGCTCCCAGCATCAAACAGCCATGCTGGCTGGGGGCTGGAGGGCTCTGGGGGGCATCAGATTGGGAAAGGCTGCAGCAGGCTGTACAAGGGCAAACAAAGCCAACTCATTTCTGTCCCTGGACTCTCCTCTTTCTGAGGCAATGTATATGTGTAAATTCTCTCTCTTTACACCAATTTGCAGGAGCTAGAGAGTGTGAGAATTCTCATCCCACGACACTCCTGGGATTACTTGTCCCTAGTGTGAGAAAGGAAACAGTTGGCTGAGACCTAAGGTTTATAATTAATATCTACCAGTGCCCTTTCCTGACCAAATAAAAAGGCAATTAGGAGGAGAATCTAATCAAAAACTGCTTGGCTTTAAAAAAAAATCCTTGTAACCCAATGTTTGCTCACATTTATTGAAAAATGTATTATCCACAATAGAAACTGTAAACTGCCTTTTGCAATCTGAAAGCTGCCGGTCTTCCAAATCTCATTCCAGTCAGCTGGGGGTGGGGGTCAGGAATAGGATAGTTTCACACATTCATGCAAACAGAAAAAAGGTGGGCAGATTCTCATTTTGTGATTTAGCTCACGGAAGACCCATCCCAGGTTTCAGAAAGCTACAGCGGCCTTGCCTGCTATTACACCCTCTTGCTACTTGAAAGGATTTCTGCTCCTGTTGTTAATTGCTGATTTATTATGGTGTGCTTAATAGGTTTCATGCTCGTATTGTTTGAGGCTTTATGGCGGCTGTAAGCCACCTTGCATTCGTGTTTTGAAAGCAGATGGGATATGAATTGTTTATACATCAAGAAGCACAGTGCTACTACCCCCAGCTTCTAATATGTAACCACCAAATCTTCTTGATCAAGTACCTGATAGACTTATAGGATCATAGAATTTTAAGGCTGGGAGGCACCCCCCAGGGTTCTCTAGTCCAACATCCCACAATGCAGTAATCACAGCTAAAGGACCTGGTGCAATAAGTGTTGTCAATCCAATTGGTACCAGTGACCAGAGTGCTGTTATATTAAATATGCATGAGAGTGTCCAAGTGTCCAATGCGGTCAGATTTGATGTCAAAAGGATAAACTTCCCCAAAATGAGATGGGGGCAGAGGGAGAGAAAATGGAAATACAGTGACTGCCAATAATGTGGATGGCTTTAAAAGAGGCTTAGACAAGTTCATGCAGGAGGAGAGGGCTATTGATGGCTACTAGCCTTGAGAGCTATGCTCTGCCTCTATCGTTGGAGGTAGCAATGCTTCTGAATACCAGCTTTTGGAAACCACAAGAGGGGAGAGGGCTCTTGCTTATGGTTTTCCCAAAAGAGGCTTGCTTATGGTTTTCCCAAAGGATGCTGGACTGGCCTAATCCAGCAGGCTCTTTTTACTCTCTTATGAGGCCACCTCCAAGAATATTTACTACTCCTATAGCACAGTCTGAAGAGAAGAGGAGGCGACTTCCCAACTACTGCAGCACTGAGCTTGTGCAGAGAAGCTCAGCATTGCAAAGAGGAGGTAAAAATACACAGCGCTGTTGCTCCTTGCAACATCACTGAATGAGATGCCTCGCCCTTTTTACAGCACCACTGACAGCAGAATCAAGTGCTTCCAAAACAGAAAGGAATACCACAATAATGTCAAGGGTCACATTATGGTGAGAAGGCACTTTCTTCAACCTGTAGGTCAATCTAGCTAAAGACTGTCTCAACACTGACTGACAGCAGCTCCCCAGGGTTTCTGGGGCAGGGGATTTCTACCAGAAGGTGCCATTGAGGATTGAAGCTGGGACCTTATGCATACAAGGCACTGTAGAAACAGCTCTTTCCCATAGAAACAGTTGTGATTCAAGGATCTGCCACCCGCTTGGGGATAAGAAAGAAAATATGGACACAGTATATTAGGTTAATGGGCTAAAAAAGGCCACAACTTTATTGATTACAGCATGTGAGAGGTGATTGGCTTAGGCATCGGATAAAACAACAGAGCGTGACACCACCCCCTCAGGGAGGGGTGAGTCTGACAAGGGTTAACCACCAGTGGGAGGAGCCTTTTGATGCAAATACAACTGAAAGCTCCCCCTGATGTCACCGGGGGTCATGCCATGGCCCTAGCCACCAGCAAGGGCGTTGGACAGGATCCACGGCCGCCGGATTCCTTTACCGGAATACAGTGGTACCTCAGGTTACATACGCTTCAGGTTATAGACTCCGCTAACCCAGAAATAGTGCTTCAGGTTAAGAACTTTGCTTCAGGATGAGAACAGAAATCGTCCTCCGGCAGCGCAGCAGCAGCAGGAGGCCCATTAGCTAAAGTGGTGCTTCAGGTTAAGAACAGATTCAGGTTAAGTACGGACCTCCGGAACAAATTAAGTACTTAACCTGAGGTACCACTGTACCCATAAAGTGGAGGGGTAGGCGATGGCCACACCCTGCCCTCCAATACACAAACATATTCCAATGCCTAACCGCTAATACCTAAAAGTTGTGACGATTTGCTACGAGGTAGGCGAGAAACCAAGTGGCCAGTGCCAATTTGCCAGTTGGATAAAAATTCCTACCAGGCCCCTTGGACAACCAAGGCGACCAACCACAGGTCCATAGCAATGTCAAGAACCAAGCAGTGAACTAAAGGGAGGGTGGGTGATCCGACGAAAACCAGCAGCGGAATGAAAGGGAAGTGCTGCCGCAGCCACGTTTGAGTGGCAAAACCCCGCCCCCAAGCCTTCACCTGGTTGGTTGGCTACCTGGGGGCGTGTCGCGGCAGCCAGGCCAGCTGGGCAGGGGGTTGGAACGCCCGCTGCCAACGCAGGAAACGGCTCCTGCTCACAACTCCTCCCCTCTGTAAGGAGGAGAGGCTATCAAGATTCTAGTCCTTACGGTTTTAAAAAGAAAAGGAGCTAAATGAAATGGGAAGCTGCCTAATATTGAATCAAACCGCTGGTCTCTCTACCTTAGCACTGTCTGTCCTGGCTGGCAGCAGCTCTCCAGGATTTCAGACAAGGTTTCAGGCCCACAGACTGCATGCTCACCCCTCCACTCAGTTTTACACTGTGAATTTTAATTCTTAAGCCACCTTTGGAAGGCGAGAGAGGAGACAGCAAACAGCTGAAAGGTTCCAGTGGTAGCAGCAACATGCAGCACTTTGAATTCTTCCAAGCAACACAACACGTGTCTGCGGACCTTGCTTCAGCCTGATAAATCAAGTGCTGTTAGATGCATGCCACAAATATGGGGCGCGGAGAAGGCTGGAAGGAGGTGAGATTTAAGTATTGTAAGCAAGCAGTAGTGTAGCAGGGGGGCAAAATCATGAGAGGTGCAACCAGACGCCTCCACAACATGCTCCCTGCTGTGCTCCTGCCGTCTTCCAGAGCTGTGGGAGGCAGTCCACAGCCGGGCTGGGTCTTCGCCCTTTGGGGCTGGGTGGTGCCTCCTTTTCCTTGGATGTCTGCCTGGGCTGGCCGAGAGGCGAGGGCTTGCTCAGCTAGCATAGGTGCTTGTTGGTGTGCCCTCCACACCTGCACCTTGCCATTGACTGCTACCGGTGTGCTGCCTGGCGTGGCCAAGAGGGAGGGAGGCAGGAAAGTGCCTGAGAGGGGAAGGCCCCACCCCTGGCATGCACCCCAGCTTCCCACTTGCCCTGCCCCAGGTGCTGGCAATTCATGCTACACAACTGTAACCAAGCAATATGTGTCAGTGGGGGTCAATGCAGTCAACATGATATACAGTGGTACCTCAAGTTAAGTACTTAATTCATTCCAGAGGTCCATTCTTAACCTGAAACTGTTCTTAACCTGAAGCACCACTTTAGCTAATGGGGCCTCCCGCTGCTGCTGCGCCGCCGGAGCCCGATTTCTGTTCTCACCCTGAAGCAAAGTTTTTAACCCGAGGTACTATTTCTGGGTTAGCGGAGTCTGTAACCTGAAGCGTATGTAACCTGAAGTGTATGTAACCCCAGGTACCACTGTAGTGAGTAGAGTATCACACTAGGACTTGGGAGAAACCAGTTTTCATATCCCCACTCGGCCCTGAAGCTCATTCACCGCCTAAGGTACTAAAATTCTAAGAAGCAGGGTGTGGGAAATTCACACCATCACAACCTGCTCCTCGCTTTCCCATGACAATCCTGAGAGATCCCTTCTCCTCCTGTCCCAAACACAGCTAATTCGAGGCAATTAAATTCCAATGTGAGCTGGTAACTAGTAATGCCAAAATAAACAGTGCACGCTTGACTTTTAAGCGTGATGTGATGAAATGCCTTTGAATAAATAGGAGCAAAACGAGGCAGGGGGGAACAGAATGAAAACAGAAAGTGCACTTCCCTGCTGGGCTTATCTGGTGTAGAATTACCCACCCACCACAAGTCATGGGGAGAAAAGGTTGTTTCACAGCAGCGAGAATCAGAGCAGTCTCGACTGCATCGTGGTGAAGTTTGTAGGCAAAGGTACAGCTGCCATGGCAAGAAGGCCTACAGGTGGCTCCATAGACCAGGTGGAGCTTTGTGCAAGGGCAACCCATTCACTCTGACTGACTGATTAAGCAGAAATGTGTGAGCAGCAAGCTTTGTGCATGTGGACCTGCTTCCATCAAAGTGAGTGGGTTGGGCCCTCCAGTTAACAGAACCCTGTTTGTGCAATAAGGGAGTACCTTTGGAACTCACTTCCTGGCAAAGCCAGTCTTGCTTTGTTCTTCCATTGGCTGGTGAAAACCTTCTTATTCCAACAGGCTTTGGGGAACTGCCTGTTTTTAATGAGGGGGGTGATTTTATGGTAATGAGTCCCTAAATAGGAAAAAGGCATGGTACAGTAATAATAGTATTACTAAAGTATAGTACTATTAGTAAACCGTGTCTTTTACCTGCAGGAAATAATAATAATAATAAATTATATTTATTTTTATCCCACCTTTCCCCCACACTGCAACTTAAAGCAGCTGACGCAATTTTAAACAAACACAGATAAAATACAAAAAGCTAAAAATATATAAAACATAATAGTTTAAAACTGAACTCTAATCAAATTAAAACAATAAAGTATAAAGCAAGTCTATTAAAATGCACATAAATAACATCACAGCACCGACTCTTTCATTAAAAGCAGCCAATTCCCAAAGTCCTGTCAGAATAAAATGGTCTTCACCAGCTGGCACAAGGACAGCCAGGAAGGAGCAAGTCTGGCTTCCTTAAGAAGGGAGTTCCTAAGTTGCCACTGAGCAGCCACAAAGAAGGCTCTGTCCCACATCCCCACCAATTGTGCCTGTGAGGGGAGGGGGGGGGACAGAGAGAAAGGCCTCCTCCAAAGATTTCAAAGCTCAGGCAGATTCATTTGAGGGAATACAGTTTTCCAGAGTCCTGACCTAAGCCTCTTAGGGCTTTATAGCTCATAACCAGCCCTTTAAATTGCAGCAAGGGAGTCATCTACTTCCTATAACCAGCCAAAGTCAACAGTCTGGCTGCAGCTCTCTGAGCCAGTTGGAGTTTCTAGGCACTTTTCAAAGGCAGTGTTACAGTAGTTGAGAAGGTATGTTGCTGGATTTGGAGCAGAAATTTACTATTTGCTAGGCAGTGGGCAGATAATTCCCTTATTTATCAATGCACGTGCACACGTTAGGATTCCCCAAGCAACTGAAAACTGGGACACACACTTCTTTATATTAAATAGGAGGGTGTACTTAGAAATGTAGGGTGCTGCCTTCACACCATGGCTCCGTGAAGCCCAATGACTAGCAGAAGCTCTCCAGGGAAAAGACTGAGATGTGATATGCTGTCCACCTTATCTGAAGGGCTGTCCCATGGAAAACAGAGCAAGCTTGTGTTCTTCTACCCCACAAGGAAGGACTCAAACCAATGGGTTCAAATGGCAAGAAAGAAGATTCTAACTAAACATCAGGAAGAAATTTCTGATGGCAAGAGCCATTCAACAATGGAACGGACTGCCTCAAAAGGCGGTGGACTCTCCTTCATTGGAGGTTTTTAAACAGGTTGGATGGCTACCTGTCAGGGATGCTTTAGCTGTAATTCCAGCATTGCAGGGAGTTGGACTATGGTTACTAGAACTTTTTCAAGGAATCCGTGGACACTTTTTTTTTTTTGGAATTTCATGCTTTATTTTAGGAAAGGGTTGCCCAGAGTTCTTGACTTTTTTTTAGGGGGGGGACCCCAAAGTTGTTGGTCGCACACCTCAACGCAAGGCAGGCAGAGAAGCCCATCTACAAACACACAAACACCAAAAAAAGAGGTTGTGGGGGGGGGGCGGGGAGAGAGGTTGAGTACAGGCGCTTCCTGGTCTTGGGAAAACACGCATTAAAACACACACACACAAGGCACCGGCTTCCCAAAACCGGGAGACCACTGGAGGGCGAGTGCAGATTTTGTCCAGGGACAGGTTGGTGAATCCGGGGTCTGTCGCCGGGAACCCTAAGTTGGACTAAATGACCATTAGGAAGCCTTCCAATTCTGTGTTTCAGAAATGAGTCTTCCCAGCCCTACTGATACGGAAATGAATGGACCTGGAAGCTCTGGGTACCAATTGTACACAGAACTAAAATAGTTACAGCACCAGCTCTGCCTTAAGAGCATAAGCACATAAGAACAACCAGCCGGATCAGGCCAATGGCCTACCTTGGTCAGCATCCAATTCTCACAGGAGCCGATCAGATGCCCATGGGAAAACAGCGAGCAGGATCCGACCACAAGTGCACTCTCTCCTCCTGTGGTTTTCAGTAACTATACTTGAAGATGCAAGCCTACAGCAGAAACTCTTGCAGAGACAGACAGCCTTTCTCCAAAAACTGTTTGTGCACTAGAAGCAACCGATTGATCTGATAATACATACCTGATGAAAACACAGCAGAACAACCAGTCCTCAATGAAGGGAGCTGAGCAAGATGAGGACAGCAAATCTTTTGGGAAGCTAATGAGGACCCTTAAGAGGCCAGCCAAGGTCTTACAAATAAACTTGTCTTACTAGCTCAGCAACATAATCCTCTATTAGATTCTAACCATCATTGGGCACAACACCCAGGAAATTGAAAAGGATTCAGGATATCATCTATACTGACCCCATCAAACTGTAACATTTTTTTTTTTAATAGGAGCACTTAGCTATTTAATTATTTTTTTTCTCTTTTCTGAGGCATGCCAGCAGTTCTCTCATGAGAGCTAGTTTGGGAATTGTTAGCAAACAATATTTTCCACTGTTATATTCTTCCCACAGAAAAATGTTCTCTTTTTAGAAATGCATTGTTTCATAAAATTAGTAACCATCAGTAAACACAGTTCAAGTCAAACTGAGTAACTGGGATCTAAAAATACCATTTGCAATTAAACTTTTAAACTCCCCCCTCACCCAGCAGACTATCCGCAGGAAGCACATATTACTTAAGAAGACGGCTTTCTGCACCTTCCATTTTCCTACTGAAACCTAAATAACTTCAAGGAGAAGATACACACTATTGAGTAGCCCATCTTAAAATATTTACAAGCATCCCAAACAGAAATAATTTCAAAGCAGAGCTTTGAATTTCTTTGTACATAACATTAAGTGCAATTTATCGATTTTCCCCTGCACCCCCCCATGTCAGATGTTTCCCACCTCTTCTGGCTGTTGGAAAACCTTTTGAAATATTTATACAGTTTGTAAAACATTCATTTTTATAGTGTTTTAAGTTTGAGTTTTAAATATAAGGTCAAAGGAACTTGATAAATCATATCCCTAGTGATTGAAGGCAGAAGAATATTCAGATCCAACATTTTCTGTGTGAAACACGTATGATGATTGATTGCATTTATACCACATATTCCCCCTCCCCCCAAAGAGTACAGTGTAGTGTACGTGGTTCTTCTCATTTAATTCTGACAGCAACCCTATGAGGTGGGTTAGGCTGGGAGAAAGCAGTGACTAGTCGAAAGTCACCCAGTGAGATTCATGGCTGAAACTCTCCTAGATCCTAGTCCGACAATCTAACCACCACTCCACTGCTTTGTGGTGCTTCCAGTCCTGCTTGGATGGATGTTTCCAGAGGGTGATGCCTGGGAAGTGTTCTGTGGCCCCATGGAGCCTTCAATGTGGGGTTCCTCTGGGTTCGATTTTATGCTATTTAAACATCTACATGAGACCGCTGAGTGGAGTTATCCAGAAGTTTGGAGTACATTGTCATCAATATGCTGATGACACACAGCTCTACTTCTCCTTTACATCTGCAGGTGTGGCAGCAGATGTGCTGGACCACTGTCTTGACTCAGTAATGGACTGGAAGAGATCCAACAAACTGAAGCTCAATCCAGATAAAACTGGGGAACTGTTAGCGGCCTGTTCTGACTGAGTGGCTGGGAGGTTACCTGCTCTGGATGGTATAATAACTAACTAAAAAAATAATCAATCAATCCCATGTCACGATAAAGTTTGAGGTGCACCTGGAGATACCTGCTTAGGTAAAACTCCTGAGATTATTTAGGGGGAAACCAAGGAGTCGGTCAAGATAGTAAGGAAAAAAATGTCCAAATTTAATGACAGAAAGCTTTGAGCTTAATAGTAATTAAGTTGAGCATAATAATAATAATCAGGGTTGAGCAAGTTAAGTTGTTATGGTGTGGCCAGACATTTGTTTACTCAACCATGGCTAATAATAGTAGGCTGGAAAATGACCTGGGTTTTGGATTAATGCCCATTTTGTGGAGGTGCCGATTCCATTCCACATGAAATAAGTCATGAGACCACTCTGAGACAATTACAAGAGACAGCACGGTGTAGTGGTTAGAGTGTCAGGCTAGGACCTAGGAGACCAAGATTCAATTTCCCACTTGGCTATGCTCACTGGGTGTGACCTTGAATAGTCACTGCCTCTGAGCCTAACCTACCACTAGGTTCTCTCCATTGCTCCCAGCAAACGTCTACACAAAACTGCTGTAAGGTATCACTTGGGGGTGGGGAGGTCCCATCATAATGCTGATGACATCCAGCTCTTTCCCCTTTTAGCATCAGACCCAGATGTAGCAGTGCTGGATGAGGGCCTGCAACCAGTAAACAGATGAATAATGGCCAGAAACCCAACAGTGACACGTCAGAGATTCTGCAGGTGGGTGGTTTGTTTGCTCAGAGAGACGTCGTTCTGAATGGGGTTCAGCTACTCCCTCCTGGATCAAGTCCACAGCCTGGGGGTTCAAATCCTCCTCCCCTCAGCCATGAAGCTTGCTGGGTGTGTCCTCGCCTCTCAGTCTAACCCACTGGGCAGGAGGCGGGTGTTATGAGGATAAAACAGGGGGGGCGGCTATTTATGCCATCTTTGAGCTGATTGCAGAAAAGAATGGTGTATTAATGCCATAAATAAAATTTAATAAATAAATGCAGAACCCCAACACCAAGCCCTGGTCACAGCATCTCATCTCTCAGCGGTATAAAGCACGTCCCTGAATGCTACTCCCCCAAATTCCTCTGTTAGTGACTTTTGAGGCAGAAGGGACGAAAGATTGCCAAGGCAAGTCTAGAACTTTTTCTTTCTAGAAGCTTTTGATGATAATGATGATGATGATGATGATTTATTATTTATATCCTGTCCATCTGTCTGGGTTTCCCCAGCCACTCTTGGCGGCTTCCAACAAAGATAAAAAAATACATTAAAACATCAGTCATTAAAAACTTCCCTAAACAGGGCTGCCTTCAGATGTCTTCTAAGTGTCAGATAGTTGTTTATCTCTTTGACATCTGATGGCAAAGTGTTCCACAGGGCGGGTGCCACTACCGATAAGGCCCTCTGCCTGGTTCCCTGTAACCTCACTTCTTGCAGTGAGGGAACCACCAGAAGGCCCTTGGCACTGGATCTCAGTGCCTGGGCAGAACGATGGGGGTGGAGACGCTCCTTCAGGTATACTGGGCCGAAGCCATTTAGGGCTTTAAATGTTGACACCAACACTTTGAATTGTGCTCGTTAACATACTGGGAGCCGATGCAGGTCTTTCAAGACCGGTGTTATGTGGTCTCGGTGTCCGCTCCCACTCACCTGTCTGGCTGCCACATTCTGGATTAGTTGGTAGTTTCCGGGTCACCTTCAAAGGTAGCCCCACGTAGAGCACATGGCAGTAGTCCAGGCAGGAGATAACTAGAGCATGCACCACTCTGGCGAGACAGTCCGCAGGCAGCTAGGGTCTCAGCCTGCGTACCAGATGGAGCTGGTAGACAGCTGTCCTGGAAACAATTGACCTGCGCCTCCATGGACAGCTGTGAGTCCAAAATGACTCCCAGGCTGTGTACCTGCTCCTTCAGGGGCACAATTGCCCCATTCAGGACCAGAGAGTCCTGCATCCCCACCCACCCTCTGTTCCCCAAAAAGAGTACTTCTGTCTTGTCAGGATTCAACCTCAATCCATTAGTTGCCATCCATCCTCCAACCGCCTCCAGACACACACAGCACCTTCACCGCCTTCACTCATTCCGATTTGAAAGAGAGGTAGAGCTGGGTGTCATCTGCATACTGGTGACCACCCAGCCCCAATCCCTGATGATCTCTCCCAGCGGCTTCATATAGATGTTGAAAAGCATGGTGGAGAGGATGGAACCCTGAGGCACCCCACAAGCAAGAGCCCAGAGGTCTGAACACTCATCCCCCAACACCACTTTCTGGACACGGCCCAGGAGGAAGGAGCGGAGCCACTGTATAACAGTGCCCCCAGCTCCTCTAGATGGTCCAGAAGGATGCTATGGTCGATGGTGTCAAAGGCCACTGAGAGATCCAGCAGAACTAGGAAACAGCAAGCTATCTTAAGAGGTTTCTCACACCTACAACCATTCATCCTGCATACTTTATGCACTAAGTTTCACGCACTTACACAACAAACAAAACAAATTGATTTACGAAGGGGGGGAGGAGACATTTTTCATTTTTAAAAAACATTTTAACAGTTCCATTACTTACTTACTTTACAACATCAGGCTGTAAATTCTGCCTGGCTAGAGAGACCAGAGGAAAGATCATGAAGTCCATGATGTTTATGAAGGGCATAAATAAGGAATGACAGCTGGTCCTTAATGAACAAGCAGTAAATTTCTGTAGGAAATGAAATCCCACTGTCTTAAATTTTGTTTCAACACCTGTCAATTTCCTTGTTAACCACAAGCACACTGAAGCCTTGCAAACCTGAACTGACTGTCATTCTGACATTATTAACGTCAAGCATGTTTTGAATATGCTTCCTAGAAATCCTACTAGCCCACCAAGCGGAATGACAGCCACAAGGTCAGGTGGAATGCAATGAATTTCAGTAGGGACAAATGTAAGGTTCTGCACTTAGGCAGGTTTAATCAGCTGCATCAATACAAGATGGGGATCATGTGGCTTGCCAGTAGGACATGTAGAAAGGATCTAGGAGCCTTGGTAGACCACGGTCTTAACATGAGCTAACAGCATAATGAAGCAGCAAAAAGCTAATATTTTTCTAGGCTGAATAAACATAATTCATAGTCCCATTCATGGTCATGGTACTACTCTATTCTGCCTCGGTTAGACAACATCTGGGTTCAGTTCTGGGCACAACAATTAGAGAAGGATATTGGCAAGCTGGAATGTGCACCAAGGAGAGCTGCCCTCAAGGGTCTGGAAAACAGTTTTTGATGAACAGTTGAGGGGGTTGCAGATGTTTATCCTGGAAAAGAGGAGACTGAGATATCTGAAGGGCTGTCACAAGGAAGATGAAACAAGTTTGTTTCCTTCTGTTCCGGAGGGTAGAACCCAAGTCAATGACTTCAAGTGACAAGAAAGGAGGTCTTCCTTGCAATGCGGTGGACTCTCCGCCCTTGGAGGTTTTTAAGCAGAGGTTGGATAGCCAACTGTCATGGATGCTTTAATGGAGATTCCTGCATTGCAGGGGGTTGGATTAACTGCTCCTCAGTTTCCCTTCTAACTCTGCAATTTTGTGATTCTATGATTCCATGGTGGAAACGCAAACCTGTGCAATTATTTTGAAAAACAGCCTTTGAAGAAGTTTCTTCTGTTACGGGACAGGTAATCCGAAGCTAGCTTTATTTAATCTGATGACTACAAGAATTAGCTTTTAAAGTACATACTAATCCTCTTCATGCCCACAGCTACAAATATACTGGAAAGAGATTATTAAGGGCTTAGCCGCACTTACCTTTCCTTCGAGCTTTCCACACACAGTGTGCACTTTAAAGTTCCATGTCTGAGTAGGGTTTTTTTTTTTTTGTCCCAGAGCTTTCTACACAAAAAACTTGGCTCTTTAAAGCTGAATCAGAGCAAACAGCAATCCACTGAAAACCCCAATTACCATTTGTTGTGCTTCAGTTTAAAGATTGTGTTTTCATGGGGAGCTCTGTGGTAAAAAAAACCCAGAAAAATGGACACAGATCTTTAAATTGTGGACCCGTGCATGGAAAGAGCAGTGAGCCTGGGTAAACCCTAACTTAACTCTGAAGGAGTGACGGGATAGTCTATGGAATACAGTCAATATGGAGAAAGCAAGGTAGCATATTGGATTGCTCTGGAACATCTGACCTCAAAAAGGATACTGTAGAGTTGGGAAAGGTTCAGAAAAAGGCAACCAAAATGATTGCAGGGATGGAGTGAGTCCCCTGTGAAGAATGGTTGCAGAGTTTGGGACTTTTTAGTTTACAGAAAAGGCAAGGAAGAGGTGATAGAAGTTTGTAAAATGATGCATGGA
Organism: Podarcis gaigeae; assembly: GCF_964106915.1. Taxonomy (NCBI): domain Eukaryota; kingdom Metazoa; phylum Chordata; class Lepidosauria; order Squamata; family Lacertidae; genus Podarcis; species Podarcis gaigeae. Next base: position 20,539,748 of record NC_139691.1, on the reverse strand, counting down.
ATAAAATAAGGCATAGCATGCGAACTTGTGGACATCCAATGAAGCTTAATGTTGGAAGGTTCAGGGTGGAGAAAATACTTCTTCATGCAGCACATATTCAAACTATGGAACTTAATCCTGCAGGAGGCAGCATGGCCACCAACTTGGGTGGTTTTAAAAGAGGGTTAGACAAATTCATGGAGCAGAGGGCTATTGACAGCTATTAGCCAGGATAGCTATGCTCTGCCTCCACAGCTGGAGGCAGCTATGTTTCTGAATACCAGTTGCTGGGAACCACAGGACAGGAGAGGGCTACTCATACTCAGGTCCTGCTTGCTGGCTTTCCATAGGCAACTGTTCAGCTACTGTGAGAAGAGGATGCTGTGCTAGATGGGGCCCTGGCCTGACCCCACTGGCACTTCTTCTGTTCTTATGATTTCAATAATGGAATGTGCTTATTCAGTGCAATGGATAAAGCTCTCCACACCAGCTCCACCTGTGAGCTGTGGCTCACCCTAGGGCAACCTGTTATGGTGGAGAGCAGAAGACCCCTAAACTGATACAAATCATTTCATTTACAAACTTAGTTATTGTTTGACAGTGGGCTTATGCAGGATGGGCTTGTGTGCACTCCGCCAATGTACATGGGGGGGGGGGGGGATTCAGGCAAAATAGTCACCACCTGCATGTCTTTTTAGAAAGCGGAAAGAGAAAAGTTAATAGGAAGAGTATTAGCCAGGCTTCTCCCAAGAGCCTCAAAAGCTTTTGTTAAAAATAAAAAAGGTGGGGGGGGGAGGAAAAAGGTAATTTGTCCTAGATGATGGATTTACTAGACTGGTAAACAGCTGGTCACTTGGTGTTCTCTGGAAAGCATGAATTACCTCCAGAAAGGGAGGTTCATGAGGGATGTTACTCTGGAGAAGTGGCTAAAGGGCTATCACAAGGAAGATGGAGCAAGCTTGCATCTGGCTGCTCCAGAGGTCAGGAGATTCAAACAACAAGAAAGGAGATTCTGAGTAAACATTAGGCAGATCATTCTGAGGGTAAGAGCCATTTGGCAGTGGATAAGACTCCTTCGGAAGATGGTAGACCCTCCTTCATTGGAGGTTTCTAAGCATAGGTTGGGTGGCCATCTGCCAGGAATTTTTTTCAATGTGATACTTGCATTATGGAGGGTTGGGTTGGATGACACCTGGGGATCCCTTCCAACTCTATAATTCTGTGAATGTAAACTGAAGAAGAATGGGCTTTGCTCCTTTTTCTTTTTCCCTTTCTGCGCCACAAACAATTGCAACTGTTTACATAAGTGAAAGTGAGCAGAGCCCTGGAGAGAAGTCTCACCTGAAGCCAAGTAAGCCCAAGTGCAGTAGTAACATCATTTCCCCATTGCCTTAATCAGGAGAGTGAAAGACAACGAAGAGGAGGTAGCCTTGATCGCCTCCCCTTGGCCTTCTGGGGTTTAATCTTTCTATCCTGCTTTCGCCAAGTTCAAGGGAAAGATCAGCAACGACCTTAACTGTGATTAATGCTAATGCTTTTGCTTAGCCAGGCTAGGAAGGAAGCAGCATTAAATCTGCACCAGTCATGATCTTTTAAACTCATCTCTCTAATCAGGAGTAAGATTATAATACCCCCTGTCTTATAGGGTTGCAGTAAAAGGATTACCTAAGATAAAGGAGTCAAAAGCATTTTGCAGTAATGGAAAGGCCTTGCAAGCAATTGTTCTTGTAAGGAGCATGCTCACAAGCCGGTCTTTTAAGAAGAGTTTGCTGGATCAGGCCAGTGGCCCATCTGGTTTAGCATCCTCTTCTTCTCACAGCCAGATACCCCAATGGGATACCCACAAGCAGAATTTGAGCACAAGAGCACTCTACCCTTCTGCAGATCCAAGCAACTAATATTCAGAAGCACTGCTGCTTCCGACCATGGAAGGCTAAGCACAGCCACTGTGGCCAGCAGCCAATGACAGCTCTTTCCTCTATGAATTTTAAAAGCCATTCAGGTGTGCTGTGTGAAGGTGTGCTGTCCTTCCTTTTACCTGTCCCGTATCTTCCAGCATTTAGCTTCAAGCTTGCATATTAGGAAGGGGGGGGGGGCTTTTTCCATTCACTTTCTCAAATCCCCAAACACTGCACACTTTCCTCAAAGGGGAGTTGCTCCACCCTCCCAATCTCCACCCTGAGATAGAGCTGTGCAGCTCTTTCCTAACCAAGGACTGAGCACAGCATTATGCCTCCAGCACAGAGCAAGTTCAAATGAATCAAATGAGATCCACATTAGGCTGACAATAGATTGCAGCTTTTACGAGTGCTGATTTTGGGGGAGTCACAAACACTTTTAATCTCATCCCATTTTTTCCACTGTGCAAACAGATTTTGAAATGGCTGGGGGGTGAGGTTAAACAAAAATCCTCCCACGCGTCTTTGGCAAGAGATAGAACTAGAATGAGGTTCCAGAACTGGGCAGATGAAACTGCCATTTTCTCCAACCTTAAATTTGATTCTCCATATTTCTATATCAGTTGTTGTTGCTGCTGTTGTTGTTGTTGAAGTCCTCGTGAAAAATGGTATGCCATTTGGTGGGACTTTATCTCATATGCAACAAATAAAGACATGCAGGACTTCCTCTCCATGGTATGGTATGAAATTTAGCTGTCCTAATGGTCTTAAGCATTCTCCCTCCTTGATATTGGAATCATAGAATTGTAGATTTTGAAGGGGCCCCTGAGGCTCATCTAGTCCCACCTAATATTAAGTTGCTCCTAGATATACTGCACTCCTTTTTTGTTCCTCTTCATTTTTCTTGTATTGATTTGTTTTGATTTACTTCAATAAAACCTTTTCAGAAAGAAAGGCCTTGTGAAAATTCATCAGATTTCCCCTAACACACACATTTTTGTATGCAAAAAGCAGTTTTCTATAATAAATGCACGCTATGGGTTATTTTCACGAATAGATGCTTTTCTTTTTGAAAGATCACTTGGCTGAAGAAACGCAAAAACTGGAAAAGTACACACAGCTTAAATGTTTTATTTAATTCATTGCTCCAGAAAGTGCAGATGAGGGAGATCCATCCCATGCTCCAAACCACAAGCACAGCCCCTCCCTCCACCCCGTCAAACTGTCTCCACTTCTCTAAGAAAAGAAAATACAGGCAACTCCCTATTTACATGCAATCTATTTGCATATGACCCCCTGGGGCTTTTCCCTCCTACAAAAAGAAGCTAGGGAGGTGATAACATCTAGAGCAGAGGAGGCGGCAGGTGGGCAGCTAACCAACTGATGGGATATTCTCTTTTATCTGCAGTGAGGAGTTTCCAGCCTAAAACTGCGGAGAGAAGTCAAAAGGCGAGATGCACATCCCTTCTCTCTCTTTTATGGACACCCTACCCAGGTGTGCATAAAAGTAGCTGGAGGAAGTGCAAATGCCATACGATGATGCTATGACAGGAAGGCATCATCAACCTAACCTCTGGTCACTTTTCTGGGCCTCTTACATGGTTGTATTACTGCAAACCTTTCAGAGACTCGGCAGCTACCTGCTCATTCCCTTTTGCTTCTTTAGACAATCATAAAACCACAATTCCCAGGGTGTTCTCTCTCTCTCTCTCTCTCTCTCTCTCTCTCTCTCTCTCTCTCTCTGTGTGTGTGTGTGTGTGTAATTCCATCAACAGTGGTACCTTGGGTTACAAACTTAATTCTTTCTGGAGGTCCGTTCTTAACCCAAAACCGTTCTTAACCTGGCTGAGGTATGCTTTTGCTAATGGGGCCTCCTGCGGCTGCCGCGCTGCTGACACGTGTTTTCCGTTCTCATACTGGAGCAAAGTTCTCAACCTAAAGTACTACTTCCGAGTTAGTGGCATTTGTAACCCGAAGTGTTTGTAACCTGAAGCGTTTGTAACCTGAGGTACCACTGCATTCTTAACCCAAAAGGTGCACATGGCTCCCTCTCCCCAAATTTACATCTTACTACAACCCTGTGACGTAGGTTGCGCTGAGAGCTCAGCCACATTCTTTGGGAAAAACAGCAAGCGCTCAATTCAGAAGCATTGCTGCCTGTGACCCTGGAGGCAGAGCATAGCCATTCTGAAGCCGTCTCCTTCATGAACTTGCCCAATCCTCTTTTAAAGCCTTCCAAGTTGGTGGTAGGGCTGGGCGATATATCATCCAAAACCACTTTGAAGTTCACATAGTGATAACTGTTTCATAATATTTGAGCTGGCAATATATTGCAAATCACAATGTGTGTAAGGGCGTGTAATGCAATAACCCATCAGTTAAACGTTGCAATGTTATCACCACCTAAACCTCACAATATAACCAGCTTAACGTTGCAATCTACTGTCCCACAATGTCTGAAATAAGGGTGGAACTATACAGACGCACTACTTAGGGGTCTAAAACCACTCCTGTGAGAGTGGCTTAGAGGTCTAAAACAGAAAAACAACATTATCAATCATTACACACTCAGTTTCACCAGGAGGCAAGCCAAAATGCATCCAAGTGAGACTTTTGGTTTGGGACTTGGCTACCAAAGAATTTAGGACAATCCAAAGTACTGTGATGAGTCATAGACATAATCTGGGATTGCCAGACTGCCAGCAGGCATGCTAGGAGGCAAAAGCAGCACTGGCAGAAACGGCTTGCCATGACCATGATACGTGTTGGCAGTAGCAGAGACAACCCGCAAGGCCTTGTGGTTGGTGGCACAATCAGTGGTGGCCCGTGAGTCCTTGTGGAGGTGATGGGAGGGACAGCAGTAGCAGCTGCAGCCTGCAAAGCCTTGTAGTTGGTGGCACTAACAGTGGTGGCCTGCGGGGCCTTGTGGCAGTGATAGAGAGTGGCAGCAGTAGCAGTAGTGGCCTGCAGGGAGTGATGGGGGATGGCGGCAGTAGCGGCGGCCTGTAAGGCCTCACAGTGACGGCAGGAGGTGGCGGCAGTAGTGGTGGTAGCCTGCAAGGTCTCAAAGTGGCAGTAATGGCAGTGGCCTGCAAAGTCTCATAACAGTGACAGGATGCAGCAGCAGTAACGGTGGCAGCCTGCAAGGCCTCATGGCAGTGACGAAGCGACAGCTGTGGCAGTAGAATGCAAGGCCTCGCATCAGTGACGGAAAATGGTAGCAGTAGCAATGGAAGCCTGAGAGTGGTGACGGGAGGTGGCGGCAGTAGTAGTGGTGGGTGGCCTGCAAGTGAAAAGTGACGGCAGTAATGGCAGCAGCCTGAAAAGTCTCGCCTCACGGCAGTGACAGCAGGTAGCGAGGCTTTGTAGGCTGTTGATTACTTTGCCACTGCTGCCAGGCTGCTGCTGCTTCTGCCACCTAGCAGGCCTGCTGGCAGCCCCAAATTATTTGTATTCACTATAATTCATCACCGCACTTTGGATTGTCCTGAATACCACTATTCAGTAAGGTAAAGGGAACCCTGACCGTTAAAGTCCAGTTGCAAACGACTCTGGGGTTGTGGCGCTCATCTCACTTTACTGGCTGAAGGAGCCGGCGTTTGTCCACAGACAGCTTCTGGGTCATGACTAAGCCGTTTCTGGCGAACCAGAGCAGTGCACGGAAAAGCCGTTCACCTTCCCACTGGAGCAGTACCTATTTATCTACTTACACGTGATGTGCTTTCAAACTGCTAGGTTGGCAGAAGCAGGGACGAACAATGGGAGCTCACCCAGTCGCGGGGATTCAAACCGCCGACCTTCTGCTTGGCAAGCCATAGGCTCTGTGGTTTAGACCACAGAGCCACCTGCGTCCCATCCACCATTTAGTAGCCAAGCCCAAAGCCAAAAGTCTCATTTGGATGCATTTAGGTTTGCCTGTTGCTGAAAGTCACCATGAGGTGATTCTTAATATCATCATTTATCAGTTTTAGACTGTTAAGTAGTGGCAATTGCCAGGACACTGTCCTGTTTGCCTCTGTGTAGTTCCTTCCTTATTTCAGAAACCATGATATATCAATATATCCTGATGTTTAGCTGGTGGTATATCACGATATTAAAAACCAGTTATTGCCCAGCCCTAGTTGGTGGCTGTCACTGCCTCCTGTGGGAGTGAGTTCCATAGTTTAACTGTGAACTGCATGATGAAGGACTTTCTTTTCTCTGCCTTAACTCCCCAAAATCAGCTTCACTGGATGTCCACCAATTTCAGTATTATGAGAAAGGAAGACTTTTCTCTGTCAGCTTTCTCCATCTCATGAAATTATACACTTACCGGTATATTCTGCCACCGCTTGCTTGCCTCTTCTGTAAACTAAAAATGCTGCGACCTTTCTTCACAAGGGAGCCACTACATCCCCTTTATAAGTTTGCTTGCCCTTTTCTGAATCTTTCTCCATGTTATGCATAATTTTATAACCCCAGCCAATCTGCAATATAATTTATTCATTTATTAATACATGCCCCCCCAAAAGAGCTCTCTCCATTTTATCCTCACAACAAGGTTAGGCTGAGAGACAGTGACTACCCCAAAATCACCCAGTGGGCTTCATGACAGAGTAGGGATTTGAACCCTGGCCTTTCCTGGGCCCATTAGCCTAGCAGTCTAACCACTATTCCACACTGGCTACTCACACTATGTAGGGTAGAAATCAATATGCCTTACTTTGCAGACTTGTGGTACGGATTGCAACATGACACGCATGGGAAGCATGGGAATTTACTGCCAGGATTATTCAAAACTAGCAAGCCGAAACTTCAGGATCAATGCTTGCAAAGAATTCTCTTTTCTGTTGACTTGCAAAAGGAACACCTTATTTCATAAAGCAGAAACAGGGCACTAGAATCATTTGCCCATCTAAATTGAAACTTTTGCTTTTAATTTCAAATGCAAATGGAGGGCACAACTCCCTTCGTTGCTTTTGAAACCATTTTAAAAGCAATGGTTTAAAAGGCCACGGGTGCTGCTGAAAAAAATAATAATGTGGCAGTTCTGCCTTTTAAGAGGAAATGCGAGAGGATTTTCCTCCAGACACAAAGGCTGCTTTCATTCATTCAATTATTGGGAATTGAAATATTGCTCTTTGTTATATCACAAATTACAAGATCCCAACAGAAAAACAAATGCTTCTCTCTGCTTCAGTGCCGCATGATAGATAAGACAACTTTGTATCCCATTATGAACGCACAACAATTATTCCCCAAGTCACACTTTGTACAAAGTTGGAGATTTATGAATACCAATTGCTAGAAACCACAGGAGGATTGCTGCGATGTGTTCAATGCGGGGCTGCCCTTGGAGATGGCTCGGAAACTTAAAACTGGTCTAAAATGCATTGGCCAGATTGCTAGCTGAGATTCAGTCAAGATCTTGCATAGCCTGTTTCGAAACAGCCATGCTTATTGCTGGTTTGTTTCCGGGTCCAATTCAAGGTGCTGATGTTGGTGCTTTAAGTCCTAAATGATTCAGTACCCAAATGCCTGAAGGCCACCTCCTTCCCCACAGACGCTCTCAGGTGCTGAGTCCCTCTGTCCTTGGATGCTTGATGTGTGTGTGTGTGTGTGTGTGTGTGTGTGTGGAGAGAGAGAGAGAGAGAGAGAGAGAGAGAGAGAGAGAGAGAGAGAGAGAGAAGGCCTTCTCTGTGGCAGCCCCTGAACTGTGGGGCTCCCTTCTCAATGGAGGGATGCTTGGCACTTTTACCATACAGTACAGCTTTTGGAGAATGCTGAAGATGCACCTCTTTTAATAATAACAACAGTTTTATTATTTATACCCTGCCCACCTGGCTGGGTTTCCCCAGTTACTCTGGACAGCTTCCAGCACATAGAAAAACACAATAAAATGTCAAACATTTAAAAACTTCCCTATCCAGGGCTGCTTTCAGAAGTCTTCTACAAGTTGTGTATTTCTTTATCTCCTTGACATCTGATGGGAGGGCATTCCACAGGGAGGGTGTCACTACCGATAAGTCCCTCTGCCTGGTTCCCTGTAACTTCATTTCCACCAAAAGGCCCTCAGTGTCCAGGCTGAACAATAAATTTTGAGGTGTATGTTTTTAAAGCCCACCTTATTTTTATGATTGCAAGTTGTTTTAAAATGTTTTAATTACTGTGATTCACCCAGGAACCTTAATAAGTAATAAGGGCAAGTAATAAATTATCATTATCATTAATGATAATAATTATAGCACTAGTAGCTTTCCCACCAATGTCTCTCCACACCACACCCTCAGAACGTCTGTCAGCAAGGGATGTGCCTGGCTGAACTGGAGGTCTTGCTCATCTCTTGCTCATTTCATTGGAGCTACTGCAGGTGAGTATTTCATAGAATTATAGGGTTGGAAGGGATCCCAAGGGTCATCTAGTCCAACCCCTTACAATGCAGGAATCACAGCTAATTATGTGCCCACATGAAATCCAGGAAGGGAGAAAAACCATTTACTACTCCCATTTTATAGACAGGAAAGTATTTTTATTGTTGTTGTTACTTCGTGAACTTGTCAGTGGCTTCCAAGGGAGAGGCTCTGCTTGTGCAGGAAGATTTATGGTTAGACGTTCTCCAGCTGCTGCAGGCTTCACATTGGACCAGCTACAGCCAGCAGTTACTCTGTTAGAACAAAAGCCAGTCAATTATAAAAGCTCAGTTTATTGCTGCTCTTCAAGGCTTGCTCTAGCAAGCCCTCGTAAAGCATTTAAACCAAGCAAAGCTGCACTGAATATTCATCTTTCAGACAGAAGTTAGCCAGTGTTCTGCAGTATTTGGAGTGTTGGGCAAAGACTTGGGTTCAAATCCCCACTTGTTCATGCAGCTCACTAAGGGACTTGGGGTGGGGTGGGGGGACAATCATTGCCTAACCCAGGCATAGGCAAACTCCAGATGTTTTTGGACTACAACTCCCATTATCCCTGACTACCGGTCCTGTTAGCTAGGGATGATGGGAGTTGTAGTCCCAAAACATCTGGAGGGCCAAGTTTGTGTATGCCTGGCCTAACCTGTGTCAGATCCAAAGCTGTAACTAATGGAGAAGCAAAATCTATTTGGGGTGTTAATGCCATAAGATCTTATGCTCTGTTGCATATACACACAACTCCCCATTTACATACATTCAATATGTGTGCAACCGTGTATACGCACATCAAACCTACTCAGAAGCAAATTTTAAAATGGCCAGAGAAGAGGCACAAAGCAGTCAGTAAAGGCGCAGAAACCGTGCTGAGCAATCCCATGGGCCTTTGCAATTGCAGTCCCTAGAGCCCTCACACAGACTATTGATGCCCATGGAGAGTCGTAGTTTGAGGAAGGGGGTTGGGAGGGAGCGATTGTGGTGGAATTTGGCAACTGGTTAAGTGCTGATGGTTTTTAAAGAGGTTTTCCAAGGGTTTCCAGAGGTTTAGAGGGTGTTTACAGGCTTTTCCAATGGGTGTTTCAATTACAGTATAAGCAATTTCACATAGGTGTACGGTGCCTCAGAATGTAATCCTCATGTAAATGAGGGGTTGCCTGTACATGGAAATAAAACCACATATCTTAAAGACACCACTGTTTTATTCCAAGGAAACTAAATCTGGGCAGGCACTTGAAACCCCTATAGTCTGTCACAGCTTGGTGGTGTGTAACTTTAACAATAATTTATGTGCACCCCTCCTCCCAAAGAAACCCAGGTTGGCAAAGTCAAGAGTGCAAAGTGAGTTGCACGTAAGACACACACACCTGAGCTCAGCTCCACCTCGCAAACAAAGATGAATCCCAAAAAGGGGGGGGGGGGGAGCTCAACAGAAGTGAACTCAGAATGCAAATATTTTTTGTTGTCTGCAAGGTCTTTCAGACACATTTCCCCAGATGTTAGTTAATGCTATAACAGCAGTCTTGGACAGGAAATTAGAGCAGCATGACAGCCCCTGGAGAGGTTCTTGGAGCAGGTCCTCCTCTCTTTTATCCCCTTTTTAAAAACCATTGTAAAAATTCCATCAACTGCTTATAAAGCTGACTGGTCTGCAGCAGGGGAGCAGGGGTGCTCCAAGCCTCTTCCCTTTCCCTGCATGGAAATGGTGAGCAGAATATTGCAATATAATTGGTCACCTTGGAGTTGCGTTCAGAAGAAAAATGGCAGAACTGTAGAGTTGGCAGGGACCCCCAAGGTTCATCTGGTCCAGCTCCCTGCAATGCAGTAATCATAGCTATAGCATCCCAGACAGATGACCATCGGACCTGTTTTAAAAACCTCCAACAAAGGATATTTCTGAGGCAGTCCGCTCCACAGTCGAACAGCTCTTGCCCTCAGAAAGTTCTTCCTAATGTTTAAGCAGGAATCATTTCCTAGCCAGGGAAGTGCATGGAGACAGCATGCCCGAAATCTTGTTTCTTAAATGTTTACTTGAACATAGATGTCTCCATGAAATGGGAGCCAGACGAACTGTCCGTTACCTTTCCTGTTCCATTTGGAAAAACCCAGAGCAAAAGGAAGGGGTACAATAAACCCGCCACGGCTGCCCTCACTCACAGCTGTATCACCTGTTGCAAGCCCATCAAAATTGGGAATAAGAGATTATCGGGAAGAGATGATAGCTCTGAATCTCCCGGGAGCCAGCCAACTGTTCAAATATCGTGCAGGTCAATAGTTGAATTTACTTCCCACTTACTCATTTATATGGCATATCCGGGTTATGAAGTATTTTTCTGTCTTTGTCTGAGTTCACTGGGCAATCAGGCAATTTTCCTAGTCAGCCAGAACTAACCTAAAAAAAACCCTCTATCCTGTGGGCAAAGGTCACTTTTATCTCATAGAATTTTAGAGCAGGAGTGGACTTGATGGGTCATCTAGTCCAGCCCCCTACAATGCTTTCATTATACAGGAAGGAAGCGAAGGCTGAAAGTGTGGAGTCCACGGGATCACTAGGAGCCCACAGAAGCAGCAGCATTTGAATCCAAGCCCTTCTTCTTTCCGTGCTGAGTGGCATGGGCCAAAGCTGAATCAGCGTTGGCATCCTGCGTAGAAAAAAGATACATATTCCCAACTTATGTCTATATTGCAAAAGTGTACATTCAGCAATCAGGAATGACACGTCTTGTATTTTGAAATCTGAAACACACAACAACAATTCATTGACTCATCTTTCCCAAAACTGGTGCCTTCCTCCTCCTCCTTGCTGAGAGTTTATCTATGGCTACTGGAGGATATAAAAATGGGGCAGAAAGTAAGGAGTGGAATAGCTAAATATTTTAAAAAATTAAGGCTGTAGCTCAGTGGTAGAGCACCAGCTCTGGATGCACAAGGACTTGGACCCTAATACCCAACACCTCCAGATAACACTGGGAAGGATTTTCTGCCTGAAGCCCTAGAGAGCCTCTGCTAGTCAGTGTAGACAACACTGAGTTAGATGGAACCAATGGCCTAATTCAGTAAAAGGCAGCTTTGTGTGTTCTGAAATTAAAAACATTTCTCCCCAAATCTGGCCATTCCAATTTTGTGCTTCTGAAAACACAGCCTGCAGAAAAAGAAGGCTTTTTTCCCATTCCTGTTTTGGGGGAAAGGGGGGCAATGCCACCTTCCTTACACAACTGCATCAGTGACCAAAGATATTCCAGGGTTGAGCCAACCCACCCCAAAGTCTAACCCAGGGCATAGGCAAACTCAGCCCTCCAGCTGTTTTGGGGGACTACAACTCCCATCATCCCTAGCTAACAGGACCAGGAGTCAGGGATGATGGGAGTTGTAGTCCCAAAATATCTGGAGGGCCGAGTTTGCCTATGCCTGGTCTAACCAATTCAGGTGGGCAATGTTAAGTGGGGCCCTGATCTGCCCCATTACATTAAGCCAGTCTTTTAGTTACTGTGTTCCCTGCTAAACCTCCTCTTATGCAAAAAGGGCTGAAGGACATGAGATACATTCCTTCCATGAGAGGGGAGAAAAACTTTTCAAAGCTGAGCTTCTTCTTGCAGCTTTTGTTTCCTGTAACCACCAGTTCCCTTTCCAGCACCAGCGATCCAGACCAGACTGTCTGTGATGCTGACCACCCATGCTGCTTGTGAGTAGACCAGGACATAGGCGCCGACTCCATGGGGCCTGAGGGGGCCCAAGCCCCCTCAAAAATTCGTTTGGGGGGGCTCTGCCCCCCCCAATAATTTAAGAAAATTATTACCGTAAAATAAGATCGGGCGGGCGGGCGGAGGGAAGGCAGAAGCTGCTGCTTTCCTGCATTCTGCCTCAGGGTCTTACTGCCCACCCGCTTCTGTTGCTGCATTTGCTCAAACTCAACAAAGAGCAGGGAATCCCCTGCCCTCCTGGCAAGCAGAGGGTTAAGGAAAGGATCGAGTCCTTCCTTCTAATTCTTTCCTAGTCACACTGCGTGCAGGCTCCAGCCCACCACCTCCTCCTCTCCGTGCTCTAGGGATGCAGGTGGGAGAGAGAGAGAGAGGGCTGGCTTGGGGGGGGACTTTTGCCTTCCTTTCCTCCCCCCACCCCGTTAAACTCCTCCCCTGCATTCTTAGCCAGCTGCTTCTCCGCACACCCCTCTTGTGCTTCTTGTCCCTTCTGTGTTTTTCCTTCCCTCCCCATTTAAAACGTGGTGACAAAGCATGGATCCACATGGATCCTCAGGATTTTTGCATTGGGTCACCCCAAATTCACCATCAGATCACATAGCATGTTCATGGCTACATCTTGCACCAAAAAAATCACGCACCCACTGTTGCCTAGGGTCACAGTGGTGCAAAAACGTGGTTACAAAGCACGGATCCACATGGATCCTCAGGATTTTTGCATTGGGTCACCCCAAATTCACCATCAGATCACATAGCATGTCCATGACTACATCTTGCACCAAAAAAATCACGCACCCACTGTTGCCTAGGGTCACAGTGGTGCAAAAACGTGGTTACAAAGCACGGATCCACATGGATCCTCAGGATTTTTGCATTGGGTCACCCCAAATTCACCATCAGATCACATAGCATGTTCATGGCTACATCTTGCACCAAAAAAATCACGCACCCACTGTTGCCTAGGGTCACAGTGGTGCAAAAACGTGGTTACAAAGCACGGATCCACATGGATCCTCAGGATTTTTGCATTGGGCTACTCCAAACTCACTGTCAGATATTAAAAATCTTTATAAAATAGAGAATTAAATACATACAGAATGTTAAATTTTCAGTTTTGAAATATTAGTACTAGTTTAGTACTGTATTTCTATATTACTATAGTACTGTATTAGTTATTTTCAAATACTTAAATATTTTTAGGGTGTAAGACCCAATTAAAGCCCGTTATTTACATACAGTATTACAGTATTTACATACAGTATTAGGCATACTGTATTAACTTTATTAACTGTATTAAAGCATTAACTTTAAGATATTATATTTATTTAATGAACCCTCAGCCTTATTCAAAGTAAGCTTAAATTAGCTATTTCACTTATTAATCAAAGTGCTATTACTGTGCGACAGCAATATTTTGTTTTATTCTTTTAATGATAGTTTAGGATTTATTTAAATATCATTTCAGTCTTTTCAGAGCTACATATTCACTGCTCTGTAATAGTCTATAAGCATAATTGTTACTGTAAATTAAATTAGCTTTTTACGAAAATACCGTGCGTGTTTTTGTTTTGTTTCTTTTTTCAAAGCCAAAAAGTGTTTCAGGCTTGTCGAGTTTCCCGAAGTGTGGAGTTATAGAGAGTCAAGTTTTCGGGGTTCTAATGTTGATCATATGACTCTAAAATACTTTTAAAAAACTTTAAAACTCACTAATTTTCATCTAAAATTTAGAAAACTTCCCGGGGCAGGACCCCGGTATGGGCCCCCCCAATATTTTTTATAAGTCGGCGCCCCTGGACCAGGATGAGTGTAGGGGAAATGTCTGGTTTAGTTCAGGTCGAGAGCCACGGTGCTCAGGTTTATTTTGTATATTTTTGGCCTTCTGCCTGCTTTCCCTGCCACTTTTCATTCCTAATTTGTGGAATGCTCTCCCCAGGGAGGTTCAGCTGGCGCCTTCATTATACACCTCTAGGTGCCAGGCAAAAACATTCCTCTTTAACTAGGCCTTTGGCTGGAATGTCATCCAATGCCCTTTTTAAAATGTGTTGTGGAGGTGGGGGTGTTATTGGGTTGTTTTTGTTTTCATTATTATTGTGATTTTAATGTTGTAACTGCAGTATAGGGCAGTATACAAATTTTAAAAATAATAATAATAAATTCATTTACAGAATCATAGGAAGGGACCATCTAGCTGCTCATTGGTTTCCCACAGCATTTGGTTGGCCAACATGAGAAGGGTGGAGGTAGTGTGTGATTGCAAATCTCAGCGTTTTAAGATCCCTATGTGCCCAGACGCTTTGCATTCGGGCTACTGGACGTTTAAGATTGGAGCTGCACTTCCAGTCTTGGAAAAGAGCTTTGAGGAACGTCTTTCTGATCTCTCCAACTAAAAGGTTTTCAGATACTTGGAGAGCAGCTCTGTATTGCCAAAAGATTGATATCAAAGGGCAAATAAACTTTCTACTATCTCTTTACAAGAGTGCAAGATGTTCCCTCCCATCTGGAGGTGCAGGAGGAAGGAGAAGGGTGGTGGTGGCAGCTACTGGGAAGAAATGCCCACTAGCAACAGTGCAGGGCTCTGGTGTTGCAGTTAGGCAATGTGGAGAGGGAGTGAGAGACTCTCCTGGGCACCCCTCCTTTGCCACAGGTGGCTCTTCCCTGCCCCTTGCAATACGCTACTTAAGATACCATTGAAAAACGACACCAAGATGCCACTCATGTCAATGAGGTGCCAAGGAACATCATTTGCTATTTAGATGTCCGCCTTAAATAGACAAGACACTGACAGGGCATCCTTCCCAGTCAAGCGTTGAAGAGCCCAGAGAGGCAGGAAGTCACAGGAAGCCAGAGCTGTCCTCTCAATGGAGGCAAATGGCTGGGCTGGACTTTGTCACAATTCCTGAGATGGAACACTAACTCCCTCTTCAAAATTCTAAGGAGGAAGGACAAGGATGTTTTGAAAGAAGGACAGAAGCCTTCAGGAAAAAATGGTCTCCTCTGAAGGCTGGCATCTTTGCCATTTGGGTTAATAACTTAAGAAGAGCTTGCTGGATCCGGCCAGCAAGTCCAATTTGTATACTGTTGGCCCATCTAGTCCAACATCCTGTTCCTGCAGTGGCCAACCAGATGCTCATTAAATAGGATCTAAGCGCAAGAGCCCTCTCCTCTCCTGCGATTTATGAAAACTGGTATTGAGAAGCACTGCTGCCTCCAACTGTGGAGGGCACAGCATAGCCTGAGTCATAGAATCATAGAGATGGAAGGGACTATAAGGGGCATCTAGTCCAACCCCATGCAATGCAGGAATATTTTGCCCAATGTGGGGCTTGAACCCATGACCCTGAGATTAAGAATCTCCTGCTCTACTTACTGAGCTATCCCATTTAGTTTGCTATAGTAGCTAGTAGTTATCAATAGGCTTCTCCTTCATGGATATGCCCAATCCTGTTTTAAAGCTATCTAAGTGGGAGACCATCACTGCCTCATGTGGGTGTGAGTTCCATAGTTTAACTCTGCACTGTGTGAAGGGCTTTCTTTTATCTCATCTGAAACTTCCACAATTCAGCTTCGTTGGATCTCCATAGGTGAACTCAAAGCCTATACAGGCAACTCCCCGTTTGCACAGGGTGGTGGTGGTGGTGTTCTGAGTCACTGTGTGCTTGTGTGAAATCAGAAACTCACTTAAAAAGCCTACAGACACACTGTCCCGCCCCATCCCACCCTTTTAGTGACATCCTTATGACTTTTCCGGCTTTGGCACTGTGTGCGTCTGCACGTTCACACACAAATCGGTTACCTAAAATGGGAGTTGCCTGCAAATATCATGATACCTCCCAATATTCTGTATTAGCTGCTAGTCTCTCTCACACATACACACACACACACGCCTCACGCTTTTCACAGCTATCCACCACTGCCAAGCATACTTAGTCCTTGGGATGTGGTGTCAACCACAGTTTTCTATCCCATTGAGACATCACTGCAAAGCTTCACCCACCAAGAAACGCACCCACCCCAAGCACACATCCATAAGGCAAACACATAGCACAGCCACCTCCAACGACGATCTCCCTGAAGTGCAAATATGAGACTCGCCTGGAGATCTAGGCTTAATTATAGACTAGTACAACTCTTTGAGCTTATGATGAACAGGTGCAAAAACTGAAAGGATGCTCTAAATAGCTAGTCTTGCATGGAGATACAAGGGAGCCTTTTTTTGTTTTGTTTTGTTCCGTTTAAAAAAAATAAAAATCAGCCATTAAGTAGATACATAATTTCTCTTTCCTTTCTGAGAAGAGATTGCAGCTTTTGTTTGGCAGAATAAAGAACATAAGAACGTAAGAGGAGCTTGCTGGATCAGGTCAGAGGCCCATCTAGTCCAGCATCCTCTTCTCACAAGCTGCCAACCAACTGCTGTGGGAAATCCCTGAACAATACCTGCACTCTGTGACCTCCAGAAGCATTATTGCCTCTGACTGTGGAGGCAGAACGTAGCCATCATGGCCAATGGCCATCAATAGCCCTCTCTTCCATGAATTTATCTAAATCACTTTCAAAGCCACCCAGGTTGGTGGCCATCTGCCTCTTGTGGGAGTGAGTTCCATAGCTTAACCCCAAGGTCTTGTTCCTGGTCCATCACCTCCAGTTCAGACCACATCAGCGTATAGGTGAAATAAAGCTTTATTTATATTTTTGCCACAAAGTGCCCAACTTTATGCTTGTTTATGCCGAATTGCATGTGCCATTTTACTGCCCAATCTCTGCGTTTGGAGAGGTCCTTTTGGAGCTCTTTGCAATCTCTTTTTAACAACTCCAAACAATTTAGTTACAATCAGCGAACTCGGCCAAATTGTCAAATTGCCTCTTGCTTTTCGTCTGTGAGCAAGTCACGGGGGTGGAAGAATCTTTGCCTGAATCAGCCAAGGTTTTGGAACTGCAAGCTTAGAAAGCAATCCCCAGCCACAGTTTTTAAGAGCTTGCCTTTGCTTTACAGTTCCTGCCTAAGGCAGCTCTTAACAATGATTAAGGCACTAAAATATGTATTTAAATCACCAGCTGAAATGTCAATGAAATCAAAACACACTAAAACACAAAGTAAAAAAGCAATGTCTACCCAAGAAAACATGACTAATGCCAATCAGCTACTTGAGCAGGTGGAAAAGGAAATAAAAGATCGCTGAACACCATCCATCACTAAACAAAGCCAGCAATGTCAAAGGCGGGAACAAAAAAACCCTTCCTGCCAGAAAGCTTGTTAACCATCTACTAGGTTGGTGTGTTTCAACCTGGGCACCAAACAAGAGGCAGAGCTGCTAAACTTACATCAAACAATACCTACACATACACAGGGGGAAAACAAAGAATGTGCCAATTTAAATAATAATAATAATAATAATAATAATAATAATTTATTTTTGTACCCCACCCGTAAGACTGGGTTGCAGCTTCAAACAGCTTCAAACCCAGCCAGATGGGCAGGGTATAAATAATAAATTATTATTATATTATATATAAAAGAACACAACAAAACATCACACATTAAAAGCTTCCTCAAACGGGACTGCCTTCAGATGTCTATGGAAACTTGTATAATGGTTTATCTCCTTGACACCTGATGGGAGGGTGTTCCACAGGGTGGGCACCACTACTGAGAAGGCCCTCTGCCAGGATCCCTGCAACTTCTTGCAATGAGGGAACTGCCAGAAGGCCTTCAGAGCTGGTATGCAGGGCCAAAGCCACTTAGGGCTACAAAAGTGCACCCTGGTGGGGAAATGGTCCTGTCTGAATAGCTTTTCTTATTAAATGCAGGCAGCATCCCACATCAGCACCAGCTCACCTCTCCGCTGGTCTCCCAGGACCAGAAGAGGTATGAAGAGGACACAGCATAGACAGACAAGGGGAAGAAGTCTCAGGTTGCTTGAGAAGGACTAAGGGAGGAGCCTTAGAGAGCGGAGGGAAGGTGGAGACCTTCAGTCCTCACAACTGCCTCATTGGGGCAAGACCTACTGGAAAGAGTTGCTCTGCTCACTAGACCTGGCCTCCTGAGCTGTTTGTTTCTTTAAATAAAGAACTAACTTCACAGATGCCATTCCATCTCCTTAATCACTTTGTTTGCCCTCTTCTGAACTTTTTCAAACTCTTCACTCTCACAGAAGATGGGTAACATTATTGATTTTTTGGGGTTTGTAAACAGATGAATTTCCCCCTACAGCAGAGGAGCCTAGAATTAACTACTTGTGGTAATGTGTATGATTAAGCAGCAACAATGCATTAAGCTTCTGTGAAGGCTGTCCAGTGCCCACTTCTTCTCCACCCAGAGGTTCAAAACATCAGGGGGTAACAAGAAAGAAACAAAAGAACCTGGAGATTTAATGAAACTTCTGTGGGCGCTTAACACTTAATGGCTTCACAACTAAGGGACAAAACTTAAACCACAAACTCTTTGCAGAGAAACTTCTAAACTGCTCTCTTTATCCAACCAAGGCTCAGGTAGATTTTTCTCACCTGAAATGACTATCACCCCACTAAGCCACTTCTAGGATTTATCTTCCCCACAGGGAATCAAAACCAGGTTGCCCTGCCTAGCCCCACTCATATAGTTCAAACTCCCCAACTGCCCCACTGATGGTTAGTCCCACTCCCATTAAAAGTCAAAGCCCTAACTATCGCTCTCTGTCTCATGGACAGACAATCCCTATACGATCGCAGGTCCCTGTCCTGCAGCCAAATTAGGAGGGCGCAAGCATTAAGGCGGGGCGGCGCGGGGCGGGCAGGACGAGACGGAAAGAGGAAACAATCAGCAAGCAGTGGACGCTCTGAGAAAGAGCGGGCACTCTTTCTGTGGAATACGCTCAAGGTCCAAAGCCTCTCTCCCTTATTAAAACGGTATTTAAACTCTTCTTAGAAGGTAACTGCAAAAAAAAACAAACCACACACGCTAATCTCCTCCCCACCCGGACCCCACTCCAAAGCTATGCCATAAAAAGCCGTCGGGCGCGCGAAGCAAGGAAGTTTCTTCCACGGTGGACTCGGGGATGAAGGGCTTCTTTCCTTCGCCCTCTGCGCATCCCGCCCGCGTCCCTGAGAGGTGCCTCTTCCCCTCTCTTTCCGCCTTTGTCTTTGCTTCCTCGCGCCCGTCAAAACGCAGCCGCGTTTGCCTGTTTCGGGCTGTGTGTGGAGAAGAGAATGTCAGCCATCCGGCGAACATCTCGCACGACCTGCTTGGGGTTTAACCACCAACGCCACCCCGCCTCCACTAATTGCAACAGTTCCAAGCAGAATCCATCTAATGGTTCCCATAACCTTGTTAGGGGGCGCAAGAGGGCATTGAAGGCAGCCGGGGACTCCCCCTTCCCTCCGCCGGCCTCTGCATGAAAACAGAGGGGAGGCGGGCCTGTTTGCCCACCCATTCAGCGGATGCTCACAGCGATGCCTGGGTTAACTCTAGAGTAATCGAGGGGGTTGTAATGTAGGCTCAACTTTTGGGGTGAGGGCTTACATTTAAAGATGAGGCCGTGGGGGGGGGGGTCTCTCCTTTTCTCTTGCAGGAATAAAAAGGAGCAGGAAAGTTACAGCCCTGGTCACCTCACCTCAAAAAAGGGAGATAGTAAAGTTGTAAAAGGTTCAGAAAAGGGCAACCAAAATGGTCGAAGGTTTGGAGCGACTCCTATATAAAGCATTTGGGACTTTTTGGTTTATAGAAAAGAAGACATGATAGAAGGTAATGAAATTGTGCATGGTGTAGAGAAAGTGGATAGATGTTTTTCTCCTTCCCTAGGAACTTGTGAGCATCCAATGAAGGTAAATGGTAGATAAAAGGGTGGACTTCTCCACACAGCACAACTATGGAACTCCCTCCTACACGAGGCAGTGATGGGCACCAACCTGCATGGAAGAATTGTGGTTTTCCAGGTTCTAGAACAGCCACCAAGGTGCAGAAACCCCCTGCATTTATCCCTGAGCAGGAATCTCCAAATCTGACTTTAAAAAGTTCACATAAGTAGAGCCTGCTGGATTGGGCCAATAGCCCTTCTATTTCAGTAGCCTGCTCTCACAAAGTTGCCAACCAGATGCCTGTGGGAAACCTGCAAGCAGAATTACAGCCATTCTTTACCTGTGGCTCCTGCATTGCAGGGGGTTGAGCTAGATGACCCTTGGAGGTGCCTTCCAGCACTACAATACTATTGTTCCTTTTCCTTGCCTGTTTACACAAGCTATTCCAGGTTTCATGTCAGAGGGACGCGGGAAGCAAAGAAACCTAAATGGGGCCCCCAAGCTGGATCAGAATGTCACCAAGAATAAGGCTTCATGGCCACAATATTACAAGGATGAACAGAGTGTTCAGCTGGCAGGAGATGGAAGACAGTTCGGCAGCCCTGAAAACAGATATGGAAGTGGGGGCCATCTCTTGCATCAGCTGTGAACTAGCTTCTGAGTACAGGTTTCCTTTCTTTTAAATGTATGCCTTTTTGATATACAACTGAAAAACAGTCAAAAGGAAGGGAAATAGATATAAAAAGACCTAATAACCATAAACTTGACTATGTGAGGTACAGAAATTGTTTATATCATCATCAATAGTCAGAAAAAAATAAGGATCAACAGGTCAGAGTTTGCATCTGAATGAAATAGGATCTGAAATCAGATTAATCATCAGAAGGAAGATTGCAGCACTTGGGACTTTTTAGTTTATAGAAAAAGAGGGCAAGAGGCAACATGATAGAAGTTTATAGAATTAATCAAACCATGGAGAAAGTGGGTAGAAAAAAGTGTCTCTCCCTCTCTCATAACGCTGGAACTCGTGGGCATCCAATGAAGCTGAATGCTGGAAGATTCAGAGCAGGAAAAATAAAATAAATAAACTATGCAAGGCATAGTTAAACTATGGAAAGCTGTCTGGCAGGAGGCAGGGATGGCTCCAACCCACATGGCTATAAAAGAGGATTATATTCATGGAGGAGAGAGCTACTAGCCACAATGGCTATGGCCCTACACTCCAGAGCTGGAAACAATAAGTTCTTCTGAACACTAGTTGCTGGAAACCACAAGAGGTGCGAAGGTTCCTGTGGTTGGATTCTGCTTGCTGGTTTTCCACAGGCAACTGTTCAGACTGTATGAGAGCAGGATGCTGGACAAGAAGGGCCACTGACCTGATCCAGAAGGCTCTTATGGTCTTCTGACCAAAAGCCATCAAAAGAGAAAAACACCAACAAGTTGGGGAGGGGGCAGTCTGGAAAAAAGGGGGAATTATTTGGGAGGAGGCAAGTGTCCTCCCCCACAGTGGTGTGTGACTCCTTGGATGTTTGCATAATAAAATTACTATGAGCATTTCTGCCTCAAACTGTGGAGGGCAGAGCACAGGCATTAGCTCTCAGGGGCTAATGCTTGCCTGAATCCAGATGCAGGCTTTAGGTTGATAGATTGCATTTATATCCCACTTTTTTTCCTACACAGAGCTCAAGGTGGCATGCATGGCCCTTCCCCCCTCCATTTAATGCCTACAACCCTGTGACAGTTGGGTTAGGTTGAGAGGCAGTGACCTGGCCCTGGCCATGGGACATTTGTACCTTGGTCTCTCTCAGCTCCTAGTCTAACATTCTAAACACTACCCTACACACTTGAGTGGGGTGTGCACTCAGTTCAGGCTCATTCATTTACCTGTTCTCTACTTCTGCCAAGCCTGGAGGCAAGATTTGCACATATTACTCTTAGGCCCAAAAAAATTCTAGTGGGTTGCTTTGATGTTTTGTTGATAGTAGGCCAGGCAATGGCACGGTTTGACCTTGGATGCCTCTAAAATATTATCTTGCCCCCACCCATACATACCCAAAAGATCACAGCGTACTTAATTTGCTCTGGAGGTCCGTTCTTAACCTGAAACTGTTCTTAACCTGAGGTAACAGTTTAGCTATGGGGCCTCCTGCTGTCACCGTACGATTTCTGTTCTCACCCTGAAGCAAAGTTCTTAACCTGAGGTACCATTTCTGGGTTAGTGGAGTCTGTAACCTGAAGCGTCTGTAACCTGAAGTGTATGTAACCCGAGGTACTACTGTACATAGAGATCATCATCCCAGCTGGCATCTATGTGGAAGGACCACAGCTCAGTGGTAGAGAATCTTGCCTTGCATGCAAATTGCCCCAGGTTTAGTCCCCATCATCTCCTGGTACAGTGGGAGAGACTCTCTGCCTGAAATCCTGGAAAGCCTCTACCAAGTCAGCACAGACAATCCTGAGCTAGATTAACCCAAAGGTCTGACTCGGTATAGGGCAGGCAGCTTCCTACGTCCCCATATGTAACGGGCTTAAATTGCTTTCATTGCTGTTGAGTCAAACTGTTCTTATATATGTAATGGGTGGGTTTGGTGGTTGGTTGGCTGGTAAATTGCTTTAGGGTGCCCCATGGGAATTGATTCATCAATAAGAAAAATGCACCAGTAGAGATCTAAATTAGTATTTATTAATAATCCTCCACACATATCTCATGACAATGAACAAAAAAGAAACACATAGAAAACATCAGGGAAGGAACACCAAGCAGATAATTCATAGCAGATAACTATCCATCCAGCTGGGAAGGCTTATTGGAGGAAAAATACCTCCAACCATTTCCAGAAAGTGCATATAGGGGGAGCTTGTCACATCTTAACAGAGAGGATGTTCCACAGAAGGGGCAGCCACACCAAAGGCCCTGCTCTAAGATACTTCAGAGAGGGCTTCTGAGGTCCTTTGGAACTTGCAGAAGAGACTCTCCTAAATATCGCAGAATGGGTAAAACGTAAGGTGGTCTTTGAAAAAAGGTGGTCAGTCTAAATGCACAGCAGGTCATGTTGTTTTTCTTGGGCTGCATAAAGCACTTCAGCCTGGAGGATAAAATACATCCTCCTCAATACCTGGTTTTCTCTGTAAATGAAATCTAACAAGAAACACCTTCTGAAGTGGTACAGTCCAGGGACATTTTAATTGCAGATTTGTTGCTTGTGGCCAACGAGTTTAAGTGGCTGCCTTCAAATGAGATACTTGCCATATATGTGTCTGTGTGTTTGGGGAGGCTTCTCTGCACTGCCATCCCAATACTTAAAACCACTTTAAAATCCCAATAACCTCTTCTGAGAGGTGGGAGTACAGGGCATTCAGGGTCTCGGCTAAAAAGGGAGAGAGTGTTACTGTGAATGAAGTTGTACTAGGAGAACTCTATCCAGTTTTTAAAATTTATTTCCAGAGTTTGAACACTCCAATTTCCCAGGGTGACTTGCATTAAAAGTCTTTAGAAGAGTTAGCTGTTGAAAACAGCCTCTCTTAGCCTCAGATTGCAAACCAATAATTCGGGGGACAATGACTGACAAGCAGACTAAGAAAAGCTGTGATTCCCAAGGTGGGGTGGAGGGATTACCTAGGGGGCACTAAGAGGAAAGGCGGCAGCAGGGGCCCCCTCTGAGGATAATGATTATTTTCTTGTCGATTGGCCAGGCAAGACACTAAAGTGAAAAAACTTCTGCACTTCATATTTCAAGATTTACTGTTCTTTTATCACTTCCAAAGCTTTGATCACATTTGTTTGTATTTACAACTCTGGGTTGGCACAAGACCGCCAATTACGTACTGGTAATTGCTATTGATTTTCTTACGAATTATAGCTACCATGCATTGGTAAGTAGTGACATATATGCATGTTATGCTATGGATTTCCTTCACCGTTACTTTTTAGTTACGAATGGAGAGAGATATTTATTGTACAATATTCTTGGCTGGATTTTATTTGGTCATTGTCTTCCTCGGCGGGTTGTACAAACCCCTGTTCTGAATTAACGCTTTTTATAGGGCAGGGTAGAGGGCGATGTGATGGGTTTATGGAACTGAGGAACGCAGGGGGAGAGGGGGGAGATAACCTGGAAAAGTTTGGGAACCACTGCTCCACGGTCTTCTTGTGTGTTGAAATGAAAAACAATACATATTATGTTTGCATTCCTGTCATCCTACCCTCTCACTCCCTATCGTTGGCAAAAGGTGGCTTGCACAGAAGTGTTTTGCACTATTTCTGGGAACAGTTGCGCAACCTCAAGCTTTGGTACCTCTCCAAAGGAAGAGAATCCTAGACCGAAGGGGCAGCCACCGAAAACCCCCCACCATGCACTGCACACCCTTGTAGGTCTAAGGGACTGTTTCCAGTTAGCGGTGCAATAGGGTAAGAGAAGGTGGCTTGTTAGGTATGCTGTATCCGGACCTTGTAAGGCTTTGTAGCCACCAGCCCCTTGAGCTGAGCCCAGAAGAGGAATGGAGCCCTGCTGTGATGTGTTCCGATGATCCACCCACCACACCGATCGGCATTTTGCACCAGCCAGAGTGCCGTCAAGGGGAGCCCTACACAATGTACAGTACGTGATGTTTTCTAGCCCGGGGCGAAGTACGCATGGACGAATTAAGACAGATAAATCTGCTTCCTGGCTCATTCATACAGCAGCTCTCTGTATCAAACTCCAAAGTTCATGACTTCAAGACATGCAGGGGGCTGGGGGTGGGGGTTGGTGTAGAGAGATAATATGCCCCAGACTGTCTTATATTTTTTGTTTGTTTTTTACTCAGGCTAATAAAGGCAGAGGTTAAAAAAAGGTGAAGAGATTTTTTTTTTAAGGACACGATTACTTTCTGTATCGAAAGACAGGATTTATCCCATCCATGAGAAATTACCTGGAATTCACAGTACATAAAATCAGTTATTCTGACTGTGGGCTTTTAAGAGAGCAACCGAAAGCCAGCCGGTTTTGGAAATAGCATTCTTCCACGCACCATTTGTCTTCAAAAGAAATATCTACATATTATTACCATTAAATTGAAGAACAAAGGTCAGAGGCACCCAGGAGAAAACAGGGGCCCAATCCCGTTCTTACAGAGGCAAAATGAACCCCCCCCCCCCCGGTGGTGGTTGGGGAAATAATCCTCATTCTCCGATTGGCAACTGTCCTGTTCTCTTTCTTAAATAGTTCTGCTCCCCCAGCCGCCCAAACACGCAAATGAAATTTATTTCTTTGGGAAAAACCAAGAATATGAAAGTGATCCTTGTGTATGTCCTTATGCAAGTCTTTTAAGCGATTCTAAAACCAAAGTTAAATGTTCCAAATTTCCAGAAGTATTTTTTTTTTAAAAAAACACAAACCTAATTCTCAGTACAAATCTAACCAAATTGAGTTCTGATTATGCAAGGCTTTTTCATGCTAATAGCAGTTAAATAGGTGCTCATGAAAACTATTAAAGATTCTCTCTATAAACTACTTTGAGGACGTGTGTCTGTGTGCTTTTTTCAAAACCATAAAGAAGTGTATAAATGTTATAAAATAAATAAGATGCAAAGGCAAGGAGGGGAGAAGAGAAGACCCAACAGCTACGGGTACCACAGTGTGGATCCATGCTGCAGAAGTTCTGAACAATTATTCTACAGATCCAATCCTGATTTGAATGCTTAGCTCTACGGGCTGCAGAGAAATTAGAATTCAGACTGTCTCAAATATTTCATCTGCAAAAGGGATCCAAGTGTGTCTAAGTGTCTGCGAATCAAGTCCATAAAACACCATCGTTGTTCACCAGGCAATCTGGGGAAAACAAAACAGTTAAGGAGCTGTGGGAAAATGTCTGACTCTCTGGTCCAAATGCCACTTAAACCAGATAACCTCAGCAGAGCAACCTGAAAGCACAATTTGTAAACACACAACTTGGACTTTTTGCTTTAAAAAAGAAAAGAAAAAAAGAGTAGAGATAACAAAAGATCTAGAGAAAGGACCCTGCTATATCTTTTAGTTTCCTCTTATTTCTGCATTATAAATAGCTTTGCTATTTGTTACAATTATTAACCTAACTACAAGGCATCTTCTCCTAGTAACGTTTGTTAGGATTCAGTTCTGAGCCACGGGTCGCAAAAAGCAAAACCTAACAATATTGTTTTGCCATTAAAAAAAGCAAATACAAAACACACACCAAGACAGAAAACTCACTCTGGAAAGATTGCGATCTATTTTACAACAGGGACTTAAAAAGTAAGACGCTAATTAACAAATAAATGGCTGGGGGAAAGGAGTGTAGCAGGATAAGGGGAAATGTGATTACAGTGAATGGCCATATGCGCCCACCTAGATGTTTCTAAGCTGCTCTCTAATTTGTTTAGTCCACTTAGGGGTCCTCCCCGCTACAAGTCCACTTAAAGTTAGCAGCTGGATCATTCTGTCGTTAAAAAAAGCCTGAAGCAAACACGATCAGAGCGCCATTATTATTTTTTAATTGTCTGTCTATAAGCTTATCTCTCATAAACCACTTTCAATCCAAGATTGGAACATTCCTGTTACTAAACATGAAATGTAGTTGATAGCATTCCAGCGAAAGCACAGTCATATAATGGTGGCCACACTCTTTAAAAATAAATAAATAAATCCGCACAGAAACCACGAATGAGAAGCTGGCGTACTTCTGAAAAATAATATCTTGAATCATAATAACCAGCCTTGAACACAGTCCAGATGTGCTTGGATTTCTCTCTCTCTCTGCTGTGTACTTCGTCCTCTCTGCTTTCCCTCAAGTTGTTGTTGTTGTTAAAAAATGAAAAATTAGTAAGAGGGCTTGCAACAAAAAATCTGCATAAAGCTACCAATGAGGAACTGTGCAAGCGGGAACAGAGACAATGTGTGCAAACCTGAAGCTTTGAATTGGGCCTCGGCTCATATGGCAATTTGGTCAGTAAACCGTTTTACCTTTCGAACAACAACAACAACAACAACAACAACAACAACAGACTCCAGCTGCGGGTAACAGACCATGAGGTTCTTTTTCCAAGAGTAAAATGACTTCTCCATAACGACTGCAGCTGATGCCAGAAGTGCACCCCGCAGGCACCACAGAAAAGGAAATGGTCATGTTCTGCTCGGAAGCGTGGACATGCTCGGTTCAGATCAATGACCTTCAGGTGAAGGAAGGCCTCACAAACCGGCCCATTAACTTCTCTCCCCCGCTCCCCTTTAGCTGACCAAGTCTCGTCCTCCACGGAAACTGGACTGACCTATTTCCCTTCCAACAAATAAAGAAGCAGTTGAAAAATGAAGCGTGGCAGAAACCGACACGGAGGGAGAACAGCAAAGTCTGCAAAAGTGGTGGTGGTGGGGGGACACAGGATTTAAAAATGCCACAGGGAAAGTTTGCAAAATGGCCTTTGTGGGTCTTGATTTTTTTTAAACCTAAAACAAAACAAAACAAAACAAAACCTAGAGCAGGTGAAAGAAAAAAGCAGAAAAGTGGAGGTCATCCGAGGTGGTCTAAAAAGGGTGAAGAGTGCAGGCTTCTGGTCCAAGAGGACAAAGGCTAGGAAGTTGCTTTGAAAAGACCCTGCAGGCCCAAGGGGAGGGGCGACATGTTTACATGGGTAGATGCGTGTATAAAAAGACCCTTAACGTATTCAGTGGGGATTGCCTCCTGATAAAATATTCCCAGCTCAACAGTGCCAGATCACAATGTTTTAAAAAGGAGGCATCAAACGTAACGATTACCAGCCCTATAGGAAAGGATCATAGAACTGTAGAGTTGGAAGGGACATCTAGCCAAAGGAAAAGGGGTAAGTGAGAAAACCCAACATAATGTTATTTATCACCAAGCTTTAATCTGTTAAATGCCTGGATTTGCGTCTTCAGAATTACATGGGAACTCCTGGGGCTTAGTCCTGACACTGAAAATGTACAGGACACTCAACATACCACAGAATATCTGCTCTAGCACTGATCAGTGCCGGACATTTGCTATGCAGGCTTCCTCAATGATTCAAGCCGTACTGAGCCCAGGTTTAGGGAAAGATGGTCAAAGAAGTGCCCTGGATTGAAGGCAGGTTAAGCCCCAGAAAAGCCACCCAGACTGGAAAGGGCTAACAGTGCAAAACTTAGGCTTAAGTTAGATGCAGGCCTTAAGACTATCCTGTCCTCATGGCCAACATTCCCCCGCTGCAACATCAGGAGAGCTATTTGCTTAATTGTTTTTGGCTGTGCCGTCCTTCCGAAATGCAGAATATTGTTTATGTGACAGGCTCGCTCCACTGAAAGGACTTGAGGAGGAACAAAGGATGGAGAAACCCATACGGCTGCAACTGGGTTATCCACTGAAGAAGAGTTAAAAAAAAGAAAAGCACCTATAAATCAGAAATCCTTATCTTAGCCCCAGCAATTTATTCATCGCTAATCTCCCCACATCAAGAGAAAATCAAAAGCTACTCACAGGGCAAACAGATTATGAAGCTACACAGCAACTTCACTCCCAAGGGAATAAATAACCTTTAAGGAGATTGATCTGCACATAACATCAAGGAGGGTAAAAGACCACACACAATCCCACCCCACACATGCTCTTTGCTTGTGCTGCCGGGAGAGTGCAAAGCTAAAATGAAGCAGCCACCACTCTCGCTGTCAGGTGGCATTTAAAGCACCGCAAAGAATAAAGGTGATGGAGAGGCAACTAACCTCCTTACTCAGCAGGAACCTTAATCTGCATTTGGCGAGAACTCTTGCAAGCCTAAAAGTAACTGCCAGCTTGGGAAATAATTGGAGGTAAAGAGTGATAAACCTGATTAATAAAATGCAACGCGCGATCCAAAGCAAGCTATTTGGAAAACAGGTCCCACAAGTTTTGCTGTCTCCCTAGGAAATGTGCACAGCACTACATCCATTTATGGCAAGAGATGGCGGTGGTGGCAGGCGGGCGGGAATAAAAGAGGCCAAGGCTGGGTGTGCCTTTGCAAGCTCTGGTTCAGGGGTAGCCAACATGGAGGCCACTGGCACCGCTGGTTGGGTCTGCTGGGAGACCAGTTACACCTGGAGAGCACAGTGCAGGGTGCCCATGCTCTTGCCACAAGCATTTTCGTTCAGCCAATGTGCCACTCCGTACAATGGTGTAGATTACCCTTGGGGGTCTCTTCCAACTCGGGGGTGCTGTGATTCTACGAGCATGAGACCCAATGTGGTTGTCAAGGGTGTTGGGCTTTTGTCTGGTGGGCTAACCAGCACCTCTGGCTATGCAGTGTAACACGGTTGTTTTGAGGGTGTAATATGTTGGGGTGAGGGAAGAGAACTATGTACACACTATCCTGAGCTTCCTTCGAGAAAGGGGGGCTAAATATGCAATAAAGAAATTAAATATTCCCAGTCCCTTCTGAGCTTTTATTATCACTGAGTGATCCAGCCAAAGTTACTTTTTGTTTTAACAGAAAACAATTTCGGCATTTGCTTGAAATGAATGGGTCTAAAAAATGGTGGCAAGGGTCAGCAAACTTTTTCAGCAGGGGGCTGGTCCACTGTCCCTCAGACCATGTGGGGGGGCAGGACTATATGGGGGGGAGGAGATGAACGAATTCCTATGCCCCACAAATAACCCAGAGATGCATTATAAATAAAAGGACACATTCCACTCATGTAAAAACACACTGATTCCTGGACCGTTCGTGGGCCAGATTTAGGAGGCGATTGGGCCAGATCCTGCCCCCAGGCCTTAGCTTGCCTACCAATGTTCTAGTCTGTTTGTTTTTGTATGATAAGGGGGTGGGGGAGACAAGCTGGCAGTCTTCTCTCAAATTGCTCAGTAAAAAATAAACCTGTTTCCAATTTGCAGCATTACGGGAAAAGACACAGGGCTAACAGATATATTAGTGTGCAGATGGCACCTAGCTTTTTAAAACTTTATTAATGTTATTTGATAAATAACTTATTTGAGTAGTTGCATTTAGCTGTTTTGCTTTCTTGGGTAGATCTATCATGTCACCCACCACCACCAAAGTTCTTACTACGGGTCTTATGACTGGGTTGGTGAGGGAGAGGAGACATTGCCGTCTGTCCAATAGAGCTGCAGTCCATTTTCCAGTAAAACGAAAATGAGCTTTTCTATACTTGCCCGTAAGCAATTCATTACCCCTGCTGTCTGCACCAGCAAGATTCAGCTGTTCCATTTTGAAGAAAGTGGGCTTTACCACCCAGTGATAATGTGAGAAATAAATATTATTCAACAGCTCAGATTGCAATTCTTAAAAATTGCAACGGGACTGGGAGTCACAAATGCAAAGGCCTAATTCAGCTCCGCTGACATCAATGGGAAACCTTCCCATTAGTTTCCACAGAGGGCTGGGTACAGCCCAAGAAAAGTATTACAAAGGGAAAGGGTAATCAACTGCTTACAAAGTATATTCTTTAAAATACACACTTGGGTACACTAGTTTGCTTCTCTTCCGCAATCTATCTAATTTCTACATCTGAAACTCCCAAAATGTTTCCCACGGAGTGGGGAATGTAAAATTGATACAGCATATTCAGGGATGGCACTCCAAGGGGAATTTAAATGCTTTAAAGGATCTAAAACCACTTACTCCCTAAAAGTCCCTAAAACGACTTCTTGGGAAGCAACTGAAATGTTATGGTCACCGTTCCAGGTATTAGGCGTGCAAAATCTTAAATTCTATCTATTTCCACTTTGCCTGGGCAGAACTGATTCTTGCTGTGTGTATAAAAGGGCAAAAAAAGAAGGTGGTGGAGACATATAGCAGACGTGAATCAACTTTTGACTCAGGGAGACCCGAGCAATGAACCCCATTTTCTCTGACTCAAAAGCTTCTATGGGTCAGCATTGATGCATCGCCCAAGATGCTTGCAAGCACCACACAGATACCACTTGCCTTACTCACCAGTAGTTTAAGGCAAAATCTGGACAGTGCCCCTTCCATGAAAATGGGGAGGGGGAGCTGCAGGACAAAGCTCAGGGTAGCATAACTGCCGTGCTTATATCGCCGAGCTGCATTTTGAGAAAGCAGGACAAAATGGCGGACGGTTCAAGTCTTCAAACCGAAAGCAGCCCGATATGAGAATCACGCCTACACGCAAAGGGGCTCTTTCTGTGCTGGTTGTACATTTCACCGATCAACATGCACAGAACTTCTTGCCTTCCCCCCACCCCACTGTATTATTCCACCCCTACCCAGCACTTCTCCTCCCAACGTGTATCATAAAGACACAATCAGGCAAAAGCAACACTGGACTCGGCTGCGATGAGTCCCACATATAATTTGTGCATGCCATTTTGTACAGGCAGAGCACCCCTGTAACTCTAATGATTAAATGCCTTTGCAAAATCATGCAGTAGTTTATTAAGATCCCAAGTTATCAATTCAGTATCTTTGTTGTAAAATGTTATGGGAGGCTTGGGTTGTGGCCGTCCACAACGTTTTTCCAGACTATGAGCCTCTGGGACATGGATCAATTCATGCTTTCTTTCGTTTTAATTATATTTATTTGTGCTTTCTACCTCAGCCTCTGGATAGGGAAGGCTGACAATCTAACCCATTCATTATCAAATGAAACAAATATTAAACAAAGACGCTAATGCAAATCTGTCTAAACCTGGTTAAGCTCAAACACTGTAATTTTAAAATCACTTGAGAATATGATTCTAAACGTACATATTCACTAGAAATAAGTTCTGGTGAAACCGATAGCTTTTCCTCCTGCATAAACACATTTTAGCATCCTACTCCAAGCGACATTGTAGTCCATAGGACTACAGTGCTTCAATTTAAGGATCTTTTGGATTGGGCTGCAAAACAGATTGTAAGAAAGAGACTCGCTCCTTAAGGAATTAGGGATCCTTAATCGTATATAGCTGAAGCCAAGATTAAAACCTCCTTGCTTACGTTTCTTTTTGTTAAAGGATCATATGAATCTGATTTCAAGGAAGCCATCACCACTCCTATAAAAGTGCACTGCATTTGACTGTTGCTTGTAAAATAATAATAATAATAATAAATGTTGATGTGGAAACTTTACTACTAGTGGCAGAAATTTTATTGCCCAAACAAATGAAGTCATTGTTACATCACCAGAGCAGGCATGAGGTACTCAGGGAGCGATAAGTCTGAGTTCCTTTACAACTGGATTCTAGGAAGGGAAGGACCTGATCCTTGTCTTCATTTTAAACTCATGGCCTCACCACTAAGAATGTCAATACAGGTGCCACTGGTGAGATAGACACTGGCTAGCTAAGGAGTGTGCCAGGACAACCAGCACACAAGATACCTAGGTATTAAAAAAGCCCATAAGTCCAGCTGAGTCAACCAGCTGCAGGGGGACAGACATAGAATGGGTGTGTGGCAAGGGTAAAAGTCCAATGCCCACCAACTGAGCAACTGAGGTTCAGTTGTTAAGTGGAGAGTCCCATCCAGTGCATTGGGGCTTCCCTCAAATAAGCATGGTTACACCTCAAACACCAGAGCAAGTATCTCATGTCTCACCTGCTCTAGCTAAGCAAAGAGAAAAGAAACGTTCTTTTAAAAAAAATTGCATATGCATACCTTTATATAAAGGCCCATACTGATCAATTATGTGTTTAAATTATTTACATCAATTGTATTTTACAACCTTCTGTTTAGAAAGTAGCTTGCAAAAGTTTTTAACCGCTTGCTATATTTGTCAACCAACTATGAGATCTCTCTTGCGTGTAAATAATA
Source organism: Podarcis gaigeae (assembly GCF_964106915.1). Classification (NCBI taxonomy): domain Eukaryota; kingdom Metazoa; phylum Chordata; class Lepidosauria; order Squamata; family Lacertidae; genus Podarcis; species Podarcis gaigeae. The sequence goes on along the minus strand of NC_139691.1, from coordinate 20,507,296 downwards.
TTTGCAGCACAGCTTAATTCAAAATGCAGTTTCAGTTCAGTCTCTAAAGGGGTGAGAATTCAGAAGTGGGAGCTCATCCACATTTATGGACACAAATTTACTTACCTTAATTTACGTCTGCTGTTGTCAGCATTTCTAGAAACTCGCTGGAGCACACAAAATACAGACAACTTTTTATATATAAAAAATAACGACACTGAAACGGCCCTGATTATTATAAAGAGACTCGGCTATTCAAAGTGGGGGGGGGAGGAGGGGGAGATAAGAGCAAATTTAAATATGAATAATCATAGCTCCATATCTCTAATGGATCGCTAAATCACCTTTCAAAGTCCTGGTTTCAGAGCATAGAAATCCTGGCGCAAGCACCTTCCCCGATGAGTCATGGGAGAAGCAACGGCAGTGAACTCTGCCAGAACCTCGCTCAAAACAACAAAATAATGCTACATTCATGCAGAGGACTCCCAACTGTATTAGGAATCCAGAATGCTGCTAAAGCCAATGAAATCAACATTTCTAAACGATACCCCCAAATCCTGACATTCAGTCAGACTGAAGAAAGATTTACCCCGAGAAAACTGGGGTAAGTTTTTTTTGGGGGGGGGGGGTTAATATAGTTTTTGCTTTATCTACACTTGATCAGCAAGCTCAGCAGACAGGTTGGGTATTTACCTGCGAGTAGCTCCAGAGCAGAGTGGGCCTTGAACCAGCAACCATTAGGACGAAGCCCTCCTTTGGACCCCTGCCCTGCACCAATTCACACCCAAGGAAATTGCAGGAGGAGATGCAAAAGGTCATGCAATCCACACACACCTCAAACCAGGCTAAAAAAGAATACTGGTTGCAATCCTTCCCTCTTCTTTTTGCAAACCCGGGATCTTACCCCTCCAATCTGCCTGCAAGTGTTTTGCAAAACCCTACCGGCCCTCGGCGAGGAATATCTGAGCGCGTTAGCCCTTTACCTCATGTCTCCGTAGGCCCCCGGGTAGCCCTCCATCCACGGGGTGAGCTCCGTCTTGATGCAGCCGGCGGCAGGGGCGAAGGGCATCCTGCCCACTACGCCCCCGGGATACCACACCTCGGACGGTGGGAGCTCTGCGCCCTCTTGTCCAGACGGCGGGCCCTGGCTCCTGGCGTAGCCGAAGGAGGCCGGGGGTGCGCCTTCGTAGAGCTGCCCTTCCTCGGTGAAGAAGGGGTGCCAGCCGGGGCCAGGAGGGCCGGCATAGTGGGGCGCCAAGGCAGCAGGCACGTCCCCGGCGCGCCGGCACTGCGGCCCCCAAACGGCACCGCCGGGTGCGTACTCCAAGGGGCTCTCCAGCTTGATGCGCCCATGTGAGGCCAGGGCCAACTGGAAGTTGTAGTAGTCTCGGTTCGGGAAGGCTCCCGAGGGCTCCTCCAGCTCCGGAGAGCTCTTGTAGAGGCTCAGGTGTCCTGGCACGTCCATGGCCAGCGCGCCCTCGCCGCCAGCAGCGCCGCCGCCAGCGCTTCCCTCCTCGGCTTCCATGATCTTGCAGCCGCCCAGATTCAGGGGTCGAGCGTGCGCGCCAGCGAACATGCAGTCGCCGCGGGTCGCCGCCACCTCGCCGACGCCGGGCGCATCAAGCGCTTCCACCGCCAAGCCCATGGAGGCGGAGACGGCTTTGCACAGCTCCTTGGCGCTCTCCCCCAGGTAGTCAGTTTTGTCAGATGGGGCTTCCTCGCCTCCTCCGCGGGGCTCGCTTCCTTCTGCCGCCTGCAGAAGACTGCTCTCACCCAGGATGTCTTTAAAGTCCCCCGGGCAACTCTGGAAAGAGGGGCCTCCCAGCAGGGCCAGAGAGGACGGTGCGGACGAGGGCGCGGACTCCTCCCGCTCATCGGGGGACTGCAGCGTTTTGCTCACCTGGGGCTGCTCCTCCAGCGGCAAGTAAGTGGGCGAAGCCGGGTCTTGCTGGTGGGCGCTGGGCTCTTGCAAGTGGGACCCCGAGGAAGATGACCCCGCCGTCGCGGACGCCGACACCTGGTGGCTGGGGCCAGCCTCCTCCCGCAGGGATCCGGGGTTCTGGAACGCTTCGCGGACACTCTGAAACAGGTTCTGGAAGGCACTTCGAAAAGCTTTCGCCGGCGGCCGAGGATAGACTCTGCCCAGACCAACGTGCACCTCCATGATCTCTCCTGTGGCTGGACGGCAAGGGGAGTGGGGGTCAGCCCGCTGTGTTTTTCTCTGGCTGCAGGTTGGTTCTGGAGACTCCTCGACTGGGCGGGATATCAGCTGCGAGAACCGGGCTTTTCTACCAGCTTCCGACGGCGACCAGCAGAGCCATCCCTTGGGCCGTCGGGGCACGCGCGAGGCGCTCCTAAATTGGAGCAGGTGCAGTTGTCGGTGGTGTGCGAGAGAAAAGCCGGTCGGCCCTGGCCTCTCGGGTCCGCCGCCTCCCACCTGGGGAAACGCAGAAGTCAAGGCGCTAGTCCGCTGTTTTTTGTTGTTGTTCTTTTTTTGTTTTTTTCAACTTTCCCAGCCGGAGCGAAGACGCAGCCGTTGGCAGTTGCTGCTGTTGCAATTGCAAACTGATGCCTCTCTTGCAGGGGTGAGCTGAGGTTACAGCCGGGAGAGAGAGAGCGGCTGCTGGCTGGAGGCGAGAGAGCGCCGCGGCCCGCACACCCCCTCCTTTCCTTGCAAGCTCCGCCGACGGACGGACGCTTTGGAGGCAAGCTGGGCTGCCCGGAGAAGGTGAACCCGGGCGCGGAGGGAGGGCGGAGACGGAGGCTGGCGAGCCGGCAGGCCTGGGAGGAGCGGCGGTGCTGGTCGCCCAATCGGCGCAGCGGCCGAGAAGATCCCTTGAATCCGGGGCGGAGAGAGCAGCAACAAGTCGCGGTTGGTGGGATAGAAGCAGTAAAAGTAAGTGGCTTCCCTAGGCTGGCCACGCCGCGCGCTCCCGCGCTCGGCTCCGCTGCTGTCGCCCGGCGCGCCTCCGGAGGATCGTGGACAGGGCGGGGGAGAAGGAAGCCGGTCCGCCTTCGCTCGGGTTTTATGCGCTTCCCTTCCCGCCCCTTTGGACTCCGATTCCGGGGAGGAGATTGGCTCCGCACTCTTGCTCCGCCTGAAAGCGCTGCGCCGCGCCTTGCTCGCTCTCGCTTTCCCCCGCTCGGCAGTCTGACTCGATGGCCTCAAGAGATCCCAAGCTGCGCTTTAACTGCGCACAGCAGGCAAGGTTGCGCCGATCCGGGGCCGCTTGGCACTACTGTGCCTTCCTGGCGACTGCTCGGCACATGTGCATGCCCAGTTCCACCACGTGCCGGACGGCGGAGCTTGCAGAGAAGCCTCTACACACGGGAGCGCGGGCTCAGAGCTCACTCAAAGCGCACGCAAAGCCTCAGATACCGATCTAGGTATCGCTTGGCAGTAGCGAACGTTCGACGCCGCTGTAGTCGCTACAGCGCTTTGCAATCATGTTGCTCCTGCATAATGGTTAGAGTGTGGGACTAGGACCTGCGAAACACCAAGATTCCAATCCCCACACTCTTGCCATGAAGTTTTGCGTGTAGCATTGGGGAGCCGGCACTGCCTCTCAGCCTTACCTCACAGGGCTGTTGTGGGAATTAAATGAGGGGGAGACTTATATGTGCTGCTTGGAAAAACCTAAGATCGGATATAAATGCTCTAGCCATCCAGCTGACAGCAACACTGGAGTGTTGATCACTCCACACACTGGGGTGTTCTAGCAAATTGGGGCAAGGCTTGCAACTTGTGGGGTGTTTCCAGGTGGCTGCTTATTGTGGGGTGGCTGCTGCAATGGCAGGCCTTCCTTAAAAACCTCCTATTGAGTTTTTGTTACATGCAAAAGCATATCAACACTGAAATAAAGCAGGTAAGCAATGAAGAGAAAGGAAAAAGGCAACACATTGAAATAGCAACAGCAAATCGGCCTTTCTAACAAGTCTTGCAAATCTGGAATTACACTGAGTGAGTGAATGTATTTCTATGGGTTCGTACACATTTCTGCTTGTCCCGCTCCTCTCCTTGGGAAAAGGATTCACTGCTGAAATGGAGCAAATGTCAGTTGGTTTTTCTGCAGGTTGACGTTAGTTCCAATACAGTGGTAAAGAGCGAGTTTTCCTGGAGAAAGTGGTTGGGGCAGGTAGAATACCTCTCAGACCTGTGCACCAGTGGAAGTGTGAGCAAGCTCAGAATTTCTTTCCATTCAAATGAATTCCCAAAGCAGCTTACAGACCACAAGTACCGTGTATTTCGGGTCTACTGGCCGCAATAAAGTTCTTTTTGTGTGTGACAATAAATAGCAAGAACATAATGGAACATTAAAGGTACAGCGTAAGTCGTATAAATTAACAAATCATCAGTGAAACAATTGCAATCTATAAAACGCTATTAATAAACCAGCAACTAAAAAATAAGCTGAACACCACAGCTACAGCATAGGGCATATTATATGACTCCCCGTACTAGATAATCTGATAATGCTGATGCTCCTGACTTAGACCTTGCTACATTAACCCCTGTGCAAGTGTGCTCATTCTCTGTGCCTATTTTATAGTTTGTTTTCCTCTTTTTTCAATTTCCACCTGCAGTTACAATTGTTTTCTCTTTTCTATATACAGTCGCACCTTGGAATCTGTTACGGAAGTCCATTCAACTTCCAAAATGTTCGAAAACCAAATCGTGGCTTCTCACTGGCTGCAGAAAGCTTCAGCCAATCAGAAGCTGTGGAAGCCCTGTCGGACGTTCGGGTTCCAAAAGAGCGTTCGCAAACTGGAACAATCATTTCCGGGTTTGCGGCGTTTGGGAGCCAAAACATCTGACTTCCAGGGCGTTGGGGATCCAAGGTACGACTGTACTTTATAAAATGAAAATAAATACTTTGAAAGGAAAAATTAGACACAACAGCAAACCAGCATACCCCCCCAAAATCGTATTTCCCCGATTATCAAATGGTATTGAAATACGACAATAAAGATTGAGAAGCCAGAGGGATTAATATATTCAAAGAAAGGAAACAAATCTGCAATGGGATTCTCATGTTGAGCCACATCCCCAGACCACCCACCAGCATGCCTTATTTATTTATTTATTTATTTATTTATTTATTTATTTTGCAGCAGCCGTGCTCTGTCTGACTTCTATAACACTGGAACTCATGGGCATCCAATGAAACTGAATGTGGGAAGATTTAGGACAGATAAATTTCTCCTTCACGCAATGTGTAGTTAAATTATGCAACTCCCTCCCACAGGAAGCGGTGATGGCCTCTAATTCGGATGGCTTTACAAGAGGATTAGACAAATTCATGGAGGAGGAGAGGGCTGTGGATGGCTACTAGCCATGATAGCTATGCTTTGACCTCCATTGTTGGAGACCTCAAGGCTTTTGAGCACCAGTTGCTGGAAACTGAAGGAGGGGAGAGCTGCAATGGCACTCGGATCCTGTTTTCCCACAGGCATCTGGTTGGCCACTGTGAGTACAGGATGATGTACTGCACGGGCCACTGGCCTGGTATAGCAGGCTTTTCTCACTTATTCTCTTGTGTCCAAGGCTTGCTCATAGGCTTCCCATTGGAGAAGCTGGTCGGCTGCTGTGAGAACAGGTTACACCATGGGTAGGCAAACTAAGGCCCGGGGGCTGGATCCGACCCAATCACCTTCTAAATCCGGCCCGCGGACGGTCCGGGAATCAGCGTGTTTTTGCATGAGTAGAATGTGTGCTTTTATTTGAAAGGCATCTCTGGGTTAATTGTTGGGCATAGGAATTTGTTCATCCCCCCAAAAAAAAATATAGTCTGCCCTCCTCAAGGTCTGAGGGCCAGTGGACAGGCCCCCTGCTGAAAAAGTTTGCTGACCCCTGGGTTACACCAGTGGCAGGATCCAGCAGGCTCTTCCTATATGTCACTGGCATCAAAATGCCAAGCTGCATCTCCCAATACCCCTCTTTAAATCTAGATTAAATATCTGCTAGGTGGAAACCAGTTACCCAGATTTAAATATCTGTTAGTTAAGTGGAAACCAGTTACCCAGAGTGGTAGTGATGATAATAATAATAATAATATTAATAATAATAATAATAATAATAATAATAATAATAATAATAATATATTACTTATACCCCATCCACCTGGCTGGGCCTCCCCAGCCACTCTGGGTGGCTTCCAACAGGATATTAAAAACACAATAAAACATCAAACATTAAAAACTTCCCTAAACAGGGCTGCTTTCAGATGTCTTCTAAAAGTCAGATAGTTGTTTATTTCCTTGACATCTGGTGGAAGGTTGTTCCACAGGGCGGGCACCACTACTGAGAAGGCCCTCTGCCTGGTATCAAACATGTTTCCTCCAGGCCAGTGTAAATAAAATATATCCTTTTTTATTACTAAGGAGCTGTTTTATGAAGCTTGTGAGGCCGGTTTGAGTCCAGGGAGTGTCCTGTCTTGTGCTCTTGGTACAAAATTCCCTCCTCTGGTTTCCGTGCAAACTGTGAAGTAGGGTGTGATCTCCCACTACTCCTATAGTCCAGTGGCTTTCTTTCTTTTCTTTTTTAAAAAATAATATTTATTAAAGTTTTAAGGGGTACAACAAGAAAAAGTAAAAAACATCATTTTAAACCAAAAACAATACAACACATCCCAATAGGTAAAGAAAAAAGGATAAGATACAAAAGAAAGAAAAAACAACAACAGAGGAATAAAATCCATTAAACAAAAAAGAAAAAACAAAGAAAAATACAGCAAATCTTCCCATTACTTAACTTTCATTAGCTTATTTCCTTGACCTCCTCGCACCTCCCTTTTTTGTATTCTAGATCGGTTATCCATTTCAGCAAATCCTTTCCCTCTTTTAAAATTTTAGTCCTGTAATTTATCTTAGTATAATGTAGCTTTACTTTCCCTCCTTTCACCAATTAACAGTCAGTTATTCCCAAATCCTTTATATCATTCCTGCTAAAATCACATAACATCATTCCAACATCCTTCTAACAGTCATTAATTTTACAACGTTTCTGTAAATAGTCTTTAAATTTCTTCCAATCTTCCTCCACCGACTCTTCTCCCTGGTCTTGGATTCTACCAGTCATTTCCGCCAGTTCCATGTAGTCCATCACCTTCATCTGCCATTCTTCCCGGGTGGGTAGATCTTGTGTCTTCTAGTACTTTGCAATAAGTATTCTTGCTGCTGTTGTGGCATACATAAAGAAAGTTCTGTCCTTCTTTGGCACCAATTGGCAGACCATGCCCAGGAGAAAGGCCTCTGGTTTCTTCAGAAAGGTATATTTAAATATCTTTTTCATTTCATTATAGATGAAAGTCTTAATCCTTGGGCATGTCCACCAAAGGTGAAAGAATGTACCTTCGGTCTCTTTACATTTCCAACATTTATTATCGGGCAAATGATAGATTTTTGCAAGCTTGACTGGGGTCATGTACCACCTGTATATCATTTTCATTATATTCTCTCTTAAGGCATTACATGCCATGAACTTCATACCTGTGTATAGTCCAGTGGCTTTCAACCAGTGTGTTGTGGCACCTTGGTTGAATGATGGTTAGGGGTGCTGCGGGCAACCCTGGCCTCCGTCCCTCTTTCCTTCCCTCCCTCCTCTGATGCCCTCTCACGTCTCTGCCTCCCAAAGGCTTGCGCAGCTGTTTGTTGCAGCAGCCCTGGCTACAAGCTCCCCAGACGAATGGTGCCTCTGGGGCTGGCCAGGGGGTTCTGGCTGCCAGGAGCTGAATAAGCAAGCAAGTGGGCGAGGGAGCCCAGCCAGCCAGTCCATCAGCCCTAATTTTATGGCCTAGTTTTATATGTTGTATTTTTATTTATATTTTCTAGGAAAAACATGCTTACTTGGGATCGTCGTTTAAATTTATTCCCACTCTGTGGGCAAAACACACAAAACCTGCTTAAGTTTAGGTCCATTTTTTCTTTGTTTTCTTTAAAAATATGAGATATGGAAATGGGAATACAAATCTAATTAAATATCTCTGTGACGTTTTCTTTTTTTCAAAATCCAGAGAACAAGCAAGTAAGAAACATTTGCCTTTTCGAAATCCTCCTGGTAACTCAACCAAAATTCATCTGCAAGGTGCGTTTAAATGCAAGATTGAATACATTGTTTATTGAATACATAAATTGTTCAGACTGTGGCATGAATCCACCCAGGACTCATGGGAAAATGTGGTGTTTTCTCTTAGAGCAATCAAATGAAACTTTAACACACGGCATGATAAAAGTATTTTGTCAGGACGAGTTACTTGTTGTTTACTGTTGTAACAATTGTTTTCTCAAAATTTATCTTCTGTACCATGAAAATAAATAAAAACAGTAAAAAAGAAAGAAACACACACACACACACACATTGATATGATTTTATTAACTTTGGGAGGCACCTTTTGACCAATAATTGGAATTTTAATTCGTTTTGCTGGGGTCTAGGATGGCCATGTCCAAAGCCCTGTAGACTGAAAGTGTCATCTGTTTGAAAGGCTGTCTGGTACAAGTGGCCTTGAATCAGTGCATCGGCAGCATCTGGGCAGCAGACTGAGCAGGCACCCAGGTTGTATAGCCACGGCCTTCCCCTCTAGGGTGTTTAAATTTTAGGGATTTAAATTTGCACCGGCAAATATGCACATTTTATCCAGAGAAGTGCATATGTGTTAGCAATGTATAAGAAGAATCTGGCTTCTGGATCAGGCCAGTGGCCCACCCAGTCCAGCATCCTGTTCTCACAGTGGCCAGCCAGATACCTGTGGGAAACCCTCAAGCAGGATCTGAGCACAGGAGTCCTTTCTCCTCCTGTGGTTTCCAGGAACTGGTATTCAGACGCATCATGGCTTGGCCTGGAGAAAACAAATAGAGAAAAGAGTTTTCACAACTCTAGAACTTGTGGACCTCCAGTGAAGCTGAATGTTGAAAGATTCAGGATGCATGGAAGGAAGGACTCCTTCACACAATGCCTAGTTAAACTATGGAACTCACTCTCACAGGAGGCAATGATTAGAGAAATTCATGGAGAAGGCCATGAACAGCTACTAGCCACAATGGCTGTGCTCTGCCTACCAGGCTGGAGGCATTAAAGCTTCTGGATTCGAGTTGCCGGAAACCACAGAAGGTTAGAGTGCTCTGGTGCACAGGACCTGCTTGCAGGTTTCACTTTGATGCATTTGGTTGACCTCTGTGAAAAGAGGATGCTGGACTAGATGTCCACTGGCCAGATCCAGCTGTTTCTCAAATATTGAAGATAGAGCAAACTATGGAAACAGAGGGGTGTGGCGTCCTTAACTCTTTCCACCACACCAGCTCCTCCACTGTAGCATTGCGCCTTTTGCACATCACCACCACACTCACCAGGAAATGTAGGGATCTGCTACACACCCATTTAACTGCATAAAATAAGGCTTCTAAATGTACAGCTTTAATGGAGAAAGAGCGAGCTTTTTAAAAAGAAGATCAAGCTACAGATGAGGAGTTGAGGTTGGGAAAGAGTTGCTTGCTTAAGAGTGCAATCCTAAGGTGGTTGTGGTGGCGGCATCCGGTGCCAGTTAAGCCACTGCATTTGGTCATCTGCCAGACTCTCACAGGAAAGGTGGAAGTAAGGTGCAATCGTGCTCCATTCTCTTAATTTACCTTGGTTTTTTATTTTCATTTTCCTCATTATTTTTCTCCTACTAAGAACAAAGGCATAAGAGGGGCTAGTTTATTTCACTCAAGTCTATGGACCGTGCCCTACTGGGCATGTCATAGAATCAGAAATGTAGAATTGGAAGGTGCCCTAAGAATCATCCAGTCTAACCCCCTGCAACGCACCCCTGACAAATGGCCCATCCAGCTAAAGAACTCTTGGCAAATGGCCCATCCATCCTCTGCTTTGAAAAACTCCAAGGAAGGAGAGTCCACCACCTTCTGAGGGAGTCCATTTCACTGTCAAACAGCTCTTACCATCAGGAAGTTATTCCTGATGTTTAGTTGAAATCTCCTTGTCATTTGAATCCATTGTTTTGGGTCCCACCCATGTGACAGCCCTTTAGATATTTGGCTCTCATATCTCCTCTCAATCTCCTATTCTCCAAGCTAAACATCCCCAACTCCTCCAACTGTTCCTCATAAGGCTTTATAGGTAGCATATTCCATAAGATGGAAGCCTTCACAGCATTAACACTCCACCCCAATCTCTGACCAGTTAATGTCTCCAGGCATCCCAGGTGCTAACCCAGAGGTCAGTTTCCTTGGAATGAACGTCAACAGAGATTGTGGTGTCTTTAGGATATACAGTTTTATAGACATATACACATAGGCAACCTGAGCATAAGCTTCACAGCATTAACTCTCCAACAGATCTTGCTTCTCCAAGAGCTTTGGATCCAGCACGGAGTAAGCAGGTCTCTGTAGATCCAGCTTCCAGCCTGCTTCCAGCTCAGCTCACATACACCACCCTGGTTCTTGTTTTCTGTCAGGGCAGCTAGGTGAGGGAGGGCGGTAGATGAAAGGCTCACCCATTAGCACTGAGGGCCCCAATTCTTAGTTGCAGCTCTTGCAGCCCAGCTCATTCTTTTTGGATGCTGATCACTTAAGACTTAAGTGGTTCTCAACCTGTGGGTCCCTAGATGTTGTTGGACTACAACTCCCATCATCCCTGAGCTCTGGCCTTGCTAGCTAGGGGTCAGACTAGTTCAGCAAAGTCCTCTCTTACATTCTAACCCTCACTGGGTACAGAATCCCAAGAAATGGGCTCGGGACATCATCCAGACTGACCATCCAAACCCACAACATCATTATCTATTGAACCCTGAACCGCAAGCAGCACATATTTTGATTATATAATTTGCTTATTAAATGGTTATTATAAAGGGAGCTGAGGATCTTTAGCCTGGAGACAAGGAAGCTAGGAGATGAGGGCTATGCTCTGCCCTCCACAGTGGGAGACAGCAATGCATCTGAATGCCAGTTGCTGAGAAATTTAGGAGGGGAGCGCGCTCATGTCGTGATTATGGGCTTCTCATTGGGACACCTGGTTGGTCACTGTGACAACAGGATGATGGGCTAGATGGGCCAGTGGCCTGATCCAGCAGGCTCTTCTTATAATTCTAATTATTCATAGAGGATGCAAAGAATCATAGACACCGAGAGACAACAGGACTGCTCAAGGTGCCCCAACTATAAAATTGGAAAAATCGAGAGATATATAGCCGCACTGGCAGCATATCTCTTCTTTCTCGTATCCAATAATGCAAGAAGGGCCTTTACACTCGCCAGAAGCTCAGCTCTGCCCTCGCTGGTTCTGGAAGGAGCCTTTTTAAAAGTCCCATATGCTCAGAGACTTTGCGCATGTTCATTGTGGGAGATAGTAAGCCCAGAGCACTTGTTCTTTAGATGTCCCTTTTATGAAGAGGCACGTAGTAAGACCATTGACTGGTGAGGCTCTCTGACCTCCTGGAAAAGCAAAAATTTGACCTTTTCCTGTTAGGCAAAGATCAGAAGATGACCCGGATGGTCGCCAGATTCTGTGTACAGATCTGTAGACGCAGACCACCTCCAACTCAAACTAGTTCATTAAGAAAATCCCCAAACTCGGTTCCATGGGTAACTCTGGGTCAGCTCTCTGCGGTAGTTTATCTTAAAGTTTTAAGTGTCTATACGCTTATCGCATTTATAAATTTTAATTTTATTGTTGTACATTGTTTTAATTGTTTGTTTTCCTTCTGGGACTGTACCCCCCAAGTGTGTTTTATAAACTGGTCTCCAACTGTAATAAATTATCTTTCTCTCTCTACATAGAGGATAAACTACTAGGCATGGTGTCTATGTGCTTCCTCCATTGTCAGAGGCAGTAAGAGCCTTCTCCCCTCCTGTGGTTTCCAGCAACTGGTATTCAGAAGCATTGCAGCCCCCAACTGTGGCAGCAGATCAGAGCCAGCATGGCTAGCAGTTGTCAACAGCCCTCTCTTCCATCAATTCATCCAATCCTCCTTTAAAGCCATCTAGGTTGTGGGGCATCATTTCCTCCTGTGGAAGCAAGTTCCATAGTTTTAACTATGTGCTGCGTGAAGAGGGACTTTCCCTATAGCATGGCAATGGCTCAGTTAACAAGGAACCTGCGTCGCAAAGGCAGACACAAATGAATTATCTCGGAGCCTCTTTCCATTTCAGTAAGATGTGTGCAGAATTTCAGATCGGAATGACTTTGCAGTTCCAACTGCTGTGATTTTGTGCAATAAAGTTTACTGTGTGTGGTAAGGACTGCAGAGGGAAAATATGCTAATTTTCTATATCATTTGCATTCAGGACTAGGGGTGGGGGGAAATATCCCCCAATTTATTGTGAAATGCTTTACCCCAGTCAAAACATATTTTTCTCTTCCTCTGTCTGTGTTCAGTTCTAATACAATGCTTCTTGTCAGAATCCAAGCCTTTGATTGTCCCAGAGCAGGTGTAGCTAAACTCTTACGTGCTGGATTGAATCTCTTTAAAAAGCAGGGAAGGGGTATTGAAACTAGAGGTACAAAGCGGCCTCTTCATATCATAAACTAATGAATCCATCCATCTATCCATCCATCAATTTTTTTGCTATGGCAGAGTGACATACAGTTGTTTTAAACAAAGAAGCCATTTGTACATTCAAACCAGCATAAGCAATCAATCTAAAGGGACAGTTCTGGGTTGTTGCTGTTTTTAAAAAAACTAGATTAAAATATCCTATCTGTGCAAAAGAGTCATAGATAATTATTTATTTTCATTATTTATTAACGAAACTCCTGTTGGAGTACAGTGGTACCTCGGGTTACAAATGCTTCAGGTTACAAACTCCGCTAACCCGGAAATAGTTGCTCCAGGTTGCAAACTTTGCCCCAGGATGATAATTGGAAATTGCGCCACGGTGGCACGGCGGCAGAGGGAGGCACACCTCAGGTTAAGAACTGTTTCGGGTTAAGAACGGACCTCCAGAACAAATTAAGTTTGTAACCCGAGGTACCACTGTAACCACTTGGCCTCCGTGAGAACAGCTGGATTAGAGACGGGCTATTGGCCTGATCTAGCAGGGCTCTTATTATTTTTTTATATTTAATCTGTATGCATTATGTTATACAAATATGTTTTTCCTCCTTCTTAATAGCAGTAATAAAACACTAAACATTTCCTAACCGTTACAACTTTGCCAAAAGCTATTCTCACCTACTGTCTGTTGTATTCATTTCTCTTACAACAGTTTGCATTGCTCTGATTTTTAAGCAAATAGGGTGTTTGCCCTTTCAGGCAAAGATGTACCAGGAAGAGATATAAAAATGTTCATCCTGTAAACGATGTGAGCAAACTTTTGAGCCCCAGTGGCTGCATTTGATGGTGAGTGGAAAGCTTCATATTCAGACACATCTGAAGCTGCCTTGTACCGAGTCAGACCCTATTGGTCCATCTAGCTCAACATTGTTTGCACTGGCTGGCAGCAGCACTCCAGGATTCCAGACAGGAGTCTGTCCTGAACCCTCTCTGGAGGTGCCACTGGGGATTGAACCCAGGACCTTGCAAGGCAGACATTCCACCACTGCCAAAATAAAACTTAAAATTCTAGCCCTCGTGTATTTGAATAAAGGGCTCATTTAGCTAATTCAGCCATTTATTCAGAATAACGAGGACTAGATTCATGAGGAACGTCGGTGTGTCGATGCTGTGAAACCCTCCATCACAGGCTCAGGTTGTATATATGTGTAGATAAACAATATAACAAAGTCAATACAGTCTCTGCTGTGCCTCATTCTGGAAGTGAATCCTGGGTAAACACCTGGAACCCCTGGAATCTCACATTGCTGTGGAGGTTGAGGTGGCATGCAACTGTCTGCAGTCTCTCCCTAGCCCTACTGGAAGATGCTGAAGATTGAGCCCGGGACCGTCTGCTTATTTATTTATTTAATAATTCAAAATAATTCAAAAATACTTATTTCATAAAATACACCACTTGAGTGTCAAAGAAACAACCCTCAAAGCATCTGAGAAAGGGGGGGGGGAGGAAGTAAAAAAATTATCAGCTAAAAATAACTTATTTAAAACATTAAAACAATAGCACCACCGGTAAACTAAAAACAGATTAAAGCATTCAGATTGAGACATTCTACATGTCTGCCTAAATAAATAAAAAAATTTAGCAGGCGCCAAAAAGAATACAGTGAAGGCACCTGCCTGATGTCAATAGGCGGGCGCTGCCACACTAAAAGATCGATTTCTTTCAAACATGGAATAAGTATTATTTGCCAGTTGTGAAGCAGTCAAGTGGCCATATACAGTGGTACCTCAAGTTAAGTACTTAATTCATTCCGGAGGTCCATTCTTAACCTGAAACTGTTCTTAATCTGAAGCACCACTTTAGCTAATGGGGCATCCTGCTGCCGCTGCTCCGCTGGAACACGATTTCTGTTCTCATCCTGAAGCAAAGTTCTTAACCCGAGGTACTATTTCTGGGTTAGTGGAGTCTGTAACCTGAAGTGTATGTAACCTGAAGCATATGTAACCTGAGGTACCACTGTACAGGGTAAGGTGATGTGTTTGCAAGGCAGATGTTCTACCACTGAAGTGCAACCCAAGGACCATAAATGTTTCCCCTCCCCCCTCCCTCCCCCTCCTGCTACCCGTCTCAGCCTAACCTACCCCACAGGGTTGTTGTGGGAACTGCCTGGGGTGGCAGGGAGAAAGACCCGTGTATACACCACCTTGATTATTTATTAAATTTGTATACTGCCTATCATCCATAGATCTCAGGTCAGTCCATAACATAAAAATGCAAGATAAAAAACATAAAATTCGTAATAAAAACAGTACCAAAAATCATCTCCCTGGAGAAAAGGATGGGATATAAATTCAATAAAGAACTAAGTAAATGGCATTGCAGGGCTGGCTTTTCAATATTATTATTATTAATTTATTCTCCCTCAAATCCCAGGGAGTGTTACAGCATTAAGGCAAAACATTGAAAATAGTTTAATGCATCCTACAATCATAAAAAAAACTTAACCAAGAAAAGGATACTGTTGCATTTATTTCCCAACATTTAATATACTGATTAATGCAGTCATTTCCAAGCGGTGTTCAGTGAAGAAGAGAGGAGGAGGATAAAGTCAGTTAAAATTCACCAGACAGTCGGGAGCAGCTTACTTAAAATGCCTACTGAAATAAAAGGAAGACTTTGCCAAGCACATGAAGTTCAACATGGAGGTGACTTGTCTGATGGGAGAATGTTGCGCAAGACTGGGCCCACCATACTAAACACACTGCAAATGCCACACTTTTTACCCTCTCCCTCTGAACCCCTAATTTCCCTGATACTAATCATCAGCTCCACCCCTCTCACCTCTCTCCAAACCTCTGATCTCATGTTCTCCCCATGCAGTTCCTACCTTCTGCTCCTAAATCGGAAGGAATAATAATCATATATTATGCTACAGGTGTCAGAGAAAACCAGTTCCATGGTTTTTAATAAATTGATATTTTGGTCTGTTGAGGCCCTGACTTTGGAAATCCCTGTCTATTGAAACAAGGTAGGTGCCTTTCCTGTATCCTTTTGGTGCCTGTAGAAACATTTTTGTTTAGGCAAGTTTTCAAGATATCTAGAATGCGGCTGTGAATGCGGCTGTGTTTTAGCTGATTGCCAGGAGAAGACAGAAATGCTACTGGGTGACAGAGAGAAGCTGCAACTACTCAACACCTACTTTGCATTTGTTTAACTGGAGTGTTTTCCCTTGGGAGATGGTGGACTCTCCTTCCTTTGAGGTTTTTAAGCAGAGGTCAGGTGGTCATTTGTTGTGGATGCTTTAGCTCCAATTCCTGCACCGCAAGGAGTTGGACTAGATTACCCTTGGGGTCCCTTCAAACTCTACAATTCTGGGGGGGCCACCAGGTGGCGTGTTGGAAGATGGCCGACAATAACATCTCTCTGACCTATACGAGGTAATTAAGGGGCTGCTATGGGAAGTATGCAGTCTTCCTACCCCCCCCCCAAGGAGATGGGGGGGCTGCCTTGCCAGCGGTGTTCATAATGCACCCCCTGATCCGAGAGATGGGGGTGCCGAACACTTGGCACGAGCCCTCGATGAAGTCAGATCTTCCTGACGCCGATTCCAATCAGCGCATGCTGGTTAGCTTCAGCTCGGAATTATAATTGGAAACATACGATTGGAATGAAGCTGAAGCACATACATCAAGTAACGTTCAAGAGATAAGACTGCTGATTAATGGATCTCTGTGACCAGAAGTGACGGACAGATAAGTAAATCTTCTGATGAATCACCATTAAGAGACTATGTTTGGAATGAAGGGGGGGTGGAGGAAAAAACTTTTTTTCTTTGCACGATGTGATATTAATAACCCTTCACCCCAGATAGAAATAAGATCGTTGTGTTTTTACTAATCACAAGCAGGAATTCAAGAACTGTGGGGGATGGATTATAACAGGAGAGAGGAATGGTGAACGGTGAGAAAGAGGAAAATTTTTATGACGCAGTTAAAAAATGGCATCTCGCCAAGACACGCTTGCTGGAGAAAGAAGGACAGGAGAATCAGGACCGTTCGATTGAGAAGGAATGTTGGAACGCAAGCTTGACCTGACAGAGCCTCCTTATTTATTTGGCAAGCCTGAGAAAAGTAAAGGACAGACCAAAGATTAAGTTTTTTTATGGAAGCGTTGAACAGAGGCTGTCCCTGAGTGATATGATCTTTGGAGAGTACAAAACCCACACAGAGGATGCCTGTTTTCAATCTGCTTGTGAAAATTATCAGAGATTGCAAAGAAAGGAATATACGATAACAACAAGAAGATGAAGAAAGTAATAAAGGACTATCTGGATTGAACTGGATAGAACTGTTTAATTAAAGCAGTAATATAAGTGGTGTTTGGACTCGTTCGGAGTTTTGGACTCGTTCGGAGCTTGATGTATGGGTACCCCCAACAAAATTAAAAATTTGGCTGTATAATTTGGAACTAATGTGATTTGGATAATGTGGTGTGATTGGCCTGTTAATAAAAATTATTTTTTTAAAAAATAGCCCTACAATTCTATGATTGCTGGTTTTAATTTTTTGAAAGTCTTAATTCTTTTTTACGAATCATTTTATTGCTTTGTTCTCTCTGTAAACTGCTTTGAGGTTTTTTTTATACCATCAAGCGGTATTTAAACTTTAGGGAAAAAATAAACAATGTTCTAAAAGTTTTAAAGAGGTTTGTTAACTTCTTTTTAAAAAACTAATGGTATCTACATCAGCTACTGCTCACCACTGTCCAATTGTTCCCTTTCATAAGAACATAAGAACGTGAGAAGAGCCTGCTAAATCAGGCCAGTGGCCCATCTAGTGCAGCATCCTGTCCTCCAAGTGGCCAACCAGGTGCCTGTGGAAGCCCCCAAACAGGATGATAGAAGAAGAAGAAGAAGAAGAAGAAGAAGAAGAAGAAGAAGAAGAATTATTTATACCCTGCCCATCTGGCTGGGTTTCCCCAGCCACTCTGGGTGGCTTCCAACAAAATATTAAAATACAATAGTCCGTCAAACATTAAAAGCTTCCCTAAACAGAGCTGCCTTCAGATGTCTTCTAAAAAGTCTGGTACTTGTTGTTCTTTTTGACATCTGGTGGGAGGGCATTCCACAGGGCGGGCGCCACTATCGAGAAGGCCCTCTGCCTGGTTCCCTGTAACTTGGCTTCTCGCAGTGAGGAAATTGCCAGAAGGCCCTCGGCACTGGACCTCAGTGTCCAGGCAGAACAATGGGGGGCACTCGAGCACTCTCCTCTCCTGTGGTTTCCTTAAGGTCATAAGAAGAGCCTGCTGACATTGAAGTATTTTTCTTTTGTTTTCTTCTTTCTGTTTTTGTGTGTCATTCTGCTCTGTGGTTTTTGTTATAATTGTGGAAAATCTAATAAATTTTTTTGAAGAGCCTGCTGGATCAGGCCAATGATCCAGCTTGTCCATCAGTGGCCACCCAGGTGCCTCAATGGGAAATCTACCAGCAGGACTTGAGCACAAGAACAACTCTCCCCTCTTGTGGCTTCTAGCAACTGATGTTCAGAAGCAGTGCTGCCTCCAGCTGTTACGATCTAGCGTGCTTCTGGTTTAGTCGGAAGGGAAATACACAGTCAGGGTAAAAATAATAGCACTCTTAAAATATCACACCACTGTGGCCAGAATCCTGCTGCGGAAAGCTGAATCCATTGAACCAGCTCTCTTCCTGTTGCATGAGGTCACCGCTAGTCGTTGCCTCAAGCTCATCAGGGGAGTCTGGTAGGGCTTGTAAATCGGAGACAGATGTTTCATTTGTCAGAAACATCAGCAAACCTGAGGATTTGCTGAGGGGGGGGGGGGACGGGGAAACCACAAAACTTTCCCATAGTGAAGTTAGTGGGATTTCTCGCAGGCTTAAACTTAAGCATGTGCTTAACAGCTTTGCTGGACAGCTGCCCAACTGGATATTTTCAGGGAACAGATGGGGCCATTGAGGCAAGAGAGAAAACGATCTATTCCCATACTCCAACTAATTCCTTTCACTTGTTTATTGGTATCGTTTCTGATGCCTTGTGCTAGTTGTCAATGCAGCAGGTGCAAAGCATTTTGGGATCATGAAGCTTGAGACAGGCTCTCAGCTTGGACCAGACCAGGAAGGCAATTACGGTAGTTTATCATCCTCTTTCCAAGATGCCTCTGAGAAGCAGCCGATAGAGGTGCATCACATTTCACTAGCAGCTGGATTTTGGATGTTTGGTTTGGTTTACTTATGGAAAGCATTTGTAGTCCGCCTTTCACTGAAAGGATACAGACAGAAAAGACAAAACATCTGAAAACTAATGATATAAAGCAAAACGTAGCAACCACCAATCATTTAAGAAGGCACAAATAAAATCACAATGCAGATTCTCTGTTCCCCAAATAAAGACCGTCTTTGAACATGGAGGTTCTGTTTCGTTGACATGCCTGGTTGGCAGAGCTCATTTGACAACAAAGAGAAACTGAGCCTTTAGTGTCATCAGCACAGTCCTGTGGAACACCCTGCCACTGGGCGCTTTCAGAGCCAACTTTTTAAATGCCTGCTAGAAACCTTTGCATTCCACCAGTCCTTTTTGTGGGAGATATGCAGCCAAATCTAACAAAGCATATTCTGGCTATTTAGCACGTGAAGGGGCTAAGACTATAAAGCTGTATTACTGATAAGCAGACTCAGACCATAGAAACATAATTGGTGGTGTCATTTCCTCTCCTCTCCTGGGAGGGAAAAAGCAAAATAAGTGTTTCCTGTTCTTTTCACATACCCTTCTCTTCTGGATATGAGGATGTGCCTCTGATCAATCCAGCATCAGGATTGATCTGAAGCTGATTTTGCTTTAAAACACAAGTATTTTACCTGCATTTATTTTTAATGCTGTTTCTGCTAAGGATGAATGCTTGACTGTGAGTAAACTATATATATGTTTTAAGCTTACTTTTCAATCAGTAACCTGTTTATTTGATAAACAGGGTAATGAAGGGGAAGATCAGCCTAACGGCTAATTCAGGCTTCCTCAACCTCAGCCCTCTAGATGATTTGAGACTACAATTCCCATCATCCCTGACCACTGGTCCTGCTAGCTAGGGATCATGGGAGTTGTAGGCCAAAAACATCTGGAGGGCCACAGTTGAGGAAGCCTGGGCTAATTCCTATGCTTTCAATTGAACTGCCTAGCATGGGATTTAAACTGCTCAGCCCTGCATGTTTAAACATTAGCAGTAAGCTGATCCTTTTGTCTGTTAACCCACACACATGGGTCTATAGGGGGATAAAATATAGTTAATTATATTTTCTCACCTACCTAATAAAACCTATCACTTTTTACTGTTGCAAACCACTTTGATATATTTTTGATTGTAAAGTGATATAATAATAATAATAATAATAATAATAATAATAATAATAATAATAATTTATTATTTATACCCCGCCCATCTGGCTGAGTTTTCCCCAGACACTCTGGGCGGCTCCCAATCAGTGTTAAAAACCGTACAGCATTACATATTAAAAACTTCCCTGAACAGGGCTGCCTTAAGATGTCTTCTGAACGTCAGGTAATTCTTTATCTCTTTGACATCTGATGGGAGGGCGTTCCACAGGGGGGGCGCCGCTACCGAGAAGGCCCTCTGTCTGGTTCCCTGTAGCCTCACTTCTCGCAATGAGGGAACCGCCAGAAGGCCCTCGCGCTGGATCTCAGTGTCCGGGCTGAACGATGGGGGTGGAGACGCTCCTTCAGGTATACAGGACCGAGGCCGTTTAGGGCTTTAAAGGTCAGCACCAACACTTTGAATCGTGCTCGGAAACGTACGTATAAATATTTTGATAGATAGATAGCAAGCAGGGCTGGTCTCGAGGGTCATTGGGGGATGGGGAGGTACCATGGGGCAGCCTGCCTGGCAATGGCATGAGTGCTGATTACTGGGATGGTGTGGAGGCAGGTTGGTAGTGACACTCAAAATCCCTCCTGCATTGCAGGGGGTTGGACTGGTGGTGCTTTCCTCCATTAATTTGTATAATCCTCTCTTCAAACCACCCTCATTGTGACCATCGCTGCCTCCTCCGGGGAAAGGTTCAATAGCTTTAACTACACACTGCATAAAGATGTACTTCCTTTTATGTGTCTTCTCTCAGAAGTGAACTCTTGTTTTACAGGGGTCCACAGAATGCTTTTTCTTTTTTAAAAAAGGACACAAAAAAGCTAATTTGAGAGAAAACCAGGATGTTTGTTTCACTGGACCAACGACACCAGAAGAGCAGGTTCTTTTTCTGTAAAATGCTTGGAGCATATGAAACTACAGGACCTCTGTCAAGAATTATTTAGCTGTGATTCCTGCATTGAAGAGGATTGGACAGCATGGCCCTTAGGGGTCCCCTCCAACTCTCTGATTCTATAATCAGCTATTCAAACAGCCTCAGATTTGATATATGGGTGGGTGTGTCTCGTTTAGGAGTTCCCTCCATGCCCCCCATGTGCAGAGATTCCAACAAGCTCTGTCCCACCTCCTTGCAGTGGAACGAACTCCTCTGAAAAGTGGGGGGCTGTGCATCATTGGAGATTTTAAAGCAAGGATTATTCAGCTGTGATTCCTACACTGTAGGGGATTGGACTAGATGAACCTTGGTGTGAGAGTCCCTTCCAACTCTACAATTCTATGATTCTTTAGCTGAGACTCCTGCAGGGTAACCAACTTCATATATCCCTAGCATGCTTGAGCTGTCCTGCCAAATGTAGCCTATGTCACTTCCCCTCACCATGGGAGGAAATGGGCAACAAGCCTCTTGTGGACTGTCTACATGTGAATTTGGTGTGTGAGGAGTTCTGACCTCTTCTCTCCAGCTGCATGGCTTTAACCAGCCTCTTTTGTTTCAGACAAGAATGGAGTCTGAAACTAACTTTTTTTTGTATCCCTATAGCTTAGTAGCTTTTGCCATTCTGTAACCAAGAAACATTTTACTGCCTGTGCAACTTTTTCTGACTGCTGTATGGTAAAGCACGTGAATCTTTGACGAGTTTGCAACTAAACCTTTTTATAACTTGCCAAACATGTAGTCTATCTGTATGCTAAGGAACTAGCATACTTTGGAGAGAACCATTAAAAGTGGGATACTTTTGGAGTTCACTGAAGGCACATTTCAAAGGTTTTACACCCCATGTAAGTGTTCCTGTGCTTTTCTTTGCTACATGTTTACCCATGCTAAATCTCTGCTGGGGTTCTTTCAGTGAAGAGTACTTGCTCCAAACTTGGGTCATGGCTTCCTGACTTCCCAACAATTCCAGCATTGCAGGGAGTTAGGCCAGATGACACTTGGGTGTCCCTCCGTACTCTATGATTTCCTTTTTCTTTACACTGTTTTTGGCATGGAAAGTCAAGCAGCAAGCATCTACATAGAAGGAGCCCCCCCCCCCATAGATTTCCAAGGGAAAAAACTCCTGTTAAGCTTGCTTTCCTTGTTTTCACCCACAAAAATAGGTTTTGAGAGCAACTGCACATATTCAAAAACAGCAAGCGTGTTGATTTCAAAGGGATCTAAGTTCAATCATCTACTACACAGATGTTGAATCGTAAAGTTGGGAGCTGGTGGCCAGAGAGTGTCTGTGGTTCGGTGGTTGGAATGTCTAGGACACCTGGGTTCACATCCTTCTCTTCTTACACTAGAACTCATGGACATCCAGTGAAGCTGAATGCCGGAAGAAATCAGGGCAGGTGAAATAAAGTCCTTCTTTGTGCGGAATATAATCAGACTATGGAACTCACTCCCACAAGAGACAGTGATGGCCACCAGCCTAGATGGCTTTAAAAGAAGATTAGACAAATACATGAAGGAGAGGGCTATCAGTGGTTACTAGCCACATTGGCTGTGCTTTGCCTCGACAGTTAGAGGCAGCAAGGCTTTCCAATGCCAGTTGCTGGAAACTTCAGGAGTGGCATCTACAGTGGTACTTCTGGATGCAAATGGGATCCGTTCCGGAGTCCCGTTCGCATCCTGAAGCAAATGCAACCCACGTCCATGCATCTGTGTGCACAGTTCGCCGCTTCCGCGCATTCGTGTGACGTCATTTTGACCGTCTGTGCATGCGCACGGGCAGGGTCCAAGCACAAGAGCTCTCCTTCTGTGTTTTCCATCAACTGGTATTCAGAAGCATTTCTGCCTCTGCTTGTGAGGACCCCAGAGCAAATTCGTGCTTTGTGATTTATCTTGGTGCAGCGGCTAGTCGCCATGGAGAGTTTCATAGCACAGGATGAAACTGCAGTTGTGCTGAGGGCCTTTCCACAGTCGTGTATCTTAGACATTTCTTTTAGCAAAGCACAACAAAGGAGCCTTCTTCATTTTGCTGCCAGGCAGCCTGTCCAAGAACATGAAATCCCTCTTGAGGCTGATGTGAAAAGATGATGGATTTTGAGATTCACTGACAACAAATCAGAAGTTGCAGCATTGTCAGCTCAGTGTACCTGCCTTAATTTTCAAAGCAGCTGGGCTGAGGCAGTGTGCGATGTAGTGGTTAGGACCTGGGAGACGAGGGTTTAAATGCTCCTCCTCTCGTCTATGAAATCCACTGGGTGTGATCTTGGGCTTATCAGCTGAACCTAACCTGCAGGGTTGTTGTAAAGTATTTGGGTATCACCATGGCAAATATTAGTTGTATGTCGTTTCAAAATAATTACACTATTAAATTTGTGGTACCTCTCTAGAAAAAAAAGACTGAAATAGTGCAATTTTCTGAATCATTTCCAGAATACTTTCTCTCTTATATAACTAAATAAAAGCTAGGACCAGTGCTTTTCCCCCCTGGGGGTACTCAATGGTATGCAGTACCAGCACCACTTTTTCTACAATATAAGCACTGGCTAGGACTAAAGTTTTCCCAAAGCATTTTTTTCCGTCTCAGCTCCATCAGTGCCATACCAGACAATTCTCCCATCTCTATCATTTATGATTCCACCCTCCCCTTCTCCTCCAAACCCTTGAAAAGGAGGAATTTCCATTTCACAATCTGCATTCTTTCTGTCCAACCCCTAGCCTCAGACAGCAGTGAATGGCCTTGTTCAAAGCATTTGACGTTTCTCCCCTCAATCACCCTTATCTTCCAGAGTGATTTAATAATCAGACCATCTGTCTGTCTGATTTAATAATCAGACCATCAGTCACTACAGATAGGTAGCCGTGTTTGTCTGCCATAGTCAAAACAAAAAAAGTTCCTTCCAGTAGCACCTTAAAGACCAACTAAGTTAGTTCTTGGTATGAGCTTTCGTGTGCATGCACACTTCTTCAGATACATATCTGAAGAAGTGTGCATGCACACGAAAGCTCATACCAAGAACTGACTTAGTTGGTCTTTAAGGTGCTACTGGAAGGATTTTTTTTTTGTTTTTATCAGTCACTACGTAATTATCTTCTAGTTGATAAAGATGGTCAATCTGCCATTTCCTTCTCGCGAAAGACCCCAACAAATACAATTTTAATTTCTCCCATTTTTACATATCTTCTTAAAAAGTTGATTTTTCTTCATTAAACAAAGTTTAATCCCTTTGATACCCCAATGTATCTGCCTTTTTCATTAGAGAATATCACTTCTGGGAATATATGAAACAACTCCATTTCTTTTCTTTAATCCTGCAGTGATAAAATCCTCCCCTGATTTCTTTTGAATCAATTTTATATCCTTTTTTCTAACAAAGTGGTACCTTGGTTCCCAAACTTAATCCGTTCTGGAAGTCTGTTCCAAAACCAAAGCGTTCTAAAACCAAGGCGTGCTTTCCCATAGAAAGTAATGCAAAATGGATTAATCCATTCCAGACTTTTAAAAACAACCCCTAAAACAGCAATTTAACATGAATTTTACTATCTAACAAGACCCTTGATCCATAAAATGAAAGCAATAATCAAGGTACTGTACTATAAAATAAATAAGACAGAATTGTATATGATAAAAATTAAAATGATTTTTTTCCTTATGTGCACTGTTAATAGTCATTGATTAGATGGGGGGCTTTTATCCATTTCTGCAGTCACAAAATCAGTCAATCAGTAGCTGAACTGGGTTCCACACAGCCACAAAAACAAGTCACAAAAACAAAGTCACAAGCCACAGTCACAAGTCAGTTCCATAAAATGAAGAACAAGTCACAGTCACAAAAATGAAAAAGCCACACAAACAAAAATGCAAAAAACCAGCAAAAACGAAAGCTCCAAATATCACCTCTGGTGATATTTGCATGGGTGCTCGGGATTCAACAGCTGACAGACTCAACAGGAAGCCTCTGATTAGCAGCGGGGAACTCAATTTAGAGATGGAACACACTCAACAGGAAGCAGAACATGTTCAGCTTCCAAGGCAAAGTTCACAAACCGGAACACCTACTTCTGGGTTTGCAGTGTTCTGTTTCCAAGTTCATAAACTAAGCTGTTCTAAAACCAAGGTACCACTGTATGTGAATCTTGCAAGCAAATTAAGTCCAATTTCAGTTTATTCAAATGATGAAATATCTTTTCCCTCTTTTGCAGAGCTTTGTTCCATTTGTATTCCACATTAGAACTGCGTAATACATAGCCAGGCAAGTTAATTTGTCACATCCATACCTGGAGCCCCCAATCCCACATCTTAATTTGTATTTCTTCCATATCAGATATATAATCTCTCCATAAATTCTCTTGTTTTCTGTACTGTATTAAGTCGGAATCTTTGTTCAAAGTTGAACACCACCATTGGATTCTTTTCTGCTTAAGTAGGTCTGTCAGGAAAATACAGTCTTTTCTTTTATTCTCAATGGGATTTCTTTCAACACAGTCATGTCTGTATTAATCAATTTTCAGCTTAGATAGAAAATGTTGCTGTAAGATTTTATCTCTGAATCTTTTACTAACAAACTAAACTCCTGGAAGCTTATCTGTTCTTACAAAGCGTTATTAATTTTATAATTTTGTTTTCTGAACCAAGAGCTAATTTTATCCTTCATTTGTTATTTAAGAAGCCTGATGCAGGTGATCAAGTGAAAATCATTAGCTGCCTGGTTTTGACAAAATTGTGACAGACAAAGTTGCAAAAATTGCAATTGCTACCCCAAAATTGAGGAGAGCGTTCGTTGAGGATAACATGGTCCAAGACACTGAACAACAACTGGCCCAGGACAGAATCCTGTGGCACCCCACTTGTCCTTTCCCCCCAAGATGTTGGGGAACCATTAGTGAGCCCTCTTTGGGTTCGGTCAGCCAACCAGCTATAAATCCACTTAACAGTTACCTCGCCCAGCCTACAGTTTACCAGCTTTTCTGCAAGAATTTCATGGCGGACTTTGTCTAAAGCCTTACTGAAATCAAGACACACTATGTTCACAGCATTGCCCTGATCCACCAAAGCTTGTAACTCTATCAAAAAAAGAAGAAGAAGAAATGTAGATTCGCCTGACTTGGTATAAGGCAACTTCCTAGACTCTTGTTTAAATTGGCCCTTTCTATAGAACCATGAGGATTGGCATCTTCCTTTTAAAGGAAGGTCCATAGCTAAAGCAGCTATTCCTATGCTTATTGCGAAGGACCATTGCTCAGTGATAAAGCATCTGCTTTGCACACAGAAGGTTCCAAGTTTGAATCTCCAGATATTGCTGAGAGACAGCATTGCTTGAAATCCCAGAGAGCTGCTGCCAGCCAGTGTAGACACTATTGAGCTTGATGGAACAATGATCGGACTCTGTATAAGGCAGCTTCCTCCAATTCCTTTCTCTAGAACCATGAGGACTGGAGTCTTATTTTTAAAGGGAGGGCTGTAGCTAAAGCAGCTATCACTATTCCTATTTGTGAAGGGCTGTAGCTCATTGTTAGGTGTATTTGTAGCTGGCTGACCAACCAAACCCAGAGTGCTCTCGAATGGTTTGTCCTGGGAAAAAATGACAAGTAGTGTGCCACAGGGTTCTGTCCTGGGCCTGCTGTTGTTTGACAGTACAGCCAGGGGCATAGGAAGGGGGAGCGGGGGCCAGTCCACCCCAAGTGCCATCATGGAGGGGGGTGACAAATTATCAAGGAACAATTACTGCCCTACTAGAGCAGTTTATAAAGAACTTTTTTTAAAAAAATGCCTGCTCCAAAGGTCTTATCTTACTACACTAGGGATTGTATAGCTATATATGAAATTTCATGCATATAAGTTAATATCTTGACCCTCCTCCATGAAAATAGCTGTTTACTTGGCCGTTTTCCTATATTGTGAAATCTGAAATTTCAATTCAGTGGAGATATGCATGAAGTTTCAGATATAGCTATATAATCCCTAGTTTAGTAAGATAAGACCTTTGGAGCAGGCATTTTTTTTAAAAAAAGTTCTTTATGAACCGTCCTACTGCCCTACCCTCTGCTGGGCTTCCCTCCCCCACCTCCAGTCTCTGTTGTTGTGTCTTTATCCATTGTGTGTCCTGGCTAAGGGGAAGAACAGAAGAAGGATGGCGATCGGTCAGGGATGGTCTAGTTGTCAAAATCTATCTTTTCCCCCACCTCCAGTCTCCGTTGTTGTGTGTCCTGGCAGAAGGGAGAAACAGAAGATGGATGGCCATCGGTCAGGGCTGGTCTAGTTGTCAAAATTTATCTTTTCCCTCACCTCCAGTCTCCATTGTTGTGTGTCTTGGCTGAGGGGAAAAACAGAGACGCATGGCCATTTGTCAGGGATGGTCTAGTTGAGATTCCTGCATTGTCCCAGGGGTTTCACTAGATGACCCTCAGGGGTCCCTTCCAACTCTACAATTCTCTGGTGCGGCTTGTGCCGAGTTTTAGGTACAAGTTGGATGCAAGGGGTGCTTAGGATTGCAGCCCATCTTATTCACCGTCGGCTCGGGAATAAGTCCCACTGATCATGATAAGACTAGATTGCTGCTGTGCAGTCCTGTTTTTTAAATAAATGTTTTCCTTTTCAGATAATACAGAGCATGGTGAAATCTCGATAAATAAAAGCTCCCCTTAAGTAGTTTCAAGCACTACTACAGGTTCCACATAAATACCTGTACTGCATTGTTTACTGTGACAGCATCTGCACTTTGGAACTCCCCGCCTATTGCAACAAAGCACATGCCTCTGCTCGACTCTTTTCGGGCACCTGCTAAAAGCATTCTTCAGGCAAGCATACTAGATGCTTAGGAAATTGAAGTAATTTTAATCTTAATATTTTAGCTCTTGTATGTTTTAAAGGAGGATTGTTAATTTTTCTTGATTTTACTGCTGTGGTGGTTTTTTGTTTTGGTAAACCACTTTGCAGGTTTTTAAAAATAAATTTTATTAAATAAATAAACAATAAACATAGATAAAACAACACAAGCCAAAACACAATCCATCCTGTAGATTTATCTGTCCATAGTCACCTACTTGTTATCAGAGGCCTAGAATCCACATTCCTTTGTAAGAAAATATGAAATAACGTAAAACCGTTTTTGCAGGCCAAAAAAATAATAAAAAAAAATAAAAAAAATTCAATGGGGGGTGGGTTTGACAAGAAATTTTCCACACCGGGTACCACCTGACCTTCCTACGCCTCTGAGTACAGCAGATTCCCTTGAGAGGAGATGAACTCTCCTTCCTTGGAGGTTTTTCAGCAGAGATTGGGTGGCCATCTGCCATGGATACTTTAGTTGAGATTCCTGCATTGCAGGGGGTTGGACTAGATGACCCTTGGGGGTACCTTCCACCTCTACAATGCTATGATTCTGTGCACTGCTTTGCACGTGGAAAGTCCTGGGTTCAGTCCTCAATGGCATCCCCAGATAGGCCTGAGAGAGAGTGCTGCCAGTCAGTGTAGACACTACTGAGTTAGATGGATCCAGTGGTCTGACTTTGTATAAGGCAAACTACTTTTGATGGGTGTGAGGGGATAAAAATTAATCTGTGAGGCCGCTGGTCAAAGGCGGTTATTTAATTCTGGAAGTATGATGACTAGAAGTGGCAGGAGATGCGGGGGAAGTGGCAAAATATAATCAGAGGTACCTCAATGAACAGACAAGTCATGGTGGACAGGCGCCTTCCAGAAGGACAGCTGGTCTCCCATTTTCAACTGCTAACAAAACCATTTGGGGATGTGTGATAAGTTCTACTCTCACTTCATATATTTTGTCTGTTTTATTTAAAAGTATCGCTGAGTCAAAATCTGTCTTCCAATTCCTTGGATATTTTCCCACTCAACCTTTGAAAGAACTTTCAATTTTTCTGCCTCGTTCTCAAGGCACCTAGTAATGTGTTTAGGATTTTAGTGGGGTTATGAGCTCACCTTGTCACCCCAACGTAGTTCATGACGAAGGAGGTTTCTTCCCAGCATGCATTTCTCCAGCAGTCTGCAGCCTCGTGGAAGATGTTGCCTCCTGATGTCTTCCTCAGGCTTTGAAGTGCAGGCACCTAGCAAGGCTGTGATTGCAAGGGGTAGGAACAGATGACCCTTGGGGTCCCTTAAAACTCCATAATCCTATGGTTCTTTAGGGGTGGTTCCTGCATTGCAGGGAGCTGGACTAGGTGACCCTTGTCACCAGAAGGGGCACCATTTACAAGAGGAGGAGGAGAAATCTCAATCCTCTGTTAAAGGGACCACCAACAGAAGATTTCATAACCAAACCCTGGAGGAGAGGAAAGTTTCCTCTCTCAAAAATAGAGTTGGAGGAGCTTCTTTCCAGGACATATTTTAGCCCTGGTTTTAGTTTTCACATTTTGAAAGGCGCTTCCTGACAGGAGCTCCAAATCCATCTGCTTTTTGCATCTGGCTAAATTTCCTTTAATATTTCTTTGCACCATGGGGGCAGGAAATTGCACACCAATTGTCTTAGCCAGTTCTGATCCCTGCACAGATTTTTTTCCTCAATGCCTCATTGTTTTGTTTGGATCTCTGACACATTTCTAAGTGATGCCATCATAATATGTTGAAGGCATAGTCATGCCAGGCCTGCAAAGCTCCAGTGTGGTGGGTGGCCTTCAAAAAAAGGGGGGGGGAGAGAAGACCCAGGTAACTATCGACCAATCAGCATGACTTCAATACCAGGAAAGATCCTAGAACAGATAATTATACAGTCTGTGAGCACTAAGAAAATAATGCTGTGATTACTAAGACCCACTATGAATTTCTACAAAAATAAGTCATGCCGGACGAATTTCATTTCTTTTTCTGATGGATACAAGCTTGATGGATCAGAGAAATGCTGTGGACATAGAATGATGATGATGATGATGATGATGATGATGATGATGATGATATACTGGCTATTTGACTGGGTTGCCCCAGCCACTCTGAGTGGCTCCCAACAAAAAATAGTAAAAGCAAAATACAGTGGTACCTCGGGTTACAGATGCTTCAGGTTACAGACGCTTCAGGTTACAAACTCCACTAACCCAGACATAGTGCTTCAGATTAAGAACTTTGCTTCAGGATGAGAACAGAAATTGCACAGCAGCAGCAGCAGCAGGAGGCCTCATTAGCTAAAGTGGTACCTCAGGTTAAGAACAGTTTCATATTAAGAACGGACCTCCAGAATGAATTAAGTTCTTAACCCAAGGTACCACTGTACAACATCAGCAAGGCTTTTGACAGAATCCCCCATGCTTTTCTTGTGGAGAAACTGATAAAATGTGGATGAGGTACCTGTTAAGTGGATTTGTAGCTGGTTGACCAACTCAACCCAAAGAGTATTCACTAATGGTTCTTTATCATTCTGGAAAAAAGGGAGAAGTGGGGTACTGCAGGGTTCTCTCCGGAGGCCATTTTCCTCGTCTTTATAAACGATTTTGATAAAGGTGGTGAGGGGATGCTCATCCATTTTGCAGATGATATCAAATTGGGAGGGGAAGCCAATGCTGCAGAAGGCAGAATTAGGATTCAAGATAACCTTAACAGATTGGAGAACTGGGCCAAAACTAACAAAATGAATTTCAATACAGACAAATGTCATGTTCTACACCTAAGCAGTAAGGACCAGCTGCACAAATGTAAGATGGGGGATGTTTTGTATTGAAGTTCTCACCCTGGCCACCAGGAGTATCATGTATATAGTTTTCACTCAGGTCCACGTCAGTTACTTTAGGCGGGAAACCATGGGTTGTTGTTGTTACAATGTTGACAGCCGGCTGCCTATAAAAGCAGGCCGGCTGAGCTGTTTGCTGTTCAGTTCAGTTCCAGCTTACTATAAAGAACCACTTGGAGAAATCTCTGTGGCGTCTGCTTTGTCAACCCACTACTTAATAGGGGACATCCAGCTTCTCAGAAGCATATGTGAAAAGGATTTAGGGGTCTTAGTAGACTACAAGCTGAACATGATTCAACAGTGTGATGTGGCAGAAAAAAAGCTAATACTGTATCAACAGAAGTCTAGTGTCCGGATCAAGGGAAGTAATAGTAGAGCAAGGGAAGTAAAAGTAAGATGATGGCGATCTGGATACCAAGCCTTGTGAGGAATGGTTGAGGGTGTTGGGAACGTTTAGTTGGAAGAGAGGAGATGTGATAGCTATCTTCAAATATCTAAAAGGCTGTCACATGGAAGATGGAACAAGCTTGCTTTCTCCTTCTCTGGAAGGAGACTAAACATTAGGGAGGACTTTATGACAACAAGAGCTTTTCAACAGTGGAACAGACTCCCTCTGAAGGTGGTGGACTTATCTTCCTTGGAGGTTTTTATGCAGAGGTCAGGTAGCCATCTGTCATGTATTCTTTAGCTGTGATTCCGGGTTTGCAGAGGGTTGGACTAGATGCCCCCCAGTGTCAAGTCCAACTCAACAATATTACTATTATTGACCATTAGGATTGCTTTTGACACTGTTTTCCATTACAGTCTACCCCTCCTCCCCTTTTCATCAGGAATATGACATTTTCCATTCCCAAAGCAGCTGGTGGATACATGTCCTCGTGTTCTGTTGTCTTTCCAAAATGCTGATCATCCACATTCATGTTTTGTGAAAGAACACCTTTGGATATCTGGCTTCAGTTGCCAAGAGTGCACCCCTCTCCTGAGAGCCATCCTGCTAGCAAGCACTCGCATGCCATTTCCATCTCTGCACCAGCCGTCTGTGGGCTCCGGTTCCTTCCTCCCTGCGGCTGCAGCAAGCTGCTGGCTTCATCACACACCTCAGGGGTTCTGGTTATCACTGCTTCTTAATAAAAGTAGAAATAAATTTGCAAGGCTGTGTGGGATCTGCAGACCCCTGGAACCAAGGCAGACAAAACCTTTTAACAGTAGCCTCCCTCAAATTGGTCTAGAGGTAGGCAGCATGGGTTTATGTATTATGAATAGTTTGAACATTATTATTGTTTTATTAATCACCTTCTAAAGCATCTCAATGTGAATTACAAGTAAGATAACTAAAAGCATGAAAAACATCAAAGGCATTTAAAACAAGAGCAAACGCTAATGAGTAGGTACTTGAAAGCTCTATTCAGCCGTTCTGAACAAGAGGAGACTGAGAGGTGAAATGAGAGCCTTGTTTTCTTCTGTTCCAGAGGGTAGGACCTGAACCAATGGATCTAAAGGAAAGAAAGGAGATTCTGACTCAGGAATAACTTTCTGAGGGCATCACTGTGTGAAAGGAGGTGGGCACTCCTTCCTTGGAGGTTTGTAAGCAAAGGTCTGCCAGGGATTCTTGAGCTGTGCATTGCAGGGGGTTAGACTAGATGACCCTTAGGGGTACCTTCGAACTCTATGATGATTCATTGAAAGTTTCTAAAGAGAGTTTGGGTAGTCATCTGTCAGGGATTGTTTAGTTGCATTTCCTGCATTGCAGGGGGTGGACCACATGGCCCTTAGGAATTCCTTATGGTTCTATGTTTCGTTGAAGGTTTTTAATCAGAGGGTTTTTTTGGAGGAGGGGATCTGTCAGAGATTGTTGAGCTGTGATTTGTGCACTGCAAGAGGTTGTACTAGATGACCCCTGGGGGTCCTTTCCAGTCGTACAGTTCTATGATTCCACAAAATCCTGTCCTGTGAGGATTCCAATTGCCACCAATACAGTTGTTGGAGGAAAGGACTGTGTGATAGCAGGTGCAGCCCTGTCCTTGTGGCCAAGGCAGTATCCTGAACTTGGTCTGGAAGAGGTGGGGGAAAGTGGGTGCTTCCTGCAGAGCAGTTGCTCTCCAACAGAATACAGTGGTACCTCGGGTTACATACGCTTCAGCTTACAGACTCTGCTAACCCAGAAATAGTACCTCGGGTTAAGAACTTTGCTTCAGGATGAGAACAGAAATTGTGCTCTGGCGGCGCAGCAGTAGCAGGAGGCACCATTAGCTAAAGTGGTGCTTCAGGTTAAGAACAGTTTCAGGTTAAGAACGGACCTCCAGAACAAATTAAGTACTTAACCCGAGGTACCACTGTATGGGTAAGGCGAAGGGATCTGTCCCTTTGAGGCCGTGAAATCTACTTGTGAAAGACTGTCCTCATGGAGAGTGTCAGCAAGTTGACCAAAACATCTTTTCGCTAGACAAAGCTCTTCGAATGCCTTTTGTTGAAACACGGTCTCTAATTCTAAATTAATTAACAAAATGAAGGAAAGCTTTCAGGAGGCAAGAGTGCTGATTGTGTATCAAGGGCTCTATGCACACAAAAAGCTTCTGGATAGGAGCATCTGATTGTAAATGATTTCACAGACTGTGT
Source organism: Podarcis gaigeae (assembly GCF_964106915.1). Lineage (NCBI taxonomy): Eukaryota > Metazoa > Chordata > Lepidosauria > Squamata > Lacertidae > Podarcis > Podarcis gaigeae. Next base: position 20,474,221 of record NC_139691.1, on the reverse strand, counting down.
GTAAAACATTATATCACCCGGTAATTCTGAGATGTTTTTCCTAACATAAAGCCTCTCAGCACCTCAAATGCACCATCACTTCCCATGCCTCCTCAGTAGCTCAAAAGAACAATTCTTCTCCATCTGCTTTGTGACAGGCTTTTAAATATTTGAAAGCAGGTATTGGACCATAGTGATCCTCATTCTTCTTTTGGGAAGGCAACATTGAGCTCATTTTGTCTGTTACATCACATTTCATGCATTCCAAACACTAACTTCCCCTCTATGTGCAGCAAGCAAGCTTTCAGGAGTCAGTTGGGGAATCTGCCTCAACATTCAGGCTTTCTGGAATGACCAGAAGAACATAAGAAGAGCCTTGCTGGATTGGGCCAATGGCCCATCTAGTCCAGCATCCTGTTCTTGCAGTTGCCCATTATGGGAAACCAATACAGAACAACAAACCCCTTTCAGTCAGCAAGCTGACTTCAAGAACAAGAATGCTTTGCCCTCCTGTGGCTTCCAGCAACTGGTGTTCAGAAGCATTGCTGCCTCTGACTGTGGAGGCAGAGCACAGCCATCATGGCTAGTAGCCATCCATAGCCCTCTTTTCCTCCACAAATTTGTCTAATCCTCTTTTAAAGCCACCAGAGGTGGTGGCCAAACCCGCCTTCCTGTGGGAGTGAGTTCCATAGTCTAACTCTGCACTACATTGAGGAGGACTTTATCTGTCCTGAATCCTCCAGCTTTCAGCTTCATTGGATTCACAGTTTAAAAAACCAATGTGCACATTTTGTTTGTGTGCCTGAAGATTCTGCTTTTTATTACTGAAAACGATAATGCCACATAAGTGTCTTTTCCTCTTTCTGTGGCTGTATAGCAATGGTGCTAGAAAACTACTTGGCACAAAGGGCCTCTCTTTTTCTTCTTTCTTTCTTTCTTTCTTTCTTTCTTTCTTTCTTTCTTTCTTTCTTTCTTTCTTGAATACTGATATCTAGTTTTGTTTCCAGAAAAGCTAGAAAGGAGCTGCTGGATCTCCTGTGCCCCCCCCCCCGCCCCCGGTCCCTGGACAATGAGTCATCCATTCAAAAGTTTCCATCTTACTTTAATATTGTTTAATTCTTGGGGCTTTGGGTTTTTTTGTGTGTGCGGTTGCTGCAAACTTCATAAATGCTTTTGGCATAAGAGAATCAGTCTCAGAAGGATATCTCCTTGCACTGTAGACTTTTGGAACATGTCATGAGAGCAAGGCAGAGAGATATAAAAGAGCCAGGCTTTTTAATATATCTGTGCTTGGAATTGAGGTTTCAAATCATGCATCTGACTGCAGAAAGGACAGCAAAACCATCACTTCTCAGACTGGAAAGCATCCACTGCTGCTGGCTTGAATCAGAGAACCTGTTGTGAAGAACAAGGGCTGAATTACATGACATGATTTCCAGAATCAATTCTTGGCTCCATCAGTGACGTGAGGGTTTCACAGTGCATCTGTTCCAGGAAAAGCAGTGGAAATACCTAGCACAGAAGAACAAGTCCTGCAGAAGAAAAGTTAGCATGGCTTCTGCAAAGTCCTGTTTCACTCAACAAGGATGCAAGGATTTGGAACCAGAGGTCTTTGGCATATTGCTCCCTTGCCCCCCCCCCAATGATATTCTTTCATGTGGTTTTTTTTTTTTTTTTTACTTTACAAATGGTGTTCTATGGGGCAGAGTGACTCCTCTCCCCTTGAGGTAAGAGATTTGTGTCTATTTCTGTATTTGGAGCTCAACCTCAGCTGAGGGGATTGAACCAGTTTTCACCAACCTGGGGCCCTCCAGCTGAATTGTACTACAACTCCCATCAGCTCATGGTTGTGCTGGCTGGGGCTGATGGGAGGTGTAGTCCATAGCAGTTGGATTAGGCATAAGAGACCATTTGCTCTGTGAAGTCACTCCCTGCTTGCACTTGCTTCTGGACATGGTTCTGCCTTCACATCTAGCCCTCTGAAGTTAAGGCTCATCCACACTTTCACTTGACCCATGTTTTGATTGTATTGTATTCAGATTCATTCTAATGGGTCTGAAAGTTTTTCTCATGGTTTCACAACTGTGCCTTGCAAAAATCTGACTTTATCTTCTGACTTGGCTGTGTCAGTTGCACAGAAAATCTGAAGAGGGATTTTGCTTCAGTTCAGCAGGTAAGATAAGATTTTCTCAAGGCACAACCACAGAACAATTAGAAAAGCTCTTGGACTGTTATGTACTAAGCTTGGATCCTAGAACAGTAGGCAGGTAAGATCATAGAATGCAACAACTGATTGGCTTGCAGGAGAAGACCAACCAGGCTCCAGAAGGGAAGCAGAATCAGCCACTCATTGTGTAAATAATCTATATAAAAGCCTGAGGTTTGGGAGGGAAATTCAATCACTGTTTTACAAGCTGCAATAAAGAGCATGAAATCACTGCAGGACTCTGAGTATATTTCATGGACACAGGAGAATTAATTGACACAGGAATACTGTTGTGGGCTTGGGTGGTCAATTGTTTTTTTTTTATAATATTTTTCATTGAGTTTATGAAATACAGAAAAAAGAATAGAAAACAGATTATAAGAATAAAATAGAAAGGTTACAAATTTTCATGTTCTTTTTTCCAAGTCTACTGGACTTCCCCGCATCCTCCCAACCCTGCATTCTCTGTAATACAGAACATCAGCAATTTGTTAACTTGTTTCAATACTTATTGTATCCTTCATTTTATCATGTTACCTAATTTCAAGTGTGTTATAACCCAAATCATGTACATTTTCATTTAAACACAATAAAGTTGTTTCATTATTCTACCTCTGACTTCTTGTGCCTTAATTTCCATTTCTTTAGTTTATCATTGCTGAAGCTAGAATTTCCTAAAAGGTGCATTTTTTAACATTCATACAGCTTATAATGTTTTTTCAAATAGTCCTTAATTTTTTTCCAGTCCTCCTCAATTGTTTCTTCTCCCAAGTCTCGGATTCTGCCAGTCATTTCGGCCAGTTCCATATAGTCCATCAACTGCGTGTGCCATTCCTCCAGTGTGGGTAGATCTTGTGTCTTCCAATGCTTTGCAATCAGGATCCTTGCTGCTGTAGTGGCGTACATAAAAAAAGTTCTATCTTTCTTAAGCACTCTCTGGTCCACCATGCCCAGGAGAAAGGCCTCCGGTTTCTTAGGTAAGGTAAATCTAAGTACCTTTTTTAGTTCATTATGAATCATCTCCCAAAAGGCCTTCACTTTCGGGCAGGTCCACCAGAGGTGAAAGAATGTCCCTTCCGCCTCTTTACATTTCCAACATTTATTATCAGACAGGTGATATATCTTAGCAAGCTTGACTGGGGTCATGTACCACCGGTATATCATTTTCATAATGTTTTCCTTCAAGGCACTACATGCCGTAAATTTCATTCCGGTGTTCCATAACCTTTCCCAGTCTTCAAACATAATGTTATGCCCCAAATCCTGCGCCCATTTTATCATGGCGGATTTGACTGTCTCATCCTGAGTATTCCATTTAAGCAGCAAGTTATACATTCTCGAAAGTAGTTTATTTTTTGGCTCTAACAGTTCTGTCTCTAGTTTCGATTTTTCCACCTGGAATCCAACCTTCTTGTCCACTTTAAAAACCTCTTGAATTTGTGCATAGTGCAACCAATCTCGCACCTTGTTTTTTAGCTTTTCCAAGCTCTGCAACCTCCAATTGTCTCCAATTTTTTCAATTATTTCCCCATATTTAGGCTAATTGGCCTCCATGTTAAGTCTCTTACGTGCCTTGGCCTCCACCGGTGAGAGCCACCTCGGAGTCTTACTCTCCAATAAGTCTTTATATTTTGTCCAGACCATCAAAATTGCTCTTCTGACAATGTGGTTTTTAAACAATTTGTGCACTTTAACCTTGTCATACCACAAATACGCATGCCACCCAAAAGCATTGTCAAACCCTTCCAGATCTAGGACATCAGTGTTTTCCAGTAAAATCCAGTCTTTCAACCAGCAGAAGGCTGCAGATTCATAATATAACCTCAAGTCTGGCAGGGCAAATCCCCCTCTTTCTTTCGCATCAGTTAATATTTTAAACTTTATTCGGGGCTTTTTGCCCTGCCAAACAAACTTGGAAATATCCTTCTGCCACTTTCCAAAACATTCCACCTTGTCCACGATCTGTAGGGCCTGAAACAAAAATAACATTTTCGGCAGTACATTCATCTTTATAGCTGCTATTCGGCCCAACAAGGAAAGTTTCAATCTTGACCATGTTTCCAAATCTCTTTTGATTTCTGACCAACATTTCTCGTAGTTATCCTTAAACAAATTCAAATTTTCGGAGGTCAGATACACCCCTAGGTATTTTACTTTTTTAACCACATTTAGTTCTGTTTCTTTCAGGAACTCATCTGTTTCTGTAGTTGTCAGATTTTTTGCTAGAACCTTAGTTTTTTGCTTGTTCAGCTTAAATCCCGCCACCCAACCAAAGTCAGAAATTAATTCTAACACTCTTTTAGTACTAGAGACTGGCTCCTGTAATGTTAATACCAGGTCATCTGCAAATGCTTTCAATTTATATTGTTTCACTCCGACCTCAATTCCCTGTACCAACCGGTCCTTTCTAATCATGTTCAATAGTACCTCCAGAACTGAAATAAACAATAGGGGGGATAGAGGGCACCCCTGCCGTGTCCCTTTTTCAATTTTAAACTCCTCTGTCACCACATTGTTTACTATCAATTTGGCTTTTTGTTCTGAATATATTGCTTCTATTCCATTTTCAAACCCCCGTCCCACTCCCATCCCTTCCAAGTTTCTCTTCATAAACATCCAAGAGATATTGTCGAAGGCTTTCTCCGCATCAATAAAGATTAACACCGCTCTAGTGTTAAGATTTGTTTGTAGAAGTTCCAAAATGTCGATAATGTTTCTTGTGTTATCAAACAAATGCCTACCAGGGAGAAAGCCGGCCTGGTCCTTATGGATCACTTCATTAAGCACTTTTTTAAACCTACTTGCCAAAATGTCCGCAAAAATTTTGTAGTCCACATTTAGGAGTGAGATGGGGCGGTAGTTCTTAAGCTGGGTCTTTTCAGTTTCTAGTTTAGGTATCAATGTGATGAAAGCTTCTTTCCACGTTTCCGGTGCCTTCCTCCCCTCCATAATCTGGTTACAGACCTCCAACAAAGGTTGTATCAAATAGTCCTTCAAAACCTTATAATATTTGGAGGTAAGTCCATCGGGGCCTGGAGATTTGCCTAATTGAAGGTTCTGAATGGCACTTTCAATTTCTTGCTGTGTGATATTACTATTCAGGGTTGTTCTCATTTCCTGAGGTATTTTCTGTAATCCGTTAGTTTTAAGAAATTGGTCCACCTCCGAATCTTTCTGCGGCCCTTGTGAATAAAGTTCTTTGAAATATCTCTGGAAGCACTTTCTAATTTCCTCGGGTTTCTGAACCATTCTCCCTTCAATCTCTAGATTTGTAACTGTATTAAGTTTTTGTCTCTTTTTCAACTGCCATGCTAGCAGTTTCCCACACTTATTTGCTGATTCAAAAGATCTTTGTTTCATTTGTTTAATTTTCCATTCCACCTCTTGATTTATCAATTTCAAATATTGTGCTTGGAAAAATTTCACTTCTCTCAGCACTTCCTTCGACTTGGGCCTGGATCTTAATTTTTTTTCTCCATCTCTTATTTTTTCCAATATCTTCTCCTTCTTTTCATTCCAGAGCTTTTTCTTGATCGTATTTTGTTGTATTAGAAACCCTCTCATGACTGCTTTACTTGCGTCCCAGATTGTTCTTTTTTCCACAGTGGTATTTAAATTTATCTCAAAATAGTCCTTTAAAGTTTTTTGGGCCTTCTTAACAATCTTCTCGTCCCTTAGTAAGGTGTCATTCATTTTCCATCTAAAGGATCCGGTTGTATTTAGTCTCAGTTCCATTTTCAAAGCGTTATGGTCGGAGCAGGTTTTTGGGCAGATTTCCACCTTTCTAGTCTTGGGTGCCAGTCCTCTAGTTATCCATATTTGGTCGATTCGTGTCCATGTCAGATGAGCTTCAGAAAAGAAAGTTCCTTCTTTTCCTAGGGGGTTCTTAACCCTCCATATGTCAATTAAGTCCACATTGTCAGTCATTTAAAAAAAAGTTTTAGGTAGTCTGCCATCTTTCGTTATGTTAACGCTTTGCGACTTATCCATATTTACAGACACAACCCCATTCATGTCACCCAACATAATGATGTTGTTGTAATCTAAGTAGTCCAGCATAATCTCATGCAGCTTCCTGAAAAATTCCGATTTTCCTTCATTTGGAGCATATATTCCTAATATCAAAAAATTTTCTCCTTGTGTCTGGATTTCAATCGCCAAAATTCTGCCGTGTTCATCTTTAAATAGAAATTTCGGTGACAGGCTCTCCTTTGCATATATCACCACTCCTCTTTTCTTGACTTTATCCGAAGAAATAAATTCTTGGCCTAATCTTTTGTTAATTAGCACTTTTCTGTGGAGCCTTGTCACATGTGTTTCTTGCAGGCAAATAATGTCCAATTGTTCTTTTTTCAAAATATGGAATACTTTTCTTCTTTTTTCCGGAGAATTTCCGCCATTTATATTCCAACTAAGAAGCTGCAAAGACATCCTGGTCTAATTGGTGGGTCCTACAATGGGGTGTCTAGGTTTCCCTCCGATCCCGGAGGTGGTAGTGCTGGTCCAGATCCAGATGGTGTAGGTTTTGGAGATGGTCCCGGTGGTGGTGGTGGCCAAGAAGCTGCAGCTCCTTTCTGGAGGTCCTCCTCGTGGTCGTGTAGGAACTTCTGCTGGTCCTCAGGTGTTTTAATTCTTACTTTCCTTCCTTTGTAAGTAAATGATAGTCCTTGCGGAAACTCCCACCTATAAGGGATTGCGTTATATCTCAGCAGTTTGGTCAGATCTGTGTAAGTGGTCCTAAGATCCAAAAGATGTTTGGGTATGTCTCTGTAAATTTCAGCCTTTTTACCTTCTATCTCCAAAGATTTTTTAAAATGTAGGCCTAGTATCTTGTCTCTTTCCTCTCTTGATCTCAAAATAACCAAACAGTCTCTGGACTTATCTTTCTTTATCGATTTTCCCAGTCTAAAAGCCGTCACAATTTTGAAATCCTTGTCTTCCTCAATCCCCCGGAATTTGGAGAACAAAAGTGTCAAGAATCCCTCTAAATTTCCTTCCTCCAGTTCTGGGATGGCCCTTAACCTGAGATTATTTTCCTTACTTTTCAGTTCAACCAATGACAGGTAGGCTTGTTGTTCCCCTACCTGTCTTTTCAGAGGCCTTACTTCCCCCTTAATCTCATCAACCTTTTTGTTCGCCTGTTCTGCTTTTTGACTGGCTTCCACAGCTAATTTATAGTTTTCAGCCGTGGCTCCTTGCAGTTTCTCAATTGCCTGAGTGTGCTGGGAAACCTGATCAGATAATTTACTAATAGAGGATGTAGCTTGATCAGTTTTTGATGATCGATTGTCCACTTTTTGATTTAAAATTGCCAGTTGTTCCAAAATTTGTTTCAGGACTGTTTCAGATCCTCAAGTTGCCATATCTTCTGCAGCAGGCTCTTCAACTTCCACCTCCTGTGCTATCAGCACAGTTGGGACAGATGATCTACGTTGATGAGTTAGGGTTGTTTGAACAAGTTGCACCGGTTTCTTTTCTTTTTCTTTAGCTTTGGCTGCTCTTGTTCTCCCTGAGCCACTCATTCCACACCTGCCTCTGTTCAAGGTCAAATTATCTTTTATTCCATGAGTCAGACAAGTCCAGAGTGTAAACAATTTAACCACAGAAAGTCACAATAAAGTACAGTTCCCAGGCCTCTATGTCTCCACAATCCTCTGGGGGGGGGTATTTCGAAGTTTCAAGGAAGGAGAGAACTCTTTTCCGCCATTGAAGTTCTTATATTCCCTATATTAAATCTTAGTAGTTCCAGAGCACAAAAGGAAGGTTCCCCGGGCTTTCTATTTCTTGAAAAAAGGCCACAAGGTGTCAAGAAGGGTCCCAGCAACAATGTTTAAACGTTAATATCTCAGTCTATGTAACAGTTTAAACTCCAATAACAGTATCAGCAGTTTGACAGTTCTCTTTTGCGCACTGACAGTCCGACAACTGGGTTGTCCCTTTTAACTCCGCATAGCTCGAAATTAGGAAGAAAGTTCCAAAAATAAAGTCCACAAATTTTACAAAGATTTCCCGCTTGTCTTTTCACTACAAAGTCTATCAATGTGCCCTTGTTTTGCTTTTACGATCCCTTTTGGACGCTTCAGCGCTCTTCTGAGCCGTTGCTTTGATCTAGTTAGCAAGATCGGGAGACGGACTTCCTGTTACTCGCCTCCCGTTTTCAGCCAAATTCCAGAATTTTAGTCCAATATTTAGTTCCCCTTACTCACGGGTATGTTGCAGCCAATTTCGATGTTTTCAAGAAGAAAGGTCAACGCTCATCAGCAGCAGCAGCGCGGCTTTGCTTCCACGAAAAGAGCGATGAACTCACAGCGCCGCTCCCCCTTTCACGTTCCGGAGCCCCTTACGAGGTTCCTTCTTCGTTTCTGGGGGGGCTTTTGGCGCCCGCCGAGTCCCACGGCCACAGGCTCGCTCTGCCTGTGGTTTTTCTTAATGGGTCTCCGCTTTGCCGCAGCGGACGACCCTTTTTCGCGGAGCCCCTCTTCACAGAGTAAAGAGGACCGCCATTGCCGTTTTGCGCCGCCTCCGGAAGTCGCCGCCTCCGGAAGTCGGGTGGTCAATTGGATGATGCCCTGAGCCCCTTCCAGTTATCGGGCCCAGTGAGATTAAAATTTGGCAAGAGGAGTTTGCTGAACTGGTTGGATGGGTACCTTAGCTTAACCGGCTACTTAAGCTTAGTTATCAGCATCTCAAAAGGATGAGCAAGGCTACAAGAGCTGCAACTAAGTGACAGGGCAACCCAGGCTAATGGGTGGACCTTTCCTCCATCCCTACTTCACCTAGCTGCTAGGCGGTGTGGGAGAGCTGAGCTGGAAGAGGACTGGGTCACTTATACATGACCACTTTTGTATCTCCTAAATACAGTAGTGGAGGAAAGCAGGGTGGCACAGGGGACTGTAAGGCGACATCTCCTTTGATTGTCACCTACAGTCAATAGTAAAGATTGGCAATTTTAATTTCAGAGGCATTTTGTGTATTGTGCAGAATTGACCTTTTACTGTGGTGGCTCCTAAACTCCTTGTCTGTTGACATCAGGCAGATGCCTTCCCTGTGCTTTTTGCAGTGCTTGCTAAAAACTTTTTTGTTTAGACAAGCCTATCCAGATATTAAGAATGCTAGTGTGGTTTTAGTTTATTGCTGGTTTTAATTTTTTGAATGTGTTTTTCCTAATAATTGTACTGTTTTATTCTTTTTGTAAACCACTTGTAAGTTTTCTATAATCAAGTGGTATGTAATTTTTTTGAAATACATAATAAAATAATGTGCACAGATTGAACGCTTTAGTTTTCAAGTCTAAGGACTTATTTTTCTTAAGTTACTGAAAATAAAGACACTTATTAAGATACAACAATGAACTATTATTCTGCAGATCATGGATGATCAGAACAAGTAGGATGAATGAGAGAAACACCTAGTATTTCTCTAGTTGGGAGTTTTAAAAAGGCAAATATGAACCTGTCAAGTTCATTAAAAACAAAACAAAACAAAATATGGCACCTGATTCTTCTTAGAAACGCCGGGGGTGTCTTTCAAACAGCACATATTTTTCTATGCATTATAAGATGTGCCTGGAGGACACTCTTACCTGGCTAGGACATTTTTAAATTCTGGTGGATATTTCTGAGGCCACCACCCCTTTATGTTCCAACAAGAAGTTTATTATGATTTTGAGAGTGCCCCAACACCTTAACTCTTTCCATGATTGAGCAACTAATTTGTATTTTACTTTATTTTTCAACTGGGCCCTATGCAACACAGCTATGTATTTCCCATGCTTATGGGAAGAACTAATTAAAATGCTTGATCAAAACTCATGTAGAAAATATTGCGGGTGCTCAAGTGAGGAAATCTTCATATGCTAAAAGCTTCATTGGGCAGAAGGGAAAGCCACTGCCAGGAAACCAATTTTGTGTTTGGAGAGAAGTGTGCCAGTATTTTCATTTCTGTTTGTGAGCATAAGCCTCACATCAAACATCCCCTAAATCAACATACCCATCATCTCTCCTAGCCAAGTCCTCACATTCCAAATCTTTCCAGGTGCTTGTAGGTAAAACTGGCTTGAGGGAATGTCTTTGGAGCCAAGCAAATGGAAATAAAGAAGACAGGTGAGCAGGATTTCTCTGGAAGACAGACTCTGCTGCAGCACCCTCCTCTGAGAGAAACTGGCTGCGTTCTTCATCCATTTTCTTCTGCAAAGCTTGCACATCCTCCATCACATCCCAGACTTTTGTTGCAGTGGCAACTGTCCCACCACTAGGCAGCTGAGCTTCCAGGATCCATCGCAAATATCTCTGCACCCACACTTCTGGTCCCTCTAAGCGTGCCAGCAGGATTCCATGGAGATCTGCAGATTTGGAGTGCCAACTCCCAAAATTCTCTGGAGGTATTCTGTAGCTTATCAGCAGATGTTATCAGCCTGCTGATCCTTTTGCCAAGGAGGTTCTTTTATTAATTGGTCCATTTCTTCCTTTAAAAACCCTCTTTTGGGGGATGGTTTTGTTTGTGTCACTGGTAAGAGAAGCTTTCATTGATGCTTGAATTGTGTAGGTTTTTTCTGACTCTTATCTTGTTTTGGCTTCTCAGCATAAAGAGGATTATTCAGCAAGGCTTGTGCCTTAGGTTCAAACTGCACAGACCAGTCCCAAACTTGAAGATAACTAAGTTTGGTGCCTTCTGTATTAAGGCTTCCTCCATACGTGGTAGTGTCTCTTTGATGCATAGAACTGAAGAAGAAGGTGCTAAATACTGGAATGTACATACTATCCGGCAAGACAGTTAGGTAAGTCTCTGTAAATTCAAAGGCTAGTAAATACTGTTGAACCAACTGCCATACACAATCCAAGAACAACAAGAAAACTGGTGCCTCCTCTCTATCAATTTGCCACAGATGGTTACACTGATCCAGGAAAGTATGCCTTCCCATGATCCATTCTTTTTGAATAAGACTCTGAAATCCCAGCTTAGTTCTGCAGTGTGCATCCATCATAACTTGAACCAGGCAGGAGATTACACAACACAGGTCAGAAGCATTCTCTTCTATAAGGAGAACATTTGTATTCTCTGCTTCTAGCAAATCAATAATCTCTACTGCTTTTCTCAGACATCTCCTTACGATTTCTAGCCAATTTGTACTCTCCAGTACAGTGATACCTCGGGTTACAGACACTTCAGGTTACAGATTATGCTAGCCCAGAAATAGTACCTTGGGTTATTGTCAGGGGCTCAGGAGCAGAAGCACAGGAAATGGAGAGCGAAGGGGAAGAATCTGAGGGCAGTGTAGGAGAAGACGACAGTGGCCCGAGAGATTCCATGAGCCTCTCCAGCGAATCGGAAGATTCACAGAAGGGGGCGCCGATGGCCAGGGCAAGGGGGGTCCCAGGGGGGACGTGCCAGGAGCAAGGGGCCAGCGGTGACTCCCAGAGCAGCGGCTGGAGATCAGGACCAGTTTCCCCACCAGAGCGTAGTGGGGGGGAAGAATCCCAGGTATCAGGGCCAGCGTCTCCTCCAGGAGGGAGAGAAGATGAGTTAGGGCTGACCACGCCTCCATCGGGGAGCGAGGGAATGGTCAAAAGGAAGGTTGCCGACTGGGCGCGCGCGCCAAGTTCAAATGTACAGGCGAGCGGCACGGCAGGTAGCCCGGATAGGGAACCAGGTCCTAAAGCCCGCCGGAAGGTGGGGAGTGAATCCGGGGACTCAGCGTCAGAAGAGTCCAGAAAGGGTGAGACCCCAGCGGGCAGGAGGGCCCAGAGGAGGAAGGAGCTAAGGAAGAGGTGGAGCAAGGCTAGAGTCTTAAAGTGGTGTGGAAGGGGAGGAGATTCAGACGGAGCTTCGGCGGTCTAGGGTTTAAGACGTAGAGCTGCACGCTACGGCTTTGAAATGAAAACTGAACTTCAATAAAGATTTTTGTATATAACGACGATCTGGCGTTGGTCCTCTGTGAGCTGGGACCTTGGGGCAGCTCTGACAGTTATGAACTTTGCTTCAGGATGAGAACAGAAATCGTGTGGTGGCAGTGCTGCAGCAGCAGGAAGTCCCATTAGCTAAAGTGGTACCTCAGGTTAAGAACAGTTTCAGGTTAAGAACGGACCTCCAAAACGTATTAAGTTCTTAACCCGAGGTACCACTGTAATGAAAACCATTTCACATCAGTATCCCAGAAGTCTACTGTTATCTATTAGAATCAGCTTTTTAAATCTGGTGTATGCAATTTGGATCTCTTACAGAGATGGAAGACTACTTGACAGGACATCAACTTTCATGGCTTCATAAGGAGGGTTATCAAGTGTCTTATACATTCCCTCTAAGAAGATTTTCTGTGTTTGTAGAGCGTTGTCATCTTGTTCTTTGGGCAGAGTAGACATCTTGAGGAGAGCAGCAGCATTGTGGCAAGACCAACACCAAATTGGAATTCCTCTTCGGTTCTCTTCAGAGACAGACATGGGAACAATGAAGTATGCTGGCAATTTTTAGAAACATTGTAGTCTTCATTGACACTCACTGCTTTGAATTTCAGGTTTCCTTTGGTCCGTTCCAGTTCCTGATGCCAGTCTTTAATAGAATCAAACATCACCGTTTGATTTCCCCCCAATGGATTATTTGGTACAGCTGTTTCATAAGAGAACAGAAATAAGTGTTTAAACTATTTGGGGATCACTTTCCATCACAGGCTCTGGTGGTCTTCGCACTGCGCAGAGGCGGTAAACGCCAGCAAGTTGTCTATGCAGGCCATGTTGCGCTTCTTTGCAACAAGAGGTAACCAACACATCCCTTCTGCCCTCAAGGTTTTTAATGCCAAAGTTAGAGCTCAACTGCTCTACGGAATTTCAGTCTGGATGTCAGGGTTTACCCAGTCAGTGGAATGAGTGCAGGCAGCCTTTCTATTTAAGATTTTCGCTGTCCCACACTGTGTACCTTACGCAGCCCTGTGTCTACAGGGAGGCCAACATAAGCTAGAGATAATTGCTTGGACGAGTTTTCTTTTATGCTGGTTAAACATTTGTTTTTCAGCAGACAAAGATACTTTACTTAGCGAAGTTCTGTCAGACTCCTTCCCTTCCCCGGGCCTACAACTGTTTTGCACAAAAATAAGGCAACTTGGGCTTTCAGAGGATCTCCTGGGTGCTGTGGCTTTTCCAATCGCCAAGGCCATGTTAAAAACTAGGCTGTGGGACATAGATTGCCAGGAACTATTCTCAGCTGTGGAAAAAACATGTTCCCCTCTTTATTTTTGACTCTCTTCGGCGCAGGAATTTAACCTTAATTATTTACAATTTGTGTTTAACCCGCAAGAAAGAAGGGCTTTTTCACTGGCTAGGTTCAATTCTAATCCTTCTAACCTCCTTTGGGGTAGGTTTGCGGGTATGGCAGAAAGAGATAGGATCTGTCCATGTGATGCCCACCTGGTAGAAACTCTAGCTCACATGGCTCTTAAATGTAAAATGTATGATGATCTCCGCAAACAATTCTTAGACCATCTATGTATTCCAACACGGAAACCAGAGACAGAGATTATACACTTCTTATTACAGGGGAGAGACCAGAAGCTCACCAAGATAGTAGCTAAGTTCCTCTATTTGATTTTTTGCTGCTGAAGTACGCTGCAGGACGCTGCCCTTGCTGGAGACTCACAGAAGTGAAATAGATTGCTTGCCTCTTCTTCTCTTTGGCAAATGACTGTATTGTTGAAATGGTGATGAGATCGCACTGGCCTATTTATTCTGAATGTTTGTAAGTGATACCAATAAAGGTTTGATGATGATGATATTTATTTTTCATTATAAAGCTTGGTTTTCCTAAGGCCACACACAATTGTTTTATTCTCTTTTTTCCTACTGTTTCTCTTCCAAATATGATGTTTTTTGGTCCTAATTAGATGTTTTATTCAACTTTCTCTACTTCTTTATTTTCTTACTGTAAATCATTCTTTAAACACTTATCTAGGCTTGGCTACACATTAAGTGTCAAATAATATTAGCTTCATATTCCTGCATTGCTGTGGGTTGGACCAGATGACCAAAGGGGTTCTTTCCAATTCTGTGATTCTGAGATATCAGATCTCCCCCCAAAGTCTAGGGAGTGTTTGCATAATAATCTGATAAACTCTGTGCACCAGAACAGATGGCATTTTGGAGAAGGAACAAAAGCAACTTCAGCAACCCCAAACCCATCTTCGGGGAGTTCGCCATCTCCCCCCACCCCAACACCAGCAGTTAGAAGGACAGGAACCAATTGTCAGTTGCTGTTTATTATCATCCCACATTGCAATTTATCAGCACCTGCAGTGCAGTGTGTTTGGCCCCCTGGGTGGGCATGATCAGGGGCTGCTGAATCATCTCTCAATCAGTGTGCTGCTGAGTTTAAGTTCTGCATTACCACCCTGCTGCATGGTTTGTTCCCTCCCTAGTTCTTTGCTATACGTCCTCTGTATCACCTCCTTGCCATGCTGCTTTTCACGGGTGAAAAGGATGGGATTCCTTTGAGATGCAGAGGTTTTTTTTCATGGATTAGGATTATGGATTATTTAATTGTATTACTGTTATTTAAATTTCTGAATGTTTCAATTGTTTTCATTGATAGTTTTATTGTTTTATTCTTCTTGTAAACCGCCTTGAGGTTTGTTTGTTTTTTGTTATGACCAAGCAGCATATACATTATATGAAATAAACAAATGCTGTTTGACATTTTATTATGTTTTTCTATGTGCTCAGAGGCACCCAGAATGGCCAGATGGGCAGGGTATAAATAATAAAATTATTATTAAAACTAATTATTAAAAAGGAATAACTGGTGGCATCCATATTTGTGGTGACTTTTAATGTCATCAAAAAACCTTGCGTCAGTGTCCTTATTGAATCCTAGTTGCAAGTCATTGTCCGGAGCCACTATCACAAGGGAAAGGTCTTTGCCAAGTTCCTCTGGCCCAGGTCTGCCAGCAGCTGTCTGTGGATGATGGCCCTGGTGAGGCCCAGGATATAACCACTTGTTGTGCTGCACTCAGAGCACAGCATCCCCAGTACAGAGTTTGTGCAACCCCTGGAATCTTTCACAGCTTAATGCAATTGTTGATCCAAAGTAAATAATCAGACCAAGGTGCTGACTGATCTGTAAGCTTTTTGGAACATGATAAAGGGGAGACCTATCAAGACACTGATGGGGTCTGTCATCAACTTTCCTCCACAGTTTTCTCCATCTGTACATGAATAATCTTTCATTTGTAGCAAAAAAGAAGAAGAAGAAGTTGTTATTGGCAGTTATTGGAAAACTGCAACACTACAGAGAATTATGGAATGGCTGTTTGAAACATTTTTTTAAGATGGCCAGATAATCAGAATGGATGCTGTGTAGAAATGAGTAAGTAAAAATGATTGATATTCTTCAGAAATGGATTGTACTTTTGTATTTTAGCATGCTTAGTGAAATCACATAATCTATCCCACTGTCAAATGGCTCTTAACACCAGGAAGCCCTTCCTAATGTTTAGTTGGAATCTCCTTCTTGTCATTTGAACCTGAAGATTTGGAGCAGCAGAAAACAAGCTTGCTCCATCTTCCATGTGACAGCCCTTTATGTCCTTGATGGCTACCGTGTCTCCTCTCAGTCTTCTGTTTTCCAGGCCAAACATCCCCAACTCCCTCAACTGTTCTTCATAAGGCTTTGTTTTCAGACCCTTGGTCATTCTGCCTGCCCTTCTCCACATACATTCCAGCTTGTCAACATCCTCCTTAAACTGTGATGTCCTAAACTGGACACTGCACTCCAGGCTATGAGGGGTGTGTGTGGGTGTGTGTGTGTGTGTG
The DNA here is from genome assembly GCF_964106915.1 of Podarcis gaigeae. Classification (NCBI taxonomy): domain Eukaryota; kingdom Metazoa; phylum Chordata; class Lepidosauria; order Squamata; family Lacertidae; genus Podarcis; species Podarcis gaigeae. The sequence goes on along the minus strand of NC_139691.1, from coordinate 20,458,243 downwards.
TGTGTGTGTGAGAGAGAGAGAGAGAGAGAGAGAGAGTTGGTACACACACTCCTCTATTTGACATCTATACCCTCCCCCAAAAAAACACCTACAAATGAACTTTCTTTTTTTAAAAATAATAATAATATTTATTAACAATTTAAAGATTACAAAAAAGAAAAAAAATTAAACAAGACAATACAATACATTACAAAAACAAAAACACTACATAAACATTGAATTAACAAAACAAAACAATTAAAAACACATCCAATAATTTCAAAATCTTATCTTTCATTCACTTGTTTCAGCGACCTCCTCACACCTCCCTTTTTGTGTTCCACTTCAGTTAACTGTTTCAGCAATTCCTTTCCATCTTCCTCTGTTTTCTGTCCTGTAATTTATCTTAAGATATTCTAACCTTATTTTTCTCTTTAATGCATTAACAATCTATTTGTACTTAATTCCTTATAACATTTCTGCTAAAGCCATATAACTTCATTCCAACATTTTTCTAACATTCATTAATTTGACAGTATTTCTGTAAATAATCTTTAATTTTTTTCCAGTCTTCTTCCACCAACTCTTCTCCCTGGTCTCGGATTCTGCCAGTCATTTCCGCCAGTTCCATATAGTCCATCAACTTCATCTGCCGTTCTTCCTGGGTGGGTAAATCTTGTGTCTTCCAATACTTCGCAATGAGTATTCTTGCTGCTGTTGTCACATACATAAAAAAGTTCTGTCCTTCTTTGGCACCAATTGGCTGACCATGCCCAGGAGAAAGGCCTCTGGTTTCTTCAGGAAAGTATATTTGAATACCTTTTTCATTTCATTATAAATCATCTCCCAGAATGTCTTAATCCTTGGGCATGTCCACCAAAGGTGAAAGAATGTACCTTCAGTCTCATTACATTTCCAACATTTATTGTCAGGTAAATTATAAATTTTTGCAAGCTTGACTGGTGTCGTGTACCACCTGTAAATCATTTTCATTAAATTCTCTCTTAAGGCATTACATGCCGTAAATTTCATACCTGTGGTCCATAACTGTTCCCAGTCAGCCATCATAATGTTATGTCCAACATCCTGTGCCCATTTAATCATAGCAGATTTCACCGTTTCATCCTGAGTGTTCCATTTCAACAGCAAGTTATACATTCTTGACAAGTTCTTAATTTTGGGATCTAACAATTCTGTTTCCAATTTTGATTTTTCCACCTGGAAGCCAACTTTTTTGTCCAAGTTATATGCCTCCATTATTTGATAGTAATGGAGCCAATCTCGCACTCTATTTTTTAATTTTTCAAAACTCTGCAGTTTTAGTTACAGATAGGTAGCCGTGTTGGTCTGCCATAGTCAAAACAAAAAAAATCCTTCCAGTAGCACCTTAAAGACCAACTAAGTTAGTTCTTGGTATGAGCTTTCGTGTGCATGCACACTTCTTCAGATACACTGAAACAGAAGTTACCAGACCCTTCTATATAGTGAGAAGGTGGGGAGGGGTATTACACAGAAGGGTGGTAGGAATGGGTGATTGGCAGATAGCTGTGATGAGCCTGTTTACGACTCTTAACGACTGCAATAGGTCTTACAGGAAAAAGCAAGGGGTGAGAAGGTGAAAGTTTTATTTTATTTATCTGCAGTTTTATTCTGTCTCCATCTTGTTCCAGAATTTCCCAATATTTCGGCCACTTGGCCTCCATATTGAGTTTTTTCTGTGCCTTCGCTTCCATTGGTGACAACCATCTGCAAATGAACTTTCTTAACACAGCAAACTCCAGCAGCCCATCCTGGAATTCTGTTGAGCTAAAACACCCAAATTCAAAAAATCTAAACTGGGATCACATTCTAATCCCACAGTAGGGAAACTCATTTGGGAAAACTCTCAATCTCAATAAAGTCCCAGGTGAGTTTGCAATCTGAATACAGTAAAGTTAAGGATAGGGAAGAGAAGGGAAGGGAAGGGAAGCTTCTTACCATTTCTTTCCAACAGCCATCCCAGTAGTTGATTCTGGAGATGAAAGCATTGGAACAGAAGCACCTGTCTCTTGGGAAAATTACCATATAATGTATGAGGGAAGAAGCTGCCAAGACATCCAAGTGCCCTCACTTGAGAGGTGGTTTTTTTTTTTTTTTAAGAAATGATTCAATAGAAGGCCATTTCTGGACATTCTTGATTCTGTCTGCTTAGCCTAGGTGCCAACTAGACAAAATGCTATTGTGAAATTTAAACAAAATTCCTTCTTCCTTTCCTTCCTCCTTCTTTTGGCACATAGTTGAACTATGGAACTTGCTCATACTGGAGGCAGTGATGGTCACAACCATCACTTTAGAAGAGGTTCAGACAAATTCCTACAGGGGGAGAAGGCCATCAATGGCTACTAGCCATAATGGCGAGTAATGCTTCTGAATGCCAGGTGCTGGAAACTACAGGAGGAGAGAATGTGCTCTTGTGCTTGATTCTTGCTTTTGAGCTTCCCTTGGGGGCATCTCGTTGACAACTGTGGGAGCAGGATGCTGGTTGAGATGGACTATTGGCCTGATCCAGCAAGCTGTTCTTATGTTCTCATCTGTTTGCCTCATTACTGCCTTTCAGAAAGTATTTGAAAGCTGGACTAGATGGCCATTGGCCCCATCCATCAGGTTCTTATTACGCTCTTTGTTGCACATAATTTATTCTGCTTCTGCTTCTGCTAGCACAGAAAGGGTCAAATGCCCCAGCCATGAAATTGCATACTTATTCTGCTGTTTCAATGTTTTATGGGTTATTTATATGGAATGCTCTTAGGTGATGCCTTGGGACCCTTCAGTGATAGACGAGCTTATAAATTTATATCAGCCAGTCTGCTCCCAAGCATTGACATAAGTTCCCTCCCAAGTATTGGGAATTGTGCCAAGAATCCTCCACATGGCATGCTTTCTTGATTAACTTCGATCCTTCAGGTCTAGAAATCTGCCTTTAAGCTTTGAAACTTACTGAATTCTGCACACCTGATGCCAGAACTTGTGTCACTGAGAATAGAAATAGACTTGCAGAATATGTCTCTGTGTTCTGCTTTTCCCAGTGTCTAGTCTTTCAGCAGTGAAGTGGGAATTATTATTGTTCATCTCTAATGGCTGTCATAGGCAGAATTAGATAATAGCACAAAACCTTGCATGATTTGTGTTAATTGCTGTTCCGGCCATTTCATAGCTGCTTTTATTAGAGTAGATTGTGGATTTTCCCCGCTTCTGGTGGTTTAGCAAAGGTTCTGATTCTCAGGTCATTTTTACTTCAGGAGCAACATCTGTTCAGCAGAGAGAGGGCTCATCAACACTTTTGCTGGACCCATATTTTGATTGTAATGTGTCCCAATTAATTCCACCTGGGTCCAAGGGCTTGTGAAAATCTGATCTTACCACTCAATTAGGTCTTGTCAGATGTGCTGTGCAGAAAATCTGAAGGGGTATTTTGCTTAACCAAGGTTCAATTTAAGGGGTTTTCTGAATGCTATATGGAAAAGCACATGAATCTGACCTTTGGAGAGTTTGTAAAACAACAATTTTTAACTTATGAAACGTGGTCATTTTTTATGTTAGGGGAAGTTGGATTCCTTTGAAAGGAATTTGGAAGCACATGTTTTAAATGTTTAACAGACTATATTTCCATGCTTTATTTTGCTGCATTTTAAATCTCTGCTAGGATTCTCTCACCAAATAGTACTTGCCCCAAACGTAGATCTTAGCATCTAGGAATTCTCCCATTTTTTTTCCTTGCACCAACATGGGTTATGGGCCCAGGCAGGAATTTTTAAATAAGATTCTAGAGCGGAATACTTTTGTTGATTTCAGCTTTTAAAATGATTTTGTAAACCCTGGTTTTTAAAGCAGAGAAATATCCACACACACACCCTTGGTGGTTTTGCTAAGCCATGAGACTCCAGGCAAAGCCCTTTTGTTTTATTGTTATTCTGAGTTCCAGAGAGTTCCCCCTCCTTTTTTCACCCCTTTCCAAGCAGCCAGACATCCCCTACACCCCCATTGGAGATATTTGAGAACAATCTCTCTCTCAGCATTTTTCTTGCCACCATTTAAATTCTTTTTGGTATTTTTTCTTTTTACTGCCATCTTGGCTATGAGTCCTAGAAGACCTATTCCCTGCCTTGCAGGGTTTTATCCACCTGGCCTGGCACCCTGACTGGCTCTAGCTATTAAAGTTGATGCTGCTGAACAAACCCTTGGGCTGGGGTGTTTTGTTGCAGGGGATGGGAGTTGTTGCTAGGTTTTGTTTTTTGTTTTGTAACTTTGATCTTGTAATTTACGTGGAAATTATTCAGTTTGGTTGTGTATTTTTGAATGTTTTATTTATTGTTTACCGAGCCTCTTGGGCTTGCTGATCAGAAGGTTGGCAGTTCAAATCCCTGCGATGGGGTGAGCTCCCATTGCTCGGTCCCTGCTCCTGCCAACCTAGCAGTTCGAAAGCACGTCAAAGTGCAAGTAGATAAATAGGGACCGCTCTGGCGGGAAGGTAAACAGCGTTTCCGTGTGCTGCTCTGGTTCACCAGAAGTGGCTTAGTCATGCTGGCAACATGACCTGGAAGCTGTCTGCGGATAAACGCTGGCTCCCTCGGCCTGAAAGCAAGATGAGCGCCGCAACCCCAGAGTTGTCCGTGACTGGAGTTAACTGCCAGGAGTCCTTTACCTTTACCTTTTTTACTGCTATTATGGATTTTTAAAATGTTGTAAGCCACCTTGAGCATGGTTTTAACTGTGGAAACGTGGAATAAAAATAAAATTATGCATGCATGTATATCCAAAATCCCACTGCTTCTCATAGCCCCAGATTGCTAAAACTTACAGAGAGTAACTTTACTTAGTAGAAAAGATTGGAAGTGACTCTGAGAATGAGAGGGGTTATCACTTGTATTAAACAAGATAAACCTACAGATGATGCAGCATTAATAAGCAGATGGGATCAGCAGGATGATGAAGCACTGTCTATTATTATGGATTGTTATTATCAGACTCTCAGTTGGTTCACGCTAAGGGAACCATGCAAATTAAAGATTGAGTCCAAGAAGAAGTGTAACAGTCATGTGACACAGTTTCTAACTTTTATAGAGAAGTTGGAACTAGCAAAATTTTAATTGAACTAAAAGTTTGTTATTTTTTGGGGGGGGTGACCAAAAGTTTGAGAAATTTGCCACTCTCGTGGATGACAAGCTAAAGTCAACTCTACTTGATGTCATTGGTCATTTGAGAGAGGAATGTGCTGAAAGGAGAGCAGTCTCTTCACCAGGACTGATGAACCCAATGACTCAAACTATATGCCCCACTCTTCAGAGGAGAGTCAAGGCTCCATTTAAAAGAGTTATTTGGTAAGGCAGAGAGACACGGCTGAAAGTCACACCCACTGAACTTCATGGCTAAGAAGGGGATTTGAAGGCTGGTCTCTCTCAGGTCCTAGTCCAATACTCTAAACTACTCTCAGTACTTGGCTCTCTTCTTTTCAATATGATCTCTTATATCATTCTCTCTCTTTTCTCTCTCGGTGAAAACAAATGGTTAAACACGACTCTTTGTGTTCTTTACCTGTACCTCTTTTTGTGAACCAGATCTTCACTGGCATAAAAAGTGTTTTTGTTTTTGTTTTAGTTTTTTTTATTCAAAATTAAAACAAGGCATATTATCCAAAAACATATTATCCTTGTTTTTCCCCCATTTCCCCCTCCCCCACCCTCCCACACAAAACCCCATCCCCCAACCCCGACTTCCCTCAGTTCCAGTCTTTGGTTTCTCTGAGACTGCTGTTTTCTGCATGTTATCAAGTTGTACAGATCCTCAAACTATTTAGCTGATTATTATCAATAAAAAGTTTGTGAATGTTTATTCAAAACCAGCCAAGGAGTCCAGTTCGCTTTGTTGCGTCTTCAGGTACTTTGTAAAAGGTGCCCATTCATCCTTAAAGTCACAGTTATCCTTATCCCGTAGCTTATATGTCAGTTTTGCCAGTTCTGCATAGTCCATCAATTTTCCTTGCCATGATTCTTTAGTTGGGTTTTCTTCAGTCTTCCATCCTTGTGCTACCAGAACTCTCGTGGCTGTTGTCGCATACATGAAGATGTTTTTCAACTTTTTTGGCAGGTCTTTCCCTACAATCCCCAACAAAAATTCCTCGGGTTTTTTAAACAAATGTTAAAGGGAACATTTTCTTCAATTCGTTGTATATCATTTCCCCAAAATTTTTAATTACCTTACAATCCCACCACATATGATAAAATGTCCCCTCCTTTTCCTTACACTTCCAACATATATTTGAACTAGTTTTGTACATTTTCCCTAACTGCACTGGTTGTGTACCATCTGTACATCATCTTCATGTAATTCTCCTTCAATAGGGAACAATCTGTAAACAATCTGTGAGCCATTTTAAGTCAGTTTTCCATAATTTTCCCCAATCTTCCATCATAATGTTGTGACCTACATCTTGTGCCCATTTAATCATAACTGATTTTACCTCTTCATTTTTCATCTCCCATTCTAATAGTATGCTGTATGCGGCCTTCAGTAGTTTCACTTTCCCTTCAATCACTTCCGTTTGAAACCTAGATCTAGTATAACTAAATCCTTTCTTGCTGTCTTCTTTATGTGTTTCATATAGTTGTCGATAATTCAACCAACTCTGAAAGTGGTCTTTGATCTCATCATAATCTCTTAATTTCCATTTTCCACCATGTTCCTTTAATAAATCAACATATGTGAGCCATTTTCCTTTCTTTCCAAGTGGTTTGAGCAGTAATGATTCATGTGGTGAAAGCCACCACAGGGTCTTTAAAAAAGTGTTGATATTGCATGAATGGAAGTTTGCCTACAGGGACTACTGAGCTTTTTCTTCTTCTTTTTTAGAAATGCAAATAAGAAAGTTAAAAGCAATAGGAGGAGAGATGGAGAATAAGAAGCTCCACAGAAAGTATTTACTGCATCTGATATTAAAGCTGTCCTCTCAGCACCACTTGAAGAATTAGAGGACAGATACTTAACACAAAAAACCCCAACAACAACCCTAGAGCATAAGATTATAAGGGTGATTGAAGAAAAATGGAAAGAAAGTGAAAACAGACTAGGCAAATTGATAAAGGGTTGGTGGGGGAAAACTGGTGAATTAAAGGAGACAGCAAATATATATATATATATATAAAGGAAACAGAATGTTCTGAAATGGAAACATAAATCCAAACTACTGTAATGTCTTAAAAACATTAGAAAAACAATAGAAAAGTATAGCCACACGGAAGAAGAATAGAACAGCATGAGCACTGAGAAGATATAAATAATATCAAGGACAAAGTGGAAGTTTTAGATTTTGCCAGAAGGACCTGCGGTTTCAAATTGCATAGTACAGCTGAAGGGGCTGACGGAGAGGGTTTGACAGGCTGTCTGCAGTTGCTCCTCCAAGACGGTGCAGGACAGGATCAAGAGTGTGGTGCTGGAACAGAAGACGCTTTTGGAATACATCCCAGATACACTCAAAGAAATGAACTGTCTAGAGATAGTGGAACAGACTCCCATGGAAAATGGTGGACTCTCCTTCCCTGGAAGTTTTTAAGCAGAGGTCAGATGGCTGTGATTCTTGCATTGCAGGAGGTTTGGACTAGATGATCCTTGGGGAATCCTTCCAACCAATTTGATAATTCTCGCTGCAGCCAACATCCATGTCAAAAGCTCTTTAGAGCACGAGTTTCATGCTGTCCGTCCACATATTCAACAATGACAGTGGTGAGGAGGCCCGAACAGGTGATTTAATTATTTTGGAGATTTCTTGGGATACCTGGGATACCATAATCCTTAAAAGGGTTCTTTTCCTCCATAAAAAGAAGGAGCTGCCACTTCTGCAAGGGTTCCAATCCTGGCTGCCATGTTCATGTGTGTGGATTGCTCAGTTCTGGTCCTGCCCCATTTTGGCCCCACTCCCTTTTGGTGCCAAAAGTGGCACATGGATGTGCACTCGTGCATGACTCAAACGTTATTAAACATTATTATGTGGCTATGTTGCATATTTGAGAGAATGGATACAAAGTCCAGAAATAGCTCCAAAGCTAGAATTATCAGACTGTGATACATTTAGTGGGGCTGTAATCACAAAGGCCGATGAATTATCTAAAGCAACTCATGCATTAGCAACAATTTTAACATGGAATTTTTTAATATAACAATGCATTAAGTCCTATCATTTCATCCCTGATAGCTGTCTAGTACAGGGGTTGGCAAACTATGGCCCAGGGGCCAGATGCGGCCCCCTGCTCGTAAATCCGGCCCACAGAACCTGCTGCCCACTCTGTTAGTCCCTGCGCACTGTGGATGCCTCGCCATGTGGGGACTGACTTCAGTGATGCTGACATGGCTTCTGGGCGGGTGGCAATGCTGGCACGGCTTTTGATTGGCTCCAGGAAGCTCCTGCAGCCAATCCGAAGCTGTGACATTTGGATTTACGCGCAGGAGAGGTGACGGCGTGGAGCAGAGTGGAGGCAGCACTGCTGCCCCCAGCACCTGAGCGGTGCTTTCCCCATGGCGACAGTGTGCACTTTGCAAGGGCCCCTGGCTTCCCCTTGGCCTCCTCTTCCTCCAACACCTCTTCTTCCTCCTCTGCCATTGCTGCTCCTGCTGCTGCTGCTGCTTCTCCTCCTCCTCCCTGACACTGCTGTGCCGGCCATGGCCCCTTTCCGGGCAGGCGGGATATGAGGAAGAAAGAGACACTGCCAACATGCAGGTAACCGGGCTTGGGCCTCAGGTGGGGGGCTGTTTCTCAGTCTCCCCACAGCAAAGTGGAGCATGAAAAGCAGAGGCGATGATCATTGCAAGAAGATTTGTGTGGCGCTTGCATGGAGCCTGCCATTATACATGCACACCGAGACCTTGCCACAATATTGTTGGGACCGTTGCATGGTGCACACTTACCCAGGAGTTGTTGCGCTGGTGGGATATGATGTCAACTTAACTTTTACGCAGAGGGCAGGCCCACTGGAATGAATGGACCCGGGTTAGGGATGGCCACTCATGTCAATGGGTTTACTCGAGTAAAAAACAGGGGAGCCACTTCCGTGTAAATACGCATTTTTAAAAAACTAAAGTCCGGCCCCTGACAGTGTTTGAGGGACAGTGAACCAGCCCCCTGTTTAAAAAGTTTGAGGAACCCTGGTCTAGTATAATAAAGAATTTGATAATACAGAATTGCTAAGAAATATGCAATAATGGGAGCAATATGGACTGACTGAAATTAGACCATTACTGAACAAAGGTATTGTAAAAATGAATTACCATATTAAAAATGAAATGGAAAACAGACAAATTACCATTTCTGCAGTACCTTCATATGTGACATATTAATAGCCAATTGTTGAGAAAGTACTGTATGCATTTCTTAGTAATTCCCCCAAAGTTGAAATTTTAAGCACTGATAAAGTCACAAGGGGTTCCAGGAGAAATATACAAGCAATGGCCGATTTATGCATCTCCAGCTGATGCATGATTGAGCACAGTGCCAAACCTGGAAGTAACCTGAAAAAGTCACTAAAAGGGTGGAATGGGGTAGAATGAAATTCTTTATGCGGGCCCTGCTGTCGCATGTGGGGAACATAACAAGGATTGCCTGTATACCATTTTGAGTTTGGGGGTGGGTAGGCTGTATGCCTGAATCTCCTCTAATTCCTGGACTGAACACAGTTGCTGGAATAGCCAGACAAGTTCATTGGTATTGGCCCCCTAGGTATGGGTCATTCAAGTAATGAAAGAAGCAGTTCTATGCCCTGAGGGCAAATGCATGGGCCACCCTCCCTCAATTGTCTGGCAGTTAGAAAGATAAATGCCAGAGTTGAGGTGTGTGAGCTAGAATCTAGAAGTAGGCGGAAGCCAAATTTCTTCTGAGATCCAACACTATGGCCATGAGAGAAGCAAGACCTTCTTGGGGTGGTAATGCTGTGAGCCTCTCCACTGTAGGCTCAGGTTGTACATATGTGTAAATAAACCATATATCTGAAAGACACCACTGTCTCTGCTGTGCCTCATTCTGAGGAAACCAAACTCTGGCTAAGCATCTGGAACTCCTGGAATCGCAACCTTCATGGCTGTGAGTCTTGGGAGACCTTCTCCCCTTCTTCCAGGGCTCTTCCTCATGGCCTAGGAGCTGCAGCTCTGAAAGCTGAGGCAGCTAAACAGACCTTTGGGTTGGGGTATTGTTTAGCAGGTTTGGGTTTTTCAAAAAAATTATGACCTCAATTGTCTAAAATGTTTTTAACATGTATATTTCTAAATTTGGGGTTTTGGTGGGAAGTGCCTGGGAAGAGAGGAATTGGGGAGAGCAGAGACCCCCTGATCATAGTGATTAATGGTAGTGTGAAGTATGGCGTGGGAGGTGAGGCAGGCTAGGTAAGAAGCACGCGGCTCAGGCAGTTGGTGACTGTGCTGTATGCCAGCTCCTCCTTGAACCCAAGGAATTAGAGTTGTCCTATCAGTCAGCTTTCAGGTCTGCTGCGCTTGTTGCTGAATGCCAGGTTGACTCTGAGTGAGACCTCCCTCATCCATGATCTCATTGTGGAAGAAGAGGCCAATCTGATCTGTATCACTGAGGCCTGGGTGTTGGGATAACAACAACAGCAATTTATGTGGGCAACATCCACATTGAATGACAGAGCAGTGTGATTGCAACTTGCATAGGAAGCACACATATGTAAAATTGTGCATAGCCCAGTTTCCTGCTGGAAGGTGGGGGGACTTCCCTGTATCTCCGCTGCTGGAGGATGAAGAAATATGGCTCCCTAAGCTGCAAAATGAGCAGGTAAGTGGTGGAGGCAGACAGAGGAAGAATAAACCTGGTTCCCTTGGCTGCAGAAGGGAGGAAAAGGGCAGGGAGAAGCTGCAGCTCCTTTCCAGCTTTTTTATTTTGCCTGCATCTCTCACTCGCTCCACCTGCCTCTGATGCTTCTCCATTCAACTTGCGGGCTTCCTCTGTCTGCCTCCCTCCTCCCTTCTGCCTTAGTCTCTCCTGCTTGTTCTCTGGAAACTTCGCTGGAAAGCTGGTGGTGCTGCTGGAGCTGAGCACGTATAATTGAATTTGTGAAAGTAAAATACACCTAAGATGCAAACATACTGTATTGTACACATTCCCTGGCCATGGCCCCCGATCAAATCATGTTGGGACCAAATCCGAATAGAAATCAGGAAAGCCATGGATATGAACTGCCAACAGACTCTTCAGTAATATTATTTGGTTGATTTGAAGATCCAGCACTAGAGGATGATCAAAAAATGTTTAGTCACCTTCTTACAGTCACCTATCCAAGTATGCATTATGCTTGGGAAAATGCTGAACTCTCCGAAATTAGCAGACGAAGATCTTTCACAGGTGATGAAATGAATACACATGATTAGTTTTAGGGAAAGTGAGAAACAAGATGATGATAGATTCCAATGAAAAATGGAGTCATGGTTTCAAATTCTGTTTTAAGTTTATTGTTACGACATGTTGTAATTAATAAATTTTAAAAAAAGGTGCAAAGAAAATGGAACCAGTCATACTATCGGAATGAAATGATGCAAGAGGCATTTTGTAATTATCAGTCTTATATAAGATTGCCACTGAGTTTTATATCACAACAAGCATTATTTGAAAACCAACAGGCGAATTTAATATGTATTTCAAACAGTTATTCTTCCTCTTTTGTACATATTAGTAAACAGCAACAACAAAAAGAGTGTGTCTCTTGATTTCTGCAGTGCTCTTACTGTCAGAAAGTTCTTTCTAAGCTTAGTCAGGATTTCCTTTCTTGTAATATGAATCTGCCGGCTTGCCGGCTCCACTCCCTGGAGTGGCAGAAAACAAGATTGCTCTATCTTCCATGGGATGGTGAAGCACTGTCCTGTCCCACAGGAACTGGGCTCCAAAAGCACCATAGCCAATGTCATAGTTTGTCTCAGTTTTGCCCCCTTCTCATGTACAGGAACATTTTCGCTTTGTGTCGACCTAACGTTTGTAGTACTGTGGTACCTTGGGTTACATACACTTCAGGTTACATATGCTTCAGGTTACAGACTCCACTAACCCAGAAATAGTACCTTGGGTTAAGAACTTTGCTTCAGGATGAGAACAGAAATCGTGCTCCGGCGGCGCGGCGGCAGCAGGAGGCCCCATTAGCTAAAGTGGTGCTTCAGGTTAAGAACAGTTTCAGGTTAAGAATGGACCTCCAGAACGAATTAAGTACTTAACCTGAGGTACCCTGTATAGTAATGCAGCAAAAGTCCAGCTTGCTTCCATGCCCACCTGCAAGGCCACACCAGCTCCTTTCCTTATTTGTGCTCCCATAAACAAACAACCATTCACACACAAGCACAAAGAGATTTGATACATGTTTGCAAAAGCTTCAGTGTCTCCAGTAAACATTAACTTACTAGGTTGCCAAATTTGCAAGTTGGCCCCAATGCTTCTGCCTGTTAGAGTTGCCAGCTTACCAAAATCATGTTAAAAATTCAAACTGCATTTTAACTCTGACAATTCGGCAGTGTATGGTAGCTGTCCCTACCTTTCATAAATAGTATCTGTTCCTACCTTTCCTTTATGATCACCATCTGCCCAAAATGGGTTTGTTTGGGAGGGGTGATACATCAGACAGTCGTTTTATTTATTGTCTTTCTAATCTTAATGCTTATTAATCTTTCCAATCATCTATTGCAACAATGATATATGAGAGTGCTGTAACTATTGCTATTTTTTTATTTCACTGAAATTTGCAAAATAAAAATTGTATTAATCTCTCTCCCCCCCCCCCCAAATGCTCCAATTTTTTGAGGAGAGTGCTTTGAGCAGGCCTCATTGGTGGTTATTAAGCAGAGATTGAAAGTCAGCATTAGCAGTCCAAAGCTGTAGGTTCAAAGTGAGAAGCAAATAGGCACTCATAGGGGTAGTTGTGCATGCTCAATTAAAAAATACAAGAGAGGACAGGTGTGGGCTTTTCATTTTGTTTTGAGAAGATAAAGACAAGGCTTTGAGCACAACTCTTCCATCCTGTGGTTTCCAGCTTTACTGCCTCTAGAAGAGTGTAGATTTGGATTTGATATCCCGCCTTTCACTCCCCTTCAGGCGTCTCAAAGCGGCTAACATTCTCCTTTCCCTTCCTCCCCAACAAACACTCTGTGAGGTGAGTGGGGCTGAGAGACTTCAAAGAAGTGTGACTGGTCCAAGGTCACCCAGCAGCTGCATGTGGAGGAGTGGAGACACGAACCCGGTTCCCCAGATAACGAGACTACCGCTCTTAACCACTACACCACACTAGCTGTGGAGGCACAGCATAATCACCATGGATCAATCCAGGAAAAGGAGAATAACCATCTCCATATTCATTTATTGCTGCACTTTGCTACTGGCTTGCAACCCAGGGTTAACTGCCATCAGCAGTGGCTACCATCTATATTGGTTTGGTGCCAAGCCACGCAACCACTTTCCATTCCTCAGGTTTATCTCTTCCATTTGCATAAAGCTAACAACAGCTTTCCCTGTGCCAGAGCAAATAAATGTTCTTTCATGCCTTTCTTGTTCACCTGCTGCTGACATTCATAATCCAGGAGCTGCAGCCGCCTTGAAGAGCTCGCCTGAGGTTGCCTAACGTGAAGAACAAGGCGGAACCCCACCCCATTCTATGTCGATAAGAACGTCAAGTTCAGAAGCACATCAGAAAAGCCTGCTGCATCAGCATGGAGTTTGCCCGCATGGAGTTATGCTCTCAGTAGGCCCGTGGGAAGCCTGCAAGCAGGGTTTGAGCACAAGAGCCGCCTCTCCTCCTGTGGTTTCCATCAACTGGTATAGAGTGTGGTCAGGGGCAGCAGAGCAGCTAGATGCTCCTTGGCCTGGTTATTATGGGTTGCTAATGGCATTGTCAGTGGTAGCAGACGTGGGAGGCACTGGATGTAGGTAGCTGAGTGGGACATGCAACTGAACCAGAGAGACATGTGGGCAGTTGAGATGAGGAGACGATGGAGAAGAAGGGGGCCAAGGAGGAAGGAGATGCAGAGATCCAAGACCTGCATGGGCCCAAAAGCTGGTTCAGCAAGTGGCAGTGGCAGTACTTGGCCAAATCTGAGGCTGAGACTGAGCAGGTTGATGGGGCAGGGCCACTCAGGCTGCAGGACGGCAGTGAGACTGCTGCTGCCGCCACCCATGGACCAAGACCAAGCAGTAGAAACTCTTGCACCTCTTCCAGGACTGTGTGTGACAGCAGCCAGGCCCTGTGGGTCCCATTCCAGCGCCAACTTGCCCTCCACACTGAGGGGGCCCAGTGTTGTGTGACGTCATATGCACAACATGCACCATCTTGGGGGAGTGTGTGTGCAAACCAGAGACCCCTGCAGAGATCCCCATTGTACACTGCCAGCAGTGAGAAGATCACCCTCTGTGCTTCCCTTCCCCATTGTACACTGCCAACAGGAGAGTGCTGGTGCATGGGTGGCGGGGGATGGGGAGTACAGGCTGCATGTTTGGAGGTGGGAGGCCTACCTGTTTGGGGCCCCCTCAATATCGGGGGGCTTGTCCACCTGCCCACAAATATTGACGGGTCCAAAGCCCTTCCCACCCCCTATAGTTGGCATCCCTGTCCAGAATGCAGCCACTGCTGTCACCAATCTCTACAAAGAAAGTATGGATGTTCATCATTGGAATTTCGATGTAGGGATCCATATTAGGTTAATATGTCAAGGATGTGTTGGCTTGGGTTAAAAAGTGCAGAAGAACTATTCATACTTAATTAAGTATTCCTATGAGGGAAGGTGTCCCCTCGACAAAACTCCAGAACTCCCCCAGACTGGCTGTAGTATTCCCTAAGTGAGTTAATTCTGCTGTGCATATGGACTGGCATCCTCTCTGAGCTCCTCTGTGGAGATGGACTCTGAGAAGCCATAGTTCTCCATGGTATTAGTAGTGCAATGAAAAGTATAAGTATTTGCATGAGTACCCCAAACTCTCCCACTCAGCAACTGGTATCCAGAAGCATTGCTGCCTCCAACTATGTAGGCAGAGCATAGCAATTGTAGCTATCAATAGCTCTCCTCCATGAATTTGTCCAATCCTCTTTTAAAGCCATCCAGGTTGGAGGTCATCACTGCCTCCTATGAGAGTGAGTTCTACACCTTGTGCTGCGTGAAGAAGGCCTTTATTTTATCTGCCGTGAATCTTCCCACATTCAGCTCCATTGGACATTCACGACTTCTTAGCGTCATGAGAGAAGGGAGGAAAGCTTTTCTCTACCTACTTTCTCCAGGCCATGCATAATTTTATAAAATTCTGCTGTGCTGCCTCTTTGCTCTTTGGGCATTGAAATGGAGCCTTCAGCTCAAGGACCAGTGCGCCAAGAAGCTTCAGGATGCCCCAGGGAAGGCCAAAGGCGGATTCTGACCACATAGTTGCAGGTGATGGGGCTGGATCCAAACAGCTGAGAGGGCGACATGGCCAGCAGGAAGAGGCTCCAAGTGTTTCAAGATAGATGTTGGCAGGGCTGCTGATTGGGAGGGAGGAGGTGAGTCATAGTTATCCTGTGACCCATAAATCCTCTCAGTAGGCACTACTGCGGTTTGGTCAAGCATGGGTGTGCTGCAAAACAGTTTCATCATAACGACACTTGGCAAACACCCACCAAAATGGGTGGGTAGTTGTAGTTATCCTCCAACATTTCTGGAGTTATTTCAATGATTGGGACATACATGATATGTAATCCATCATGCTATCACATTCACCAGCCCTAGGCATCTCAGCACCAAGCTTGAATCTGCCAGGTTTGCAAACACCTGGGAAGAAGCTTCTTTATTTAATTCTGCCTAGCACTTTGCCAAACACAGAACATGGAGGCTCGCTTTGATGTGCACATCTTAGGTGGGGCAAATTTGCTACTGGAGATTTTCCTATTTAAGAACATAAGAACATAAGAATAAGCCTGCTGGATTAGGCCAATGACCCAGAATCCTCTACTCATAGTGACCAGATAGATGTCCCAATGGGAGATCTGCAAGCTGGATTCAAGCACAAGGACCCTCTCCAGTCCTGAATTTTCCAGTAACTGGTATTCAGAAGCATTGCAGCTTCTGACCACAGAGGTAGATAATAGCCATCCTGGCTAGTAGCCATAGGTTGTCCTCTCCTCCTCCATGAATTTGTCCAGTCATATTTTAAAGCCATCTAGGTTGGTGGCCGGTGGCCTGTGGGAAACCTGCAAGCAAGATTCAAGCAAAATATCACTCTCCTCTCCTGTGGTTTTCTTAAGGCCATGAGCAGAACCTGCTGGATCAGGTCAGTGGCCCATGTCGTCCACCATCCTGTTCTCACAATGGCCAACTAGATGCCTGTAGAAAACCAACAAGCAGGATCCAAGCACAAGAGCAACTCTCTCCTCCTACAGTTTCCAGAAACTAGTATTAGGGAATATTGCTGCCTCTCACTGCAGCGGCAAAGCATACAGTAACTTTATTCTCCATGAATTTACCCAATCCTCTTTTAAAGCCATCTAGGTTGGTGAATATCACTGCCTCTCATGGGAGTGAGTTCCCAAGTTTATTGTTGTTTAGTCATTTAGTTGTGTCTGACTCTTTTTGACCCCATGGACCAGAGCACGCCAGGCACTCCTGTCTTCCACTGCCTCCCGCTGTTTGGTCAAACTCATGCTGGTAGCTTCGAGAACACTATCCAACCATCTCGTCCTCTGCCGTCCCCTTCTCCTTGTGCCCTCCATCTTTCCCAACATCAGGGTCCTTTCCAGGGAGTCTTCTCTTCTCATGAGGTGGCCAAAGTATTGGAGCCTCAGCTTCAACATCTGTCCTTCCAGTGAGCACTCAGAGCTGATTTCCTTAAAAATGGATACGTTTGATCTTCTTGCAGTCCATGGGACTCTCAAGAGTCTCCTCCAGCACCATTATTCAAAAGCATCGATTCTTCCGCGATCAGCCTTCTTTATGGTCCAGCTCTCACTTCCATACATCACTTCTGGGAAAACCATAGCTTTAACTATACGGACCTTTGTTGGCAAGGTGATGTCTCTGCTTTTTAAGATGCTGTCTAGGTTTGTCATCGCTTTTCTCCTAAGAAGCAGGCGCCTTTTAATTTCGTGACTGCTGTCATGAAATTAAAGTTTAACTACATGCTTTATGAAGAAGGGCTGCCTCTTATCTGTTCCAAACCTTCCAACATTCAGCTTCACTGGACATCCACAATTTCTAGCCTTATGAGAGAGGGGGAAAAACTTTTCCCAATCCACTTCCTCAATGCCAGGCATCATTCTATAAGCTTCAATCAGTTGCACAAAGACACAAAACTTTAAAAATACACTTTAAAAATCAACAGTGGCAGAGATCACAGGGAAAAAATTAACTATCCCATCTGTCAATCAGGGTCCTTGTAGACACACCTGGGTGCATAGGAGCCAACTCCTAGGGGGCTGAGGTTCCTTCAGCCCCCTAAAAAATATATGAGGGGGCTGGGGGCCCCCAAGTTGATGGGCCTTGTCATTCCAATGGCGTGCACATACCTCATCATGCAGGGCAGGGCTTACCTGCTCTCAACCATTATTTTATTCAAGTTGGCACCCTGCCTGGGTGGCAAGAGGTCCCAGGTAAAGGGTCTGGATTAATTTGTTCGGCTTTTTGTTTTGCTATCAAAAGAAAACATCTAATTAACATCTGAATCAATTTTTTAAACTTTCTTTCCCATTTCAAGGTGCAAGGGTAACAGAATTAAAAACTCTATGAAGACAGATAGAACTCAAACTACTGTTCTGGTTCAATGGAACGAAGGGGTCTGGCTTTGTAGCCCTCGACAGTGAAGTTTCTTGGAAGGAAGACCACGTCATGTACAGGAACCCTACACTTTTTGTAGGGTCACAATAACCTTGCCTCTTTGGGGTACTTCAAGCCTCCCCCCTAGATCCACCACCTGCTATTTTTTCCAGTTACAGAGGCCCTCTGCCCTTGCCCATGGGGCAAACATTATAAACACTGCTCCTGTCAGGTGTTGCAAGAATGGCTGATGCAGAAGGCCAACTTGCCCCGATGCCAAGAAGACAATGTCCTTTAATTTCATACGTCTTGGAGACAAAGTGGGCATTCCTGTTTGAACTAAAGAGACGTTGTTATTTAATTACCCTCCCTGTAAACAAAGGGTTTTTAATACACTGGAGGAAATTGACTTAGCCTGAGCCATTGGCAGATTTATGGGTTTTAATGGAATGCTAGGAGGTTGCTGGCACTTGGGGAATCCTGGTTTGTTATTTCATAATCACTTATTTATGATTTCCACGCTGGGCTGTGCCCCTCTTGTGGTTCGTTCTTTCAGGTCTATTAAGTTGTTACTCCTGTGTGTGCAGTGTTTTTTTCTTCCCTGTTCTCCAAGCCATTGTGAGCCAGACTTCACCCTCACCACTCAGCTTATCCCATCATCGCCACCAGGGGTCTAGCCACGGCCCCTATTATTGTATAGACATAAGCGCACCTCCCCTGGGGTTGGGGGAATTATATAGGGCACTTGTTCTAAGCTTTATTGGAACAAGGATTGAGAACAGCTTGTGGGAAGAATTATCATCGTCATCATTATTCATGAGAGAGAAAATAAAGGACCTTTTCATGCAGCACAACATTAAAGTGGAACTCAATCTCACAGGAGGCAGCGATGGCCATCAACTTAGATGGCTTTTAAAAAGGATTGGACAAATTCATGGAGGAGAAAGCTATTGATGGCTGCTAGGGTAGCGTGAATGGTTTGGTTGCGGGGGTGCCACGCTGCAGGGGGCACCACAACAATACTGTTGAACTGAGTGCTAGAGGTGGAGGGGGGACACACACCGAATTTTAGCGTTGCACAGAGTACTGCTGAAATTTGAGAGCACCAATTATGTTCTAACTCCGCAGTTGGAGGCAGCAATGCTTCTGAATACCAGTTGTTGGAAACCAGAGGAGTGAAATGTGCTGCTCTTGTTCTTGGGTTCTGCTTGTGGGTTTCCTTTGGGAAATGTGGGCATCCACTGTGAGAAGAGGGTTCTGGATTAGATGGGGCATAGGCCTGATTTAGCAGGTTATTCATAGAATCATTTCATAGTATTGTAGTTGGAAGTGACCCTTAGGGTCATCTACTCCAAACCCCTGCAATGCACAAATTGCAGTCCAAGAATCCCCAACAAGTGGCCATGCAATCTGTGCTTTAAAATCTCCAAGGAAGGTGAAGTGTAGGTGGGATCCCACGAGGCAAGATGCAGTGATAACAGCAAGAACCTTTATTGAACTACATAACTGGGAAACAGGGGCAAAGCAACTGGTTATATACATTCCTGGAAGCCTGGGCCACTCTCACTCCCAAAATGTTTGGCTGTCTAAACTGCCAAGCTGTGAATCACGACTCAGAGTTCAAGGGCCAATGGCAGAGGCCCAAATCCTGAAATGTTCTGTGATGGACATCATGTATCGAATTAGAACACAGAAGTACAGAATTCTTAGTCCAGACACAGACCACTGAATACATAACAGAAGGAGAGTTCACCACCTTCCAAGGGAGTCCCTTCTACTGTTGAACAGCTCTTACTGTCAGGCAGTTCTTCCTGGTGTACAGTCAGAATCTTTCTTGTACCTTAAAGGCATTGGTTTGGGTCCTACCCTCCAGAGCAGGAGAAAACAAGCATGCTACATCTTCCATGTGACAGCCCTTCAGACATTTCAGGAATGCAGATGGTGCTGTGGTCCAAACCACCGAGCCATTTCGGCTTGCAAATCATAAGGTCGGCGGTTCGAATCAGCATGATGGGGTGAGTTCCCATTGCTTTGTATCTGTGTGAGTAGATAAATAGGTACCACTGCAGCAGGGAGGTAAATAGCATTTATGTGTGCTCTGACACTCGTCATGGTGTTACATGCACCAGAAGCGGTTTAGTCATGCTTGCCACATGACCCCCAAAAAGCTGTTTGTGGACAAATGCCGACTCCCTCAGCCTGAAAGTGGAGACAAATGCCACATTCCATATTCAAATTTGACAGGACTTAAACACCCAGGGGTCCTTTACCTTTTCCTTACCTTCAGATATTTGAAGATGGCTATCATATCTCCTCTCAGTCTCATTTTTTGCAGGCTCAACAATTCTCCAATCTGTTCTTATGTATGGCTGGATCAAAATGACTTGGAGACTTTAACAAATGGTTTGGGTGGTAAAGAAACACACCCACCCCTTTTGATTATTTTTCAGAACTCCTTGGGGAAAAAGAAAGTCCATATATGGGCAGAAGGTAGCCCACAGCAGACGCCAGCAAAAGGAGATCCTGCTGGATCAGGCCAATGGCCAACTAGCCCAGCATCCTGTTCTCACAAGAGTCAACCAAATGCCTGTGGGAAACTTGCAAGCAGGACCCAAGAACAAGAGCACCCTCCCCTCCTGTGGTTTCCAGCAACTGGTATTCAGAAGCATTTGCTGCCTCCAACTGTGTAGACAGGGCAAAGCCATCATGCCTAGAAGCCATGGATAGCTTTCTCCTCCCTGAACTTGTATTTTAAAGCCGCCCAGGTTAGTGACCATCACTCCTGCAGGAGGGAGTTCCACAGTTTAACTCTGCTGCATGGAGAAGTCCTTCCTTTTACCTGTCCTGAATGTTCCAACATCCAGCTTCATGGGATGTCTACAAATTCTAGTGTTTGTGAGCAGAAGAAAAAACTTTCCTCTATCCACTTTCTCCATGCCATGCATAATTTTGAAACTTTTGCCAATGGTAATGTGCCAACCAGAGTCAGACTGGTTCTGATGGAGATGAGATTTCTTCACAGTGCTCTGATCTTGTACACTCAGGGCTCGCCTCTTCTTGCCCTTTGTTCATCATCCAATCCCATCCAGCCACGGCTGAGCAGCAATCGGTTCCAATCCTGGCTCACAACCTCACCATCAGCTGCCTTTCCCATGACAAGGCTTCCCATACATCTCATAGTGTTGCTGCACAATCGTTCCTCCCTCTTTCATTGTTATGCAACTGTTATTGCTCAGATTTCCCGACCACCATGAAACACTCGCCTGGGAAGATTTGGTGCTGTGCCTCTGATGCTGGCTGTGATGAAGTGGGGGGGGGGCACCCAAGAGAACCTCTCATACCCCCAGTTACAGATAGGTAGCCGTGTTGGTCTGCCATAGTCAAAACAAAAAAATTAAAATTCCTTCCAGTAGCACCTTAAAGACCAACTAAGTCAGTTCTTGGTATGAGCTTTCGTGTGCATGCACACTTCTTCAGATACATGTATCTGAAGAAGTGTGCATGTGTATCTGAAGAAGTGTGCATGCACACGAAAGCTCATACCAAGAACTGACTTAGTTGGTCTTTAAGGTGCTACTGGAAGGATTTTTTTTTTGTTTTCTCTCATACCCCCTTCATTGCTCAACTGCAATAGCCCTGCAGAGCTGCCAGTGGGTCTTACTCCCCAGAAGGTGCTACCACCACTTACTCTTGTACCTCCAGATGGGAGAGAACCTGGGATGCACCAAAACAATTACTTTTCAAGCTGCATGAAGGCAGCCCACCCTCTTTCCAGGCACATGGGGAATCTAAAGCCTGGCAGTTTGCAATCTTATACGCTTCTGATAAGGGTTGCCACATGTCCTCTTTTTCCAGGAAACGTCCTCTTTTTCATGGGTATGTAAAATGAAAGTTGTCATAGCGATCCTTAGTTAAAAGTAGAAGTCGGCAAATGTGTCCTCCTTTTTGCTCTTCAAAATATGGCAACTCTGCTTATTAGAAATAAAAGGTAGAGGGAAAGCAGACAGAGTGTTGAAACAGAACACAAAATAAACCAGAGGTCCGAGGCTCTAAAACTGGATTAGTCCTAGACTAACCAACCACAATATCAGGATTCCAATTTGCTTACAAGTTCACGGAGGAAACCAGATCCCTGAAGTTGGATGTCATCTCAGTTTCTTAAAGTTTTTTTCTCCACCCCACCCATGGGAAGGGTGACCCCTTGTTCTTACTGACCAATGGGCTTCAGAGTTCATTGGTCAGGTAGGCATTCTAAGTACGCTAAGTACGCATATGAAGGGGCTTGGCAGGAATCATGGAATTGGAATTGTAGTGTTGGAAGGGGCCCCAAGGTCATCCAGTCCAACCCCCTGCAATGCACAAATCACTGCTCAAGAATTCCTGGCAGGTGGCCATCTAGCCTCTGCTTAAAGAAGATACCCGACAGACTGGCTTAGCAAAATCGTGTGGCAGATCAGGGCTTTTATTCATAACAATTTCTCTGGCTTTGTTGTAGCTCAGAGACACTCACATTACCATAATTTATGGCCTCTCAGTCAATTTCTGCCCTTTGTCAGCAAGTAGCTCCTGTCATAACACTGCACTTACTAAAAACTATCAGCGATACAGAACTGCATTATTTCCCCCACTCCCCAGCGGATGCACACTGTAGGGCCATGTTCAAGATCCATTCATTACAATTAGAGGGAGATCAAATCATGGCTGAACCATAGAAGAGAATCACTTAGAGATTCATTCAATAAAGTGTGACAAGGTAAACAGCAGAGTCTTCTGTTAGCCTGCATCTCCACACATCCGAGAGGTGAGGAAAACAGCTTTCAGAAATTTATTTTCCCCAGGTCACTTAAAGAGCCACAATTACTCACACTTATTACACACATCGCAGTCACCGCGTGACAATATTTTAATTGTTATTGCAAAGCCTGGCACTTAAGAGCTCCTAATCAAGGCTATCGGGAGATGGAACAACAGATCCCTGCCCTTAGTCACATTTTCTTCATACTGGAATGATGTGTGGCATAGTGGTTAGAGTCTTGGACCAAGACCAGGACCTAGGAGACTAGGGTTCAAATCCCTACTTGGTCACGAAGCTCCCTGACTGTGATCTTGGGCACCAGCCACTGTCTCTCAGCTTAACCTACTTTGCAGGGTTTGTTGTGAGAATAAAATGGGAAGGGGAACTATGTATGCTGCCTTGAGCTTCTCAGAGAAAAGGTGGGAAATAAAGGTAATATATAAATAAAAATTAGTGAAGACAATACCTTGTGTATTCTGTTTACAGGAGCAGCGGATGAACTGTGCGTTCTCCTCTTAAATAAAGCTTAACTTGCAAACGTCTTTCACCACTTTATCTCCTCTTAGAGAATCCTGCTCACAAGCTTCCACTTAGGCTGTTTATAAAGGTTGTTTAATAAGCAAATTTACTCAACAACCAAAGCTTTCTTCCTTTCTTCATAATACTACCCTGTTTCCCCAAAAATAAGATAGTATCTTATATTAATTTTTGCTCCCAAAGATGCGCTAGGTCTTATTTTCCAGGGATGTCTTATTTTTCCATGAAGAAGAATGGTACACATTTATTGTCTAATTGTGAATCAGACAGACTGCATCAGGGCAGAGCGAGCAGCAGGCGGCAGCTTATCCCGGTGGCGGCGCGGGCTCTCTGATTTAAAGAGACCTCACACTGCCTGAACAGCTCCAACTGCGCTGCGGCCAATCAGTGAGCTGCGCGATGGCGCCTGCCGTTATGGTTCAGAGGAGTCAGACGCCTTACAGTAGCTTCGGGGGCCTTATATTCCTGGGAGGCCTTATGTTCGGGAGATGCCTTATAGTACAGTGAGAGGCAAAACTGGAAGTAGGTCTTATTTTCGGGTGATGTCTTACTTTCGGGGAAAGATGGTAGAACTTGTGGACATCCAATAAAGCTGAATGTCGGAAGCGTCAGGGCAGATAAAGGAGAATCCTACTTCACGCTGCACAAAGTTAAACTATGGAACTCACTTCCACAGGAGGAGATGATGGCCACCAACTTGGATGGCTTTAAAAGAGGACCATATAAATTAATGGAGGCTACTGGTGGCTACTAACCCTGATGGTTATGCTCTGCCTCCGTGGGCAGACAGAGTAATGCTTCTGAATACCAGTTGCCACAGGAGGGGAGAGGGCTGCTATTGTGCTTGAATCCTGCTTATGGGTATCCCATGGTGAGAAAAGAATGCTGAACAAGATAGGCCATTTGCCTGATTGGCCATTGTGTTCTTATTATCAAAATGTGCACCAGAGCAATTATCAATATTACTGTATTTTTCGCTCTATAAGACGCACCAGACCACAAGACACACCTAGTTTTTGCAGGAGGAAAACAAGAAAAAAAAATCTGAATATCAGAAGCCAGAACAGCAAAAGGGATCGCTGCGCAGTGAAAGCAGCAATCCCTCTTGCTGTTCTGACTTCTGGGATAGCTGTGCAGCCTTTATTCACTCCATAAAATGCACACACATTTCCCCTTACTTTTTAGGAGGGAAAAAGTGAGTCTTATAGTGCAAAAAATACGGTATTTTGTTACGCCCCCCACCTTATTTAAGAGAGCAACCTCCAGGAATGATTGGAGCCCAGAGTCTTTGAAACGCCCCCCCCCCCAATTATCTGATGCTTCTCTCTAATCCTATTGGCCCACCATGAGGTATCTGTATTCACCATCCATCTTTATGTCTCTAATTTAACACTGTCACTAGAGGCTCAGGTAGTCTCTGTGGCTTGGAGAACTTTTTATTCAGCCTTGGCTGCTTTGCCAGCTACGACCCCTTTTAGACAGGGACAACTTGGCCACTGAACTCCATGCTCTGAACTTCCAGACTGGATTACTGCAATGTGCTCTACATGGAGGTGCCCTTGAAGACAACTTGGAAACCTCAGTTAGTCCAAAATGCAGCAACCAGATTACTGGATGGGTTCCATTTACAATTCCTATAACCCCGGCTTTAAAACATGGTTGCCAGTTCTGGACCCAGTTCAAGGTGCTCATGTTGGTGTTCAAAGCCTTAAATGGCTCAGGCCCCAAATACCCCAAAAGCTGCCTCCCTCCCTGCAGACCGTCCCAGGCACTGAGATCAGCAGAGGGCACCTTCTGGGTAGCCCCCAACCACTTTGAGGCTTGGACGGTAGCCCAGGGGGAGGGTGCATTCTCTGCAGTGGACTCTAAGCTGGGAACTCCCTCCCCAGAGAAGAACACCTGGCACCTTCATTGCACAGCTTTTGGAGGATACTGAAGATGCACTTCTTTGCCCTGGCTTTTAACACCTGGGATGTTTCTCTTTAGGACCCACTTCATTTTTGTGACTGTAAACAACAACAACAACAACTTTATTATTTATATGCCACCCACCTGACCGGGCTGCCCCAGCCACTCTGGGAGGCTCCCAACAAAATAGTAAAAACACAATGAAACACCAGCCATTAAAAACTTCCATATACACGGTTGCCTTCAGTTGTCTTCTAAAAGTCACCTTCCGATGGGAGGGCATTCCACAAGGCAGCCACCACTACTGAGAAGACCTGGTTCCCTGTAACTTCACTTCTAATAATAATTGTATTATTTATCATATAATCAGCAACTTATTGTAGATAAATTATAATAGAACCAAAGAATTGTAGGGTTGGAAGGGTCGACTAGTCCAACCCCCTGCAATGCAGGAATCATTGCTGAAGAATCTGTGACAAGTGGCCATCCGACCTCTGTTTAAAAACCTCCAAGGAAGGAGAGTTCTCCACCTTCCTAGGTAGTCTGTTCTACTGCTGAATGGTTCTTGCCATCAGAAAGTTCTGCCTAAAGTTGTTTTTAAACTGTTTTAAATATTGTGTTTGATGGGGCTTTTTTCAAGGGGAACTTGCCGGGACTCAGTTCCAGGACCTTTCAGGTGGGTTCCGGCACCTCTCAGGTGGGTGCCATTGTCATTCTAAGAGAAAGAGGGAGATGTTCATCGTGAGCTCTGGCACCTTTTTTTCTATAAAAATAGCACTGGTGTTTGAATGTTGTGACCCACTCCAGGGACCTTAGGGTGAAGGTTGGTGTGGTCTGGAGAAGTCACTCCTCCCTTCTTTGAGCGGCTGTTCGTTCCTCGAAAGTAGGAAGCACTGCTATCATTATCTCAATTTGATGGACTGTCTCTGCCCGGAATGAACTTGGCTCTCATAACATAGCAGGGGGATGGCATGAACTACTGTTTATCTTGTGCCCTTTGGTCTGGGGCATAGATTTCATAACCCATGAGCTGATGGACCGTAAGAGGCTGAATCTCTGGCTCTAAGGCTTTCATAGGGCTTAGCTGGAGTCTGTGCTAGCTGTAGATTATACAAGAAAACGCAGAAACAGGATTGGACAAATTAATGGAGGAGGAGAAGGCTATTGATGGCTGCTAGCCACAATGGCTATTCTCTGCCTCCACAGATGGAGCAGCAATGTGTCTGAATCCCAGTTACTGCAAACTGCAAGAGGGGAGATGGGAGCTGCTCTTGTGCACAAATCCTGCTGCTGGTTAACTGCGAGCATCTGGTTGCCCACTGTGGATACTGGACTGGATAGGGCACTGGCCTGATCCAGTGGGCTCTTTTTACATCATTATGAGTAAAACAGGAAAACAATGAAAACAGTCAAATGCATCTTAATCTGAATTATTCCCACCACAACATTTTTTTCTGCACTCTTCCTTCAGTGTCATTGTCCTTCTCAGGCAGATGGCATTGGCAGCTTGTAGTGTTCAGAACTCTTGGTCCTGGGTCCTGGTGGAGGTGCTGTTGGAGACAGAATTGTTGTTGCCTCTCCATCTCTGTTGTTTCAGCTGTAGCCTCTACCCAGCCTGATTTTCATATGATGCTGATTGCCTCCTGGTTATGTAAATCAAGCACTGGGTAGGTTAAGGTGTTAAGCAACCAATTTTCCTCCATTCCTGCCCCCCCCCCTTAAGACCATAAGAAAATCTTACTGGATCAGGCCAATGACCAATCTAGTCCAGCATCCTCTTCTCACAGCAGCTGAACAGATGCCCCAATGGGAAGCCCACAGGCAGGACCTGAGCAAACAGCCCTCTCCCTCCCTGTGGTTTCCAGCATCTGGTATTCAGAAGCATTGTTGCTGCCAACTGTGAAGGCAGAGCATAGCCATCATGCCTAGTAGCAAATGATAGCCTTCTCCTCCATGAATTTGTCCAATCCTCTTTCAAAGCCATCCAAGTTGGTAGCCATCATGCCTCCTGTGGAAGTGAGTTCCACAGGGTAACTAGCTCCTTTGGGCTCTGTTCTTACATGCATTTGCACATGATGTAGTTGTACCCTCAAAGGCTTATTAAACACCAAGAAGTCTGAGTCCAACAAATTAAACTTCAGCTCACTTGCTTAGGTGACAGTATATTTCAAAATCTCATTTTCTTCTCCTTATTTGTGGAAATCCTTTGTTAAGTTCCTTACTTTGGTGGTTGGAGAGGAATCTCTGTTTAACACCCTTTGTTAGCTATTGTTTTTATCTTGGCCTCATAGATTCATATACCGTATTTTTCACCCTATAGGAAGCACTTTCCCCCCTCCAAAAATGAAGGGGAAATGTGAGTGCATCCTATGGGGCGAATACAGGCTTCAGGGAGCTCTGCGCAACCCTTGGAGACGGCTCCCGAGGGTTGTGCAGAGCTGCCTGCGCTCCCGGGCTTTGCACAGCTCCGTGCAACCCTCGGGAGCCCAGCGCGAAGCTGTGCCGGGCTCCCAAGGGCTGCACAGAGCTGCCTGCCCTCCCAGGCTTTGCGCAGAGCTGCCTGCATTCCGGGGCCTCGCGCAGCTCTGCGCAACCCTAGGGAGCCTGGCACGAAGCCGCGCCAAGCTCCCAAAGGTTGCGCAGAGCTGCCTGCATTCCGAAGCCCGGGGCGTGCTGAAGAGCGTGCCCGGGCTTTGTGCAGCTCTCCACAAGCCTGGGGAGACCGGCGCGGCTCCCTAGGCTTGCGGATAGCAGGCTGTTCTGGGGGCTGGGGTCGGGGGAAGCCCGAGCGCCAGCCCCGTGCCTGGGGGGGAAATAATTTTTTTTCTTTATCCCCCCCCAAAAAACTAGGTGCATCTTATGGGGCGGTGCGTCCTATGGGGCAAAAAATACGGTACTTGTTGAAGTGTAGGTGGGTTCCCACAAGGCAAGACACAGTGATAGTAGCAACAACTTTTATTAAACTAACAGAACTGGACAACAGGGGCAAAGCAACTGCTTATATACATTTCTGAAGACCTGGCTCACTCCACTCTCAATGTGATTGGCTGTCTAAACTCCGAAGCTGCGAATCGTAACTTAGAGTTTAACAGCCAATGGCAGTGGTCCAAATCCTGAAATGTTCTGTGATTGGATATCATGTATTGAAACAGGACACAGGGGCTTGGAATCCTTAGTTCAGACTCAAGCTCAGGCAAACACAGACCACTGAATACATAACTATTGTAGAGTTGAACGGGATCCTAAGGGTCATCTATTTCAACCCCCAGAAATGCAGGAATTACGGCTAAAGAATCCTTACTGTGGCATCTAATGTTTCAGAGATGAAAGCAGTGACATGCTTTGTAACACTCCCTTGTATACTATTAAATATTACTGAAGGCTCTTTACTGTTCCCTGGTTGGAGGCTGACCTAATTTATCCTGACCTGTCCTTGACTGAACTTAAAGGCCAAGCGGGGGCATCTAATTTTGTTTGAACTGAAGGAATCCTTGAAAAGTAATATATTATCTAGGGATGTGTACTCAGTATCCTATGTATGTTCACTCTGGGAAAAGCCTGTAAGGCTTACACAGTGAGAGCAAGGACTCATCCACACTTTCTCTTGACCCATGGTTTGATTTTATCATTGCACACCACCTCAATCTCTGAGCAGTGAAATTCTCCAGGCATCCCAGGTGGTTACCCAGAGTTCAGTTTCCTCAGAATGAAGGTCAACAGAGACTGTGGTGTCTTTAGGGTATACAATTTAACTTACACACATACAGAACCTGAGCATAAACTACACAGCATTAACACCCCAAAAGACCTGACTTCTCTACTAGTCACTGCATTGGATCCAGTACAGAGCATGTAGGTCTCTGTGTCTAGCTCAACTCTCTCACATCACCCTGGCTCTTGTTCTCCAGTCTAGCAGCTAGGTGAGGTGTGTGTGTGTGCGTGTGTGTGTGTGTGTGTGTGTGTGTGGAGGAAACACCCACCCATTAACCTAGAGATCACTATCCCTTAGCCATGTCTCTTGTAACCCATCTCATTCTTTTGGGATGTTGATGAGGACACTTAAGTGGCCAACCAAGGCCGCTGTCTTACAAAAGAAACCCGTCGGACTAGTTCAGCAAACTCCTATTGGCTGATTCTAGCCTCACTGGATACAGGACCACAAGAATTAGAAGAGGTTCAGGGCACCATCCAGATTGATCTGCCTCAAACCTAAAATAGCACTTTTGTCCTTCTAGGCTGTGACTTAGGAGGCCAGCAAAGGCCATTGTCTTACAACTGCCTAGGCCAGCAATAGAACCCTACACCAGATTTTACCCCTTACTTGGTATAGGACCTCAAGAATTGTGAGGGACCCAGGGCATCATCCAGACTGATTCCTCAAACCTGCAACATTAAAAATCCAGGGGAAATCTAGCCAATCAGGCAGCATGATATGCTTAGGCTCACAGTGATCACTGGGCCATACTCCCTCTACCCCCTCCTGCCCTGGAAGTGTGTGATCAAGCACCAAGCACCAGGCCATAAGAGATTGGGGTTGTTCAGGCGACCCTCCTCAAACTGGGCCAAAGTATTAGCTGGGCTACATTCCACATCTGCATTCAGGTCTGCCTGCCCTGACTGCTGTCATGTTCCTGGATCGCTGTCTCTTTTGCCCTTTATGGAGGGTAGCAGCTGTTTCATTTTGAGGGCTTGTCTGAGAGCATGGACTGGTCTGGCCATCTTCCCAAGGACTTTTTTGTGTGTGATAGACTGCGCTCACAATTATTTTGAGTCAGTTTTAACTGGCTCAGAATCCTGTGCCTGAAAAGATCTTATCGGGATGAGGAATGTACATTGCCTGAGACCTGTGATCCTCCCAGCAAGGAGTTCAACAAATGTTTTTTCTGGCTGCTCGGTGCTTCATTTCTGAACCAAAAGGTTCAGGGACCCAAGGCTGCTTTGAAGCCCTTTTCCAGCCCCATAAAGGGTCTGGAAAGCAAAGTTTATGAGGAAGGGGTGAGGGAGATGGGGGATGATTTCAGTCTCCTGAAAAAGAGGAGACTGAGAGGTGACTTCATGGCCACCTTCAAATATCTGAAGGGCTGCCACATGGAATACACAGCAAACTTATTTTCATGTAGCTCCAGGGGAGAGGACTAATGGACTAGTAGTTCAGGACTAATAGCTTTCAAGTTACAAGAAAGGCGATTCTGACTAAACATTAGGAATAATTTTCTGACATTAAGAGCAACTCGACAAAGGAACGGACTCCCTCTGAAGGTGATGGACTAGAGGTTCCTTGGAGGTTTCTAAGCAGAGGTTGGATGGTAATTTGTCAGTGATTCTTTTGTTATGAGTCCTGCATTAGTTGGACGAGATGCCCCTTGGGTATCTTTTCAAACACTACAATTCAATGATTTTATAATTCTAAGTAATTGACTTGATTCTTTGGCAGAGAAACTAGTACAGTGGTACCTCGGGTTAAGTACTTAATTCATTCCGGAGGTCTGTTCTTAACCTGAAAATGTTCTTAACCTGAGGTAACACTTTAGCTAATGGGGCCTCCTGCTGCCACCGCACCGCCACTGCACAATTTCTGTTCTCATCCTGAAGCAAAGTTCTTAACCCGAGGTACTATTTCTGGGTTAGTGGAGTCTGTAACTTGAAGCATCTGTAATCTGAGGTACTACTATACTGTTACATTTTTATCTCCTCCTTCCTCCAAGATGCTTATGTCAACCATATGCTGTTGATCTCAAAGTTTATTTATTCCATTTATATACCACTAAGTAAGGTATTGCATTTCTATTCCTCTCCGCTAAGGCATGCATGGTGGTCCACCACTTAAAACCCTAAGACACAACATCAATAAATAAGTGAAATTAAGCAAAACAACAGAACAGCAGTGCTGTCTCAGGCTATCAGAGGTCTCTAAAGGAACTGATGGCATGTGATCCTTGGCCCAGCTTCTCTCAGCACAATGAGGCTGATGCTGAGGAAAAAAATGAAGTCAGAGAAAATGTATTTAAAAGATTAGAGACAGCGGGCTTAAGAAGGAACTATCAGAGCCTCTGTCCATATGTTTTTAACAGATTCCATCCCAGACACTGTGGTAATAACCGCTTTCACTTCCAGATGCTGTAGGTGCTTTTCAGATAAATACCAATTTCAACCTGGCAGTGTTTGTTTAAGGAAGGCTTCTTCCACTGGGTGCCCTCCAGGTGTCTTGGACTAAAACTCCCATCCACTCCAGCATCATAGGCCATCATGCCTGGGGTTGGTGGGTGTTGTAGCTCAGCGGTAGAGCATCTACCTTGCATGCACAAACTCTCAGTCTGATCCCTGGAATCTCCAGATAGGGCTGGGAGAGAGCCCAGCCTGAAATCCTGGACAGCCACTGCCAACCAGTGTAGACATCACTGAGGTCTGACATAGTATAAGGCAGCTTACTAATATTTACACTTGTTTTTTGTTCAGAACCATGAGGACTGGTGTCTTTATAAGGAAGGGCCGTAGCTAAAGCAGCTGTCTCTAATCCTACTTGCAGCTCAGTGGAAGAGCACCTGCCATGTCTGTAGAAGGTCCCATGTTCTATTCCTGGCATCTCCAGGTAGGGTTGGGAGAGACCCCCGGCCTCAAATCCTGGGTAGCCACATTGGCAATCACCCTAGACCAGCAGCTCCCTAGGTGGGTGGTAGTGCTCCCTGGGAGCAGGGGGGGCACTAAGAGGAAGGGGGCAGAAGGAAGATGCTGGAGGTGTAAATGACTATCAGACTTTGAAAAGCTGCTATCACTGGATCAACGTAATCAATTTTCTTGAATTATTTAAATAGTTTCCACTGGATTTTGAATAGATAAGAGCCACAGAATTGTAGAGTTGGAAGGGACCCTGAGGACCATCAAGTTCAACCCCCTGCAATGCAAGAATAAACAGCTGTCCCTTACGGGGATCGAACCTGCAACCTTGACATTATCAGCACCATGCTCTAACCAACCGAGCTACCTGTGCCACTAATTGTTCCTGCTTTGAATGTTATGGTTTTATGGGTCACAAAAACAACAACAACAATTTATTTATACCCTGCCCATCTGGCTGGCTTCCAACAGAATATTAAAAACACAATAAAACATTAAAAACTTTCCTAAAAAGATGTCTCCTAAAAGTCGAACAGTTGTTTATTTCCTTGAGGTCTGGAAAGGAATTCTATACTGAAGAATGCTTTTTGTGGGTTGGGAGCCTCTGGGGATGAGTTTGTGGAACTAGGTGGCAGTGACCTGAAAAAGTTTGGGAACGACTGGCATGGACCAAGGATCTGTCTCATTATAAGGCAGCATCCTGTATCCTTAACATACTGAAAGCAGCATCCTGTATACATAAAGAGTAGCAGCTTGCAGAAGTCTTATGGTTGGAGGACTTAACTGTCTCAGTCATTTTCTTCCCCTTTCTTTCCCCTCTAAAACATAAGGCAGGGAACTTTCGTTTCAAGCTCTCCTCTCTCCTGGCCTCACTGGTGGCAAGACGTGGGTCTAATCGTTTTAATGTCAGGGAGACGTTTTTACTGCACTGAGTAATATCCCATAAAATGAAGAGCATTGTGTTTCAAGTATTTTTATTGATTCTCAATTGCTGTGCACCCATCTATGCTTTTCTTCTTCTTCATGTTTTACTACAATAGCTGGCCGCGCACCGTTTTCTGAGAGATAGAGGCTCCATGTGTAAGTCACTCTCCTTTACTGCCATTAAGTTCTCTCTTTGCTTTTGTGGGAGCCTCACAAAGGCATCTGTGACTGTGCAGCTAGTTAATTAACGTGACCTTAAGAGACTTTTAACACCTGGAGACTTCATCATATGACTGGGGAAGAGATTTTTTCAGAAATTCTGGCAGTACTCAGAACAGCACAAATGTGGAGTGGATAGAAACTTGCAGCAAAAGACGATAAGGAAGACAAAATAAGGACCCACCCCCCTTTCAGTGGTTCCTGTGCTGCCTCCTTCTAATGGGGATTATGTGAGCTCTGTCCATTTCAGTTTCCGTGTTTCCAGTTTTTCCAGTCTCAAATTCAGTTTGCCCTGCACCTAGGCCAGAAAAAACAGTCGCACAAATATAGGATGGGGGATACCTGGCTTGAGAACTGCACATGTGAAAAGGATCTTTGGGTCTTAGTAGAACACAAGCTTTAGTTTAAGTGACTAAAAATTAATTATTATTATTAACAACAGTAGCAGCAACAACAATTCGAAAGGGAGGGTTCCGATTCACACAGAAAGAGCTATCCAGAAATACAGTGGATGCTTGGGTTGTGAACGTGATCCGTGCGGGAGGCCCTGTCACAACCCGCAGCACCGCGTCTGCGCACGCACGGGTCATGATTCGGCACTTATGCGTGAGTGCCGAAACCTGGAAGTACTTCTGGGTTCGGCGTGGTGCGCAACCCAAAAACACACAAGCTGAAGTGTCTGTAACCCGAGGTATGACTGTACACATCAGTAACAATGCACACAGGTCCCACATCTGCAAATTCAGTTATCCATGCTAGGGGTGCTACATGTTCCTAAAAAAAGAAGAAAAAGAAAGACGTCCTTTTTGGGGGAGGAGAAAAGTGTCCCCTGTCCTGTTTGGACTTCAGGTGGGACGCCTTTTTTCATGTATTTGAGCAGGCAGAAGGTTGGTTCAGTGAGAGGAAGAGAGTGAAAGCTGAGTGGGAGTTTATGGAGGCAGAGGGTGAGTTCATGAGGAAGAGAGCTGAGAGTGAGAGCAAGAGTTATCACAGGATGTGGGCAGAGGGTAGTGCGGGGGCGGGAGGAGAAGTTTGAGAGAGTTTTGTGTGGGCAGAGGGTGGGTCACAAAGAGTGAGAGAGGGGGTTTGCATGGGCCTGGGCCATCCGGTGAAGAGGGGGGGGGTAGAGGTGGGGGGGTCCAAAGAGAGAGGTGTGTGTAGCTTTCCACAGGCCTGGTCCATCCAGTCTGGTGGAGAGTTTGCACAGGCAGAGAGGAAGAAGGGCGTCTGACCAAAGGGGAATATCAGAAGAAAAAGAAATCAGTGAAACCATGTGTGCCATTGTAATGGATTGCTCTGAAATTATTTCTGCACCAGGCTAAGTAATTTATAGCTCCCCAATTCCCCCCGACCAGCCCCATATTTCCCCCTACTTGTCCTTTATTTTGCCCGACCACAGGTGGCAACCCTGAAGCATACATAAACAATTATACTCAAACCCCACTATTCAGATACTTGACTCTCCCACTTTCTTGCTTGTTAGTCGGCAGAAGCCATTTTCAGGCAGAACCCACAAGGAGGGAGGGAGGGAGGATGCAAGATCAGGTGAATCAGGGAGCAGGAGAGCTAAGGCAAATCAGTTTTTCAGTTTTGTGCTGTTTTCGCTAATATATATATATATATTCCTGCACACTTGCCTCTAACATTTTTGGACATATTTTCTTGCTTGAAGTACTGGACTGAACCTGGATCAAGTCAATGGCCCAGAGCTAGTCCAGCTTCTTGCTCTCACAGTGGGCAGCCGGATGCCTGAAGGAAAGCTTCAAGAAGCTTCAAGAAGGACCTGAGTGTGACAGCACCCACCTCCAAGCAAAGCTACTCCTCTCCTCCATTAATTTGTCTAATCCTCTTTTAAAGCCATCCAGGTCACTGTCCATCAATGCCTTCTGTGGGAGCAAGTGCCAAAGTTTTACTGCAAGCTGCATGAAGAAGTCCTTCTTTTTCTCTGTCCTGAATCCTTCAATATTCAGCTTCATTGGATGTCCACGAGTTCTAGAAAGAGAAAAAGCTTTTTTCTCCATCCACTTTCTCCACACTGTGCATGATTTTAAAATTTTTTTAAACTTATGTTCTTATGCTCTAATGTATTTGTCCTGTGGCTACTGCACAGAAGCATTTATTCCTAAAAACACCATTAACAAATCTCCTCAAATGCTTTCCCCTTTCCTTTTTTTAAGGGGTAGAAAGGAAGACTTTCTTTCTCTTTACCGAGAACAGCTGAAGAAAAAGGTAGCTATCTGCAAGGCGGTGAAATTGTAGAGATAAGCATCTTTGATATTGTCAAGTGAATTCAGATTCTTTGGAATGTGCTCCTTTTTGGCTGAGAATCTGCGGGATCCCTGCACCCTTCTTGCCATCCCTTTCCCCAGCTGGAGAAATTTAATTTTCTCTTTAACACTCCTGTCAATGCCTTAAGGAAAATAATCAGAAAGTTAATGGATAATCGAGAACTCCCCAGCCTTTCACAAGCAGGTGAAAATAAAATACCAGTTATTCCTGTCTACAAAAGGGGGAAAGAGACGGACTCTTAACCATTTGAATGATTGTAACTGGCAACTTAGAAAGAGAGAGAGAGAAAGACGCAGGCACGACAAAGGACCCCACTTAAGTGCAGGAGTAAATCAAACTGTAAGAAGCCGGTGCAAAAATATCAGGACAATGAACTATAATCTAAGTGAGGTGTATAAAATGCTAGGAAAGAAACATGATGAAAAATCACCGGCTATTTGGGCCACACTCCATCACAGATAATGAAAGCTTTTCCAGTGCTTGAAGCTGAAATTTACTTTGATAGCTCTGACTATCAGAGAATATATATATATATATATATATATATGAGAGAGAGAGATTTTCTTTCTTTCAAGCTCCCTCCTTGGAGACAAAAGTGGTATAAATCCTGTCATCGTAGGCCCTTAAAATGTTTCCTGGGCATTAATTGAACCTCATGAAAGTGAAGAAGGGCATATCCATTTCATAGAAGGGAAAGGAGACATGCATAAAAGATTAACTATCTAGTCCAGTGGTTCCCAAACTTTTTTGGCCCACCGCCTTGTTGGTTCCATAAACTCATCCCCAGTGCCCCCTTCCCTAACCTAGAAAGAGCATTATTGAGAACAGTAGTTTGCACAACCCACTAAGGAAGGTAATAGCACAATAAAATCCACTGCATTAAAAAAAATATTTTCATGCATCCTTACTAACTAAAATGTAAGCTTGAAGGAAGCACAAAATATTTATATGTAACTACTGAAAAAACCTTCGCCTACCACAGACACACAGTAACTAATTTATGAGAAACCCCAATAGCTATTACCAATAATTGGCTACCTTGTGGCAACCCAGAATCATAAATACAAACAGATGTGACCAAAGAAAACAGCTTTGAAAGCAATAAGAGCAAATACAAAGTGAGGAAGGCGTTTCGATCTAGGCTCTAGCCTGCACAATTATAAATAAGTGAGCAATGCACTTGGAGTATCCCACCTCCATAGACCTCCCGTCACTGTCACTCCTTTGCCTCTTAGTGCCCCATAGGTAATGCCTCCCCCCCCCCCAGGGCAGAACCACCCACTCTGGGAACCACTGATCTAGTCCATAGCCTGGTTCAACCTTTGATTTGAAGTGGGCATGTTGTAAAACTAGCTGAAGAAATCTCACTCTAAAGCTACATTTTCTGATCTTGAGAAAGGCGTTTACACGAGGATCTAGCTTCAGTTTGAATTCCAGCACGCTTTGATTCCTTGTTATCAACTCATGTTTTCAAATAGCGTTTATTCTCCTTATTGCACAGCATTATGGGTTTTGTATTCCACAGTTATGTATTTTGTCCAGGAGAACATAGGTTTTGTAGCCTTAAGAAAAATTCTCATGCAACTGTGTTTTGCTCCCAAATATGTTGGTGGCTCAAGTTTGGTTGAAATTGCTGAAAGAGCAAAAAGTGAGAATGCAGGTGTTGTGGTAATGCAAAATGCTAATTGCCTGTAAAAATCAGTGGGGTGTAATGGGTAGAGTGTTGGACTAGGAGCTGGGAGTCCAGGGTTCAAATCCCCAGTCAGATATGAAGTTTATTGGTGACTTTGGGTAAGTCACCATTTCTCAGCCTAACCTACCTCACAGGGATGCTGTGAGCATTACATGAGGAGGAGGGGGAGATCCAAGTATACCGCCTTGAACTCCTTGGAGAAAGAAATGTGAGATATAAATACAATAAAATAAAAATAATACCAGATTTTTTTGCATCAGGATTTGGAGTTGACAGAACTGCCATGTTGTGTTTGAATTTTTATTCCAAATGATGGGTCCAGTTAAGTTAATATCCTTTGGCTTCATGACTCCATCTTGGACAATGATAGAAAATACAGTAGGTGTAAGCTGGGACCAGTTCCCAGAACTTCTAGAGTTGTGGGAGCTGGTCAGTTTTTTTTTGTTTGGTTTGGTTTTTAACAGGAGTGGTTAGCTAACTTTTTTTTTTTTGCTTGAAAAAGCTATGTACTGTGACTTTCAAGGTTCCAGAGCAGTGGTTCCCAAACTATTTTAGGCCACTTCCCTCAAGGTTCCATAAACTCATCCTCAGTGCCCCTTACCCTATAAAAAGCATTATTCAGAAGAGTGGTTTTCACTTAGGCAGATGAAAGCACAATCACATTCAAAACAGTGGTGATTAACTGCATATTTATTCAAAATCCAATGCAAACCATTAAGTTTAATTAATTCAGCAAAACTGATGAACTTAATTAATTAATGCCAGCTTCTCAAGGTCTGATAGTTGTTTACCCCTCCAGCGCCCCCCCCCCACTATTTCCTTGCCTCTTAGTACCCCCCAGGGAATCCCACTGTGGCTCGAACTGCCCACTTTGGGAACCTTTGCTCTAACCAATGCACCACACTGCCTCTCAACACTCCTCTGCATAATTAGGAACATAAGACAAAGATGTTGGCTGCTATTATTCTGTTCTAATCTTTTGTCATCTCATTGGTCTACCTTTCCATGTTTCTGATTTCAATAGCATGCATTTGCTGTGGCATTTTCGTGTTATTATTTTTCAGTATCCACAAAAGACTGGTTTTTATTATTCAAACTAAGAAGCATCCTCTTGAGGGCTTTTCTTCCCTATGAATGCGGAGTGCTTAATGCTTGTGCATGGAGAATTGGGGAGGGGGGAGAGAGAAAGAAAGAAAGAAAGGTATATCATTCAGGTACATGGGGGAAATGGTTAATTCCCCTGCCAACTTTGGAATCTCAGAAATAAATTGTTGCAATTGGAGTTTAAACCCTACCTATGAATCCTATTCATTGCACGGAAGTGGAATGTGATTTAGTAGTGCTTAGAATATGATGAAGAATGATTTACAGATGCTGGTTTAAATCTTCTTGTCCTGACATTTGCATCTTTCATCCAGTGCTGGAGGTTTCTGTACAGTGACTGATGACAGAAAGTGTTAAATGCATTTGGAGGCCCCTTTGTGGCATCCTGGGTTTTTATTTGGACTAGGTGTCCTGTAACTGTTGTTTGATTCGCCCACCTCTGCCCAGTGCAAGTTGGAAGGGAATGCCCTTTTTTTCTTTCTGGGTATCAAAGCTGGAGCAATTTAGGCTTTGCTAAGAGTGCATTGCAAACTGTCATGGGCTGGCTGAGTCCGGATGATGCAGCTTGGAGGGCTGGCCAAGGACCAGGGGGAGGGCTCCAGAGCTATAAGAACATAAGAACATAAGAATAGCCGGCTGGATCAGGCCAATGGCCCATCTAGTCCAGCATTCTGTTCTCAGTGCCCCAGTGGGAAACCCACAAGCAGCACATGAACACAAGAACCCTCTCCTCTCCTATCCAGCAACTGGTATCAGAAGCAGGGGCAGCACACCCTATTTCACCGCCTAATGCAGAACGGGACATTGCTGCCCTGTCTCTCCACTGCTCCCTTACCTGGGTCATGCAGTGCCACTTGAGGAAGCTGCTTCAGTTCGCCTTATGGGTGGGCTGGCCCTGTTCAGAAGCACTGCTGCCTCCAACTGTGGAGGGAGAACATACCATCAAGGTTGGTAGCCATCAATAACCCTCACTTCCATAGAATAAAGCAATGATGAAACACTTCAGAGCAAATTTGGGGAGGGAGCATAAAAAGAAAGCCTGCAGATTGCTTCCATTTTTACCAGGTGTATGTCTGACAGAATCCAATTTTTCTTGGGTGCAAGTGGGGTGGCATGAATCCATCACCCCAAACTGGTTTATTAGCACCCTCCTAGTTAGGATACGGGGGGGGAGGGGAGGATACGGGTGATGTGATCTCCTTCACTGCTCTTTGCCACACTTTGCCAAGACCCTGTCTCCAAAGATGTTATTCTGACACTCTTATGGAGTGAGTGAGGCAGGAAAGAAACATTTTCAAATTAGGAAACTGTTCAAGCTATTTTCAATGCTGACAGAAAGACTTCTTTGCACGCAAACTTCTGCCATCCCTGCCAGAGAGGTCCTCAACAAGGCTGAGCTGTCATTCCTACATTGCTGGGCAGGTTGTACCCCCCAACTCTATGATTCTGTGATTCTGCAGTTCTTTAGCTGTGATTTCTGTTGTGCTAGATGGCCACTGGGGTCCCTTCAAACTGGAAGATTATGGCAGAAGCAGCTATTCACCAGTTATTCATTAAGTTTGCACAACTTAGCCAGAACCTCAGCCCCCTCAGCTGCCATTCTGAGCTTCAAAGGCAGTGGCAGATTTATTAGCCATGCCTTTCCCACAGTTCACCTCCAGCAGGTTATTAGATCTCTTTTTCTTTTCACCTTTCAGAATGGCTATGAGACAGGACAGAACAATTCAGGACTGGGGTGCCAACAGGTTTGAAGAAAGGCCTTGAATACTTTGGGGGTGGGGTTTGCAAAAGAATTTGGTATTACAACACGTTTTCTTTAATTGAAACCACCACCATGGTTATAAAAGAGGCTAGCTCAGTGTGGAAAGGCTGTTCGTAAGTTCCTGCTTTAATCCTCTCTTGGAAGAATTGAGATCCACTTGGCAAAAGCACCAGCATTCTCCATGCACTTAGAGGCCTGTGCCAAAATAATTAGATGGACAAATACAGGACAAGGGATGCCTGGCTTGACAGTAGCACATGTCAAAAGGATCTAGAAGGTCTTAGAAGACTACTAGCTTAACCTGAGGCCACAGTGTGATGCAGCAGCAAAAAATTTTTTATGCGATTATAGGCTGCATCAAGAGAAACCTAGATCAAGGGATGTAATACTACCACTCTCTTCTGCTTTGGTCAGACCGTACCTGGACTACTGCATCCAGTTCTGGGCATCACAAGATATTTGTGACAAGATGATTAAGGGTCTGGAAACCAAGATTTATGTGGTATGATTGAGGGAGTTGAGGATGTTTAGCTTGAAGAGGAGATTGAAAAGTGACATGAGAGCCACATGGGCGTAGCCAAGGGGGGAGGCAGGGGGGCGGTTATTACCATAGTGAAGGGATCATTCCCTCTCACCTGCTTAGGCAGCCTAAGTAGGGATGCTGCTGTAACTTTTGTCAAAAAAAGAAATGAGATTCGTCTGGCATGACTTGTTTTTGAGAAACCCATTTTGGGTCTTAGGAATCACAGCATCATTTTCTAAGTGCTTGCAGACTGACTGTCTACTTATCTGTTCTATAGCCTTTGTTGGTATTGACGTCAAGCTGACTACCTGGATCTTCTTTTCTCCCCTTTTTGAAGATGAGGACATTTGCCCACCTATAGTCTGCAGGGATTCTCAAAGATTACAGACAGAGGCTCAGATTTACACCTGCAAGCTTCTTTAATACCTTTAGGTAGAGCTGATCAGGCAGTGGCGTAGCGTGGGGGGTGCAGGGGGTCCGGCCGCACCAGGCGCAACATCTGGGGGGGGGCGCGCTCACACTCGCAGCTCTCTGCCCCTACCTGGCTCACTCAGGGTTAGGGGGCACAAATTACTTGCCTTGCCCCGGGTGCTGACAACCCACGCTACACCACTGTGATCAGGCATTGCAGATTTAAAGTAGCTAAGTGCCCCTTACTGCCTTTTCCCTATCTTGGGCTGCATCTCCTCCTTGCATCATTTATTGTGTTATCACCTGGTTGGGTACTGCTTTCCTTTTGGGTGAAGACAGAGGCAAAGTAGAGGTTGAGCAATTCTGCATTCTCTTTTGTCACCCAATAGCATTTCTCCATCATCTCCATGCAGAGGACCTACCACTTGCTTGTTCTTCCTCCTGCTTCAAACATAGCCAAAGAAACCTTTTTAAAATTAATTTCAACCTCTCTTGCAAGCCTGAGCTCATTCTGAGCTTTGGCCTGCCTGACATTTACCCTGCGACTGTTTACCACTCGTGTATACTTCTCCTTTGTGATTTCCCCTTTCTTCCATTTCTTATACATGCTATTCTTAATAATTGTATGCCTTGCCATGTAGAGTCCCTTGTTCCTAGGAAGGGGAAGACTGGAGTTCATTTTTGTTTTAATTTGCACTCCCACATGGATTTTGCTTTGCTTCATGCCTGGACACAAAGGAGATGAATTGGGCGTTTGCTCTTTTCTAAATCATCAATCTTGGAAGAGAGTCTACAATGTGCTTCTCCCTCCTCCATCTCATCACCATCTCACACTTGGCTGGAAGGCCAAGGGAACTATCACTTGAAATCTCACTGCAGTGGGAACACACTGGCGTGCATTTAAGGAACTTGAAACAACATAGGAAGATCAGAAGAGCCTGGCTGCGTCAGGACAGTGGTTTTCCAAGTCCAGCATCCTGTTCTCACAGTGGCCAACCAGGTTTCTTTGCGAAACCTGCAAGCAGGAATCGAGCACAAAGCACTTTCCTCTCCTTTGGTTTCCAGAAGCATTGCTGCCTCCAATAGTCAGTGGCAGACCTTGAAGTCTCAAATTTCAGTGGCACCCTGTGTGGCACCAAAATGTAATTCCTGCATTGCAGGGGGTAGCACTAGATGACACTCATGGCCCCTTCCAACTCTACAATTCTATGATTTTAGGTTGGCGCCCTCTGTCGTCTAGGAGAGGTACTCCAACTACTTTCTCATTTTTATTTCCCTTTTCAGCAGCTTTTCCTGTTCAACAATCTTGTTTTTTATGATTATAGTAACCAGAACTGTACATAGCTTCACAAGTTTGTGTAAGAACATTACAATGCTGGCAGCATTATCTTCCTAATATTTTCCATCTGCCACACACTGAGCCAATGTTTTTGTTTATGACCACTACCC
Organism: Podarcis gaigeae; assembly: GCF_964106915.1. Taxonomy (NCBI): domain Eukaryota; kingdom Metazoa; phylum Chordata; class Lepidosauria; order Squamata; family Lacertidae; genus Podarcis; species Podarcis gaigeae. The sequence continues at coordinate 20,416,257 of NC_139691.1, read as the reverse complement.
CGAAACATTTTATTTTATTTTATTTTATTTTTGCAAGTGTCAGTGTGGCACCACTAGGGCAATGGGTAGAAATGGATGGGAATGAGGAAGGCAAAGACTTGGCTGGAAACAGGGATGATCCCGTTTGCATTTAAAGGGAAACATGCCTATTTTGCACTTTCTAAAACAATTTGAGAAGAGCCCTATCCTTCAAAATTCAGACTTACCCAAAGTTTGCAGTGCACCCAGCAAAGTTTGTAAAAGCAATTTCCCCTAATTGCTTGCAAAAAGAAAAGTGCACAATTGCCTAAAACTGCATACAATAGTTGGTTCATTAACACAAAGTCACAATAAAGGCCTTTGGGAACAAGTTTTTAAAGGTTTTTTAAGGAAAGGGCTTTTAATAGTGCTGGGTGTTTTTTCTCTCTATCTGCCTTTTAATAGATTTGTATTGTTTTAATCTATTAGAGTTTAATTAACTTTTAACAATTATCTTGTTTTTTTGAATTTGTATAAGATGCCTTCAGACCTGGCATGAGTGGGGTATAAACAAACATTATGTTTATTTGAATTTTCATTCGCTCTTGTGCTTGAATCCTGCTTGCAAGTTTCCTGCAGGCACCTGGTCCACTTCTGTGAGACTAGATGAGCCATTGGCCTGATCCTGCAGGACTGTTCTTACGTTCTTATCATTTCAGCTAAAATTCATACACTGCTGTGAAAATGGAGAGCTGAAGCCCCTGGCTGGAAATCGTAGCCATCTTTTTGCTTCTGCAAACATGACATGATACTAACAGAGGAGGTGGCTGCAGGCTAAACCACTCTTGTCGAAGTCAACAGACAGTCCAAAACGGCTGCATACCCACAGCCACATTCAAGGATAGGGCCTTGCTTATCTCCTTTGCTGCTAATCTTGAACCAGCCATCACATCTGGTTTTGTGGAGAGACAGTGGAAAGTTTGATGATAAGAACTGTGGTTAAAGTCTGTTATGCAAAATGGGTGGAGAAGTAGCTGCAGAAAGGGACGGAAGGGGGTGCGCTCTAGCCCAGGTGTCACCACTGAGGGCAGTGACAAAATGCCAGGCGGCACTCACCATGGGGCCTGCAGCGAGCCACCTGTCTCTCATGGGAGAGATGTGGCGGCTTGGGCGTGTGCAGGCTCCGCACTGCCCAAACTGTCCGCCCGCTGCCTCCCCCTCAGCTGTAGAGTGGCTGAGTGGGAGGAGGCAGGCAGACTTTGGAGGCCCCATGGAGCACCCCACCCCTATAGGTGGCACGCTCCACCCCTAGGTGCAGCGCCCCAGGCGCCCGAGCAGCTTCCTCCACCACTGGCTGCTGCTTCTTGCAAGATCTCAGTGGAACCAGAAACTGTAGCTGCATGACCCTGGTAAACTAGGCTTTGGTGGCAAGCAAGCTGCATGGTGCACAGAGAGCAACACCTTCTCTTCACCCCAAGCAGTGAAGATACCCCTGCCAACAGGTATCTGGTTGGCTGCTGCGAGAAGAGGATGCTGGACTAGATGAGCCACTGGTCTAATCCAGTTGTGCTCTTCTGATGCCCTTATGGAAACTCCAGGCCAGAGGCAGTCTCCATAGGTTCCTAGGCTGTTTGGGGCATTTGGCCACTATGAGGATGCTGGGCAAAATAGGACATTGGCCTGATCCAGCAGGGCTCTTCTTATTAATCATACAAACGTAGAGTTGGAAAGGACCACATCCAGTCCAACCTTCTGCAATGTAGGGTTTTTTGCCTAGTGTGGGGCTTGAACCCACAACTTTGACATTAAGAGTCTCGTGCTCTACTGACTGAGCTTTCCTGCTGGTTATTTCCATATGTTCACCTGTGCTGAGAAGTGCCTGCAACTAGGTCTGAGTACCACCACCCTGTACCGAAGGTGTGACCTGTAGTCTCCTAAACTACCATATAAAATCAAAGCACAGATAGTCTGTGTAATCACTTTGGTCACTTAATAAAATACAAAACTAGAATTCTAACGGTCAGACCTAGAATTTTATACAACGTTGGGGAGATTGTGCAGTCACTGTTCATCTGCACTTTTCCGCTTAATGGGGCTAAATGGTGGTTTTGAATTTAATACAGCAGGAAATTTTTATTATTTTAGTTTTATTGAGTTTTTGAAATTAAAGACAATGATGTTTAATGTGACTCTTAGAATAATACAAATTTAATTACAAAAAGAACGCTAAGCCCTAAGTGTTATTAAACTGAGCTTTTCAACCAAAAAAGGAGAATAAAATTAAGACCTCAAACTACATCGCTGATAGGCTGATAAAGTAATAAAGTTGCAACAAGTTACAGTCTTATCCATAAGCAAAACAAAATTAAAATTAAAAATGATGCCAAGACCCGGTTACTACATTGGCATCAATACTAGGTTTTCCAGTAGTTCTCTTGAACAGTTAGGTGAGAATTTGTCTGAATAATATTTTTGCTTTTTATCACAGGTAAGAGGAGTAGTTTTTGTGAAGGTCTGGGGAAGCAATATGACTAGCCAGATTGTGCTATACACTGTTGGCGCATATTGCCAATGTTCTGGGATGCTGGCAAACATTATAAAGTCAAAACAAACCAGAGTAAATTTGCCAACGCAACCTTCTGTCAGTCTTTCCAGTAAGGCTGCCTCCTAGACTGTTTTCTACCAGTTGCTCACCTTTAAACAATAACAAAAAAAAACCCAGTGCCAGATTATGACACCTCTTACTGCCTGTAAGAGAGGAGTGATAAATTCCTTACTACGTAAATTTAGATTAGTATCTATCAACATGTTCTGCAGAACTATTCTTCTGTTGGCTTGTAATTTTATTAATTTCACCAAGCCTCCTTCACTAAGAAGTTATTACTTGATTTGAATTTAACTCACACCACAGATATAAAGTAGGGTAATATAACCAGCAGATTGACAGTAGTAGGTGCAGGTTTGGGCTGTCCTGCCAGCTTGGCAAGCCCAGGTAGATCAGGTTGCATCCCTTGCTCACCAGCCTGGGTTTTCAGGCCAAGGCATCCGGTGACATTTAGTGTCAGTCCTCACCAAACACAGCAAAGAAAATATTTTTTATATATTAAAAAAAGAATGATGTTTTGATTTGGAGACCCAAACTAAACCACATTTCCAGTCTTCTTCCCTCTCAATTCTTCAACAGCATGAAGAGGATATTAAACCAGGCCAATGGCACACCTAGACCAGCATCCTGTTCTCACAGTGGCCAAAACAATGCCCATTATGAGAAGTGCACAAGCAGGGCATGAGCACAAAAGCACCTTCCCCTCCTTTGACTTCCAGCAACGGTGGAGGGAAGAGCATAGCCACTACAGCCAGCAGCCATTGAAAGCCCTCTCCTCCTCCAGGAACTTGTCTGATCATTTTTTTAAAAAACCATCCAGGTTGGAGGCCATCACTGCCTCCTGCGGGAACGAATTTCCTAGTTTAACTCCGCACTGTGTGAAGAAGGACTTTCTCTTTTCTCTTTAATTTAGAGGAAAGGCATTGTTGTGGGAATCTTGCTGAAATCAGAACCATGTGGAGAGACGATTGCTTCTTTGGGGCTTCGTACAGCTTGCAGGCAAAAGGTACCTAGAGGACCAGGTGGACTTCCTTAGAGCACAGGTCCAGACAGGATTGGGAAAGGGGGGAGAGAAGAAATTATTACTGTTGGCATCTGTCTTTCTCGGGAGGCAATGGAGGAGTGTGCCTTTCGAGGGGTAAAGCCAAACCATTGGAGAGTTACAGCACCTGCTGAGACTATAGAGACCAATATAGGAGAGACATGTTTTGTTGCAGCTGGGACAGGTGAAGGCGTCTGGTTGTGCTGCTGCTATTACTCCTCCTCCTCCTCTATTTATTTATATTCTGGTTTTGCCCCAACCCTGGACTCAATTCAGCTGAAAGATAAAATAGAAAAAGCTAAAAATAATAGAAATAAATAAACATGGAAAGGTAATTAAACACTAAAAGAATTTATTTCTATATATTTGCTCTATTAAAAATATAGTTAATGACAATGAAAACATCACAGAACCAGCCATTTTCTCAAAACCAGTCCATTCCCTAAAGCCTGTTTGAATAAGATTCTTTTCACCTGCTGGTGGAAGGACAGCAAGGAGGGAAACAGTTTACCCTCATCAGGAAAGGAGTTTCAGAGCCTGGGAGCAACCACCCTCCCATTCTTCTCCCCTGCATGCCTGCAAGAAAGAGCTTGGAAATCTGAATTTAATTTTTTAATAAATAAATAAATAAATCCTTCCAGTAGCACCTTAGAGACCAACTAAGTTAGTTCTTGGTATGAGCTTTCGTGCGCATGCACACTTCTTCAGATACACTGAAACAGAAGTCACCAGACCCTTATATATAGTGAGAGGGTGGGGAGGGATATTACTCAGGAGGGTGGTGACTGATAGGTGCGGTAAACCTGTTGATGACTGTTAACGACTGCAATTGGTCTTACACGAAAAAGCAAGGGGTGAGATGGCTAAAAATAGCTTTATCATGTATAATAAGATAAGAATCCAATGTCTCTATTCAGACCAAGTCTCTCCATACCAAACTTAAAACCATAGTACATAATATAGGACGAGCTTAAAAAAAATGTTTAAGTATAACTTTATGAAAAATACAGAAGCTTTTCAACTAGGGATAATGGACACAGCTATAGCAAGAGAAGATCAGAAAATATTCCTCTATGCCACAGGAGCAGCAAGGATCCTAACTGCTAAAAACTGGCGGGGGGGGGGGGGGGGACACAGTGCCAACAAAAATGGAATAGCAAGACAAACTGTTAGAGTATTTTTCAACTGGCTAGATTAACAGAGGCAGTTAGAGATCACACTAGACAAGAGGTTCAAAAAGCATGGGGAAAATACATCACAAAACAGTGCCCTAAAATACATACCTGAACTTGTTTCGATTAATGTCTGCAGAAAACTTTGTGGATATTTAAGTTCTAATTAGAAAAATCTTAATAATTATTCATAAAGAAAACAGCTTATAAGAAGTAAATAAGGAGGCCAGATACAGGATAAAGGAAATCTTTTATTTGGTTCTATTGTTGTATGTTATGCTCATTGTATGTTATGTGCACATTTAATGAGGGTGGATTTCCGTACTGGGGAGGTGGGGGGTTTATGTTATGTTGTAAATAAAATGTCCAATAAAAAAATATTAAAATAAAATAAAAAGATAACAAAGGAAAGGGGGCTCTGGGCCAGATGTTTAATAGGTGGGATCCCTCACTCAACAAACAAAGCCAGCCCTACTTTAGAGTGCTGAGTTTGCAGTAATGTGACCTAGAATGTTTGATTTCTGATGGAATCCAAGGCTGCAGTTACGGGAGAAACAGGACCTTCCATCATAGGCTCAACTTGTAAATATGTGTAAGTAAACTATATATCGTAGAGACACCACAATCTCCTCTGTGCCTCATTTCCAAAAGGAAACAAGAAACTTGGTTAAGTGCCTGGAACGCTTGGAATCTCACACTGCTCAGAGACTGATTTGTTTGTTTGTTAATACACACCCACTAGCCTCTGCTCTAGCGGCTGCTTCTGAAAAGTCTTGAGGGAAATAGGAAAATGGTACACTTATTTTAGAGGTAGGCGAAGCTCCAGGGATCTCCTCTTGCTTGGAATCTCACACTATTTAGAGATTGATTTGTTTGTTTGTTAATACACACCCACTAGCCTCTGCTCTAGCGGCTGCTTCTGAAAAGTCTCGAGGCTCAGGGAAATAGGGAAATGGGACACTTATTTTAGAGGTAGGCAAAGCTCCAGGGATCTCCTCTTGCTGGCTGACTTTCCCTCACCCACCTTGGCTGATTTCCTGAGCTCAGCCCCACTCCCTGCCAGCCCCCCCCCAGCCCCCTGCCTTCTTCCCACTTCCATTTCTCTTTTCTGGTGGTTATGGCAGCAAGTAGAGAGCATAAAGTTCCTCTCTTCTCCTTCCCTGTGCTGCTGATGTGCTGCAGAGCCACATGTCAGGGGTTGAAAAGAGAAGTGACTCCTTGGAAGCTTTGGTCCATCCAAGTGCTACCAAACAAGACTTAAAGCTACAGGGGGAAACCACCCATAAGAACACAATGAGAGCCTGCTGGATCAGGCCAATAGTCCATCTTGTCCAGCATCCAGTTCTCACACGGGTCAACCAGATGCCTCAGTATCCAATGAAGCTGAATGCTGGAAGATTCAGGACAAATAAAATAAAGTGCACAAGGAGAAGGGGATGACAGAGGATGAGATGCTTGGACAGTGTTCTCGAAGCTACCAGCATGAGTTTGACCAAACTGCAGGAGGCAGTAGAAGACAGGAGTGCCTGGCGTGCTCTGGTCCATGGGGTCACGAAGAGTCGGACACGACTAAACAACAACAACAAAAGAAAGGGCAAAGTTAATCTATGGAACACCCTCCCACAGGAGGCAGAAATGGCCACCAACTTGCATGGCTTCAAAAGAGGGTTGGACAAATTCATGGAGGAGAGGGCTGTCGATGGCTACTAGCCACAGTGGCTATGCTCTGCCTCCATGGTCTGAAGCAACAATGTTACTAACTACCAATTGATGGAAACTACAGGAAGGAAGAGAGCTCTTTGCTCATATCCTGCTTGCCAGTTTCCCAGAGGCATTTGTTCAGCCTCTATGAGAAGAGGATCCTGGGCTAGATGGACTTCCTTTGCCAGCAGGACTCTTTTCATGCTCTTATTGGTTTACCTCCTCCCTTGCTTTTGTTTGATCCCTTCCCTTCTTCTTCCCCATCCCTCTGTTCTTTTTACTGCCTAAACCTGTGACCCACAAACATCCCCACACGTGGCCCGCGTCAGATAACAACACATAAGCTCTTAAACAGGGAATAATTTCTTTCCAGACACAGTATGCTCAGATCCAGGCACATGTCTGAGTTCAACCAGGGCTCCTTGGTCAGACCTAAACTGTCTCTGGCCTGAAAGGAAGAGAAGCAGCTGGAAAAGTCTAATGTCATTTCCATAAACAGCCTTCAAAATATGAAGTGGAATAAACAGAACTCAGAATACGGAATAAGGTTCTTTTCTGTCCAGAATTACATTAAAGGATGATTGCGAGGCTGGTTGCTTTCTTTTGGTTTATTAGATTTTTACTTATTTTAGGTGCCTCTAGACTTCTGTCACCTCTTAGGGAAAAAAGCTTCCCCCCCCCCAAGGCAGCTGATATAAAAGCATAAATAATGTTATTACATACCACCTTTCCTCCATGGAGCCCAAGGTGAATAGTTTCCCTTTTCCCCATTTCATCCTCACATCAAGCCTGTGGGGTTGCTTAGGCTGAGAGGGAGTGACTGCCCCCCCAAGATCACCCAGTAGGCTTCATGGCCAAGTGGGGATTTAAATCCTAGTCTCCCAGGTCCTAGTCCAACACTCCAACCACTACACCACACTGGGAATTTAAAATGTCCAGCGAGATGATCCCTAGAATGAACTAAACGTCTAAAATACAATTTAAAACTCGTGATCCCCCAGCACATGGAATTCAGACGGGCAGGATGCCATCACGAGCCTCTTCCTCCCCTCTGAATTTATTCTTACATCCTGCGGCCACAAATTCCCATAGAAGGTAAGATGATTCTTGCTGGATCAGACCCATCTTGGCGAGCTTTCTGCTTCCCACAGTGGCCAGCCAGTTGCCTGTGCGAAGCCCTTGACCGAAAGACATTTCGGCTGAAAGCATTTTAAAAGAAAGAGATCTTCCAAGCCTATTTGAAAATCTGGCACAGATGCAGCCAGACATACACTAATTTATTTATTGCATTCAGAGCCGATCTTTCCTTCCAAGTTACTTGGCATACCTGGTCCTTCTCAACTACCGTGAGAGGAAGGTCAGGCTGAGAGGCAGTAGAATTAGTAGGTATTTCCACTGATCTGTTAATGGGACTTAACCTTACATGGGAGAAAGACCTCATACCAACAAAGGATTCTCAATGGTATATGTGCTATGGTAATCTCAAACCGTATATGTCAGTCTCAGCTTAGAATCATAGAATTGTAGAGATGGAGAACCCAGGTCATCTAGTTCAATCCCCTGCAATGCAGGAAACTTATGTGAGAGAGTGTTCTATGGAAATCCTATACAGATGACACAGCACACCAGTGAAGATTACCCATATGACATCACAACCTTTTTGCACCAATGGTGGGGCTACCCATAGGGATTCAAATTCTGGAAAACAGTTTGTCAAGAAACTACTGAAATGCTCAACCCTCCCATTCTGATATTGACAGGCTAGAACATGTGCAGAGAAGGGTGACCAGGATGACGAAGGTTCTGGAAACCAAGCCTTATGATAAACAGTTGAGGGAGTTGGGTATGTTTAGTCTGGAAAAGAGGCAACAGGGAGGAGATATGTCATCCATCCTCAAATATCAAAAGTGCTGTCCCATGGAAGATTGTATAATCATAGAATTGTAGAGTTGGAAGGGACCACTAGTGTCATCAAGTTCAACCCCCTGCATTACAGGAATCTCAACTAAAGCATCCATAACAGATGGCCATCCAACCTCTGCTCAGAAATCTCTAAGGAAGGAGAGCCCACAACTTCCTGAGGGAAACAGTTCTTACTGTCAGAAAGTTATTCCTGATGTTCAGTCTGAATCTTCTTTGAAGCCATTGGTTTCAGCCCTACCTTCCAGAGCAGGAGAAAGCAAGCTTGCCCCAACAGAAGTATGGTGTCCAGATCAATGGAAGCGATAGTCCCACTCTATTCTGCATTGATGAAACCACACCTGGAATATTGTGTCCAGTCCTGGGTACCATAATTTAAGAAGGATGTTGACAAGCTGAAATTTGTGCAGAGGAGGGTAACCAAGATGGTAAAGGGTCTGGAAATTAAGGCTTATGAAGAATGGTTGAAGGAGCTGGAAAGGAGGAGACTGAGAAGAGATATGATAGCCATCTTCAAATATCTGAAGGTCTGTCACATGAAAGATAGAGCAAGCTCTCCTTTCTTGGAGGTTTTTAAGCAGAGGTCGGATGACCATCTGTCATAGATACTTTAGTTGAGATTCCTGCATTGCAAGGGGGTGGACTAGATTGCTCTCAAGGGCCCTCCTACTGAACAATTCTATGAGTCTATAACCCTGAAAAATTATACACTGTTTGTTGGGTTATATCTTACCTACAACAAATGCAGAAGCAAAGGGCTCCCTCTCCGCAGCACAACATGAAACTGGGCTTTCCTGATAGTCTTAAATACTCCACCAATCCAGTTATAAGTCTCTTCTGCATATTAGGCTTTTTTCATACTTCTATTAATTTGATTAAATCAATTAGTTTGATTTACTTCAATAATTTTTTTAAATATGCAACTGGAACTTCATTCTTTCATCTTTAATCTTCATTAAAAAACAAAAACAAACGTGTGGTGCTATTACATCCAATGTATCCTATTATTAAAAACATGTTCTTGTTATCTTCGGGCATTTTTACTGTATTAAAAGTATTAAAAATCATGGTCCTAAATAGGGAAGCATCATTATGATAATTTATGCAGCCCTGTAATAAAGGTAGCAACTGGTGCCAACCATTGTGCAACGCAAGTCCACACAAGCCTACTAATAGCTGCCCTTGTGCCAAAGGGTAGCCAGGATGCATATGGAGATAGTGCCTGCTGCTGAAGATTTTCAGGATGCCGCAGTTCATCTCACTGAGGGCAATATTTTCCAGCTGTCGAGAGATTTTTACAAAATGTTGCCCATAGGTCAAAAAAGCAGTTTCACATTCTGGCACAGAGATAGCTTCTGTTCTTTAAAAAGCACTAGTCAGTGGAGAACCTTCTATTGGTCAAAGTGATGTGTGTCCCTCCCAAGCTTCTGAACAACCTGTCCCCCCCACCCAAACCCCCCTCCAAAGCCACAGTTCAGACTTTCTCTAATCACCCACAGTAATAAATCTCAGTGGTCAACTAGATTACCATGAGAAGCCCACAACAGGACATGAACACAACAGCAGTTCTGAATTTGCCATGACACCAATGTACACAGCCAACCAGCCTTAGACATAATCCCCTATAAAATCAGAGGAACATAAGAAGAGCCTGCAGGATCAGGCCAATGGCCCATCGAATCCAGCTGTTCTCACAGTGGCCAACCAGATGCCTCCATGGGAAATCAGCAAGCAGGGCTTAAGCACAAGAGCACTCCCCCCTTCTGATGTTTCAAGCAACAGTTATTCAGAAGCATTGCTGCCTGTAACCATAGAGGCAGAGCAAAGACATCACGGCTAGTAGCCATTGATAGCCTTCTCCTCCATGAATTTGTCCAATCCTCTGTTAAAGCTGTCCAGGTTGGTGGTGGTCATCACTGCCTCCCATAAGAGTGAGTTCCATAGTTTAACTGCACTGCATAGAAGAAGTTCTATGTCCTGAATCTTTCACCACTCAGGCTTGCTGGATGTACCTGAGTTCCAGAGTCAGGGAGGGTGGAAAACTTTTCTCTATCTACTTTATGCATGCCATGCACCTCTTACATTTCTTTTCTCTAAATGAAAAAGCTGCAAATGCTGCAACCTTTCCTCATAATAGAGAGTCACTCCATCCCTTTGATCATTTGGGCTGCCCTTTTGTGAACCCTCCAAATCTTCATCCATCCAAGTTGGTTGCTGATACTGCATCAGGTGGTAGCAGCTTCAATAGCTCAGCAAGCGCTGTGTCCAGAAGCCATTTCACACCAGAAAAACATGGACCTTCCCCCTGCAAAGCTCACAAAGCCAGCGCAATGGGTAGTCAGTCATTTATCTCCCACAGATTGCCATGGCAGCAGAACTGTTGCTACTGGGCTTTTGCTTTTCCACCAACCCTGAATTTCCTGCTCTCTGCCGCAGACTCTGATGAAGACTGATATGATTTTATTCAACAACTGAATTGATAAATGGCTCCCATTCTGTTTTCAACCAAAGCATTATTTAATCAGCTGATAAGAGGCAGAATGCTTCTCTGTCTGGAATGAAATGGACATGGTCAAATTCAACAAGCGCAGTATGGCTAGTTTGCAGAATCTCAGTGCTGACATGCACAGAACATAAAAATAAATAAGCTGGCCATTCCAAGAAAGCAGCATGGGACCTGGGTGTGAGCATCTGCTTTGCATGCAGAAAGCACAGGTTCAATCCCTGTGGCCTCTCTAGATACAGCTGGAAGAGACTTCTGCCTCTGAAGCCTTTGAAAACCACCACAAAACATTCTAGAGTGGGTTGGGCTGGCAATCTGATTTGGTATAAGACAGCCTCTTGTGTTCCTGAGATAACCCAAGGCAGCAGCAGGCCATATCTGTGACGGGTGAGTTCACACATTACACTTGTTGTCCACATGAGTTTATCATACCCTCCAGTATTCCTTGGATGAGGAACATTTCTCACTCTACCCCCAACTGACCTTTCTCAACCCATTTATCTGTGGTCCCCCTCCATAGCATTTCCTACCAGAAGGGCAAGTGCCATTACCACTACACCCACGGGACATATCACACACGTCTTCCACTGTCCTGAGAAAAATCCCAAATCCCGATTTTATTTTATTCTTTGGCAAATTTACAAAAAGAAAAACACACACTAATAAATGAATTTTAAAAAGGGACAATATTGGACATGCACGCACAAAACATTTTTTAAAAAATCAAGACTCCCTGTGTTGTGCTATTCTTCCCTATGCAGGGCTGCCTTCAGATGTCTTCTCAAGGTTGTATAGTTACTTATCTCCTTGGCTAGGGGGGTTGTATAACTCCATACCCTCCAAAGTTTCTCTGATGAAAATACAGGCACCCTACCATATCCTCCTAACATTTCTCCGATGAAAATGGAACGTCTTAAGGAAAAGCGGGATATTCCAGGATCAAATAAGAAACTGGGACAGCTTCTGTAAATCCGGGGCTGTCCTGGAAAATAGGAACACATGGATAATCTACATCTATGCCAACCTTTCCATCTGAAATGCATATATACATGCATACATGCCTCCAAGACACAAGGGAGGGCCATCTAGTTCATCCTTTGTTGTTTACTATTCCTGTATTGCAAGGGGTTGGGCTAACTGACCTTGGGTGTCATTTCTAACCCAACATGATTCTGTGATTCTAATATTTTCCGTACTATCTCAGCATGCATGGAGGGGAAACACCACACAAATGATGGCCCTCTGATTTTTTTTACTTAAAAGCTTAACAGGAAGTCCTAATGATGTGTTGAGGGACTGTGTTCACCTGGCAGGATGTATGTTGATATTTGGCACTGGGGTGGAAAGAATCAAGTAAGCAGTTACTATGTGCTCTCAGCAGAAGACTGCATGCTTCATATAGCCAAGACTAGTGCCTGGCGTGCTCTGGTCCATGGCGTCACAAAGAGTCAGGCACGACTAAATGATTAAACAACATCAACTGTCTGCAAACTTGACTGTATAGCAATGCCTTTTTGCTAATAGGCTCAGGGATCTTGGAGATTTCTGAAATCAATGAAATCCAAACTTTGGGAAAATGAGGACAATAGACCGAGCTAATTGGGCATTAAACCCTTATTTCAGTCTCTTGGCCCTTTAATGCATTTGCACTGATTTCCCAGTGTTTTCCCCATCAGTCACTTGGGATGCACATGATAAATTCAAAGGAATGTTTGTCAACTTCCGAATTATACAGGTGCTCTTAGACATTTCTGCACCTAAAATATGTTGCCATTTTCATGAGAGGAAACAGGTCATTTGTTTTCTTTCTTTCTCAATTCTATTTTATTAACTTTCAACATTTTTAACATATGCAGTCATAATTTCCTCTTTTCCTCTTATGTTTGTTGACTTTCCACCCCTTTCCCCATGGAGTTGTTTCTTTCTCCCCTTCTGCCACAGCTTATCCAGGTCCTACGTTTTCCTGGATTTTCATAGATTCCTGGGCTTTCAGTCCAGGCTGTGTAGTTTTCCAATCCTTCCTGTTGTTGTGAGGGCAACTCATCCATAGTATATAATATAATTAGTGGGTCTGTTCTCTGGGTAGACATTGTAGTCAATGTATCTGATCTGAGCAGGTTCCTTGAAGGCCACACCTCTATACCGTAACCAAGCTGAGGTCCCAGCTTCCGTGTTAAGAGGCAATATGTTAGAAGTGTATAAAATACGCACAGCATGGAGAAAGAAAAATTTCCCTCCCTCTCTCCTAACACTTGAAGTCATGGATGAAGCTGAGTGCTGGAACAATTAGGGCGGATCAAAGAAAGTCCCTCTTTACACAGTGAAACTATGGAACTCGCCATAGCTGTCAAGTGTCCCTTATTTGGCGGGACAGTCCCTTATCCCAGCACCATGTCCCGCTGCTGTCCCTTATTGATGATGTCCCTTAAATAAGCTACTGAAGGTAATGGGGCCCTTTCTACAGCCAGCTGTCCTTTGTCAGCAACAAACTGTTGCTTTTGTGTGTGTTGAATATATGCTATATGGTAATTTATGGACCTAATAGGTATCTAAAGCCATTTGCACGCAACAAAATATGTATTTTATCAAAGTAATTGCTGATCCCTTATTTTGGCTGCTGATCCCTTATTTTCGAAGCTGCTGGTCCCTTATTTTCAAATCTGTAAGTTGACAGCTATGGAACTCGCTCCTGCAAAGAGGCAGTGATGACTACCAAGTTGCATTGCTTTAAAAGAGCAAATTCATGGAGGAGAGGGCTACTGATGGCTGCTAGCCACAATGGCTATGCTGTTCAGAGGCAGCAATGTTTCTGAATGTTGCTGGAAACCACAGGAGGGCAGAGTGCTCTTGTGCTTGATTCCTGCTTGCTCATTTCCCACAGGCTACTCTGAGAACAGGATACTGGACTAGATTGGTCCCTTTTGGCCTGATCCAGCAGGCTGTTCCTATGTGCAGCCTCACGGTCTGTTTTCTTTTATCCCACACTAGGGAGTCTGGTTTGCAAAAAACACACACAAAACCTTTTTCTTTTTCTTTCTTATACCGTATTTTTACTGGCTGGGCAGGACTTAAATTATTATTTTTCAAAAACGTGTCTGTCACATTTCCTGTAGCAACTTGCCCTCATAAAAAAAAAAGCTGTTGTTCCTTCGCTGCAGGGGGCTGGACTAGATGACCCTTGGTCCTCTCAACTCCACAATTCTATGAAGCTGATGGAAAATGCACCCCAGTTCTCTGAGCAGAGAGAAATAAAGGCGTATGCTAGGAGATCACAGGGGAGCTATGGCCTTTTGTACTGTCTATTTACAGATATACAGATTGAGCACAGGTAGACATCCTAATAGATGTCCCACAATTCACTGCTCCTGTCAGATTCCTAGGGGAACCATCACCACTATCAGAGTCTTACAGAGCACAACTACGTCTTCCATCCTCTTCTTGCAGCCTCAGACTGCCAGTCTCACCCTTAGGTTCACTGCTTAGACAGAGATCTGGATTACCATATTCCTTAGCTAGGAGGAGGCGTCTCATTCTGATACAGTGGTACTTCGGGTTACATATGCTTCAGGTTACATACGCTTCAGGTTACAGACTCTGCTAACCCAGAAATATTACCGGGTTAAGAACTTTGCTTCAGGATGAGAACAGAAATCGTGCTCCGGTGGCGCAGCAGCAGCAGCAGGAGGTCCCATTAGCTAAAGTGGTGCTTCAGGTTAAGAACAGTTTCAGGTTAAGAACGCACCTCCAGAATGAATTAAGTACTTAACCTGAGGTACCACTGTACTTGGTTACCATTAAGGCAATCAGACTTCAGTTTCCTTGCTGAATGTTGGATGATCCAGGGCAGAGTAAAGACAGGACTTCTTCATGCAGCGCAGGAGGCAGTGAAAAGAGGATGAGACAAATGCAAGGAGCAGGAGAGGGCTAGGATGACTATTCTGAACAGCAGTTGCTGGAAATCACACAAAGGGAGAGTGTGCTTGTGTTTCAATCCTTCTCTGCAGCAATTGATTTCCCACTGCAAGAACAAGATGCTGGACTAGATGGGTCATTGGCCTGATCCAGCAGGCTCTTCCTTGTTTGTCATTGATTGCCAGGAGAGAATTGACTGCTCTGTGCTAGTTGGGAAATCATGTATATTAAGGGCAAGGCGAACGATGCTGGGTGATTGGTTTTGGAAAGAAAAACAACAGTGGGCACTTATCACAAGACCCTGGGGTTTACAGCTCATAGAATCACACAATTCTAGAGTTGGGAAGCACTGCCAAGGATAATCAAATCCAGTCTTTCTCAACCTGTGGGTCCCCAGATGTTGTTGGACTACAACTCCCATCATCCCTGAGCTCTGGCCTTGCTAGCTAGGGGTGATGGGAGTTGTGGTTTTACAACATCTGGGGACCCACAGGTTGAGAAAGGCTGATTAGTCTAACCCCCTGCAGTGCAGTAATACTTAGTGCTTCCTACAGTTTTGTCACCCCCCCCCAAAAAAATTGCAACATATTGTCTCTATGCACTTCTACCAGAAGCAGACTTGATCTAGATAAAATCGGTTTTTCTCTCCATCCAACAAATTGCCCAGGTGTTTTCTCCCATGCCAGAATTATGGTATGATGGATACCTTGGGATTTCTGTTTCATGTGCTCTGAAATTAATTATGGTTTATTAAAGGAGAGCCCAGGGCCTTCTGGAAGAGAGCCAGCTGGCAGAAGCATCTTATTGTAATTGTTGAAATGAGAATAATTAATGTAATCAGAATTTAGCCATGTTGGGCAACATACACCCACCAACATGTATACAAAGGATGAGTGGAGAAATCAGAGGTATAATACCGAGAGATGTCTGGGAAAAGCTGCTTCTTGGAAGCTCATTTCGCAAGCCTTTTACTAGCTATGTCTGGCTTGCAAACGATAGCCATTCCTGGACACAGACAACCTGGTCACTATAGTTCATGCATTGGGAACCTCGAAACTGGATTACTGTATGGGGCTGCCCCTGGGCCTGATTTGGAAGCTCCAACTGGAGCATAATGTTGCAGCCAGATTGCTGATAGACAACAAGCAACACGTTGGCTAAAAATATATTGACAATATATTTATAACACTATACTGCTTCAAAATTCATAAACAGAAGACATTCAAATACAATTCGGAGATTGAAATGACAGGCTTGCATATAAACAATAAATATAAAATAATAGATACATACCAAATTAATTGTCCCCAAAGGTACATCAAATAGCCATGGATCAGTGATCACTTAAAAGTGTAGTAAGCTGATAGTGTTGGCAGAACCCTAGTAGCATTATAAAGGTTACCCGTAGGTGGAATGAGTTACATAAAATTTCAGGAATTTAAAGGTACAGTATCCAAAATCTATCAAAGAGAATACAAACAGTAGCCACCTTGTCAGAAAACTTAAATAAAACAACTGAAATCTAATTCAGTATTCAACCCCCCCCCCCCCGGGTGCAGAGATTTAAATAGGTACATCAGTCTGGTTTCTTGTTGGTGCAGTAATTTGACATGATTTCTCCTCATCCCAAATTTTCTCTGATTAACCCATAGGACTGTGTAAAGTAGCTCTGTGTCTGCATGATGGTGTTTTACAATGTGCTGAACTAGAGTTGCCTCCACGACTTGATTCCTAATGTGGAATCGATGCTCTCCTATATGGACACCGACAGCCCAGGTGGTCAATCCAATGGAAAGCAGATTGAAAGGCTATCTTATTAGGTATACCACATCTTTGGTCTGACATGTACTGAAATGACTGATGGTAAATCTAAAGTTAGAATGAGCATCATAGATCTCTTTCATCTGTAACACAAAAGGGCAAGATACACATCTACCGCATTTATGATGACCCATCAGGATGGAACTAGTGGGAGAATGTGTCAGTGTAAGGTCAGAGTGGACCAATATGTCTTTAATTGACTGAGTTTTTCTAAGGCCGATAAGTGGAAAATCAAAGCAGCCTTGGACATTCCACAAGATGTGCCAGTGTTTTCTTATGATCCTTATGGAAAAATTCCAAGGATCCTGTGATCTGTGTATTGGACGATGTTCATGGCACTGGGGAAAAAAGTGGTGAATGATCCTTAGCTAAGGATCTTTGTTTCGCCAGATTAATCACTCGCTTTGGATATCCTCTGGAAAGTAAAGAATTGGACAGGGTGTCAGCTCTACTTAAAAAAATCATTCTGTAATGAGGAATTCCTCTTAATTCTCATTAGTTGACTGTACGGTAAGTTATCCTTAAGATGCCTGGGATGGAAGGAGGAATAATGCAATAAAGAATTACAATCAGTGGGTTTCCTGAAAGGCTTCACCAGTAAGTATCCATCCTGTTTTACCACCTCAGAAATGTACAAGAATTAGTACTATGATGTCCTGAAACAGATAAAGCTGGGTGTATTGAATTAATCTAAGTGGAGAACTGCAGAAAATCATATTCATTACTAAACAGAAAAAATAAATAATCAATGTACTTGCAGTAGTGTAGCAGTGACACAGAGTATGGATTATTGTTCAAGATGTGAGCTCTTCCAAAGAAATTCATGAAGATATTCACTACCGAGCAGTGGCGTAGCGTGGGTTGTCAGCACCCGGGGCAAGGCAAGTAATTTGCGCCCCCTAACCCGTGGATTTTAGTAGGGGCAGAGAGCTGTGAGTGCGAGCGCACCCTCCCAGATGTTGCACCCGGTGCGGCCGGCCCCCCTGCACCCCCACGCTACGCCACTGCTACCGAGGGAGCTAAGGGTGAGCCCATCGCCACACCCTGAGATTGAAAATAAAACTGATCAAAAAATCGAAAATAGTTCTTTTCAAAAACTATATCCAGTAAATCTAATAATAATTCAGAAGGGGGGGGGGGAGGTCCTGTCTGGACTCTCACAGTTGCGAAATGATGTGGCATACTTCTTCCAAAGGGATGTTAGTATAGAGTGACGCTACATCCAAAGATGATAAAACAGTGGTATCTGAAACCTTCATCCGTCCCACTTGTCGAATAAAGTGTGCAGTATCTTGTAAGTACCTGTATGCTTGGCAGGGTCCTTGGCAAAAGGTTGTAAGAAAGAATCTAAATATTTGGCAACAGGTTCCAGGATGGAACCAGAACCCAAAACTATCAGTCTACCTGGGGTAGAACATACATTCTTATGAATCTTAGGTAAGCAATAAAAAATAGGTATGCAGGCGAAATTCAAATGTGTGTTTATCAATAAAACCCATGGTGTAGGCATGCTGCAGTACTGTTTTGAGAAGGGTGGTAATAGAGTCCGTAGGGTCTTTGGCAATTTTAACATAAACTTGGGAATCAGAAAGTTGGCGAGTATCCTCATCTATGTAATACTGTCTATTCATGATGACAATTCCCCCTCCTTTATCAGCTGGTTTTATGATAATGTTAAGGCAGGCACATTGGGACTTGGTTAAATTGTCCTGGGTCCTAGGGCCCCTCTTTTCAAGTTTGTCCAAATCATGGATCACCAATTGATGAAACAAAGTGATGGAAGTATTAGAACTGGGCGGGGAAAAAGATGATTTAGGTCTAAATTGCTGTGGCTGTTGATCTCTGATACCAAACATGTCACGTAATTTTATATTACACACAAATTTATGTAAATCTACCCTGGTGCAAAAAGCATTATAGCAAGGCTTAGGAACAAAACCGAGTCCCAATTAGGGACTCAATTAGTAGGACCTGCTTTTCTTCTGTTGTTAAGGAATGTGAAGAATTGTTTACTATTAGTATTTCTTCCTTTGCATCTGTCCATCTGAAAATCCCCTCTATCATGCATGGCACCCTGCCTGTGTGGGAGGGAGCATAAAGTAGAATGTCATTCATTGACATCTGACTGGGGTGAAATACTAGACTCGCTTGTGAACCTGGTGACATTCGAAGGATTAAATCTAGAGTCAGACTGGTTGTAATTAGACGGTGGCTTATCAAACCATGGATAAACTTAATCAAATTCATAGTCCTGTAAGTCATGATTGAATTTACGTGATTTCAACACATGAATTGATTCAGAATATTCCTTCAATTGTTTGTCCATAATCTCAATTTGTTTGTTAACAATAGTGCTATCAATAGTTTTCTGTATTTGGTCTCTAATGTTGGAGACTTCATTTTGTACAGTCAAAACTTCTGCCTTAGATCTTTGAATCAATAACAACATCAAATCAAATGAGCATTTAGTTACTTAAAGAGGAGGCATGGAATTCATATCAAACCTTATGTTTACGTGCATTAAAAAGTTGGATAAAATCCATAGTTGGTAAGTTCTTATCAAGATTAAAAGCAGGTATTTCACTCAATATTTCATGAGAATCTAAATAAGAGAAAGCTAAAGTTTGTGCCCATTTAGCCATGGTACAAAATTATACACAAAAGAAAATCCCCTGTGTTGCAAAACAGAACACTCTGAATAACAACAAGCAACACGTTGGCTAGTAATATACTAACAATATTTTTATAGCACTAGACTGTTTCAAAATTCATAAACAGAAGACATTCAAAAACAATACAGAGATTGAAATGGCAGGCCTGCATATAAACAACCAATAATAAATACATACCAAATTAATTGTCCCCAAAGGTACATCAAATGGTCGTGGATCAATGATCACTTAAAAGTGTAGTAACCTGTTACTGTTGGCAGAACCCTAGTAGCATTATAAAGGTTACCCATAGGTGCAATGAATTACATCAGATTTCAGGAAATTTTAAGGTACAGTATCCAAAATCTAGCAAAGAGAATACAAACAGCAGCCACCTTGTCAGAAAACTTAAATAAAACAATTGAAATCTAATTCAATATTCAACCCCACCAGGTGCACTAACAAGAAATCAGACTGATTTACCTGTTTAAATCCCTGCACCCGGGACAATAAAAATATTGTCAGTATATTATTAGCCATCGTGTTGCTTGTTGTTCAGAGTGTTCTGTTTTGCAACACAGGGGGTTTTCTTTGGTGTATAGATTGCTGATAGAAGCATCCGCCCAAGAACACATCATCACACCATTGCTAAACTAGCTGCACTGCCTGCCCATCTAATACCAAGCCAAGTTCAAAGTCCTTGTAGTCCTTGTGGTAAGTTGCAAAGCCCTGAACAACTTGGGTCCAGGGTACCTCATATCCTAGCTTGATCAATGAGATCACCCGCAGGAGCATCACTTGTTCCCCAAGTTGGTGAAGCTCATCTGACAACAACAAGAAACCAAGCCTTCGGGGTCATGGTCCCAGTCCTGTGGAACACTGCCACTGGAAGTTCAGCAGGCACCTGCTGTGCCAACTTAAATGCCTCCTGAAGACTTTTCTATTTCACCAGGCCTATGCAGGCAGTTAAGAGTTCATCCTTCCACAATTATCTGACACTTGTTTTAACACTTCTATTGTATGGGGTTCCCTCCCCCTGTTTAATATTGTGACCAACTTTGATAGGTTTTTTATGATTTAGCGGAATGTAAACATTTAAATAAGTAAGTAAGTAAGTAAGTAAGTAAGTAAGTAAATAAGTAAATAAGTAAATGAGTCTTTCCTGCTCTGGAAAATGCTGGTGTTAACTGTTGAATACTGTCCAACACGGAGCTAAAACTACCAAAATACTAGCAGCAGTTATTGAAATCAGATTTCATCTGGCTGCTCAGGACATTGATCTTGCAGCCATTTCCCAGCACAGATAAATGAGTTTTTAAAGATCATTAGGAGCCTGATGGGAGCAAGATGGTTTCAGCTCAAGCTCAAATAAATTAGATCCTGGTGGAAACAGCTAAACTTTCTTGTCCACAGAAACATCCAAGGCTGCTATTTCATTTTTATAAAAGTTTCCCCTGCAACATACACAATGTGGTATACCATTTGCTGCCTTTTACAGTGGTACCTTGGGGGTTAAGTACTTAATTCATTCTGGAGGTCCGTTCTTAACCTCCAGTGTGAGAGCCAGTGTGTGTAGTGGTTAAGAGCGGTAGTCTCATAATCTGGGGAACCGGGTTCGCGTCTCTGCTCCTCCACATGCAGCTGCTGGGTAACCTTGGGCTAGTCACACTTCTCTGAAGTCTCTCAGCCCCACTCACCTCTTCTTCTTCTTCTTCTTCTTCTTCTTCTTCTTCTTCTTCTTCTTCTTCTTCAACTGTTCTTAACCTGAAGCACCACTTTAGCTAATGGGGCCTCCCGCTGCTGTCGCGCCGCTGGAGCACGATTTCTGTTCTCATCCTGAAGCAAAGTTCTTAACCCGAGGTACTATTTCTGGGTTAGCGGAGTCTGTAACCTGAAGTGTATGTAACCCGAGGTACCACTGTACAAGACTAAAGAAAAAAAGAAAGGTCTTCCTCACATTAAGAACATAAGAGGAAGCTGCTGATTCAGGCCAAAGGGGGCTCATATAGTTCAGCATTCCATCTATTGAAACTGGTGCAATTTGCCTTGATTTTATTCAAAGGCAGGGAATCTTTTCTTAAATAATAATTAATAAAAATATTTGGATGCTAGCTAAAGAACCAACCCCCTGACCTTCTTCTCTGGGCAAATACATATGTCAGCTTGTCTCAGGTCTGGATCTTTAGCTTTAAACAGAAGTGATTTGATGCTCCAAGAGCTGATAGTAACATCTAAGAGCTTCCATTGATGTTCTCAAGTCTCTATGTGGGTCATTCATGGCCTGTGATTAATCTGGGCCACATTGTGCAAACCACAGTAAAATGAGAAATGAGTGATATTCTCAGCCAAATTTTTTTTTTTACAGTTTCTACTTTAAAGAGGGACTTCGGCTACACAAAGGGTGTTTTTTCTGACAACAGATACCAGTGATCCAGCACCTATTCATCAACACACAGAGGCTTACTTTTTCATAACCTAACCTGTCCTTGCTTGACTTTAATTGCTGGTGGCCTTGCACCAAACTATAATTGCTTTGGTGCAATTATGCTATAAATTTATTTGCTCTGAGTCCAGTTCTGCCTTGCTAACTTTTCTGGAATTGCGTAGGAAAAATGAGGGATAGAGAACCAAAGCCTGGGTCCATTTCTGTCATCTCATGGAAGTGCCAGGAAATCAGGCAGCATCTCTTACCATTTTTGTTTCTAGGAAGAGCCACCAGAGCAACCCCTGGCCTCTGGTGAGATGCATGAAAAAAATAGAAACTTCTCTCTGTCTCTCTCTCTGAAAATATTCACTTTCAAATTTGCAGAAACATAGAATTATAGAGTTGGAAGGGACCCTGAGCGTCAGCTGGTCCAACTCCCTGCAATGCAGGGATCTCAAATAAAACACTCATGATAGATGCCCACCCAACCTCTGCTTATAAACCTCCACCACCTCTCATGAGAGTTTGCTTCACTGTCAAACAGCTCTGACTGTCAGAAAGTTCTTCCTGATGTTTAGTTGGAATCTCCTTTCTCATCGTTTGAGCAGCAGAAAGCCCATTCTGTGTTCCTTGTCACCTCTCTGAGTGAGGCAAAAGGTAAGTGTGGATAAGCATATCACTGTGAAGTGATATGAAAGCCATCTTCTAATATCTGAAGGGTTGTCACATGGAAAGTGGAGCAGGCTTGTTTCCTGCTGGTCTGGAGGAGGACAACCCAAACCAGTGTATTCAAATGTCAAATAAGGAAATTCTGACTGACCATTAGGAACAACTTTCTGATGGTAAGAGGTGTTTGACAATGGAACGCACTCCCATGGAAGGTGATGGACTCTCCTTCATTGCAGGTTTCTAAGCAAAGGTTGGGTGGCCATTCATCAAGGCTTCTTTCGCTGCGATTACTGCATTGCAGGGGGTTGGACTACATGACGCTTGGGTGTCCCTCTCAACTTCACCATTCCAGGGTTCTATTATTCCAAGTCTGAATTGATTTAGGGGGCTGCCAGTGCTTTAGAATGAGTAACATGGTGCCAACTGTCACAAAATAATACTCATTTGATCGGGAACAATGATTTAGATCCACTCTGAGAAACTTACCTCTACCCTTTAAAAATGATAGAATGTGGGCTACATACCTGGTCTGTCGTTGGATAATTTAAGGGACCTGTCAGCTATTGTTCCAACTTGAATAAACAGCACCTTTGGATGTCTTCCACCAGGCAACTGGTCCCAACGAGTAAGCAGATTCTACTTTGCACATTTCTTTCAAATAAATCAAAGTCAAAAGTCCTGAAAAATTATTTTAGTGCATTGGCTTCTAAATTTATGCTTGCTTAATCTGAAACTCACAAGCTCCAGCTGGCAGAACCAGACGCAAAGGTTGGTGCTCTCAGCTGGGGTTTAGGAGCTATATATTTTCTCTACTGGCAGATTCCAAGCAATGGTATGTGATGCCATTGTATGAAACAATTCTGGAGCCCTTGCCAGGATCACCCTCCCCACCTTGGAAAGTGTAGGTTTGTAGGTTTAAATTATGGGCAAGATTATACTGAATTTGTGTACTCTGTGCTGCTGATATCCACTAGCCTTTAGAATTCTGCAGCAGCAAAAACAGTGATACCTCAGGTTACAAAAGCTTTGGGTTACAAGCACTTCGGATTACAAACTCCAGTAATCCAGAAGTAGTACCTCGGGTTGAGAACTTTGCCCCAGGATGAGAACGGAAATCACGTGCCATTGCACAGCAGCAGCAGGAGGTCCCATTAGCGAAAGCGCGCCTCAGGTTAAGAACGGTTTCGGGTTAAGAACGGATCTCCAGAACGAATCAAGTTAAGGTTACCAGATGTCCTCGTTTCCTGGGGACAGTCCCTGGATTTACAAATCAGTCCCCTAACACAATCCATCTATTTAGTAGGAAGTAACCTGAGGTACCACTGTAATGTGATGCAGTAGCAGAAAAAAAGACAATACAATTCTATATTGCATTATAATAATAATAATAATAATAATAAATTTTATTTATATCCCGCCCTCCCCAGCCAAAGCCGGGCTCAGGGCGGCTAACAACAATCAAATAATCAAACAGTCAAATAATCACACATTCTAAAAATATTTCATTATAAAAATTAATTAAAATCAAATTGATGGCAACCGATTAAGCAAAATTCTGTGCAGGTTGCCAGAGGAGGGAGTCAGGCTGCGCCCTGACCAAAGGCCTGGTGGAACAACTCTGTCTTGCAGGCCCTGCGGAAAGATGTCAGGTCCCGCAGGGCCCTAGTCTCTTGTGACAGAGCGTTCCACCAGATTGGAGCCACAGCCGAGAAGGCCCTGGCTCTAGTTGAGGCCAGCCTAACCTCTCTGAGGCCTGGGACCTTGAGGATGTTATTATTTGCAGACCGTAGGTTTCTCTGTGGGGCATACCAGGAGAGGCGGTCCCATAGGTACGAGGGTCCTAGGCCGTATAGGGCTTTAAAGGTTAAAACCAGCACCTTAAAACTGATCCTGTACTCCACCGGGAGCTAGTGCAGCTGGTATAGTACCGGATGAATGTGATCTCACAGCGAAGACCCCATAAGGAGTCTCGCTGCGGCATTCTGCACCCGCTGGAGTTTCTGGGTCAGTCTCAAGGGCAGCCCCACGTAGAGCGAGTTACAATAATCCAGTCTGGAGGTGACCGTCGCATGGATCACAGTGGCTAGGTCACGGCGAGAGAGATAAGGGGCCAACTGCTTAGCTTGGCGGAGATGAAAAAATGCCACCTTAACAGGTCTGGTTGTCATCACAACACGTAAGAACTGAAGAAGAAAGACAGCACCACAATACCTTTTTAAAAAACATTGGCAAATGTTTCTTAATTATTGGAAAAGAAATGAATCTATCTATCATCTATTTATTTATTTATGAATGATTGATATGAATATGACTCAACAGTGTGATGCAGTAGCAGAAAAGGCTAATGCAATTCTAGGCTGACTCTGCAGAAATTAAGTGTCCAGATCAAGGGAAGTCATAGTATCATTTTTATTTTGCCTCGGTCAGGACTCACCTGGAGTCCCTTGTCCAGTTCTAGGCACCCCAGTTGAAGAAGGATATGGACAAGCTGGAAGGTGTGCAGAGGAGGGTAACCAAGACAATCAAGAGTCTGGAAAAGCAAAATCCTACTTTGGATTTTCTGCACTTCCAATAATATCCAATTCAGTGGGTAAGACCAGATTTTCATAACAAGAAAACCTCTTGGATCTGAGGGAATTAATAGGTACACAAAATGATCAGAATATGGGTCAAGCAAAAGTGTAGATGAGCTCTTTGACTTCACAAGAAGATGGTCCAGACTTTTCCAGTTTTGAGCAGTCACTTGCCAGGCTGCTTTGAGAAAGAATGAAATCATTTCTTTGTACTATATAAATATTTTTGTTCTTCATGAAATGCAGACAATAAAGAAACTGGTAGTGTGCACTGGACCACTTGGTGTGAGATGAGATTTATCTCCATAAAACCTTCTTACCAAAATTGCCGAACCACATTACATTCCCACCACTCATGGTTTGCAGTTCCACATTCAGTGCATCCTCTCAACTCAGGGAAGAGGCCAGGGCTGTCTTAAGCATATCCAGCACTATGATGCAATGATCCTTCCGGCGTGCCCCCTGGCAACTCCAAAACAAGGGAGGGCGCGGTAGAAAATGTCCTCTGCCTCCGCCACTGTCCAGATCCCTGGCATGGTGGCAGCGATCAAGCAGGAAAACGTGCTGGCGGACATGCTCTCCGGCATTGGGGCGCCTGAGAAGGCAGCCTGGGAAGGCTGCGTGCCACCTTTCTCCAGGAAGCAGGAGTACGACAATGACCAAGAGCAGGGCCATCTTTAGCAGATGCAGAGGCTTCATCCTAAGCCTCTGGGGGGATTGCTCTCCTGCTGTGTAGGCTTGGGAAGGAAGCTGCACCCCTGCCAGCCATATAATTGGTGGGGCACAGCTGGTGGGCGTGCAGGAGAAGGGGAGACTGCCAGCAAAGCTGTGCAGCTCCCCCACTCGCTAGGGCGCCCTTGAGAGGCCGGTGCCCTGGTGCCACGAACCACTAACACCAATGGGAAAGACGGCTCTGGAAGAGGCTGCCAGGTTGATCTGGTAATGATGTTGCTGAATTAAGTGCGATCAGAGGTTGAGAAAATTAAAAGTGTTCGGTCTGATTTGTGTTGAGGCAGGTAAAACTGCTGAAAGTCCAATGGTGATGTTTGCTTTTCATGAGCCTTTGGGCTCCATCACAGCTGTAATGTGTTACTTCAAGACTGAATTAGTGCAATGCTCTCTGCTTGGGGCTTCCCTTGTGCTTGATCTGGAAGCTGCAGTCCATAGGAACCAACTCCATGGGACTGTGGGCCCCCCACAAATGGTGTGTGTGTGTCTGTGTGTGCACTGTGCCATATGATTGATTATATGGAGTGGGGCTCACCTCGGCCGCTCATATTATTGTATTCAAGTTGGCAGCCCATTGCTGACAGTAGAGAGGCCTTGTCAGCATAAAACTCCCATGTTCAGAGATCTGCACTGGTTGCCCATTTGCTACTGGACCAAGTTCAAGGTGCTATTATTAATATGCAAAACCCTTAATAACTTTGAACCAACTTAACTGTGAGATTACCTTACCCAATATATGCCCACATTACTGCTTCAGTCTGTGAAACTGGCTCTGTTACAGGTGCCACAAAACAACTCTTCTCACCCCACCACTTGGATTATTTTTTTAATTCAGAAAACCTGCCCCACATTTGCAAGAACCAAACAAGCACCTTCAATGTACCCTTTTCAGGGCCTGTAAAAAAACAACAAAAAACATCTTTGTTGGAGAAAGCCCATTCAGATGCTTAGAATGCCAATGTGTGCTTAATTTATGGCTAGTTTTGTTTTTTAATGTTTTAATTGTTTTTACTAATAATCTGAGTGTTTTGTCCCGTTTGTAAACCACTTTCATAGGATCACACAATTGCAGAGTTGGAAGATGCCCCCAAGGGTCATCCAGTTCAACCCCTTGCAATTCAGGAATTGCAGTTCAAGAATCCCTGACAGGTGGCCATCCAACCTCTGCTTAAAAACCTCCAAGGAAAGAGAGTCCACCCCTCTTGTGGGAGTCTGTTCCACTGCCAAACAGCTCTTACCACCAGAAATTTCTTCCTGGTGTTTAGTTGGAATTTCATTTCTTGTAATTTGAAGCCATTGGTTCACACTCTTCCAGGTTAGGTTTTTTTTGTTTTTGTTTTGGCAATCAAGCAGTATTTCAATTTTACAAAAATAATAATAATGAATAATGTGTTCACTGAAATCTCTTCTCTGTCTGCTGAATGCAGGTCACAGCCTGTCCTCAGCTGACTTATAAGTATGAGCTTATTGCTTTTTGACTATGTCACTATCTGATAGTTTGGTACCCACAGATTGATCCTGGTCAGCAGCTGGAGTGTTGGTCCATTTCTTTTAAGAATATTAAAAATATATATAGAATATATAGTTTTGATAAAACTATCTTTATGGCTGAAGTGTAGGAGGATTCCCACAAAGCAAGACATAGTGACAACAGCAAGAAACTTTATTGAACTAACAGAACTGGACAACTGCAAAGCAACTGCTTATATACATTTCTGAAGGCCTGGGCCACTCCTACTCCTAACATGATTGCCTGTCTAAACTTCGAAGCTGCAAATTATAACTCATAGTTTAAGGGCCAATGGCAGTGGTCCAAATCCTGAAATGTTCTGTGACTGGATATCATGTATCAAATCAGAACACAGCGAGATGTGGATTACAGGAGTACTAACCTACAAGCATCTCAAGGTTGCAGGAAAGAGGAATCATTTTAAACTATTCTGCAAAATGTCATGAATTATAAGTGATCCTTAAAGTCTAGGGCCTGCAGATGGATTAGTGGAAACTGCTCCATACTCTCAGGTGATGTTCATAGCTCTTCTGTGTGACAAATCTGTCAGCTGTGGTGTTCCATTCAGAATTAACACCATCAAAGTGGAAAAAAAGTCTTATTCTAATTTGTATTACTTAAATCCCCCGGTGCCTTTTAAGATGAGTCAACCACTCAGACTTGCGTTAGTTTCCTTTGGAGACTTGGAAAAGCTGGTATCGGAAAGGAAGAGAAAGTGAGTTGTTTTTTTTAATGACAAGAAAAGGCTTTTGTTCGAAGATGAGGGATTTAAAACCCTGCATCTTATGCAAGTGTTTAAAACTCATCATGGATGGGTAATACAAACCCAAATTCTGAAGAAAATGCTGCATTTCATATGCGACCATACCAAGTCAACAGCTAAAGAAGACTTTGCAGTCTAGTCAATAAGCTTTAAATTGATAAAGAGATTGATTCTGGTTCCATTGAATTGTTCAAAGTTTAAATTGCAAGGAGAAAACAAATCAATGCAGTAACTAACACGAAGACTTGTTCTCATGCTCCCTTTGTACCTCAAATAAAGATCCACTGAGATGTACCATATTTAATGCAAACCCCATTTTGCTGCTTGAGGCAAAATGGGAAGTTGCTCCATCCCCTTGGTCATTTTGATTGCCGTTTTCTGAAACTTTTCCAACTCTACAATATCCTTTTAGAGGTTTTACAAACATATGGAATTGAAATTTCCCGTCTCTAATCTTAAACATGGTCAGGAAAGATCAGGAAGTGGAGGTGATCCCTGATAAAATATGGACCAATAATTTTGCTTTCAACCCAAGTAGAAAAACAAGTAATTTCACTTTCCATATTCAACTACAGTAACGTGATCTTGGATGAAGTAACTGTGATCTTGCTAAATCCGTTCCAGGCCTGCTAAGTTTCATGGTGGCCCCATCCCATTTTTACCCTGCCAAACCACTACAGAGAATTTGTCTTTATTTATTGAGAGATGGGCTGATTTCCAAGATCCAGAAAGCAAACACTCCATTTATGTTGCTTGGACAAGACCACAATTTTCCCCATCTTTCCAGTTCCATCTTTGATTTATCTTTCTATAATTCCATGGTTTCACTGAATCTACATATGAGCAAAACTCTCCCCACCCCCATGCCCATCTGGACAAGCAAACAAAGGTCTTCCAGGCAGCACTAAAGGAAAATAAAATTAAAGAAAGCATTTTAAACTATAAGGATTTATCATGACCATCTCAGGGCCTTTGCCTACTGCTGATGAGGAGTTAGAACTAACAGATGACACCAAACTGGTGTTGTTGCAAGGAAATAGGTACTGTATGTAAAAAGAGAATTTCTGGATGCCAAGTTCCAAGTTTGGGGCAAGTACTCTTTGATGAGACAACCCCAGCAGAGATTTAAAATAACAAAACATGCAGTCAAGTAAGGCATGGAAACATAGGCCTTTAAAATATGTCTTTCCACTATTGAGTTCCACAATAGTCCCTTCTTTCCTCAGCATAGGAAAAGACCATATATTTGGTAAGCTTAAAAAATGCTTTATTTAAAAACTCAGATTCATGTGTTTCATAATAGGTTGCACAGGCAGTAAAACTTTGTGGTGAAAGTTCCTAAATTATAGGTACTATACTCAAGAATGGCTTGTGAGACCCATGTGAGCTTGGAGCAATGACACAGCTTCCCAGGTAGACTGGAGGAGAACAAAGACTTGATTACCTACTCTAGGCATAGGCAAACTCGGCCCTCCAGATGTTTTGAGAGCCCACAGAAATGTCGTTTATGTTCCTGTCACAGCGGTACCTATTTATCTACTTGTACTGGCATGCTTTTGAACTGCTAGGTTGGCAGAAGCTAGGACAGAGCAATAGGAGCTCACCCTGTTGCGAGGATTCAAACCACCAGCCTTCTATTGGCAAGGCCAAGAGGCTCGGTGGTTTAGACCACAGCACCACCCATGTCCCACAATGCATGGAGTATGGGAAACGAGCAAGACAAATTTGAGCTCTTTATACAAGATGGCAAATGTGATCTATTGATCTATTAGGCATTACTGAAACCTTGTGGGATGAGATTTATGACCAGAATGTAGAAATTGAGGGATCAAACCTATTCAATAGACCAAAGAGGAAAGGAGGAGGAATAGCATTCTAAGACTGTGTACACAGGTGAAAAGATCCATGACCTGTTTTGTTTCTGTTTTTTGCCCTGAGCTTTACCCTTGAAAACCCATTCGTCAAAGCTGAAGCGAAACAAACGGCAATTCAGGTTTTCTGTGGATTAATGTTTGCTCCAATTGAGCATTAAATAACAATTTTTTCACAGGGAAAGCTCTGGGAGAGAAAAAAAGGGCATTCAGACATGGAGCTTTAAAGTGTGTACTGTGCCTGGAATAATTGGAGGAAGGGTAGTTGTGGATAAGCCTTTAATTCCAATGAGCCTACGTTGCGTTGGACTAACACTGGATAGAACCCAATGATTCTTTGTGGCAACTTTTCAAAACACTGCACCCTCACAAGTCCCAGTTCAAAAAGACTTACCTTTCCACTTATTGCTCATTTTCAGGTTTTTAAAAACACATAATTACAACTGTGATCCACATACAGCGCTTTTTATATTTTTCAATACCTTTAGCAAAGGTAAATTACTTTATTGCTATTTGCAAAGTCAAAGTAATATTGAAGCGAGAGGGAATTTCTTCAGTACATATGGGTTTGGGGACAAAGACTTACCTGAAGCAACTAGTCATTTTCTAATAATATTACAAATATCACCCCTCAGTGGAATCCCCAACTTCCACTAGTTTACACAGACCCAGTTGTATGGAGTCCCCAAGGAAGGAGTCCATTCTGCTGTCAAACGACTCTAATTATCGGAAAATTCCTCCTAAGGTTTAGTTGAAATCTCCTTTCTTGTCATCTGAATCCACTGGTTCGAGCTCTGGAGCAGCAGAAAACAAGTTTCCTCCATGGGACAGATCTTTAGGCAGTTGAATATGACTCTCATGTCACCTCTCTGTGTCTCTTCTCCAAGCTAAACATACCCAACCCTTTCAACTGTTCATCACAAGTCTTGATTTGCAGGCCCTTCATCTTCTTAGTTGCCCTTCTTGGCACACCTTCCAGCTTCTTCTTATCCTCTTATACTGTGGTGCCCAAAACTGGACAGAGCACTCCAGGTGGGTTCTGGCCAAGGCTGAATAGAGTGGTGCTATGACTTCCCTCTGTCGGGACACTAGCCCTCTGTTAATGCAGCCTGGAATTGCAATAGCTTTTTCTATTGCTGCATCACACTGTTGGCTCTGTGGTCACAGCTAATGGGATAGAAATACTTCAGGTGGGTTCTGAGCAAGGAGCAGCAGCACTATCACCTATCTTGATCTGGACACTAGACCCCTGTCCTCTGGGAACAAAGGAGCCCACCCCAACTCCGCCCCCCCCTTGCCACCATCTTTCCTTAAGGATTTTTGTATTTCATTGTGCCTTTTATGTGGCCACCCCTTTAATCAAGGGAGCACTTGTTCTCTGTGAATATTTATCAAGTCAATAAGCGATGGATGAAACAGAGCTCCTGTCTTTTATGAAGGTATTGAATCTCACTTTAGTTTTATGACAATTTTATCACTTATCTTCCTGCTGCATTCTGAATACTCCACCATTAGCATTTTAAAAAAGACATGCTTGCTTTCCAGATTGATTTCCTTTCCTAACCTGTCTCATCTAAACCATCCCATGGAAAATGTGTCTCTTGATTAGAAAGACTGTACTGAATATTTGTAGAAGGTGGTGTTCTTCAGAAGTGCTGTATAGAATAATAGAACGCGGGTGGTGCTGTGGATAAAACCTCAGCACCTAGGACTTGCCGATCGCATGGTCGGCTGTTCGAATCCCCGCAGTGGGGTGCGCTCCCGTTGCTCGGTCCCAGCGCCTGCCAACTTAGCAGTTCAAAAGCACGTCAAAGTGCAAGTAGATAAATAGGTACCGCTTTCTAGCGGTAAGGTAAACGGCGTTTCCGTGTGTGGCTTTGGCTCGCCAGAGCAGCTTCATCACGCTGGCCACGTGACCCGGAAGTGTCTCCGGACAGCGCTGGCCCCCGGCCTCTTAAGTGAGATGGGCGCACAACCCTAGAGTCTGTCAAGACTGGCCCGTACGGGCAGGGGTATCTTTACCTTTACCTTTAGGGTTGGAAGGGACCCACAGAGTTATCTAGTCCAACCCCCCCCCCACAAGTCAGAAAGTTCTTCCTGATGTTTAGTCAGAATCTCCTTTTTTGTAACTTGAATCCAGTCATTTATTGGGTTTTTTTTGTTTGTTTTAGTGGGGAGGGGGTTCAAAGACCAGGTATGGGCTTTCTGCCCTGGGGATCTTTTGGGACAGCCTGCTGTCTGCAGCTCTGGAAATGAGTTGCATCGTAGGTTTTCATGAGTTTTGCAACTTCAGCTCAGGCTTTATCCACATTGCTTGATGGTAACAAGCCTGAAGACCTTGGCAAAATATTAGATGTAACTTTTCAGTGCACCCCTCAGTGACGACACTCTTTCTGTCCACCACATCCAGTGCAAAAAGTAATTGTATTCTCCCAAGTGCCTCGTGTGAAATTTAAACAAAATGCAACTTATTGCTCTAACTCTGAAAGGACACAAGGAAAACAATAGATAAATATGTATGTGAGTTTGGGGCTCATTTTGGTTTGGCCCATATTTTGATTGTATTATGCAACAATGATTAAGAGCTCATCCGCTTTTAAGAGCTCACCCATACTTTTGCTTGACCTGTTTTTTAAAATCATTTTGTGCACAGATTCTTGCATTGCAGGAGGCTGGACCAGATGATGCTTGTATTCCCTTCCAACTCTACAATTCTATGATTCTCTGCTTCTACCTGATGAATTGAAACTGGGTTGAGCAAAAACCCCTCTTTGGGTTTTCCGCCCATCTGATAAGTTCCAATTAAATGCATAAGCTTGGATTTTTGCAAGGCACAGCAGTGGAACAAGCAGAAAATGTCTTGGGCCAGGGGGAATTAATAATGGCATTATATGATCAAAATATGGGTGTCAGGCTGACAGAAAGCCCTGCCGGCTGTTATCCGAAACTGTAATCAGAAGCATACAAGCGACTTGGCAGTAATTAATTTTATTACTCAACAACCAGGGAGTCAGCATACATACGCGCAATTCAGATAAGTAAGTCAGTTGCAGAAGCTAAGTTTCCGGACCCTCTTCCCCTTATTTATGACTCCCTCTGAAAGATACTTGGAGTTGAGTGTGACTTTCATGCTCTTTATTCAGCTCGTAGTAGCAATGATGAAACTTTCCTCAAAACGTCTAGCTATATATACATTATTTACACAATGGGCCCCACGTGATTGGCTAATTTCGGGCTGCTCCTACAGGCCAATCAGGTTGCTGATTCACTTCTACCTGGAGCTGGATTGGGTGGCTCCTGCGGATGAATCAGATTGCAGCATTCTGGATTATATTGTTCTAGGATTCAGCTCAGTACATAACAACCTCCTTGCATTCTTCCGCTATGACTCAGCTTTTCTTTACCGGTTCAGTTGTTTCTGGGCCCTAAGTTCCTGTGCTGAGAGTGGGGGAGAGGAAGGAGTTGAAACAGGACTGTATTGCAGAGCAGGAGACACAGCCTCTGCTCCTTCTCTATCAGCATCCGTGGCTACATCAAGTCTCTACCCTTCACCCTCTCTCTCTGCTGATGATTCCTCCTTGTCCCACCAGTCTGAACCTGGTTAAAAATCCTCTTCCCCTTCAGGCACCTGCTGGACCACAGGCTGCCACCACTCTTCCTCATGCAGCCAGTCCCTGACAGTGGGTCAAGTGTAAGTGAGGATGAGCTCTTTGTTATATGCTGGACTCTGGGCCCTAATACTTCCAGGACTACCTGTCTCCATATGATTCAATCCATCCCTGTGATCATCATCTGAGGTCCTTTTTTGTGTGCTCTCTCCTCGGGAAGCATGGAGGGTGTGAGCACAAGAATGGGGCCTTTTCAGTGATGGCTCCCCACTAATTGGAATGCGCTCCCTGAGAATGCTCACCTGGCTCCATGGTTACATTTCTTTTTAAAACATTCATTTTAAATCATTTTGAGTGGGTGGGATGCTTAAAAGTACACCCCACCCTCTGGTTTTAGGATATGTATGTATTTTCTTTTCTTTTCCGTAAGTCACTTTGAGTTGTCTGTTGGGGAGAAAAGCAACTAATAAATTAAAGAAAAATAGTTATAAAAACAAAAAAAACAATGTATTAAGGAAAGTTAACAAAAATGCATTCAGAAAAAGAATGCAGGTGAGCCCTGTTTAACAGGGATGGCGACTCTCCCTCCTTTTCACTCCAGCTTTATTGCTCTTCCTTGTTCTCTTCTACTTTCCATTCTTCTTTGCTGAGATGCTTGAAATGAAATCCCATCATTGCACAATGCCAGTCTGTTTCAGAGCGGTGTGTGCTCAAAGCCAAAACCCCGAGCAGCAGAGAGTTCTTGCTGCTGACAGACAAGATTGCCTAATGACCCTCTGTGGCAGACGCTAATAGAATACTTCCTCTCCACGCTCAAATCAGTGGCCTCTATCTCCAGCCATCAGTTTTCACCACAAAAAGAACCTGTCAGGGGTAACTTGCAAAGCAAGAGAAAATGCTAATGCCAGCTTTAGGGTCTGTCTCTCTCTCCTTCTCTCTCTCTCTCTCTCTCTCTCTCTCTCTCTCTCTCTCTCCTTCACTCTCTCTCTCTCTCCCCTTCACTCCCCCCCCCCCTGTGGAACACTTCATACGAACACCGGAATGTAGGATGCTGCCTTAGACAGAGTCAGACCTTTTGTCATCTTGCTCAGTATTGTCTCCGCTGAGTGGCAGAGGCTCTCTAGAATTTCAGGCAGGGTCTTTCTCTCCCAGCTGTACCTCAGGATGCCAGGGACCTGAATCTGGGACCCCATGATGCTCTACCACTGAGCTGTGGCCCTTCAGAATGTAGCTGCAGGATTGGACCTGGAGGCAGAGAGAGAGAGAACAGAGTTAAGCTGTGGATGACAAATCAGTGATAGAAGTCCCCCAGATCTATACTTTCAGCCCCTGCACACCTGGCAACCCTGTGAAATCTTATACAAGAGAATAGTGAAACATATGCATATGGCTTCCTATTTCGGTTCCATGAGATATAAATCTCCTTTCTATTTGGGACTTTGCACGTAATGCCTAAATTATGTGCAAAGCACATGTGTGGCAGAGAAGCCCTTCCTGCAAATTGGGAGACAATGTAGTATAGTGGCTAGTGCTGGACTTGGACCTGGGAAACTATGATTCAAATCCCCACTCAGTCATGAAGCTCACAGGGTGTGACCTTGTGGCAGTCACTCACTCTCAGATTAAATTACATTACAGGGTTGTTGTGAAGGTGGTGGTGAGGATTAGAGTGTCAGTCTAGGACTTGGGAGACCAGAACTGAAATATCCCATGGAGCTTTCAGGGTTAAATGTCCATGGAGCTTACAGGGTGACCTTAGGCCAGTCACTCACTCTCAGTTTAACCTACCTCACAGGGTTGTTGAGGGAATTAAATGAAGAGGGGCAGAATCATGTGTGGTATCTTTGAGCTCCTTGGAGAAAATGGTGGGATAAAAATGCAGTAAATAAACAAAATATAAATAAATCTAGTTATCATCTCTCATCAGATCCCACGCACATACAGGTTTGCGTGGTTTATAGGCTGCAATGTTTCCCTTCTGTGGAGCACATGGTGACAAAAAGGAAGCTTTGATCAAGTCACCGTTGCAAACTTATTTGTTCCTCTGCTTCTTGCATAGCAGACGTGGTTTAGTGACCTAAGGTCATTAGCAGAGGGCCATCTGGCCTCTGGCCCAGGAAAGGAGGGCAGCCAGAGCACACCATGTTCCACGGTACAGTATTTGGCACCACCAGAACTTGGACAAACTTTATTTTTAATATTATTTGTATTTTTAGTTACACAGGGTTTCTCTCTCTCCTTCAAGTGAACCACTTGAGTGACGTGTTGCTAATTTTCACCCAAAGAAGTCTGATGAGTGCTGCCTTCTAGCATGCCAAGATATTAGGATGTTCTGCTGCTGTGCCACAAGGACTTCTCTGAGCTCTTGCAAAAGGATGATGGGCTTCTGTCTATTTGGCAAACCTCCACTTTCCTGGCCCCAAGAGGTTTTTCTTGTTAAAACTCAGCTCATTATTTTGTACTCCCTGGAAATTCCTATGAAAGGTAAGGACATCAATACATCAGAGGAGCCCTGCTGGATCAGGCCAATGGACAATCTAGTCCAACATTCTGTTCTCACAGTGGCCAACCAGATGCCTTTGGGAAGCCCACAAGCAGGACCTATGCACAAGAGCCATCTCTCCCCTTATGTGGTTTCCAGCAGCTGGTGTTCGGAAGCACTACAGTCTGTGACTGTGGAGGCCGAGCCATTGATAGCCCTCTCTTCCTCTGTGAATTTGTGTCACCCCCTTTGAAAGCTATCCAAGTTAAGAACATAGGGGACCCTCCTAAACCCTAGAAATTAATAAATGCTAGGATTCTGATTATTTGGGGTGTAAAGGGAGAAATACAAGCTGCAAAGGAATTCCTGGGCTAGTCTATGCAAAAGGACTTGGCCAAGCTAGGGCCATTAAGAAACAATAGAGGGCCTTTGAGGGCCATTGGTAATGCTAGAGAACTGTTCTTCCCCCTTGCCCTGAGGTGTGAACAAGGGTTTGGAAGGTTGTCAGGGTAGCTAGGTGTGAGGTGACAGGAAGAGACTCCTGAGCAAGGGTTGCTGGGAAGAAGGGCTGGGATTCATTTTTGAGCTGATGGCTGCAGAGCTGACTGGGAGAGATGTCTTGGGCTCCATGGCTTCACTGCTGTGAGAGACAAGTCCCTCTTGAAATGACCATGTCGTAAGATCTGGAGTCCCTCCATGCAGGCTGAAGGAGTAAATACCGGTAGGTGACCAAACCATATTTCTTAAAGCTATGACAGTCTCTGCCATGTCTCAATTCTCCAAAGGAACACAGGCCCAGGTTGAGTGCCTGGAACCCCATGGGCTCTTGCCACCACTAGGTAGAGAGAGGGGCAGGCACCCAACTTTTGTAACACTAGCAATAGCCCTAGCAGGATAAGGTCAATGGCCAAACTAGTCCAGAATCTTGCTCTCTCTTTGTTATGAATTTCCTAAATTCTACATCCATTCTAATTTGGTGCTCATCCCTGCCTCCTGCTGGTGTGAGCTCCATTGTTTATCTCTGTGCTGCATGAAGAAGTCCAGCAGTGATGCTCAGGAATGTAAGGACAGGCCGAAGGGGAGAGGCTTTTTATAGCTTTCCCGAATTTTCCCTGTCTGTGTGAGTCCTAACCAGTTGAACTTGCAGTTATAGCCACTTGCAGGGTGGTCAGGAAGCTTTTTACTGCTCCTTGCTGCTGAGTCATTGAGGTGGCAACTCTAAGAGCTGTGTGGGAGGTGCTGGCTAGCTCAAGGACTTCATAAGACTATCCTCAGCAGGTACAGCAGCCTGGCCCCATTGGGTCAACACCAAAGGGGAGATGCCAAAGGTTATAATCTCTTTGAAGTTTGAAGGTAAGGTAACTATTTTATGTTGGGATGATGCGCCCTATGGTTCTGTGATGTTTGCTCATGCCCATACCTAGGAGCAGGCATGTGCAGGGTGTGGGCACTTGCCCTGGGCCTTGAAGGGCTAAGCTGGCCGACTGCTTTTCTGTTTGAGTTTATAACTTTATTCTAACAAGACTCCCACCCTGGGCATCAGACAAGCTCTGCATGGACTTCCGGGACTGGCAAGGGATGAGGCTGATTCAGTCCTATGTGGTTGGTATTCCTGAGTGAGAGACAGGAGAAAGCTTCATTGCTCTGCAAGTGATAGCTGGGTGGAGACTCAAGTGAGTTAGTTAACTGGGGCTTCACGCTGATGGCGTCTCCTTCCTGGAGTGTGATTTTTGTGAGAGCCTAGAGCCTAGAATGATGTTGGATGGAGGAGTATTTGATAGATGAGCAGTATCCTCTTTTCACAGTGGCCAACCAGATATCTCAGTGGGAAAACCCGCAAGCAGGGTCTGAGCACAAGAGGGCTCTACCCTCCTATTGTTTCGGATGCTGGCATGCAGAAGCATTTCTGCATCTGGCCATGATGGCAGACCAATGCCATCCTGGCTAGTACAGTGGTACCTCGGGTTAAGAACTTAATTTGTTCTAGAGGTCCGTTCTTAACTTGAAAGTGTTCTTAAGCGGAGGTACCACTTTAGCTAATAGGGCCTCCCGCTGCCGGAACACTGCCAATGCCCAATTTCTGTTCTCATCCTGAAGCAAAGTTCTTAACCCGAGGTACTATTTCTAGGTTAGCGGAGAATGTAACCTGAAGCGTATGTAACCCGAGGTACCACTGTAGTCATCAAAGCCATTCATGAATTTGTCTAATCTCTTAAAGTCATGCAATCACTGGCCATCACTGCCTCCTGTGGGAATGAATGCCTTACC
Organism: Podarcis gaigeae; assembly: GCF_964106915.1. Taxonomy (NCBI): domain Eukaryota; kingdom Metazoa; phylum Chordata; class Lepidosauria; order Squamata; family Lacertidae; genus Podarcis; species Podarcis gaigeae. Next base: position 20,378,074 of record NC_139691.1, on the reverse strand, counting down.
TCAAATCTGTGCTGTAGGAAGAACAACTTGATTTCAGAAGTCTTCCTGAATCTATCAACATTCAAGTTCTAGTGTTCTGAGAGAGGGATTCCTATTATGTGGAGTGGGGCTTACCTACGCCTCTCCCCAATATTTTATTCAAGCTGGCACCCTGCAATAGGATCTAAGTCAGCCCTGTCATTAATTTCAATTAGTCTCCTCTGAGTAGGATTAAAATTGGATGCAACCCAATGATTATTTTTGAAAGCTTTTTCAAAACACTGCACCTTCACTTGTCCTGGTTCAAAAAGACTAATATTTTCATTTATTGCTCCTGTGCAGATATTTAAAATACATGATTAAAACTGTGACCCTTTTATCTTCTTTCATACCTTTAGTGAGGGTAAATTACTTGATCCCTATTTGCAAATTCAAAGCAATACTGAAGTGAGATGCAATTCTGCCCCCTTCCCCCCACTTCTTCATCATTGGCAGTGTTTCGGGCAAAGGGTGCCCTGAAGTAACCTAGCTGTTGTCTAATTATATCACGTCTCAGTGGAGTCCTTGGCTTCCAGTAAACTGCACAGATCCAGATGTCTGGAGCCTCTTCAATAATTAAAAGGACAACATGCACACACACACACACACACAGAGAGAGAGAGAGAGAGAGAGGGAGGGAGGGGGGAGGGCATAGAGTCTCACTAAGCCCACCCAAATAGCTTTGCTGGCTATGCAAAATTTTTAAAAACTTAGCAATTTAAGCTTTGCATGTGAGAGAAATGATGAGAATCTAAAATAAGGGAGGACAACATATATTTCAAGTGAAAGAACAGCATGACATGAGCAACACTGGTTAGTTTTCAGCCTGTGGGAGCCATTTTAAAATGGGCCTGGCCAGAGAAACAAAACAATTTTCAGATTCTAGAGAAAACACGCCTTCTTTATGTACCTTGCCCTCCATTTTGACATCTACTACAGTCCTTCCTCAGTTTCATTTCATTTATTAAGTTGACTTACCACTCCATACAACTGAAAGGTTCCCCAAAGATAAATAAAACACAAAGTGAGACAACCCTTTAAGAAGGATGTTGACAAACTGGAACATGTGCAGAGGAGGGCAGCCAAGATGATTCAGAGTCTTACAAGACCACAAGCTTAACATGAGTCAACATGTTAAAAAAAAACAACCCAAAAAAACAAGCAAACAAAAAAAATGAGTCAACAGAGTGATGAAGCAGCAAAACTCCTAATGCTATTCAATGCTGCGTATAGTCTCCAAGTCAAGAGAAGTCATAGTTCTGCTCAATTATGCCTTGGTCAAACCACATCTGGAGTACTGTGTCCAGTTCTGGGCATCACAATTTAAGAAAGATATTGACAAACTGGAACATGTGCAGAGGAGGGCAAACAAGATGATCAAGGGTCTGCAAACCATGCCTTATGAGAAATGATTGGGGGAGCTGTGTATGATTAACCTGGATATGAGGAGACTGAAAGAAGATATGATAGTCATTTTCAAATAAGGGCTGCCACAGGGAAGATGGAGCAAGCTTGTTTTCTCCTGCTCCAGAGGGTAGAATTTGAACCAATGGCTTCAGGTTACAAGAAAGGAGATTCCGACTAAACATTAGGAAGAGCTTTCTGATGGTAAGAGCTCTTTGATTGTGGAAGTGATGACCTCTGAAGGTGGTAGACTCTCCTTCCTTGGAGGTTCTTAGGCAATGTTTGGATGGCCATCTGTCATGGATGCTTTAGGTGAGATTCCTGCACTGTAGGGGGTTGGACTAGATGACCCCCAGAATCCCTTTCAACTTTATGATTATATGATTCTTTGATCATAAACCTCCCTGGGGATAGCATTCCTACAGAAAAGTCCTGTTCTTATGTTGCCACCCCACAGACCTCTCAAAACTTCTGTTTGTTATTTGGACTGTAAACCAATCCTAAGGTCATTTTTAAGCCACACAGGGTTCCTTTAAGAAATATGTATTTGCCTTTTGTGTCCTGAAGGATGTCTTCCTCCTTAATTGAAATATGGGTTGAAACCTAGATACTTACTCCCCTTGCTTTTTGAGGCGTCCTCAGAGGAATAGAACCTACTGAAAAGAACCTACTGAAAAACGTATCCAAGGAAGCAACTCTAAACTCTTTTTTGAGGCACTTCCCCCAACAGTGCAAAGTTTGGAATTTCTTATCTCAAAGTATTCCACACTCCCCTGTATTTGCTTGGGTTTCCTAAACCATTAACATTCCATGGACATATTTTATGACTCATAATCTCTTCATAGTTTCAGAAATAGTCAGTTTCTCTCACCAGGGACTTTACATTCCTGAAGGGAGGATTGTGAGCCCTTCACAGATCTACTCAATCAGTTTCAGAGAGGCATTGATGCAGAGTGGAAATCAGAATTTGCTACATTCAAAAATGAAATTAAGGATGAACTAGAGGCCTTATCCACTCAGCTAGCAGATCTTACCTCTACAACTAATGAGGCTGTTGAAATAGGTATATGACACCAGGAAGCCACTAAAAAGATTATGAAGTCTATAGCAGATGTAAAATAAATGTGCAGTCTCATTTTGATGTTAATAAGAAATACAATATTTGTACTTGTTGAGAATATTAAGATCCTAATGACTAACATCAATAGTATAAACACTCACGTGATCATTGCTGAGCTGACCATACATGTTAAATGCTTGTCTTGAATGTGTGATACAACACAACCACAACTTTGCATGGGGTTTGCTTACAAAAACCTACAAATGCAAATGCACATCGTAAGACAAGACAGTGTCATCAAAGCAAGCAGGGGTGCCAACTTGAATGAAATATTGGGGGGGAAGCCCCGCCCCACATAATCACATGACACGGTACACGCACATCATTTGAATGGAAAATGCCATCAATTTGAGGGGCCCAAGCCCCCTCAAATATTTTATTGCGGGGCAGAACACCTACGGCCCCTAGGAGTTGGCTTCTATGAAAGCAAAGAAGTGAATGTTCAAATGGAATTGGAAATGCTTGGAAATACTCAGTTCACTGTGCAACTTTGCAAGCCACTATGCAGAATTGTGTGTGCATTGGATGTGAAATTTTGTTAAGAATTGCAGAAAACATATACAATAGTGTTGGGCCCTAGACCCCCTTCTGGATTGCCAGGCCCCATAAATTTGTATTCAGCCCTGTACAGGGGCATAGCATGCTGACATTATTCCCTTCTTTGCCCAAAACTGTGGGGGTGTTGTGATGTTATCAGAACTTTTGGCTCCTTTGCTGGCCTAACAGATTAATCCAGCTTAAACCAACACCTCTCCAACCCTGATATGCATTTGTGTTGCAAGGGCATGGCATAATAGCAGCATCTGTCCCAACCACTGTGCATTAATTAGGAGATGGTGCAGAATGACCTAAGAGCATATTTCAGTCAGCTGGCCTTGACCTATAAAGCATTATGCCTCAACACTGCCTTTTCCCATCTGAACCTTCCTCCATGGTCAGAGGAGAGAGGACTCTTGCGCTCAAATCCTGCTTGTGGGTTTCTCACAAGCACTGTGGGATAAATCCAGCCTTGTATAACCTACAAACTTAAGACCATAGAGTAAGCTATCCTGCCAGGTTTAGCTAGGTCACACCCCCTCACCTTGGGAGGAAGGGCTACAAAACTTGTTATCCCACTTTCCAGCAATATTCCATCATGTGAGGTCTTAGGCCATGTGACTTGACTTAAGCCATCTTTGTGTTCCTATACAAATAATTTAGAATCATTTGCCTCCTTTGGAACCTAAGTTTTGCTGCCTATATTTTCTTGCTGCTGTATGGAAAAGCACGTGAATATGACCTTTGATGAGATTGCAAGTAGACCATTTTTAACTTACCAAACGTGTGGTCTTTTTCTACACTAAGGGAAGTGGGAAACTCTGGAAAGGAATTAAAGGGGATATTTTAAAGCTCTAACAGCTTTACTTTGTTGCATGTTTTGTGATTTTAAAGCTCTGCTGGGGTTCTTTCACCAAAGAGTACTTGTCCCAAACCTGGATCTTGGCACCCAGGGTATCCTATTTTTATTCTTTAACCAAATTACCAAAATACAAGACACTTTGGGTGGCATAAGGCAGAGGTGTAGCTGTGAGGGGCTAGCCGGGTTTTGTTTTTTTTGCCCCGGGTGAAGCATTCAGAGGGGTGCCATTGAGGCTCCCAGCCTGTGTGTATACAAATGCATAAGGTAAAGGTACCCCTGCCCATCCGGGCCAGTCGTGTCCGACGCTAGGGTTGTGCGCCCATCTCACTTAAGAGGCCGGGGGTCAGCGCTGTCCGGAGACACTTCCGGGTCACGTGGCCAGCGTGACGAAGCTGCTCTGGCGAGCCAGCACCAGTGCAGCACACGGAAACACCGTTTACCTTCCCGCTAGAAAGCGGTACCTATTTATCTACTTGCACTTTAGGGGTGCTTTCGAACGGCTAGGTGGGCAGGAGCTGGGACCGCAGATAGGAGCTCACCCCGCTGCGGGGATTCGAACCGCCGACCATGCGATCGGCAAGCCCTATGCGCTGAGGATTTACCCACAGTGCCACCCGCGTCCCTATACAAATGCATAGTTGGTGCCAAAATGGGTCTTTGACCCAGGCAAAATAAAGCCTGCATAAAGGCATATGGTCAGCCACTGTGAGAATAAGATGCTGGACTAGACTGGCCATTGGCCTGATCCAGAAGACTCTTCTCACGTTATCATGCTGAGAGAAACAGACAGACAGAAAGAGAGATAGATTCACTCTCTCTCTCTCCATTCTTTCCACATCATTCATCATTTAACTAATTTATGCATCACCCTATAAAAAGGGGGTTATTGTAAAATGCTGTGGGTGCAGATCATGTGTAAGGCCAGTGGCATAGCTTGGGGGGTGCAGGGGGGCCAGCCGCACTGGGTGCAACATCTGGGGGGTAGGGTTAGGGGGCATAAATCCACGGGTTAGGGGGCGCAAATCCACGGGTTAGAGGGTGCAAATTACTTGCCTTGCCCCAGGTGCTGACAACCCACACTATGCCACTGTGTAAGGCAGAGAGCAAATCACATGTTTCTAAATATTTTTTAAAAAAGAAAATTTAACTTCCCATGATGAAATAAAAAGCAAACCAATGGGATGGCCAGTGTATAGTGCATTGTTTCTCTTGCCTCCTTATCTCCTTCCCATATCATTTCCCCATACATTCCTCCTCCTCCTCCCCATATCATTTTCTGAACTCATGATTGGGACAGAACCTGGCTGGCACGTTCATCAAAGCACACACTTTGTTCCAAGAAACCAATCAGCCAACAATTTTTCCAGGGGACTCATCCTCCTTGCTCATCCTGAAGCATGAGATCCAACCATGTTCTGAAACTTTGACATTTCCCGTAATAACTGGGATTGACGGTTGTGGGGGTGTGAGAGCTGGTACAAATTACCGGGCTCCACTGGTTGGAAGGGGCCCCAGAGCCCGACTCTCTTGCACAAGTTTTATGCAGCTCTTAATGAAATATGTATATCATCTTCAATGCACGCGCAATTTTGAATAATGGCATGCAAACCTGTGCCGCGAACCAAGCATTCCTGACTCTCTGCAAAAAACCTTTGACAGAAGGATGGTGCAGTCTCATCTTGTTATGAGCATTTGTATGCTTTCACAAGCAAATCCTGTGTGAATGCAACGGAATTGTTGTGTGAATGTGAATGCAAAAAAAAAAAAATAATGGTTGTGTGATGCAACTTTGCCTGTATAATACTGCATGTGTGTGAAGGGTGTGTGAAAGGTAATGTACTTAGCTCAGGGTAGCAAAGCACAGACAGATTTACAAATGTGTGTGTGTGTGTGTGTGTGTGTGTGAGAGAGAGAGAGAGAGAGAGAGAGAGAGTCCAGAGGTGTCCTCCTGTTAAGCTGCAATGGATTGTAATGAATTGCTTTGAAGTCATTTCAGCACCAGGTGGTGGTGGGGGAATAATCTCAAGCCCCCCTCCCCCCTCCTGTCTTGTAGTTTGCAAGAACAAAGGTGGCAACTCTAGCTGTCTCTTGTAGTGTGGTTTTGCTTTTCATGCTGCATTACTATTCTTAGCTGTAATAGTATCTCATGAAATAAAGATTGGAGTATAAGTAGAGATGCAACATTTGTAGCTATGGGGAAAACCTTGTTTTAACCCTCTACCACACCCGTTAACATTTTCTTTGGGAGGAAATGAAATTGTTTGGGGGAAAATAAAGAAATGCAATATTCTTTTTTTTAAAAGTCCTCTTTACATATCAAAAGTCACTTTGCTACTTTAAAGACATAAAATGCATTATGTATAATATGATTACCATAGAATTATCAGGCCTGGCATTTTAAAAGTACCATTTATTCTGACAATAATTACAAACTGAAATTATTTTTTATTTTGTTACAGATGGAGCTATATGCACAAGCTTCTTCCTTTTCACATGTCGGTTCATTTCTTGACTGGATGTATTTCTAGACTGACTCATCTTTATTTTCATACGCTGCACCATGGAGGAATCGAAAGCAGTCAAGAAACAGGCAGAGTCAGAGGCTGTGTTGCGCAAAAACCTTACCACCATCTTGCAGAAGGGACATGCAGTCCCAGAACTGCATTCCTTGACCTGAAAACATGTATGTAAAAATGTCATCTGTTGACATTTGGTACTTGCCTTTCCCACACCAAGTTACAAATATAGGTTGGGGGACACCTGACTTGACAGCAATACAGGGATCTTTGTAGATCACAAGCTTAAGATGAGTCAATATTGCTAATGTAGTTCTGAGCTGCATGCGTGCAGCAACTGATAGTGTAGCAAGAGCAGAAGATCATCCTTTTCAAATTCTATTAATAATACTGGGCTTTGAGGTGCTTATTTGTGAAGTTAAGATTTCAGGCTACAGTTTCTAAACTATGCTAAGTATTTCAGATATTTTCTCTAAACTAAAATTCCCAAATGAAGAGAGGTTGCAGCATTTGGGACGCTTCCGTTTAGAGAAAAGGAGACATGATAGAAGTTTATAAAATGATGCATGGCCTGGAGAAAGTAGACACAGAAATTCTTTTCCTCTCCCTCTTATAACAGGGCATCTTATGAAGCTGAATGTGGGGAGATTCAGGACAGATAAAAGAAAAGCCCTTCTTCATGCAGTGCTAAACAGAGATTCCCTCTCTGTGAACACCAAAGTAAGGAACTTAACAAGGGATTTCCATGAATAAGGAGAAGAAAAAGATATTTTGAAATATGCTGTTAGCTAAGCAAGTTAGCTGAAGTTTTATTTGTTGGATTCATGCTTCTTGGTGTTTAATAAGCCTTTGAGGGTACAACTGTATCATGTGCAAATGCATGTAAGAACAGAGCCCAAAGGAGCTAGTTACACTGTGGAACTCGCTCTCCCAGGAGGCAGAGATGGCCACCAACTTGGATGGCTTAGAAAGAGGATTAGACAAATTCATGAAGAAGGAGTGGGCTATTGAGAGCTACTAGCCATGATGGCTATGCTCTGCCTCTCTGGCTGGAGGCAGTGATGCTTCCAAATACCAACTGGTCGGATCCTGCTTGTGGTTGTCCACTGTAAGAATAGGATGTTGGACTAGATGGGTCATTGACCTGATCCAGCAAGCTCTTCTTATGTTCTTATGAGTCTGTGTAATGCTTAATCTCCTCCCCGCCCCTGCAAAAAAACCATAGTTGTGAATTATTACTGTTTTGCTAGTCAAACATTAAAGAAGTGCTCAATGATGTTATTCTCTCCTGCTTTCAATGCTCAAAATGCATTTGGAATTTGAGAAAAGAATATATAGAGAGGGAGGGAGGTTTGGGGGTTTTTTTGCCTTGAGGATGAGTTATCTGGGATTTGAAAATCTGTTCCTCCAGCAGCTGATCAAGCTCCTTACAACATTGTATGGCAGAAAAGAACTATAGGAATGGTACCTAAAAAGCTTGTATGTTCTGCAGCTTGGTAGCTATCTCTTTGTGTATATTGAAATATAGGGTTGCTATGGATAGTGGCCAGAGCAATGACATAGAGAGAGCTGCCTAGTTCGCAATAAATGTCAAGATGTCACTGAATGAACACATAATTTCATTGTCTTCCTTTTCTCAAAAAGAGCATTGAACATCAGCCAAGAAAATGAGTCTTTGGTGGGAAAGAGTGAATGTGAAACTAAAAATGAGAGAGCAGCTTTTGCCCTGAGTAAATAGTATTTTTTTAAAAAAAAAATAAAAAATTAACAAACCAGTAAAAAAAGGGTGCAAACATCAGAAAAAGAAAGAAAATAAATAATTAGAAATTTAAACAATAAAGCATCGCAGCCTGGAAGGACAAAAGTATAATGATATACGGCACAGCTCCAAAACGATGCTAAAGCAATAAAAAGGGATAGTAAAACTCATACAAAGATTTATCTTTACAAATAATAAAGGTATATAGAAACAAAAATGTTTTCCACCTGTCCTGTGAGTTCCATCATTATTGAAAATAAAGGTTCTATATTGAGCGCCACAACCCCAGAGTCATCCACGACTGGACCTAATGGTCAGGGGTCCCTTTACCTTTATAGTCTTAAATGAACTAGACCTTTGCATATACTGGTGACACTGAGTGACCATGTGCCTCAATATTTGTAAAGGAAATATAATTGTGTGTGTATGTAGGCCTTTCCTGGCCCTCATGTTCATTGACAGAGTGCGTATAGGTGTGCCCGCACCCCCATTCCACCCTCATTCTGCCTTCTTCTGGGTTCAAAACAATCTGCGCATCAGCAATTGCGTGTCAACTGGATGCGTTTAAAATGGTCTCCGTGTGTCTGTGTGTGTGTAGGTGGGGTGTCATTTGAACTCTGCCCTTTAGATACTAGTAGTTTGTCAGGTATCTTTTCATGGAGGGCAAATTGCCAATATTCTGTTTGTTATGTATTGAAGTTCTCACCTTGGCCACCAGGAGTATCATGTATATAGTTTTCACTCAGGTCCACGTCAGTTAGTTTAGGTGAGAAACCCTGGGTTGTTGTTGCTACAATGTTGACAGCTGGCTGCCTATAAAAGCAGGCCGGCTGAGCTGTTGCTGTTCAGTTCTGTTCTGGCCTCTGAATAAACAAGAGCTGTTTGAAGAATCGCTGTGTCATCTGATATGTTCACGCACAACTTAACACTGTTTGTTGTCTCCAAATTTCTGAAACCCTTCATACACTTCCCCCTTGACAATAAAACAGTTAGGCTAGATAATAGTACTCTTCTAGATCTGAGGGGGTGGGTGGGTGTTAGTCTGGTTGATGCCCTGAGTCCCTTCCAGTTCTCTGGATCCTGTACTGAGTGAGATTAGAATCTGACAAGAGGAGTAGAACAATTTTCTTTGGGGGGCAATGATCGTAGCTGGCCAGTTAGATGTCCTCATCAGCATCCCAAAAGGATGAGCCAGGTCCCAAGAGCTACAACAGAGTGATGGGGCCCTCCAGGCTAATGGGTGGGACTTTCCTCCACCCTTGTCACTTAGCTGCTATTTATTTGGGAGAACAAGAACTAGTGTGATGTGTGTGAGCTGAGCTGGAAGCAGGCTGGAAGCAGGCTGGAAGCAGGCTGGAAGCCAGAGACACAGAGACCTTCTTGCTTTGTGCTGGATCTAAAACTGTGACTAAAGGAGAAGCATGATCTGTTGCATAGGAGCCAACTGACTTGACTGCCTGGGCACCCACAATAATATAATGGGCACATGAGAAAAGCCAGCAGGCAGCAGCGGTGCTGCCTCTGAGAGAGAAGCAATTCAGCTCTGTCCTCTGCAGCCAGCAAGCAAGGCACCCTTTTCTTGAGAGTAGAGCTTGGACGCAGAGGCAGAGTCTCTCCAACTCTGAGTCCAAGTTGCTCCCCATGGAAAAGCATATCTCGCTGGCTACAGAGAGGAGGAGGAAGAAGAGCCGCTGCTGGCAGCAACAACGTGGACGTGCAACCTCACAAACATACACCTAAACGTAGAATGTATGATGTCACACACACTATGTGTAAGTGTGTGCATGTGACGTTGCACGACTGCATCGCGGCAGTGGGCACCCACAATCCTGAGGGCGATATGGCACCCCTGATCTGTTGGGGTGCTAATGCTGTGAGCACCTCCATCTTAGGCTCAGGTTATATATATGTGTGCAACTAAAACCATATATCCTAAAGATACCACATTCTCTGCATTCCAAGGAAACTGGGTAAGTGCTTGGGACCCCTGGAGTCTCTTGCTGCTCAGAGATTGGGATGGCACATAACAAAGGCCTTGAGGGGAGACTGATGTGATTAAGGTTAGTTGTGACTATGTTGATCTGAAGGGCTTGAAAAACAAAACAAATGAATTAAGTTGCAATAAGGATGTGGAAACACAAAGCAAAAGAACCAAAAACTACATGAGCAAGCACATATTTATTTACTTAAACATCAACAGCTAACAGCTAGATGTAAAAACAGATGTTAAAACTCAAAATCACAAATCACAAAACAGACAAACACTTTTCCAAACCAGTCAGAAAACAGCAAACAAAGAATCAGCAGCTAGTTCTGGAAATGGCAGTCAGATTTCTTACAGGTGCTGATATAAAAAGGGCTTGGAGAACTGGAGTAAATATTTGAACTATATGAAAAGCAATTGTAATAAACAGATTACGCGAGTAGGACTGCAATAAATTTTGTAAGGAGGACTGTGTGAAATATTGCGATGAAGACTATGAAGAGAATTATTAGTTAAGGACGATTAAAAGTAATAGAAAAATTAAGAAATGTAAATAAAGTGATAAAGAATGAAAAATCTTCAGATGTGGCAGATGGAAGTCCAAAACACTGTATAAGATAAGAAAATATGTTAAATGATTGTTGAAAATGATATGTTTTAAAATTGGGAGAGATAGATAGATAGATGATAGATAGATAGATAGATAGATGATAGATATAGATAGATAGATAGATAGATAGATAGATAGATAGATAGATAGATGATAGATAGATAGATATAGATAGAGAAAGGGCTTGATGCAGAGATCTCAGGAAACCATCTCCCGCTTGGTTAGGGCCATCTACATCTACAAAAACTAAATTGCAGATGCTTCTAAGAAGTCAGCTTCAGATGTACTGGGGCAAGAGGATGCTTTGAGAACAGCAACCTGCTGGCTACTGGGAGATCCATGCCAGCCCTTGGAGGCTTTTGCAGGTCCTCCAGATAGCCCATCACCTTCAGCCTGGCCCCACATTTCTTTGGATTCACATTTCCTTGCCTCCTCCCTCTCTTGGCTGCTCACTAACTTCTGGGTCAATTTGTCTGAACAGAAAACAACAATGTTAATTGTCGTCTGGCATTTCTCATAATTTTTAAATGTATTTTTGTTTGTTCTGTGTTCCCATTATAATCTGGATAATGAATAAGCAATATGCAAAAATAATATTTTAAGTGTACCAAGAGCAATAATTTAATTAGTGTAACTAGAACACTTTAATTCATCCCATCAAATTAATGAAGTGTGAGCCGGAAATGCAAAAGGTATTAACTTCTGTGACATGGCTTGGATTTGCTAAGTGGCTTTGATATTCTAAGTAGAATACAGGACCCTCACGCCACTGATGGAGATTATTCTGATACTACAGAAGCTATGGTGCTCCAGAATGAGAAGTCTGATCTAGTCCAATGAATTTGTTGCACCCTGACTCCCTAAAAGAGACATGTGAGTGTTTCATTGCATGCCCAGGTGCACCCTACCCCCCAGGAGCCAGGCCTCAATCAAGTAAAACACAGACAACACATTTTGGGATTAAAATTGGCCACAACTACAATGAATTTCAGATTTGGAATTTTGGCTTAGGCATTGGGCATGTATCCCTCTCAGTCCAGTGTTGGGGTCTGAGGCAAGATAGGATCAGTCAGGAACACTGCAAAATGTGCATTTACACAGCTGGCCCCCTTTTCCACATTGCCGAGGGGAATCCTGTGGCCCAACATTGTGTGCTTGTGGACAGAGACTCTCCTCACTAACCCTTGAAACGGGACTCTGATATCACTGCCGCAAAAGGGGTGAGTCACCACATCACTCCTTGTAGGACTAAAGGATTCTGCCCAAGGCCTAAAACTGCCACCCTAGACAGCGAAATCGCTGTCTCGCCACCAAGACTACCTACAGCTGAAACCAAAAAGCCTCAGAAGTCTCCCAACCAGTTCTCAAGGCCCTGTTTCACATTGCACAACCAATGCTCATTCCCCAATGGGGTCAGGTGTACACCATCAGGTCTAAAAGCTTTGAGCTTAATGAGTTTAATGTCTGAATGCTTGATCACCCGGTCACCAAAACGCAGAGTCGCATTATGAATTGCCCTACTGATTTTTGCAATGGTGTAATTGGACCCGAAGGCTGCAAAGCCCCTTTCGAGAGCAAACAGGGAAGAAGCTCCAACCAAAGAATGGTAGTATTAGGACACATTGTCCGAATTATTTGAATGTCTTTGTTCAATGACTTGATTAGGTTGATACTCTTTTGGGCCACCGGGTCATTCTCATTCAGGTGAAGAAGCAGGGCATCTGGGGGGCCATGAGCCATGATTGCTCATTGTAACTGTGGCAGGAGAACAGTCCAAAGCATCCCTCACTGACCCATTCAGTATAAGCAGACTCTTGAGTGGATGCTCCAGGTGTTTGTCTCAATGATTCACAGCTGCCCTGTGGACAATACTGTGGCCGATGATCCAAACGTGCTTGCTGGAAATATCTGGAAAATGAAGTGGAATCTGTAAGTGGAAGCTGACCAGGGCAGATGTAACCTTTGTAAGCGTTAGAGCGCGAGCTGCCCATTGCCTTGATGCGGTCTCGATCCAAGCCCCAGGCTGCAGCAAATGTGGTAGCCCCGATGCGGAAGGAGTGCCCAGAGAAAGGCCTTGGGTTGCCCCCACATGCCAAGATGACCTTCCACAATACAGAAGTAAACTGGTGCCTGGACAGAGGGCAGGCATTCACGTGACTCAAGAGTGGGCCGTCTATATCAGGCCTCACTTTCAAGAACCTATGGGTGTCACAGACTGGGCAAGGGCCGTTGTGAGGCGAAGGGGCTAATGTCAGGATGGTGCCTCAGTGTGACTGATCTGTCTTGGGAGAATGAATTCTAATTTTTAAACAATCCCTGCAGAATGTACAGTGGTACCTCGGGTTAAGTACTTAATTCGTTCGGGATGTCCGTTCTTAGCCTGAAACTGTTCTTAACCTGAAGCACCACTTTAGCTAATGGGACCTCCTGCTGCCGCCGCGCCACCAGAGCAGGATTTCTGTTCTCATCCTGAAGCAAAGTTCTTAACCCGAGGTACTATTTCTGGGTTAGCATAGTCTGTAACCTGAAGTGTATGTAACCCGATGTACCACTGTAATATCCTTAATAACCAAGCCTGCTTCAGGTGAAATCACCAAGCCTCCAGTGCATTCACCAACGCACAGAGCCCCCAAAAAGCCAATGAATATGCGGCTTGGAGTAGCTGAACCTCCAAACTGGACCAACAAACACTGCACAACTTGCCCCAAATCAGCTGCAGGGTCTTGAAAGTAACAGGCTTCTGTGAAGCAGGTAATGCTGGGTGCATGCAACACCAGCCCGCAATTAGCTTTTTTATGTGGAATGTATTACAGGGGTCAGGCAGATGGAAACATTTGCTAAAATAAGATATGGCTGCCCTGTGGAGGCTCAGGGTCTTGATCATCGGTAGGCAAACTAATGCCCAGGGGCCAGATCTGGCCCCATTGCCTTCTCAATCTGGCCTGTGGATGGCCCAGGAATCAGTGTGTTTTTACATGAGTAGAATGTGTATTTTTATTTAAAACGCATCTCTGGGTTATTTATGGGGCATAGGAATTCGTTTATTTTTTCCCTTCAAAATATAGACCGGCCCCCCACAAGGTCTGAGGGACAATGGACTGGCCCCCCTGCTGAAAAAGTTTGTGCTGACCCCTGGTCTTGATGGGCAAGCCTTTTTGCTTGAGAAAAACCATGTATATTAGCACGTCAGACTCCCTAGCAGAGTGCCTGTGAGACGTGTCACGGCTAAAATGGCTGCTCTTTCTTTAATGCAAATACAGCTAGGTCAGCATGACTCAGCGGCCTGCAGCAGGTTGTATATATAAAGTGATAAATGTTAGTTTGAGGCTGAGGCTGGTGTTTGGGTTGGTTGGTGCTGGTGTGTATTCTTATTCAGTCGTGTTTTGCACAAAGACTTTTAAGAATAAAACTCTGCAAGGATATTCTCGTGGACTCTTTTATGCAAACAAGGGTCCGAGGACCAGGCTGAAGAGACAAAGGGAGGTCACAACCCATTCCTTCTTCTTCTTCTTCTTCTTTTTTTTTTTTTTTGCTTTTTACAAACACTGACAAGACGAGCAGAACTTTTATCATCTAGTCTGTCCCCAGAAAATCCATAACAATAGAAATGCACTTATTTATTTTAATGAATTAATATCCTGCTTTAAAGTTATATTTAGATGTATTCAGCATTTGGAGTGTCCTGCCTTTCTCCCATCACCTGCATCCAGTATACCTGAAGGAGCATCTCCACCCCCATCATTCAGCCCAGACACTGAGGTCCAGCTCCGAGGACCTTCTGGCGATTCCCTCACTGTGAGAAGTGAGGTTACAGGGAACCAGGCAGAGGACGTTCTCGCTAGTGGCACCTGCCCTGTGGAACTCCCTCCCACCAAAGGTCAAAGAGAAAAACTACCAGACTTTTAGAAGACATCTGAAGGCAGGCCTATTTAGGGAAGATTTTAATGTTTGAAGTTTTATTCTGTTTTTAATGTTCTGTTGAAAGCTGCCCAGAGTGGTTAGGGAAACCCAGCCAGATGGGTGGGGAATGAATGAATAAATGAATAAATAAATAAATAAATAAATATGAAACCTACTCCCATGGGAAGCTAGGATGGCCACCAATTTGGATGGCTTTAAAGCAGGAGTAGACAAATTAATGGAAAAGAGGGCTGTTGATGGCTACTAGTCTGGATGGCTATGATCTTTCTCTATGGTTGGAGGCAGCAGTGCTTCTGAATCCGTCACTGGAAACTGTGGGTGAGGAGAGGGCTCTTGTGCTTGATTCCTGCTTGCTTGCTGGTTTCCCACAGGCATCTGGTTGGCCACTGAGAGATCAGGATGCTGGACTAGATGGGGCACTTGCCTGATCCAGAAGGCTCTTCTTATGTTCTTAGTAAAACATAATCTAAAATGACACTCTTGTAAAAAAATATTTAGTTCACAAGGGATAGATAGAGCAATACGCGTGCCAGAGCATACCAAAAGCAAAACAAACCCTAAACCCTTGAGTATTTCAAATATAAACACAAAGATTACTTTGGATTTTTATAAAGCCTGCTCATTTTTTTTGGCTGGAAACAAGGAGAGACAGAGCTCTAAACCACTTCTTGCCTATAAAAGCTGGCACTGATAAATTGAGAGAAACACTTCCTTCCAATATGTGTGTTTTTAGGGCCCACTTTATTTTTATGATTGCAGGGTGTTTCAAGTTGTTTTTTAAATATTGTATTTTAATGTATATCCACCATGGGACCTTAGGGTGAAGAAGTGTGGTTTAGTGGTTAGAGTGCCAAACTACGACTGGGAGTGCAGGATTCAAATCCTCACTCTACTATGAAGTTCCCTAGATAAGCTTGGGCCAGTTGCTGCCTCTTAGCCTCTTAGCCTACTCCATGTATTCAATGTTTTTGTTCAGGTAGAGCTTTCCAGAAGAAAGTGTAGCCTCCATTTTCTTCCTTCAGTTGTCCCTTTCCTGCTCTTTGAGTTTCTCGAAGCACTGTAATATCAATATTAAAACGTCGCAATTCTTTTGCAATGATGGCTGTCCTGAGTTCAGGATGCTCAGTATCTGTGTTATCCAACAAAGTCTCTATATTCCATGTTCAAAACTTCAATTGTCTTTTATGACTGCTGGGTGGTGACCCCACTGGGTGTGGTAACCCAGTCAAGAAAAATGGGGGGCAGACTAGGGCACCTTTTCTAGCCCCTCCCCCTTTTCAGGGTGAGCAGAGTGTATCCTAAAAAGGGCTGATCAGTCATGGGTACAGCTATCAAGCTGTTCAACTACCTCATTCCTTGAGTCAGAACAACTGAATCTGTATTCACCGCCCATGTGCCGGTTTATGACTAGGGGCTTCCAGATTTCATGGTCCTGCCCGCATTACCATTGCCAATCACCATGGGACTTTTGGGGGTTTGGGATGGGTTTTTGAAAGATGCCTGTGCGTGAATTTGTTTTGTGTGTGTAGATCAGTGTGTGCTGACCATGACACAGTCTTTGCAGTAAGGCTCTATTCCGATGGCATGAGTATCACGACGACTGGTAGATTCCTATCTGCTGCAGCCTTCATCCACCTTCACAGCTGTTGTAACATGCCACTTGTTATCTTCTGCCTGTTCTGCTGTTGTGGACTTCTTGGATCCTTATTTGCCTAGCTCCTCCCCTTTGACCTTACTGCCTTGCGTGACCCTGCTGGGAGTCCAAGGCTCCCAACAGCTTCTCTCACAAGGGTCATAGGAATGTGAAAGCCCACTCACCACGGCAAGGTGATGATCTAGCAAGTAAGGGCCCTTGATCACCCTACATATGAATAGGGAGACTTTTGGCAGTCACTGAGCTAGCTGGATCTAAATAAAATGCATATCTATATACAGTGGTACCTTGGGTTACATACATTTCAGGTTACATACGCTTCAGGTTACATAGGCTTCAGGTTACAGACTATGCTAACCTAGAAATAGTGCTTCAGGTTAAGAACTTTGCTTCAGGATAAGAACAGAAATCGGGCTCCAGTGGCACGGTGGCAGCAGGAGACCCCATTAGCTAAAGTGGTGCTTCAGGTTAAGAACAGTTTCAGGTTAAGAACGAACCTCCGGAACGAATTAAATACTTAATCCAAGGTACCACTGTAGCTGATTTTGCCATTATTATCAGCAACTACGATTTCCACCACTATTGGCAGGTTGTGATATTAGGAAGGCACTGTACATCAATCTGGGGAGCAACATTTTAAAAAAATATTTCAGCCCCCCAATGAATAGATAAAACATCCTCTTTTACAATTTGCACATTGTTAAAATCAACAATGCTAATTCTTTAAACAAGACTTTGTTTTGGATGGGATAGGGGAAGTGGACAGCAGAACAGAATTTCACTTGCCTGAGGATTTCTTTTACTTTTGACTGGAAATACGATATTGTAAGCAGCTCGCTAAATATCAGAAGCCAGAGAGAGAGATTTGAAAAATGCCCAAATGGTGGGGTGCTAGCTGCTTGCCCTCTTTTTCATCGCTTGCAAAATCAGGATAAATAATTTAAATCTGTACAGATTATTCATTGTTTTAAATCAGAACGTGCACTTCATTAACACACCAGCTGCCCATCTACTCTGACATCCTCTTTCTACAGAGCCCAGCCAGATGCCTGTGGGAAACAAGCGAGCAGGATTCAAACGCAAGAACAGTCTTCTCCCATCCTGTGGATTCCAGCAACTGGTATCTAGCAGCATTTTGCCACAGACTTTGAAGGCAGAGCTGAGCCATCAAGGCTAGCAGCCGTTGAGCGTCCTCTGTGTCATGAATTCATCTAAAAGTTTTTTAAAGATATCCACATTGGTGGCCATCACTGCCTCCTGTGGGAGCCAATTCCATAGTTGCTGCGTGGATAACTTTCTTTTATCTGTCCTAAATCTTCCTACATTTAGCTTCGTTGGATGTCCATGGTTCTTCTGTTACAAGAGGAGAAAAAGATTTTCTCTACTCAACTTCTCCATTCTGTGCATAATTTTATAAACTTCCATCCTGCTACCTCTTACTTGAATTTTCTTTAAACAATGAAGTTCTTGACTCCGTAACCTTTCCTCACAGGTGAGTCACTCCATCTCCTTTAACATTTTGGATGCCCTCTTCTGAACCTTTTCTGACTATACAATATCCTTTTTGAGCCAAGGTGATCAGGACAGTACATAGTAATCCCAAACTAAGGAGTTTCTGTAGAGCTACAGCAGTTTTGTAGAGGGAGAAGCAAAGGGAGGAATTCTACCCTACTGTGAGCGTCACATGGTTGGCCATTGTGGAAAATAGAGTGCTGGATCAGGTTGAACCTTTATTCTAATCCTGCGTGACTCTTATGTTCTGCTGGAACAAATCCAATAAAGCAGCACACACTTTGCAACCTTTTTTTTTTACCCTTCTCTTGTAGCTGTTGCTTGAAGTAGACAGCTTGATGTGCAGAGATCCGCATGGCATGCATTTCAGACCCCTGTTAAAATTTCACAAGCTGGCCAGAGGTATCCTGTTCTCATCCTGTGGAGGAAACCACAGAGCAAAGCAGTAAATATGGCTTGGTTGTTTTAGCACCAAGGATAGCTCCTGGAGAGCCACTTGTTCGGGTATGTACTGGAAGTAAACTGGACCTTTTCCATACTTTAATTCCTTTCCATTAAAATCATTGTGATTTTTAGTTATGATGATGATGATTGATTAAAATTATTAGTTGCTTTTCCCCACGGCAGCTGAAACCTACTTACAATATTTTAAGCCCCAAAACAAACACACATTAAAAACATCATAAAAAATATAAAAGACAATTCTATTTTTTTAAATAGAAACATCAGCTTTGGAATACTCAGCTTTATGTTGAACAATAAAAATATCTCCTTATATTTGAAAGCTGAAGTGCTAAGTATGTGCATATTACCTATGGTGTGTTATGGAACAAAGAACTGGACTAGATAGGTATTGGGTGAGGTATTGGGTCCTTGTGTAAAATTTCATGGTGTCAGCTTATTCCTTTAAGTTTACGGAGATGGGCAGAATTTTAATGGCTGGAAGCTGTGGTGGGTGGCAGGGTGAAAATCTGTAAAAGCAGGAAATGATATATAATGAATTGAAAAAAAATGTTTAAAAGTACATTTCCAAAAAAAACAGAGTCCTTTTTGTTGGGGATAATTCAGAGGGAAATTCCCAGGTGTCAAAAAAGACTATTTATATACGCTACTACTGCGGCCCGTGTTTTGTTAGCCCCCAAATGGAAAATGAGCAAGGTTCCAACCAAAGAAGAATGGCAACATAAACTGTTGGAATACGCGCAGCTTGCAGACTTAACATATAGAACATGAGAACAAGAAGAATGCACGTTTAAAGAAGACTGGAAAATGTTTACTGAATATATGGGTAAAAATTGTGTTCATTTAAAAACGCTGGTAGCATTAACATTAATTCAACGGTGTAAATAAGTTTTGATGGATGTAACAATGGATTAATGAATGGCTTAGTTCATGTAAAATATATAGTAAAATATATAGTTCATGTAAAATATATATAGTTTGCAAAATGAACCATGGAAAAAGAAGGGCAGTCATTGATTTAAGTTTGTTTAAATGAATATTTTGAAATGTAATTTAGAATATATATATATATGTGTGTGTGTGTGTGTGTGTGTGTGTGTGAGAGAGAGAGAGAGAGAGAGAGAGAGAGAGAGAGAGAGAGAGAATATCTGTAAAAGTGAGTTACAGATAGGTAGCCGTGTTGGTCTGCCATAGTCAAAACAAAAAAAATTCCTTCCAGTAGCACCTTAAAGACCAACTAAGTCAGTTCTTGGTATGAGACACCACCTTATACCGTAAACCAACTGACCGACAAACATATCTACATGCCTCTAGCTACCATCCCAAACATACCAAACAGTCCATTGTATATAGCCAGGCACTACGTTACAGCCGCATCTGTTCCGATTCTACAGACAGAGACTCTCACCTAAGAGATCTACAGCAAACCTTTTTAGAACTAAAATACCCAACAGATGAAGTTAGACAACAGATCAACAGAGCCAGACTGATACCCAGAGAGAACTTGCTGCAAGACAGACCCAAAAAAGAAAATAACAGAACACCTCTAGTCATCACATACAGCTCCCAAGTTAAAACAGTACAACGCATCATCAGAGATCTACAACCTCTCCTGGACAATGACAGTTCTCTTTCTCAAGCTCTGGGAGGAAGACCTTTCATTGCCTACAGACAGCCACCCAGTCTTAAACAACTCCTAACCCACAATAATACTACAACCAGACCTAACACGGACACTGGCACCAGAGCCTGCAATAAACCCAGATGCCAACTTTGCTGCCACATACACCCGGACAACACCATTACTGGCCCCAACAACATCACACATACCATCTCAGGACTATTTAATTGCTCATCGTCTAACATTGTGTATGCCATCAAATGCCAACAGTGTCCTTCAGCTCTCTATATTGGACAAACAGGCCAGACCTTACGCCAAAGAATAAACGGACATAAATCGGACATCAGGAATCACAAGACAGAGAAACCAGTAGGAGAACACTTCAATCTCCCAGGACATTCTATACAAGATCTCAAAGTAGCTGTTTTACTACAAAGGAATTTCAGAAATAGACTGGAAAGAGAAGCTGCTGAATTGCAACTTATCACCAAACTTAAAACCATGGAGAGACCTGGTCTGAACAAAGACCTTGGATTCTTATCTCATTATACATGACAAAGCCATTTTTCACCTTCTCACCCCTTGCTTTTTCCTGTAAGACCTATTGCAGTCGTTAAGAGTCGTCAACAAGCTCATCACAGCTATCTGCCAATCACCCATTCCCACCACCCTTCTGAGTAATACCCCTCCCCACCTTCTCACTATATAGAAGGGTCTGGTAACTTCTGTTTCAGTGTATCTGAAGAAATGTGCATGCACACGAAAGCTCATACCAAGAACTGACTTAGTTGGTCTTTAAGGTGCTACTGGAAGGAATTTTTTTTGTTTTGTAAAAGTGAGGTTTGCAAAGCTACTAGGAGCATCCACTAGGAGGGCCAAATCCAGACTATGATGAGGCAAGTGGCTACTTTTATGTGAAGGAACCAGTTTTTTACAGACAGACTTAAGAACTTGGAAAACACAAGGTTTGTATATTTCTTATTCATAACAAGGTAGCTCGTCACATATTAGGGATTCAATGAGAAAATAAAAGAAAATTGAGGTGCTTCTTGCATAAGGGAACAGTTGGAAGGGTTCGACTACTTGGTATTGATCGATTAATAATCCCTGTGTCCCCTTCAACTTTTAGATGTCAAGCCTTCTAGAATCAGTGGCTAAGATGACAGTCATCTTGATCTAGAATTTTGTCTAGGCAATGGAGTTCCAGTGCATGTGATTCTCGTTTCTGTCAAAACCAACTCCTGCCAATCAAGCCCGTGCAGAGCTTGTCTGAGGCCTGGGCCGGAATTTTGTTAGAATGAAGTTATAAACTCAAACAAAAAAGGGGGGAAAGCAGCAGCTGGTCCCTGGTGGGGACCCCTGCCTGGCTTAGCCCTCTGAGGCCTGGGGCAAGGGTACTCAGCTTCCCTGTCCTTGCATGGGACTGTTGCCAATAATCGACAAAGTCTGCTGCACATGGGCTGTACGTGAGACTATTTTTAAGAGCAAACATTTGCCATCTGCAAATTGAGCCTTTCTTCTTCTCACTGTTGTGGGGAAGGGGATATTGCTCTTGTGCTTGAATCCTGCTTTTTGGCCTCTCACAGGGGCATCTGGTCAATGACTGTGAGAACAGGATGCTGGACTAGACGGGCCATTGGCCTGCTCTCACCATCTCTTCTGTTGTCCTCACAGAAACCACAGGAGGGGAGAGTTGCTGTTGTGCTCAGCTTTGGTCAATTTACCACTTAGCTATTCTGCAGTTTCTCTTGGAAGGTAGTGTGAGATTTGGAACAGGTGAGTGATGCCTACAGTGGCCTGGAGGGCCCAAAGTGGGCATGGATAGGAAAACAGAGAGACCAGAACAAGACGTACCCTGGCTGCATTTGGTTCATATTATTTGCCTCTAATGGTTTTTCATTGCCTCGTTGCTGTCAGAGTCACACAATGGCTTGAAGAATTATGAGTGAGTGGTAATGACTGTCCTTGAGCTAATGAGGCCTAATTACTTCAAATTTGCAAAGTGCTTTGATACATGCTCTCGAAATGTAAGAAGCTGACATGCTCCAGCGTGTCTGCGTCTCCGTCTTCTCTCACTTTGAGTTGGCCCAGCTAGGAGGAAGAGAATCCCATCAAACCAGAGTGAATATTGATGCAGGTTTGGGGGAACAGTATGCATGATGCCCTGAGTCCCTTCCAACTCTGGGGTTCCCGTATTTGAGGTGGGTGAAAAAGGTATGAGAACAAGCTCAACAAACCAGTCCCTTTTGTCTAGGCAATAGCTGTGGCTGAGTAGTTAAGCACCAGGATCAGCATCCCAAAAGGATGAGCTGGGCTGCAAGAGCTATGACTTTTGGGGTCCTCCAGGCTGATGGTAGAAGGACAATTGGATAGTAGTTAGCTGTGTGGGAGCTGAGCTGGAAGCAGGCTGGAAGCTGGACACACGGAGACCTGCTTGCTCTGTTCTGGATCCAAAGCTCATTGGGTGTTAATGCTGTGAGCCCCTCTGTCCTATGCTCAGGCTGTATATATGTACAAATAAAACCACGTATCCTAAAGACACCACAGGTTCTGCTGATCGTCATTCCAAGGAACCCTTGGAGTATTTCACCACTTGGAAACTGGAGCAGCTTGTAAAAATATTATCGGCAGAGGCAAACATGTGTCAATAGGGAGGGGAAGAGCTCCTTCTGCCTAGTAAATGTCTGTAAGACAAGGGAGGGGCCACTCAGAGAAAATCAGAACAAGTCCTCTCAAACCAGGGGCAGTTCAACCACACAGGGAGGTGGATTACTTCAAGGCCAGGAGAGTGCTATCAATGGCTACTAGCCACAATGGCCATGCTATGCCTTCATGGTCGCAGGTAGCCATTTTTCTGAATACCAGTTCCTGGAAGTCACAGTGGGGGAGAGAGCTCTTGTGCTCAGATCCTGATCCAGCAGGCTCTTATATTCTTATGACATGCAAGTCCAGGGTCTGGTGCTCATTTTTGGAGGCTAGCACTCAACATAATAGCTGGGGCCATACAACCACCCAGAAGCTTAAGGAGTCTCAGATCCAGCCTGAGATGACTTGTTAATTGCATGATCCAACTGAGAAACACATGAATGTAACCCACTTCTATTTCTTTGTTTATACCTCCTTCCTATCCCCTAACCCAGAGGTTTTCCACCTTTTTGAGTCCATGGCTCCCTTGACCAGCTACGTTCTTTCTGCAGCACCCCTGTGGGGCTCAGGAGCCCAGTTATTTCACCCCTTGTCTGTTGCACTGGCAGCCTCTCACCCTTTCCCCAACAACCTGCCTTGTGGAGGGTTCTTTCAGCCTCCTCTCCTCTCCCCTCTCCTTGGGAGTCCTACAGGCAGCCACTGCCACTGCCCCTGGTCTCTGAGCTGTGCCCCTGCCCCAAAGAGAGCTCACACTGTGTCCCCCAGGGGCCTGGGAAGAGGATGCCTCCAGCCTTAGAGTCCCAATGGAGACTGGCCAAAGGTGAACATGAGGCCAGCAATGGGCGCTGCCAGGCCTGCGTGGCAGAAAGGCTTCTCTTCAGCACTGGGCACTCAGCTTCCAGGCAGGCTTCGGACACAGCAAGCACAAGAAAGTCCAGTGCAGCACCTGCCTGCCCAGCCTCCCACTTGTCTGTCCATTCCCAACAGCAAGGACTGGTGAACTGGCTGGCTGGGTTCCCTCGCCCACTTGCTTGCTTATTCAGCTCCTGGCAGCCAGCACCCCCTGGCCAGCCCCAGAGGCACCATTCGTCTGGGGAGCTTGTAGCCGGGGCTGCTGCAACAAAAAGCTGTGCAAGCCGTTGGGAGGCAGAGACGTGAGAGGGCATCAGAGGAGGGAGGGAAGGAAAGAGGGACGGAAGCCAGTGTTGCCCACGGCACCCTTGACTATCATTCAAGGCAGCCCACGGTGCCATGACACACTGCTTGAAAACCGCTGCCCAAACCCATTACTTAGCTCTGGAGGCAGGTTCACTGTTGTGTTAGGAACTCATTCTAGAACCATAGCATTATTGCTGTCATTATTTTACAGAGCTTGCAAAGATGCCAGGTGCTTTTAAGCTACATCAAAGACTTTTCCTTTACCAGGAGGCATTTGTGTGTCCTCTAACAGTTTAAAATCACATGCTTAAAGCTAGTCAAATGCAGAAATAAAACCTTTAACAAAGTCCCAAATGGATGCTGAAAAGCCAGAGTGACAGATATTTATAATAAGAGTACGGAGAACAATGGAGGAGGAGGGACAGAGCTAAATGACGTGGGCTACAGTTTTGGGGCAAACTTTGGATTTGTCACAGTACTTGTTTAAATACCATTATTGTGCTGCTTTGTTAGAAAAGAAAGCAAAACAAAACAGGCACTGAAAACTCTAGGCAGGGAAATTACAAAAAGTAGGGATGAAAGGTTAATGAATCAACAGAGAGGAAAGCATTCCTGAATCTCTAATTAAGGGTGGTCTTTTTCATCTTTCAGGAAGGAATTTGGGTCCATGGATATAAGAGAGAAATGTTCTAATCTAGAGCTGGCTTCTTTCATGGCATTGTTATTGCCTAATTATTTCTAAGTGTAAGCATCTGTTCTTCATCCTTCATTTGCCCTTTAATGGGTTTAGTCTAACCCAGGGATTCCCAAATATGTTCTGTGAGCTTCGTTCTGGTGGTCCATGGCAGCAACACCACATAACAGCATGGTTATGTCCAAGTGTTGTGTTTTTTTCCAGGGGGAACTTGGTTCTGGCCCCTCTCAGGTGGGTGCCATTGCCAGTCTAAGAGAATGAGGGAGGTGTTCAAGGTACGTTCCAGCATTTCTCTTTCTAGAAAAACAGCACTGGTTAGATCTTTATGTGTGTGAACAGCAGGAGGTGCAGCTGCTGCTCCATCACTCTTGGGAGCTGATGATCAGCCTCTTCACTCCAGCGATTTCCCACAATGGGATTCAGATCCCACAACTGGGATTCAGATTCTGTAGAGACAGAGCATAGCCATCAATAGGCTTCTCCCTTCACAAATTTGTCCATCCAAATTAAAGCCATCTAAGCTAGCGGCCAACATTGCCTCCTCCGGGAGCAAGTTCCACAGTTTAACTGCACTGCTTGAAGAAGTCCTTATAAAATTCTGCCCTGAAGCTTCCAACATTTAGCTTCTCTGGATGTCCACAAGCCTTAGTGTTCTGAGAGGGAGGGGGACTTTTCCTCTATTCACTTTCTCCTAGGGATGCAGGTGGTGCTGTGGTCTAAACCTCTGAGCCTCTTGGGTTTGCCGATCAGAAGGCTGGGGGTTTGAATCCCCGTGATTGGGTGAGCTCCTGTGGCTCGGTCTCAGTTCCTGCCAACCTAGCAGTTTGAAAGCACACCAAAAAGTGCAAGTAGATAAATAGGTACCGCTCCAGCGGGAAGGTAAACGGCATTTCCGTGCGCTGCTCTGGTTCACCAGAAAATGGCTTAGTCATGCTGGCCACATAATCCGAAAAAACTGTCTGCGGACAAACGTTGGCTCCCTCGGCCAGTAAAGTGAGATGAGCTCTGCAATCCCAGAGTCGTCTGTGACTGTAACTAACAATCAGGGGTACATTTACCTTTACCTTTTTATGCCATGCATAATTTTATAAACCTCTCCTTTGGATGCCACATTGACTTCATTCTCCACCTCAAGATCACCAAGAGGAGGAAATTAAAATATACTAAACTATTGCAGTCAGGGGTATCTTTACCTTTTTAAACTATTGGGGTGAGTCTGGTATTACCACCCAAGGCTCTTTTATGTTTTTATTCTCTTGCTCTTGGGTCCCACTTGTGGGTTTCTCTTTGGTGCATCTGGTTAGCCAAAAATGAGAACAGGATGCTGAACAAGATGGGCTACTGGCCTGATCCTGCAGGCTTTTCATATGCCCCTCCCCCGAGTTATTTCTCTAGTTACTTAATGAACAACCAGACATATCAGCAGCAACAGTTGAGGCAAAACGGTTTGTTGTTGTTGTTTTAAAAAATAAATCTTGCCATAGATATACCTGCAGCTAATGGTGGGGAAAATGTTTTACATATTCATTAGCAATTTTAATTTCAGTGCTAATTAGTGCATAGCAAGGTAAGGAAGCAAATGGATCAAAATGCACGAGAGTTACAGGGGGTTTTTTGTAGGTTTTTTTTTTTTGTTGGCATTCTAATGGGTAAATACAATTTCCTATTCATTATTTCTCCATGTTCTGCATCCTGCCTGAATAATTTCAATGGTTATTGATAATTGCCATGGCAGAGATATGAAAACCCAAGAAGCGTGGAGTGCAGATTTGCAAGTATTCTGGATTTCTGCAAATATGTGTCCTGTCATAAAAGAGAATTTATGGCTTCTTTAACTCTTGCCAAGGGATCAATGGAAGAATAGCCAGAAGCATTAAAAGGTCTCCCTGCTAAAAGGTCTGTCTGGAAGGACATCACAGTGCGTCTGTTTTGAGAACTAGAGACTAAACTGTGAGATTTCACCAGAGGAAAGGCAAGTAATTCCACAGAACCTTAAAAAAGAAAAAGAAAAAAAACCACCCCAAACTTATTTATTGCATTTATATCCCACCTTTTTCTCCAAGGAACTCAAGACGGCATCCATGATTTTCCTCCTTGTAATTTAATCCCCACAACAACCCTTTGAGGTAGGTTAAGCTGAGAGAGGCAGATACTGGCCCCGAAGGTCACACCCATTCATGGCTGTGAGGATTTGAAACTTGGTCCTGATCCAACATTTTAACCACTACATCACAGTGGCTCTCAGAAACTACAGTTACGTACATTAAAAATCTTTCTGTACATAGTAAAGTCCCTGGGATGAGGAAGTGGGAAGTGGTGGGGGAGGGAGGGGACGAGAACTGTCAATTAAAAGCCTCGCTTAACAACCATGCAATTTGATAAAGTCCAGTTCCTCTTTTCCTCATGAACTGTTGATTCATTCAGATTGGAAAGGGATGTTTCCAAGGCATCTCCTCACACCCATATGATCTGAAACACGTTTTGGCTCCAAGCAAAGGAGAATGCCATAAAACAACAATAAAATTGCATTTTTTGAGGACTCTCCCTGCTGCAGCCTACACACACACACACACACACACACACACACACACACACACACATTCTGGGCAAGTTGACAAACTCTCCATTAGCAGTCCCTCCAGCTGTGGCTTCAGAGAATCTTTAAGCTTTCAGCTGGACCCTGCCCTTCATCCAGCAAACAATGCATGGTCCCCAGAGCAGCTTTGTTGCATTTCCGTATCATGATACAGGAAGTGCTGAGGGACAAGGCATTAGATATTATTGGACTTGAAGCCAAATTACTCTCCAAAGTTCTCCAACACACATTCTCCCCTCTGGATGTTAGTGTTAATGGTGTTCTTTTTTTAAAATGGAAATTAGTCAAATGTACAATACTATAGAATTGTAGCATTCCTGTCTATACTTCATGGTGCTTCATTCTATCGCATGGCAGAACCACCCCCAATACTCGCTTTAGAGGTCCCCTCTCAGGCAAAACATCTGAGGAGTTTTGAGGGAAGTCAGCTATGAGCTGCTTTGAGACAATTTCTCAGAAGACTTTTTAAAAACTTGTGTGATCAGATTAAACTCTGAGACAAGCCTAGCAAAATTTCTCTGTGCATCTGTTGACTCCCTTGGAAGGTGCTGGACTCTCATTTCTTGGGTTTTTTTTAAATAAGAGGTTTGATGTTCAGCTGTTGGGGATTCTTCAGCTGTGGTTCTTGCATTGGAGGGGGTTGGACTAGATGACCATTGGGTGCACCATCTGACACTGCAGTTCTATGATTCTGTCTCTGATCACATCTGGCTGCAAAAGAAGAAGGAGAGACATCCTTCCATGCCAACAGATGGCATCTCATCCTGCGGGTTTTCAAAATCCTCTTGTCTCTTGTTGACTCCATCATTGTTGCTTTGCTTTGTCATGTGCATTTGGATATTTCCTGTCTTCTGTCATCTCATCTACCTTGGCAGGAACTAATGAATCTTCACTGCAGGTGTCAGTGGTGCTCATCCTTCTTCCTCGCTGAGAGTGAAATGTTATTCTTCCTGTTTTTTTGCTGCTGTTGCGGCATGTGCTCTTGTTCTGGTTGTATGACAACATCCTTGGTGAGTGGACTGCATTGCCAAGTGATGACCCAGCAGGAGAACCAATGTGTGAGATCATCCACAACCTCTGCAGCCCAAGAAGACAATCCAACTCTTTTAGCTTTGGGGGAGCAATTTGAAATTTTCATCATGATCATCATTAAAATGTGAACGAAGATAGTCAGCCCAGGAAAGTGGAAAGGCATCAGAAAGATGCTTATACAACAATGGCAAGTACAGTTCTACATAGGGGTATTAAACTAACACATAATTAAAATATATTCCTTTTTTAGGTGCACATTGGGAGTTGTGCAGGTTGTTGTTTGGAAGTACAGTTCTACATAGGGTTATTAAACTAACCCATAATTAAAATATATTCCTTTTTTAGGTGCACATTGGGAGTTGTGCAGGTTGTTGTTTGGTACCTAAGATAAAAAGCCCCACAAAATTGCATAAAATTATTCTAGGTTTTTTTGCCTTTCATCACATGAAACTTGCGGTTTGTCTTTTCAGCAATTGTGAGGTTCCATAAGTTGTTATACCACAACTTGAGAGACAGGTCCTTTATGTTCTTCCATTTTTGTTCAATAGGAAATCTGGTAGCTACTAGAAACCAAGCTAGCAGTTCCTTCAAATAGAATAGATTTTAAGAGTATCATCCAATATTTTTAATAGTGCAAGTTGTAGCAATGCCTGAATTACAGATCTAAATATTTTTGATAGTTCTGCAAACATTTCCATTCAAATTTCAAGATGGAAAACTTTCACATGAATCTCGGTTCTCAACCACAGTTACTAGCACATCTGTCTAACTGCAAGATGTTCAGATGAAGATTTTTGTATATTGCTTCACTCTCTCTCCACATGGATGCGCCAACTTCCTCCATAACGTCCTTACCAGTAAGGGATGAGCCACACAGTTCCTGAGCTGAGCCCTGATTTTTTTATATATAAAAAAGCTTGCTCCGTTTGTTACAGACCCTGATCTTCATCTACATAGCTCCATCCCGAGTGATTTGTTGCCCATGCTAGAAGACTGAGAGGGCGATATGATAACCATCTTCAAATTTCTGAAGGGCTGTCACATGGAAGATGGAGGAAGCTTGTTTTCTGCTTCTTTAGATGGTAAGACCAGAACCAATGGATTCAAATTGCAATAAAGGAGGCATGTTTGACAGTGAAACAGACTCCCTCGGAAGGCATTAAGAAAACCTCCTGTGGCTTCCAGCAACTGGTGTTCAGAAACATTGCTACCTCTGACCATGGAGGCAGCCATTGATGGCCTTCTATTTCCATTAATTTGTCTAATCCTCTTTTAAAGCCATCCAAGGGGTTAGCCATTATTGCCTCCTGCAGGAGCGAGTTCTATATAGTGAATGTTGCATTATTAAGCTGGGGTGTGTGTTCTTGCACAGGTTTGATTCACTCTGTCAAATGCCACCTGCAGCTGACCAGTTCTGGTAGTCTTTTAGGGCCTTGGTCAACCGTCTCCTTTTGTTTTCTGTCTGGGGCTGCAAAGAGAGGGGAGGGTGCAAGATATGACTGTTGGGTTGTAATTGGCTCATTGGAATAGGGTGAGGGGTCCCATGCTGTGCAGGCATGGGAGAAACTCAGGGAAGTAGAGCAACTGACCTGTCAGATTTTTTTTTATTTTTTTTGCTCCCTTGAGGAATCCCAAGACGAAGCATACTTCAAGGAGAGAGCTAGGCTTTACAACTCAAGACAAATTCTGCAGGGCAGCTGAAACTTGAAACTCTGCATCTCCCTCTGTGAAGCTTGTGGTTCACTGCTGGAGAAAATTATGTCATGAAGAAATCTGCTGGGTGGGAAATGTCATCCCTTCACCCCCAATGCTCAGAGGAGATGTGATAGCTTTCTAGGGAACCATATTAATTATGACTTTTCTTTTGCCAGCTTATTTTCTAAGGACTTATTACTGCTATCAGATAGCCCCACCTGCTTTGCCATGTCTTTCAAGGCCACATAACTATTTCCAGCTTGTTCTACTGGAGACCTGTTGGGCATCTGCCACCAAATGGCTCTGCGCTTCTACTAAGGAAGGGCCAAGAAGACAGGAGAGTGTGGAAATGAGTTGATCAGATCAGGTAGTAGAGTTTTGTTGGTGAACATGTACTGGTGTGTGTGTGTGTGTGTGTGTGTGTGTGTGTGTGTGTGTAGGAATCAAACTTATTTACTGCATTTATATCTCACCTTTTCATCCAAGAAGAAGAGTCTGGATTTGATATCCCGCTTTATCACTACCCTAAGGAGTCTCAGGGACACGGGTGGCGCTGTGGGTTAAACCACAGAGCCTAGGACTTGCTGATCAGAAGGTCGGCGGTTTGAATCCCCACGACGGGGTGAGCTCCCATTGCTCAGTCCCAGCTCCTGCCAACCTAGCAGCTCGAAAGCACGTCAAAGTGCAAGTAGATAAATAGGTACCGCTGCGACGGAAAGGTAAATGGCGTTTCTGGGCGCTGCTCTGGTTCGCCAGAAGTGGCTTAGTCATGCTGGCCACATGACCCAGAAGCTGTACGCCGGCTCCCTCGGCCAATAAAGCGAGATGAGCACCGCAACCCCAGAGTCGGCCATGACTGGACCTAATGGTCAGCGGTCCCTTTACCTTTAAGGAGTCTCAAAGCGGCTAACATTCTCTTTCCCTTCCTCCCCCACAACAAACACTCTGTGAGGTGAGTGGGGCTGAGAGACTTTGGAGAAGTGTGACTAGCCCAAGGTCACCCAGCAGCTGCATGTGGAGGAGCTCAAGGGGACATACATGGTACTGCCCCTCTTCAATTAACCCCCACAACAACCCTGTGAGATAAGTTAGGCTGATAGGCAGTGACTGGCCTCCCAAGTGAGCTTTGTGGCTGAGTGGGAATTTGAACCTTGGTCTTCCAGGTTTTAGCCTGATACTCTAACCACTATACCACTATGCCAGCATCTCTTTTCCCTCATACAAATAGTGTTTACATCCCACCTTTCTGCTCTTGGAAAAACATCCAGGATGGCTCACAATTTCATGTTAATAAAATAAAATAAAAATATCTGAAAGATAAACCATAGCCAGAAGTGTCATCAGTCCTTGCAAAGGGCTTGTTAGGTGCCAGATGAAACTCTCTGGATGGGGAGTTTCTCCATCAGATGACAGCCGCAGAAACAGGGCTGGTCCTATGATGAGGTACCGTGAGGCAGTTGCCTCGGGCGGCAGATTCTGAAGTGCAGGGACGGGCCACAGCTGTGAGTGTCTTTTATGTCTTTTACCCCCTATGCTAGCCTGCCACCCTCAAATGCAGTGGAAGACCCTGCCCTTTCACCACTATTGGACAAAGATTCAACTACAAGGCCAGTTGACTTCTGTGTCTAATGGGAGGGCCCTGTGCAGAGAAGACCTTCTCAACTGTGTCAGATGTTGGCATGGCATGTAAGAAAGGTCTCTTCTGTTGATCTCAGCAGGATGATGTGGAAAGGGGGCAAAGGAAACTCTGGTGCATTCTCAGTGGAAAACATCCACTCAGCGGTTTAATCCAGTCCAGAGGCAGAGAGAGTTTATCCCACAGGGGTGAGCTGAAATGTTTTGGGGGTAACGTTGTTCATGTTTGCTCTAGACTAGGTACCATGATGAAAGCAGGTCTCTGTGGAGAGATCCCAGAGTACCATGGGATGCTGGTTTGTGGGGTCATTTTCAGTTACTGTGGTCTGAGGATGTAGACTCTTACAGGGTTTAGGCCCAATACACCCCATGTTTACCTCTTCCCTCTTGCAGTTTCCAGCAACTGGTGTTCAGAAGCATTAGTGCCTCCAATTGTGGAGGCAGAGCATAGCCATCGTGGGTAACAACCCCTGATAGCCCTCCCCTCCTCCATGAATCTGTCCAATCCTCTTTCTAAGCCATCCAGTTTCGTGGCCATCACTGCCTCCTGTGGAGATGAGTTCCATAGTTTACCTATGGGCTGCCTAAAGAAGTACTTTATTTTATCTGTCCCGAGTCTTCCAATGAATAATAATAAATACATGCAAATACACACATAGTTCCAACACCAGAAAGAAAGAAGGTGATAATAATCCTTGGCATGTGGTGAGTTTTAGTTGCAGAAGGCATCTACAACATCAGATGGTCTTCCAAAATCTCCCAGCCTCCTTGGTCTTTGAAGCAAGCTGAGCTGGCAACCTCATGAAAATTGACTTCCTTACATTTCCTGTTCCCAGCTGGGGCACCGACATTTTAGAATGATCTTTCTGGTGGCATTTCATTGTTGCCCAAAAACTAGAGGGTGGGAAGGCATGGGAAGAGGAGAAGCACACAGGAAGTGGGAATGAATAGAGAAAGAAGCTGGAATGGGGTTGGATCCAGAGCAAGCTGGCACTCAGAATTATAATAATTCATAGAATCATAGAACCGTAGTGTTGGAAGGAACACCCAAAGGTCATCTAGTCCAACCCCCTCCAATGCAGGAATCTCAACTGAAGCATCCATGACAAATGACCATCCAACCTCTGCTTAAAAACCTCCAATGAAGGAGAGTCCATTCCACTGTCCAACATCAGAAAGTTATTCCTGATGTTTAGTTGGAATCTCTTTTCTTGTAACTTGGAACTATTGTTTCAGGTCTACCCTCCAGACCAGGAGAAAACAAGCTTGCTCCATCTTCTGTGTGATGGCCCTTTAGATATTTGGAGGTGGCTGTCATATTACAACTCAGTCTCCTCTTTTTCAGGCTGAACATCCCCCAACTCCTATAACCATTTATCTTAAGCAGGCACCAGCAAACTTTTTCAGTGGGGGGCCGGTCCGCTGCCCCTCAGACCTTGTGGGGGGCCAGACTATATTTTGAAGGGGGGAAAAGAATGAATTCATATGCCCAAAAAATGACTCAGAGATGCATTTTAAATAAAAGGACACATTCTACTCATGTAAAAACATGCTGTTTCACGGACCATCTGTGGGCTGGATTGAGAAGGTGATTGGGCCGCATCCGGGCCCCGGGCCTTAGTGTGCCTACCCATGATCTTAAGGCTTGGTTTCCAGGTCCATTATCAACTTGGTCATTGTTCTTTGGTGGGAATCTTATGTGAGACCCATGCAGTGGAAGTTGCTCCCAGTATCAGTCACTCCACAGAAGAAGGGGGAGGTTAAGATAGTTTACTGTTGCAGAAGATAAGGCTCAGTAAAACAGTTATGGACATAAAATATATACAGCTTGCAGATATATACAGCTTTTGCTAATACTGATGTATACAGATACATACAAGTACAAAGTATCTCCATTGCTCTAAATAAGTTCAGCCATTCAAGACTTTACCCTAATCAGACAAACAAACAAACAAACAAACAAACAAACAAACAAACAAACAGCAGACACTCCCCTGCCCCACTACTGAGCTGACATGCATTAATCACAGATATAGTTGGGGAACTGGCTGTTACCATAGCATTTTGCTTGGCTGACCTTGCAACTGGGGTGCACCATGGGGTGATGTAGAAATTACCAGCAATTTAGACAATCTGTCTCAATTCCAAACACAGGAATATGCAGCCTTAATTCTGTGGATTACATTATTCCTTCTTCCAGTTGTGGCCTCTCCATCTTGACTGGGCCTCCCCGGGGCCAATTATTGAACCACGGGAGTAAGCCTGTTTTCTCTTGCTCTGGAGGTAAGGACTTGAGCAAGAAAGCAGATTCTGACTAATTATCAAGAAGAATATTTGGACAATAAGAGCTGTTCAACAGGAAAATGGACTCCCTCAGAAAGTGGGGTGCTATCCTTCTTTGGAGGTTTTTGAGCAAAGGTTTGATGGCCATCTGCCATTGATGCTTTAGCTGAGTTTCTTGCATCTCCCCATTTAATCCCCTCAATAATCCTGTATGGTAGGTTAGACTGAGAGGCCAGGACTGCCCCCAGTGAGCTTCATAGCTAAGTGGGGATTTGAACCCTGGTCTCTTCCAGGTCCTAGTCCAATGCTCTTAACTACTGCACCATTCTGCCTATTGTTCTTATTAGAAGTCTTTCCCTCCCCATTCCTGTTTTGCTACTGCAACACACACACACCCCTTGCAATAATAATAAATATGTTGTTTTCATCTTGCATCTCTTCCTATCGCAAAGTTACCTTGCAAGTTGCTAGAGAAAGTTGGCCATTATTTCATAATTTATATGGTGAGAACGGTGAACTTGCAGATAAAGATGTCAGATCCCCATGGCCAGGCAAAGCTCCAGCGGCACACAAAAGTTGTGTTTTCAGTGAGGTGAAAAGCAGCACATCAAGATCCGTCTAGCATGAAAATATGCTTGACTGATGATTCAGCTATGAATGAAAATAAGTCTTCTCTTTCCTTTTTTTTTAGGAAAGTTTTTTTTTAAATTAAAACTTGAAAAAAAACACCATGATATACAAAAGTTAACATCAAGTACCAAGTGTTTTTAACAACAAAATGATAGAGAGAATATAAAGAAGAAAAGCAAAGACATCCGATTCCCCATCTATCAGCTATATATAGACATGCAAAATACTGGTACTTGCTCCGGAATAACATCCAACTCTTCTACTTCCCACAAACCAACATTTTTTTTTCATTTTTCTTCAAACCCAGATATCACAACCTCATCTTCCTTTTTGTGCAAAAAGTCTGAAAGGGGTTCAGTGGTGGAGCTTCATGCTCCAGCACCAGGTGGTGGAGAGCAGCGGAGGCGTGCATCCCAGGGTTGTGGCGCGCCGCTCACAGGGGTGTGGCGTGCGTCCTGGGGGCTTGGACCCAGCACGGGCAAGGGGGGCAGCCACAATGGCACCCCACTGGGATCGCACTGCCAGGGCAATGCGTTCCCCCCGCCCCCATCTTCCTCCTCCAGTGAAGGGGTTTCTAATCATTAATAAATGTGAACAATGACCCCACCCCAGTTAAACATGCCAACTTTGCCATCTCAGCCAAATGCTGATTTTAATAGGTAACAATAAGTCCTTCTATCTTCATGCATGTAACAATCTTGCCACCATTTATACATTTTTAATATATTATGTTCATCATCATTACACAATTGCATCTCAGAATCTTAATCCATCTTACTTTTTTCCATAGATCAAGTCTTTTTTATCAAACTCAAATTTCTCTGTTAATGAGGAAACCACTGGGAGATACAACCTGTGGCAGAGGAAGAGGAGTGTGGGGGGAGCGCACCGCCCCTGGCAGCGTGATCCCGGTAGAGTGCCATCGTGGCTGCCCCCTGCCTCTGCTGGGCACCATGCCCCTCCCCCAGGCAGCGCGCCACGTCCCCAGGACTCCTGCCAGCCCCATCCTCACCTGCTCTCTGCTCCACGGTGCTGGGGCATGAGTTACAACATTCCACTGTTAATTGTTCCCTTATTTTAATTTTACAGTCTCATTGATTCCATTCTAACAACTCTTGGTTCTAATAACCATTTTTCTTTACCTGACACCTCTTTTCTATAGAAAGCTGCTTGAGGTGAAATCCATACTGGTGTCTTTGTGCATAACCTAGAATTATATCTATTCCAGGTTCTTAGTATGGCCTGTCTAATAAAACGATTCTTAAACTCCACATTTACTTTATCATACCACAAATATCCATGCCATTCAAACCTTAAGTCATGTCCTTTTAATTCCAAAAGTCTCTTATTTCTCAGTGCCACCCATTACTTCATCCATTCTAAGCAACAAGTTGCAAAATACAATTTTAAGTCAGGTGAGACTCTCCAAGCATATCCCGGTGCTGTGATTTTCCACAGGCTGCTGATCTGCAGAAACATTATTGTGGCGTAAGGGCTTTGTTACGGGAATGGGCTTAAGAGAGAGGTTTAATTTGCAAATTTTAAATAGCAAACACTATGTTTTATTCATTGTAGACTAAAACTGTACACCCCTGATTAGCAAATGTTGCCAATTTTAAAAATAGTCAAGAACCTTTAGGAATGCAGCCATGGGTGCATAAGAAGAGCCTGCTGGATCAGGCCATTTGCCCATCTAGTCCAGTGTCCTGTTCTCACAGTGGCTGACCAAATGTGAAGGGCAAACTTGTACAAGAGCCCCATCCTGTGGTTTCCAGCATCTGCCATTCAGAAGCACTACTGCCTCTGATCAGAGATCAGAGCAAAGGTTGGTAGCTATCACCAGGCCTTTCTTTCATTAGTGGCCAGATCACTGGCAGAGACAGGGAGTCTAGCATCTGGATGGCTGGATAAATAGGCACATTGTTTGCAAATGAATACAGGCCCCAGCATCTCCAATGTTCCCTGCACAAAGTCCTAGGGAGCTGCTTGTGGGAAATGATGTTTCAGTCAAGGATAAAATTGCATGTTTCCTAGGTGAGCCAAGGCTTAAGACACAGGGAAATTCAGTGTAAATTCCTAGAGAGGGCACTCTGTGAGGTCACATCCGCTGCCTGCCCAGGTGGGGAAAAGTAGCAAAAGGGGAATCATCCTTACCACTTCCTTCCTGCTCGGAGCTCAGTCTCTCTTCTTCATGTAGCCCTGGGGTAGTCAACCTTTTTATACCTACCGCCCACTAATGCCTCTTTCTTGATGGTAAAATTTCCTTACTGCCCACCAGTGCTGCAATAACTTGATGCTTTTAGTGCAAGTAGAAAGGAGGGTTAAAAAAAAAGTACTTAAATTTATCTTTTTATTTCTACTTTATGCATGTTTATAATGTTTTAAACTTTATGAAGTTAAATGTGAAAGCAATAAAGTAAATTCAAATTACTTTTAACCGGTGATTAATGAGATCCTTGAGGCTGATGCTGTGAGACTAAATATTTGATATCTGGTTCAGTTTTCATAAGGAACAAATGAAGTTCTCCTATTTCGGTGATATTCAGATGGTTTCTCTGTTTGCTCATAATATGATTAACAGCAGTAAAGCCTGATTCTACGTGGCAGGGAAATGTATCAATAAATTGAATATTATTTCCCACATATTTGGATATTGTTGTTGTTTAGTTATTTAGTCGTGTCCGACTCTTCGTGACCCCATGGACCAGAGCACGCCAGGCACTCCTGTCTTCCACTGCCTCCCGCAGTTTGGTCAGACTCATATTTGTATATTACACATGCATTTATTTTTATTTTGCCAGAGTTTTTGGTATCCACCACTGCTGAAATATATCTATCTATCTATCTATCTATCTATCTATCTATCTATCTATCTATCATCTATCTATCTATCTATAAATAAATTTATATACTGTATATACATTACATGAATAGAGCATTCATCTTTCTCGATGGAAGGAGGATTCAGCTTGTGCCGTAAAACCCCCTACCACCTACCTAGAGTCCTGAAACGCCCACCAGTGAGTGGTAGGGACCAGGTTGACAACCCCTGATGTAGCCAATGAGGAAGGATGTGATTTCTGTGGTCTCCCAAGCAAAGACCCCACTGTGATCTCAACCATGTATTTTGTGACTTATTTTCACTGCTATTTTCTGCCTGAATCTAGTCTGAAACTTTATACAGTGGGTGCTCGGGTAGCGAACGTGATCCGTGTGGGATGCGTG
Organism: Podarcis gaigeae; assembly: GCF_964106915.1. Classification (NCBI taxonomy): domain Eukaryota; kingdom Metazoa; phylum Chordata; class Lepidosauria; order Squamata; family Lacertidae; genus Podarcis; species Podarcis gaigeae. The sequence goes on along the minus strand of NC_139691.1, from coordinate 20,340,500 downwards.
CTCGCAACTCACAGTGGCTGCAACCTGCAGTGGCGCGTCTGCACATGCGCGGGTTGCGATTTGGTGCGTCTGCGCATGCACAAAGCATGATTTAGCGCTTCTGCACATGCGCAACTGCCAAAACCCAGAAGTAACCCGTTCTGGTACTTCTGGGTTTCGGTGGTGCAACCTGGAGCTTCTCTAACCCAAGGTATGACTGTATAAGTAAACAATATGTTTATTCTAACATTACAGAATTGTGTGTTTTTGTTTTGCTCAGAGGAATAAAAAGAAGAAGATGAAGTCTGCTAAAGCATCTTAGATAATTACTAATAATGTTAAGCAACCTTTGTTCCAGAAGTTTCCACATTTTATGCTGCAAAAGGATACTAATCTTACACTTTGTTAACCAGATGTTAAGCTCACACAAGTGAGTAAGAGAAAGGATAATTAATAAATAATACCCTATTCTAACCTCCAAATCCAACCAGCACTGCTGCCAGCCAGTGATGGACCTCACTCTGGGGAAAGCAACTTTCTGTTTTCAAACTGCCTTCCAGTTTATTCCAGTGGGGTCAACCACTCTGCTTAGGATGAGGGCCAAGAATTATAAACCCCTGACCAGATTGTTTTCTATATAAAAATGCTAGTTTAGGATTTGTAGAATAAAACTTGGTTGAGAGAATCTCTTCGTGAATCTGGGCATTTACTTTGGCACCAGCTGAACTGAAACTCAGGTAAGCAAACTTTCTTTTTGGATTTTCTGCACATCTGATAAGATCCGATTCAGAGGTTGAGATTAGCTTTTCCCCAGGCACAGCTGCAGAACGACCAGAAAAGCTTTCAGACCTAGGGGAATTAATTGGGAGCTGATACAGTCAAAATATGGGTTAAACAAAAGTGAGGATGAGCCCAAAGTCTAGGGATGGGGGAGAAATTGGATCCAGTTCTTATTTAAAGACTAATGTTACTTATTTAAAGTACTTATTTAATGTGTACTTTCAGAAACAATATGTGAACCAAAATATGGCCTTCCTTTGAAATTATGTAATGGGTACAAAAATTGCATGTCCTAGGGTAAAATGTGCATATAAATGCATAAACAAGTGGAAATAACATCAAATATTATTTTAATAGGAAAAATCACTTTGGAAAAATATGTATGTTGGGCAAAATTGCATGCTGAGCTCACAAATACTCCCACAGGTGGCAGCAATGGTGACCAACGTAGATGACTTTAAGTGAGGATCTGGCAAATTCATAGAGGTCAATGGCTACTAGCCAGGATGGCTATTCTCTGCTTCCATGGTTGGAGACAGCAGTGCTTCTGAATCCCAGTTCTTGGAAACCACAGGAGGAGAGAGGGATGTTTGTGCTTGAATCCTGCTTATGAGTTTTCCTTCCAGGCCCCTGGATGGCCCCTATGAGAAGAGGATGCTGGACTAGATGGGCCACTGACCTGATCCAACAGGCTTTTCCTATGTTCTTATGAGAAATCTGCCCAAAAATGTTGAGTTGTCATGAGGACTTGAGAAAAAAAATCACAAAGTGAAATGTGGAGAACTGAATTTAAGATTGGAAAAAATGAGAAATGGTGGGTGGGGGAGGACTGAAATTGGAAAGTGAGCTATTATCTGGCCATCTACCATTGCCAAGAGTTTCAGATGTTTCCGAGTCACTCAGATGAACCAGACTCAAGCAGCAATAAGATGAGATTGCATATCTTTGCTTTTGTGTCAGATTGGGCACTCATGATTAGCAGATGTTGCCATTTCTTTATATTCAGAAACCTTTGTGTATTCAGATGATATAGGGCTGTTAGGATTCAACAAATGAAACCCCTTTCTGCCTAGGAAGAGCTCAATTTCCCATGTTAAGATCACATTGGAAAAGTGGCAATTTCCACTAAGATCCTGTATAACAATTAAGGAAGGGGGGGGCCTCTTGGAATTATGTTCTTTGTGGATTTTCTTATGCCTACATTGCAGGTGGTAGATTAAATGACCCTTTGGGTTCCTTCCAACTCTACAGTTATATTATCTGAGAAAACAATCAAAACATCTATCATTCCCTTCACTGCTTTTCTCTTTCTTTCCTTTTCTTTTTCTTTTTCTTTTTCTTGCCCTTGACTCTGCTCCTTCCAAGGCAAATATCCAACAGTTTTTGGCTTTTGAGCTGCAGCAAAAAGAAACTGTGCTTGATTTATTATCTTAATTCTTTGTTTGAAAAGTGTCTTTTGTAGCTACTCGCTCATATGGATCGCTAGTTGGCCTCAAGAAAAGCTTATGGAATAAGGCAACAAGAACAGATAGCCATCTTCAAATATCTGAAGGGCTGTGACATTGAAGACGGAGCAAGCTTGTTTTCTGCTGCTCCAGAGTGGAGGACCCAAACCAATGGATTCAAATGACAAGAAGGGAGATTCTGACTAAAGCTTAGGAAGGGCTTTCTGATGATAACAACTATCGACCATGGAGAAGACCCCCTGGGAAGGTGGTAGACTCTCCTTCTCTGGAGTTTTTGAAACAGAGGTGGGACGACCATATGACAGGGATGCTTTAGCTCTGATGCCTGCATTGCAGGGGGTTGGACTAGATGACCCTTGGGAATAATAATTCTATGATTTAATAGGCACTTTAAACTGTTGGAGAGGTCACACCGAAGGTATAAATGAAAGGAAGAGGGAGAGAAGGAAATAAGGATAGGAACTGGCTTCTGTGGGGGATGCAAAATCTTTTAGAAAGTTCATTTTGCAGGAGTCCTTTGGGACTGAACAGGAAATAACAACAACAACAACAACAACAGCAACTCATGAATATATAACCTTCAGCATGTCGACTCAAAAGCAAGCCTCACTATGTTCAGTGAGACTTCTTTTCTTATAATGCAGTGGCAATTTTTTTTTTTGACAGGCGGGCCACCAGTCAGGTGCCAGGTAAACATCCAGATAGACTGCTGCAATTGGCTCTGCATTCAATAAAAGTGGAATGTTGGAAAATTCAGGACCTATAAGAGAAATGACCTATTCACACAGTGTGTCGCACAGGAGGCAGCGTTGGCCACCTACCTGAATGCCTTTAAAAGAGGATTGGAGAAATCCATGGAGGAGGAAATCCATGGAGGAGGCTATTAGTGACTACAGTGTGAGGTGGTGTGTTGTTCGATAAGAGACTGAGTGTTTGGGGGGGAGGGAGGTTCATTTAATTTAATTAATAAAGGTATTATTACTAGCCACGATGGCTGTGCTCTGTCTCTACAGTGATGCTTCTGAATCTGTGTTGCTGGAAAACACAGGAGGGGGGAGTGTTGGTTTTGTGCTCAAATCCTGCCTGTGTGTTTCCATTTGAGGCATCTGGCTGTCCACTGTGGGAACAGGATGATGGACTGGCCTAATCCAGCAGCTGTTCTTACGTTTGAGCGGTAGTACAAATGGCATCACCCGGTCTCTTTACATTAATAGTGGTTGTTCAAACAAACCTGCCTTAACTCCAATCTCCATCTTCTTCTGCCCACCCCCAATAGCAAGAACCAGCACCAACATGGCTAGCTCCTTCCTCAATATTCCTTCCTTTGACTGAAGAGTCAAAGAACATTTGGCACAATTCATTCGGTGGTAGTGTCAAGCAGGGGCTCAATGACCTACTTCCACAGCTGCAGGAAAGCCACAGAGCTCACAAGAGACTTAAGTGGCGTCAGTTTTATTGGGGCAAGTTTCTTGACTAGCAGAGTCAGCAGCAGATGGGCAGTGCAGACAGGCCAGAGGCTGGAAGCTCCATGAAGCTGCAACTGAGGCTGCATCTGGTCCACCTTTTCATTTGCCAAATGAATGTTTCTGGACATGCATTACAGCAATCATGACTCCAGATTTCTCTGCCCCAAGGTCATCCAAGAGAGAATTCCTGGCCAATTGTCTACCAAGTATTTATGAGCACTGTACTGTAATACTGGCCCATAATAGTCCCATGGACCCAACTTCTTCTTCTTCTTTTTAAATAATTTTTATTCAATTTTTAAAACACATAATTAAAAAACAAACACATCACAAAACACAAACAAACATAAACAAATCAAACATAAATAAATTCGTAATCTTATTTTCTTGTAACTTCTTTCAATCGACTTCCCCATACCTCCCTTTCGCTGCATCCTTATTTTAGAAAAAAAATTTTTAGCAACCCTTTAATCAATTTATCCATTTAGTTCCTTTTCATTAAATTCCCACAAATTTGTTGGTTACAGCTGTAATTCTCTGCTTCTTACCCCTTGACATCTTAACACTCCTCAATTTTACAACAGTTTTTAAGGTATATTTTAAATTTCTTCCAATCTTCTTCCACTGCCTCTTTCCCCTGGTCACGAATTCTGCCGGTCATCTCTGCCAGTCCCATGAAGTCAATCACCTTTGTCTGCCATTCTTCCAGAGTAGGTAGTTCTTGCATCTTCCAATACTTTGCCAGAAGAATTCTTGCTGCTGTAGTAGCATACATAAAGAAGATCCTATCCTTCTTTGGCACCAATTGGCCGACCATGCCCAGGAGGAAAGCCTCTGGTTTCTTAGTAAATGTCCATTTAAGGACTTTCTTAATTTCATTATAGATCATTTCCCAGAATGCTTTCACCCTCGGGCAGGCCCATGGACCCAACTTCTGGCTTATACTGCAGTAGAAAAGACATCACTGTCACCAAAAGAAAGCAGCATTGCTGGAAGAGTGGGGGAAAGTAGAGAGAGCGCACAAGGCACCCAGAGGCATACCTAGGAGTTGATGAAGCTGCCCTCACCCCACCATAGGTAGCACAGGCCCAGGGTGCGTGTGCAAATATCACCAATCGGACCATGGAGAGTATGGTGTATATTTGTGTTGCACCATGTTGCTGCTGTCATGGCAAGATTGGTCACAAGGGAAGCTTCCCATCCCTTTCACACTCAAGCACAAAGGTGTGCAATTTTTTTCACACTTCCTCCTCACCTCACTATCACGCCAGATGCTTCGATTACTTGGGTCATGTAAAATGTAGCAATTGTTAATGTCGCTCCTTGCCAAGGGCACAAGGGACTCTGGGTACATCTCTGAAGCCACCCAAACGATAATTCAACTATTAATGCTCACCTGTAAGCAGCTTGAGACTGGTTCATTGGGTTGCATAAATCAGATCTTCCACGGGGGCTGGGGCGAAATGAAGAATCCATCTCTGCTCATGAGAGACCCCAGGAGGAGGGAGGGCCCGGTGTTTGTGGGTGGGCCTTGCCATTTCCTGAACAACCACCTGTAGCCCCTGGTCAGAGCTCTGATGCTTGCTTCTTCCTCCTCCTCTCTCCATTTCTAACTGAAATATTAAAGTAAAGATATTAAAGTAAAAACTGTCTACAGATTCTTTCTGCAGTTTTTCTTTCAATTGCAAACTGATGCAGGAATGGGGTGAACTGACTTAAGATTGGAAAAATTCAGTGGCTGATACAAGCCAAAACTGACAGGTTTGCTTATCCCTTCACACATCACATTTCAAATCTTTATCAGGCAATCTCTTTGAGATCAGAGAAACTTCTGTTTCCATTTGTGGCTGATCACTATTCTGGACACTGTGAGCAGGTGGAGAATCATTTTCACGCTCTTTTGTTCAGCAGAGCAGTTTCTCTCTCTCTCTAAACAAAATTACCACAGAGACTAGTGTCAGAGTTTGTCCTGCAGTTTCCCCACATGTTGTTTCCATGTGTTGCTTTTTTAAGCTGCAGTTCCAAACCGCTAATAGCGACTGGGTAGAGTCCAATGGAGCCACTAATGGGGGTGGGGAATGACCAGATCACCCACTACAATCTTGGAGAAGGATCTCAGTCCAGAGCGGAATTGGGCCTGAGACAAAGTAGGCTCTTCCAATTACCAACCAAGGAGAGGTTATTAATTCTTTTGGTAATCAGCACAGTTTGCCATGAGAATGGTGGCATTCAGAACCAGAAGGCCAGATCAGAATTGTATCAGAATTGATGGAGGCTCTAGCTATGGTACCAAAGGGAGGCAAATGAAAACACATGGATCATGTTATGCCAAGAGACCTAATATGAAATATTCCACCTAAATCAGCCATATCTTCTTCCTGTTTCTGAGAATCAGGAATCAGAAAATGCACAAATGAACATCTACAGAACGATCTGGGGGTCTTAGTAGACCACAAACTGAATATGAATCAACAGTGTGATGCAGCTGCAAAAACCCCGCTAATTCTATTCTAGGCTGCGTTAACAGAATTCTAGTGTCCCAATCAAGTGAAGTAAGAATACTTCTCTATTCTGCCTTGGTCAGTCCACACCTGAGGTACTGTGTCTAGTTCGGGGCACCCCAGTTTAAGGAGGATATTGATGAGCTGGAAGGTGGGCAGAGTAGGGAGACCAAGATGATCAATTGTCTGGAAACGAAGCCTTATGAGAATCGGTTGAGGGAGTTGGATATGTTTAGTCTGTTAAGGAGGAGATTGAGAGGAGATATGATAGCCATCTTCAAATATCTGAAGGGCTGTCCCATGGAAGATGGAGGAAGCTTGTTTTCTCTTGCTCTGAAGGGTAGGACATAAACGAATGGATTCAAGTTACAAGAAAGGAGATTCTGACCAAACATCAGGAAGAACATTCTGAGGGCAAAATCTGTTCAACACTGGAATGGTTTTCCTTGGAAGGTGGTGGACTTTTCTTCAGGATTATGAGGAACCATAGTTGAGGCATTTTGTTTCCCTCCCTGCTGAGTTCTACCTCAGTGTCACCCCAGAACACATCATGCGCAGCCCAAGTAACACCTTCAGTTGTGTGGGGAACTCCCAGATTAAGTGACCTCCTCCTAGAAGTATCTAGTTGGAGCACCAAGTCAGCCAGTGGTGTTTCTCTAATGACAAAGGGCAAACAATGTGTACATATAGTGCTTATAGATAAACAAAAAAGTGCCCTGGGGGCTGCCAAGAACCTTCCTTGTGTATCTAGAGCTGCATCTCACTTAGGTAGAGATACCACAGTGAATAATTACTTTAAAAAAGGCACAAACTGGAAGGTGTTGGTATGGGACAATGGCAGTGATAATGTGCAAAACTAAGGTGTGCCCAGTTTTACCTAAATCATGTTTTAAATGTGAAAGTTCTTCATGCAGGGCAGAGTCAAACTGAGGAGCTGTTCTCATAGGAGGAAGTGATAGCTATCAATTTAGGTGGCTCTGAAACAGGATGTGACACATGCATGGAGGAGAGGACTATCTATGGCTACTAGCCATGATTCTCCACCACTGGGGACAGCAATGCTTCTGCATACCAGTTGCTGGAGACCACAGGAGGGGAGAGGGCTCTTGTGCCCAGGTCCTGCTTGTGGGCTTCCTATTGGGGCATCTGATTGGCCACTGTGAGAACAGGATGCTGGACTAGATGGGCCACTGGTCTGATCCAGTAGGCTCTTCTTACTTTCTTAAAGAGACTGCATCCTCAAATATTTGACACATTTGCAAGTGGATAGTCATGACACGTTTCTTACAGTTCTATGATTCTACATAGGTAGATACACAAGTACAAAGATCAAAAGACACCATTTCATGTATGCAATTAAGAAACTGTGCATCTGACAGTGTGAGTTCTGTCCAATGAACATTTGCACCATATTTTATTTAATTTTTAATTTTTTGCTGCTGTGGGATTCTCTGTTGCTGGGGTTGGTCCCCCCCCCCCAGTCCCTTTGGAATTCATCAGCATAGCACTTTTTTTGGGGGGGGGGGAATCAAACAGCAGTTGAGAGCTTCCATCTTTTTTCATTATAGTTGAGGGAGGCTCACGAGTTCTGTATTCTGAGATCACATGGTCCCAACATAAAGAATGCTTTTAAAAATAAGACTGTCTTGCAAAAGGAGGCATGTTCACCATCACACTCGCTCTGGATAATCTGATTATCACCAAATTGAGACAGTTTCTTCCTGGAATGAAAGCAGAATTAAATAGGGGAAATCTTTACAGTGAAAACAGCAGGCAGATGTTTCAATACATTCAGAGGCAGGATGGCGGCACCATTAGCATTGCAACAGAAGAAAATAAGAAGAGCCTGCTGGATCAGACCGGTGCCTATCTAGTCCAGCATCCTGTTCTCACAGTGGCCAACCAGATGCCTGTGGGCAGCATGCCTATTGGACCTAAGCAAAACTATGTACAATTCTTAGGGAAAAAATGCACCCCAAAATGAGTATGTACATGGTATGAATTTTCACGCCAACTTTCAGAGAAATGAATAAATCGCAAACGGATGTGGAAATGGGACAAACTGGACTTGAGTTTGGAAAAATGAGGCGAGGCAGCAAACCAAAATTGATGTCTCCATCCCTCTTCCAAGATCCCTTCCAGCTCTGAATATACTATGGCACCTTCTTCATGTTCCTCACTGGCCCCCTCTTTTGGCTTCAGTGCTGTTGGCACTCCAGCCTTCGGCATTCTCTATTGGAGAGACTGAAAATGATAGGATCCTAAGTATCTTAGGCAGAACTTGGTGGCTGCCATAGGGAGACTACTTGGTTGTCTTGGGAATTATGACTGGCTATCCTGGTACCTAAAACAGAGGCAAGTTTAGAAGCTGACACACAATGACTAGTTAGAAAATAGTCCCAGGGTATAGTAATAGAATCATAGAATTGTACAGTTGGAAGCCTATTCTCTTCCCCAACTCCCTCACAAGGCTTGGTTTCCAGGCCTTTGGTTATCTTGGTCCCCCTCCAGTTTCTCAATATCCTTCTTAAACTGGGGTGCCCATAACTGGAGACAGAGCTGCAGGTGAGGTCAGTCCAAGGTAGAATATTATGGTACTGCCACTACCTTTGACCTGGACACTGGACTTCCATTGTTGCAGTCTAAAATTAGCCTTTTTTCCTGCATCACATGGTTGGACATGACATAACAATCATGCTGAAGTTAAGCCAGTCCAGGTCCGGTCAATGCCTGGGAAGGGAGAAGCACTTTCCAGATGTGGATGAGAAGCCATTTATGAATAAATAAGCTGAATAGGATGTTCTTGCCCTGTTTGACAAACAGTTGGGCATCAAAATTATATAACCATTCCATAAATCATAAAAGTTCACAAAAAATGTAAGAGTTATTTCCACTGATGCCAAGTTATTTTCTGATGTCAACCTTACAAGATGTTTGTTACTCTTCATGCAACACATAGTTGAACTATGGAACTTGTTCCTGAAGGAGGCAGTAATAGCCACCAACCTAGATGGTGATGGCTTCATGAGAGGATTGGACAAAGTCCTGGAGGAGAGGGCTATTGATGACTACTAACCACGGTGGCTAGGTTCTGCCTCCAGAGTTGAAAGTAGCAATACTTCTGAATATCAGCTGCTAGAGACTGTTGGAAAGGAGAGCATTCTTGTGCCTGAATCCTGTTTCCCAAAGACATCTGGTTGACCACTGTGAAAACAGGATGCTGGACTGTGTGGGATTTTGGTTGATCCAACAGGCTCTTCTTCTGTTCTTCTGTTTCATAAGTGAAAACATTCCTCTGAACATTTTATGTCCCCCTTCCACCTTCAAGGTTTAAATAAAAGTTGTTTTTTCCCCTTCTCTAAACCTTAAAAAACAAAGAGCACTTTCCTATTATGCTGCCGTCACAAGAATGATGGATGTTGTGAGGTTGTTGTTTCCCTGTTCTGATCTGTGTTTAATATCAGACTGCTGTGTTACAATATAAAGTCAAACTGTTGCTGAGAACGATTCAAGTCAGGCTGACCTTACTTTGAAAAAATGTTCAGCTGACCTGAGGCTGGTGAAAAATGTCTGGTGCCCACTGCATTGAGGCAACATGGCAGATTTGCAGCATTGCAGCAAAGATTTAAAAACCCTGGCCAACTTGGCATTCAGGTAATGCTTCTGAGGCACATCCAATCACTTAAGAGAAAGAGATGTGGCAGTCACGTATTGCTCAAAGGCTGCAAAGTGGTATTGAGTAGTTGCTTAGTTAATGGGCCAAGAAATCCTGGACTCACCGTACGGCCTTATGGTTCAACTGTTCAGGAACGCTCATCAAATTCTGTTCTCGCCCAATGCAGAACCACAGCATGGCTTCATCTGCCCTACACAGATTGGGCATTTCCCTTTGCTCATCTGCCAGCTCTGGATGGCAGGCTGGTGCAGCAGCAAAAACAGCTAATGCAATTCTAGGCTGCATCAATGGAAGTCCATTGCCCAGATCAAGGGAAGTGATAGCCTTGGCCAGACCCCATCTGGAGTTGTGTTCAGTTTTGGACACCCCATTTCAGAAGGACATTGACAAGCTGGGACCTGTGCAGTGGAGAGCAACCAGGATGATGAAGGGTACAAAAACCAAGACTTGTGAGGCATGGGGTGGAAAGGGGGGTGGAAGAGATGACTGAGGGCTCATCTGCACATCCTTACATGCTATATTTTCTAGGCACAGATCCAGAATTGCCAGGTCCAAGCAGAGCCCCCCCCCTTATTTATTTATTAAATTTGTATACCACCTTTCATGCGAAGATCTCAGAGCAGTTCACAGCTTTCCCCTGGAAAACCCTTTTTTAAAAAAACAACAACCAACAACTGCCGAATCATAAAAAAAACAGCAATCCATGGAAAAATTGGTTTCTGTTTGCTCTGATTCAGTGGTCAAATGGTTTTCTGCAGAAAGTGCAAAAGGAAAGAAATCTTAAATCTGTGCCTACAAATGGGGTACAAAAGGAAGTGTGGTTGAGTCCTAAGAGGTGACATGAGAGCCACATGGGCTGCCATATGGAAGATGGAGCAAGCTTGTTTTCTGATGCTGACTTGGGAGGACCCAAGTCAATGGGTTCAAATAATGAGAAAGAAGATTCCAACTAACCATTAGGAAGGACTTTCTGATGGTAAGAACTGTTTGATGGTAGAATGAATGAACTCAGAAAGTGGTGGACTCTCCTTCCTTGGAGGTTTTCAAGAAGAGGACACCTGTCAGGAATTCTTCGGCTCTAATCTGGCATTGCAAGGGGTTGCACTAGATGACCCTTGGGGACCCTTCCAACTCCACAGTTTTATAAGTTTATGATCTGTTGGAAGCAGCCATAGATCAGTGTACATCCCCACTCAGGCTGCGGCTGGAAACTTATTGCCTTGCCAAACAGAACAAAAAGAATAATTGATTGGGACAGTCGCAGAATCTTATGAGCATCCTAAATAACATGACTTGGACATCTGAAGAGGGAGAGGGAGTTCAAAGGCATTTGGGCATAACCACATGTGATGCTGTGAGGAGTCTGAGAGAGGAGCCAAAAGAGCATTAACTTTGGGCTACTATTTCTGAGTCTTGGAGCGCTGCAGAGTTTCTGGTGCTAATGAATAGCCCATGTGCACATTCTTCCTTATGGTGGTTTCCGTGCTTGGTTGACCAGCGCTCCTCACTCCTCCGCCACCCTTTTCATATAAATAGCATGTTTCCAAAAGCCCAGTAGACATGAAAGGACGCATTTTACTATAAAACTTTAGAGGAGCCTGCTGGATTGGCCCTTCTCGTCCATCATCCTGTTCTCACAGTGACTGAACAGCTGTCTTAATGGGAAGGCCAAAAGCAAGAGCCCTCTCCCTGCCTGTGGTTTCCAGCAACTGGTCTTCAGAAGCATTGCGGCCTCAAACGTTGGAGGCAGAGCACAGCCATCCTGGCTGTTAGCCATAGATAGCCTTCTCCATGAATTTGTCAAATCCTCTTTCAAAGCCTTCCAAGTTGATGGCTGCTGCTGTATCCTAAGGGAGCGATTTCCATAGTTCAACTCTGCATTGTGTGAAGAATTCCTGCCTTTGTCGTTTCCTGGCCTCAATTTCTCACTTGGGTGAGAAGAGGTAGCACAGCTTAGATTATAAACATCACGCCAAAGCTCTCTGCAAATGCTTGGAAGAGGCTACACATGAAGAGGAGTGGTTAATTCCTTTGCTGCAAGAAGTCCTTGTTCTCATATGCGACAGAATTTCTATGGGAGTGAATTTTGTCTTGTCAAAGGGATGTTAATCGAAGGCAAAGTCTCCTACACCCAGAGACAGTTGTAGGGAGATAATTGGCTTAAGCAATGGACCTCTTTACATTTGATATCACCTCCTTTGCGATATCTCCTGTGATCCCTCTGTGCCCATGAGAAGACTCCGGCCCTACCAGTTTTAACACTCTGTGCTCAAGAATGAAAAACTAGCTTGAACATCCTTTTTGTTGCAGGATCACTTCACATAATTGCTTTGGTAATAATGACTTCCAGTCTGTCTGAAATATACTCTGTCATATCCCCTAAATCATATTAAATGGACCCATTATGTTTGTTGATTTTATAAACAATTTCCTTTCAGTATAACTATTCAAACTGCATTATTAACTAAGACATTAACTGAAACTCTAACAATCTTGCATACTTTATAATGTTAACAGTAGAACTCATGGACATCCAGTGAAGCTGAGTGTTGGAAGATTTGGGATGGATAAAAGAAAGTCCTTCTTCATGCAGAACATAGTTAAAGTATGGAACTCATTTTTAAGGAGGCCACAATGGCAAACTTGGAGGGCTTTAGAAGAGGAAAAGACAAATTCATGTCTTTGTCCATGGAGTTTTCTTGGCAGGGATACTGGAGTGGCTTGCCGTTTCCTGCTCCAGGTGGATCACGTTTGGTCAAAGCTCTCCACTATGACCTGTTCATCTTGGTGCTCTGCTCGGCATAGTTCATAGCTTCTCTGAGTTATTCAAGCCCCTTCGCCATAGCAAGGCAGTGATCCATGAAGGGGTATTATTTATTATGGTGCTGGAGGAGACTTGAGAGTCCCATGGACTGCAAGAAGATCAAACCTATCCATTCTTAAGGAAATCAGCCCTGAGTGCTCACTGGAAGGACAGATCCTGAAGCTGAGGCTCCAATACTTTGACCACCTCATGAGAAGAGAAGACTCCCTGTAAAAGACCCTGATGTTGGGAAAGATGGAGGGCACAGAGGACGAGATGGTTGGACAGTGTTCTTGAAGCTACCAGCATGAGTTTGACCAAACTTTGGGAGGCAGTGGAAGACAGGAGTGCCTGGCGTGCTCTGGTCCATGGGGTCACGAAGAGTCGGACACGACTAAATGACTAAACAACAACAAGAAGACAAATTCATGGAGGTGCATAAGGCTATTGATGGCTACACTCAGAGGCAGCAGTGCTTCTGAATACCAGTTGCTGGAGACCACAGGAGAGGAGAAAGGATCTTGCGCTATGATTCTGCTTGCTGGCTTCCTGCAGCCATCTGTTCAGCTACTGTGAGAACAGGATGCTGTACCAGATGGACCATTGGCCTGATCCAGCAGGCATTATGTTCTTAATCTGGATCCAGATTGGCATGAATATAGAGAAAGATTATCAAGTGTGTGTAAGAGAGGAAACACACATGAGAGCAAAAGAGGAGTGTGTCAAGGTTCAGACTGACTCAGAGATCTGATTCCTCCCCAAATACAGCATGGTATCTTCACTTCTGATCCATCTCCTCCCTTCCAACTACCACTGTCTGAGCTGCTTTTTTATAAAGGTTTGCTTAAACATTTTCTTCAACTGCTCGGATATAATATCCCAAAAACTCTTAATTATTTTGCAACCCCAACACATGTGAAACAGTGTCCCTTCTACCTGTTTACACCTCCAGCAAGTGTTAGATATCAATTTGTACATTTTGGATAGTTTGCTGGGAGTTATATACCACCTGCATAACATCTTCAAAAGATTTTCCTTTAGTGTATAACAGGCTGTATATTTCCATGTTTTGTTCCATAATCTTTCCCATGCCGATAATTGGATGCTTTTACCAAAATCTTTTGCCCACTTAATCATTACCTCTTTCACCTCCTCATCTTTCACCTCCCATTCTGAAAGGAGTCTATACAAACTAGAAATTATTCTTTTCTTGTTTTGTATTAGATTATCTTTTTTTTATTCTTCCACTGCAAAACCTTTTTTGTTGTCTATCCTAAATATCTCTACTCATTGATGATATTGTAGCCAGCCTGTCAGGTGATGTTTTATTTCCTCGTATTTTTTTTTACTTTCAGTTTTTTATCTTCTTCTAAGAGGCTTTTATATGTAGCCCAATTTGTATCCATATTTTTTCTTTTCACTGCAATCGCCTCCAAAGGGGAAAGCCACCAGGAGGTTCTGGGTTCTAATAGATCTTTATATTTTCCCCCATGCCTTATATAGTGGCTTCCTTATGACATGATTTAGGAAGCCTCTGTGAATTTTTACTTTCTTATGTCCCAGGTATGCATGCCACCCAAAACAATTATCGAAACCTTCCAGATCAAGTAGGTCTGAGTTCTGTAGTGTCATCCAATCTTTTAACCAACTTAAACAAGCCGATTCGTAATAAAGTTTCAGGTCTGCCAGTGCAAGTCCTCCTCTGTCTTTGCTATCTATTAATAATTTATGTTTAATTCTCAGTTTTTTGTATTGCCAAATAAAATTTGAAAGGCCTTTCTCCCAAGACTTGAAACATCCTGACACCTCAATCACTGGAATCATCTGAAACAAAAACATCATTTTAGAGAGAACATTCATTTTTATTGTGAATATTCTCCCCCAGAGTGCTAATTTCAGCCTATTCCATATTTCTAGGTCCCTTTTTTATTTCTTTCCATATTTTTTGCATAATTATCATTAAATAAATTGATGCTTTTATTTGTTAACCAAATTCCCTCATTTTTATCCTTATTAACTATTATAAGTCCCGAAATTATTCACAGTTCTTCTTTCTCTTGTGCAGACATATTTTTTTTTGCTAATGTTTTGGTTTTATTTTGGTTTATTTTAAATCCTGCCGCCTTTCTGAATTCAGAAAATCTATCTAATATTTTTAATATGCTTTCTGCCAAATTTTCAGTGGATATTATGAAATCATCCGCAAAGGCTTTTATTTTGAATGATTTTCTTCCTACTACTATTCCTTTTATCCCTGGATCTTTCCTTATTGCAATCGCTAATGATTCTAACACCATAATAAACAGTAGCGGTGACAAAGGGCAACCTTGCTTAGTCCCTTACCTAATGTTGAACTCTTCTGTTATTTCATTATTAATGATCAATTTTGCTCTCTGATTTTGGTATAGTGCCTCAATGCCTCTGCTGAAGGTTTTCCCAGAGCCCATAATTTCTATATATTTTTTCATATAACTCCAGGATATATTGTCAAAGGCCTTTTCGGCATCCACAAGCATAAAAATTGCTTTTTTGTCTGTTCTTGTCTGAAGATATTCTAAAAGATCTATTATATTTCTTGCATTGTTGTACATACTGTATGTCTACCTGGCAAGAAGCCTGCTTTGTCTTTATTTATTATCTCATTAAGTGTTCTTTTTAATCTGTTGGCTAGAATGTCTGCAATTATTTTGTAATCATTCTTTGGTAATGATATTGGTCTATAATTTTTGATTAGC
Organism: Podarcis gaigeae; assembly: GCF_964106915.1. Classification (NCBI taxonomy): domain Eukaryota; kingdom Metazoa; phylum Chordata; class Lepidosauria; order Squamata; family Lacertidae; genus Podarcis; species Podarcis gaigeae. Next base: position 20,325,094 of record NC_139691.1, on the reverse strand, counting down.
ATTGGATCTGTTCCTTGTTTGGGGATCAAAGTAATAAAGGCCTCTTCCTATGACTCAGGTAATTTCCTGTTATTTAAAATTTCATTCATAGTTGTTTTTACTGGACCTGCCAATACTTCTTCTAATTTCTTATAGTACACTGCAGATAATCCATCTGGACCTGGTGACTTCCCTATTTTTGCTTTGGAGATTGATTGTTGGATCTCCATTGTTGTTATTGGAGAATTTAGCTGTTCAATTTTTTCATTTGCTATCTTCGGTAGTCTATTTTGTAATATGCATCTTTCCATCTCCTTCTGGTCTTCCTCTTATGCCAGATATAAATTCCTATAATAATTTGTAATTTTTCCCAGTATATCTTTAGGTTCCTCTATTACTTTTCCTCCATCTAGCAGTCTTATCCTTTTGTTTTTTCTTTAATTGCCAGGCAAGCATTCTGCCTGGTTTGTTGGCAAATTCAAAATTTCTGTTTTAGCATCTTTATCTTCTGTTCTATTTCATAATTTAAGATCATGGAGAGTTGCATCTGTAGCATTTTGATATTTTGTTTTGGTACCTCATTTTTCACGGTTTTTTACTAATTCCTTTTCATTTTCACTTAACCCTTTCCTAATGCGTTTCATTTCCTTTCCTTTCTCTCTTCTCTGAATTATGCTTTGTAGGATTAATAATAATAATATAGATGGGTGGGGTATAAATAATAAATTATATCATCATCATCACATTCCTATTGTCTGTTCTCAATTTCCCTTGGCTATCTCTGGAGGAGAGGACCCAAACCAATGGATTCAAATTACAAGAAAGGAGATTTTGACTAAACACCAGGAAGAATTTTCTGAGGGCAAGAGCCATTTGACAATGGAATGGACTCCCTTGGAAGGTGGTGGACTGTCCTTCCTTGGATGTTTTTAAGTGGAAGTTGGGTGGCCCTCTGTCAGGGAATCTTTAGCTGTGATTCCTGCATTGCAGGAAAAAATGGGACTACATGAGCCTTGGGGGTCCCAACCTTACAGTTCTGTATCTTTCAAAATCTCAATGTCAGTTCCTTCTGAAGCATCTCCTGTGTCGCAGCCAGTTCTAATGTTGCCTCTTGTACCTTTTTAAATTCCGTAAGTTCTTTTTTATTTTTTCTTGACCTTTCCTGATCTCTTTACAGTCACTCTGATTTTTTTCCAATGCTTCTTCCTGTTTAGAGGTTTTAATTTTCAATTCCTTCATATCTGTGTCTAGTTCCTTACTTTTATCAGATATGCTTTTAATCTGCTTGAGAGATCCATTATCACTTTGTAATTCTGTTCAGTCTTATTCCCCATTAAATCTAATTTTTTATCTAGAGCTTTAATATTATCATTTATATCTCTTTTCATCCCTAAAATGAAATCCTTAAGATCTGTGTTAGGGTCAGTCTCTATGGCCGAAGCGCTTCTTGATTGTATTCCAGGTACTGCAAAGGTTGTTTCCATTGACGCCTGTAGCTTCTTTGTTGCCATGTTGCAATCCCCATGAATCTTAATTTAATATTATTTTCTACTCTTTATATTTTCCCTAAGTATAGATTCTATAATTTACCTTATTATTTTTCCAATTGAGGGGAAATTGTGAGGATTTCAGCTCCTCACTATTTCATTCTATTTCTAGGGCAGGTTTCTTTTTCTCTCTACTTTTAATTGATTTTCCCTTTTCTTTCTTTCCCCTACTTCTCCCTATTCCTGTCTGTAACCACCCTTCTCTTCCTTTTCTAACCCTTTCCTTTTCCCTTTCCTCTCTTTGTCAAAATTTCCCAGTTATACAACCACTTTCTTTGACCAGTCAGTATAATACAAGTTAAACAGTAAAAGTTATAGAAGGAAGCAAACCAAAGTCCATTTAAGGTGTAAGTTTTTATTTTTCCCACCAGATGGCACTGTTTGTACGATGCTTCTGTTAACTCAGTCCTCCTTTCAGTATTTCTGTCTCAGTCGTTTCCTGCTTAACGCTCCTCCTTTTCCTTCCATCCGCTCCACTTGTCACAGCATGAGGGTATTTGCACCATGAATCATCATTTTATTGTGCACCATTTTTACTGTTTTCTGTCCCCTTCTCCTCTCTCTTAAAAACCACTTTATACTCTGTTATTTCCTCAGCCACCAGCTTTCCTCCCTCCTTCAGGTAGTTCACCACAAGTTTCTCCCACCTTTCAGAAGGCTGATAGTCATACAGTTTATATTATGAAGATGGCAGTAAAGGTTACTTTCCTTCTGCCTCTTCACCGATCTTGTCCACAACGTTGTAACTCCTTATTATCCTTCTCCTTCTCTCCCACCATCTGGAATAAATGCAACAAAATCTCAGCCTGTCCTTCCCTCCGCTCCCATTGACATGAAGATGTGTTCAGTAAGCTCAGTGTCTTACTCTGCATTCTGTGACTCACAAATTCTTAATTAATACCTTGTTGTTGTTGTTGTTGTTGTTTAGTCATGTCTGACTCTTCGTGACCCCATGGACCAGAGCACGCCAGGCACCCCTGTCTTCCACTGCCTCCCGCAGCTTGGTCAGACTCATGAACACTGTCCAACCATCTTGTCCTCTGTCGTCCCCTTCTCCTTGTGCCCTCCATCTTTCCCAACATCAGGGTCTTTTCCAGGGAGTCTTCTCTTCCCATGAGGTGGCCAAAGTATTGGAGCCTCAGCTTCAGGATCTGTCCTTCCAGTGAGCACTCAGGGCTGATTTCCTTAAGAATAGACATGTTTGATCTTCTTGCAGTCCATGGGACTCTCAAGAGTCTCCTCCAGCACCATAATTCAAAAGCATAAATTCTTCCGCTATCAGCCTTCTTAGTAGTCCAGCTCTCACTTCCATACATCACTACTGGGAAAATCATAGCTTTAACTATACGGACCTTCGTCGGCAAGGTGATGGCTGTGCTTTTTAAGATGCTGTCTAGGTTTCTCCCAAGAAGCAGGCGTCTTTTAATTTTGTGACAGCTGTCACCATCTGCAGTGATCATGGAGCCCAAGAAAGTAAAATCTCTCATTGCCTCCATTTCTTCCCCTTCTATTTGCCAGGTGGTGATGGGACCAGTGGCCATGATCTTAGTTTTTTAGCTTCCGAATTGTTAGCCAAGTGCTGCACGTACCTTCTTTGAAGTTATTTTTGTTTTGCTGTTTGACTGTCTTATTGTTTTAGTCTCAAATTGTGGAAAAATCTGCAACTTGGCTGTTCAGGGCTCAAAGCATCTCATAGAAATGGAAGGCTCCGTTTTTTGCGCTGAGATTCTGCCTTTCTCTCCATCACCTTACAAAGTGCAGGCACAGCTAGGAAGCCTTTGGTTCAGTCAAAGCTCAGAACCCCTTCCTGAACCTTTTTAGGGGGCTGCGTCACCTTAGCTCCCTCCTTATACCCCTTTCTATGATCTAGTCATCCTGCTGAGCTCACTGGACGAACTCACAACCTCATCGCAGCCACGACAAACCAGATGCCTGAGAGAGAGTTACTTACTTACTTACTTATTTCATAAAACTTATACCTCGCTTGGTTGCTAAAAATACCCCCCCCACACACAAAGCAGTTTATAAAATATAAAGTGATGTTATAAAAAAAAATATAAGAAAGGAAAGGCACTGGGCCCAGATGGACTATCAGCTTCTTTTTACAGTGGTACCTCGCGTTAAGTACTTAATTTGTTCCAGAGGTCCGTACTTAACCTGAAACTGTTCTTAACCTGAAGCACCACTTTAGCTAATGGGGCCTCCTGCTGCTGCCGCGCCACCGGAGCACGATTTCTGTTCTCATCTTGAAGCAAAGTTCTTAACCTGAAGCACTATTTCTGGGTTAGCGGAGTCTGTAACCTGAAGCGTATGTAACCTGAAGCATATGTAACCCGGGGTACCACTGTATAAGTCTTTTGAAGATGAACTTTTACAGCTCTTGCAACTGACAATGAATGTTTTGACTTTTAAAAAAAATTATTGACCTTTTTTTTTTAATTGAATAATGGCTGTAAGTTATTTACAGAGTTTGAAAAGGATTCTACAGGATTTTATTTATCATTATCAAGGTAGATTCTTGCTTAAAAGACAGTTAAGAGATAATGTCAGAAATGTGATAGATATTTTGGAATATCTGAATTACAGTGGTGCCCCGCAAGACGAATGCCTCGCAAGACGGAAAACTCACTAGACGAAAGGGTTTTCCATTTTATGAGCTGCTTCGCAAGACGAATTTCCCTATGGGCTTGCTTCGCAAGACGAAAACGTCTTGCAAGTTTGTTTCCTTTTACTTAACACTGTTAATACAGTTGCGACTTGACTTCAAGGAGCAACTAATAGAACGCAGTGTACATAGTAGCCTTTTTTGAGGTTTTTAAAGACTTTGGTGATTTTTGAAGCTTTTCCAAAACTTCTTTTGCAGCCATTTGGTAAGTTAAGCTTTTAAAACTTTTTTTGGGGGGGGGTTGGATTTTGGGTTGGGATGTTTGGAATTCAAGGACTTGGTGTTGGGGGGGGGGGTTTGCAAGAATCTGGAAGCTTGTGTTTTTTTCTGCATTTTTATGATTTTCTGTGACCATTGGGGCACTCTGCTGTTTTTTTAAAAAAATTCTGGATTTGAATTTCTGTGTGCTGGGTGGCTGGGGGAACAGTTGGGGAGGGGTTTGCAAGAATCTGGAAGCTTGTTTTTTTTATCTGCATTTTTATGATTTTCTGTGACCATTGGGCCACTCTGCTTTTTTTAAAAAAAATTCTGGATTTGAATTTCTGTGTGCTGGGCGGCTGGGGGAACAGTTGGGGAGGGGTTTGCAAGAATCTGGAAGCTTGTTTCCCCCCCTGTATTTTTATGATTTTCTGTGACCATTGGGCCACTCTGCTGTTTGTAAAAAAAAATTCTGGGTTTGAATTTTGAAATGCTCTTTACAGTATGTGTGACTTTAAAGAGCACTTAATAAACTCTTGTTGTACCAAATTTGGCTTTGTTTGGACTTTTTTTGACCATAGGAACGCATTAATTGATTTTCAATGCATTCCTATGGGATTTCGTGCTTTGCAAGACAAAAAATTCGCTAGACGAAAAAATTCACAGAACGAATTAATTTCGTCTTGCGAGGCACCACTGTACCATAATGAGAGACAAGCTCCGTTGATTATTTTGCATGCAGCAAATGCATTTGACAATGTGAACTGGGTATTTCTGTTTGAAGTCTTGAAATAAATGAATTTTGGAGATTATTTTTATTGAATGGGTAAAATCAATTTATACATCACAGGCAGCCCAAATAATTGTTAATGGATAATTGACAAAACCTTGTGAGATACAGAAGGAGAAAAGGCATTGTCATTGTCCTTGCTCCTTTTTATTTTGGTCTTGGAAGTTTTGCTTAGAGACATTAGAAAAGATGAAATAATTCTGGGGGTAGAGAATAAAAAAGAAACTTAAACTTTTGGGCCTTGTCTGGTGATTTGATGATGGTTTTGGAAAATCTACTACGGGGAACATAGAACATAGACTTATGGATAAATTAAATGAGTTTGATACATTGATACATTAGCAGGTTTCAATGTCAATCAGTAGAAAATGGAAATGTTAACAAAGGATATGACATTAGAATATCAAAAGCTTTTGAGATGTTTTGAAGACATGCTTTCAAACTGAGAAAAAAATAAAATATTTGAGAATTATCATGACAAATGTGAATTATATATTGTTTCAGAACATCTTAAGACATAGCATGGAAGGACTTATTATTACCTACTACTGAAGGATGGTTGTTGAAATGAATGGATTTGGCTGAGATGGCAACGTTGATGTGTTTAATTAGAGAAAAATCACTGCTGACATTTATTAATGATTGGAAATTGCTTATGGACTTTATGTACAAAAAAGGAAAATGAGCTTGTGGTATTTGGGTTTGAAGACTGAAAATAGATTGGTTTGTGGAAAGTACAGTAGAAGACTTGGATGCTATCAGTGGCAGAGCTTCATGCTTCATGCTCTGGCACTGGGGGGTGGAGAGCAGGTGGGGTGGGGCTAGTGTGCATCCTGGGGGAGGGGCGCCCTGCCCGCAGGGGCATGACACGCGTCCTGGGGGCGTGGTGCGCTGCCTGAGGGGGTGGGGCGCCCAACATGGGCGGGGGGGCAGCCATGATGGCACCCTGCTGGGATCACGCTGCCGGGGGCAGTGCGCTTCCCCCCCACTCCTCTTCTTCTGTCAGTGGATGCTATTATGGAGCAAGGATTTGCATAAGTCTATAAAACTGATACAGTATGTGGAAATTGGAAGTCTTTTCTTTTTCTTTCTTTTCTTTTAGTTGTTATCTTTTTAAAAAGTTTGGTATCTGATGTTAACTTTTGTATGTTGCTTTTCCTTTCTTTGTTTTGTTAAGCTTTAATAAAAATAGCCTTCTAAAAAACAAAACCACACACACAAAATAACCTTGCCCAAGAAGAGGAGATTGGCAACTGGTTAGATTTTTTTGAATCAAGAGAGGGTTTCTGGAGTGTGTGTGTGTGTTTGTGTTGTGTTCTATTGATTTTCAGTTACAAACAAATTGGATATAGAAAATAAGATAAAAGATAATAACATCAGCAATAAAAACAAGTTAGAGTACAGACCCATCACAAAAAGGGGAGAAAATATAAAAGAAGCAATCCCAGTTGTCATTCATTGAGCATACAGTAGCCAGATGAAAGTGTCATTCCACAATGTTCTGTGTGTTGAGGGTGGAAGGAAACCATGCTCAACAGAGTGTGCATATTTAATAAAAATATACCATGTTGCATAAAGATTTGTACTTTTCTTTCCAGTATGATGCTCTCATTGTAAGACTAGTAATTTGTCCATAAGTATGTCAAAGAATAATTTTAACGAAAAGGTAATATTAGGTCTGGATAGTTTTTTCTAGAATTGAGCAACAAAGCCATCTGGGCCAGGTGCTTTATGAATGACCGCTCTCCACATCAAACGGAGGGCACCCTTTGCATGCAGCATCCCTGATCCTATGTGACTCCCAGCAGAGCACTCCTGGACCATCTCCCCAAGTCGCGAACCTTGAGGTTCCCACCAAACCTCAGTTGAAATAACCAATCGCGACTGGGGAGGCGGAGCAAGGGGAGCTGACCAGGTAAGGGTAGGACTCTTTAAGCATAAAAGGGGGTAGAGCCTACCTGGGAGCTCTCAGTCGGCTGCTGTTAAAGGACCAGGAAGGAATTTTCCCTGCATTGGCAGGTTTCGCCTTTCCAGTAGCAAAACGTCACAACTTTGGCAGTTTTAGGCCTTGGGCGGAATCCTTTAGTCTTTCTTCCCTAAATGGGGAGGGGGGAGGCGTGAAGTGGTGACACACGTGCCCCCTGCACCGGTGATTCCAGGGTTCCCTGTTAAAGGGGGTTGTGTTGAGGGGAGTCACTGGCCATATGCTGAAAGGTTGACAGTGCACTCCGCTGTGTTGCGGTGAAATGGGGAATGGGTTTGTGGGCTCTGCTTAAACATACCGTATTTTTTGCTCTATAGGATGAACTTTTTCCCCTCCAGAAATGAAGGGGGAAAGTGTGTGCGTCCTATGGAGTGAATGCAGGCTTTCGCTGAAGCCTGGAGAGCGAGAGGGGTCAGTGCGCACCAACCCCTCTCGCGTTCCAAGTTTCAGGAAGCTATCCGCAAGCCTGTGGAGCCCAGTGGGAACTCCCGCCGGGCTCCGCAGGCTTGCGGATAGCTGCCTGCAGCCGAAGCTCGGGGAGCATGGCGCTGTGCACCCCGGGCTTCGGGCAGCTCTCCGCAGGCACCCCGCCGCCCTGTGGAGGCTTGAAAGACTTTCCCTGAAAGCAGGGCTTCCCACCACCAGCAGCCCCACAAGCTTGGGGGGCAGCGGCAAGGCCTGCTCTTGAATGCACCTTGAACGCACCTTGTTTTTGAGGGGGGAAACAAGAAAGATTTCCCCCCCTATTCTCCCCCTCCTATGGTCCGGTGCGTCCAATAGAGTGAAAAATACGGTACGTCTTCCAGACCCAGCCCAATCCCCAGACAGATTGGTTAGCCCTGATGTTCTCCAGATCCCTGGCTGGGTACTGGGAGGGATAAATGCCCAATGCCTAAGCTAAGGTCTTGTTACATCTGAAAGTTTAATAAAGTTGTGGCCAATTTTAATCCCATAACACATTGTCAGGAGTCATTATTCCACCCGGGGGCCACCTGGGGTCTTGGGATCTCCGCCTGGGCATGCAAATTTCATACATTTGATCCCAACTTCTATTTCTTCTAAAGTGAAAGGCCAGTCTAGATATTCTTTATGACGTGGAGTAAGTTTTTGGTATTTGAATAATATTTTAAAACTCTTTAAGTCCTTCTTTCTAGATTTGGTGACTTTGCTTTATATAGTCTGGAATAGAAAAACTGAAATTCACTGAGGATCTCAGGGTGTTTAAAGATCTTTTTATCCTTTTGCCTTTTAAGAGATTTTATTGTTCTCTCCGTTTGTTTTTTATGCAATTGTCAAGCCAATAGAGACAGGTTTTTATTATTAAATTCAAAGAAACAGGGGCATGATCAAAGACATTTAGTTTTGTTCTCCTCTCCCTCTTTTCTTTATTTGGTGCCATCCTACCTCTTCAAAATCACTGATTTTTCTGCTGTCTCCTGCTCTTTTTTGGGTTTAGAACCTGGGTGGCGCTGTGGGTTAAGCCACAGAGCCTAGGACTTGCTGATCAGAAGGTCAGCGGTTCGAATCCCCCTGACGGGGTGAGCTCCCATTGCTTGGTCCCTGTTCCTGCCAACCTAGCAGTTCGAAAGCACGTCAAAGTGCAAGTAGATAAATAGGTACCGCTCCGGCGGGAAGGTAAACAGCATTTCCGTGCACTGCTCTGGTTCTCCAGAAGCGGCTCCCTCAGCCGATAAAGCAAGATGAGCGCTGCAACCCCAGAGTTGGCCACGACTGGACCTAATGGTCAGGGGTCCCTTTACCTTTACCTTTAAGCAATACCCCAACCCAAGAGTCATTTCAGCGGCCTCATCTTTTGTAGCTGGAGTAAATTAGGGTCCTGTATAAAGGTTTTTAGCCAGTCTGTTCTTGGTGGGGGGCCCTAAAAAATTTTTCCCACAGGGGCCCAAACCTGCTCTCAGACACCCAACTCTCCATATGCTCCTGAACTCTCTTTTTGCCTTTTGCCATATGTCCCATATGAGGAACGCTTTATCTCAGTGTTCTCCTGTCAGTTTCCCCCAGGTATTACCCATTACACTAGAAACATGATGGCCACAACTGATGACAGCATTCCAGCTGAATAACTAAGCCAACCTTGCCTATTTCCACAAAGAGTCACTTGCGTCGATCCTGGAATGCTCCCATCTGCCATGCAGCCTCTTTGCAAGCAAACCAAAATTAGTTCTCGGAATCTTTCTGTCTGTTGCCTTCTAAAGATAATCATATTAAATACCTGCCATATTGCATCATATGAATAAGAATTTGCCGGTCACTTCCTTGAAGAGGATGGGAAAAAAATAGAGAAGCACCTTTAGGACTGCAGCCATAAGTGCATAAGAAGAGTCTGCTGGATCAGGCCAGTGGCCCACCTAATCCCGATTCCTCTTCTCACAGTGGGAAACTTGCAAGCAGGATTCAAGCACAAGAGCACTCTCCTGTGGTTCTCAGCATGAAGTATTCAGAAGCATTGCTGGTTCTGAGTGTGGAGGCAGAGCAGAACGATAATCTATATTGTCATTGTCCCATACAGAACAACGAAATTAAAAAATCTACACCAGACATTCAAAAACCAACAAGCCTGCTATCCCAGCCTGGTTAGCCCCCTAAAAACTCTGATACCCCATAATTAAATACAATATACTCCCATAGAGACTACCTTACACTGTGTTTAAAACCAAAATCGCATTTGAATAGAAACTGTTTCTCAGGTGGCTAGTCCTAGTCTTTATAACCCTGTACCTTCTTCCAGAAGGCAGAAGCTGAAAGAAATCATTTCCGGGGTGCGCACTATCCTGCACTATCTCTGCAGCTTTCTTATGGCACCTGGAAGCATAGATTTGATCCAAGGTGGGAAGAGTGCACCCAATTATTCTCTCTGCAGTCTTTACAACGCTGGACAGTATTGTTTTCCCCCTGACCATGCAGCTCCCAAACCACACACAGAGACCATAAGTTAATACACTCTCAACAGTACAATAGCTATTATCAGTTGATAGCCCTCTCCTCTTCTATGAATTGTTCAATCTTCTTTTAGAGCAGTCTAGGTCATTGGCCATCACTGCCTCTTGTGGGAATGAGTTCCATGGTCTAACTCTGTGCTATGTGAAGGAGGATTCTCTTTTAGCTGTCCTGAATCTTCATTGGATGTCCATGAGTTATGAGAGGGGGAGAAAAACTTTTTTCCTATCCACTTTCCTCATGCCACATATAATCTTATAAATTTCTATCATGTCACTACTCACTAACCTTTGTTCTAAGGAATTGGGATGATATTACCATATGTGGTGGCACAAGATTTCTGGGCAAAAGGCCTTTCAAACTCTCTTCCATAGTGCAACAAATTATCCCTCCAGACCAGGGTCCAGCACTGCTTTTCCTCTTTCAAGAAATCATGCAGAACCAAACTATCCACCTATCAACAGTGGCTAGGTTGGAACTGGGCCAGAACTGAAGATCTTATTTCTACCTCACCTTAAAGGATGGTGAAATAGGATGTGACAGTTGGCTGTTATAAAAAATAAAATAAAAATTACAGAGCATAATAGACAAATTAGGGTTTATCCACAATTACCTTTCATCTGCTCATTGCAGGCACAGTCCACCATTTCATAGAATTGTAGAGTTGTAAGGGACCCCGAGGGTCATCTACTCCAACCCCTTGCAATGTGGGAATCTCAACTAAAGCATCTTTGATAGATGGCCGTCCAACCTAGACTTAGAAACCTTAAATGAAGGCAAGTCCACCACCTCTTGAGGGAATCCATTCCACTCTAATAGCTCTTACAGTCAGAAAGTTCTTACTGATGTTTAATCAAAATTTCATTTCTTGTAATTTGGATCCATTGGTTTGAATCCTACCCTCTGGAGCAGAAGGAAACAAGCTTGCTCCATCTTCCATGTGACAGCCCTTTAGATAATTGAAGGTGGCTATCATATTTCCTCTCAGTCCCCTCTTTTCCAGCCTAAACATACCCGGCTCCCTCAACCATTCATCATAAGGCTTGGTTTCCAGACCCTTGATCATCTTAGCTGCCTTCCTCTGCACATGTTCCAGCTTGTCAGTATCCTTCTTAAATTGTGGTGCCCAGAATTGGACACAGTATTCCAGGTGTGGTCTAACCAAGACAGGAAAAAGTGATACTATCACCTCCCTTGATCGGGACACTATACGTCTGTTGATGCAGCCTAGAACAGCATTAGCCTTTTTTGCTCATGCATCACACTTTTGACTCATTGTAAGCCTGTGGTCTACTAAGACCCCTAGATCCTTTCCTAGGTTTTCCTCATCTTCCATTTGTGCAGCTGTTTTTTCCTGCCTAAGTGTAGAACCCTACATCTGTCCCTGCTGAATTTTATTCTTGTAGTGCCAAACTAAGTCCACAGTTAAGTTATGACACATGTGCCTTGCATGTAATATTTTTAACTTGAAAAATTAATGATGATGATGGTGATCATCTATTTTCTTCAATCAGCTTCACAGCCAGTGGTGGTTTTCTTTTTTTAAAGACCTGCCTTAAAAGGACTACTTGGTTTGTCCCGGTAAGTTGCATCCCGATTCCTCTGAAGGGCAGAGAGGACTTGCAGTGGCTCATCAGAGGCCTTGGTCTCCCATGAACAACCTGAGCAAACTCTGTGACCCTGATGAAAGTTGTGTGCTTTGATCCTCTATTATGAAGCTTGTGCTTGCTCACTCGTGAAAAGAACAAAGGAGTCATTCTGTTTGCCTTTTCTTTTCTTTTCTTTTCTTTCTTTTCTGCTCCAACAGAAACATAACCTGGAATATACATGGCGGTTGAAATTAATTTCATATCAGAAGCAAAAACAAACACTAAACTCAGCTTATTAAAGGTGAAATTAAATGAGTTATGGGGTAGGGTGAAAAACCTGCCTCTTGATGTCAGGCAGGCACCTTTGCTGGATCGGGAAGTTTATAGAGAGTTTTAATCTGTTTTTTGTTTATAGGAATTTCAACTTTTCAAACATGTTAAATTATTGTTGTTGGGGTTTTTTGCTGACAGTATTACCTTTTTTGTAAATTGCTTTCAGGGTGTGTGAGTTGGTTTTCTTGTAACAACTTTAGTGGTATGTAAATTTTATGAAGTAAATTAAATAAATATTCAACTGCTTGGCTCAGAATAAGGCAAATCCATTTGCTTCAAGTGAATAGAATTGCCCAGCCCAGATTCCTCCACCCAAGAAATATGGAAAACACCACCTGCATCCATCTTCCCGTTCATCTTCCTTGCAAATATTCCCAGTTTTCTTAGCTGTCCTTTGAAAAAGGGATCCATCTCACCTTGCCCAGCAAGACATTCTGCATACCCAGGCAACACAATATTATAGTGTGTGTGTGTGTGTGTGTGTGTGTGTGTGTGTGTGTGTTGCAGTTGGGGACCTGCCCAGCCAGAGTTCAATCCTGATTAATTACAATAAGAAACTTGCCCATTCCTGTTCATTTGTTTATGGTTTTCTTTCTTTTTTACTGGAACGAACAGGGACCACTGCAGAAAGAGCTCAGATTAGTTTGGCCAAGTTTGCCTTCAGAGATCCAAGACATTCAGCTTTTGACATTTGAAGCATCCAACTTCAGAAATTCTTCTTTTTCCAGACTATTGGGATACAAAAGAACAGGATATTGGAGAGGGCCAATTGTATTTTTTTATTATTATTACATCTCTAGCCCAACATTTTTCTCCAAGGAGCTCAAGGTGGTATAATACATGGTTCTCCCCTTCCCCATTTAATCCCCACAACTACCCTGTGAGGTAGGCTAGGTTGAGAGTGAGTGACTGACCCAAAGTCACCCAGTGAGCTTCATGCCCATGTGGGATTTGAAACCTGGTCTCTCCCAGGTCCTAGTTCAACAATCTCACCACAACACTACACTGGCACTCAAGCAATTAAGAAAGGGCAATAGCATGGGTGGGTGGAAGTCACATCATGTGGATCTGGCCCACATACAGACATTTGGCCATAGCTCAGGAAATCTGTTCACCCTTGAATTATACTTGGGTTTACGGATACTCTTGGCCAGCAGGGGTGTATGTGCAAGGAGGTCGGGGGAGAAGCAGCTTTTGCCAAGGAAATGCATCTTCCCTGCCCAAAATAAATCAAATAAATTAAGAGCGTTTGGACAGATATCCTTTTTTCTTTTTAAGTCTTTCCATTTTCAGATTGAAATGTTGACTTCTCCCCCTTCTCAGACTTCTTAGAATAACCAGGATTCCTTCTTTACTCCCCCACAAAAACAACAAACACAGATGTGGAGAGTCTTATTAAGTGGTGGGGAAGTCCAGAGCATCAGCTTCAAGGTGTGCACTGGTCATGCCAAGGGAAGGAATAGTCCCACTCTCTTCTGCCTTGACACACCACACCCAGAGTACTGTGTCCAGTTCTGGGTGCCACAATTTAAGAAGGCTTAGAAGACGCCCCTTATTGTGTTCTAAGTTCAAAATGAGAGATTCTTCACAAGCCTGGATAAGAAATATGCAAGAGAAAGATGAAGAGCAATTTAGCCTGGAAAAGAGGAGACTGAGAGGAGATATGATAGCCATCTTCAAATATCTAAAGGGCTGTCACATGGAAGAGGGAACTTGCTTGTTTTCTCCTGCTCTGGAAAGTAGGACTCGAACCAACAGCTTCAAGTTACAAGAAAGGAGGTTCTGACTAAGCATCAGGAATAACTTTCTGACAGTAATAGCTGTTTGGCAATGGAACGGACTCCCTTGGGAGGTGGTGGACTCTCCTTCCTTGGAGGTTTTTAAGCAGAGGTTGGATGGCCATCTGTCATGGATTCCTGCATTGCAGGGGGTGGACTAGAAGACCCTTGGGTAGGGTTGCCATATTTCAAAAAGTAAAAAACAGGAGACCCTGAAAGTTGTTGAGGTTTTTAAAGTAAAATCTAGGCATTTTTGGCATTATTTAACCTCTGTTGCTGGTTTTCCAGCACATTGGAACGATTTCCAAAAAAATAATCCAGGATGCCATTTTCAGAGGCAAATACCAGGACATGTCCTGGAAAATCAGGACATACGGCAGCCCTACCTTGGGTCTCTCTAGGATTCTATGAATTCGGGGTTTTTGAAAGAGTTGTGTCAGAAGTTCCAAGCTGTGCATTTAGTAACCATCTATACTTTCTGCCACTAGAGGGGAAGAGGAGGAGGAGGAGGAGTTTGGACTTGATATTTCACCTTTCACTCCCCTTAAGGAGTCTCGAAGCGGCTAACAATCTCCTTCCCCTTCATCCCCCACAACAAACTGTGAGGTGAGTGAGGCTGAGAGACTTCAGAGAAGTGTGACTAGCCCAAGGTCACCCAGCAGCTGCATGTGGAGGAGCAGGGAAGTGAACCTGATTCACCAGATTGCGAGTCCACTGCTCTTAACCACAAGTTGCAGCTCTGAAGCCAACAATGGCCTAAAAACAAGTTGCAGGCATTTCATCCCAGTTCAGTTAAGTGGGCAGACACCATTCCTTGAACAGAGGCAGATTCTTACAAGGTTGATTGGCTCACTGTTCAATAGTGTGCTTGAGTCTGAGGGTGTGCTTATGGTCCAGGCAGCTGTCGTCCTTTGCCTTCATCAGGCAGTACTGCAGGCAGTTGATTTGGGCAGAGGAAACAAAACCCATGGAGTGGAGAGAGAGGAAAAGGAATCATATAATTGTGGGGATGGAAGGGACCCCCAATAGTCCTCTAGTCCAGCCCTCTGCACTTCAGAAATCCCAAGACAGGTGGTGGAGGTGATTCTGGAGGAGTGGAATGAAGCCATGGAGAGATGGAGAGACATCTTAATTTGGGAGCATTAGAGCTGAGAGAGAAAGGGCTCTGTGTACAACTCAGAGTAAATTTAGAGGGAAAAGCTATCAAATCCCTGGCACTTTTCATGGGGGAAAATGGAAGAAGCATAAATGGAAGCAGTAATTTTTAAAGACAAGGACAAAGAAACATGGAAAACACAAGAGGAAATGGGAACAGAAGATACAGCACTGGATGCAAATTAATGGATACATAACAAGAAAAGAGCTATGGAATAATATCTCAATATATGATCACAGAGGAGAGACTCTTATATAGACAAAGTCAGCAAGACTTACTGTTGTTTAATATGGTGAGATGGTTGTTCAAGTTATTGGAGGCAAAGGTATTTGTTTGATTAAAAAAAAAAGCAATTGCTGACATTTATTCAGTGCTATTTTTCTAGAAAATGAGGTGCCAGATCTCAACATGAATACCTCCCTCATTCTCTTAGAATGGCAATGGCTCCCACCTGATAGGTGCCATACTCCCACTTCAGAAGTGCTGGAACTGAGTTCCTGTGAGTCCCCCCTGAAAAAGCCCTGCATTTATTAATAACAATAATTAGAGAACCCTTTTGGACTTTTTGTGTGAAAAGGAAAATGAATGAATTTGAGACATTTGGCTTTGAAGATTGAGAAAATAGAACAGTTGGATGTCATTCTAGAGTGAATATTTTGTATAATTTCTTTTATGTAACTTACAGACAGAAAACCAAAAGTCATTTTTATTTTTCCTTTCTTCTTTCTTTCTTTTCTTTTGTTTCCTTCTTGTTAGCTTCTTTTTCGCCCCCTTTTCTTTTGTTTTCTGTTGTTGTTGTTGCTTTCCTTTAGTATCCTCTGCTTTGGGCCTTTATTGGGGTTAAGGATTACACACACATGAAGGTGGTTTGATGGTTGGTAGAAAGGCCCTGAGTAAGAGGCAGGGAAAGGAAGACTTCCCAAGGTGAGAGACCAGGAGCAGAAAGGGAAGCTCCCAGGTGAGTGCTGGGAGGTTTCACCACTTTCTGTGTGAGAAAAAGGTGAAAAGCTACCTTTGACAGAGGGCTGTGCATTTCCTTTTCCCTTATTCTCTCCACTTTTGTTTTTGTTTAGATTAGTTTATTTTGTTGTATTGGACTGTATTATGAAAAAGTTTTAATAAAATCTTATTTTAGAAAAAGGAAGAGCGTTCTTAGAGTGAGAGGGCTTGGAAGGTGGTACACTCTCCTTTTTTGGAGACTATTATAGAGGGTGGATCTCTCACGGATTCTTTAGCTGTGATTCCTGCATTTCAGGGCATTGAACTAGATGATCCTTTGGGTTACCTTCCAACTCTACAATTCTATGATTCTATATTTTAGGGTAAGTGGCTGCTTGGTATAGACAATAGGCAATTGACATTCATTCATTCCCCAAAAAATTCAAGGAGTTCAAGGCAGTATTCATGGTTCTCCACCCCCATTATCTTCACTACACCCCTGTGAGATAGGTTAGGCTGAGGACCTCTCTGGCAGCAACTGGACCAAAGTCACCCAGTTAACTTAGTGACCAAGTGGGGATTTGAACCCTGGTCTCTCTGAGCTTCTAAGTCCCATGCTCTAGCTACTATGCCACACTGGATTAGGAATCAGCCTTGCTGTGGGGAAGGTAACTGGGGAGCTGCCCTGCCCCCTGTAAGGGCAGGGCTCCACTAGCAAAGTGCAGATTCACCTGCCAACAGGTAAATGACTAGTCCCCTTTGGCAGTTTCACATCAAGCAGGAATTAGCTCTAGAAGGTGGAATGGAAGGGATCTTAAGAACAAAAGAGAAGAGCCTTGCTGGATCAGACCAATGGCCCATCCAGTCCAGCATCCTGTTCTTCCAATGGCCAACCACATGGCCATGATGGGAAACTCTCAAGCAGGATCTGAGCATAACAGTGCTCTCCCTTCCTGCGGTTCCCAGCATTGCTGCCTCCACTGTCAATGCAGAACATAGCCATCATAGCTGGTAGCCATCAATAGCCCTACACTTGATGAATTTGTCCAGTCCTCTTTTTAAGTCATCCATCTTGGTGCCCATCACTGTTTCCTGTGTGAGCAAGTGCCACTCTGCACATGTATAAGTCCTTTAAAAAATTTAGCCCAAATTCTAATGTTCATCTCCATTGGATGCCCATGAGTTTTGAAGTTATGAGAGAGGGGGAGAAAACTTTATCTGCTTTTCTCCATGCTGGGCATTATTTTATAATCATCTATCATTCCACCTCTTACTTGCCTTTTCTCTAAGATTAAAGGTCTCCTTTCCTCATGGGGGAGTCGTTCCATCACTTTGATTAGTTGCCCTTTTTCTGAACCTTTTCCAACTCTACAATATCCTATGCTACCTTCTTATCTCTACAGCTGCAAGATGACAAGCTATACTTGCTGAGAACTTAATCCACTCCTGCTTTGGATGTGTCTGACCCACTAGCAGCTTGAACAGGCAGAGACAATGTGAAAGGGGTGCAGGGCTGGTGGTGGGGGGAAAAGCTGCTCTGGGTCAGCCAACCTCCATAGTCCTTTTAGATCACACTGATGAAAACAGAGGCCAAAAGTTGCTATTGGGAGGAGACAACTTATCTGCCTCTGATGTTAGCTCCAACTGGCTATTTTCTGGCTTTGGAACAAAATTCTCCATAATAGTTTTCTACTTGAAACAAGCCACTGCCTTCACTGCGTAGGGGTAAGGCTTTCAAAGTGAGCTGCCACCCTCTGCTGGCTTCATTCTCTTTCCTTCTTTCCTTCTTCATCCAGGGGGAATTGGCATGGATCCTACAAATATTCCTGTTCTCCTTACTCCCTTGTGGGCCAAGAAAACAAAGAGAAGCACCCCTGCATCCAGCATGTTGCATTTCAGATTAAGTCTGAAGCCTTATTCACACCTGCTTCTTTGTGGTTCAGATCCTGCTTCCTTTTAAATGTTTATCCCAGCTGTAAAGCAAAGAGGAATATTAACATGCCTGCCTATTCAATGCCTCACTGCTCAGTCAGTCATCAGTGCAAAGAGCTGTTATGTACCACCCCAATCTCTGAGCTGCAAGAGACTCCAAGTGTTCCAGGTACTTATCCAGGTTCAGTTTTCTTGGAATGAAAGTTAGCAGAGGCCACAGCAGAGGCCACAGTGTCTTTAGGAAATATGATTTTATTTGCACACATATACAGCCTGAGCAGAAGTTCTCCACTAGTCACAGCTTTGGATCCAGCACAGAGCAAGCAGGTCTCAGTGTCTTCAGCTTCCAGCCTGCTTCCAGCTTGGCTTACACACACAACACTGGCTTCTGTTTTCTGACCTAGGAGCTAGGTGAGGGGGGTGGAGGAAAGACCCACCCATCAGCATAGAGGACTCCATTGCATGGTTGCATCTCTTGCAGCCCAGATCATTCTTTTGGGATGCCATGAGGACACGTCAGTGGCCAGCTAAGGCCATTTTCTTACAAAGTTCTGACTAGTTCAGCAACCTCCTCTATTTGAGTCTAACCTCTACTGCGTATAGGCCCCCAAGAAATGGAAGTGTCTCAGCGCATCATCCAGACTGAACCCCCCCCCCCCCACAAAACCTACGACAGTATATTTCACTGAGCAATGTAAGATATTGTGGAAGGATGTGTGGATCCAGAATTGGCCTCCACAGTCACTTACAGACTCCTTGTTAAAACTGTGTTTATGGAAGACAAACTTGCTCGGCTACGAGTGATCTCCGAAGAAGAAGAAGAAGAAGAAGAGTCTTCACAGAATGGGCTGTACACTGAACGGCTGCATAAAGAGATATAATTATTCTATTATAGTCTTGGCAGGCCTCTTCAATGCATAAGTGGGAAGAGATGATAAGTGGATAGTTGGCACCTTAGGGGTAGAGGAGGAGGATCTTGAATTGCTCTCCTATTGAGGGGCTGATAAATCAATCCAGCTGCAACACAGCTGTTCAAGGCTCCTTTTAATTCTGTTCCAAATCATAACCTGGCAAGGCGCCTGAAGACAGTGATGGTGGTTTCCCCCCTCTATTCTCTGGCCCCCCAATTCAAATCACTGCCACAGATTGTCACTTATCCGCCTGTTTTGGGTTGTCACTTATCCGCCTGTTTTGGGTTGGCAGGTTTTTTGAACTTTGATTGAAAAATGGCAAAGCTTCAAAGGAGATCTTCAGACCTTTCAGCATCATTGCAACAAATACTTTTAACATTTTAAAATCTAAAGCTTGGGAAGTTAGGTTGAAAAGTTTACAATAGGACATTAGAAGAGTACTGCTGAATTAGGCCAATGGCCCCACCTAGTCCAGCATCCTGTTTTCACAGGAGCCAACCAGATGCCCCAATGGAAACCCACAAACAGGACCTGAGCACAAGAGCCCTCTCACCTTCTGTGGCTTCCAGCAACTGTTATTTGGAACTGTGGAGGATAGAGCATAACCATTGTTGCTAATAGCCATTGATAGCCCTCTACTCCATGAATTTCTCTATTATTATTATTATTTTTTAAAGCTATCTAGGTTGGTGACCATCACTGCGCCTACTGTGGGAGTGAGTTCCAGAGTTTAACTATGTGCTGCATGAAGAAAAACTTTATTTTACCTGATGGGTTTTGATTTGATCAGGACATCCTTGAAGGACAAAAGGGACAGCAATAATACTGAATTAATAATTTAGTAATATGAATTAAGAGAGAGAGAGAGAGAGAGAGAGAGAGAGAGAGAGAGATACCCCATTAAAAACATCTGCGGTCCTTCTTTTTGGTCCCGCTAGAGTATACTGTTGCATCAAATGATACAACAATTCTCTGGGAGCTATCAAGTATATTGCAGCCCTTACTTGCAAACATTTCAGATTATGCTTGGCAGAAGTATTTCTATACCATTTTCTAGTTTTGACTCCAAATCCCAGAGTCTAACCAACAATTTCTTGCATCTTGGCCAAGAAGTGAAAGTTTACTCTCTTGTTTCAAAGTTCAGAGCTAGTGGCCACATCATAATAGCATAAGAACAGCCCTGCTGGATCAGACCAATGCTCCATCAAATTCAGCATCCTGTTCTCCAGCAGTGGCCACCTAGGTTCAGATGAACACCCTGTAACAACTCTACTCAAAAGGGCACAGGTGATTAGTCTAGCCTTGAGAGATAAAGATGAGCTGCATTCATGACGTGAGCCAGGCTGGTGTTCATCACAGTCACGGCTGTGAAGAAATAATGCAGCAAGTCCTTCATTGTAGGGGGTTGGAGTAGATGACTCCCAGGGTCCCTTCCAACTCTATAATTCTCTAATTCTCCAATAATAATGGTGATGATGCAGGTTGAGCTGTCTGTCCCCCTACAAACTCTCTCACACACACTCAAGCTTGATCACAGATTCTTTAGCTCTGATGATATGACCCTTGGGAGTCCTGTCCAACCCTACAGTTTTATGATTCTAAGCCAGCTCACTGAGTCACCACAGGGGGGCCTTGACCTGGTTTTAAGAATCCTCAGCACAGATGCCTGGTGTCACTGGAGCAGCCTGTAAAGTCAAGCAGCTTGTGAGGCATGTCACGAGAGATTGGTCCTGTGGCAAGTATCTGTGCTTAGGACTATGACATTTCTCCAGAGAAACTTTCCACTTGATTTATCTCTCTGTTGAAGCCCAAGTGCAAACAATAGTCAATGCCAAATGTAAAAAGAAGATTTAGAGCAATCTTTAGTCACCCTCTGCTGGCAAAAGGGATGAAATACATCTTGCCCGGAAAACAAGTTTGTTTAGATGGACTCATTTCCTTCAATTCTTCTCTCTCTCTCTGTCTCTCTCTCTCTCTCTCTCTCCTTCGTAAATATTTTATTAATTTTCAAGAAAACAGAAAACAATACAGAGCTGAAATGGAGCAATTTTTGTTCATAAAACAGCGTTATTTAGTGTTGGTATGGTACAATATAATGTTGAAACGTTCTCACTCTTTCCAAAAGCGTTCCACTTTTCCAGAATAATCCAGTTAAATTTAAGCCATTTTCTTTTATGCAAAAAGCATTTTTCATGCCATAGGAAGCAAAGTGAGTTTATAGATCATGATTTACAAGAACAAACACATATATCTATGTTATGCATTGTTGTTGTTTAGTCGTTTAGTTTTGTCCGACTGTTCGTGACCCCATGGACCAGAGCACGCCAGGCACCCCTGTCTTCCACTGCCTACCACAGCTTGGTCAGACTCATGTTTGTCGCTTCAAGAACACTGTCCAAACATCTCGTCCTCTGTTGTCCCCTTCTCCTTGTGCCCTCCATCTTTCCCAACATCAGGGTCTTTTCCAGGGAGGTGGCCAAAGTATTGGAGCCTCAGCTTCATGATCTGTCCTTCCAGTGAGCACCCAGGGCTAATTTCCTTAAGAATGGATGCGTTTGATCTTCTTGCAGTCCATGGGACTCTCAAGAGTCTCCTCCAGCACCATAATTCAAAAGCATCAATTCTTCCGCTATCAGCCTTCTTAGTAGTCCAGCTCTCACTTCCATACATCACTACTGGGAAAACCATAGCTTTAACTATACGGACCTTCGTCGGCAAGGTGATGGCTCTGCTTTTTAATATGCTGTCTAGGTTTGCCATCACCTTTCTCCCAAGGAGCAGGCGTCTTTTAATTTCATGACTGCTGTCACCATCTGCAGAGATCAAGGAGCCCAAGAAAGTAAAATCTCTCACTGCGTCCAATTCTTCCCCTTCTATTTGCCAGGAGGTGATGGGACCAGTGGCCACGATCTTCTTTTTTTGATGTTGAGCTTCAGACCATATTTTGCGCTCTCCTCTTTCACCCTCATTAAAAGGTTCTTTAATTCCTCCTCACTTTCCACCATCAAGGTTGTGTCATCTGCATATCTGAGGTTGTTGATATTTCTTCCAGCAATCTTGATTCCGGCTAGGGATTCATCCAGCCCAGCCTTTCACATGATGAATTCTGCATATAAGTTAAATAAGCAGGGAGACAATATACAGCCTTGCTGTACTCCTTTCCCAGTTTTGAACCAATCAGTTGTTCCATATCCAGTTCTAATTGTAGCTTCTTGTCCCACATAGAGATTTCTCAGGAGACAGATGAGATGATCAGGCACTCCCATTTCTTTAAGAACTTGCCATAGTTTGCTGTGTTCGACACAGTCAAAGGCTTTTGCATGTGTCCATGTGTAGAGTCGTCTCTTCTGTTGTTGGAAGAGTGTTTGTGATGACCAGCATGTTCTCTTGACAGAACTCTATTAGCCTTTGCACTGCTTCGTTTTGATCTCCAAGGCCAAACTTGCCAGTTGTTCCTTTTATCTCTTGATTCCCTACTTTAGCATTCCAATCCCCTATAATGAGAAGAACATCCTTCTTTGGTGTCACTTCTATAAGGTCTTATAAGTCTTCATAGAATTGGTCAATTTCAGTTTCTTCAGCACCAGTAGTTGGTGCATAAACTTGGATTACTGTGATGTTAAAAGGTCTGCCTTGGATTCGTATCAAGATCATTCTATCATTTTTGAGATTGCATCCCAGTACAGCTTTCACCACTCTTTTGTTGACTATGAGGGCCACTCCATTTCTTTTACAGGTTTCTTGCCCACAGTAGTAGATATGATAGTCATCCGAACTGAATTCGCCCATTCCCGTCCATTTTAGTTCACTGATGCCCAGGATGTCAATATTTATTCTTGCCATCTCATTTTTGACCACCTCCAACTTACCCAGGTTCATGGTTCTTACATTCCAGGTTCCTATGCAATATTTTTCTTTACAGCATTGGACTTTCCTTTCGCTTCCATGCATATCGGCAACTGAGCGTCCTTTTGGGTTTGGCCCAGCCACTTCATCAGCTCTGGATCTACTTGTACTTGTCCTCCGCTCTTCCCCAGTAGCGTGTTGGACACCTTCCGACCTGAGGGGCTCATCTTCCAGCGTCATAACTTTTATATGCCTGTTGTCTTTGTCCATGGAGTTTTCTTGGCAGGGATACTGGAGTGGCTTGCTGGTTCCTCCTCCAGGTGGGTCAAAACGTTTGGTCAAAACTCTCCACTATGACCTGTTCATCTTGGTCAAAACTCTCCACTATGACCTGTTCATCTTGGGTGCCCTGCTTGGCATAGTTCATAGCTTCTCTGAGTTATTCAAGCCCCTTCGCCACAGCAAGGCAGTGATCCATGAAGGGGATGTTATGCATTAAATCTATGCAAATGAAGAAAAGAAGGCAAAAAGGTAAAAATTGCCTTAGTGATCTATGCTGTTTGCATAACTTATTTATGCTGTTGGCCCCCTTATTTCAGGCATTATGAAGGCACAGTATGACAAGAAAACAATGTAATGTTATACCACAATGAATTACAGATTTGTACATGGTAGATGTTGTCTCTGTTGCTAATTTATAAATGAATCCCAGGCTGTAATAAATTTGTTCGTTTCAGAAATGCCATGTAGCACCCTCAGTTTCTGTGTTAGTTTTTCAATAAAAATTATAAACCACTCATTATTACAACAATGCCACAGTTCCACTATTCAGAGCCTTACACTGTTTAGCAGCCATCAGCAGGTATCCTATTATTTTCTTATCTTTAAGATCTGTGTTCAAGTCAGCAAAGGTATTGAGAAGTGCCAGTTGATTGCCTGTGATGTTATATTCCTGATCTCCCCCAAAACCAAGGTCTAAAACTATTGCACATGGGGGCAAGCCCACCATAGATAGTATTAAGATCTTGTGTAGTAAGCAAACTGGTGTGAAGTACCAGCTCAAGCATGCATATTCATTGGAGATGGTGGCCATGGGTGGCTTATGTCCACAGACAGCTTTCCGGGTCATGTGGCCAGCATGACTAAACTGCTTCTGGCGCAACGGAACACCGTGACAGAAACCAGAGCGAACGGAAACGCCATTCACCTTCCCACTGCAGTGGTACCTATTTATCTACTTGCACTTTGTGCTTTTGAACTACTAGTTTGGCAGGAGCTGGGACAGAGCAACGGGAGCTCACCCCGCTGTGCAGATTGAAACCACTGACCTTTTGATTGGCAACCCAACAGCACCACCCACATACATTTTACCTTATTTTTACAAGTATATGATATTGAGTCCTCAGACACCAAATAAAGACACATACCCCTCTCAACCATTCCTGAGAAGGCTTGTTTCAGACTTTTGATCATCTTGGTTGCCTTCCTCTGCAGACATTCCAGCTTGTCAATATCCTTCTTAAATTGTGGCACCCAGAACTGGACATAGGACTCCAGCTGTGGTCTGACCAAGGCAGTACTATGACTTCCCTTGAAGTGGACCCTAGACTTCTGTTGATGCAGCCTAGAATAGCATTAGGTTTTTTTTTTTTTTTTTGCTGCTGCATCAGATTTTGGCTAATGTTCAGCTTGTGGTCTACCAAAGCACCTAGATCCTTTCCACATGTCCTCCTGACAAGCCACGTGTCCCCTGTCCTATATTTGTGCAGCTGGTTCTTCCTGACTAAGTGCAGAATCATAGAATTATGCCTACTGAAATTGTTAATGATTTTCTAGAGTTTCCATCTGGGCTGAAATTACTTAAAAGCATCCCTCTTCTCTAGCTTACTTTAACATTTTATTCAGCTATGCAGCTTTAATTTAACAAAGAGATCAGTCTCAGGGTGTACCTGAGTAGACAATTCAGAAATGTAATATGACTGTTAATTTGCTTTGATAAACCCGCATATCTGAAATTACCCCTTTGGGAATTTTGTTTTCAAGAGGATCTGTTTCTATGTGACGGCTAGCAGTTCAGCTTGTGCATTTATTTAAAACTGAACACCGAGTGCTTCATTTAAAAATGAATCCATGAAATTAATATTGATCCAACCAAAGCAAACACAAGCACTGTGTGACAAGTTCAAGAATCTGAGCTTCTGAGTTAATTTGCTTCAATAAAGATTGACTTGAAGGGATTCTCTCTTCCATTCAAGTCAATTAGGGTGATGAAATTAGTTTTAGTTGAATCTCTGGGGCCAGAAACCTCAAAAGTTTCAAAAGAAATAAAAGCACGGATTTACTAATGAAGCCTTGTTGGAGCCTGCTGTAATTTCAAGGAGCAGGGTCTAATAGAATCATAGAATTGTAGAGTCAGAAGCGACACCCCAGGGTCATCTAATCCAATCCCCAGCCATGCTGGGGTATCCTTGGGTTATGTACTGAGTTGAATAGGATCCAAAATGCAGCAGTCTGATTGGTCCTAGAACAATAGGATCCAAAATGCAGCAGTCTGATTGGTCCTAGAACAATGCAGCAGTATGATTGGTCTGCAGGAGCCACCCTATCCAGCTCCAGAGGGAAGTGAATCCACAACCTGATTGGCCTACAGGAGAAATCCGGAATTAACCAATCACGTGCAGCCCATTGTGTAAATAATGTATATATAGCAGATACTTTGGGGAAACTTTCATTCCTCCTCACCACTATGAGCTGAATAAAGAGCATAAAATCCACTCCTTGACAGGTGATCATCCAGCCTCCATTTAAAAACCTCCAAGGAGGAACAGCCCACCACTTTCTAAGGTTATCAGTTCCAGTATCAAATGGCTCAGTCTGCCTTTAAAATATCAATTGCTCTTCACAGAGAACTCTGGGAATTGTAAGCTCTGCAAGGGAAACAGGGCATCTCCTAACAATTCTCAATACCCTTACCAAATTCCAGCTCCTAGGATTCTTTGGGGGAAGCTGTGGCTGTTTAAAGTGGTGTCATAGTGCTTTAAGTGTATGGTGCAGCTGCTGTATACCGTGGGCCGGTTGTGTGTCACTTGAGAACAATGCTGTTGAAAACAGCCACGTAAGCTTCTGTTCTGTGCTGGTTTGCTCACTTACAGAGCCAACAGTGTCATGTGGTGGTTAAAGAGTGTTCAGCTAAGAGCTGGGAGAGCAGGGTTCAAATCCCCCTACTCAGCCACGAAGCTCACTGCGTGTGACCTTGGTCCAGTCACTGCCTCTCAGCCTAACCTCCCTTGCAGGGTTATTGTGGGGATTAAATGAGGAGGTGGAGAAACATGCATGCCACCTGGAGCTTCTTGGAGGAAAAATGCCAGGTAGAAGTGCAGTAGATAAATCCAATCAGCTCTTCATTTTGGGGTTTGTGTGGAATGAAAAATTATTGGAGAACATATTTTAAATCCACACACTACAAACTGTGACCTGTTAGACAGGCATGGAAGAGGCTTCCAGCATTCTGGCATTTGCACCAGGTTGCAATGGGTATTTAGTTTGTCCTATGGGGGAAAAGATCTTTTGAATCCAGAAACCCTGTCCTCGTTCCTTCTCAACCATAGCAGCTGGAGCAAAATCTGCTTCAAGATTTATAAATCTATAAAAAGCAGTACATTTTTTTTAAATATACCCCTTGCAATGCAGGAATCACAGCTGGAGAATCCCTGACAGATGGTGATCTGACCTCTGCTTAAAAATCTCCAGGGAAGGAGAGGAAAGGGAAAGTGAACAAGAATCTGTCAGATCTTAACTTGCAAAAATGTATAAAACAAAAAATAAGGAATGTTGGAAATGTAAAGAAAAGGAGGGGAATTTCGATCATATGTGGTGGACTTGCAGTAAAGTGAAAGCTTACTGGGAAATGATATATAATGAGTTAAAGAAATTGTACAAGAGTACATTTGTTTAAAACCCAGAAGCGTTCCTATTAGGTATAGTAGGTGAAGAAATCCCAAAGAGAGATCAAAAACTGTTTATGTATGCAACTAGGGCAGCAAGGACTCTTTTAGCCCAAAAATGGAAACAAGAAGAAATACCAACGGTTGAAGAGTGGCAGACGAGGATGATGGAATATGCAGAATTGGCGAAGCTGACTGGGAAAATTTGAAACCAGCATGATAAAGCTTTCTGAAAGGACGTGGGTAAATTTGTACAATATTTGAACGACAAGCAAACAATTAACAACACTAGCAGGATTGATCTAAAAGACTTGTAATGATTATGATTCATACCTTCTTATATTTATGTAAAAATGTGACAATTGAAATGATGAAAGATAAGCAGGAAAAAATACAAATGCTATGACACAGAGAGGAAATATGGTAACCATGAAGTGGGCGGGAGGGATGTTGAACAGCTCGTAAGAGCAAAATTTAATGTGGAAAATAAGGGTGTATTTAAATATTACAAAATGGAAAACTAATAATTGTTATATATTTTTAAAAAGAATCTGTCAGATCTCAGTCACCATCTGATTTCAGCATCCATTGCCAAATTACTTGTTTGGGAGTGACACTAACTGTGACCATGCACATTCCTACCACACCCACACATCCACATTCAGGTCATTGAATCATTCACACAAAATACAGTGGTACCTCGGGTTAAGTACTTAATTCGTTCTGGAGGTCCATTCTTAACCTGAAACTGTTCTTAACTTGAAGCACCACTTTAGCTAAAGGGGTCTCCTGCTGTTGCTGCGCCGCTGGAGCACGATTTCTGTTCTCATTCTGAAGCAAAGATCTTAACCCGAGGTACTACCGGTATTTCTGGGTTAGTGGAGTCTGTAACCTGAAGGGTACGTAACCTGAAGTGTTATGTAACCCGAGGTACCACTGTAGTCATATTTGGGATGAAACATTACTGTTCTATACAATATGGGGTTGCTGGAAAAGAGAAGTAGGGAGAGAGGGAGGTAAAAAAAAATTACATTGTATATGTGCAAAGCTTTTGTGTCAGCATCACGTAGACAGGTATTTTATTTTGCTGGCACTGCGAAAGTACAGAGGGCCCAAGGCATGGTTGGTTGCAGACACCTACCCAGCCCTATTGAAATCAGTTGGAGTTACTTCCAAGTAAAAAACCACAGGCTGCCCACAACCTTTGAGAAGAGAACATTTCCACAGTACAGAGATAATCACTTCACAAAAGGACCTGCTTTTAACTTCTCTTTCTTGAAGAAGAGGGTAATTCTTTGTGGACCCTATATTTGCAATTGCACAGTTCAATATGCACATACACCATGCTAAAGCGTGGTGTTGATAATGCCAAGGTTGCAAGTTCGGTCCCTGTATTGGACAGTTGCATATTCCTGGTCCCTTCCAACTCTACAACTCTCTGATTCTATGGGCAAGTTTACAGGGGATGTAGATGAGGATACTAGAACAGGCCATCTTTTTCAGAGTGAACCTCAGTGCTTGGAGACAGCAGTTTGCAGGGATAGCTTAAAAGGCATGGGCTTGGGGTGCAAATTTAATTGCATACATGTGTGTGACAGGGTTGTGGTGGTGCGAGGAGATGGTCAGAGAAAGCTGGCTGTGATATGGTCCTGTCAAGATACTGGGAGCAGGGGGAGCAGCCAGGCTGGTCTTGTGCCATCCTTGAGTCTGGATTATTTGCTTCTTCCTGGTGCAAATTAGCCAGATGACTCCAATTAAGCTTCATGGCATCAGGGGCCCACTTCTGATCTTATTCTTTATCCTATGGTTTTAAATCTGAGGGGCATTGCAAGGGATTGAGGAAATACTCTGAGGACATGTATCAATCAATAGGAGTATGATATTGAAGCTGGAAGGCTTCCTAAAAATGAACAGCATTGATCGTGCATTATAATATATGAACCTTACCATAAGATTGCATTTCTGGTTCTGAGGCAAGGTATAGTTTCCATCTCTCTTAATCAATACAACAATTAGGGGATTCAACTAAAACAAGTAGAGGATTTATCTTTGCCCTTTGGGGATTTTTTTTTAAGGGGGGTATTATTGTTTCCAGAATCCCAGTAAATGAACCAACCAGTAAAATGAGAGTGCAGATCCTGTACAAACAGTGGAATGAATTGGATGAACAGTAAACACTTAAGACATTACAATATACACCGATATATTTTGCAAATCCCTTTTTTAAAAAGTGCCACAGAATTGCACATACACAGCTGAATTTATAAAAGAAAATGGCAACGGCAAAGATACTCTGAAACTACGGCCTTTGATCTTGTCTACAGCTGCCAAGAATCTACTTTGTACCTAAGGTGCCAAGAAACAAAAATGTAATGCCTTGCCAATGGAGATCTGGTTGAGCCAAAGCTGCTGTTCAGTTTTAACCAGTGCTCCCCCCCCCCCCGGGGGAACGCATACCCCTAAACATTTTGTGAATCTAAGCTTGGCCTCATTGAGGGGCAGTATTTCAATATGAGTAGGAAAATGAGAGTACCCCTAAACACTTTCTTTGTAAATTTCTCAACAGGCTTTCCTAAACGTTTTTAGCTGGCACCAAAAAGAGTAGGTAGGGAATTCTCAAGATGCTGCCACACTAAAATATTTTTTGAAGGGAGGGTGGAAATAAGGGGAAGTGCTCCCCTGCTCAGAAAAGCACCCCAAGGTGGTTTGAGCATGTTCGATGGCCACAGATTGTTGACTGACTGTATTTGGGGGAGAGGAACAAAAACTGAAGGGTGGGGAAGTGGTTGGAGCCCTGAATAGAAGTATTACACACTGCAACGTTTTGCTGCAGGTGCTCCTTATTGGAGATTTAATCATTTATTATCATCCCACCTTTCCTCCAGGGAGATCAGTGTACATGGTTCTCCCCCTCCTCATTTAATCATCACAACTACCGTGTGAGGCAGCTTAGGCCCAGAGTGAGTGACTGGCACCCAAGGCCACCCAGTGAACTGTCGCACAGCGGTAAATTAATCAACGCAGAGTCTTCTTCATAAACAGAATTAAACTTTACTGAAGAAAATTAACTTGTTCATAAACAGCATAGTTAAAGAGCATACACAGAGTGCTCATAGTAGCTATCTGACTCTTCACAGAGGTGTAGTCTTAACTACTGATTAACTAGAGTCCTGGAGCCACTCTTGTCTGCCTTAGATTTACATTCACAGTAACACATTACAACAACAGCACAGTTACTACACTGGGCCTGCCTGCAAACAGGCTAAAATTTATAGAATGAGTGATCCTGTAGATAAATTACAATGATTCAGCAGTTTGCTTTTAACAATTATCAGTTTTCAGGCTTGAATGATTGTGTAGGCCTTGCGTTACTTATTCTGCTCTCAAGAACCTTTGTCTCATGACTTGAGCCTCATGTCCAAGTGGAGAATTCAGCCCTGGTCTTTCCTAGGTCCTAGTATGACATACTGACTCTGATGTCACATTGGAGCACAACTGGACTACTGCTTCAGCTGGCAAATGGTGCACACTTCTTCACCTTGTGTGGCATCGTCAGTCTTGACTCCGAGGTTCCAAACATCACTCTCCTGATAAGGGGAAAAATAAACAAATCAGCTAGTAGGAAATACTTGCAGGGCAATCTTGTCAACATCACTCTGTCAGCACTAGGGGTGGGCAAATCTTTCTTTTTTTGTTTCATTCTGTTTCCTCTTTATTCCAAGTTCAGTTCTCAACACTTTGAATGTTTGTGTATATACACACACACGCCCCTCAGGAAAACTCAAGTGTTTTAGTGCAACTTCTTCCCATTATTCCCATTTCTATATGACTAACACACGTTCTTGCAGAACAATTTCCTCTTAGTACAATGAATTTTTGCACCTGACTTTCACCAATACACACAATTTTATTCATGATTTATGCTGGTATGTGCTTTTTTGCACACATCACTTGGCTAGAGAAGTCCAGGTTTTGGAGGATGGCTGTCTCAGTTTTGAAACCTGTGTGTGAGGCAGGTTTAAATCAAGTTTCTCCTCTGTCCCTAGTCAGCATCCATTCTTACAGAGGCAGAGTGGGTGCCATGTGGCACCTGTAGGAGTGGGAAATCAGGAGCAGGCTTGCTTCCCAAAACACTTCTGTATGTGCCTAACCCAACTGACATTCATAGTGTTAACAGGTATAGTGACTGAGATGCTCACAGAAGTGTAGAGTCATCTAGTCCAAGCTCCTGCAAAGTTGCTTATATGCTGTTCAGCTTTGGACCATTATTTGCTTTGAGCACAACTTTAGAAAAGTGGCAAAGAAGTATTTAAGTACTATATGAAGGCCATACCCGCTAAGAACTAATGTATGTGCACGATCACCTTACACCATGTACACCCGCTCAATCCAGTTAACAGTCGAGCATTCTAAAACTAAAGTGGTGATTTTGGGGAAGAAGAGAAAACCTCACAGATGGAGTTTGGACAATAATTCCATTGAACAACAATGCTATTATAAATACCTGGGCTTGGGTTTTAATTCAAAACTGTCCTGGAAGCCACACCTCCTCGCAGCTAAACTGAAATCCTCTCACTTGATTCATTCTTTATTACGGTTTGCAGAGGTCAGGGGCGGGAGTTTAGTTGCCCCCACAGTTAAGGTATTTCAAAAGAAGATTGTGCCACAATTATTGCACGGTGCAGAGATTTGGGGATATAGATATAGTAATGTCTTCCCGTTAGAAGTGGTGCAGAAAGGTATACCTGCCCCCTTTTTAAGATCTGAAGCAGGGCTAATTTCCTTACAAACCAGTGTGCATGTAGCGCTAGCCCTATTCTGGCTGAAGTTGGCTAGCATGAGTAATACTAGGCTCCCTAAAAAATGCTTCCTAGAGCAATTGCAATCTATGCCCCAAAGCTCTTGAGCAAACTCTGTCAATAAGAGTCTCCATTATTATGGGTTTAATGTGGACTCCCTATCAAATTTTACCTCTAACAGAGTCAAACAACTCATCAAAGAAAATTTTTATTTAGTCTCTAAATGGAGGGACCTTCATTCACTGTCCCAGATGTCATATTCATCCTGGTATCCAATATATAAAACATATTTTGGGCTGGAGCAATACTTTATTAATCTCATGCTGGCACTACTTAGAAAAGCATTTACAGCTTTGTGTTTTCAGTGTATGCCCTCCGCATATCTAAAGGGAAGATTTAATAACACCCCTGTGTACCAAAGACTCTGCATCTGTGAGTTGGGAGATGTGGGGGATATTCAACAGTATTTGTTATGATGCTCTTTATATACATCCCCTAGAAAAAAAAAATCCTTGATTACATTCTTTGTTCTCTCTCCAACCGACCTCCCCTTGAGCAAATATCTATTTTGCTGGCTGGCAATAACATATTTATTACTGCACAGGTTGCAAAATTTGCCTTGGCTGCAAGTAAGCTGTGAGCTTAGCACCAATACAAGTATCATTAGGGGAAGTGAGAAGTAGAGTGTTTAACATATGTAAATATGATTTTTGCATTATTGCATGTTTGATTTGCTGTTGTTGCCGTTCAGTTTTAAATTATTTGTATCCTACACATTGTGACCAATTGTAATGGCTTATAGCTTTTAGCAATAAAGATTTCATTCATTCACCCACGCAGCCATTGTCATTTGCAGAACCAGAACTGTTACAGGTGCCACAAAATACTTCTCTGCATTTCCCAGAAATCTATCCTTTTGTGTGCCAACATCTACACTTCAGAACTCCCTGCTTATTTACATCAAGCAGGTACTAATAGAAACATTTTTGTTTACACAAGCCTACCCTGATGTGCAGAATGCCAAGATGAGCTTTAATCTGGATTTCATTTTATCACTGATTATTTTCGATATTATTTTTAAACTGTAAGGTAAAGATAAAGGGGACCCTTGACCATTAGGTTCAGTTGTGACCGACTCTGGGGTTGCGGAGCTCATCTTGCTTTATTGGCTGAGGGAGCCAGCATACAGCTTCCGGGTCATGTGGCCAGCATGACTAAGCCGCTTCTGGCGAACCAGAGCAGCGCACGGAAACACCATTTACCTTCCCTCTGGAGTGGTATCTATTTATCTACTTGCACTTTGACGTGCTTTCAAACTGCTAGGTTGGCAGGAGCAGGCACCGAGCAACGGGAGCTCACCCTGTCACGGGGATTCAACCGCCGACCTTCTGATCAGCAAGTCCTAGGCTCTGTGGTTTAACCCACAGCGCCACCCGCATCTCTTTTTTTAAACTGTATTTACCAGTAATCTCTCTTTTATTCTTTTCGTAAACAATTTCGGTTTTTTACAGTCAAGTAGCCTATAGAAATCTGCACATCAAAACAGCCAGAATAATATTAATAATAAAAAAGGGCAGCCCCTTATTTTCCCTTCTATAGTTTTTTGCTCAAGAGCAGAGAAAGTTGGGTGACTAACCGGCTGCTCCCTGCTTTCAACTGTAAGGTTTTGGAAGGATGAAAAAGATTGAGGAGAGAGCCAAGCCTCTGCTTCTCGGCAGACAGGACATTCAGCAGTTGTAGGGTTCAGCTCCAGCCCACTGCTGCTCCCTGCCTCAGCAGCCCCTTCCCCACGGTGATTCTCTTCTCTTATGGTGGCCAGGATGTCAGCCTGGGTGGAGAGGTTCTGCAGGTCCAGCTCCGTACACTCCACGGGGGCATGAGGCCAGTGGTGTAGCCTCTCCGTGGCACATGAGGAGACAGGGGCCACTGGAGGGCCACTGGGGGCTGCACCACAGTCCTGTCTAAGGTCTGTCAAGGAATAGTCGCTGTAGCCAGAGTCCCTGAAAAAGAGCTGGTGCTCCGCAACGCTCCTGCCCAGAGGAGCTTGGTTGCTGGCAGGAATCACCTGAGCAAAGTCCCGGTCGGGCTCCTGGAAGGGGCAGTGAACCCCAGGAACTCTTGAGACAAAGTGGACAGCTTCAGCCAGACCTTAAAAAATCAGGGGGAGGGGAAAAGAGACAATTTAAGAACATGGAGCAAGATGTTGTTTAGAATTATAGAACTGTAAGGTTGGGACCCCGAAGGCTCATGTAGTCCCATTTTTTCCTGCAATGCAGGAATCACAGCTAAAGATTCCCTGACAGAGGGCCACCCAACTCCCACTTAAAAACATCCAAGGAAGGACAGTCCACCACCTTCCAAGGGAGTCCATTTCATTGTCAAATGGCTCTTGCCCTCAGAAAATTCTTCCTGGTGTTTAGTCAAAATCTCCTTTCTTGTAATTTGAATCCATTGGTTTGCATGCTCTCCTCCAGAGCAAGAGGAAATAAGCTTGCTCCCTCTCCCATGCGGCAGCTCGTCAGGTATTTGAATATGGCTTTCATAAATGCTGTTGAAATTAGGACCCCACCCCCCTCTGCAAATCTCTCAATTTAAAGGCACTGGTTTCCTACAGCCACCTCTCCCTGGTCTCCCAGGAAAGGGAAGAGGAGAAGGTAAATCACCTCATGGATCTCTATGTAGCTAATTCCTCCTCCCAACACCAATGGATTTTCCCTCTGCCTTCCCAAATTGGCAACAGTCTCATCTGTACCTTTGCAAATAAAAAAAAAAAGCTATTCAAAGCAATGGGTCTTCCTGATCATGCTTCCCTTTCCTTGAGTTTCTTCTAATCCAGGGGTACACAAACTGCAACCCCCGGGCAAGATTTTTCTGGACTACAACTCCCATCAGCCCCAGCCAGCATAGCATGTGGTCAGGGATGATAGGAGGTGTAGTCCAACAACATCTGGAGGGCCGCAGGTTGTGCACCCCTGTTCCAAACTAAGAAGGCCAAATTGCTGTTGACTTCTCTCGCAGGCTGTCATTTGCATCTCACCCTCATGATCCTGCTGATATTTTGGTCATAAGAGCCCTGCTGGATCAAGCCAATGGCCCATCTAGTCCAGTGTCCTGTCCTCACAGTGGATGCCGCAAAGAGAAACTCACAAGCAGTCCCTGAGCACAAGAAGCCTTTCCTCTCTTGCAGCTTCCAGCAACTGGAATTCAGAAGCACTGCTGCCTGCAACTGTAGCAGCAGAGCACAGCCATCATGGCTAGTAGCCATTGATAGCCTTCTCCTCCTCCATGAATTTGCCCAATCCTTTTTTTAAAACCATCCAAGTTGGTGACCACCATTGCCTTCTGTGGCAGGGAGTTCCAAAGTTCAACTGTGTAGCATGAAGAAGCCCCTTTTCTTTTATCTGTCCTGAATCTTCAAACATTCAGCTACATTGGATGTCCGAAAGTTCTATTGTTAAGCATGCTAGATTCCTGTGTTTGAATAAGATCCTAAGTATTTGGATACATGAACTATATTGCTTAAAGAAGCGGAGACGGAGAGACAGACAGACAGAGAGAGAGAGAGAGAGAGAGAGAGAGAGATGGAGAAACCACAATTCCTTCACCGCCCGCCCCCTCTGGGCCTCAGAGCATCACCATTAGAGTATTACCTTCCTGTGGCCTTTGCCAAGGACTCAAACGCTTGATGGCTACAGAGAAGGAGTTGGACAGGAACGTGCGGCAAGGGAAGCCAGCAGACATGGCAGAATCTTGAAATGTCCCCTCCTGGTCAGATAAATCCTGACTACTGTGGAACGCTTGAAAGATAAAAAAGATACAGAGGAAAAACACTGTCAACACACACACCTAGTCATCAGCGATGTAAGGAATAAAAAAAAACAGGAATATCAGTCTTGCAAGTAAGTCTTCATACACTGAGAAACTGATACTACATAGCCAGGGACATGGGTGGTGCTGTGGTCTAAACCACTGAGCTTCTTGGGCTTGCCGATCAGAAGGTTGGCGGTTCGAATCCGCATGACAGAGTGAGCTCCCATTGCTCTGTCCCAGCTCCTGCCCACCTAGCAGTTCGAAAGCACACCAGTGCAAGTAGCTAAATAGGTACTGCTGTGGCAGGAAGGTAAATGGCATTTCCGTGTGCTCTGGTTTCCGTCACGGTGTTCCGTTGCACCAGAAGCAGTTTAGTCATGCTGGCCACATGACCCAGAAAGCTGCCTGGACAAATGCCGGCTCCCTCAGCCTGAAGCAAGGTGAGCACCACACCTCATAGTCACCTTTGGCTGGACTTAACTGTCCAGGAGTCCTTTACCTTTTTACCTTGACTACATAGCCATGATGTGAGTCAGTGTACTGTGGTGGATACAGCACTGGGCTAGGACTTTTGAATCCCCACTCGGCCATATGAAGGCCACTGGGTGAGACTTTTGGGTCCAATTGCTGTTTCTCTGTGTCTAACCTACCTCACAGGGTTGTTGGATTAAGTGAGGAGGAAGGAGAACTGCATGTGCCACCTTAAGCTCCATGGAGAAAAGGGTGGGATATAAATTCAGTAAATAAAACAAATGTGTGTTTTATTAATCCCACCTGACCACATTCTGACTATCCACAGAGCTTGTCAAAAAAGGAAAAGAACTAGTCCAGTTATTATTGTGATTGGTAATTAATTACCTATTATAAAGTAAGGACATATGTAACTTAGGACAACCTAGCACCTTTCTTTTATTACAACTCAGTTATTATTACATAATAAGAAAAGCACTGCTCAAACTATAGAAAGCACTTCACAATTAGCATTTTCATTTTTACAACAGCCCAACATGATATGCACCTATTATACCCATTTTTGCAAATGTGGAAACTGAGGACAAAAAGCAGTAACTTGCACCAAGCATCCAGAGGGGAGGTGCAAAGAATAGGTCCTCTGGGTCCCAATAGCCTGCTAGCTACTCTCCATTCTACCTGCTCACACCACACTTAGGAGGTTTAAAGAGCCCTGGGGTAAGAGACACAATTATGGGGCTGTCTAGGATGGTGCAGAAAAGTGGGGAAGGGTGTAGTCAGCAGCAAGAAATGCCAAATGAAGTGGAGAAAGCAATAGAACATATTCTGTAGAAGTGAAAAAAACTCTTGAGAGGTGAGACCTCTCAGCAGGACCAGTGAACCACATCAGTGGCCCATCTCACCCAGCATCCTGTTCTCACAGTGGCCAATGAGATGCCCCTAAAAGGAAGCCCACAAGCAGGACCTGAGCACAAGGGGACCCTCCCCACCCTCCTGCTATTCAGAAGCATGACTGCCTCTGACTGTGGAGGCAGAGCCACCATGGCTAGCAGCCACTGGAAAGGAAGGGGGTAAGAGTTTCTGCACAGGACTGACTCACCATGCTGGCAGTGGTTCTTCCAGATCCGTTTGCAGTAGAGGATGGTGACGGTCACCAGTGCCAACCCAGTGATGATAAACGTGGTGAGGGTCAGCACCACAAAGAGCAGGTCCTGAGTAGCAGGTATGGGATACTTCACCGGCACTACGCTCTCTCCAGAGTCGCCTGCAGACACATCAGTGAGGAATGAACAGCCACAGATGCTTCAGTATGCTCATTAGTAAGGTCACAGATCCCAGTTGCCCTTCAGTAAGCATATTGGCTGGCCAGGAAATGCAAAAAGGGGGGGGGGCTGCATCTTTCCAGACTGCAAAACTGAAATTCGTTGCAGCCCTCCATCTCAGAAGGTTTGCAGAAAACAAAACATTGAAGGAATTGGCAGGGCCACCCAGCAGGAGATGAGCTTCTTTACTTCAGGGTGCATTAATCTGCAGGCATGAGGAGCCGGCGGCAAAAAACCCTTTCAGTGAGGACATGTGTTGCTTCTATGGGTCAACAGCTGCTAAAAGCTCCAAGCTCCATCTATGGAACTCCTTGCACTGACGGGGACAAGGGAGAGTTAGGGCCCAATAAAGTGCAACGTACTGTGTGGCGTAGTGGTTAGAGTGTCAGACTAGGACCTGGGAAAAGACCAGGTTTCATATCCCACACTTGGCCATGAAACTCACTGTGTGAGACGTTGGGGGTCAGTCACTGCTTCTCAGACTAAGCTACCTCACAGGGCTGTGGTGGGGATTTCATAAGAGAACTGTCTATACACCACCTTGAGCTCTTTGGAGAAAAAGATGGGATATAGAAATACAACAAGTAACCTGAAAATAGATAGGGCTTCTAAAGCAACGCTGTTATAATTTTACACAAGTAGAAACTGTGGTCTTGGATACAGCAAAAATAGCTTGCGAGAGGGTAATGGTCTGAGTCAGGTTTCCAGGGGCATGATTTATAGTCTCAGTGAAACTTCAGTGATTTCTTCGCTTGACCAGCAGAATAAGTTATGCAAAATGTGAAATTTTAAATACATGCATAAATTGATACAGATTGTAGAATCTTGCGTTCCCTGCCCCCACCCCCTTAGTATGGAACTTCTTTCTTTTAAAGCATTTCCCCCCTCGCTGCTGCAGTTGAAACAGTTCTAGAATGAAGTGGCATGATGAAATTGCAATCTGATGGGCAAAAGACCTAGCAGGTACTTACAGTCTAGCTCAGAGGAGGGGGTCCGCCTTGTGCAAGGAATGCATTCCTGAGCCCTGAGCCCTCCAATTTGAGTTTTCCTGTAGAAACTGTCAAGAGGAAGAAAAATGGAGCAGACAAGTTATGAGAGCCATATGTACCAAAAGAACCTGAGTAACAGAGGATGCTCTGTGCAGTGGTCATTAGCTCAAAGCCGCCATTGCTGCTGTTTAAGTATTTTTCCAACACTGGCTCTCTGTGTCCCTCAACACTGCGGTGCGAAGGACCAATCCATGCACTCAAATTGTTCCCAATGCACAATTACTACATCCTATGCTGGGTGAATCAATTGGACGAATGCTTCACCATGCACCCAGTTCATGTTCAGTTGCACCAAAACACAAACCAGTGGACAGAGCTACTCTGATGAGAACCTTTTATTTATTTCATAAAGTTTATACACTAAAACAACCACCTCAAAGCAATTCACAAAGAGAACAATATAATTATCTTCAAAAAAACAACTCTTTCAAACATTTAGAAGATAAAAATAAGCAATTAACAAAAAACAAACAAAAAACCCCCACCAACGGTTTAAAACAGACATCAACTTTTTAAGCATCTGGACATTTTGCCTAAACAAAAATGTTTTCAGCAGCTGTTGAAAAGAGTACAGTGAAGGTGTCCCTCTGATGTCAACAGGCAAGGAGTTCCAGTGTTGGTGCTGCTGCACTAAAAGATTGAATTCTTACAAATGTGAAATGGGTATTATGTGGCACTTGTAAGATTGCCAGTTCCACAGGTCCTGTGTTGCTCTTGGAGTTCACCTTGTACTTACCCGGGGAAACACTCTCCACAGGCTGCATTCAAGATGGAGGAGCAGTTGTGTCTCTGGATCCGGTTGAGGAGACTGCATGAGACGCAGGGCTTGCAGCCAAGGTGGCTCAAGTTGTTCTTGAACCTCTTGGGCGGGCATGGAACACAATGGGCACTTCCCCCTTCACCATAACCACACTCCTGTCGAAACACAGGAACAAAGCCATTGACTATAGCTGCAGCCTGAGACCTTGTCCCCCCCCCCCACCAAAAAAGAGCCAGATGAAATGCCACAGGCAGAAGGTTTGTCATCCTTTTCTAAGTTGTTTTTTCCCCTTCTTCTTAACTATCAGTTTCTAAAATACATATAAAAAGCAATCCCCATGTACCTACTGCTATCCAATAAAAATTCAATAATTATACAATGTAAATGACACGGTTAAACACAGTTTGTAAATAGATCCGAATTCATTGCATCCGTTAGGGGTCTTCTACCTGAACCGGTATGGCATAGTGGTTAGATTGCTAGACTAGGACCTGGGACACCAGGGATCAAATGCTACCTCAGCCTGGAAGCTCACGGAATGGCCTTAGGAGCTAGTCACTGCCTCCCAGACTATGCCACCTCAAAACATTGTTATGGGGATTAAATGGGGAGAAGTAGTACGTAAACCGCCTTGGGCTCTTTGGAGGAAAGGTGGGATACAAATGTAAATAAATAAATAAAAATAGTAATAGTAACAACAACAACAACAACAACAACAACAACGGTTCCATTTAACAGATTACACCAGTAATAGAAAGTAGAAACTTTGTTCTTCCTGCTGAATGCAGCTCTAATAATCCAGACCTGCATTTCCTCTAAGGACATGATTTAATTTCTACCCATTTGCAAAGCTAAGGTGAGGGTGAAGGAATGGGTTTCTGTGTAGCAAGTTTAAAACTGACTCAACCCCCCCCCCTTTTGTTCTTTCAAAAGGGAGCATTTTAAAATGCGTAAAACTTGAGCTGTTGAGCAAAAGCAAAATAAGGACACAATTGCATAAACAAGCTCTCTTCTTTATCAGTCACAGCAAGGGATGACCCTGACTCTTTAGGGGAGCAAAGAAAACACGTCAATACTTTATCTTATGTGCTCACCACAAAATACGTAGGGACCGATGTCCAGGAAAAGAAACCCATTCCTTCAAGGGAATGCCTCTGTATAAGCCAGTGTGATTTATAGATCTGTGGACTCCACTTATGTGGGTTCCCAGCAGCTGTTCCTATTCCAATCAAATAAGAGCTGTCTCCAATATTGTAACTGGAGTGATCAATTGAAAAAAATCTTCTACACCAGGAATCTCTAACCGGCATCCCACAGCCAGTGGTGTAATGTGTGTGTGGTGGGGGGGGCATGGTCCCAGACACAAAATTCTGAGGGGGTGCAACCAGGCACTCCCACAGGGATATCTGCCCCACCCTGGTGGGTGGCAGAACAACTCAGGCCCATGGGGAGCTGGGCTCCATCTTTTGTGGGTAGGTGGTGCGGTGCAGCACAGCCTCACTTGGCTCCAGTGAGATGGAGCACTCTGGCACCGACTTGCCCGTCCCAGGTGCTGGCAACCCACACTATGCTGCTGCCCAGAGCGGAGGGGGCCAAGCCCAGAAGGTATTATTGATAGCCCTGAACAGCTTCAGATTACCTTGGAAGGCTCCGTTCCAGGACCACATTTCAGACAAGGGCTGCATCTCCCCTGATCGTCCAGGTACTCATCCTGTTGGCATTTGAGTGGGTTCGCAGGCAACTGTGGTACCTGTCAGAAGGAAAAGAGGTCTGCATTAACTTGCATCTGTCCTTAGCTTAAGGTTGTGATCTTTCCCAGGGACCTGGATGATTGTACAAAACAAAAACCAGCACAACAATCCTTTTTTCTTAGGGCTTAACTTCCTAAACTCCCAACGTGCCTCTGCTTGAACACACAGAAACTTTCAAATCACTGCAAGAGACACCTTTTGGTGCATAATGATGGAAACCCCACAACCATGGTACTGCTGAATATCAGTTATTTGGAGACCTGCAAAAGGGGCACTTTATACACGTCCTGCCTTCAAGAACACCCAGTTCATTAAGTGCATAAGAAGACCCCTGCTGGATCAGGCCATGACTCATCTAGTCCAGCATCTGGTCCTCAGTGGCCAACCAGATGCCAAAATGGGAAGCCCACAAGCAGGAAACGAGCATGAGCCCTTTCTCCTCCCGTGGTTTCCATCAACTGGTATTCAGAAGCATTGCTGTCTCCAGCTGTGGTGGCAGAGCAGAGCCATCATGGCTATTAACCACCGATAGTCTTCTCCCTCCAGAAGCTTGACTAATCCTCTTTTAAAACCATCCAAGTTTGTGGCCATCACCGGCTCCTAGGGGACTGAGTTCCATAGTTTCACTATGTGCTGAATGAAAAGAGACTTCCGTTTATCTGTCCTGAATCTTCCAACATTCAGTTGCATTGGATGCTCAAGAATTCTAGAGTTATGAGAGAGAGAGAGAACTTTTCTCCATGCCATGTACCATTTTATAAACTTCAATCATGTCCCCTCTTACAGTCATACCTCGGGTTGAAGTAGCTTCAGGTTAAGCATTTTTGGATTGTGCTCCGCGGCGACCCAGAAGTAATGGAGCACGTTACTTCCAGGTTTTGCCGCTCGTGCATGCGCAGATGCTCAAAATTACACCACATGCATGCGTGGAAGCGG
Source organism: Podarcis gaigeae (assembly GCF_964106915.1). NCBI lineage: Eukaryota > Metazoa > Chordata > Lepidosauria > Squamata > Lacertidae > Podarcis > Podarcis gaigeae. The sequence goes on along the minus strand of NC_139691.1, from coordinate 20,283,647 downwards.
CAAATCATGACCCGCAGACGCACGGAAGCGGGTTGCGTTTGCTTCAGGATGTGAACGGGGCTCCGGAACGGATCCTGTTTGCATCCAGAGGAAATAATAATAATAATAATAATTTTATTATTTATACTCCGCCCATCTGGCAGGGCCTCCCCAGCCACTCTGGGCGGCTTCAAAAAAATATTAAAATATTGTAATACATCAAGCATTAAAAGCTTCCCTAAACAGGGCTGCCTTCAGATGTCTTCTAAAAGTCTGGTAGTTGTTGTTCTCTTTGACATCTGGTGGGAGGGTGTTCCACAGGGAGGGCACCACTACCGAGAAGGCCCTCTGCCTGGTTCCCTGTAACTTGGCTTCTCGCAGTGAGGGAACCGCCAGAAGGCCCCTGGAGCTGGACCTCAGTGTCCGGGTAGAACGATGGGGGTGGAGACGTTCCTTCAGATATACCACTATACTTGCCTTTTCTCCAAACTGAAAGGTCCCCAACACAGCAACCTTTCCTCCCAGGGGAGTCGCTCCACCCCCTTTGGTTGCCCTTTTTTTGAACCATCTCTACCATATCCTTTTTAGGTGAGGCAACTGGCACTGTACAGAGCATTTCAAATGTGATCCCACAGTATATTTGTATAAGATTTGTGATACTGGAAGTTTTGTTTTTTTCATGGCTTTTTGTAATGATGTTTCCCTTTTCCATGGCCGCCACACCCTGGGTTGACACTGCCTCTGAGCCTAACCTACATTGCAGGGCTGTTGTGAGGATATGAAATTTATATACTGCCCTCCATTACAGGATCACAGAGTGGTTTAATGTTTAAAGACACGAAAATACATGGCATGATAACAAACCAAAGGCTTGGGATAAGAGGAATAAATGAGGGAACAGGGGGTATCATGAACTCCTCCTTGAGCTCCTTAGGAGGAAAATATGGGATATAAAAGTACTCATCCCCATCATCCTCCTAGTAAATTTTTAATACATTTGCAGTGCAATCCAATGCATGTCCATTCAGAAGTAAGTTCCACTGTGTTTAAATGGGACTTATTCCCAGGGTTGTTGTGTTGTTGTTGTTTTTTTTTTGGGGGGGGGGGAGATTATAGCACCACAACCTTATTTTGGCTTTTCAGGAGCTTATCACCTCTGAAACGATATTCTAGCCCACTGATAGCTTTAGCTCTTATGAATTTCTCCAATCATTAGAGGCTGTGCTCTGTAACTCCCATAATGAAGATTTAGATATAATCCTCCAACACTTGCCCTCCCCTCAGCTTGACAGCTCAAGAGAGTTTTATGCAAAGGAGCAGATAACAATGGAGAAGATTCTTACATTGATAACACACGCCACCATAAGCATTAGCCACACTTCCTTCATCATCTCAAACCCAGCAGTTCCTCAGTCAGAAATGCAGCTGGCCAGGCACCCTTGTGAACTTCGTTCCTTAGGATCTAAACTATGAAAGAAAGAAAAAGGGGAAAGAGTAGGGGGAAAATTAAGAATTAAGGTTTTTCCCAGACAGGATGATCCCCCCCCCCAAAAAAAAGTCTCTTGCACCCTGAGATACAAAGCAACTTTGTTGTGACAAACAACTTTCAGCATCACAAATAGCTGTGCCATTCTTAATCCCTGCTCAAATTTTAGTTAGCAAGTCTCAACAAATGAAACTGATCTGTATAAAATGTAACTTGAAAAGAGACGTTGCACATACTTTTGTAAACCAAGAACTCTTTAATAGAAATACATTTTAAAAAAATTAGTTAGCAAGCCAGGAAGGAGCAAAGCATGCATTGGTTGCATTTTTTAAATTTAGGTGAAGGTCACAGTTTAAATAAAACCACGCGTATTACTGCAGATAAGGAGAAATTGTTTAGTTCTCAGTCACTACCAATCTAGATATCAATCTACAGTGCATGATATAGTATTACAATCATGGCCTTGAGGATTTATCTCATATTTTTCCTGTGACATGTTGTTACGAATTTATTGTCCAGCCTTCACCCAAGGTCCCAGGGTAGGTCACAACAGGAAAATGCAGTATTCATTTGGAATATTGGTACTGAAAGTGTTTGGCAGACAGCCTAATTTGGAGGGGTGTGGATTCCATAAACTTTAAGTTTCCAAAGGGTCTAGTAAAAAAACCTTGATGCTACATCATGCTTTTTCTGGTATAATCTCCCTGTTTTCCTTTTCTAATAATTTTAAAACATCAATAAAATTTACGTTTAAAAAAATATTTAAAACGGTTTTTAAAAACTAGCAATCACAAAAATTGTCCGATTCTAAAAATAATAGTGGCTCTGCTTCCGTGGCTTCCAAATTCGTGATGTGCGCTTTTGTTGTCAACTAAACCCCACCACCTGTCATTCCAGGATCCGACCTGTCGGGTTCAAAGAGCCAGAAAGCCAATAAATTCCCTGGAATGAAAGATTAAGCCCCTCTCCTCCACCGACTCAACGCTGCAAGCCCGGGCTTGCCCAGCAGCCCAGCCTCTGGGAGTCCACGTGGACCCGCTTCATCTCCCCTTCGCCTGGCTGCCCTCCAAGCCTGTAGCTCAGGGCTCGATTCCCGAAGAAGCCTGGCCGGGCTCCCAGCTTTAGGAGGCAGGGGCGGGATACATTTCTTAAAAAGTGAGGGATGTAGAGAAGGCTCCTTTCTCCGTCCCTTTTTTCTTTCCTGCATTGCACGGGGTTGTCTATTTGGTCTTTGGGTCCCTTCGAACTGTTCATTTCTATGATTCTATGAAAGCAGTTCCTGCCTGCCCGCAACTCCGCTCCCTCCCCATACTTCTCCGGCTTGTTTTCCCCGTCTAGAAACCGGGAAAGCCAAAAACTCCCGTCTCTCCTTCCCACGCGAAGACAGGCAGGCAGGCTGTGGCGATATGCCTAGACGCGCCCGACGGGGCCTCAGCCAGAGCACTGTGCACACGTTCTCTAAACCCGCGGGCGTCCTCCGGACCCGATTACCTGGGGACACGCAGGACGAGCGAGTCAGCCCTCGGAGTCAAACCGAACCAACCCCAAGGCAGAGACTGAAGGTGGTGCGGCGAAGTTCCCCAGGCGCACACCTGTCAGACTGAACGTTTACCTGAACAGCAGCGAAGGATATATCTCTGGTCTGCTGCATCCCGCGGCGGAGACAAATAGAGAGAGACTGCCCTCCCATTGGCTGACGGCTGAGCCGCTATACGGAGTGCGCTTCCCGAGGGGTGGGGCTTACCGACCAATCAATGGAAGGCGAAGAGGCGAGATAAGAGAAGCCGCTCTCCCATTGGCTGTTGCCCAAGCGCTATGCTGATTGAGCTTCCCGAGGGGCGTGGTTTACCGTGCACACACTGTAAGGATAAGCTCGCTTGGTTCTTTATTATTTTATTCTTATTATTAAATTTTTATTGAATACAAAAAAAATCAAATAAGAAAAGAAAGAAAGAAACAAATTTCATACATATACACATGAGTAGAATTATTTATACATCTATAAAGCAATATTCAAAAAGAAGAGGAAGAAAGGAAAAAAAGAAAAGAAGTAAAAAATAGAAATTTAGAAAATAGAAAAATGTTCACCATAAACAACAATTTCAGATCTATAAAGGTAAAGGGACCCCTGACCATTAGGTCCAGTTGTGGCCGACTCTGAGATTGCGGCGTACAGCTTCAAGGTCTTGTGGCCAGCAGGACTAAGCCGCTTCTGGTGAACCAGAGCAGCGCACGGAAACGCCATTTATCTTCCCACTGGAGCAGTACCTATTTATCTACTTTCACTTTGATGTGCTTTCGAACTGCTAGGTGTGCAGGAGCAGGGACCGAGCAATGGGAGCTCACCCCATCATGGGGATTCGAACCGCCGACCTTCTGATTGGCAAGCCCAAGAGGCTCAGTGGTTTAGACCACAGCGCCACCCGCGTCCCTTTTTTAAACTGTATTTACCTGTAATCTCTCTTTTACTCTTTTCGTAAACAATATCGCTTTTTTACAGTCAAGTGGCCTATAGAAATCTGCACATCAAAACAGACAGAATAATATTAATAATAAAAAAGGGCAGCCCCTTATTTTCCCTTCTATAGTTTTTTGCTCAAGAGCAGAGAAAGTTGGGTGACTAACCGGCTGCTCCCTGCTTTCAACTGTAAGGTTTTGGAAGCATGAAAAAGATTGAGGAGAGAGCCAAGCCTCTGTTTCTCGGCAGGCAGGACATTCAGGAGTTGTGGGGTTCAGCTCCAGCCCACTGCTGCTCCCTGCCTGAGCAGCCCCTTCCTCACGGTGATTCTCTTCTCTTATGGTGGCCAAGATGTCAGCCTGGGTGGAGAGGTTCTGCAGGTCCAGCTCCGTACACTCCACGGGGGCATGAGGCCAGTGGTGTAGCCTCTCCGTGGCACATGAGGAGACAGGGGCCACTGGAGGGCCACTGGGGGCTGCACCACAGTCCTTACCTGCTAGCTATTGATATATGCAATGGATAGGCACGGCTTCCACACAGGAAGATTCCTCTAGCAGTACACTTTTATGAGTGCCACATAATATTCAATATGCACTTGTAAAAAAGTGATAGTTTTGCGCAGCAGCACCTACAACTTTTGAACTCCCTGCCTATTGTCATCAGGCAGTCACCTCCACTGCGCTCTTTCCATTTCTGTTTAGGCAAACCTGCCCAGATCTGTAGAATGCTGACAAGTGTTATGATCCAATTTTTAGCTTATCATTTATTTTAATTATTTTCTGAATGTTTTAAATAGTTTCTTTTAACTATTTTTACTGATAATTTTGTTGTTTTATTCTTTTTGTAATCTGCTTTGAAGGTTTTTTTGGTGTTTTTTTTTGCAATGGAGTGGTGTATGAATTTTACAAAATAAATCCCTAGCAGAAAATAACCAAGCTAGGAAAGCAGACAGTGTGTCAAGACAGTGAATCTCTATGCTACCAGTATACGTGTACCTTAGAGCAGCAAAGGCAGTTTTGCTAATGCTGTGTATAGGTGGGTGAGCAAATAAGTTGAAAAAGAACAGAAAAGCTCCATTTGATTCCCCCCACCCTTCCCCAGGGCTGGACATCCTGGCACATGTCAGGGATCCATGACACAACTGCCCCTGAGAAGAGGGTGACTTGACCTTTCAAAGTCCAGATGCTGATGCAACTGTCCTTCTGTATCCTTGGGATGTCCCTGGCGTTGCATCAGCTGAATGACATTTTGCATCCCGTTTTCTGACAAATGCCAGAATTTTGTTTTAACGGTAAAATTGTCCCAGGACAAAATTTGAAAGGGCAAAGGAGAAAACATAGAGGCAAGATAGTTGTGAGCAAAACTGGAAGTCATTTATTGATGACTGTGGAGTTCCATTAGTTCCACAAAGAAGAGGAGGGTAGGGGGTTGAATTACTCTAATAAAAAATAAGAATATTTACAATAGAAGAACCTTAACCTATAAATCTTAAGCAGAAAACTTGTTCCTCTAGCAGTGCCCCCCACCCCCCGTTTGTGTGTAATAAAGAGAGAGCTCAAACCAACTTTGGAAAGCAACCAAGGGATACTTAGAAGTTGGGGGTTGAGCAATCCCTAACTGGAGCATGACCTGATTCAGTTATTTTCCAGATTATGGACTCCATAATTAAGATGCTGTGTGACCTGCATATAATCGATACAACAATATGCATTAATGCATCTCAGTAAAACAAGTAAACACAGACACTTTGCTTGCATGATCTCCAAAGGTCAATTAAGCCTCACTAGCTCGGCCAGCAGGAGTTGCCGGAATATGGCTTAGTGGCACCTTCCCCACCATTTCCACTCCACTTTGGCACGTGGCACTTCATATCACAGCCCATAATAACCTCCCCCTTCCTGAGTACGTCTACTTTTTCTAGTTTGTTTTTCAGAAACCCTTGTTGTTGGCTGTTAGGGAGGAGATGGAACATAGTAAGCAGAGATTACACTTTGTCACTAAGGACCAGCACCTCAAATAGACAGCCTTGGGCCAAAATAACCACCTCCTATCTAAATGTTGGGGATTCTGACCTGTCCACTGCACCCCAAACCCTGGATGTTTCAGTGTCCTATCTACTGATTTGTTTATTTATTGCAATGCACTTTCAGAAGCAAAAGGGGAGCTGGCTTTCATCACCTGAGGGCTGCCTTGACCCTTGTTTGTTTAGGAACTGTTTGTGAGTTCATTTAGACCTAGGGAGGTTTACTGTAAGGCATCAGCTGCTGTAAACAGAAGTGTGATTCCAACAGTTTTGTTAATGATTGACGGCACTTTTCTTTCCACTTCCTACCTGCAAAATTCCAGCAGATGACTGTAAAGAAGACCATCAACACAACTTTGTCCCTTGCAGAGGATCAGGAATGGTACCCCTAACAATGAGTACCTAACAATGAGTACCCCTGTTGGACCCCAGGGGGTGGGGGCACCTATTCTGTTCCAGACAAGTGCAGAGCAATGGTGAAGGAACAACAGGAATGAGAAGAGGTTGCTAGGATGAGACATTCTGCAAAAGAAATCACTGGTTTCTTGCCACCTTAACTGTGCTTTCTCACACTTGTAAATTAGTCTCTCGTAATTGGAGAACAATGGCAGCCTCATGGGTAGCTAGCCTTATAAGATGTCAGTCTTGATGCAGCATTGGCTGAAAGGGATAGGCCACAAATTGGGAAACTTTCAGGTTGGTGGATATTTTATGTCTTCTTTCCCTTTGGAGTGAGATGGTCAGATCTTGGGAACTGCTGCTGCAGCTGCTGCTACCCACCCCAAAGACTTTTTTGAGGTTTTTCTCCCTGGGGATGTTAATTTGCAACATCCCTTACATCGTCCGTCCATCCAACATTAATGGAAGTCTCTTTTAATCTGTTCATGTGTGCGTTGGGTCCAAAGATCTGGATAACATTCAGTTCCTGTCCACTTCTTAGTTGTTGTCCAAGGATATGATAGATCACCAAAGCATTTCTAAGAGCTCTCAGGATAGCACATGTTAAAACTGGGCACAATAATTTTGCATATGTCTAAAAGATCATCTTCCTCCTCTTTTCCCATATCCAAAAGTCCCTTCCTGAGGCTGGAGTTTCCCTCAGCTTTTCTCTCCCTCACCTCCTCAGCACATTGCTGCTCTTCCATTACTGGTAGTGACTCTTCTGGGCTTCCTGGGGTCCTCCTCTGTGTGATAAGCTTTGGATCTTTCTGTGGTGAAGACACAGATTGCCCAGGTAGCGCAGGCTTCACTAGCTTCATTGCAAGTGGGTAGACATTGCAGAGCCACCAAGGGTTTTCAGCTGGGGTGGCTAGCTGGATCGGGGGATCAGGTCCTTCTGTGGGGACACTGGACTGCACTACCCACTCCCTAGCTTGGCAAACCCCAGGAGATGATGGCGCTCCTTCAGAGGAAGTGGATGTCCCCAGCCGATTCCACACAGAGGTTGGAGGTTTTGCAGGTGACAAATCTGCCTGCTGCCTTGTCAGTGGGGCGGGTGCTGGAGATGACTTTGACAGGGGGGAGGGTGCTGGTGGTGACCCTGGCAATGGAGTGGCTGCCAGCTTTGGCAGGGGCTTTGGCAAGGCGGTGGACACTCGCCTTAGCGGAGCCAGGGGGGCCAGCCTGAGCTTATGTGATATCTTCGGCATAGGTCTTTCCAATGTGGCCTCTGTCTTTGCAAAACTGCTGTTGGCAGAATTTAGTGGAGAGATGTTTTTAGCAGGCATGGAGATAATGTGCTTCTTCTTGCCCAGGGGATGGAAGACTTGCACAGACTTTTTAGCAGGCATGGAGATTATGTGCCTCTTCTTGCCCAGGGGATGGAAGACTTGCACAGACTCTATCATCTGCAAAGCCAGGTTGGTTCTGGGGACTGCCTTTGAGGGCACATCATTCTTTTCTCCCTTTACCCCAGCCAGGTTCCTTTTAGCTTGGGCCTTCTCTCTACTCTTAGTTTCTCCAAGATTTCCCCCCAGCTTGGAATCATTGTTTGCTGTCTTGGATTTGCTGCTGTTCAGCATTTCCTCACTCATTCTTAAAGCTTCCTGCTGGAGCCCAATGGTTTTTGCCTTCCCCTTTCTCAGAAAGTCTTGGCAAGGCATCTTTCTCTCCTCCTTGCATTTCTCTTCCTGGCTTTTCTGGCTGGGATGGCTTCCTCGAGAGCACTTGGCGCTCAGCCCTTGTTGAAGACGCTGGGAAGAGCCGCACGCCTCCAACTCTAGACTTGTTCTGGGGAAATTTCCCACCAGTTTGTCTTCAGTCAAAATGGCCTTCCTCTTCCCCTTTATGTTAGAAAACGTAGAGTCTGGCGCCTTTGACACCACAGACTTTGGATCAGTGTTCCGGCTCTTTCCAAATCCCTCTTTCCTCAGTTCTGGCTCTGCAGAGATCCTGAGGAAATGACTTGAGGGCTGTCCTGCCAATGTATCCACACACATTCCCTTGGCTCCTGTAACACTAGGAACCTTGCTATCATCTTTGATTTGCCCCTCACTCTGCTGTTGGTTTTTACTGGCTTTGTCACATTTAGGTCTTGCCTCCTGCCTTACAGTTGCTGTGGCTAACACCTGGTCGCTTCCTGGGGCTTCCCTGGATGTCCCCTCACTTGCCTCGTTGGAACCCAGAGGTGTGGAAAGACATTCTGGAAAGAGCGGCTCAAAGGATGCAACCAGGTTATTGATCTCAGGGCAGTCACTGAAGAGATCATCTGGCAGATGGAACAAACCCCCAAGGTGGCTTCCTTCAGCTGCCAACTGAGGGTTATGTGATTGGTCCCCCTCATGTGTCTGAGTGGCTACCACTGAAAGAAAGACAAAAGGAAGATACATTAGAAGATATAAATAGCCATCTCCTCTTCTATGACTTGGTCTAATCCTCTTTTTCCATTTTTTTAAAATTATTATGCAATAGAGTCATAGCAAAGAAAATAACATAGCACCAAGCCCATGGTGTCATCTTACATGGTCTAAATAAATAAATAAATAAATAAATAAATAAATTTTATTTATACCCCACCCATCTGGCTGGGTTTCCCCAGTCACTCTGGGCAGCTTCCAGCAAATAACAAAATACAATAAGTCACCAATACAAACTACATAACCAAACGGAACAATTTCCACATAAAAATAAAGATACAAAAATTAATACAGTGGTACCTCAGGTTACATACGCTTCAGGTTACAGACTCCGCTAACCCAGAAATAGTACCTCAGGTTAAGAACTTTGCTTCAGGATGAGAACAGAAATCGTGCTCCGGCGGCGCGGCAGCAGCGGGGGCCCCATTAGCTAAAGTGGTGCTTCAGGTTAAGAACAGTTTCAGGTTAAGAACAGACCTCCGGAACGAATTAAGTACTTAACCTGAGGTACCACTGTATAAGTAATATCAATTAATATCAGTAACAACAGCAAAAACTCCCAACAAAACTTCCCTCAAAATACCCCAGTCCTTGCTGGACAGCAGCCACGGCAGCAGTCCTTATGAGGCCTGTCAGGTGCTGCCCTGGGCCAGCTGGAGAGTGGCAGGACCGGGGCCCTCAGGTACTCAGCATTGGCAGTCCATATAGGTTCTCCACAGACAGGTTGTGAGGCTGCTGAAAGAGCTTTCCTTTCTTTTCCCCTTATGTATGAAAAAAGGGAGACCAGGTTTCATCAAAGGTATTTTCCTTTATAACCCCATCTAATCCTCTTTTAAAGCCATCCAAGTGGACGTAGGTGGCGCTGTGGGTTAAAGCCTCAGCGCCTAGGACTTGCCGATCGAAAGGTCGACGGTTCGAATCCCTGCGGCGGGGTGCGCTCCCGCTGCTCGGTCCCAGCGCCTGCCAACCTAGCAGTTCGAAAGCACCTCCGGGTGCAAGTAGATAAATAGGGACCGCTTACCAGCGGGAAGGTAAATGGCGTTTCCGTGTGCGGCTCTGGCTCGCCAGAGCAGCGATGTCACGCTGGCCACGTGAAGTGTCTCCGGACGGCGCTGGCCCCTGGCCTCTTAAGTGAGATGGGCGCACAACCCCAGAGCCTGTCAAGACTGGCCCGTACGGGCAGGGGTACCTTTACCTTTTACCTTAAGTTGGTGGCCATCACTGCCTCCTGTGGGAGCAAGTTCTACAGCTTTAACAATGCACTGCATGAATAAACCCTTTCTTTTATCTGTACTGAATCATCCCACATTCATCGCATGTCCACGAGTGTTATGAAAGAGTGAGGGAAACTTCTCTGTGTTCACCTTCTCCATGCCGTGCATCATTTCAGAAACTTTTATCATGTCACCTTTTCCTTATCTTTTCTCTAAACTAAAAAGTCCCAAATGCAGCAACTTTGCCTCATGGGGGAGTCGCTCCACCCCCTCAATCATTTCCAAACCTTTTCCAACTCTTTTCTGAGCTGAGGTGACCAGAGCAGTTGCACAGTATTCCAAATGGGGTCGCACACAACAGATTTGTATAGTGGCATTATGTGCCCTGTACTTACTAAATTTTGGAAGAAAGTGCTGGACTGTATAACTATGTGTGCAGAAAAAGTTAAAACTTTCAGCGGATAATATTCTTTTGAACCATATTGTACAGAAATGAACAACAGGACAAAGGAAATGGATTCTACGCACCCTGGTGGCGGCCAACAGACTGATATTGATTAATTTGTGGTCAGGGGCTACATATCTTCCAGACCCTTGATCATCTTGGTTGCCTTCCTCTGCACACCTTCCAGCTTGTCAATATCCTTCTTAAATTGTGGCACCCAGAACTACACACAATTTAGGAGGGTTCTCACCAAAGCAGAATAGAGTGGTACTATGACTTCCCTTGATCTGGACACTATATTTCTCTTGATGCAGCCTAGAATAGCCTTAGCATTTATTTATTTTTATTTTTTGCTACTGCATCACACTGTTGACTCTTATTAAACTTGTGGCCTACTAAAGACCCCTAGATCCTTTTCACATGGGTAAGCCAGGTGTCCCCCATGTTGTATATTTGTGCATCTGGTTATCCCTGCCTAATTGTAGAACCTTACATTTGTCCCTCTTGGAATCATTCTGTTAGTTTCGGTCCAGTTTTTCAATCTGTTAACATCATCTTGAATTCCCAATTCTGCCTTCTGTGGCATTAGTTTGGCGATGACACCCAGTCTGGTGTCATCTACAAATTAGATGAGCATCCCCTCAATTCCTTCATCCAAGTCATTTATAAAGACCTTGAACAACAGTTTGTTGCTGCATCTTTTTTTTTTTTTTAAGATTCCCAACAGCAGCTTCATAATCTTACCACTTTTACTTTCAACCACTCGTTACTGTATACAAATAATGGCTGATAACTTTGCTAGAATATAGGCTACTAAAAAGAATGGCAACCTCATCTATAGATGTAACAGCCACCCCAGTTTTAGATCCCTTCTACACAGGCTACTAGTAGAGAGATAGTATATGGAAACCTTTAAGATTCTGTACGTCCTCTCTGGAAATAATGAATACATGTCTATTCTTCTAAAGATGTAACAAAACAGGTGATCTGGTCTTCAGAGCAGTTATGCATCTCTCTCCCTCCCACCCCCCCACACCCCATCATTCATATATACATCTATATCACTATAAACACTATGTTACACAAAGGGAGAAGTATATATACACACAGACACTGCATTTGGGTTTAAATGAATCCATTGCTTTTTGCAGTCTGATCGTATGCATGTTTACTCAGAAGCAAGCCCTACAGAAGCAAGTCTACAGTTGCAAGCACAGCCGAGTTCAGTGGCACTTTTTCCCAGGTAAGCATAATAGGGGTGCAGCATCCTTAATTTATAAGCTTATTTTTGCTACATGTGAAGAAGATTGGTTATAAAAAGAACTGCAGCAGCAAACTTCCTTTTTGCAGCGTTTGCAAAATGTGTTCATCTCCCACCACCACCCTGCTGGAAAAGTACCAATCCCACTTTGCTAAAGGGTCAGGCTAACCCTGCGCTATTCCCTATACCTTTCGCTGTTTACCTAAAAAAGTGGGGAGATGCCTCTCCGTTCCTTTGCTCATCATGGTGTCTGCTCATTATGGTTCGAGGCAGGAAATGAAAAAAGAGGTTGGGAAGAGCATCACATGCAAACTGGCAATTGTTTATGTGCCATTTCTCTCCCCTTGCAACTTTATCAAGAGAAAGGCGGGACTGAGAGAAATGGGAGGCAGATCAGACAAAAAAAGGGAGGCAGCTCAGCTTAAAATGAAACTATTCTCTCCAAGTAGCAGCAGATTGAAGTCTGCAATCTCCTCCTTTCTCTAGAGCAGAAGCATTTGTTCCTCATCCATTGCTTTGTGCGGCCTGATCCTATGGATGTTTACTCAGAAGTAAGCCTGCAGAATTCAAGAGGGTCTTACTTCCAAGCAAGAGTGGCTAAGTTAAAACCTGATCACTTAAGGCCAGTTCTACAGCTTGGTTTTGCTACACATGAAGATGATTGGTTATAATAAGAATTGCAGCAGCAAACTCCCTTTTGGTAGCATTTTTGCTGGTTCAAGATCAGCTTCATGGCTCAGCAAGGATTTGAACCCTGGTCTCTCCCAGGTCCTAGCCCACTCTTCTAACCACTACAATCCTACTGGCTCTAGGTGCATTCCAAAGTGTAGGTACTGCAACACTAAAAGATGAAGCTCCTACGAAGACAGAATGGCGATTATGTGGCACTCATAAGAATGTCCGTTCCAAAGATTGAAGTGGCTGAGTGGGCACAGATGGTCCAAGTTGAGCTGGGAGGCAAACTGGTCCCAAGAAATGTACACTGAGGGCTCAAATCAAGTCAGCAACCGAAAGAGGGGCACCCATGGAAACTGCGGTTGTATGAACTGGTTTGCCACCATCACAGTATAACCCCCAAGATTCTACGCCGTCAGAGAATGTTATGATGCAGAAGAGGATGCAAAGCAATGGGCAGTTGGGCTATTGGATCAGTGAGTGCCAAAGTAGCTGGTAGTGGGCCCTGAGAGTGGTGGGAACCTGAATCAAACTCCTCTTCTTCTTTTTGCCTGTTCTACAAATGCACATTGGCTCTTGTGCAAAATGAAATAAACCCACACGTTTGAAAGTACTTATGACCTAGTGGGAACATCTATTGCCCACCAAAATCCATGGAATAGGCCTTAGGGATGGCTAACCTCAGCACTGTTGGCTGTCCCTAGGACTTAGTAAAGGTAAAGAGACCCATGACCATTAGGTCCAGTCATGAGCGGTGCTCATCTCGCTTTATTGGCCGAGGGAGCCGACGTTTGTCCGCAGACAGCTTCCGGCTCATGTGGCCAGCATGACAAAGCTGCTTCTGGCAAACCAGAGCAGCACACGGAAACACTATTTACCTTCCCACCTGAGCGGTATCTATTTATCTACTTGCAGTTTGACATGCTTTCAAACTGCTAGGTTGGCAGGAGCAGGGACCGAGCAACGGCAGCTCACCCCATCACAGGGAATTCGAACCACCGACCTTCTGATCGGCAAGTACTAGGCTCTGTGGTTTAATCCACAGCGCCACCGCGTCCCTACCCTAGGACTTAGCTGTGACTAATTTGGGTAGATTGTGCCCTTCAGCTTTTGAACCAAAACCTCTTTTCTCTTGTCTATCCCAGTTTCCATGTATGCAGGTATAAGTTGCCCTAAGACTTCACCTGTTCCCTAGATGCAAACCCTCAATCTCACTGCTTGCTTCTCAGATTCTCTCTACCCCCCTGGGACAATGGAGAGTCCCTTCTAAGCACCTAGATAACACTATTTCCTACCTGCCATGATGACAAGAGGATGTTCCCTTTATACAGGGGTGAAACTGGATTGTGGGTCATTAGGCTTGTCTCACCAGTGCTTACCAAGGAAGCGTCCGGTAAGGAGTAGACAACGGAATTATGATGAAGCAAAAAAAAAAAAAAAAAAAAAAAAAAAGTTTGTTGCTATCTCTATGGCAACCCTGCAGATGCTGAGTAAGGGGCCAGGAGAATCTTAGAATCAGAATTGGATGATGGAAGATGATGTCATTCAGAAGGCTGAAGAGTGGGCCGGAGCTTAGGGTGGGGGGAGTGTGATCGGACTACCCTACACACTAGGCCATTCTTCTTTGCAGGCTCCTTGGGAAGTCCTTTGTCTTCAGCCTGATTTAAGACGGCATTGGGGAATGGGACTGAGAATTTGTACGCACAGTTGTGTGAATTCTCCTTTGGGTTTTGTCTGAAGGGAAGACCAGCATGTGGCATATATTAAGTGCCAACTCCACGTCAGGTTCAGGTGCTAGGTACAGTCGGATCCAGCTTTATGTAGCTGTGTAGTTATTCCATGTTATCTTTTGGTTTCTGTGTTGCAAGGAGAGGATTCCCATTACAAGAATCCAGCTGTGCTGTGAATTGCAAGGTCTCGAGTTCAAATGTCCCAACACAGATTCACTAGATAGCCTCTGAAAAGGCCACTTTTTCAGGCTGTACTTTTTTCAGTCTGCTGCATGGGCTGGGGCAAGATTAGAAGATAATCTTTGCTCAAATGTGGGGAGCACCCTGGAGAGCCCTCTTTGGGATCGGGGTGGGTCTCCTCAGTGTTGTTTTGTTGAGGCTGCTCAGCTGCTGACACGCAGGGAAGTTTTCTTGAGCAGCCTTAACAAGCCTCTGGCTCATGGCCCACTTTCTGTCAGTTTTTTCTTTTTTCCACAGGATTTCACTCATGATCAACGTGAAATTCCTGCCTAAAAGACAATTAATTGAATCTTGGTGGACATGTGAAAAAGCTAAAAACTATTGAATACAAATACCTACACTGATACGGAGGATTTTGAAGGGCAATTTTCGTGCTGGGACTTAGATAAACAATTAGAAAGAGACTATGGATCTTTATTTCAATACACGGTCACAATGGTAAGTCATATGCACAAAGATGGAAAGATTCATCATTACCTACAGCGGAGGAATGGTTGTTGAAATTACTGGACTTAGTTGGGATGGTGGAATTCATGTTTGCTCAGAGAAAAATAATTGTCTACATTTACTAGACTGGAAACTTCTTTTAGACTTTGTGTAAAATAGAAAATGAACTTACATGGGTTTGATAATTGAAGAAAATATTGGTTTATAGAAAGTGGAATTTGGGGTGTTATCTTGGAGTGGATGCTTCCAACCATTTTTTAGATATAGCTGACAGACGAAGAATCAAAAGCGCTCTCATCTTTCTTTTTTTAGTTTTTATTTGGATTAGTTTTTTATATATTTGATTCAAAAATATATTGCATATTCTTTTGTGTATTCTTTTTGAAATTTCAGTAAGAAAATAAAAATTATTAGCACACAGAACTTGCATGTTCATTTAAAACTTCCTTGACTCAAACCATTAAAGTAGGCTTTTTTCTTCTGCTTTCCCTTCCTTTCTTCTTGAAGGCAGAAAGCAGTTAAAGCATCAAATGTAAATTTCCACCAGCAGTTCCATATCTTTTTGTTATAAATCATAAGGCTCAGAAATAATTAAGGGAGACTTTTGTAGATCCCATGCCCATTAGGGCTCTTACACGGCTTTGGGACCTAGGTGCTGATTCCTCAGCTCGCAAATCACTTAACCCCCATCAGAATTCCCAAGAGCTGACAGCTTTTCGGCCTCTTGAAACAGAAAATGGCTTTTTCAGAACCTCCCATTCACTCTTTTTTCCAGAGTAAATTCAATCGCCAAGACTTATGTCTGGCTGTCATCATTCACCATGTAATGATCTCCACTGGCAGCTCACCAACAAGACATTCAATTCACCATGTTCCTCCTCCAACATGCTCCACAACTGAAATATCTTCATTCTGTCTGAAAAACACTTTGTACATGTTATGTACTGAGTTGACTAGGATCCAAAATGCAGCAGTCTGATTGGTCCTAGAACAATGCAGCAGTATGACTGGTCCACAGGAGCCACCCAATCCAGCTCCAGGTGGAAGTGAATCCATAACCTGATTGGCCTACAGGAGAATCCCGGAATTAGACAATCACGTGCAGCCCATTGTGTAAATAATGTATATAAAGCAGATATCGTGGGGGAACTTCCATTCCCCCTCACCACTATGAGCTGAATAAAGAGCATGAAATCCACTCTCGACTCTCGAGTATATTTCAGTACACCTCAGTCATGTTGTTTGTTCTAGGAATCATGGTCCTTAAAAGACAGAACCTTGCCCCTGATTTGGGAGTGTTGGTACAAAGATCTACATTTGAAAATGAAAGCAGTTTTTGTTTTGTTTTTACTCAGCAGACTTTGGGACACAGAATAGATTCCAAACACCTCTTTCAGCATTTTATTTATAAAAGTTTGCAATTAAAACAATTTACACCTTTTGCTCCCCAACTGAAGCGTGCATACACACACACACGCCAGCAGTGAGCTATACACAAGACTGGAGTTACAATTAAGATGGGTAGAGATTTCTTTTCCTGCCTCCAGCAAATGGCAAGACAGCAGGCAGAGGAAAACATGGATCATATATTTAGTGTTTTTGGATAACATGTTTTTGGATAACAGGTTTATTAAGGCAAATGACAAAAAATAAAATAAAAACTGCTCTAAATGGAGATGGGATGTGGGAACTGCTTGCCCCACATCCCTACTTCTCAACCAAGGGGAAATGCAAAGAAGAAGAAGAAGAAGAAGAAGAAGAAGAAGAAGAAGAAGAAGAAGAAGAAGAAACCAGTCTCCCACAAGCTGTGTTCTGAATGCTGAAGTCCTGACATATTAAAAGGTATTTAACACCACTTGGATCACTTGGGACATAAGACTGGGCAGCTTTCCCCTGTCAATTTCTGACTTGTTAGCCACCACACACACACACACACACACACACACACAGAGAGAGAGAGAGAGAGAGAGAGAGAGAGAGAGAAAGGAAGGGAGGGAGGGAGGGAGGGAGGGAGGGAAAAGCATACTGATATTATTTGCTTATTTTTTCTGTCCCTTGTCCACAAGATTGTTAACAGTTAACTTGAGTTCTGCTGGAAGGTCAATAGTGGGTTTTCTTTTGCAGTTAGAAAAAGTATAATCTGTCCAATAAATTGCAAGTAACACATGGTACTCCCAACACAATGTAACCTCTAGACAGCATAATTCAAGCATTCTTTTCAGAAGTCACTTCAAAATATATTTGCATTTCAAGAGAGATAATTCCCTGTACGGAAGGAACCACTAGGCTTGCATCACAGCTCCACAAAGAATTAGGAGCGGCAGGGGCAAATCTATCATGGACGTGCTAAGACCACACAAACAAGCCTTTGCTAAACTAACATCCTCCAGATGTTGCTGGACTACAATATCCATCAGACCCAGTGAGCATGCCTGTGCTGGTAGGGGATGATGGGAGGTGTAGTCCTATAGTCTCTGGAGGCAACAAGGTGTGTCATGGTTGGCATAAACTATTGCATCACTTTGCTTAACTTCAATGGAACACTCTCCTAGCATTCTCCCATCAACAAATAACAAGCATTTGAAAATGTCCTGATGTACAGAAGACAAAGCGCCAAGTGTTCTGATAAGCTGGTTAAGGATGGGTATCTTTTGCTATCTGCCTTTATCAACAGCTTTGATGGATCGAGACAGGATTTCTACTTTCTTATGCATCAGCAGCATTCTTCAAAAAGGGCAACAATACCCTTTCGTGGGTATTTACAAGAGTAAGAGTAAGCAGACAGACATCAGTTGCATTCTCAGAGGAATCAGAAACACAAAAGGGACCTTCAGCACACTCCTGGAGACCAGTCCTGCCTTTGTCCAACACACAGCATAAATACAGGTAGATAAATTAGAGGGCAACGTTGGGGAAAGCCAGCAACTGAGAGGCTTAACAGAGACAGAAGCCACCTTCATTCAGCTTTGGGGTCTCTCCACTGATTTTGTGTCACTATGGGGCAAAGGTGAGGATCATCCAGCTGATGACGAAATAGAAAAGGAAGATGGGGTAGACTGCCAAGGCTTTGCGATTTGGGGGCTGGCTGTCTGCCAGGAAAGCGGTGGATGCTGAAAAGAAAGAGAAGGAATATTTAGAATATACACTAACAGATGAAAAAGCAGAAAATTGTGGCTGTATCCAAAGCAGCCCCAGCAACACCTACATTTATTCTGTGTCCCACATGCACCCCAAAATCTTCCCAGGAGGACACCTCCCAACCCTCCAGAGCTTATGTGAAGGTGTGCAATGGGGAGCAGAGGGGACAGGAAAGTTCCGTTCCACTGTCACATATCCCTTGCATTAATGGAACGGGAACACTGGACACCAACCTAAAATTTTAGATTGCATCTTAAAAACATAAGAGTCTGCTGGATCAGGCCAGGGTCTCATCTAGTTCAGCATCCTGTTTGCAGAGTGGCCATCCAGATGCCTGTGGAGACCCTCAAGCAGTATCTGAGTACAAGAGCAACTCTCCCCCTCCTGTGGTTTCCAGCAACTGCTGTTCAGAAGCGTTGCTGCCTCTGACTGTGGAGGTAAAGCATAGCCATCATGGCTAGTAACCATGACTAGTCAATAGCCTTCTCCTCATCCATGAATTTGTCGAATCCTCTTATAAAGGTATCTAGGTTGATGGCCATCACTGCCTCTTGTGGGAGTGAGTTCCATAGTTTAACTCTGAACTCTGAGATGGAAGGACTTCCTTTTCTCTGTCCTGAATCTCCCAACATTCAGCTTCACTGGATGTCCATGAGTGTTACGAGGGAGAAAAACTTTTCTCTATTTGCTTTCTCCATGCATTAGACCACAGAATGCCAGAGTCAAACATGCTACCAGCTGAACGAAATGCTAACCTGAAGAAAATGTGGGGGGTGGGCATCATTGCCACACAGACGAGCTCCACTTCTTCTGTAATGTTTTTAAGCAGCTCTCTCCTAGCTACTTACTGACAGTGCTGGACAAATCAAAGATATGAATTGGAGGACGCAACCCTGCTGAGCTCATGGGGGGTTTTGCAGACAGGGCTGAAAAGGTTCCAGACTGCACTTCCTTCTCAAACATACCTAGCGTGGACCAGGCAAACATGGCCACCACGACTAAGAGACGCACAATGAAGCCAGGAGTATCAGAGCTTGCTAGTAGGACAAGCCTGCAGACCAGGAGAGCCACCGTCAAGGGGAGGATGCAGTAACCCAGGACACAGAGGCTCTGAAAAAAAGATCTTGGGAAGGAAGAAACAGCATTAAATTCTGTGTGGGTGGGGGGAAGAGAAAGGGCAGGTGTATTGCACTCACTTCTGGAGCACAGATGGTCAGCTTCTGGATTCTGGTCTCCAGACAGCAGTCCAGAAGCATATTGGGGAGCATAAATTACCCCTCATGAACGGCCAGAGGCTTCACAACAAAGCTTATGCCATCTCACCTTAAGGGCTTTGTGGTTATGCGGTTCGAGAAGCACATATGACTAAGTGGCAGGGCAGCAGCTCTACTTTGGAATTCCCTGCCTATTGATGTCAAGCTCATGCCTTCCCCGCTCTTTTCAGCACCTGCTAGAAACATTTGTGTTTAGACAAGCCTACTCAGGCACGTAGAATAATGATGTATGTATGTTTTAATCTGTTTTTAGTTTATTGATTATTTAAAAAATGTTTTAAATACAGTCTACTCCCATTTTGCGCACATTCAAAGAACACGTGACTGTGCACACACATATCACCACAAACCCAGAAGTCTCAGGAAAAGCAGGCGTAATGGGGTGGGTTTAGGCACGCTCTGCCAATGCATGTGATAACCTGCAACTTAATCTTTGCCTGTAATCTTTTAAATTGTTGTTACCCAAAAATTTGATTGTTTTAGTCTCTTTGTAACCTGCTTTGAGGTTTGTTTTTACAATCAAGCAGTGTATAAATTTTATGAAATAATAAGCATTTACATACAAAGATGGACACTGACATTTGAGTCCATGGGACACTGAAGCATAGTTTTGCCTCTTACAGCTGAAAAAGATTTCCTTTTCTCCAGAACGTGCAAATATCCAGCAGAAAGGGAGACTCAACAGAGTCAGTTCTCAAATGAGAATGCACATGGTGCAGCCTAAGATGGCAGTCTGCATCTTTGGCAGAGGCCTCAATGGATTTTATTTTTTTACAATATTAAAAAAGGTTTATTAAATAATCAACATATTTAACAACAAAAGAAAACAAGGAGCCAGTTAGTGGCATGCTATTAAGAGAGCCATTGTACATGGTTGGATAGAACACCGGAGCGTGAAGAGGTTCAGTTATTTTATTTTTATCTCATAAAATTTATACACCGCTGCATTGCTAAAGAAAAACCTCAAAGCAGTTTGCAATCTAAGATCAGACTATAAAAGGTTATTGTTCTAGCATGAACAGAGAGCACTAGTAATAGTGGGCATTAGTATGTAATCAGTACCAAATAAAGTATAATTTGTTGGGGACCAAATATAACTTTATTTGGCTAGGTAGTGCCTCTTGAAATATGTATCATGCACAAACTTTTCTAAAATTGGGATGCATAGGGCCTTCTGAAACCAAATGGGAATGGGAAAGTCCAACGTAATTTCTGCATCCCTGAGTGATAGTCAATTTAGCTGCAGAGAACAAATATATAATAAAGAGTTTTACAAACTAGTTCTGCATTGCCCTATTCGGATATTGGAAATGAATGTGGCTTGGCATCAGGGTTGACTAGGTTGCCTACAATCTCAGGGATTTCTTGTTTTTCAAAGGGACTCTTCGTCGTTACTCAAGCAAAAAAGGAAGATGTGGGGAACAGCTTTGCAAGGAGGGCTGCCTCTCTCCCGTCTCCCCAGACCCTTGCCACCAGAGAACATGGTTTCAGCACCCACCCACCACACACTCACATGGTCCCTCCAAGCAGCTTGGAATTCAGTGTGATGACAACGGCTCCAAACCAAATGATGACGAAGACCTCTGCAAACTGGGGACCTCTGTCTTCCGTGCTATTTGCTGCTCCTCCCTGAAGCATTCTGGGAAAGCGGGAGAAACAAGGGAATTAGATCAGCAGCAAACAGTGGGCAAATCTGGAGAACTGGTGCGTTGGTTTAGGACTGTCAGACTAGGGACTGGGAGAGACCAGGGTTCAAATCCCCACTCAGCCATGAAGCTCACCAAGCCAGTCACTCAACCTGACCTACCACACAGGGTCGTTGGTGGGATTAAATAAGGAGGGGAAGAATCATGTATGCCACCACAAACTCCTTGGAGAAAAGGGCAATATGCTGTAATTAAGTTAAATAAGAAGTCTGGATTGCATGCAGTTACTTCTTCACTGCCCTCTATATCAAAAGAATTCACTGCCACATTGGTGCCGAATCAAGGGATGTGGCAGTTGAGCCAATGTAGCATAATGGTTTCAGCGTCTAGCTAGGACCTAGGAGAGACCATGGTTCAAATCTTCCCATTTGGCCATGTAGCTCACTGGGTGTGACCTTGCACTCTCAGCCTAACAGGGTTGTTGTGAGGACAAAAGAGCAGGGAGGACCAGAACCTTGTACACCATCTTGAGCTCCCTGGGAGGAAAATTAGGATATAAATGTAATAAATAAAAAATACAAGTTTACCCTCTGCCAAAAAGGAGAAGCCCTTGTGCAGCTCATAGCCTGTTGCAGCAACTGCCAAACCCAGATTAGGCCCTATATGAGGATCCTGAGAATCATAATCTTTAAAAATGCTGGCTTAAAAAAATATTAGTGTGGCATTGTTTTATTCATATTCTACATTGCTTTGGTTTATTATTGTAGCTTCAGCACTGCATTTGGCTGTTTCACCCAACAAATCCCAGAGCAACGAAGGGGAAGGGAGGAATGTTGGTACTTACAGGGCAAGTAAAACACACAGGACTAGAGGACCCCATAAATCCCCTGGAAGAAAAGAAAGAGAAAGAAAACCAATGAAGGGGTGGGGAGCTAAGGGAAAGCATGACTTCCTTTTCCTCCAGCCACTCTCTGCCTCCCCAGTCACTCTTGATTGTAGGGCATCAAATTGTTTATTTATTCCCCATGCTTTGTCCTAAGGCCCTAGGGCATGTTACAACATTTAAAAAGAATACTAAGAAGAGTATAAACGACTTACAACCACAGAAATAAAATGGGTCTGTATCCTCTGAAGGCTACACATTGAGCCCCCTCAGCACCCCAAGGTCTGTAGGGAAGAAGGTGGCCTTTGGGTCCTGAGTCGTTTAGGCACAAATGTCCCTGTATCACTACATTAAGTTTCAAATGGAGAATTTAACCCACCAAATATTTCACCTAAAACTTCTCTTCCCTCCCCACCACACCTCTGAATTCCTCATGTTACTCCCTTGCTTGAAAAAAATGCTGATTTTTAGACAGGTTAGTAAGACAAAAAGGTGAATTTATTTCCACAGTTTTCAAAGCTTTGAAATGAATCTAGCACGTACAGTCTCTCAGGAGGGCACTGCTCTTTTTGGGATACATGACATGGACGAATTTCTTCCCAACTGCTTTCAGGTCCCGCATCTGAAAAGTGTGAGGAATGGGCTGTATTACTGGGCTGTACAAATTTTCGGGCAAAGGACGCTATTAGAGCAATGCTAACCCCCTACCCCGCCCCACAAACTGACAGGCTGGATGGGGTCAGAACATGGCCCAGGTCCCTCTCTGCCGGTTTCTATCAACAGAGTGCTTCCACTGAGCTGAATGCATGGTGAGCAGAAGCTATCATCAGTGGTTGCTGGTGCAGACCCACAAAACAGGGCATTTGGGTGGTAGAGCTGGGCTGACCATTGGGGGTTGAACCCGGGACCATCTGCACACAAGGTTCTACCACTGAGTTATAGCCCACCCCTTGACAGATGGCATGCCATGTTAACATTAAGATATTGTGTTACACACAATAAGATTGAACTGTGATGCATGTTTTTTATTTTCATGACTTCTGGCAGGGTCCCTGCAACAGGGTCAAACTAAGCTTACTCTCGGGTTGTGCCCTATGGCACAATCTACTTATTACACACCCATCAAGTGAGCAGTGTGCCAGAGCCACTTAAATTTCCACATTATTAATTACTGTAAAACACATCTTCGGTTGAAGAGGTGATATGGTTTAGCCAATCCCCGAAATTTACCTGCATAAATTGCAAGCACTTTGGAAAGTCAGAGAATACCATTTTAAGATATTCTTTAAAATTTCTACCCCTCAGCCACTTACAATTGTGTCCTTAACCGGCTCATCCAGGGTGGAGTTGTCTTCGTCTGGGGAACGAGATCCCACAGGAACTGTGATTTCTCCTTCTACTGGAATATCTTCCGATATTGACACATCTGCAAGGCCTGCAAACTGCATATTTTCAACACACTTTTAATTATTGTTATTATTAGCTTTTATGAAACACCTTTCTGCAAGGCACCCAAGCCAGTTTACAATTTTAAAGGACTGAAACAAATGATATAACACTTGAAGTTTAAGGATGCAAAAGCGGGGAGGGGTAGCATTCTTGGGGAAAACAAAACATACAATGTATGGTTATGATTGCTTTTTTAGGTCAGACTAAAGTTCTACATTGAATAACCAAACTGTAGAGCTGGAAAAGGACCCTTAGGGTCATTGAGTCCAACTTCCTGCACATCTACTTGACAGGTGGTCATCAAACCACTGCTTAAAAACCTCCAATGAATCACAGAATTTTAGAATTCTAGGTACCCACAAGGACTATCTAGTCCAACTTCCTGCAATGCACCAACAGGCTGGACACCTGCAGAACATGGTGCTGTTAGGATTCCAGCATTTGCCTACCAGATATATGCATCTTCTAATTAGGAGCATCCTATTTTACGCTATTGCAGCTCTCATAGAAATTTAATAAATAACAACTGTGGGGGTAATTGGTTTTTTTTGTTACTATGTTATGTATTTTTGTGTTTTTATATTGTAAAGAGCCCTGTGAACCTTTGATGGGCAGTATAGAAAGTTAATAAATAATAACAACAATAATATTCACTGATAAATATAGATTCAACAAAATTTGGGGGCCTGTTTCCTAAAGTTTTTTAAACTATTTTTAATATTGCGTTTCAATATTAAGCTCATTTCAATTTTTGTGACCCACATATGACTGAAAGGCTAGTAATGATTTGCAGAAATATTTATAGATAATGCTGATGGCAATGCAGATTGCAACCACAGAGAGAGGGAGGCTGCAGTTATCAGCCCCCACTCGCCTCTTTTCAATTTAAACGTAAGAACACAACAGCCTTGTTGGGTCAGCTCGAAGGTCCCAGCCTCCATGGGAACCAACGAAGGAGGAGGGTGGAGGCACAAAGAAGCCCGGAGCTGCCCTTGCCGAGTATTTGGCTGGTGCTCAGAGGTAGACTGCCTGGGACATGGAGGTTCGGCTGCCCTTGGTCTTCTCCCTCCCTCCGAGAGCGCTATCAGGGGAGGAGAGTGGGGTCACAAGCATTTTAGTCGGCCAGGAAGTCTTGGGGACCAGGAGCGCCCTGCTTCTGACGTCATCCCACCTTGTGGCAGGGAGTTCCGTCGGTCAGCCCTGCGCCTGAGGGGGTCTCACGCCCTCCCCGCGGCCTTCTTCAGCCGGTTCCCCTTCCCTCCCCTCCCTTCGCCTCTCCTCCCGACCCACCAGCGGCTTTGTGCCTCCATCACCCCGCATCGCTGCCGCTTCCTCGGCTGCCGCCATCTTGGACCCAGCTACTATGGAGCGACGACGTGGCCAGCAACCACGCCCCCTACCGCGTGTGCGTCATCATACCGCGCCATCGTTCAGGCGCTTCTGTTATCATAGCAACGGAGGAGGCCTAGGTCTGAAGCCAGAGGCGGGGTGCAGGGCGCGGGCCGTTGGTGGGGAAAGAGAGAGCCGAATTTCTCATAAGGGAGCATAAGGGCCCCTCTTCTACTCTCCCACGACTCTGAGTCACACGCACACTATGTTCCCCCAAGTTTTGAAATATGACAATGAGAGACAGCGTCCCTTCCCCAACCTGGGAATTTGGACTATAACTTCCATCACTGTCGGCCAGGACGGCCGGCGGGCTGATTGGACGGCGCTGGACTGGTGGGGCGGTGGTAGCGCTGGTGGGGCCTGATGGGAGTTGTAGGCTGAGGAAGGTTGATGGACATTTTTAACATTACGCCACCTTTCAGGTTATTAATCTCACGAAGGTAGCTCCCAGGTATTATACTGTTATTGTTGTTGCTAATCTACCCTCTCCACTAATACAGATCCATAGTATTATTGGATTGCAGAGGTACAAGGGTACCGAGCAATGCAGGAATCCAGCCATCGCAGGAATTGCCGAATGGGGGTCCACCTCTTTTTGATCGGCGAGTCAGAAAATATAAAATCCCACATGAAACTGCTGAATCAGCAAGAACGTGAACGTGACTTTTCCTGAATCCTGATTAATTTTTGAGGGTTAAAAACACAGGAGCTACAATTTATGCTTCAGATCCATAATCATGGCTTTCAAGAGTGTATTTCCAATAATAAAACCACACTTCTACAAAGTGGAAAACGAAGGGTACAAATTTATTTATTTCAATATTGATTACATTTCCATCCCAACTTTTCCTTCAAGGAGCTCAAGGCAGCATACATTATTCTCACCATTCTCTCTTTTTTTTAAAAAAAATGCTTTTTATTAAGTTTTCATTTCAAATACACCAACACCAACAAAATACACAGATATTTAAAATCTTTTTACATCTGTCTTATTTTACACTCCGTGGAGCAGTTGACTTCCCTCCTTCCCTTCTGCAGGTTTTCTTATTCCAATCTAATCCACAGTTCCTTAGTAGTAACTAAGCCATGACATAAGTTTTATTTCAGTACTGCTAACGTCTTCAAGTTTCTACAGTTCTCACTTATATAGACCATAAATTTACTCCATTCTTTTTGGTATCTTGTTTCCTCCTGACTAAAAACCCTATGGGTCAGTTTTGCTAATTCCGCATATTCAACCATCTTTGTCTGCCACTCCTTCACAGTTGGTAATTCCGGTGTTTTCCATTTCTGGGCTATCAGAACTCTGGCATATTCTCACCATTCTCATTTTGCCCTCACAACAACACTGTGTGGGGTAGGTTAGGTTGAGAGGCAGTGACTGACTCCCAAGGTGGTGCTCAGTAAACATGGCCAAGTAGCAGGATTTGAAACTTGGTCTCTCCCAAGTCCTAGCCCAACACTCTGACCATCACACTAGCACTGGGTTAGGTCACATTTTTTTCAGTAAAAAAAGAATAGCATCAAAGTTCTGTATCTTAAACTAGCATCAGTGTCAGGATGCATATTTATTTCTTTTACTATTTGCCAGAATTTTGCTCCATTTATGCAACATTTT
This sequence comes from Podarcis gaigeae, assembly GCF_964106915.1. Taxonomy (NCBI): domain Eukaryota; kingdom Metazoa; phylum Chordata; class Lepidosauria; order Squamata; family Lacertidae; genus Podarcis; species Podarcis gaigeae. The sequence goes on along the minus strand of NC_139691.1, from coordinate 20,257,437 downwards.
AAAAATTGCTTTCCTGTTTTTAAACCAATAGTCAGGCTAGTCTATTGGTTTAAAACCAATATTGGTTTTTAAACCAATAGTCAGGGGGCACTGTTATACAGTAGTTCCACTCCTTCCTCCTGGGCCGTGTTCAGAAAGTGGTGGTAGGGGATGAGTGTTCAGGCCCCTGGGCTCTCAGGGTTCCGTCCTCTCCCCCGTGCTTTTCAACATCTATATGAAACTGCTGGGAGAGATCATCAGGGGGTTTGGGCTGGGTGTTCATCAGTATGCAGATGATACCCAGCTCTACATCTCTTTCAGCTCAAAACCAGTGAAGGTGGTGAAGGTCCTGTGTGTCTGGAGGCGGTTGGAGGATGGATGGCGGCTAACAGATTGAGGTTGAATCCTGACAAGACAGAAGTACTGTTTTTGGGGAACAGGAGGCAGGCAGGTGTGGAGACTCCCTGGTCCTGAATTGGGTAACTGTGCCCCTGAAGAACCAGGTGTGCAGCCTGGAGTCATTTTGGACTCAGCTAGCTATGGAGGTGCAGGGCAGCTGTTTATCTGTCATTCTGTGTCCAGGGCAGCTGTTTATCAGACCCTACCTGCCCGCAGACTGTCTCACCAGAGTGGTGCATGCTCTAGTTATCTCTTGCTTGGACTACTACAATGTGCTCTATGTGGAGCTACCTTTGAAAGTGACCCGGAAACTACAACTAATCCAGAATGCGGCAGCTAGATTGGTGACTGGGAGCGGCCGCCGAGACCACATAACATTGGTCTTGAAAGACCTACATTGGCTCCCAGTACGTTTCCGAGCACAATTCAAAGTGTTAGTGCAGACCTTTAAAGCCCTAAACAGCCTCGGTTCAGTATATCTGAAGGAACGTCTCCACCCCCATCTTTCTACCCGGACACTGAGGTCCAGCGCCGAGGGCCTTCTGGCGGTTCCCTCGCTGCGAGAAGCCAAGTTACAGGGAACCAGGCAGAGGGCCTTTTCGGTAGTGGCACCCGCCCAGTGGAACGCCCTCCCACCAGATGTCAAAGAGAAAAACAACTACCAGACTTTTAGAAGACATCTGAAGGCAGGCCTGTTTAGGGAAGCTTTTAATGTTTAATAGACTATTGTATTTTAATGTTTTGATGGAAGCCACCCAGAGTGGCTGGAGAAACCCAGCCAGATGGGCAGGGTATAAAAAATTATTATTATTATTATTATTATTATTATTATTATTATTGTCAGCGGCTCTGGCCTTGACCCACTGAAAGCCCCCAGAGCCTCCTTTTGTGCATATTTTTATGAATTTGTGGGGTGCCCGGAGTCTCCTAAGTTCTGATTGCCAGACACTGTGTTTAGCATGGGTAAAATACAGGCAAAACAAATCCTCCGGTGTCCAGGCCAGCCTGAGTCATTAAGCAAATAAAGACAGTGTGATGACTATCAACAAGGCAAAAACTCTCTGCTGGAGGCAGAAGGGTAGAGCCTGGATTGAGAGATAGTAAGAGACAAAAAAGGCAGAGTTTTAGGAGGGAGGGGCGGAATTGGAGTGGGCTGTGATGTAAGCTGAAGGAAAGTTAGTTAACATTTGGAAATCAGTTTGTCAGCTAGAGAGAAAGCAGGGTCAGAGCACAATTGTGGACTGGCAGTTTTGGACCCAACATTGCAGCCGACGAGAGAGAGCCTGTTTTCAGTGTAATGCTTTGAACCCCTCCATAGTATGCTCAGGTTGCATATACAGTGGTACCTCTGGTTACATACGCTTCAGGTTACATACACTTCAGGTTACAGACTCCGCTAACCCAGAAATAGTACCTCGAGTTAAGAACTTTGCTTCAGGATGAGAACAGAAATTGTGCTCCGGTGGCGTGGTGGCAGCAGGATGCCCCATTAGCTAAAGTGGTGCTTCAGGTTAAGAACAGTTTCAGGTTAAGAACGGACCTCCGGAAAAAATTAAGTACGTAACCTGAGGTACCACTGTATATGTAAGTAAACTATAAACATGCAATCTCCTGTTTTGTGTGCTTTCACAGTATGTGAACATGCATGCATAGACCAGTTTTGGATCCAGAAGAGAGCACAGCGGAGCAGGGTGGGCTTATGTGTGCTCTGTCAACATACCGTACATGATGACCCAGAAAGTAGTCCCCAAGCAAAATGGGGGTTGCTTACATCATAAAGACACCACTGTCTCCGCTGTGCCTCATTTCAAATGACACGTGAGCCTGGGATAAATGCCTGTAACCCCTGGAATCTTGCACAGCTGTGGAGATTGGGGTGGTGTGTAACAATATGATGGAATGATCTGTCAAACCTCTGTTATATTGTAAGAAGAGAGATATGTTTAATACTGCTAAGCAGAAAGCTTCCATTCCTGTTAACAGGCATAGATTGTTTTCCACACATTTGTCTAATCATTGTTAAAGCCCATCAATCCTAGTCATTTATCTCCACTAATGCAGAACCATAGAATAGTAGATGTGGAAGAGACCCCAAGGACCATCTAGTCCCTCCAGTCCAGGAATCATAGCTCAACAATCTTACAGATGGCCATCTAACCTCTGCTTAAAAGCAATTAATTAATTGGGGGTTGAATGGCTTTCTGCCCTGAGATTTGTCAGGAGAGATTGGTGTTTGTTCTTTCCTTTCCTCTCTCTTGCATTTCAGCCAAAACATGGAATTTGGTTTGAGGAGAAGAATTCAACAATGGGATGATCTTGGCTGCCTTTTAAAAATTTAGCTATGATTACTGCATTGCAGTGGGTTGGACTAGATGACCCTTGGGATCAATCCCAACTCTACATTTCTATTATTCTAAACCTCCTCCATGGAGATCCCAGGGACTACATTTTACACGCGAATCTTCTGCTAAATTCTTCATGTAACCCTTAAAGAATTAAAACACTTTCACTGGGTTCTTTACAAAAAGAGTCATATTTGATTTACCCGTTCTACATCCTGTGTTCTCTGAACCTCTGTGCTTCCCTGTCCTACCTTACCTATTTATTTTTTTCCAAAGAGGAAGCAGGATTAGGATTTGTTCACTGCCTCACCCCTCCTACTAGTTTAGCTGTCCTGGAGCCTGAACGTGGTCAAAAGCTCAACTCCAGAGTTCATTGCTTTGCAAACCCCGCCAGACCGAAGTCTGAGAAAGGTTGCAAAAGGGTGTCCGGGTGTCTGAGATCGCCATGAAGACTCTCATTGCTGCATATTTCCAAAACCAGAGTGGTAAGGAAAAAGCCAGCATAAGATTTAAAGCTATAGCAAATATGTCTACCAAAAAGGTCCCTTTAAAAAATCATTGGGTGATGTGTGTTTTCATGGTAATTGTGCAACAGCTGGCTGTTTCCTGAGTAACACATTTTGATTTGGGGGCATAAAACAAGTCTCAAGGGTTTTAGGAATGTCTGTGGATGGAATCTGGTGATCTGGGATTGATCCCAGGGAAGATTGAAGTGTATTTCTAACCAGTTTAACAAAAATACAATTGCATTAAAAAAGAAATCAGATGGCAACCTTTACAGATTGTAGAGATGCTGTGGATGTTATTTATCTTGATTTCAGGAAACCACCTATTTTGTCTTGCAAGCAGATGGCTTCTTGATGAGCATATGTCCATTCAGTGCCACAGCACCTTGCAGATGAATGAAAGGGACTAGTGTAAGGGTCTGCACTTAGGCAGGAATAATCAGATGCATAGCTATAGGATGGAGGACACCAGACTTGAAAGTGCAAAAATGATTTTGTAGACCACAAGCTGAACAAAAATAAGCTGGTGCTATTCTAGGCTGTATCAACAAAAGTCTAGTGTCCAGATCAAGGGAAGTCATAATACTTTTTTATTCTGCCTTGGTCAGACCCCACCTGGAGCACTGTGTCCAGTTCTGGGTGCCACCATTTAAGAGAAATATTGACAAGGTGGAACATGTGCAGAGGAGGGTGTCCAAAATGATAAAAAGTCTGGAAACCCAACCTTGTGAGGAACGAGTGAAGGAGTTGGGCATGTTTAGCTTGGAGAAGAGGAGATCAAGAAGTGATATGTGAGTCAACCTCAGATATTGAAAGGGTTGCCCCACAGAAGACAGAGCAAGCTTGTATTCTGCTGCCCTGGGGGGGTTGGACCTGAAATGATGGATTCAAATGACAAGAAAGGAGATTCCAACTAAACATTGAGAAGAACTTTCTGACGGTAAGAGCTGTTTGATCATGGAATGAACTTCATTGGGAGGTAGTGGACTCTCCTTCCTAGGAGGTTTTAAAGCAGATGTTGGTTTTATGGATTCCTGCATTGCAGGGGATTGGACTCGAATATCCTCAGGATCTCTTCCAACTCTACAATTCCAGGATTCTATGATTCCCTCCCCTCCCTCCCTGTTTAGCTCCTGAGTTTTTAAGTTAAGTACTTTTCTCTAAGAGGGGATTGGTTGGCAACCTCCTTCATTATTTTAGTCTATATTGGGCTGTGACATCTGTGGCAGTGGTTAATGTTTCACCATATTTTAGCCATGAGGAAATAAAATGCCGATGTGGGAGTCTCGAGGCCAAGAGGCGGGAAAGACCTTGACCAAATACTTTCCTTATCAGTCACAGTAGGACAGGATGGGCTCTGAGAGACCAGATGGGCTAAAATTCTTCAAACTTCCCTCTCCTGCAGGTAGGATGTGGGGAAGCGGGGATGGGACCTTCAGCCAGTCACAACTTGGCCATGCTTGTGAGATGGAATAAGAGGTTTTTTTTTAGAGTTGGAAGGACCATCAAGAGTTATCTAGTCCACCCCCTGCAATGCAGGAATCTCAGCTAAAGCATCCATGACAGATGGCCATCCAATCTCTGTTGAAAAATCTCCAATAAAGGAGAGTCCACCACTTTCCAAGGGATTCCAACAACTCTTACTGTCAGAAAGTTATTATTGATGTTTAGTTGGAATTTCCTTTCTTGTAACTTGAATCCATTGGTTCGGGTCCTACCTTTCAGAGTAGGAGAAAACAAGTTTGCTCCATCCTCCATGTGACAGCCCTTTAGATATTTGAAGATGGCTATCATATCTCCTCTCTGTCTCCTCTTCTCCAGGCTAAACATGCCAACTCCATTAACTGTTCTTCATAAGGCTTGGTTTCCAGACCCTTGATCATATTGGCTGTCTACCTATGCACATGTTTCAGCTTGTCAATATCCTTCTTAACTTGTGGTGTCCAAAATTGAACACAGTATTCCAGGTGTGGTCTGACCAAGGCAGAATAGAGCAAGACTATTACCATATTGGCCCGAATATAAGCCATACCCAAATGTAAGCAGGACCTTGAAAATTGGAGAAGAAAAAAGAAAAATCCACAAATATAAGCAGCTCCCTTCCTTGCTCCTTCTTGAGAGGATGGGGCACTACGCATGGGGCAGGCACTGCTTCGCCATGCTCCTGGCTCTGTTTGCCTTGCGCTCCTTGCTGCATACCGTAATGTTGTAAATATAAGCCGCACTTTAACTTTTCACGTTTGGAATTTGGGGGGAAAGTGAGGCTTATATTCAGGCCAATGCAGTACTTCCCTTGATCTGGACTCTAGTCTTCCATTAATGCAGGCTGGTATGGCATTAGCTTTCTTCGCTGCTGGATCACACTGTTGCCTCATGTTAAGCTTTTGAGGGAGTCCATTCCACTGTCAAATGGCTTTTACTGCCAGAGCTGGACTCTTCTTCTTTGCAGCTGGAATCCATCAGTTTGGGTCCTATCCTCTGGAGCAGTAGAAAACAAGCATGCTCCATTCAACCTTCCAGTAACCCACCTCATAGTGTTACCAGAAATCAAAGCTTAAATTACCAGAGCTTTTAACACCTTTTGAAAACAGGCATTAAAATCCCTTACTGATGAGAGAGACCCCATCTGAAAATTTCCAGATCATATTGCAAGAAATCTCAGGGGTGCATTGGACTCCCGAAGGTCTTAACAGGTTGAAGAACACCCCGCAATATCTGGGACTCAGAACCATACCAGTCAGTGATGTTCAGATCCTCTTGGCAAAATTGATGATGCCACCTGAGGCCTCCCAGTCTCTGGGCTCCCAGACTCCTTGGCGCTGCATCTCACCTTCTGACTGGACCCCCCCTTGCCTGGGCTCAAGAACTACTACTTGGGGGCAGAACTGGGCTACTGTCTCGTCACCTGAGCCAGCTGCCTAGGTTAAGTTTCTCGGAACCTCCCTTGCTTACTCTGGGTACCCCCTTTCTGTCCTCACCCTGGCTCAAGCCTAGCAGAAGCTCCAGTGCTTTGATGCTTTGCTCCTGCTCTATGACCACTTAGATGGGATCAGATCCTGGATCCAGCCCCAACCTGTGGCCAACCTTGTTCACCTGCATCTCTGAGTCAGAGTACTTGGCTCAGTGGAGTCAAGGTGGGGATGCTCAAATGATATTTCGTTTCTGCAGCCATATAGCCTTTGCATCAGTCCTGGGCTATGCAGGGAGTGCATATTTATTGAGCGGGCCAGGGAGAGTTTGGACATCTTGGATCCGCTTCCCATATGCTCTGTGAAATTTTGGAACATTCTTTGGGGAGGGTGTGAAGGTCCTCTTCTCTCCAAAGCTGGAGGCTTGTGGTCTGCTGAGTATTCCAGAGCCTGGGAGCTGCTCCCAAGTCCTTGTCTCCTGTGGACTTTTCATTAGTGCTCTTTTTTTCAAGGAATCAACCCCCTGGCTGCCTCCAGTGCATTAGCCATTGAGGGGCATCCTTGAACCAAATTTCAGTCTCCAAAACCCCAGGAGAATAAGAGCTTTTCAGCAGCAGAACTGACTCTCTCAGATGGTGGTGGACTCTCTTCCACTAGAGCTTTTAAAACAGAGGTTGGCTTGCCATCTGTTAGTGACTCTGTGATGTCTGCGTTGCAGGGGGTGGACTAGATGACAATTTTGAGCACTTCCAACCCTATAATTTTGTGATATGAGGCTATCAAAATATCCATGTGAATATCTCTCTTTACATATATAATTTTTTATTAGTTTTTTTTAACAAATCATTTTCAACAGTAATTAAACATACTTTTACATCTTATTCAATTTTTTGACTTCCATCAATCCTGTCTGAAAATTTTCCAATCTAATCTCTCTGTATGCATTTCTTATCTTCCCTATTACATTTCAAACTCATAACCAATATCTCTATCTTTTTCTACTGTGTAACACTTTGTATATTTCTCCTTACAAAACTTCTTGTAGTCCTACTAGCGTAATTTGTTGATTACAGTTTCTCTTCAAATAATTCATATACTTCTTCCAATTTTCTATAAATCTCTGGTCCCGCAGGTTTCGAATCCTTCCTGTCATTTTGTCCAGTTCTGTGTAGTCCATTAATTTCATCTGCCATTCTTCTTTCATCGGAATTTCTTCTTGTTTCCATTTCTGGGCTAACAATACTCTTGCTGCAGTTGTTGCATATAAAAACAATTTAACATCTTGCCTATTAATGTCCTGACTTATAATACCAAGTAAAAATGCTTCTGGTTTTTTAAAAAATGTATATTTCAAGATCTTTTTCATCTCATTATATATCATTTCCCAAAAGTTATTTACTTTTTTACATTCCCACCACATAGATAAAATGTTCCTTCTTTTTCTTTACATTTCCAACATTTATTATTTGTCTTATACATTTTAGCTAATGTCACTTGTGTAATATACCATCTAAACATCATTTTCATCATGTTCTCTTTCAAAGCATTATAGGCTGTAAATTTTATCCTTTCATTCCACAACCTTTCCCATTCTTCAAGCTGTATATTATATCCAAAGTCTTTTGCCCAATGCATCATTACCGATTTCACTTCCTCATCTTTCAAATGCCATTCCAGCAGTATTTTATACATTTTAGACATTGCTTTACATTCATTGTTTAATATTTCTATTTCAAATTTTGATTTTTTTTCATCAAATCCTTTTTCCTTTAAATACTCTTTATATTTTTCATTGCGATAGTGCAACCAATCATTTACATATTCTTTAACTTCTTCATATGGTTTCATTTTCCATTTATTTCCTTTTCCCCGCAACAAATTCTCATAGGTAATCCAATTTTTACTCATATTTATCTTTTTCACACTCATAGCTTCTAATGGAGATAACCACCACGGTGTTTTATGTTCTAATAAGTTTTTATACCAGTCCCATACTTCATATAAAGACCTTCGAAATATGTGATTACCAAATCCTTTATGGATTTTTGTTTTATTATACCATAGATATGCATGCCAACCAAATCTATTGTCATAACCTTCTAAATCCAACAAATCTGTATTTCTTAACAGCATCCATTGCTTTAACCAACAGAGGCATACTGCTTCATAGTACAACTTCAAGTCTGGCAGGGCAAAGCCCCCTCTTTCTTTAACATCTGTTAACAACTTATATTGTATTCTTGGTTTCTTCCCCTGCCAGACATATCTTGAAATTGCTTTTTGCCATTCTTTAAAAATTGCTGCCCCCTTGATTATAGGAATTGATTGAAACAAAAATAACATCTTTGGTAGCACATTCATTTTTATAGTTGAAATCCTTCCCCCAAATGATAATTTCATTCTTCCCCATATTTCCATGTCTCTCTTAATTCCATTCCACACCGGTGTATAGTTATTTTGAAATAAATCTATGTTCATTGTGGTTAACCAAATTCCTAAATACTTAACTTTTTAAACTACTTCTATACCAATTCCCTGCTGCAACATAGCAACCAAGTCTTGTTTCATATTTTTAACTAATATTTTAGTCTTGCTTTTGTTTAATTTAAAACCTGCTACTTGTCCAAATTGTTCTATTTCTTTAATAACTTCTTTGGCATTATTTAATGGTTCTTCTATAGTTAGTACCAAGTCATCTGCAAAGGCTTTCACTTTATGTTCTTTCTGGCCAACTGAAATTCCTTTTATTTATCCATGTGAATATCTCAAAGGGGAGTTCATCACTGTCATGTTTGAGGGTGTCCTTTTTACTCCTGGCATTTTGTATGGATCTGAGGTATTATTTTCTGTGCCTTGGTTGATCTGAGCCCTTAGGTCATCAACAGGGAGAAGATATTGAATTGTGCCACTTTCACCAGTATAACTGCTCAAAAACTATGGCATCTTTTAGTTTTCCTCTGCTTAGGACAGAAGCTTAGTCAGTGCAATTCTCCTTCCGTTTGTGTGTGTGTGTGAAAATAGCACCTGGTGCCATTTTCTGATGGAGGTATGGTTAATTGGATATGCATAGGAACATTCATTTTTGGAGGCAGGAGGTGTCATTTCCTTTCTTTTGTTGTTGGTATACCTTTTCTCATGCTTTGCAGTCTAGAAGTTTCCACTTTCCACACCTCGCAGATAACCAGCCTAAACAGTTATGGCTTCCCGCCAGATACCCTCTCACCAGAGGATCCTGGGAGCTGTAGTTTGTCCAGAGTTCTAAGTGTTGCTATAGGAGGCCTTTATCCCCTTCCCAAAGTTATAATTCCCTGGAATGAGGAATTGTCTGTTAAATCACTCTGGGAATGGCACAGCCCTTCTCTGCAGTTGCCATTTTCTTATATAAATCAAGATGGATATGTGCAATTCTGTGGCACTGGTTTGTTTTTTTTAAGGCATTTTCAAAATATCTTGGTGTGAAGACTCACATCTGAAGCATTTACAGTTCACCCAATTCATTCCAATGTTTGTACAGAAAAGATCTGCACCTTTGTTTTACTGGTTGGATTATTCACTGGGATTCTGCAAACAATGATACCCCCTTCCCCAAATCACCAAAGGACAAAGATAAATCCTCTACTTGTTTTAATTGGCTCCCCTAATTGTTGTATTGGTTGAGATACTGTAGATGAAAGCTATACTTGGCCTTAGAACCAGAAATGCAATCTTATGGTAACATTAGTATATTATAATACACGATCAATGTTGTTCATTTTTAGGAAGCATTAGAGCTTCAATATCATCATCCTTCCATGGGATGATACATAAATATCTTCAACCTACAATCCTCAGAGTCTTTCAACTTTATCCCCTTGCATTTCTCCTTAGGCTTAAAACTGTAGGATAAAGCACAATATCAGAACTGGGTCCCTGATGCCATGCAAGCTTAACAGCAGTTCCCTGCTTAATCTACAATTCTACAATTGTATGGTTCATGCAATTCATAGATGGCACCTGGCTTTTAGTAGGAAATTCAAGTACCTATAGCCCCCTGTGCTGGAGTGGTCCCTTTCAGCTCTACAACTCTAATTTTTTAAAGCAATTTCTGCATTACAGGGGGTTAAACTAGGTGACCCCCTGAGAGTCCCTTCCAACTCTACAGTTTTGTAATTCTATGATCCTTTATGCAAAGCAATGCCTGTTTGCATCTCTATCATCTGCCCTGACCTTCCTTACTCTCACCTTTATCCTCCTGCCAACTGTCTGAACAAATATCAGTTCATATCATGCCACTATTTCTGGCTGCCAGAGTTGGACACCACCCTCCCACCCACCATCCCAAGGGCAGGTGGCGGGCCAGGGTGAACTTATTCTTGGGTCGCCAACCCTTTTCTTCATCATTGTTGTCACACTGCTGGGATATGGCAATACAAGAATCTAGGGAAAGAGTCAACACTTAGGCAGGAATAAGCAGATGCACAATTATGGGATGTGGGAACATCTGGCTTGAAAAGAATTTGAGAGTCTAGGTAGACTTCAGGCTTAACATGAAGCAACAGTGTGACATAGCAGCAAATCCCCCAGGTGAGAATCTAGGTGGCATCAACAGAAGATGTGTGTCTAAATTAAAGGAACTCTATTCTGCAATGGTCAGCCCTCACTGGCAGTCCTGTGTCCAGTTCTAGGCACCACAATTTAAGAAGGATATTGACAAGCTAGAAAGTATGCAAAGGAGGGCAACCCAGAAAATAAAGGGTCTGGAAACCAAGCATTAGGATGAACGGTTGAGGGAGTTTAGGTTATTCAGCCTAGAAAAGAGGAGACTGAGAGGATATATGAGAGCCAGGGCTTTTTTTCAGATGGAGCTGAAAGGTGGGCACCAAATGTTGCCATTCTAAGAGTACAAGAGAGGTGTTCATGGTGAATTCCGGCACCTCTTTTTCTAGTAAAATAGCACTGATGATAGCCATCTTCAAATACCTTAAGTGATACACAGAGGAAGATGGAGCAAACTTGTTTTCTGGTGCTTCAGAAGGTAGGACCCAAACCAATGAAGGAGACCCGAACAAGAAAGATTCCATTGGGTATGATTTTCTGATGGTAAGATCCATTTGACAGAGGAACAGATGACTGTGGAAGGTGGTGGACTCCATTAGATTTTTTAAAACCAGAGTCTGAATGCTCGTTTATCAGAGATTCCTTAGCTGTGATTCCTGCATTGCAAGCATTGGACTAGATAACCCTTGGGGACACCTTCCAACTCTACAGTTATATGATTCTTCGGGGCAGACCCTATTAGAGTGTATGCTTAGTTCTGTAGATGGGCAATCATTGTACGACTATTCCTTCCCTTGAGCTGGGCACAAGAACTCCATCGTTGCAGCTGAGATTTGCATGAGCCATTTTTGCTGCTACATCACACCATTGACTCACCTTAAGCTTGTGGTCTGCTAAGACCCCTGAGATCCTTTTCGCATTGAATGCTGATGCACACAGAAACGCCACGTGTCTCTGTTTGCTGAAATGCCATGCTTAAGCAGCATACGTGTCGCTGGCTGGCTGGCTGGCTGCTGATGCACACAGAAATGCCAGGTGTCTCTGTTTGCTGAAATGCCATGCTTAAGCAGCATACGTGTTACTGGCTGGCTGGTTGGCTGGCTGTCTTCCTAGGTAAAGAGGGGTGATTCTGTCCATGACCTTTCCTGCCCTTTGTCCTGCATGCTCCTGTTGTCTGTATGTCACTGGATGGCGCAACCTGCTTTTCTCAAGGGTGGAATCCACCAGATGTTTCTGGGGATTGGTTCAGTCACTGAGGGCGTCTCCCAATGGTGGGAGGGTGGAGAAAAGCTGAGCAAACAGGTCACTGCAACCTGGTCTGGGTGTCCTTTTTCTTTCCAGGGATCCATGCCAGCATCCAGGCTGCTCTCCGCATGCTGCTGGCTGTGCCATGGCCTTCAAAACGAGATTTCTTGGCTGGCCTCCAGCTCCTGTCAGTCCTCCAGTGGATTTTCAGCTTCTTGATGCTGGGTGAGTAGAATGTGACTCTTTTTCTGACTGATGACCACCTTGAGAAAAGGGACAGTGTCATGTGGTGGTTAGAGTTTCGGTCTAGGACCTGGGAGACCAAGGTTTGAATCCCTACTCGGCTACAAAATGCACCGGGTGTGATCATGGGGACCAGTCACTGCCCGTCACCTTAATGTACCTCACAGGGCAGTTGTGGGGATTAAATAAGACTAGGACCTGGGCGATCAGACTTCAAATCCCCCCTCAGCCATGAAGTCAATTGGGGAAGTTTGGAGGCCGGCCAGCCACTGCTTTTTGGCCTAAACCACCTCACAGGTGGCCCTGTCACGGATGCTTTAGTTGAGATTTAGTTGGACTTCACTAAACAACCCTCAGGGTCCCTTCCAACTGTACAATTCTGTTAATCAAGACCTGAGAGCCTTGAAGGAGTAAAGCAGGAGTGGAGAATACTGAGGAGACACTGAAGAAACCGGTTTCCGTTGCATTGGTGACATAGTGATTGTTGGGCACTTTCTTTTTCAATCCTTTCTAGAAAGATATATAAAACAAAAGTTTTCTCTACCTGTGAGTTCCATCATAATTCAGAACAGAGGTTTAAAATACACATTTGCCAGGATAACACAATGGGAAAAGACCTCCAAAGGGATGGCTGGTTTGACACATGTGCTTTGGTTAAGCTATCTCTCTGGCCAAACAGTTGCCCTGAGACCACAGAGCCAAAGATCAGCTCATATTATCCTCACAGCAACCCTGTAAATTAGGCTGGGCAGAGAGATGGTGACTTACCCAAGGTCACATTCAAAGAGCTTTGTGGCTGAGCAGGGGACTAGAGCCTGGCTCTCTGGGTCTTAGCCCAGCTCTCTAACCATTATACCAGTTTGGCTCTCAAAGGAGCCCTGAGCCATATAGAGTTCGAAGTAAGTAAGCATACAAATGAATGAATGATTGAATGGAAAAAATGAATGAATGAATGAATGAATGAGTAAGTGAGTAAATGTATGCATTTGTAAATGTATGTATTGTTACAAGCCTCTCTGAGCAAAGCAAAATTCCAGGTGTTCCAAGCACTTACCTAGGGTTCAGTTTCCTTGGAATGAGGGACAGCAGAGACTGTGGTGTCATTTGGCTTTACGGTTTATTTACACATATATACAACCTGACCACAAGCATTAACACCTCAGAAAGTATTGCTTCTTCCTTACTCACAGCCCTGGATTCTAGCAGAAATCAAACATGTCTCTGTGTCTCAGCTGCTGCTTGCAGCCTTCTTTTAGCTAAGGTCTCACATAACACATGGGATATAAATGCAATAAATAAATTAATAAAGTGGCTTTAACTGAGCTAAATAAGCTATTTTTTTTCTTCCTCTCCCTCAGGGATGGTTTCCCTGATTCTCCTTATCTATCTGGCTTTCACCAGTTTCTGGCCCATTTCTGCTCTCTACCTGGCTTGGCTTATCTATGACTGGAATACACCTGAGAATGGTGAGTGAAGAAGCATCCTGGCTGTTTAGAGGGATTTTGTTTGAAGGTACAGCTCTTTTTTTGTGTGTGCATTTGTCTTTAGGCATTTTGTTCTCCTTGAACATTAACTGAGGGTGGTTGCCACAGTAGTACCCTTTGGACCCTGCTTTCACAGGTCCATGAAATCATATAATTATGTAGAGTTGGAAGGGACATCTAGGATCATGTAGTGACCAGCTGCTGCAATGTAGGAATCACAGCTGAAGAATCCCTGACAGATGGCTGCTTAAAGGACTTCAAGGAAGGAGAGTCCATGGGAGCCCGTTCCACTGTTGAATGATTCTTACCCTCAGAAAATTATTCCTAATGCTTCCATGATGGAGAATTGCCTCAGCTAATGTTTTTTGTACACTGTGGATGAAAAATGGGATTCTACAATTCTGTGATTCTGAGATGAACGACTCGAGAATCACCTTTGTATCTGAGATGTTGGAATGACCATTCCCACTGATAGGAAAAAGGGAAACCAGGTTAGCAGGAGGTTTGTTTCAGCCACATGACTGCAAACACTCTGTGCATTCCTTGACAGTACTCCCAGCCTAGCCCATAATGTTTGCCCAGCTTTGTCACAAACCCAAAGTCCATCCAACGTCACTCCTCAGAGGTCTAAGTATCACACCTGACAACAAAGAGAGGAATCCCACAAGAGCAGCTCTCTCTTGTGTGGCAGGCTACAGAACGTGACATTTCTGCAAGAGAAGGGGCAAAGCAAACTTTTGTAGTGGTTCCTGCATCACAGGTGTTTGGACTAGATGACCCTTTCAGATCTCTTCCATCTCTGTGTGATTCTGTGACCCTGTGAACAGGTCCAGGGTCAGGCAGTGTTTAGTTTCCTTTGGATGACACTCATAAGAACACAAGAAGAGCTTGCTGCATCATGGCAATGACCCTTGCATTCCAGCATTCTTTTCCCACAGTGGCCAACCAGATGCCCCCAAAATGAATATCTGTTTTCACAGAATCATGGAGAGTTGCAAAGGGCCTCCAGAGGGTCATCTAGTCCAGCCCCCTGCGATGCATCACTGGGCTACTTGGAAAGGCAGGCACATAGCTATGGTGGACTTTACTTTCATTGACACAACAGTGAATATATATTTACAAATTGGTGGTGGGAGGTATGAAGTATGACCTGGTTTAGAAAGGTTTAGAAACTCAGGACCAGTTTACCTGAGAGATCGTTTTACCCCATATGAGCCCTCTTGACTGCTTTGATGCACAGAACTGACACCATTACAGGTGCCACATAATCCCAGTCCCACATTTTAAAGAAATCAGTCTATTAGTGTGGTAGCACCTACACTTTGGAACTCCCTGCCTCTTGACATCAGACAGGTACCTTCCCTGTACCTTTTTCAGTGCCTGTTAAAAACATTTTTGTTTAGGTAAGCCTACCCAGACATGTAGAACATTAATGTATGTTTTAATCTGGTTTTAGTTTATTTCTGATTTTTTTATTGTTAGAATGTTTTAAATACTTGCTTTCAGCTGTTTTAACCAATGGTCTTATTATTTGGTTCTCTCTGTAAACCGCTTTGAGGATGGCTTGTTTTGTATTAACAATCAAACGGTACAAATTTTAATGAAATAAATAAAGGCCATAAACCCTTTGCTTTTTAGGAAGTTCCTCCCAGACCAAATTTGAGGCACCTGCAGCAGACCCAGATGGAGGGGTCAGTGGCAGCAATTGCTGGACAGCAGACTTGTGTTTCCATGTACAAGGGTTCCTGTCCCCCCCCCCCTTTTAATTTTTCCTTCTTTTCCTAGAGTCATTATCACGTTCTATAACTCTTGGTTGCAAGGGCACTCAGAGGCTAGAATAAATCTGTTTTCCCATTTCTGCAGGTGGGAGAAGTTCTATTTGGGTCCGGAACTGGTCCATCTGGAATTACTTCCGAGATTATTTTCCGATTCAGGTAAGCACCAGTGTGTGGTACAAGGGTGCTTCTGGGTCTTCCCAGCTGTGGTGAGGTTGCAAGCCAAAAAATCATAGAACCGTAGACTTGGAAGGGCCCCATGACTCATATAGTCCAACCGCCTGCAACACAGGCATCACAGGTCAAGAATCCCTGACAGGTGGCCTTCCAACCTCTGCTTAAAAACTTCCAGTAAAGAAGAGCCCATCACCTTCTGAGTGAGTCTGTTCCATTGCAAATGGCTCTTACCTTCAGAAAATTATTTAGTCTGAATTATTGTTTATTGCCCTTTGAATCCATCAGGATCCTCCCCTCCAGAGCAGCAGCACAGAAGCTGCCTTTGTCTTCCATGCAACAGTCCTTCAGATATTTGAAGATGGCTCTCATGTTCCCTCTAATTCTCATTTTCTCTAGGCTAAAT
This sequence comes from Podarcis gaigeae, assembly GCF_964106915.1. NCBI lineage: Eukaryota > Metazoa > Chordata > Lepidosauria > Squamata > Lacertidae > Podarcis > Podarcis gaigeae. Next base: position 20,241,439 of record NC_139691.1, on the reverse strand, counting down.
ATACCCAATTCCCTCAACCATTCCTAATAAGGCTTGGTTTCCAGGCCATCTTGGTTGCCCTCTTCTGCACACCTCCCACCTTCTTCATATTCTCCTTAAACTGGGATGCTCAGAACTGGACACAGGACTCTAGGTGTGGTCTGACCAAGGCAGAATAAAGTGGTCGCATGACTTCCCTTGATCTGAGCACTAGACTTCTGTTGAAGTAGCCTAGAACTGCATTAGCAATTTTTGCTGCTGAATCTCACTGTTGACACATGTTAAACTTTTGGTGTACTAAGAGCACTTGGTCGAGTTTGTCAATATCATTCTTTAATATCATTCAGCTGGTGAAGACTCATGACCTGCTCCCCAGCCACAACTACATCATTGGGATCCACCCTCATGGGATCCTCTGTGTTGGAGCTTTCGGCAACCTTGTCACTCGAGCCACCGGCTTCCATGAAAAGTTTCCTGGGATCAAACCCTTCCTGGCCACACTGGCTGGCAACTTCCGATTGCCTGTCTTCAGGGAATACCTAATGAGTGGGGGTGAGTGTCTTCTTCTGTGCTGTCTCCATTGAGATCCTGGAAAAAGCTGACAAGTCGGGTGCTGCAGGATTCTGTTCTGGGCCCTCTTGTTCAACATATTTGTAAAAATGTCTTGGATTAAGGAATTGAGGGGGTATTCATCCAATTTGCAGATGTCACCAAACTGGGAGGGGTAGCAAATACTGCAGAAGACAGGATCGGGATTCAGGATGACCTTAACAGATCTGAGGACTGTGCCCAAACTAACAAACTGAATTTCAATAGGGACAAAAGTAAGGATCTAAAGCAGAACTTTTCGTGTTGGTGACACACTTTTTAGACATGCATCATTTCTCAACACAGTTATTCAGTTTTACTAGCAAATTGGAGATTAAACTAACCCCTTTTCAGCCCCGGGAGAAGTATAGGAAGCGTTTGCGTGACACACCTACACACTGCAGCTGACACACAAATGTGTCATGACACACAGTTTGGAAAGCTCTGGTCCACACTTAGGCAGGAAGAAGCAGCTGCACAAATAAAATATGGGGGACACCTGGCTTGCCAGTAGTACATGAGAAAATGATCTAGGGATCTTCGTAGACCACAAGCTGAAAATGATTCAATAGTGTGATGCAGTAGCAAAAAAACTAATGCTATTCTAGGCTGTATCAACAGAAATCTAGTGTCAAGGTCAAGGGAAGGAATAATACCACTGTATTCTTCCTTGGGCAGACCACAACTGGAATACTGTGTCCAGTTCAGGGCAGAATGATATTGACAAGCTGGAATGCATACAGAGAGAGGTAACCAAGATGATAAAAGGTCTGGAAACCAAGCCTTGTCAGGAACAGGTGAGGGAGTTGGGGATGCTTAGCTTGGAGAAGAGGAGACCTAGAGGTGACATGAGAGTCATCTTCAAATATCTAAAGGGTTGCCCAATTGAAGATGGAGCAAGCTTGTTTTCTGCTGCTTCAGAGTGTGGGATGAACCTATGGATTCAGGTTACATCAAAGGAGATATCAGGAATAATTTTCTGACAGTAAGAGCTGTTCAACAGTGGAATGGACTCCCCTGAAAAGTGATGGACTCATTTTCCTTGGAGATTTTTATCAGAGGTTGGAGGGACATCTGTCATGGATGCTTTAGCTGTGATTCTTGCATTGCAGGGGGTTGGACTACATGACTCCTGATGGTCCCTTCCAACCCTGCAATTCTATGATTTAATTCCCTGTGCAGATGTGTCTTTATTATATCATCAGCCCTTTAGGTCTAAAAAGCTGAAAAAATGATTTGGGCATGCAACAGCCCTGCAAGTTGGTGGGGATGATGATGACTTCTAACTCTCTTCTGATTCTCTGGCCCTTTAGGTCTCTTCCCTGTGACCCGTAAGGCAATAGAATACCTCATATCCCGGAATGGGACTGGGAATGCTGTAGCGATTGTAGTTGGTGGTGCAGCAGAGGCCCTCTCCTGCCGGCCAGGAGTGACAACGCTGATCCTGAGTGAGCGCAAGGGGTTTGTTCGGATGGCGCTCCGACATGGGTACGTACCACCAGTTGAACATTACATTCCTTTCCTAGCTGACAGGTGGCAGAGAGACCTCAGGATGGCCAGAGACTTAAGATTCTAATGGTATTTGAAGAGTCCTTCAGATGAATCAGAAGAAAGGTACCACACTGGCCAACCAGTGGCCCCTGGTTTGGACAAGGCAACCCGTTACGTTCCTTCCAACTCTATATTTCTATGTTTCTATGAAACTGGCAGCAATATTCAGCAGCACATGTATTTTGATTCTGGAGGGTCAAGGAAGCTACTATCATGGTTGTTGTAGTTGTGGGTAGCTCCTGCACAGAATCATAGGAGGGTCTCCTAAGGGACATCTAGCCCAACTCAAGAATTCCTGGCAGACAGTCAGGGCCGGATTTAGGTTTGATGAGGCTCTAAGCTACTGAAAGTAATGGGGCTCTTTATATGTCCAGCTGTCCTTTGTCAACAACAAATTGTTGCTTTTTTTTGTACTGAATACATGCTATATGGTAATTTATGGACCTAATAGGTCCATACACAACACAAACACTGTTGCTGTATGTAGGTTTTATTTTATTTGTTTTTAAACTTATATTTTGAAAATGTACATTCAGGTTTTTTTTCCCCTTTTAAGTTTTTTTGGGGCCCTCGATTGCAGACAGCAATCCAACCTCTGTATAAAAGGTTCTAAGGAAGGAGAGTCCACCACCTTCCAAGGGAGTCCATCCCACTGTTGAACGACTTTCACTACCAGAAAGTTCTTCCCAATGTTGAGTCAGAATCTTCTTTCTTGTCATTTGAACCCATTGGTTCAGGTCCTCCCCTCTAGAGCAGCCGAAAACAAGCATGCAACCCTTTCAATATTTGAAGATGGCTATCATGGCACCTCTTTATCATCTCCAGGCTAAACATCCCCAACTCCCTTCATCATTCTTCACAAGGCTTGATTTCCAGACCCTTGCTGCAAATAACAGGGACCTGGTCGGTCACTGCGAGAAGAGGATGCTGGACTTAGATGGATCACTGGCCTGATCCAGCAGAGCTCTTCCCGAACCTGCAGGCCCAGAGGCAATCTATCTTGATTCCTTATGGCATTTGGCCACTGTGAAAACAGGATGCTGGACTTAGATGGGCCCCATTTGGCCTGATCTAGCAGCCACACTCTTTTCATCTTCTTGTGTGTTAGATTTCTGAGGGGAGTTCTTTATTCCTGGGGCAGGGGGCTCTTGATCATAGAATTGTAGAGTTGGAAGGGAGCTTAAGAGTCAACTAGTTTACCCCCCCCCCCTTGCTGTTTAAGAATCACAATCTCATGTTTTCTCATGATTTATTGTTGTTGTTTTTTTAAATGTATTTTATTAAAGATTTCCTTAATTTACAAAAGTATGTGCAATGTCTCTCTCTCTCTTTCCCCCCCTCCAAGTAACATTTTTACAGATCAGTTTCATTTGTTGAGACATTCAGAAAAAGAAGGGGAAAGGGGGGTGAGGGTGGGGTCCGGTGGCGATGTTTCTATTACAGTGGTACCTCAGGTTACATACGCTTCAGGTTACATAGGCTTCAGGTTACAGACTCCGCTAACCCAGAAATAGTGCTTCAGGTTAAGAACTTTGCTTCAGGATGAGAACAGAAATCGTGCTCTGGCGGCGCAGCGGCAGTGGGAGGCCCCATTAGCTAAAGTGGTACCTCAGGTTAAGAACAGTTTCAGGTTAAGTACGGACCTCCGGAACGAATTATCGTATTTTTCGCCCTATAGGGCGCCCTGGCCCATAGGACGCACCTCGTTTTTTGGGGGGAAATGAATAAAAAAAAAATTATTCCCAGCCCCCAGAACAGGCTGCCGCCCGCAAGCCCTGCGAGCCCGCGGGAACTCCCGCCTGGCGCGCAAGGCTTGCGGACACCTGCCCGAAGCACGGGGCATCCTCCAGAGGGCGCCCCATGCTTCGGGCTGCAGCCTGCTGCCCGCAAGCCTTGTGAGCTCACGGGAACTCCTGCCGGGCTTGCAAGGCGTGTGGATAGCTTCCTGAAGCCTGGAGAGTGAGAGGGGTCTGTGCGCACCAATGCCTCTCACTCTCCAGGCTTCAGCGAAAGCCTGCATTTGCCCCATAGGACGCACACACATTTCCCCTTCATTTTTGGAGGGGAAAAAGTGCGTCCTATAGGGTGAAAAATACGGTAAGTACTTAACCCGAGCTACCACTGTATACTTAATATATGTGGGGTTTTGTGTCAACGTTGCTTGTGCAGGTTCTTTGCTGTTCACTTGTGTTCCTTTGGTAGTGAGAGAGGTTGGGGTTGGCCTAAGGTGTGGTTGTTCATTTGTGATTGGCTGTGGTGATCTTCGTGTGAGTGGGTGGGTGTTTTGGATCAGGTTAGCCATATTGAATTGTATGCTGTTGGTGGATTTTTGTCATTGTCTTGTTGGGCTGTGTATGTGATTGTTTTCAGGTGGTTTCTGTCTTAACATCCCTCCATGCTTTCATTCTTCAAGGGCCCATCTGGTTCCTGCTTTCTCCTTTGGGGAAAATGACCTTTTCCAGCAGGTTCTCTTCAAGGAAGGGAGCTGGATGCGGAGAATCCAGGACAGATTCAGAAAGATCCTGGGCTTCTCCCCCTGCTTTTTTTATGGAAGGGGATTCTCCTCTGTTCGTTCCTGGGGACTCCTTCCTTTCCCCAGACCAGTCACCACTGTCAGTGAGTATTTCCTGACCCCAGAGGCGTAGCGGGGGGGGGGGGGCGGCGAATGGGACCATGGGGGCCCCAGGGGCAATTTTGAGACAGGGCGCAAACAGGAGCCCCCACAGCAGGCTTCTTCATAATAGCCGAGCTCCACACCAGAAGGAACACTGCCTTGGCTGCAGCAACTGTGCCTGGTGCAGTTCTGCTCTCCCCCACCCGGTCAGGCTTGATCTGGGGGAGGAGAGCTGCCACCCACCCTCCTCGGCCATGGCACACCTTGCACCCAACAGCAGCGGCTCTGCCGCTGGGTCACTACTGACCTGGCAGTGGAGAGCATCCCACCTTGGCCGTGGCGAGGTGCGCTTGGCCGCAATAGCTCCACATTTGTTGCCGGGTCAGGCCTGACCCAGTGGCAGAGAGTAGGGGAGAGCTGGCAGCCGCTTCCCCACCCCTCTCTTAACCCTGAACTGTGGCTCATGGAGGGTGTCCGTCACGCTACCCTCGGGGGTGCTCCACCCACCTGCCCCAGGCAGCGCGGGCATATGCTCCACCGCTGCCTGACCCACCCACACCCTCAAATGGAATAGCTGTAGCTCACTGCATTGTGGCTCACAGTAGTCTGTAGTCTCTCACTGAATCATGGGTTTTGTAATCTGAAATCTCTCATTGCACCATGGGGTTCATAGTTTGTATATCATTGGGGAAAGGCTGTAACTCAGTGGTAGAGCATCTGCTCTGCATGCAGAAGGTCCCGGGTTCAATCTCTGCCAGCATGTCTGGATAAGACTGGGAAACAGTCCCCTTGCCTGAAACCATGCAGAGCTTCTGCCAGTCAGTGTAGGCAATACTGAGCTTAATGGACCAAGGGTCTGACTTGGTCTAAGGTGGTTTCCTATGTAGTATTATTATTAACCATTTTATTTCTATACGGTTTTATATTTATAAAGAAAAAAATTCTAAAAGCGGTTCACAACACATTAAAACATAAAATAAAACAATGCAGAATAAAACATTACTTAAGGAAGTCATATATTAAATTATACATTCAAAACAATATAATTAATAGGAAATGAAAATATAATCTTAAACATTACAAAGGTGTCAGCTACGGAATGCACATTTAACTCATCACAGTTAAGAGAAAAATTCAAAAGAAAACATTTCTAAAGGAAGTCAAATATAAAATGCACATTCAGAATAGCATAATTAAAGAGAGAGTAACATATGTACCCTGAGGGCTCCGCATCATCTCACCTTGGTCTTGCAGGTGAGTTGAACTAGATTACCTTGGGTGGATCTCCCCAGCCCTACACTTCTACTATTCTATGAGGTCCTCCTCCTTTTTTTGTCCTTCTGCACATGTTCAGCCTCTCTTTTCTTCTTCCCTCCTTAGTTGGAGAGCCCCTGGTGGTGCCCAGGATGGAGAACCCAACCTGTGAGATGGTGGATCACTACCATGCCATGTACATCCGTTCTCTCCGCAAGCTCTTTGATGACCACAAAGCCATGTACGGGTTGTCAGAGACGGCCGAGCTTCAGATCCTATGACCGAGATTGGCAAAAAGGGGGTGGAGGGAGGAGACAAAGGTGCCAACAGGTTCCTGCCCCTCATCAAGGGCTCCCTCACCTCTTATACCAGGCCCATGCTTGCCATGCAGAGGTTCCAGGTCCCCCAGCAAAATAGCTTTAAAAAGGATTGCCTGTTTTGCCCATGGACTCCCTGATTTTCCTATTTGGCCACAGTAAAGAAACTGTGCTAACAGAGGGCAGGAAATTGAGGCAACACCTCTTACCTGCTGCCAGAAATAATTATTTGACAAAAATGGGGGGGGGGGGGAATTGAACACCATCCATGAGAGAATCATATAACCATAACATTGTAGAGTTGGAAAGTACCCTGTTGGGTCATCTAGTCCAACCCTCTGCAATGCAGGAATCACAACTAAATAACCCCTGACAGGTGGATAATGGATAACTAAAATATGGGACATAGTATGCATGATTAAACTTACACAATTGATGAGAACTAGAGAGGGAAGGCAACAAGATAGTGTCTAAAAATGGAGTATTTTTATAATGTTCTGGAGTAATAAGATAAACCCACATGTGTTAGTTGTCACCTTGTGATATTAATTTATTACATTTGATTTTGGAAATGTGTTCCTATGTGCTTAGCTCTGGCTATCCCCTATGTATTTGGCATCTGCCATTATACTTTGTTCCGTTTTATTATAAATAAATGTATGTTTTGTTAAAAAAAGGATTGGCCAGTCGACGACAAGGAAAAAACCTACTGCCAGCCTGAGTAGATAATACTGAGCCACATGGATCAATGGATTTCTTTACGCAGCATGTAGATATACTTATTACTCTAACCTAGACATCTTCAAAAGAAGGTTCGACAAATTCATGAAGGAGGAAAGGCTATACTCTGCCTACATCATCGGAGGCAGTGAAGCTTTTGAATATCATTTGCTGGAAACCACAGGAGGGGAGAGTGCTCTTGCACTCATATCCTCCTCATAGGTATGCCATGGTGGCCACTGTGAAAACAGGACACTTTGGCCTGAAACAGCTGTTGCAGGTCTGAGCTTAGTTTCTTATGATTCCTAAGTGGAATCTGCATGAATGGAGCCAATCTAACACTGAATGGGGGGGGGGGGGGAACGGTCTTCCAGTTTGGAGGTAGTGCTGTGAAACATGTCTTTCATTTCTCTCCTGACCAACAAGCTTTCAAACTACTGAATTATCAGGCTGCTTGGACAAAGACTCTGGTTATCCGTAAAAACCCCCTCCTATTATATATTATTTCCTTCTGACAAGGTATAGCCATGAAGAGCTAGAGCTAATGAGGGGTAGCTTCTTCAAGTTCAACTGTGTCACTATTGGTTGAGTCAAAGAAAATGGCGGAGGAGGACTCGAATACTGATTTAGTGAAAGCGATCCTGTCTCAAATACAAGTTCTGAAGCCAATCCAAAAAGTCTTGGCAGAGCTTAAGAATGATCCGAAGCAGATGCAAGATAGATGGTTCACTATGAAGATCGTTTGAATATCCATGAGACCGTTACTCAAGCTAGCCATAATATTCTGGATAACTGAATTACCTGTTTGGAGTCATAGTTACACTGGAAAAATCAGTGTATAATTGGCATTGAAAATCCTCCAACTCAAGCAAAGTATATGGTGCAGAGCATACATACCCTGCAACATTTCTCTGATGAAAACAGGGACGTCCCATTCCATAATAATTTTACTATTTATACCCTACCCATCTTACTCAGTTGCCCCAGCCACTCTGGGCGGCTTCCAACATATATAAAAACATAATAAAACATTAAACATTTAAAAAAACTTCCCTATACAGGTTTGCCTTCAGACAGTTTGGGGGTTGGATAACTCCATACCCTCCGGCATTTTTCCAATGAAAATAGGGACATCCCACATACCCTCCAACATTTCTCCAATGAAAATAGGGTCACCCTAAGGAAAAGTGTGACAATCCGGGATCAAATCAGGGATGTCCCTGGAAAATAGGGACACTCGGGGCCTGGACTATATGGTGGATTTTTTCAAAAAGCTTCTCTCTCTGGGAGGGTACTTCCCAATTGAGATAGAACACGTTATCTTAATTCCTGTAACAAGCCAGAGGACTGAAACTCTTTCCAATATTAGGATTGTGCAATTTCTGCATGTCACTGCAAGAGACAAGATTCTACATACATTTTCCCAACAATCAGTAAAATCTCTGCTGAAATGGAATCAAAATTAGATAGCAATTTATCCTGACTTTAGTAAAGAAATGTCTGAAAAGCACAGACTTTCCACAACAGCACCAACTCCTGCAAGGTCAGAACAATTCCAATATTTCATGTGCTTTCCAGCTACATTCTGCATTAACCATGAAGATCAAATTCACAAATTTGTCAGTCCCTCGAATGCAGAGGCCTTTATCTTAATCAAATTTGCAGATGATCAGACATGATGATTTAAGGAAGAAATGTAAATCTCTGAAGATGTACTGGAGAGGTTTCATTTTGAACGACTCTGTATTTTCACTTTCTTTTTTCTTTCTTCTCTCATTTGTTTTCTCATACTGACCCATTCTGATAAAAAGCCTGGGCATACTGTCAATAAAAGAAATCAGCATTTTGCCAACTTGTATATCAATTTATTCTGATCCTATTTCTTTTCATAGAACCACATTTTCTATTTTAAAAAACGGTGTATCAATATTGTCCAGAAAATATATGCAGTAGAATTGAATTTAAATGCTAAGCGAAGTGCCTATGGATGTTCTGCACCTATGAGTGATATTAGAAAATCTGATATATGCTCAAAGATGGAAAAAAAGATATTACTAAATGTTTGTTAAATGGTCCAAGTCATAAAATAAAGTGGTATTTGGAAAACCTTGATAAAGGGGGGGGGGCAAAATAAAATTATTGGATGAAGTTAGTTCATTTTAATGTAAAAGGGTTGTGAGAATCTAAGAAGCAAAATGTAAGTTTAGCATATTTAAAATTGTTAAGGGCAAATGTTGCTTATTTACAGGAGATTAATCTAATGGAACAGGATAAATTATTATTAATGAAACATTGGGTGGGATAAGTTTATCTTACAAGTACTGTGGCAAATCCTAAATGTGGCCATTTTGATCTGAAAAGCATTTTCAGCCAGGTTATTACTGATGCAAATTGGTGTTATTAAATTTTATGCGCAAAAATAGAAGAGATGGTAATAGCTTTGGTTAATGTTTATGGACCTAATTTGGATTCTCCTGAAATGTTTTGGACACTTGAATGAGTGTACTTACGATAAATTGAAAATAGAATATTTTAATTAAGTATTAGAGGTACTACTCCTCCCCTAACACCTCAGTTCTTCAGTTGTTGATAGATGGAAAGGCGAATGATCTGAAAATGAATATTATCCCCAGATTAATCTATATTTTGAGAGGAATTCCGCTTCATATATTTGGAAAATATTTTCAGAAGACAAATCCTTTCTTTAGAAAATGTCTATGGGGTTCTTCACCTCTGAGAATATCTTTACAGAAAATGCAGCTACAAATTAATGAAGGAAGATTTGGTGTTCCAAATATGGAGCTGTGCTACATTGCTTCCTTAATGGCAAGTATTAAATACTGGAAACCCACCAATTGGTGTTAAATTTCCAATCTGGACAATTTTAGAATATATTGTACATTTATGGCACCTTTGCTTGGAAGGACAGTATTAGGAATAAAATATTTTAGAACTCGGGAATCTCTGGAAACAATTATGTCAGTTAGAAAGATATGGAATATTATGTCTGATAAAAAGTAGGTTTGACTCATGTTCTCATGCTAACTTGACTTTGTGGGAAAACCCAACTTTAAAAATTGGGGAGAAAGATGGCAATTGGAAAATTTGGATGGAAGCAAGCCTATTGCCTTTGGGTCAACTGACTTTTAACATACACTGTTCCATGAGATAAATACCATCTATTGGATATAACCCACAGGCACTACTTGCAGCTCTTAATAATGATATAGTGATATACTTTTTCTTTTGTTTGTTTTTTCCACTTTCATTTTAAGTTGTTCAATTAAACTGTTCTTTAAAAAAACCCACAACAGAATGCAGGAGAGTAGGAGTGGGAGAAGGCTACTGTTTTCAAATCCAGCTTGCAGGCTCCCCATTGGGGCATATGGGTGGCCACTGTGAGAACAGGAGGCTGGACTAGTTGGGCTATTGGCTATTCTCCTCCCTCCTTACTGAATCCCCCCAACAACCCTGTAAGGTGGACTAGGCTGAGAGGCAACAACTGGCCTAGAGATCACCCAGGTGAGCTTCATAGCCAAGTAGGGATTTGAATCCTGGTCTCTGCCAGGTCCTAAAAAAGGTAAAGGGACCCCTGACCATTAGGTCCAGTTGTGACTGACTCTGGGGTTGCGGTGCTCATCTCGCTTTACAGTGGTACCTCGCAAGACGAATGCCTCGCAAGACGAAAGAGTTTTTCGTTTTCTGAGTTGCTTCGCAAGACAAATTTCCCTATGGGCTTGCTTCGCAAGACGAAAACGTCTTGCAAGTTTGTTTCCTTTTTCTTTTCAATGCATTCCTATGGGAATCCGTGCTTCGCAGGATGAAAAATTCGCAAGACGAAAAAACTCGCAGAACGAATTAATTTCGTCTTGCGAGGCACCACTGTATTGGCCGAGGGAGCCAGCGTACAGCTTCCGGGTCATGTGGCCAGCATGACTAAGCTGCTTTTGGCGAACCAGAGCAGCACACGGAAACGCCGTTTACCTTCCCGCCAGAGCGGTACCTATTTATCTACTTGCACTTTGATGGGCTTTCGAACTGCTAGGTGGGCAGGAGCAGGGACCGAGCAACGGGAGCTCACCCCATCGCGGGGATTCAAACTGCCAACCTTCTGATCAGCAAGTCCTAGGCTCTGTGGTTTAACCCACAGCGCCACCCGTGTCCCCTGCCAGGTCCCATTCCACATCTAATCCCCACAACAACCCTGTGAGGTAGGCTAAACTGAGAGGCAGAGAAGGCCTCCAAGCTCACCCAGCAAGTTTCACAGCTTCTCCTGCTTTCCCTGTGGTTTTTTTTTTAATGTTTAATGTTTTATTACATTTTCACATATGTTGGAAGCTGCCCATAGTGGCTGGGGCAAACCAGTCAGGTGTGGGAGGTATAAATAGTAAAATTATCATTATGGAATGGATGTCCCTATTTTCATCAGAGAAATGTTGGAAGGTATGGGATTCAATAGGGCCTTAACAGACTGGAGAACTGGGCCAAAAGAATACCAGCAGGAACAACCTAGGTAGGAATAACCAGGTGCACAAATATAGGGTTGGGGGATACCTATTTTGATAGCAGTCCATGTGAAAAGGATCCAGAGGTCTCAGTAGACTACAAGCTCAACCTGAGCTAATGCTGTTCTAGGCTGCATCAACAGAAGTCCAGTGTACAGATGAAGGGAAAAAATAGCACTGCTCTATTCTGCCTTGGTCAGGCCACACCTGGAGTCCTGTGCCTAGTTCTGGGTACCAATATTGACAAAGCTGGAAACTAGGCAGAGGAGGGTTACCAGGATGATAAAGGGCCTTGCAGCCAAGCCCTGTGAGGAACAGTTGATAGAGTCTTTATATCAATAGAAATGGTCTCCCTGAAAGTTGCATAAAGTTGGAAGGACAGGAGAGGGCAAGCATCCATCAAAACCAAATGTTATCTAGTGCTGGAATAATGCATGGAACACAATCAGAAGCCCTTCAAAACTGACTTCCAGAAAGATCTGGAAACAGCTAACTATTAAATTAACAGACATGGTTAAAGAAGGAGAGAGGTTTAGATAAGTCAGTATAACTCTGTGTTGGAAGACTTATAAAAACATAGATTTGTAGAGTTGGAAGGCACCCCAAAGGGTTTTCCAGTCCAACCCCTTGCAATGCAGGAATTCCCGCTCAAGATTCCCTTACAGGCAGCCATTCAAACTCTGTTTAAAAACCTTCAGAACAATGAAATGGAGCACATCCCACAGTTAGATTTCAACCACAAGCTGGGAAATGGGGGCCAGAGTCAGTGCATGCCTGGTTCTGGGCCTTTTGAACAAGCCCTGGTGCAGCTTTCCCCTGTAGAGGTTCCCAGCAAGGAAGTAGAGGACGGGATCAATGCAGCTATTGGCACTGGCCAAGGGCCTGGTGATTTTGTAGGCCACATTCACAGCGTTGAGTGTGCGACAGTCGGCCTTGAGCAGCCGAGAGGTGTAGTAGGCAGTCCGCGTGATGTGGAAAGGGAGGAAGCAGATGACGAAGACCACCACGACCACCACAATCATTTTGACAGAGCGTGCCTTGTAGGCAGGGACCTCCTGGCCAGAGTGAGGCCTCCACAGCTTTTGGGCCATCTGGCAGTAGCAGATGAGGACAACCAGGAACGGAAGGCCAAAGAGGAGGGCCATCACTGAGGAGCTGTAGCGTACGTAGTGGCCAAATTCAGCTGGCTTTGTGGTGTCATGGCAGAGGGTATCGTTTCCCCGGGCACTGATGGTGACGAAGACCAGGTTGGGGATGAGGCAGGTGGCAACCACCGCCCACACTCCCCCACAAATCAGGTGGGCGTGCCTCGTTTTGACCCACCTGAGGGCCTGGATGGGATGGCAGACCGCCACGTAGCGGTGGATGCTGATGCAGGTGAGGAAGAGGATGCTGCTGTAGAGGTTGGCATAGAAGAGGAAGCGCACCACCTTGCACATCCCCTCCCCAAAGGGCCAGTTGTTGCAGTTGGCATAGTAGTAGACCAGTGTGGGGAGAGAGAGGACGTAGAGGGTGTCGGACAGGGCCAGGTGGAACATGTACGTGGTGGTGGCATTCCAGGGCCGCATCCTGGAGATGAGTGCCCACAGGGAGTAGGAGTTGAGGATGAGGCCCACCACACAGACAGTGGCATAGGAGACAGGCAGGAGGATGAACTTGAACTCCTCATTGAAGATGCAGTTCTCCTTCTCCTCTCTAGTGCTGTTACCACCAGTGGCATTCCCAGCCCTGGGTGTGGTGGTGAAAGCCGCCATAGGAAGTGGCACCATCAGGCTGCCCATCTCCTGAAAATCAGGGAGAAAAAAATGCTTCACAAAGGCTGGTGGCCATAAGCTTCTCGGGTGGAGACGCAGAATAAGCACCTGACCAGAAATTATTTAGCTGTGATTCTTGCATTGACCCTTGAGGGTCCCTTCCAACTATACAATTCTACAATTCTATGACGATGATGATATTATTAGAACATAAGAAGATCCTGCAAGATCAGACCAATGGCCCATCTAGTCCAGCCTCCTGGACTAGATGCCCTTTGTGGGAAGCCTGCAAGCAGGATTCAAGCACAAGAGCCCTCTCTCCTCCTGTGGTCTCCAGCAGCTGGCATTCAAGATCGTTGTTTCCTCCAATTGTGGTGGCAGAGCATGACCATCCTGGCTAGTAGCTAACACTAGCCCTGTCATCCTCCAAGACTGTGTCTAATCCACTTTTAAGCAATCCAGGTTAGTGCCCATCACTGCCTCCTGGGGGAGGGAGTTCCATAGTTTAACAATGTGATGCATGAAGATGGACTTCCTATTAACTGTCCTGAATCTTCAAACATTCAGCTTCATTGGATACCCACAAGTCCCAGTGTTTTGAGAGAGGGAGGAAAGCTTTTCTCTGCCCACTTTCTCCAGGTCATACATAATTCTATAAACTATCATGTGATCTAGTACTCTCATCATCACCATCACCATCATTTCATTTATAGGCCATCTTTCCTCCAAGGAGCTCTAGGTGGTATACATGTTGTTCCCTCTCCCAGTTTTATCTTCACAACAACTCTGCAAGGTAGGTCAGGCTGAGAGGTGGCAGCTTACTCCAAAGGTCACCCACTGAGCTTCAGGGCCAAATGGGAATTCTAATCCTCATCTCTCTCAGGTCCCCATCTGTCCCTCTAACCACTGGCATCACATGGGGCTGGCCTGCCCCACCCTTCCATTCAGGTGTGAGGATTATTAGAAAAATGATTGAGATCCTGGATGCCAGGCCCATGAAGCTAAAGAAACCCCTGTTTTCGCTGCTGTCAGTGAGGACATTGTGGTATAATGGTCAGAGTGTCAGACTAGAAACTGGGGGGTTGAAATCCCTTATCAACCAACCACATGCAGTGGCGGAGGAAGCCGCTCGGGCATTTGAAGCAGCACGCCCAGGGATGAGGCGAGGCGCTCATAGGGGCAGGGTGCATCGTGGGGCCTCCAGAGTCTGCCTGCCTCCTCCCACTCAGCTGCCCTACAGCTGGGGGGGGGGGAGGCGGCAGGCGACCTGTTTGGGCAGTGCAGAGCCTGCGTGCACCCAAGCCACTGTGTCTCTCGCAGGAGAGATGCATGGCTTGGGCGTTCTGCAGGCCCCGCGGTGAGTGCTGCCCAGCATTCTGTCACCCTCCTCAGTGGTGACACCTGGCGCAGACTGCACCTACCACACACCCCTTCCTCCACCCCTGAACACATGAAGCTCGCTGAGTGATCTCGGGCCAGCTACTGTCTCTTTAAAGCAAGCCAGGTTTTCTTTTTGCGCTGAGAAAGGGGCTGTGAGAGAAGTTCCTTCAAAACAACCACCCCATCACGTGCCCAGAGCGTGGAGGGAGATGGAAAACTCCTCTCCTGCTGCACATGTTCAGATATATAGGGTTGTGGGTGCTGTCCTACACACACTAACCTGGATGTAAGTCCCAATGAGCTCAATAGGACTTGCTTCTGAGTAGACATGCATAGGATTGCACTGAGCTGTGATTCCTGCACTGCAGGGAAGTGGGCTAGATGAGGTCCCTTCCAACTCTACTGCAAGGAGGTAGAGCTCTCCTTAATTGCAAGTTTTTAAGCAGAGGTTGGGTGGTCATCTGTCAGAGATTCTTTAGCTGTGATTCCTGCCTGGGTGGGTGGGATGGTGGTCAGACTAGAGGACTCTTGGGGGCCCTTTCCAGCTCTACAATTCTATGATTCTATTATTCTAGACATGCATAGGATTGCCCTAAAGGTGGAGGAGGCTACAGCTAAGGGAATGTGGGATTCCCTTATCCCCCTACTCACCTTCCGTCTTGAGGATTCGAGCAGAGTGAGAAAACAGGAACAACTTCCTGGAGAAACCTGCCCTGAATGTCCCCCGCCCTCTAATTCAAGCTGCTCAAATAATCCCGCAGAGGTAACAAAAGAGCCTTTGTGAGAATGGCTGGCCCCTCTAGAAAAAGGATTCTTAATTGGTGTCGCCCAAATGCAGGGTCACCCAGGGAAAAGTAATGTCTCAAAGGGATCTTTGTGCTGCCGCAAAATCTTGTGGAACTACCAAAGGCAACTGTAGAATGCTGGTATTTCCCATCTGGTCCACGAGAGTGCAGCCGCTTTGCCCCTTCCCCTATTGATTGAGAGACAATGTTGCTTAGTGGTTAGAGTTAGGACCTGGGAGATGCAAGGGTTTAAAACCCCCACTTGGCCATGAAGCTCAATGTGTGTGACCATGGAGGCCACTAATTGCATCTTTCAGCCTGACCTACCTCACAAGGTTTTTGTGGGGATGAATTGAACAGTGGGGGAACCATGTAAGACATCTAGTGATCCTGGGAGAGAAAAGACATATCTCCTTAAATATGGGGAACCAATCTAGTATTCACCCATGGTTGGGGACTACAAATCCCATCTTTCCCCTGACCATTGGTCATGTTGGCTAGGGCTGGTGGGAGTTGTATCCCACAACCACTGAAAGACACCATATCAGCTAACTGTACTATGCAGGATGACCAGCCTTGGTTTGCGAGATGACCACTGACCATCCACACAGGACAGTAACCTAATAGCAGCCTGGTTTTACAACCCTCAAGCCAGCCTCGTCTGTGCAGGAAGCACCTCCCCCTTCCCCTTGTATAACTAATTGCATTTGATGAAGCTAACTACGCTGATGATGCCTGGTTCCCTGCTCCCCTGAATGTGAACACGCTGACCTGTCTGAACTCTTAATTTACAGGCTGATTCAGTTTATCAAGGCAGCCCCAGCTAATCTTGGGTAGATAATAACCAGAGCCCTTGTCGGCTAAATCGATTAAGCATATCTCATTTGCAAGATAAGCTCCAATTGCCCTCACAGCAATTAAGATGCAGCTTGGTCTCGTTGTACCCTAGCAAAAGAGCCCGCTGGGGCTGACCGCTCAGGGTGAGGAGAATTGAATGGGCTTCGTTTTGTTCCGGAGAAACCAGAGACACGGCTGTGACTTTCAATCTGGCATGTTCAGCTCATTGAATATGTTTTGGGCTCTCATAGAATGCTCCCTCCTGCTATGGGGAGTTTCCTTATTATGGCCAATTTTTGAAGTCTGAAATAAAATGTGTTGTATTCTCTGTTTTTTGAGTGGTGTAGATTCCCCCACTCCCCTGATTTTATTTATTTTTGATACATTGAGTACACTGTTTAGCCCTGATAGTTAATGGAGTAAAAATATATTAGGGGTTGGACTAAATGACCCTTGGCATCTCTTCCAACTACAATTCTATGATTCTGTGATTCATTGGGGGTTTTAAAGCAGAGGTTGCCTCTCCATCTGTCAGGGGTATTTTTTAGTTGAGATTCCTGCATCAAAGCGGGTTGAACTAGATGACCCTTGGAGTCCTTTCCAACTCTACAATTCTGATTCTATGATTCATTGGAGGATTTAGGAGTTGGGGATTTGGATCAAGTGAGTTAGGGGAGGAATTAGCAGCCAGCAGCAGTTCTAATGAGCTGATTCTAATGAGCTCCTCTGGGAGCTCGTGACCTGGACTTGCAAATGGGCATTTGTGAGGGCGTTTTGAAGGGGAGGCCCAGAGAACCAAGAGACATAGAGAGCGAGGGAGCTGCTGCAGTGACCTGCAACACCTCTGCCATGTTTGTCTTCCTGCCTGAGCATGTGCAAAGCTACACCTGCAACAAGTGCAAGCTGGTTGCCTTGCTGGAAGAGAAGGTCCAGCAATCTGAGGCCCACCTAGAAACACTTTGAGCTACTGGGCAAGATGAGGAATTTCTCAGTGGAGCAGAGAGTGGACTGTCCTGGAACAGTGATGTGTGTGCAAGGTGGAGGAAAATCACCCATTGCAAGAGATGGTCTCCTGGAGGTACGTGATGCACAGAAGCAAGTCTGTCAGGAGTCATGCAGTGTCTCTCGAGCTGCAAAATCGATTCCATGCCTCATCTCAAATTCTGGGCCAGAGGAGCAAGGACATTAGTCACAGAGGTGGCTGTGGAAGGTGCAGTGCACAGAATGATTTCTGCTACTCCCCAGAGGAGGAAGACACATGAGGTGGTGGTACGTGACTCCCTACTGAGGGGCACAGAGGCAGCAGTGTGCGGAGGGAACAGGATGTCCCAGGAGGTGTGCTGTCTTTCAGGTGGAAAGATTAATGATGTGACAGAGAAGTTGGCAAGTCTTATAAAGCCCACTGACTACAGCCTCTTCTTTCTGATCCATGTGGGTGCAAATGACACAGCCTTTGACATATAGTAAGAGACTATGACATGAGTCTGGGCAGGATGGGACTCTGGGAGTAATCTAGTTAAACCCCTCTGAAGAAGAAGAAAACAACCTTGCTCTGTCTTTCACACAGGAGTCCTACAGGTATTTGAAGATGGCGTTTAGAAGACATCTGAAGGGAAGTGTTTAATGTTTTATAGACTATTGTATTTTAATCTGTTGAAAGCCGCCCAGAGTGGCTGGGGAAACCCAGCCAGATGGGTGGGGTATAAATAATAAATTATATTATTATTATTATTATTATTATTATTATTATTATTATTATTCACCAACAGAATTTGGACTAGTCTGAGATTATCCTCCTAACCATTTCCAGAGCTCCTAACCAATTTTCAGAGGATTATTGATCATGTGGATCACATCTCCTCTTTCAGCTGGTAACTTTAACTTTAACCCTGCATTGCAGGTGTTAGGCTACATGGTCCTTGTGAACCTTATAACTCTACAGTTCTATGATTCTAATGAAGACATCATGTCAAAGGCATTACTTTACAGGATCCTTAGTGGTGAAGTAAGACACCTGGCAAGGGTTTTTAAAAGCAACCATGCGGTGACTTTGTTTCCATTCTTTGTCCTGAACTATTGTCCTTGGACTGTCTCGATATTTTGGCTAATGCTGATTCTTCTCAGGAATTGAAATACAATTTAAGATTCTGTCTCCAGTTTTCTTAGGGGAAATTCATTGAAATTTTTATGCACAGATGCTATCATACTCCTTTGCAAATGGAAAAACTGTTCCATATCACCTAATTATTGAAAGGCTTGCAATAAACTTGGCATGCATTATCATTTAGGGTGGGAAAGGAAGTTGGTGCAAGATTTTTGGAATTTAATTTTGACGGAAATGACCAATATTATGAAAGAAACTCTTGTTTGTTGTCCAAAATTAATGTGATTGACATACCAATGGACATACCAATGTAGATGTATTATCCAAAGAATTGGTCTTGTATATGATCTTGGCAGCTTAAATAGTCATTGCAACTCAGTGGAACTCAGCCCTAAATCTTACACTGGACGCTTGGTATCACTCACTCCGGAATAGAGCTAGCATTGAGAAAATTATGCCTAGTTCCACAAGGACTAGAACCTCCAGACACTTTTTATATGATTTGGCATTCCTTTATTAAATATGCAGTGGAACAATCATGTTCAATACAAGCCTTCTCACAAGCCTGGCAAATCTGGAATGAGACTTGATCCTCAGATTACACTGATATTCTTTACTTGGACCTGGGGTAATTTTACCCCAGGTGCAGCTTTGCACAGTCTATATGCCTATTTTATACTTTTGTTTTTCATCTTTTAATTTTCAGCTGCTGCTATGACTGTTCTCTCCGTTTTACATACATTATAAAATGATTTTTTATAAAAAACAAAACAAAAACCCAATACTCTATCCAAAGGAAATGAACAGATAGCCCAATTTGAACAACAGATGGCAGTAGAGGACTGTGTTAAATGGTAGCTATAATAATTCTTGAAAGCCTAGCCAAGGGTTTTTCCTGTGGGGTTTTTTTTTTTTTTTTACAGTATCTACAGAAATAAACATCTCTTGCAATTCAGCAGAAGAGGCCTGTCCATGTGAGGGAAGGAGAAACAGCCAGAGACCTGGTCCTGTTTTCCCTCTCCCCTTCCTCCTCAGGGGCATTTTGGGGATCATGAGAGAAAAACAACCTCATTTCCAGAACAAATTGGGGAAACGAGTTGATAGAAACAAAAGATGAGGTTCAAAAAGAGCCAGGTTGGCATCTAGTTGGGTCCAAGGTCACCGTCCTCTGGACTGTTTTAACACCAACGACATGGAGTGTCCATGCAGGCTACTTGCCAGTTTGAGCCACACAAAACAATTACAGCTGGATGGGTGGCCCTTCCGACATCCTGGAACTTTTGAGGGCTGGTACTACATGTGGTTCAGAAGTGCTTCAGTGCTCCAGTGCCATTCCTCTCTGGGGTGAATTCCCTGTGTCCTCTCAGCCCCATCAAGGATCTTGCACCACCAGGGACAAGACATGGTCCAAGTGAAATGTCACTGGATTACCAAAAGGTCTGTGTTATCAGCTAGAGGTCCCTTCCATCCCTTCCAACTCCACAGCTCTATGAATCTATAATTCTATTTTTCTTGAGCCGTGATTCCTGCATTGCAGGGGGGTTGGACTAGATGACCCTTGGGGTCCCTTCCAACCCCAGTTCTACAATTCTGCTATTCAGTTTATTCTCCTGTTCTCCCCACCCCCACATCACGAAAGACACAGTCCCAGGCTCAGGAAGCAAGCAAACACCTTCAAAATCCTGCCGAGTCATTTGCTTTAGTATTTAAGTTCTTTCTCTTATCCTTAAAGGGCTGCCAGCCACGATAGCTATGCTCTGCAGCCAGAGGCAGTAATGATTCCTAATACCAGTTTCTGGAAGCAACTGGGTCCTGCTTATGAGTTTCCCACAATGGGCATCTGGTTGGCAACTGTGAGAATGGGATGCTTGACTACATGAGCCACTGGGCTGGTGATCCAGCAGGGCTTTTCCTAGGCTCTTAAGTTTTGCTAGCATGCCTAATAAATTCTGGCCTGTTCAAGTGATTTTGCTCTCCAGTCCTGTTAGGAAATCAATCTAAACTGCCTCTAAATGTCTTTGTGGTGGGGTCATTGGCTTTGACGAAGCCAGCAGCACTCAAAGGTGTTCATTAACAGATGAGAGAGCCAGTATGGTGTAGTGCTTAGAGTGCTGGGCTAGGACCTGGGAGAGACCAGGGTTCAAAAACCCACTTGGTCACAAAGCTCACTAGGTGGCTTTGGACCAATTCCTGGCTCTCGGCCTAACCTGCCTCACAGGGTTGTTGTGGGGATTGAATGAGGGGGGAGAAAAATTATATAGGCTGCCCCAGCTAGATGGACTCTCTCGGCATCTCTTTCTCTGTTCTTCTCATCAGCTTCATCCCAGGCACACAAAGATGTGAAATCTATATTTATGCCTTTCATAATAATTATTCTTTCACCAATGCTTTCTTCAACGGACAAAGCCTTCTGGAGACCAAGGGGGGAAAGCAGCCGAAACTGAAAAGTAACAGTTCCCCCAGGACAAATAAAAAGAAAAAGAAAACCAACTTCAAACCAGCAGATGCTGCTTGAAAGCCCCCATGCAGGAAATATCTGCAGAATGAATTGGGGGGTTTATGAAACTTGGTTTTTCGCAAGTTTTTACAAGAGATTTCCTCAAGGAGCAAAGGGGAGGAAGGGAGGGAGGGAGGTGAGAGATGGATTGGATTCTAAAGGGTCTCCCAGGCAAGGCTTTACATTTTCATAAATGAGGTGGGGGAGGACCATGCAGGCCACCATGAGCTTTTTGGAGGGAAAGGTGGGATATAAAGGCAATAAACAAACAAATAACTACCCAGGTGTGCCTGCTTATAGGATGTGCACCTGTCACTGAGTGGGTTCATTTGTGCATAGAAATATACATATACATAGATTGCTATAGATAGATAGATGATAGATAGATAGATAGATGGCAGATAGATGATAGACAGATAGATAGATGGTAGATAGATAGAGCTAGAGATATTCATACATTTGTTGTGAAAGCAAGAAAGAACCTCCATTAAGAATTATCCCAACACTTGGACTTTGCACAATTCCAAGGCTTCTGGAATTTGTCCAGCGGTAAACCTGTGGAATTTCAACCCAAGGAATAAATGCATTTTTTCCACAATAAGATCTCAGCTCTTCTCTGCTTCCTTTCCAAGTACTAAGAAGCTTGTGGGGAACCAGGCAGCCTTGCCCTTGCAGCAAGCCCACGGAGTTGGCTGGATCGCATTCTCCAGATTATTTATGGTCTGGCATCTGCTCTGATAAGAAATGCAGACAGTTCCTCAAATGCCAGGTCACTTCCAGAGGGCCGGAGCAAATGCCACAGCCTCTGTGAAACCCTGGAAAAAAATGCTCACCAGCTCAGTCGCATGTGGGACGCTCCAGGGAGTCGGGTATGTTTAGCCTGGAAAAGAGGAGATGGAGAGGAGATATGATAGCTATCTTCAAATAGCTGAAGGCAGAGCTGGCCATTGATGAGGTGGTGGAAGCACAAGAGTGGATGTCCTGTCTTACCCACTTCTGGCCAAAAGGAGGCGTTCTGGAATATGATGGTGCCACTTGTCTTCTGTGTCCCTGGAGTGGACAAGATGAGCAGCATTGCCTTGAGGAGTGCCCTGGTTCTTGCAGAGTTTGGTGGTGGCGATTGTGTTATTCTGGCAATTGTGCAGGGGCCAGGGAGCGGCACATTTTGCCTCTGGTGGTGAAATGGGTTGGGTCACCCTTGTCACATGGAAGACGGAGCAAGCCTGTTTTCTGTTGCTCCAGAGGATGGGAGCCGAACAAAGTGTTTCAAATGACAAGAAAGGAGATTCTGACTGAACCTTAGGAAGAACTTTCTGATGGTGAAAGCTCTTTCCAATAGGAATGGATGAACTCAGAAGGTGGTGAACTCCTTCCTTCTAGGTTTTTAAGCAGAGGTTGGATGAATCCCCACTTGTTGGGGATTCTTGAGCTGTGATTCCTGCATTGCAGGGGGTTGGACTAGATGACTCTCAGGTCCCTTCCAACTCTTCAGTTCTATGAGTTTTCTAGCAGTGTGTCAGTGGATATGATAACTTCCCCCCTTGCTTCCTCATTCCCTTCCTTTCTCCCTCCTTTTTGTAAACAGCATACATGTTCTGGTATCTCGACCACACGCGGATTGAAAAGCTACCAAATCAAGTCACCCTCCCCACTCCCTTCCCTTGGCCAGCTGAGGATTTACAAAACCGCATGACCCAACAGAGAGTCACAGGCATGTGAGAACAGTTTGGAACAAAGATACTCCAACATGTGGTGCTGAGGTTTGGCCTGCGCCTTTAGAGTTCTTGGTGTGGTTTCATTTTATTTTTTTTAATAGTGTGCTATAAAATAATGTTCTATATTTTTATGGCAGGCGAGAGAGCAACAGAGGGAGGCTTGCATGGGAAGGGGAGCCAGAATGAAGGAGGGTTTTGGAGTGACTTCAAGGTCATTTGAGACAGCTCTGGAAGATGTGGGATAATAACATAATAACAGCCTGCTGGATCAAGCCCATCCAGTCAAGCATCTTCCTCTCACAGTGACCAAATGCCCTTAAGAACCTAGGAATCTAGATAGACTGCCTATAGGTCTGGAGGCTCCACAAAAGCATCAGAAGAGTCCTCCTGGATCAGCCCAGTGGCCCATCTAGTCTAGCATCCTGTTCTCACAGTGGCAAAACAGGAAACCTATCAGCAGGACACAAGCACAAAGGCTTCCTAGATGTGAATGAAAAACAGGTGTTTTTCTTCTTTTTGTTCTCTGAGAAAGTGACCTGTCCAGGTGAACCATCCTCTTTTTATGTGGACATCCCATCACAGAATCATAGACTTGTAGAAATGGGAGGGACCCCAAGGGCAATCTAATCCAACCCCCCTAATGCAGCTGAATGTCGGAAGATTCAGGACAGAGAAAACAAAGTCACAGTGCACTGTGGAACTCACTCCCACAGGAGTCAGTGATGGACACTAACTTGGATGGCTTTAAAAGAGGATGAGTCAAATTCATGGAGGAGGAGAGGGCTATCAATGGCTAACAGCCAGCATGGCTGTGCTTTGTCCTCCGCAGTTGGAGGCAGAAATGCTTCTGAAGACCAGTTGTTGGAAGCCACAGGAAGGGAGAGTGGCCTTGTGCTCTGGTCTTGTCTTGCTTTCAGGTTTCCCTTTGGGGCATCTGTTTGGCCAATGTGAGAAAAGGATGATGGACTAGATTCCAGTGGCCTGATCCATCAGGATCTTATGTTCCTATGAATTCAAGAGGAAAAAAAGCATTGAACATGGGAAGGGCTCCTCTGTTGTGTCAGCTCCTTCATTTGTGTGTGGCTCCCCATGCCTGGATCAAGAAAGAATCACTGCATGTTGAGCCCTGTAGTCCCTGTGGAGGTAATTAAAAGATGGAGGTGACCAGTTCCAAGAAATGTGTCCTAGGCATGCTCTTGCAGGTACTATTTGCTCTGGCAGCATTCCTGTTTTAACTGCCTCTGTGCCCCCTGCAGCACCTCTGCTTCTTCAATCCTGGAGGTGTGTCAGCCGCATCCCATAGGTTGATATAAATAGATGCCAGGATCAAAAGGTTGGTAGGAGCGGAGGGTGAAGAGGTTCCTGGGCTGCCTGAAGGAAATGCAGTGTGCCTTTACAAAGAGATGCTCTGCTGCCAATGGAGCCACCTCTTTGGTTGGAGGAGGCAGGAGCACCCCACAGAACAAAGCATGAAGGATGGTTGTTAGAAGCAGAGGGGAGAACAAGGGTGTTGAGTTCAGGAGGTTGCAACTACAGCTTGCTCATTGCAGCCTTTTCTAGAGAGGGACCAACATTTGGAACCCTGCAGCTGACAAACTTCTAATAAAAACGAGTCAGGACATCCCAGAGCAAAGGTGATCCCGCCAACACCACTCCCTCTTAGGAAGTTGCCTTATACGAAATCAACCTATTGGTCCAGCTATCTCAGTATTGTCTACTCTGACCAGCATTGGCTCTCCAGAATTTGAAGCAGAGGTCTCCCTCCCAGCCCTACCTGGGGATGTCATCAGGGACTGAACTTGGGGTGTATTATTTAGCTATGGTTCTTGCATTGCAGGGGGCTGGACTAGATCAGGGGTCAGCAAACTTCTTCAGCAGGGGGCCGGTCCACTGTCCCTCAGACCTTGTGGGGGGCCGGACTATTTTTTTTGGGGGGGATAAACAAATTCCTATGCCCCACAAATAACCCAGAGATGCATTTTAAATAAAAGGACACCTTCTACTCATGTAAAAACATGCTGATTCCCAGACTGTCTGCGAGCCGGATTGAGAAGGTGATTGGGCCGGATCTGACCCCTGGGCCTTAGTTTGCCTACCCATGGACTAGATCACCCTTGAGGAATCTCCCAACTCTGCTGTGATTCTAGGGCCTTACCCACACTTAACCCCTCTCTCTTTTTCTATTCTTTTATTCCTTTTATATTTTTCTTTTTCTCTCTTTTTATTTTTTTGTTGTTTTCCTGGGTGTCCTCTTCTCTGGGCCATAACTGGGGCTGTACCACATGAAGGTTATTGATGGTTGGTAAAGGAGCCTGAGTGAGAGGCAGGGAAAGGAAGGCCTCCCAAGGTGAGAGACCGGGATGAGAAAGGGAAGCTCTCAGGTGAGAGCTGGGAAGGTCCACCACTTTCTATGTGAAACAAGGATTAAGAACTTCCTTTGAGAGAGGACTCTGCATTTTCTCTTTCCCTGTTTTTGTTTTTATTTAGATTAGTTTCTTTTATTGTATGGGGGAAAAACCTTAATAAAATATCATGAAAAAAGACCCATTATTTTTCAATGTTAGGGTGTGCCTGGGCATCCCTGGCACATACCCTGTGTACACATATGCACCCTATCCAAAATCACAGCTGCCCAGTGTCTGTGCCTGCTCCAAGAGGGCCTCCATCTACTCTTTCCAGGTCTAGGAGTGCAGGATTAAGAATGTAAGAAGACAGCAGGAGAGGGCTATTGATGGCTACTGGCCACAGTGACCTTGCTTTGCCTCCCACAGTCAGAGGCAGCAATATTTCTGAATACCAGTTGCTGGAGACCATGGGAGGGGAGAGGCTGCCCTTGGGCTCAAATCCTGCTTGCTGGTTTCCCACAGGCACCGTGGGAATAGGAACATCGACTAGATGGGTCCCTGGCCTGATCCAGCAGGCTCTTCTTACTTTCTTCTGCGTATCAGATGCTTAAACTACAATGTATTAGTGGTAACCAGTGTATCTCCAGCTCTCCTGCAGATCAGCTCTGAAGAGGAATTGCAAGTGCAAAGGCTCCCAATTTGCCAGCAGACAGCAAGGTCCGAAGGCTGTGGTTGCCCCTCATTTGGCAGCCACTTTAAATCTTCAAAAAGATGGACCAAGCAAAATGCATTCTGGTCCTTTTAAACATGCTGCGTCTCTTCCTCTAGCACAATATATAGGCAATGGATAATGCTTAATAGTCCTCTGGCACGGTGCCCAACCCGCAAAGGGCATTGAGTCCTGGTGCTTAATAACTTATTTATCTTCCCTGATTGCAGGAATGATGACAGTTTTCATTATGAAGCTGCGGGGATAATTTGCTAGCCTTTGGTAGGAGCTGAATAAACACCAGCCAGCTCTGGGAGGACAATTTGATTCAATTACCTGGGCCTGGCAGAGGTGGGACGAAGGAAGTTCTCAGCCCTTGGTTGCCCTGCAACATTCAAAACCCATAGTGATGAATGGGTCTTTCTTGTGTTTTCCGAGAATGGGCAGGAGCAGGAAACCCATTAGAGGCCGGAGGCTGTGAGATGGATGTCCTAGCAGCGGAAAGGACAAGTGTGTGTGTGTGTGTGTGCCTGGGGAAATTTCAAGCCTCCGTTCATCAATAACCCAGTGGGCAATTCTTTACTTGTGCTTTCTGACAACTGTACCATTGTCTGCTTTGTTTTGGGAAGGGCAAATTTATCCCCTCTAAGTTGCCAGGAGTTTTCCCTTGCCCCATAAGATCTGAGCAAAAGGACATGGTAAGAACATGAGAAGAGCATGCTGAATCAGGCCAATGACCTATCAAGTCCATCACCCTCTTCTCACAGTGGCCAGGCAGGTGCCCCAGTGGGGAACCCACAAGTTGCACAATAATCCCCTCCCCTCCTGTGGTTTCCAGAAACTGGTATTCAAAATCATTGCTGCCTCCAACTGTAGTGGCAGAAAAATAGCTGTGATTCCTGCATTGAAGCGGGTTGGTCTAGATTATCCTTGGGTATACTATGCTTCTATGATTCTATGGACCCCTGCCTTGGCTGTCAGAAATGCTTTGTTATGGCCCCACTTCCTCCAAATCCTATTTCACTACCACCCACCCAGCCTCCTTGCGGCGACTTTGTAAGTCTTGTCATTCTTGAATCAAAGGCCTCCAAGCTCTTGGGTGGTATCTCGTTTGCTGCCCCTCATCAACTTCTTAGAAGAAAGTTGCTAGAAAAAGAGGAATAAAAATAAAAACTGGTTTCTATTTACGACTCGTTTCCCTTTGTTTCGAGCAAATTTATGCCACGCTCAAATTATCCACCAATTCCTCTTCTTTTTTTTAATGGATGCATGACTTCATTAAAATTATTCTAAAAGGTTGGGTATGGGGGGGGGGGGAGAATAAGTGTCTATTTCCACCTTTCCCCATCTGATTAGAAACCATCTGCATTTCAAAACAAACCATCATTATTCAGACCAAATGTTGGCTGGGCACTTGTTTCAAGTCAGGGTAACTGAACATTTGGCTAGGCGGGAGAACAGCTCCTAGCTTTTGCTAGGATGAGTCAAGATTAGGTTTTTCTCTTGGGCTGAACTGCTGACAAGGGGGATCCAAAACCTGGCCTATATAGCATCTTAAGCGTTTCCCTCCTAGGGGTGCAGCAATAAAACTGCTAGCACATTTGCAAAGCTAAACAGGGTCCGGTGTGATTTCAAATTCGATGAGGGATGGTATTTCGAGATTGCTGCATGGCAAGGGGTTGGACTTGATGGCCCTTGGGGTCCCAGCTCTACAATGCTATGATTCTGAGAGGCAGCGTAGTGTAGTGGTTAGGGTGTTGGACTAGGACCTAGGGGAGGCTAGGGTTCGAATCTCCACTCGGCCATGAAGCTCCTTGGGTATGACGGGGGGGCACTCACTGCCTCTCTGTCTAATCTACCTCACAGGATTGTTGTGCGGATTAGAATGTCAGGCTACTGCCCTACTGACTTTTGACCATAACATCCAGTCTCAATTAAAAACTTTGTGACCACTTTTTTGTTTGTTTGTGAAGTGAAGTGAAGTTTTAATACATAATAGCATTTAAAAGCAAAAAGCATTTTAAAGCAGTTTTTTTTAATAAATGCAAGCGGCAATTTTTGTTTGGATATACTGAAATTTCTTCATTGGAGGATTTTAAACAGAAGTCAGGTGGCCACCTGCAAGGGATTATTTAGCTGTGATTCCTGCATTGTAGGCAGCTGAGGTAGATAGAAAACCCTTGTGCCCCCCTCTGTCCCTACAATTCCATGACAGAAAGAATCCTTCAATGAATCATTCCTTTGTAATACACTACAGTGGTATCTCGGGTCAAGAACTTAATTCGTTCTGGAGGTCCATTCTTAACTGGAAACTGTTCTTAACCTGAGGTACCACTTTAGCTAATGGGGCCTCCCGCTGCTGCTGCGCTGCCACTGCATGATTTCTGTTCTCATCCTGAAGCAAAGTTCTTAACCTGAGGTACTATTTCTGGGTTAGCAGAGTCTGTAACCTGAAGCGTCTGTAACCCGAGGTACCACTGTATCCCCTTCCAGTCAGGTTTTTCTTTTAAAGTTGTTGGACTCCTCTTCCCATCTCAAAAGGGGACTCTGCTCTTTTCCTCAGGAGATGGGTTTTCCAGTGGGGTGAAAATAAATGCCTCTTTCACTTGCCTTCCCTGCTGCAGGCCATTGTCTGGAATGAACCCCCTTTTGCTAACCAATTTAAATCTGCTTTGCTCTGACACCCCACTCACAGAGCATGGAAATGTTTGGATCTGGAGCAAAAAGCAAGCAATTAATTAATGGTAAATGTACACCTAATGTACTCTGCCTCCCTATTCTAAACAACTCATCAAAATGATTTCATACAAATTTCCCTTATGTGGGTGACTGATTGCAGATGGTCCATCCCGATACATTTTTCCTTTCCCTGCTGGGGCCCAAAAGCTGATGTTTTATTATTTCTGTTTGGTGGTTATGCGAGAGCAAGGCAAGTCAGGGGGAAATACAGGCAACTTCCCTCTTGCTGAAAAAATAATTATAGAATTGGAAAGGACCCCAAGGGCCATCTTGTCTAACCCCCCCTGCAAAGCAGCACTCACATCTAAAAGACCCCTATCCAATGGATCAAAGAATTATGCAGTTGGAAGGGTCCACCAAGGATCCTCGGTCCAACCTCCCACAGTGCAGGAATCACTGAAAGGAGTGGTCCTATTCCTTGCCTTGATCTGACACTTGGCTTCTGTTGATGCAGCCTAGAATTGCATTAGCTATCCCCATCCCCCCACCCCCTGCAATTGGAGGTTTTTAAACAGAGGTTGAATGGCCATCAGTCAGGGAATCTTGAGCTGTGATTCCTGCATGGCAAGTGAGAGGACTTTTGGGGGCCTCTTCCAACTGTACAGTTCTAGGATTCCGGAATTCTGCCACTCTCTCTGACATGCAGCTCTATTGCTGCTAATGTAAGCAGGGGGGGGGCAGAGATTACGCCTACAATGGTAGCAAATATTCAAGGTGTTATGTACTGAAGTTCTCACCCTGGGCCCGCAGGGGGATACTGTAGATAGTTATGCAAATAAGGGATCGAAAGTGACATTCATTGATTGGATAGTTTTAGAAAATTGTTACAGTTACATTGTACTGGAGCTCTATATAAGCAGGCTGACTGAACCCTTCAGCTCAGTTCTGTCCTGGCTTGTGAATAAACAAGAGTTGTTTGAAGAATCACTGTGTCGTCTGATATGTTCACCCACAACTTAACACAAGGCATATTATATTTTTTTCTACAGTATAAAGAAGTCTCTAGATTTTTGCAGCATAAAGTGAAATGGACCCGGACCCAGAATTCAGTGGTTCCCATCCTGGAGCAAATCAGCTGAGGCAAGAGTGAAAAATGAAGGCTTGCCCAAAGATTGCTGATTAAGTCTCTGAAAGGGTTCCCGAGTACTTATTTACTACATCCAACACATAGGATTAATAAAAGCACACACACACACACACACACACACACACACACAGACATGCACACACAAACGTGTAGAGGAAGTGGATTTCAAACAACCCCTGCTGATTACTTTCAAAGAAATGTGGGTGCTGCCATGTCCTCCATTAGGCAGGTGTGATCAGAGCTTAGGGCATATGTAGATCTTGTGTGCAACAGCTGTGAAAAAGGCAGATTCCATGCTAGGGATCATTGGAAAGCAACCAAAAATAAAACCGCCAATTTCATAAGGCCCTTATACAAATCTAAGATGTGACCACATTTGGAGTACTGCGTACAGCTCTGTTTGTCTCACCTGGAAAAGCAGATTGTAGAGATGGAAAAGGTTCAGAAAAAGGCAACCCAACCCAAATGGTCAAGGGGATGGAGCAACTCTCCTATGAAAAAGGGTTGCAGTGCAGGAGCGAAACTAAGCTTTATTGCACCAAGGTCAAAGACCCGTTGTGGCACACACACAAAAACCTCATGCACATTTGCCCGCGCGCGCGCGCGCGCACACACACACACACACACACACACACACAAGCTGTGAGCCTCAATGGCGCCCCTCTGGAGGCTTCATCCAGGGCAAAAAAATACCCGGCTAGCCCCCCCATAGCTATGGCTCTGTGAGCACTGGGGATTTTTTAGTTTGGATGGAAAGGCAAATAAGAGGCAACATGATGGAAGTTTATAAAATTCTGCATGGCTTGTAGAAAGCATCCATGACTGATGGTCATCCAACTTCTGCTTAAGAACCTCCAATGACAGTCCAACACCTTCTGAAGAAGTCCGTTCCACTGGGGATCTCACTGGTACTCCAAGAATTCTCAAAGATTATAGAAAGAGGCCCTGAGATCACATCTTCAAGCTCCTTTAGTACCCTTGGGTGCAGATCATCAGACCTTGGAGATTTGAGTTGTCAGGGGTTCATTCAGATGAGCCTTGGGTGTCCCTTCCAGCTCTACAATTCTATGACCCTAGACTGTTTCCCCACAGCCTGCATATGACTCAGCAGGACTTAGAGTGAAAATGTCCTTCATTGAGACCAGGGGCTCCAGCCCTATTGGACCCCCTAAATATTTTTCGGGTAGGGGCCAGGTCCCCCCAGTGTCCAAAAAGTACAGAGGTGAAGCGTGGAGTCAAGCATTCCACAGTGTGGCTCCAATGCCTGGCTTCTTTTCCGCTTCTTCCTGCTGCAGAGGAGAAAGAGGGTTGAAGCAGCCTCCTGCACCGGGAGGAAATGAAGGAGGAGCCACCGTCTGGCTCCTCCCCATATCATGCATGATGTCACACACATGATGTTGCCCCCCCCCCCATTGCCCTCACATTGCTGGCACCTCTGGTTGAGACAATTCCTACCCCTACCGTCCGCACCTGCCAGCAACTCCAAGTTTGCAAAGTGAAATAAATATTAAGATGGAGTTAAGCAGTAATAATAAAAAGGGTCTCTGATGGGCAAACAGAATCCAGCTGTGAGGGGAGCTCCATCCTGATGCGTTGCAGCTTTCCCCATCCATCCATGAAGAAACCCAATGGATTTTATTGAAACCAGACCAGCTGCCTCATCGCATGAGGATTTCTTCAGACAATCCGTCATGTCTACAAGCCCTTGGGGGGTTGTCCGAGCATTAGGAGCGGAGAGAAGAAGTTGATGGAAAAGATACAGACTGGCTGACTTCTCCAATAAACCCTTGTTACATGGACACACACACACACACACACACACACACACACACACGTATCACTGAATCTTAGAATTGTTAAGAAAAGATTCCAAGGGTCTTCTACTCCAACCCCCTGCATTGTATGGCTCAAGAATCCCTTTCAGATGGATTTCCAACTTCAGTTTGAAAACACCCCAAATGTCACCTAGTCCAACCTATTGCATTATAGGAAGCAAAGCTAAATAATCCCTGGGATATTGAAAACTATTTTTTTTTTAAGTGGCAAGAGTCTAATTATCCTGCAGAGTGGTTCCCCAACCCAAACCCCACGGATAATACAGTATTTCATATTTTCTATAGCACTGAGTCCCCTGAATAAACTGCTTATTAAATAACATTTAGCTTCAACTCAGCTTTCACATTCGTCTCTACAGTCCCCACCGCAGCAGTGCATATATGAAAAGGACAGTAGGGTCTTCGTAGATCACAAGCTGAACATGCAGAAGCAAAGAAAGCTCATGCAATTCTAGGTGGCATCAACAGAAGTATAGTTTCCAGATCAAGAAAAGTAATAATACCACTCTAATCTGCTACAGTCAGACCACACATGAAGTTCCTGTGTCCAGTTTGGGCGGTCTAAGAAGGATATTGACAAGCTGGAAGGTCTGCAGAGGAGGGTGACCAGGATAATCAAGGGTCTGGAAGCCAAACCTGATGAGGAATGGTTGAGGGGGTTGGGTATGTTTAGCTTGGAGAAGAGGAGACTGAGAGGAGATATAATATCCATCTTCAAATATCATTTTAAATGGCTGTCACATGGAAGATGGAGTAAGGTTGTTTTCTACTGTAGGACCAAAACCAATGGATTCTAAGGACAAGAAAGGAAATTCCTACTGAACATTGGGAAGAACTTTGAGATGGTGAGAACCTTTCAACAGTGGAATTCAGTCCCTCAGAAGGAGGTGGAGTCTCCTTCACTGTAGGTTTTAAACAGAAGTTGGCGGGACATCTATCATGGATTCATTTGTTGTGATTCCTGTATTGCAGGGGCTTGGACAAGGTGACCCTTGGGAGTCCATTCCAACCATGCAATTCTGTGATGATTCCAGCTTGTGCAGACAGATATGTAAGGGTGATGGTGACAAAAATACTTTGAATTAATTAATTCATTCATTCTCTTGGGGAAATGCAATGCTTATTAGGAACAAGAGCTAGCACCCAAGCTCCTTAAACAATATGAGCCCCAAGACAGATATCTGAAAATTGATAGGGCCTTCCAATGGCACCCTCTCACACTCTCCTGCCCCCCACTTCATTTTTTTCTTCTCCCCATACACCCCCACTCAAAACTGCATATTGCAAATCCACCATACTTTTAAAGGAAGCCCTCCATTTGGGGGTGGGGAGGGCAGGATGGTTAAGAACATAAGAAGAGTCCTGCTGGATCAGGCCAATGGCCCAAGTAGTCCAGCATCTTCTTCTCACAGCAGCAACTCAGATACCTATTGTGGGAAACCCTCAAGCAAGATCTGAACACAACTGAGCCTTTCCCTCCTGTGGTTTGCAGCAACTGGTATCCAGAAGCATTTCTGCCTTCAACTGTGGAGGTAGAGCATAGCCATTGTTAAAACCCATCAATAGCCCTCTCCTCCTCCATGAATTTGTCCAGTCCTCTTTTAAAGCCATCCAAGTTGGTGGTCATCACTGCCTTCTGCAGGAGAGAGTTCCTGTTGACATCCTTCGGGGATCATGCCCTTCCAGCTGTGGCAACCCCCCGATCTCTGGTGCGACATAAATCAGCGACTCAGATTTCAAGAGCCTGAGCATGCTATATTAGCAGAGCATACACACAACAGAAGTTCCCAGCAAGCTGGTATGTAAACAGACATGTGACATGTAACAATCCCATGTCTGCTCCTTCAGGTGGAATAGAATTTTCCAACAGTTCCATATTTCAATGATGCACTGCATGAAAAAGTTATTTTTATGTGTCCCGAATCCTCTGCATTCAGCTTCACTGGATACCCCTAACTACTAGTGATATGACAATAGGCATAGGGTATTCAGAACAGGAAGGCATATTTAGGGTGGGGCAGGAGAGTAATCAAATGCATTTATAGCCAACATTTTATTGCATTTATATCCAACCTTTTCTTTCCTCCAAGAAGCTCAAGATGGGGTACATGGTTCTCTTCCCCCACCTCATTTAATCTCCACAACAATCCTGTGAGGTTGGTTAGGCTGAGGGAAGGCAGTGACTATCCCTAAGGATAGTGAGCTTCATGGCTGAGTAGGGATTCGAACCATGGCCTCTCCCAGGTTGTAGTTTGATGCAGTAACCCCTGCACCACACTGATTCTCCTTGAAAGAAGAACATATAAACAGACAAGCCACTTACTCACCCATAATGATTTTTTAAAGAATTATTATTAAAACACCTAACAGCATTGTGGGTGTATAATCATGCCCTTGCATGCTATCTGGGAACATTTCCAGAATACCAGGCCCTAAAGCCAGCTTGCAAGCTGCTGTTTCCCTCCCATTTCTCTGGTTCCTGCTCTCTCAAGCTGCTATAAGCCGAGGAAGGATGGCTATCTGTCAGGGATCCTTTAGCCCCTGCATTGCTTGGGGCTGAATTAGATGATCATTGGGATCACATCCAATGCAATGATTCTACCTGCTTCTAAATCCTAAACTTTTGTCCAGCTGCTGATCCAAAATCCATTGTCTGGCTCCAAAGGCAAACCAAAGGCAAGCTTTCAACGTCAGCCGCACACCTGGATGATGCAGTTATAATTCATAAAGCTTGGGTGGGGGCAGGCAGTGGTGAGTTGATGGGCAGGGGAGGGCGCCTCCTCTTCCTCTCCACTTCTGTGTCTCCAGCTGCTGCAGGATAAATCAGACTTGAGTGTAAACCCATCTGTAGTTAAATGGCAGCAACTTTCCCTAAGTGCATTTTTCCTTCCCCGTGTATTTTTAATAAAGGTCGCTCTGTGCTTACTGGCAAAGGGAATCAATACCAGTTCATTACTTGTAAAAGATCATGCTGGTCCATAATGACTCGGAGTCTGAATATATAAACACATGACTTGTACCTTGACAGCCTCCCCCTTCCCACAGTAGAAACATAGAACTGTAGAGTTGGAAAGGACCCCCAAGAGTCATCTAGTCCAACCCCTTGCAGTGCAGGAATCACAGCTAAAGAACCCCTGACAGCTGGCCCTCCAACTTCTGCTTAAAGGAGAGTGCACCACCTTATGAGGGAGTCCAGGTGGGTCAGTGGCACATACCTGTAAACTGTCTGGAGCATGCTGTTTTGGGGGCTGTGCTGGTGCATGAAAGCATGGTGCCCAAAAATGTGCAAGATCATGGCCGGCGAAATAGCGGTGCCCCAAAATGCACAATTTTAGGTGCCATACTCTCACATGGGTCACGTGACTTGCACAGAGTGCAGCCCGAAAGACGTGCATCTGGTTTTCTGCTGAGACATTTTGAAGGGTATGGTGGCACCATTCACATAACAAAAACTACCACAGATATATCAACATTTTCAAAAGTAGGTTGTCCATGGCTTAGCTTTTGAAAAACAGGGGGTCTGCAGTACTTTGCTAATTGGGAACCACTGCCTTAATCCATTTAATTTCAGTGTATGCCGACTGTTTATGTTAACCTGGTTTTGCATTACAGACGGAGAGGGGAAGTGGGTTTATTTTTAGATTTCAATGCCACCCAAAGTGGGGGGAAAGAGGAAGGCAGTTTGAAGCATATCGGGCCATGAAGTATTCAGAGGGGCATGCAGTGGTTAGAGCAGATGCAGAGATAGGGGTCAGTTCTGTGCTTCTTCCTGATCAATTTGCTCATTAAGTCCAGCAGCAGGAACGGATGGAGACGTTGTGGTTGGACCATGTTTTGCAAAGCCTCCGTTCAGTCAATTGGCTAATGGATAATTAAAGCCACTTTGCTCATCTATGGTCTATGCTTCCTCCCCTACTGCCCCACCCCCTGGATTGTGAAAATTGCTAGTTTCACCAGAGTCCTGAGCTCTTCTTGAGATTGAACTGATATTTCAGGCAAGTAGGAAGCCCTTGCTCCAGGGAGGCACATTTCCCTTGGAGAATATATCCATGTAGAATCTGCATCCGGTGGGTACCAGAAGCAGACACCATGGTGGGATAGTGGGGTTAGTAGAACCTTTGAATTAGAAGATTTGTCTGTCCACACAAGGCTGCTGCTTCATGGAGGTTTGCAGTAGGACAAAGTAAAGGGATGATATCCTTCTCAAAGAATCTGCAATAAGAAGATTTGCCTAGCCCTGCAAGACTGCTGGCTATGATAACTGTGACCCAGAACCAGCACACAGGCTATCCTCATTATCAGGAGCTGGACATGCCCTGAGCATCCAGAAGGGTTGGCAGCACCAACTTAAGGTAAAGGTAAAGGGACCCCTGACCATTAGATCCAGTCGTGACTGACTCTGGGGTTGCGGCGCTCATCTCATTTTATTGGCCAAGGGAGCTGGCGTACAGCTTCCGGGTCATGTGGCCAGCATGACTGAACCGCTTCTGGAGAACCATAGCAGCCCACGGGAATGCCATTTACCTTCCCACTGGAGCAGTACCTATTTATCTACTTGCACTTTTTGGCGTGCTTTTGAACTGCTAGGTGGCAGGAGCAGGGAACAAGCAACGGGAGCTCACTCCATCGTGGGGATTCGAATCACCGACCTTCTGTTCGGCAAGTCCTAGGCTCTGTGGTTTAACCCACAGCACCACCTGCGTCCCAGCACCAACCTAACCCTGATCTATTTGCCGAGGGTTAGCATGTACATGGACCCCTATGTGAATCCTAGTGAGGTCAGTACGCAGTGTCACAGATATGGGTGAGCTAGGCGGGTTTTTTACCCTGGGTGAAGTCTCCAGACAGTGCCATTGAGGCTGGCTCTCTCTCTCTCTCTCTCTCTCTCTCTCTCTCTCTCTCTCTCTCTCTCTGTGTGTGTGTGTGCGTGCGCACACGCAAATGCACTGGGGGGGCCTGCCGAACTGGGTCTTTGCCCGGGTGAAATAAAGCCTAGTTTTGCCCCTGCAGAATAGCTTACCCAAGTCACTCTGCTTTCACCAACATTGGATCAACACCTTCTCTACAACTTTAATTTTCCATGGAGTGGAACGTCTGTTTCATATGTTCACAACTAAAAGCAAATGGATGTCAATTGCAAATAAATTTAGCATTGCAGCAGGTTGCACTAGATGACCCTTGGGACCCTACAATTCTATGATTCATTGGAGGTTTTCAAGCAGAAGTCGGATGGCCATCTCTCAGGGATTCTTTAGCAGTGACTCCTGCACTGAAGAGGGATGGGCTAGATGGCCCTGGGGGCTACTTTCCAGCTCTACAAAGATTCTATGATTCTAAGGGGAGTCTAATGAGGAGCTGACAGAGACTCTCCTGCAGTTTCAGAGTCTCCAGCCTTTGCAATCCCACCAAGGGCAGTCTAGTGCTGAACCCTCCTTGCACACAAGGCAAATACACTTTTGTTGACTCTGGCTTTTTTGCAGTTTGGAGGCTGATGTTAACTGAATGGAGGCCACAGCGGGGAGAGGTGAGTTTGATCTCCGTCAGCGGCTGGAAACAGCACTCTGTTTTTAATTCTTTCATGACATGCTAATTTTGTGAGATGACAGACACATCGCTTTAACAACCCCAATGGCAAACCTGGGGGATTTTTTAACTTAACACAGAAAAGGGGATGTATATCAGCATACCAGGCCTGAGATGAAGTACTGACTGAAAGAGAAATTGCCACTCGAAATTCTTTAGATGCTGCTTCCCATTGAGGCAACAAGAAAAGAAGCTTCATCCGTCTTCCATATGAATAGGGACATATTGAATGTGCTACACATAGTCAGGAATAACCATATGCACAAAAATAGGATGGGTGTCATCTGGTTTGACACCAGCACACGAGAAAAGGATCTAGGGTCTTAGGAGGCCACAAGCTGAACGTGAGCCAACAGCGAGATGCAGCCCTGCAAAGGGCTAATGCTATTCTAGACTAGTGGAGTCTAGTGTCAAGATCAAGAGAGGAAATAATACCACTCTGCCTTGGTTGGCCCTGTCTGGGTGTCCAGTTCTGGGTGCCTCAGTTTAAAGAGGATATTGACAAGCTGGAATGTGTGCAGAGGGTGACTAAGTTGATCAAGGGTCTGGACACCCAGCCTTGATCAACAGTTGAAGGAGCTGAGTATGTTTTGCCTGGAAAAGAGGAAAGTAAGAGGAGACAGGATAGCCATCTTCAAATATCTCAAGGGCTGTCACATGGAAGATGGAGCAGGTTTGTTTTCTCCTGCTCTGCAGTGTAGGACTCGAACCAATAGCTTCAACTTACAAGAAAAGAGATTCTGACTGAACATCAGAAATAACTTTCTGAAAGTTAGAGCTGTTCAACAGTGGAACAGATTCCCTCAGGAGGTTGTGGACTCTCCTTTATTGCAGATTTGTAAGCAGAGGTTGGATGACCATCTGTCATGGATGCTTTAGCTGAGATTCCTGCATTGCAGAGGTTTGTACTAGATGACTCTCAGGGTCTCTTCCAACTCTATGATTCTATGATACTATGATTCCATAAAAGGGTAACCAAACCAATCAAGGGGGTGGAGCAACTCCTTTGTGGGGAAAGGTTGTAGTGTTTCAGGGGGCAGATTAGTTTAGAGAAAAGGTGAGGAACAGGTGAAATGATAGAAGTTTATAAATACAAGTGACCAGAGACATTCCCCCCCCCTCTCTCCTAACTCCACAACTTGTGGACATCTAATGAAGCTGATTGTTGGAAGATTCAGGATAAGTAACAGAAAGGATTTCTTCATGGAGCTGAAAGGTGGAATTTGCTCCCACAGGAGGCAGTGATGGCCACCAACTTGAATGGCTTTAAGCAGTGCTTTTTTCATTTTAAAATGTTTAGGGGTACTCTCATTTTCCTACTCATATTGAAATACTGCCCCTCAATGAGGCCAAACTTAGATTCACAAAATGTTTAGGGCTATGTGTACCCCTGCGTCCCCCCAGAAAAAATTGCAGTGGCTTTAAGAGAGGATTGAATTGATTCATAGAGGGGAAAGCTGTTGATGGCTACTAGCTATGATGGCTGTACTCTGCTCTCCACATTTGGAGGCAGCAATGCTTATGGATACCAGTTTCTGAGAGCCACAAGAGGGGAGAGAGCTCTTGTGTTCATGTCCTCCTTGTGACCTTCTGGTTGGTCACTGTCAGGGCAGGATGCTGGACTGTATGGGCCTTTAGCCTCATCCAACAGGCTCTCCTTATATTCTTATGAAAAGTGTGGGAGGGGAGAAAGTGCTCTTGTGCTCAGGTCCTGCTTGCAAGTTTCCCACAGGCCTCTGGTTGATCAGTTTGAGAATAGAATGCTGGACTAGATGGGCCCCCTTCGGCCTGATCCTGCAGCCTCTTCTTGTGTCCTAATGTTCAGATGATCGGGATGTCATGGCCAAACTTTGTATATCAACAGTCTTTTTCATTGTAGACTGTAATGTACACCACATCCATAAGAACATAAGAATAAGCATGGATGTGTTACAGAAATTGTAGCAGAAGTTCACAGACATGGCCACCAGGACTTGTCAGTCATGATACTTTCCCCCTGGTTGTTGATTATTTTTACTTCCTCTGACCGATAGCAGACATTGCGGGGTCTCTGGTCCCTTGAGAGGGAGTTGAGCTGTAAAAAGTGAACCCTGTTAGTTTTTAGTGTTCTTGTTTTTTTAAACAAACAAACACAGATTTACTTGAGATTCCTGCATTGCAGGGGTTGGACCAGATGACCTTTGGGGATCCATCCCAACTCTACAATGCTATGATTCCATGGTTCTATGACACTCAGCATGCCAGTCATCATTTAATATTCAAATAGCATTCTGAATCATTTTCCCCCTCCTGTCCTAGATGCATCACTTCCATCTGTTCTTTGCAGCCAGCAGTGAGATAGATGACTTTTTCTCTAGGGCTCAAACTCAACAGAGTCCTAGAATTCCTCTTGGTTTTGCAGATGAAGACCGTGTCTCAGTGGAATGACAGTGTTCCTGCAAAAGCAGCGTTTTAATATATTCTGCTCAGTTCACAACTGCCGATTATTTAAAATAAAAAAGCAATAACACTTAAATCAGTGTGCCTTTATTTGGATCTGTGATATATTTTTAAGCTTTAGGCT
Organism: Podarcis gaigeae; assembly: GCF_964106915.1. Classification (NCBI taxonomy): domain Eukaryota; kingdom Metazoa; phylum Chordata; class Lepidosauria; order Squamata; family Lacertidae; genus Podarcis; species Podarcis gaigeae. Next base: position 20,201,978 of record NC_139691.1, on the reverse strand, counting down.
CTCCTTCTTCCTGGACGAATGTCTCAAACTGGTAGGATCCAAAAGTACCTTTCTATCTTTTCTTTGGTCTCCCAATATCTTTCCTGGAAACTCCTTTCTGAAGCTCAATATCTCTGTGTGGCCTTGTTAGTGAGGGAGGCGTATTTCGCAAACAAAATGCATTAACAAGCCAGCAACAGCCCTCATGCATATTTCATGCTTAACATGCCCTCATTTCCTTCTCTTTAATGGATGCTCTCCTTATTAGGTCTCTGCTTGTTTGAGCAGGATACCTTTTCCGCAGGACATAAACGCAGATCCCCTGTGAGGCCGGGAGGCAGGTACTTAGGCAGGTGATTCAATAGCCCCAGACACAGGCAGTGTTCAAGCAGCCAGAGTGGGAAGGCTCTGTGCATTGAATTTCCGTTAAGAGCTCTTCGTCTGGCTGCGGCTGTCTAGCCCTCCTCTAGCACTGAACACCGGGGATGATTTTCCTGTTAGTGCCTAGCTCAGCTCAGGTGCAGAAACTGGGGTGGAGCACTCCTTGTGGGTCTCAGTGTAACACAGGAATGTATGGAAGATATATGGTAGAGTTAAAAAAACAAAATAGACCACAAACTGATGTGGACAGGAAGTCCATTATTAAGTCCTGAGAAATGAAATCGACCAATTCATCCATTGGTAGCAAATAGAAGGACCTGGCAAGTTAAAAAAAACAACTATGAAAGATCTCGCTGCCTGAAAGTGGGCTACCTGCTACAATGAGTGAAGAAGAAGCCCCTTCCCAGAGAGAATGTGTCATCTGGCAGAGAGCTGGTGCCAGGCTTGGCCTAGGGTGTTTTGCTGCTTGAGTCAAAACAGAAAATGCCACCTTCCTGGTACCACCTCCTCCTCCTCTTCCACCCACTGCTGCCACCTCAGGCTACTGGAGGTGGCCTAAGGAAGCCCCAGTATGCTGAAGGCAACAGGGGAGGAAAAAATAAGGCCATAGGGGAGCAAGCAGCAAAAGACGAGGAGTGCTGCAGAGGCAGCAGTGGGTTACAAGCACAGGAGGTGATTGGAGACATGCTCCTTGGAACTTCCTCACCATCCTCATGGGTAGGGCAACCCTGGTTGGTGCTCAGCAGCCCCTTCTGATGTTTTTAATTATTATGATTTTACCAAACTTCATGCACTGTTTTGATGAGCTTGCTGTTGTCTGCATTATTTATATGTTACTGTGTTTGATATCATAGTGTTTACAATCTCAATAGGGACGAATGTGAGGTTCTGTGCTTAGGCAGGAAGATCCAGCTGCACAAATGCAAGATGGGGAACACTTGGCTTGCCATTAGGGCATGTGAAAGGGATCTCGGGGTCTTAGCAGACCACAAGCTTCACATCAGTCAACAGTGTGATGCAGTAGCAAAAAAGGCTAATGCTGTTCTAGGCTGCATCTGGAGATCAAGTAAAGTTACAGTCCCACTGTATTCTGCCTTGGTCAGACCCCACCTGGACTACTGTGTCCAGTTCTGGGCACCACAGTTTAAGAAGTTTATTGACAATCTGAAATGTGTGATTGGGCATAACATTATGTTTGAGGACTGGGAAAGGTTGTGGACCACTGGGTTGAACTTCACTGCATGTAATGCTTTGAAGGAAAATGTAATGAAAATGATATATAGATGGTACATGACCCCAGTTAAACTTGCCAAAATATACCATTCGTCTGATAATAAATGTTGGAAATGTAAGGAAAATGAAGGAACATTCTTTCACCTCTGGTGGACCTGCCCTAAAGTGAAGGCCTTCTGGGAAATGATATATAATGAGCTGAAAAAGGTATTTAAGTATACTATCACCAAGAAACCAGAGGCCTTCCTCTTGGGTATTGTCGGCCAGGGGGTGTTAAAGAAGGACCGAACATTTTTTATGTATGCAAGAACAGCAGCAAGGATACTTATTGCCAAGAACTGGAAGATTCAAGATCTACCCACACTGGAAGAATGGCAGATGCAGCTGATAGACTATATGCAACTGGCAGAGATGACCGGCAGAATCCGAGACCTGGGAGAAGAAAGGATGGAAGAAGATTGGAAGAAATTTAAAATTTATTTACAAAAATATTGTAATCTGATTGAATGTTAAGAAGGATGCTTGATCATAAATAATTGGCCACCACTAAACTAGATTGAAATTAGATGATAAGTGAGATTAAGGAAAAGACCAATCCTTTGGGAGAACTATTAGATCATATTTAAATGAGTGGATATAAGATTGAAAACAAGATGATAATTTGCTTGGAAAAACTTTTTAACAATGTAAGTGGGAGCGGGAGACGTGAGGAAGTCCAAATGAGTTATGGAATTTTGTGTATGACATAAGCATTGTTGTTTGTTATTTATGCTTTTTTCTTATAAAAATCCTTAATAAATATTTATTAAAAAAAAAAAAGACAAGCTGAAATGTGTGCAGAGGAGGGTGACCAAGATGATAAAGACTGAGGAATGGTGATGGGAGTTGGGTGTGTTTAGCCTTAGAAGAGAAGGAGAGGTGATACAACAGCCACCTTCAAATATCTAAAGGGCTGTCATATGGAAGACTGATCAAGCCTGTTTCTTGCTGCTCCAGAAGATAGGACTCAAATCAAGGGATTCAGGAGATTCTGATTAAACATTAGGAAGACATTTTGTATGGTAGGAGCTGTTTGAACAGACTCCCTCTGAAGGTGGTGGGCTCTCCTTCACTGGAGGTTTCTAAGCAGTGGTCTGATGGCCATCTGTCAGGAATACTTTGGCTGTGATTCCTACATGGAAAGGGGTTAAAATAGACGACCCTTGGGCTCCCTCCCAATTCTATGATTCTACAATATCTGCATATGTCCCCCCCCCCCCATTGCTATTGCAATCATTGTGAGCTTTGAAGTAAGGCAGCTGCTGTTGGAAAATTGGAAAACAAATATTAAATCAAATCAAACCAAATGCCATCTTTCACATGCATCTAGCTCTGGAGTGGAACCCTTCAGTCCACTTCCCAACATGCTGGGGAAATTGGCTTTGCAGAAGATCCTGCGGGCAGCAGTCATGGTGTGATTATTTTATTTCACAAAGTCTATACACTGCTTGATAACTGAGAAACCTCAAAGCAATAAAACAATAAAATTATCAGTAAAAAACCCCGCTCTATAAAACATTCACATGATAAAAAACCAATATCCAACTAAAAACAGATTAAAACATACGTCAACATGTCTGGGCAGACTTGTCTAAACCAAATATTTTTGTTTTTATAGCACATGCCAAAACTAGGACAGCAAAGGTGCCTGCCTGACATAAGACCGCAAGCAGTTCCAGAGTGTAGGTGCCACCACAATAAATGATTAATTTATTACAAATGCTGAAGGAGTGACATGTGGCACCTGTAATGGTGCCAGCTCCACCAATCAAAGTGGTCAAGGGAGCATATATGGGGTAAAGTAAGCTCACAGGTAAACTGGTCCCCAATTCAGCTGCTGCTCCCCCTCCCCCTCTCCTTCCAGTGTTTGATGGGTGACAGTGGAATGGACTCCCTCAGAAGGTGACGAGCTCTCCTTCATTGGAGAGGAAGCAGAGGTTTAAGCAGAGGTTGGGTAGCCATCTGCCAGGGATTCTTCAGCTGTGAATCTTGCACTGAAGGCGGTTGGACTAGATGACCTTTGGGGGTCCCCTCCAACTCTATATCATATTCTATGATTTTATTATCTAAGCAGGCAAAGGTAGCATGTCTGCAATGTTGTGCCCTTCCCGGGGCACTAAGGAGGGCTGGCAGCCCAATCAGCCCCTTTGCTTCATTCTTCAGCCGGATCCTATCTGCGGCTAGCATCTCTCACCACAGGGTAGGCTGGAGAACAATGTGGGTCTGTGCAAGCAGCAGGAGGGGGCAAAAAGCATATGGGGCCCATCTAGGCCTTGTAGCCCATCCAAGCTGGTCTCTGTTGTTCTTGGCAGCCCCCAAACTGCTCCCTCCAATGGAGCAGGATGAAGCCCATGGTCCTCAGCACTTGCCGAGGACCATCTGAGGGCAGCCCTTGTTGCTGATCTAATTATACAAACAATTTTCTCCTGCTTCTCCAAATAAACACAGCGAGGGTTATTGCGGGACGCAGCATGATGGGAAATGAGAGGGAGGCGGCGGCTGGTTAATGGGCTCCTTTGCTGCAGGGGTAAACAGATTGTTTGAAAAGGCCCTGGCTGGCCCCCTCCCCGACATCTCTGAGCTCCCCCTTCCTCCTCCATTTCTTTTGCACCACCTCCATTTTCTCTCTCCATTGCAAACACACACACATACATTCGTGATGCAATTCAGCCAGATTTCTGGGCTGCAAAAGGGGCTTTAAGTGCGGGGTTTTCTCCTCTCCCCCCCCCCCATGTTAAGGATTTGCATTCTGAAAATTAGATTATGATTCTGTGTGCAAAAAGGAGAAAGGATGGATGCTGGGCAGGGGGCAGGCAAGAGAGAGGTTGAAAGTAGTAGTATTAGGAATGTGAAAAAAGCCTGTTGGGTCAGGCCAATAGTCCACCTAGGCAGGAACCCTCAGATGATCCTCAGATAGGGTGGGGGCACCATATGGCTTGAATGCACCATATGTGAAAAGGATCTAGGGGGTCTTTGTAGACCACAAACTTAATACAGCAGCAAAAAAAGGGCTGATGCATTTCTAGGCTGCATCAACAGAAGTTGAGTGTCCAGATCAAGGGAAGTCACAGTATAGCAAGCAGTGCCTCCTGTGGGAGGGAGTTCCATAGTATAACTGCACTGCATGAATAAATACATTTCTCTGTCCTGAACCTTTCAGCATTGTTCGATGTCCATGGATTCTACTGTTAAGAAAGAGGGAGAAAAACTTTTCTTCATCTGCTCATTCATGCCTTTCATAATTTTATAAACATCTTTCATGTCCCCTTTTAGTCACCTTTTTTGGAAACAAAAAGTCACAAACTCTGCAGCCTTTCTTCACAGAGGAGTCGCTCCATCTCTTTGATTGCTTTGCCTGCCCTTTTCTGAACCTTTTGAATCCTTTTGAGGGTGAGGTGACCAGAACTATACACAATTTTCCAAATGCAATGAAGTCTTTTCTTGCCCGTGTAGATCATAGTATTTGTAGAGTTGGAAGTGACCTCCAATGGTCATCTAGTCCAACCCCCTGCAATGCAGGAATCACAGACCTTATTGAATCCAGATTTCTTACTGGAACTGACCAGGAGTGAACAAATGTGGGGACATTTCTACCCAACTCTAGCTGAAAAGGAATGGTGGGCATGTGGAACTGAGCCCACCATCTTCAAATGGAGTGTGCTTCCACTGTCAGTGTGGTGCACTATAATACTCTGAGGCCATAGCTTACTTCTTGCTTGCCAGCCCCAAATTGCTCACCCTGAACCCTTCTGTGACAGCACACAAGCAAAATAAATGGATTCCCATCTTGAAAGAATCGCTCATTCCAACTGTGTTCCCTTGGTAGTGCTTTTGGCAGCGGGACGCTCTTGGCCTGGAGTCTGTTTTCATTATAACTCTGCACAATTTATAATTGTTTCAAAAATAAAGCACTAATTGCGGCCACCGGCTTGCTCCATGCCTCGCTAACCTTCCTAATAACAGGCAGAGGATCATTATCTGGCGGGATTGTGGGACGCCAAAGGTCTGCTTCTCCCATTGTGGGGAACAATGGAATAGTAGAGTTTGAAGGGTCCCTAAGTATCATCTGGTACACCCCCTGCAATATGCAAATCCCAGCTAAAGAATCCCTGACAGTGGTCACTTCTCCTCTGGTCACTGCTGTAGACACGACCTGACTATCTCCAGGAACTGCGTTTGTCTGCAAGTGATTCCTACACACCACAGTTGTTGATGCTGCCCTCCTTCATGTCACATCTGCAGATATCTTTGTAACACAGAGTTGGTCTGTCAATGGGCCTGGTCCATGTAGCCAGCTCCCTGTAGAGCATGTCCTTGGGGATTCTGCCATCTCCCATTCTGTGGACACGACCAAGCCAGTGTAGATGTCATGGAAACAGGAGTGCAAACATGCTGGGAATGTGGGCTTTGGGAGAACACATCTTTGTTTGAGACTCTGACCTGCCATGTGATGCTCAAAATCTTCCTGACGCAGTACATGTAGAAGGCTTTGAAGCATCACTCCTGACATCTGTTAGTTGCCCTCCACTCACTTCCATAAAGCAGCATGCTCTAGATGCAAGCCTGGTAGACCTTCATCTAGGTATTGGTCATTAGTATCACATTCTCTGATACCCTTTTGGAGAGGTGAGCCATTGCCAGAGCTGCCTTGCCAATACACTTGTCCAGCTGAGTATCAATGGAGAGGCTGCTGGTTATGGTGGAACCATGCAGACAAAATTGTCTATCACCTCAAGTGTTTGGTCACCGATGCTGATGCATGGAGTGCTGGCAATGTCCTGATCCAGGATGTTGGTCTTTGTGAGGCTGATGGTAAGGCCGACCTCCCTGCAGGCTTGGGCAAAATGGTTGATGAGCCTCTGCAGAGCTTCCTTGGAGTGTGCTGTAAAGGCTGCTTCATCTGCAAACAACATCTCTCAGATACAGACCTATCACACTTTTTTCTTTGTGTGGAGACATGCAAGGTTGAGCAGACTGCCATTGCTCCTTGAACGGATGTAGACACCATCTTCAGTCAAGCTGAAGGCATATGAGAGCAACAGGGAGAAGAATATGCTACAAAGAGTTGGGGCGAGAACACAGCTATGTTTCACATCACTTTTTATAGGGAAGGCATCTGAGGATGAACTGCCATAATAGATGGAGCTGCATATGTTCTCGTGGAAGGATGCAATCATCTTGTGGAGCTCAGGTGGACAACTTATTATGTGGAGCAGTGTGAAGAATTATTTTCCACTGACGGGGTCAAAGGCCTTTATCAGGTCTATGAAGGTGATGTGGAAGGAGATTCTTTATTCTCAGCATTTTTCCTGCAGTTAGTGCAGTGTCATGTCAACCATTGACCTCTGGCGTGTTGATAGCTCTAGAGAATCAACTGTTCATTGGTGCTCAGGGAGCTCTGTCTGAAAAATATGAAGTTATCCTCTAAGGCTGCCCATGTATCAAGAAGGAAATTATTTTAGACTCTGCAAAGGCCATCCAAGGTCAACCATTTGTTTAGCCAGGAAGTTTCTGACTTGGGCTGATTTCTTTTGGTTGGCAAAGAAAGGGTCATTTTAAGTTCTACTACAATCTGCGACATCAACCCAAGAACATAACATAAAAAGAGTCAGCTAGATCAGACCAATGGCATCCAGCATCCTGTTCTCACAGTGGCCACCCTGATGCCACTTTTAGGAAGCCCACAAGCAGGATTTGAACACAAAGGAAACACTCTCCCATCCTGTGGTTTCCAGCAACTGGTATTCAAAAGCATTGCTGCCTCTGACCATGGAGGCAGAGCACAGCCATCCTGGCTAGAAGCCAATAGCCCTCTCCTCCATGACTTTGTCTAATCTTCCATTAAAGCCATCTATGTAGGTGACCCTCACTGCCTCCTATGGGAGCAAGTGTCATAGTTTAACTATTCAATGCATGAAGAAGGACTTTCTTTTATCCATCCAGAATCTTCCTTCAGCCATTCAGGATGTCCATTGATCTGGTCCACAGTTTTCTAAATGAGATTTCTCTGGTTTTAGGCTACACACATTTGGGCTATACAAACATTTTAAAAGCTTATTTGCGCATATAAAGATAATTAAATAAGGTTGCTGGTTTGGATTGATAGCTTTTACATTGCACTCAGTGTGATGCACTTGATCCAAAAGCTGCAGCTAGTGCAGAATGCTTCAGCGTGATTGCTGACAGGAGTGAGGTCTTGTCAGCATATAGCAAACCTCCTCAGAGATAATAATAATAATAATAATAATAATAATAATAATAATAATAATAATTTATTTATACCCACCCATCTGGGTGGGTTTCCCAAGCCACTCTGGGTTGCCCATTTGCCAAACTCAAGGTATTACTATTAGCATTACAAAACCTTTAACAACAGTTTGCCTGCAATATGGCCTTACCCCCACATGCACCCCCTTGATTGCTTCCATACACAGAACTGGCTCTTTTGCAAGGGCTGCATGATACCAGTTATGCATTGGTCATTTAATGTAGTGGCCCTTACAATTGGAATTCTCTGCCTCTTTTCAGCAACTGCTGAAACAATTATTTATTTATTTATAGATATTTAGAAAGTTAATGCAAGTCTTCAGCAGTTTTTAGACCATTGTTATGTTAGCTTTTATGTCTTCAATGATTGTCATTAATTTTTCTGCCTCTTATCATTTTTCTAAACTGCTTTGAGGTTTCTGGTAATGAAGCGGTGTGTGTGTGTGTGTGTGTGTGTGTGTGTGTATGAATGAATGAAATAATAAAATAAAAAATAATGGTCCGATCCTGTCAAGGGTTGGCATTTCAAGTAGAGAGCAGAAACCCAGGCCAATTAACCACACTCCCTTTCCAATTATAGAATTATATCAGCATTGCAAGTGGTTGTGCAAAACCTTAATTTCAAGGTATCCAACTATATCCAAGAAAGTCAGCATGGTATAGTGGTTAGAACAGGGGTAGGCAACCTAAGATCCGGGGGCCGGATGTGGCCCAATCGCCTTCTCAATCCGGCCTGCGGACGGTCCGGGAATCAGCATGTTTTTACATGAGTAGAATGTGTCCTTTTATTTAAAATGCAACTCTGGGTTATTTGTGGGGCAGAGGAATTCATCTATATATTTTTTTCAAAATACAGTCCAGCCCTCCACATGGTCTGAGGGACGGTGGACCGGCCCCCTGCTGAAAAAGGTTGCTGATCCCTGGGTTAGAGTGTTGGATTGTGACCTGGGAGAGACCCCCCCCACTTGCCCATGAAGCTCTCACTGGGTGTGACATTGGGGGCCAGTGACTGCTTCTTGACTGATCCCACCTTATAGAGTTTTTTTTGGGGGGGGGGGCTTAACTGAAGAGGGGGGCAAGAACCATGGATGCCACCTTGAGCTCCTTGAAGGGAAAAAAGGTGGGATATAAAAGCGATAGATAAGTGCATCCTGTTTGATTCCCATCAAAGCCAAATCAGTCTGAATTAAGCAAACAGGATGAGGAGCCCGTCATAGAATCAGAGACTTGGAAGGTACTTCCAAGGGACACTTAGTCCAAACCCCTGCAATGCAGGAATCACAGCCAAAGGATCCCTGACAGGGGGCCACCCTGTGGAAAAACTTCCAATGAATTAAAGCAACATGGATAAAATGCAAAAGCTAAAAACGTATTAAAAGTAATAGTTGTTGTTTTTTTTAAAAAATAAAACTCTAATTGAATAAAAGCAATATCAAAAAGAAATCTATTAAAATATAGATAATAAAACAGAATATCCGCCACTGAATGTAGCTGGTAGCAGCAGCAGCAATGGAGTTAACCGGTGTACCTATCTACGAATGGTCTAGTTGCAAAGTTCATGAACTTTGGGAATTTTTGCACTCGTGGAATGAATTGTGCTGGGCATCTTGGGCGAAGGTCCATCTGTCATCCCAAAGACCAGCCGGGGTATTTAGCTGTGATTTCCCTAAATAATCACCATTAATTAACAACATGGCAGTGTTTCCTGTTCAGGATCAAAACTGCAAGGAGGGTGGTTTAGTGAGAAAGCGCAGCTTGAGGGAGAAAGCAAGGAAGTGTCATTTTTCAAAGTGATGGGTGGTGGGGGCTAGGGGTGGGGTGGGGGGGGGGAAAGTGGAGCACAGTGAAAGAGAAAGGACCAGATCTCCAGATAAAGGTTTTTTAAGGCTTTAAAGTCAACATCTCCACCGCAGAGACCAGGAGGGGTGAAGGGAAGAGTAGGGGCCTGGGTGGGGGGGAAATTCTGAGTGCAGAGGACTTGTACCAATGGATTGCTTCACATGGCAGAATAATAGACAGGACCATGGAATTCTGGGATTGAAGGTGTACCCAAGGGTCATCTAGTCCAACCCCCTGCAATGCAGGAATTACAACTAAAGCATAACAGATAACCATCCAAGCTCTGCTTAAAAATCTCCAGTGGAGGACAGTCCACCATCTCCCAGGTAGATTATGGAAATGGAAGGTACCTTCAGTGGCCATCTAGTCCAACCCCAACAATGCAGGAAACACACCTAAAGAATCCCCAAGAGGTGGCCACCCAACCCCTGTTTAAAAACATCCAATGAATCATTGAATTATAGAGTTTGAAGAAAACTCAGGGGTCATCTAGTCCAACCCTTTGCAATGCAAGTTAGTGGAACACACTCCCACAAGAGGGAGTGGACTCTCCTTCCTTGGAGGTTTTTAAGCAGAGGTTGGATGGCCATCTGTCAGGGATGATCTAGTTGAGATTCCTGCATTGCAGGGGGTTGGACTAGATGACCCCCCCAGGGTCCTTCCAACTCTAGAATTCTATGGTTCTAAGACCCCTAGATCCTCGTCACATGTCCTACTGGAAAGCCAGATGTCCTTCATCTTATAGTTGAACAGCTGATTATTCCTGCCTAAGTGCAGAACCTTCCTGTTGTCCCTATTGAAATTCGTTCGGTTAGCTTCTCTTAAGGTCCCCTTGAAACCTCATTCCATACTCTCAGGTGTTAGCTACCCTTACCTGTTTATTGTCATATGCAGATTGGTGTATCAATTAGTTTAGTGAAGTAGGAAGCTTTGAAGATGGGGTGGAGTGGTGGGGACTGCTGTTATAGTGATGCTTTGTGAGTCCATGTGCAGTGCAGGGAGGTGATTGATCATCCTGTGTGCAGGGCTGTTAACAACTCTTAGTAAGTGGAAATTTAACATCATAGATGTGTGGGACTGGATAGTATCTCTAGGCTGTGGCTTTGGGAGAGTTTAAAGGAGGGATTGGGGGCAGATATTAGCAGATTGGTGTCTCAGTACCGCAGATGGAAACACATATCACCTTCAAATATCTGGTGGTCTGTCCCAGAGAAGACAGAACAAGCTTGTTCTCTGCTACTCCAGAGGTGAGGACTGTGGTGTTCATACAGAGCCCCCGATCATCTCACAGACTATTGACCCAAACACCACTAATCCGCCGCCACCAACCAGGTCCTCCCCGGTAAATCACGTAGTCTCTGTCAGGTTCTTAAGTTAACAATGAAGATTGTAATTTATTGCAAACACAAATAAACTTTAAATGCATTCGAAACGCTGTTACCCTTTACCCTTTTAGTCTTATTTTAACTCTTCTACCTCCCCTCACACAAGAACCAACTGCACTAACTGTCTCTCTGTTTCCATCTGTCTGCCAACTGCTTTCCCAACTGCCTTTTCCCAACCAACCAACTAACTAACTAACCAACCAACCAACCATCTAAACCTTGGGCTAAGACCTTTTATAAGCAGGTAGGCTCCGCCTCTGGCTTTTCTATTGGTCTGCCTATTAACTCTTTCTCTCCCCCTGTACAGACATTTTCAAACGAATGGGCAAATGCCACAAGGACCTAAACCAATGGATTTAAGTAGCAGGAAATGAGATTCCAATTAAAACTTATGGAGGACTTTCAGACGGCAAGAGCTGTTTGGCAGTGGAATGGACCACCTTCTAAGGTGGTGGATTCTCCTTCACTGCAGGTTTTTAAACAGAGGTTCGATGGCCACCTATCAGGGATTCTTTAGATGCTATTCCTGAATAGCAAGGGGTTGGACTAGATGACTCCTGGGGTCCTTTCCAATTCCAAGTCTGCATGATTCCGTGGTGTTAGCCTGTCACACCCTTTGTCCATGAACTGGGGGAATGGCGTGATTTTGCAGACTGAGCTTCATGTGGATTATTTTATGGGAAGCCTTCCACATAAAGGGGAAATCGGAGGAAAAAAGGGCTCACAGCTGCTCGGGGACTGCAACGATGAGCAATAATTGCTTTGAATTTGGATTCGTAAGGGGGATATTTGGCCCAGTGCTCAGTGAAGATAAAAAGCAAAAAACACCAAAGCCAGTTGCAGCTGTTTGCAGGGAGCAAAAGGGGAGGAGGAAAGACTCCTTTCATTGCTGCCATTTGAAAATCTGCTTGGCAGCCTCTCAGTCCAACAGCGAAAATGAGCCGTTGCCAAGAGAGAAAAAATTACAAACAATTCTCCAATTAAGGTTGACTCAGAATCAAAGTTGGTATCACTTGTTTTCAATAATCTTTGAGTGGGTGGTTTGGGGGTTTCACTTTAGAGTGGATGCATCTGTGCCCCAAAGTTTGCAGCTTCAGGAGATACTACCCAACTCTCGTAACCTTAGCAACTGGATGACATGGAACTTCTACCCCAGAAAGGTATGCCACACATCTGAACATAGCCCTGTTTCGGGAAGTTTTTATTCTGTTTATTCTGTTGGGAGTCACCCAGAGTGGCTGGGGAAACCCAGCCAGGTGGGCAGGCTATAAATAAATTATTAATGTTGTTGTTGTTATTGTTGTTGCCGGGATTTGGCTGCTGGAAACAATGCCCAGGTGGAAAGAGCTTAAATATCCAGGAAAATCTGGGCCTATGGCAACCCTTAAAATAGCTCAAAAACAACTTCTTCTTCTTTATAGACAACAACGTTGTGTTCAGATTTTCACTTTTTGTAATACGGCAATCCTAGCATAGAATCACAGAATTGTAGAGTCGGATAGAACCCTAGGATCATCTAGTCCAACTCTCTGCAATGCAGAAATCCCAGCTAAAGAATCATACCATCAAATAATGGTATGATTATTTGGACCCCAAGGATCATCTAGTCCAACCCCTTTCAGTGCAGAAATAAAACCTAAATGACAGGTGGCCACCCAACCAGTGTTTTGAAACCTCCAATGAAGGAGAACGGGCCAACATTCAAGGAAGTCTGCCTCACTATTGAACAGCTCTTACCATCTGAAAGTCCTTCCTAAAGTTTAGTCAGAATCTCCTTTCTTGTCATTTGAATCTGTTGCTTTGGATCTTTTCCTCTGGAGCAGGAGAAAACAAACTTGCTCTGTCTTCCATGTGACAGCCCTCGAGATATTTGAAGATGGCTGTCCTATCTCCTCCCAGGGTCCTCTTCTCCAGGCTAAACATCCCTAACTCCCTCAACCGTTCCTCATCAGGCTTTGTTTCCAGACCCTTGATCTTCTTGGTTACCCTCTTCTACACATGTTCCAGCTTGTCAATATCCTTCTTAAATGATGGTGCCCAGAAAGGGACACAGTAGTCCAGGTGGAGGGTGAATGGTGTATTAGGGGAGGGGTAGTACTTCTGGTGAGAGACATGTGCTTCTTCTGGGGTAGTTTATTACCTTTGGTCCCCACTCTGCATTCATTGTTCATCTGTGGCTCCTACAAGCTGTCAGCAGGCAACAGTAGTCACACTCTGGGAAATGGCTTCAACTGGCTAGCTAAACCAGGTGAGGGTAGCTGATGGGTCTCAAATCCTCAGTTAGTTAGGGATTTTCCCTGTGTGTGAAGACAGACTCCAGCAGATTAAGCAGACAAGACCAATAGTGAGTCCAATGGTCAAGAAGGCAGTTTCTGCATGTGCCATAGAAGGAAGTAAGGGGCAGATGGGGCTTGTCAACCTGGGAAGAGAAGGGAGCCCACCGAGGAGGAGGAAAATTCTGATTCTAAACCTTTGCTGCCTTGCAGAATAACTTCAGAAGAAGAAAAGGCTATGGTGTAAATCCTACACAAATCCAGAGTAGAGTCCCTAAGATGGTTGGATGGCATCTCTTTCAGCCAAGCTGGTGCCAAATGTATTGCTCTGTTTTCCTTTTGAACCACATCAGCAAGGCCAGTCTTGCCATCTGGACAGCCCCGGACCTTCATACACACTGCCCAGATTTGTGCCCCAGAGAGGTCACTATGGTGCTGCCAGTGTGAAGGAGCATCCCATTGCCTCTCCATGGCCTCTCCATGGCTGCTGCTGGCCTCCTCCTTTGGGCAACCGGGCAGGAAGAAAGAGGCAGTGGAGCACAAGGAATCTTGATTATTATTATTTTTTAATGCCTTGTGTGTCTGTGTCCCTTTCTAAAATTTTATTGGTTTGTGTCTTTCTTTATGCAAATCTACAAGCAAGCAGGTCTCAATCACAAGAGCACCTCCCCATGGCCCCAGCTACTGGCACTCAGAAGCACCACTGTCTCCAACTGTGGAGGCAGACCCCAGTTTGTCTAATTCTCTTTTAAAGCCATCCAAGTTGGTGGCCATGACTATTTTAGTTACTTGTTTTATATATATATATATATATATATATATATATATATATATATATATGTTCCACCCTTCATCTGAGGATCACAGGATGGTTTACAGTACCAAAACACAGGAATAGATACCATAATGAACAAACAAAACTAATAACTCTTGTGAGAGCAAGTTCCATAATGTAAATATATTCAGATCCTTAAGTCCTGTAGTCCAGTGCCATAATGGGAACTGCATGGCTGAGACCTGGAAGCTGCCATGCCCAGGCTCAGAACATTGGTCCTTCTAGCTCAATATTGCCTGCACCAGAGAGACCATGTTTACTATAGTGACAATTAGATGCTTTTGCAGACGCTCAAAGATCTCTTTATTTACCCCATTGTTTCCTAGCTGTTGATCATTCCCTTTCTCCTCCTCTCTCTTCTTTTGGTTCGGTCAGCTATAAATGCTGAAATTATATGTTCTGTGTTTTGTCTATATGGATGTTCTAATCATTGCTATTCGTTGATTTATCTTTTCCTTCCTTTCTTTTTTCTAAAATGTATATATGAACTGCTTTGAGATTTGTCACCTGTAAGTGAAAAGTTGCATATGTCTCCTAACTGAATAATAATAATAATAATAATAATAATAATAATAATAATAATAAGTATGTATAGTTCCACATGGCTGGTAACAGCCCAGAGTTAAAGAGGGTCAAATGAAGAATCCAAGGTCTTCCATCCATTTTGGGACCCTGCCTAACCCTGCTTAGCTTGGCAAAAGTGCTAGCAGCCCTTAACACTGAGCCACCAAGGAGAGGAGAAAAATGATGACGAGTCAGGTGCATGTGTGCAAAGAGCATCAGGCTGCCAAGAGGTGTGAAGGTAAGGCCTCCCTGTCATAAACTGGCTGATTTTTGTCTATGTGTGTGTATTTGTGTGCATGGAAATGCTGCTCCACCCCAGGGCCAGATCAACCTTGAGGCTAGGTGAGGGAGTTGCCTCAAGTCAGTAGGCTCTGGAAATATACCCTCCAACTTTTCTCCAATGGAAACAGGGATGTCCTATTCCATCATCATCATTTTATTATTTATACCCCTCCCATCTCCCATTGTGTTGTCACGTAGGGCTCGTCCATACTTCTGCTTCTCCCATGCCTAGAAATCATGGGTCCGAGCAGTTTCCCCCTCACCTGGCTCCCTTCCTAGGGAAAACCTGCTCTTTAGTGCTAAATCAGAGCAAATGTCAATTTGAAGAAAACCTGAATTGCTGTTTGCTCTGATTTAGAGCTAAAGAGTGGTTTTCCTTGGGGGAAAGCAGTGGGATGAGAGGAAGTATGGATGAGCCATTACTCACCTTTACTTTAAACTAAAAAGTCTCTGACAAAACAAACTTTCCTCATAGGGGAGTCACTCTATCCCCTTGATCATTTCAGAAACATGGGAAGAAGGAGAGTATTCATGATTTGGTTTTCAGACTGCTCTCCTTTGTAGTTGGAAGCCCAGAGCTGTGTATGGTATTTTTCAAACCATTTTCACAAGATCATAGAATCATATGGCTCCGTGATGCTTTAGTTGTGATTTCTGCATTGCAGGTGGTTGGACTAGATGATCCCTGGGGTCCCTTCCAACATCTATGATTCTATGAAAGTGCAGCAGCCTGGCTATTGAATTCAGCCTCAAACTGGCACAGTATTATGCAGGAAAGCATTCAGATGAGAACTAGTACAATACTGTATATGCAAAAGCCCAAATAATTTCCACATAGCCCAAAAACTGCAATGTCCCCTCCACATCAGACTGGTTCATACTGACATCTTTCTCCTGTTGCTAGAAGTGTATGTGAAAAGGATCTTGAGCCTTAATAGGCCTCAAGCTTAAAATGAGTCAGCAATGTGATGGAATAGCAAAAAAGGGAAAAAGAAAAGAAAAGAAAAAGAGGTAATGCTATTCTAGGCTGCATCAACAGTATAGTGTTGAGGTCAAGGGAAGTCACAGTACCACTCTATTCTGCCTTGGTCAGACTCCACCAGGAGTCCTGGGTCCAGTTTTGGGTACCACAATTTAAGAAGGATATTGACAAGGTGAAAGGTGGGCAGAGGAGGGCAACCAAGATGATGAAGGATCTGGAAACTAAGCCTTATGAGGAACGGTTGAAGGTGTTGGGAATGTTTAGTCTGGAAAAAATAAGACTTAAAGGAGATATGTATGTTGGCTATCATCAAATATCTTAAGGACTTGGAAAATGGAGCAAGCTTCTTTTCTGCTGCTGCAAAGGGTAGGGGGACCTGAACTGATGGATTCAAATGAAAATACATATTCTGGCATATTCTGACTCTCTGAGAGTAGCAACTCTTTGAAAGTAGAACAGACTCCCTCAGAAGATGATGGACTCTCCTTCCCTGGAAGTTTTTAAGCAGAGGTTGGATGGCCATTTGCCATCATGCTTTAGCTGTGATTTCTGCACTGCAGAGAGTTGGACTAGATGACCCTTGGCATCCCTTCCAACTCTACAATTCTATGATTCTAATTATGTGTTGCCCACAGCAGAGAAGATGACCCAGGCAGAGCTTGACAATCCATATTTCCTTTGCTTTGAAAGCAGAATCAGAAAGCCAGAGGGCTTAAATCCTTGGAAGAGATGAGGGGGAGGGAATCAGAACAACAACAAAAAAGCCCCCCTCACATCTGGAACAGCAACTTCTTACCCTGAGCCCCCACCTCCCCGTCCCTAATTAATCAGAGCTTGTAATTGAATTTTTGTCAGGCTAATAACTCTTTTCTTTCAAGTACAACCCCACCCCCAGTATTAAGCCACAACTGAAAGTCTTCTCTAGCAATGGCAGTCAAGTGACATCATGTTGAAAGCACGAGCCCAGAGACACTCATGGTTTCTTGGGAAAGAACATGGAATGGGCCCCCAAGGACCATGGACTGCCACATAGGCAAATGCCATCTGTAGCCAGTCTCCATGCATCCCACCAAGATAAATTCATTAAAAATATGGAGTTGTAGAGTTGGAAGGGGCTCCAAGAGTCATATAGTCCAACCCCCTGCAATGCAGGAATCAGAACTAAAGCATCCTTGACATAGAATCATAAAATCATCCACCACCTTTGGAAAGGGTCTGTTCCACTGTCGAAGAGCTCTAAACCTCAGAAAATTCTTCCAAAAGCTTAGTCGGAATCTCTTTTCTTGGAGCCAGCTTGTTTTCTCCTGCTCCAGAAGGGAGGACCCAAAACCAATGGATTTATATTACAAGAAGAGTGATTCCAACTAAACATTAGGCGAGGTTTTCTGAGGGTAAGAGCTGTTCAACTGTGGAACAGACTCCCTTGGAAGGTGGTTGACTCTCCTTCCTAGGAATTTTCAAAGCAGAGGTTGGTTTGTCATCTGTCAGGGATTCCTGAGCTGTGATTGCTGCATTGCAGGGGGTTGGACTCGATGACCCTTGGGTGTCCCATCCAGCTCTACAGTTTTACAATTCTGTGAAGGTAGAGCTTCCCTTCTCAAGCACTGTTCGCATGATGGCTTTATTATACAGGGATAACATGCTTGCTTTCTGCCCTCTCCAGGAGGTGTCCCCTCCCCCCCATTGACAGGGACTTCATTAGCCTCTTGAGATTCTCACTCTTCCTTCAATTATTACCACACTCACTTGACTGACACCTGGTGCTGAAAAGGTGTCATAGTCAGCATCTGTGAAATAGAATCATTCACTCCGCTCCTAGAGAGGAAGGCAGTTTTCTCTGGAGAAAAAGAATTCATGACATGTGGAAGATTTTTATTGCCCTCCCCCCTACCCTTCTGTATACTTTGTGCTGTGTGAAGAAGGAATTTCTTTCATCCATCTTGATGTACACTGATGGATAGAGATTTTGACATAGGACACCCCCTAAAAGCTAAGTTCAACTCCCTCCTTCCCTGAAAGCTACATTGCCTTTATTCCTTTAAGTGTGTGTGTGTGTGTGTGTGTGTGTGTGTGTGTGTGTGTGCATGTGTGTTGAGGACATCAGCATTTTGTGAGACTGCTAGGGAAATTAGAGAGCAATTTAGTGCCACAAATGCCAATTGCTCTGACAAAATGTGTGCAGCAGAAGGGGTGGATCTATTTTCCAGGGTTGCCATCTGTCAATCACACAGCTAAAGAACCATTTCCAGGGGAAAGGCATGAGTGCAAATATGCATGTGAGGCGAGGCTGGGGTTCTGTTATTTCCAACACAGAGAGACATTCACAGCAGATGCCCCACTGCCAGGGCTCGCAGGCAGCTGGACAGAGTCTTCTGGAGAAGGAGCAGAACAAATGAAAATGTGCAGAACCGCTCTCCGTCCAGTGCTTGAAATATATATTTGGTGTAAAGACTTATGCTAAATAAATGGTTTACCGCCTCCATGCTAATGAGTCTTGGCCTAATCTCATCATCGCAGTTGTGGGGTGGAGAAGAAGACGGAAGAAGGAGGAAGTTTCTAAAGAATTGCTAGAATTGTAGTTAGAAGGGATCCTGAGGGTCATCTAGTCTAACCTCCCTGCAATGCAGGAATCATGGATAAAGAATCCCTGAAAGATGGCCATCTAACCTCTATTTCAAAAGCCTCCAGTGAACATTTCTTCTTATGCCTGCTTTCTGCCTAAACAAGGCATTGTACAGTGGTACCTCAGGTTAAGTACTTAATTCATTCCAGAGGACCGTTCTTAACCTGAAGCTGTTCTTAACCTGAAGCACCACTTTAGCTAATGGGGTCTCCCGCTGCCGCCGGAGCACAATTTCTGTTCTCATCCTGAAGCAAAGTTCTTAACCTGGAGCAATATTTCTGGGTTAGCGGAGTCTGTAACCTGAAGCGTATGTAACCTGAAGCTTATGTAACCCGAGGTACCACTGTAGTGGCAGCGTCTCAGAAACAGCACTTGGTAAGGACCCTGACATAGACTCAAAGAATTGTGACAATGGGAGGGACCTCAACGGTCATGTAGTCCAACCCCCTGCAATGCAAGAATCCCAGCCAAAGAATTCCTGGCAGATGACCATCCAACCTCTCTTTAAAAACCTCCAAAGAATCACAGAATCATAGAACTGGGAGGCAGGAGCACGCCAAGGATAATCTAATCCACACCTTTGCCATGCAACAAAATATTTCCACTCAGTAGTGGATTCACAGGACTGATCCATGCTTACCTTTTGCCCTACTTTTTCCAGGCAGAGATCCATGTTTTAACTCTCCATGTCTGAGCATGGTTCCCCCCCCCCCCAGCTCTCCCCACAAAAACCCACTGTTTAGTGCTCAATTGGAGCTAACATCAGTTCAGGTGTTCCGCAGAAATTTCCAGAGCAAGGGAAAGAGTGCTTGGACATGGAGCTTTAAATCATGGACCATGCCTGGAAATCACAGAGGAGAGGAAGTGTGCATAAGCCCCCTGCTATTAACTGTCAGGGTTAAAGTGAACTCAGCCACTATTTTCTCTTTTAGTGGGCGCAGTTCCTGAAGAGGCCCACCAGGGGACAGTGGTGCCTCATGGACAGATGCGTGGAGGACAAAGAGACACTTCCCTTCCCCGAAACGTTCATCAGAGTCACCCCTTGAACTTGAGGTTTCATTAAGCTGAGCACACACAGACACACACTCACCCGACATCCTAGTGCTCATTTCCGCTTGGAAACCCCACATAATCCTTTTCTTATAAGGTCAGGGCTCTGCTCACAATAACAAATATGCTACTTTCTTCTTCTTTTTGCAGGGGGTGGAAATCCACCATGCCTCTGCCCTATCACCACCACCCCGCTCCCCTTTGGGAATGGGGATCCTGACTCCTGTTGGGCTAATCTCATTATGGGATGGCTTATTTGCATCTCGGTTGCCCACCTTCCTTTCAGGAAAGCATCATGTTCAAGGCCACAAAGTGAGAGAGAGTTTGGAGTGCAGGCAAGTAAGCTGTATGACTTCCTCAGAGAGTCTTGCAATGACCAAACTCTTAGCCACTCTCACCAGCTGGGCAGTGTTCATTGGATCACAGAATCATGGAACAGTAGAACTGGAAAGGATACTAGTTCAACTTCCTGCAGTGCAGGAATCACAGCTGAATAATCCCTGAAAGATGGCCATCTCACCTCTGCTTTAAAAACCTCCAGTGAAGGAGAATTGTTGCTGTTATTCGTAGAACTGTAGGATAGTCGGGATGGAAGGTACCTGAAATATATTCAGAGTCGAGAGTGGATTTCATGCTCTTTATTCAGCTCATAGTGGTGAGGGGGAATGGAAGTTCCCCCACAATATCTGCTTTATATACATTATTTACACAATGGGCTGCACGTGATTGGCTAATTCCAGGATTCTCCTGTAGGCCAATCAGGTTGTGGATTCACTTCTACCTGGAGCTGGATTGGGTGGCTCCTGCGGACCAATCAGACTGCTGCATTGCTCTAGGACCAATCAGACTGCTGCATTCTGAATCCTATTGTTCTAGGACCAATCAGACTGCTGCATTTTGGATCCTGTTGTTCTAGGACCAATCAGACTGCTGCATTTTGGATCCTATTCAACTCAGTACATAACAGTACCCATAAAGGTTATCTACTGTAACCCCCTTGTCACATGTGTGTGCTGGTCAGTAATAATACAGTTCAAAGTTGGCATTAACTTTTTATTAGCAAAAAACACGATCTTCACAGACTTGGTTGAGTGTCAGGCCTAATGAGCAGAGTAGCTCATTCCTCGTGGTCTTACTCCATGAACATCAGTTGCCAAGGCTGAAAATCCCTGCCTCCTCACAGCCTTCTAAATCCCCTCCTCTCCAAGGCTTTTTCCAAGCAATCAGAAACTGTGCCTCTGTGCAGGCAACCTCTCCTTCACTCTTTTCATGCCTCTTCTAGTTCTGGGAGACAAGTGGGAAAAGGGGCTTATTGAAATAAGAGCAGAATACAGTGGTACCTCGGTTTACAAACTTTTTTCTGGAATATTTTTATTAGGAATTTCAACATAACAATTCATCAAAAACACGTCATTCTCATTTTCCCTCCTCATTTTCCCCTCCCCTCTCCCCAAGAAAGAAGAACCCCCCCTCCCCCCCCCAGACTTCCCTCAGCTCCTCTCTCTGGTTTTTCAGCACATGTTATTCTCTACATATTGTAAAATTGTAAAGATCCTTAATTTATCTATCTATACGTTACCAATAAAAAATTGTGAGTGTTTATTCAAAACCTGCGAAGGAGTCCAATTCATTTTGTTGTTTCTTTAAATATTTTGTAAAAGGTTCCTATTCTTCTTTAAAGTCACAGTTGTCCTTATCACGTAGTTTATGTATCAACTTCACCAATTCCACATAGTCCATTAGTTTCTCTTGCCACAGTTCTTTGGCCGGGATTGGTTTACGAACTTAATCCGTTCTGGAAGTCTGTTCTTAAACCAAAACCGTTCTTAAACTGAGGTGCACTTTCCCTAATGACGCCTCCCACTGTCGGTGCCCTTCCACCATTCGGATTCCATTCTTAGACCAAGGTAAAGTTTGCAAACCAGGACGCTACTTCCGGTTTTGTGGAGTTTGTAAACCTAATCGTTCGTAAACAGGACTGTTTTTAAACCGAGGTACCGCTGTACACCCATGACTCTTCACCAGCCTGACTCATCTCTGCCTCTTGGCCTCCCTCATCCCACTCTCCTGTTTCAGCTTCTGCCTCTGATTCTGGACTTCTCTCTGCCACAGATTCATCCAGCTCACTAAGCCCTGTTACCTCTTCAGCTTCCAACACTTCCTCTTCCTAGTTTTCTCCCTCTTTGTTGTCTCAACACCACTTCCTGGTCTCTGAGCCTTCTTCCCTTGGTGCTTCCCCAGCTGGTTCCTCCTACCATTCC
Organism: Podarcis gaigeae; assembly: GCF_964106915.1. NCBI lineage: Eukaryota > Metazoa > Chordata > Lepidosauria > Squamata > Lacertidae > Podarcis > Podarcis gaigeae. The sequence goes on along the minus strand of NC_139691.1, from coordinate 20,179,985 downwards.
TCTGCATCCGACCAATTCATGATACCCCACAACACAATGAATTGCAGGTACAGAATCCCCTGCAGACAACAGTGCAACATTTGTTTAAAAACCTGCAATGAATCATAGAATCTTAGAATTGCAGAGTTGGAATGGACTTCAGAGGTCATTTGCACTGATCCTTGCAATTGCAGATTCTTTAGCTGGGATTTCTGCATTGAAGGTGGCTGGACTAGATGACCCTTGGGGTCACCTCCAACTCTACTGTTATATGATTCCATGAATCAAAATTTTGAAAAATAATTTGTTTGGTGACTATAACAAGGAAGAAACCAAAACTACAAAAAATTCAAAAGAAAACAAATATTTATTTATTTATTTATTTATTTATTTCGCAGGCATTACTTCCTTCCAGGAAATTCCTGACTGTTGAGTGCCCAGAATGTCTGCCCACAATCCAGCAGTCATTCCACAGAGGTTCCTTTCCCCCACATGCAAAAAATAAATTGTTAGTGAAAGCACCTGGTGGTGTTATTGGGGACAGATGGACTCAAGTCTCTATTTCTAGCACACAATGTCCATGTCAACAGCCACAAATCCTATTTCTTCAGTGCCAGAAGCTCTGCTTCATGGATGGATGACTGAGAAGCAACAACCTCGTAGGCAAATTGGACCTGAGCTGATTTATTTTAAAAAAAATTTGCATTTCTACTTTTGTGCTGATATTAGCCATAAGAACTTAAGAACATGTTGGATCAGGCCAATGGGAGCCCATCTAGCCCAGCAACCTGTTCTCACAGAGGCCAACCTGATGCCCATTATGAACATAAGAATATAAGAAGTGTTGGCAGATCTTGCAGCTTGGTGAGTTAGATTAAAAATATCATTTACTGTTTCTGGAGTTCAAAGGCTTTATTCATGTAGAAACTAAGTATGTACAGGAAGAGTGGAGACGAGAGAGAAAATAGCAGACATATTATCTCAACAAATTGGGAGAGAACAACAAACAAAATGGATCAGTTTTTAAGGGCTGGAGTTAACTTAAGCATAGAGGTTTACAAACAAGTGCTGGCTAGATTGCTACACGAAGAGTGCTGTTGTGTGGTTAAACACATGTATTAACTACAAACTCAAGAGAAGGAAATGTATTTGCTTTTTTTCCCAACAAGAAAAGCCTGCTGGATCAGGTCAAAAGCACATCTAGTCCAGCATCCTATTCTCACAATGGTTAACCAGATGCCCCTTCTGGGAAACCCAGAAGCAGGATCCGAGCACCAGAACCCTTTCCCCTCACACATTATCCTGGAATTCAGAAGCATTGCTACCTCTGACTGTGGAGACAGAGCCGAGCAATGTGGCTAGTAGCCTTTTATTATCTTATTCTGCTCCATGAATTTATCCAATCTTATTTTAAAGCTGTCCAAGCTTGAGGCCGTTGCTGCCTCCTGTGAGAATGAGTTCCAGAGTTTTACTTGCTGAATGGGAGAAGGACCCTACCAGGTGGTCCATCTAGCTCAACATCCAGTTTCCTCACAGTGGTCAACCAGATGACTCTTGGAAGCCTAAAAGCAGGTCATCAGATCACCAGTCCTATCTCACTCTCCTCTTGCCCAGGACAACGCCTATAAAAATGGAGTCAGGGGCATACAAGGGGGGGGGGCGGCCTGCCCCAGGTGCCACCCAGGGGAGGGTGAGAAGATAACCCACTGCCTCCCCCCCAGCTGTAGAGCGGCTGAGGATGTGTGCGCTGTCAGTATGGGCACCACTCGCAGTGCATCTGTACGGGCACCGCTGGTCGGTTCGCCCGCACCGGATGCTGGAGAGGCTTCCTCCTTCACTGGATGGTGTGCTCCCATAGAACCATCTTGACTAAGAGCTACCAGTAGGCCTAAGTTGTGCAGATCTGCTTAAAAAGGTAAAGGGGACCCCTGACCATTAGGTCCAGTCATGACCGACTCTGGAGTTGCGGCGCTCATCTCGCTTTATTGGCGTACAGCTTCCGGGTCATGTGGCCAGCATGACTAAGCCGCTTCTGGCGAACCAGAGCAGCGCACGGAAACACCGTTTACCTTCCCGCCGGAGCGGTACCTATTTATCTACTTGCACTTTACGTGCTTTCGAACTGCTAGGTTGGCAGGAGCAGGGACCGAACAATGGGAGCTCACTCCGTCGCGGGGATTCGAACCACTGTCCGTTTGACCAGCAAGTCCTAGGCTCTGTGGTTTAACCCAAAGCGCAGCTTCCATGGATGCAGATGTCATTAGGAAGTTTTTAAGCTGAGGGTGAATGGCCACCTACCAGGGATTCTTTATCCGTGATTCCTGCTTTTCAGGGGGTTGGACTAGATGACCCTTAGGGTACCTTCCAATTCTACACATGCATGATTCTAAGACACAGTGCCATCCAGTTGCCTTTACTTTTCCACCCAAGCATTCCTCAGTCTCTCATTCAGCATCGGCACAATACTAGTAATCTGGGGGACAGGCCTGAGAACTCCTCACTTCATCAAAGCCAGGCATTCATTTTCTGCCTCATTGTTGGATGTGGGATACAGTACTGAATGCCCCCTTTTCAACCCATTCAACAGACCTGTCCACCTTTTATACCTCTGAGGCCCTTTGCGAAGGTTTACTTCCTAGTAGCGTCAGCATCATGAAAGAATCTCCTCCCCTAAATCCCCACTTTTCTTCTGCATCACCAGCCTGATGGCTATAATTTCACGTCTCAAATTTTCAAAAAAGAAACATTTCATTTACATCCTTCATTCGCTGCACAAAAGTAGGCTAAAGCCTGTAGTTTGCTTCTTCAAAGTGTTGGGAGTCTCAGCTTCTCTCAGAGTGATCTTCTGACATCTAACATTCTTTCTTGTTTCTAGTCAGTGAATTTCTTTGCATAGAATCGTGGAAAAAAATCATAGAAATGTACACTTGGAAAGGACCCCTAAGGGTCATCGAGTCCAACTCCCTACAATCCAAGAGAAAAACATTGTACCAAGAGGAATAATTACTGTAAATAAAGAAATGTATTTATCTCCAGTGTGGCAATGAAATCTGAAACATGGTGCATTCTGACAGCTTGCAATGCTAACCAGCCACAGGGACATGACATAAAATGGCCCAGTAAATGCTTCTGAATATCACTTGCTGGAAGCCACAGGCAGGGAGAGTGCTCTTGAGCGAGGGTGTGCAGGCATCTGGTTGACCACTTTGAGAACAGGGTGCTGAACCAGATGGGCCCCACAATAATATCATCTGGGAGGGTTAGCTAATGCTGCAGGAGAAAGATTCAGGATTCATTATAATAATAATAATAATAAATAATAAATTTTATTTATATCCCGCCCTCCCCAGCCGAAGCCAGGCTCAGGGCGGCTAACAACAATCAACAATCAAACAATCAGATATTCACACATTCTAAAAATATTTCATTATAAAAATCAATTAAAATCAAATTAATGGCAACTAATTAAGCAAGATTCTAAGCAGGTTGCCAGAGGAGGGAGTCAGGCTGTGCCCTGACCAAAGGCCTGGTGGAACAACTCTGTCTTGCAGGCCCTGCGGAAGGATGTCAGGTCCCGCAGGGCCCTAGTCTCTTGTGACAGAGCGTTCCACCAGATTGGAGCCGCAGCCGAGAAGGCCCTGGCTCTAGTTGACTCTAGCAGATTAGAGAACTGGGTCCCAACTTTTTCTTGTTGTTTAGTCGTTTAGTCGTGTCTGACTCTTCGTGACCCCATGGACCAGAGCACGCCAGGCACTCCTGTCTTCCACTGCCTCCCGCAGTTTGGTCAAACTCATGTTTGTAGCTTCGAGAACACTGTCCAACCATCTCGTCCTCTGTCGTCCCCTTCTCCTTGTGCCCTCCATCTTTCCCAACATCAGGGTCTTTTCCAGGGAGTCTTCTCTTCCCATGAGGTGGCCAAAGTATTGGAGCCTCAGCTTCAGGATCTGTCCTTCCAGTGAGCACTCAGGGCTGATTTCCTTACTAACAAAATGAATTTCAATAGGGACAAATGTCAGGATCTACACTTAGGCAAGAAGAACCAGCTGGACAAATACAAGAAAGGGGACACTTGGCTTACCAGTAGCACATGTGAAAAGGATCTAGGAGTCTTAAAATCATAGAATCATGGAATGGACCTTGGTCTAGTCCTACCCCCAGACCATGGGTAGGCAAACTAAGGCCTGGGGAGGCGAGTGGATCCGGCCCAATCGCCTTCTAAATCTGGCCTGCAGATGGTCCGGGAATCAGCATGTTTTTACATTAGTAGAATGTGTCCTTTTCTTTAAAATGCATCTCTGGCTTAGTTGTGGGGCATAGGAATCCATTCATCCCCCCCCCCAATATAGTCCACTCCAAGGTCTGAGGGGCAGTGGACCGGCCCCCTACTGAAAAAGTTTGCTGCCCCCTGCCCCAGACCCTTGATCATCTTGGTTGCCCTCCTCTGCACACTTTCCAGCTTGTCAATATCCTTCTTAAATGTGGTGCCCAGAACTGGACACAGTATTCCAGGTGTGGTCTGATCAAGGCAGAATAGAGTGGTACTATGTAAGTCTGAATAGCTCTGTTGGTTACAGCATGGTGCTGATAACACCAAGGTTGTGGGTTTGATCTCTGCATAGGACAGCTGCATATTTCTGCATTGCAGGGGGTTGGACTAGATGATCCTCAGGGTCTCTTCCAACTCTACAATTCTATTACTTCCCTTGATCTGGACATTAGATTTCTGTTGATGCAACCTAGAAAAGCTATTAGTGAAGAACTTTCTGAAAATAAGAGCAGCTGGACAGTGAAATAGACTCCCTCACTGTCCGGGGGGTTTTAAGCAGAGGTTGGATGGCCAATCTGTCAGTGAAGCTTTAGCTGAGATTCCTGCATTTGCAGGGGGTTGGACTAGATGACCCTAAGGTCCCAATCCAACTTTACAATTCTATACTCTGGGTGAATGAATTCTCTTATCTGCTGCATATTTTAATGGAGCGATGAAGGAGACCTCACTTCTAAATTAGAACTAATTAGGGATAATTATCAGAGCTGGTTTGATGTTTCTATATAATGAGCCTGGATTTCCTTTTCCTTTTTCTGAATATCTGGCGTGGTTGAAGAAATAAAACAATATATTTCAAAAAAACACCACTCAACAACCTCCAGAGCTGTTTTTCTTTCTCATTTAAATTTATCCCCCCTTCACCCTGCTGTTCCTTTTCATGCCAAACATTTATGATTGACTGGGAGCTCCGAGGATTTTCCTGAGTGACAGCTTTGCCACACATCTGATAAGCTTCCATAAGTGGTTTACCATTCCTGCCACCTGTTCAAATGGAGACCTGGGCTCTTAAAAGAAAGGGAGACTCCACACAGTGCTTAAAACCCTCCTCACAGGGTTAAACTGTGGAGCTAACTCTTAAAGGAGGCAGTGATGGCCACCAACCTGAATGGCTTTAAAAGAGAATTGGACAAATTCATGGCTGCTAGCCATGATGGTTCTCCCTTGCTTCTGCAGTTGGAGGCAGCAATGCTTCAGGATCCCAGCTGCTGGTAACCACAGGAGCAGAGAGGGCTAGAATCTTACTTGCTTTCTAACCTGCATGTTGAAAGAAAGCACTGAAAGCAGAGACACAGTATTTAGGGGGGGGGGCAACCACAGTGCCTGGTGATTGTAGAATTGTAGAGTTGGAAAAGAGCCCAAGGGTCACTAGTCCAAGAATCAAGGAAAGACTCAACCTGTGGCCTATTCAGCAAAAGTATCTTTGCTTTCCAAGAAGTGGCTGGGCACATAATGGGCTACTGAGTCAAAACTGCCAGATAATTCTGTCAGCACCTTCTTTATAGGGGTCAAGTGCAGGGGAGGGGGGCTTTTAAGTTTTTGATTCAAGGCTTGTTGGCTTGGGGAGGTGAAGGAATCACCATATCCAGCTTCTAGAGCAGTAGTTCCCAAACTCAGACCCACCCCATAATTCATAAATTCATCCCTCGAGTCCCCTACGCGATAAAAAGCATTATTCAAAATAGCGAGTTCCACAACCCACTGAGGAAGATAATAACACAATAAAATTCAAAACAGGAAAGATTAATTGCACCTTTATTCAGAATCCAATTAAAACTATGTAGTTTAATTAATTCAACAAAATTGATGCACTCGATCCAGCGATACCTGCCTTGCAAAAGCTGACTGTCATTTAGCAAGAGTCTTAAGATTCTACATTTAGGAACTAATTCAATGTTAGGTGCATTCTTCATGCGATGGATGGGCTTGATGAAGTGTTACCACCTGTTTCTCAAAGTCTGGTTTAAAGGCGCCTAGCAGGGGTCTTAAATCTCCACTTCTAGCACCCCCACCGGTAATCCCTCCCACCCCCAGGGGGCAGTAGTGCCCACTTTGGGAACCACTGTTCTAGGAGTTTGGTGTGATGGGTTTGGTGGGGCAGCCATCAAGGTGTACCTCCTAAGCCTTCAATTCGCCTGGCAGGAAACCACATCGGCTGTTTTGCAAGGAACAATGTATTCTGTACATGTATTCTGGTTCTTGTTGCTTAATTGGTGTGAAGCCTTGAGGTCTCCTGGCACAGAGCGGAAGGTCGGTGGTGGGCAGCCAAAGCAATTATACTAGAACAGCCTTCTCCAGGTCCCTGAAGAGTCTTTACAAATCATTGAATGCTCCAGTTCAAGGGAGCGCAGCCTTAAGGGACCTCACAGAATCGCAGTGTTGGAGGGTACCCCCAAGGGTCATCTAGCACAACCCCTGCAATGCAGGAATCTAGATCTAAAGGTTGTAGCATTGGGGGCTTCATGGTGTAGAGAAAAGGTGAGTAAGAGGTATGTGAAATTATGCATGGCATGAAGGAAGGTGGTAGAGAAATGCTTTTCTCCCTCGTATTAACAGTAGCGCTCCTGAACAACTGAGGACACAGCATGTTGGAGGGTTCAGGACAGGGAAACCGGAAGAGTTCATGCAGCACAGAGTTCAAATGTGGACATTGCTCCCTCAAGAGGCAATGGTGGCCACCAATTTGCATAGCTTTAAAAGAGGATTGGACAAATTCATAGAGGAGGAGGAGGCTACCCATGGCTATTAGTCATGGTGGCTCAGCTCTGCCTCTACAGTTGGAAGCAGCAATGCTTCTGAGTAACAGTTGCTGGAAATCAAAGAAGGAGAGAGAGAGAGTTCTTGTGCTTGAATCCTGCTTGTGAGTTTTCCAGAGGCAACAGTTCAGCCACTGTGAGAAGAGGATGCTGGACTAAGGTTACCAGACGTACTCGTTTACCGGGGACAGTCCCCATATTTACAAATCAGTCCCCTGACAAAATCCATCTATTTAGTAGGAAGTTGAAAAGTGTCCCCGGATTCATTGGGGGAAAATCTGGTAACTTTACGCTGGACTGGATGGGCCAATGGCCTTAACCAGTAGGCTCTTCTTACACTGTTATAGGAACCACAGCAGGGGATGTTGCTCTGGGGTTCAGGTTCTGCTTTGGGTTTTCCCTTTGGGGCATCTAGTTCAGGGGTCAGCAGACTTTTTCAGCAGGGGGCCAATACACTGTCTCTCAGACATTGTGGGGGGCCGGACTATATTTTGAAGGAAAAAAATGAACGAATTCCTTTGCTCCACAAATAACCCAGAGATGCACTTTAAATAAAAGCACACATTCTACTCATGTAAAAACACCAGGCAGGCCCCACAAATAGCCCAGAGGTGCATTTAAAATAAAAGGACTACTCATTCTACTCATGTAAAAACATGCTGATTCCCGAACTTTAGAAGGCGATTGGGTCGGATCTGGCCCCCGGGCCTTAGTTTGCCTACCCATGATCTAGTTGAATGCATCTGGAAACCAAGCCTTATGAGGAATGGTTGAGGTAACTGAGTATGTTTATCCTGCATAAGAGAGGACTAAGAGGGAACATGGGAAGGAACAGGGCTTCTTTAGTTGTGATTCTTTCCTACATTGCAACTCTACAATTATATGAGTTCCAAATACTAAAAGGTTTTCTTTGAACCACAATCAATCAATCAATCAATCAATCAATCTTTGTCTGTTTGGGTCTTGCTCTTTTCCCGCTACCTGAAATACCCTTTTAAGTCAGCTTTGTCCAACAGGTCGATCCGGATCGAGTTGTAGATCATGTGATTGTTTCTCGTCTATCTTTGTCGATCTCTCTCTCCCCAAACAGCCCTTTCTCCGAGGAGCCTGCTTGCAGGGCGTCTCCCTCCCTCTCTCTCTCTCTTTCTCTCTCTGTGTGTAAAGCGATGAGCTCTCTCACTGAGCGCAACGAAGCTTACTTCCGAGTAAACATGAGCGAGGAAGTGGGGGACCCTTCCTCTCTCTGTGTGTGTGTGTGTGTGTGTGTGTAGAGCCCTGTGCGCTAGCTCCTCAAAGAGAGAAAGGGCTGGTTTAGGTTTACTGGAAAATAAGGCGGGGGGTGGGTTGGATCTAGGGGAAAGGGCTTCTACATTCAGTTTTTAAGGTAGTGCTTGAAGGCTGTCAACCCTGCAGTTCAGTTTACCCACTTTCTGTTTCTAACTATGGGGGAAACCCTGACTCATTTGAAAAACAGCAAGAGTCCTGGGGTACTTTAGAGACTTAACACATTTATTATGACATGAGCTTTTGTGAACAACAATCCGTGCATCATGTTCTGATTATGTAGTACCCTATCCTCAAGGTTATTTTCTTATGTTATTACAAGTATACAAAGTATGTATTTTTTAAAATATATTGATTCATAATGAACTTTGCAGGTTTTATGGAAGTGGCTATCATTTGTTATTATTCTTATCATAAGCTAAGCCAAATATAATATATTTAAGTTGAAGAATGACAATGGGAGAGTGTGGTAGATCACTGAAAGTTTTTTATATTGAATGGTAGATCTCAGGCTACTTATGGTTGGACTTTCCTGCTTTAAGTGCACTGATCCATTAATGTTCTTCCTGGGATGCTGAAGATTCAGTCTGAAGCCTTTTGCTAGGAAAACAAGCATTTCAGCGGGGATATGTGCTTCCTTCCCTTCACCCCCATGAAGACACCCCCGTGGCGGAATTGCCCATAACTCATTGTAAGATATCATTCCACATTTTCACACCAGGGATGCATCTCCCCCTTCACAAAGCACATTCTAATCCCCTGGAATAGCGAACACATGTTTCCAGGAAGAATAAAGAGTGCGAGCATCTGCTTTGAGAAGCATCTATGGCACATTAAGTGCATGCCAATTAAACCCTGCCTTGCCTCCCTGCTTTGTTCCAGGGAAGTCTGCATGAAACCCTTTGCTGCCAGCTACCAAGATCCCTAGGACCAGAATATGTAAAAGTGAGAAGTAATATCCTAAGGCACCCAACATTGTGGGGGCGGACATCAGGGACCAGGCCTCCTCCCAATGAGACATTCACTCACCAGGCTGCTCTGCTCTGTGTGGCCTCGCTCAATACTGTGGGGCCCAGGGTGACTTCCCTCCAGGACATGCCTTGTTGCAAGATGCCACATTTTCTGGGGTGACATCCTACCAGGCTGCACAGCGTTGGGGACCACATCCCTCTAGGCTGTGTAGTGTCTCCTGATGTTTAGCCTGCAGAAGACAAAACTGGGACTTGACATGAGAGCCACCTTCAGATATCTGAAGGAATGTCCCATGGAAGATAGAGTAGGGTTACCAAATGTCCCTGTTTCCCGGGGACAGTCCCTGGATTTGCGAATCTGTCCCTGGACAAATTTGATCCCCGGAATGTCCTGGATTTCATCTAATGTCCCCTGGAAACGTGGCAGCAGCAGCCTCAGCAGCCCGGAGCCAGCCTGGTAGTGCACTTGGCTCTGGCTGGCTTCAGGAGTCGCTTGCCGCCGTGGCACCTGCCATTTTGCCTCGCTGGAAGTTGCCCTTCACAGCTGAGAGATCCCCACCCCCTCCTGCTTGCACGCAAGTAGGAATGGGATTGGGGCTGCTCCAATGGGAAGGGAGGCATCACACTGCCTGAGCCTCACCGCCACCGCTCTTGGCCCTTCTTCTCCACCTTCCATGCTGGACCCACCACACACCGCTTCACCACCACTGCCACCACTGAAGAACCAACAACTCAGGGGCTGCCCAGGCTCATGGAGAAAGGAGACAGAAGCTTTGGAGCAAGGGGAAATGTGGCAGTTGAGGTCAAGGCAGCGGCCACCCCTCTGCCACCACCATCGCTGCAGCACCAACGTCCCGAAAGTGTAGTATTTGTTTATTTGTTTATTTTTGTTTGTTTGTTTATAGTGTCCCCCCATTCATTGGGGAAAATCTGGTAACCTTAAGATAGAGCAAACTTGTTTTCTCCTGCTCTGGAGAATCCAATGGGTTCTAATGACAAGAAAGGAGAGTGGGATAGCTCAGTTGTTGGAGAGTGAGGCTTTTACTCTCAAGGTCATGTGTTCAAGCCCCAAGTTTGGCAAAAGATTCCTGTATTGCAGGGGGCTGGACTAGATGACCCCCGTGGTCCCTTCCAATTCTACAATTCTATGATACTATGATTCTGTGATTAAACATTGGGAAGAAGAACCATTTGACAGTAGAACTGATCGTCTCAGAAGGTGGTGGGCTCCTCTTCCTTGGAGGTCTACAAACAGGAGTTGGATGGCTATCTGCCAGGGATGCTTTTATTGCAATTCCCTCATTGAAGAGAGTTTGACTACATGAGCCTTGGGGTCCCTTTCAACTCTACAATTCTATGATGTTCAAATACAATGTTGTTTGTCAGCTCTCTCACACATAGAATAATAGAATCTTAGGAAAAAATGGAAGGGACCCCAAGGGTTGATTGATTACCTAATCAATTAATTGGTTGATGGGGCAAGGAGACTAACACACTGAAAATCTTTAATTGGATGCTACGCTTCATGGCCACAAATTCTATGAAATGTTAATCAAAGCCTTGCTCGGCTTTTGTTTTGGAAATGCAGGCACCATTCTTTCTGGCTTTTTCTTTGCAGGGTTTTTTGTGATTGATGGATTGATGGATTTCATAACATTTATACCCCCGCAAAAAACCAACAACCCTTAAAGTGATTTACAAAAGAGATAAAAGAGAAAGCTACACTTTGGAACTCTCTGCCTCTTGAGTATCAGGCAGATGCCTTCATTTTTGTCTTTTCTGCTAAAAACCTTTTGGTTTAGTCAAGATTGCTTAGATGTTTAGAAAGCTGGTGTGAATTTAAATCTGCTTCTAGTCTATTGTTATTTTAACATTCTGCATGTCTTAAAACTATTGCTGTTAATTTTTCTTAGTGTGGATTATATTGTTTTATCTTTTGTGTAAACCCTTCCAACTCTACAATTCTATGGTTCTATGAATAATGAAAAGAAAATTAAAATGCTTTCCAGAATAAAACTCATTTTGTATTTCTAAGTTACGAAAATATTAGCGTTTTGGAATAAAATTTAATACGTTTGCTACATAAATCACAAAGGTTCACAATTCAATGTTGTTTCTTTCAGCAATGGCAAGACATAGAATCATAGAATTATGGAGTTCAAAGGGACCTCTGGGGTTATATAGTACAACTCTCTGCAATGCAGGAATCACACCGAATGCAGGAATCAGCGATGGTTTTCAGCAAGTATATTTCAGTAGTTCTGGTGTTTGGTCAAAGGAGGATGCTGCTCCCCACCTCCCAACACAACTGCTGGACCTTTACCTCCTCCTTCTGGGGCCCCTCCACCTGTACAAGGATCATCTTTACCCTCTGAGAATGGCTTAAAGCACTAAGAAAAGCCATTAAAAATTAATTTTCCACCCTGTCTGTCAGAGTTCTATTCCAGCCCAGGAATGTGCTCAACAAGCAGAACTGATCAGCAAAATCCAAAATGGCATCACCCATGCAAAGGCACATCTGCTCCTGTTGTGAATGTCTTATTATTAGTGGCAGTGATGCAATTACAAAAAATCCTATCTTTCCTTCCTGCCTTATAAAATGGAGGGTTTTGTTGGGGTTTTTTTGCTGCTGACAGCTGGGTGATTTTCTACAGTTTACAAGCTTGGAGAGCCAAGTTCACTGAATCATAGAATGATAATATATGGAAGGGATCTCCAAGTGTCATCTAGACCGCCCCATGCAAAGCAGGAGTCCCAGCTAAAGAATCCCTGACCAGCCAACCTCAATCCAGACACACTAGATTTCTGGTTGGAGAAATGAAGAAGCCAGGCTTGATAGCTTTGTTCTCAGAAGACAGATCCAATATGGCTGCTTGCCTCAAGGTCCAGAGATAGAGTGGGAGTAGGAAGAGGAGGAAGAGGAGAAGAGGAGGAGGAGGAGGAAGCTCTAAACAGGATTCAGTTTAAGGTCCATCAGTCTAAACCAGGGGTCAGCAAACTTTTTCAGCAGGGGGCCGGTCCACTGTACCTCAGACCTTGGGGGGGGGGGGCGGACTATATTTTGAAAAAAAAGAAAGAACGAATTTCTATGCCCCACAAATAACCCAGAAATGCATTTTAAATAAAAGCACACATTCTACTCATGTAAAAACATGTTGATTCCTGGACCATCTGCGGGCCAGATTTAGAAGGCGATTGGGCAGGATCCGGCCCCCAGGCCTTAGGTTGCCTACCCATGGTCTAAACATTGAAGGGGGAGAAATAGTAGTCAGGATAGAGGTAAAGTGACAAGGATCGTCTAGGAAGTTGGAGGCCTCTTGTTTACTCTGTCCTAACCTCATGCAAATCCCTCTCAGCAAACTTCCAACATTTCCATCTTGACATCATCCTGTGAGGGAAAGGCCAAAGCACTAGATTCCCACCCATCAGGACATCCGAGGAGGCCCCGTTCTCCTTGGATCCACCCAATTAAAAATAATTAGCTTTTCTACTATATAACCCCAAAGAACGTATTTCTTTTTTCGCGCGGGGGGGGGGGTGTAGTCTACCTTCTGCAGCAATGAAGTTAAATAGATATTTGTTTATCCTTTTATTAGACAAGGCCAATTAAAATTTTATGCTTGAAAAAGCTGATTGCCCCCCACTTCAAATGGAGAGGCTGAACATACATATATCTTGATGGAATAGATCACCAGACCTGGCCTCATCAACAGCCTGGCTAAGTGGATTATTTATTTATATTTTTAAAAAGGAAACTACTCAAATGCACCCATTCATAAAATGGTAATTGAACCTCCCTCCCCCCCCCCAAAAAAAAAGAGAGGAGAAAGGTGATGATTAAGATGAAAACCTAGCTTATTTACAGCTGCCTGTTCAGGAATGTTGAAGCTGGGAAGAGCTAGGAGTGCCACCCAGAACACTAAATTGTAAAATTATAGAATCATAGAATTTGTAGAGCTGGAAAGGGACCAAAAGGGTCATCTAGTCCAACCCTCTGCAATGCAGGAACATTTTGCCAAATGTGGGGCTCAAACCCTGAGATTAAGAATCTCATGCTCTACCAACTGAGCTACCTCAGGAAAGAAAAGAATTGGAGGTGATCCCCAAGAGTCATCTAGTCGAGCCCTCTGCCGTACAGTCCTACAGTCACAGGTTGAGTCCTTCTGAGGCTTCCTTATCATCATCATCATCATCACTGAATTGCAGAGTTGCACTATAGGGGGTTATACTGGGTGTCCCTTGGAGGGTGTTTGCTATCAACCTTACAATTCTATTATTCACTGGTGGTTTTGAAGCTAAAGTTGAATGGCCACCTGTCAGATATTCTTGAACTGTGATTCCTGCATTGCAGGGGGTTGGACTAGATGATGTTGGGGGCCCCTCCGACTCTACAAATCTACGATTCTATGGCTTTGGAAGGTGGTGGACTCTCCTCTGTTGGAGGTTTTTAAACAGAGTTTGAATGGCCATCTGTCAAGGATTTAAAACAAAAAAACAACTCGTCCCCCCTTTTTATTTGTTTCTCACCAGAAGGGCAAAGAATACCATCAAAGAGATGCTTGCACAGTAATGGTAAGTTAAATTCTACATCATCATCATTTATTAAATTTGTATACTGCTCTTCACCCAAACATCCCAGAATAGTTCACAACAGAAAAATGCAAAATGAGAATACAAAATACATAATAAAACAAAAGCAACACCAAAGGATCCAGAAGTATTTCCAAACTGTACTCCTTCAGAGGGAATGTAACCCCACCAAGAGGAGGCAACCTCCCATCCATCCATTCTAGGAAACCACCCCCTAACACTGCCTCTATCCTACCAGGATTGAGTTTCAATTTGTTGGCTCTTATCCAGTCCATTACCAAGGCAAGAATGTGGTCCAGCACATCAGCTGCCACCCCTGCAGATGTAAAGAAGAAATAGAGCTGTGTGTCAACAGCATATTGCTGGCAACATTCTTCAAACTGCCAGATAATCCCACTCAGTGGATTTATGTAGGTGCTAAACAGAATAGAGGGTAAAACCAAACCCTGAGGAATCCCACATTGAAGGCTCCAGGCGGCTGAATAATACTCCCCAAGCATTACCCTCTGGAAATATCTATCCAAGTAGGACTGGAACCACTGCAAACCAGTGCCACCCACCCCTAACTCAGACAGCAGCTCCAGAAGGATGCCATGATCAATGGTCTCAAAAGCCTCTGAGAGGTCAAGGAGAATTGGCAAGGACAATCCCCTCTCTCCTGGCAGAAGTCATTATACAGGGTGACCAGAGTGGTTTCTGTACACATAGGCACCCAGTAGGGGAGCTGAGGGGGGAGGCAGCACCCCCAACTTTTCAAATGAAGGGGCTGCCCCCTGTAAAAATTTCATGGCGGCCACATTGCATGTGCAAGCCATGGGGCATCTGCATAAAACGTCAGCACGCCCTACGGTGTGTGCAAATGACACCAGCACACTGCAGGGCGTACTGCTGTCACACATGCACACCTCAATAGCAGGGGGCAAGGCAGCAGCCCTGAATGTGTGTATGTGTGTAAGGAGACCTGAAGGTCATGGTTTGAAACACAAGTCCCATTAGACTGTATAAAATTGTTCTGCTGGGGGTCCCTTCCAACTTGTCAATTCTCTGATTCTCTCATTCATTGGAGACCATCTGCCAGGGATTCTTTAGCTGTGCTTCCTGCATTGCAGGGGGTTGAGCTAGATGACGCTGATGGGTCCCTTAAAACTAAACAATTCAGTTATTCTAAGAGACAGTGGTTGATCCAGAAAGTCCATGTTGAATTGGACGGTACCAGTCATCGCGTGCATCTGGCCCAGAACTTTCTCATATGTTGCTTCCAACTGCTTCCCTCTGGGGGAAATTATAGCCTGCTCAGTCCCAGAAAAATAAATGCTTCCCTCCCTCTGATGTGATGCAAGGCAATGTGGAGATTAGCAGTTGAATAGCCCTCCTGATGTTCCCTTCAGTCACTATGTAAATACTACAGAGGTGGATGAATGGCAGCAGGATTATGTCTGCTTGCCTGCCTGGCATTGGGTGCCAGAGGCTACCCTGGGCACATCTCTGCAGATGGATCTTTTCAGGCCCTAGGGAGTGGGGATAAAGAGACAAGCATTCATTGATGGAATGTAGCAGTGGGGAATGCTGAATTGGAGAATCATAGAATGGTAGGATTGGAAAGGACCCCTGAGGGTCAGCCACACCAAACGCCTGCAATAGAGGGATCACAGCTCAGTAGTGTTGGGGCATCTAGTCCCCTGCAATGCAGGAAACACAGCCTGAGAATCCCTGACAGGTGGCCATTCAACCCTGGTTTAAAAACCTCCAATGAATCATAGAACTGTAGAGTTGGAAGGGGCCCAAAGGGTCAACTAGTCCAACCCTCTGCAATGCAGGGAACCATAGCTCCCTCTGAAAAACTAGATTCATATGTCTATGAATCTGAAGCTGCATGTGCCATGAATTCCTGTTTCATTTAATCCCCACATCAACCTTGCATAGCAGAGGCAGCTACTGGCCCCCAAGGTCACACCCAGCTAGCTTCTTGGGGGTTTGGAACCTCATTTTCTCCCAGGTCCCAGTACAGCACTCCAGGCTGCATCTGTAAGAACTCTAATGTGGTGTCACCTGACTTTGGAACTCCCTGACTATTGACATCAGGAAGGTGCTTTTGCTGTGCTGTCTTTGGTGCTTGTTAAAGCATTTTTGTTTAGACAAGCCTCCCCAAACTTTTAGAAAGCTGGTGTGAGTTTTTAATCTATGCTTTTAATCTGTCATTTGAAAGTTTTGAAATTCTTCTTATTGGCAATTTTATTGGTTTCTTTTTCTTTTTTGGTAAACCACACTGAGGTGTGAGGGTTCCTCTCTGTGTGTGGGGTGGGAGGTTACACTCAAAGGTATATACATTTTATGAAGTGGGGGGGGGGGCTTGTCTAGTCTACCTCTTAGGGTTGTTGTGAGGCTTGTGAAATAACCCAGGTGAGGAATGACAACCGTGTGGGAATGCACTGTTGTTATTCATGCAGAAGTCCAACAAGTTTTTAAAAAGGAAAAAAATAAGAACTGTCACATATGCATGTATGGTGACTGTCATCCATGACACAACGGTCGTTGAAGCACTTTTAAAATTCCATTTTCTCAGTTCCTTCTGGTGTCTCTTCCAACCTAATGGTTGTTTATCACCCTTCACGGTTGTGAATATTTAACAGTGATTAGGCTTGTCATAACAGCAATGGGGGACAGGAGAGAGGCTGCATAGAATCATAGCATTTTAGAGTTGGAATAGACCCCCAAGGGTCATGTAGTCCAACCTCCTGCAATACAGAAGAGCCACTAGAGGAGTTTATGAGGAAGGTTCACAGAGGAACAAGGACCCAGCAGGATCAGCAACAAATGGGTGGTATGAGGCAGGCAGAGATCAATTCCAAAGCAGCAAACAGTGCCCCGAGTTTCCTGTTACCCTGACTGACTGATTTGAGAACACATGTTCATTATGGTGCAATTTTGTATCATTGGAACATATGTATTTTATTAATATTTATATACATATTAAATTCTATAATATAGCACTATCAGTCAATAACAATGAAGTGCATTTAGCTAAATCACATCTGTTATTTCTCCCTCTCTCATAATACTGGTGGGACTGGTGGAAATTCAATTAAGCTGAATGTTGGAAGGTTCAGGATGAATAGAATAGAAGGAATGACTTCTTGACTGGTGGAAATTCAATTAAGCTGAATGTTGGAAGGTTCAGGATGAATAGAATAGAAGGAATGACTTCTTGACACAATACAGAGTTTACCTGTGGAACTCACTCCCGCAGGAGGCAGTGATTACCACTGATCTAGATGGCTGTTCAAGAGAATTGGACAAATTCATGGAGGAGGAGAGGGCTTTTAATGGCTGCTAGCCATGATGGCTGTGTTCTGTCTCCACAGCTGGAGGCAGCAATGTATTTTTTTCCATTTGCAGGTGGGGACTCTAGTGGTGCCTGTGCTTCCATTCAGATGTGTTTGCAGTGAGCAATTGGGAATTTTCATATATGAACAAGCATCCTTGTGCATGAACAAACATGCCTTCATCCAGCAAACCCGTTTGCGCACATACAATTACTTGGTGTGAGTTGAGGGGTGCTGGGAAACAGAACATGTCATCCATGAAACAGAGCTAACTGTGTTTTCTCTCTCTCTCTCCTTCCTTCAGACAAGGAGGACAGTTATTTTTAAACACATGGCCCACATTCCAAACCAGCGTTTGTGTAAATGAAACAGGAAACATCGCTTTCCGATTTAATTTTAAAGCTTATGGACCAGCCTGACACCCAACATTCTCAGGGATTCTTGAGATGCGATTCCAACATTGGAGGGTGTTGGGCCAGATGACCCTTTGAGTCCCCCTCGATTTTATAATTCTCTGATTATCTGATCTACAAACTGAAATTCCTTAAGGAATTTGTGATGGGGCACATTTAAAAGCCATGAAGAGGCAGGATGTGGCTGAATAATATTTGGGGTGAACATGTAATATAAAAATGCCTATTATGGGCAGGTGCTCTGTGTTTGAATGTATGCTTGTTCATTTATTTCTTGCATTCCTAGTTCAGCATTTCTTCCCAGGAGGAAAGTGTCTCTATCTTCCAAGGACAGTCCCAGGGCTACGAAAGCTATCCCAGCTTCTGATTTGATTCTGGATTGTCCCTCTTTTCCCTGCCAGTGCCGAGCTCGGAGAAACAATGAGCCAGAGCTTCTCCTGAGCAGCAGCAATGGCAGTGGCGGCTGCAAGGCAGCATCTTGTTGCCCCTCCGTGGCCGCTGAATGGCCCCTGCTACCAGCCTCCTCCCTTTGGCAGCTCGTAGTGGCTGCTGGAGAGCAGGCAAGGAGGAGAGGCTGTTACCACCGAGGCTCAGCACAGCGTGATGTGCCAGCTCTGAGGGGCAGGCAGACCACAGGGCTGCTCTGGGCGGGAAGAAAGGGGGAGCAGAGCAGGGTGCAAGGAGTCTTGAATAAAATAAAATCAAGATTAAGGGTTTTTCTCAGGGTGGTGCAGGGCATGTGTGCTCTTGGTGCAGTGGCGGCAGCAGTTTCCTTCTTCTGATAGGAAATGCTTCAGGGGGGGTTGACAAAAATGGGGGGTTGAGAGGATCAGTTGGTGGCGGAGTGAGAAATGTCTCTATTTTCATCTGAGGAATGTTGCAGGGTATGCATATATGCCCCCCTTTCTCCTTTAACTCTCACAACAACCTTGTGAGGTAGGTTAGTCTGAGAGTGAATGATTGGCTCAAGGCCCGCTCCAGCTCTGCAATTCAACGATTCTATGATTAAACAGGGGTGGAGAAGCCATCTGTCAGATTCTTTAGCTGTGACAGATTGCAAGGGGTTGTCCTCGAGGACCATTGGGGGTGTCTTCCAACTCTACAATTCAATGATTCTATGGATGACACCCACACAATGCTAAGAAATCAGCAACCCACAGTTTTTGTGCTTTCTGTAGGTGCCACTGGGGGTTGCCTGGAACTCCTCTTAAACACTGCAGCTATTGAAACAATTTCATCCCTTGCAAATTCCTTGAATGTTCCAGAGGCAGGAGCCAGAAAACTGACACCTCCTCCTCCTCCTCCTCCTCCTCCTCCTCCTTCTTCTTCTTCTTCATTTAGTTAGCCAGCGTTCAGCAAAACTGGGCTTCAGCTATAAGTGTGGGCCTATGGTGGAAACATATGTGGGTGGACTGGTCTGGGCGAGATGACCAGCTTAGGAATTCGGCAAAGGGCCCACTTCATAGAATTGTAGAATTACAGAAATTCATGTTCATTCCTTGTTTTTGTGTTTTTAACTGTTCTCAATTATCTTATGTGTATGTTGCTGTGAGATGGAGATTAAAAAAGTGATGAACGCATCAATTTTAATTAGCAATAACATTAATGTTAATAATATTTCTTGTTTTTGTGTTCTGAATTGTTTTTAAATAACTTAGGTGTAATTTGAATTCAGTTTATCAATAGCACTAATACTTCTGGTACTAGGTATTAGGTGTATATTGCTGTGTGATGGAGGCTCCAGAGGTAATTCAAAAAATAATTTTGTTTGTCTGTTTGTTTATATACTGCCCTTCATCATAAGATCTCAGGGCTGTTCACAGAATAAAATAAAGGATAAAGGTAAAGGTAAAGGTACCCCTGCCCATACAGGCCAGTCTTGCCAGACTCTAGGGTTGTGCACTCATCTCACTCTATAGGCCGGGAGCCAGCGCTGTCCGTAGACACTTCCGGGTCACGTGGCCAGCGTGACAAGCTGCATCTGGCGAGCCAGCGCAGCACACGGAACGCCGTTTACCTTCCCGCTGGTAAGCGGTCCCTATTTATCTACTGGCACCCGGGGGTGCTTTCGAACTGCTAGGTTGGCAGGTGCTGGGACCGAGCAACGGGAGCGCACCCTGCTGCGGGGATTCGAACCGCCGACCTTTCGATCGGCAAGTCCTAGGCGCTGTGGCTTTAACCCACAGTGCCACCCGCGTCCCTAAAATAAAGGATAAGAACATGTAAAATAAAAACAAAACTGCTAAACAATAACACCCCTGCCTCCCCACAGACACAGTTAAAAGTCTGTAGAATATTAATCAGCCAAAGGCCTGGTTTAAAAGGAATGTTTTTGCCTGATGCCTAAAAATATGTAATGATATATTATATATGATATATAATAACGTTGTTAATAATAATTTAGGTGTAAAACACTGTGAGGTGATGAATAAACTGATTCTGCTTGCCTCCCTCCCCCCACTTTTGAGTTACTTGGATATTAAAGAGACAAAGCGAGAGAATTGTCCTAGTTTTCAGAATGAAAATTCTCTCTCTCTCTCTCTCTCTCTCTCTCTCTCACACACACACACACACACACAATTGTGTTGCTTTGCTGCCTCTTCTCATTTCTATTCCCAATGCGCTCTCAATGTATTGAGAGACACCCCCCCAGGGGGAGAGGTGGGGTGGTGGCTTACAGGGAGGGCATAAAGCATAGGTGACAGGTGGCATGTTGCAAGGATACCGTCCGAAGCATCTCTCTCTGTCTTTCTACCATGTGCTGGGTTGTCTCCTCCAGCCCACCCTGCCCTGGTTCCTCCTTCTCTAGTCTGCTGTCCCCTTCCATCACTGGGGTTCACTACTCCTTTAAGGACCTAACTAGGTCACTGTCAGGATAAGCATCTGATATGATGGGCGGTGATGAGGTCAATTTCACATTGCTTTGTTCCTGCGGCAAGCGTGTCAGAAGTGATCACTTCCACCCGGATAGGCAATAATCCGAGAGTCGGGGAGCTCTCTGCAGCCTCCAGCAGCCCCTTTCTGTCAGGAAATGTGGGGTGGGGGAGGCAAATACAGGTCACTCTAACTTATAATTGAGGCATCAGCAGTTGAAGAAGCGGTCATGGGTCTATGCAGGTCTCCCACATCCTTCTGTTGCTACTTTAAAGTATTGTGTTCACACGCGGGGGTGGGGGTATCGTTCAGTCTGCCTTGCAGCATTCCTGAGTGTGTGCTTTATAGCATCATAGAATTTTAGAGTTGCAAGGGACCCTGGGGGTTGTCTAGTCCAACCCTGTGTAGTGCAGGAATTGTGGGGTGGGTTTTAATAGGAAGGAGAGGGCATATTAATTGCAATTCATCCCTTAGGTGTGGGTCGAACAGACAAAGAACATCAGCTTATCAGTTGTATTTAAAAGCACACAGTTCAGCAGCGTTTAAAGCCCTATCCTTAGTAGCAAATTAAAGCATAGGAATTAGTCTTCTTTTGAACAAGTCCAGCTGCAAAGCAAGCTGGCTCCACCTTTTATTACCCTGGTTAACAAAGAATCAGACAAGAGACTGAGAAGTAAGTTTAAAATATGATTTACTTATTCATAGCCAAGCATTGGTTTTCAGCAACAGCAGCAGTAAAAACTAAGGTGAAATACATTTATTTACAGCTGAAACAGCCTCAGACACGTGCCTGAGCCTGGAACAGCTGGATGGATGTCTACTCTAATTGCTGGTCCAAGAGAAAGCTGGGAGAGCAGGAGATGCTATATGCTCCTTCCTTGGCAATCCAAACTCTGCTTTAAAAATCTCCAGGGAAGGAGCTCTCACCCAGTATTCTTGGTTGCCTGCTTCACTGCTGAATGGCTCTTACTGTCATAAAGTTCTTCATGATGTTTAGGTCCTGCCCTCTGGAGCACTAGAAAACAAGCTTTCTCCATTTTCCATGCGACAGCCCTTAAGATATTTGAAGATGGATATCATATCTGCTCTCAGTGTTCACTTTTCCAGGCTAAACATACCCAGCTCCTTCAACCATTCCTCATAAGGCTTGTTCTTCAGACTCTTGCTCATCTTGGTTTCCCTCCTCTACACACATTCCAGCTTGTCAATATCCTTCTTAAACTGTGAAGGGTGGGCAATGAAGAAAACAAAAAGGAGGAGGAGGAGGAGGAAGAAGGGGAGTGTTTAAATAAATGTTTTGTCTCAAAGCAGGCATCGCTAAATGTGTTTTAAAAATGTGTGGCCATATGCTTTCTGAGCTGAGAATCATGTTGTGAGTTTCAGCCAATTACATTCTGATCCAGGCAGCTGAAAGGAGGCAGGTTTCCTTAAACTTGGAATCCACTTCCCGGTCTTTCTCAAGAGGTGCTTAGCAAAAGATGGGGTCTCTGTTGTGTGGTCTCCATTGAAACGTCTTCTGATCTTGAGCCAGAATCCCATCTGCAGGGAGACGTGTTTACATGGAGCGGGTGGAACAATTACCAGCCTGACCCCTTTCATTCCTGAGCGCAAGCAGAATGCATTTTCCAAGAGTGAAGATTGTGGCTAGGCTGTAAGTGCTGATGTTTATCATTCCAAGTGACAATCATTCCAAGTTGGGGATTCCAAGTGAAATTCTCACTCGGTTTTTATGCAGCTCACACAATAGTTGTGATTCCTGCATTGCAGGGGGTTGGACTAGATGATCCTTGTGGTCCCTTCCAACTCAAAAATTCTATGATTATTTAGCTATAATTCCTTGGCATCTCTTCCAACCCAGCAGCCCTGGCTCAGACGCCCTTGCAAATGATGCTGAAAGCCAGGAGGCAAGCTGGGAAAAGAGGGAGTGTCTGGTGTCGAGGGAGGAGGCTGCCCAAGAGATGGAGGGAGGGAGGCGCCAACCTGCAGAAAATATTGGGGGTGGGCAGCTCCCATAAATATTTTTTGGGGAGGGGGGAATGAAAGGACCAGGGTCTCACAGTTGGCACCTATGCACAGTGCATAGTTCAACTACATTACTCCCACGGGAGGCAGTGATGGCCATGAACCTGGATGGCTTTAAAAGAGCATGCAGGAGGAGACATCTATCAGTGGCTACTAGCCAGGATGGCTATGCTCTGCCTCCAGTATCAGAGGCAGTAAATGCTTATGAATACCAGTTGATGGAAACCACAGGAGGAGAGAGTGGCTCTTGCACTCAGATATTGCTTGCTGGTTTCCCAGGGGCATCAGGTTGGCCACTGTGAGGACATGATGCGGGATAATATGGGCCTTTTGTCTGATCCAGCAGGTTATTCTTATATTATTTTATCTGCCAGGGATTCTTTATCTGGGATTCCTGCACCGCAAGGGCTGGACTACATGGCCCTTGGGGTTCCTTCCAGCCTTCATTTTCTGTGACTCTATGACCAAGTGTCCGGAAGATGAACCTTCACATTTGGGCAAGCAAAGGGTCAACTGCAGTGCAAAGCTGAGCATTGTGCTGACCCCTTTTCTCTTTGTCTCTCTTTCCGTTGATTCAGGGCATTTCTGCATCCCAATTGACAAGGCGTTTGGGACATCTAAGCATTGCGAAAGACGGCAGCATCTCCATGACCTGAAACCAAACAATGTCTTGGTATGGGCTTCCAGAGACATGAGCTGCCCATAATTGTGAGGGTGAATTCATCAGGCTTTAAATCCACACAGAGAAAGGGCATGATGTGAATTTGTAGTGACAAGGTGTTTCTAGAAAGTGCCATCCAGCCTGGCAGGGTTTGTCTACCAAGCTCACGGCATTTGCAGTTTCCACAGAGAGCTCTGTTTACTTTGTTCCTTTTAATTAATTCTTTTTTTAAAAAAAAAAATATTAAGTTATTAACAACAGAAACGAAAGTGCAAACATATGGAAAAGAAAAGCAAACAAAGGAGCAAAGATTTAAGCCACGAAGTGTCACAGCCTGAAAAGAGGAAAGTAAGAATATCAGAATATCGCAAGAGCCTGCTGGATCAGGCCAAAGGGGGCGCCATTTAGTTCTGCAACCTCTTATCACAGTGGGCAACCAGGTGCCTCAATGGGACTTCTGTAAGCAGGATCCAAGCCCAAGAGAATAAGAACATAAGAGCCCTACTGGATCAGGCCAATGACCTATCTTGTCCAGCATCCACTTCTCACAGGGGCCACCCAGATGCCCCAATCAAAAGTTCACAAGCAGGATTCGAGCACAAGAGCCTTTTCCCTTGCACTGGCTTCCAGCAACAAGCATTCAGAAGCATCGCTGCCTCCAAGTGCATGAAGAAATAGTTCCTTTTATCTGTCCTGAGTGCAAAGTGCAAAGACTCAGTGCAGCTCCAAAGGGATGTTAAAGTATTAACTCATGTGAATATTAACCCTTTACAAATAATAAAATTTCTTTAAAAAACAAAAAGTATTCTCCACATGCGAGTTCCATCATTATTGAAAATAATGGTCCTATATGGTCTTAAATGAGCCAGACACTTGCATATATTGATGGCAAAGACATTATGCATTACATTAGTTGTCACTCCTGCAATGCATGGGGTTGGACTAGATGACCCTTGGGGGTGGCTTCAAACTCTACATTTCTTGGATTCCATTCACTGGTGGCACTGTGTGTCTCAAGATTAGTATAATAAATAAAATCATGCCATACATGGGAGGAGGGAGGTCATTAGAGCTCTGCCCTTTAGATAATTTCAGTTTATGGGATGTGTTTTCAAGTACGGCAATCTGCCAAACCCTAGAGTTCCAGCAATCCAGATTATTAAGATTAAAGGTCTTCCAGGATTTGTCAGGACAGCCCCTGACTGCAGTTAAGAGATGAGAAACAAGTCCTTTGTTTTTCAAAATACTGTTCCATTTCCATATACTGTACTTAGCACTGAGCAGGATTGCTCCAGGAGGGATGAGAGAACGAGACAAAGCCAAACCCAAGGTTCGACCTAAATAAATAATTGCATCTCAGACTTGAGGGAGAGGAGCGTTCAATCTCTCTTCCTGCCCCCAGCTTGGCTTTAGTAAGTTCAGAAGTTCAACATGGAGGAAAAAAAAATAGCAAAATTAATTTGGCTTTCCAGTCAGTTGCAAAGTTTTTAGTTAATGGTGGAAGTCACTGATGTGCTTACATTACTGTTGACCTGTTGCATGTCTGAGCTGAGCTGAAGTCCAAAGGAGAAGGGAAACCACATGCTGTGATGCCTGCATTGCAGGGAGCTGGATTAGATTACCCTGGGTGTCTCTTCCAACTCTACAATTCTGTGATTGGTTGGAAGTATTTAAGCAAAGGTTCGATGGCCACCTGTCAGGGATTATTGAGGTGTAGTTCCTGCATTGCAGGGGTCATCTTGCTCAATTCCCTGGAATGCAGGAATCACAGCCACAGAATTGTAGAGATAGAAGGGACCTCATGTTGGAGAAAAGCGAATACATGTCCTTCTCTTCAGCTTCTAGTTAATGCATGTGTTGCTTTAAACCACAAGAGGACACTGTTTGTCTAGTAGTGTAGCCAGCACTTGCTTGTAGCCTTTCCATCCATTTTAACTCCACCCCTATAAACTGAGCCATTTTTGTTTGTTCTTCTCTCTGGACAAGATATATGCTGGTTCTCTCTCTCTCTCTCTCATCTTCACTCATCCTGTAAATAACTCCTGCATGAATGAAGCATTTGAACTCTAGAAACTGTAACTTGCTATTCTAATTTAATTAACCCAAGCTGCAAAGTCTGCTGACATCCCCAAGGGTCATCTAGTCCAACCCTCTGCAACACAAAAACCACATCTAAATGACTTCTGAAATGTTCTGTCATTACTGTGGCCTTAACTGTTGCATTGCCCTTTGGGATAATATAGAGGCATCAGTAATGCACAATGTTGTTACAATTAGTGAATGCTGCAAATTAGTGAATGCTGCTGTGGAAGAAGACATTGCTACAAGTTCTCTGTTTTCCCTACTGCTTTTGATTTTGTGAGTGGAAAATGCACAGGATCACAGCAGTTGATCTAACACTCTACATAGGTGGAATTTGCATACATATAAAAAAATGCTGTGAAAATGTTAAAACATTTTGAAAAATACATTGAATTTTGCATAGCTCACTGTCGCTATCTAGTGTCACATTTGTATATTGCACTTTACAACACATTTAAAACATTTTATTTGCAGCTGTGTAGCTGAGTCCATAATGACTCTTGGTGTAAAAGGATCACAAGATCTGTCTATTGATGCGGGGGGTGGGGAGAGCAATTTTTCCCCATTGCATTCTAAAGTGTAACCTAACCCTTAACATCTTGCTACTCCTTAATTACATTACAAGGATGTTTATTTTCTGGGACTTTTACATTTACATATATTTCTTCTGTGTCTGCCTGATATTGCTGAGGCCTCCATCCTGCTTCTAAGAACATATATGAAAACCTGCCTTTTGTTTATTTCAGGGTCGTTGGCTCCTGTTTCCAATGCAGATGTCATTTTCCCCACTCTCCTCCGCCTTCAGCTGCCAAAATCTTAGATATTGCAAAGTGCCTTGCGGGTTCAAGAGCTCGTGTCTTGCACATTAGCTTGATCTGTTTGTTTCCTCTGCAATCTTAAGTTAGAAATGAAAGCTGTCTTTTGATTTATTTTTTTAAAAAGGATTTTATATAAACTTCATAACTCATCCTGCATGCATGTATACAGAATCACAGAAATGTAGGGTTAGACAGAGCCCTGAGGGTTATCTACCATGTCAATATCCTTCTTGAACTGCCCAAACTGGACACAGGGCCTTGGGTGAGATTTGACGCAGCCTAGAAATGCACTAGTCAGCGCTCAAGGGTACTAACATGACCACAATGTGAAAGGTAGATTTGGAAGGATACAACTGTTTAATGGCAGCTGTCCACCGTGCAAGGATCTTAATGGAGCAGATTCAGAACACAAAGGGGTTTGTTGATTGCTGGAGGCAAGAGAGAAAATAAGGTGCAAGTCCTACATTGCAGGAGGTTGGCCTCTGGAGGTTCCTTCCAACTGTACAATTCTATGTTGTTGCTGTTTACTATTAAAGAACTTTTATCCTTCTTCCCCCAGCTCTTTCCTGGTGACAGTCATTATGGAAATAGAAGCTGTATTTGTCATTTAATGGGGAAAATGAGAGTTGGAAGGGGGAGGCCTGAGGCTATGGGGTCAAAATCAAGGTCAGTCCAGCTTAGAGAGAAAAATGAAAACTGAACATCTGCTAGCAGAGTGCATTGGTAAAGGATGGGATATGGATGGAGGGACATCCCCAGTTTTTATTTTGCTTTTTGAGAAAACAAATTAAAATCATATCACCCACACCCTATAGAACATTGGCAGCGACTGAGGCAAGATTCTGTATGGACACAATGGGGAGATTTTCAGAAAGAGAGACAAACAGTGAAGGACATCCAGTGAAGCCGAAAGTGGGAAGATTTGGGACAGATAAAAGATAGTACTTCATGACATAGTTAAACTCTTGAACTCGCTCGTGCTGGAGGCAGCAATGGTGACCAAATGAGATTGCTTTAAAAGAACATTGAACAAATTCATGTCGGGTAGGGCTATTGATGGCTACTAGCCATGCGGCTCTGCTCTACCTCCATACTGAGAGGCAGGAAAACATCTGTATGCCAGTTTCCGGAAGCCACTGGAAGGGAGAGTGCAGGTCTTGCTTGCTGGTTTCCCACTGGCATCTGGATGGCCACAGTGAGGACAGGATGTTGGGTTACACGGGCTCGTCTTACAGTCTTATGGAAACTACAGGAAGTGAGAGAGATCTTGTGCTTAGGTCCTCCTTGCAGATCTCTCTTTTGGGCATCTGGTCAGCTACTGTGAGAAGAGGTTGCTTCTTGTATTCCAGATAGAGTAAGCCCATGGACCAATTAAGCAACAGATGTGAGGAAATCTGTTCATCCCAAGATCTGAGAGATGCAGTTGACTGGAATTGAATTGCCCATGTGAACTGTCTCATTAATGGAAGAGTTCAAGGTGCATTTAGCAGCCTGGCACTTCCTGCCCTACTGAGTTCCATTTCCTCTCAGGATTGATGAATATCTACAGAGAGACAGTCAGTCTCTGCCGAGTCCCCACATAGCCACTCACTAGAGATGCTCTCTAAGAGGGACACAATAAATTAAAAACAGGGCAAGTAATAAAACCAGCAGAACCACAAACTAACAACCCAAGAATAAATAATGTCACAGATTTAAAAAATGAAGGGGAAAAAAATTCCTCCAGCTTAATACACAATTCTATTAAGGCATAATCCTATGAATATCTGCTCCAAAGTATGTATGTGTGTATTTATACCTATTTACTGCTTTTGCATCTGACCTTTCCCTTCAGAAGGAACTCAGTGTGATGTATGTTGTTCCTCTCTTCCTCATTTAACCCCCAAAACAAGAACCCTGTGAGGTAAGTTAGGCTGAGAGAGGTGGCAACTGGCCCATGGTTACCCATGGACCACCCATTTATGGTCAAAATAGGGGGATTCAAACCCTAGTCTCTCCAAGATCCTAGTCTAACATTCTAACCACTGCACCACACTGTAAGTCCCCTTGAGTTCAATTAAGCTTGCTCTCCCATCAGTCTTGGACTCCCTTCTCTTTGAGTATTTCTGACCATGGGACAATCTGCAGTAATTCCTTCAGCTTTTTGAAATCAGCCTTCTTAAATTATCTACTGCATGTCCAAGTACACACAGCTTTCCTTTGCTTCTGCATCATGAAACCCAAGAGGACATGATCACTTTGCTCCAAGGTTCCCTGTATTTCCATTTCATTGATCAGTTCTTCCTTGTTGGTGAGGACCAGGTCCAAGCTAGATAATCTCTTTATTGCTTCTTTCGCCTTCTGGGAAATGAAATGGCCAGCGAGGCAATGGAGTACTTGGTTGGACCTTACATTCTTGGCAGAGTTTGAATTCTAACAAATATTGGGTAGCTAAGGCTCCCATAACTACACTAGCTCTCATTTTTGAATGTTTGGTAATCTGCTGTAGGAAGGCGCCATCCAAATTTTTAGTCTGGGTTAGAAGCCTATAGCAGACACACACAGTAAGGTTGTGGTTGTTTCCAACAATTTTTACCCATATACTCTCAATCTGTCTTCCACGCTCCAGGTGATGGATCTCTTCACAAATGTGTCCTTTAGGTATCCTTCATAAATATATATTTTATGTATAATGCTGCTCCCCCTCCCTTCCTGTTTGGTCTGTTCCTTTTGAACAAGGTGTGCCCCTCAGTTCCAGTCATGAGTCTCAACCCACCTGGTTTCAGTAATGCCTGCTCATGGTTTCAATTGTCTCTACACTATTGCACAGAATATGGGAAACAAACGAGCTCAAATTTGTCTTGCTTGTTTCCCATATTCTGTGCAATAGTGTAGAGACAACTGAAACCATGAGTCATTTCCTCCAGCTGCTTCCTTCTTGTAGTTTCCTGCCCTTTAGCAGGCTTACGGGACACTACCTCAGTTTCCTGTGCATCAATGAAGCTATTGTCCCTAGTACAAGGTGTTCCCCTGTCATCTACAATATTGTCTCCCTCCCCCTTAGGATATAGTTTAAAGCTCTCCTGATCAGATTCACAGGACAATGAGCTATCACATTCTTGCTGCCACTGTGAGGGGTTGCACAGGATCTGCATAGAACCACAGCCAGAAATCCAACTGCTGCATTTTGACCAAGTGAAGTTTCCAAGTGGTCTTCAAGGGCAGCCCCACGTGAAGTACATTGTGGCAATTCAGCCTGAAAGTTGTGAGAGGGTGAAGTCCAGTGGCCATGCCATCTCTGTTCAGCAGGGGCCGTAGTTGGTGAACCAACCATAGTTGAAAAAAGACACTCCAACTGAGTCTCCAGTGACAGTGTTGCATTCAGGTGCAGCCCCCAACTCGAACCTGCTCCTTCCAAGGAAGAGCAACCCAGTCATGGGCAAGCTGCCTCCTTTCCTCCCAGACCTGAGAACCTGGGACATGCAGCACCTCTGCCTTTCCAGGATTCAGTTTAAAAAACAAAGCCATAAATGACTTGGGACTCAAGTATTCAAGTAGAGGTCATTGACCCACTGTTACATTCCAGGGAATGTCCCTAGGGGGCATAAGGTAAAGACCACCCAAGGTGGCAAAGCACTTACCCATGATAGTCAATTCTCAGCAAACCCAGATCAAGCACAAAGAATTGACCTTAGTCCAAAATGTGATCCAGAAGCAAGGCCAGGAAACATAGGCTCATGGAATTGTAGGGTTGTAGAATCAGAGGGTACCCCAAAGGCCATCTGCTCCACCCCATGCAGTGCAGGAATCCAAGTTGAAGAATCATAGAATTGTAGGGTACTGGAAGGTTTTCCAAGAGTCACCTAGTCCAACCCCTTGCAATGCACAAATCCCAGCTAATGTTCTGACACACATGAATGCTTTTAATGCGCGCGCGCACACACACACACACACTCACACACACACCAGCTCTGTGTCTAATCAATTTATTTTTTACTTCTCCTAATCTACAGTGGCAGATGCCCCCACCCACTGGAGTAGAAACCCCCTTCCTCTTGCCTTCTCCTCCCCCCCCCAGCCCAAGTTATAATCTCACTAGCAGAGGCTTTTTTCCCTCTGTGTCAGGCTGAAGCTCTCTTGCCCCTTCTCTGAGCAGTGATGCTAAAAGATAAGAGAATGAGCTAATGAATGAGGGATGCAGACATGGTCAGCCATGCAGAAAGCCTGCCTGACTTGGCATCTGAACTTTGGGTGGTGTGTGGGGGGGGTGAAGCTCTGAGATAACCAGAGGGAAGGTCTTTTGGATGCAAGGAACAGGAGAATATGAGGGGAAGAGAGTAAAATAAGAGGGAGGTGGGAGAGGGAAGACCTGGAGGACTTCCCAAGGGTCATCTAGCTCAACCCCTTCAATATCCAAGCAGTGAGGGACTTCAGGGGTTCCAGACACTTACCCAGGTTCAGTTTCTTCAGAAGGTCAGTGGAGACTGTGGTGTCTAGAAAATATGGTTTTATTTGCACATATAGACAGTGTTTTTTCAGGGGGTACACATAGGTAAGCAGTACCGGCACCTCTTTTTTGTTGTTGTTAAAAAGTGTGACACATACTGTAACAACTTCATGTTACAGTACCAACACCTATTTTTCTAGGGGGGAAAGGACTGCATACAGACAACCTGAGCAAGATGGGAGGAGGGGCCTCACAGGATTAGCACCCCAACAGATTTTGCTTCTCCACAACTTTGGATCATAAGAACAGCACAAAAGCCTGCTGGATCAGACCAATGACCCATCTAGTTCAGCATCCTAGAATAACAGAATCGTAGAATTGTAGAGTTGGAAGGGATCCCTAGAGTCATCTAGTCCAACCCCCTTGCAATGTAGGAATCTCCATGACAGATGGCCACCCTGTTCTCACAATGGCCAACCCGAGGCACAAAAATGAAACCTTTAAGCAGGACCCAAACAGAAAAGCCCTCTCGCCTCCAGCGGTTTCCAGTAACTGCTATTTGGAAGAATTGCAGCCTCTTAACTGTGGAGGCAGAGCTGAGCCATTATGGCTAGTAGCCTCGAACAACCCTCTCCTCCTCAATGAATTCATCTAATCCTCTTTTAAAGCGGTCCATGTTGGTGGCCATCCTTGCCTTCTGTGGCAGTGAGTTTCATGGTTTTAACTCTGCGCTGCCCTCCTGGTGGTTTTTGCAAACTCAGTGGCTCTTAAAGAGTCATATGGCATGGAACCCAAGGTTGCATTTCCGTGTTTTATTAAATTATTAGGGTAATGCCCAGGATTTTTCAGAAACCAAAAGCATGCTTGTGGGTTTCCCATTGTGGGGAAAAGGCAGCTGGTTTGTAATACTGAGGTGTCTGGGTGGCCACTGTGAAGACAGGATCCAGGAATAGATGGGCCATTGGCCTGATCCAGCAGGGCTCTTCTTGAATTCTTATGTTCTCATTCCTCCCCTCCCATCTCTCTGGCGTCTTCTCTGAAACCGAGGAACTAAGACTGTAAGCCCCACAAGGGAAGAGCATTTATTTTGTTTTCGAAATGCACACACTGATGGCAACAACTGCCATCATTTCCATTGCAAAAAAGTCCGTAACTTATTATTTTTTCTAAAAAGCCTTCCTGGCCACCTACAGTAAGTATTCCTCAATTTTCTCTTTTGTTTTTCCTGGGTTATCTTTTCCCAGTTGTGCAATCGAAGCTTGCTAGCACTGACCCTGCAGTGCCGCCAATGGTTTTAATAAAAACAAGAGAGCTATTGTTAAATTGCTGGGTGATCCATTTGCTGCGTGGAGCTCGGCTGAGGGAGAGAAAAGGGGAAGGGATTCCTAACTGGAGGAAACATGGTCTCACTTAGAAGCCACATGCGTTGCTGGCTGCTTAGTTGTATCCACATGTGTTTATAAAGAGCAATAAAGCACCCTTGGCAGGGCTAGATCTGCAGATGCATGTGAATTTGGGGTATCCATTTGTTCCACATGCATGCCTGGTTATAGAGCAAAATCATACAATTGTACAGTTGAAATGGATCCCCGAGGGTCATCTAGTCCAACCCCCTGCACTGCAGGAACCAGAGCTAAAGGATACGTGAGAAGTGGCCATCCAACCTCTGTTTAGAAACTTCCAACAAGTCATAGAATCATAGAATTGCACAACTGGCAGGAACCCAAAGGGTCAACTAGTCCAATACTTTAGCTGTGATTCTTGCATTGGAGGAAGTTGGATTGGGGTCCCTTCCACCTCTAACATTATATGATTCTAAGATATCCACCCTGCTTCCTCACAGCTCTAAGGGGAGACATTCCAGCTATTCCCTGAGCCAACAATCCTCTCGCTTTGAAAGCAAACAGAGGATAATCCTGTGGCTCTGTTTATTTGTGCAAAATACACATTTGTGGACATTTGAGAATCACCACCCTCCCACTTTGCATACTTCTCCCTCCTTCCCTCCCTCTCTTGCCAGGAGAAAGAGGTGTCAGAGGAGGATCCTCTGGAGTAGACCCTGGGGCTCTCAGCATCCAAGCATCTCCCTATGACCTGTCATTCTGCTTTTCCAGGAATAAAGTGTTTTTGATGGCAGGTTTTCCTATACAGTAAGACCACAACTTACGCAAGGGTTTGGTTCTCAGGAGCTGCATGGAAATGCAAAAACATGTAAAGCCAAGAAAACCCATTAAAAAACTGGTTAAACACACACACAAAAACACAACATTTACCAGCAAAAATATATATGACTGCATTTGTGGGGCATGCCTTCAGGCTCAAACTTTGCTTGCTCTCAGACCACCACTGCTTGCTCAGATCACCTTTCCTTTCCTTCTCAAACCATCTTTCAGATCACCTCCCCTCACTCTTAGACAACACCCACTTGCTCAGGCCACCTTTGGCCAGTGCCGGATTTACGTACAGTCATATCTCTTGTTACGTTCGGTTCAGGTTACGTTCTTTCAGGATACATCCTGCGGCGAACCAGAAGTAACAGAATGGGTTACTTCCGGGTTTCACTGCTCGCGCATGCGGAGATGCTCAAAATGACTCACACGCATGCGTGACAAATCACGACCCGCACACACGCAGATGCGGGTTGCATTCTGCTCAGGTTGCGAACAGGGCTCCAGAACGGATCCCGTTTGCAACCACAGGTACCATTGTATAAGCTAAACAAGCAATAACTTAGGGCCCCACTCTCTTGCCCCCCCCCCAAAAAAATGTAAAGATAAAAAAAACCTGGATGTACATTTCCAAAATATAAGATAAAAAATAAATAAAATAAAATCTACATACAGCAACACTGTTTTGTGTTGTGTATGGACCTATTAGGTCCATAAATTACCGTATAGAATATATTCAACAACAAAAAACAACAGGGACAATTTGTTGTTGACAAAGGACAGCTGGACATATAAAGGGCCCCATTACCTTCAGTAACTTAGGGCCTCATCAAACCTAAATCCAGCCATGTACCTTCCCCTTGCTCTCAGACTACCTCTGCTTGCTCTGCTCAGCCAACTTTTACCTCAATCTCAGACCACCTTTGCTTGCTCCTCCTACCTTTCCCAGCTAACCCAGCCTTCAGTTTCCACAGTGGCCAATCAGATGCCTGTTGGAACCCACTAAGCCAGGATCAAGCACAAAAGCCCCCTCCCCTTCTGTGGTTTCCAGCAACTGGTATTCAGAAGCATTGCTGCCCTGACTGTGGACAGATGAAAGGAAGTCCTTTTTCATCCAGTGCATAGCTAAACCGTGGAACTTGCTCCTGCAGGAGGCAGTGATGAGTAGTATGGCTTTAAAGGAGAATAGGAGATATTTATGAAGGAAAGGGTTATTGGAGCTTGCCCAGAAAAGGCATCTGGTTTGCCCCTGTGAGAACAGGTTGCTGGAATAGATGGGTCATGACCTGATTCAGCAGAGTTCTTCTTATGTCCTTGAAACTACTGCTTCTGGGTGCTGCAGCTTCATTTCCCTTCCTTATCCCAGACCTTGCTGAACAAATCTTTCATGTTTATATTGCCATGCTTCTGTCCTGCGAGGAATTCAAGGCAGCCAGGTTCCTAGTGGAAAAAGAGATTCAGAGATCCTAAGCCTTTTCACTTCCTGACTTGAGGTCACGCATGAACCACGGAATGAACACCAGCATTTGTATTTTTGCATCATGCCGGAAGGCCTGGTTATGCTTTCTCAGCTGCCTGGATAAACTGTGCCAGAGAATACATCAGCTCTCTCTGTCTTCGAGGAAATGTGGGGCAGTCTATTTTTACCCTGCAAATGGAAAGGTCACAGCATCTAACTCAGTGCTTAAACTATTATTGAATAGAGGATGCAGGATATGGAGAGAAAGTCTTCCGCAAGAGAACATTTACTCCATGCCGAACTGCGGTCTAGAATCACAGAATTGTGGGCTTGGAAGGGACCACCAAAGGTCATTTAGTCCAACTCCTTGCAGTGCAGGAATTACTGAATAAGAATCCTTGACGGATTGCCATCCAACCTCTGCTTAAAAACCTCCACTGAATTATGGACTTGATGAGCCCTGGGGGTGTCTTCCAACTCCCAGCTCCATTCCCTGCAAGGAACCACCCACCATTTTGGGAATCAAAGTCCCGAACAATTGGAAGAAGGAGCCATTTCCCCCCATCGACCCTGCTTGCCCCCTTCAGCTTCCTTTCTGTATAATCCACTTTGGCTTTTCATCTCTTCCTATGCCAGCTGCTGAATGCAGGGAGAATTGTTCTCAATGCTCTGGGCCTGCAGATCTGACTCATTCCATGCCAACCCTGCAAAAATCAAAAAATCAAAAAATCAAATCACTGTAGATGACCCTCCTGTCTGCTTTTCTAGAGCCAGTTTTCCAAAGGCATGTATCAAAGGAGGCATTTGCCCCTTCCTCTTACCTCCACATTCCCTTTAGCAAATTGCAAAACGGTTTCCATTTGCCTGTAGCCAGCATGCTTAATGCACTAAGCTCAGTGGTGTGATGTGTATCACATGCTCCTTAGTGCTCAAAGGCAGGCTTGTCATTTGCAAATGGGATGAAAACCCAGTGCACCCCCCCCCCAAATACCTTGGTGCCTTTCCTGGCACAAAACGATGGGTGCCAGAGTCCTTACTGCACCTTCCAAGTCCTTCTGCCCAATTGGGAAGCTTGCCAGGAAAACTAGGAGGTTGAAAGAGAGTGAAGAGTGAAGCCCACAAAAGAGAAATAGTTTCAACTGAAGCACACCCTTCATGGAAGATTGTGACCTGTGGGGCCTTGCTGCACAGCTTTCTCCAGGTGGATCTCCTCCTTGAGCACTATGCCCTCCTGTGGCTTTCAGCAGCTGGCATTCAGAAACATTACTGTCTCCAAATGCATAGCCATTCTGGCTAGTAGTCATTGCTAGCCCTCTCCTCCATGCCTTAGTCTAATCCTTTTTTAAGTCATCCAGTTTGGTGGCCATCACTGCCTCCTGTGGAAGGGAGTTCCATAGTTTATGTGCTGCGTGAAGTCCTTTCTTTTATCCATCCTGAATCTTCCAACATTCAGCTTCATTGGACGTCCCTGAGTGTTAGGAGAGGGAGAAAGACTTTTCTCTATAAACATTTTCCATGCCAAGCATAATTTTATAAACTTTTATCATGACACCTCTTACTTGTCTTTTCTAAAAAGTCCCAAATGCTGCAACTTTTCCTCATAGGGCAGTGTCCCCATCCCCTTGACTCTTTCATGAACCCTTCCCAACTCTACAATGTCCTTTTCGAGGTGAGGCAACCAGAACTGTACACAGTATTCCAAATGTGGTCACACCAAAGATTTGTATAATGGCATTACGATGCTGGCACTGGTTGTCACCCATTCATTTGCTTCTGATGGTAGGAGCCATCTGGCCAATGTTAGTTATGGACTATGACCACCCACCTGGAGCTCGTTTGCATTTTTCCTAGTCCCAACCAAATGCCTGGTGCCAACAGAGCAGCTCTTTTAAGGATTGACAATGTCTCTGCAAGGAGTTTCATTGTTCGGAGTAAGCCCCTCCATGTAGTAAGCAACCACCACAATACTTCTCCCCCTCTCAATATAAAATAACTTTATGAGTTTTAAAGAATTATTAGTTCTAAAGTTCTAAAGATTTTACAATAATTTCAAACAGATGCCTGAAGACAGTTTTCTTCTTTTTTCTGCTTCATTGTCACCCATCTTGGACAAATTGAGCTCATCGGTTAATGCTTTGAAGTGTGTGTCCCTACAGAGTGATGCAGCAGCAGAAAAGGCTAATGCAATTGTAGGCTGCCTCAACAGAAGCCGAGTGTCCAGATCAAGGGAAGGAATAGCACCACTCTATTCTCCCTTGGCCAGGCACCAGCTAGAGTCCTGTGTCTAGTTCTGGGCAAGGAAGCTGGAAGGTATGCAGAGAAATGTGATCAGGAAACCAAGCCTTGTGAGGAACAATTGAGGGTGTTGGGCTGTTTAACCTGGAAAAGAGGACTGAGAGGTGACACGATGGCCACCTTCAACTCTCTGAAAGACTGTCACAGGGAAGACAGACAAAAGCTTGTTTTCTGCTGCTCCAGAGTGGAGGACCTGAACCAAAGGATTAAAATAACAAAAAGAGGGATTCTGACCGCATATCAGGAAGAACCTTCTGGAATCCTGGAAGCTAAGAGCTGACTTTGGGGCAAGCACTCTTTGGTGAGAGAACCCCAAGAGAGTTTTAACATCACAAAACATGCAGCAAAGAAAAGCGTGAAAAGCTGTAAAATCTTTCAAAGCCTTTAAAAAGCCATATCCTATCTAGCTAATCCCCCAAGCACATACATAGACCACAAATTTGGCTATCTAGTGGCTATTTTGGTTCAATCCTGTGACCAGTAATGTTCTTTTAGATAATTAGGTACTCGTACTGTGTACCCCTGAGCACTGTCTATGACTATGCAGAAAGCTGTTACAGGCTTCATTTAAACTTGCTGATGTACTGGTGTGTTCCATGTGACTCCTTAAGAAGTTCGTTACTGAGCAGAAAATGTTAATTTAAAAGCAGTCGTTTGAATCTTACAAGGAAAAAGAAAATCTTTCCTAGCTCTTGAGTGTCCTCAGGAACTTTCCTAAACAAACTATTCACAATTTGCAATGGCTGAATTTATGATTAACCAGGCTTTTCATAAAACACAGTGATTTTTTACATTCCCAGAAAGCATGCAACCAATCATTCTTGATCTAGACCATGAATAAATGCTAAGAGAAGGCTCCCCCCCATTTAAATTAGTGTTAACCAGAGTTGGAGGCCTTAGCTCCAGAAATAACTAATCCAACATACCATTGTTAATACAGTGGTACCTCTGGTTACATACTTAATTTGTTCCGGAGGTCCGTTCTTAACCTGAAACTGTTCTTAACCTGAAGTACCACTTTAGCTAATGGGGCCTCCTGCTGCTGCCGCACCACCGCCGCACGATTTCTGTTCTCATCTTGAAGCAACATTCTTAACCCGAGGTACTATTTCTGGGTTAACAGAGTCTGTAACCTGAAGCATTTCTAACCTGAAGCGTATGTAACCCGAGGTACCACTGTACTCTAACCTTAACCCCTCAGGCAGAACCCCAGTGAGTCAGAAAAACATGCAATGGATTATGCAATAAAAATAGGGATGTTAACTCTAGTTTCTTCCAACTCATCTTATTTATTTGTTACATTTATACTCTACCTTATACTACAAGTAATTCAACGTGGTATAAATAGGTGCGCCCCCCTCCCCGCATTTTATACCCACAACACCCTGTGAGGTTGCCTAGGCTGAGATGCAGTGACTGGCCCCCAAGGTTTTGAAATGTTTTAGAACAACAAATTAAATAATAATGTCCACTTTTATGCTGCTTTAAACTTTCTGTGACAGTATTTCTTTATGTTCTCTATCTTGGGTCTATTTTGCTCATTAATAAAATAAATATATCATATTTTAAAAAAGGGGGGGAGATTGTTATTTGGACATGCATGCACAGATGTTTAGAAAATTGACACGAGCTTAACCTTTTTTTTTTAGTCTATTGTGGTTTTAACATTTCAAAAGTCTTAAAACTATTGTTAATTTTTCGTATTGATCATTTTATGGTTGAATCTTCTTTGTAAACTGTTTGAGGTAGTTTTATCTCTCCTTTTTTTGCTATCAAGTGGTATATAAATTATAAGAAATAATATAAAATAAGTAACCAGATTCTGCTCGTGCATCATGCCCCCACTCGTTCTGTCTGAATGATATGTATCTCTGGGGAGAACCCATCAGAACAAAGGTCTGGTATTCCAGTCCTGGGCACCATAATATAAGAAGCATATTGGACAAGCTAGAATGAGTCCTGAGGAGGGCAACTGAGATGATGAAGGGTCTGGAAACCAAGCCTAATGAGGAATGGTTGAGGGAGTTGGGTATGTTTAGCCTGGAAAAGAGGAGACCGAGGAGATGTGATCACCATCATCAAATATATCAAGGGCTGTCACATGGAAAATGAGCAAGCTTATTTTCTCCTGCTCCAGAGGGGAGGACCTAAACCAACAGCTTCAAGTTACAAGAAAGGAGATTCTGACCAAACATCAGGAATAATCTTTTGAGGTAAGAGCTGTTTGACAGTGGAATTGACTACTTCAGGACGTGGTATACTCGCCTTCCTTGGAGGTTATGAAACAGAAGTTGGATGGTGATCTGCCAGGGCTTATTTAGCAGTGATTCTTTCAGTGGGTTGGACTTTATGACCCCTGGGGTCCCTTTCAACTCAACAATTCTATGATCAGGGATGGGGAGGTAACAGCAGTGAGCATATGAGCATGTGAGTCATAGCCCTGTGAGATGTAATGTTATTCCTAACCCAAAGAACAGGAGCTTAATTGATCATGAGCAATGTCACCTCCTGTGCAGATCAATTACATCTGATGGGTTGCCACTGATGGATCATGTTTAAATCATAGGAGGCAGGATTGCAATGGAATTACAAAGGAAACTGGTTTGCTCTCTTGTGATATATATTTCCATCACTGCCTCTCCCCATATTCCACCAGTTTCTGCATGGCCTGGCAATGAGCAAATGGATTCCTGCATTTCAGGGAGAGTAGACTAGATGACCTAGGCACCTTCCAGTTCTACAAGCTATGAAATGAACAGAGGAAGCAATGCCCCTCTGGAAATCACTGTCCTGATTAACAGCCCCAGGACGCTGAAAAGATAAGAGTTTCATTTTGATAACTGGATGCTAGATGCTGGAACATCTCCCAAAGGAATGCAGCTTTGCAGATTTGTATGTGCTGACAGATTAATCAAAGGAATTGGCATAATTCTTAACATCCTAATAAAAGCATTTTTTTTATTTTAAGAAATAAATTATTTAGCAGTGGCTACAAGTTAATTAGAGCCCAACGGAGTGGCTTACGGATGTAGAATCAGCCTGTGTTTACACTCCACATTTCTAGAGCTGGGTTCAAGCTTTCTTCATACTAACCGGAGTCTTTAAGCCATTCCTAATTCATCTCTAGCCTTTGAGGATTCAGTCCAGAGGCTCTCATCAAATCCTCAGTAGGTCAGACGTTATTCTGTAATGCATTAAGAGTCTGCAAGAGCTTTCCATTAGAACACAAACTATATAGGCAAACATATCACCATAAGCTGTTCATCCTTTACCCAGGCACCTTCTGTCACCCCAGCACCCCACTATCTCTCATCCAGCCACAGTCCATGAAAACATTTACTCAGCTGTTGCTGCTGCTGCTGTTGTTCTTTAACTGTACATACACAGCCCTCCTTGTACCTTATTTGGAGTTGTTTTTGACTCTAGCATTCAAACAATTGGTTCCTCTTAAACTGGAGTCTTACTAGTTTTGTGGTTAGGTTGTGTTCTTGTGCATGTGAAACTGGCCTCACAGATAATGGGTTATTACAGAATTTCTATGTCAACACCCTTGTAAAAGCCTGCTGTGTGGCTGCGGGTGGTCCTACAGAGGTGATGTCAATATGGCACTGTTATAAGGTGCAAATTTGATCCATGGCTTTATGCACCCTAAAGAAATTCACACCACAATAGGAATATTTTTATAGGGTAGGGAAGGGTAGGGGGCACTGGGGATGAGTTTATGGCCCAAAAATGTTTGAGAACCACTGGTCTAGGTTTTTACATATTGCCAGAAATGTACTTGATCAGTGCCAACCTGATCTAATTCCAGTCCTCGAACCTGGTGACATTGCTTTGGGGCTTACATTGTCTGTTTTGACATCCATAAAGCATTTGGTAATAAAGCAATAGTATTTTTAGTAAACGCTTGGCCTGTTTTCCCCATCTTAGAATAAAGAGGTCATAAAACAGATACTGATTGGGGTTTTCTCCTTCTGGTTGTCCCAGACATAGAGGATGGGGCCAGCTTGCTTCCTGCTGGAGGGTAAGGCTCAAACTGATGGGTTCAAGTGGCAAGAAAGGAGATCCTGGCTAACCATCAGGAAGAACTTCCTGACAGTAAGAGCTCCAAGGGCCTTCTGAGGTCCAGCTCCAAGGGCCCTCTGGCGGTTCCCTCACTGAGAGAAGTGAGGTTACAGGGAACCATACAGAGGGCCTTCTCAGTAGTCATACCTGCCCTGTGGAACACCCTCCCATCAGATGTCACACAGATAAACAACTACACAACTTTCTGAAGACATTTGAAGGCAGCCCTGTATTGGGAAGTTTTCAATGTGTGATGTTTTACTGTATTTTTATATCTGTTGGAAGCCACCAGGAGAGGCTGGAGCAACTCAGTTTGATGGGTGGGGTATGAAGATGATGAGTTGTTCAACAGTTGGGAGGTGAGAGAATCTCCTTCATTGCAGATTTTTCAACTGAGGTTGGACAAACATCTATCAGGGAGTCTTTAGCTGTGATGCCTGCACTGCAAGACTAGACGACCTTTAGGGTTACCTTCCACCTCTAAAATTCTATGACTGTGATCCATTGGAGGTTTGTATGATCCAACAGAGGTTGGATGATTCTATCAGACATTCTTAAGTTGTACTTCATGCACTGCAGAGGGTTCTAACTAGATGACACTTGGAGTCCCACCCAACCCTACAATTTTATTATTGTATGTCTTGAAACACCTGTGCTGCCTTCCTCCTGAATTCACAACCTGCTTGTGACTCCAGATGACCTGAGACACGGCAAATGCATGAATACTGCACTCCAGAGCAAGACAGAAAGCCAGATTAATAGACAGGGACCAACAGCTTATAAGGTGCTTACACTTTCTCAGAATTAAAGCCTTGCAGGCCAGATAGGTTTATACTGAGTGAGATGTGAGGGGCCATCAATCAGCTTGCAGGAGCAGCAGGGTGGATGGAAATGTTGCTATTCACGAGGAGAGAGCACTGGGGCAAGCAGAATGAATGATACAGAATGGCTGGTGATCAGTTTGCCAGAAGTTTAGCTATTGAGCCCCGGC
This sequence comes from Podarcis gaigeae, assembly GCF_964106915.1. Classification (NCBI taxonomy): domain Eukaryota; kingdom Metazoa; phylum Chordata; class Lepidosauria; order Squamata; family Lacertidae; genus Podarcis; species Podarcis gaigeae. The sequence continues at coordinate 20,138,484 of NC_139691.1, read as the reverse complement.
ATCATCTGTAAATGATTTTCCAGGAAGATCCTGTTGGCATGGCAGCATGCTGAGTCTAGCTTGTGTAGAAATAGCTCTGTACTGAGGATTGCCATAAGTACGTAATAATAGCTTGGCGTTTCAGGCCAATGGGCCATTTAATCCAGCATTCTGTTCTCACAGGGGCTGACCAGATGCCTTGATGAAAAACTCACAGACAGGACCCAAGCACTCCCTCTTCATTTGTGGGATAGGTCAAACTGTTTTATTTGTCTTTTTCAGATATTGTACAGAACAAGGAATTAGCCAGCTCAACTCTTCTGTTACTCCCGTGATGGAACACATGCATACATAAAATATGAAATAACCACAACTACAGATCTGAAAAAAAGTTAAGCAAAGGTCCACAGTCTGCCATGTGCTGCAGGTGGTTGATAGTCATGGACATAGCAGGGGGCAGCTGCCTCCCATCAAGTAAATAACTAAAAATACTTAACTAACTAACCAACAATTGCATCACAGATAACTCGGTTCTGCCCCCAAAAACATAAAGCCTGCCCCCCAATAAATCCTGGCTGCACCCATGTTGATAGTCATGCTATTTTGTATACGCACGGGCAAAAAATTCAAACCATGTTGTAGGAATGGATTTAGACACCGGGAGAGGTTATATTGCTTAGTTATTATCCTTCCTTGCTCATGTTTGTGAGATCAGCAGAATACCATCCTTTGCTGCTTAAACTTGGAAGCTAAGACAAGTTGAGTTAACCTTCTGCAAAGAATAACCCAGGATGCTTTAAGGCAGACTGGATTTTCCTGGTATTACCCCCTTCCCCCCCTTAAAAATAAATAAATCACACACACATTGTTTTGTGAATAAAAGTAGTGTTAATTTACCTAATCTAGGTCTTGAAGCAGTAGTTACAGTAGCAGAATTAAGGCAGGTTTAAAACGACTATCTAAGTAACAAAAGTACAAGATGCAAGTTCAAAGACGGTGTCAGAGCTGCAGAGCTCATACATACACGTGTGGTCAGTTCGGAAGCATGATGAAGAAAGAGACAGAGAGGGGAAGGCAGGTAGGTAGGTAGGTAGGCAGGCAGGCAGGCAGGCTGTAGTGTCACAACTTCTTGCCAAGGCAGACAAAGGAAGTGATCTCACAGAGTTCTCTCCAGCAGTTTTTTCAAGAAAGCTCTGTGAGCCTCAGCCCCTTCATTTGCCCATCTGGCAAAACATGAATTGTTGGTATGACTGCAATAATGTCCCACACATATCTCTTTGTTTAGTCATTCTCTGTTCTTGTAATCTTCCCGTCAATTTGTCCATTAATGCCAAATCCCAGATTTCATTCAGCCACATTTCCTATATATCCACATTGAGGCTTCTCCAGTTTCTGGCAATGGCCAAGCAAGCAGCTGTTGTTAATTGTAATATAAGTTCTTTAAAAGTCAAGCCCTCAGTGTCTCCCTCAAATAATGACAGCAGAATGATTTTGGGATTAAGATTTCTTGGTTATAATACTTATTTCACAGAAAACTCCCCCCCAACAAACAAAAACTAGGGCAGGTCCACCACATGTGGTAGGATGAAGGTGTGTTTTTACAGTGTCTCCAGCTTTGTTGTCGGGAAAGTATTATCAATTTTATCAAGTAGTACAGGGCGCATTTAAGTAAATGTAAATGGGCCCCTGACCATTAGGCCCAGTTGTGACCGACTCTGGGGTTGCGGTGCTCATCTCGCTTTATTGGCCGAGGGAGCCGGTGTACAGCCGGTGTACAGGTCGTGTGGCCAGCATGACTAAGTCGCTTCTGGTGAACCAGAGCAGTGCATGGAAATGCCATTATCTACTTGCACTTTGACGAGCTTTCAAACTGCTAGGTTGGCAGGAGCAGGGACCGAGCAATGGGAGCTCACCCCGTCGCGGGGATTCAAACCAACAACCTTCTGATCGGCAAGTCCTAGGCTCTGTGGTTTAATCCACAGCGCCACCCATGTCCCTACAGGGTGCATATACCACCTATTAATTAGTTTTAGCAGAGTGGGGGTGTTTGAACCCCGGTCTTTCCCAAGTCCTAGCCTGCCACTCCAACCACTATGCTACACTGGTTCTGTTGAGCAAAGAAAGAAGAGAAGGAAAGCAACATTAAATCTGGATGAGACACGACAACAGTGCACCTTAGTGGCCAAGAACAGGACAGCTCCCAGTTCTAGATGGGGTTGCATTCTGCACTTCCCTTGAAAGGCCAAGTTCACAGTCTGGATCCTACAGGATGCCCAGGTGGTAGCCATGGCTACTTGTGTTCGGTCAGCTTTGGCTGGTATGTCAATTGCCTCTTCTCTGGGGCACTCAGACACCAGACTGTGACTCCACACATCAACTATCCATAGGTGCTATTGAATGTTCTGTGTGGGGCTTCCATGGAAGATCACTAAGAATCCTGCTGTTTTTGAAGAAGGTAAGAACATGAGAAGAGCACTGCTGCATCAGGCCAGTGGCCCACCCAGTCCAGCATCCTGCCTTCCCAGTGGTCACCCAGGTGCCCCAGAAAGAAATCCACAGGCAGGATGTGAGCAGAAGAGTCATCCAGCAAGAAGTATTCAGAAGCATTACTGCATCTGACCATGGAAGCAGAGTACGGAAGCAGAGTACTAGCCATTCATAACCCTCTCCAGCATGAATTTTTCAAATCCTCTTTTAAAGATGTCCAAGTTGGTGGGTGTATCACTGCCTCCTGTAGGAGGGAGTTCCATAGTTTAGCTGTGCTTTGCATGAAGAAGAATGGGTCCCTATGTATGTGTGAACAGACTCATGCGGAGTCCCAAGGACTTGGAGGCGAGATAACTTAATTTGAATTTGAATTTGTTTAAAGATAACTATGAGAAATGTTGGTCAGAAATCAAAAGAGATTTGGAAATATGGTCAAGATTGAAACTTTCCTTGTTAGGCCGAATAGCTGCTGTAGATGAATGTACTGCCGAAAATGTTATTTTTGTTTCAGGCCCTACAGATCGTGGACAAGGTGGAATGTTTTGGAAAGTGGCAGAAGGATATTTCTAAGTTTGTTTGGAAAGGGCAAAAAGCCCCGAATAAAGTTTAAAATATTAACTGATGCGAAAGAAAGAGGGGGATTTGCCCTGCCAGACTTGAGGTTATATTATGAATCTGCAGCCTTCTGCTGGTTGAAAGATTGGATTTTATTGGAGAACACTGACGTCCTAGATCTGGAAGGGTTTGACAATGCGTTTGGGTGGCATGCATATTTGTGGTATGACAAGGTCAAAGTGCACAAATTGTTTAAAAATCATATTGTCAGAAGAGCAATTCTGATGGTCTGGACAAAATATAAAGACTTATTGGAGAGTAAGACTCCGAGGTGGCTCTCACCGGTGGAGGCCAAGGCACGTAAGAGACTTAACATGGAGGCCCATTGGCCTAAATATTGGGAAATAATTGAAAAAATTGGAGACAATTGGAGGTTGCTGAGCTTGGAAAAACTGAAAACTAAGGTACGAGACTGGCTGCACTATGCGCAAATTCAGGAGGTCTTTAAAATAGATAAAAAGGTTGGATTCCAGGTGGAAAAATTGAAACTAGAGACTGAATTGTTAGAGCCAAAAAGTAAACTACTTTCGAGAATGTATAACTTGCTGCTTAAGTGGAATACACAGGATGAGACAGTCAAATCCGCCATGATAAAATGGGCGCAGGATGTGGGGCACAACATTATGTTTGTAGACTGGGAAAGGTTATGGAACACCGGTTTGAAATTTACGGCATGCACTGCCTTGAAGGAAAATATTATGAAAATGGTATACCGGTGGTACATGACCCCAGTCAAGCTAGCTAAGATATACCATCTGTCTGACAATAAATGTTGGAAATGTGGAGAGGCGGAAGGGACATTCTTTCATCTCTGGTGGACCTGCCCGAAAGTGAAGGCCTTCTGGGAAATGATCCATAATGAACTAAAAAAGGTACTGAGATTTACCTTACCTAAGAAACCAGAGGCCTTCCTTCTGGGCATGGTAGACCAGAGAGTGCTTAAGAAGGACAGAACTTTTTTCATGTACGCTACCACAGCAGCAAGGATTCTGATTGCAAAATACTGGAAGACACAAGATTTACCCACGCTGGAGGAATGGCAATCACAGTTGATGGACTATATGGAATTGGCTGAAATGACTGGCAGAATCCGAGACTTGGGAGAAGAAACAATTGAGGAGGACTGGAAAAAGTTTAAGGACTGTTTGAAAAAACACTATAAGCTGTATGAATGTTTAAAAAAAATGCACCTTTCAGGAAACTCTAGCTTCAGCAAATGTAAGTTAATGAAATGAAAATTAAGACACAAGAATTTAGAGGTAAAATAATGAAATAACTTTATTGTGTTTAATACAAAGCATATAAGAATTGGGTTATAGTAAAATTGAAATAAGGGAACATGATAAAATGGAAGATACAATAAGTTTTGAAATAAGTTAACAAATTGCTGATGTTTTATATGACAGGGAACGCAGGGTTTGGAGGATGCGGGGAAGTCCTTTAGATTGGATGGAAAAAGAACATGGAAATTTGTTATTCTTCTATTCTATTTTCTTATAACTATCCTTTATTCTTTTTTCTGTATTTCTTAAAATTAATAAAAATATTTTTTTTAAAAACAAAGATAACTTCACTGCTGCTACATCAGCCCCATAATCCCATTTTTGAATTTGAAACCATTTCCATCTTTCTTGCATTCATTGCAGAACAGAGACGACTAAACCAATTTTCCAAGGTAGCGAAGAGTATCACCGTCAATTCAAATGTGCCGACGACTTGCAAGATGTTTTCGGTTCCCGTTGACAAGAATTAATATGCTACGGTGTCTTAAATGCAAATCACTCTGGGCTTTATTGTAGTCCGATTAATCAGATAAAGGTCTCTTTGGAAAATTAAACTATTGGAGAGAAAATTGCTGAAAAACTCAAACTTAGTTTTTTGAAAAAAGGAAAAATAAAACAGGCATGTGTTAAAAATGGTGGGGTTGAACAAACTGGCTTTCTGCTCAGCAATTTGAATCCACTGGTTTGGATACTCTGGAGCAGCAGAAAGCAAGCTGGCTCTGTGCCAACCCTTCAGGTATTTGAAGATGGCTATGCTGTTCCCTCTTAGGTGGAATCCGCACACATGTTAATAACGTTCTGAAAATGCTTTTTTAATATTAAAAAAGTGTTTTTAAAAATACATTGAATTTTCCATATGGCTCACCATCACTATCTAGTGCCACATTGTATATTGCACTTAAAACACACTTAAAACGTTCTACTTGCAGCTGTACAGCTGAGTCCTGACTCCTCTGCTCCAAACTAAACAGCCTCAACTCCCTCACCCACAAAATCACAGAATTTTAGAGTTGGAATGTACACAAATAATCATTTAGACCAACCCCCAGGAATGCAGGAATCATGGCTAAACCACTACTCATAAGTTGGGTTTTTTTATGTCTTGCTGATATTGATATTAATTTTGGTATCTTTATTTTTAAATCATATTATGGTTTATATGAAAATTATTCAGTTTGGTTGTGTACTTTTTATTTGTTTTATTTATTGTTTATGAAAATTAGTTTTGTTATGTTTGTAATTACGTAAATATTTTTCATGTTGTAAGCCGCCTTGAGCATTGTTTTCACTGTGGAAAGGTGGATAAATAATAAGATAAATAATATGAGGAGGAGGATTATCTTGGCTGCCCTCCTCCACACACCTTCCAGCTAGTCAATATCCTTGTTACATTGGGGTGCCCAGAACTGCACACAGGACTCCAGATGGGGTTTGACCCAGGCAGAATAGAGTGGTATTGTGACTTGATCTGGACACTAGACTTCCACTGATGCAGCCTAGAATCGCATTAGCCTTTTTTGCTGCTGCATTGCACTGCTGCCTCAACACATGTCTCCTGATGTTGATTTATGGCCTGTTACCTTCTTGTCTCATCCAGGTCCTAGCTTCTTCTCACTGGAGTCATCTGTGTCATGTCTGCCTTCTTCAATATATTTTCCTTTATCTCATTCCATCATACCTGAGAAAGACTGAATAAGCTGGTTTGGGAGACCAGTTGTAAAAAGGCAACCAGCCTTGTCTATTGCAAATGGCTCTTAGTTGCTTATGGGATAATGAAAGAGCCACAGTCACTGACCTTCTGGCTCTAATTAAGAGGCAGGATTGGTTAATCTCCGTTAAAATAACCCATGTCACTAAAGGATAATTGTAAACAAGAATGTCTATCTTTTTTATCATTACCAAGTTGTTGCTTATGCCAAGGCTAAAAAGGCTGAGCAGCAAGTCCTGGAAGACATTGCTCAAGGAGACTGGTTTCTGCTGCTGCTTCCTGCTTCCTTTTGTCCTTCCAAAACAAACTCCAAGTTGATGCGCAGGGATGTTGTTTGGGGAGCATCTCTTTTGAGCTCACCAGACCAATGATAAGCATTTTGGAAAGCCTAAGAGAAATCTGCTGGAGTGAAGATGGAGTAGGATGTGGCTCTGTATCTGTTTCTAGATCTCTGGGTGAGTTGCCACAGATAATAGAACCAGAGATTTGCAGAATTAGGAGGGACCCCAGGGGTCATCTAGCCAAACCCCCTGTATAGCGGGAATCAGAGAGAAAGTATCTCGAACAGACAGACATCTGACCTGTTTAAAAATCTCCAATGAAGGAGTATCCAACACCTTCAGAGGTCACAGAATCACAGAACTGTAGCATTGGAAGGGACCTTGTGGGCATCTAGTCCAACCCCCTGCAATGCAGCAGGAATTACAGCTGTTATTCCTTATGGTGCCTTCAGCAGTTTCAGACAGGCTCCGTTCAGAACAATTACTGAGACTGCAGAATATTCAGTGCAGCTGTGAGAAAGAAATGGCTGGAGAGAAAGGACTAGAAGAGGCGGGGTGTGTTCAGCTGCCACTGACCCCCAACACTTAAATGCAAAGCACATTTGTTTACTCCGGGGTGAAATGTGACTCTCCAGTGCCCCACCCCCCCACTGTCACACCATTTGTTTGACTAAGCTGAAGCTGCAGCATAGGCGGAAGGAATTAGGTTGTCCTGCCAAGCAGATCCTCTCCTGGATTCACCCATAGTTCCTTCAAGTGGAAAACCAAGAATGGGTTAAATAGGAAACACATTTGGCATTAAATGCCCCAGGAAAAAAAAAATATGACAGCAGACAGGTCCTGGGCTGGCCTTGATTAGGGCAAAATGACAGCAACCACTTCTGTTTATAATTCCACCCAAAAACACCCTCCATGTTTTTATTATCCTTACATTCTGCTTGGCTTTTTTGATCATAACGCTCAAGGGATCTTGACACAGCGTTGAAGACCCTGAATCCAAGCTCCCAGCAAATTGTTCTAATCTGATTACCGGGGAATGCTCCCCCACATTTTAAACATATAATTGCCTTCATTCTCCCCGCCCCTGTGTTGTCAAATTGAATATAATGCATCTTGATGTTTTGCAAGAGGGGGATGCCCCACAACTGGTACTTGCATTGCAGTGGCAGCCTTTGCCACCAGCAGAGGGGGCACTAACCAATAATAGAATAATAGAATTCTAGAGTTGTAATGGGCCAACAAGGGTCACCAATCCAACCCCCTATAATGCAGGGATCACAGCTAAAGGATCCCAAACAGGTGGCCATCCAACTTCTTTTTAAAAATGTCCAGTGAGCCACCTTCTGAGGGCCTGGAAACCAAACCTTGTGAGGGATGATTGAGGGAGTTGGGTAAAAAGAGAAGATGGAGAGGTGATATGATACTCGCCTTCAAATATCTAAAAGGCTCCCACATGGAAGAAGGAGCAAACTGGTTTTCTGTTGCTCCAGTGGGGAGGACCTGAACTGATGGTTTCAATGGCAAGAAAAGAGATTCTGACTAAACATTAGAAAGCACTTTCTGACAGCACTCACCCTCCTCTGCACACCTTCCAGCAAATCTTCAGCCTTAAATCAGGCATGAATAGGAGAAACAGTGGAACACACCAAGCTCAACCCATTCTGTGCAGTGATCAGGGGCGCCGACTTATAAAAAATATTGGGGGGGCCCATACCGGGGTCCTGCCCCGGGAAGTTTTCTAAGATCCGCTCCCGGCCCGCTGCTGCTGCTGCCGCCCGCCTCGTGGCCCCCTCGCCAGCTGAGGGAGGGAGAGAGACTGAGAAGGAGAGAGATGCGTGGTGGGCAAGGCAAGTGCCCGCCGCGCCTCGCCTCAGACCGCCCCTCGTGCCGGCCGCCCCCTCCCCTCCCTTCCCCGCGCGCGCGCGCGCTCGCCCTCCTCACCCCAGCTCTTGGCCGTTCGCCCCAGGAACTCGCCGCTGTTGGGGTTGTAGATGAACCTCCGCCACTCGGCCATAGACTGGCTGAAGGGCTTCTCCTCCTCCTTGGCCATAGAGAGAGAGAGAGAGAGAGAGAGAGAGAGAGAGAGAGAGAGGCTGGAAAGAGAGAGGGAGCTCGGCGGTTCGCGGGCGGCGGTTTTTCCCCTGCCGAAACAACAGCGGCTCCTCAGAACCGCTAAGTAACTCTCCCTCAGGCGCCCGGCGGGAGAGCAGAAGAGAGGAAAAGGAAAGAGGGGCTGGGCCAGTCGCACGCACCGAGCAAAACTACTCGCGCCGCCTCTTTTACTACCGTAATAATTATTTGTTTTAACTCATTACTGAATGTATTTTAAAAGGTAACTATCATCAAACAAGGAAAATAAAAAATACCAACATAATTTTGTGATTTTACAAAGCATAATATAACTACCGTATTTTTCGCTCTATAACACGCACCTGACCATAACACGCACATCGTTTTTAGAGGAGGAAAACAAGGGAAAAAAACATTCTGAATGAAACAGTGGATGTATCATTTTTGTGCTTCATGCTGTGGCCACAGACATGTGATCTGATGGTGAATTTGGGGTGACCCAATGCAAAAATCCTGAGGATCCATGTGGATCCATGTTTTGTAACGACGTTTTTGCACCATTGCAGCCCCAGGGAACAGTGGGTGCGTGATTTTGGGGGGGCAGGCTGTAGCCATGGACATGCTATGTGCTCTGATGGTGAATTTGGGCTGACCCAATGCAAAGATCCTGAGGATCCATGTGGATCCATGTTTTGTAACCACGTTTTTGCACCATTGCAGCCCCAGGCAACAGTGGGTGCGTGATTTTTGGGGGGCAGGCTGTAGCCATGGACATGCTATGTGCTCTGATGGTGAATTTGGGCTGACCCAATGCAAAGATCCTGAGGATCCATGTGGATCCATGTTTTGTAACCACGTTTTTGCACCATTGCAGCCCCAGGGAACAGTGGGTGCGTGATTTTGGGGGGGCAGGCTGTAGCCATGGACATGCTATGTGCTCTGATGGTGAATTTGGGCTGACCCAATGCAAAGATTCTGAGGATCCATGTGGATCCATGCTTTTTAACCACATTTTTGCACCATTGCAGCCCCAGGCAACAGTGGGTGCGTGATTTTGGGGGGGCAGGCTGTAGCCATGGACATGCTATGTGATCTGATGGTGAATTTGGGCTGACCCAATGCAAAGATCCTGAGGATCCATGTGGATCCATGTTTTGTAACCACGTTTTTGCACCATTGCAGCCCCAGGGAACAGTGGGTGCGTGATTTTGGGGGGGCAGGCTGTAGCCATGGACATGCTATGTGCTCTGATGGTGAATTTGGGCTGACCCAATGCAAAGATTCTGAGGATCCATGTGGATCCATGCTTTTTAACCACATTTTTGCACCATTGCAGCCCCAGGCAACAGTGGGTGCGTGATTTTTGGGGGGCAGGCTGTAGCCATGGACATGCTATGTGATCTGATGGTGAATTTGGGCTGACCCAATGCAAAGATCCTGAGGATCCATGTGGATCCATGCTTTTTAACCACATTTTAAGTGGGGAGGGAAGGAAAAACACAGAAGGGACACGGAGCAGGAGAGGGGTGTGCAGAGAAGCAGCTGGCTAAGAATGCAGGAGAGGGGTATAACAGGAGGAGGGAGGAAAGGAAGGCAAAAGTTTTCCCTCACCTACCCACCCAAGTCAGCCAGCTCGCGCGCGCTCTCTCTCTCGCTCTCTCTCTCTCTCTCTCTCCCCCTCCTGCACGGAGCACAGAGACACACTCTGCTTTCCCTCTGCCTGGAGGGGAGGGGCTTTCCCTGCTCTTTGTTCCGTTTGAGCAAGCACAGCAAGGAAACAGAGCAGGGTGGGCAGTAAGACCCTGAGGCAGAATGCCGGAAAAATACGGTAATAATTTTCTTAAATTATTGGGTGGGCGGAGCCCCCCCAAACGAATTTTTGAGGGGGCTCGGGCCCCCTCAGGCCCCATGGAGTCGGCGCCTATGGCAGTGATCCTTATGGAATGTGATGTCAGGAGCTGAAGTGTGACCTTCCTTGTTTTAACTGCATCAGTGTCTCCACTGCTCCCATGTCACCTTTTCTTGCTTTTTTCTCATAGGTGCATCATAGGTGCCAACTCCCTGGGACCCTGAGTGCCTGAGCACCCACAAAATTCCCCATGAAGAATTTCCCCACAAATTCTGGTGTCAGGGCCATGGCACCCACAGTCATGGGGCCAAGTTGGGACTCCTGGGTTGCATGGTCCACTTTCAATAATATTTTCACGCATTACAGGGGGTTGAACTAGATGACCCTTGGAGGTCCTTTTCAACTCTACAATTCTATGATTAGTTTTTTTCTAGCATGTCCTCCAGTGCTCTTTTAATCTTCCCCTGTAAGCCGGTCCTTTAATCGTCTGTGCTGCCATTCTCTCCATTCCCTTCAGATTTGTCACCATCTTTCTTGTTTATTATCTTGTTTGCCATTTGATTTCTGAGCTAAAGGGAAAGAAAAAATGGAGCATGACTGTTTTCCACAGACAACCAAAGATGACATTAACTCCTGCTCAAAGAAATGTCCTTGAGACAGTGAAAGCTGAAAGCAGGCAGACAGATGGTGGGCATCTGTCTGTCTTGGGAGACAATGGAGGAGTTTGCCTTTGAAGGTGGAGTCAAACTGTTGGAAGGTTGCAGCGCCTGCTGTGGCTGTAGAGCCTGTTAAGGGAGAGAGATGTTTTGTTGCAGCTGGGGAAGATGAAGGTGTCTGGTTTCACTGTTAGAGATGCACCATGGAGTTTCTTCTGCCTGTGCTCCTCCCAGTGCTAATTCCTCCTCTGGTCACTGCTGTAGATACACAACCTGACTGTTTGTTTCCAGGAACTGTGGTTGAGTGCAAGGGATTTCCACATGGCAGGGCTGATGTTTCCAGCCTTGTTTGAAGACATCTATGTAAGACAGGATTTGTCCCCATAGAGCACGTCCTTGGGGATCCTGCCACCTTCCATTCTGTGGGCAGGACCAAGCAAGCATAGACTGCAGTGTGAACATGCTGGGAATGCGGGTTTGGGAGAGCACATATTTGTTTCAAACTCTGTCCTACCACTTGATGCCCAAAATCTTCCTGATGCAGAGCATGTGGAAGTTGTTGAGGCATTGCTCCTACCAGTTATAAGCAAGGGTGCCGACTTGCCCCCCACATTGCAGGGGTGCATCACATGACATGTCACATGACATGTCCCATCCCCACCTAGCACACTTGTGCTTGTGCTTATGCTCTGGATTGGGACATGTGGGGGTCCTGCCACAGTGCCGGCACTCACATGCCAGGTGGGGAATAGGGAGCATGGAGCTCCTCTCCCCTGTGCAACATTGGCAGGGAGGAGAAGGTGGAGCAGGGCCATGGGATTTTGGGGAGCCCAGCCCCCTCCTTGAAAAATGGAGGGGGGGAGCTGAAGACCCTTCACTTGATGTACCTGGTTATAAGTTACCCAAGACTCCCTTCCATAAAGCAGCATGCTCAGCCTACAAGCCTGGTAGACCTTCATCTTGGTATTGGTTGTTAGCATCACATTTCCCCATAAACCAGGGGTCACCAACTCCCAAGAGACTGCGATCTACTCACAAAGTTAAAAACTGGCAGTGATCTACCCCTTTTTGGGGGGTTCAGGTCAAAGTTGTTGAGCTTTTCTTAGAGAGGAGAGAAGCCACTTTTTTTGTTGGCACAGAGATGTCAGATAAGCTGATGATATCATGATAGCCATCCCCAGCTAGATTGCATTGCAGGATTATGGCAAGGACATGGTGAAAGTAATACCCACCCTGATTCTAGCGTTTAGCTTTTAAACAGAGATATGAGATATAACCGACTCTTTGGGATGAATTGAGGGAGTATGGATGCTTCCAGAACACACAGTCAGGAAACTGAGATGAAATGCCTTTGTCTTGAGAACATAAGAACAAAAGAAGAGCTGTGCTGGATCAGGCCAGTGGCCCATCTGATCCAGCATCTTGTTCTCACAGTGGCTGACCAGATGCCTGCATGGGAAGCCTGCAAGCAGGATCTGAGCAACCCTCCCCTCCTGTGGAACCCAGAACTGGCATTCAGAAGCAGTGTTGCCTCCAAACATTTCCTTGCAAAGTGCCCCCGAGGGCTGTGGATTCATAAATATTGCAGAAGAAACTATTGCTTGATGTCCAAAATCAATGTTACTGGATATTTTTGAGGCTATCCATGTAGATATATTGTCAAAAGTATTGGTTTTACATATACCACTTACTCCAGGTTATAGCTATAAGGGAGGGAAATTACATGTAATTTGAAAATTTCAGCAAGGACTAGAACCTCCAGACACTTTTTATAGGATTTAGCATTCCTTTATGGCATATACATTGGAAGCATCGTTGTCAAGACAAGCCTCCTCACAAGCCTTGCAAATCTGGAACAAGACTTGATTTTCAGGTAACATGGATACTCTTTAGAGTAACTCTACTCATTCTCTGTGCCTATCTTAGAATTTGACTTTCCACTTTTTGATTTTCATCAGCTGTTATAGCTGTTCTTTCTGTTTTGTGTACAAAATAAAATAGAATAGAATAGAATTGAAAGCCTTGGAGTCCCCATGACAAGCCTTGGAATGGAACATGCAAATGAACTGAGTAACTCTATTCAGTATCCTGGTGCCTTGTGCATGTTTTTGCTCTCTGGTTTTTTGCCACCACAAGAGGTATTTGCATGTGAACAGGACTTTGTGCCACCCCCACCCGAGTTTCACTGGATTATTCAACTGAAATAAAAATTCTTGGGGTGTGCAGCATTGCCCTCATCTCTGTGGTAACACCATGGCCTTCAAGCAGAGAGGGGAGACAAGCCCTTTGGATTCCCAGAAAACAAACAACAAGAAGCTGATATCAAAGAATTAAAGAATTGTAGACTTGGGAGGGGTCTCCAAGGGTCATCTAGTCCGACCCCCCTTTCATCTGTTTCCTTTGCATCTCTTTTCATCACAGCTGCCTCACAGCTTTGGGCAGGTGCAGATGGAAACAGGAACGGAGAAATGCCATTCAAAGGAGGGTCTGTTCTCTCTCTCTCTCTCTCTCTCTCTCTCTGTCTCTTTGCCCACCAAATTATAGAATCATATACAGTGGTACCTCAGGTTAAGTACTTAATTCATTCCGCAGGTCCGTTCTTAACCTGAAACTGTTCTTAACCTGAAGCACCACTTTAGCTAATGGGGCCTCCTGCTGCCACCGCGCCGCCGGAGCACGATTTCTGTTCTCATCCTGAAGCAAAGTTCTTAACCTGAAGCACTATTTCTGGGTTAGCGGAGTCTGTAACCTGAAGCGTATGTAACCTGAAGCGTATGTAACCCAAGGTACCACTGTACTCATGCAGCTGTGAGAGGCCAAAAGAAATTTTTAAAAAAGGGGGACTGAAAAAGAGATTATAATGGGTCAAATTTCTAAAGATCTGGGTAGGCTTGTCTAAGCAAAAATGTTTTTAGCAGGCACAGAAAAAGGATGGTGAGGGTGTCTGGCTGATTTCAAGAGGTCAGGAATGCCAATGTTTGGTTCCTACCGCACTAAAAGTTCAAGTCCTTATGAATGTGTAATGGGTATTATGTGGCTACTGTGACAGTATCAGTTCCGCTGACTGAAGCGGCTGAGTGGGCCCACGTGGGGCAAGGAGATCTTGCAGGTCATAGAATCACCGAGTTGGAAGGGACCCTGAGGATCATCTAGTCCAACCCCCTGCAATGCAGAAATATGCAGCTGTCCTACATGGGGATCAAATCTGCAACCTTGGTGCTATCAGCACTATGCTCTAACATTCATCTTCTCTAAGGTCAACTGGCCCCAAGTTGTTAAAGGATTTGTACACTTATAGTGCATTGAACGTTTTCTAGTAGCAAATAAGCAACCAGTCTAGTAGCAAATAAGCAACCAGTGCAGATCTCTGAGCAGGGGTGTTATATGCTGACAAGGCCTCGTTCCCAATAGCAATTGTGCTGCAGCATTCTGCACTGGCATCAGCTTCTGGATTGAGTGCAAGGGAAGCCCCACATAGAGAGCATTGCAGTAATCAAGTCTTGGCGTAACCGTGGGTGAATGGGTGGTCACTACTTTTCCTTTCCCCACCCCCCATGAGCCAACGCTCAAGGCACTTACACATGCTCCAAGCCTCACTAGCAATCCTCTCTCCCGCAAAATATCTGTGCCAACGTTTTCTGCACAGCATATGTGCGAGACAATGGCTCGGCCAGCTGTGAAGCAGACAGATGCATCAGCGCTTCTGGGAAGGGAGGTTGCAATGCTGACGTCTTTCTCAGATCCATCTTCCCTCCAGCTGCACCCTTTCCACGTCACCCTGTTTCCACCCAGGTCCTGTCACCCACCCACCCCCAATGAAGAACACAATGTGCCTAAGGAGAAATTTGGGTTCAGAACCATTTATTTTCATGCTACCCTTTCTAATATGAAAGAAGAGGAAATAATAGATTCATAGCACTGTAGTCTTGGAAGGTGTCCCTGGGGTTTCATCTACCGCAACTCCCTGCAATGCAAGAACCACTGTGATTCCCTTCCCTTGCTGAACAGAATGGGCCCCAAGAATAAAGGCAGCATGAAGCACTTATGGTGCTCCTGTGGCTGAAACTGTTTTCTGTTCCCTTCTTCATCTTTTCGTAGATGCCTCAGAATTCCCAGCTGCTGCTACAACAAAATTCCTGCATTTTTAACTTTTTCTTTTTTTTAACAACAGTTAGGTAACGGAGGGTAATTACTAAAATGACACAATAAATCATAAGCACACCTGGCTTCAAGACAGGGAGAAAAGTGCTACCATCCTCATTAAATGGAGAACCAAGGACAGTAAGTGCAAAAAGGGGTCAGCAGAATATCTGCTTCCGTCCCTCCCTGCTCACCTCCCTGGATTGCCAGATCCTTTCTATGTCTTCAGGCATGCAGGGGAGTTAGGCCAGATGACCCTGGGTGATTATTTCCAAATAACAATGCCATGATTCTATTATTCATTGAAGGTTTCTAAGCAGAAGCTGGATGGCCACCTGTCAGGGATCCTTTAGCTGTGTATTCCAGCATTTCAATCACTGGCATTTTGTTCCTTTTTCATCTACATAAACACACAAAGCAGCCTATATAAAGCATTCACCAAGGAGTCTTCTTAGATCAGGCCGGTTTAGGGATTGGAAAATTGCCCTCTCCAAGATCACCACCCTCCAGTTCTCTGAAATGCACCACTCTTATGAATTGGACACGGGGCCCTCTCCTGCTAGAGGTACACTGGTGCCAATTAGAGAGAAAAGATGGATGTTTGCTCCCTCCCTGGACCTTCCCCCACTAGAAATGGGTAATTGATTCTTGGCTTTGAGCCTCTTTGGAACTGTAAGTGGACGTAAGTGGAACGAAAACACTGTAAATCATCCCAATTAAAGCACTGAAGATGGCTCTGGAATCACTTGCTTATAGCAAAGGAACATCAGACCTTCGAAAATTCCAGTTCATTATCAGCGTAACCACCCACTGTGGAACAGCATCGGGAGAAGAAATGGCTACACAAATCCGGAGTGGAGTTCCTAAGACGGTTGGATGGTGCATTGTATGCTTCCTTCTGGCAACTCCTGCAGCCAAGCTGATATCAAATGTATTGCTCTGCTTTCCTTTGGACCACACCAGCTCATGACGCCTGTGCGGCTCATGACTTCCATGCATACTGCCCAGGCTTGTGCCCCAGAGAGGTCACTTTGGTGCTGCTAACACAGCAAAAACAATGCAGGAGACAGCAGGTATAAGTTACCAGTCTTTGCAGCCACAGAGGGTGCTGTGATTCTCCAGTGGTTTGGCTTCATCCCAGAAAGCGTACTCCATTGTCTCTTGAGACAGACGGATGCCAACAATGATTGACTTAAGCCTGCTGTGCCAAAATGATTTGATGGAGACAAGTTTATCAATGGCTACTTGCCACTCACTCTACAGTTAGAGACAGCAATGCTTCTGAAGACCAATTGCTGGAAGCCACAGAAAGGGAGAGTGTTCTTGTGCTCAGGTCCTGCTTGTGGGTTTCACACAGGCCACTGAGAAAATAGGATGCTGGACTAGATGGGCCATTGGCCTGATCCAGCAGGGCTATTCTGATGCATTTATGGAACTGCCAGGCCCAGAGGCCATTGCTGGCACCTGTCTTTATCAAGAAACAATGGAAGAGTGTGCCATCATGGGTAAAATCAAACTGCTGGAGAGTTTCAGCACAACAGGAAGATATGTTTTAACGCAGCTGGGGCAGAAGGAGGTGTCTGGTTTTGTTGTTACAGATGCACCATGGCATTTTTTTCTCTCTGCACCTTTCCCAGCAGACATTTCTCCTCTTGTCATGGCTGTGGATACAGAACCCAACTGTCTGTCTCCAGGTACTGTGGTTGTCTGCAAGGAATTCCCACAAGGCAGGGTTAATTTTGTCAGCCTTCATGTCGTGTTTGAAGACATCTTTATAATGCAGAGTTGGTCTGCCAACATGCCTGGTGCCTGAAGCCAGCTCCCCATAAAGTACATCCTTGGGGATCCTGTCATCTTCCATTCTATGTACATGACCAAGCAAGTATATACATTGCTTAGACAGGAGTGCTAACATGCTGGGAATGTGGGCTTGGGAGAGCACATATTTGTTTCAAACTATGTCCTTCCATGTGATGCCCAAATTCTTCCTGACGTAGCACATATGGAAGGTGTTGAGGCATCACTCCTGGCAGTTTTAAGTTGCCCACAACGCCCTTCTATAAAGTAGCATGCTCAGCATACAAGCCTGGTAGACCTTCATCTTGGTATGTGTTGTTAGCATCACATTCTCCCATATCCTTTTGGAGAGGTGAGCCATTGTTGTAGCTGCCTAGATTCCTAGGTTATTACGGACATTTGACCACTGTGAAAACTGGATACTGAACTATATGGGCCATTGGCCTAATAAGCAGGCTCTTCTTATGTCCATGTATTCCTATGACTTAAACTCTGAAGTAGGCGCAGATTGCACAGGTCTATAGCTTGGGGGTACTCTTGGACACAACACCAACAATGGCAACTCAAGTTGCTACAATTGTCCATTTGTAGCCCCAGCTGGTTCACTAACTAAGGTCTCCTTTTGGGCGAAGTGTATTCCATGATCTGGTGACTTTCAGGCTGGATTGCTGCAACATGCTCCATTTGGGGCTGCCTTTGAAGATGACTCAGAAACTTAAGGTGGTCCAAGATACAGCAGTCAGATTCTTGGCTGGGGCTCCATTTAAATCTCTTTAAAATCCCTGTTTTAAAACAGCTGCACTGTTTGTCAGCCTTTTCCAGGCCCAATTCAATGTGCTTATGTTGGTCTTTAAAGCACTGAACAACTCAGGACCCAAATTCCTGAAAGGCTATCACCTCTTGGGTGCCGAGATTGGCACAGGGGTCCCTCTTGGCAGTTCCTTCACTCAGTGAGGGTGACCCCCAGAGAAGGCACCTTCTCTGTGGTGGCCCCTAAGCTGGGAACTCCCTTCCCACAGAGGTATGCCTGGAACCTTCATTGCATAGCTTCCAGAGGATGCTGATGACGCACCTGTATACCCTGGCCTTGACATTTGGGGTGTATGTTTTTAGGACCGACCTTACTTCTGTGATTTTAAGTTGTTTGAAACTGTTTTTGATATTATGCTTTTATGTTAAGACCATAAAAAAAGCCTGCTGAATCAGGCCAATAACTCATCTAGCTCCACATCCCTTTGTCACGGTGGCCAACCAGATGGCCTTAATAAGAAACCTGCAAGCAGATTTGGATGGCACGCCTATTTATGGTTTGAGAAGAAGAAAAGCCACAAAGGTTTTGAGAATCATATTTTCAGGAGCTCCTTACTAGAAATTTGGGATAGGTATAAAAACATATTGGAACCTAAAGTCCCACACTGGTTGTCTCCATTAGAGGTAATGAGTGTAAAGAAAATTAATATGAGAGGAGACTGGATTACTTATGGAGACTTGGTAACCAAAGTGGGGGGGAAATGGATAATGAAGCCATATGAACAAGTAAAAGACTATGTGTTTGATTGGTTACACTACTTTCAGGTAAACGAAATGTTTAAAAAGGAATTAAAAGAGAGGGGATATTTAGAAAAAGAATCGAAATTTCAAACAGAGATAATAAATAATGATATTAAGATAATGTGAAAAATGTACAAAATTTTGCTGGAAGGGCAAATGAAGGACGAGGAGGTTAAATCGGTTATGATACATTGGGCCAGGGACTTTGGTTATAATATACAATTGACAGACTGGGAAAAAGTATGGAATGAAAATATGAAATTTACTGCATGTGCGGCGATAAAAGAAAATATCATGAAAATGGTATATAGATGGTACATTACACCGGTTAAGTTAGCAAAAATGTATAAGACATGCAATAAGTGTTGGAAATGTAAAGAAAAAGAAGGATCATTTTATCATATGTGGTGGGAATGTAAGAAGGTTAAGGGTTTCTGGGAAATGATATATAACGAATTGAAAAAGATGTTTAAATATACATTTGTAAAAAAGCCAGAAGCCTTTTTGCTAGAAATAACAGGAAGAGAGATTATCAGAAGGGATTATAAACTTTTTCAATATGCAGCAACAGCGGCAAGAACCTTAATGGCCCAAAAATGGAAACAAGAGGATCTACCGACACTTGAAGATTGGAGAATGAAACTTATGGATTACGCAGAATTGGACAAAATGACTGGGAAAATTAGATACCAAAAAGACCACAAATTCATCGAGGACTGGGGAAAGTTTATGGATTATCTGGAAAATAGATGTGATGTACAGACAACGTTAGTCGGTTTTAAAGAGGCTTTGTGATTGTTAAAGATGTACTGTAAAAGAAAAAACAGAAGTGTTAAGTTACTATTAACTGGCAATACAAGACATGAAAAATGCGTACTGAATAAGAAATATGGATGATTGGTGGAGGAGCTGGTGGAAGTTCAAAAATTGTAAAATATGAGAATAAGATTGTGTTGAATAATTTGTAAAAGAAAATTTAATAAAAATTATAATAATAAAAAAAGAAACCTGCAAGCAGGATCTGAGCACAAGAGCAAACTCTTCCCTCCTGTGATTTCTAGGAACTAGTTTTAGAAGCATTGCGGCCTCCGATTGTGGAGGCGGGGGCAGTGCATAGCCATAATGACCAACATGATAGCCTTGGATAGCCCTCTCCTCCATGGGTTTGTATGATCCTCACTGAAAACCATCTAGGTTGGTAGCCATCACTTACGTTATTCTGTATAGAAAAGCAAATTTTGAAAGATGTGTATTGCTGAGTATTAAAGCTATCTGGCAAACTCTATGTGTGTGTTTGTAGGTAAAGGTAAAGGGACCCCTAACCATTAGGTCCAGTGTGTGTGTAGAGGTGAAGTCTAATAAAAGTTGTCCTCCCCTCTCCTACCTTCCTCCCCTCTTCTCTGGGGTATAATCTCTACCCATTCTTGTATTTCCTGTAGTTTCCATCGGGCGGAACATAGCAAAACAGCCTGCTTATCAGCTGAAAATCCATCCTAAGTACCAAGCTCATGACTCCTGTAATGAATTGGAGCATATCATCTCTAACCTTGCTTTATGATTACATTATTATGCCAGCAAGAGCAGAAAAAAAAATTATCCCTAGGAACCTTCGTCATTCTTCACTGGGACGGGGGGCAGGGAGGAGCCATTGGTAGGATTTTTAGTTCCAAACTAACTGGTTGCTCTTCTGGGTAGTATGCAGCATGTAATTAGCCTATGGAACTCACTTCCACAAGAGGAGGTGATAGCCACCAACTTGGATGGCTTTAAAAGAGGATTAGAGAAACTGATTGAAGAGAGGGCTATAGATGGCTACTGGCCATGATAGCTCGGCTCTGCCTCCATGGTCAGAAGCAGCAATGATTCTGATTCCAGTTGCTGGGAGCTACAGGAGGAGAAAAGGATCTTGTGCTAGAATCTTGCTTGTAGGCTTCCCACAGGTAACTGTTTAGCCACTGTGAGAAGAGGATGTTGCACTAGATGGGCTATTGGCCTGATCCACCAGACTCTTCTTATGTTGATATGTCTGGTTTTTGCACACCAAGGAAAGTAAGGAAGAAGTCAATAAAGGTGGTGTACTCACCTTCATTGGAGGTTTGTAAAGAGAGGTTAGACGACAATCTTCCAGGGATTATTGAGCTGTAATTTCTGCATTGAGGGTGTTAGACTAGACGACCCTTGGGGAGGGTTCCTTTAACCCTTCAGTTCTATGATTCTATGTTTCCAGGAATTGGCCTGCACAGATAATTAGTTCAACGGTTAAACCACAGCAGACATCTCTGGGAATGACAGTTTATGAAGGTGCCAGCCACTTTCTTTAGACAAACTGAACTTTCACCTTTCCAGATTACTAGCATTCCCTGTAGAGTTGAATTTATCATTAAAACAGTTTAAGCATGTGGGATAGATATATCCTTAAAGCCCCTCTGGCAAATTGATGCCTAGGATTCTGATGTAACATTAAAAAAAACCAAACAAACAAAGTAACTTTTTTTAAAGAGGGGAAGGAATAAGATTAGTAAAAGTCCCACCGATTACATTCCTGTGGAATATATTGCGTTTTTATTTTCCTCCTTAAGGGGGGGGGGAGAGACAATTTGTAAACTTCAGATAGCAGCAAATTCTATGTTTCCCGCTTTTACTTCCAGATACAATACCAGCTTTGCATATCTGTTGAGAGAGAGGGAGAGGGAGGAAATAATCCTTAAGCATTCTGCCCTACTACATTAGCTTTTAAAATAAAATCCATTTATATATAAAAATCTTGGCTTTCTTCCCAGGCTCTGTAGAAATGTTCTTCTGTATTAAACACTACAATGAATTAAATTAACCAGAATGATTTCTTTGTGAATGGAGACCCTTTTTCCTGTGTGACATGTTTTTGATCATTTTCCTCCCCTGTGACAACAACCCTGAGTCCCTATCGAGCTGGAAGATTTGGTCTAGTTATGCCATTTTTGAGGGACATTATTGCAGTCAAACCAACAATTCATGTTTTGCCAGATGGGCACATGAAGGGGCTGAGGCTCACAGAGCTTTCCCTTTAAAATTTGCTAGTAAGAACTCTATGAAATCACTTCCTTTGACTGCCAATTTTGAACTTAGATTTTGTACTTTTGTAACTTAGTAGTTATAAACCTGCCTTCATTTTGCTGCAGTAACTGGTGCTTCAATGCCTAAATTATGTAATTAAATGCTACTTTTACTTCTTCACAAAACAATGTGTGTGAGAGATTGATATTTTTAACGAGTGTGTGAAGGGGCAATACCAGGGAAAATCTTGTCTGCCTTAAAGTATCCTGGATTGTTCTTTCTAGAGGGTTAAATCAACCTCGTCTTAGTTTCCAAGTTAAGCTGCAAAGGATGGCACTCCGGTAGTACTCTAGCTCATGTGAGCAATGAGAGAATAACTAAACAATATACCCGCTCCTAGTGCCTAAATATATTTCTAAAATTTGCAATCTGGAAAAACAATTAGGATTTTGCATTTTGGTGTTCTTAAAGCGTGTGGATGGATGGGCTACCTTTGTAGGCAGGAGGACCATAGTGGAAACACCATTCATTTGTTGTATCAGCTGAGAGAAATCCATTGGCTTTGTCATCTGCTTTCTAAGAACAAACATTTTGCATTGTGTGAATGGGGTTTCTTCCTGTCTTTCCTTCCTTGGAATTGGAATCACAGTGGTCGCTCTAGAAATAAATTTTCTTTTCTTTTCTTTTCTTTTCTTTTGCTTCTGTGGAATCTTCTTCTATTCTTCATCCAGAGTACTGTACAGGCACAAACCAGTTAAAATTAGACTTATAGAATTATGTGGTTGAAAGAGGAACCTCCAATGGGCTCTTTAATCTGCAAAATCATGGGAAGGAATGCAACTTGTGAATGTAAATATACTATCAGGCCCCTTCAAACTCAACAGTTCTATAATTCTATGATCTACTGTTATTCACCCAGAGATCTAGCAGATCCCAACCTACGTCCTACTCACCCTTCAATCCATCCAGATTTGCCTTCCAGTTTGACATTTCTATGATTCTGTGATGAATGAATACACTAGAATGAATTTAGTGTATTGGGCCTGCTCATAGCAACAGATTTGTAAAGTATAACTGTTATGTAGTGAAGTTTCACCCTGGGCCAGCAGGGGGATACTGTATATAGTTTTCACTCAGGTCTGTAGATAGTTTTCCCTCAGGTCCGCGTCAGTTATTTTAGGCGGGAACTCTGGGCTGTTGTTACAATGTTGACAGCCGGCTGCCTATAAAAGCAGGCCGGCTGAGCTGTTTGCAGTCAGTTCTATTCCAGCTTACGAAATAAAGAGCTATTTGGAGAAATCGCTGGTCGTCGGCTATGTCAACCCACAACTTAACAATAACCATGCCATTTCATAGTAACATAGAACTGAAGAGCTGGAAGGGACTCCAAATGTCATCTAGTCCAAGCCTCTGCAATGCAGCAATCACAGACCCTCCAGGTGTCCCTATTTTCTAGGGATGTCTCTGATTTAGAGAAGCCATCTCAGTTTCTGATTTGATCCTGGAATGTCCCGCTTTTCCCATTTCTCATTGGAGAAATGTTGCAGGTTGTGGAGTTATCCGACCCCCGAGTCATCTGAAGGTATAGGTATAGGGAAGGTTTTTATTATTATTGTTTATTGTTTTATGTTTTATAATGCTTTTATATGTTGGAAGCTGCTGGGGCAACCCAGTAAGATGTGTGGGGTATAAATAGTGAAATAGTATAAATAGTAAAATTATTGTTATATGGAATGGGGTGTCTCTATTTTCATTGGAGAAATGTTGGAGGGTATGCAATTAGAGCTAAAAAAATATATTTGTAAATGTAGGCATGAGGCTCCACAGGCTCAGAGAATTACACCGGGAATAAAGCTCACACTTTCTCCATGGCTGTCTGGAAACCTGGGTGCCTTTGTTGTGTTTCCACTGGCTTATATTCTATCTTGCTTCGCTACCTTGCACAGAATTGTCAATTCTTAATTGTGGGATGTCAGTGAATAAGAACATCATTTTGTGAGTGGTGTGGCTCTGAGAATCATAAAGTAGAGCTGAGAGCTCTGCCACTTTTGCACCACAAATGAAAAGAGCACCCTCATGTGCTACAATTCCTTTATACTTGCTGGTAATAGACTTTTCTGCAGTGGCTCCCTGTTTGTGGAATACCTTCCCCAGGGAGGTTTTGCTGGTGCCTCCATTATACACCTTTCAGTGTCAAGCAAAACCATCCCTCTTCAACTAGGCCTTTGGCTGGTTGACATCCAATGCACTTTTAAATGTGCTGTGGGAGGGGGGGATTATTGGTTTGTTTTTGTTTTCATTATGTATTTTGTTTTTTTTAATTGTCTTTTTATGTTGTTAACCATGCTGAGATCTACAGGTAAAGGGTGGAATACAAATTTTAATAATCATAATCATAGAAAAAGAAGAAGAAGTAGAAGAAGTAGAATGATTAATCTAAAGGCAGCCCTATTTAGGGAAGCTTTTAATATTTGTTGCATTACTGTATTTTAATATTTTGTTGGAAGCTGCCCAGAGTGGCTGGGGAAGCCCAGCCAGATGGGCAGGGTATACTGAATAATAAATTTTGTTGTTGTTGTTGTTGTTGTTGTTGTTATGGATCATGTTAAGAAGACAGCACTGAAGCCATATTTTAAAGCTGTTGATGTTGCTGTATATAAACCCTTCATTCTTCCTAGGAGGCTGGATTCAAAAGAGTTCTCCTTTGAGCACAATCGGAATATATAGTGACAGACAAAATTTCTCTCATTCAACAAGCTAAGCTAGGTAAACTGAATTCCTCCCTCCAAAATTTGGAACTCGACTCCATGCTGAAGCCCAATACCAAATTAAGATCCTATTATAATCCTGATCATATAATTAGAGTGTCATAAAAACATGAGAAGAGCCTGCTGAATCAGGCCAATGGCTCCTCTCGCCCAGCATCCTATTTTCTTGTTGGCCAACCAGATGCCTGTGGGAAACCTGCAAGCAGGCTTGGAACACAAGAGCCCTCTTCCCTCCTGGGGTTTCCTGCAACTGGCCTTCAGAAGCATTGCTGCCACTGACTGTGGAGGTAGAACATTGCCAGTGTGGCTGGTAACCACCGACAGCCTTCACTTCTGTGATGCTTTCCTATTCTCCTTTAAAACCATCCAGGTTGGTGACCATCACTGCTTCCCGTGGGCATGAGTTCCACAGTTTAACACTGCGCTGCATGAGTAAGTTCTTTCTTTCATATGTCCTGAATCTCCCAACATTCCACTTCATTCATAGGTTTTAATGTTATGAGAGTGGGAGAAAAACTATTTCTCTATTCACTTTATCCGTGCCATGCATAATTTCATAAACTCCTGTCATGGTTGGCTTTTAGTCACCTTTTCTCCAAACTGAAAAGTTCCAAATGCTGCAAGACCTATTATTCATTGGAGGTTTTTGAACAGAGGCCACCTGTCATAGACTCTTGAACTGTGATTCCTGCATTGCAGTGGGTTGGAGTAGATGACCTTTGGTGGTCCTTCCAACTCTACAGTTCTATGATTCCGCGAAAGTGTTGATGAATTAAGAGCAGAGGTGAAGGCACTTGTGATGAGGTTCACTGAAAAACAAGAAAGACATCATTAGACAGCGGCTCAATCCAGCAAGCATCCTGGATAAAATATTTACACCCCAAACTGACAAATTACTGAGCTGGGCTCAGGCAAGGAACTGTATTTTGATTAGCAATTTAACATTCCAAACGAAAAGATTAATGCCTGCAAACTCCTCAGTGGAGGCACTCAAATGCTAATTGGTAGTTGCAAGTAATTAAAACAATTTACTCAGATTATAAAGAATTTTTTTAGCAGTGATTAAGCAACTCCAGGACATGTATGGTTGCTTGTAATCACTCCCCCTGCCCCCCGGAGACTAAGGGTCTTGTAATAGATCTTGTAACACACAATGGGTCCTTGCGCTACCAACATACAGCTTTATGGCGGGGATGCAAAGCAAGATTGCTGCAGGGGTGGATAAGTTCAGTCCAGTTTTGCATCTTGGGAACTGATGTAATTTCCGCTTCTCTTGTCAATTCGTGAACTGAATCATAGAATCAATGAATTGCAGAAATGGAACAGCTACCCAGGAGTCAGGCAGTCTGACCCCCCAGCAATGCAGGAATCCCAGCTAAAGAATCACAGAATCATAGATTTGTAAAATTGGAAGGAACCCACAAGGGAATCACAGCTGAATAATCTCTGACATTCAGCTTCTGCTGTTCACCATGCCAAGTGCTTGTGCCCACCCTACTCTTGAAAAGGAAGAAGCAGGGGGCATGTCCCTTATTGGATCAGTGTCTCAGGTCCCACTTAGCCATGCAATTCATCTGCCATGCTGCCTTTAAACCCTGCCTTGCCTACGAGTTATTCAGATTTTGTGCATTAAAGGGTTTGGCAGCAACCCGGGACTTGAGTTCAATTTCTTCCTCTGGCTGCAAGGGCCAAGGCAATGTGTATGGGCCTTGTTTTGGTATCATAAAATTGTAGAGTTGGAAGGGTCATCTAGACAAAAAAAAAAACCCTCCTATGGATGGTTCTTTTTGGACCTTTAGCCCTGCTCCAAACATACTTTCCTCAAATATCCTTCCTTGCCAGCCTGTTGCAGAAATGTTTGGGATAATGGGTGTCAGCTTTGCTCTGGTGTCTCTGGGAAACATTTTTAACAGCTCAGTATGTACAGAAATATATTGTACAAAACTGCCAAGCAGATCAACTCTTGTGCAGCAGGTATTGAGAGAGGCTCCCCACAAGCATTTAATAAGTTCCCCAACCTAAAATGTAAAATAGTTTGCCGTGTGTACAGCATGCATTTTTTTTTCCTCTCCCAGCATTTTATAAATAGTTCCACCCACCCCCTACTTTCAAGTATCTCTCTGACTCATGTTTGGAAATGAGGAACCCCCCCCCCCTTCCCACTGTGGAGGACAATTACAGGGCTTTTGTTCCAAGTGAATTAAGAAGCACTGAGGGCACAATCCTTTCAGAGAGGAGCTGTCACTCTGCTTTGTTTCCCTGCTTGCAGCAATTACTCTGCCAGACCTGCTCCAACCTCATCCTCCAAAAAAACATCTCCAGCTTGAGACTGAGAGTTTACCTTCTGCTGATTAGCTACTTACTCACCGTTTGCCTGTCTCCATAAATCATGTCTTTTCACCTTCTGCTTTTGCTTTACTGGCCATATGGGAGTTTTCTTCTCCTCTGGAAAAAGACAACAGCTATGCCATTTTGCTATGTTGCTGCGTTTAAAGGCACTTCAACCATGTAGGGCAGACAAAGGCAGGAGGAGAGTGCCAGAGCCCACCTCCATAAGAGCATAAGAAGAACCTGCTGGATCAGGCCAATGGGACACCTATGCCAGCATCAGGGCCATCTTAATCATATCTGGCACTGTGGTGCAAAGATCCCTCCGGTGCCCACCCCCGTTTCCCATAGTTGTCAACCTTTTTTAAGGGGGGACCCCAGAGTTGTTGACTTTTTTGAGGAAGCTGACACCACGCTTACACATTATACCTCTCCTGGTATACCTCGCGGAGGACCTTAAGGTCCGCAAATGACAACATTTTGGAGGTCCCAAGTCGCAAGGTGGTTAGATTGGTCTCAACTAGGGCCAGGACCTTTTCAGTATTGGCCCCAACTTAGTGGAACGCTCTGTCACAAGAGACTAGGGCCCTGCAGGACTTGACATCTTTCCGCAGGGCCTGCAAAACAGAGCTGTTCCACCAGGCCTTTGGTTTGGACTCAGTCTGACCCTTATGTTCCCCTCCCCCTTATGGTTTTGATCTATGGGCTACTTTTAAAATGAGGCTGCATTTTAAATTGCATTTTAACCTGTATTTTAAATTGGTTCCCCCCCTATTATGTTTTTATTGTAATTCTACTGGTGTTGGCCGCCCTGAGCCCAGCTCTGGCTGGGGAGGGCGGGGTATAAATAAAATTTATTATTATTATTATTATTATTATTATTATTATTATTAAGAAAATCTAATGAAGTCCTCAGTTCCAAAGCAAGACTCATTCAAGACTCAGCAGTTCTTCTAATGCATCCTCATGATTCAAATCACCACATATCAAAAAGTTAAAGCAATCACCAGTTTGCTGTTCTTTAAATAAATTGATAAAGACACAGAGAATGCAGTTCCCGGTCAATTTGTGTTTAAGTACAAAGCTGACGTTTTCAAATATTGGGGGGTGGGTGTAAAACAGTGACATCCTGAACCTAAAAAGGACCCAAAACTTGGGTCACAAAGGCTGCAGCCCTAACTGCACTTACCTGAGAGTAAGCCCTGCTGAATCTAATAGGACCTTACTTTTGAGTAGACAGTAGGACTGCAGCAAGAAACACAGTTGGGAATTAGGGTTTTCTGTTTTAAGTCTCAACCAGAGGAAAATGTAATATTGGAGATTAGGGAGAAAGGAATATGAATAGATTGGGGGGAGGGGGCTGACGAGAGACCAGAAACCACAGGTAGCAAGCAAGACAAGGCACAATTTCTGGGGAGCAAGTCTCACACACAGTTGCTTGGGGCGAAGACTGCAGAGGGACCATAGTTAGGTTGTGCGCGTGTGTTTTCAGAAAAACGTAGAATTGAAAGGGACCCTGCGGGTCATCTAGCCCAACCCCTTGTAATGCTTTTTAGCTTGCACTGATCTCAAAAACCTTCAGTGCCTTTGTTTTTAGTTGGATAGGCAATTAACAGGCTTGTTTCACAAATAAGGGAGAAGGAGTGTTGCTGGCTTGGTTTGCCTTTGTTCTAGTTTTTTGCATGTGCTTAGTGCCGTAATTTCAGGCTGTGAGCCGCCCTGATATCTATGGGTGGAGGGAAGTAGTACAGTGGTACCTCGGGTTACAGACGCTTCAGGTTACAGACTCCGCTAACCCAGAAATAGTACCTTGGGTTAAGAACTTTGCTTCAGGATGAGAACAGAAATCGTGCAGCAGTAGTGTGGCAGCAGCAGGAGACCCCATTAGCTAAAGTGGTGCTTCAGGTTAAGAACAGTTTCAGGTTAAGAACGGACCTCCAGAACAAATTAAGTTCTTAACCTGAGGTACCACTGCAGTAGTAGTAGTAGTGGTGGTGGTAGTAATAATGGTGATGATATTTTTCACAGGGCTTGGAGTGAGTGGGTGATGGGCAGCTGCTGGAATGAATGGGATTAGTGCTAAATGGTCTGGCTTGCTTTACAACCCCTAGGGACCTTGTTGGTGTGGGGGGTGGGCTCGTTCTCTGCCCCTCCTGAAGAAGAAGAAGAAGAAGAGCGAAAGGAGAAGGCTTCCCTTTCCCAGGATAGAGTTGCCCGTAACATTAAACACAGGGCACGATTCGAGGGAGAGAGAGAAACCAGGGCAGCAACTGCTGCTACTCACGACTAGGGCTAGATGTAGCTGAACAGGACGGCAAGGGGACCCTGCAAGCAGGGCTGCAAACCCAGCGGGGAGGCTCTGCTGCTGGAGGAAGGAAGGGGGCAAGTTAGGGGCGGCTCTCTTCGTCTCCTTCTTCCTTCTTCCTCCTCCTCGTGCTCTGCTCCCCGTCCACCATGGGTCGCTTCTCTCTTCCCACAGGGTGGGCAGGTGGGCGAAAGAGAGAGAGAGAAAAAGAGAGCACTGCACGCCAGCCAGCCATGTGATTGGTGAGGCGCAGCTGGCGGGTGTTGGGAAAGGGGAGGCCGCCGGCAAAGCTGTGCAGCTCCACCACTTGCTGGGGTGTCCCTGAGAGGCCAGCGCCTTGGCACAACGAACCACTAAGCCCTATGGGAAAGACGGCTCTGGCCAGCATCCTGTCTTCACAGTGGCCAACCAGATGCCCCCAAGGGAAACCTGCAAGCAGGACCAACGCACAACAGCACCCTTCTCTCCCGCTGTTTCCTGCAACTGTTATTCAGAAGCCTTTGACCATGGAGGCAGAGCATAGCCATCATGGTTAGCAACCACAGGTGGCCTTCTTCTCCATGAATTTGTCTAATCCTCTTCTAAAGCCCTCTAGGTTGGTGGCTGTTAGGTTGTGGGTGAACATATCAGACGACACAGCGATTCTTCAAACAGCTCTTGTTTATTCAGAGGCCAGAACAGAACTGAGCTGAAGGCCTGCTTATATAGAGCTCCAGTACAACGTTACTGTAGCAACTTTCTAAAACTATCCAATCACTGAATGTCACTTTCGAGCCTTCATTTGCATAACTATCTACAGCATCCCCCTGCTGGTCCAGGGTGAGAACTTCAGTACATAACAGTGGCTATGACTGCCTCTTGTGGGAGGAGGTTCCACAGTTTACCATTGCACTGCATGAAGTCCAGCAATGGGTATTCAAAAGAATTGGGGCTTGTTTACATTTCTGCCTTTCCCACACCTAGAAAGCAATGGTTCAAATAGTTTATAATTGACCTGCTCGCTCTTTCTTTCTTTCTTTCTTTCTTTCTTTCTTTCTCTTCTTTTTTCCAGACATCTTTACTGATAGTTAAAAAGTATATAATTATATGTACACTAAACATGGTGAGATGTAAATAAAAGAGAGAAAAAGAGAAAGAGAAACAGCACCTCCTGTGTAGAAGGGAAATTAAAGGGGGGAGGGGAAAAACCTCAAAACTATACAGAGTTGTTATTGTACTTCACCAGATCTTAACCTGTTACAGTATTTATAAGAATGGATTCCAAATATCATTGAATTTGTCCATGGCAAGTCTGCGTTTATATGCAAGTTGTTCATATGTTGCGAGTTTGTATAAGTCTTCAATCCAATTGTAGAAGGGAGCTGCATTTTTCTTTTTCCAAGTATCTTTTTCATTAATATCAGTCTTTTTGCTGTGGTAATGGCATGGAGAGTCCACTCATATTGTCCTTTTGTAAGGTTCCATGTGCTGGGTATATAATTCAAAAGGATATTTTGTTCTGTAAATGTAAGGTTGTTCCATACAGTTCTGCTGATAATTTCAGTTACCTTCTGCCAAAAATCTTTCAATACATAAATGAAAAAAAAAATGATTTAGAGAAGCATTATTCCTATTGCATTTCCAACAGTTAGATACCTTAGATAGCCCTTTTTAAAACAAACGTAATGGGGTCCAGTATATTTTTGATATTTTTGTTGTTGTTGTATGAGCCTCAATTTAAGGTCCAGAGACACCCTTGTTATAGCACTTAAAACAGTCTCCCACTGTGTGGTCAAAACTGAGATCTCTAATTCTTTATTCCATTCCTCCCTCAATACCTGTATAGCAAATTGGTTTGCTAGTAACAAAGATTTATACATGTTGACGGTCGGTTGTTTGTTGCATAAGAGTTAATCAACTGCTTTAATATCTCTGGGGTCTCTGAGGCTGTAAAAGCTACTCGTTTTATCTGGAGATATTGCCATTGAGCATTTGTGGGTAATCTGTATTTGTCGCTTAAAACCATGGGTAGGCAAACTAAGGCCTGGGGGCTGGATCTGGCCCAATTGCCTTCTAAATCCAGCCTGCAGACGGTCCAGGAATCAGCATGTTTTTACATGAGTAGAATGTGTGCTTTTATTTAAAATGCATCTCTGGGTTATTTGTGGGGCATAGGAATTTGTTCATTATTATTTTTTCAAAATATGGCCTGGCCCACCACGAGGTCTGGGGGACAGTGGACCGGCCCCCTGCTGAAAAAGTTTGCCTACCCCTGACGGAATATATTTAAAATTCATCCTCTTCGTTTATCAGCTGCTCTAATGTTAATATACCTAAATTCATCCACGTCTTCTGTACTACCATTTCTTTCCCGATGTTTAAAGACAGGTTACCCCACAAAGTCATTTGGTTGTGCAAATGTGGGAGAAAATGTCGAATTTATATTTTTTGGACATTTTTTGGACATATCATTCGAACTGATGTTATAGTTTCAATAGCATCTTGAGTATTATAATGTATTTAGACCCTAGTGCCACCCATCTTTCTAAAGGTGCTACATAGGAATATTCCAAAGTATCCCAATTTGGACAGTTGTTTTCAGTTATGGGTCTCCAGAATTGTGTACCTGACAGTCAATATGCTTCGTGATACAATTCTAAGTCTGGGATCCCAAATCCTCCTTCCTTTAATGGTATTTGTATTTTTTTGCATATTCTTGGAACTGAAGAGCCCCAAAGGCATTTTCTAAACAAAGATTTAATTTTGTGAAAGTATTTGCTCGGTATTTGAACTGGAATTCCTCTTAAGATATAGTCTAGGTATTATGTTCATTTTAAGAGCATTGACTTCCCCCCACAGGGTCAGGTTCAATGACTCCCATCTGTTAATATTGATCGATACCTCATTATATATTTTGTTAATGTTTAATGATGATAATTTAGATAATACGTATGCCTAGATATTTAATGTTTATGCAAATATGAAACTGGTATTGTTTAAACGGTTGCACCAAAAAGTTATTTCCTATTAACATCAACTCTGATTTGGATCAGTTTATAGTATATTCAAATATATTGCCAATAACACCTATATTTTGCATTAATATTGGAATAATACTGTGAGGTTTCGTGATAAACAATTGAATATCATCTGCAGACATTACCAGTTTGTATACAAGAGTGTTCTGAATTACACCTAATATTTGTTTCTGCTGTCTAACAGTACGTACCAGGGGCTCCAAACAGATATTAAAAAGCAAAGGCGAAAGTGGGCAGCCTTGCCTAGTACCTCTGGATAAAGGTGCAGACATTATGCTGTTTGTCTTAACTTTAGATGTAGGAGAGCAATATAATATGTTTATTCATTTTATAAAGTCTAATGGAAAACCAAATTTTTGTAGGACTTTTCCCATATATTGTTTGTGGACCTTATCAAAAGCTTTTCTTTTTTTTTTTTTTGCATCTAGGGATAGTAGAGCTAAATCTTCACTGTTTCTGTTTAAATTTATCAAATCCACTACCAGCCTGATGTTATCTGCAGCTTATCTCGTCCTTATAAACCCTGTTTGGTCATTTTTAATAATAGTTGGTATTACTCTTTGCAGTCTGTTTGCCAATATTGCTGTTAAGATTTTTGTATCAATGTTTATCAAAGAAATTGGGCAATAGTTGGCACATTGCTTTAGGTCCTTGCCGGGCTTTGGAATAACAGTAATATAAGCCTGGCTGAATAGTGTTGAAGTGATTTTTTCTCTAAATATCTCATCATATAACTGATATAATCTAGGTGACAGAAGATCATTATATGTTTTATACCATTACACTGGAAAGCTGTCTAGCCCAGGTGCTTTACCATTTGCCATATTTGAGATTGTTTCCCTAATCTTGACTTCTGATATTGGAGACATTAATAGTTGTTTTTGTGTATTTTTTGAAATTTTCCCGCCATAACCTCTTCCACTACCTCTTCTGGTTTACTGACAGGTCTGAATAGAATTTCAGGAACTGGCTGTTAATTACAGTTGGAGATTTTGGCATTTCATCTAATTCACCTCAAATTTGTGAAATTATTGACTTTTATTTCTTCTGCATAAGTCGATTCACAAGAATCTTACCTGCCTTTTAACCTATCTCCCAATACTTTTGTCCTGTACAGATAAGCATGAATTCAACTTGTTGGGACAATATATTATTTAGCTTAAATTTCTTCTTTCACATCTTACTATACAATTTATCAGTTGGCTTATTAACTATTAATGCCCATAAGTCATTTAATCCTCTTTCAATTCCCCCCTTACTATTTCTAAGGTTTTTTTTAATGTGACGTGTACGCTATAATCCGACCTCTAATAAAAGCTTTATACACTTCCCATTCATATATCCTAGCTGTCAAAGTCTCAGTATTTACCTATATCAAAGAATTGTTCAGTCTCAGTCTTCATTTGGCTTTTTTCGTTTGTACAAACTGGTCATCATTAAGTAGTGAGATGTTAAAATACCAGTTTCTTGGTATCTCAGCTGGATTATAATACTTTCAAGCCAAGCTAATTGCACTGTGATCAGATACACAACATACATCAATATCAGAATCTTGAATTTGTTGGTACAAGACCACTGATATTAAGAAAAAATCCAACCTAAAACAATTTTTATGTACTTGACTATGAAACGTGAATTTCCTTTCAGTAGGATGCCTTAAGCACCAAGGGTCAACCAGATTTAACTCTTGCATTTCAACTCTTTTGAGAGTTTCTCTAACTAATGAATCTTTTTTTCCTGGAGGCATGTTTCTTTCCAGATTCGGATCAATTATTTCATTGAAATCACCTCCTATTACTTGTTCATCATATGTGCTTGACTCACATGACTAAAACATTGATAAAACATACCTGGGGAATCTACATTTGGCCCATATATATTAATCAACATTATTACCATTTCAGCCATTTTTACACACAAAATTAAATAGTTTCCATTTTCATCACTAATAACTTGTTGTATATCCACCCTCAATCCTTTTTGTATCAAGATAGCAAATCCTCTTGCATTGCAAGTATAATTTGTTGTATGTACCATTCCTACCCAATCCTTCATTAGCACTTTTTTGTCTTCTTTGACCCCTCTTATCTTGGTCATAAATCCAATATTCATTGTGACAAGGTTTCTTGTATAAGCATACATCCTGTTATTCATACACCTCAAGTACCTTGCACATCTTTTTCTCTATAATTTGGCTTTGTATACATAATAATAGCCATTATTGTTGTTGAAAGGAGAGGGCAAAAAATAAAGAATAAAAAAGTGAAGACAAAAACAAGAACAAAAATAAGAAGAGACAGAGAAAAATTCCCTACCACAATAGTGTTACATAACGGGGGGAAAAAACAGATTATCCAATTTAACCAGTTTTGAAAATATAAGAAAAACAAAAACAGAAAAAATAATCCAAATGGGAAAAGGAAAAGGAAAATCATGACTTCCAGAGTGGGCTGAGCTCACAGTTTCCTCCTCCTCCTTTCCTATCAGCTTGACTCTGACTTGTTAATATTTTTGTTCAAAAAGCGGTGGTGACTTTTGCTGCTTCACTAGTTGATAAACAGGTGATATAAAATGTTCTCTTGTTGATTTTTACTGCTGACTGTTTACACTCCAATCTATTGGCAGAACGCCCAGACTGGCAAAACAATATCTTCAACAGTGTACAGTGGTACCTCGGGTTACATACGCTTCAGGTTACATATGCTTCAGGTTACAGACTCCGCTAACCCAGAAATATTACCTTGGGTTAAGAACTTTGCTTCAGGATGAGAAGAGAAATCGGACAGCAGCAGCGCAGCGGAAGCAGGAGGCCCCATTAGCTAAAGTGGTGCTTCAGGTTACGAACAGTTTCAGGTTAAGAACAGAGCTCCAGAACGGATTAAGTACTTAACCCGAGGTACCACTGTATCCTCTTTATTACTTACCATAGTTAAGGGAGTCAATCAAAGCTTCAGTTCCAGGGTGCTCACCTATTTTAGTGAGGAATCCCTTTGCAAAATCTGGCTGGTCGAATTTGTGAGTTTGACCTGAATATTGAATACAAACCTTTGCCAGGAACTGAATGTAGTATTTCACATTATTTGCCCTAGCAAGGGCTTTTGCTTTAACAAATTTAGAGTGTGCTTGAATCACATCTAGGCACAAGTCTAAGCAATTTCCTCCTTGTCCCGCTGCTGTCCCAGAGAAAACCCACTCTTTAGCTCGAAATTGGAACCAATGACAATGTTCAGAAAACCCGAATTGCTGTTCACTACAACTGAGCACCAAAGAGCGGATTTCCCCCTGGGGAAAACAGTGGGGAAAGAAGAAGTGTTGATAAACCATTACTGTTATAAGAAGATAGAAAGAACCTGCTGGATCATACCAATGGCCCATCTAGTCCAGGCTCTCCTAAGGGGATCCTGGTAGGCATTCCTTTGGTGAACCAGACACTCACCATCAGAACAGAGCTGAGTTCTGGCAAATTCTCATAACGATTCATCACCATTATTAGCTGTGCAACAGATGTCCTGACCCCCAGAACATTGGAGAAGCCTTCTTCTCGTAACTTCTCTGGCAAAATCAAACATTTGCAATAAAAAACAGATTGGGGATTCATCTCCAGACATATTTCTTTTTTAGATCATGCATTAAAAATCTGGTTGTGGACCAGTCTGGTGTTCCATGATTCAGCCTAGAGTCCAGACGTCAATGAATTCACATAATAAAAAAGGATATTCCAACTAAACACCTTTAAGAAATTCCTGATGGTGAGATCTATTGGAAGCTAGTGAACTCTTCTTCCTTGGATATTTTTAATCAGAGGTTGGATGGCCATCTGTCAGGGATGCTTTAGCTGAGTTTCCTGCATTGCAGTAGGCTGGAGAATATGTCCCTTGGATTCCCTTCCAACTGTACCATTCTATGATTTTCTGATTCTTATA
The DNA here is from genome assembly GCF_964106915.1 of Podarcis gaigeae. Classification (NCBI taxonomy): domain Eukaryota; kingdom Metazoa; phylum Chordata; class Lepidosauria; order Squamata; family Lacertidae; genus Podarcis; species Podarcis gaigeae. The sequence continues at coordinate 20,102,694 of NC_139691.1, read as the reverse complement.
TCCACCCCAAATCTTCCCAGACTTAGCTTCATTGGATATTCATGAATTCTAGTGTTATGAGATAAAGTGTTTTAAAGAAAGAGTTGGCAGTGAGCTGTTTTTTTATTGTAATTATCTGTATATTTTAAATAGATCATATAATGTGTGTGTGTATTTTAATTCTAGCCCTAGCCTGACATTTTAAGCTTCACAACAACCCTGTGAGGTGGGTTAGGTCGCAAGGTAGTATTTCAAGCACCCAATTTCACATCTAGTGAGTTATATGGCTCAGTGGAGACTTGAATCTTTCAAAGATCCTAGTCCAACACTCTAACCGCTACATGTGAAGGTGTGCCAAGGAAATCGGAATGATAAGTCACAAAGGAAATCCAGTATGATCTGGTTTCTGGGAGAGCTGAATCTCTTCCTGCACAGATTGGGTCTTCAGCATCTAGTTGGCTTTTCAACTGCCTGTTTGCTGTTAAGAATCCAACAATACATTGCCCTCCTTGTTAACATCTTATATTAACTGCTGGCAAGACTTCCCATCAACTCTGGGCTGGATTAATCGTGCATTACCCGAGCGGCAATTTGTGATGGTATTGAACATGTCACAGTGCTGGGAGGTATGAGGAGTGCAGTCACTTCATTATGCATCTCATTGAGCTTAAGCGACATGTGCTGAATAAGAAAACATCTCTGGCTTTTTTGAGTAGCACCTTCTCTTTACAGATAGGTTGGGGGAAACTCAGAAGAAACTCAGGAACCACAAAAAGGATCCCTTCTGCACAAAAGCAGAGCCGTTGCAATTGCTATTGCTCACTGGAGTATATTGAATCATAGAACTGCAGAGTTGGAATGTACACTGAAGGGCCATCGGGCTGAACCCACGTTGCCATGACTTCACCCGATTTTTGCCTTAATATGCCCAAACTCACAAATGGCATTATCCATTTAAAAACCAGCTCCCCTTGCTTTTCTTTTTGCTTCTTAAAATACCTGTGCAGCACCAGGCACTCCCTGATTCTAAACATCATAAACAGCAAATAAAAGATGACCTTCTCTTCATTGTAGAATTGGAAGGTGACCTAACGGTCATCTAGTCCAACCCCCGCAGTGTGGGAACCACTGTAAAAGAACTCCAAGTGGGGTGTGACCAAGGAAGAAGAGAGTGGTACTGTTACAGTGGTACCTCAGGTTACGTACCTAATTCGTTCCGGAGGTCCGTTCTTAACCTGAAACTGTTCTTAACTTGAAGCACCACTTTAGCTAATGGGGCCTCCTGCTGCTGCTGCGCCACCAGAGCACAATTTCTGTTCTTATCCTGAAGCAAAGTTCTTAACCTGAAGCACTATTTCTAGGTTAGCGGAGTCTGTAACCTGAAGCGTATGTAACCTGAAGCGTATGTAACCCAAGGTACCACTGTACCTCCTTTGACTAGTCACTAGACTTCTGTTGATGCCATCTGGGACTGCATCTTCACAGGAAAACAAAATATAACAGTGTCTTTTGGTCTGTAGTGTTACTTTGCGTCAGGTAGCTGGGAGTGATCAGAAGATCATCTAACTTAACTAAATTTATGCCTCCCTTTTTTTGCAAGAAATCTGTCTGCAAGAAGGGACTGTTCTAAAAATCTGTAAATTAGTTGCCTCTCAATAATAATAATAATAATAACAATAATAATAATAATAATAATTTATGTATCTGGTTGGGGTTTCCCAGCCACTGGGCTGCTTCCAATAAAATATTAAAAATACAATAAAACATCAGTCATTAAAAACTTCCTTAAACAGGGCTGCCTTTAGATATCTTCTAAAAGTCAGTTGTTTATTTCCTTGACCTCTGATGGGAGGGCATTCTGCAGGGCGGGTGCCACTACCAAGAAGGCCCTCTGCCTGATTCCCTGTAACTTCTTGCAGTGAGGGAACCGCGAGAAGGCCCTTGGCACTGGACCTCAGTGTCTAGGCTGAAGATGGGGGTGGAGACGCTCCTTCAGGTATACTGGGCCAAGGCTGTTTAGGGTTTTAAAGGTCAGCAGCACCAACACTTTGAACTGTGCTTGGAAACGTACTCTCTGGTTTTCACCTCTCTGATTTGGGCTTAACTCCTGAGCCAGCTTGCAGATCTGCTCCCCTGCCCAATCTGACCCCTGATCCATTTCCATAGCCATGAATGAGTGATCCGACTCTCATTAACAGCTGAAACTGAATATTGAAAGATTAAGAACCAATAAAAGGGAGAACTTTTTCATGCAATGCATAACTAAAATATGGAACTCCCTTCTGCAAAAGGCAAGGATGGGCACCAACTTGGATGGTTTAAAAAAAAGGATTGAACAAATTCATGGAAGAGGAGAAGGCTATCAATGGCTCCTAAACACAATGGCTATGCTCTGTCTCCACAGTGGAAGGCAGGAATGTTTCTGAGAGTATTGCTCTTGTGCTCAAATCCTGCTTGCTGGTTTTCCACAAGCATCTGATTAGCCACTGTGAGAACAGGATGTGGGACTAGATGGGCCATTGGCCTGATCCAGCAGGCTCTTCTTATGTTCTTAACATCAAGAGTGCTTTGTATTCCTATCTGAGCTGGGAATTTCCTCGTCTTAATTCATCTTACCAGCTGCGACTTGAATGTCATTAACTAGAACAAGGAAAATGGGCCTATGACCTAACCAGCCCAACTTTTACAAATGGTTTAATTAAAGCAGCAATATGCCACCCTGGTAAATTGCTCATAGGCTGAGCCTTTGAAGAGACACAATTAATGGTGTGTTTGGCCCCGGTGTTGCATAATCCCTTGTGAATAAAATTGCATCTCCTCTCCAATTTGAGCCAATTATGAGCTTTGTGTACATAGCTCAGACAGGTACAGGGTGGGCAGAGTTCAAATTAACCTTTTCCTGGGAATGAGATACTGGAAACAGAATCCCCCCCTCCCCCACGTTTGGAATAAAATATGGGTTTACTTCAGTTGTGCTTTAAAGAGTGGGTTTTCAGAGGAAAGCAGATCTAGGCTACTGTTGGGTGTATGAAGTTAAAGCAAGGAAAATCTCAACACCAACACCACCCCCATCACGAAAACAGAACAAGTGTTTTTTTAAAAATAAAATCAGTCACATAAGAAAAGGAAATAAAGGATGGAAATGAAAGCTGTCAGATATTGAGTTGTTACAGGAATGAGAATGCTGTGACAGGCATCTGTTGATGCCATGAGGCATAACAGGCGTTGCGGTGTTGGGTTAACAGAAGTGTTTTCTTTTTAACATTTACCCTAAAAACACTTTCTTCATTGTATGCAGTGCCTTTGAAATAGAGGTTAATTGAAAGGAACGGTGCCAAGGGTTTAGAAGATGCAATCTCGAAATGCCACTGAAAGAGCAGGCCTCCTTCTGATGGGAGGAGAAATGGCAAGAGTTGGACGAGGTCATTAGGGCAGGCAGGGAAGGCATTGAGGTGGATTTGAGATACGTCACTCACAACAGGGTCAGCATTCACAGATCCCACCACTGGCACCTCGAAAAAGAAGAAAGACATTGCATAGTACAGCCACCAGGGGCTCCTTTTAGGTGAGACTGACAGATGTTCACTAAGGGGCTGCTGCATCCAATGGAGTTTGCTCCTGGGTTCCACATCCTGCCACCATCTATATAACATCTGCTGATATGATGGCCACCTTCAAATATCTGAAGGGCTGTCACCCGGAAGTTGGAGCAAGCTTGCTTTCTCCTGCTATGGAGAGTAGGTTCCGAACTAATGGGTTCAAGTTACAAGAAAGGAGATTCCAACTAAACACTGGGAAGAACTTTTCTGAGAGTAAGAGCTGTACAACAATGGAATGGACTCTCTTGGAAGGTGGTGGACTCTCCTTCCTTGGAGGTTTTTAAACAATGTTTGGATGGCCATCTGCCAGGGATCCTTTAGTTGTGAATCCTCCATTTCAGGTGGTCCCTTCCAATTCTATGATTCTGCAATTAAGATTTCCCCATAAGGAGTAGCAAGGGAGAGCAATGTGGCTTTGGCACATGACTCAAACACTCTCTCCAGTGAGGATTCACTTATGAGAAAAATGGGTCAGCGAATTTCAAGAAGGCAGTGCTGCCCCACAGGCACTCAATGGAAACAACCAGAAATATCTATGGGGTGTTCATCAACCACCTGCCCAGAGAGGCACTCAGTCCCAAGTCAGTTTGTGTCCTATTAGTCATAAAAATGTACAAAGTGCCTACTGAACCAGGCCAAATTATTTCTTGAATAGTTTTTATTAATATAATAGGTTATACAACATTTTTTATTAATATAATAGGTTATACAAGATTTTTTGCAAGATACAATGTTGTCAAACAGGATCTAGTGGCAATATATATAGTCCATATACAATGATAGATCACTGTCAAACAAACAGAAGACATAAAATAAAACCAAAAATAAATCAACCACACACAAGTACATGAATGCGTGGAATGTAGTGACTGGAACTATTTACAGCCTAGAAGTAATGGTTAATCAAGACAAGACAATGAAACATGAAACTATATCCAAATGATGTATAGATGGTATATCACACCAGCACGAATGGCAAAAATGTATAAAACCGGGTCAAAAACATGTTGGAAATATAAAGAAAAAGAAGGTACTTTGTACCATATTTGGTGGGAATGTAGAGAAGTTAAAAAAAATTGGGAGGGGATATATAATTACCGTATTTTTTGCACCATACCACTCACTTTTTTCCTCCTAGAAAGTAAGGTAAAATGATTGTGCGTGTTATGTAGGGAATGCCTACGGGTGGCATGCGTGTAATGGTCGGGTGTGTCTTATAGAGCGAAAAATACGGTAATTGAAAAAAAATGTTTAAAATGACATTTGTAAAAAACCAGAAGCATTTTTGTTAGGGATTTTAGGACGAGACCTGCCAAGAAAAACAAAGAACCTATTTATGTATGCAACAACAGCGGCAAGACTCTTGTTAGCACAAGGGTGGAAGAATGAGGAAACCCCAACAAAAGAACAATGGGAAGAAAAATTGATGAGTTATGCGGAGTTGGCCAAGTTGACATATAAATTATGTGAGAAGGACTATCATGACTTCAATGAACAATGGGAACTGTTTACAAACTATTTGAAAAAAACAACAAAATGATTTGGACTCCTTGGCAGGTTTTGAATAAACATCCACAAATTTATTAGTAGAATATGTGACAGATAAGACAGTGATATGTACAATTTTTAACATGCAGAGAATAATATGTGTAAACAAATCAGAGAGGGGAGCTGAGGGGAGTCTTTAGCAGATAGGAGAGGGACGGAAGGGGGGAATAAAAAAGGGGGGAATGTAATTGGTTATTTTGATTGATAATTTGTTTTGTTAAAATCGTTTAATAAAAATATTTTTTAATTTTTTAAAAAGATTACGAAACACGGGCCCTATCATGCTACGGGAAAGGAATTCAAGAATTCAATGCCCCGAGTCACATATTCATTTGTGGGCCAAGCAGAGTCTTTTGCTACGTTCCTCCTTGCTTACAAATAAGATGAAGACTGACAAAACAGGTGCAAAATCGTCTGTTTTCTTTGGCCCCTGAGGACTCTCAGCTTATAATACAGTTTTTCCAGCATGGCAATATCCAATACTTTAGTGCACTAAGGAGTATGATCAGCCCCCTCTTATTTTTTCCAAAACTCTGTGGTGGTGATTCAAGCTGCTATAAGCAGATGTACTATCAAGCCTTTATTATGCAAAATTTTGCTACCCTCTACATAATTCAGAAGTTGGGATAAGACACAAATCACAACTTGGTGGAAGCCTACAAAAGCCTACTTCCCCTTCCTTCCCCCTTTTAAGAATTTATTCAGCAGTTGGGAGCACTTAAGAATATAAGAAGAACCTGCTGGATCAGGCCAATAGCCCATCCAGGCCCATATCTGTTTTCAAAGTGGCCAAACAGATGAAAGGTTATTCCCAAATAATTAAAATTTGGGACTTATGCTGCCAGGTGTGTGTCGAGGGACAACCCGTGTAATTGCTTTGTTCTACTAAAAAAATAAATCACATTTTTTGTTTCATCATAATTTGTATTCAACTGCTCATTTTGACAATAATGGTTAAATTGCCTTAAAAACACTTCCATCTGCATATAATGTGATTGTTGGCTGTTTTCAACCTTCTTCTTCCTCTTCCTTCTCCTGTTTCTTCTCTGCCTCCCTTCCTCTCCTCCTTTTTCTATATCCCTCCCTCTCTCCCTTTCACATTGGTTTAATCCATTTTCTATCATTTCCCCATTTCAAGCCATGTGTCCCCCATCCTATACTTCTGCACATGGCGAAGTGTAAGAAGTGGACATTTGTCCCTCTTGATTTCTTCTTAGTTAAGGTCCAGTTCTAAAATGATGCACCTAACAACTATGCAAGCAGGAAGATAAAGGACGAGCATCCATCCCTGTGGAGACCAAGAGATGCTGGTACATATTGTGTCCAATACATTCTGAGGTGAAATCTCAGGAGCCAAAGATGTGATAGAATTTGCTTGCCACCAGTTCTTTGTGACTAGCAAAAGCAGATGAATTATGCAAAGTAAATGAAACAGGAACATTTGCAGGGGTGGGTGACCAAAATGATGAAGAGTCTGGAAACTAAGCCTACTAGAGTCATGGAATGATAGAATCATGAAATTGTACACACATTCCTGCCTAACCGCTGTGAGATGCAACCCATCTCTTGCCAGAAGGCCTTCCTCAAGGAAGCAGAGAACATGGTCAAGAAGCCAAACTCTTCCTGACCCTATCACTTGCACAGTCCGTGGTTTACTTCCAGTAACCTACTTCAGATATTCTCTAGGAATGTTTGGTGGAAGATGGAGCTTATTTTCTGCTGCACCAGAGGGCAGGACCTGAAACAATGGATGCAAATTGTAAGAAAGAAGATTCTGACTAAATACCAGTATCAGAAAAATCTTTCTGAGAGTAAGAGCCATTTTACAGTGGAAGACTCCCTTGGAAGGTGGTGGACTTTTCTTCAGAGGAGGTTTTTAAGGAGAGGTTGGATGGCCACCTGCCATGGTTCTTTTAGCCATGATTATTGGGTTGCAGGGTGTTGGACTAAATTACCCTTTGATTCTGTTAAATCTGCATAATTTATGTACAACTCAAAAAGCATAATTTATGCACATCACAGAATCCAGCTTCCTTTTAAAAAAATAATTGCAGAACTTGGAATGACGTGGAAGGCAGATGAGGTCTTGACTAATCCCTGTTTCTAAGGTGACATTTCTCTCCAAAAAGGCATGTTTGAGCGATTGTTCTCTGTCATTTCGCCAGGGATCATCTCAATGGCACAGCTGCTCCTCCTGTAGCTTTTATTTAAAACAATTCTGAACAGCCTGAAAACCATGTCATTCTCCAAATGAAGGAGTCCGTTACACCTTTATAAATTTGTAACATACAAAGAGGTTCTTCCTTCCTTCTCCTTTCTCCTGCCAAGCAAGGAGGGCAGCAAAACCTTTATTATTATTATTATTATTATTATTATTATTATTATTATTATTATGTTTTTCCAGATAAACAAAAATGCATAAAAACAACACATATAATAAAACTATAAGCTTAGATTCGGTACTGCTTTTAAATGCATAGAGAGAAAGAGGGGAAATCATGGAGAAGCTTTTAAGAGTGACCCACTCCCCAGTTTCATAAGAACATGAGAAGAGCTCTATTGGATCAGACCAATGGCCCATTGAGTCCTGCCTTCTGTTCTTCCATTGGCCAAGTGCCCCATAAAACTAGGAGTATAGATAGACTCCCCTTCATGGATCACTGCCTTGCCGTGGCGAAGGGGCTTGAATAACTCAGAGAAGCTATGAGCTATGCCGTGCAGGGCCACCCAAGATGGACAGGTCATAGTGGAGAGTTTTGACCAAACGTGATCCACCTGGAGGAGGAACCGGCAAGCCACTCCAGTATCCCTGCCAAGAAAACTCCATGGACAAAGACAACAAGCATATAAAAGATATGACGCTGGAAGATGAGCCCCTCAGGTCGGAAGGCGTCCAACATGCTACTGGGGAAGAGCGGAGGGCAAGTACAAGTAGATCCAGAGCTGATGAAGCGGCTGGGCCAAAGCCGAAAGGACGCTCAGTTGCGGATATGCCTGGAAGCGAAAGGAAAGTCCAATGCTGTAAAGAAAAATATTGCATAGGAACCTGGAATGTAAGAACCATGAACCTGGGTAAGTTGGAGGTGGTCAAAAATGAGATGGCAAGAATAAATATTGACATCCTGGGCATCAGTGAACTAAAATGGACGGGAATGGGTGAATTCAGTTCGGATGACCATCATATCTACTACTGTGGGCAAGAAACCCGTAAAAGAAATGGAGTGGCCCTCATAGTCAACAAAAGAGTGGCGAAAGCTGTACTGGGATGCAATCTCAAAAATGATAGAATGATCTCGATACGAATCCAAGGCAGACCTTTTAACATCACAGTAATCCAAGTTTATGCACCAACTACTTGTGCTGAACAAACTGAAATTGACCAATTCTATGAAGACTTACAAGACCTTATAGAAGTGACACCAAAGAAGGATGTTCTTCTCATTATAGGGGATTGGAATGCTAAAGTAGGGAGTCAAGAGATAAAAGGAACAACTGGCAAGTTTGGCCTTGGAGATCAAAACGAAGCAGGGCAAAGGCTAATAGAGTTCTGTCAAGAGAACAAGCTGGTCATCAGAAACACGCTTTTCCAACAACACAAGAGACGACTCTACACATGGACATCACCAGATGGGCAGCATCGAAATCAGATTGATTATATTCTCTGCAGCCAAAGATGGAGAAGCTCTATACAGTCAGCAAAAACAAGACCTGGAGCTGACTGTGGCTCAGATCATCAGCTTCTTATAGCAAAATTCAAGCTTAAACTGAAGAAAGTAGGAAAAACCACTGGGCCGGTAAGATACAATCTAAGTCAAATCCCTTATGAATACACAGTGGAAGTGAGGAACAGGTTTAAGGATTTAGATTTGGTGGACAGAGTGCCTGAAGAACTATGGATGGAGGCTCGTAACATTATACAGGAGGCAGCAACGAAAACCATCCCAATGAAAAGGAAATGCAAGAAAGCAAAGTGGCTGTCCAATGAGGCCTTACAAATAGCGGGGGAGAGAAGGCAAGCAAAATGCGAGGGAGATGGTGAAAGATACAGGAAATTGAATGCAGATTTCCAAAGAATAGCAAGGAGAGACAAGAAGACCTTCTTAAACGAGCAATGCAAAGAAATAGAGGAAAGCAATAGAATGGGAAGAACCAGAGATCTGTTCAAGAAAATTGGAGATATGAAAGGAACATTTCGTACAAAGATTTCCATAATAAAGGACAAAAGTGGAAAGGACCTAACAGAAGCAGAAGACATCAAGAAGAGGTGGCAAGAATACACAGAGGAATTATACCAGAAAGAAATGGATGTCTCGTATACCCCAGGTAGTGTGGTTGCTGACCTTGAGCCAGACATCCTGGAAAGTGAAGTCAAATGGGCCTTAGAAAGCACTGCAAATAACAAGGCCAGTGGAAGTGATGGTATTCCAGCTGAACAATTTAAAATTTTAAAAGATGATGCTGTTAAGGTGCTACACTCAATATGCCAGCAAGTTTGGAAAACTCAGCAGTGGCCAGAAGATTGGAGAAGATCAGTCTACATCCCAATCCCAAAGAAGGGCAGTGCCAAAGAATGCTCCAACTACCGCACAATTGCACTCATTTCACACACTAGCAAGGTTATGCTTAAAATTCTACAAGGAAGGCTCAAGCAGTATGTGGACCGAGAACTCCCAGAAGTGCAAGCTGGATTTAGAAGAGGCAGAGGAACCAGAGACCAAATTGCAAACATGCGCTGGATTATGGAGAAAGCTAGAGAGTTCCAGAAAGACATCTACTTCTGCTTCATTGACTATGCAAAAGCCTTTGACTGTGTCGACCACGGCAAACTATGGCAAGTTCTTAAAGAAATGGGAGTGCCAGATCACCTCATCTGTCTCCTGAGAAATCTCTATGTGGGACAAGAAGCTACAGTTAGAACTGGATATGGAACAACTGATTGGTTCAAAATTGGGAAAGGAGTACGACAAGGCTGTATTTTGTCTCCCTGCTTATTTAACTTATATGCAGAATTCATCATGCGAAAGGCTGGGCTGGATGAATCCCTAGCCAGAATTAAGATTGCCGGAAGAAATATCAACAACCTCAGATATGTAGATGACACAACCTTGATGGCAGAAAGTGAGGAGGAATTAAAGAACCTTTTAATGAGGGTGAAAGAGGAGAGCGCAAAATATGGTCTGAAGCTCAACATCAAAAAAACGAAGATCATGGCCACTGGTCCCATCACCTCCTGGCAAATAGAAGGGGAAGAAATGGAGGTAGTGAGAGATTTTACTTTCTTGGGCTCAATGATCACTGCAGATGGTGACAGCAGCCACGAAATTAAAAGACGCCTGCTTCTTGGGAGAAGGGCAATGACAGGCCTAGACAGCATCTTGAGAAGTAGAGACATCACCTTGCCAACAAAGGTTCGTATAGTTAAAGCTATGGTTTTCCCAGTAGTGATGTATGGAAGTGAGAGCTGGACCATAAAGAAGGCTGATCGCCGAAGAATTGATGCTTTTGAATTATGGTGCTGGAGGAGACTCTTGAGAGTCCCATGGACTGCAAGAAGATCAAACCTCTCCATACTGAAGGAAATCAACCCTGAGTGCTCACTGGAAGGACAGATTGTGAAGCTGAGGCTCCAGTACTTTGGCCACCTCATGAGAAGAGAAGACTCCCTGGAGAAGACCCTGATGTTGGGAAAGATGGAGGGCACAAGGAGAAGGGGACGGCAGAGGAAGAGATGGTTGGATATTGTTTTCGAGGTTACCAGCATGAGTTTGACCAAACTGCGGGAGGCAGTGGAGGACAGAGGTGCCTGGCGTTCTCTGGTCCATGGGGTCACGAAGAGTCGGACACGACTAAACGACTAAACAACAACAACAAATAGATAGACTGCCTCTGGGTCTGGAGGTTCCATAAGATCATCAGAAGAGGCCTGTTGGAGCAGATCAATCTAGGCCAACATGCTATTTGCACAGTGGCCAGCCAGATGCCCCATAAACCTGCAAGCAGCTTCCAAGCACAAGAACCATCTACTCTCCTATGGTTTCCAGCAACTGGTGTCTCCAACTGTGGAGGCAGAGCATAGTCATTGTGACTGCCAGCCATCAAAAACAGTCAAGGGTGCTTTTCAGCCAAAGGAATGCACACAGCAGAGGGTTAACTCTTTATTGTAAAAACTAACGCCTGCAGTCGCTTTTACAGCTCTGGAGACCAATGAACACCAATTTAGCGTCTAGGCAGCCGTTCTGTCCTGCATCTTCCAACATTCAGCTTCGTTGGATGCCCACCAGTTCTAGTGTCATGGGGGGTGGGGGGTTAATATTTTTTCTTTATCCATGCCATGCACAATTTTATATCCTCCATTTTATTATCCTCCCAGTCCCTTACAACCTCTATAACAAGTAACTGACCCCCAAAGCCTGATGTACCTGTAGGCTGCACAGGAAATGCCTCAGCTTGAGGAAGATATGAGGCTTGGAAGGGAACATGGAAATGATGCTTTGAAAGAAAGGCATGAGGAAATGAAAATGACTGAGGTAAATGGATTTCAAGGTCCTTTCTGGAAGCAAGGCCTTCAGGAAACTCTGGGGCACATGCAGAGGTGTTCCCCTCCCCAGCAGAACTGTATGGACAGTGTTTTATGAAGGAGGGCCATCACCTACAATCATTCTGGGTTGGTCTGCAGCTGGTCACAGTGAATACTGCACTGTCTCCACCCCGCCAGGGTTGCTGCATCTTGGAGAGATTTTTCAAAAGACAATAAGGAACATTTTGTTTCGAGGGTAACCAGATATCTGAGCACAGAATCATAAGAATGTCAGAAAATAAGAAGAGCCTCATGGATCATGTCAGTGGCCTATCCAGTTCAGTATCCTCTTCTCACATGACAAACCAGATACCTGTGGGAAACCCTCAAGCACAGGAGCCTTCTCTCCTCCTGTAGCCTCAAGCAACTGGCATTCAGAAGCATTGCTTCCCCTAACTGTGGAGGCAGAGCATAACCATTGTGGCTAGTAGCCATCAATAGCTCTGTCCTCCATGAAGATGTCTAATCCTCTTTTAAAGCCATCCAGGTTGGTGGCTATCACTGCCTCCTGGGGGAGACGGTTCCATGATGGGTTGACTCTGTCCCCACAGTTGGAGGCAGTCGTGCTTCTGAATACCAGTTGCTGGAAACCACAGGAGGGGAGAGTTGTCCTTGTGCCTGGGTCCTGCTTGAGGGTTTCCAACAGACATCTGGTTGGCCACTGTGAGAACAGGATGCTGGACTAGATGGGTCATTGGCCTTCTGCAGGCTCATACTATGTTCTTAAAGAGAGCCTGGGTTAAAGAGATGACAATAGATGACTTGTGTTCCCCAGCACCTCTGTCTTGATGGGTGCCAACTGGTGGCCATGAGCTGAATGTCACAGGAAGTTGATTGGAGACCATAGATAGGTGGCAACAGACAACATCCATAATGGGAGGCACCAGATCAGATTTATTCCATTTTTATGATTGGCAAGTAAATGCATTCTACTCAGTGCAAACAAAACAAAACAAAACAAAACAAAACAAAACAAAACAAAACAAAACAAAACAAAACCCAAGCTTTGTGCATCTGGTGCAAGGCAAGTGGAGCTGTCATCCACTGAATTAACCTGCTTCCTTCACACAAGGCCTGCGCTAATGGAAAGGGAGAGAAGATGTTGTTGACAAATCTATGAAAAGTTTCAACCATGTGATTGGCCCAAGGTCACTTAGTGAGCTTCATGGCCAAGTGAGAATTTGAACCCTGGTCTCTCAGGTCCTACTCCAACACTGTAAGCACTGCGCCACACTGGCTGTCATTTGGACTTTCGCACAGGGGAACCAATGGCAAAGCAGAACTACCTTTCACAGAATCAAAGGGACAGTCTGCAGGTAGCAGAACTCAAAAGTCCACAGATGGCTCATCTTGGGCTATTGGAAGGCAGCCCCATTGGTGTCCGAAGAAAGACATCTGTTTACAATCATGTTTGCTTGATTTTTTTTATTTTGTTATCTGACAGCAGGGCAGGTGAAAAGGATCCAGTGGTCTCAACAGACCACAAGCTCAACATGAGTCAAAAGTGTGATGCAGCAGCAGAAATGACTTCAAGAGAAGTCCAGTGTCCAGATCAAGGAAAGTCATAGTACCACTCTATTCTGCCTTGCTCAGACCCCACCTGGACTCCTGGGTTCAATCCGGGCACCCTAGTTTAAGAAGGATGTTGACAAGCTGAAACGTGTGCAGAGGATGGATGACCCAGGTGACTAGAGGTATGGAAACCAAGCATTCTGCTACCCTTTTCAAAACTCCCAAAACACTAGCAGGTTCCCACTGGCAATCCAGATGGATCACAGTTATTTGTTTGTTTGTTTGTTTTGTTGTTGTTGTTTTTTATTGAAAAAGAGGTGTCGGTGCTCACCATGAAGTTGTTACACTAAGTGCCACACTTCTTAACAACAACAAAAAAGAGGTGCTGGTACTGCATACCCTTGAGGACCCCCTGGAGAGAGAGAGAAAGCACTGGCTTATTTATTTATTTGCATTCATGCACCACTTGAATGTAAAACAACAACAACAAAGTGATTTACAAAAAAGCAAAACAATACAATCATCATGAAAAATGTACAACAATACAGTGGTACCTCGGGTTACATATGCTTCAAGTTACATATGCTTCAGGTTACAGACTCCACTAACCCAGAAATAGTGCTTCAGGTTAAGAACTTTGCTTCAGGATAAGAACAGAAATCATGCTCCAGCGGCGCAGCAGCAGCAGGAGGCCCCATTAGCTAAAGTGGTGCTTCAGGTTAAGAACAATTTCAGGTTAAGAACAGATCTCCGGAACAAATTAAGTACGTAACTCGAGGTACCGCTGTACTTTAAAACATACAAAAAGTAAAAATGCTTTAAAAAGGCAAAAATCCACACCAGCTTTCTAAGGATCTGTACAGGCTTGTCTAAACAGGAATGTTTTTAGCAGGCAACCAAAAGAATACAGTGAAAGCACCTGTTTGATATCAATAGGCAGGGAATTCCAAAGTGTAGCCGCTGCCACACTAAACAATTGAGTTCTTTCAGATGTGAAAAGCAGGTTTGCTCTTGGAATCTCCCAGGTACATTCCAGAGCTTTGCCTGGACTTGGATTTTGAAAAATCTATAATGGAGCAGAGTTGCTCCATTGGAGGGCCCAAAGCATTTGCTCGTCACAGAGGAATGCAGATGAACTTTTGGGGAGCTTTCTCTTCCATGCGGTTTGGTAGCAGAATATGAAATATTTTCGTATACCTGAAACGCTGTCACGTGGATAATGGAGGAAGCTTGTTTTCTGCTGCTCCAGAAGGTGGAACTTAAACCAATGGATCCAAATGACAAGAAATGAGATTCTAACTAAACATCAGGAATAACTTTACAAGGGTGAAAGCCAAAAAACAGTGGAAAGAACTCCTTCAGAAGGTGGTGTACTCTGCTGTATTGGGTGTTTTTCATCACTGTTTAGGATATTTTAGCTGTGATTCCTGCATTGCAGGCTTTGGACTAGATGGCCTTTTGGGGCCCCTTTCTATTCTGCAATTCTGCAATTCTGTTATATTCTCCTTGGGTAAAATGAACAGCTGGAGGAAACCAGAACACAATTCCCTTCTGTCCCACAGTAAGAAAGGCTATGCAGTGGCGTAGCGTGGGGGGTGCAGGGGGGGGCCGGCCGCACCAGGCGCAACATCTGGGGGTTAGGGTTAGGGGGCACAAATCCACGGGTTAGGGGGCACAAATTACTTGCCTTGCCCCGGGTGCTGACAACCCACGCTACGCCACTGAGGCTATGTTCCCCTCTCATTCTCTTTCTCCCCTCCCCTCCCAAATCTTGTAGCAAAGGGAACATGTGGTTGTCAGATTTTTATTAAATGCATAACTCCCTCCTCTCTCTCTCTCTCTCTCTCTCATTCTGCTTGCTTGACAGAATTCAGATTAGACAAAACATGAGCTCATGCCTGCCCTAGAAACCAAAAATAGCCCCTTCAACTTCCTCAGCCTCCTCCCAAGCCTTCTGTTCCCATATATTTAGGGCATCCTCAATGCCACTGAGAGTGGATGCCTGTGCCCCGCAAAGTGTACCTGCTCGGTGGCGCTTCTGCAGAGTCTGCCAAAGGATGATGGAAGGGAATTTGATCAGCACTGGCCTGGAAAGCTCACAGGAGGAAGATGGCATTGTGGGAATTCACATCCTTGCAGGGATTGTGGAGCCACAGAATTGTAGAGTTGGAAGGTACCTCTTGAGTGTCATCTAATGCAACCCCTTGCAATGCAGGATTCATAGCTCAAGGATCCCTCACAGCTGGCCATCCAACCTCTGTTTCAAAACCTCCAAGGAGGGAGAGCTCAGTACCTTCCGAGGGAGTCTGCTCCACTGTCAAACAGCTCTTACTCTCAGGAAGTTCTTGCTGATTTTTGGTGCATCTGCAGGAGCACAACTGGACTCCTTCATCTTCCCCAGCTGCAACAAAATATGTCTCTCCTATATTGTTCTCTAAAGCCACAGCTTCCATTCGTTTGGCTTCACCCCCAAAGGAGCACTCCTCCATTGTCTCCCGAGACAGATGGATGCCAACAACCATACTGAGGAACAATGTCAACCAAAATATGTCTTTATATTAAAATAAACAAAATAATACTGAGACTAATTACATGCTATATGCAAAAGGATTTTTTTAAAAAATCGATATATATATATATTCAAATTGTTAGCAGAACTAATGCATTTAAAAGCATCCAGATATTTAAAAAAATTAAATCATCCCATTAAATCCCAGTTGGTTAGAGTGTGGTGCTGATAATGCCAAGTTCAGCCCCCATATGAGGCAGCTGCACATTCCTACATTGCAGGGGGTTGGACTGAATCACCTTTAGGGATCCCTTTCAACCCCATAGTTCTATTATTCTATGACCTTGGAAGTCGGTGCACTCTTCTTCATTAGAGGTTTTCAAATGGAGATCAAATTGCTATCTACCTGGGAATCTTGAGCCGTACTTCCTGCATTGCCTGGGGTTGGACTGGAAAACTTGGGGATTATACGATTTTAAGATGCCACACAAATGACAGCACTGCTTCCATTGCCTTCAAGGACCCAGGCCTGATATCCCTTTCTACCTTCAGGAGTAACATGGAAACCGCTGGATGCCCTATGGGGGAACCGATGCCCTATGTTCAAAGAAAATAAAGTTTTGAGGACTTTTCCCATGGCTTTTCACTTTGGGAAAGGGTTTTGTGTATCTGTGTTGTGTGTGGGAGAGAGATATATAAATCTGCAGTGAAACACATCACACACTCCCCTCCTTACAATGCTGCTTGTTTGTTTTGCTAATAGGTGCCTGGTCTCAGTTTACAGCCCTTGAGGGTCTCTCTCTGTCAAGCCGATGTGGAATTCAGAGGGACAGAATTTCAGTGTGGTTTATACAAGAAGGCCACGTACTTCATTTTGGGAGGCTCTAATATCACAGCATCCAATTCTCCAATTTGGAAAAGCAGACCCTATCCTTTGCAGTGACCAACCCCCTTCTCGCTTTGGACATGAGCCAACAGTGTGATGTAGCAGCAAAATCAAACAAACAAAGCAAATGCAATTTCAGGTTGCCTCAGTGCTCAGATCAAGGGAAAATAAAATTAAACTTCCAGTATCATAATGCCGTTATACACATATTTTGTGCTTCAGAGGGTAGGACAAAAACCAAGGTATTCAAACTACAAGAAAGGTGATTCTGACTAAATATCAGTAAAAAGCTTTCTGGCAGTAAGAGCTGTTTGGCTGCGGAGTAGATTCCCTTGGGAGGTGGTGGATTCTCCTTCAGCTGAGGTTTTTAAGCAGAGGTTGGATAGCCACCTGTCAGAGACACTTGAGCTGCATTACAGCGGGTTGGGCTAGATGACCCTTAGGGTCCATTCCATCTCTACGATTCTATTATTCTATGACCACATTTGGAGTACTTTGGATAGTTCTGGTCGCCTCTTAAAGGAAATTGTAGCATTGGAAATTATTCAGAATAGGGCAATGGAAACAACTGAGGGAATCTAGCAACTCGCCTTTTGGTTTGGAGAAAAGGCAAGGAAGAAGTGGATAATACAAGTTTATGATGCAAGACCTGGAGAAAGTGGACAGAGAAAAGTTTTTGTCCCTCTCTCCTAACAGTAGAATTCGGAGACATCCAATGAAGCTGAGTGGCAGAGAAAAGAAAGGACTTCTTCACACAGCACATAGTTGAACTATGGAACTCTCCATCATTTTCTGCTGTTTGCTTCTTGCGTCCATGTAAGCCCTGCTGTCAGCTTGAGATCAACCTAAATATATATATATCAGTGGGAAACAACAAGGGTTGCATTGCAAAAACATGTCAAAACCCCATTTTTTTATCATGAGAAATTTGCACTAAAATATTGAACAATTTTCACAAGCGTTTTTTAATTTCCACAATAACTTTTATGAAAGCCAGAGGATAGAGTTTTGGACTAGGACCTGGGTGACAAGGGTTCAAATTCCCACTTGGCTGTAAAGCTACAGCTGGTGGATCTCAGAGCTTTGGTCAAAAGCAAACCAAAGTTGAGTTCCCCTCTGATATGTAGGCGATTCTGTAACCCTCCCTTCCAAGGGCTCTTTTCCTTTATTGACAGCTCTGTGGGTAGTTTGGAGAAAATGAGGCTTTCAAAACCCCAGACTTGCAAGCACCCGAGAAGGGCAGGCTCTGGCTTCTCTACTGTGGTTGCAATAACCTAAAGGAAGTCTCAGAGCAAGCCGGGCAAACTCAGCAGTGTAATGAAAGCCTCCTGGGATCTGACTGGGCCTTTATCTCTCCAGCTTTGTGTTCTTGGGGGCCACCTCTTAAAATTTGCGTTGGATAAACAAGATGGGATTGTGGATGCAAAGGAGGCCTAATTATCCCCCTGGGTTGTGTTTCCTTAAAGGAAATGAGCTGGGTAAGGCGTTCCTGCTTGAAAAATGCAGCAGAGCAATAGCTTCCAGATTTCTCTACATGCCCCAGAAAAAAAACAAAAACAAACCCAAGACAGTCTTCTTGTAAGGAGAGCCTGGGAGTCTGGCAAGAGGTTGCTGCTGGACTGAGCACATCCTGGCAGTGTCCAAATAAAAGAACCTAACAGCAGCCTGCTGAATCAAGTCAATGACCTACCTAGTCCAGCATCTTGTTCTCACAGTGGTTGACCAGAGGCAAGATTTGGGCACAAGAGCCCTCTCCCTTCCTGCAGTTTCCAGCAGCTAGTATGAGAAGCATTGCTGCATATGACTGTTGGAGGCAGAGAATAACAATCATACCTAGTAGCCATCAATAGCTCTCTTCTCCAAGAATTTGTCTATTTTAAAGTCCTCCAAATTGCCTCCTGTGGGAGTGAGTTCCATAGTTTGTCTATGCACTGCATGAAAAAGTCCTTCCTTTCATCCAACACAATCAACTTCATTGAATTTTCTTTAAATAAAAAAGTCCTAAACACTGCAACTTTTCCTCATTGGTGAGTTGCTCCATCCCCGTGGTCATTCTGGTTTCCCTTTCCTGAACTTTTTCTAACTCTATAATATTCAGAGCTGCCCCTGACAGATTGAGGGTGGATTCTGCATAGAAGAATATCCAGTCAGCTTGGGAGTTGAATGGGAAATTTTCTGCTACTGTGCTTTGCAATGGGTGAAGGGCTCCACAGGGACGTTTCTCTACTCACTACAGACTGGAATTATTGCAGAAGGGGGGAAAGCATAGCCCCACAATATCGTAATTCAGATTGGCAAGATAGGAAGCTTCACTGGAAAGCAAAGGTGGTGGACTCACCTTCATTGGAGGCTTTAAAGCAGAGGTTAGATGCCCACCTATCAGGGATTCTTTGGCTGAGATTCCTGCATTGCAGGGGGTTGGACTAGATGACCCTCGGGGTCCCTTCTAGCTTTACAGTACTATGATTGTAGCATTGAGTCTCAAAGGTCAAGGGGCCAAGATGCAGATGCTCCCAGGTGGTTAGCCGCTTGTCATTGAGGCAACTTGATTTCAAGCCTCTGTAGAGCTCGGCGCTCACCATATTAACTCCACAATTGCCGAGTTAACTACCCATATCATTGAAGCGATGATGAGCTATAGAAGACCAAAAATAGCTGCAAGCCACTGTCAGCAACGTAAATAAGAAGTGCTGGGCATCAAGGATGAGAAAACTAAGTGGTATCATGGCTCATCTCCTTCCTGACCTCCTCAACAACCTTTCCAGCAGGTCAGTTGAAATATGATGTTCCTAACATGCTATGGAGGGATGCGGGTGGCACTGTGGGTTAAACCACAGAACCTAGGACTTGTTGATCAGAAGGTTGGCAGTTCGAATCCTCGTGACAGGGTGAGCTCCCGTTGCTCAGTCCCTGCTCCTGCCAACCTAGCAGTTCAAAAGCATGTCAAAGTGCAAGTAGATAAATAGGTACCGCTCTGGCGGGAAGGTAAACGGCATTTCCATGCGCTGCTCTGGTTCTCCAGAAGTGGCTTAGTCATGCTGGTCACATGACCCGGAAGCTGTATGCCGGCTCCCTTGGCCAATAAAGTGAGGTGAGCACCACAACCCCAGAGTCGGTCACTGGACCTAATGGTCAGGGGTCCCTTTACCTTTACTTTAACATGCTATGGATTGTCTGAAAGCATCTGAGGAGGGAGAGCTCCCCCACTGTGGACTATCATGATGCCAAGCTGCTTCAGACTGAGGCTCCCACCACAGCCCACAGAGATGTGAGAATGATCTTTCTTTGAATTCTGCTTGCAGGTTTCCCATAATGGGCACAGCCACTGTGAGAACATGATGCTGGACTAGGTGGGCCCCCTGTAAATAAAGAGAGATATAAACAAGGAAAATATCACATTGTTGTCTCTTGAAATTGCACTTTCTATGAGATTTTCACATTTGCAAATGGTAATGCCTTTGAAAAGAGGTGTAAGACAAGCAGAGAGCTTAGCACCAAACGGAAGATGTCTAAATTATCAATGATACGCAGATGCAAAGTTGTGATAGCTAGAAGTTGGTAAGAACTGCAAAAGATGTTGGAATAACAAAATGAAAAATCAAATAAGGTAGGATTGAAGGTGAATCTAGCTAAGACTAAGGTTAAAGAAGAGAATGAACATAAGGTAAAGAAATGCAACAAGTTGAAAAATGCAACTCTTTGGTATAAAAGATCATACCAGTAAGAGAAAGCCAAACAGCAGAAATAACGAGAACACAACAATCCTCGGCAGCCTTTGGAAAACTCAGCTTCTTAATGAAAAATATACAGTGGTACCTCAGGTTAAGTGCTTAATTCATTCTGGAGGTCCATTCTTAACTTGAAACTGTTCTTAACCTGAAGCACCACTTTAGCTAATGGGCCCTCCTGCTGCCGCCACGCCGCTGAAGCACGATTTCTGTTCTCAACCTGAAGCAAAGTTCTTAACCTGAAGCACTATTTCTGGGTTAGCGGAGTCTGTAACCTGAAGCATATGTAACCTGAAGCGTATGTAACCTGAGCTACCACTGTATATCCTGAGATTTGAAAGTGTTCAATAGTATCTGTGAAGTGTTATGGAGCAGAGAACTGTGCAACGACACAGAGAAACTTGGACATATTAAAAACATCACAACAAGCCATGGAATGTGAAATGCTAGGAATATCACTAAAAGATAGAAAAACTAATAATTGGATATGACAAAGGTCAAACATTATGGATGCAGTGGGAAAGGATGTGAAATTAAAGTGGGCATGTGGCCTGAGACGACGCAGGCCAATGGAGTAAAGCAGTGCTAGCGTGGAGACCCTACAATTTCAAAAGGCCAAGGGGATGACCATGTATGCGATGGGTAGACCATCTAAAGCTAGCAGAGGGGCTTGTGTGGACGCAGGAAGCAACAGAAAGCAATGGAGAGAAATTGAAGAGACCTTTATCCAAAGATGGATGCAAGGAGAAAGAGAGAGGGGGGGGGGGGAACTAACTTGCACATACAATCCCTTCATTGACTCAGAGCATAGGACACAAACAAACAAACAAAAACTACAGAAGCAGAGAGTTGAACTAGATGACCCTTGGGGTTCCTTCCAACTCTACAATTTTGATTCAATTTTGCAAGGAAGCATTCAGATATCTACTATAAGCCATAATGACAGTTCCTAGCCTCTGGTATCAGGAGGGAGCAAGACCAGAATCGATATTCCCTTCTTATCCTACCTGCAGCATTCCCATAAGTCTTTTATCTGTATGCTTCTCTGATTTAAATCCTTCCTATCATCATAATCAGCAGCAGCAGCACTGTTGCACTCATATCTACCTTTTCCTTCAAGGAGCTCAAGGTTTCCTATATTGTTTCCTCCCTCCTCATTTAACTCCCACAACATCCCTGTAAGGTAGGTTAGGCTGAGAGGCAGTGAATGACTCTGCATTGTAGGAAGAACATCTCATCCTCTGTGTGGATGCTATTTGGTCATTATTTGGCTCTTGCTGTTTTTGATGCCTACAAGCTATGAGCAGATTTCCTTTCCTGGTTCTGCTTCATTATTTATTGCCTTCCCAAGACATGGGGACATTAGAGGACCAAAGTCATCTTACAGGTGGGGAAACCAAGGCAAGGCTCAGCAGGGAGGGCAGGTCACAGATGGCTGGGAGAGGCAGAGGCACAAATTTAAACCAGATCTTCTGGCTTCCAGCCCACTACCGTAATCCATGCCGGCTCCCAAGGGTCTCCCGTTTTCATGTACAGCTTGAAAACATGGTATTTTCTCAGGTTCAATGAAAGAGGCATCTCATACCTTTGTTGAACCACTAGGTGTAGATCTCGTTTCAGCAGTTTTAAGTCTGCAGGTTATATAGCTGAGATTCATAGGAATCATCAAAAAGATGGAAGAATCCTAGAATCCTAGCTTTGTGGGGTTGGAAAGGACCCCTAAGGATAATCTAGTCCAAACCCCTGCAATATGGGGATCACAGCTGAAGAATCCCTAACAGATAGCCATTTATCCTCTGTTTGAAAATCCTCAGTGAAGGAGAGTTCGTTGTTATTTTTATCATTAGCCTGTTGCACTAACAGAGGTTGGTTGGGGGCTGGTCTAGATGACACTTAGTGCTCCCATCCAACTCTACAATTGTTTGAGTCTATGGAATCAAGCACAAAAAGAGGTGAAGTTGGTTGGGCTCTGAATGACTTTTCAGCCCCACATCTTCCAAATATTTCATTTTGAAAGGTCCAGAGTTCTCTGTCCGTTGTTGTTCTTTTTTACCCCAAGCTTGAATTTCAGCTAAAATCCTGTATTTGCACTCTCAAGACAATAAGCTTTTGAGAGTGTATGCCAGGAGGACATTCTGAAGCGAATGTGGCATAGGATGTGAGGAATCTGGGGTGGCAACTAGAGGAAAAAAATGGTTGATCCTGCAGCAGGGCTAGAGCCAACCTTATTTACCTCTGAGTCTCTGGTTTGAATTCAGCTGTTCAACAATAAGAAGAGAGAAACTACCTGGGAGGGGACTGAGGATCTTCAGGCCAGGAAATGAAAACCACAAAGCGCTTTTGACATAAGGGGCCAGTCCAGTGGCTCTTGAGGAGACAGAGGAAAATGAAAAACATCCCCATGGATCACAGTGGGCTGGAGTCATAATAGAATCCTAGAATTTTAGGGTTGGAAGGGATTGCAAGGGTTATCTTTGCAAATATAGGAATTACACCTGGATAATCCTGGGTAGGTGGTCATCCAACCCCTGTTTAAAACCTCTAATGAAGAAGAGTTCACTGCCTTCAGAGGTCATAGAATTGTCGAGTTGGAATGAACAGAAAGCATTAAAAATAACTTTGCACACTTGAAAGACCTCTGCACTTGAAAGAAGATAAGGAGGAAGGATATACAGTGGACGCTCGGATTGCGAACGCGATCCATGCGGGAGACACATTCTCAACCTGCAGCATTTGCAACACACAGTGCCACGTCTGCACACATGTGGGTCGCAATTTGGTACTTCTGCACATGCACAAAGCACAATTTAGCGCTTCTGTGCATGTGCGAATGCCAAAACCCAGAAGTGACCCGTTCCAGTACTTCCAGGTTTTGGCACATCCCTAATCAGAAAACGGGCAACCGGAAGCATCTGTAACCCAAGATATGACTGTAAGAACATAAGAAGAGCCTTGTTGGATCAGGCTAATGGTTCATCTATTCCAACATCCTATTCTCACAGTGGCTGACCTTCTTGTGATTCACATCCATCTGTCTCGAAAGACAGTGGAATGTACCTCCGGAGGTGAAGTCAAACAACTGCGTTGGATGCACTGAAGTGACCTCTGTGGGGTGCAAGCCTGGGCAGTGTTGTATGGAGGTCCTGGGCTGCCCAGACAACAGCAACACTCCCCTCTCAGCCCTACTGATGTGGTCTAAAGGAAAGCAGAGCAATAGTTTTGGCACCAACTTGGCTGCAGGAGATGCCAGAAGGAGGCGTACAAGGTGCCATCCAACCATCATGGGGATTCCACTCCTAAGGCCTCTTTGCATCCATTATCTCTCCCCTCCCTCTCTCTCTCTTTTTCTACTTTCCCTCCATCAGGGGCTCCCCATTGCAGCCGCAGGTGCTCTGCTCTACATATACCATATGTTAGCCAGGTGGGGCTCAGGGACAGTCCTGTACTGAGAAAGCCCTGGAAATCATCATGTCTGCTTGGTAATTTGAAAGGGAAATTAAACTCCCTGATAGTGTCCAGGTGTGCTCACATCTCACCAGAGTTCAATCCCTAATTGTATTACCAGTCTCATAGAATAGAGCTGGCTGTGAGAGAGATGAGAAGAGGTGAGCGGAGGGCGCAGAGGGAGCTTTCTTGGTAGCATTGGGTGCTTTTCATTGCTAGAAGTCATAGAGTTGAAAGGGTTCCCTAGGGTCATCTAGTCCAACCCTTTTGCTGTGCAGCAATCATAGCTAAAGCATACTCAACAGGTGGTCATCCAACCTCTGTTTAAAAACCTCCAAAGAAGGAGAGTCCACTATGTTTCACTGTCAAGCAGCTCTTACTTTGAATATTTGGAGGGGGGGTGCAGAAGGTCTCCCTCCTCCCTCCCCCCCCCCTCCAGAGTTTGGAGAAAATGAGCAGAGAGATCTTCTCCCTCCCCCAGAGTGATTCAATGAGGTTGAATGTTGGGACTGAAAAAAGAAAGTCCTGTTATATATATATATATGAGATTGTATTATGGCTTTTCATAATACAATACAATTATAAAAAACCCTAAACTAATCAAAAATAAAAACAGAAAATGAAGGAGGAAGAATGCCAAGTCGTCTCTCACAGGTAGATCTTAAGTCTTGTCTCACACAGAAAGAGATGGATCCTCTCAGCTCTCTCAGAGGAGGAAGTGTGGGATGGACAGCAACGCATGGGTGAGGGGGAAATAACAGAAGTATGATGGGTTCACAATGCACATTAAACCGAGGTATGGAGGAGCCATGTGCAGCAGCTCTGAAAGGTCCAGGTGTACAGTAGATGTCCTGCTTGACACATCATGTAATTCTATCCTTAGCTGCTGAGTTGGATCCAGCTGTGACTGCTTGATCATCCAAATATTTAGATTTTGGAATGGGCTGTGATAGAAGCACCCTTATAAAATAAATATTTTAGCAACACAGGGACAAAAAGACCCAAACAAAATCCATCTCTCTCTCTCTCTCTCTGTCCCTGTGCTCTGGAGTTGCTACTGCAAGCAGGGTGCATATTTCATGGCTGGGCGCCTGACACTTCACTTCCTTACAAAGAAATATTCTGGGGCTGAACGACAACACTAGGCCAGCTTTGACAAGGTTTGGCAGTTGTGGCTCAACTCTGTCCTTGGGATGTCTTGGGATGTCACACCATTATTTTTAGAGTGGCAAAAGCAAAGATATTGAAGAGAGATTTTTGAAAACACAACATTAAATGCTTGGGGTGATGCATCTTCAAAGGGAGAAACATGAGATATTCATTGCATAGTGGTCTTCAAATTGTCCAGGCCAAAGACCCAACTCTGACTCCCAACTTGAAACAATGGGACCTGCTTTCATGGAGAAACCCTTAAATTGACCCCCCTCTGCCCAGTAAGGAGCTATCCATGAACTTCCTTAGGTTTGTGAGACAGAGCTAAGCCTTTCAAAAGCCATGCTGATTCTGCTTCAGCAAGGCTTGTTCTCCTGTATACCCCATACAATGTGGGAACCACAGTTGAATCATCCCTTACAGATGACCGCCCAACTTCTGTTTAAAAACATCCAGTGAATGAAAATCTACCACCTTCCCAGGCAGTCCATTCCATTGTTGAACAGCTTTTACCACCAGAAAATTCTTCTCAAGTTGGAATCACCTTTCATGTCATTTTAATTCATTGGTTTTGGTCCTGCCTTCTGGAATAGCAGAAAACAAACTTGCTCCATCTTCCACGTGACAGCACTTGACAGAAGGTGATATTTGAAGAGGGCTCTCATGTCACTTCTAAGTTTCCTCATCTCCAGGCTAATCAGTCCTGGTTCCTGTACTTCCTAAGGCATAGTTTCTAGAACTTGGATCATCTTAGTTGCCCACCTCTGTACACCTTCCAGCTTGTCAATATCATTCTTCAATTGTGGACTCTCCTTCATAGGGGTTTTTTCCCCCTCCATCACTGGGGTTTCTTCAACAGAATTTACATAGTAATCAGAGATATCTTAACTGAGATATCTGCATTGCATGGGGTTGGATTAGATGACCCTTGGGTCCCTTACAACCCTACAATCCTATGCTCCTATGTCCTCAGCCTCCATGGATAAAATGCCGTGTGTATGTACTCCTTGTCTCCTACATTCTCCCAGAATGCCTTTCCTTGTCCTGTGCTTGTGGGTGAGCAGGTTGAAAGGGAAGTGTCTGTCGTCACTCAACCTGTTTTACATAGAAGCCTTTTTTGACAATAACAAAAATATCAATTTATGTTGCTGAAACATCTCATTAAAAACAAATGACCCATCTCCCCTCATGATAAATTTCCCCAGCTCTTTTGATTCTGAATGGCTAGAACAGAGTTTTCTTGCTAATTACCCGCTCCTGCTTGCCCCCACCTCTGTGCACTGTATATTAGGGGAAATGCCTGCCCATACCACGAGTTGTTGATTTTATCGCGTTAGAGAGAGAGAGAGAGAGAATCCCATGCTGAGATGCTGCAGATAAATATTCATTGTCACATCTGCTTTGTTTTAAGTTTGTTGCCTGAAATGTTAAAAATACAAACACGTTTGATGGGAAAGGGGAAGCAGGGGCAGAGAGGGGTGTTTTTTTTTTCACTGAATGCACAAATATGGGCTTGTGGAGTTTAGTAGAGGATATGTAGAGAATATAAAAAGAGCCTGCTGGATCAGGCCAGTGGCCCATCTAGTCCAGCATCCTGTTCTCACAGGATGCCTCATGGGAAACCAGCAAGCAGGATCTGAGAACAAGAGCTCTCTCCCCTCCTGTGGTCTCCAGCAACTGAGATTCAGAAGCGTTGCTGTCATAAGAATGTAAGAACATAAGAAGAGCCTGACTGCTGGATCAGGCCAATGGTCCATTTAGTCCAGCAGCCTGCTCTCACAGTGGCCAGCCAGATGCCCCAGCAGGAAACCTTCAAGCAGGATTCAAGTACAATAGTCAGAAAAGACTCAGAAAAGGGCAATCAAAATGCATGACATGGGACTCAAGTTATAAGAAAGGAGATTCCAACTCAATATAAGGAGAACTTTCTGATGGTAACAGTTGTTAGAACAGGGGTCAGCAACCTTTTTCAGCCATAGGCCGGTCCACTGTCCCTCAGACCTGGGGGGGGGGGGGCAGACTATATTTTGAAGAAAAAAAAAATGAACGAATTCCTATGCCCCACAAATAACCCAGAGATGCATTTTAAATAAAAGAACACATTCTACTTACGTAAAAGCACACTGATTCCTGGACCGTCCACAAGCTGGATTTAGAAGGTGATTGGGCCAGATCCAGCCCCCGGGCCTTAGTTTGCCTACCCCTGTGTTAGATGGTGGAATGGACTCCATTAGAAGGTTTTGGACAATCATTTATTGGAGGCTTTTGGTTTTTTTTAAACAGTGGTTGGATAACCATCTATCAGGGATTCTTCCTGCATTGCAGGAGGTTGGACTAGAATCAGGGACGTCCAACCAGTAAATTGTGATCTACTGGTAGAACGCCGGCTGATCCTGGAAGATCATGGGATACTTATCATGTACAAAAGGTTACAGGGAAAAAGAAAAAAAAAACACCCCAAAACTCTGTGCAATTCACACCCCCCCACTCCTCCTCCCTCCAATGACAATGGGTAGATCACTGCCAGTTTTTTTTATACTGGGAGTAGATCACAGTCTCTTGGGAGTTGGATATGCCTGGACTAATGACCCATTGGTCCCCTTCCAATCCTATGATCCTATGAAAATGAATGATTCTGTACACTGAGGACTTCTGTCAGCTAACCAGACAGACACATTTTTTTGCATTCATTCCTCAAGCATTTTTTAAGCTCCTGGGCTGTCCTGGAAACTTCAAGACACTTTCCAGCAATGCCAGATGCGAGTCATGTGAATGTGGATGGCATTAACAGATTGCTTTGGAGAGCTCTCCTTCCCCTCCAGCATTGCAGCAGAATTTGGGTCTGCTAAAGCCTTCTGTTTAAAGAGGCCATGTTTGCCCAGTGACGGCAGAATACCAAGTAGCCTGTTGTAAGTGGGAAGCATAATCTCCCTTCTTATGTTATGTTATTTTGGATTCCCTTCGTTCTCTCCCTGCCCCCCTTCTTGCTCTTCTTAAAGCCACAGGAGCATTAAAAAGAAAACTGTGGGGTGGTTTTTTTTTACTTAACTGTGACACAAGCAGTTCCTTGGAAAGATAATGAGTGGATTGGCAGCTGCAGCTGCAGCCAAAGAGAGATTTATTAATTCACAGGGCAGGTTTAAAGCTGAGCAGTTCATAGAAACATAGAAATGTAAGTTGAAAGGACACCAGGTGTCATCTAGTCCAACCCCCTGGAATGGCTAGATCACAGCTAAGGAATCCCTGACAGATGGTCATCCACCCTCTGCTTAAAAGCCTCCAACTCTAACACAAGTTGAGCAGATTCCTTCCTCTGAATTTTGGGCTTCATACTTCACCGGAGCTTTGGCAAAGTTAGCAAGATTTTACAGTTTCTGCTGAATATCTCCTTTTAAATAAAGAAAAGTTTCCAGAGAAATTTTGCCTGTTTGGGAGATCAAGACAAATAATTCCAGGAGCCTTTTGCCACCTAAGAAGTGGCCACTGAATCTGTGTCATTGTGTCATCTTGGATTATTGTTATTGTATAATCTTATTTAAAGGGACGCGGGTGGCGCTGTGGGTTAAACCATAGAGGCTAGGGCTTGCCGATCAGAAGGTCGGCAGTTCGAATCCCTGCCATGGGGTGAGCTCCCATTGCTCGGTCCCTGCTCCTGTCTACCTAGCAGTTTGAAAGCACGTCAAAGTGCGAGTAGATAAATAGGTACCGCTCTGGCAGGAAGGTAAATGGCGTTTCTGTGCACTGCTCTGGTTCGCCAGAAGCGGCTTAGTCATGCTGGCCACATGACCCGGAAGCTGTACGCTGGCTCCCTTGGCCAATAAAGCGAGATGAGCGCCATAACCCCAGAGTCGGCCACGACTGGACCTAATGGTCAGGGGTCCCTTTACCTTTATCTTACTATAATCTTATTTATTATTTATTTGTTGCATTTATTTCCCACAGCTTTCTTCAAGCAGCTCCAGGTAGCATACATGGTTCTCCTCTCTCATTAAATCCCCATAACATCAACCCTGTATGGTAAGTTGGGCTGAGAGAGGCAGTGACTGGCTTTCAAGGTCGCACCCCATGGGCTTCATGGCCAGTTAGAGTATTTGAACCCTGGTCTCCCAGGTCATAGTCTGGCACTTTAGCCATTATGTGACAGTAGTTTCTATGATTTTAGAAGGTTGTAAAATCTTAGAAAAGCAAGGACAAACCTAGACAGCATCTTAAAAAGCAGAGACATCACCTTGCCAACAAAGCTCCGTATAGTTAAAGCTATGGTTTTCCCAGTAGTGATGTATGGAAGTGAGAGCTGGACCATAAAGAAGGCTGATCGCTGAAGAATTGATGCTTTTGAATTAAGGTGATGGAGGAGACTCTTGAGAGTCCCATGGACTGCAAGAAGATCAAACCTAACCATTCTTAAGGAAATCAGCCCTGAAGGACTGGAAGGACAAATCCTGAAGCTGAGGCTCCAATACTTTGGCCACCTCATGAGACGAGAAGACTTCCTGGAAAAGACCCTGATGTTGGGAAATATGGAGGGCACAAGGAGAAGGGGATGACAGAGGACGAGATGGTTGGACAGTGTTCTCGAAGCTACCAGCATGAGTTTGACCAAACTGCGGGAGGCGGTGGAAGACAGGAGTGCCTGGCGTGCTCTGGTCCATGGGGTCACGAAGAGGTGACTAAATAGACTAAATGACTAAACAACAACAACAAAATCTTAGAAGCAGCAGGGCTGTGAGGGGCGGGGCTGTGACTATCCCAAAGGAACACACCTGCACACAACTAACAGCCTTGTAAAGGATGCTGTCACCTCCAAAGCAATAGTGGTGTCTCCTGTGACCCCTGCTTCTTGCATGCAGGCATTTGGGGGTGCTGCTGCTTCATGTCTAGCGTATGAACATGAGGTACCACAACAGGGATTGTGTTTGGATGGATATTTTTGGAGAGGCTCCACCCCCACGCTAAGTTAGGTGAGGTGATCTTAATCAGAGAGAAAATAGCAGGAGGAATTTTCCGTCAGGCTTCAGTGACTGTGGTATTTCGCGGTGCTTTGTGAAACTTTCTGTTGCATAACTTTCTCAAATAACAGGAGCGATAGAGTGGAGTGTATGTGTGTGTGTGTGTGTGTCTGACACAATATGACAAAAAGTTTACATTTCTAAATAATGAAATGGAAGGCAACAGGGATACAAAAAGAAAAACAGGAGAGGAATTGGAGGGGTGAGGGAGCATTATGGAATCAGGAGGGTAACTATGTTCTTACAATCCTAGAATTAATTGTAGAGTTGGAAGGGAACCACCAAGAGTTATCTTCTCCAATCCCCAGTAACAGCTAAAGAATCTCTGACAGATGGCTACATAGCCTCTGTTAATGTGGTAGTGGCCCAAAGGGCCATAATGAATGTGATAATGTAAACCCCTATAAATCCTTGAATATGCTTCTGATAGAGAAGTTATGGTATCCTGTTGCTTTATGAAGCTGATGATTTGGCAAGTCACCGTCTCCCACTGGGACAGAAGGACAGCTAATACGCAAATCACAAAGATACAGCTCATAAGCTAGAACATAAGTTGATACATGGTGCAAATGGCTACACGTAACACAGGTTCCCAACATGCATACTAACACAATGTAACAGATCATGGTGAGAATCAAAGTTTAGTTAGCAATGCTTATTGCGCATGTGGATTAAGCATGAAATGAGATAATGATGTATATGATTGGTGGAAATTGAAATGCTTTGTTTGAAACTTATAAACACACCTTGGGCGGGTTTGCAGTTTTGTGAAAAGATTCGACTGTAACCTATTGCTTTGCAATAAACAACAATAGACTCCTAACTCCTCTTGTCTCTGAGTTTTATTGGCGTAACTCAGAAGATAAGCCATTTTTGGCTTGCAACATTGGGACACCTCCAATGAAGGAGAGTCCACTATCTTGGAATGATGGGAAGAGATTTTCAGAACCCATTTTCAGGCTCACTCTCCAGGCATAGGGTTTTATCCCAAAGGGGTCTTGTGTCAAACACTCACTCTCTTTCCCCCCCTCCCCTCCTCACAGGGGAGTATTTGCCCCATTTTATGGTAGGTGCCTTCAAAATGTTTGCACATTAGGCAAAATCACACCTTTTCCCCCTTCCCATGCAGCAGGCAGTGTGGTATACTAGTTAGAAAGTCATCCTAAGATCTGGGAGAGACCAGGTCATGAAGCTCCCTTGGAAGCCAATAGCCACCTCACAACCTATCCTTCCTCACAGGGTTGTTGTGGGGATTAAATGCAGACTAGGACCCAATATGCTGGCCTCTTCAACCTGGTTGTTGAAGGCATAGCTGGGGAAGGCAGGGGGAAGCTCCCCCCCCAAAAAAACGCCAAGTAAATAAATAGAAATACTTAACTAAAAGTAGAAATGGTAGAAAGATTTTGACAGATTTTTTCTGAGTACTTGGGTTCAAAATAAAGTAATTTAAAACAACTGTTGTTGAGACATTTCATTCTGAATCTGCTAGACAGAGCCAGACAGGGGATGACGACAGGTGGGTGTCCTGCCACCCCCAATATAAATCCTGGCTACGCCCATGCTGGTTGTGTGTGTGTGTGTGTGTGTGCATGCGTATGTTTTTAAAGATACAACAAAATCTGTTTCCAGCCCCTCAGCAAATGAATGCTTTAATCTGGCTCTGACAAAGACTGTAAATAATCCCAACCCACATCACAAAGCTGTCTAATAATGAGAAGTAATAATTAATCACATGCCATTGTGTTTCCTGGCTGTGGCTCTTCTGAAGGATCAAAAGGAACAGCTCTGAGAACTCTTACAGGATCTTCCCATCACGTTCCAAGCAGAAGATTCAGAGAAAAAGAGAATGGTTGAATTGGAAGGCATCTAGTCCTCCCATTCAGTGTAGGAATCACAGCTCAAGAATAATAGACTTGTAGAGTTGCAAGGGTTCCTCAAGGAGCATCAAGTCCAACCCTTTGAAATGCAGGATTTACTCCTCCAGTGGAGGAAAGAGTATTTGGAAAATGAATGTGGAGGGGAGGACAACCTTTAGTGGGTAGCCTGAGGCAAGCCTTGACCTAGCCTACTTCACAGGGCTGTCTTGAAACTCCACTCCAGACTCTCAGGAAGAGAAAGGGCAGTATAACAAACCACACAAACCAAATCTCCAGGGTGTGACATTTCTGTAGACAGAGTGGAAGAGACAGGGAAGATGATTCTCAGTACAGGACTAACCAGATGCACAAATTTGAGATGGGGAACACTGTTGGAAGAACTGGACATGCAGGAAGGAGTAAATTTCCTTTAAGGGCTCAAATCACCACATGTATGAGACAAGTCAACAGGTGGAAGGTCAGGCAAGCCAATCACTATGGCAATGGCCCAGTGCCTTCTATGTAAGTGATTAAGGCATGTCAGCTCATTAATCAGCCAGTGAGTCGATCTGTGTGTTGGAGTCTGTGTTACATGATGCGGCAGCAAAAATCAAACACACTAATGTTATTCTAGGCTGCATCAGAGGGAAGTTGAGTGTCCTGATCAAGGAAAGGCATAGCATCACTCTATTTCTTCTTGGTTAGACCCCACCTGCAGTACTCTGTCCGGTTTTGGGCATCACCATTTACGATGGATATTGACAAACTGGAACATGTGCAGAGGGGAGCGACCAGGATGATCAAGGGTCTGGAAACCAAGCCTGATGAGGAACGCTTGAGGGAGTTGGGTATGCTTAGCCTGGAAAAGAGGAGACCTAGAGAAGATATGGTAGCCATCTTCAAATATCTAAAGGGCTGTCACATGTGAATGGGAACAAGCTTGTTCTCTCCTGCTCCAGAGGATAGGACCTAAACTAATGGCTTCCAGTTACAGGTGAAACTCAAAAAATTAGAATATCGTGGAAAAGTTCATTTATTTCAGTAATTCAACTTAAAAGGTGAAACTAATATATGAGATAAACTCATGACATGCAAAGCGAGATATGTCAAGCCTTTGGATTTTCTGAGATTTTCCGAGATTGTTAATTTGGGGTTTTCATCAACTGTACACCATAATCATCACAATTATAACAAATAAAGGCTTGGCATATCTTGCTTTGCATGTCATGAGTATCTCATATATTAGTTTCACCTTTTAAGTTGAGTTATTGAAATAAATGAACTTTTCCACGATATTCTAATTTTTTGAGTTTCACCTGTACAAGAAAGAAATTCTGACTAAACACCAGAAATAACCTTCTGATGGTAAGAGCTGTTTGACAGTGGACTAGACTCCCTTGGGAGGTTGTGGGCTTTCCTTCATTGGAAGTTTTTAAGGTGAAATTGAATGGCCACCTGTAAAAACTCTTGAGAAGGGATTCCTGCCTTAAAGGGGGGTTGGGCTAAATGACCCTTGAAGGTCCAGCTCTATTATTCTGACTCTATTTTATTCTGGATAAAAAATGTCTTCAGCGTGGGAAATGGACACATTTACAGTAGCAGCAAGGATAGGGAGACAATCTTTGAATTTGCACCCAGGACAAATTCTTGCAGTCAATGTGGAGCAATGTCTGAAAGGGCCAGTTGAAATAAAATAAAAAGCTCAACGTATTTTTGAAGCGAAGATGTGCTACCAGCATTCCCAGCACAGCTTCGAGTTGAAAGCAATTTTGCAAACAGCGCCAGGGAGCCTATGCTGGAAAAATGAAACAAGCAACCCCCTTTTCTCAGCAATCTGTTAATAAATCCCTAGCCCCATAAATATACCATTGTAGGCAAAGGTGTGCAGTGTTGTGTCAAAATATAAGATTTTCTAGTTGCTCTAATGGAGCATGGGGAACATTATCCAGTGTGATTTGAGACTAGAGTTGGGAAACTTGCCAGTGTGTATATATGAGGCTTTCAAAGAAAGAAACTCCTGTTATCTCCAGACTGTTAGGAACTAGGAAATTCTACACAGGAAGAAGCATAAGAACATAAGAAGAGCCTTGATGGATAAGGCCAATGGCCTACCTAGCCCATCATCCTGTTCTCACAGTGGCCAACCAGATGCCTATGGGGAATGTGCAAACAGGATTTGGACACAAGAGGACTCTCCCCTCCTGTGGTTTGTAGCAGCTGGTATTCAGAAACATTGCTGCCTCCAGCCATAGAGGCAGAGCATAACCATTGTGGCTGGTAGCCCTCAATAGCCCTCTCCTCCTCCATGAATTTATCCAATCCTCTTTGAAAGCCATCCAGGTTGGTGGCCATCACTGCCTCCCATGGGAGTAAGTCCTGTTGTCTAACTGTGTGCTGCATGAAAAAGGACTTGCTTTTATCCGTCCTGAATCTTGAAACATTCAGATTCATTGGATGCCCACAAGGACCAATGTTATGAGAGAAGGGGGAAGACTTTTCCCTAACCATTTTCTCCATGGCATTAATAATTTTATAAATGTCTGTCATGTCACCCAAGGGTAATTAATCCAACCCTCTCTCCAGCTTCCATCTCTTCACTTTCTTCAGTCCATGCATAATTTCATAAACTTCTGTCATGTCCCCTCTTACGTGCATTTTCTCTAATCTATAAAGTCCCAACTGGGGACGCGGGTGGCACTGTGGGTAAAAGCCTCAGCGCCTAGGGCTTGCCGATCGAAAGGTCGGCGGTTCGAATCCCCGTGGCGGGGTGCGCTCCCGTTGCTCGGTCCCAGCGCCTGCCAACCTAGCAGTTCGAAAGCACCCCCGGGTGCAAGTAGATAAATAGGGACTGCTTTCTAGCGGGAAGGTAAACGGCGTTTCCGTGTGCAGCTCTGGCTCGCCAGAGCAGCGATGTCACACTGGCCACGTGACCCGGAAGTGTCTTCGGACAGCGCTGGCCCCTGGCCTCTTGAGTGAGATGGGCGCACAACCCCAGAGTCTGGCAAGACTGGCCCGTACGGGCAGGGGTACCTTTACCTTTACCTTTATAAAGTCCCAACTACTGCAAACTTTCTTCCTTTAGATTGCCCTTTTATGAACCTTTCCAGATCCAACAATATGCTTTTTTTGGTGAGGCAACTAAGTAGGAGGTTAATGTCTGTGTTTCTCTCTCCGTGTGTGTTATATGCATAATAGTGTCAGAGGTAGAGGAGGCCACTGGGTGAGGGGTGGCAAAAATCGTTCTGGAAGGAGCTGTTTATATTATTTATATGCCACCTCAATCTCTGCCAAGTGGTAGCAAGAGATGCTAGCAGTCTTGGCACTTAACCAGGGTTGTGTTTCCGTTGGGAAACCAAGGCACAGTGAAGACAGATGCCTTCAAGAAATATGGTTTATTTTACACATATTTACAGCTAAACCCTTCAGTGGTGGGGTACAGAACATTATACCCCAATAGTGTCTCTTGCTGCTCCTCTCATGTATTCATCAAGCTTGAGTCCTAAGCAGCAGACAGTCATGTTTTCTGGTCTCTTGGTGCAGCCTCTCCCAGCCAGCACACATGGAGCTCTCCCCACTTCCTCCTTCTTGTTGCCAGAACACCTTGCCAAAAAAAGCCTGCTGTGTAAAAAGACAACTTTTTTTCTGTGTGGCATCACGCCTACGTTGCCCTGGCAACCTCCCCCTTGGTTACCCCAGGGTCTTTGTCTTGTAGATGGCTTTTGTGGTGGGTTAATGGCAGGGCCATCATCTGCCTCTGTCCCTCTGCAGGGCAGGAAAACAAGCTCAGCCTGTCAGCTCTGTTTAAACCCCATCACCCATGAATCTAGAGGGGTAATCTGGAACAGGGAGAACCCTGTTCCCCCACTAACCCATAGTAATATGAAAGTCAGTGTTTCATGCTTTCAGGTCACAGAAAGCCCAGTTGGAGTAATATGAGAGCTGTCTTATCTTCATTCATGTCAAACTGCCAGACTGTTGTTCTCCATCATTCTGCATCTGGGGAGGAATCATTAAAAGTGTGTCGGGAGCTGGAGGTGTGTGTGTATTTTAAAAATTTAGAATCAGAGAAGTGTAGAGTTGGAAGGGACATTGAATGTAATCTAGTCCAACCCCCTGCAATGCAGGAATCCAAAAAGAAGAATAAGTATTTTCTGTGGGCCTCAGACTTGAGAGCTGGAACTCTGATGGGCTTCCGTCGGACTTGATGACTTGGTAGAATCTGCCCGGCAGAAAAACAAGGCTGTATATTATTCTGTCCCCTTGCAGGGCTCTCCCACAGAGTGAACTCTTGTCTGGGTATCCTGCCTGCCCCCTCCCTGCCCTGAGAATGGTGCTTTGCACAGTGGAGGTTGGAAGAGGCAGGAGTCTCCTCCACTCTTTGTTCCAGCCTCGTCCCCCCTGTGGGCTGGTATTTTTGCATTCCAATCCCATCAGGTTTTTTTTCCCTTTTTGCAGAGAGGAATGTTTTCTAAACTTGCCTTCCCCTCTGGCCCCTGATCTCCCCTCCTTCTCCCGCTGTTCTCAAGGCTAAAGCGTTGCAATTTAGAGAATGGCATTTCTGGGATTCTGTTTCCCCCTTTCTCAATTTATGCCCCACCACCACCCCACTTACACTGTCCTTACACCTTGAGAAACTGGATCGCTGCCCAAAAATGTGAGCAGTGCCTCCTGATATTCATCAGTCCCCCTGCCCTGGACTCACAGTATCAAAGAACTGCAGAGTTGGAAGGTATCCCCAAGGGTCCTCTAGTCCAACCCCCCTGCAATGCAGGAATCTCAGCCAAACCATCTACGGCAGATGGCCATCCAACCTCTGCTTAAAAGCCCCCACTGAAGGAGAATCCACCACCTTCAAAGGGAGTCCATTCCACACCTCTTACCATAAGAAAGTTCTTCCTGATGTTTAGTCACAATCTTTGTGTCATCTCAACCCATCAGTTTGAGTCCTCCCCTCTGGAGTAGCAGAAAACAAGCTTGCTCCATCTTCCATGTGACAGCCCTTTAGATATTTGAAGGTGAGTATACCACAGAGCCTAGGACTTGCTGATCAGAAAGTCGGCAGTTCGAATCCCTACGACAGGGTGAGCTCCCATTGCTCGGTCCCTGCTCCTGCCAACCTAGCAGTTGGAAAGCACGTCAAGTGCAAGTAGATAAATAGGTACCGCTCTGGCGGGAAGGTAAACGGCGTTTCCGTGTGCAGCTCTGGTTCGCCAGAAGCGGCTTAGTCATGCTTGCCACATGATCCGGAAGCTGTCGCTGGCTCCCTTGGCCAATAAAGCGAGCTGAGCGCGGCAACCCCAGAATCGGTCACGATTGGACCTAATGGTCAGGGGTCCCTTTACCTTTTTTATCATAGCACAACTCCAGGCAACCTCAGAAGGTGGTTGGACTTTCATTCATTGGAGGTTTTTAACCAGAAGTTGGGTGGCCACCGCTCAGGGATTCCTTATCTGTGATTCCTGCATTGCACTGTTGGACTAGTTGACCCTTGGAGGTCCCTTCCAACCCTATTGTTTTATGATTCTATAACTTACCTGAAGTGTATGGTGGTACTTTATCTACCGACCCTTTTCGTGGCCCTCTTTGACCTGTGCAAAGCCAGAACTGTAGTTTACATAATAACATAATAAAAGAGTCTGCTGGATCAGGCCAGCGGCTTATCTAGTCTGGCATTCTGTTCTTACAGTGGCAAACCAGCTAGCAGGAATCAAGAACAAGAACTCTCTCCCCTATTGTGGTTTGTTACCTTTTAACCAGAGAGTGGACTAAATGTCTTCTTGGTTATGTTTGGCCAGAAGGGGGACTAAATGACCTCAATGCTATGTACCTAATGCCTCTCTCCTTCCACTTCTTTCTTGATCCTCCATGCTTGTCCTTGTCTTCTCAGCTCTCTGTGGAGATGGAGAAGCGAATGTTGGATTCTGTCTCCCATTTTTACTTTGCTTTGCTCCCTGCTAAGCTTGAGACAGTGATGACCTCTTGGAAGACAGTGTCAGAAGCACCAGTCAAGACAGGAAATGATCAAGACATCAAGATGATTTCAGCAGAGATGGAATCAACTGGTGGGTGACTCTTAAAAACAACCCAGCAATGTTATTTCTGCTTCAACAAGGTTTGCTCTTCTACATGCTTGGTTATTTTGGACAGTATTCAACCACTTTTTTGTGCTAGCACAAGAATTAGAAGATATTTGAAGATGGCTATCACACCACCTCCCAGTCTTTTCTTTCCAGACCCTTCATCTTCTTGGTAACCCTCCTCTGCACACCTTCCAATTGCCAATATCCTTCTTAAATTGTGGTGCTCAGAACTGGACACAGAACTCCAGTGGGGCCTGACCAAGGCAGAATAGAGCAGTACTATTACTCTCCTTGAAACTGAGGATCCAATACTTGGAGAAGGGGATGACAGAGGACGAGATGGTTGGACAGTGTTCTTGAAGCTACAAACATGAGGTTGACCAAGCTTCGGAAGGCAGTGGAAGACAGAAATGCCTGGTGTGCTCTGGTCCATGGGGTCACGAAGAGTCAGACATGGCTAAACGACTAAACAACAACATTACTCTCCTTGATATGAGCACTCAACTTCTCTTGGTGCAGCCTAGAACTTCATTAGCCTTTTTTTGCTGCTGCATCACACTGCTGATTCATGTGAAGCTTGTGATCTACAGTGGTGCCCCGCAAGACGAACGCCTCGCAAGATGGAAAACCCGCTAGACGAAAGGGTTTTCCGTTTTGGAGGCGCTTCGCAAAATGAATTTCCCAATGGGGTTGCTTCGCAAGACGAAAAAATCTTGCGAGTTCCCGAGGTTTTTTCCCCCTTTCCCCCCCTTTTCCTAAGCCGCTAAGCCGCTTAACAGCTGATCCGCTGATAAGCCGGTTAACAGCTGATCGCTAAAAGCCGCTAGACCGCTGTAGCGCTAATCCGCTAAGCTGTCAATGGGCTTGCTTCGCAAGACGAAAAAACCGCTAGACGAAGAGAATCGCGGAACGGATTCTTTTCGTCTTGCGAGGCACCACTGTACTTAGACCACTCCAAGCTAGATATTCCCCATCTTATATTTGTACAGCTTGTAATTCCTGTCTTAAGTGTAAAACCTGACATTTGTCCCTAATGAAATTCATTGTGTTTGTTTGGGTCCAGTTCTCCAATCTGTTAAGGTCATCTTGAATCCTGATTCTGCCTTTTGTGACATTAGCTACCCCTCCCAGTTTGGTGTCGTCTACTAATTGGATGGGCATCCCCTCAATTCCTTCATTCAAGTAATTTATAAAGTCGCTGAACAGCAGTGGGCCCAGGACAAAACTGTGCAACATTCCACCTGTCCCTTTTTCCAGGATGATGAGAAACCCTTAGTGAGCACTCCTTGTAGATCAGCCACTTACAAATTCACCTAAACAATGATATCATCTGCGTGCTGCATGCATGAGCGCAGAACCAGCTCTCCCATTAGGCAGAGTGAAGCAGATACCTCAAGCCACAATTCTGGGGCAGATGGCTGGGCATTATGGGAGTTGTAGTTTGCAGGTTGCTTCTGGTCAAGGGTGAAAGCCAACTCCAGAGTCACAGTAGATGGCTTAATGAGGATGTCTACCCATTGTGCAGCAGCTGTGAAAAAGGCAGATTCCATGCTAGGGATCATTAGGAAAGAAATTGAAAATAAAACTGCTAATGTCATAATGCCCTTATACAAATCTATAGTGTGACTGCATTTGGAATACTGCTTGCAGTTCTGTTCACCTCATCCCAAAAAGGAGATTGCAGATTGGGAAAAGCTTTGGAAAAGAGCGATCTAAATGACTGAGGGGATGAAGTGACTCCTCTATGAGAAAAGGCTGCAACGTTTAGAGCTTTTTAGTTTAGAGAAAAGATGAGTAAGAGATTACACGATTGCAGTTTATAGAATTGTGCATAGCCTGGAGAAAATGATAATTAGTTAAAAAAAAATGTCCCCCTGTCTCATTATGCTAGAACTCCTGGAATTCCGCGAAGCTGAATGTTGGAAGATTCAGGAGAGATATGGAACTTGCTCCCACAGGAGCCATTGTAAGAATGATTGAGGACAAAACTAAATACTTTGATAAATACTTTGAATAAATACTAAATACTTTGATAAATACTTTGATAAATACATCAGTTGAATCTGAATGTATCTTTGAGCTCTGTAAATGGCAGGCTTGGAAGAAAGGGTGCTTAATGCTTTCCAGTCTGTGGGGATAGGTTGCTTAACCCTTTCTTCCCACACCACAGTCATGGTGCAAATCCCTTTGCCTTCCTGAAGCTTCCCCGAAGAGGAAGCTTTCATTGGCAGCTGTTCAAAAAGGATTCACAAAACTTCATGCGGCACATTTAGTCGTTTCTTTAAAAGCATCACAGGACCAGTTAATATTTCAAAAAATCTCTTAAGCGGCGTGCCGTCTAAGAAACAAGCTATGTGTCATTAAAACAGTAAAACCAATAAAACGGTGATATAAAAAACGCATAGAAGCATTTAAAAGCAATTAAACAGAACCACAGGGTCCAACCCCTTGAAACCCAGAGGATTCACATTAAATAGGGTCCAATATTTCTATGGTCAAGGAAAGTCTGGGCAAAAAGATAAGCCTCCACAAGAGCAAAACACATGCAAAACATGTGGTGGCTGCTACTTCTCATGTGGCAGAGGGAACAGGAATTCCAGCATGCAAAGGCTTTACCAGAAAATGCCCATTTGGGTGGCCCGGGGTGAGTGGTAGGGAGGGAACATGCGCATTCAACTACCTACCAGTGTCCCAGTAAATCACAGCGCAGAGTCGTTCTGTTGTCGGGAGAGGTCACATCCTGGTTCACATAAAGAAGCCGTTTTCAATAGAGCCCAGCGATGGGAGCATACAGCTATACTGAGGCAGCACTGGGTGTTGAAATTTTGCACCCCTAAAAATTATGCCTCTGGGGCAACCACCCTGTGCTCCCTTTCCGCCACACTATGCCATTGCACTGTGGTGTGGTGATATGAATTTCCCCCAGGTGATCTTGCTGAAGGTATTTGAAGGGACAGGCAGCCTTTTCAGACAACCCAGGAGTTGCTCAGGTCTTTATATGTCAACATGACTTTGCTCACAACTGGCCACCTGTCAGGAATTCTTGAGCTGTGAATCATGCATTGCAGAAGGTTGGACTGAATGATCCTTGGGGATCCCCTCCCCCTCTACAATTCAGTGTGTTTGATTCAGTTATCTCTGTACTTCCTTCTGCACATGGGTGACATGTCCAGCTGCAGGAGTCATGGCTAAATACTCCCCAACAGATATAATAGAATATTAGAATGGTTGATTTGGAAGATCCCC
Source organism: Podarcis gaigeae (assembly GCF_964106915.1). Taxonomy (NCBI): domain Eukaryota; kingdom Metazoa; phylum Chordata; class Lepidosauria; order Squamata; family Lacertidae; genus Podarcis; species Podarcis gaigeae. Next base: position 20,061,569 of record NC_139691.1, on the reverse strand, counting down.
ACAACAGTAATCTAGTCCACCCCCCTGCAATGCAGGAATTGAAGCTGAAGAATCCATGATAAATGATCATACAACTTGCACTGAAAAACCTCCCATTAGTCATAGAACAGTAGAGTTGGAACGTACCCCCAAAGGTCATCTAGCCCAACTCCCTGCAAAGCAGGAATCTCAGCTTAAAAAATCCCTGGCAGGTGGCCATCCAACTTCTGCTTAGAAACCTCCAATGAATCATAGCATCATAGAACTGTAGAGTTGGAAGGAACCCCAAGGGTCCTCTAGTCCAACCCCCTGCAATGCAATGATCACAGCTAAAGAGCCCCCAAATTGGGGTTCCTTTCCCTTGCTGCATAGAATGGGCCCTGAGTACGAAGGCAGCTTGAAGCACTTGTGATGCTTCTGCGAATCCTGTAACTTTTTCTTTTTGTAAGGGCATAATTGGAAAACCAATAATAATAACCTTCTGAGATTATTTCCTTTCCACCGTCAAACAGCTCTTACCATCAGAAGGTTCTTCCTGACATTGAGTTGGAATCTTCTTTCTTGTAACGTGAAGCCATGGATTCAGGTCCTGCCCTCTGTAGCTCTCCAGCAAGCTTAGGTGGCCATCTGTCAGGGATAACTGAGCTACAAATCCTGCATTGCAGGGGTTGGACCAGATGACTCTTGATCTTCCATGTCACAGCCTTTCAGATATTTGGGGGTGTCTATCTTGTCACCTCTCAGTTTCTTCTTCTCCAGGCTAAACCTGCACAACACGCAGTTTCTATTCTTATCAACACTTATTTTTCTCCGCCCACACATCACAATCCTCAGGTGTTTTCCCCTAAGCACACACCTACTGCATACAAAAATTCCTCATTGCAAACTTTAATGGCCGGTCTCAGTTCTTCTAAAACTTGCATACATAGCACACCGACATCAGGGTAGTCGCTGTGTGAGTCCAGACAGCAGTCTATTTCTTAGTTACCTGAAGTCAGAGATGAACTGGAGGAAGGGGAGCCCATTGGCCTTCCTCATCAGAAGGACGTCAATTGCATTTCCATATGCAGAGCTGGGTAGGAAATGGCAGAGGTTTTGCCATCGTTTTGGATGACTCACAGACTTCAACAATGTGAAAGCATCCTCCGCCATGCTGTGGCACAGCTGGACAGAACAGGCCACAGACCTATTTTTCATCTTCACACGTTGCAGGTGTTGGCCTTGAGGCTCAGAGGTGTCCAGAAAGGAATGTGAGCATCTTTGGGTTGGATTAATCACACCATGGTGACATTCCCAGATGCTCACAGCAGGCTTGAATATCTGCTGGCAGATCCAGATGTCCCCCTGCTCTTCTGTCTTTTCATTTCATAGAATTGTAGAGTGGGAAGGGACCCCAAGGGTCATGTAGTCCAACCCCCTGCAATGCAGGAATTACACCTAAAGCATCCCAGACAGACTGCCACCCAACCTCTGCTTAGAAACCTCCAAGGAAGGAGAGCCCACCACCTTCTGAGGGAGTCATTGCACCGTCAAACAGCTCTTGCTGTCAGAAAGTTCTTCCTAAGGCTTAGTCGGAATCACCTTTCTTGTAATTTGAATCTGGCAGTGTTGGCCTGTGAAGCGGGAGAAAACAAGCATACTCCACCATCCATGTTATATTTGAAAGTGGCTCTTGGTCTCCTATTCTCCAGGCTTAATTTCCCCATCTCTCTCACCTGCAAGAAGGTGGGCATGGCAGGCTTGATAGACACTGGAGCTGTTTATGGTGGTGGCACATAAGCTGTCAGCTCAGTGTTTTGGTCCAGTGTTCCAGGGCTTGTGGGGAAAGGAGAAAGCCTGGGTAGAGCAGAGCTGCTTCTGCCTGGCCATGTGCTTTCCCAGAAGTGAAGGATAGAGAAGCAGAGCTGTGAGTCTGAATGTGGAGGAAGCAAAGTTGAAAGAATGCAGCTGTTGGCTATGATGGGGGAGAGCGAGGTCAGAGGGGGGAAGAAAGGGAGGAATGAACAGCTGCCAGAGTTTCAGGAACCTGCCCTTAGTCTGGGCAGCAGCAACAAAGAACAGGAGGACAACAAGGAAGCCATGGAGGAGGTAGAGGGGGGACACAAAGTAGGGGTCGGAGGCTCAGAAACCAGGGAGTCAAGGGCTCCAGCAACAGTTACCCAAGAGAAGAGCCTGCAGATTTACTATTCTGCAGAGAGATTGGAAGCACTGGCTGGCATGGTGCAGAGACCAGAGGTAGAGTCCGGCAGGTGAACAAGCTTGAGAGGGCCAGTTTGAAGGAGTGTTTATAATGCCTGAAGGACAAAGAGCAAAGATAGGAGGCCCTTACCAAAAATAAACATTTGAGTGTTGAAGGAAAGGAGCATCTCCTGGAGTTGGGCCTGGCAGTGGTGAAGTGTTTTTTCATGGAGCCCAGGGCACACGTGCCATGGGGGCAGGGTGCAGAGGGCAAACAGAGCCTGCTGTGCATCAGCCCAGTCCTTGCCACCAACACCATCAGAGCGACACCAGCCCCGAGCTGCTTTGCAAGGGTGGAATGATCCCAGCTGGGATTCCTGCATTGCTGGGGTTAAGCTAGATGACCCTTGGAAGTCTCTTCCAACTCTACTGTTCTATGATTCGATGGATTCAAATGTCCCCAGTTGAGTTCTTCCAGCTCAGTGCCCTGCCACCTCCCCTCCCCCCACCCCCAAACCACTTCTCATATTTTAAGTGGGTCTTTCTTTGTTTATGCTTGACAGCCCATTCCTCATGTTTGTGTTTTTGTGGTGCATTAACTATGTCATGTTTGAAAAAACAAAAAGGTCTAGTTACTAATGGAAGACATGCCGAAGGGGCCCCGCTCCGCCTTGGGGCGTGCTTTAGATTAGGGCTGCATGCCGTGCTGATTCAAATCCAGCCCCTGATGAAATTTGTCAAGATAATCCAATTGAGATCCTGGTTACCCTGCCCATTCCTTCCTGCTTTCATTCACTCGTATACGTGAGTCTGGCTTCACTTCACTTTGGAGCATGGACTTCTCTGTTGGCTGTTTTAGGTATTCATCAAAACTCTCTTCTCTGCAAAAAGAGAGGGCTTATAAACCATTCTTCTTGCCCTACAGCTTTCCCCCAGAAGAAAATCGCTCTTTAGCATTCAATCAGAGCAAAGAGCAATTTGGGTTTTCTCCACACTGATGTTTGTTCTCATTTAGAGCTTAAAAGTGGGGTGTTTTTTCCCCCCTAGGCAAGGAGCAGGGCAAGGGGAAAAGTGCTCAGACTCATGCTTTCCAGGCAGGTGACAAGCAGAAGTGTGAACGAGTGTAAACAGGGATGCAGATGGTCTCCTTCCAAGGTGAAAAGGGAAAAAAAAGCTTGCCAAATGTATGAGAAGATACCAGGAAGACAAAGCAAGCTTGTTTTCTGCTGCTCCAAAGTGGAGGACCCAAACCAATAGATTCAAGTTGCAAAAAAATTTGAGATTCTGACTAAACATTAGGGAGGACTTTCTGGTGGTAAAAGCCATTTAACAGTAGAATGGACTCCATCAAAAGTTTCTGGATTCCACCTCATTGGCAAATGTTAAACATAGGTTAGACAAATTCAAGGAGCAGAGGGACATCAATGGCTACTAGCTACGATGGCTATGCTCTGCCTCTATGCTCAGAGGTGGCAATGATTCTGAATGCCAGTTGCTGGAAGCTGCAAGAAGGGAGAGTATCTTCTTATGTTCAAATCTTGATTGTGGGGTTCCCTTTGGGGCATCTGCTTGGCCACTCTGAGAAAAGGATGCTGGACTAGATGGGTCATTGGCTTTATCCAGCAAGCGCTTCTGATGAGCTTATGTTCCTAACTACAAATTAAAGCAAGAGCTGACGATCAAGCATTTGTACTATCTAAATTCCCTGTATTCCTAAAAATGGCTTTCAAGTGTCATTTTATTTTGAATCCCTTAAAGTTCCAGTAGGCACCTTCAAATAATGAAGCAAATGGTTGCTTTGTGTTTGCTGTTGACTTAGATTCATCTGCAGTAGAATATCTGTAAGTTGATCTTAGCTTCCAGAAATGCTTTGTGCTCAAATCCCTCCCTTCTCAATGCAAAAGTTTTCTGTCGATTTTCACCCCTCTTTCATTGATCTTCTCATTGCTCAAGGCCATTTGCTTCCAGAAAGCTGTGTTTAATTTTACGCCCCCTCATTACGTTCACAAATAAGCTTCTACCATATAAATTTCTCACTGTGAGTCTGAACATGGAACTTGATCCTCCTTCTCCGGGGGGGAAAAAACAAACTCATTTGCAGAACAGCTATGTTCGAAGCAAGAGAAAGAACAAGGAAGTAGTAGGCCCTCTGCCTGGAAGAAGGAGGAGAAATGATATTGAGTGACAGAGAGAAGATGGAAATGCTCAACACCTACATTGCCTCTGTGTTCACCCCAAAGCAAAACACAGGGTGGATGGCAATCTGGCAGGGATTCTTGAGCTGTGCATTGCCGGGGGTTGGACTAGATGATACTTGGGATCCTTTCCAACTCTTCAGGTCTATGATTCCCAAGCCTTTTTTCAGGGTGTGCTGGCAAAGCTTCTGAGAGCTACCAAGCCAAGCAAGTATCCAAACATACCAAGTTAACTGTGCATGCTGCCTGCTTCCTTCTTTATGGAGTCTTTGTCATTCTGTTTTGGATACATTCCACATATCCCCACTTTTCTCCTTATGTTCCCTGCTCTTCAAGATGAATATTTTCAAGTGTCCCTCTTTTAAGATTTTCCAAGGATTCACTTGGAGATGCAACCTGTGTAGGAACCTTAAAAGAGATGCATCAAAGAGCCGTTTTCTCCCCTGGATACATGAGTTGTCTACCTTCCATTTCAAAACAGACCACAAATCTAAACCTGTTGTCTGGCAGGATTTTGTTTTCAAGTGTGTTCTCCAGGGCTGCTGTTCAAGACCAAATCTTGATAGAATTGATATGATAATCATCTCCAAACATATGAAAGGCCATCCCGTGGAAGATGGAGTGAGCTTCTTTTCTGTTGCTCCAGAGGGTAAAACCTGAACAAATGGATTCAAATGATAAGAAAGGAGATTCTGACTAAACATCAGGAAGAACTTTTCAACTGTAAGATCCACTTGATAGTGGAACAGACTCTCCCAGCAGGTAGTGGACTCTCCTTCCTTGGAGGTTTTTAAGCAGAGGTTGGATGGGCATCTTTCTCGGATAATTGAGCTGTGATTCCTGCATCGCAGAGGATTGCATTAGATGACCTTTGTGCATTTCTTCCAACCCTACAATTCTACACTTTTAAGTAAGAGAACACTTGTAAGTGGGTAGTAAAAAAACATAGCACAGACATGGCCCTGTTCCCTGCAGAGGGGAATCTTCAATCACCCACCTGCATCTGGATCACTGTTTCTTAATATCTATCTGGAGTTTTGGGCTGGATCTACATTGATCTTCTAAACATTATAAAATATAATGTTCTATAACATTTACTGGCAGTTTCCCTTTGCCAGTGGCTCACTGCTCTGCAGCACCCTCTGTTGTCACTGCAGGTGAGGCAGTGGATATACTGGACCTCTGTCTTGCCTTGGTAGTCGACTGGATGAGAGCCAACAAACTGAAGCTCAATCCAGATAAGATGAAGACATTGTTAGTGGGTAGACCAAATGACTGGGAGGTTGATAGGGTTACACTCTCTCTGCTCTTGATAAGGTTGCACTCCCTCTGAAGGAGCAACTTTTTTGCTTGGGAGTACTCTAGGATCCTTTTCTGTCGTTTGAGGTTCAGGTTGCCTTGGTATAGTGCCTTCCATCCCAGCTGAGCCCCTGTCTGGACAGGGTTAGGGAGGGACCATGCAAAGTTGGCCCAGCTCAGCTTCCCATTGAAATCTCCAGCTCCAGCACCTTGTTACCATCTACACTTTGGAACTGCCTATTGACATCAAGCAGGCACCTTCGCTGTACTCTTTCAGGCTGCCTTGTTTAGATGAGCCTGTCCAGATGCTTAGAAAGTTGATGTGAATTTCAACTTGTTTTTGGTATTTTAACATTTTGTATGTTTTAAACCATTGTTGCCAATTTTTTCTTGATCATTTTATGTCATCTTTCTATAAACTGTTTTGAGGTGTGTTTGTTTTTTCACAGTCACACAGTGCATAAATTTTATGAAAGAAATACACATAATAACTTCCACCAGGGTCCCTGGACTGAAAGGCGTATAGGCCTCCAGGTCGGGCTCAATGCTATGGCTTGTGGGTTGTTGGATGTGGCCTAAGAGAAAGTTTTCCAACTTTAGCTGGATGTATCTGACTCTAGTCAGTGATTAACCTATAGATACCCGAAGTGAGTTGCCCTGGAGCCGGAGGGCAGAAAGTCATTCTCGGACATCACTCATTCTTTGCTGTCAACGCCTGAGGCAGGAAGCCGTCTCCATGGGCCTTCTCCTTCCGAAAGCAAAGAGATCATCACCGCAGCTCTGGAGGGATGAAGTTCAAAGGAGTGTCAAGTCTGAAATCCTTGGAAGGAAGCATGTGGGCTCCTTCCTTTTTTCCGACAGGAGGACAGGAGCAGTGAAAGGAGCCTGAACGAGAAGGGCAATTGTTCCAGTTCAAAGAATCGTAGAATCAGACAGTTGGAAGGTAACCTGAAGGATCACCTAGTCCAACCCCTTGCAGTGCAAAAATCACAGTCAAAGAATTCCTCACAGATGGGCATCTGACCTCTGTTTAAAAATTCTCCACCTTCCGAGGGAGTCTGTTCCTTTGTCAAACAGTGCTTATCCTCAGAAAGTTATCCTGATGTTTAGTTGGAATCTGCATTCCTGTCATTTGAATTCATTGGTTCAGGCCCTCCCCTTTGGTGCAGCAGACAACAAGCCCTTCAGCAATTTAAAGAAAGCTGTAATGTCACCTCTGTGTTCTTTTATCCAGGCTGAACATCTCCAATTCCCTTCACCATTCCTCATACAGGAGCAAAACAAGGTTTTATTTCATCTAGGTCAAAGACCCAGTTTGGCAGCTCCCATGTGCATTTGCACACACAGGCTGGGAGCCTCAATGGCACCCCTTTACCTGGGGCAAAAAACCCAGCTAGTTATCCCCACCTCCACCCCATAGCTATGGCACTGCCTCATAAGGCTTGGTTCCCAGACTCTTCATCATTTCCATCAACCTCTTCTAAACACACTATACATATCTCATACTCTCCAAGGGTACTATTTTACGTGGGACATCTTGGACTGACCGAAGCCACCCTGGTTTCTGATCCCAATTCAGGAAGTCTCATCTTGCCTCCACGGGACCAAAAGACTATGCTTTTTTCGTTCTGTACCAGCTGACTCTGCAAGTCAGTTGGCTCACACCAGAGCATGGAAGGACGCAAAAACAAAAGGAAAACGTATCTGGACCCACACGTCCCCACTCTTCTTCTTCCAGAGGCTGGCTTCCAGAAGTGCATCCACAGCACTGGAGGAGGAGGAGAAAGAAGAGGCCATACTGGTCAGTGCAGCATCCTCTGACATAAACAGGTCAGTGTAGCTTCTCCATAGGCTGCACATGCCAGGGTGACATCTCCCAAAGCTGTGGAGGAGGCGGTGGCCAGTGGACAAAAGTAGGAGGGACAGGGGCAGACAGGTGGGCAAATAATGGGGTCAGCTGGATGGTGACCAAAATGTATGGGGATATATCTTTCCTCAACTAGGGAGCCTGGAACTGGACACAGGACTCCCACTGAGATCTGACCAAGTCAAAATAGAATGGTACTATGACTTCCATTTATCTGGACACTGGACATCCATTGATGCAGCCTAGAATTAGGCCTTAAGGTTGTGGTCTACAAAAAAACCCAGATCCTTTCCACATGTGCTGCTGTCAAGCCAGGTGTCCCCCACCCTGCAGTTCTGCATCTGGTTATTCCTCCTTAAAATGAAGAACCCTACATTTGTCCCTATTGAAATGCATTGGTTAGTTCTGCAATCTGTTAAGGTCATATTGGATCCTGATTCTGTCTTCTGAGGTATGAAATGAACAGATGCAGCGGTTAGCTTCCAACTTGCATTTGCCATTAATGAGAAAGAGGGCTCCCTCTGGAATGCTTAGACAAGACCTGGTTTTTTAAGGGTTCTTTGAAACCTTTTTCTTCTTTCTAATGTAGATTTTTTCCCCAAGTGAATCACTAAGCACAACACTCCCTTTTTTGCAATTATTTATTCCACCTTTTATGTCATGAATTTTAAGGAGTAAAATGCTTCCAGTGGGAGATAAAAATGTACAGAATGAAGGCTGATGATCAACAGGAAATGTAACTGTGACCTCAAAAAATAGTTTTGTGGTACTCCCATATTTAACACAAGGCCTTAAGACATACCACAAATGTAACCCCCTGCCCCATGACCTGGTACTTTGCATTGCAAAACCTGCTCAGACATGCAGTCAAATAGCAGCAGGCAAGGTTTCAAAAATACCAGGCACCTGGAAAATCAGGTCAAGGGAAATCATAGCACCACTCTGATGACCAATGGAAAATCTGTTTCGAGAGAAGAAGTTCATGATGAAGACTGCTGCCCCACATCACAGAATCAGAAAATCATAGAATTGCAGAGTTGGAAGAGATACCAAGGACCATCTAGTCCCACCACTTGCAGTGTAGGAATCACAACTAAAGAATTCTTGACAAATGGTTATCCAATTTCCATTGGAAAACTTCCAATGAATCCTACAGTAGAATCACAGAAGAATTGGAACATGGAAGAGACTCTAAGGGTTGTCTAGTCCAACCCCCTGCAATGCATGGATCACAGCTGAGAGATGTCCATCCAAGCTCTGTTTATAATCCTCCAGTGCAGGTGAGTCAGGGCTCATCCACAGTTACCTTTGCTCTGCATTTCTAGGAACAGGTCCAAGCCTGAGTGTTTCCCCCCTGCCACAGCTTTCCACTTGAAAAACCTGTTCCTTACCCCTGAATCAGAGCAAATGGCAATCTGCAAGAAACCCAAATTGCTGTTTGCTCCAATTCAGCGGCAAATATATTTTTTTTCTGGGGGAAGCAGCAAGGGAAAAAAAGAACTGGGATATGGACCGGGAAAACATGGACCTGTGCCTAGAAAGTGCAGGGCAAAAAGTTAGCGTAGATAAGCCCTCATAGAATTACAGAGATGGAAGGGACCCTGGGGGTCATCTAGTCCAGCCCCCTGCAATGCAGGAGTCTCCTTTAAAGCATCCATGACAGATAGCCATCCAGCCTCTGCTTAGAAAACCTCCAGTGAAGGAGAGTCCACAGCCTTAAGGTTCTCTGTGTGCTCTTACCTTGTGCACGGAAACGTTGATAATGTTTTTATGGACTTTCAAAACAAATAATCATCTGTAAACTTAAAGGGAACTGTGGCAAACTGAAGACCAGAAAAAGATTAGTGGGTGGGGGTGGTATCAGAAATTGACATGGTCAGATTTGTCCCCACATTTCAGCCTGGCTGTCTTTATAGTGGACGCAAAGGTTAAACAGCCACTTTGAAGAGTGCACTTTTACGTAATGGGTTCTTCCCATACCTCATTTTATTTGAGAAGTGCAGGGCAGTTAAACATCCCTTTGAAAAAGAGGTAATGCCTGAAGCAGACTTGTTAAAAAAATAATGTCACGGTGGGTCATTCTTTGCAACCATTTAAAAAAAAATAATAATGAACTACTACACTCTCATTTCTTTTTTCCTGCATGGATTTATTTTACATTTTTTAATTAGACTGTCTTGCAAAACAAACAAACCCTAAATACAAAAAGAAACCAAACTCCAAAGGTTTAAAAGGTGTCACTACATCTTTCTTTTCAGGAGGGATTTGAAATGGACAGTGCAATCTTCTGCATGTCCAATGAGCAAAAAGAACCTAACACGAACCAGTTCCAAAGCGTTTCTCCCCTTGGACTCCCAAGGCTGTCTGCATTTTTATGTAAGTCTGGACTTCTGTGCGGCAGAGAAGGGAAGACTCTAGGCAGATGCCTCCAAGGATATTTCACGACGCTGCCGATTACGAATGTGCTGACAGGTTCCTGGAATGGAGAACTACCCAAATTGATAATGCTCTAAGCTTCAGGGGATGAGAACAGCCACTATATACCTTGCTTACAGCAGGGAAGGCTTTGCAAGCAAAGCAAAGCTATTAGAAGTGCTTTGGAATGTAAGTTCCTCTTGAAGTTAGCATCAAAGGATTTTAGAGAGGGGAGGGACTCCCAAGTGCCATCTAGTCCAATCCCCTGCAGTGCAAGGTTACTCCTGGGCCAGTCCAGTAGTAGAAGTGCAGACCTCACCAAAGTTTGTAACTACATTATCTCCTAGGTTGTTTCCCTGATAACACTTAGCTGCTTTACTACCTAAGTACATTCCTTATCCAAAGTTTCTTCTTGAGGTTGTAAAGCTAAACAGACTACTGAGCCAATGATACCCCCCCCCCCGGGTGCCCAGGGCTAGTTATTTTATTTATCATTTCATGAAATTTGTAAAATTGTAAAACAACAACCTTAAAGTGGTTTATAAAACGATTAAAACAAGAAAATAAAGGGGGAATACAACCATACTTTAAAACATACAAAATATTGAAATACTAAAAGCAGGTGAAAATTCACCTCCACATTCTAAGCATCAGGACAGGCTGGTCTAAAGAAGAATGTTTTTAGCAGGCACGAAAAGGAATGCAGCGAAGGCACCTGCTTTATATCAAGAGGCAGGGAATTCCAAAGTCTAAGTGCTGCCACACCAAACCTAAGGCTTTGAGTCTGGCTTCAGTTGTTGGGAAGGGCTGGGGCAGAGGAGAAATGTGCTTCAGTGCACATTTAAAGCCAGATCTATGGAATTTGCAATTTCCAAAACATCTGCAAACCAAAACACAGCAGTCCACAGCAGATGAGAATTCACCCTCATCTGAATTTCGCAATTTGGGTACACTTGGCATCAATTGCTTGAGCTGCCATTCAAAATGCAAGTGGTCACCCTTTGTGTAGCGAGATCTGGAAGCTCTTATGCAGCAAGAAAAGAAAAAGGCCGGGTTTTCCCAATGATCCTCAGATTTTGCCAGCTCTGTGGGAAGTAACAGGACCCTCTCTTTGCAATGCTTCTTTCCAGGGGCAGTTTTTCAGCGCAGTGCCCCTTTCTGGGCCATTGCTCACCAGCATCAATCCATTAGGGCAGGGGTCAGCAAACGTTTTCCACAGGGGGCTGGTCCACTGTCCCTCAGACCTTGTGGGGGGGCGGACTATATTTTGGGAAAAAACAAAAACCCACTGACTCTCCCCTCCCTTCTCCACAGCACTGGATGAGTCCTGGTGGCTGCTTACCTGTGCCTTGCAAGTGGCAGGGGCTATCAGTGGCAGCGGAGGAGGGACAATGAGCAACGTGAAAGGGGTAGCTCCAGAGAGGGGCTGCTCTGCTTTAAATGGTGCTCAGCCAACCATAGCTCCTGTGCCTTGCAAGCGGCAGGGGCTGGAGGTGGCGGTAGAGGGATGATGAGCAGCGCGAAACGGCTGGCTCCAGAGAGGGGCTGCTTAAAATGGTGTTCAGCCAACTGCGGCTCAACAAATCCCAGCCCCCTTCCTCCTCTAGGCAGGGCAGGGAGAAGCCAGGAGGAGGGAGGGAGGAGGCACCACCGTGGTGTGTGTGAGGGAGTGGGGTGGGGTGGGGAATGATCAGAATCTGCACGCTGATCCACACGGCGATTCCCGGACTGTCTGCAGACTGGATCCAGAAGTCAATTGGGCCGGATCCAGCCCCCAGGCCATAGTTTGCTGACCCATGCATTAGGGCATCCACCATGACTGGCAGATCATGGTGGATGATATGGGAATGAGATATTGGCACACAAATTCTTCCCAAGCATTGGGAATTTTGGGGGGGAAATCACAGCCCTTAAAATCTGTTTCTCAGTTTACTAGAGCCTCCAGACACTTTTGATATGATTCGTCATTCCTTTATTTCATATACAGTAGAACCATCAATTTTAAGACAGACCTCGTCACAAACCTGTCAGATCTGGAAAGGTAAGTGTCTGGCTCCATTTAATCAGTGGACTGAAGATATGACTACACTTGCAAGTTATGAACGGATTGCTTACAGACATAACCTTTGCATGGAAAATTAGAATGACATTTGGAATGCATTTATACAAAGTATAGCTGGTTAAAAATACTGGATAGTAATAATAATACTATACATTAGATAAGTATATATAGATTGTTTATTAACTCTTATATTGATATACAGTGGTACCTCAGGGTACAGACGCTTCAGGTTACAGACTCCGCTAATGCAGAAATAGCACCTCAGGTTATGAACTTTGCTTCAAGATGAGAACAGAAATCATGCTCTGGCAGCACGGCAGCAGCAGGAGGCCCCATTAGCTAAAGTGGTGCTTCAGGTTAAGAACAGTTTCAGGTTAAGAACAGACCTCCAGAACGAATTAAGTTCTTAACCCGAGGTACCACTTTAATATATTTTTTCTTTCTTTTTTCACTTTTTATGTTGTAATAATAAAATAATAATAGTGTGTGCACGTGTGTGTTATAGAAACTTTACCAAAAAACAAAAAAACCACACAAAAAACTTGCTTACTTGTCATAGCTAGTTTGGGTGGAGTTTGCCTCTCAGCTCTGGAAAGCTTTGCCAGGAGATAGTGGAGGGCAACGTGAACTCACTTTTTGCTTACACAGGTGCAAATTTGAAGAAAAAATGTTGTTGCTTGTAAAGTGCTTTGCAATTCATTTTTTTCTGAAAAAGCAGTGTGCTGATACAACATGGAATAGAATGTGTGGTATGCAGCATGGACAGCTCCCAGTTCACCGACCTTCTAAATCTTGCTCATTTCCGCCTCACAGGATATTGCAGAGTTGGAAATGGTTCAGAAAATGGCAACCAAAATAATCAAGGGGATGAAGAGTGACTCTGTTGTGAGGAAAGGCTGAAGTATTTGGGCCTTTTTAGTTTAGACAAAAGGCTATAAAGAGGCGACATGTTAGAAATTTATAAAATGGCTGGGAGAAAGTGGAGAGAGAAAAGTTCTTCTCCTCTCATAACACTAGGACTCAAACTGAATGTTGGAAGATTCAGGACAGATAAAACAAAAGTCCATCTTGCAGAGTTAAACCATGGAACTCACTGCCACAGGAGGCAGTGCTGGCCAGCAACTTGGGTGCTTCTGAAAGAGGATTAGATAAATAGAGAAGAAGGCTGTTGGTGGCTGAATGCTGGAAGATTCAGGACAGCGAAAAGCAAGTTCTTTACACAGTGCATAGTTAACCAATGAAACTTACTCCCCAAGGAGGCAGTGATGGTCACCAACCTGGCTTTTTCTTCTTATTGTTATAATAGAATTATAGTTGGAAGAGACCACTAGGGTCATCAATCTCAGGTAAAGAATCCATGACAGATGGCCAACCAACCAACCAACCAACCAACCAACCAACTACTACTTAGAAACCTCCAAGAGAGTAGAGTCTACCACCTTCTGAGGTAGTCTGTGCCACTGTTGAACAACTCTTGTTGGTCATAAGGACATCTGGTGCAGCATCCTCTTCTCACAGTGTCCAACCAGTGAGCAGAATCTGAACACATGAGCAACACTCTCCTCCTGTGGTTTTGTAGCAACTGGTATTCAGAAGCTTTGCTGCCTCCAATCATGATGGAACAGCACAGCCATCATGCCTAATAGCATTCAATAGCCCTCCCCTCCATTCATAATTGGGGTTCCAACTCCAGGGAGACTTCTAAGTGTGCACAGCTAGCTCCTTTCACTCTTTTTCTTAAGATATTTTGAGCGGGGGTAGGGGTTCCCTTCCAATTCTATGATTCTGTCATTCTTTAGCTGTAATTCTGCCATTGATGAGGGTTGGACTAGAAGACCCTTTAGGCCCTCCCACCTCTACAGTTCTATGATTTTTTTATTAGGCTTTTTCTGTTTTTGGTTTTTTATTAAAGGGTGTGTTTGAGGCAATCCATCCTGACCACTTTAAAAAATAAATCCAAGCAAATGTCCCTGCTTTTAAAATCTCCGTCTGCTATTAAAAGGCCAAGGAGCTTTTAGGACTAAGTGTGATTGCCCAACCATGAATTATGCAGAGTCCATTTGGATCTTCAAGACTTGGACATATCTATAATACATGCACATCAGTGAAGAAGGAGTCACTAATGCATGGATATGGAGCTTAAGACCCTATCACTTCCTCCAGGAAAGGAAAAGTGGGGGAGGAGAAGATGCTTAAGGAGTTCAAGCCAGAGTGAGCAGCCTTGGCTTAATAGCTTTTATTGATGTCTGTCAGACCTCAAATCAACTTTACCGTTGCTACTTTGACAAGATTAGTCTAGACAGTGGTGGACTTAGAGCTCTCAAATTTCAGCGGTGCTCTCTGCAACACTAAAATTCAATCTCTCCCCCCCCCCCGCACCATACTCTATTCTACAACATTGTTGTGGTGCCCCCTGCAGCACAGTGCCCATTACCCTAAAACTGCCTCTGGTCTGGTTCTTTGAAAGCTAAAGGCTTTCCCTCAGGTCATAGGGAAGCCTTAAAAGTGTCTAGACCAGGGTTTCCCAAATTTGGATCTTCAGCTGTTTTTGGACTGCAACTCCCACCATCCCTGACCACTGGTCCTGCTAGCTAGGGATGATGGGGGTTGTAGTCCAAAAATAGCTGGAGACCCAACCCTGGTCTAGAACATAAGAACTTCAGAAGAGCCTCACTGGCCCATCTAGCCCAACAGCCTGCACTCACAGGGGCCACTCAGATGCCTGTGGGACATCAGCAAGCAGGGCAGGGCCACAAGAGTACTCTCTCCTCCTGTGGTTTCCATGCAAAGGTAAGAAGAGCCTGTTGGATCAGGACAACAGCCCATCTAGTCCAACATCCAGTTGGACTCACAGTGGCCAACCAGACCATATGATGGGTGAGATGGACCATTGGCCTGATCCAGCAGGCTCTTCTTATTTTCTTAACTGCTGCTGCACTTCAGACCCTGCCCTCTCCAGAGCAAAGCTTGTTGTGTGTGTACATAAGGGTGACCTTGGGGCCAGTCACTGCCTTTCAAGCCTGATCTACCTTACGGGGTTGTTGTGGGGATTAAAAGAGGGCTAGAGACTGGGGTTAAAAATCCCCACTTGGCCATGTAGCTCAATGGGTGAGCTTGGACCAGTCATTCAGTCTCAGACTAGCCTTCCTCACAGACTGGGCTTTTCTTCAGCCAGAACACATTAGAACTCATTTCCGAGCACTTCTCAGACATGTTCATGCTGAGTTCCAGCACCTCTTTTTCTAGAAAAATAGCACTGCTCACAGAGTTATTGGTGTGGGGATTAAATGAGGAGGGGGAAAGCCATGTAAGCTGTCTTGAGCTCCACAGAGAAAAAGGTGGGATATAAATGAAATATAAATAGATAAATACATTGTGCAAACAACCGTCCTCTTTCAGTGACAGATGGATAAGATGCCTTCAATGGGACAAACTCCGCTGATGATTCTCACAAGAACCCTTAGCACATATGCATACCCACATAGGAAAGGTGGCAGGTGTATTAAACATCAACTTTGTGGTGGATGAGTGGGAGGAGATCCAATTCTTAAAATTAAACCAAACATTTATTTGTCTAATATTTGGTGACTTCTCCTTGTGGAGAAGTCTCCCCTCTCTGCAACTGAACTCCACAGGTAGCATGTTCTTATCATTTTCTCTTAATATTTATTTGTTGAAAGAAAAATCCTCAAAGTGCTTGTCAAAAAGATAAAACAAGAAAATCAAGGATAGAATTCAACAATATTTTATAAACATAAAGAAAGTTAAAATACTAGAACAGATTAAAATACACCTCAATTTTCTAAGCATCTGTACAGGCTTCTCTAAAGAAAAATATCTTTAGCAGGCCCTGAAAAGAATACAGTTGCAGGCACCTGCCTGATATCAATAGGCAGGGAGTTCCGAAGTGTAGGTGCTGCCACACTAAATGTTCAAGTGCTTACAAATATGGAACAGGGATTATGTGGCACTTGCAGTAGTGCCAGTTCTGCCCCATTGACGTAGTTGAGTGAGTGCATGCGGTGGGTGGGGGTGTAAAACAATCTCTTTCCTTTAGTGGTTGCATGTTTTGGGGAAACCCAAGGGAATTCAAGTTACTTTGAAATACAAGCAGCAGCGGGCAACAAGGAAACCTGCTTAGGAAATGGTGTGGGTCTCTATAGGATGTTCTCTTCCTTCTCTTCCCAACAGATAGGAAGCTGCCCTTTTGCAGGAGTACATAGTCAAGCAATGGATCTCCCTCCCACAGGAGTTGAGGCAGTGATGGCCACCATCTTGGATGGATTTATAAGAGGATTAGAAAAGTTCAGGAAGGAGGAGGAGGCTACCGATGGTGACTAGCCATGATGGCTATGCTTTACGTCCATTGTCAAGGGCAGAAATACTTCTGAATACAGTCATACCTCGGGTTGAATGTGCTTCAGGTTGA
The DNA here is from genome assembly GCF_964106915.1 of Podarcis gaigeae. Lineage (NCBI taxonomy): Eukaryota > Metazoa > Chordata > Lepidosauria > Squamata > Lacertidae > Podarcis > Podarcis gaigeae. The sequence continues at coordinate 20,045,145 of NC_139691.1, read as the reverse complement.
GCGCTTTCCGGTTGCGGTCCGCGGCAACCCAGAAGTAACGGAGCGCATTACTTCCGGGTTTCGCTGCTTACGCATGCGCAGACGCTCAAAATGACTTCACACGCATGTGTGGAAGCGGCAAAACATGACCCGCGCACGCAGAGACATGCCGTCGCATCTTACGCTCCATTCAGGATGCGAACAGGGCTCCGGAACAGGTCCCATTTGCATGCCGAGATACCACTGTACCAGTTGCTGGAAATTGCAGGAGCGGAGAGGGCTCATGCTCAGATTCAGCTTGCAGGTTTCCATGGGGCCATCTGGTTGTCACCTGGGAGAACAGGATGTGGGATTAAATGGGACATTGGCCTGATCCAGCAGCCTCTTCTAATGTTAGTAATGTGTTAGTAATGTCCTCAGTGAAACCTGTGGAACTTCACGTACCTGGTCCTTGAACTGCTACAGCAAGGCTCTTGGAGCATCTGAGGCAGGCTGGCCCCTTGTAAGTTCTGCGCCACAACATCTCTTAGCCAGGACAGGAACCTCTCCTGGAAGCCCCAGAAACCTGGGGGTTAGGGGATTAGCACCTGCCCTTTCCATGACTGCCCCTAGGTGTCACTCGCACCAGTGAAGCTGCAGCCTTTCTTGCCCTGCCAGAGGTGTGAGGGAACTGCTGGCTTTTGAGGTCGCCTGGTGTTTCCTTCCTGCACGGCTCAGAGGATTCACGGTCTCTTAACAGGCTCCCCAGCATACGGCTTGCCATACGTCAGGAAAAATCATGACATGTCCTGGTTTTCAGGTGTAAAGATGGTGTCAGGGGGGGATTTTGCCCAATTGGCAAAATGCCAGGGAAAAGCCAGATGTATGCCAACACAGTGGAAAAAGCTTAAAATATTGGGGTCAACAACTTTGTCAGGAATTTTATTTTTTGAAATACAGCAACCCTACCGCCGCCCCCACTCTCTTGTGGCCCCAGAGCCCTTCAGAGGCAAAAAATAAGGGGAGGGAGTTCCTACTACAGTCCCCTCAGGTCCTGGAGAAGGACTGGGTGGGGTGGGGGGCACACCAGCCTCTCAAAAGGCAGTCGTGATTGGCTCTGCTCTCCTGCAGTTTGCTTCAGCCATTCTTTTGTTTTTTCTCCTCACCCCTTTCTCTCCCCTAGTAGGTCGTTTAGCTGCTTTGAGCTTAATGGCTGTTAGTCCCTTCCCTGCTGCGTCCAGGGCTAATTTTCCCGCTCGTTGAGGAAGACAGAGGCTGGGAAAAAGGAAGGCCGTTTAAAGGCAAGAGAGAAGTTGAATTTGGAGAAATATGAAGGCAAAACAAAGTAAAGTGAAAAAGAATCTAACGCTGAACTCCACATAGCTCAGAGAGCAGGTGTGAAGTGGGTGGGTCTGGGGAGAGCAGGATGCCCCTCCCACAAGGAGGATCTTCAAGAACCCATCAGATGAGAGGAACCATCCCTCTCTCCCTCTCTTTTGTAAATATTTTTTTTTATTAGTTTTTCACAGTTACATTTTTACAAATAAAAACAAATACTTTTTCACAAACCTTCTCTTTGAGATTCTTTAAATCTCTGGACTTCATACCCTCTTCTGGTTCCTTATATTAACCAATTTCTTCTGCATATTCATTCTTAAACCTTTTCCATTATTATTTCCATTAATTTTCTACTAGTTGTAAGCATTTACTTAAAAGCCTGCCAATGTATCAACTTGTTTACAATATTTTTGCACATAAACAATAAATGATTCCCACTCTTTTTAAAATTTCTCATCATAGTCTCTGAGCTTTGCCGCTTATTTTGCCATTTCTGCATAGTCCATTAGCTTGATCTGCCATTATTCTTTTGTCGGTGTCTTTTCTTCCTTCCATTTTTGAGCTAACAGTATTCATGTGGCTGTTGTAGCATACATAAATATTTTCTTCTGTTCTTTAGGTAGTTCAGTTCCTATCAATCCTAATAAGAAAGCTTCTGGTTTTTTAACAAAAGTTATTTTAAACATTTTCTTCAAGTCATTATAGATCATTTCCCAGAAGCTTTTAATGACCTTACATTCCCACCACATATGGTAGAAATTACCCTCCTTTTCTCTGCATTTCCAACACTTATTGGAACTTGTTCTATACATTTTAGCAAGTTTTACTGGAGTTAAGTACCATCGGTACATCATTTTCATATAGTTCTCTTTGAGTGAGAAACATGCAGTAAATTTCAAATCTGTCCTCCAAAGCCTTTCCCAGTCACTCATTTGTATATTATTTGTATATTATGTCTCACATCCTTTGTTCATTTTATCATTACACACTTAACCTCTTCCTCTTTGGTTTCCTATTCCAACAGCAAATTATATGTGTTCGACAGTAATTGTTTATTATCTTCTACAATTTCTCTTTGAACTCTTGATATTGTGTAGCTAAAACCTTTCTTTTTATCATTTTTAAATTTTTCATTTATTTGAAAATACTGTAACCAATCTGTTACCTCCTCTCTGATTTCATCAGATTCTTTTAACTCTAATTAGTTGTCCACTTCTGTTAACAGCTCTCTATATGTTGGCCACTTAGTCCTCATATTTACAGTACCTTTTTATAAGATATTGCTTCTACTGGGGATATCTACCATGGTGTTTTTGTTCTATTAAATCTTTATATCTCTCCCCTACCTTAAAAATTGCATTTCTTATTATATGGTTATGAAATCCTTTGTGGATTTTCACCTTCTGATACCGTAAATATGCATGCCTACCAAATATCATGCTCTTCCAAGTCTAACAGGTCTATATTCTTTAATTTAATCCAGTCCCGAATCCAGCATATGCAGGCTGCCTCAAAGTATAATTTTAAATCTGGTAGGGAGAAACCTCCTCTGTCTTTAATGTCAGTAAAAAGTTTATATTTTATTCTCAGTTTTTTCCCTTTCCAGATAAATCTTGTGATATCCTTTTGCCATTTTTGAAGCAGAGGAGCCATTCCACTCTCAGCAATGCCCTCCATGAACCAATGGGGAATGGCGGCTCTCCTCAAATGCCATTCCAGCTCAAGCTATGGGGGGCGTGGGGGGCGTGGTACTGTGCCATCCTTGCAGAGGTAGCTTTGTATTTGAAGGGCAGTCTGGCACAAGTTAGGTTTCAATATAAAGAACTGTCAGGAGGTTGCAATTCTATTATTCTATAACACATTGGAGATATATTCAAGCCGAGGTGGGGTGGTCATTTGTGAGGGATTGCTGAGGTGTGTTTCCTGCATTGCAGGGATTTGGATCAGATGATCCTCAGGGTCCTCCCAGCTCCACAGTTCTATCATTTCCTGGCCCTAATAATAATAATAATAATAATAATAATAATAATAATAGTTTTAAAAGATTTCGAGGGAATCTGGATTGACTCCAACAAATGTCAAAAACGCTTTCTGGAAATTTCCCAGAAAAAAATTGCAACTGAATGTGTGAAGAAGGCCCCCAAATCAAATTCCAGTTTTAACATCTGAGACAGAACAAAATTTTTGTTGTGATAAAAATTTGTTGAAACTTTAATAAAAAAAATTATATATAAAAAAAGAGACAGAACAAAATTGACAAGTGTTCACATATCACCAGGGGCTGGAAAGCCACAGGGCAGAAGTCAGGAATACTGAGTTGTGCAGAGTGCCTGACATCACCAGCAGAAACACCATAAGGAGAAGATACATTTTTGGTGACCTCTCCTCTGAAGAAGGAAAAGAAAATACCACTGAAGCACATCCCCATGAGGGCTAGCCTTAACCTTGGCCCCACTTGACATACGTCCATACAATGGACCAGCAAGTGACCCTGTACATAACCCTCCTTTCCTTTGCTCCTCAAAATGTTGGCATCTCCTTCATCTCATCCAAGGCTACTCTGATTCTGAGAGGCAGTGTTGTGTAGTGGTTAGAGTGCCTCTCAGCCTAACCTACCCCATAGGATTGTTGTGGGCATCCAATAAGGAGAGTTTGATGATGGTTTCAACATATGTGTTATTTACATACTGTATTGTTATGAGGGTTTTTTGGGGGGGAGGGTTGGCTGTATGCAAGATAATCTCAAGGTTGTGGGTTTAAGCCCCACGCTGGGCAAAATATATCTGCATTGCAGGGGGTTAGACCAAATGGCCCTCGTGGTCCCTTGCAACTCTACAATTTTACTATTCTAAGAATATCCTTCTAACCCCTGGATCCACCAAGTGCTAGCTTCTTGTCTTGAGGTGATAGCCTGGGTGATGGGCCATTAAGGGAAACAAAGTAAAGGGGTTCTGTGTAAGATGGTAGATGGGTGCCCCCCTACATCCCTCAATTGGCTGGTAGTTAAAAAAAGGCAAAGGGAAGAGTTGAGAGTTAAGAGTTGCAGTGATGTGTGCCATAAACAAGGCAGCAAGCTGGAGAAACAGTTTGAACAATGTTTGATTTCTGTTTGAGTCCAAGGCTGCTGTTATAGGAGAAGCAATACCCTTTGGGGGTGTTAATGCCATGAATCCCTCCATCGCAAGCTCAGGTTGCATATACTTGTAAATAAACCATATATCATAAAGACACCACAGTCTCTGCTGTGCCTTATTTTGAAGAAGGCATGAATCCTGGCTAAATGCCTGGAGCCCCTGGAATCTCACACCGCTAGATGATATTCTTGAAAGATGCTTTAAGTTACTTTTGGTTTTTGTTTTTAAAGTGAACAATAAGTTCAAACAATAATCATAGTAGGTGGAAATGTGGTGTGATTCCTCACAAACACTGTGTTTTCCAGTTGAGACTCAGAATCAGCTATGATACATGAAATTGCCCAGGCAGATGGGGCAATACTGCATTGTGGGAGCTCTCTGGGAGATGGTTATTTGATGGTGATGGAAAATGGTTCCTAAGTAGCCTCTACCAAGCCTGAAGATTGTATCCTCCTTGTTGCTTCTTCCCCTTGGACACGCTCCATTTCCCAAGCCTCTTTGCTCCCTCCTAACACTTTATAAAGCCTTCACGAGTTATTTCTGTTAACAAAAGCAAAGACGAAAGCAGCCCTCAGGGCAGGGGGTGGGTGGGGGTTAGAAAGCTGCTCATTGCATTTTTTGAGGCAGTGGGTTTCTGCCTACTGAGTTCCAAAGGAAGGCAATTGCAGACTTTAGTATTGCAGGGGGTTTGACTAGGTGACTCTTAGGGGTCCATTCCAATTCTACAGTTCTGATTCTTTTATTCATTGGAGGTTTTTAACCAGAGTTCTGGTGGCCATCTGTCAGGGATTCGTTAGCACTGATTCCTACATTGCAGGAAGTTGGAATACGTGAACTTTGTGGGTCCCTTTCAGCTCTTAAGATTGTATGGTTGCTTCATTTTTCCCTTCTTCTACATTATCTTAGAAGAGGAAGGGTTGCTTCTTTTGGCTTTAGCTCTGAGAGTCCTCCAATGTCCTCTTGCGGCCTCTTCCTCCTCCTCCTCACCATCACTGAGGTTAAACCCTCCAAGCCTTTAAGAAGAAAAAAAAAGTCATATTGCAAGACGTTGTGGTTTTGCTTTCCTGCCTGCCCCATTTGCTTTTTACAACTGTGGTTTTTCGTTCATCTTCCAATGAAACCCATTTTCACTTCCTTCCCCCCTACCCCTCCAGATGCCAGAATAAATCTTCTGGGAAAGCCACTCTCTCCAACATCTCCCATCTTTGGCCCAGTTTATTTATGACAGAGCTCAGTCCTGGTAGGCAAGGAGTGAATTATCATTCCAGGTGACATCATGGACCCCATGGGGGGGGGGGATTCTCTGAAGATCACTAAGAAGAAAGCAGTCCTGAAGGGTATGATGGAGTGAGTGCGGAATATATTTCTTTGGACAGCTGGACGCAGAAGTGGGGGTCCTTACACTCCACTTTCCTTGAGTATGGTTTCAATCTTCATCCAAGTATTTCTTCTTGCTAACCACTTGCTCAGACTTGCATTTTATGTGTTCCTCTTGTTTTATTTGTCTATCTTTATTTTTTTTTTTTAAAAAGAGCTTTTGCTTAAGTAAAAGGTGCAGAGTGTTGCTTACAGAACCCCAAGGATGCGATTTTTGCATTGCAGGAGGTTGGATTAGTTAATATTTCAGGGGTCCCTTCCAACTCTAGAATTAATATGATCCTTTAGTTGTCATTCCTGCATTGCAGGGGGTAGGACCAGATGGCCTTTGGGGTTTCCCTCCAACTCTAGAATTATATGATTCTATGCCAATGATTGCTTTCTCTGAGTGCCTGCCTGTCAGCCCGCCAGGAGGGATGAGCTACAGCTCCCAAGAGCCCACTAAAAACCAAGCAGTGACATTTCAGGCCCATGAGACTTCTCAGTGGAAGAGCAGAAGACTTGCAATGGGTGCTTGGGATCATAAATTCATGCCGATTCCCCCTAGGGATGTGTCATTCCTGATCCCCTTTCACCATTTCACCCAGAACCAGCAGTGGTGAGGAGACAGCTAATGAACGCTTTCTAATTTCTTCTATAAACGTCTAATAAAGCTCATTTATCATCTCTAATGGAGTACTTACTTTCAGCACAGAAGGGCAGGCAAGGAACCACACAGAGAATAATGGCCTGGTGAGGGAGAACTGCTAAATGTCAGGATTGCCACCCCGCAAGGGTGTCATCGCTCTTTATTTTAATCAACACAACAGCTGCTGCAGCTTGGAATGGCTGTCTGGGAGCAAACACAGTACTGGACTACTGCAATGTGCTCTGTGTGGGGCTTCCCTTGGGTTCAATCTGGAAGCTGCAGTTGGTGCTGAATTGTGCAGTGCAATTGCTCTCAGGAGTGAGGCCTTGCTGTATACATAACCCCTGTGCTCAGAGATCAACACTGGTTGCTGATTTGCTACTGGGACAAGTTCAATGCACTACAGAGGACCCTCTGGATATGAACTTAATTCGTCCCGGGTGTCCGTACTTACCTTGAAAAGTCCATATCCAGAGGCACTGCTTCTGCACATGTGCATGTGCATGGCATGATAGAGTGCTTCTATGCAGATCGCTTTTGTGCATGTGTGCGTGCGAAACCCGGGTTTGCCGTGCTTGTAACTTGAAATTACGTTACCCGAAGGTAATGTAGCCCAAGGGACCACTGTATTAGTATACAAAGCTCTTAACAACTCAGGACCAGCTGATCTGCAAGACTGGCTTACCCCATATAGGCCCACTTGACCTCTTCAGTCTGCAGAACTGGCACTGTTATGGGTGTCACTTAATTCCTATTCCACGCATATAAGAAATCCATGTTTAAGTGTGGCGGAACCTACACTTTGAAACCCCTTGCTTACTGAGCTTAGCTTTCCACTGTAATTTTTTTTATTATTTCTTATTTATTAAATTTGTATACAGTGGAACCTCGGTTGTCAAATGTAATCCATTCCGGAAGACCGTTCAACTTCCGAAATGTTTGACAACCAAGGCACAATGGGTGGGCGGCAAAATCCATTGGGGGGGAAATGGAGAAACGCGCCTCGGAAGCTGTTTGACTTCCAAAATGTGTTTGAAAACAGAAGCATTGACCTCTGGGTTGTTGGCGTTTGAAAGCTGAATGCTCAACTTCTGAAGCATTTGACAAGCAAGGTTCCACTGTACTGCCTTTCATCCATAGTTCACAGCATAAATATACAATATCAAAATACAACATACAAAAACATAAAATACATAAGAAGAAGAAGAAGAAACTAAACCAATTGCCCTCTCCCCATCCTACTTCCTTCCACAAACACTTTTAAAAGGAAATAGGATGTTAGATAGCCAAAGGCCTGGTTGAAGAGAATGGCTCATTGTAATTCACTATGGGGCTTTAGGGTGGATAATAAAAGTAATAGTAGTGATGGTGATGATGGTGATGCAAGGCAGGATCAGGCAGGATGAGAGGAATCAAAACACTCACAGGCTCAAATCAGGGATATGGTAGAGGAAATAAGCAATTTCTGGGTACCTGGGTGCATCTGCCATTATCCAGTTCCCCATTTTCTGAGCTCCCTGAGTTTGTATTATTATTGATGTTTCAAAGGCTGCATGATTTATTGCGCAAATTAGCAACTCTGCTACTTTTTAAAGAAAAATCAGGAAGGAAATCAGCAGAATTCCTTTCCTTGCAAGCAAATAAATTGAGCAAATTTTTCCAGGTAGGTTTGTCAAGCAATAATTGTGCATTTAGCTCTAAATGACATGACACTTTCTGTGTAATAACCTTGATATTACCTGGAAATTGCTATGTAATTCAAAGCTCTAGAGTTGTCATATTGTCCAGGTGGTTGCCTGGTGATTTGCAGCCTATTCATGCAAAATTGCTCTTCACACAAAGGCAGCAGACTTTCCCCAGCTTGCCAAAAGGAGAAATCTCCAGAGGTAAATAATTAAGGGGCTAGAATATACTTGCAGATAAAATCTTGCTGCAGCTCCATTAGCTACAAAACTTAACAATTGTCGTCTTGCCTCCAACTGACGCTCTCACACCTGGACATTCAGCATGCTGATAATAAACAAATGGTCTGATTCTGTCCTAAAGCATCTCAACTCCATGGACTGGATTTAACTTGTAGGACTCCACACATTTTGGGTTACAATTACCATCCCATTAGCTGTGCCTGCTGAACGCACCGTGTGATGCATCAGCAACAAAGGCTAATGCAATTCTAGGCTCAGTTCCTCAGAACTGTAGTGGCAGATCAGGGGGTCTGTTTATTTCCCATACTCTGGTATACAGATACAGAAAACCACAGGCTGCACCTGCTAAATGCTAGGAGAATACTAGGGGCGGGGGGAATGTCTGAAAGATTTATTCAGAGGAACAAAAAAAGGACACATTAATTTTTGCTGACTCTGGCCCTTGCATTAGGACTTGTGGGATGACAGGAAAGGGATCTTACTAGATTGCAAATTTAACAATGTGATACTACAGCAAAAAGAAAAAGAAAAAAGAAAAGCTAATGCAATCCTAGAAATCAACAAAAGACAAATATTCTGATCAAGGGAAGTCACAGTATTACTTTTATTCTGCCTTGATCCGACCCTACTGGGACCACACACACCCTGCACACATCCCAGCTTGTCAATATCCTTTTTAAACTGGGGTACCCAAAACTGTACAGAACTGTATAAAATCACTGTGAGAACAAGATGCTGGACCAATGGTCTATTGGGCTGATCCAGCAGGGGAGAGGGCTCTTGTGCTTGAATCCTGCTTGTTAGTTTCCCACATGCACCAGGTTGGCCATTGTGAGAACAGGATGCTGGACTAGATTTGGCCTAATCCAGTAGGACTCTTCTGATGTTCTTATCTGTCTGGTCCAACTAATGGAGGGACCTGTGATGAAGCATGAGATAGGATAGAATTACGTACTATATTGATATTGCCTGAATAACACATTTTCTAAAGGCATGATCATTAAAAGCTGGAACTTTACAAACACAGAAAGCACTCACTGCAACATGTTTAAACCAAAAGGTGTTTTCTTCTTCTTCCCCATTTCTTTTTTCTGTTAGAGTTGATGGGATGGATCTGGCTCAGCTTTCATTGCCATTCCTTCCATGTTTCTGTTCTCTTCTCCCTGCTTTTATGCAGCCAGCAAAGCAAAGAGCTCAGCTTTCGCCGTCCAGCCTCAAACACCCAAAGGTTTTGGGTCACATCTGGACCAGAAGAACAGCTGGAAGACTGTTCAGCCCTTTTTCCCTCAGTCTGAAAGGAATCCGTACTATTACTTCCCTTGACCTGGACACTATACTTCTGTCAGTGCAGCCTAGAATAGCATTTAGTTTTATTTGCCTGCTTAGCTTGTGGTCTACTAAGACCTAGATCCTTTTCACATGTCCTACTAGCAATCCAGGTATCCCACATCTTACCTTTGTATCACTGCTTCTTTTTGCCTTAGTGTAGAACCTTACCTTTCTCCCCATTGAAATCCATTTTTTTCAGTTTGGGCCCAGTTTTCCAATCTCTTTAAGGCCATCTTGAATCCCAATTCTGTCTTCTGCAGCATTGACTATCCCTCCCAGGTGGTGTCATCTGCAAATTTGATGATCATTCCTTCTATTTCTTCATCCAAGTCATTTATAAAGACGTTGAACAACAACGGGCTCAGGACAGAACCTTGTGGCACCCAACTTGTCCCTTTTTTCCAGGATGAGGAGGAACCATTAGTGAGCTCTCTTTGGGTTTGGTTTGTCAACCAGCTACAAATCCACCTAAAGGTTACCTCATCCAGCCCTCATTATACTCTGCACTAATATCACGGGGGACTTAAAAATAAAATAAAAACAACATGGGGAAAATGGGGGGGGGGGATAAAAAGGGGGAAGGTATATTATTATATCACTATACATGCAAACATATTCTTGTCTAGTATATATGTATATAAATGTCATTATTATCCAAATACAAATATGGTTATTTATAACCTACTATTTTTTTATAAATGTTTTTCAAATATTGTTATACTTGTCCATGCAAAGTCTTAAGTCTATAAACAATCCATTTATAAGTCCTGAGTGTTGTCATATCCTGAATCCATTGACTGAAGGGGGGCATTGATTTATTCTTCTAGTGCATCAGTATCAACCTTTTGGCCATAGTAAGGGCATGAAGCATCCATTTACATTGGCCAGTTGTCAAATTCCATATGGTAGGTAAGTAATTCAAAAGAATATTTCCCTCTGAAAAATTTAACTTTTTACGCAGTCATGCTTATGTAATACAATGCTTTCTCCCAAAACTTAGTAAGCGAAGGGCATTGTAAAAACACATGTTTCAAATAAGCTTTATCATTATTACATCTCCAACCACATGCTGTCTTAGACAGTTTTTTTCTACAGGTAGTGGAGTCCAATAAAGTCTAAATATTATTTTCTGTTGTATATGTTGTAATTTAAAGTTCATTGACACCTTTGCTATAGAAACTAAAACTCTTTCCCACTGTCTAGCTTGAATAGGAACCTCCAACTCTTTGTTTCTCTCATTTCTTAAAACCTGTGTCCCAAATTGATTCACTGATAGCAAATATCTATAAAAGATTATCACAGGCATTTTAGTTTCAAAGGATTTGACCAATTGTTCTGCTATCCTAGAAGCTGTAAAAACTGCCGATCCAAAGAAAGCAGTTACCAAGTGTTGCAGGTGCAAATATTGCCCTTGTGCTGCATGTGAGAGATGATGTTTATCTCTTAAAGTAGCATTCATGTAAAATTAATCTTCCTCATCTATCAGCTGCTTCAAAGTCAGTATGCTCACTTCCACCCCACTTTTCCATATTGCCCCCAATGTTTAAAGTTGGGTTCCCCCACAAAGTCAATTTAGCATGGGAAAATTGATTGGACTTATTTTTAATAGACATTATATTCTATAATTTTCTAACTGACAAAATTGTTTCGAGAGACTCCTTGTTACATTTTTCCAGGATGATGAGTAACCATGGACTTTCCTTCACTGAAGGAATAACCAGTCCTTCCAACTCTACAATTCTATGATTTAATTGTGAGTAGGGGTGCCTACTTGAACAAAATATTTTTTGGCGGGGGACAAGGTAAGCCTCGGCCTGCATAATTGATCACATGATGCAGTGCACAAACACCATTTGAATGGTAATACTAATCAACTTTGGAGGGGAATGGCCCCCTCGAATATTTTATTGGGAGACTGAAGTTGGTTCCTATGATTGTGAGTGAGATAATGAGGAGTACAGTGGTACCTCGGTTTACGAACTTAATCCGTCCCAGAAGTCCGTTCTTAAATCAAATCTGTTCTTACACCGAGGGGCGCTTTCCCTAATGAGGCCTCCCGCTGCCGGTGCCCTTCTACCGTTCGGCTTCCGTTCTTAGACCAAGGTACAGCAAACTGGGACACTACTTCCGGTTTTGCAGAGTTCGTAAACCAAATAATTCGTAAACTGGGCTGTTCTTAAACCGGGGTACCACTGTACAAGCCTGAAAGTTTCTGAAAACTTGTGAGGAACTTGCTGGAAGAAAGCAGAGAATCTTCATGGAGGAAATGTGATTTCTTCTTTTAAATAACTGCCTCATTACACAGGAATGTGTGAAAGTTGTTCAATCAAAGAGCATTCAAAGCTGTGCTTTTGTGCACACAGCTGGTGGGCTTGCAAATGTAAGTCATTTTTTATTATGCTTCCTTATTCTACTTTGGATCCCTCTGTGTCTCAAATTAAACATTGAGATATTGTGAAGAAGTGGGGGTTAGCGATAGTTCAGAGGCACATTATGCATTATTTGGATGCTTTCTGCACTCGACCACTTAAGATGCTCAGGTTAGGGATTGCATGCTTAAAAGATGCCCACCAAGATTATGAAGGGTCCGGAAATGTGAGTTAACAGTGTGATGCAACAGCAAAAAAAGGCTCATGCAATTATAGGCTTCATCAACAGAGTTGCAGTGTCTAGATCCAAGGAAGTCAAAGTACTACTCTATTATGCCTTGGCCAGACCCCTTCTGGAGTCCTGTGTCAGTTCTGGGCACCCCAGTTTAAGGAGTGACAAACTCCTTAGTATAGTATACTATAGTATTGACAAACTATAGGGTGGGCAGAGGAGAGTGACAAGGATGATCAATGGACAGGAAACCAAGCCTTATAAAAAATGGATGAGGGAGTTGAGTGTGTTTAGCTTGGAGAAGAAAAGACTGAGAAAAGCTATGACAGACATCTTTAAATATTTGAAGGGTGGTACATGGAAGATGGAGCAAGCTCCCCCCCCCCCACTATCCCAGATGGCAGAACCAAACCAACAAGTTCAAATTACAAGAAGGAAGATTCTGATTAAACCTTAGGAAGAACTTTCTGAGGGTAAGAGCTGTTTTTTGACAGTGGAATGTGGGGCTTCTCCTTCATTGGAGGCTTTGAAGCAGAGGTTAGACGGTCATCTGTCAGGGATTTTTGAGCTGTGATTCCTGCATTGCAGGTAGTGGACTAGAAGACCCTTGGGGGTCCCAACACTATGATTCTTTCATCTTATCACAGAACCATGCCTCCACACCTTCCTCCACACCCTTTTAATCTTACAGCCCAGGATTTTCAAATCCATCCCACCTCAAAACTCTTCTCAATTCTGCCCCCTGCCCAAGTGCTAATCCTGCTAGCATTAACTGCCTTCAGACCCAAAAACAGAGATTGTGGGCCGGTGGTTGGGAGGGTAATTCTCCAGGCATAATGGATACCAGCGAGGCTTGCAGACTTAACCCCACACCCACCCCTTTTCCATCTTTCCTACCCATTCCACACAGTTCATTTGTAATGTGGGGTGAAATGTTGAGATGGCAGTTTATCATGAATCCCCAGACATGCAGGGCTGGCGAGGCAGTTGTGAGGGAGCCCGAACTCTTTGGCAGGATGATATAGGAGCTGAACTTGGAACAAAGGGAGGCCCCCACCCCACGGTTGAATGAATATGTGCTAAGGATGAATGGGAGCAACACTTTTGAAAGGGGTGGGGTGGGCAGTAAAGACAGGTCTGATAAGCTGCATAAAATAAAACAATTAAGACACCCTTGCAGATGATGAAGGAGAAGACAGAGATGGAGCAAATGGCAGAGATTTGACAACCTTCCTCACTCCTCCTCTGCTTTAATCATAGAATTGTAGAGTTTGAAGTTTACTCAAGGACCATCTAGTCCAACCCCGTGCTGTGCAGGAATCACAGCTAAAGAATTTCTCACATAAAGTCAGTCAACTTTTGTTTAAAAAAATCCACTATTTACCACCCAATTTGGAAACCACTGTTCTAAATGGTTTTGAATATTGTGCAGCGCTGTGTTTTATTTGTTTTAACCCACCCTGGGGCCTTGAGGTTAAGAGTCTGGGATAACCAGCCTCATTTAACCAACATTCTTATGTCTAATTAATGCACAAAGAGATTAGAACTGTGGTTCTTGGCTTACAGTATATCATCTCGGGAGGGAATCAAGGCTTCGTTCACTTCCAGTCTACCTGATGGACTCAGTGCATAAAGAGTTCCCATGGCTCTCACAGGCCATGCTAGAGTTTCTAAACCCATATTTTAGGAACCTTCACCACTTTGTGATCAAGTCAAACTTTACTGCCTGTGCAATTTTTCTGACTGATGGAGGGAAAAGCACATGAATCTCATCTTTGAAGAGTTTGTAAGGAAACCAGTTTTTAATTTACCAGATGTGTGGTCTTTTCCTATGGGAGGGGGAAGACAGAAGTTTTGGAACAGAAAAAGGCATATTTTAAAGGTCCAACAGACTGTGCAATTTGGAGTGAATTCAAAAGAAAAAGCTACCAAGCCTGTGGTAACTCTTCTGGTAAAAGAATGGAAGAAGTGGAAATGGAAGGAACTCCACCCACCCACCCACCCACACAAAATTAGGATGGACAATTTCAGAAGGGGCTTAATTGATTAAGTAGTACTTGCCCCAAACTTTGATCTTGATATCCAGGAATTCTGTTTTATGCCTATTTTTTCAGTAACGAACAAGAACTAATAATAATATGAAGAAGAATAGGGAAAGCTCTTCTTATAGAGCCACAATGATCAGGGTTCTGCCTCACCCCACCCCGTCCAATATAAAGCTACTCATGTTTCTAAATACTGTAAGAACATAAGAAGAGTCAATGGCCCATCTATGACATCTGTCCTGTTTTCACAGTAGGTGGCTACCACTGTGCCCTACAGGAGCAAGTTCTACAGCTCAACTATGTGCTGTAGGAAGAAGGACTTTCTATTATCTGCCCTGAATCTTCCAAATTAATAGAATCATAGAATTGTACAGTTGGAAGGCACCCCAAGACTCATCTAGTCCAACCCCTTGCTCTTCAGGAAAGTCACCTAAAGCATCCTTGACAGATGGCCACCCAACCTCTGCTTTAAAACCTCCAAGGAAGGAGAGCCCCCCACCTCCCGAGGGAGACCCTTCTGATGTCAAACAGCTCTAGGAGTCAGAAAGTTTTTCTTGATGTCTATTCAGAATCTCCTTTCTTGGAGCTTGAAGCCATTGGTTCGAGTCCTACCTTCCAGAATAGGAGAAAACAAGCTTGCTCCATCTTCCATGTGACAGCCCTTTAGATATTTGAAGATAGCTTTCTTGGGCTCCATGATCAATGCAGATGGTGTCAGCAGTCACAAAATTAAAAGACGCCTGCTTCTTGGGAGAAAAGTGATGACAAACCGAGACAGCATCATAAAAACCAGAGACATCACCTTGCCAACAAAGGTCCGTATAGTAAAAGATATGATTTCCCCAGTAGTGATGTATGGAAGTGAGAGCTGGACCATAAAGAAGGCTGATCGCCAAAGAATTGATGCTTTTGGTGCTGGAGAAGACTCTTGAGAGTCCCATGGACTGCAAGAAGACCAAACCTATCCATTCTTAAGGAAATCAGCCCTGAGTGCTCACTGGAAGGACAGATCCTGAAACTGAGGCTCCAATACTTTGGCCACCTCATGAGAAGAGAAGACTCCCTGGAAAAGACCCTGATGTTGGGAAAGATTGTGGGCACAAGGAGAAGGGGACAACAGAGGATGAGATGGTTAGACAGTGCTCTCAAAGCTACTAACATGAGTTTGACCAAACTGTGGGAGGCAGTGGAAGACAGGAGTGCCTGGCGTGCTCTGGTCCATGGGGTCAAAAAGAGTCGGACATGACTAAACAACTAAATAACAACAACAACAATCATATCACCTCTCAGTCTCCTGTTTTCCATGCTAAGCATACCCAGCTCCTTCAACAGTTTCTCATAAGCCTTGGCATCTAGACCCTTGATCATCCTATCATCCTATCCTCTGCACATATTCCAGCTTGTCAATATCCTTAAATTGTGGCACCCAGAACTATTATCAAGGGGATGGAGCAACTCTGCTATAGAGAAAGGTTGCAGCATTTGGGACATTTTACTTTAGAGAAAAGGCAAGGTCGAGATTGTGTGGTAAAGGTAAAAGGTAAAGGTACCCCTGCCCGTACGGGCCAGTCATATCCGACTCTAGGGTTGTGCGCCCATCTCACTTAAGAGGCCGGGGGCCAGCCCTGTCCAAAGACACTTCCGGGTCACGTGGCCAGCGTGACGAAGCTGCTCTGGCGAGCCTCCACCAGCGCAGCACACGGAAACACCGTTTACCTTCCCGCTATAAAGCGGTACCTATTTATCTACTTGCACTTAGGGGTGCTTTCGAACTGCTAGGTGGGCAGGAGCTGGGACCGAAAGATGGGAGCTCACCCCGCCGCAGGGATTCAAACCGCCGACCATGCGATTGACAAGCCCTAGGCGCTGAGGTTTTACCTACAGCGCCACCCGCGCCTCGGATTGTGTGGTAGAAGCTTATTAAATTATGAAGCAAATCAGTCTCTTAAGCTTAAGTCAAGAAATAGTATTCTTTATGAAATTGAATATCAATATACGTATCAGGGCTTTGAGATTAGACCACTGAAGAAGCCCGGAAAACTACTTTGGGAGTGTGCTATCTGCAAGCCCCAGTAAAAAGGCCCCATCTTGATTACTTGGACTGCCAGGGTGAAAAAGGTGCAAAACGCCGGCACCCTGTCTACAACTTCATTAACATCTGTCTACAACTCCACTAGCATCTCTCAGTATTGTGAACAACACCAAACTTACCCTTTGTTGGTATCTTCATGAACTTACCTAAAAAGATAAAGAAAACAAAAGACTGAGTTAAGCATTTGAAAAATCCATTGAAACCAGACATTATAAGTTCATCTTAGGTTGGGTAGTTCGTAAGTCTCTGTGGCTTTGAACAAGGTTTTGTATTTTTCTCAGAAGATTGATAAAGAATATATAATTATTTTGGTAATTACTGTATGTATATTAGTCACCAACGTGTTGCATGAGTCGTACTACTATTAAATTATGCATGGCATGAAGAAAGTGGATAGAGAGAAGTTTCTCTCCCTCTCTCCTAACACTCAGACTTGTGAACATCCAGCAAAGCTGAATGTTGGAAGATTCAGGACACATAAAAGAAAGGAGTTTTTAGTTAAATTGTGGGTGGCTTTTAAAGATGATTAGACAAGTTCATGGAAGAGAGGGCTATTGATGGCTACTAGCCAGGATGGCTATGTTCTGCCTCCAAAATGGGGCAATGCTTCTGAATATGGGTTGCTAGGAACCACAGGAGGGAAAGGGGCTCTTGGGCTGAGGTCCTGCTTGCAGGTTTTCCATTTGGGCATCTGGTGTGCCACGGTGAGGACAGGGTGCTGGACTAGATGGGCCATTGGCCTGATCCAGCAGGCTCTGCTTATGCTCTTACGCTCTTCTATGAGTCCTCCAATTCCTGGCGCAGGATCGACAATGTCATGGGGCAGCTTATGAGCTGGGAAAAATGGAATGGAAGAGGAGGAGGGTGGGAGGAGAGGGAAAAGCGAAACAAAGGCAACATTGTTATCTCTTCAAAAACAAGAAAGCCCTGCCTGCTTTTTCCAAGTGGAATGACTAGCTGGGATTGTGGTTTGGTTTCAAAAATATGTGTTTAAAAGAATCTATGTCTGGGAAAGGAAACACCAGAGTGAGAGGAGGCTCTCCCTAGTTACTCAAGAATGGGCTGACTTTGCATAGAATCATGAAACTGAAGAGTTGGAAGGGACCCTGGGGGTCATCTAGTCCAACCCCCTACAATGTGAGTAGAGAAAGGAGGGGGAGTTGATCCTCTCACAATAGAAACAAAGCAAACAAAATACTGGTGGGGAAAGCTTCTCTCTCCCCCTGAGCCTAAGGGGTGGCTGGGGGAATCTGAAAGTCTGAAAAATCACTCCAAGAGTTCAAAAAAATCTCTGCAAAATACTTTCACAACTCTGGGATTTATTCCCGCTCTGGGCCATCATAACCTTATGCTGGGAAATAACTGTGGAATACCAGTTGATCCTGGTATTCCCATGGGTGTGAGAAACTGCAAAAGGAAAACAGCTGACTGTCTGAATTAAAAGGGGTGGGCTTGATGAACCCAGCAGAATTTAAAACTGAAATGTGTGTGTTTGCAAAGCATCAGAAATATGGGGTACTAGACCTTTAAAATGTCCCAGCATTCAGCACTTATAATTTGCTCCCCTGCCTGTACCTGTCTTGGAATGAATAGAGCACAACCTTAAGTAAGTTTAAACGCTTTACTTACAGTAATGAGAAGTCTCACTCATGCATCATTCAATGCTGCAGAAAAAACAACAGAGGCAAGGGATTATTGGTCACAAAATGCAAAGTTGGTCTCAAACATGTGGTCTGAATCTGAAGCCTCAGACGTCTGCTCAGTTACATGGTTCAAAAAAGAACTTCAATTTCTTAACTTAGTATTAGTGTGATTCCTGTTGGCAAAATTGTCACACTCACTTCTGTAGGATTTTGGGAATACGTAGGGATTCTTCCACTTCACATCAAAGTGTGTATGCATGGTAAGATTTGCTGCCTGTTTAAATTGTAATTTTACTGTCTGAAACAGCATTTATGTATTCTGCCACTTTCATTTCATATAATAAATGAAGCTCTCTTTGTTAATCTGTCTCTCAGGAATCTTAATGTATAGCTATTTGTTTACCTCTAAAAACTACTGGGTCTAGCAGTTAAGAGACCATTAGGATCGCCAGACCAGAACAAAAAGTATCAGGTGCCAGGAGTTTTATTTAGGAAGGAATGGAGGCAAACACATATTCATAAGCGGACACACGTTATAACTCTAGTGATAGATCCCAGACCTCTCATTAGTGTGTGTATGCATACACATGAATGCTTGGCATGCATGCGAGTTCAGACACATACTCTAACATATAAGGCTACTGAGAGCTACCAGCCATGATGGCTCGGCTCTGCATTCACAGTTGGATGCAGCAATGTTGCTGGAAACCATAGGAGGTGAGAGGGCATCTGGTTGTCCACTGAGAGGACAGGATGCTGCACTAATTGGGCCATTGATTCAGCAGGCTCTTTTGATGTTTTTTTATGGAATTCAAAATGACACTTGTTGAGTTTTTTCAAGGAATCTGTGTGGCTAAGATTTCTTTCTGGCCTGCTCTTGATACCACGTCTGCTTTCAAAGGAAAAAGTTAGAAATTCCTCATTGTTGTGAGGCTATTGGGGCATTATTTCCCTCCGCTAGGGGACCAGAGGGGGGAGGATGATTTGGCAATTAAAGTAATGGAGCCTGACCTTCCGGACCACAATGTGCTGCTTTAAGACCAAATATTCACCCCATCAGCTACGCTAACAAAGATTTTGAGGTAGTTTACGAGGCAGCCCACGAGCTCAGCTCAGGAAGCAAAGGAAATCCAGAAATGGCCGCTTGGTGATCTTTTTTTCCTAATCTCTGGGTTCTGAGTTTTGATGCCAAGACAAAGGAACAAATTGTATCCAAAGATGTTTGACCACAATAGGGTTGAGGTCAGAGGGATGTGAAAGAGGGACACTGAGGCAAGAGGTCAGGATTCACTTAGATACACACATGCTTCCCTGGTGCTCTCTTTCATAGGCTCATAGAGTTTCAGGCTTGGAAGGGACCAACCGACTGCAAAGCAGAAATCAAAGCTAAAGAATCCCTTACAGGTGGCCACCCAACCTCTACTTAGAAACCTCTAATGAAGGAGGGTCTACCACTTTCCAAGAGAGTTCGTTCTACTGTCCAACAGCACTAACCATCAGAATGTCCTTCCTAAGATTTAGTCAGAATTTCCTTTCTTGTCATTCAAATCATTGGTTCAGGTCCTCACCTCTGGAGCAGCAGAAAACAGGTTTCCTCCATATTCAATGTGGCAGCTCTTCAGATACTTTAAGATAGCTCTTGTGTTTCCTTTCAGTCCTCCTCCTCTTCTCCTCTTCAGGACTCATCTGGAGCAAGTGGCAATCGGGTTTTCTATGGATTGCCTTTCACCCTCAATTTAAAACTAAAGAGCAGATTTTCCCTGGGAAAAGGAGTGAGGCAAGGAGAAAACTGCTTGGACTTGTGCCTTGAAAACATGGGTGAAACAGAAAACTGCTTGAACCTGTGCTTTCTAGGCATAGGACAAGTGAAGGTGTGGACAAGCCCCCAGTCTCCTCTTCTCCACGCCAATGTCTCCCTTTTTATTTGAGGAAAGCTTTGCAAGGAAACCTTCTATGTCTCCATGATCTATTAATTGCAGCCCTTTTTCATCCTTGGAAGAACACCACAGGGTTCATCCTGACAAACTGCCACAACTTCAATCAACCACTCTGGAACATAGAATTTCCCCTACATATCTCATTTCTCAATCTTAAGTGCTATGTTCCCATCTCTGAAATAGACAGATGCTTTTGGAAAGTCTTAATCCCTTGATTACATTTTAATATATTTTTCATCTTTGCTGAAAGCTGCACATTATTATTATTATTATTAATAATAATAATAATAATAATAATAATAATTTATCATTTGTACCCCGCCCATCTGGCTGGGTTTCCCCAGCCACTCTGGGCGGCTTCCATAGAAACCAGAAAACACTAAAATATCATACATTAAAAACTTCCCTGAACAGGGCTGCCTTAAGATGTCTTCTGAATGTCAAGTAGTTGTTTATCGTTTTGACATCTGATGGGAGGGCGTTCCACAGGGCGGGCGCCACTACCGAAAAAGCCCTCTGCCTGGTTCCCTGTAGCTTTGCTTCTCGCAATGAGGGAACCGCCAGAAGGCCCTCGGCACTGGACCTCAGCATCCGGGCAGAACGATGGGGGTGGAATTGTGGAGTTCAATCATGGAATTGTGGAGTTGCAAGGGTCTAGTCCAACCCTCTGCAATGCAGGAATCCTTTTGCTCAATGTGAGACTCAAACTCATGACCCTGAGAGATTAAGAGTCCCATGCTCTACCAACTGAGCTATCCATGAGGGTCAGCATTGTGAGGCATTTCTCTCACCAAGACAGCAAAGGGGCAAGGATTGAAATCAGGACTCTCATGTTTCTTGGGGACACCCACTTATTCCGCCACCTCTCTGTGATTTCCAGGTGCTTGTATCTATTTTGCAAGGCATTGGACTAGATGACCTATGGGGTATCTTCCAGTTCTACAATTCTATGATACTATCATTTAGCTCCTGCCACACATTAGGAGTGCATACTGGTAAGTGCTGCCATAAAAAAACCCACTGGTTATTGCTATTAGAAATATCAGATGCTTTAACTCAAATTAAAGTCAGGTCGAATATCCCAAATGCAAAAAAACAAAACAACCCCAGAGATGGAAAGAGGTCCCTTCAACTTGTTGGTGTGGGGTGGCTGAAATAAATAGGAGTGGGGAGCCATTGCAAAGCCTGTGAATGCTCCCGCATTGGAGGCAAAGCTGAACTTGAGAACTTTGAAGTTATAATTGGGTTGGGCTAATGCAAAGCGTGAAGACCACTAGGGGTGGGGAGAAGGCTGTAGTAGTCATAGCCAAAGCACAAACATATGTTTCTCTTCCCCCTCCCCTCCCCTCCCCCTCTACATATTGAGAGCTTATAGACATCGCATGAGCATACACTTCAGAAATGCTAGTGGGGCGGCATTTAGAGGCCTATTCACATAAAAAGATGAAACCCTGCAGTAGAATCATAGAACAACAGTAGATGGGTGCATGTTCAGAACCAGCAAAACTCTTCTGATGTGTTGATGCAAAGATCCCAGATTCAATAATATTTTTTAAAAAAGCAATAAGGAGTAAGTCCTTTGAAGGGAATGCTTCTGTCTTCCTTACAGATGCTGTCCTCTCAAGACCTTCATTTTCCTCGACAGAATTCTCCCACTCCCTGTAACTGTGGGAGTGGGACACAGCTACAGCGTCCCTGAATTCTCATTCACCACTCACATATGAACATAAGAAGAACCCTGCTGCATCAGGTTAATGTCCCATCTAGTCCAGTATCCTGTTCTCACAGTGGCCAACCAAAAAGGAAACCAGCAAGCAGGACTGGAGCACAAGAGTGCTTTCTCTTTCTGTGGTTTCTAGCAACTGGTATTTGAAAATATTGCTGCCTTGAACTGTGGGAGTGAAGCTTAGTCATCCTGGCTCATAGCCATCAATATCATTTTCCTCCTTCATGATTGTTTTCCTCAATCCTTATTTTAAGCCATTCAAGTTTGTGGCGGTCACTGCTTCCTGTGGGAAGGAGTTCCATAGCTTAACTAAGAAGTCCTTCCTTTTATCTGTCCTGAACCTTCCAACATTCAGCTTCATTGAACACCCACAAGTTCTAGTGTTATCAGAGAGCCTCTCTTACCTTTTTTCCAGGTCATTCACCTTTGCGTCAAGGGAATGGACCAATCTTTGGAGAAGCAGGACCTCACTGCACCTCACTGGCATACCCTTTGGGCAGCTTCCTTTTCCAGAGGTGGGAGCAGGAGAGGGGGTGGGTGGGATGGATGCCCTGAAAATGGGAGGAGAACAAAACCCCTCAACAGTCCAGAGATCATGGGAGCCACTAGGGGGCGCTTCGGAAGATGGCTGACAATAACATCTCTCCGACCCACATGAGGTAATTTGGAGGCTATGATGGGAATAATTAGCCTCTCTATCCCCCCCCCCAGGATGGGGGGGGACTGCCTTGCCTGCTGTGCCCTATACCACCCCCGAATTTGTGGGGATGGGGGCACTAGGTACAAAGCCCTCCTGTGGGATTCTGGTGCTCCTGGACGCCATCCCTGATCCGCGCCACTAGCTGCAAGAACTTCAAAAGAAACAATTTGGATGAAGGAATGCACTTGGACTGCCAGGGTGAAAAAGGTGCAAAACGCCGGCACCCTGTCAGCTTTGTAATTCGGAATTTATGTGATGTGATTTAATTTGATTTGATTGGCCGGTTAATAAAAATTATTTTTTTTAAAAAACAGTCCAGAGATCATCTCAGAAAACTTGGAACCCGTCTTACCTTGAATCAGACCCATTAGTCCAGCTAGCTCAGTACTGTCTGCAGTGATTGGCAATGGCTCTCTGGTTTTTCAGGCAGAGCTGTCTCTTAGACCTACCTGGAGATGCCACTGGGGATTGTACCTGAGATTTTCTGCATGCAAAGCAGATGGTCTTCCATAAACCTTACAAATCAGTGAGAGATTTCAGGCTACAAAGCCAATGATGCAGGGTGAGATTTCAGACTAGAAAGCCCATGATGCTGGGAAAGAATTCAGATTGCAAACCCCATGGTGCAAGGAGTGATTTTAGACTATGCACCCATTATGCAAGGAGAACTTTCACACGGCAAACCCAGGGAGAGACTTCAAACTCCCCAATGCAGGGCAGGATTTCAGAGTACGGACCCAATGATACAGGGAGAGACTTCAGACAATGAAGACCATGATGCATGGAAATATTTCCATGATGCAGTGTTTTCACAAAGCAAAAGGACTCATTACTGGAAACGTCCAGCCCCTAGCAATTGTAAAGTAATAAGATATGAAGAAGCAAGTTTTCTCCCATAAGGTTTGTAACATTACAAATTTGGGTCCAGTTGCCTCAAAGTTTCCAAGGAGCATTCATAGGCGCCGACTCCATGGGGCCTGAGGGGGCCCGAGCCCCCTCAAAAATTCATTTGGGGGGGCTCTGCCCCCCCCAATAATTTAAGAAAATTATTAGTTATATTATGCTTTGTAAAATCACAAAATTATGTTGGTATTTTTTATTTTCCGTGTTTGACGATAGTTACCTTTTAAAATACATTCAGTAATGAGTTAAAACAAAGCCACTCCCGATCTAGAGAGGGGGTGGGGTTGCAGGCTCTCGACCCATCAACAATCTCGCGGGGCTGGCGTCAGCCCCGCGAGAAGCGGGGATTCCCCCTAGCTCATTAATATTCACCGCCCACGGCGGCAGCCAATCGGCTGCCGCAAAGGGCGGGCCCTCACAGGTTCACTTAAGGTCGGGGCAGCCCGGGGCTCGCCCCTTTCATTCTCCCAGCAGCAGCGGTTTGGAGGTCTTGGCCCCCCCCCCAATATTTTTTATAAGTCGGTATGGGCCCCCGCCCCCCCAATATTTTTTATAAGTCAGCGCCCCTGGGAGCATTTCCACATTTTCCCACAGAGTCATTTAGTTATAGGTTGTCTTCAATAGTTCATAAAATCACTTTTTCTTTTTTTCCCCCTTTTTCCCTTTTTGCTTCTGTAAAATAACAGGAATAAGGAAGCTGCCTTATAATGATCATTGGCCCATCTTGCTCAGTACTGTCCACACTGACTGGCAACACCCTCTCTAGGGTCTCCAGTGGGGGTCTCTGTCACTGTGAATTGAACCTAAGACCTTCTATTCCAACCTTTCTGCAATGTGGACTCATGTGTCACCAATATGTTCCATACATACCTACCAAAGACAAATCTTCAATGTATCTGTAAAACCTCAATGAGCTCAGCTCCACTCATCCTGGACATAGACCCTAGAAATGTGATGTTGGTGGTTCAGTTCTATCTATCTATCTATCTATCTATCTATCTATCTATCTATCTATCTATCTATCTATCATCTATCTATCATCTATCTACCGGTATCTATCTATCTATCTATCTATCTATCTATCTATCTATCTATCTATCTATCATCTATCTATCTATCTATCTATCTATCTATCTATCTATCATCTATCTATCTATCTATCATCTATCTATCTATCTATCTATCTATCATCTATCTATCTATCTATCATCATCACCTATATCATCTATATCTATCTATCTATCTATCTATCTATCTATCTATCTATCTATCTAATCTATCTAGAAATGGGCATTCAAAGATGCTGAATGTTGAAAGATTCAGGGCAGATCAAAGAATGAACTTCTTAGTCAAACTTTGGAACTCGCTCCTGCAGGAAGTGGTGATGGCAATCAACTTGGAGGAGAATAATATTGATGGCTACTAGTCACTATAGCTGTGCTCTGCCCTCCACAGTTGGAGGCAGCAATACTTCTGAATGCCTGTTTCTGGAAGCCACAGGATGGGAGCGGGTCCTTGTGCTCATGTTCTGCTTGCAGGTTTCCCACGGATCAAATATAGATCAGTTTCTGATGTTGGTGACACATTCAGAACACACTGGGATGTGTCAAGTGGTAAATCCCCAAAAGAACCAGGATAAAATAATGTCATGCAAAAAACGGCTCTTTCATAGCTGTGCTTGCCAAGGAGCCCTGCAGTTGGAAACCTTGAAGGAAATTGGCATGTTTTTTGATCCCATATCAGAGTCCAGGAGGACTCTGCAGAATATCTGGAAAGGACAGCATGATGTTCAGAAGCACTAAAAGTAGGCAAACAAACCACCAATTTCTCCAGATTTATTATTGATTGTAGCTGTAGTGGAACATCCCCATCTCCCCAAGAGAAAACTGGTGGGCAAAACTGCATAGTTCTGTTTTTATAAGGAAAGGAGAGAACATTACCGATGGAGGCTGCTTCTGAACTCCATCAAGATTTGTGGCTTTGGGAACCATCCCAAAACCAAGAAATTGGAGATGGACTTCTTGCTTTGAGCTGTTCAGGGTCATTCAGGGCCATTGGTCTGCTCCTCCAAGCTGTGCAAGTATTTGGTGGTTTCTAGGAGATGGGCTCAGATTCAAACTCCTCATCTTGACATTTAAGAGCGTCTTATTCTCCCTCCCTCCCTCCCTCTCTCCCCCTCTCTCCCCCTCTCTCTTCCTCTCTCTCTCTCTCTCTCTCTCACACACACACACACACACACACACACACACATCTTTTGTTCCCTGAAACTGTTTGTGCCCAGGTTTGAGAGGTAAGTAAAGTGAGCAAAGTAACTAATGTCTTATCATGTGAGCACACCATGCTACCTTTATTTATGTATATATAGTTCATTTTCTAGATGACACATCCTGTGGACAAAGCTTCCTCTATAATCTCTATAATCTAAAAATATTGGGGGGGGCCCATACCGACTTATAAAAAATATTGGGGGGGCCCAAGACCTCCAAACCGCTGCTGCTGGGGGAACGAAAGGGGCGAGCCCTGGGCTGCCCCGACCTTAAGTGAACCTGTGAGGGCCCGCCCTTTGCGGCAGCCGATTGGCTGCCGCCGTGGGCGGTGAATATTAATGAGCTAGGGGGAATCCCCGCTTCTCGCGGGGCTGACGCCAGCCCCGCGAGATTGTTGATGGGTCGAGAGCCTGCAACCCCACCCCCTCTCTAGATCGGGAGTGGCTTTGTTTTAACTCATTACTGAATGTATTTTAAAAGGTAACTATCGTCAAACAAGGAAAATAAAAAATACCAACATAATTTTGTGATTTTACAAAGCATAATATAACTAATAATTTTCTTAAATTATTGGGGGGGCAGAGCCCCCCCAAATGAATTTTTGAGGGGGCTCGGGCCCCCTCAGGCCCCATGGAGTCGGTGCCTATGCAAGTGGAATTAAAATATCTGATTAATGCATTTATGTAAAGAAAATGAGAGGGAATTAAAATGTAAGAGCATAAGAAGAACCTTCATGCACAAGGTTGCTCTCCCCTCCTGTGGTTTCCAGCAACTAGCATTCAGAAGCCTGAATACCTTCAACTGTGGAGAGCAGATCATATCCATCCTGGCTAGTAGCCCCCAATAGCCCTCTGCTCCTCCATGAATCGGTCTAATCCTCTTTTAAAGCCATCCAAGCTGGTGGCCATCATAGCCTCCTGTGGGATGGAGTTCCAGAGTTTAACCATGTGCTACGTGGAGAACTTTCTTTCATGTGTCCTGAATCTTCAAATATTCAGTTCCAACAAGTTCTAGAGTTACGAGAGAGTGGGAAAACTTTCCTCTATCCACTTTCTTCCATGTCATGCATAGTTTTATAATCTTCTATCATGTTGCCTCTCACTTGCCTTTACTCCAGACTGAAAAGTCCCAAATGCTGCAACCTTTCCTCATCAGGGAGTTGTTTCACCCCCTTTTTCATTTGAGTTGCCTTTTTTGTGAACTTTTTCCAAACTCTGCAATCTCCTTTTTCAGGTGAGGCTACCAGAACTGTACATGGTACTTCAAATGGGGCAGCACTGTAGGTTTGTATAAGGACATTATGATACAGGCAGCTTTATTTTCAGTTTGTTTCCTAATGATCCCTAGCATGGGATTTGCCTTTTTCACAGCTGCCACACACTTCACCAAGCTATCTACCACCACCCCAAGGTCTCACTCCTGGTCCGTCACCCCCAGTTTAGACCCCATGAGGGTATATGTGAATTTAAGATCTTTTTCGTCTGACATGCATCAGTTTTCACCAAAATGCATTTCACATTTTACCACCCATTCTTTCCCTTTTGGAGCTCATCACCATCTCTTATTGTTTTCATAGAATCATAGAATTCTCAGTTTGGTAGGGATTCCTAAGGGCCATTTAGACCATCTAGTCCAATCCCCTGCAGTGCTGGAACCACATCATAATAGAATTGTAGAGTTGGAAGGATCCCAAAGGGTGATCTAGTCCAGCCTCCTGCAATGCAGAGTTTTAATGACCCTGAACAATTTAGCATCATCAGCAAACTGCTCCTGACCCCCATTTTTGATGGAGTAGAGAGTTATATTTTTGACATTTCAAAAGAATCAGAGTCTTTTCCCCCATTGCCCAGTTTCTTGCTGTATTCCAGAAGGCTTCATTCTACACACAGACACTTCCACAGATAAGGTGTCTTAATAATGGAGATCAACAGCTCTTTTAAAAGGCCAGCTTAATTGGTTGCAAACTCCCCAAGCGCCCACCTCAGCTATTTTCTCCAGCACACAGAGAGACGGAGAATGGCTCACATTAACTTTTGAGATCGCTTTGTGTGCATAGGCATCAGTCCCGCTGGCCACAGAGCTCATAAAGGGACTTCAATTCCCACTGCTGTTCAGGGTGGAACTCCCTGCCTGATGATATGCCTCCCTGGCATCCAAAGAAAGATGTATTTCTACAGTTTTGATTGAATTTTTAAATGTTATTTGTTGTGACAGCAGTGCATGTGAAAAGGATCTAGTGGTCTTATGAAACCACACACTTCACATGTATTAATGGTGTGATGCAGCAGGAAAAAAAAGGCTAATGCAATTCTCAGCTGCATCAACAGAAGTTCAGCGTCTGGATCGAAGAACATCATAGTACCACTATTCTGCCTTGGTCAGACGTACCTGGAGTCCTGTGTCCAGTTCTGGGAACCATGGTTAAAAAAGGATATGGACAAGCTGGAACACGTGCAGAGCAAGGGTGACCAAGTACATTTCTGAGCACAATTCAAAGTGTTGGTGCTGACCTTTAAAGCCCTAAACGGCCTTGATCCTGTGTACCTGAAGGTGCGGCTCCACCCCCATTGTTCAGCCCGGACACTGAGGTCCAGTGCCAAGGGCCTTCTGGCGGTTCCCTCATTGCGAGAAGTGAGGTTACAGGGAACCAGACAGAGAGCCTTCTCAGTAGTGGCGCCCACCCTGTGGAACACCCTCCCTTCAGATGTGAAGGAAATAAGCAGCTAAAAGACATCTGAAGGCAGCCCTGTTTAGGGAAGTTTTTAATATTTAATGCTGTTTTGTTTTTAACACTTGATTGGGAGCCGCCCAGAGTAGCTGGGGAAACTCAGCAAGATGGGCGGAGTATAAATAAATTATTGTTGTTGTTGTTGTTGTTGTTATTATTATTATTATTATTATTAGATGATGATGATGATGATCAGGGATCTGAAAATGAACCTTGTGAAGGCTGGTTGAGAGAGCTTGGGATGTTGAGCTTGGAGAAGAGGAGACCAAGAGGTGACATGAGAACCATCTTTAGATATCTGAAGAGCTGTCACATGGAAGATGTATGGGAGGAAATTAAATATATGAGTCCTTGTGGACCCACATGACCGTGTGTAAGTAAATAACAAAAGTGCCTGGATTTTGCACAGTTGTTGTTGGAATCTGACTGTCTCAAGAAACAATGGAGGTTCCAATTGGGGAGTGTAGCCAAACCGCTGCATTAGCAGCACCAAAGTGACTCTCTGGGGTGCAAGCCTGGGCAGTATGTATGGAAGTCCTTGGCTGTTCAGACAACAAGACCTTCCTCTCAGCCCCTCTGATGTGGTCCGGAGGAAAACAGAGCAATATGTTTGGCACCAGCTTGGCTGCAGAAGTTACTAAAGGGAGACATACAAGGTGCCATCCCATCATCTTAGGGATTCTACTCTGGACTTGTGTAGGGTTTACTCCTTAGCCCTTTCTTCTCCCAAGGTAAGCAACAAGGCAGTGGAGGTTTAGGATCAGAGTTTTCCTTCTATACTGTGAGGGCTTCCTTCACAGGTTGATGAGCTCAGTCAGCCCCTCACTTCTCTACACCATGTACAGAAACTGCCTTCCTGACCATTTGACCCACTATTGGTCTCATCTGCGCAATCTGCCAGAGCCTGTCTCTGCATGCAGAGGAAGTCCCTAACTCATCAAGGATTTGAGACCCATTGGCTACCTGGTTTAGCTGGTCAGTCGAAGCTGCTGTCACCTGCTGACAGCTTTTGGGAGCCACAGGTGAGAGCTGAGTGCAGATTGGGGACCAAACTACCCTAGAAGGAGCATGACGTGTCCTACATCAGAAGTACTATCCCTCGCCTAACACCCTATACACCCCAGTAAAGCGCTCCAGTAGCAGAGTAATAAACTCACAAAAATAAGCATCACAGTGAAGCATTGGGAATATAACTGGTTAGACTTGTTTTTAATCCCCTCCTTCTACCCCTTTTGCGAGGAACAGATCACACACTGCTAAATAAGTTTAAAATGCTTACAGATTCAAGGTCTGATACATGTGTTGTTCCATGCAGCTACAAGGAGAAACACAGGCAAAATATTCTTGGGTAGAAAGTACAGAATATAGTTCCAAAACCTGTGCTGTGAGGTCAGGAATAAGCTTACACAAGTCATCTTTCATTGGTTACATGATGACGAGGGGGGGGGGGAGTAGAAAGGCTTCACTTCCTCCCTCTCCAGAGGAGGGGGATGCATGACCTAGCATTGACTATCTACCAATACAGTTCTGTAGTCCTTTACCCCTTCATGCACCAACTAGCTGCAAGATGAAGCAAGCTTGTTTCCTGTTGTTCCAGAAGGCAAGACCTGAACCAATGGATTCTAACGACAAGAAAGGAGATTCCAAGGGAACATTAGGAATTTTGTTATGAGGGTAAGAGCTGTTTGACAGTGGAACGGACTCCCTCAGAAGGCGGTGGACTCTCTCTAGTTGGAGGTGTTAAAGCAGAAGTTAGATGGCCATCTGTTAGGGATTGTTGAGCTGTGATTCCTGCACTGCAAGGGGCTGGTCTAGATGATCCTTGGGGTCCCTTCAAACTGTACAATTCTATGAGTCTATAATCCAACATGAATCCTAATTGCCTCAAGAGGGGCCCACAAATAGAAGGGAAACCCAAAAGGAGGCCATGGAAGTCTGAGTCTTCCACTTATTAGTCTCATTACACACGCAGGTGAGGTCATGTTCCATTTTCTCCCATACCTCCTGTGATCTCCACTAATTAATTGCCTTCTCCCTCCCCCTTCCCTGACAAATCCTTTTCTTCTGCCTTAATTGGAACAAAGACATCTGGCAAAGATTTGCTCATGGCGGTCTTCATCTCTAAGCTATAGACACATTCTGATTGTTAGGGGAGTTAAAAGGGGGAAACTCCCCTGAATACAGATTCTGTGGGATCTCTCCAAAGTTGTTGAATGGTCACATGATCCCTGAATCTCTGATGCTGCCGCTACATGTGCCCAACTAAGAAGTTGGACCTCTGGCTATCGGGGTTTCAGGATTGCTATTGGACTCCCACTTGGCTCTCAAAATCATAGAATTACAGAGTTGGAACGTACACCTTGGGGTCATCCAGTCTAACCCCATACAATGCAGGAATAACAGCTAAAGAATCACTGTCATGTGGCCATCCAACCTCTGTTGGAAAACCTCCAATGAATAATAGAATTGTAAGCTTCTGCATAAGTCCCCTACACTAAAAATGCCAGCTTGATTGCATGAATTCCCTTTTTTTTATCAGCAGTTCTCCACCCCCACCAGTCTTTTAATTTGGCCCCTATTTCAGCTTCTCTTTAATACCACCAGGAAAGCTGTCAGTGCCTGACACATTTACTATGCTTTTTTCCCCTTTTTTCGGGGTGCATCTAGGGTTATGTAGATTTATGGTAAAATATTCATGAATCTTCCTTCCTCATTCATTTTTATTTATTTCCAAATGTAAAGCCTTTGTTCCCTGCTCGGTCCATAAACCTGACAGCATGTTGCCAACTTCTGATTGAATGTTTTAATATCTCTTCTTATTCCCTCTACCAATGGCTTCCTCGCTCTTTCCTCTGACACTGGAAACAAATGACACTTTTTTAAAGAGAGTTGAGCACACTAGAGGCGTCTGTCCTCTTCCTCAGAGCCACTCATGTCCTTTATGACGTTACCAACTTTTCTGATCAAATCAACATCACAAAAACATATAAAATATATGCACATTGATGACCCTCCCTTTGAGTGGCATGGAAGAGGTCTTCTCAGACTCCCAAATTTCCACACTGGTGGCCCATCTAATCCAACATCCTGGTCTCACAGTGGCCAACCAGGTGCCCATTATAGGAAACCCACAAAAGCCCTCTCCCCTCCTGTGATTTCCAGCATCCAGAAGCATGGCTGCCTCTTACTATGGAGGCAGAGCCAAGCCAACATGGCTAGCAGCCATTGACAGCCTACTCCATGTATTTGCTCCATCTTCTTTTAAAGCCATTCAAATTGGTGACCATCACTGCCTCCTAGGGGAATAAGTTCCATAGTTGTAACTATTTACTGCATGGAGAAGGATTCCCTTACCCTGGTTTCTCTTAAGCCCTAGTCTGACACTCTAACCAGTACACCACACTGTGAAATCAACAGCAGCCAAAGTGGTTCTTGCTTCGACTGCTGGAGAGCTCACCTTGGTGTGGCAGGAAAATGGCAGCTCCATTGCTCATTGATGACACTCCCTTTGAGTGGCATGGAAGAGGTCTTCTCCGACTCCCAAATTTCCACACTTTTGTGACTAGCAAGGGTCAAACTCCAGGGTTCAGCAAGATCAGGGCCAGGATAAGGGAGGTGCCTCACACTGGTGGGTGGAGGGGAGGCAGTAAAGGTGTCAGAAGCCTAGATGGGAGAGTAGCCATCCATCTCAGGAAGGGAATTGGGGAGACAAGAGAAGGAAGGAGAGAAGAAGAAAGATGGCAGGAGGGAATGGTAGACACAGCCAATTCCAGTTATAAACTCATAGAACTGTAGACTTGGAAGGGCTCCAAAAGTCATCTAGTCCTACCCCATGCAATGCAGAAATCACTGTTAATCAGTCTCCTCTCTCTCTGCCTTACCCTGCAGGACAGGGGTCAACTGCAAGCAACAGGGAGGATGGTGCTGCATTGTAAATGGACAGCTAGATAGATGATAGATATGGTAGATAGATGATAGATAGATAGATAGATAGATAGATAGATAGATAGATAGATATACAGATATTACCACAAATACCCAAATGTGTGGTAGCAGGGTATTACATCATAATATATACAAAGCAAACCAACAATAAATAATAAAAGAAAGAAATTGTGACACACCAATACAAATCAAGGCATCCATATTTCCCTAGCTGGCATGAGTAGCGAATGCTGAGCTTTCTGAAAGAGCTGCTTGCCAGTGGAACAGACCCATTCAGAAGGTGGCAGACTCTCCTTCGGAGGCTTTTAAGCAGAGATTGGATAGCCATATTTCAGGGATCCTTTAGCCATGATTCCTGCACTGCAGGGGGTTGAACTACATGACCCCTGTGGGTACCTTCCAATTCTACAATTCTAGAATCCTAACCCCAATGAGGTAGTTGGGCAGGAAGCCCATTGCAACTCCCTCTGACCTCCATTAAGCAACTGGCATTTCTGCTCGGTGCAGTTTGACATCTCCCAGACGGGACAGGGCAGTTATTTATGGTAATGAGATGCTGGTTTGATGATTGGAAACATCTTGACAAAGGGTTTGTAGGGGGCAAGGGTATAAGCAATATGGATTTGGAGCACACAGTAGCTGTGAAACCTCAATCAACATGGTTCTCATCAATGACCCTACAATTCACAGACCTAAAAGGCTCTCATTTGGACCAATAACAGCTGGTTCCCACCTTGTCCATTCCTGAGGACCAAACAGGCTTTGAGAAAATCCCCATCATATATACCTTTCTCAAAGACTTAGCTAACAGCCAAGAGGAGTTAACTCAGGGTCTTATCTGCCCATGGAGCACATTTATTCAGAGGTTCAAAAGCCTTTGGTTTCCTTCATGTTTTCTATCAAAGCAAGGGGTCCTTTTCAGATGTCAAAAGCAATTTATCACCTAATTGTTGGAGGGATAGCGATAAACTTGATACATATTATCATTTACGGTGGGGATGTAAGTTGGTGCAAGATCTTTGGAATTTAATTTTGATGAAAATGATAAATATTACTAAAGAAATCATTGCTTGTTCTCCAGATTTAATATTTTTGAAGATACCAATGTAGATATAGTATCAAAAGAAGTGGTCACATATATGATCTTGGCAGCTTGAACAGTCATTGCAACCCAGTTGAAAACAGCCCTAAATCTTATACTGCATGCTTGGTACAACTCACTGTGCAATAGATCTAATTGTGGAGAAAATTATGCATACCGGTAATTTCAGGTTTCAACAAGGACTACTAAAGTCTTCAAATGCTTACTATAGGATTTGGCATTCCTTTATTACATATACAGTGCAAGCATCATTTCCAAGACAAGCCTCATCACAATCCTGACAAATCTGGAAATCTCCTTCCTGTATAGCAAGGAGTTGGGCTAGATGACCCTTTGGGGTCTTTCCATCTCTATGATTCTATGGTTTTTTACTTGCACTTCATAATATGCAATTGCACTCATTTTATGTGCCCATTTTACAGTTCTGGTTTTTTAGCTTTTAATTTGTATGCATTGTTATAACTATCTCGTGTGTTTTATAAAATCAAATAACAAAACTTTTTTTTAAAAAGGCAAGATGTTCTGCAGCAGCAAAATCATTCATTCACAAAACAGGACCACTCAAAAAAAGGCAGGATTCTGAAAAAAAGAATTATTGATTTCACATATACACTGATGGTGTCTGAACTGTCAGTGACTGGCCAGGAATGAGACCTTGAGGGGGATAGTGGACTGTTCACTGAAGACGTTGATCCAGTGTGTGTGACTGCCATGAAAGAGGCTGGTTCAGTGCTAGGGATTAAGAGGAAAGGAACTGAAAATATAACTGCCAGTGTCGTAATGCTGTTATACAAACCTAGGATGCATTTGGAATACTGTGTACAATTCTGGTCACATCACCTCAAAAAGGATATTGTAGAGTTGGAAAAGGTTCAGAAAAGGGCAACCAAAATGATGAAAGGGATGGAGTAATTCCCTTGGGAGGAAAGGTTGCAACATTTGGGACCTTTTAGTCTGGAGAAAAGGTGGGGAAGAGGTGACATGGTAGGAGTTTATAAAATCATGAATGGCATGCAGAAGGTAGATAAAGAAACACTTTTCTCCCTCTGTCATAAGATGGACTCATGGACATCCTAGAAATCTGAAAGTTAAAAGATTCAGGACAGGGAAAAGTTAAGTCCTTCACACAGCTCATAGTTCAGCTCTGGAACTTGCTCCTGAAAGAGGCAGTGACAGCCACCAGCCTGGACAGCTTTAAAAAAAGGATAGACTACCGGTAATTCATGGAGGAGTGGACTATTGATGGCTACAAGCCACAATGGTTATGTTCTACCCTCCATATCTGGAGGTAGCCATGCTTCTGAATATCAGTTTCTGGAAACAACAGGAGGGCTGAGTGCTCTGGTACTCTAATCCTGCTTTTGGGTTTCCCATCGGTATCTGGTTGACCATTATGAGAACAGGGTGTTGGACTAGGTGGGCCACTGGCCCAGTGAAGGAAAGGCCACCGCCTTCCAGCATCATAGACTCACAGGATTGTAGAGTTGGAAGTGTGTCCCTATGGATCATCTAGCCCAACCTCCAACAATGCATCAGATGGGAGCTAGGACTCAGGGTCATCCTACAGAGCTGTCTCCATGCTGCCTACAGGGACTCTCCCCACCAGACTCTGGCCCCTAGAGGCTGCCCCCTAGCCCAAGAGCAGATTGTGAGGTGCTGAAGCAGTAAGAGAACAATAAAAGCATGCTTTCAAAAGGACAATGCTCATCACAAGAAGGGAATATGTTTACTCCTGCTGTGCAGAATCTCCTCCTTCCTTTAATCTTTGATCAGGAAACAAGATGATTTTAATTAAAAAGCTCTCCAGCTAATGCCTTCATTTCCTGGACTGCCTTCATTTCCAAAAGGAGGCAAAGGGGGGTAACTATTGTGTCACCATCTTGTTGAATAAATTCAAATAAATAAAGGGGACAGGTTGGGGACACACCTTAGGAAGGCAGTAGAAGAATGGCGAGTCTTGAAGTTGGGAGGAATCATGGAACTGTAGAGTTGGAAGGGACGCTAAAATGTCATCTAGCCCAACCCCATGCAATGCAATAATCACAACTAAGGGCCTCCTATCCAAGATGGAACATCTTGTAATGAGACTTTCTCATTACAGAGGATGCTCTTCATCTTCAAAGCCAGGGATGAATATTAAAGCTCCCCGGTGGTGTTTGCCATTAACTACAAAGCAGATCAAGATCAAACTTTTCATTAATTGACTTAACCACGCGCCCTCCATGGCAGGTGGGAACAAATCAGCTGGTCTGGATCCAAGTGGGATGTGCTTTATATAATTCACCTGGGGGGAGATTCTTCTTCTTAGTTCTTTTCCATATTTTGGCCTTGACTCACTGCTTCAGAAAGTAGGGGAGACATGAGAATACACATGTTTAACTAAATAAATAACTGAGGGCTGAGATGAAACAGTTAAGCAGCTAAGGAAATGAATTTAAGGGATATATGTAAGGCAGGAATAACCAGTGGCACAAATATAGGATGGGGGACACCTGGCTTGACAGCTGTACATGTGAAAAGGATCCAGGGATCTTAGGAGACCACAGGCTTAACATGAATTAACACTGTGAAGCATCAGGGGGAAAGCTAATGAAATTTTAGGCTGCATCAACAGAAGTCTAGTCTCCAAATCAAGGGAAGGAATAGCACCACTCTGTTCTGCTTTGGTGACACCCTGCCTGGAGTTCTGTGTCCAGTTCTGGGTACCACAATTTAAGAATGATATTGACAAGCTGGAAGGTGTGCAGAGGAGGGTGACCAAGATGATGGTCTGGAAACCAAACCTTAGGAGGAATGGTTGAGGGAGTTTGGGGTGTTTAGCATGGAGAAGAGGAGACTGAGAGGTGATCTGCTGGCTATTTCCAAATGTCTGAAGAGCCATTGCATGGAAGATGGTTGGCTGCTCAAGAGGGGAGGACCCAAACTGATGGATTCAAATGGCCAGAAAGGAAGGACTCTCCCACCTCCCCAGCCCGAGTTCAAACTTGCTAACATCTTTAATTAAATTGCTTTGGAAGTAGTTTACATTCCAAGATAAACATTTTCCAAACCCAGATTCACAGAATCAGATTGCATTAATGCCAACCTTAGAAACAGATCTCTTTAGATGCCAAAAAGAATCAAGAAAGCTACCATCATCATCCAGAAGAGACCCATGGTTTCAGACAGGGCAAATCCCACAATAGCATATGAAAATAGCTGCTGCTTCGGAAAAGCATTTCTGACATAGCCCATAATTAACACTCCTGAAGATTGTTCCTTTTTTTTAAATTACTTTTTTATTCAAAATTTTTAAAAAAACATATTATCCAGAAACATATCATCCTTATTTTCCCCCTTTTTTCCTCTCTCCCCCACAGAACCCACTCACCCCCACCCCCCAACTTCCCTCAGTTCCATTCTTTGATTTCTCTAAAAATGCTGTTTTCTGCATGTTACACAGTTGTATAGATCCTCAAGCTATTTAAGTGATAATTATCAATAAAATGTTTGTGAATGTTTATTCAAAACCAGCCAATGTTTATTTAAAACTGGAGTCCAGTTCGCTTTGTTTCATCTTCAAATACTTTGTAAAGGGTTCCCATTCATCTTTAAAGTCACAGTTATCCTTGTCCCATAGCTTGTATGTCAGTTTTGCCAGTCCTGAAGACTGTTCCAACACCAGCACTGGAACCGACCACTCCAACTGTGGCAGCACCAATAAATTTGGCAGCCATGCCAATGTCTCTGCTGAAAGCACTAGCTTGAAACTCCCTTAGTGTTAGTTGACTGTCTGCACCAGTAAGGAAAGTTGTGCTGCCCTCTTCAGTCCTGGCTTCTGGCCTAGACAACACCGTTGAAGAAATTGGTCTGTATAGATGTATAGATGTTCTGAACCATAGGCCCAACAGAGGACTTGTGGGAGTCACTGAGTGCAGGTATACCAAAGATGGATGTCCCAAACACCAGTGATCAGTTCTAGTGCTTGACTACAGAAAGGTGTAGACTTACAGTACAGCCTGCCAGGTCTCCTAGCCATTACACATGTATGATGTCCGTGCCCAAGCTACTGTGGATACATTATTTATACACAAAGCTGCATACATCACTTTATCTATGAGTTCCCATCGCTTCATCTGGCCAGATGACGGCATAGGTGGCAAATACTCAAAGCTTAGAGATAGCTCCCCTTTCTGGGCTCAGAGCCCAGCACCCCAAACCCCGCAGATAAGGATAACATCAAAGCAAGCCAATTAACTTATATCAAAGCAAGAGAGTATAAACATATATGAGCTCATTGCTACAACAACTACCAATTAATTGTGGGGTTATCTTGAGTACCAAGATGGCGTTAGCAAAGCTTCCGGAACAGTTCACCTTTGGTTCAACACAATAGAATTCTTGATCCAGTACACATCAAAGAGAAGGACCCAGTGGCAAGCTTGACACAGGCAAACATGAATTCGGGCAAGCGGGCAGAGCAATGGGGGGCTACATAGTCTGGGGGGACCCAAGGCTGCACCATCTCACTTGCAACAGGGGAGGAGAAAGGAAAGTTTTAGGAGTCTTGCCAGCTGTGCTCTTAGAGTGGGTGGGCTGAGATGTCCAATGGAGATGGATGCCAGTGGGAGTGGTGGGGGTGGATGGATCTATCTCAGAAGGACTTCTGAGGTAAGCCATTTGACAGTGTAACAAACTCCCTCAGAAGGTGGTGGCCCCCCTTCACTGGAGGTTTTCAAACAGTGCTCAGATGGCTATTTGCAAAAGGTTTCTTTAGCTGTGGTTGCTGCATTGCAGAGGGTTGGGCTTGATGACCTTTGGAGTATCCTCAAACTCTACAATTCTGTGATTCTATTCAGGAGGAGATTCACTGGGGAATCTCTGTCCACCTGTCAGCACACTGTAAATGAATGAAGCTGTAGTTAGACGAAGAGTGGAGAATTTCTCCTCCAGTGAAACATGCTTGGATGGCACAGAAGGCCACTTTGCACTGGCTCATACATTTGCTGTCTGCATTTCAATGATGTTTGGACTCTGAGCTCTCATGTTGCCTCATCTGAACTTAGCTTTGTGCTAAGCAGAATCAGAACCCCTTCGACTTTTTGGCATCTTTACTCTGGAAACCCCTGGCTCAGCCTCCACAAGACATGCCAGCTTATGAAAAAGCATTTGGTCTTGGCAGAAACTCAGAAGCTTCAAGAGCTGCCACCTTCTGGGGGGGGGGGGGAGCAGGGAGAGAGAGAATGAAGTTAACATATAGAATCATAGAACTGTACAGTTGGAAGGACCCTGATGGTCATATATCCCAACCCTTTGCGATGCAGGAATCTTCACTAAAGCATCCATGACAGGTGGTCATCCAACCTCTTCTTTAAAACCTCCAAGGAAGGAGAGTCCACCACCTCCCTAGGGAGATGTTCCATTGTTGAACAGCTCTTACCCCCCCAAAAGTTATTCCTAATGTTTAGTTAGAACCTCTTTTCTTGAAATTTGAATCCACAGGTTCAGGTCCTAGCCTCTGGAGCAGGGGAAAACAAACTTGCTCCATCCTCCATGCCTTTACATATCTGAAGATGGCTTTCATATCTCCTCTCCTTTTCCAGGCTAAATTTCCCCAACTCCCTCAACTATCCCTCATAAGGCTTGGTTTCCAGACCTGTGATCATCTTGGTTGCCCTCCTCTGCACACATTCCAGCTTGTTAATATCCTTCCTAAATTGTAGCACCCAGAACTGGAGACAGGACTCTAGGTAGGGTCTGACCAAGGCACAATAGAGTGGTACTATTGTTTTCCTTAATCAGGACACTAACTACTGTTGATGCACTTAGAACAGCAATAGCTTTTTTTGCTGCTGTTATCACACTGTTGACTCATGTGAAGTTTGTGGTCTACTTAGACCCCTAGATTCTTTTCACAATTACTACTGGCAAGCCAGCTGTCCCCCATCTTACATTTGTGCAGCTGGTTCTTCCTGCCGAAGTGCTGAACCTGTCCCTATTGCAATTCATTAAGTCAGTTTTCTCACAGCTGTCCAATCCTTTAAGGTCATCTTGAATCCTGATTCTGTCTTCAGTGGCACTGGCTACCCCTCCCTCTGCACATTTTATGTTC
The DNA here is from genome assembly GCF_964106915.1 of Podarcis gaigeae. Classification (NCBI taxonomy): domain Eukaryota; kingdom Metazoa; phylum Chordata; class Lepidosauria; order Squamata; family Lacertidae; genus Podarcis; species Podarcis gaigeae. The sequence goes on along the minus strand of NC_139691.1, from coordinate 20,005,676 downwards.
TTATCTTTCCTATACCACTGCAAAGTGATGAGCAACCCCCCCCCCCAAACCTAGCATGCGGAATTGCATATTTAAATATCATTTCCCAACCCCCATTAAACTTGTTAAACACAGAAGAGGAGGGTGTCTGTTTTCATATTCTTCCTGGGAAGAGGAACCCGTAGAATGACTCCTGGCCACTACCTGTAAGAACATAAGAAGATCCTGCTGAATCAGGTCAGTGGCCCATCTACACCAGCATTCACTAGATGCGTGCAGGAAACCAGCAGGAAGCATTCAAGCAGAACAACATAACATAAGCAGAACCCTGCTGGGTGAGACCAGTGGCACATCCTACCCAGCATCCTATCCACACCAGATGCCTCAATGGGAAAACCGCAAACAGGAACACAAGATCACCCTCCCCTGCTGCAGTTCCCAGCAACTGGTACTGATGATGTACCCAGGGCTCCAAACATCCCAAGGAAGCATCTGAACCACGCCTCTCCTAATGGTTTCTCCAGAGACACAGAAACGGATATTTCTCATTTATAAGGGGAGGTGGTGCAGCTCTGCAGACATTAACTAGGGATGAGCAAATACCTTTTGGTTCTTTAAGACTTCAGTGGAAATCAGGATCCAAAAAGGAAAGCATAATTGCAAGTTAACTGCATTTATGAGTGGGGTTTTTTTTGCAGGGGAGGGAAGTGTTTTTTATAGAATGTTATCCATATAACCCAGATAATAAAACAGAACTTTGGGACATTTACACTTAAAAACTCAACTGAAGCAAACCAAGGCTTGTATGGGATGTTGCTTTCACCAGAATAAATGGTAAAGCAGGTTATCTGGATATTTGTGATGAGATGCAGACAGGTACGTGAAGGGTACTATCACAAGAAATGAGAGAGCAAGAAGTGTGGTGCACATGACTTAGAAGATATACAGAAACATAAATCCAGCGCTTTTTTCTGGGGAGATGTAGGGGTATGCATACCCCTAAACATTTTGTGAATCTAAGTTTGGCCTCATTGAGGGGGAGTATTTCAATATGAGTAGGAAAATGAGAGTACCCTAAACATTTTTTAAGAAAAAAAGCACTGCATAAATCTATGCCTGAAGCACAAAGAGCACCAAGAATAAAAAGGCTGTATATTACATCAAGAAAAGTTTACAAATAATTAGATGTTAAAGGTAAAGGTATCCCTGACCATTAGGTTCAGTCGCGGACGACTCTGGGGTTGCAGCACTCATCTTACTTTACTGGTCAAGGGAGCCAGCGTTTGTCCACAGACAGCTTCTGGGTCATGTGGCCAGCATGACTAAGCTGCTTCTGGTGAACCAGAGCAGCGCACAGAAACGCCGTTTACCTTCCCACCAGAGTGGTACCTATTTATCTACTTGCACTTTGATGTGCTTTCAAACTGCTAGGTGAGCAGGAGCTGGGACCGAGCAACAGGAGCTCACCCCGTTGCGGGGATTCAAACCGCTGACCTTCTGATCAGCAAGCCCTAAGCTCTGTGGTTTAGACTACAGTGCCACCCGCTTTAGATGTTACCTATCCCAAATTTCTTGAGAGGCTTGCAGAAGTGACAAATGCATTTTTTTAACGTGTTCAGTGAAATCCCACCAAACTCAAACAAAAGAGGTTACATTGTCTTTCCTTTAAAAAAACATAGGTGTACCAGGTTCATGTAATGCAATTCTCCCTATAGTACACCATAATTTCAATGTTTTCCATCTTTGGAGCAAAGCTTCTGGGACGAGTGAAAAAGGGATAGACTTTATTATTTATTTAATTGCATTTGTACCCGGTTTTTTTACTGGAAGAAGCTCAAGGTGTTTCCCTCCATCCTTGTTTGATCCCCACAACCACCCTGTGGGGTAGGTTAGGCTGAGAGGCAGAGACTGGCTTTCCAGTGAGCATCATGGCTGATGATGTCAGACAGAACCAGAGGTGAGGAGACTTCGGAGAAGCCAAGGCGAAGCCGGGACCCAAGGTAGAGGAAAGTACTCTTTGGTGAGAGAATGCCAGCAGACATTTAACATGGCAAAACATGTAGCAAAGAAAGGTACTGGAAATCTAGTCTGTAAAACCTTAAATATGTACCCTTTTGATAGTTCTCTCCAAAGTAGCCCACTTCTGTAGCACAAAGACAGACTTACAAAATTCTCCAAAGGTCAGATTCATATATATTTTTCCATACAGCAATGAGAAAAAGTTACACAAGCAGTAAAACGTTGATTGCTTACAGAATAGCAAAAGGTCCTAAGCTGTTGGTAAACAAAAAACATTAATTCCATTCTTGTCTAAAACAAAAGAGGCTGGTTAAAGCCATGCGGCTGGAGGGAGCAGCTCAGAACTCCTCACACATTAAGTTCACATGTAGACTGAGTTCAGCAAAAGACTTGAGGCCCATTTTCTCCCAAGATGAGGGGAAATGACATAGGCTATGCCTGGCAGGGCAGTTCACTCCATAGCATTAACCCTGCCATGCAATTATTAGACTCAAGCATGTTGGTTATATGAGACTAGTTTCCCTACAAGTCCAGGTGCCTTGAAGTCTAGAAGGAGAGGGCTAGTACCCAGGATAGCTATGCTCTGCCTACATGGTCAGAGGCAGCAATGCTTCTGAACAGCAGTTGCTTGAAGTCACAGGAGGGGAGACACCTCTTTGTGCTCAGATCCCACTTGTTGGTTTCTAGGTGTATTGTCAGCTACTGTGGAACCAGATGCTGGAGTAAATGCTCCCCATTATCTACCTGATTCAAGAGGCAGATCCCAGAGAGGGTGCACCCATCAAGCCAGCTGAGTATTTTATTTAAAAATTGAGGCAGAAAATCTGTCTAATGCCTCAAGTGCAAGACTGTCCATCAAGCTGCGACAGTCAAAGCAAAGGAGATTGTGAAGGAAATATTAAACAAATGTATTGAGCGAGCATTAATGTGTTACTTTGCAGGAAAAAAAATCTTTCCATGCTAGAAACTGTCTTAAAAGGAAGCCACAAGAGAGTCACCTTCCTGTATAACTAAAAAATGGAGTTTTAATGTTATAAAGATTCAATGTCAGCCTTCATAACACCTGTGTGAATAGATCTTTCCAGGCTGTGATTCCTGCATTTCAGGGGTTGGACTAGATGGCCCTTGGTGGTCCCTCCCAACGCTACAATTCTACCCTTCTGTGATTCATTGGAGATTTTTCAGCAGAAGTTGGATGGTCATCTGCCAGGGATTCTTTAGCTGTTGTCCCTGCATTGCGCTGAGCTGGGAAAGCATTCAGTGACAGAAATGCAGTAATGGCTGGTGGCCAGTGCATTTCTGTTATTTACTTCTTAAAATCATAGAATTGTAGAGTTGGAAGGGACCCCCAAGGGTAGTCAAACCCATTGCAATGCAGGAATTCACAGCTGAAGAATCCCTGGCAGTTTGCCCCTTGACCTCTTTTGAAAAACTTCCAGTGAAGGGAAGTCCCCTACCTTTGGAGGTCATCTGTTCCTCAGAATGTTATTCTTAAGGTTTACTCAGAATATTCTTTCTAGAGGGTGGAGTTGACCATCTATATTTTAAAATATTGTAAGAGCCTTTAGGATGGAACAGAGAAGAAAACACAAAGGAGGTATCCAGAGAGCGATTAAAAAAATAAAATTATTATCTTATCCTGCCTTTCCCCAAGAACTGGGACTCAAGACGGCTTGCAAAAATTAAAAGAAACACAAATAAAACACATACAGTCTTACTTTGGTTTTGGAACAGCTTACTTCCCAAACATTTTGGCTCCCAAATGTCGCAACCCCAGAAGTGACTGTTCTGGTTTGCAAACTATTTTTGGAAGCCGAACATCCGACGGGGTTTCCGCGGCTTCCGATTGGCTGCAGGAGCTTCCTGCAGCCAATCGGAAGCTGCACTTTGGTTTCTGAATGTTTTGGAAGTCAAACGGACTTCCTGAACAGATTCCGTTCGACTTCCAAGGTACGACTGTAAAGCTAAAATCACACAACACTAATAGTTTAAAAAAAAATTCTCATATAATTTAACAATAAATATATTTAAATACTGATAATAAAAACAGCACAGCACTATTTTAAACCCTTTCCCTTAAAATAAATAAATAAAGTGAGTTCCCAAAGGCCTGTCAGAATAAAATGATCTTCACCTGCCAGCAGAAGGACAGCAAAGAGGGAACCAGTGTAGCTTCTCTATGGAGTTCTAAAAGTTGGAAGCAGCCACCAGTGACATGGCTCTCTCCAATAACCCATCTAGTGTGCCTGTGAAGGTGCTATGAAAAAGAGAAGAGTCTCCCTTGAAGATCTCAGAGCCTGGTTTATATAGGAGGATATGGTCCTTCAAATAGTCATCCAGGGCTTTATAACTGGGAATTTGAATTGTGCATGGAAACAGACTGATGGCCAGTGAGTGGAGCAGTTGTAACACAGGAGAGTTGGCATCTGAAAGCCTCTACTTCTCATATTCAACAAAGGGGGCAGCTGCTGTCATTTTTTGCCTAACTGCAGGAGGGGAGAGTGCTCTTGTGCTCAAATCCTGCTTGTGGGTTTCCCATTGGGCCATCCAGTTGGCCACTGTAAGAACAGAATGCTGAACCCAATGCCCCATTGGCCTGATCCAGCAGACTCTTCTTGTGTTCTTACGAAGGAAAGCTTTCACAGCTTCACAGAACGGCTTGCAGGTGACTAATACTCAAAGCAATGTCCAAGCGTTTGAAGGAAAGGAGGAAAGAAGGGAGGGGGAAAAACCTGACCTTGATGCATTTCTCTGGCTCTCGTCCATGATGTGATGATGCCAAAAGAGCTCAAAGTCCCTTCTGGCTGCATTGAGCTCCTTGTCTTTGGCAGATCACATCTAAATTTCTGGAACGTTACATGTTCACAGTTGCAAAGCTAACAGTAATTAGGGAAAAAACCACTCTGTGACCAGAATAAGGCGATGGGGGGAGATATAATGAATCACACATGAAAGGGGCATCACTCCACTGGAAGAAAGTCAAGCACTGCAGATTTCCAAAGGTAAAAGCTGGAATTCCTGCCGCTTTTCTTGCTTGAGGGGCCTGCATTGTTCTGTTTCAAAAGAAGGACTGAGGATGTCTTCCTGCATGAACGGAACAGAGGATGCCGAACGACACAGGGCAGTTCCAGCAACATGGATGCCCATTTAGCTGTAGCCTTAGATGGCTGGCACAGGAAGGGCAACTGGAAGTGCCATAGATGACTGGCAGAGCATCTGCTATGCATGCAGAAGGGACCAGGTTCACTCTCTGCTAATGCCATCTCTAAGCAAGGTTTGGAGGCACTCCTGCTGGAAACCCTGGGAAGCTGGCTACCAGTCAGTGTAGACAACTCTGAGCTACATGAACCAAAGGCCTGACTCAGTAGAAGGCAGCTTCCTTTGTTCCTAAGTGACATTTAACCCAGTGGGTGGGTGTCGCTAAGAGTGTCTAAGTTCCGGGATAATGAACGTGAAGAGATTTGAATCAGGCAAGGTTTTAGGGGGTTGAGGAATACATTTCATCAAGTGCCTGAGGGCAGAATACTGGGGCAAGCAGGGTGAAAACCTCAAATAGTTAAGGACATCCCAGGAGCTTTTCTTGTTGCTCTGCAGCTGTGCCTTGTGAAAATCCAACCTTGTCTGCTGAACCAGATAAGGACACTTGGGTCTCTAACAATGAATATGTGTTTAGGAGTACCTCCAAGCTAGGCACCTCAGAGGAAGGGCAGCCCCACCCAGAACAGGCAACTCGCCAATTTCCTAAACATGCTTAGTTTATTCAAGTTGCAGTTAGCTTATTTTTTAATTTCTATCTTGCCAATATTGTTTTATAGATTGTAAATATTTCATGAGTTTCATTTGTTAAACATATGATGTGACATGCTTTTAGTTCCTGATTTTTTATAAGTGCTGTATAGGTCTTACTGATTAATTGTTAATTGTATTATATGATTTATTGTGGACAGTTCTGGTGGCCTCACCTCAAAAAATAATTTTGTAGAGTTGGAAAAGATTCAGAAAAGGACAGTCAAAATGATGAAGTGTGTGGAGCAACTCCCCTATGAGGAATGGTTGCTGCCTTTGGGACTTGTACTCCTAGGGGCCAAGGTCCTTTTAGACCCCCCCCCCCATAAAATATCTGAGGGATGCAGGTGGCGCTGTGGGTTAAACCACAGAAGCCTAGGACTTGCCAATCACAAGGTCGGGGGTTCGAATCCCCGTGACGGGGTGAGCTCCTGTTGTTCGGTCCCTGCTCCTGCCAACCTAGCAGTTCGAAAGCACATCAAAGTGTAAGTAGATAAATAGGTACCGCTCTGGTGGGAAGGTAAACAGCAATTCCGTGTGCTGCTGTGGTTTGCCAGAAGCGGCTTCGTCATGCTGGCCACTTGACCCAGAAGCTGTACGCTGGATCCCTCAGCCAGTAAAGTGAGATGAGCGCTGCAACCCCAGAGTCAGTCATGGTCAGGAGTCCCTTTACCTTTACCTTATAAAATATTTGAAGGGGCTGGGGGGCCCTAATGTTGATGGGCATTGCCATTCAAATGGTGTGTGGGTGCCACGTTTTGTGATCAGTTATGTGGGGTGAGGCTTACCTGAGCCCCCCAATATTTTATTCAAGTTGGCACCCCTGTACTTGTTAGTTTAGGGAAAAGGCAATTAAGAGGCAACATGATAGAAAGCTGTTTGAGAACTTTTTTCTCCCTCTCTCATAACAACAGAACTCATGGACATCCAATGAAGCTTCAGGACAAATAAAAGAATGCCTTTCTTCATGCACTGTGTCGTTAACCTATGAAACTTGCTCCCACAGGAGGCAGTGGTGGCTACAAACCTGGATGGCTTTACAAGAGGATTAAACAAATTCAGGGAAAAGGCTGTTGATGGTTACTTGATAGTATGACTGTGCTCTACCTCCATGGTTAGAAGCAGCAATGCATTGGAATACTAGTTGCTGCAAACAATGGGGGATGTGGGTGGTGCTGTGGTCTAAACCACTGAGCCTCTTGGGCTTGCTGATCAGAAGGTTGGTGGTTCGAATCCCCGTGGCAGAGTGAGCCCCCGTTGCTCTGTCCCAGCTCCTGCCAACCTAGCAGTTTGAAAGTATGCCAGTGGAAGTAGATCCCTCCTCTTTATTTATGCTTCTTCACCAACAAAATACACAAAAAGAAAGTATTTACGTCATTTGTTACAAATTACAGCATTGACCAAAAAGGATAAATTTATATAATTGACAATAAATCTTCTTGTAGTTCACTGACTTCCCCTCTTCTCCATACTTAATTTCTACTTTACTAATTTTTTGCATAAACCTATCTATTAATTTTACATTTCTCCTGTATCCTTATTTCTTACTTGGTACAATTGCAGAGGTTATTCAAAAGCCAGTGGAAGTAGATAAATAGGTACCGCTGTGGTGGGAAAGTAAATGACGTTTCCGTGCACTCTGGCTTCCTTCACAGTGTTCTGTTGCACCAGAAGCGATTTAGTCATGCTGGCCACATGACCTGCAAAGCTGTCTGTGGACAATTGCCGGCTCCCTTGGCTTAAAGTGAGATGAGCGCCGGAACCCCATAGTTGCCTTTGACTGGACCTAACCATCCAGGGGTCCTTTCCTTTTACCTTTTTATGTGCTAGAAACCACAGGAGGGCAGAGGGCTCTTGTGCTCAAATCCTGTTTGTGATTTTCCCAATAAATGCATCTGGTTGGCCACTGTGAGAAGAGGATGCTGGACTAGATGGGCCATTGGCCTGATCCTGTAGTTCCTATGCTGTACTTGTGATGCTCTGTTCTGTTATTGTTATTAAGTGTTTGTAAGCCGCTTTGAGATTCATTTGAATGGAAAGAGGAATTAGAAATAGAATAAATCAAATCAATGTTAACATGGGGAAATGATGGCATTACAGCTGATGGAGCTATGAGATTTGCATTGAGCCTCCTGTGTGGTTTCAGCATCCCTAAACCTCCGTAGCTATTTTTGGTTTTCTTAACATCACTGCCATGGCAATTTCCACCTGGAGTGAATGAGACCCTGTGCTGGTAGACACAGCTTGCTGAGTCAATCCCCCCCCCCCGCACTTCTTGAATATTCAGGGGACCTGGGAGCAGGTGTCAGCTTAGCCCTCCCCTTGTGACAAGTCCAAATGCTGCGATTCCTGCACTGGACTGTATGACCTTTTGGGTCCCCTCCAACCCTCCAGTTCTATGATTCTAGTATTCTACGACTTGCAGAGAGACAGAACCCATTCCTGGATTACAGTGGTCACCGCCCTGCCTGATCCTCCTGAAAGGAACTAAAATGAACCATTAACAAATGACAGATTTGTGTTCCTCTTACCCAGCAGACACTGTTATGTCTAACGCTAACCTGGAACAGCTGATAACACGAGGAGCTTTTGCTGCTGTGTGCATGGAGGGGGCGGGTCCTAGGACCAATCACACAATAACTTCCTATCTGAACATTTCTGGGTCATGCCTTGATTGGCATTAATTTCTCCTACCTGTGATGTGGGGTGAGTATTCTTTGGTTGGTTGGTTTTCCTCCTAGGATGGGGGAGGAGGAGGCATCTACAAGCCTCACTTTTTGATTCCAGCAAAATTTGGCTGAATGATCCCTCCTTTCCACAGAGAATCATAGGACGGTAGAATTGGAAGGGATCCCCAAGGGCCCTATGAGCCAGCCCCCTCCAATGCAGAAATCACAACTAATGCATCCTTCAGAGATGGCCAACCCCCCTCTGCTGAAAAACCTCCAAGGAGGTCTGCCACCTTCTGAGGTCATCAGTTCCACTGTTGCTAAGCTCTAGTTCACTAGAGTGCTCTGGAAGACCAAAGCTGCCTGTGGCCTCTTTCTTGATAATTTCACTGCCCACTCCTTCCAAATTGGTGCAGCTACAATGGTCTCAGATTGTGATCTCCCACCTAACATGGATAAGTCTTTGGGCACATGGTGCTCCACCACCTATAAAAACTATGTGTGCTTAGTGGCCTCTGAATTCACAACATCTTATTGGTTTTCTTGTTCCACAGGTATGGTGCCAGGAGAATCTGGATTTGTGGCCACAGCATCAATCACTGAGCATGTACGCATGCAAATTCTACGTCATGGGGCAAGATGCTGGGCCTTGGTCTGGGAATTCAGAGGGATGCACTGGCATGAGCTCATGCCATGGTATCTGCCAGGATAGTGGCCACTGGCTCTCCTGTTGCCTTAATTGTCCAGTTGGGAGAGAATGATTTAGGATCAAGAAAAGGCATTGAACTGATCTGGGCTATACATGCTAACCTGGATTCTCTCCATGTCAGGGAAAAAGGCAGGGAATAAATAAATAAACAAATAAAACATGCCAGAGGACCACAGGAATGCTTTCATTGGAATTCTAACTTAATTTGTCCAAGAGTCCCTTGCACAGAGACACAGCGAGAGATTTTTCCCACTGCCAAAAAATCCCAAGAAGCTGGGCTGCCTCTCCCAAATTATTCTGGGAATGGGAGCATCTTGAGAGCAGATGCCTGAGCATGGGGCTGTGGAAGGTTCTAGAAGCCTAGGACCTAGCCTGATCCAAACGTGGTGCAGTCAAAGCCTGCAGTGGGTGGCCTTTCCTGGAACTACATCCCTCTGTGTGTTCAGCTGGTGAAACAAACATTAGGAGGTCTTCCTTTGAACTCCTGGGTCTTGGCCAAGAGGACACATGCGAGGTCACACCCATTTTAAAGAAAAATCTACCCACCCTTCTGCTAGCTCTTGCCTCTGCATTTAAGAAAGCTGGTGACTGAAGGAAATACTGGTGAAGCACTAAGGTTGCCACCTGACCATCACTAACTCACCTACCCTGTGGTCTGGAAGGCATGATGTCTAGTGCTGGATGTGGGAGTGGGACAGGAGATGGAAGCAGAACAGATAGTCTCAGCTGGTTCTGACTTTATCCCTCTGGCCCATTTTTAGGGTATCAAGCTGTGCTCCAGCTTACAAAACTATGGAATTGTAGAGCTGGAAGGGAGCCCATCATCTCGTTCAACCTGCTGCAGTTCAAGAACAGCATCTAAGGCTCAATGCCTTTCTTCTCTCTAAAAATTGTCCCAGAGCTGCATCAACAGAGGTCCAGAGTCCTGATCAAGTCATAGTCCCATTCTATTATGCCTTGGTCAGACCCCACCTGGAGTCCTATGTTCATTTCTGGGCATCCTAGTTAATGGAGGGTATTCGCAAGCTGGAAGGTGTGTAGAGAAGAGTGACAAAGATTATCAAGGACCTGGAAACCAAGCCTTATGAAGAATGGTTGAGGGAGTTCGGCATGTTTCAGCAGGAGAAGACTGAGAGGTAATTAAAAGGCCACCTTCCAATATCTGAAGGGCTGTCCCATGGAAGATGGAACAAGATTGTTTTTTGCTGCTCCAGAGGGCAGGACTCAAACCAATGGCTACATTATCTCCCAAGAGAGATGGATGCTAACCAACCAAACTGCTGCTTTTGTGATGCACATTGTGTGGTGAGACCAAAGTAAGCACTCTATGGTTTTCTACTTGCACTCTTTGCAAAGACTTTGCCCCTGCAAGTTGTGCAGGCTAGTAGGTAGAGGCAGAGTTCAATCATCTGCATTACTGATGGAAGGCAAATATTAGGCCTGTACTTCTTACATGCCTTTTGGAAAAGTGCACATTAAAATTTAGATTCCAGTATAATTCATTCAAGTCATTCAGCATTAGTGAGCTGATTCAACCACAGTTGCTGTAAACCAGGGGTTGGCAACCTAAGGTCCATGGGCCAAAAGCGGCCCATGGGGGTCCTTTAACTGACCCATGGACCCCTGCCACCTGCTCGGGGACCCCCACTGCCTGCTTGGTCAGCTCCTGTGTGCCGCGCTAAACTGGCGCAGAGCGGAGCAGGGATTGCCTTCCACGATGCTGGCCAGTTTCCCAATGGCTGCAGGAAGCTGTGCATGCCTCCTCTGTGCCGGAAGGAGCGTTGGAAATAGCGTTTGCACATGTGTGCTTGCGCATGTACACACACACTCCAGGCATCTGCGGGACCGTGAACCGGCCCAAGCCCCAAATCTTTGCCGACCCCTGCTGTAAACTATAGAATGCAAGACAGCTCTTGTGCTCTGGTTCCATTTGTTGGACAAAATGGGTCATTTGGCCTGATCATGTTCTTATGCTCTTGTGCATGGATCCTATTGAGGGTTTCCATTTGAGGCATCTAATTGGCCATCGTGAGAACAGGATGCTGGACTAGATGGGCCTGATTCAGCAGGCTCTTTTTATGTTCCTATGCATGATGAACCAGTGCCGCCGTGCACACTCTGCAACTGGGCATACCACAAACTGAGCATTTCAAAAACCAGCCACCTGGAGTTCAGCAATATTTCAAAAGTGTTATCGGATCCCAGAGAAATCCTAGATAATCCCGAGGTCCCAGTTGACTTTGTTGATTAAATTATTCTTGGCCCATCTCTCGACGCCTCCTCTCCGTGCCAAATTACACACAGCTGGGTGTCCGCCAGAACCTCTTTGCTGTCCTTTGCTGAAATCAACAAGCCTGGAGTGTGTAATAGTGCATTTATCTCCCAGTGATTGCAACAGGACTTTGGCACAACTCAATTTCCCTTGGATTGCAGTTGTTGGGCAGTGGCAATCATAGATGATCATGGGGATTCACTTGGCTAACCATTTATTTCTCTGTTCTGCACTGCATGATTTGTGCATGAATCCTGGGAATACAGGGGCTCTTTGGGTGGGGGTTTCCTACATCCAAGAGATAGGCAAGTCATGTGGAATTACAAATATAAGAACATAAAATCAGCCCAATGGCATCCTATTCTCACAGTGGCCATCCAGATGCCTTTGTCTGGAAACCCACAAGCAGGATTCGTACTAGAGCACTCTGATCTCTTGTGGTTTCCAGCAGCTAGTGTTCAGGAGCATAACTGCCTCTGACTGTGGAGGCAGAACATAGCCATCCTGGCTAGTAGCCTTTGATAGCCCTCTCCTCTATGAATTTGTATAATCCTATTTTAAAGCCATTTAAATTGGTGGCCATCACTCCTTCCTGTGGCAGAGAGTTCCATAGCTTAACTATGCACTGCCTGAAGAAGTGCTATATTTTATCTGCTCTGAATCTTCCCACATTCAGCTTCATTGGATGTCCCCAATGTCTAGTGTTATAACTCCACACCTGCACTTTTCCCATGCCAGGCACCATTTTATAAACTTCCATCATGCCACCTCTTACTCTCCTCTTCTCTAAATTGAAAAGCTTCAAACTCTGAAACCTTGGTTCATACGGAAATCATGCCTTCATCATTTTCCAGCTCTACAATGTCCTGTGTTCTCTTTCAATGTGTGGGTTGCTTCCTCTAAATCTTGCACTGTGCAGAAAGAGAAAACCTCCCTAAATTCTGCCTAAATGCTTTATCTCTGTGATCACAAATCAGGGTAGAGATTACAGCAGTACCCAAATCTTTGCTTTCCAGTCACTGAGCAAATCCCACCAAAACCTCCCTGATCAAATTAAGTCATGAATGATTTCACCACCACCACCACCAATAATGACGTAGTATGTTTGGGGACTTGGAAAGGAGCACCACTTTAGCTAATGGGGCCTCCTGCTGCCGCTGCGCTGCTGCTGCACGATTTCTGTTCTCATCCTGAAGCAAAGTTCTTAACCTGAAGCACTATTTCTGGGTTAGCGGAGTCTGTAACCTGAAGCATATGTAACCTGAAGCGTATGTAACCCGAGGTACCACTGTACTTCAGGGATGGATTCACAACATCTCAATTGCTTTGTTCTCAGAGGCTCACTGTCACAAGGACCAGAGGAAGAACAGGAGAAGAACCTGTTTGCTGGATCAGGCCAAAGACTCATACAATCCAGTGTCCTGTTCTGGAATCACAGAATCATAGAACTGTAGAGTTAGAAGGTACCACAGGGGTCATCCAGTCCAGTCCCCAGCAATGCAGGAATCACCTTCCTAATGATACCTCACATGTAACTATTCCAAATGCGGTTGCACCACAGATTCTAATTTGATCATTACCTTCAAACTACAAAAAAAAAAGCCAACCGATCTGCAGAAAACTTGAAAAAAGAAACATTGAACATATTTTTGTAAACAAAGAAATCTTTAATAAAAATATATTTAAAAAAAAAACTAGAAGAAAAGCGATTTTGACTAAACTTTAGGACAAACTTACAGAGGGTAAGAGATGTTAGACGGTGGAACAGACTCCCACGAGAGGTTTTTAAGCAGAGGTTGGATGGCCATTTGTTAGGGATGCTTTAGCTGTGATTCCTGCATTGCAGGGGGTTGGACTAGATGCCCACTGTTGTCCCTTCCAACTCTACAATTCTATGATTCCATGATTCAATATCTTTGTGGGGAGAGAGCAGGACATAACCAAAGAGATATTGTTGCTGTATAATGAAAATGTTCTATATTTTTAAATCGGCTGATAGTCAAGTTAAATGTCACATGTGGTTTGTTTTGATTATCAGATTGCAAGTCAGGGAGCTCTCAGCCATGAACTTTCACTATGGGCTAACCATGGCAGGCATGATTCATCACCTGACGGCAAACAATGCTATCAGCCTAAGATGCTTGAGTGATGCCTGTGAGCTTCTGTTCAACTTCCTTCCTCATCTTCCTCTTCAACAAAGCTGCTATCGCATCACAGATCTTTCCTCTTGGCACAGAGCAAGGGTCTGCCTGCCTTGACCCTCTGACGCTCCATCCTAGCATGCACAAACTCTTAGCGGCACAAAAGGTTTTGTCCTTTACTTTAAATAGCTTATCTGCAAGATGAGAAGATGCCACTAGGTTGCATTCTTGGAACATTTTTTGGTGTGGGTGGGGAAAGAAGGCGGACTCCTCTTCCTTGGAGGTTTTAAGCAGAAGTTGGATGGTCATCTGTCCAAGACTGTTGATCTGTGATTCTTGCATTGCAGGGTTTGGACTAGATCAGGGGTCAGCAAACTTATTGAGCCTTGGGCCGGTGTCTCCAGCACCCATCGCGCAGCAGGCTGGAGGGTGGGGGAGCGCGTGCCCATACGCGTGTGCACACGCTATTTCCGGTGCTCCTCCAACCCGGAAGTGGGCAGCCGCTCAGCGTAGCGCTGGTAAGAGTGGGTGGTGGCAGCGGCTGGCAGGGGTTGCCGTGGGCTGGATAAATGAGTCCCTCGTGCCTTATCCAGCCCATGGGCCTTAGTCTGGGAACCCCTGGACTAGATGACCTTGAGATTTCCTTACAAACCTATTAATTTGATGATTCCCTATTCCATTTAAGCACCTTAAATTAAATGTATTGGTTTTGATAACAATCGATTTACCAATTGTACTATTTGGATATGGAAAACCCGGCCACAAGCCATTTCTCCAGTAATCCCCACATCACATCTCCCAGATTTTCCCCAGCAAGGGAAACAAACTAGTTTGAACACTGGGAATACAAAGCCTATTTACATACAGTATGAGATTTCTATACTAAAAATTGACCAATATATATTAACCAAATAAAATTAGTTTTGTGAAACCTTAACACAAACTGGATATGCAGTGGTACCTCAGGTTAAGTACTTAATTCGTTTCGGAGGTCCGTTCTTAACCAGAAACTGTTCTTAACCTAAAGCACCACTTTAGCTAATGGGGCCTCCTGCTGCCGCTGCGCCACCAGAGCACGATTTCTGTTCTCATCCTGAAGCAAAGTTCTTAACCCAAGGTACTATTTCTGGGTTAGCGGAGTCTGTAACCTGAAGCGTATGTAACCTGAAGCATATGTAACCCGAGGTACCACTGTATTTTAATCCAATTAATAGTTTTATTATAAAATAACATGTAAAAACACAAGCATAATTTGAGATTTCAACAAGAACTAGAACTCCCAGGTGCTTTTTAGATGATTTGGAATTCCTTTATTACATATGTAACGGAAACAACATTTTCAAGACAGCCCTCCTCAGAATCCTGGCAAATTCAGCACAAGTAATCAGACAACACTGATTTTCCAGCATTGCAGGGGGTTGTACTAGATACCCCTTTGGGTTACCTTCCAATTTCACAATTCTGCGATTCATCACTTGTACCTTCATCTTTTAACCCTTGTGCAACTGTACTCATGACATGTACCTTTTTATAATTTTCTTTTTCAGCTTTTGATTTCCACCAGTTGTTATAACCATTCTCTCTGGTTTTATAGGCATTGTAAAATGATTTTTTTAAACAACAACAACAAACCTTCAACAATATAAAAAAATAAATACAATAATAATAAGTAAATATTCAACCCACTAACCCTTTCTACCTGTGGCAAGTTGCTTGTGGTCCAAGTCCAGAATTAAGTTTTGGGTTAAACCAGAGTCAAAAGGGGGAAAAGAGTGGGTTGCAGCACCCAGTGAAACCTTGCAGTCATAATGAAGCAGAAGTTGGTGGTGGAAAAGCCGAGAAGGAGATCTGTTCATCCCTTGGTGGAAGTCTGTGGGCCTGCCATTAACTACATCTGCGATTCCGATCTCTCAATTATTGTTGTTTTTTTTTAAGTGGCTGAGACTGTGGCTCAGAATCAGAGCCATTTCCAAACAGGATGCTCTTAAACCCTTGTTCTGCTTTCTTAATCCCCATCAGTTCATTTAAACCTAGTAATGTTTTTATGGCTGAGCCTATCAGGACACAGCTGGGACAGGAGGTAGCAGGAGGAGAAGAAGGAAAGGGTTTTTTTGTGGGGCGGGAGGTGAGAGGACCCCAGGACAGAGGAGTGGATGGTGTGTTAATTCTCTAGGAATTTCAGAACAGGATAAAAAAGTCTCCAGCATGTTCAGGAATCTTGGTAAAGAGAACACTGAGAGGCCAGGCTAGGGAACCACCACCAAATCCACCCTGAGCCATTTCATAAAATCATGGAATGGTTAAATTGGAAGGGACCCCAAGGGCCATTTAGCCCAACCCCCTGCAATGCAGACCTAGTCTGAGGATGCCACCTGAAAATGCCTGAACGTATTACTCCTGAAAGACAGTGGAAGACATCTGTTGAGGCATTGATGCCACCCAGGGCCGGATTTTAGTTTGATGAGGCCCTAAGCCATGGGTAAGCAAACTAAGGCCCAGGGGTCGGATCTGGCCCAATTGCCTTCTAAATCTGGCCCTCAGATGCTCCGGGAATCAACATGTTTTTACATGAGTAGAATGTGTCCTTTTATTTAAAATGCATCTCTGGATTATTTGTGGGGCCTGCCTGCTGTTTTTACATGAGTAGAATGTGTCCTTTTATTTAAAATGCATCTCTGGATTATTTGTGGGGCCTGCCTGGTGTTTTTACATAAGTACAATGTGTGCTTTTATTTAAAATGCATGTCTGGGTTATTTGTGGGGCCTGCCTGATGTTTTTACATGAGTAGAATGTGTGCTTTTATTTAAAATGCATCTCTGGGTTATTTGTGGGGTATAGGAATTCATTCATTTCCCCCCTCCAAAATATAGTCTGGCCCACCACATAGTCTGAGGGACGGTGGACCGGCCCACGGCTGAAAAAGGTTGCTGACCCCTGGTGCCCTTTATATGTCCAGCTGTCCTTTGTCAACAACAAATTTCCGCTGTTTTTTTGTGCTGGATATATGGTAATTTATGGACCTAATAGGCATCTAAAGCCATTTGCACATAACAAAATATGTATTGTATGAAAGTAATTGATATAGAAATGAGCAAACCAGTGATGTTTTAGAGAGCAGGCTAGCAGGCATGGCCCATTACTTACATCATAGGAGCCTACACAACACAAAACACTGTTGCTGTATGTAGGTTTTAGTTCATTTGTTTTTTATCTTATATTTTGGAAATGTACATCCAGTGTTTTTTCCCTTTATTTTTTTTTGGGGGGGGGGCAAGAGAGTGGGGCCCTAAGCTATAGCTTGTTTAGCTTATAGGTAAATCCGGCACTGGTGCCACCTTGCTCACAGCTGATAGCAGCGCAAGAAAAGGCCAGGAGCAGCCAAGCAGCTAATTTGAAATAAGGACTCTGCTCTGTACCAATGTCATATGCAAACTGACCATGCAGCTCTGCGTGGAGCAGGTATCAGGACAAGGAAAACCCTCTACTGTCTGTGCAATTTGTCTAGAGCATCTGGAAAGTGAGGTGTCTGAAAACATATTCTTGGACTGACATCTGACCAAGCAAAATCTATTTTAAAAGCCTTTAGACAAGAGCCATGATAAAGCAGTGTCAATTAGAAGGCAAGAGCTGGAGGCACTTGCAATAAACTACAAGCCAGTGCCTTTTCTTAAACAAAGGATATGTTGTTAACAATGATAAGAATGATGATGATGATTATAATGATAATTAATAATTTCATGTATGTACCACTTATCTTCAAGCAAAGCAATTTACCATACAATCAAAGCATACAGAGAGCAATTAAGGTTACTTGGAGGGTCATTCTGCAGGGATTCTTAAGCTGTGATTCCTGTATTACAGGAGTTTGGACTAGATGACCCCTGGGAGAGGGATCCCTTCTAACCCTACAGTTCTTTTTTTCTTTGATTCATTGCAGCTTTATCAACAGAGGTTGGCTACCTGTCAGGGATTCCTTAGCTGTGATTTGTGCATTGCAGGGGCTGGTTTATATAATCTTAGGGGTACTTTCTATACCTTAAATTTTATGACTCTTTTGCTGTGGGTGATTTTGAAGGGCCCTTCCAACTCTTTAGCTGGTATTTCTGCGTTGCAGGGGGATGAACTAGACGACCCTTTGGGGTCCCTTTAGTTATTTGATTTTCAGATTCTTAATTACATTTATATCCCACCCTCCCTCATAGGAGCTACTTGTGGCACACTCACTAATATTTAATGGGAAACACAGCTCTGTAGCCTGGAGAAGGGTGATTTTTTTATTTTTTATTTTTGGCATGGAAAATAGAGCCATCTCTGAGCAGCTGTCAATCCCTGTGACCTTAGCTCCTCCTGTGCATATTGCATGAGGTTTCCCCCCCTCCTCCTCGTCCTCCAGTTCCCCCCCTTTTTTTCTTTTTGCACACCCCCTCCTCCCATGGACCCCCTCCCTTCCATCTGAGTTACTGTTCCTCTGCGCTCCACCGGGACCTCAATGAGATTTGAGTTCCTGGTAGATGACACGGAATAATTGAAATGTCCTTCTGATGACCTTCAGACTCCGGCAGCCTGACGGTAATCAGGGAGGGCTGACAGATGACTGGCACGCAGCCCCCCTTCCGTGAAGCCGCACACGCACACACATACCCTGTTGCACATCCACACACAGGGACAGAGGCCACCTTTATGACGAGAGATGAAAAGCTCACACTCGGGTCCTCAGACAGAACAAAGGGACTCAAAGCTGTGCTTTGCAGGCATGAAGAAGGTGAGGACTGAGCATCATACATATTCAGGCCTTCCCAGTAGAGTCTCTCTGGAGCTCACTAACATCTCTGATCGCCTCAGATTATTGTGTCTTTTTTGTGTGCACGCTAGGTTTTATTTAAAAATTCATTTTGTAACAGGCAAAACAGTTACAACAACTGATGAAAAGCAAAATTATAGAAGAAGCATGCAGAATGAGTGTGAGTTAAAATATGCAAGCTGAAAATCAATCAGAAGGCAGAAACATTTTTTAAAATATCCTATGCTTTGCAAGTACTTAAATTTGATTAAATTTAAATTTGATTAAGGCATTTTTTTAGTTCCAGTGGAGAACTGTGTTGGTTAAGATCATAGAATCGCAGAACTGGACCACAAGGGTTCATCTAGTCTAACCCCCTACGATGCAGAAATCACAAGTACCGGTAATTTCCCCCCTTTGGTCAAGATTTTTGTTTAAAATTCCTTTTATAATGTAAATACAGACATATTGACTGTGAATCCTGGAAGCCCTGCACCATGCCTTGCAGGCCTTTTCCCACCTGGTCTGAGAGGGAGGGCCTCTTACTGACCCCAGATACAAAAGCTGAGGCTGCTGAACAGAACCTTGGACTGGAGAGGGTTTTATTGGGAGTGGTTGTTACTGATATCAATACTCCTTTTTCATATATTTGTTTTAGATTTTATTATGATCTAGGTGGAAATGTTCAATTTGGTTGTGTACTTTTGGGTGTGTTTTATTTATTGTTTATGGCTACTTTTGTTATTTTTGAAATCATGTATTCTTTTATGCCGAAGGCTGCCTGGAAGTTCTCAGCACCCCTAAAAAAACTACAGTTCCCAGGCAGCTTTGTGGGAAGCCGCCTGCTTTCGATGTACGGCGGGGTCAGCAGCTGTTTAAGAAGAATGCAAAAGCAATGGTGAAGTGTTTAATGTTACATTTCTTGGGGGCCCCAGACTTTCCATCCATTTCTGTCTTCCCCTCTTGCCAAGAAGTGTTATTTTGCAGGAACAAACGTCAGTTATTGACTATAGATAAAGGAGGTCGAAAAACATTCTGCCAAAGAGTTATCCAATCCCCATTAATCTCCATAAAACAGCTTTATTGTAGGAAGACACATTAGCTGTACGCTTCATTTTGATCTTGGTCAGTGATTAAGGCATTTTTACTAAACTTATGCCCCTTATAAATGCAGCTTGTGAATTGAATGGTTAAAAGCTTGTAATGTGAGTGGTTCCTCTCTGCTATTCATTAAATAAAGATTTTAATTTTTTGGCTTGAAACCTGAGGTCCCTGACCAAAACCACAAACATTACTATGCTATTCTGCCTTGGTCAGGCCCCACTGGGCGTCCTGTGTCCAGTTCTGCATGCCCCAATGTAAGGGGGACATTGACCTGCTGGAAAGTGTGCAAGGGAAGGCAATGACAATGGTGAAGGGTCTGGAAACCAAGCCTTATGAGGAAGGGTGGAGGGAGTTGGGTATGTTTAGCCTGGTAAAGAGGAGACTGAGAGGAGATATGATAACCATCTTCAAATATCTAAAGGGCTGTCACATGGAGGACAGGCTAGGACCCGAACCAATGGATTCAAATGACAAGAAAAGAGATTCTGACTCAACATTATAAAGAACCTTGTGGTGGCAAGCGTTGTTCTACAGTAGAACAAGCGCCAGTCCACCTGTGAGACAAGGTGAGGCAACTGCCTCAGGTGGCAGGATCCACAGGGGCAGTAGATCCAGCCTCCAAGGAAGACATTGTCCTCTGCTGCTGCAGGGGTGGCACCGATGACTGTGGCATTCTCCTCAGCAGTCCCTCGACACAGCCTATACAGAGGCCTCTCAGTGAATAGGAGGCACTGCTGGTCTCCTTCCACCTCTAGGGAGGAAATGGCAGGGGCTGCCTTTCAGGGTCTCCTGGGGTCCTCACTTGCCCAGCGTGAATCAACCCCCCAAACCCAATGACCTTTGATTTCCACTTCCACTATTGGGCAAGGTTTATTTGATTCCTCCATTGTTCCTACTGTAGATTTTCACTCACCCCTCCTTCCCTAGTGGGAGCAGGGGCAAAGTTCACCTCAGGTGCCAAAATGTTTTGGGCCAGCCCTGACTGGAATGGACTCCCATGGAAGGGGGTGAGCTCTCCTTCATTGGAGGTTTTTAAGCCACCTGTCGTGGATTCTTTAGCTGGGATTCCTGCACTAGGTGACCCTTGGAGATCCCTTCTGATCCCACAATTATATGATTTTATAATTATCTCTTGCAACTTTACAAAGTTGAGGGTGCCTTTCCCTTCACAAGTTCTTAGGAGAAACTTAACCAGCAAACAGCAATTTATAAAAGCAATCAGCTCAGAGCTGAACTCACATTCTTTTGCACGGCGGAATGTGGGTCCCGCCTCGGATATTTAAACTTATCTCAAGGCAAACAGCTGAACGTGAAATTAGGGAGCTGCATGAAACAAAACTGATTTTAAATAGTCAGTTGTAACATTTCCTTATTCTTTTGAAGTCTTGCAAATGGACTCGGCTAAATTTAGCGGGCTTGGTGCTAGAACACCAGACACTGCTTTGCTTCGAAGCCGTTGTGCAGTACTAAGCATTCACTTTAACAGATAAAAACTCCAATGCACCAATGCAAATGGCCCCTATCAGAGGCACTCCCTAGTTCCTGCATCCATAACTTATTCTGTTGTAAAGGTTTACTAAATTACAAATGTGAAAAATATTTTCTTTTTTCTCACCTAATTGTTGGAAGAAGGGACGCGGGTGGCGCTGGGGGTAAAACCTCAGTGCCTAGGACCTGCTGATCGTATTGTCGGCGGTTCGAATCCCCGCGGCAGAGTGAGCTCCCGTCTTCGGTCCCAGCTCCTGCCCACCTAGCAGTTCGAAAGCACCCCTAAGTGCAAGTAGATAAATAGGTACCACTTTATAGCGGGAAGGTAAACGGCGTTTCCGTGTGCTGCGCTGGTGATGGCTCGCCAGAGCAGCTTCATCACACTGGCTACGTGACCCGGAAGTGTATCTGGACAGCGCTGGCCCCCGGCCTCTTAAGTGAGATGGGCGCACAACCCTAGAGTCGGACACGACTGGCCCGTACGGGCAGGGGTACCTTTACCTTTACCTAATTGTTGGAAGGGTAGCAATAAGCTTGGTACATATTATCACTGATGGCAGGAATGTAAATTGGTGATTTTTGGAATTTAATTTTGACAGAGATGATAACTATTACTATTTGTGGTGTAAAATTAATGTGACTGGATATGTCTGATGAGACCAATGTAGATATATAGTCCAAAGAATTGGTCTTATATATCACCTTGCAGCCCAATGGAAAATCTTACACTGGACGCTTGGTATCACTCAGTCTTGGACAGAGCTATAGTAGAGAAAATAACACATAATTTGGAGTTCTAGTCCTTGTCAAAATTTCAAATTATTTTAGAAGAACTTTTTAGAAGAACTGAGATTCCTTTATTACAGATTCTACCTTTTGACCTACGAAGCTGCCTTGTTCTGAAGGAGGCCTTCGATAGCCCAAACCTGTCCATTTTCTCTTGCAACGGAAGTGAAAGTCAATCAGATCCCTAGAGATTGATTGAATGACAGATGCAAAGGACTGAATTCACAAAGTTCCCTGGGAAAAGAGTATTCCTCATTGCTGAACTCTATGCCTTCTCCCCATCTTTGGATTCATGTTGCTTTGGGGGTATTTCGCAGGAATCTAATACAGCGGAAGGCAGAAATGGGATTCAAGATGACCTTAACAGATTGGAGAACTGGGCCCAAACTAACAAAAATAAAATTCAGTTGGGACAAATGTCAGGATCTCCACTAAGGCAGATATAATCAGATGCAGAAATATAGGATGGGGAACAAATGAAAAGGATCTAGGAGTTTTGGTAGGCCACAAGTTTCAGAGCATTAATCCTGCTTTTTGGTCTTTTGTCAGCTTTTGATACCATTGACCATGGTATCCTCCTGAACCAGCTCTGGTGAATGGGATTTGGGAGCAGTGTATTACAGTGGTTCCTATCCTACATTCATGGTTGAGTGACACAGAGTTGACATTCTGTTTCTCAACAACATCTGAATCAGAAGAGACTGTGCAGTCCCTGGGCCACTGTCTAGTCCTAGACCCAGTGGTGAAATGGATGGTGTGTAGGAGAACAAGCTGAGCTTGAATCCTGCAAAACAGAGGCACTGTGGGTGAGTAGCTCCCATGTCTGGGAAATTGTTGCCTCTGCTGGGTGGGGTTGTGCTCCCCCTGAAGGAGCAGGTTCAGAGTCTGGGGATACTTCTGTATCCAGCTCTGTCACTGGAGGCTCAGGTAGCCTCAGTGGCTAGAAGTGCCTTTTAACAACTGTGACTGGCTTGACAGCTATGACCACTTCCTGGACTAGGAAATCCTCGCTCATGGTAGTTCGTATGTTGGTTACTTCAAGACTGGATTAATGCAATGAGCTCTATGCGGGGCTTCCCTCGCGCCTGATCTGGAAGCTGCAGTTTGTGCAGAATGCTGCAAAACAATCACTGCAACACTTGTCAACATATAACACATGCACTCAGATATCTGCTATTGGGTCAAGTTCAATGTGTTATTATTAGTATATGTAAAGCCCTTAACGTATTGGGACAAGTTTGCCTTCAAGATCACCTTCCCTCACATGTGTCCACTCTACCAATTTGATCAGCAGAATTGGCATTGCCACAGGTGTCACATAATACCTGTTCCACATTTGTAAGAACTTGGATCATTTAGTGCAGCAGCACCTACAGACTTTAGAACTCCCTGTATATTGAGATCAAGAAGGCGCCTTTTTGGTGCCTGCTAAAAACATTCCTGTTTAGACAAGCCTACCCAGATGTTTACGATTTTAATCTGTTTTAGTCTTTTAACTTTTTTATGTTTTAAAGTAGGTTTGTGAATTTTATGATTTTATTGTTTTATCTTTGAGAAGTTTTGTTTTGTTTTTACAATCAAGCAGTGTACAGTTTTTCTGAAATAAATAAATAGTGTTAAGCTTCACAGTTTAACCGTCTTCATATATCACAAACTTAACAGTCAACAGTGTGATGCGGCAGCAGAAATGGCTAATGCTATTCTAGACTGCATCAACAGAAGTCCAGTGTCCAGGTCAAGGGAAGTCATAATATCATTTTGATTCTGCCTTGGTCAGGCCAAATGTGGAGTCCTCTATCCAGTTCTGGACGCCACAGTTTAAGGAAGATATGGACAAGCTGGAAGAGGGGCAGAGGGAGGAGACCAAGACTATAAAGGGTGGGGAAACCAAATCTTACAAGGAATGGTTGAGCTTGTTGGGTATGTTTACCCTAGAGGAGAGGAGACTGAGAGGTGACATGACAGCTATTTCAAATACAGTACAGTGGTACCTCAGGTTACATACGCTTCAGGTTACATACGCTTCAGGTTACATACGCTTCAGGTTACAGACTCCGCTAACCCAGAAATAGTGCTTCAGATTAAGAACTTTGCTTCAGGATGAGAACAGAAATTGCGCTGCGGCGGCGCGGCGGCAGTGGGAGGCCTCATTAGCTAAAGTGGTGCTTCAGGTTAAGAACAGTTTTAGGTTAAGTACAGACTTCCGGAACGAATTAAGTACTTAACCCAAGGTACCACTGTATCTGAAGGGCTGTCACATGAAAGAAGGAGCAAGCTTGATTTCTGCTGTTCTGGAGAGGAGGATTAAAAAAAAAAGGATTCAAATGACAAGAACAGAGATTCTGACTAACATTAGGAATAACATTCTGGCAGTAAGAGCCATTTGGCAGTGGAACAGACTACCTTTCAAGGGGATTATTCCTCCTCTGTTGGTTTTTAAGCAGAGATTGGGTGGCACTCCATCCGGCAGGGATTCTTTCACTGTGATTCCTGCATTGGAGGTGGTTGTACTAGATGACCCTTGGAGTTCCTTCCAACTCTGCTGTTCTTTGATTCTACATCTCCACTTATTTGAATACAGTGTGGAATGAGAGCTCAGGCTGTAGCCATGCTGCCCTTTCTGTAGTGAAGAAACATTATTTTTTTTAGCGGAAGGCAAGATGGATTGTTTCAATTTTGCTAGGAACAGAAACCCATCCCCAGTTACCTAGCAATCGGGAAATTGTACACAGAGGGAAAATGCTATATAGTTCTGGCCCAGCCTGACCACTCAGCTGCAAGACATGCACAATCAACCCTGCATTTTACTGTCTCCTGAAAATTTGCTTGTTGCTTTCCTACATTACAAGACTTTTCCACATTTTACATTTTGTTAACTTTCAAGAGATCAAAGGCTGCTTAGATAAAAAAAAAATGCTCTCTCCACCTTGCTTCTAGAAATACTTCCTAGAATTTCTTGCACGGATTCTCTGTGTTATTCTTCCTCCTCCTTTTTTAAAAAAACAATAAATGGGTTTTGTGATTAATTATCTTGGGAAAATAACCTCCAAAGGCACATCTGCTCCCCGTTTGTTTGCACATTCAAGGGGTAAATCAGCTTTTGAAGCTGAAGTGAGCTAAAAGTTGTGAAATGTTGGAAGTGTTGTGATTCTTGCAATGCAGGGGGTTGAACTAGATGACCCTGGGGGACCCTTTAAGCTCTACAATTCTATGAACTTCATGAAAGATTGCAGACAAACAGAAAGGCTGCAAATGCTCCTAATTTTGCAGCAATGTTGCAACCATTAAAATGGCTGTGTTGGCTAGTGGGTGGAGCACATTTTTCCCTAGACATGTTGGGGTGGAATTGGACAAAAATACTGTCCACATGACGTGGCATTATCTCCTGGTCCTTTGAAGAATTCATCATTTTGGTATTAAGTCTTTTTATCCTCTGAGACCAAGGCGGGCAACAGGTATTCCATGGTGAAACAATTAAGACCATAAGAACATCATAATGGGAGCACTGTTGGATCAGGCCAATGGCCTGAAGTCCAGCACCCTTTTCTCACAGTGGCCACTCAGATGCCTATGGGAAACCTGCAAATAGAGCCTGAGCACAAGAGCTATTTCCCCTCCAGCGTCTTCCGGCAACTGGCATTCAGAAGCATGAATACCTTCAGCTGTGGAGAACAGAACAGAGCCATCATGGCTAGTAGCCATCAATAGCCTTCTCCTCCTCCAGGAATTTGTCCAATCTTATTTTAAACCATCCAAGTTGGAAGTCACAACCACCTCCTATGTGGGTGAGTTCCATAGTTTAACTATGCGGGATGCTTGCTTTGTCTGGTATGAACAGAATTTTAACTTTTGTATGTTTGAAAGTACTGCTGTAATTTTCTCTTGATTTTCCTCTTTTATCCTTTTATAAACTGATTTGAGGGTGGTGGTTGTTTTTTGTCTTTTTTTTTTTTACAATCAAGTGGTGTATACATTTCAGGAAACAAGCAAGCAAACAAACAAACTGAATAGTAATCCAGCAGGCTTTTCTTATGTTCTTACGTTCCCACTGGGCTACATCGCTGCACAGCCTGTTTATTGTATTTTGAGAGTCTTCCTTTGCTGCCAGCCAAATCTAGACATAATGAGTGATGCTCAGGGCTGGTGCGCAGGATTGTCACGTTGATAGACATAATAAGTCCCAAAGAGTCAGCAAGGAGGCATGGCTGAAACACTCCAGAATTTCACATAAAATGCAAAGTGGTTTTCTCCCCAGGGCACTTCTGAAAGGGAAATTCAAAGGTTGTCTGTCAGCAGGCTTTTGGAGTGGGGGTAGGTTCCATCTGAAATTCCTTGTTTGTTTGTCTGTATGGACAGCCCTCAGAATGGCAACACTGTGATCATAGAATTATACAATTATAGGGTTGGAAGGTACACCAAGGGCCATCTAGTCCAGCCCCCTGCAATGCAGGAAGCACAGCTAAAGTGTTATTGACAGATGACCATCCAACCTCTACTTAAAAACCTCCACAGCAGCAGAGCCCCTCAAATGACAGCCACTTAAATTTGCTGATGTTCAGAAGCTTTTAGCAGGAAGAAGGCATAGCTTTTCATGCTGTTCGGCTGGTTCCGCCCCACCCTCCCCACTCAGTCTCCCTCACCTTATGGGACTCATTAGCAGTTAAACATTCCCCTAGCTAGCACCCCCACCCCACCCCACCCCATCCCCAGAGGCTGTAGGCCTACTTGGCTCCCAGAAAGAAAAATTGGAAAACATCCATACACAGACAAACCGCCCCCCCCCCTTGCTTTCTACCATGCTGAGCCTTTATCAGCACTTAATTAAAACTTGACAAGAAGATTAACACAGAGAGGGCAGTTTTTAATTAAATTAATATCACATTCAATTTTCCAATCCACTGTTGCGCACCAGACACCTGCAGATCTTAATACAAAACCAAACAAATCGAGAATGGAGGGGAAAGGCAGAGGTAAATGAAACAGGAGTTATTTTGAACTCCCCTTCCCCATCGGCCCTTCCTTTTCATCTGTGATTTTCCATTCTGAGCTGGAGTATCAATAAAGACATAAGGGGAGCCCACAAGCAGGTCCCAAGCACAAGAGCAACTCTCCTGTGGCTTCCAGCAACTGGTGTTCAGAAGCATTCCTACCTCTGACTATGATGGAGCCATCCAGGCTGGTAGCCGTGAAAAACCTTGTCCTCCATGAATTTGTTCTTTCAAAGCTATCCAAGTTGGTGGCCACTGCTTCCTCCTGTGACAGCAAGTTCCATAGTTTAACACCATGCTGTATGAAGAAGTGTTTTTTTATCTGTACCAAATCTTCCAACATTCAGCTTTGTTAGATATCCGTGAGTTCTACCGAGTGCCTTTGAGATTTGGGGTCTAAAATACATTTTTTTTATTGCTTGACGTTTCACTTGGTAGTGCTAGACCTTCATTGCCATGACACAACCATGCTTCACTGGGTACCACGCTCTGGATGGGAGAATGAGCTGCCAAGTCACATGGTCCATATCAGCATCCCACAGGAGGAAGAGCTTGGGGTTGGGTTTCATGATATTCAGGATCACCCCTGTGGGGTGTGACTAAGCTGTTGCTGCCTTCTGCTTTCCATCCTTGACATCTCTCTTTGAGCACACCTATAGGGAGAATCATAGAACTGTAGAGTGGGAAGGGTCCTCCAACGGTCATCTATTCCAACCCCCTTGCAATGTAGGAATCACAGCTAAAGCATCCCTGATGGATGGACCCCTAACCTCTGATTGAAAACTATCAAGGAAGAAGAGCCCACCACCTTCCAAGTGAGTCCATTCCACCGTTGAGCAGCTCTTGCCCTCAGAGCTCTTACCCTGCCTGGGGCTTAAATGGAATCTCCTTTCTTGACAACTGGTTTTCTCCTTCTTTCGCTCTCTGTTTTTTAGAATATTTATTGAAATTGACAATGATGAGATCCCCAGATACTTCCACCATCCTAGCCCTTAGTTGCTGATGTTCCTTCGTTTACAAGCAGCACTCTGGGCTCTGGCGGAGAGAAGGTTCATGTAAACATTGACCTGAAGGAACTTGAAATCTGCTGTCTGCTGAGTTTGCATTTCCACCCACAAGACCCAGAGCAGAGGCTGCCGCCACCACAATTAAGAGTTTGACGTTTCCTGCAAAGATTGGGAAATAGCCTGCAATGGAGTAAAGTTTAGGTTTTGCAAACAAAAGCACCACTCCCTCCATTATAAGAAATTTAGAAGAGATCTGCTGGATCCGGCCAAGGGCCTATCTAGCTCAGCATCCTCTTCTTGAAGTGGCCAAGCACATGCTTCAAGTGGAAGCCTGCAAGCAGGATTCAAGCACAAGAGACCTCTTCCTTATTTTGCTTTCCAGCAAGTGGTATTCAGAAACATTGCTGCCATTAATTGTGGAGGCAAAGCATAACCATTCTGGCTAGAAGCCATCAATTGCCCTCTTGTCCATGGATTTGTTTAATCCCGTTTAATGCCATCCAAGTTGGTGGCCCTCACTGCTTCCTGGAAGAGAGAGTTCCTCAGTTTGACCATGCACTGCATGAAGAACTTTCTTTTATCTGTCCTGAACCTTCCAACATTTTGCTTCATCAAATGTCCAGCGATTTAATAACGTTTTAAATGCTGTAACCCACCCTGGGAATTTAGGGGGGAGGATTGAAATACATACATACATACATACATACATACATACAGTAAAGATAATGATAGTGCCATGAGTGTCATGAGATAGAAAGAAAAAATATTTTATCTATCCATTTTTTCCAGGCCATGAATAATTTTATAAACTTCTAGCATATTGCCTCTTCCTCCCCCTTTCTCTGAAATGTCCAAAATGCTGCAACCTTTCTTCATAGGGGAGTTGCTACATCTTGTCCTTGAGCATTTAGGAATTATTATTGCAATGCAGACAGCTTTAACCAATTTAACACTGTTCTATCAAAAAGCTCAGGTCCTGCTCGTGTCTTTCTCTTTGGGGCATCTGGTTGATGCCTGTGAGAAGAGAATGCTGTTCTTTGGTTCCTACATGTGGTTTGCCTAATGCTACCAAGGGAACTCCCAGCCCCAGAAATACTTATACTGTATTTTCCACAGCCAGAAACATCATAAGCCAGGCTCTGAGACGCTCCACCAGTCCAGCTCCTGTTTTTGTGCAATTTCCATCCCCAAGATAGTGGGCGGAGGCATATTCCAAAGACCCCTCTGTGTGCCACAGCTCTCTCTGTCTTTGGCCAAGTGACCCTAAAGGCTGCCAAGAGATCCTGTTGCAGCCCCACTCAGCCTTTTGATTTTCCACAGGAAGCGGGACTGCCCCGTGGCTGATTTCCGAGGGTGGCTGCCTCCTGCCTCCCCCTCCCCCCCCCCCGTAAATGATATCAACCCCCTTTAGCTTCCGACAGGAACCAGAAAGGGAGGGACGTAGGCCGAAGCCTGCAGAGAAGTAGCCTGCAGGAGGCCCTTAACAGAGGGGCAGGGCAGCTTTTAGCAGGGGGCTTCCCAGCCCCTATAAGCTGTCAGAAGGAAAGTGAGCCCCCCGCCCCCCGCCACGGCCTTCCCTTCAGCAGTGCAGTCTGATGTTTAAAAGAGGGCACCTTATAGAGAGCGTCTTCAAAGGCTCCCACTGGGGTGTCCTCCAGGTTCAGTTCCACCCTGCCCGTTGACAGGCCTTTCATCCTCTGTCTCCGTCCTCCTCATTATGGCCTTCTCGCCCCCTCCTCCAGCTTCCCCCTCCCGAAATCTCTCTGACCTCTTGCAATGGCAAACTGCCCGATAGGAACCAGCTGTTGATTCCAAGGGAAAAAATACCTCTCACAAAAGAGCTTCTCTCTGTAATTTCTCGGAAGCAGTCTCAATGAAGGTGGTGGGGGAAATCATCAATGGTCACTTGTACTTCATGACCTATTCAGATTTTTAATTTTTATTTTATATACTCACACCTTTTCTCCAAGGAACTACATGGTTCTCCTTCCCATTTTATCTCCCGACAACCACAAGAGTAGGTTAGGCTGAGAGAGACACCGACTGTCCCAAGGTCATCTAGTGAGCTTCCTGGACAAGTTGAGGTTTGAACCTTGGTCTCCCAGATTTAAGTCCAGAACTGATACAGCCACTCCAGAAACAAAACCCAAGTCACTCCTACATACCATGCAACATTCCTCAGATGAAAATAGGAACACTTCTCAGTCCCCTGCCACAGACCCTCCATGACCCCACATTTTTATCCTATCTCCCCACAGAGCATTTGCTATCAAAAGGAGGGCAAGTGCCACCCCCACTGCACCAGTGGGGCACAGCACCCACGACCTCCACCATCCTGAAAAAACAACAACCCTCAACCCTGATTTTATTTAATGTATTATTTGGTAGATTTACAAAAAGAAAAACACACACAAATAAATAAATCACAAATGAATAAACTTTAGAAAAGGGGCCAAGATTAGATGCAGACACACAAAGCATTACTATTATTTAAATCAAGACTCCTTGTGCTCCGCTTCATTCCATTCCCCCTTTCTTCCTGCCCAGGGAGCCCTGCCCTCTGCCTGCCCCTCAGAGCTGCATCCTCTCCTCCTCCTCTTCATCCCTCTCCAGCAGCCACTACAAGCTGCCCATAGGAAGTAGTGGCCAGAGAGAGGACATGGAGATGCAGTGGCAATGCAACAGGATGCGCCCTTGCAGCTGCCACCACCACTACTGCTGTCGCTCAAGGCAAGTGCTGGCTTATCCTCCTGCCCAAGCTAGGCAGCAGCGGCACTGGTGGAGGAAATATGGACATTCCTGGATGGCTTTTGAAATGTCCCTGGAAAATCGGGGCACTTGGAGGGTATGCCCCCATGCCCTGAAACTTTTCTTGAGACAAAGACCTAGGGCTCCTTCAGTATGGCACTAGCCTTATGGACTAGTCTGTTTCAGCCTCTCCATCTTCTTCCAGCCTAAGTCCTACAACCATGTTCCAGAGGCATCAGAGCAAGAAGCATATTCATTACAGTGGTACCTCGGGTTACATACGCTTCAGGTTACATACGCTTCAGGTTACACACTCCGCTAACCCAGAAATAGTGCTTCAGGTTACGAACTTTGCTTCAGGATAAGCACAAAAATCGGCAGCAGCAGGAGGCCCCATTAGCTAAAGTGGTGCTTCGGGTTAAGAACAGTTTCTGGTTAAGAACAGAGCTCCAGAACGAATTAAGTACTTAACCTGAGGTACCACTGTAATGACATCCCAGTCATGTCTGCACAACTAACTCAGTACTGGGCCTCCTTTGCAGAGTGGTAGCTCCATTCCCTTGATCACTCTGGTTGCCCTTTTCTGAACAGCTTCAAACTATACAATGTCCTTTTTGAGGCAAAGTGCCTCCCATCAGGAATTCCATGGTAATCCAAAGGATTTAATTTCCATTGAGGACATCATATTTCCGTTGGTGGATAATCAGGCGCCAACTCTCTTTGGCATATTCTTCTCTCTGTTGTTCTCATATGCTTTCAGCTCAACAGAAGAAGGTATGTACATCGAGTCAAGGAGTGACGGGAGTCTGACCAGCAATTCAGCAGAGAGGACACACTGTGTCACCATAAGACCCACAGGGAGGTTTGGAAAACTGCTGATTTTGGAATTTCTATGGAGGAGGGAAGGTTGAAGGGCAAAGGATGAAAAATGAGATGGTCTGGGTTGTTTTTGTCATGACATCCAGAATGAAATATATTCCCAGCTGGAGGCAAAGAACTGATGTAGGTCCCTCCACCTTTATCCTCACCATGTGCAGGGATGCTGTGAGGCTAGGTGTGGGGAGCTGGTATAAATACCCAGGACCCAGTGGTCCAGAAGCAGGCCTGGGACCCAACCATCTTTTTATGTTTTTGTAGTCTCATTAATTGTCAATTGTTTTTGACATCCATTGTAGAATCAGTGAATTTCAAAGAAAATAATGATATGGAAAAGAGGATACAGAGAGGTGGTATGAGAGCCATCTTCAAATACAGAAGGGCTGTCACATGGGAGATGGAGCAACCCTGTTTTCTGCTTCTGCGGAGGGCAGGACCCATGGCTTCAAGTTACAAGAAAGGAGATTCTGACTACATACCAGGAAGAAGTTTCTGAGGGTAAGAGCTGTTCGGCAGTAGAATGGACTCCTCTGGAAGCTGGTGGACTCGCCTTTGTTGGAGGTTTTAAAGCAGAGGTTGGGTGGTCCTCTTTCAGATCCCTCAGCTATGATTCCTGCATTGCATTGTGTTGGGCTACATGATTCTTGGGATCCTTCCCACATCTACAATTTTATGATTTTAAATTCTGAAAATAAGCAGAACAGCAGCACAGAGGCACCAACAGTGGCATTTCATTCTGCAGCAGAAGTCCTGTTCTTTTTAAGCATCGATTGGATGCCCACCTGTAAGTGACTCTTTGGTTTCATTGCAGGGAAAGGACTAGATCAGGCATAGGCAAACTCCGGCCTCCAGGTGTTTGGGACTACAATTCCCATCATCCCTAGCTATCAGGACCAGTGGTCAGGGATGATGGGAATTGTAATCCCAAACAACTGGAGATCTGGAGTTTGCCTATGCCTGGACTAGATAACCATTGGGGGTACCTTCCACTTCTATGATTCAAAGCTGTTCTTACTGCCATTGTGTGTGTCCCTCTGAGGCTGCATTTCAAAGAGTTGACAGCCACACTCTAAAACAGAGGCCAGCTTGTCCAATGGCACAGAGAGACACGCTCCCTGTGTCGGTGAAGACCTCTGAGCCAGGAGCAGTTGCCCTTTCCTTCCCCCTAAAATGGGCTGACTACAAATCCGAAACCATGCTAACATGCTAAGGAACAGCAGTCTTGACCTAGCACTGAATAAACATGAGCTCACTTTGGCTGGTGACCTGTATGCAGCCAAATGCGTGTGTGTGTGTGTGTGTGTGTGTGTGTGTGTGTGTATATATATATATATATATATATATATATATATATATATATATATGAGAAAGTGTGTGTGTATGGAGACAGGATGAATGCATGGGAGAGACAAAGATTCGGAATCGGAGGGTTGCTATGGAGACAGGTCAGATGCCTTTTGTTCTTCCATTCCAACGCAGCTTAGGGAGATTTGAAAAGAAACACCCGTTTGCTTTCAGGGGCTCAAAGAAGTGTAGTCTCTTTCTTCTCCAGAAATCTGAGATAAAGAAAAGGGAACAACGAAGTATTTGGGAGCTTGAGCTCCAACATTTAGCTACAATCTCCTCTGAAGCCAGAGGCAAATGAGAGTGTTTTCCATGAGGTCTTTGCAGGGGAACCTGCAAAACCTGTTTGACTGGAGTCATACCCCCTAAATGCCACATAGCGGCTTGTTCTCCTCTTCATTTTATGCTCTCAATGACCCCGCAAGGTAGGTTAGACTCCTGGGGAAACAATTCTTTAGCACTGCAAATGGCCATTCAGGTTTTCTCCATATTGACATTTGCTCAGATTTAGCAGTAAAGAGGGGATTTTCCCAGAGAAAGGAGCAAGGTATGGGGAAAACTGCTTGGACACCTAGAAATCATGGGTCAAGTGGAAAACCTCACAGACCCAGGTTTTCTAGGCATGGGACAAAGCAGAAGTGTGAACAAGCCCTGAGAGAAAGTGACTGAGCTCGTCACCCAGTGAGCTTCATGGCAGAGTGCACATTCAAACTCTGATCTTCTGGGTCTTTGTCTAACACTCTTAACCACTATGTGACACATCCCTGTAAATAACATTGCTTTTATTTTTTCTATTTATTTCATAAAATTTATATACCACTTGTTTCCAATAGCAGAACAAAACAAAAAAACCTCACAAAGCAGTTTACTAAAAAATAAAACAATCAAATTATCAAGGAAAATGTACAACAATAGTTTAAAATATATAAAACATATTTTGGATGCAGCAGGGACCAATTCAGTCCCCTGGATCCATGATCTTTTCCTCCACCACTAAATTGAAGATCAGTTGAGCAAAAACCCCTCTTCGGATTTTCCGTGTTTCCAGTAAGCAGCACCAGATTTAAGGCAGCATGGATTGTTTCCCTAAAAAGGGTGCCAAGCTGAGGGGGTGTAAAATTGATACAATTCATATTTGAGAAGATTGAGAAGTGGGGGGCAAATTTGGGCCTCGCACAGGGCACCATTTTATGAAAGATTACCCAAGTCCACCCCGCCATAAGATCTGATTTGGTGGGTGGGATCAGGTTTTCACAAAGGCACAGCTGTGAAATGACTTGGAAAGCTCTCAGACCCTGGAGGAATTGATTGGGGTGTGATGCAATTGATATACAGCCCAAGTGAAAGTGCAGGTGACCTCTTACAACATGGGTTTCTACTGTTGAAGACTTCAATGCTTACAATAGGGACAGATGTAAGATTCTCCACTTAGGCAGGAATAACCAAATGGACAAATATTGGATGGGGACACTGAGCTTGCCAGCAGGACACATGAAAAAACCTAGTGGTCTTAGTAGACCACAGGCTTAACAGGAGTCCGCAGTGTGATGCAGTAGGGAAAAAAAAGCAAATACTATTCTAGGCTGCATCAACTGCAGTCTAGTGTTGAGAATAAAGGGAAGTAATAGTACCGCTCTCTTGTGCCTTGGTCACACTACACCTGGAATACTGTGTTCATTTCTGGGCACCACAGTTTAAGAAGGATGTTGACAAGCTGAGCATGTGCAGAGGAGGACAACCAAGATGATCAAAGGTCTGGAAGCCAAGCCTTATGGTTGAGTGAGCTGGGTGTGTTTAGCCTGGAAAAAAGGAAACTGTGGTGATATGATAGCCATCTTTAAATAGCTGAAGGGCTGTCCCATGGAAGATGCCTCCTAATTGTTTTCTCCTGGGGGGAGAATCTCCGAAAGGAGATTCAGATTGAACAACAGGAAGAACTTTTTGATAAGACCTGTTTGATGGTGGAATTGACACCAGAAGTTGTTGGACTCTCCTTCCTTGGAGGTTTTTAAATGGAGGTTGGATAGCCATCTATCAGAGATGCTTTATTTGGGAGTCCAGCACTGCAGGGAGTTGGACTAGATAACCCTTTGGGTCCCTTCCAACTCTTCAGTTCTATCTCTGATTAACCAGGATGGTGTTCTGCAGAGACACACAGTCTCCTGGCCAAAAAGTAACATACCACATCGATAATTGGATTAATGTTTGCAAGTGCCTCTGTGCGTTTGTGTGTAAGAGATGGAGTGAAGGGGAGAGGGTTTTCACATTGCCCATCTGAAGCCCCTTCACAAGCTCCCAGACACATTTTATTCTGAGCTGCGGAGGTTTCCAGCAGGGATCCATATGGGGCCTGTCAGCTGCGACTGGATCCATTTTAAGGCTCTCTTTAAGTCCAACAAAAGAGGAACAGATTAGTGCTGATATCTGGGCATCCTTCCAAGCACTGATCCTCCAAAGGCTGCCTCTTCCCTCCCTCTGTCACTCCTCATTCTTCCAATTACTGCCCTTCCTTTGCCTTCTCCTTAGTAGAGAGTTTCAATGATGGATGGTGACAACCATGGAGGCATTTGCTTCTTCCAGTATTCCCGTCCCCCAAGCCAGGGCCTTGACCACTTATGGCTAACTCTTGGCTCCAGAGTAATGCTTTAAAACTGACCCTAACCTAGCAGACAGAACACCCATATGTGGCAGAAAAAACACCCATATGTGAAAGAGCATTACAGGTAGCTAAACATTGGGGGGGGGGGAGTTTTCAGATCACCTCTCCTGTCTCTGGGATCTGGCCCTGAAATGCAGGAATCACTGCTAAACAAGTCCTGACAGGTCCAACATCTGCTTAAAAAACACATTGTATATTGATTCCTGGGACACGGGTGGCGCTGTGGGTAAAACCTCAGCGCCTAGGACTTGCCGATCGCATGGTCGGCGGTTCGAATCCCCGTGGCGGGGTGTGCTCCAGTCGTTCAGTCCCAGCACCTGCCAACCTAGCAGTTTGAAAGCACCCCCAGGTGCAAGTAGATAAATAGGGACCGCTTACTAGCGGGAAGGTAAACAGTGTTTCCGTGTGCTGCGCTGGCTCGCCAGATGCAGCTTGTCACGCTGGCCACGTGACCCGGAAGTGTCTTCGGACAGCGCTGGCCCCCGGCCTCTTAAGTGAGATGGGCGCACAACCCTAGAGTCGGACACGACTGGCCCGTATGGGCAGGGGTACCTTTACCTTTTTATATTGATTCCTAAACTTCAGAAATCTTTGGAAGTGTGCCCACCCTATCCAAAGGTCAATCTAGGGGAATGTGACTGGTCTGGTCACACCGGGAGCTGAGCAGGCACCATAACTATGAAGTCCAACAGAAGGTGAGAGCAGGGTGGCTGGGCACTATTGGCATTGCACAGGGCTCCACTAGAATTTGAGACAGCCAGGTCTGCCACTGCCTTTTATTTCTTGGCAAAAGGTGCCATGAACATGGGGTAATAACAAACAGCCTACTTCATAATGCTGTTGTGAGGACTGTTGTAATAATTAAATGAAGCTGTTTGAGCACCCGAGGGAAAAACGCAAGAAACAGTACATGTTATCATTTGTTGACATTTTTATTTCTATTAAACATTGCTATGAATTATCTATCTTCATCATTTTATTTGTATGCTGCTTTTCCATATAGTTCACAGCATGCTCAAGGAGCTTACAGCACGAACATATTTATATAATTACAAATAGAAGAAAAGGAGTCATAAACAATAAATAAAGCATATCAAAGAGTACACAAGTGAAACAATTTCCACATAAATAATAAATCATAATAATATCTAAAACAAAAAATTAATACCAATAACAGCAACAAAAGACCCCACCAAACCCCTCAAACAATGTTCTAACCCAAGTCTGTTCAACAGCCTCAACTTTTGTAACTATTAAAAACATACATAAAATCACAATTAAAAACAGCACAGCACCAGTCCTTTCCTTGAAAGCAGTCAGTTCCCACACGCCTGTTGGAACAAGAAGGTTTTCACCTGCTGGCAGAAGGAGAGCAAGGAGGGAGCCAATCTGGCTTCTCTAGGGAGGGAGTTCCTAAGCTATCTGAGAGGAGCCACCACTGAGAAGGCCCTCTCCTGCGTCCCTACCAAGCACGGCTGGGAGAGTGACGGGACCAAGAGAACAGCCTCCCCTAAAGATCTCACAGCCCAGGCAGGTTTGTATGAAGGAATACAATCTTTCAGATATCTTGGACCTAAGCATTTAGTGCTTTAGGTCATAACCAGCCCTTTGAATTGTTGCTGGAAACAGACTGGTAGCCACTGGAGCTGTCTGAACATTTTTCAACAGCAGCCCCATGTAGAGCTTGTTACAGTAGTCCAGAAGGGATGTAACCAGTGCTTTTTACCTCGAAAAAGAGGTGTCAGAATTCACCATGAATGCCTCCCTTAAAATGGCAATGATATTCACCTTAGAGGTGCTGGAACTGAGTTCCTGCGAGTTCTGGCTGGAAAAAAGCCCAGGAGGTAACTATGGCATGTGTCACTGTGGCCAAATCAGACTTCTCCAGGATTGGGCGCAGCTGGTGCACTAGTGCAAATGCACTCCTGTCCACCCCGGAGACCCGAGCAGACATGCTCAGGGCTGAGTCTTGGAGCACACCCAAAGTGCAAGCCTGCATCTTCAGGGGGAGTGTGACCCCATCCAGGACAAGCTGAACCCCTATTCCCTGTTCTGCCTTCTGACTGACCAAGAGCACCTCTGTCCTGCTGGACTGAATTTCAATTTGTTCACCCTCAAAATATCCATTAGCACTGGACAAGCAGGGGCCAAAGTTCCATTTGCCGGACCTGTATCAACTCTAAAGTCCAAGTCAGAATGGATCCAAGCAATTTTGTCAGTGATGTGCTGAGCAAATTGTTCACAGCGGGCTATTGTTCGTAATAGCTATGCTCTGCCTCCACAGCTGGAGGCAGCAGTGCTTCTGAATGGCAGTTCTTATGCATTTATGACAGTAATACTTCTGATTACCAGCTGCTGGAAACCACAGGAGGGGGGAGTGCTCTTGAGCTCAAATCCTGCTGGAAGGTTTCCTATTGGGGCATCTCAATGGCCACTGTGACAATATGATTCTGGACTTGATGGGCCACTGTCCTGATCCAGCAGGGATCTTTTTATGTTCTTCTAAGCATGGGGGCCTGGGGATTGACCCAGACTCAAATAAGTGGGCCCTGTCACTTCTCTGTGAAATGTTTCTTGGCTGTCCTGCATGAAAAGGGGTTAATGAAATGCACACCATGGGCAGGAAAGGCTTAAAGGGGAGGGCACCTTGTTTCAATTACCATCTCTCCAGGTGTGGAGAAACACCTCATGAATACTCAGCCCCCTCAGACTCCTGGGTCAGGCTTGGGCTCTCCCTTTGCAATCTGCGGTGTGAATTCCAGCACTGATGTGAGTTATGATGTGAAGCTGAGGGCTGAGGGCACCTTGGGGGAGACAGCAGGATTGTGAGGAGGTGTGCAAAGCCGCTCCCTCCCCTCTCTCTACATGGTTCTGTCAATCTACCATCCATTTCCCTTTCCAGCTCTTCACTCAGAATGCTCTAGCCAATGATGGCTGCATTCAGACGTCAAATTGTCAAGTTGGAAGGTACCCCCAAGCGCCATCTAGTCCAACCCCCTGCAATGCAGGAATCACAGCTAAAGGAATCCCTGGCAGAGGGCCATCTGACCTCTGCTTAGAAATGTCCAGTGAGGAAGATTTCCCCCACCTTTTGAGGGAGTTTGTTCCACTGTTGAATGGCTCTCTCCATTAGAAAGTCCTTCCTAATGTTCGGGTCCTTCCTTCTGGAGCAGCAGAAGACAAGCTTCCTCCATCTTCCATGCGATAGCCCTTCAGATATTTGAATATGGCTATCATGTATCCTCTCAGTCTCCTCCTCTCCAGGCTAAACATACCAAACTCTCTCAACCATTCCTCATAAGGCTTGGTTTCCAGAGCCTTTGTCATCTTGGCTGTTGTCCTCTGCACACCTTCCAGCTTCAACTGTGTTGTCCAGAACTGGACCCAGCACTCAGTGTGAGATCTGACCCAAGCAGAAAAGAAAGTTTTAAGTAAGTCCTATCCCGAATCTCTCTCCTTTTGAGGGGCTGAAGCTGCCTCCTTATCAAGCATGTTTTCCTCAAGACGTCTGGTTTTGATCTTCCCTGTGGTTTTCGGGGGAGTGAGCCAGGCGGTTTTGATGGAGATGGCCCTCAAAAGCTGTGAAGGGTTTTTTGTGTGTGTATGTTAAGAGCAGCGGAGGGAATGACCCCGAGCTCAGGCACATTAATCAGCAGAAATGAATATGGTCCTAATTCAGAGCCCTCTCAGGCACCCAGAAAAAAACTTGACCTTGACAGAGGAGGACAGAATGGAGAAAAAGATGCCTAGGAGACTCTGCCCACCCCCTCTCCACTACTGTATAGAGACAAAATACTTTGAGACCACAAGGATATAGTGATGGTTGTTTTCACTGAGGGAGGCCCTGCAGGGAACTAGGAAATCCCCTCCCTTCAGAGATAAGGTAAGAGCTGTTCAGCAGTGGTTTGAACTCCCTCAAAAGGTGGTAGACTCTCCTTTGTTAGAGATTTTAAAGCAGAGGTCAGATGGCCATCCATCAGGGATTCATTAACGGTGATTCCTACATTGCAGGGGGGGTTGGACTACATGATCCCTGGGGTGACGCCCAAGTCTACAGTTCTATGATTCTATGATGATTCAATGGTAGACTCTCCTTCATTGGCAATTTTCAGCAGAGGTTGGATATCCATCTGCCTCTTGAGCAGTGATCCAAGCACAACAGCACCTTCCCCTCCTGAAGTTTCTGTGGGATTTCCAGTCAAATTCACAAATGCATGGTTGCCAGACAGGCACATGAGGGGCTGACACTCATAGCGTTCCTGAATCAATATAGTAAGGACTGAATGAGGTCACTTCCTTAATGTGTTTGCAGGAATTTCTTACAAGAGATATAATCCCATGTACTTCTTTCCTATCTGAGCGCTCTCTCTCCTTTAAAACCAGGGAAGTAGAGTACCTGCCTGGGCTCTACGTACAGCCTAGACTCCATTTTGGAAACTAATTTTGTATTTTGCAACTAAGAAGTATTTTGTAATTAAGCATTTTTACCTGAATATTACTTAAAAGCACTAGCTGCCTGCGCTGAATGTAAGTAAACCTTTTTATTTTTTCTAAAGCATGTGGTTTATTCTTAGCAACAGGGACAAACAGGGTTTAAAAGGTGTGATTGTCTAATTTCTAGCTTCCAGTAAGCTGCAAAAATGCATAAGTGCTTTTACTCTGCTAAAAAAGGGGGCTTCACAGCCTGTTTTCTCTCATATTTCTCCCACACACATGGACAGGATGTTTAAGATTTATTTTTCTGATTTAATCCTCAATACATACTCATCATTTTCCAGCAACTGGTGTTCAGATGCATTGATCCCTCAACAGTGGAGGCAGAACATAGCCATCATGGCTAGTAGCCAGTGATAGCCCTTTTCACTATGAATTTGCCTATTCCTCTTTTTAAAGCCATCCAAGTTGGTGGCCATCACTGCCTCCTGTGGGAAGTTCCATAGTTTAACTATGCACAGCATAAATAAGTCATTTCTTTTATCTATCCTGAATCTTCAAAAAAAGAAAAGAAAAGAAAGAATTTTACTCCATGGTTCTAGAGTTTGGTCCACAGGGACAGTGGTGTCCTAAGGATATACAGTTCTTTTTGCACATATATACAAGTCTGAGCATAGGACTGCTCATAGGACTTTCTGCATGTAGAAAGACTTCCTTTTTTCTGTCCTGAATCTTCCATCACTCCGTATCATGGGATGTCCGTGAGTTCTAATGTTACGAGAGAGGAAGGAAAACATTCCTGATTTTATAAACTTCTATCATGTTGCCTCTTGCGTGTCTTTTCTCTAAACTAAATAGCTCCAAACAGTGCAACCTTTCTTCATAGGTGAGTCACTCCATCCCTGCAGTCATTTTGGTTGCCCTTTTCTGAACCTTTTCCAACTCTACAATATTGTTTTGGGGTTGGGTGACCAGAACTGTACAGAGATTTCCAATT
This sequence comes from Podarcis gaigeae, assembly GCF_964106915.1. NCBI lineage: Eukaryota > Metazoa > Chordata > Lepidosauria > Squamata > Lacertidae > Podarcis > Podarcis gaigeae. The sequence goes on along the minus strand of NC_139691.1, from coordinate 19,964,889 downwards.
ATGGGTGCACTATTGATTTGTATATGGGCAGGTTTATTCTCAATTCTTTTCTTAATGGCCCCTAGCATGGAGTTTGCCTTTATTCACAGCTGCCACACACTAGGTCTACGTCTTCACTTAACTATCTGCTATGACCTCAAGGTCATGCTCCTGGTCATTCACCAGTCGTCTCTCCCTGCTCTCTCCCAACCTATGGCACCTGGTTTGCTGTTTGGGCTCAGTGGAGCACTTAACACATTTGGCACCAGACTCCTGCAATTCCAGAGGATTTTATTTTTTCTTGGCTGAACTCTCTCTCTCCATCCTTTCCTTCCCCTCTTTTCTCAGTAGGTTTATAAGCTTGGGTGTGTGAAGCCTTGCATGCAGGTGAGCCATAAAACATTGTGCACACATGCATACACGTACAAATGTGTGTAAGTTTAGTGGGGAAGTATGTAGCTCTGCAGCTCCAGGAGTCTTGTGTATGGGAGACATGGATGGCCCATCCAGCATCCTATTCTGACAGTTGCCAACCACATGCCTGTAGGAAACCAGCAAGCAGGATCTGAGCACAAGAGCCCTCTCAGATCCTGGTAATCAGAAGCATTGCTGCCACTGACCATGGAGTCAAAGCATAGCCATGAGGGCTAGTAATCATCTGTAACCTTAGTCCACTCCATTAATTTCTCTAGTCATCTTTGAAAGCCATCCAAATTGGTGGCCATCATTGCTTCCTATGGAGGGGAACTCTACCTTGCATGAAGAAGGGCTTCCTTTTATCTGCCTCGAATTTTTCAACATTCAACTTCATTGAGATCTTGTGAGATTTCAGCAAGTTATGGCCAGAAACTGCTGCACTTCTTGAGGCTGCTTCTCTGCTGGTGGTGGAAGCTGCAAGGCAGACAGCTGAGGCAAGGTGGTTTTGCTGCCTCTGGGACAGGTGCCTCACCTTGCCTCACCGGTAGTCTGGGCTTGAGTTCTAATGTTATGAGAAAGGGAGAAAAACTCTTCTGTACCTTTCTCCATGCCGTGTATCATTTTATACACTTCTATGATGTTGCCTCTTACTCGCCTTCAAACTAAAAAATCTCAAATGCTTCAGCCTTTCTTCACCTTTCTTCAGTTGCCCTTTTCTGTGTCTTTTCCAGCTCTACAATATCCTTTTGGCATGAAGCAACCAGGAATGCACAGCCCTGTAGTGTTCTCCAAAGAGATGTTCAGGTGCACAACAAGAGAAGCTTGCCAAGGTTTCAGCATCTGAGTGGTGTGGCAAATTCTGTGGGATGCATTGCTAGAGCAGTCAAGTACAACATTTTCATGTTGCCACACAGGGGGATGTGGCTCCAGACAGAGAGGAGGACTTCCTGTCATACCTGCCGTGGAGCCTTCTCCCCCTGTATGTGACTAGGTAGATGGGCATGACCATAGCTGATCAAGTAAAAGGGCCAGCTATGCAGCCATCTTCGTCTGTTGGGCTCTCTCTTTTGGACTTCCTCTTCTGGATTTCTACAGCTCCTGGCTCTTAGCCAGCACTTGGCCCATCCTTTACAGAAGATGAAGGCCACAAGGAGCAAGCCTGAGATGTAGCTCAGACTTCTTTTCTCTACAAATGTAACTATAACCACAAGATAAAGACTGCCTTCAGATTACTGCTGTGAACTGAATCGAAGTAAAACTTTATTGTTATTTTCAAAAAGACTGTGCTGTGTGATTCTTATTTTAGAGGGAAATAAAGGGAAAATTTACCAGGAAGAATCCAGTCTGGACAAGCCATTGGTGACTTTAATTAAAAGACTCCAGTGATTCATCAACTTGCTTCCAATAAGTTTCAAAGGGAATGTGCTCTGCTGTTTGCTCACTAGCATGAGTGAGGAGGGATAATAGCAAAACAAAATATCCTCGCCTACCTTCCTAATCATTCCCACAAATTCCAGCCTCTGTTGTTCCCAGCTAGGTCGAGGAGTCCACTACTTGTGCTGGGCTACAGGCAGAGAAGGATGCAGGTGAGGTCACACCAAGATCATGACCCTTCTTGGTAGAAAACACAAGAATGGCAAAAAAAAATTTTAAAATCCAGTGGAGCTCTCAGGGAAAAGGTCCATGCCTTCTAGAGCATAAGGACATAAGAAGAGCTTTCTCAATAAGGCCAAAAGGGGCTCATCTAATCCATAACCCTTTTCACACAGTGGCCAACCAGAAGCCCATAAGCAGGCCCCAAGCACAACAGCCACTCTTCCCATCCTGTGATTCTGAACAGCTGGAATTCAGCAACAGAGCATAGGCATCCTGGCTAGAAGCCATTTATAGCCCTATTCTCTATGAATTATAAAAACATTAGGTAAAAGATAAAGGACCCCTGGACAGTTAAGTCCAGTCAAAGGCGACTATGGGATTGCGGCGCTCACTGTCAGGCCGAGGGAGCCAGCGTTTGTCCACAGACAGCTTTCTGGGTCATGTGGCCAGCATGACTAAACCGCTTCTGGTGCAACGGAACACCGTGATGGAAACCAGAGCATATGGAAACGCCGTTTACCTTCCCGCCAGAGCGACACCTATTTATCTACTTGCACTGGTGTGCTTTCAAACTGCTAGGTTGGCAGGAGCTGGGACAGAGCAACAGGAGTTCACCCCATCGCAGGGATTCGAACCTCCAACCTTCCAACTGGCAAGCCCAAGAGGCTCAATGGTTTAGACCACAGCACCACCCGCGTCCCTTTTATAAGAACATTAGTGGAGCCTACTTGATCAAGCCAGTTGTTCCTTTAGTTCAGCATCATTCAGCCTCATCACAGGGACCCTAAGTGTCAGCTAGTGCAATGCAATGCAGAATTAACAGCTCAGGATTGGGCTGCCACATTCTCCCAGGTAATAGAGCGATGCGATACAGAACAACCTGGAGGACCTGCTTCTCCTGAGAGGGGGGTGGAGTCAATGCCTAGAGGATGCTGCTCCTTGTGTTTCCATGATGAACTTGACTCTACCAAACACAGCCTTGCTGCACCATTTGAGACAGAATTGGAGTCACCAGGATTTATTCCCCAGTCATTTATTCACGTATAATTGCCTGTCTGCCTGTCTTGAAGTTAATGACTGGATGTGAAGATTGCCAGCTAGGTTTGGCGGAGAGGTAATTATGTGGCAATTTCCCCAAGCGATTATCTCCTCAAACATGGGGGGGGGGGGGTCTGCATGGTCAGGAATGGGCTACGGAGCTAAGGGGCAATTCAGGAGCTGCGATTTTAAATTATATTATTTTTGGGGAGCAGATAGCCCTTCAAAAGCTTTTTACAAAAGCACAAGCTGGGCACCCACCAATCAAGTTTAAATTCCTGGCTCAGAAGTGTTTCCTTTAACCCCCAGGTTGGTGACTCTCCTTCACTGAAGGTTTTTGAGCAGAGGTTGGATGGCCATCTGTCAGGGATTCTTTAGCTGAAATTCCTTTAGCATTTCAGGGGGCTGGACTAGATGACCCTTGTGGGGGTGCCTTCCAACACTATGATACTGTGATTCATTGGAGGATTTTAAACAGGTTGGATTGCCATCTGTCAGGGATTCTTCAGCTGTAATTGCTGCATTGCAGGACGTTGGACTAGATGACTCTTGGGTGCACCTTCCAATTCTACATTTCTATGATTTTAAGTTATCACATAAATTAAAACTGGCAAGATGTTGCAGCAAAAAAGGTCACCTCTATGCAATTTGGTAAAACTTTATTTCCTTTTTTGAATATATACACACCCCCACCCTGGTTGCTAGATTTAAGCAGTGCAATCCACTTATGGAAGTAACAATTTATTGCTACAGTAATTACACAATTATGTTATTGCTTGCCACCAGTAGGGGAAAAAAAGTATTCTAGAAAAATCATTTATGTCAAAACCTGAAGCAGCCAGGAGAGAATTATTGAGAGCAGTAAATACATTGAACATGTAAATTATGTATTCATATGAATGCTGGGATTCCACAAGGTTCTTCTTTTTTTAAAAAAAGAAATACTGTCAGCTTAAGGATCTCCTTGGAACTGTTGGTCACTTTAGAATCCAGAATGAAAAAGTTTTCCTACAGGATACAATGGGTGTGAGGTGATTTATTTCTTTTGAAAGCTAAGGAGGAAAAAAAAGGAAAGAAGAAACAGGGGACTTCCTCCCCTGGTATTGACAAGTGATGGGGGGGGGGGATTCGTATAATCTGCTCTGGGATAGGAGGACTCAAACCAATGTCTTCAAATGATAGGAAAGGAGATTCCAACTAAACATCAGGAGGACCTTTCTGATGGTAAGAGCTGTTTGACAGTGGAACGGACTCCCTCAGTAGATGACTCTCCTTCACTGGAGGTTTCTAAGCAGAGGTCGAGTGGCCATGTCAGGGATGTGTTAGTTGGGATTCCTGTATTGCAGGGGGTTAGACTAGATGACCCCCAGAGTACCTTCCAAATCTACATTTCTATGAGGAGAAGCAGAAGAAAAAGAGGAAGAAGAAATTCTCAGATAGGAATGTACATTTCCCCACCCCCCCTCCACCTCAGGGAATTTTACTACTGACATTTAGAGGCAATGCTCTGGTCTTAAAAGAGATTGCTGTGCTCTTTGACTGCCTTTGAATGCAGGTTGTTGCGTTGCTCCTTATTAAAACTGGAGTGTGAAAGCAGGCTGACTTGAAGCCAGGAATCTGCAATGTGGTAACGTTTTGGATTTCAAAAAGGGTCAGGAACACGAAATTCCTTTGCGCCCAAATGCTAAATATTTACTTTTTCTGCTTACCCCCTATACCATTAGGTAATTATTTTGTTGCTGTTGCTTTATTTTTAATGTTTTAGGGTCTACATAAAAGGCCAAAGTTTCCCCAAGCAAGTAAAATTATAGAATTGTAGAGTTGTGAGGGATGTCCATATGTTATCTAGTTCAATGCCCTGTCATGCAGGAATCACTGATAAAGAATGCCTGACAGCATAGTATAACCATCATGGCGAGGAGCCTTGGATAGCCCTCTCCTCCATGAATGTGTCTAATGTGTCAGGGTTACTTTAGCTGTGATTCCTGCATGGTAGGGGGTTGGACTAGATGACACCTGTGCACCCCTCCCAATTCTGCCCTCTGCTAAGAATGCGGCTCTGCCAAGGGGCCAGAACTTGAACACTGATGGGGGGGGGGAAGCAAATCCCCAGTAGAAATGGGAATGAAACATGTGGAGAATTAGCAGCTAAACTGAACAAATGTATATTCTTGCTAGTTGGCATGAAAAGGGGTTAAATCCACAAAGCTGCACTGCTGATAGGCAAATCCTCTGACCATAGAAATACAATGGGTAGAGAGGGCTCTGTGTGGTGTCATTTCCCATCCTATCCTTGAGAGGACAGAGCACATAGTGCCAGTGACGTAGCTAGCCGCTCGAGTACCCAGAACAGAGCACATGCCACGCACCCGGGGGTGGGCCACCTGGGGGCGGGGCGGGGCAGGATGCCCACAGGGCAGGGCGGGCTGCCCAGGTGGGAGATTGGCATGGCGATCCCCGCCCAGGGAAGAGATTGGCGCGGCAATCTGCAGCGATCCCCACCCAGGGGGGATTTTGTCACCCCCCTCAGAGATGGCATCCAGGGCATACCGCACCCACTACACCCCCCTTCCTACACCTCTGCATAGTACTTCTTGTTCCTCTCTCTTTCCCTTTAATCAATGTTGGATGGAGACATGTCTCTGCTTGCTCCAGCTTTAGTATATATACAGTGGTACCTTGGGTTAAGTACTTAATTCGTTCCAGAGGTCCGTACTTAACCTGAAACTGTTCTTAACCTGAAGCACCACTTTAGCTAATGGGGCCTCCTGCTGCTGCCGCGCCGCCGTAGCACGATTTCTGTTCTCATCCTGAAGCAAAGTTTTTAACCTGAAGCACTATTTCTGGGTTAGCGGAGTCTGTAACCTGAAGCGTATGTAACCTGAAGCGTATGTAACCTGCGGTACCACTGTACTGTAAATATAATAATATAAGTATTTTGCCTGCATAGCTTTTACTGCTACCAATGCTCTGAACCAACGCAAGGTTATTCGTAAGTAAATCTTGCTCTTAAACTTACTCCCAAGTTGTTGCCTAATTCTTTGTAAAGCGGGGTAAGAAGGGGGAATCGAGCTTACTTCATAGCTGGGCTTGCTCCAAACAAGTTTTCACAGCCTAATTCCTATGCTTTGAATTTTGCTGTGAAGGGTGGGTTTTTGGAACTCTATTCAACCTAAACGCATGGTGCTTGGAGGCATAAATTGCAATTAACATATCCTTTCCTACCTATTAAAACCCACCCCACAAAATGGATGTTATTATAGAGAGAGACCCTGAATGGCAAAGGGTGGTCTCTGGGATCACAAGACTTCTCTAGCAGTGACGTGACCTCATCAAGCTGTCCTCCTTCCTCCAACACATACTTGACGTCTTCATTTGGTACGTCCTCTGGAGAAACCAGGGAGAAAATTGCAGATGAAAGGGGGAACTGACATTAAATACATCTTTGGATGGTGAAGAAAGCACCTCAGTGTGAATCCCATGGGAGGCTTCGTGTTACAGGCAGTGTAGCAGAAATGGAGACTCTAATTGAATAAATGATGAGGGGGGGGTGTATGTGTGTATATTCCTATACATAAGTAGTGTATACATGTGTGTATGAAAATTCAGGAAAATGAAGCTTTTTCTGGATCATGTCAATTTCAATGAGAGTTATTTCTTGGTTGAGAAATGGTGTTACAATTGCTGCTAAATAAAAATTGGGAGGAGTGGAAATCTTTTACTGAATCTGAATGGATTGAGCAAAATCTGTAGTAACTACGATTCACCTAAGTTATTACAAAAGAATGCATATCAAGAGGCAGTGTGGTACAATGTTTGTAGTGTTAAGCTAGGACCTGAGAGAGACTAGGGCTTGAATCCCCACTCAGCCATGAAATTTCACTGGGTCACAGGGGTGCCAACTTCGATCCCAGGTTATGGGTGCCCAATGGCACCTGTGACATAACGTGATGTTGTGACATCATGACATCATGCTACAGTGGTGTTTCTGAGGTCAGGTGTGATCTCTGAGGCCTCGTGAGACCTCTGACACAACTTCCGGTTTGTACTGGAAATCATGTCATAAGACCTGGCAGGGCTTTGGACATGATCTCCGAGGTCTTGCAGGGCCTTGGAGATCTCATGCGACCTCCAACACGACTTCTGGTACAAACCTCCAGTGTCACCTTGGAGGTCATGTGGGGCCTCCAACACATCTTTCAGTAGAAACCAGACATTGCAGCGGAGTCTGCAGTACGGATGCTGAGAACCCCCAGGGCCTCCTATACTTGGCACCTATGTTGGGTGACCTAGGAGTGGTCACTGCCTCTCAGCCTAACCTACCTCACAGGGTTGTTGTGGCAATTAAATGAGGAGGGAGAGAGCCACAACCTTGAACTCAGTGGAGAAAAAGATGGAGTATAAATGCAACCCATCAATCAGTCTAATGATAATCTTTGAACCAATCCCAACCCCAAACTTCAGCTTGTTTTTTAAAGTTCCTGTTTGTATTTTATGGATTGCAACTGTATTATGATGACTTGTAAATTATATTATATGACTTATGTTGTATGTGAGGTTTTCTGTTTTGTTGTTGTTATTTATTATTTGGAGGCTACTTTGGGATTCGTTTGAATGGAAAGCGGTGCTGAAATACAGTCAATCAGAATCAAATGTCATTGTGGGTGTATTTGCCTCTCTTGGAGTCATCGATATTTTCCCCATATGTTCCCTCTTCGCTGAGCAGAATCCCAGCCACAGAAAAGGCATCCTGGCACCGTATTGGGTTACTAAAGGATTCCAGGCACATTCTCCAAAGAGACCAGGCTCCTTTAAAAAAATTAAAACCACTTTCCTCCCCTGGTTCTTTCCTCCCCCATCGGGCGGCGGGGGGGGGGGGTGGCGGCGGCAGGGGGGAGGGCCTAGCTGCTGGGACATTTGGGCTTACAATATTTCTGCAGATTTTTCTCACCCAGCTAATGACACAAGTGGCAAAATTGCAATGAATTGGAATTGATGGCCGTGGTGAGCTCCAAAGCTGTCAGGCTCGCCAGACTCTGCCTGTCATCAGGGCAATGTAACATGGCTATGACCTGTGGCCCTCGGAGGGCAACCTTGTGGCCCCTGACATCACTCATCAGGCGCTTAACAGCCTCGGAAAAGCTAATTCCGTTTATTCTTCAGCCGTCTTTCACACCATTCCACACTAACATGCCTGAATTATTATGATTTTTTTTCTGGTTTGCCGCGGGTGGGGAGCGGGGAGGGAAGAAGGGAGAGGAACCCAGCAGTTTTCACTGCCGGACAACCGCAGTCTGCATTCTCGTTCATCTCCCTGTGGATCCCATTAGCCAAAGAATCTGCCCCTTTCTCCAGAACACCCTTGCACTCACACATTTTTTAAAAAGATGTTGTTCTTTTGGTAAATGAAGTAAACCAGAGATAAAAGCATCAAGAAATAAAATCATATAATGTTAAAATGGGTTGTTAGCAGCATAAAATTGAACATGATCATTAAACTTATTGTTCCAAAACATTTCTTTGTTTCACTATAAACACACACGCATATATATTGCCCATGAATCTTTTAGGCTAGTTTATATTATTTATTGTTTACTTAATGCATTTCCACCCCACCTTTTCCTCCCAAGGAACACAAGGTGGCATAAAACAACAACCCAATGAGGTATCTTAGGCGGAGAGGCAGTGAGTGCCTCCCTTTTGACTCTACACTTGATTCCATGATTTTAATTTCACTTTACAAACTTTCAGAAGTGTACATTTGCAAAGTATTCATACCATCTCTAGCCGGCGATCCTATTCACTGGAAAATATTGAACCCGGCAAGTAAACACTTAGGATTATTTTTAAAATAATAATAATAATAACTAAAATGTGAACTTTTAGGGTTTTATTGTAACTTCCATTTTAAAAAGAGTTATTAAAAAAAAACACAGCCACTTATGATTTGCATTGTTTGTAGCACCTGGAATCCTATTGTGTATTTTTTGAGAGGGGAAGGAGTTTGTGTTAGTCACTGAGGTATGACAGGCAAATTACAAGATTTTAATCAGAGAAAAACACCCACTGTTAGTCCAAAGGCCTTCACATATTTTGTTCCCTACTTCCAAACATACCTTGTTATTCCCTCCGAATGGCAAAGGGGAAGCTACTCAGCCTTTAACTGTGGCTTTTTAGAAATGGGTGAGATGTTTTGTCTATCATCTATCTATATCTATCTATCTATCTATCTATCTATCTATCTATCTATCTATCTATCTATCTATCTATATCTATCTATCTATCTATCTCTATCTAATCTATCATCTATCTATCTATCTATCTATCTATCTATCTATCTATCTATCTCTATCTATCTATCTATCTATCTATCTATCTATCTATCTATCATTTATCTATCATCTAGCTATCATCTAGCTATCATCTAGCTATCTCTATCTATATCTATCTATCTATCTATCTATCTATCTATCTATCTATCTATCTGTCTATCATCTATCTATCTATCTATCATCTATCTATATCTATCTATCTATCTATCTATCTATCTATCTATCTATCTATCTATCATCTATCTATCATCTATCTATCTATATCTATCTATCTATCTATCTATCTATCTATCTATCTATCTATCTATCTATATCTATCATCTATCTATCATCTATCTATCTATTCCCCTTTGATGTGGGTTTATGTTGTTGTTGTTAGTTTGGTTGCTTGTAAGTAGGGCTTTCCCCCCACTGCTGGAACAGAACAGAACTCAGTTCTGGCACCAGTCAGGTGAGCATCATTGCTATTCTAAGAGGGATGCACTCATGGTGAATTCTGGCACCGCTATTTCTAGAAAAATAGCACTGGTTGTAAGTCACTTGGGGTAGCCTTGACCAATATAAACAACTAATTTGTAATAAAAATAATAATTGGGCATCTGGTTAGCCACTGATAGATCAGGATGCTGAACTAGATGGGCTGTTGGCCTGATCCAGCAGGGATCTATGCTCTTATCCACACTGTTGCATGAGAACTGCACATGAAGCCTGACTCTGTACCTGCTGCCTCACCTGCATCTCGCAACATGAAGACAGCAGGTCTCAATGGCTTTTATTTCCCTTCTCAACCGGGCTAATTCACCCAGACACCTGATAAACTTCTGATAAGTTTGAAAGGAAAAACAATAGGAAGATGATTTTTTTAAAAAAATAAAACAACTACTCAGAAGGACGGCTAGTAATCTCCTGTTGTACAGAATAAATGAAGCGCTATCCACCTCCCCCCCCCCACTCAACTCATCTGCCACCCTCCACTGAGCCTGTCATGGACTCATCTGTGTATAAATTACCTTTTCACAGTAATGCCGTGTAAAATTATTTCTGTCAGTCTTTCATCTGACCAGTTTATCTCATCAGCTCGTCAGTCTTAATTCTGGAACTCTTTTCACTTCCTCCCTCCCAAGTGCAAACAGATAATCAGAGTGGGAGAGAATTGTAGAGTGGGAAAGGGACCCCTGAGGGTCATCTAGTCCAACCCGCTGCGGTGCAGGAATCGCAGCTCAAGAATCCCTGGCAGGTGGCCATCCAACCTCCGTTTAAATGGCCAGAAAGGTAGTCAAGAAAGCATCTCATCTGCTCAGGCTTCTGATGGTAAAATATCTAAGCATTTTGGTATCAGGGTTGGGTTTTGAAGGGTAATGGTTGGGAACGCTTGAGGGGGTGAGATGGTATTTGGCCAGTGAGAGCCATGAACAGGTTCCTGTGCTTCCTGCTTTGGACTAGATTTCTGGGTTGGACTAGATGACCATTGGGGTCCCTTCCCCCTCTACAATTACATTATTCTCTGATTCATTGGAGGTTTTTTGCACAGAGGTTGGATGACCATCTGCCAGGGATTTTTTTTAGCCTTGAAGCCTACATTGCTGGGGACTGGAATAGATAACTCTCGTGGGTCCCTGCCAACCCCACAATTTTATGATTCTAAAACTCCATTCCCTTGATCAAGTTGCTTTCCATTTTCTGAACCTTACTCACCAGGGGAATACTGAGAATCCCATCTCTGAAGGCCCCCACACTCAAAAGTGGGGGAGCATTTAAGTGGGGAGCACCATCTAAAAAGCCTCTAAACGCCTGTTTTTACCCCACTGCACTGCCCCCCCCCCCCGGTCTCTTCAGCACTGGATAAATTCAGCAACTTTACATGTGCATAAGGTTTTTACATTTTTATCTCAAACAGCTTTTCCCTTGCTTTGGATTTTCCCTTTGCTTTTTGGGGTGGGGGGTTCTTGGTGGGTTATCCGGCTTTGTTTCCTGTCTTTAGTTGGTTTTTTGTACCTTGGCTGAAGGGCTAAGTTCCCTGACATGGTTCTTTTTGTAGCTTTACTTCCCCTTCAATCCTCAACGCACCCTGCTCCATCCCACCTTTGCCAGATTGTTAGAACAGGGAACTGGCTACTAGGAAGATTTAAGAGGCATCAGAAATACCCTTTTCTTTTATACCTTTGCTTCCAGGTCGCCAGAAAGGGCAGGGAATAGTGTGTCCAATCCCACTGCAACACAGCTTCCCACCCAACAGCTGTTGAGTGGGGTAGCACAACAGCAGTGAGAGCTCCCATGCACCATTTTGGAGCCCATAAGTTCTTATTAAAAAGTCTTTTAAACCTTTGTTTTTGGACTTTCAGTTCACTGACGTCTTCTATAGGCTTCGGGGGAGGTCTCCTCATGAGCCATAAGGACTTTGCTGCTCTCTCCTTCCATTTCCAGGTTTGAATTGAATCATTTAATTATTACTCAGTACCACATGTACATGTGGGACACTGGTGGCACTGCAGTCTAAACCACTGAGCCTAGGGCTTGTCGATCGGAAGGTCAGCGGTTCAAATCCCTGCGATGGGGTGAGCTCCCATTGTTCAGTCCCAGCTCTTGTCCATGGAGCAGTTTGAAAGTGCAAGTCGATAAATAGGTATTGCTCCGGTGGGAAGGTAGACAGTGTTTCCATGCACTGCTCTGGTTCACCAGAAGCAGCTTAGTCATGCTGGCCACATGACCCAGAAGCTGTCTGCAGACAAACACCAGCTCCCTCAGCCTACAGAGTGAGATGAGCACCACAACCCCAGAGTCCTCCATGACAGGACCTAACGGTCAGGGGTACCTTTACCTTTACCTTACCACATGTATACATGGTCATACACAACTTGATTGTGCATAAGTACGGGTGGTGGGGGTGGGAATACCTGTAAAGGGGTTCCTTCCAAAGATACATTTAAGATCCTCAGTGTGAGTTATGTGGCTCCCCACCTTTAACCTTGGCCGTGTAGCATAGTGGTTATAACATCAAACCAAGACCCATCAAAGACCAGAGTTCAAACTCCTACTCAGCTTTGGAGTTCACTGGGTGACCTGGGGGGGGATGGTGACATTTGCTTTTTAGTCTAACCTACCTCATGGGGTTTTGTGAGAGGTGAAGTGCCAGGGCTTAGTGTATCTCACAGGATTGTTGTGAGGATTGAATGGATGGGGGTAGAAAACCATGTATACCACCATGAGCTTCTTGGAGAAAAAAGGAGGGGTATAAATGCAATAGATGAATAAATTATTCCAAATGGGTTCTTGACCTTTTGCTATCATTTAGCTAAACTGTGCGCTATAAAGCAGTCTCTGAATAATCTGCTCAACAAGTTGGCTGGACCTCCCCAGGGTTCTGATGCCAATACTCTTTGAAACAGCCCCATTTTAGCAATCTGTTTGGCAATCTGCGGTCTCCATTCTGGGCTCTGATTTTGCATACTAATGTGGTTCATCACACACTGAATTGCAGACACCTCTGGGAAGAATCTCTCAGGGATACTGAACTGCATACACCAGGGGAGAATCAATGTTTCTACTCATATGAAAGGCTAAAGGGGAGTGGAGAGAGGGGGGGGGAGGAGGGAGGGAGGGAAGGAAGGAAGGAAGGAAGGAAGGAAGGAAGGAGAATCAGGTAACACACTTTCTGAACCAAGGAACGATAGCATTACAGAGTTGGAAGCGACCTCTATGGGCCATCTAATCCAACCCCCTGCAGTGCAGGAATCACAGCTCAATAATCCCTAACACTTGGCCATCCAACCTCTGCTAAAATACTTATAGAACTGTAGAGCTGGAAGGAACCCAAGGGTCATCTAGTCCAACCCCCTGCAATGCTAAAGCATCCATCAGTTGGCCATCCAACCTCTCTTGAAAAACCTCCAATGGAGAGCCTATGACCTCCTGAGGGAGTCTGTTCCACTGTCTAACAGTTCTTACCTTCAGAAAGTTATTTCTGATGTTTAGTCAGAATCTCCTTTGACTCCATTGGTTCAGGTACTCCCTTCTGGAGCAGGATAAAACAGCCCTGTTCCATCTTCCATCTAACATCCCTTTAAGATATCTAAAGATGGCTATCATATCTCCTCTCAGTCTCCTCTTTTGCAGGCTTAATATACCCAACTCCCTCAACCATTCCTCATAAGGCTTGGCTTCCAGACACTGGATCATATTGGTTGCTGAAGGAAAATCCACTACCTGTCAAGGGAGTCCCTTCCACTTTCAAATAGCTCTCCTGTTTCCACAGTCTCCTCCCCTCCAGTTTAGTATTGTATTGTGGAGTTGGAAGGGACCCCAAGGATCATCCAGTACAACCCTTTGCAATACAAGGATCGAAGCTAAAGAATCGCTGACAAATGGACACTCATCTTTTCTTTTAAAACTTCCAATGAATAAGAGTTCACCACCTTTTTATTCTGCTACCCAGTCCAGCATTCTCTTCTCATGGCAGTGAAACTCAGTCGCAATTTCCTCAATGGGAAAGCCACAAGCAGCTCCTGAGCACAAGGGCCCTCTCCCCTCCTGTGGTTTCCAGCAACTGGTATTCAGAAATGTTACAGCTTCCTTCTGTGGAGATAGAACATAGCAATCAATAGGCTTTTCCTCCTCTATGTATTTGTTCAATCTTCTTTTAAAGCCATCCAAGTTGGTGGCCATCACTACATCTAGTGGGAGGGAGTTCCACAGATTAACAGCTTTCAACTTCATTTGATATCCACAAGTTCTGGTTTTCTTTTGTTCTTTCTCTCTCTTCTTTGTTTTCTTCTCTTCCTTCTTTAGCATCCTCTGCTCAGGGCCTTTATTAGGGGTCCAGCAATTGAACACTCATGGGGTTGCTAGATGGTTGATGGAGGGACTCTGGGTGGGAGGCAGGGAAGAGTTGGTCTCCCAGGGTGAGAGACTGGGCGGAGAAAGGAAAAGACCCAGGTGAGAACTACTACCTTCTATGGTTAAGAACTTACCCCTTAGGAGAGGACTCCGTTTTCTGTTTGTACTTTTTGTAGCTGTCTTTGTTCTTTTGTTTTTTATTTACATTAGTTTTCTATATCTTGCTGTATTATGAAAAAAAAAACTTTAATAAAAATCTTAACACGAGTTCTAGTTTTTATGAGAGAGGGAGAAAATTTATGCCTCTCCACTGTGGGGATGATAAATTGCCTTCCTGCCTCTCTTGCAAACTTCACAGAAGCGTCTGTCTGGCTAATGCTGGGAATTGAAAGCTGGACTTCATGGCTTGATTCAGCAAGGCCCATGTTGGATTCTTATGTTTTTATGATTCAGATTTGTAGGAAGAGAGACGTAAGGATTGAATGTAACACATTGACTGGGAAATCCCTCCAAAGAGCCATTACACGAAATGTTCTGTTCTAATAAGTGCTTTTCACACTTTAGTGGAGGTGAGTGAACACTGAGGAAAAACCCCATAAGAGCAAATTACAACAAATTTATTTTCAATAAAGGGGGTACTAAGCCCACCATTCAAATGGTGTGTGTGTGTGTGTGTGTGTGTGTGTGTGTGATATTTAATAATCCAGCAAGGCAACTGCATTTTATATTCATGTTGCACTGTGAATGTGAAGTCAGATGGATTTTCCTCATGGCCTGAATAAGCTGAGCTGAGCCCAATAATTCAAAAAAATAGAAGCACGGAGCTGTAAAACTGGAATGTACCCCCAAGGGTCATCTAGTCCAAGTCCCTTCAATGCAGGAATCACAGCTAAAGATGCTATGACAGGTGGCCATTCAACTTCTGAATAAAACCCCCCAAAGAAGAAGTGTCTTTCACTATCCAAGGGAGTCTGTTCCACTGTTGAACAGCTCTCACCTCAGAAAGTCCTTCCTAAAGTTCAGTTAAAATCCTCTTTCTTGTCCTTTGAATCCATTGGTTTGAGTCCCAGACTCCAGAGCAGGAGGGTGGGGGAAGCTTTGCTGCATCTTTCATGGGGTGAGATATTTGAAGAGGGCTATAGTGTCACCTCTCCTCCTTTTCTTCCCCAACTCCCTCAACTGTTATTCATAAGACTTAGTTCTAGACCCTTCAACATCCTGGTCACCATCCTCTGCAGGCCATCCAGCTAATCAATCTCCTTCTTCAACTGTGCTGCCCAGAACTGGACACAGGACTAACCAAGGAAACAAACTTTCTCCATCTTCCACGTGATGGCCCTTCAGACATTTGAAGACAGCCATCATCCTATCACCTTCTCACCTTCTTCTGACATGAAAAAAGCTTTGCATTAATGCCCTACATTGTGACATACGGGATTTTGCCCCATTCATTGTGGGCAAAGGCTCCAGAGGGATGCTGTCCTTCTGCAGTGGCTGAGCTGTTGCGCCTTGTAAACATTTCTTAGTCAGAAATTCTGACCCCAAATATTTAGCAACCCTGTGAACTGGGGTTGGAAATTGCATGTTAGTTATTTTACTTATTTATAGATTAATTTAATTTTTACATCACTGATTTTTTTTAAAAAAGCCTCAAAACAGGTTACGAAGAGAATTAAACACTGAAAAGATAAAATCTGTGAGAAACTAAAAACAGCTTAAAACACACAGCAATATTTTGGACGTCTGAGAGGTGTGTCTAAACAACACGCTTTTAGCAGGCACCAAGAAGTACATGGGGTAGATGGCTGCCTTATGTCAAGAGGCAGGGAGTTCCAAAGTGCAGGTGCTGCCACAATAAAAGACTGAGTTCTTACAAATGTGGAATTGGGGGTTATGTGGTACCTGTAAAAGTGTCATCCCTACAGATCGAGGATAAGAGCTCATATGTGGGGTAAGGTGATCTTGCCAGAAAACTGGTTCTAAGTTGTTAAGAGCTTTATATGTTAATAGTAACATGCCCTTGAACCTGGTCCGATGGCAAATAGACAACAGTGCAGACTTCTGAGCATACATGTTACATGCTGACAATGCTTTATTCCTGTCAACAACTATGCTGAAGCATTCTGCACTAACTGCTGCTCAAGGGAAGCCTACGCAGAGCGTAAAGAGCATTTGAAGTTACCAGCTCATGAAACAGTGGGACAGACTCCCTCAGAAGGTGGTGGCCTCTCCTTCATTTGAGGTTTCTAAGCAGAGTTTGGAGGGTCACTTGCCAGGGATTCTTCAGCAAGGATTCCTGCATCGAAAGGGCTGGCCTTGGTAGTTCTCCCTTCCAGCCTTACAATTCTATGATTCTGAAACTGTAAACTCCCAATTCTAAGCCTCTGCAATACCAAGGGGACTTGACCTGCAGCAGTTATACCCTACATAGGCAAAGCCATTATGTGCTCCTGCATACCTGGACATCTGAACAACCTTCTCCCATAAGAGGAAGGGTGTTAGCCCAGTTGCGGAGCTGGCCCATGGCCAACCCGCCAAGCAATAACGGAAAAGCTGGAAAGTGAAACCAGAGCAGAGTGCGGGGTCTCTAATTTTCTTTTGCATGTGTGTGTGTGTGATTTGAAACTCAGCCAGTTTCGCTGGGTTTGGGGCACATGGGAGTAATATATTGAATTACATGTATGTCTAGAGATACATTTCTTTTCCACATGTTCAAGCAGCTGTGTGACCCCAAGGAACCCAGTGGTGGGATCTTCTTTGGGAGATGGACAGGGGGTGATTTTTTTCCCCTCTTGCCATTTTTTTTTATTCACAAGAGAAGGTGATTTTCCTGCAATGCACTTCAATATGCTTCTGGCCAAGATCTTTGCAAATCTATGGTGCAATCGCATCTGGAATCTGCTATGAGCCGTAGTGGTCACCTCATCTCCAAAAGGATATTGTAGAGTTGGAAAACGTTCGGGAAAGGCAACCCAAATTATTAAGGCGATGGAGCAACTCCCCTCTGAATAAAAGTTGCAGGAGGAGAGAGATAATTTTACAGACCACAGGGGAACACCTGGTACTGGGGATAATAGCTTCATTGATACACAGGAAACTGAGGTGGTGCTCCAGAAACCTGCTAAAGAGTAGGGAACTACAAGAAGGAAGCAGCTGGAGGGAATGACTCATGGTTTCACCTTTCTCTATACTAATGCACTGAGTATGGGAAACAAACAAGGTAAATTGGAGCTCTTAATACAGGATGAAAATATGACTTCATAGGCATTACTGAAACTTGGTAGGGTGAGACTCCAAACAGGAAGGGAGGAGTAGCAGCATTACACTAAGGCCCAGCATGGGTTTCTCAAAAACAAAATATGACTAAAAGATCTCATTATTACTATTTTTATAAGCCTTACAAGCCTGCTAGATAAGGGCAATGTTGTGTACATGGTGTATCTTGATTTCCATAAGGCTTTTGACAAAGTCCCCCATAATACAGTATACTTCTGGAGAAGCTGGTAAAATGTGGGCTGGATGAAGTTACTGTTAGGTGGATTTGTATCTGATTGATTGACTGACCAAACCCAAAGCATGCTCACTAATGGTTCCTCATCATCCTTGAAAAAAGTGACAAGAGGGGTGCCACAGGGTTCTGTCCTGGCCCCATTGTTGTTCAACATCTTTATGAATGACTTGGATGAAGGAATTGAGGGGATGCTCATCCAATTTGCACATGACAACAAACTAAGATGAGCTTAACAGATGAGCTTAACAGATAGGAAAACTAGGCCAAAACTAACAAACTGGATTTCAGTAGGGAGAAAGGTAAGATTCAACACTTAGGCAGGAACAACCAGCTGCAAAAATATAAGCTGTGGAAACACCTGGCTTATCCGTAGTACATGTGAGAAGCATCTAGGGGTATGAAGCAGCAGAAAAGAGCTAATGCTATTTTAGGCTGCATCGGAAGAAGTCTAGTGTCCAGTACTA
The DNA here is from genome assembly GCF_964106915.1 of Podarcis gaigeae. NCBI lineage: Eukaryota > Metazoa > Chordata > Lepidosauria > Squamata > Lacertidae > Podarcis > Podarcis gaigeae. The sequence goes on along the minus strand of NC_139691.1, from coordinate 19,946,719 downwards.
TTCTGTTCTGGAATACTGGGTCCAGTTCTGGGCACCACAATTAAAAAAGGATATTGACAAGCTGGAATGTGTGCAGAGGAGAACAACGGAAATGATCAAGTGTCTGGAAACTAAGCCTTATGAGCAATGATTGAGGGAGATGGGTATATTTAGTCTGGAAAAGAAGAGACTGAGAGGAGATATTATAGCCATCTTCAATATCTAAAGGGCTGTCACATGGAAGATAGAGCAAATTTGTTTTCTCCTGCTCTGGAGGGGAGGTCCCAAACCAATGGCTTCAAGTTGCAAGAAAAGAGATTCCGACTAAACATCAAGAAGAACCTTCTGCGGGTAAGTCCTGTTTGACAGTAAAGTGGACTCCCTTGGAAGGTGATGGACTTTTCCTTCATTGGGGTTTTTAAGCAGAGGTCGGATAGCCATCTGTCATGGATGCTTTAGTTGAGATTCCTGCATTGCAAGGGGTTGGACTAGAGAGCCCTTGAAGGTACTGTACTTGAAACTCTACAATTGTATGATTATAAGTGAAGAAAGGTTGCCATATCTGGGACTTTTTCAGAGAATGATGATCAAGAGGATGGAGTGAATTCCCTATGAATAAATGTTGCCATGTTTGAGGCTTTTTAGTTTGGAGAAAAGGTGAGGAAGAGGCAACATGACAGACATTTATAAATTTATGCACAGCATGGAGAAAGTGGAAAGAGTAAATACTTTTTCTCTTTCTGTCCTAACACTAGAACTCTTGATTCAGGTAAGTAGCCGTGTTGGTCTGACGCAGTTGAAATAAATTAAAAAATTGTCCAGTAGCATCTTAGAGACCGACTAAGTTTGTTCTGGGTATAAGCTTTCGTGTGCATGCACACTTCTTCAGATACTAGAACTCTTGGGCATCCAATGTTGGACAATTCAGGACTGGCAAAATAAAGCATTTCTTTACACAACCCAAACTGTGGAACTCACTCCAGCAGGAGGCAATGATGGCCACTGACTTGGATGGTGTTAAAGAACTTAAGACAAATTCATGGAGGAGAGGGCTTTCAAAGGCTACTAGCCACAATGGCTATGGTCTGACTCTGAAGCTGGAGGCAGCAATGCTTCTGAATAACAGTTGCTGGCAACCACAGGAGAAAAGAAGATTCTTGTGCTCCAGTCCTGCTTGCTGGTTTCCCTTTGGGGTATCTGGTTGGCCACTGTGAGAACAGGATACTGGAACTAGATGGGCCACTGACCTAATCGAACAGAGCTCTTCTCATCTTCTTACGTTCATAAATTAAGCAGCTAATGCTTGTGAAGACCTGGCTTGTGGCCTCCTGCTTCAGAAACCCCAACAAAAGCAACATGGACCTTGGAGCAAGCAGGTTCTTACCCATTCAAGGCAAGAGGCACAAACCCCTTAAGCTGAGAGAGAGTTGATTAGGCAAAGGGATAATATTGAGCCTGTGATTTATGAGTCCCAGTTTAATTAGAAGCTATATGCCAAATACATTAAGGAGCTAATGGCCGTATTACACTTACCTTGAGGGATTACGGAGAAGGCAAGGAGCCAAGAGCATTGCTGGATTTCAAGGAGGTGGCAAATAATTGTGGGCAGGTTTCCAGAAGGCTGAGTGGCGAAGCTGAAGAAGCAATCCTCTCTCACTTGGGTTCTTGGGCCAGGTTACAGCACATCATCCAAAAGGAGGATTTTGCATCCACATTCCTTATGACAGAATGGTCTGTGTCCCCCCCCCCCTTCCCTTCCTAATTAGGTATGACAGAAAATCAAGGCTACAGTGGACACACTGGTCTTTTCATATCCTCAACTTAGAATCACAGAACTATAAAGCTCAACAGTGGAATGGACTACCCTAAAGGGGGTAGACTGTTTTTCATTGGAGGTTCTAAAGCAGAGGTTGGATGGTCATCTGTCTGGGGTTGTTGTGGTTTCTGCACTGCAAGGGGGTTGGGCTACATGATCCTTGAAGGGTCCTTTTCAACTCTACAATTCTATGATTCTGTAATTCCCCGAGTTTGTATCTGCAAATGGCAAATGATGCTTTTACCTCAAATCTTGCCTTTCCTCGGTCGCAATGACCCACCCTGCAAAGAGCATCCGGCTTCATGCTGCCAGTGGGAGTGGGGGGTGTCCCCTCACTGCCCCTCCCCTTGCTTTAATTGAAGCCTACCATCAGCTGCCGGAGTGTACTAAACATGCAAATTATGCCACAGAGCTCGGCAAAGTGCTCTTTCTGAAGGCTCTAATGGAAAACAACAGAGGAACTAGAGAGGCTGTTAATGTCATGGCATTGTCTAAAATTGCTTAGGAAACATTATCATTTTGCAGACGTGCGGGAGGAGAGGCAGGCAGATTCACCTCTCAGCAGGCTGATTGCATGCAAAAGCAAGCAGGGTCAGCGACTGAGTAGAATTGTAGAGTTGGAAGGGACCCCAAGGGTCATGTAGCCCAACCCCCTTGCAATGCAAGAATCACAACTAAGGAATCCCTGACAGATGGCCATCCAACCTCTGCTTCAAAACCGCTCATGAACTATACACTTGTGGAATTGTAGTTGGAAGGCATGGGCCATCTGGTCCAAAACTCTCCTTGCTTACTTGAGGTTCCATTGGAAGCTGATCCCACCATCTCTATACTCTCTAAAATGACTGCAATCTTACCACCCATTCATAGAATCATAGAATTGTAGAGCTGCTGGGCTGTGTGCCTCTTACCCGGCCTGCCCCAACCCTCACCCTTCCCTGAAGCACTGTGTCATTGCCCCCCCCCCCTTCTCCCCAGCTCCTCTCTTCCCAGGCATATCCTGCACCATTGGTGTAGGCAGGACTTCTATTGGGGGGCAGAACCAACGTGATTGATCAGTTAGTTATGTATTTCTATTGTTTTACTTGCCCACCCTTGGCTATGCCCTTGTCCATAATTTTAAAACTCACAGATTAAAAGCCATTTAAAAACAATTTCAAACAGTTGCAGCAGTAAAACCAACAAAGCTCCCAAGAGGAGCCCTTATACACTGCCCCAATCCAAGGGTTTGTTCCAGCTTTTAGTAACTGGAGTGAGTCCAGGCCCCATCCTCCCAGGTCAGATGGAAAAGGTCTTTAAGCAGGGAGCAAGTCTTGCAGCACTCACAGCAGAGTAGCCAGCTAGTAGCCATCAACAGCCCTCTCCTGTCTGTGAATTCGTCCAATTCTCTTTTAAAGCCATTCAGGTTGGTGACCATCACTGCCTCATGTGGGAGGGAGTGCCACAGTTTAACTAATAATTCAGCTACACATACAAGAACTGGGTGCATATTCTTTAGAATATTTAGGTGCATATTCTTTAGAATATGCAATGCTTCATGTTGTCTGTTAGAATCATGGTGTTGGAAGGGACCCCAAATATTATCTTGTCCAAATCCCTGCAATGCAGGCATCCTGGCTGAATAATACATTACAGATAGTCATCAAATTATATTTTTATACCGCACCTTTTCCCCTGACAGTGATTCATGGTGTCTTACAGATATACTAAGAAAAACTAAAAATGGGGGGGGAAAACAATTATAAAAAATTAATGTTAATAGAATTAAATCTCTCTCTCTCATCTATTAAAGACATATAATCACAACAGAAACAGCACAGCACCAGCCCTTTCCTTGAAAGTAGTCAGTTCCCACAAGCCTGCTGTAACAAGAAGGTCTTCACCTGCTTGCAGAAGGAGAGCAAGGAGGGAGCCAGTCTGGCTTCTCTAGGGAGAGAAATCTTGTCGTCTGAGAACAGCCATCACCAAGAAGGCCTTTCCTGCATCCCCACCAAGCACAACTGGGAGGGTGGTAGAACCAAGAGAAAGACCTCTCCTCATAACCCAGGCAGGTTTGTATGAGGGAATACAGATAGCCTGGACCAAAGCTATATAGGGCTTCATAGGTCATAACAATCCCTTTGAATTGTGCCTGGAAACAGACTGGTAGCCATTGGAGCTGTTGCAGAAGGAGAGTCACCTGCTCCCTATAACCAGCCAAAGTCAACAATCTGGCTGCAGCTCTTTGAGCCAACTGGAATTTCTGAGCACTTTTCAAATGAGATTTCTTTGCTGCCCGCACTGCCACAGAACAGGTCTTCAAATAGCCAGTGTTCGGTTGTAGTCATTCTGAGTTTTCCACCAACATTGCTCTAGTCTCTGTGTCACATATTTCCTCATCACCAGATCCCTAAAAAACCAGGGGCCTGGTTTGGCTCCTCCCCATAAGAGGGGACGTTAGAGAGCAGTTTGGTCCACCACCCAGGTCGTTTCTCCATCCCAAGGCTTCAAAACAATTGCCTGCCAAGGCAACAGGAAACTCCCGATGAATGCTGGCGTCTCACAGCACAACAAGTCAGGGGTACTCCAGCACCAACCCTGAGACCACCCCAGCAGTGGCAGACCTTGGTGTCTCAAATTTCTGTGGTGCTCTGTGCCATGCCAAAAACTGGTGCCCACTTCTCCTCGCCCCCCACCTTTTACCTTCCATTGCAGTAATAGTGACAGAGCCCCCTCCAGCACTCCAGAAGCTGGTGCGACCACACTGGAAGGGAGACTGTGGAGCAGCAGGGTCCCTTTTCTGTCTCAACACACTGGACACACACACTGGAACCCAGCAGACTGCTGGAGAGGGCAGATGGATGTTGCCATATTTTTATGTTGTGAACTGCCCTGAGATCTACGGATGAAGGGCAGTATACAAATTAAGTTAATTAATTAATTAATAGATGGCACAATTGAGCTTGGGCAGAGGGGCAGGTGTTCTGGAATCTACTGAGCTAGGGCTTTAGCAAAGCTCCTCTTCAGGTATTCCTGGGATCCCCCCTCCCACGGGGGTGCTCTCCAATGAAGGAAAGTTGTTGTTGCTATTATTATTAGAATCATAGAATTGTAGTGTTGGAAAGCGCACCTAAGGGCGATCTACTCCAACCCACTGCAATGCAGGATCAATATATAAATGAAAATTAGGAAACCTAATACAGAGACGGAGAGAGAGAGAGCGCGCAAGTATTGTCTTCCTTTCCTAGAAAGCACCGGTAACCAGCCTCCCCTCCCAGCAACCACTTAAATAATGGGGACCCAGCTGGGGAGACGTCAGCTGTGGTCACTGCCGTGATATGGATGGGGTGCGAAAGTCATTACCTGCCTTCAGTTTCACTGTGGGAACTGCAGTATCTTTCTCGCTAGGAAGGGTCGGGCGACTGGGGACTTTTTGGCCCAGGGAGGCGGGGGGGGGGGGAGGTTAACAGAGACAGAAAGGAGCCATTAAAATGAAATTGAGGGAGGGGAATGGCTCCTCCTCCCTTCCCCACATAGACTTAGGGAGCCCGCAATAAATCGTCTGTATCCAGCCAGAGTGCATTAGGCGGCATAATCGATTGAGCATGCCGTGTGCTCCTGGTTTTATAGCCCTGCGACAGGACCCAAGAGTGAAAGAGATGGGAAAGTTTTATTTTTATGCTTTAGGAAACTACAGGATTCTCCCTGTCCTTTCTTTCTGCAACAGCGGATATCTCCCTTTGGGGCTCTCGCTCTGTCTCTCTCCTTCCCCCCTCTCTTTCCCTTCTTCACTCCTTCTCTTGCTCCCTCCAATCTCGCTCGCTCGCTCGCTCGCTCCCCCCTCTGTGGATGCAGCCTAGTCAAGGGATGTGAAAATCGGAGACCACGTCAACCTATCTCCATCCGTTGGTGTTGATCCATAATTAAAATTTCTAAGAGAGAATAAATCTCATTCCCCAGTGAACATTATGGAGGAGCATGGTTAACTTATGGCTCTGTTTATCAAATGATGGCCCAATGCAGTTCCTTCTTTAATAACTTATCGTAAAATATGCAACAACATGATTTGGGAATTAATGCTGATGGGGTGATGTAGTGACGAGCAGTCTTAATATGCTTCCTAAGTTTTATTTCGGTGTTTTTATGACGAATTAGCTCTTCCAGAAAGTGAGAAACGTTGCTAATGTGGACTTGAAGATGGCAAAGAAAGCTGCTCAGTATGCTTGTGGAATATCCATCCTTGGAGAGGATTGAATCTGGAGCCTTCTGCATGCAAGACGCATGCTCTACCACTGAGGGATTGTCTTTCCCCAAAAGATAAAGCAAGATTCTAGTCCTCTTGGTTGCAACTAAAACACTGATTTAATAGAAACATAGGAAGTTGCCTTATACCATGTCAGGCCATTGGTCCATCTATCTCAGTATTGTCTACACTGACTGGCAAGCAAGGGCTTCCAAGGGTTTCAGGCAGAAGTTTCTTCCAACCCTCTTACAGATCCCAGTGGAATTTGAACCTGGAACCGTCTGCTTGCAAGGCAGATACTCTGCTACTGAGCTATGACCCTCTTAGTACTTCCTAAACCCTCAGAAGTTATTGGGGGGTGCTCAAAAGGGAAGGACCTTCTTTGTTGTGGCCCTAGAGTTGTGGAACTCCCTCCCCACAGAGGTGCATCTGACACCTTTGTTGCACAACTTTCAGGGGATGTTGAAGATGGAGCCCTTGACTCTGACCTTTGGTACCTGAGATGTTTTTGGGATCCACCCAGTCCCTATGACTGTAAAGTGTTTTTAATTCTGAATTTTAAATTGATGTAACCCACCCGGGGCGGGGAGAGGAGGAGGAAGGAGAAAGAAAGAGGAGGATTTTCTGCGACTCCTGGCACACTTGCTTTGCAATATAATTACCACCAGTATATTTCACCCATATAGCAATTATTTATAATTTGTACTTTTCACCTTTCACCAGGTGTACCCAAGGAAGGTTACAAAAAATGAATATGAATATCTTACCATAGCAGGAAAGGCTGTGGCCAGGGGCTTGCGCATCCTTCTGCATGTCCCTTGCTTACAAAGCATGAGTCCAAGCAGTTTTCTGTTGGACAGTGCTTTCTAGGCAGGTCTGAACAGTTTCTTCGCCTTTGCCCTCTCACCAGAAAACCCACTGAATCAGAACAAACCCACTGAATCAGAACAAATAGCAACCTGTGGCAGACCCAATTGCCACAGGTTCCAATTCAGCACACAACTGCATGTTTCCCTGAGGGAAAGCAGCGAGACAACAGGAAGTGTGGGTCAGCCCCAGTTGACCTCAGAGCTCTGTCAGCAATTACCATCAGAAAGTTCTTCCTAATGTTGAGTTGGAATCTCAGAGTTGGAATCCATTGGGTCAGATCCTCCCCTGGGGAGCAGCAGAAAACAATCTTGCTCCATCTTCCATGGGACAGCTCTTCAGGTGTTTTGAAGATAGCTCTCATGCCACCTCCTCTTTAGCTTCTTATATGCAAATCACCTCAGGACTGTGGTTTAGAAGGCAATTAATAAATCAGCACTCACCATAATCTAATATTAGCTCAGCACAGACCTGCAGAAATCAGCAGACATGATAAAGTTAGGTCCGTTAATTTCAACAGGTCAGCTCTGAGCAAAACCTGTTTTAATGCCACCCTCTGAAAGTATGCAAGCGTGTTGTAAACATGCTGTTCAGATGCCCAGTGCTCAGGAATTCAAGATATCACAGAATAATAGGGATGGAAGGGGCTACACAAGCGTCTTCTAGCCCATCCCTCTGTGACACAAGAAGCACAGCTAAAGGAAACTTGCAAAGAAGGAGAGTCTATCACCTCCCAAGGGAGTCCATTCCACTGTCGAACAGCTCTTACTGCCAGGAAGTTCTTCCTAATATTTAGTCAGAATCTCCTTTCACAGAAACAGAATTGTAGAGTTGGAAGGGATCCTCAAAGGTCATCCAGTCCAACCCCTGGCAATGCAGGAATCACACCCCTGCCTTCAAAACGTCTGACCATTTTGTCTCATTTCATTAACTGAAGTTTGAAGGATCCAGATTGAGCCAAAATCTCAGAGAATGAATTTATAAAACAAAAACAAAACAAAGGCAGACACTATGGTTTCCACTTTCCCCTCACTTGGAAGCATCTATGAGCAGTTGGAGGGCTCTTTTAAAATATTACAGCCAGGTGAAACCCAGCCAATCTCAAGGATAGGAAGGAATTAAAATCACAGGGAGGCGAGGAGGCAGAATAACCCAGAGAAAAATATTTTGGTTAGAATGGGCCATATTTGATTAACTCCTCTGTAGATTGAGTTCTCAGCAGGGGACTTCTTTTCATTGAGCCATTCTGCTGTCAAATCCTGTAAGGATTTCCCCTAAACACAAGAGTCTGCTGGATCAGGCCAAAGGGGGCCTATCCAGTCCAGCATCCTGTTCTCACAGTGGCCAACCACGTGCCCCAATGGGAACCAGAGCACAGGATTCCTCCAACTGTGGATTGCAGCAACTGGTTTTCAGGAGCACAGCTGCCTTCAACTGCATAAACAGAAGCAGAGCCACTGACTAGTAGCCTTTGAGAGCCCCCTCCTCCATGAAATTGTCTAGCCCTCTTTTATAGTTATCCAAGTCAGTGATCATCCCTGCCTCCTGCAGGAGTGAGTTCCACAGCTCAACTCTGTGCTGAACAAAGAAATACTTCATTTTTATCAGTGTCAAATCTTCCAACATTCAGCTTCATAGGATGCCCATAAGTTCTAGTGTTCTCAGAGAGGGAGGAAAATGTTTCTCTATCCACTTTCTCAATGCCAGGCATCATTTTATAAACTTCTCTCATGTCGCCTCTTCCTCGCCTTTTCTCTAAACAAAAGCCCCAAACGTTCCAACTTTTCTTCATAGGGGATTCACTCAAACCACTTGAACCTTTTCCAACTCTGCAATCTCCTTTTTGAGGTGAGGAGACTAGAACTGTACACAGTATTCCAAATATGTCCACAACATGGATTTGTGTAATGGCAATATGATACTGGAAGTTTTATTTTCAATTCCTTTCCTAATGATCTCAGCATGGAGATTGGCTTTTCCACAGTTGCCACACACTGGGCTGACATCTTCAGTGAGCTATCTAAGCATCCCCAGCCAAGGTCTTGTTCCTGGTCAGTCACTTCCAGTTCAGCCTCTATTCGTGTATATGTGAAATAAAGTATTTTTTGCCCCAACATGCATCACTTTACACTTTACATTCAATTGTGTTTCCCTTTGAACCATCCATTCACACAGTTTGGAGTCCTTTTACAGCTCTCAATCTCTTTTTGTTTTAACAACCCTAAAAAGTTTAGTATCATCAGAAATCTTGGCCACCTCACTGTTCACTCCTAACTCTAGATGTTTTATGAACAACCTAAAAATCAAGCTATCTACTAGGACCCCAAGGTCTCGCTCCTGGTCTATCAGCTCCAGTTCAGATCCCAAGCATATATATATATATATATATATATATATATATATATATATATCCCCAACATTCATCACTTTCCACTTGTCAAGATCATAACAACCACCAGCCCATCTCAGGAAAACTAAGAGCATCTCCAACACTCCAGAAAATGAGCTTTTGGGCACACTCTGTGAATGTGCAAACACACACACATGCAGATCCTGGAGTGGGTAGAAGATGATGGAAATCCCTCCTGTGCCAGAGATTATGGGGCAGTCACTTGATACGCCCCTGCAAGGCGGGATGGTGAGTGGGTGGGTTTCCGGTTTCCTAACCATCTGGATAAAAAGTTCCATCTTCTAAACTGCCGAGGGAATCTGAGGAGGTGGTGAGGAAGGAGAGAAGGAAGATGCAGAAGTGTGCGCCTGTGTATCTCCGATTTGCCCCTGAGGGGCCCATGATTTCTGGTTCTCATCAGAAGAAGGGATTGAAGGCCCCAAAGTTACATTCTCTTCCTCCCTGCTTTTGAAGTCACCAAGCCTTGGGTTGCGGTGAGGAAGGGTCATGCTACACTAGTGCTCAGTTGATGAACCAGCTCTCAAATATGTTACAGAGGTAAATTCAAGGGACTGGGTGCTGTGTTGCTCTGATCCTGAATGCAGGTCTCCCACAGGCCAACCACTGTAAGGACACGATGCTGGGCTAGATGGGTCACTGGCCTGATCCAGAAGGTTCTTCTTATGTTCTCATGTTTAAAAGTAGACATAAGCACCACACATTTAAACCACATGGCTTCCCCAAGAGAACCATAATTTTGCCCTCCCAGGATTAGTTTCACAGCACCCTTAGAATACCACAGTTCTCAAGTTTCTTTGAGGGAAATCATGTGTTTTAAATGTCTGGCGTGTGCACAGCTTGGGCCAGACAGTGCCTTAAGCAGAGGATTACCTTCTGCAAAATGGGCACTCTACTTCTCAACCTCTCTTGCAGAGGCTACTAATGGCTACTAGCCACAGTGACTATGCTCTGACAACCCTCACTCGCTGGATCATCACCTTGTCATGGTGAGTGGGCTTGCACGTTCCTATGACCCTTGAGAGCGAAGCCATTGGGAATCTCATACTCCCAGCAGGGTCACCCAAGGCGGTAAGGTCAAAGGGAAGGAGCTAGACAAGGATCTTAGCAAAACTTAACAATATCCAAGGTGACCCTTCCTGAATCCCAAAATGGTTTTCAGCCTTCTAGGGGGACAGTGCACATGATTTTCACTGCTCGACAGCTTCAGAAAAAATGCAGAGAACAAAACCAACCCCTGTATATGGTGTTTATTGACCTGACTAAGGCTTTTGACACTGTAAATTGTAACGCCCTGTGGACTGTCCTTCTGAAAACTGGCTGCCCAGATAAATTTATAAACATCATTCGGCTCCTCCATGATAATATGACAGCCACAATCGCAGATAACAATGGCTCTCAAAGTGAATCATTTACAGTGAGATCACAACAGGGTTGTGTTATTGCCCCAACTCTATTCATTATTTTCATTGCCATGATCCTACACTTTGTCGAAGGGAAACTCCCCACTGGGGTAGAAATCATATATCGAACAGATGGAAAGCTCTTCAATCTGAGCAGGCTGAAAGCAAAGAGCAAGGTTACCATAACTTCCGTCATAGAGCTTCAGTATGCTGATGACAACGTAGTGTGTGCACGCTCAGAGGATGACCTCCAAACCATCCTAAATATCTTCACAGAAGCTTACAAAAAGCTTGGCCTGTCGCTCAACATCCAAAAAAGCAAAGTGCTGCACCAACAAGTACAAAATAACCCCTCTGCAGCGCCACAAATCCAACTAATGGTATAATGTTGGAAAGTGTTGATCACTTATCCTATCTGGGCAGTTATCTTTCCACAAGGGCCAACATTGATGCCAAAATCCAGTATTGCCTGAGCTCTGCGAGTTCAGCTTTCTCCCAAATGAAGTGCAGAGTGTTTGAGGACCCAGACATTTGCAGGGAAGCCAAAATGCTTGTTTACAAAGCCATGGTACCACCAACCTTGCTGTATGCTTGTGAAACATGGACCACTTATAAACACCATCTCCAACTCTTCAAAAGATTTCACCAACGGTGTCTCTGAAAAAAATTACATATCACTTGGGGAAACAGGCGAACTAATATCAGTGTACTGGAAGAAGCAAAGATCACCAGTATCGAAGCAATGATTCTTCAACATCAGCTTCATTGGACTGGTCATGTTGTGCGGATGCCTGATTATCATCTTCAAAAGCAACTACTCTATTCTGAACTTAAAAATGGAAAGCATAATGCTGGTGGTCAACAAAGACTCTCTCAAGGCAAAACTTTAAAAATGTAGTATAAACACTGACAACTGGGAAACACTGGCCTGTGAGTGCTCCAAGTGGAGAACAACCTTTACCAAAGGTGTCATGGGCTTTGAAGATGCTCAAACTCAGGACGAAAGAGAGAAATGTGCTAAGAGGAAGGCACGTTTGGCAAACCCTCACTGTGATCAACTTCCGCCCAGAAACCAATGTCCCCACTGTGGAAGGACGTGGATCCAGAATTGGCCTCCACAGTCACTTACTGACTCACTGTTAAGACCATGTTCACGGAAGACAATCTTACTCGGCTACGAGTGATCGCAGAAGAAGAAGAAGAAGAAGAAGAAGAAGAAGAAGAAGAAGAAGAAGAAGAAAGCTCTGCCTCTACAGTTGGAGGCAGAAATGCTTCTGGATATAAGTTGCTATGAATCTCAGAGTGCTTTTGTGCTTTTGTGCTCAGATCCTGCTTGTAGGTCTCTGATTGGGGCATCAGATTGGCCTCTGTGAGAACAGGAGGCTAGATTAAGATGAGCCATTGGGGTGATCCAGCAGGAATCATTCTTACTTTAAAATTACAGATGGAAAGCAAGTGGCATTCAGGTTTCAGCTGCAGAATGGATTTTTTTTCCTGCTCAGATATCAGAATCATTGAATTGTGGAGTTGAAATAGACCCATAGAGGGTTGTCTAGTCCAACCCCCTGCAAAGCAAGAATCTCAACTAAGGCAACCAACCTCTGCTTAAAAACTTCCAATGAAGAAGAGCCCATCACCTTCCGAGGGGGTCCATTCCACTGTGAAACCGTTCTTGCCATCAGAAACGTTTTTCTGATATTTAGTCGGAATCTCCTTTCTTGTAACTTGAAGCCATTGGCTTGGATCCTTCCCTCCAGAGCAGGAGAAGACAAGTTTGCTCCATCTTCCATGAAACAGCCCTTTAGATATCTGAAGATCATACCTCTTCTCAGTCTCCTTTTTCCCCAGGCTAGGACCTTTCTAGAACCTTTCCTGATATTAACAGCAAGCTGATCAGTTAGTAGTTACCTGGGTCTTCTCCCGCCCCCCCCTTCTCTGAAGATGGGGACTACATCTAGTCTGCGGGGACCTGTCTTGGAAGATGACTGTGGCTTTATGAGTAGGAGAGGGGGTATCTTCTGGACTAGCTAACATTTTGGATCCCTCAATAGCCCAGGAGCAATGACTTCATAAACGGTTCATAACAGATGCGTTTGCACCCTGGATCAGCTCCAGGGAAGGTGATTCCAACAACCTTCCTGCAATTTCCATCACCAGAGACATTTTCAGAGATGTAATTAAAAAAAAAAACACAAAAAAACCTACCTTGTTAATATTTATCCTTATTTTCGCCATTTGCCGTTAATGCTAGCTCTGTTAGTGATGCTCAGTTGGTGCATGGCAAGATATCAAGTTTGCAAAGCCACGAAACTACACGAAACAAGACTTGAGAGGCACTTTTTAAAACCTTACTGTGTATGTATTAGTTTTATCTTAAGGTATCCCCTTTTATGAATTTTTATGACTTTTATGAAGTCAATTTTATGCTTTGACTTATAAACTGTTGAACCCTCTGTATGCCAGCAAAAAAGACTGACTGATTGAAGTTTGCAAAACCCTTAAGGAATTTCCAAATTCTATACACACACACACAGAGAGAGAGAGAGAGAGAGAGAGTGAGGGTGGTGGTGGTGATGATGATGAACCCGAGCATTCTGTGGAGAGTCCTTGCCCCTCTCATCTATTTTATTTTAATTTGTTTATGTACTGCATTTATATGTGTATAAATGTGTGCTGTGCCAAGAAATCCATCCATCCATTCTAACCTGTAATGGCAGGAGATAGCTGGAAAGTTCTCATGGTTTGCAAGAAGATCCTCCCCAGAGCCCAAAGAGACTTCAGTGAGTCAAAAGTCCAGAAAGAAAGACTCTAAAGGCTCGAAAATGGCATAAGGAAGTTTCTTGCTGCTGCCACACTACTCCATGCAACAGTTGTTGGGCAGGAAGCTGTATTTACTGCAGTGGGCAGTAAACACATTTCACTCATGCATTCAGGGGCCTGGAACATAACCCCCACATAAGTGAAGAGTCGCATGAACCACCTTTTCTTCCAAGGAGTTCAAGGTAGCTTACATGGTTCTCCTCCTCCCTATTTTATCCTCCCAACAAGTTAGGCTGAGAGATGGTGGCTGATCCAAGGTCACCCAGATAACTTCATGGTTAGGTGGGGATTTGAACCCTGGACTCTCCCAGGTTCTAGTCCACCAGTCCAACTATTGAGCTATGGGTGTAGGGGAGGCAGGACTTTTGGGGGGTGGGCAGAACTGAGCTATCTGTGACGCAATTGCTCAGTTAGTTAAGTATTTTTGATCTGGGGGGAGGAGCAGCTGCCTCCTGCCCTACTCTGGCTACACTGGCTCTCTTTAACTCTTAAACATGCTTAAGTCTAATTAATGCATGGAGGTGTTAAGAACATAGAGTAAGCTGTCCTGCCAAGCTAAGCTCATCTTGGGAGGGACCATGTAATCAGGCCTGCTTTTCTCCCTCAGTCTACCTGAGCGTGTAAATAGGCTAAGCTGGGTGCTCCAAGCTCAGACCACATGGTTCTCAGAAGCCACTCTTGAGTTCCTATATCACTAATTTAGGAACTTGCACCACTTTGTAACTAAGACAGATTTCATTGCCTGTGAAACTTTTCTCACGTGACAAACGCATGAATCTGACCTTTAGAGGCTTTGTAAGTAAACCATTTTCAGCTTATCAAATGTGCAATCTTTCTCTATGCTGGGGGAAGAGGAAACTTTGGAAGCAACTTAGAGGAACATAGTTTAAAGGTATAACAGCCTAGATTTGTACACCTTACTTCGGTGCATATTTTGTGATTTTAAACCTCTGCTGGAGCTCTTTCACCAAAGAGCACTTTCCCCAAACTTGGATATTGACATCCAGGAATTCTCCTTTTATACCTATTTTTTCTCTTGCAACCAATGTCTTTCACTCTGCCTCTCTTCCACACGGGGTTCCTAACTTGCAGTTTCTGGGGTTGCCTTTGGTTGTTTCCCATCTGAGAGGGATCCTTCAGCTACAATTCCTGCACTGCAGGGGGTTAGACTAGATGATCATCAAGGGCCCTTCCAGTACTACAATTCTGTGATTCATTGGAGTTTTTCTTGCTGCTCCCTCATACAGTTTTTGGGGCCGCTTGACACAGCAATGTTCCACCCCCCCACCCCAGGCAGGTAGCAGATAAACCTACTGGATGAGATTTAATGGCAGTGACTATTATTTCCTCTACTCTTTTAAAAATAAAGAATAAAAAATCCTCCATTCCTAGATGACAGAAACTGTTCCAAAGATCTCCTGCTCTGGGGAATCCCTGTGGTGCACAGTAAGAATTTCCTCCTTAGAAGACCATCCAGGTGTCTGGAACAGGCAGTAAAACATGGAGGCAGAGGCCTCAGTATTTGCAGGGAAAATGAGAGGAAGCAGGTGGTACTCGGGGCTGATGACAGATGATTTTCAGGCTCTTTGCTAAAGGAACAAGGGAAGGATCCTGCTGGTTATACGAGAACAGGAAAAGCCTCACATAGCCTAGAGCAAGAACGCCACCCCCAAGACAACAATGAGGCAGCATTGCTGTTTGCATGTAGCTTATGAACAAATGTGCATTTGCTGTTCAAGTTGTCAAAGGAGAAAATTTGTCATCATTGCAGAGGGCCCCCTTCCAACTCTACAATTCTATGATTCTATCACTCATTGGAACAGAGGTTGGGTGACTACCTGTCAAGGTTTCTTTCATTCATTCATAATATTTTGTAATATTTATACGCTGCTTTGCTGTTATAAAATAAAAAGAAGCAGTTTTCAAATTGCAGTGCTTTTTTCTAAGGGGGGTGCAGGGGGGTGCATACCCTAAACATTTTGTGAATCTAAGCTTGGCCTCATTGAGGGGCAGTATTTCAATACGAGTAGGAAAATGAGAGTACCCCTAAATGTTTTTTAAAGAAAAAAAGTACTGCAAATTGGTAAAACAAAAACAAATGAAAAACATACAACAATAATTTAAGACATTCAACAAGTTAAAATGCTAAACAGAGTAAAATTCATATCAACTTTCTAAGCAGCTTGACAGGCTCTTTTAAACAAGATCATTTTTAGCAGGTACGAAAAAGAATGCAGTGAAGGCGCCTACTTGATATCAATAGGCAGGGAGTTCCAAAATTTGGGCCTGCCAAACTAAACAATTGAGTTCTCACAAATGTAGAATGGCGGTTACATGGCACTGGTAGCAATGCCAATTCCACGAATTGAAGTGGCCGAGTGGTCATATGTGGGGGGCTGACAATCTTGCAGGTAAACTGGTCCCTAAGTTGTTAAGGTTTTCATATACTAAGAGTAACACATTGAATCTGGCCTGTTAGCAAATTGGAAGCCAGAGCAGATCTCTGAGTGCAGGTGTTACCTGCAAACCAGCCCTTTCTCCCATCAGCAATTGTGCTGCAGCATTCTGTGACTTCTGCACTGGAGGGGGTTGGGCTAGAATATCTCTGGAGGTCCCTTCCAACTCTCCATTGCTGCAGTTCTATGATTCGAATTTGCAAAGCGTTACAGAAAAGCTGACTGGGCTTATGTTCCTGTCAAGTCAAGAGGATGGCATGCTGAAAAACCGATAGAGGTGGGGGCAGAGAAAGGGGAAAAGACTGATAAGCTGCAGGGTCTATCACATCATCCACTTTAATGTCTGCAGAAAGCATGATGGGAGCTTTCGCTTTAGGAGAGGTATGGGGAGGAGAAAGAGGCTATTAGGGGTGACCTCATCTCTCCCATGCGCCTACTGTGTTCCTCCACACTCATTTCGCTTTGATCCATAATAGGTTCCAGACAGTCACCTCTCCCTTCCTCCCCCTCTTCGGAACCTCAGAGGAACAGCATTAAAGAAGCATCAAGCTGCCAGCAAAATAAATTCACGAAGTCAAAAGCAAAGAGACCAAGGAAGAAGGAGCACCAGAGAGAGCTACGGACCCCCTTTTTCAAATCCATGTGTGTGGAGAGAGGAGCCCACATGCTGACTCTAATAAGGATATAAGACCCTAAAAAGAGCCTGGCTGTAGGATCAGGCCAATGGCCCAACTAATCCTGCATCCTGTTCCCACATTGGCCAATCAGATTCCTCAATGGGACACCAGGAAACAGGATTCGAGCACAATAGCCCTCTCCCCTCCTACAGTCCCTAGTCTTGCAATACTTGAATCCAGCTAAAGTACCTTTTTTTTTCCAACCAGGAAAGATTTACTGAGAACCATAGAATCATAGAGTTGGAAGGGACCCTGAGGGTCAGCTAATCTAACCCCCTGCAATGCAGGAATCACAACTAAAGCATTAATGAGAGATGGCCATCCAGCCTCTGCTTAAAAACCCACAAGGAATGACAGTACACCACTTTCAGAGAGAGCCTGTTCCACTGTTGAACAGTTCTTGCCATCAGAAAGTTCATCCTAATGTTTAGTTGGAATCTCCTTTCTTATCATTTGAAGCCCAGAACATCTTCAGCTGTGTTGAAGCCCAGAACATCTTCAGCTGTATGAAGCCCAGAACATCTTCAGCTGTGTGGTCTGACCAAGGCAGAATAGAGAGGTACTGTTACTTCCCTTGATCTGGACACTATACTTCTGTTGATGCAGCCTGGAATAACATTAGCCTTATTTGCTTGGCACTGTTGACTCATGTTCAGTTTGTGGTCCAGTAAGACCCCTAGATCCCGCTCACGTGTGCTACTAGTAAGCCAGGTGTCCCCCATCTTACATTTGTGCAGCTGGTTCTTCCTGCCTAAGTACAGAACCTTACATTTGTCCATATTGTTAGTTTGGGCACAATTCTCCAATGTGTTATGGTCATCTTGAATCCTGATTCTGTCTTCAGTGGCACTGGTTACACACACACACACCCTTTGGTGTCATCTGCAAATTGGGTGAGCATCCCTTCAATTCCTTCATCCAAATCATTTATAAAGACATTGAACAACAGAGGACCCAGGACATGACACTGCGGCACACCACTTGCCACTTTTTCCAGGATGACAAGGAACCATGAACTTTTTGGGTTCAGTCAGTGAACCAGCTACAAATCCAATTAACAGTTACCTCATTCAACCCACATTTTACCAGCTTCTTCACAGGAACATAATGGGGGACTTACTGAAATCAAGATACACTATGTCCACAGCATTCCCCTGATCCACCAAGCTTGTAACTCTTTTCAAAAAAAAGAGATTTGTTTGGCATGACTTGTTTTTGAGAAACCCACACTGGATCTTAGTAATCACAGCATCCTTTTAAAGTGCTCACAGACTGACTGTTTCTATTCTAGAATCTTTCCTGGTATTGATGCCAAGCTCACTGTTCATTAGTTACCTTGGTCTTCTCAAACCCCCCACCTCCTTATCCTTTTTGCACTAGGAAGGCATCATCCAAGTCTTCAGACAGTGGTTTACTTCCAGTATTTTCCACTTTCTTCCTGGACCATGACCTTCAACAGGAAGGAGTAATGAAAAAAACACCTGTGCCCAAGGACACTTCAGCTTCCTACCCAGGGTCTTGCTGTGCCTGCCATTTATACCCATATGAATCAGAAAGAGTGGGCTGTGTTCAATGGGCTTTGTAAGACTTGGCAACTTCTCTGTCACATTGCAAATTTTTCCACCTGGAAGACATCCACTCCGGGACATCCTGTTACCTCTGCACACTGCTGTCTCTGTCCCCCTCAGTAGGGAGTCACCTATCACCCCCACTCGTCTCTTCCTCCTCTGGGGAGTGGCAGAAATCATTCTGTACACTGTTCCTTCCACCTCAGTGCATTCTGAGGTCTGCAACTGCTGTCCTTGCTTCTGTGGCCCAGAATTAATGTCTGAGGTGAAAGCATGGAAGTTTCTGTATCTTCTCTTGCAATCAGTTAAATAGAACTGCTGCTGGCTGCTAACTGCCAACTCACTTCCCCATTAAACTGGGCTTCCTCTCAACAGTAGCCACTCCCCATCATCCTTCACTCTTTACAACCTGGTTCAATGTGGACAAAATTACACCCCATTACACCCCTAAGGAAGTTAGATTGGCTTCGACCAGAGCCAGGGCCTTTTAAACTCTGGCTCCGGCCTGGTGGAACGCTCTGCCTCATGAGACCAGGGCCCTGCAGGATCTGATTTCTTTCCGCAGGGCCTGTAAGACAGAGTTGTTCTGCCTGGCCTTTGGCTTGGAGCCAGTTTGATTCCCTCCCTCCCCCCCTCTCTCTTTTCCCCCCTTCTTTTCCTTCTCCTCCTGCGATGAGGCTACATTTTAATATTTTAATGTTCCATTATTTTAATTGTTGTGTTTTATTTTTGTTTTTAAGTTTGTAATCATTCATCTTGTTTTTATTATTGCTTGTAAGCCGCTCTGAGCCCGGCCTTGGCTGGGGAGGGCGGGGTATAAATAAAAAAAAATTATTATTATTATTATTATTATTATTGCTTATCTCAGCTTTCCATAACAGACTCCACCGTGAGACCCAAATGCCCTGTAGTAGCCTTTTTTGAGCATTCAGCAAGACCATGGCAGGAAGTTCTGGAGGTGGCTTTCAGAAAGCATTTTAAACCAATCATGCTTGGAAGCCTCATTGTTATCAGGAACTTTGATTATGCATTGCAGGGGGGTTGGACTAGATGATACTCAGGTCCCTTCCAGCTCTAGAATTCTATGGTGCTAAGGTTCATATGAAGTTTTTAAACAAATGTTGGATGGCTATCTGCCAGCGATTCTTTAGCTGTCTTGATTCCTGCATTGCGATTTCTCCAAAGCAGCTCTTTATTTTGTAAGCTGGAACAGAACTGAACTGAGGAGCTCAGCCAGCCTGCTTATATAGAGCTGCAGAACAATTGTAACAGTTGCAATGTTCTAAAACTATCCAATCACTGAACGTCACTTTTCGATCCTTCATTTGCATACAAAACTATTCAAAACGTCACTTCCGATCCTTCATTTGCATAACTATCTACAGTATCCCCCTGCTGGCCCAGGGTGAGAACTTCAATACATAACAAGATGTCTCTCCAGATCCCTTCCTACTTTCCAAATCTATGATGTACAGTGTTGTCTGGAGGTGAGGTCCAACAGCATCTAGAGGGCCACCATAGCCTTGACCCCCTTGGGGAAGAGGGTCTTTTTATTGCTCCAGCCCCACCTTTGATCTCAATGACTGCTGGTTGTTGGAACTTGCTAGCTGCATTCTGCATCATCCAGGCCTTGCCCTATAAAACCTCAGCTCTAAGTATTCACCCAGCTGTGCCTTATTGAGTGTCAAAACACTCCAGCATCCCACCTGGAATCTGAGGCTTATCCAGGGAAATGCCAGCAGTGGGAACTTTGCCTCAGATTTAGCAGTTTAAGAGCCTGCAGGATATACTGTCAGACTCTGGGATTCCTCTGCAAGAGCTCTTTTTCCTCTTTGTGAGCTCTCATGGAATTTCCTCAAGCTTTATCAAGAATCACCCTACCCCAGCTTAGAAAACTGGGGGCACTTTTGAACCTGTATATGGAAACAGAACAGGATTAGAATACAAATCATCCAGCTCAGCCATGAAGCTCATTGGGTGTGATGTTAGGTCAGTCACTAAGTGCCAGTTGCTAGAGACCATAGGATGAAAGTGTGCTCTTGTGCTTGAATCCTACTTGCTGGTTTCCTGTTGGGGCATCTGGTCAGCCACTGTGAGAAAAGGATGCTGGACTAGATGAGATATCTGCCTGATCCACCAGGGTTCTTCTGATGTGCTTATGGGACCTCCAGGGCCAGAGGAAGTTTATCTAGATTCCTAGGTTATTAGGGCATTTGGCCACTGTGGGTGCAGTATGCTGGACCAGATTGCCCATTGGCCTGATCTATCAGGCTCTTCTTATGTTCTTACATTGAGATTTGCAACTATAAGAAGTTTGACGTCTTGTCACCTGGAAATGCTGCAATGGTGTGTGTGTGTGTGTGTGTGTGTGTGTGTGTGTAAGAGAGAGAGAGAGAGAGAGAGAGAGAGAGAGAGAGAGAGAGAGAGACTGCTGCCTTCTCTCCCCAACCCTGTGCCACCCACCCCCCGCCTGGATTCCCTTGCTACCTTTTTTGCTTTTGCCAAATAATAACTTCTAAAGTGGTGGCAATGAAGGGCAGGCCTGGGCTGACCTTCTGGATGCTTGCTGTGACCTTTTCACCAGGAAAGCCTATCAGAGCAGCTGTTAACCGACAGCTCTGCACCGTTGGCCAGACACCCAGGAGCCGGAGGTGGCCAGAGAGGATTAGGAGGCAGAAATGTTTCTGATTCTGTAGGAAATAACAATACGACAGGGACTCCTCGGAAGTGAGAGCTCCAGGAGCTGAGCCAGAGGTCTGCTCTGCCTTTTCCACCTCTTTCGTCTTGCTGCAATGTCAGTGTTGAAACAAAGGACATCTGCTCCAAAGCAAAATGCCAGTGGTTGTTTCTGGAAGTGATGGGCAAGCACCCTTGATGCAATCATGCCCAGCACCCAAGCGGATACCTTATCCACGTTTTGAGCTACTGGGCAAGAAGAGGAATTTCTCGCTAGGGCAGACTGGACTGTCCTGGGACAGCATTGCAGAAGGGGTGCCCCTAGGAAGGAGGAAGATCGCCCATAGCAGATTAACTGATTGCAACTTCTGGAGACTCATGACCAAGACTTGTAAACAGGGATGTTTGCATGTGAGGGCATTTTGAGGAGGAGGGCTTGAATGAGCAGAGCACCAGGAGACAAAGCAGGCAAGGGAAGTGCTGCAGTGGCCTGCAAAATCTGCACCATGTTTGTCTTACTGGCAGAATATGCTAAACTACACCTGCAGCAAGTGGAAGCTGGTTGTCTTGCTGGAAGAGAAGATACAGAAACTTTCATGCTTTCACCTCGGACATTGAATCTGGGCCAGAGGTGCAAGGACAGCAATTGCAGACCTCAGAATGCACTGAGATGGCTGTGGAAGGTACCGTGTACAGAATGATTCCTGCCACTCCTCAGAGGAGAAAGAGACGTGTGGTGGTAGTAGGAGACTCCCTACTCATGGTGTGGAGGGAGGCATCAATGTGTGGAGGTAACAGGATGTCCCAGGAGGTGTGCTGTCATCCAGATGCAATGATTAATGATGTGACAGGGGAGTTGCCAAGTCTTATAAAGCCCACTGGCCACAACCCCTTCCTTCTGATTCATGGAGGGTACACAAGGTACTGCCAGACACAGCCTTTGACATAAAACAAGGGACTATGAGACTCCAGGCAGGAAGTTGATAGGCCTTGGGCACAGTTGGTTTTTTCATCACTCCTTCCCATTGAAGATTGTGACCCAGGAAGAGAGAGGGGGAAAAACCACTGGCTGTACAAGTGGTGACATTAGGAAAGGTTTGGTTTCTTGGACCATGGTCTCCACTTGCTTGAGGAAGGACTTCTGGCACAAGATGGGTTGCACATCACACAGTGTTTGGCAAGAATGTGAGTATATGGGTTAAAATTGTAGGAGAGGGAAACAACAGTGATCTTACAGTGGCTATCTGTATAGACCTCCAAGCCAGAGTGAAGACTTGGATGATGCCGTCCTAGAGCAGATTGCCAAACATTCAAAAAGGAGAGATCTGGTAGTCATGGGAGATTTCTACTACCCCAATATCTGTTGGAACTTAAACTGCCTGGAACGTAAGGTACAGCAAATTCCTCAATTGCCTCGCTGACAATTTCATTTCCTAGAAGGTGAAAGCAGCAACAAGGGGAATCATCTATCTTGGACTTGGTCCTCACCAACATGGAGGAACTGATCAATGAAGTGGAAATACAAGGAAGCTTTGGAGGAAGTGATCATGTCCTCTTGGGTTTCATGATACATAGGCAAGGGAAAACTGACTGTAGTTGGGCATGCAGTCTGGACTTTAAGAAGGCTGATTTCTCAAAGCTTAATGAACTACTAGGTAAGATTTTATGGTAAGGAATACTTCACCATTGGGGTGAAGACAAAAGCAAAGTAAGTATTGAATAGTGCTTCCTTTTCTGTCACCCAGTAGCATTTCTCTGCCTTCTCCATGCAGAAGACCTACTGCTTCCTTGTTCTTCCTCTTGCTTCGAACAAAGCTAAAGAAACCTTTTTAAAAATTCTTTTTAACCTCTCTTGCATGCCTGAGCTCATTCTGAGTTTTAGCCTGCCTGAAATTCACCCTGCAGCTGTTGGCTCCTTGTGTATACTCCTCTTTTGTGATTTCCCCTTTCTTAAAATTCTTATACATGCCCTTCTTAAATCTCAGCTCAGCTGTAAGCTCCTTATACTGTCACACTGGTTTCTTCAGATGCCTCACTCCTATGTCCAAGTGGTAGGTGCTGTGAGGGGGATGGGGACAAAGAGAGACTTTAGAGGGGAGTTCCAGCAGGAGGTGGGAGCAGAGCAAGGGGGAAGTATGAGTCATAATGCTAGGGGCAGGAGATATGGGGATGAGAGCAGGTTTAAGAGGGGAACTCCCTCCTTCCAGGCAGAGAACTAGAGTGTTCATGGTGAGTTTTTGGTTCAGCAGCCATGCTATGTCTTCTAGTTAAGGTGCAATGTGATAGTGGGTGGTGGGCCACCTGCTTCTTGAGTATGATGCCAGCATTCAAAGCAAGGATACTATGCAGAGCTTCTGGGAGTGCTATGAGGTCTGAGGCATGAGAACCAGAAGGTTTTGGAAGAGATTTTGAGGCTGTGCCTCTGCTTACCACCCAAATCCCCACCATCACTGTGTGCTTCTGGGTGGATTCCATCCTGGCAGAGCATGTGGCCATCTGTCTCAGACACCATACCAAGGATAATGTGGCTTGGAAATGATCTTGTTTGAGGACCACATGGCTGAGATTTTTCTGATGTTCAACCTGGGCAGAGTGGCAGAGGAAGAAGAGTGGCAGAAGCAGCCACAGGTCTTAGGCATCTGGTGTGTGGGTGTGGCCCACCCCAATGGCTGCTGCCTGGGAGAAACATCCCTTCTTGGGGGTGAAGTGGTGGTAAGGAGGAGAAGGCATCTGCTCCACCTGGAGCCAGTGGAAGCTGGCAGCAGTTGTGCAGGGCTGCTTCCCTGGTCACCAGAAATGCACCTGGAGGTGAGTGACAGCATGGGATGTGTTGGCCAAGGACTTCTTAACTCTGAGGTTCAAGTAGCTGTTACATCTACAAAGACATTGTATGGAATCACCTCATATGAGAGCACTGCCAGGAGCTCACTGGGAGGATTCAAGATGAATAGAACAGAGAACAGGCTGTAGAGGCCACGGCCAAGGAAGAGGAAGAGGGCCAAGACCAGCTATAGGAATATGTGCAAAGAACCTTCAAGCACTCAGGAAGGGTGCCCCATGTTTAGAACCTCCATTTACACCACCACTCTCTTTGATAGAAAAAGGAAAAAGAAGTTGAAAGGACCCTGCACCTCGCCTCCAGCTCAGGCTAGCCAGCAGCATGGTGCAGGCTCCATCCCACCTCTCCATTGAGGGCTGTGGGACAGAGCCTGCACCATGCCACCAGGTAGCAGGAGCTGGCAGCAAGGTGCATCTTTACTCGAGTCTAATGCACCATCGAATCTCATGAGCACCAAATTTTTCACAGCCTAATTTGACAAAAAAGAGGTGCACATTAGACTCGAGTAAATACAGTATATAAAGCAACTCTGTATTATAAAGATGTCTACAAACGTGACATGAAAACTGGTAACATTAACCCTACCAAATGGAAATCCCTTGCAGACAACCGCAGTGCCTAGGGACAGACAGTCAGGTTGTGTCTCCACAGCAGTGACCAGAGGAAGAATGACTGCTGGGCAGAGGGCAGAGAGAAGAAATGCCATGGAACAGTGAAAACGGATGGTCTCATCTGACCCAGCTGCAATAAAACATGTTTCTCCTACATTGGTCTCTACAGTCACAGCAGGCGCTGTAACTCTCCAATGGATTGACTTTACCCCCCAAAGGCACACTCTTCCATTGTCTCCTGAGAGGACAACAACGTATAAAGCAGTGCCCAGGCTAATTAACCCCCCCCCCCCGCTTGGCTAGAAATACAAATGGTATTAATATTTCTGGTTAGTGGAGGATTCCATGGCACCCTTTAATTTCTCAATTAAATTTCCAAAGGGTCTCCTACTGATAATGGCGATCCTGAGCCAGATCTCATTTGCTGATTTAGATCAGCCCCATTACAAGACTGTTGTTTGTCTAATTAATCCCTAGGGACTCATTCCAAGGGGCTTATTTTAAGATGGTGTAATTTAGATGTATTTATACCCACAGAACGAGAATGCTTAAAATCAGTCTGGGTGTGTGTGTGTTTTAAGTGGAATGTGGAGGAGTAGGAGGCTCATTGTCCAGGTTCAGTTTGGGACAAATGAACATTAGAACATCAGAACAGCCCTGCTGGATGAGGCCAGTGGCCCATCTAGTCCAGCATCCTCTTCTCACAGTGACAAACCAGGTGCCTCAGTGGGAAACCAGTAAGCAGAACCTGAACTCAATAGGTTCCCCACCCCCACCCCACTCCTGGTTTCCATAAGAACAAAGTATGAGGCTGATGGATCAGGGCAATGGCCCATCCAGTCCAGCATTCTGCTCTTAGGGGCCAACCAGATACCCTAATATCATGGATACTATAGTTGGGATTCCAGTATTGCAGGGGTCAGACTACGGTTCCTTCCAACTCTACAATTCTATTACTCTAGGATAATGGGGAAACAGCAAGCAGGAATGCTGTTTCTCCTCCGGCAGTTTCCAGTAACTGGTATTCAAAAGCATTGCTGCCTCCAACAATGGAAGCAGAGCGCAGCCATCATGGGTTCATAATGGGTCCACTGTGAATGTGTTTGTATCTATTTTTAATTTATTTGTTTATTAAATTTCTCTACCACGCTTCATCCAAAGATCACAGGGCGGTTTACAAAATAAAAGCACAAAAAAATCTAGCATAATAACAAACAAAAACAACACCTCCCTACAGTTTAAAATGACATAGATTCTTTAATTAGCCAAAGGCCTGGGAGGAGAGGAATGTTTTCACTGGGCATCTAAAGAGGCGTAATAAAGGCACCAGGTGAGCTTCTCTGGGGAGAGCATTCCAGAAATGGGGAACCACCTGCAGAAAAGGCCTGTTCTTGTGTTGCCACCTTCCAGGCCTTTTGTGAAGAAACCACACAAAAAATGGTTTCAGATGATGATCACAGGGTCTGGGTTGTTTCAAAAGGAGGTACTTTAAATTGGGCCCAGAAACTAATTGGCAGCCAATGCAGTTGGGCCAGAATTGGTGTTATATGCTCAAACTGTCTTGTATAATGTGTTGCAGTAATATAACCTAGAAGTTACCAGAGCATAGACAACAGAAGTTAGGCTATCCCTGTCCAGATAGGGGCACAGATGGGCCACCAGCAGAAGCTGATGGAAGGCACTCCAGGCCACTGAGGCCGCCTGAGCCTCAAGTGACAGTAATGGCTTCAGAAGTACCGGTACCCCCAAACAGTGTACCCGCTCCTTCAGAGGGAGTGTAACCCCACCAAGAGGAGGCAACCTCCCATTCATCCATTCTAGGGAACCACCCCCTAACAGTGCCTCTGTATTATCTGGATTGAGCTTCAGTTTGTTGGCTCTCATCGTCTCCATTACCAAGGCAAGAATGTGGTCCAGCACATCAGCTGCTACACCTGCAGATGTAAAGGAGAAATAGATCTGTGTGTCATCAGCATATTGCTGGCAACATACTTCAAACTGTCAGATAAACCCACTCAGCGGATTTATGTACTGTAGATGTTAAACAGGATAGGGGATAAAATCAAACGCCGAGGAACCCCACATTGAAGGCTCCACAGAGCCGCAGAACACTCCTCAAGCATCACCCTCTGGAAGTGACCATCCAAGTAGGACCAGAACCACCACAAAGTGGTGCCACCCACCCCTAACTTGGATAGCCACTCCAGTAGGATACCATAGTTGATGGTGTCGAAAGCTGCTGAGAGGTCAAGGAGAATTAACAAGGACACATTTCCCCTGTCTCTATCCTGACAGAAGTCATTATACAGGGTGATCAGAGTGCTTTCTGTGTCAAAATCGGGCCTAAACCACAACTGAAATGGATCTAGAAAATCAATTTCCTCTGGATCTGGTCTGCAACCCACCACTCAGATACTTTGCCCAAGAAGAGGTGATTGGCAACTGGCTGGTAATTACTTAGATTTTTCTAATACAGTGAGGGTTTCTGGAGGAATGGTTTTACCATGGCCTCCTTCAAGCAGGCAGGGACCACCGCCTCCTGCAATTACCTCCCTGGCCCAGTCAGGTATTAATTTATAACACTGAGCCAATGCAGGTATCACTGCTTGGCAGGTCACTACCGATAGGTCACCCTGAGTCCATGAATGCCCATCAGCTGGCCACCCACCCACCTCCCTGTCCGAACACCTCTGTGAGAGTCCACCGGTACCTGCCATTTTTTATTTTTATCTAAGTGGGCAATCATTCGCTTGATGCTGAGTTTCAGGCATTTACCAATAGTATTATATGCCATGCATTGAATTGTGAACCCTTGGTCATACCACACCTGGAGTCTTGTATCCAGTTATGTGCATCCCAGTTTAAGAAGGATATTGACAAGCTGGAAGGTGATCAAGATTATGAAGGGCTCTGGAAACAGCCTTGTGAGGAACGATTTAGGGAACTGGGCATGTTTAGTCTGGAGAAGAGGACACTGAGAGGTGGTAATAGTCATCTTCAAACATCAATGGGCTGTCACAAGTAAGATGGAGCAAGCTTCCTTTTTGCTGCTGTGGGATCCAAACCAGTGGATTTAAATGACAAGAAAGGCAATGCCGACTAAAGCTTAGGAACAACTTTCTGACTCTAAGAGCTGTTTGACAGTGGCATGGACTCTTTCAGGAGGTGGTGGGCTCTCTTTCCCTGGAGGTTTTTAGGCAGAGGTCAGATGGTCACCTGTTTGGGATTATTTAGCCTTGATTCATGCATTGCAGGGGGCTGGACTAGATGGGGGTCCCTCCCAACTCTCTATGATTCTAAGATTCAGCTGTGCCTCCCAGATGTACTCAGGGGATATACCGGTATTTATCAATCATCTGCTGTTGCCCCAAAGGTAGCTTTCCTCCTCTTCTGCCCTTCCTCCTCCTCCTCCTCCTCCTCCCTCCTCCCTCTCCTTTTGAGTGCAAAAGTGAAGTGTAGGAAGAGTCAGAGAGAGAAAGCAGAGACTATTTGGACATTCCACAACTCATATTTTCTAAGAGGGTTTCACAGACACATCCCCAGCCATTATCTCATCTTTGATGTGCTTAGTGTAACGTGAGAGTCAGCGTGAGCTGAGGTCGATGTCAGTTATCTGCAGAGCAGACAAGCTGAGCCGCCGGAGAGGAGATGCAGTTCAGAGGGAGACGGGAGAACAACTGTGCACTCCCCATAGACTATGAAACTTGCAAGGTGCCTTCTCTGCTCTGGAGCATGACACACAGGACAAAGAATCATAGAACTGTACAGCTGGAAGGAACACTCAAGGATAATCTAGTCCAACTCCCCGCAGGGCAGGCATCGCAGTAAAAGAATCCCTGATAGATGGCCATCAACCTCTGTTTGAAAACCTCCTATGAATCATAGAATTGTAGAGTTGGAAAGGTCACTAAGGCTTATGTAGTCCAATCTCCTGTAATGCAGGAATCGTGACTAAAGTATTCCAAACAAGGAGAATCCACCAGTTTCAGAGGGAGTATGTCCCACTATCAAGCAACTCTTACCACCAGAAATTCCTTCCTAAGCAGTGGCGTGCAGTGAAACTTTTCATAGGGGAACAAGTTAGGGTCAGAGGCACCAGCTTGTGAGGCTGATTGGGGGGGGGGGAGCAACATTGTGCTTCCCTCCCTAAGCTGGGCAGAAGCTTCCAGGGCTTTGGGAAGGAGGTGCCAGGCTTTAATACTTTAATACTCTAATTTAGGAGGAACATTTAGGGGACTAATCTAGTCCCCCTACTCCACTGACTGCATGCCACTGTTCCTAAGGTTTAGTTGGAAGCTCCTTTCTCATAATCAGAACCCATCTCTGGCATCCTGCTAAGCTCTGCTTGGTTTCCAGTCCCGTAATCACTTCCAGCCAGGACTTGGCCAAGAAGCCCATTCTGGATGACTTTACCTCTGTTTGACACTACAATTTGAAAGGTTTTTTTTTTTTTGGTGTGGTTTTTTTTTTTTGCAATCAGAGGAGAGACAGCTCTTGCTCCCACCCCCTTAAAAAAAAAAAAGCAGCTTCAGAAAATCCCAAACACGACTTGCAATTTGTAATTGCAAACCTAAGAGATTTAGGGTAATTGACATTTTGGATGGATCACCCGGGATCGTATTTAATTTTGAAAAGCAGGTTCCAAGCAGGCAGGGGGAGGGGGAGATTGCCAAGCCAATAACTCTCCAAACGCCTCTCATAACTCATTCTCAAATCCATTCAACGCAGGCTTAAACCTAAATGTTTGCATTTTTGATGTACTAGCACAATATTGCTGGCTCACTGAAACTGTTTGTCAGAGAATATCTCAAACAGACAGCCTTTGAATTAGTGGTGCACCAGATCGAGTTTCATAGTAGTGCAAGATCCAGGGGAAATTTGCTCAGAGCCAAGGAGAAGAAGAGGAGGAGGAGGAGGAGGAGGAAGAGGAGGGGTCCTTCTGTGGTTATGTGCAACTTGAGAAACCTTTTATCAAGACAGATAAAAGGAAGTACGTCTTAAGAACATCAGTGCATTAGAAGAGCCTGCTGGATCAAGCAAATAGCCCATCTAGCCCAGCATCCTCTTCTCACAGTGACCACCCAGATGCCTGTGGGAAACCAGCAAGCAGGATTCAAGCACATCAACAACATTTCCCCCTCTTGGGGTTTCCAGTAACTGGCATCCAGAAGCATTGCTGGGGCTGCCTCCAACTGTGGAGGAAGAGCACAGCCATCCTGGATGGTAGTCATCAATAGTCCTCTCCTCCTGCAAGAATTTGTACAATCCTCTTTTAAAGCCACCCCAGTTGGTGGCCATCACAGCCTCCTGTGGGAGGGAGTTCCACAGTTCAAATCTGTGCTGCATGAAGGACTTTCTTTAAAATACTCAGCTTCATTGGACGCCCAGCTTCATTGAATGTTCTTCAGGCAGTGCAGAGTTAAACAGTGCAAGGTAGATGATAGCTAGGTAGGTAGGCAGGTAAATAGATAGCTAGTCTCATTTACCAAAGGTAAAAGGTATAATAAATGGGCTAGAATTAAACTAACTTCAGTTAAGCTTGAGCAGAGTCTATGTGACTTTCAAAAAGATGGGGGCGGGGGCGGGGAAACCTGAAAGTGCTGTTGAGGCTGACTGGCAACTGCAGATCTGGCTGCTGTCTCTATGCAGTCAAGTCTCTCCCAGGATATTACTCTAAGCAAAACAGGTGCACGGCATTAAGAGGTCATTTCCTGTGTAGGCAGCAGCTTTGCAAAAATGGATTTACCATCAGGGTTTCTTCTCCTCCCCCTATCTCACAAAAATGAATAAAAGGGCAGATTTGTGGTGTGTGTGTGTGTAAGACACATGAATAGAGCCTCCCTCCAGCCAGTCTTTCAAAAGTTTGCATAAGATGCATAGTTTGCATAAGATGAAACACTACGAACACTGCGCAATGGCTCCATGAATTGTAGAGCTGGAAGGGACACAAAGGGTGACCAAGTCCAATCCCCTGCCCTGCAGGAAAAGCAGTTCAGAAGCACACACAGCCAAGAATGAATATTTTTCAGCAATGTGAAAAAGGAACACAAGATGTTAGCAGAAAAATCAGAAAGCTTACCCCCCCACACACACACCCCACAACAAACCTAAATATGTGTATTTAATTGCCAATTGCATCTAGGCGATCAGCAAGCTCCCCTAAAGTGGAGTGTTTCATTTGAAACACATGCAAAAGGCCAGTCCCACTCTGATCAATGCCTGGAGGTGGGGAAAGGATTCCTTATTTTATTTTATTTATTTTATTGCCCTGCCCTGCACTGCATTTATATCCCATCTCTCTACTCTCTACCTCCCACCCCCATTCCAGATCAGTGCCTTGTTTAATCCCTAAAATAGGAACCCTTTGAGGTAGGTTAGGCTGAGAGGCACTGATTGGCCTCTTCTGATTGGCCAGTGAGCTTCATGGCTGAGAGGGGATAACCTGAACCCTTCTATTCCAGCTTAATCACTGAGATCACCCACAAGAATGTCATTGGTCATTCTTTAAATTGGGAAGACTCATTTGACAACGCCTTCAGTTTCATCCTTTTAACCACCTGATGAAAACTTTTCTATTCTGCCAAGGTCTACACCAGCAATTAAGAAGACGTCCTTCCACAATGGTTTGCTGTTGCTTGTTTTTAACCGTTTTGCTTTTAAATTGCTTTTAACTTTTTATGCTTTTACTTTATGGTTTTATCTTTTTGATGTTGTAAACTGCTTTGATTTATTTTTATGACTTAGAAGTATGTATAAATATGTTTTATAAACTAATTAAATAAATAACTCCTCCAATGGGGACTAAGGAGTGACATCTTTACCTTGTTATTATATCTGAAGGTATTCGGCTATTACAATAGGTGAAATCCATTCTAATGAAATGGCAAGGTGATGTAGAAATGTGGAAAACACTTGGCACATCCACCTATACTGGGATGGGGAGCTGCAAATGTTGTGATTTCCCCCCTGTCTCCCCCTAGCAAAAAGTTTCCTAAAATGTTTCCCGCCTTTGCAGTCTGGTTCAACTTAAATCACATGGCAGGCCCAGGTAAATGTAAGTTGATTATCTACAATAAGCATGTGCCAGTGAGTTAATTAGATGGTCCTTCCTAAGCTGATAACCGTCTAGATGGGCATGACATTTGCCCAGGGAACAGCTGTCAATAGATGCTATTTAAAGGGCATTTCAGAACAGATTCATTAGATCACGGAATGCAGTGCTGTGAAACAGAACTATCAAACTGTAGAGTTGAAGGGGGACCTGAGGATCATCTGGTCCAACTCCCTGTAATGCAGGAATCACAGGAAAATGATCCCTGACAGATGGCCATCTGACCTCTGCTTAAAATCTTGCAATGAAGCATAGAATTATAGAACTGCAGAGTTGGAAGGAACCCCAAGAGTCATCTAGTCCAACCCCCTGCAATGCAGGAATCATACTTCAAGAATCCCTGACAGATGACAATTCAACCACTGGTGTGTGTGTGTGTGTGTGTGTGTGTGTGTGTGTTTGCAGGGGGACAGATGGCCTCATAGTCTAGGGGTAAGATGGAAGCAGGGGGCAGGGGGCGGGCAAAGACACCAAGACCAGAGCAAAGTCAGCCAGTGAAATTCAAATGTTTGGCTGCAGGTCATTAGCCTGGCTTGGCCGTGAGCAGAGGTCTTGGGCCCTGAGGCTAGGCAGTCATTCACCAGGGACAGCCTGAAGAGCATCAATCTCAACTACTCCTATCTCACGTCCTATTCAATTCAGGGGTGCTTAACTGCCCCCAAAGTGTAATAGCTAGGGGCTAAGTGTAGCCATTTAAAAGAAATTTGCAGCCTGTGTGTGTGTGTGTGTGTGTGTGTGTGTGTGTGTAGAGAAAGGACCACTTTGGAAGTGGCTGTCGACAAGTTAAAGCACCTTCATAAATCACTCATAATATACTACAGAGATACAGGCTGTGCAGGGCTCTTTAATAGGCTACTCGCGATGGAACGGATGGCCCTTGAATAAATCAAGGAAACTCATTTTGTGGGCTTGTTCGTATCTCCAGATCAATCCCCGCTGAAAATAACATACCTGGTACAGGGGCGATAAAATGACCATAATTGAAAAAACACACACACAGGTTGCACAGTCTTGGAGAAGGCAGTGATTAAACCTTCCGTCCAACAGTAATGCGGTGAAGAGGGCTACGTGCATCTGTAAGGAATCGAAGCATTGACTCGTGGAACTCAGGAGTCAGGAGGGGACACGAAGGGTTATCCAGCCCAACTCCCTGCAATGCAGGAATCACAGCAATTCAGAGGAGATTTAGCCTACGAGGAGATAATTTGTTTATCAAACAGCAATTTTCCATTTGGGGGCAGGCGAGGGAATAATAAAGAACAAAGCAAAGAAAGTCCCACTCCCCAGTATCTTATACTGTGTTGTTATTATTGTTATTTTAGAAAGCTTTAAAGCAAACGTCAGCTGGTAAATCCCGTCAAATTGTGCCAAGTCCCATTAGGCGTTGCACCTGGTAGAGCTCAGCCGTGCCAGCTCCCAAAGCTATCCATTCTTGTCGGAGCCAGAGATTAGAAGAGGGACGTAGGCTTTTGGCTGACGGCATGAAAAATGGTTCAGCAGATAAAGGAAGGCATTAGCCCAAAGGATGCTGTAAAACAGATCCAATGGGGCTCTCCTCCCACTCCACAAGGGCCCATTTTTCCTCCTCAAGCACAGACATCTGGGATATGCCAAAGCACACCTGGTATTCCCTCACTTGGATTATCGTGCATTAGGATGGTGATAGTGGCGGTGGCAGCTATTAAGTTGTCCTGCTACCTCCACTGCTCTGACAGCCAGTTGTGGCATAGTGGTTAGTGTGTATGACTAAGACCTGGGGGACCAGGGTTTGAATTTCCCCTCAGCCATGAAGTTCACTGGGTGAAGCTGCGCTGATTGCTGCCTCTCTGCCTAGCCTCCCTCACAGTGTTGTTGTGGGGATTCAATGACTAGGACCTGGGAGGGGGTAAGGTTTGAAACCCCCCTTCAGCCATGAAGCTCCCTTGGGACAGTCATCTTCTAATATTTAAAGGGCTGTCCCTTTAGACACAAACTAACAGATTCAAGTTACAGGAAAGAAGATTCTGACTAATCCTCAGGAAGAACTTTCTGACAGTTAAGAGCTGTTCAACAGTAGAATGGATTGCCTGGGGAGGTTCATTGGAAGTTTTTAAGCAAAGGTTGGATGGCCATCTGTCATGGATGATCTGGTTGAGGTTCCAGCACTGCAGGGGGTTGGACTCGATGACATTTGGGGTCCCTTCCAGCTCTATCTTTAAAATACATCTGAAGACAGCCAGCCCTGTTTAGGGAAGTTTTTAATATTTAATGCTGTATTGTTTTTAACACACAATTGGGAGCCGCCCAGAGTGGCTGGGGAAGCTCAGCCAGATGGGCGGGTTATAAATAATAAATTATTATTATCAGTAGTAGTAGTAGTAGTAGTAGTAGTAGTAGTATCATCATCATCTATGATTCCAAGCAGTTCAAGATGATGTACATGGCTCCCCTTCTCCTCATTCAATCCTTACAAACATCCCTGTGAGGTAGGTTAGGCTGAGAGAGGTGGTTACTGGGCCAGGGTCACAACCAGTAAGCTTCATGACTAAGTGGGGATTCAAACCCTGGTCTTTCAGATTTCCTGGTCAGATACTCTAACCACAGCACCACAGCTGCTGTGCAGTCATCTCTCCTGCAACTGTCTCCATCGCAGGCGCATCCTTGGATCCTGAGATGGTGAATCTTGTTTGAGGATTTGCTCCATTAGTGTTCATTGATCACAAACCCCATGTATAATTGGGGCTAATCGTGGGATTAATTGGGAGGAATTTGCTGCCAACAGTGGGAAGCTATATCGGCACTCTGTGTTACTTACTGCTCCATTTGGCACAAAAGGCTTAATCAGATTACCAATTAAAAGCTGGTTCTTAAAGAGTGACCCCTGGAGTCTCCCTGGAGTCAGAGCAGAGGTGCGATGCATCCTGAGCCTTGCAACCTATTTTTTTTCCTCTAGAAAAGTTTATTGTCATTGTTATCACATTTCATAATGCATATAGAACAGAGAGAATAGTTATAGCAACAGATGGAAATTAAAAGAGGGAAAACAAAATGATAAAATAGGTAAGCAGAATGAGTCCAGTTGCATAGGGGTTAAAACAGTGAAGCCCAAGTAAAGAGCCACAGTATTGTGGAGTTGGAAGGGAACCAAAGTCTAATGTATTCCAATCCCCAGCCAAAGAATAATAGAATAGTAGGGTTGGAAGGAACCTAAAGGGTCTTCTAGTCCAACCCCCTGCAATGCAAGGATATCAGCACTATCTGATTATCAAGTCTGTTTTTCAATTTGCCAGGCTTGTGCTGAGGGTTGTCTTGAAAATGTTGGTTCCACGGTATATGTGATAAAGAATGACAAATCATATAAGAAGTGTCTGGACGTTCCAGTCATTGTCAAAATCCATTGAGTTGCAATGACTCTTCAAGCTGCCAATATAAAAAACCAGTTCTTGGGATAATTTATCTAAAAAAAGGTAAGGTAAAGGATCCCATGACCGTTAAATCCAGTCAAAGGTAACTATGGGGTTGCGGCACTCATCTTGCTTTCAGGCCAAGGGAGCCGGCGTTTGTCCACAGACAGCTTTCCTGGTCATGTGGCCAGCAGGACTAAACTGCTTCTGGTGCAACAGAACACTGTGACAGAAGCCAGAGCGCATGAAAATGCCATATACTTTCCCACCACAGTGGTACCTATTTATCTACTTGCACTGGCATGCTTTCAAACTGCTAGTTTGGCAGGAGCTGGGACAGAGCAATGGGAGCTCACCCCGCCGCACAGATTTGAACTGCTGAACTTCTGATCGGCTAGCCCAAGAGGCTCAGTGGTTTAGACCACAGTGCTACCGGCATCCCTGGCAATTTATCTATATTAGTCCCATAAAAAAAAATTTGGTAAGCTTAATTTTGGACAACAAACCTTTAAAATAATCCCAGTAGGATTGCTCCATTAGGCACGTTTTATGGCCTGTTAGCCCCTGTCTAGGCCTTTGGACAATTCGCACACACACCCCCATGGAACCTTTTACCTGGATACTCTAAACTTTTGTTCCAGTTAAAACTAAGGATCCAACCCAATGCCTTTTCCACTAAAAGTTGTGGCACCCCACCCCAGACAGCCCCAATTTTTCTTCAGGCAAATTCCTCCCTGGCCACTAATATGGCACCTGATTAATTCCACAGCAAGGTTGCACACAAACACTGTCCATTTACCCCTTGGCAGTGTCAAGATATTCAGGATGGGCAAGTGGAATGATCTTTGCCAGCTGCACTGCCCACTCACAGCACAGCTGGAATATATGGTATGGAAGTGGACCTGAGTGGAGGCAGACTCCCTTGGGTCCCTCTCTAAGCTGTGCCACTTACTTCGGCCATGATTGGCCATTATAAGTTTCAAGTTTGGGAAAGAAGTCCCAGAAGCCCCCGTGCCCAGCAGAAGCTGAAGACACCACCAGCAGTCACGTGGGAGTGGATCTCTGGGCCCCTAGCTCCCCTGTGGCCATGCTGGGACATAACTGCACTGCTGATAAGTAGTCTCCTCCTCCCCTTCCTCCTTTTCTATTATTGGTATGCATAGAAACCTGAGTATACTTTTGAAAGTAGAATACTGAATTTTGAACATAGAGCACTTACTGTCATGGGTGAGCTAGAGCTTAAAGAGGAATAATATATTATTCAATCAACCACATACACTGATAAGCAGATGGGAGGGGACAGACCATGTTCTTCCTTACTTATATATATAAATTGAACCAGACTTCTGCAAAGTTATTCTTTTGACATGGTCCTCTTGAAATGCATCATTTGCTGGTCATTTTTTCTAATAAAACCAGTTCCCAAATTTTGGAATGCCAGAAAGAAACTTTTGCTTTGTTCAGATTCTTATTACTACTACTACAATTTATTACCTGCCCTTCGACAGAAGGTCCCAGGGTAGGTTGCAAAGATGGAAATGCAACTTTCCTATTAAAACACAATATTAAAAACAGCTTAAAGCCACTTTAACCAAAGATGTCATCGTCATCATAAAGGGATGCTGTTCCTGGATTCAACCGCTGCAGGTGAAGGGATTGCATCCTGTACATTGGCTCTCCCAGGGACCTTACCCTCTGCTTCACAGCATCTCTGAATGTCATCTGCTGGGGTTCAGTGGAGGAAGGTGGCTTCCTAATTTGGACTGGGTGGGCCTTTGCCATAGCTATGGAGGGTAGGTAGGAGCTAGCCAGGTTTTTTGTTCTGGAGGGGCACCAATGAGGCTCCCAGCCTCTCTCTCTGTGTGTATGCAAATCCATGGGTGGGTGGGTGTGCCAAACTGGGTCTTTGACCCAGGTGAAATAAAGCCTAGTTTCACCCTTGCCTTACCCAGCACGGCAGGGGGATTGCCTACCCTACAAGACAAAGCAGTTCCCCACCACTGCTGCTATGCCCTCAGCACTCTCCTGTCTCCTTAAGAAAGATTGTCAGAAAAAGGAGAAAAAGGAAGTATGTGAAGCCATGTAAGTATCAATCAGTGTTACAGTCCTCCAGGGAGGAAACGCTGAGCTCCCCTGCAGGAGCGGCAGTCGATAAACATGGCACATGCTTTATGTCCTGTCAAAGCAGCCCTCTGTCTATTGATAGAACTGACACCAGCCACCATGTCCAAGAGACGAGAGAGCATTGAGCACTGCAATGAGGCTGGCTTGATTTCCACATCTTGCACTTCTTACACACATAAGAGAATAAGGACAGGCCTGCTGGTTCAAGCCAATGGCCCATCGAGTCTGGCATCCTGACTTCACACAGTGGCCATTCTTGGAAAACAGGTGAGGTCCCTGCAGACTGGAGGCAGGACCTGACTGAGCCTTAGCACAAGAGTGCTGCCTATTCCTGTGATCTTCATAAAGATACAAGTTTCAGGATTATAGGAGATGGAGGAAAACCTTTCTTTACCCACTTCCTCCACGCCATGCATGATTTTATAAACTTCTATCATGTTGCATCTTACTCGCCTTTTCTCCAAACTAAAAAGCCCCAAATGTTGCAGCCTTTCCTCATATAAGAGTCACACCATCCTCTCGATCATTTTGGTTGCCTTTTTCTGAACTTCTTCCATCTCTGCAGTCTCTTTATGGAAGGTAGGCAACCAGAACTGTCCACAGTGTTCCAAAGCCATTACACCATAGATTTGTATAATGGCATTATGGCACCGGCAGTTTCATCTTCACTTCCTTCAGTGAAGGTCCCTGATATCATCAGGCAATGTGTTTGCCTGTCACAGTGAATCTTCTGAGAGATCAATCCATGGCAAGCTTCCAAGGAACTCCGCACATCCTCAGAAACAGGCATGAAATACTCAGTCCTGTAAGTGCAGGCAACCCAGGTCTTGGTTTCTACAATGAAAATGGCACTGTTCAGTTTCCCCCTTCTGGCAACAGACGGTGATGAAGTGCTGTGAGGTCAGTGGCAACACAAACGGCGCTATATGAGCAGAGAACGTATTGATTAGCTCAGTCCATCAAAGCAGTGAATAAATCATCCATGATTCATCATTCACGGGAAATCTCCTTTACCCGCCAAGATTCCTTTTCTTATGAGAAATAGCTCAAGAACAAACAGTAAGGGGAGGATGAGAGAGACAACAGATGGTCATTCAAACTCTGTTTAAAAACCTCCAATGAATGATAGAATCATAGACTTGTAGAGTTGGAAGGAACCCAAAGGTCACCTAGTCCACACACCCCGCAGCACAGGAATCATGACTAAAGAATCCCTGGAAGAAACCTCTGCTTAGAAACCTCCAACAATGGAGAGTCCACAGCCTTCTGAGGGTGTCCAAATCCTCATAACAACCCCGAAAGGTAAGTTAGGCTGAGAGGCAGTAACTGGCCCAAGGTAACACCCATTAATCGTCATGGTGGATGGGTAAGGATTTGAACTCTGATCTCTCCCATATCCTAGCCCTAGTCTCTAACCACTATACAATACAGGCTTTAGATTATGGCAGGGCAGCAAGGTTGAAAGAGTTGCTCCACTGTAAGGAAAGGAAAGGAAAAAAAGAAAGGCAATGCATTTGAAGAGAGTTTGCTAAAGTTATTTTCCAAAAATAATATAAATCACTGCTAGTGGCTTAGATACCCTGGAGTTAAAATCACAATTACTCCTTCAGATTAGAATCCCCAAGCCTTTTGAGTTCTCCACAGGGTTTGTAGACATTATTCTCATTAATAAGTATAAAGACATTTTTCTTTCTTTTAGCACAGCAGGTCCATATAGTTACCTCTGGAAAACAAGGTAAAACAACTCCTTTCTGGCTTTAGTGTGCCATATACAAGTATAAAATGAGCCTACTTATCTGCTCTCAGAAAGCAGGGGACTTGAAATCTAAGAGGAGGGGTGTTTCTCTTCCCCATCTCTGAAGGATTCCCTATTCATGGGAGAAGAGTCGGTGGAAGAAGATTGGAAAAAAATTAAAGACTATTTACAGTAACATTGTAAAATTAATGAATGTTAGAAGGATGCTGGAATGAAGTTATATGGCTTTAGCAGAAATGTTATAAAGAATTAAGTAAAAATAGATTGTTAATGGGCCAAAGGGGGAAAAGTAAGGCTAGATTATGTTAAGATAAATTATAGGACAAAAACTGAGAAAGATGGAAAGGATTTGCTGAAATAGCTAACTGAACTAGAATACAAAAAAGGGAGGTGTGAGGAGGTCGATGAAACAAGTAAATGAAAGATAAGATATGGAAATATTGGATGTGTTTTTAATTTTTTCTGTTTCTGTTTTGTTAAGATAAGTAGTGTTTTTTGTTTTTTTATGTATTGTAATGTATTGTTTTGTTTAACTTTGTTTTTTCTTTCTGTAATCCTTAAACTCTTAATAAATATTACTTTAAAAAAAATATGAAGGATTCCCTATTCATCATCCTTCTTAGAATCATAGAATTGTAGAGTTGAAAGGGACTCAGAGAGTCATGTAGTCCAACCCCCTGCAATGCAGGAATCTCAACTAAGGCATCCATGACAGAGAACCATCCAACCTCTAATTAGAAACCTCCAATAATGGAGAATCCACCACCTTCTAAGGTTGCCTGTTCCATTGTCAAAAGGCTCTTACTGTCAGAAAGTTATTTCTGATGTTTAGTCAGAACCTCCTTTCCTGTAACTTGAAGCCATTGATTTAGCTCCTACCCTCCAGAGCAGGAGAAAATAAGCTTGCTCCATCTTCCATGGGACAGCTCTTGAGATATTTCCAGCCTAAACATACCCAACTCCCTCAACCATTCCTCATAAGGCTTAGTTTCCAGAACCTTGATCATCTTGTTCGTCATCCTCTCTGAAGGCTTCCAGCCTCATATAACCCTAGCATGTTTCAGCCTCATTAGTGCATGAAGGGGTTAAACCACACAGTAAAGTGTCCTGACAGGCTTAGTCTGTGTCATCACTCCTCACCTTGGAGGGAAATAGGTAACCAAGCCTTTGTTATCGCTCTCTCTCTCTCTGCCCGCCTCCCTTGGTATGTGAGGAGCTCTGAGCTGCTCCCTCAAGCCCCATGGCTTTGACCTGCCTCTTCTGTTTCAGACCAGAAGGGAATCAGAAACAACCATTTTTTATACCAGTAATTCAGGAACTTTTACCTTTTGTAGGTGAGCAATGCTTTGACTGCCTCCACACCTTTTCTGACTGCTGTGAAGAATTTATATGCTAGGGTAGTGTGATAGCTTGGAAGAGATTTAAAGGGGGACATTTTGGAACTCACAGGAAGGGCACATTCTGTGGGTTTTAAAGCCTGTATTTCCACACACTATTTTGCTGCATGTTTTCCTATGTTAAATCTCTGCTGAAGTTCTCTTACCAAAGAGTACTTGCCCCAAACTTGGGTCTTGGCTTCCAGGATTCCAACACTGCACAACTAGCTTGACAATATCCTCCTTAAACTATGAGGCCCAGAACTGAACACAAGACTCCATGTGGGGCCTAACTAAGGCAGAATAGAGTAGGACAAGGACTTTTGTTATGTTTGCACTTTCATTGCTGTTAACGAACTGATATTAAAAAGTTAAAAAGGAAACAAATAGACCAGCTTTGGGTGTGGGGCAGATCACCACTAGTGATGTAGATGCCTTGGAGGAATTAACCATGGCAGGGTGGGGCTGAAATCTAGGAGGAGGGGTGCTGCCCCTCTCCATCTCTGAAGGATGCCCCATTCTGCAGGCTTCCTTGTTGTATCAATGTACCTGTCTGGGCCTGCATGTCAATCTCTGTGGCCCCCATTCCCACTGGTGGTAAATTCTCTCCCTGACTGCAGTTTGCACTCCATTGGGACATCCTGAGATTACATTGCATGAGATGGAGATGCCTAGGAATAAATACAAGCCCTTTATACAATAAATAAATATCCCCTTGTGGGAAATCTAAGCGGCTGCCCACCAGGCCCATGTGGGCGGTGCAGTCAGGTACACTTACACTGGGCTTTGGAGGGCTAAGGCAACTTGCGGTGGGGTAGGGGCTTGTTGAACGTATGCTGCCATGCCAAGAACTTTCATCCCCCAGGCCTCAGACAAGCTGTGTACAGGCCCAACACCCAAAAAGGTACCCACCTCTGGCCTCAAAGTGTTTCTTTCCTTCCTCTTGCTAATCTCTTCATTTTGTGTTTTGCTTGAGGCATCTGTGAAAGGGATGCAAAATGCCCTTCAGATCTTGCTTACATCCAGAGACTGAAGTGGTCCAGGAGGGCAAAAGCTTGTCTGATCCCTCTTCTTCCTTCCTGAATGAGCTTAGTACATAACATAAGAACATAAGTTAACTGTAACTGCATAGACATTTGCTGCTTCTCTCTCTCGAGGGGGGGAGGGGGTTGCTTAAGAAACCCCAAAGATCAGCTGTGTTTGAATCACTTTTATTGCAGATAAAGATATTCAGACCACCTCTGACTCAGACATCTCAACGTCTTCTCCTAGGGTGGAGGGGAGTGTGTGTGCATTATTATTATTATTAGCTGTGATTCCTGAATTGCAGGGGTTGGACTACATGACCCTCAGGGTCCCTTCCAACTCTGCCATTCTATGTTTCTTGAGCAATATTCAGACCACCTATGACTCAGACTGAAAGAGCCATCCAGCCACATATCAGAGTGCCCTCCTCCTCTTTATCTGTGCTCGGCGAGCGTTTAGCAGTAGCAGATAAATAAACCAGCATCAATCATCCGAGCACAGCAGCAAGATCTCCTTACGGGACTCATTTCCTCTCCAAGTACACAGTCTTCGGTTCTGCGTCTCTCCCCTTCGATGTCTGCTATTTACATAAACATTTGTACTTAGGGATGGAGAGGACAGAGTTAGGAACAGCTGGACTGCATTGACAGGCCCCCTTCCATGTGGTAGCAGCTCGTGGCTGGAAATGATTAGAACTTCCACCCGAAGCCCACCTGAAATGAAATGCAAATCAGGAGAGGAAGGGGCCAGAGGCTTTCCTCCTCTAGAGAAACATCTGAGGAATTTCAGTGGCAATCTAGCATATAAGAACATAAGAAGAGCCCTGTTAAATCAGGCCAATGGTCTGTCCAGTCCAGCATCCTGTTCTTGCCATGGCCAACCAGATGCCACAAGCCGGATTCAAGCACCAGAGCACAATAACATGACAACAGCGGGCATCTTCTGTTGTTATACGTTGGAGGGGAGACTCGCTTCAAAACTCAAGAAATAAATGAATGTCAAGGTCTGGCTAGTATCCGGAGTATTGAAGGCAAGAATCCAAGCCAGTGGGAAAATACAGGCTACGTTTCCTTTCCAAGCCAGCAGTAGCATCCTGGGCAAGGACAAAAGTTGACGGCCACCCTACCCTACCCAGTCCAAAGCTGCCTTCCTAAACCAGGTAAGAGAGGTGTCTTTGAGAAGGAGGCTCCCCTCCCTCCTCCTTTCTAAAGCTGGGCAAGCACTAACTAGGCTTTGCAAAGGAGGTGAGAATGTTCACTCTTGGCTCCTTCCTCCTGTGCAGGGGAACTAGCCACACTGTCCTAAATCTGCCTTTGAAGCCAGGGCCTCACCTGGGATAGAGATGCTAGGATGACAAAAGATGTTGATGACCCACATCAAAGAGGAATTGTTGGGCCTGAGCAGACAGGGGTTGCCAAGGTGATGGGTAGGCAGCAAGCAGTGCGCACAGGGAAAATCTGCATCTAAAAAACTAGGCTGGAGAATAGGAGACAGATGGGACAAGTTGCTTGGAGCAGAGGTGGGCTGGAAGAAGTGAGGCCATGTGAATAGAACTGCTGACTGGTGAAGCTGCAACCAAGAGACTGGGTGGTGTGGCTGACTACTCTGGACTCAAGCTGTTTGAAGCTGCGAAAGAAGCAAGGGGAGACACTCTGGAGAACTTTCTTTCTCTTCATGTAGATCTAGGTGGATATTAGGTATAAAATAAACCATATATCTTAAAATGCTACAACCTTTGCCATGCCCTGAGTTTACAATGGAAACACGACCTTGGGTGAGCTCCTGGAACTGCTGGAATTTTGCTGCCTCTCAGCAGAGACTGGGATGGCATGTAACAGTATATTCATATTGGTTTTTTATTTCTTTTTGCTTTTAACTTGTTTAAACTTTTCATGATTTTATGGCTTTGTTTTATATTTTTATATTGCTGTAAACTACTGTGATTTACCTTTATGATGCAGCAGTATATAAATATTTTAAATAAATAAATGAAAGAATGAACAAGAAGAGCCTGCTGAATGAATAATCAGGCCAATAGCCCATCTAGCAGAGCATCCTTTTCTGACGGTTGCTGACCAGATGCACGTGGGAAATGCACAAGTAGGATCTGAGCACAACAGCATAAGAACATAAGAAGAGTCTGCTGGATCACCTAGTCCAGCATTCTCTTCTCACAGGGGCCATTATGGGAAACCTGCATGCAGGGTCTGAGCACGAGA
This sequence comes from Podarcis gaigeae, assembly GCF_964106915.1. NCBI lineage: Eukaryota > Metazoa > Chordata > Lepidosauria > Squamata > Lacertidae > Podarcis > Podarcis gaigeae. The sequence continues at coordinate 19,903,383 of NC_139691.1, read as the reverse complement.
GCCTTCTCTCCTTCTATGGGTTGCAGTAAGGGATGCTCATAAGCATTGCTGCCTCCAACCACAGGTCATGTTGTAAATAGTGGGGAAGCCACCAAGATGTGTGGGCCACCATCTGCCTCAAAACAGCCACCCTAACTTGCTTCAGCACCAGTTATTTAAAAGAAGCCACAGCTCCCCCAACCCCCTTCCAACTCCAGTCGACAGACTCAAAACCCATTTAATGAAAATCATTAAGCAGAGACATTTCAGAGGGAGAAAATTGTTTTAGGGACAGGCAATTAAATTCTAACACTTAGATCACGTAACTCATTTCTAATTAAACTCAGAGTAAATATAGCAGTGGTGTCTGTGTGTGTGTGTGTGTGTGTGTGTGTGTGTGTGTGTGTGTGTGTGAAAGAGAGAGAGAGAGAGAGAGAGAGAGAGAGAGAGAGAGAGAACTAAGGGGGGAAATGCGGCCCTTCAGAAAAAAAAATATATACAGTGGTACCTTGGGTTAAGTACTTAATTTGTTCCGGAGGTCCGTTCTTAACCTGAAACTGTTCTTAACCTGAAGCACCACTTTAGCTAATGGGGCCTTCTGCTGCCGCCGTGCTGCCAGAGCACGATTTCTGTTCTCATCCTGAAGCAAAGTTCTTAGCCTGAGGCACTATTTCTGAGTTAGCGGAGTCTGTAACCTGAAGTGTCTGTAACCTGAAGCGTATGTAACCCGAGGTACTACTGTACTGTATTTGAAATGGCTGTCATGTCACCTCTCAGTCTCCTCTCCTCTAGGGTAAACATACCCAACACCCTCAACCATTCCTTGAAGGAAAGGTGGAAGGTAATCAGACCAGTGGAGAGGGGAAGCAGGATATTTTTAAAAATAGTAAAAGGAACTCATGTATTTTCTAGAAAGTAGTGCTCATCAATCTGTCAAGCGATGCTTAATTGCCTTGACCATGGGGTCGCCATAAAGGATGGACAAATTGTCAATTTCTCATTTTTTTTTCTTTTTACCCATCTTAAGATCTGTTCACCACATCCCCATCTATTAATGCTACTGAATATTTTTGGTGAGACCAATGTAGATATGTTGTCAAAAAGAATTGGTCTTATTTATATGATGATCTTAGTAGCTCAAATAGTTATTGCAACTCAATGGAAAACAGCCCTCAATGGAAAACTGGCCGCTTGGTACACCACTCACTCCAGAATAGAGCTAGAATGGATAAAATTACACGTAATTTGATATTTCAATGAGGACTAAAACCTCCACATGCTTTTTACATGATTTGGCATTCCTTTATTACATATACAGCGGAAGCATCATTTGCAAGGCAACCTTCATCACAAGCCTGGCAAATCCGGAACAAGATTTGATTCTCAGACAACACTGATAATCCTGCATTGCATTCAGTTAAATGACCCTATGGATCCATTCTAACCCTATAATTCTATGATTTTTTGATGTGGGCTTTGCTATTTTCACCCATGCGCTGTTGTATTTATTCTACAGGCCTATTTTATGATGATGATAACAAGAACAGCAACAATAGTAATAATTTGATTTATATCATGCCCATCTGGTTGGGTTTCCCCAGCCACTCTGGGCTGCTCACAGCATACATATAAAAACACAGCAAAACATCAAACGTGAAAAAACAGAATATCCCATACAGACAACCAATAAATCAATAGAAACCAATAATAACAACAATAATAAACAGTTTACAGTTATACCCTAATTAAAATAACCGCCAACCCCAACTAAGCATTTAACCAACTCCAACACGACAAAAACAAAACAAAGGAACCAAAATTAGAACTGCTTAAATCATTGTAAAACATTTTAGCCAGTTGCCCCATCCCAAGAGTTGTTCCAGCAATGTCCCAGTGGCCTCCAAGAAGGCTCCCTTGGCTGTTCAAGGTGAGTCTAGGCCCTGCCCCCTAGCCCATCAGGAAATGGGCCTTGCAGCAGGCAGCAATCTTCCTTCTAGTGCTCACAGCAGCAGCAATGTATCTCCAGCCTCCCAGGAGCTTCTTTTAGGTGCTATTACAGTCATACCTTGAGACGTGAGTGGCGCTGTGGGTTAAACCACAGAGCCTAGGACTTGCCGATCAGAAGGTCGGCGGTTCAAATCCACGCAGTGGGGTGAGCTCCCGTTGCTCAGTCCCAGCTCCTGCCAACCTAGCAGTTCGAAAGCACGTCAAAGTGCAAGTAGATAAATAGGTACCGCTCTGGCGGGAAGGTAAACGGTATTTCCGTGTGCTGCTCTGGTTAGCCAGAAGCGGCTTAGTCATGCTGGCCACATGACCTGGAAGCTGCACGCCAGCTCCCTCGGCCAATAAAGTTAGATGAGCACTGCAACCCCAGAGTCAGTCATGACTGGACCTAATGGTCAGGTGTCCCCTTTACCCTTACAATCATACCTCGAACATTTTGGCTCCCAAACGCCGCAAACCCAGAAATGAGTATTCCAGTTTGCGAATGTTCTTTGGAACCCAAACATCCAGTATGACTTATGTGGCTTCCAATTGAGTGCAGGAAGCTCCTGTAGCCAATTGGAAGCTGTTCCTTGGTTTTCAAATGTTTTTGGAAGTCGAACGGACTTCCAGAACGGATTCCATTTGAAAACCAAGGTACGACTATGTTATTATTATCTCCCCTATATACAGTTCTGCAAGCTATATCCCTTGTATACTGTAGTTTTCTCAGACGTAAGCAGAATCATGCCCATTTTCTCCTAATACACACATTTCTATCCATATTGGATAGAAAACTGCATTATGAAACTTTGAGAAGTGCAAATTTCTGAAAGGTAGGCTGCATTTCCATTTGAACATCGTTTCCTGGAAGCGGGTAAGAACTGAATGTATTCTCTCCAATCTCCATATCTTAGTTTCCTTGTATATTTTCTTCAAGTTACAAAGAGATTCTGATTAAATATCAGGAAGAACTTTCTAATGGTAGGAGATATTTGACAATGGAACGGATTCTCTCGGAAGATGGTGGGCTATCCTTTCTTGGATATTTTTAAGCAGAGGTTGGATGGCCATTTGCCAGGGATGCTTTAGTTGACATTCCTGCATTGCAGGGGGTTGGACTGGATGATCCTCAGGGTCCTTTCCAGTTCTATGAGATTCTGTGAATTGTTTTATAATTATGGTTTTTTCCTATGCTTTTAGCTGTTTCTACTTTATCTGTAAACCGCCTAGAGCCCTTGTCAGGGAAAAAGGTGGAATGTATCTCTGCACTTCAACTGCAGTTATGGAAATGGTCCTGATAATGATTGCTTGGTTGCCTGAATCCATAGCAGTGAGTCGAGGGTCTGCTTTTGCAGTCAAAAGAGTTCTCCATTTCAGCCCCCTGCTGTCTGTTGGAAGGCCTTGAGATGGGAGATGGAGTGATGGTGGTCAGGACACATCGATTATATATGGTTTTTATTATAAAAGACATTTTTTTTAAAAAAAGAAGAAGCCTGGAGCTGATGGTCTAAACAGCTGTAGAGGGTTGGCTGCTGGAATCTGTTCCTAGGAGAGGTTTGGAAAGATCTGCACTGTCTAAATAACCCCCCAGCAGAAAAAAGATAAATGTCCTGCTGCCTCATCCTGCCCCATTAACTCTTGGTGCACACTGAAACCCTGAAACTGACTAGTTCCTACTGTGAAGGCTAAAATGAATTGCACACACTCTGCAGAAGCAGATTTGCAGGCTTCTCCTCCCCTCTTCCCCATAAGAAGAGCCCTGCTGGATAATGCAAGTGGATCCATCTAGTCCAGCCACTTGTTCTCACAGTGTCCAAATACCCCTAGAGAACTGTAGATAGACTGCTTCTGCACCTGGAGGTTCTAAAAGAACATTAGAAGAGCCTGGCTGCTGGAAAAGGCCAGCAGCCCATCTAGTCCAGCCCCCTCTTCTCAAAGTCACCAACCAGATGTCCATTATGCGAAGCTCACAAACAGGATCCCAAATGCAAGATCAACACTCTCCCCTCCTGTGGTTTCCAGAAAATGACTGAGTTTGAGAAACACTCCACTCCTGCTGGATCCTGTCCCGCACCGCAACATCCATCTGATAATGCCATAACATCTGGGCAACCCCCAACCCTGCATGGACTGCATTCTTTTCACTTTTCAGCCAGAAAAAAATATGAAATTCAACCCATGCATCTGAGTAGGAAAACCCGCAGGAGGAGAATCCAGCTGCGTCTATGACAGGATGAGATCGATGCAACAGGGAAGACTTCAGAAAGAGTTCTGAATCATCAGCCTCCGAGGTTACTTGGCATTACCTGGGAGAATGTACATCACAAACAGTCAGCTCTGCTTTCGTCTTCCCACCTGGAAGCTGTTATGGAATCAATAGAACTGTAGAGTTGGAAGGGACCCCTAAGAGTCATCTAGTCCAGTCCTCTGCAAGGCAGGAACCACAGGCTTATGAGCTTCGTGTTTCTGAAGCAGGATCCAAGCATGGTTAGGGGGTTAACAACATATCAAATGTAAAGTCATGCAAGTTGGAGCAAACTGCTCCCCTTACTTTCACATATATGCTCCTGGGATCTGAACTGTAGGTGACGGACCAGGAATGATACCTTGGGGTTGTAGTGGACAGCTTGATGACAATGTCAACCCATTGTGTGGCAGCTGTGAAAAAGGCAAATTACCTGCTAAGGATCATCAGAATAGAGAATTGAAAATAAAACTACCAATATCATAATGGCATTGTACAATTCTATGGTATGAACACATTTGGAATCTATTATGTACACTTCTAGACACCCCACCTAAAATAAAAAAGAGTTCTGAGCAGTTCAGAAAAAGGCAACTCAAATTATTTGCTGAGGAACTCCCCTACTAGCGTTTTTTAGAGAAAAGGTAGCTAAGATGCAGCAGGAGAGACATTTACAAAATCATGCATGGCCTGGAGAAAGTGGGCGAAAATGGTTTTCCTCCCTCTCCCATAACACTAGAACTTTGGGGCGTCCAGTGAAGCTGAATGTTGGAAGATTCAGGACAGATAAAAGGAAGTCCTTCTTTACTCAGCACATAGTTAAACTGTGGAATTCCCTTCCCTAGGAGTCAATGATAGCCACCAACCTAGATGGGTTTAAAAGAGAATTAGACAAATGGCAGAGAGGGCTTAGAAGGACTACTCGTCACCTTGGCTGTGCTTTGCCTCCACAATCAGAGGCTGCAATGCTACTGAATGCCAGCTGCTGGAAACCAAAGGAGGAGAGAGGACTCCTATGCTCAAATCCTGCTTGAGGGTTTCCCAATGGGCATTTGTTTGACTACTGTGAGAACAGGGTCCTGGACTAGATGGCTGCCCATTGGTCTAATCCAGGAGGATCTTCTTGTGTTCTTATGGGACCACCCAGTACAGAAGCTGTCTATCTAGCTCTCTAAGTTCTTAGCAGTATTTGGCCACTGTGCTGCACGTTTGGCACCAGCTTGGCTGCAGGAGTTGCTGGAATGAGGTGTACAAGGTGCCATCCCACTGTCTTAGGGACTGCACTTCAGATCTCTGCAGCCTTTTCTTCTCCCAAAGAAGGCAGCAGAGGCTTAGGACAGGGGTCGGCAAGGTTTACCCTGCCTGGGCCGGTTCACTCCCGCGGAGATCGGTCTGTGGGCCGGATCACGTCTGCGTAGATGCAAATTTTGGCACCACATAAGCGAGTCCCCACTCCCACCTGTTTAGCGCAGCGCGTGGGAACTCGCCGAGTGGGCGGCTTGGTTCGGGGGCAGCTCATGGGCCATTTAAATGACCCCCATGGGCTGCTTGTGGCCCACGGGCCACAGGTTGCTGACCCCTGGTTTAGGATCAGTGTTTAGGATCACCTTCTCCTAGATGGGCTCCCTTCCCAGGTTGACAAGACCCATCAGCCCCTCACTTCCCTCTACAGCACATGCAGAAACTGCCTTCTTGACTGTTGGGCCCACTATCAGTCTCATCCACTCCATCTGCCAAAGCGTGTCTTTGCATGCAGGGGAAGTCCCTAACCCACCAAGGGTTTGAGACCTACTGGCTACCCGAGACAAAGAAATATAATTAGTGATAACAGAACATCATGCATCACAAGCATAACAGAATGTAACATTTGATGTAACAAACCAGAAATGGAAGTTGGGAGAAGTCAACAGGGAGGAGGGAAATTAGAAAATGGATGTTAAATGATGATATTGAATAATTGTTATGAGAAAAGAAAATCAATAAAAATTGTTGTTGCTGTTGTTGTTGTTGTTGTTAAAAAAGAGAGACCCACTGGCTACCCTCGCCTGTTGAGCGGACCAGTCAAAACTGTTTCTGGGGTGTGACTACTGTCAAATGCTGACAGTTTCTAATGACTAAAATCAATAATATAAGCACACACATGATCATTGCCGAATGAACAACACACTCTAAATGTTAAACTTGTATATGCAACAATGTGAATCACACAACCACTTCATTGTATTCACACAGTGTTCACTAATGAAAACCTACAAATGTGCACCATAAGATGAAGCTGCGCTGTCTAACTGCCAAAGCAAAGAAGTGGATACTGTAAGGAGTCATAAAGGGCACAAGTTCGCACGCAACTATTCAGAATTGTGTGTGCATTGAATGTGAAATATATCTTTTGTTAAGAAATGCATGGAACATGTGAAAGAGAGCTGGGCCCCAGACCCCACTAATTTCTACCAGCTTCCCCAACATTTTTGGCTCTGGCTTACCCAAAATTGTGCCCTCCAGCTGCTTTGTTTGACAACTCCCATCATCCCCAAGCAGTGCAGATGGGAGTTGTAGTCCAAAAACATCGGGGGGGGGGCAGGCTTCAGCTACCTTCATCTAGTTTAGCTGACCAGTCAAAGGTGTGGCCACTGTTATAATAAATAGTAATATTTTTTTATTTATACCCCGCCCTTCCCTGTTCAGAAAACTGGGCTCAGGGTGGCTAACAACAAATTTAAAACACTTAATTGTAAAGCAGCATAAAATACAGCCTGCATGCCATCAGCTTCCAGAAGCCACATGTGAGAGCTGAGTGCAGGATGGGGACCAAAGGAGGACAAACCACCCCAGAAGGAGCACAGCGTATCCCCCACCAGAGGTACTACCCCTTCCCTAACACCCCATTTTGGTTAAATGAGGCTGGTTATCCCACATGAAGGTGATGGACTGTACTGGAGGTTTCAAACACAGAGTGGATGGCAACCTGCCAGGGATTCTTCAGCTGTGATTCCTATGCTGCAGGGGGGGGTGGACTGGATGATCCTTTGGGATCCCTTCCAACTCAACAGTTCTATGATTTGATGACATCGAAAGGTGGTGGACTCTCCATCCTAGGAGGTTGTTAAACAGAGGTCAGTTGGCCAATCTTAGGCTGCAGTTGCAGGGGTAAATTAAATGACCCTCTGGAATCCCTTCGAACCCTACCATTCTATGGTTCTGTCACACATCTGTGCTGGCAGAGGCAAACAACGTTTCTCTACAGCTTTTTCAAATGAGGCATGTCCTCCCCCCAATGTCTCTGCACCCTGAGAAATGAAATAGCCGCTGTAGTAATGGACAAGGCCTTTCTCATTTACAAGGCCTGTCCCAGGCAGCGTGGTGAAGGAGGCGGCCAGCGATTGGAAGCAGGTTTGATGCGATGAGAGCTATTAAGTCCAGATAGCCTCCTGGAAGGGAATCTTTTTCCATCTCCCTGTCTCTCCACTGCCCACAGGGAAAGAGTGGGTTCCCCTGCAAGCTCCACAACTCTCTCCTCCAGCACGTAAGGAGAACATAATATGAGCCCTACTGGATCGAGCCAGTGGCCCATCTAGCCCTGCATCCTGTTCCCAAAGTGGCCAAATGCCCCTAACAACATAGGAATCTAGATAGACTGCCTCTGGGCCTGGAGGTTCTTTCAGAGCATCAGAAGAGAGTCAATGGATCAGGCCAATGGCCCATCTAGTCCATCACCCTGTCCTCACAGTGGCCACCAGATGTCCCAAAGGGAAGCCTGCAAGCAGAATTCATTCACAAGAGCCTTCTTCCCTCCTGTGGTTTCAAGCAACTGGTATTCAGAAGCATAGCTGCCTCTATCTTTGGTGGCAGAGCAGAGCTATTATGGCCTAGTAGTCACTGATTGGACGTGGGTGGCGCTGTGGGTTAAGCCACTGAGCCTAGGATTTGCCGATCAGAAGGACGGCGGTTCGAATCCTGTTGCTCGGTCCCTGCTCCTGCTAACCTAGCAGTTCAAAAGCATATCAAAGTGCAAGTAGATAAATAGGTACTGCTCTGGCGGGAAGGTAAACAGCGTTTCCGTGTGCTGCTCTGGTTAGCCAGAAGCGGCTTAGTCATGCTGGCCACATGACCCAGAAGCTGTATGCCGGCTCCCTCGGCCAATAAAGCGAGATGAGCGCCGCAACCCCAGAGTCGGTCACGACTGGACCTAATGGTCAGGGGGTCCCTTTACCTTTACCTTTACCTTTAGTCACTGATTAGCCCTCTCTTCCTCCATGAATTTTCCCTCTTTTAGGGACATCCAGGTTGGTGGACATCACTGCCTTCTATAGTGTTTAATTCTGTGCTGTGTGGACGACTTTCTTTTATCTGTCCTGAATCTTCCAAAATCTTAATCTTCATAGGATCTCCATGAGTTCTAGTGTTATGAGAGGAAGCAAAAAACCTTTCTCTACCCACTTTCTCCATGCCAGGCATCATTTTACAACTTCCATCATATCACCTCTTTCTCAGATTTTCTCCAAAATGAAAAGTCCTAAATGCTGCAATCTTTCTTCATAGGGGAGTCGTTCCATCTCCACAATAATTTTGGTGAGAGGCAATAGCTTTCCCCTCCAGCCCAACCCCCCCCCCGTGTGTGTGTGTGTGTGTGTGTGTGTGTGTGTGCTGGGAAGCTCAGATCAGTGGAATATCATTTCACAATGTGTGTAGCAATAATTATCCTCTCTCTTGCCCTTTGGAAACAGCAAGAATGAAACAAAGCAACTCCACCCTGCAGTTGCTTTATTATATTACATGAATGTGAATCCCAGAACAAGCATCTGGGGCCCAGCTGCTGGGAGCTGACGCCTTTGCGTTCTGTCTGCACGGATGCAAAGAGAGGAAAGGGAAAATGTGGAGAGGGAGCAGCACGCTTTGGGGTCTTGAGCTTACTGTGACTCAGTGCTTTCAAAGCGAGCATTGAACTGAAGAGTTGCAAGGGACCCAGAGGATCATCTAGTTCAACCCCCTACAATGCAGGAATCCAATATGAAGGAGAGTCTACCACCTTCTGATGAAGTTTGTTCCGCTGTCAAACAGCTCTGACTGTTGCAAAGCATAGTTGTCAACTTTTCCCTTTTCTTGCGAGGAATGTTATTTGGAATAAGGGAATTTCACTTTAAAAGGGGGGAACGTTGACAGCTATGTTGCAAAGTTCTTCCTGAGAAAACAAGAGAAAACAAGCTTGCTTCACCTTCCATGTGATAGCCCTTTAGATATTTTAATAAGACTATCTAATCTTCTCTCAGTCTCTTCTGTTCCAGACTTAACATACCCAATTCTCCAAGCTGCTTGGTTTCCAGACCCTTGATCATCTTGGTCACCCTCCTCTGCACACATTCCAGCTTGTCAATATCCTTGTTAAATTGTGGTGCCCAGAACTGGACACAAGACTCCAGGTGTGGTCTGACTAAGGCAGAATAGAGCGGTACTCTCATTTCCCTTGAGACTAAACTTTAATTGATGCAGCCTAGAACTGGTGTTGTTGTTGTTTTGCTAATAATGCAGAGAGGGGCACCTACAGATGTGTAGGGACATTTGCAGAGGCAGAGAAGCATCAGCACTCGTCTTGCGCCAAGGACTCCTGCCTGCCAGGTGGGAGGCAAGAATGAGTCAGGGCCGCCTTACATCACCTCTAAACAACCGGTTATTTATGTTTGGAGGCCATCCCTGCCTGATTCCATCCTCCCCACCACTTCCTGCCTCCCACCCTCCTTAATGGCTGTGTTCTTGTGGTGTGTGTGATGCTGCCAAGCGGCAGGAAAAGACAAATGGGACCTCCTTGCAAGGAGGATCAAAGGAGAGGAGACAAGCTTTCCCTTCTCTCCATCATCACAAAAGGAGGTGTGGCTAAAAATGCTCTCAGGCTCTCCTGAGGTCTTTAGGCCAGGAGAGGCAACCAAACTCACACTCAGAAACCATGGAACATCTTCAGGCCAAAATGATCAGGGGGGTGGAGTGACTCATCTATGAAAAACAGATTCTCCAAGTGTCCCCCTTTGCCAGGGACGTCCCTGATTTAGAGAAGTCATCCCGGTTTCTGATTTGATCCCAGAATGTCCCGCTTTTCCCTAGAATGTCCCTCTTTTCATTGGAGAAATGTTGGAGGGAATGGGGAAATGGTTGCAGCATTTGGGACATTTTAGTTTGGAGAAAAGGCAAGTAAGAGGCAACATGATAGAAGTGTATAGAATGATGCATGACACGCAAAAAGTGGAGCTGAATGTTGGAAGACTCAGAACAGATAAAAGGAAATCCTTCTTCAAGGAGCACACAGTTAAACTATGGAATTCTATCCCACAGGAGGAGTGATGGCCACTATCTTGAATGACAGTTGAACAGATGACCTCAGAAGATGGTGGACTCTCCTTTATTAGAGGTTTATAAACAGACATTGGGTAGCCACCTGCCAGGGATTCTTTGGGGGTGCAGGGGGTTGGACTAGATGACCCTTGGGGTTTCCCTTCCAATTCTATAATTCTATGAAAATGTGGCACTGACTGACTCCCAGAAACAGACACTGGAGACTTGGTGATTCACTGTTCCCAGAAGGAGGAGGAAAATCCTCTTCAGGATAACCATGTGAATAACTGTTAGATTGAGTGGCTTGTATCCAAAGACCAAGCAATGGTCTCAGTTAACACTGGGTAAAATTAGAAGTAATCCCACCATGTGCAAAATTGCACAGTGATCATCCAACACCCAACACCCACCCAAACAGCCCCACACCACTACCCAGATGCTTTTATTAGCTCCTCCTTACAGTGGAAAGAAGAGGATATTCTGGGATGTATTACAGTTAATAGGAAGCAGAAGTAGTGATGCAGAGCCACTGGAGAGCCAAATGCAAGAATGGAGCTGACAGGGTGTCAACAGGATTTCCTGCCTCCCCCCACCCCAGCTCACTGTACATGAGCTTGGCCCCCTGCTTTTCAACCTGGGCCTCATCTAAGACCAAGCAGCCTGATGTTCCAACATCAGCACCTGGATAGAGTAGCTGGGAGCTCCACAAACAGATTTTTTAAAAAACAAAAAACCTTGCATTGCAGGAATCACAGGTAAAGAATCTTCAAAAGATAGTCATCTAGCCTCTACTTAGAAACCTCGAAAGAATCATAGAATTGCAGAGTTGGAAGGCATTCCCAGGGTTATCTAGTCCAAACTCCTGCAATGCAGGAATCACTGCTAATCACTGCTTGGCAGGTGGCTATCCAAACTCTGCACTTAAAAAGGGAGCCTCTTCCACTGTCACACAGCTCCTCGGAAAGTTCTTCCTAATGTTTAGTTTCATTGCTTTCAATTTATATATAAAATAATTAGCGATGTGTGTTTTACAGATGTGACTCTTCAAGGAATCTAGGATGACTGTCTAACTGATTCGTCAAGAGATTCATAAATCTGAATATATCAAAGTACTCCAAGATCAGCTAAATATTATTGCATAGCACCCCAGTCTCTGAGCAGGGGTTCCAGGGTTCGTGTTTCCTTTTGGAATGAGGCACAGTGGAGACTGTGGTGTCTTTATGATAAACGGTTTATTTACATCCTGAGCCCAGGATGGAGGGGTTCACAGTATCAACACCCCAAAAGGGTCTTGTTTCTCCCATAGCCGCAGCCTTGGATTCAAACACCAGACATTGTTCTCTGACTTGTTGCTTTACTCCTAGATCACATCACTGCCTCCAAACTCTACGCCAAACTCTGGCTTTGTCTGTTGAGGAAGGAGGCTCCATCCATTTGCCCGTCTTGCACTGAGCCCCTTAATCCACCTTAATGGCTCATCTCCCAGACTATCACCCCACAAGGAAGCTAGCTTTGCATATATTTTAACATTTGTTAGGTCCAAGGGTTAGAAGGATTTCATAAACAGTCGACTTCCTACCCCACAAACAAATAACACTATTGCCATTTTCCTATATGCAGCATACTGATTTAAAAAGAAAACTTAACACACAATTCTTTATATTTATTTAAAAATAAGATTTCCATAAATACATAATGCCTCTGAACAAAAGTAAAAAATAATCATCACTAAAATCTCTCTTTCCCCCCAATGCAGCAAGTTGACAGGTTGGACATTATTGTTGAACTTCTTGTTCCAAAAATTACAATAAAATTACCCATTTTCCCACAAGCTGGTCTATATGTATTCTTTTATAATAAGTCAGCTTAATCATAGTTACTAGGGTCCAGATTTTCTCAATCTATTTGGATATTGTAGGAGAGGTTTTTTTTAAAGCAATCTTAGCAGCTGTTATAAGGTTAAACACTATTTCTTGATCATTTCCCAGAATAACCTATTTTAGATAACCAAGCAGAAATGTTTTAGGTTCCAAGGGAATATAATATCCCAAAACATCATAGGTATCTGAAAGGATTTCCAGAATATTTCTACCTGAGAACAATTCCATATATATATATATATATATATATATATGTGCTTTCGTAGATTTTCACGGGTACAGGAATGCAGGTTTTGGTGTCCTCGGGTGTCTTCCCGTGTAAAAGTTGGGGTGTCTAGGCGACGTTTCGACGAGGTCTCACTCGTCATCTTCAGGCTGGTGCTTTCGGCTTCTTGTTAATTGCCAATGGATACCAGCAAAACAGGATTACGAAGCTAATCCAAAAGGAAACACCCCCCAAAAACCAAGACACAGAAGAAAACAATGGCATGGCCCTCCTTCCTTATATCAAGGGCACTACAGATAAAATTAGCAAAATCCTCCATAAACACAATATCAAAACAGCCTTTTGCACCAACCAAAAAATAGCCAATATCCTCAGAAACCCCAAGGATAAAATCCAGTTGGAAAACCAAGGGATCTATGAAATACCCTGCAAAGTCTGCCCAGCCACGTACATTGGACAAACAAACAGACGAATAAATGCACGTATCGCAGAACACAAGAATGCCGTCAAAAAAGAAGAAAAAACTTCCTCTCTTTTCCAACACATGAAAGAAACAGGACACGAAATTAATTTTGCAGATTCCAAATTGCTCTTTAACACGGAACATCACCACAAGAGAATAATCATGGAAGCCATCGAGATAGAGAAACACCCTCACAACATGAACAAGCGTGACGACACATCCCGCTTGCCAGACATCTGGAAATTAGCCCTCTCCACAAAAACTGACACCAGATCCAGAGGCACACAGAACGCCAACACCAATCAACCATACCAGACCCAAACCCAGACCCTCTCCACAGATGAATTACTGACACCATCCAGTAGCCAATCCATGGTGGCACCTCCGGATGCTGCACCCCCCTGCAATCCCTACACAGATCTGGCTGACACAAGCCACAAAACCACAGCTCGCCCCTATACACGAAGCCAAGCCAAAGCACAACTAAGTGCAATACAGCCATCTTCTCAGGAAAACTCTTCACAAAGTTCAAGAGGTCAAGACACAAAGACTTTAGCAACTAATCCACACCTAATGACCCACCTAAGTGGTACTCAGGATATCACTCAAGAAATCACTCAAGGTATCTCTCAAGTAATTAAGGAACAAAAGAAGAAAAGGCACACTAGCCTGGGAACTTCCTCTCTGCCCAGAACATTGGAGGCTAGACACCACACCCCCTCTACAGTATTTATAGGAACTCAAACATTGAGATCCCGCTCTGTTCCAGTAACAAGAAGCCGAAAGCACCAGCCTGAAGATGACGAGTGAGACCTCGTCGAAACGTCGCCTAGACACCCCAACTTTTACACGGGAAGACACCCGAGGACACCAAAACCTGCATATATATATATATATATATATATATATATATATATATATATATGTAATCAGATTTATTTAACCCACATCTACAGCATTTATCTGATCCTAACATATATATTAAATTCAATTTATAACGTGTTAAATACAATTCGATAGAGGGTTTTAAAAAATAGTTCTCCTTCAGGTCTGCTGAAATTATATTAGAATGAAAGTTGTCCCAAATCCAGTCCCATTATTTCCTGGTTATTCTCTGATCCAAATCTCACACCCATTTTCTCATATACGTATCCTGGTTCTGATCCAAGTTTAACCAAAGGTCACGGAATCTTGCTGTTATGTCTTTATCCAAATGAGAGATAAACAGAATTTTTCATTTATTCTCTTTCCTGACTTGCTCATATTTTCATATCAGAGAGAAGGTTGCACCTCTAATTTGAAAATATTGGAAGAGTTGAAGTCTCTTTCCTTCCATGACACTTGTGGCTTCCTTAGTTGTCAGAATAACTTGATCCTGTAACATCATTTTTATGCTTTCTAAACCAGCATTTTGCCATTGTTTGAAAACTTTAACTACCCTAGATTCCTGATTTAGAAATTCATTATAAAATGGGCAAGTTAAAGGTGATAGGCCCATAGATATCTTATAGTAGTTAATACAGACAGTGGGCAAGGGGAATCAAATTTAGATTCCCAATAGTTTACTATAAACCATAGCAGATATTTAAGCTTTCTCTTTATTATTAATTCTTCCACTTCCAATACTGGATCTTCTTAAACCTTTCTTTTAACATAGTCAAGGACCTCCATACACACTGCACAGCAGGCTAGCATCCCAGGGAGCTCACTTCAGTGCTTCTAACGCAGCAGTTTGACTTCGTCTCTTGAAGGTGCACTCCATTGTCTCTTGAGACACAGATTCCAAAAACAATTGTGTTTATCAATCTCCTGGTGTTTGCTGCAAGTTTTCTATATTTCCAGAAACCAATTTGATCCAAATCTATTTATTTTTACAATAATATCACTCAGTCTCATAGCTAATATTGAAGACCATATCTTAACATCAACATTTAAAGGAGAAATTGGCATTTGGAGATGTCAAATCTTTATTTGGTTTGGGAACCAGGACTATTTTAGCTTTGTTCCATGATTTAGGCAATCTGTTAATGCAAGTAGCTTCCATTACAGTATAGCTTGCAATAAAGGTTTTTCTATGTCCTTATAAAGTTCTACAAACTATAAATTATAAAGTTCTATAAACTATAAATTATAAAAGTTCTATAAACTATAAATTATAAAATTATAGTTGAGATTCCTGCATTGCAAGTGGTTGGACTAGATGGCCTTTGGGATACCTTCCAACTCTACAATTTTATGATTTTATTATTCACCTGCTAACCCAACAATGCCCAGTAATTTACCATTTTAAAAAATGTTTTAATCACTTTTCTAACTTCCTTCCAGTTTAATTTGCATCTGAGTTTTTGTAGACTAGTTTTGTCAGTTTGAGGACTTCTAATTTTTTAAAGAACTCTTTGATATGTTGTATTGCAGGGTTATCTGATACACATAGTTCTCCATAATATATCTTAAGTTCCTTCTGAACTTGCATTAATTCAAGCAGTTTTTTTGTACCCTCCAATTGTTCATACACTTGGACATTTTTATTTTTGTGTGCAGTTGTTCCAAAGTGCTAATCTTAATTTTTAGTTGAGTTTCTTGTTGAATATTGTTTTTCTTTATTTCTGATGCTTTTTAGAAAAGGATTTAGGAGATCTTAGTAGACACAAAACATAACATGAGCCAACAGTTTGATGCAGCAACAACAACAAAAGTAAATGTTATTCTAGGCTGCATCAACAGAAATCTAATGTCCAGTTCTGGGCACCACAATTTGAGAAAGGCAAGCTGGAATATGTGCAGAGAAAGGGGACCAAAATGATGAAGGATCAGGAATGGTCCCCCTTGGAATGCGGTGGATTCTCCCTTCCTAGAGTTTCTTATATGGACGTTGAATGGCCATCTGACATAGATGCATTAGTTGAGAATTCTGCATTGCAGGAGGGTTGGACTTAATGACACTCAGGGTCCCTTCCACAACTCTATGATTCCAGGTGGTGCCTGAGCAAGGCAGAATAGCATGGTGCTATTCCATCCCTTGATCTGGACACCTGTCTTCTGTTGATGCAGCTTCGAGCTACATGGTGCTTTTTTGTTGCTGCATCACAATGTTGACTCAGTGAGCCTAGCAGGGCATTATATCCTGGAGGAGAAGCTTGATCAGCTTCAAGCTGAAGAAAACCTGAAAGGGATTCTTTAGATGGGAATCCTGCATTGCATAGGGTTGGACTAGATGAGCCTGAGGATCCCTTCCAGCTCTTTAATTCTATGAATCTATTATCCATCTTACAGTCCCGACGTCACATTCGCATAGGAAGCATCCTTAAATGGGCAACACCGGAGCAAGTTACGCAGAGCAGGATTGATTACAGAGATTGGGACAACTCTGGGAGAGGCCCAGATCTCCTTGCATGCAGCATTAAAAACAATAAATAAAATCCTCTTTTAATAATTTACAAATCTATTACTAATTCATCAGCGTCAAACAAGCTCACGCTGGTGCAACAGCCTCCTGTCTGAAATGGAATCAGAGAGAGACAGAGACAGAGTTTATGAGTCAAAGTCATTTCGGTCTTATTTATCCTGTAAGAATTCATAAATTGCCTTAAGTAGTCGCTCACCCCAGGCTGCTGAACCACATCCCTTTGCTGCCTCCCTATGGGCAACAACTCACCCCCCATTTTCAGCAGGGAACAAGCCAGAAAAGGAGCTACTCAGACCCAGCTTTGCTTACACATTATCTCATTCCATTCCTGCTAGCTTAAGAAAATCCCAGAGCAGTCCACCAGAAAACAGGAAATAAAATACTAAATGCTAAAACCACAGATCAGAGTCAGCATGAAAATTCTTCCTACAGAAGGTTCACCAATTCATAGAAGGGTAGAGTTGGTGAGAGTTATTGACAGCTACTAGCCACAGTGCCTCAGCTCTGACTCCACACTCAGAAGCAGCAATGCCACCAGGATGCTAGACTAGATGTGCCTTTGACTTGATTCAGCAGATTCTTCTGATGTTTCCTCCTGCTCCAGAGGGTAAGACCCAAACTAGTTGATTCAAATGACAGGAAAAACTTTCTGGCAGCAAAAGCTCTTCAAGGGTGGAACAGACTCCCTCAGAAGTCTGTTTTTACACACACACACACACACACAGGCATTACTGTGCAAATCATCTTGGAAGGTGGTGGCCTCTCCTTCCTTGAAGGTTTTTAAACAGCAGTCCGATTGCCATCTGTGAGGGGTGCTTTAGTTGTGATTCCTGTGTTGCAGGGAGTCCCTTTTAACTCTACAATTCTATGGTTCTGTGTTGTGATGTTCTGATGACATGCTACTCTGGTGTGCCACCAGACTGCTCCTTAAAGTCTTTATTTGCTTGTCCACCAGGTTGTAACACCAGGTTCTTTGTTTTGGTTTCCAAGAACAGAAAACAGACATCGGTTCCTTGCGAAACTGAATCTGAAGAGTGGAGGAGCTGTTTGCTGCAAACGGCAGCGATGCATTCTCTTGTCCGTAAGCCAATGGCAACCCTCCAAGTGACTCATGCATTGGCAGATGAAGAAAGGACTCAGAAGTCAGTTGAAACAGGTGTGGTCTTATTACGGAATCTGTGGGCCTATGACAAGGATTCTTTATTCATATACTTATATATTTTTTAAAAACTTATATACAACTAAGTCATGAAAATGTATATCAAAGTGATTTACAACAAAAAAGCACAAAACTATTCAATAAAAACTGGGGTGGGGGGAACAGACATCAATTGACCATTGTGTGAATCATGTTAGCTAACCTTGCAGGGTTGTTGAGGGGATTAAATGACTTGGACCTGGCAGAGATCAGGGTTCAAATCCTTCCCACTCAGCCATAAAGTTCACTGGGGGCTGTTCACTGCCTCTAACCCAAATTCCTTCGCAGGGTTGTTGTAGGGATTAAATGAGAAAGGGGAGAGCCATGCACACCACCTTGAGCTCCTTGGAGAAAATGGTGAGATATGAATGCAATACATTACAAGAGCAGTCACTCTGCCTGTGTTTTCCAGCATCTGGGATTCGTAATCATTGCTGCCTCCAACTCTGGAGGTAGAGCCTATCCATTCTGACTAGTAGCTACCAAAAGCCTTCTCCTCCATGAATTTTGAGAATCCTCGTGCAGGAACGAGTCCCACAATTTAACTATGCACTGCTTTGCGAAATCAGGAGTTGCATATGTCAGGGGAGGAGCTGACCTTTGGCATTCGGAGCATAGAAATCTCCTGCTTGACAACCAGCAGGATGTCTCTGCACACTTCTTAGCAATGTCTGTTTAACCACAATTAAGGCTCCCCATGTACCGTCCCCGCACAGAATTAATTAAATCTTTGCAGCCAACACCTGTGGGATCTGCATCATGCCAGGATCCAGGTTCCCAGGAGAAAGACACACTGCAGCAAGTCAGCTTCTATGTTAGAATAAGCCAGCCTGGGAAATATCTTAGTCCTGCACTGACCATAAAGGTAAAGGGACCCCTGACCATTAGGTCTAGTCATGGCCGACTGAGGTTGTGGCACTCATCTCGCTTTATTAGCCGAGGGAGCCAGCGTACAGCTTCCGGGTCATGTGGCCAACAGGACTAAGCCGCTTCTGGCGAACCAGAGCAGCACCAGAGTGATACCTATTTATCTACTTGCACTTTGACGTGCTTTCAAACTGCTAGGTTGGCAGGAGCTGGGACCGAACAGCGGGAGCTCACCCTGTTGCGGGGATTCAAACCTTGTGATTGGCAAGTCCTAGGCTCTGTGGTTTAACCCACAGTGCCGCCCGCATCCCAATAACACCCGCGTCCCAATTGACCATACTCTCCTACAAATGGCATAAAGGCTGGGTCATTGGAGAAAGTGAGGAGCTAAAGGAAGAGAAGCAGGCTTGCGCACAGTTTTTTCTTGGCCACAAATGAGTGCAGAGGAAAACAGGCAGAAGCCCAACCAGAATCCATGTAGTTTAAAAAATTATTCACTGTGCAATGGACCGCAGCAGTTGTAGGGATGGAAGGTCCTCTAAAGGTCATCCAGTTCAGCCCCCTACAACACAGGAACCATAACCAGACTCTGCATGAGTTTAGGATTTCCAACTGCCTCTTATTCACTGTCATTGCTAATGGACTGATCCTGGGAATGACAGAGGTTTGCCCAAGGACCTTAACAGTAAATGGCATGAAGCCACAGCAACACCACTCTGCAGAGCCTGTCTTGCTTCTCTTGCTGGGGTTTGAGATGGACTGGAGGCTGAAGCTCTATGATGGGGCTGGTTCTTCCCTACCCATGCTGAGTGCATAGTCTCTTACTGACGAGGTTGGACTAGATGAGCCTGGGGAGTCCCTTCCATTTCTACAATCCTATGATGCTTAACAGAGGGCCAGTAATGAAAGATTGCCCAAATGGTACTTCCACAAGCAGGGATTGAATATTTATAAGGCTTCAAGAGAGCCTAAGGTAACACTGGGGAAAGAAAAAGCAAAACCAAATGTCTTTCTGCTTGTTGGGGGGGGGATTGTGTGTGTGTGTGTGTCTCACAAACTGGAATGCACCTGCATTCTTCTAGGGCTGGTGCTATTAATTTTTCTCTGTAGTGCTCATTAGGGACCCTTCCCAGCTGATACTGTCTGCAGAACCTGAAACCGTGTGCTCTGTTCTTGGAGGCAAGCCTGCTTTTGTCTTTCTTCATGATCATAATGGACATTTGCATGAGAAAAGGATCCGAAGCAAGGACAATGAAGGGTATTTGTTTCACCTGCGGCTCTGGCACTACTAAGCACCCACATGGGTGATTGACAACCACCATAGCAACCAGCCTCAGAAGGCCTCATCAATGCCATTTCCTAAGAGGTCAATCAACAGGGGGGGAGGCCCCTATTACTATGTTTTTCACTGAGACTAGATACACTAGCAACACTGGATGGCTCCATGGCAATGTTTTGTATATTGGAGTTTATACTCCTGAAGCACAAAGTTGCATTCGTTATTCCAGGTTCCATAGAATCATAAAACAGTTGGGTTGGAAGGGATCCAAGGGTCATCTAGTCCAACCCCCACCCATGCAGGCTTTTTTTTTTACATTCTTATATCTCTATAAGCGTGGTCTCATCATTTTTTCTCCAGCCCCCAATTCTGCTTCACTTACAGGGACCAGATACTGACCATTCTTCAGGTGCTTTAGCCTCATGTATGCCTTAAATATTTAGTGGGGAAAACTTGAATGTTTCATTTTTTAAACACAAAACCTTTTGTGAAATTGCTAAATCAGCATCACAAGTTTCAATTCTGCAATGCCCACCTTTTTTTTTGCATTGCAGATGACACCATCTCTGCTGCAAGATGGTCATCATTGAATCATAGAATTGGAGAGTTGGAAGGGATTACCAAGAGGCATCTAGAACCACATGTGTCACCTTGAGGTCCTTGGAGGAAAAGGTGAGCTATAAATGTAAATAATAAAAACAAACATTTTAATCTCTTTTAGTATTTTAACTTATATCCATTTTAAATTATGGGTGTGAATCTTTCTCAATTTTATTGTTTTATCGTTTTGTAAACTGCCAAAGCAAAGGTTTTTTGCAATCAAGAGGTACGTAAATTTTACGAAATAAATAAACAATAAATAATATTCTTAATTGTTTTGCTGTTTTATTTGTATCTCTTCCCTTAATCTGGACATTAGACTTTCATTGCTTCAGCCTATCCTATAAAAATTTGCTGTATGCTTTGAGATGGATGCTTTTTCATTGGGAAGACCCAAAAAATTGCCCACTCTGGTTGTTTCCATAATTGGGAGCCTCACCATTTCCTTCCCATTGCCTGCTCAATGCACTCTAGCATGGTCCCAGAGAGATTGCCTTCCAACTGTTTTCCATGCAGAACTGTTTTTAATATGCCAATGATGGTATCTAATATGCAAAAATTATTGTAACTCGGTTTTTAAAGATGCATTTTAGATTTCCCAGAACAGTGATGAGATGTGAGCGAGATGCAAATGAAACATTAAAACCATGGGAGCCCCGGAATGGTAATGCAGCCAGTGAGCAGACCTCAGGAATTGGACGGGCATCTGGCCGACCTTTGCCTGGATTTGTTGCAAAAGGAGTTGCCACATTATTAGCTCAGAATGCAAATCCCGTTAGATCTGGGTGGTCCAACATATGGCCCGCGGGCGGCAGGCAGTCCTTGAGACCTTTTTTTTGGCGGCCCTAGCTAAGTACCAAAGGAGCGTCGCTAGTGGCAGCAGGAGTCCCAACATCCAGCATCACCCCCTCCCCAGTTAACGACTGCCAGAAGCAGAAGCAGCAACAAATCGTTGAGCTTCGACGTCCCCGCCTCCCCACTTTTCCAGCCGCCGGCGCGCCAGGTGATTGGACAGCAGCCAGACTCTGGTAAGCAGGGGTTCCTCCTGATCAGTAATGGTGTGCCACTGTATATATCCTAAGCTGCACGCCCCCTCAGGCTGTGTCTCCTGCTACTGCAGCTGCCCCTCTGCTCTTCCAGACCCTGGCAGGGGGTTGAGAACGGGAGGCAAAAGCCCAGCGGCTGTGTCTGAGCTGCTCCGTGATGTCTGCCTGCAGGGCAGGCCTGAGTCCGGGCAGCTCCTCCGCCATGACTTCATTGACCGGCTTGCCTCGGCCCCTTCCCCTCGGGGGCTTGGCCCTCCCAGCCTCCTGCTTCCCCCAGCCCAGGGCGCTGAACCGGCAGCCCCAGAATCTGCTGCGGCTGCCTTCTCCTAGGCCTTCCCTTGCCTTCCGGCGGTTGGTGCGGGGCTCGCACTCCCTACCCAGGGATGCTCCCCCTGACTTCCAACCTTGTGCTTGGAAGGTGCCAGGACAGTATCCGAGCACTGCCGGGCGGAGGGGAGGACTAGGGAGCGGCCAATGGCAAGCGCGCGGAGCTGGCTCTGCCTCCTGGGCTGGTGGAGGGCGGGGGTGACCGGGTAGGGACCTAGTTGTGGGGTCACCCTGGTGCTGTGATAAGGGGCACATGGTCCCTGTCGCCCTGAGCTCAGCACTTTCTCCCTCTATGTGTGTGTATGTGTTTTACAGCTGGCACATATGTGCCCACTGTGCACTGCTGCATAGTGCTGATAAAGCCAAGTTTGCAGGTTCAATCCCTGTATGAGACAGCTGCATATTTCTGCATTGCAAATGGGCTGGACCTGATGATCCTCAGGGTCCCTTCAATTCTATGACCCTGTCTGCAGAATTATTTTTATTATGGAACACATTTTGGGCAGGCACACATCATTTTCCATGTATTGTTTACACAGTACATTTCTTACTGTGGCTGATACTTCTTGCACTCAATTATATGTAACACTCAGGCCCAGATGAGACAGTTTATCTATATATATTTTTCTTTAATGACAGTGTGAATCATGAGACCTCTATACAGTGGGAGGGATGTTTCTGTCTCTGAAACGTGAAGTACACTCTGAGCATTTTCTTTTCTTTCATGTTTGATGCTGTTAAATCAAATGGAGGGGGCCGGATAAAGGTTTTATGGTCATATCTAGAGTGGGGAGGGGACTAGATGCCCTTTGGGTCCCTTCCAGTTCTACAATTCCATGTTTCTGTGGTTCTATGATTGGGGTGGGGGGTAATCCCAATGTATATTTTGCTCTAGGAGGCTAAAATTGGTCAGAGTTAACACTTTCAGAGTTAATACTAAATACATTACTTCTCGTAAATGAGCCACCATAGGTGCTAGAGGGCTGTGAAAATTTGTGTTCTGGCCTTTTTAGACTCGTCTACCCATGTACTATCTAAAACCAAAGGGGCACATTGGTTTCTAGATGTGATTTTTTCCCAGCTCTCCCACCCCACTAAAGAAACTTATTATTATTATTATTATTATTATTATTATTATTATTATTATTATTCTCTCTTGCAATCCTGAACTATTTCTGAGCTTGGCCCTTCATGACCTTCAGCATGCAGCTGTTGGTTCCTGGTGTATACTCTTCCTTCTTGATTTCACTTTTCTTCCATTTGTTATACATGGCCTTCTTAAATCTCAGCTCATCTGTAAGATCCTTCTGCAGCCACACCAGTTTCTTCAGATTAAGGACAAGCAATTTACCAATACATTGTCTGAAACGGGTTTGAAGTTCAGATTATGGTAATGGTTTCAGAATTTTTGAGCTGGCAGTGTTTTGTGAATCTCCAGCTACCACCAGCCCAGCACATGTTACTCCCGGGTGACACTTGCGCCCTGCAAGGCCTTCCAATGCTTGCCCATTCCCTCCCTCCCTCCACAGGTCTTGTGGGAAATTCTTCCCAGCCAGCCCCTTAATCTCCAGTTGAATCCTAGAATACATGACAGTCCCAGAATGCTAAAATACTGTAGAATTTTAGACTGCTTTCATTTCATTGTTCATGAGAAACCTTTTCCTCCTTTGTTGAGTCTCCCTTCTTGCCTGCTACAATTTTATTCAAATGCAACAGCAGGGCAGAAGGCAGCTGAACAAAAGACCCTTTTCATTTTTTTTAACAGGTCTTCAGATCTTTGTACTCCCCAGAGTTGTATTTAATAGGTTAATTTTTCAAGCTGCTTGAATGTGTGTGTGTGTGTAAGGGGGAGTTTGTATATTGCAAACATGTCCTGCAGAAACACAATCACAATAGAATCATATAACTGTAGAGTCACAACGAACCACGAAGGGTCATTTGCTACAGCCTCCTGCACTGCAGGAATCAGAGCTAAAGGGTTCCCTGGCCACCCAACCTCTCTTAAAAAACTTCAAGGAAGGAGATTCTAATAGCTTCCCAGGGAGTCTGTCCCACTGCAAACAGCTCTTAGTGTCAGAAAGTTCTTCCTGATGTTTAGTTGGAATCTCCTTTTTTGTAACTTGAAGTTTCAAGCTTGCTCCATCTTCCATGGGATAGCTCTTTATATATCTGAAGACAGCTACCGTATCTCCTCTCAGTCTCATCTCCTGGCTAAATATGCCCAACTCCCTCAGCCATTCCTCACAAGGCTTGGTTTTCCGACCCCTAGTCCCAGAACTGGACACAGGACTCCAGGTGGGGTCTGACCAAGGCAGAATAGAGTGGTACTGTCACTTCTCTTGATCTAGGCATTTGATGCAGCCTAGAACTGCATTAGCTGTTTGTGCTGCTGCATCATACTGTGGACATATGTTAAGCTTGCGGGCTCCTAAGACATCTCAATCCTTTTTGCATGGACTTCTGTCAAACCACATGCCCTCCCCCCAATTCTATATTTCTGTATCTAGTTATTCCTGCCTAAGCAGGAACCTTTCATTCATCCCTATTGAAATTAATTTTCTAAGTTTTGATTCTGTTTATGAATATTTGCTTTCTGGAACCACCCTCTTCTAAGTTTTTGGAAGCACAAGCACACATGCCTGGACCCTTAATCTCTCCCGTCAAAATATTCACTCCCCTTGCCCCAACTCTTCTCCAAAGCCATCGTCTTTCCCTGCCATCTATAATTCAATGACATCCTTCTTTCAATTATCTTTCAGGCTCTTAAAGTCCTGAAATTAGCACCCCTCTCAATTTTGTGGGAGATTGCATAACTGTGCATGACTGCATGAAATGGTTAAGGACCACAGAGTTTTATTGCTAGACAGACTCAGGTCATGCTCCCAAGGAAGTGAAGCTTTTCAACTTCCTCTTTCTCTGCTTGCTCTTGAGTTTACAGCATGTGTTTGGAACTATATACAGTATTTTCTACCCAAAAATATTCTGCCTGTGTTTCTCTTTGCAGCTGCATGGAACAACACATTTATCAAACCTATGAATCTGTAAGTAAAGCATTTCTAACTTACTTTGCAGTTTGTGGTCTGTTCCTTGCAAATGGGGTAGAAAGAAAGGTGCATTGTAAATGGGATAAGAAAGATTTGACAACCTATATTCACTGTGCTGCTTATTTTTGTGAGTGTAATACTCTGCTACTGGAACGCTCTTGTGTACAAGTCCTGCATTTCGAATCCAGGCACCCAGCAAATTCTTTTGTTGTTCGCCCACACACATGGGTCCACAGGGATTCATATATTTTTCCTCCCACAGTCTTCAGGTAGAAAACGATCTTCCACTAATACTGCATATGGATCCTGGTTCTCCCCCTGCAAAAAGAATACACACACACACACACACACACATATATATATATATATATACACAGGCAGCACCTGTTTGTCATGATAGACGACTTCCATGTGGGCCTGGGCACAGAGTGTCACATTCCCCCGGGGCGTGCAAATTTGTTAAGAGGGGGTCACTGCAGAGGAAGGGGGTCAGTTAATGGACGATATCAGTTTCTCTCTGCTAATGAAGATAGCACTCTCTTGGAAGCTGGACATGTGGAGGAGGGTGAGACGTCAGTGGAATTTGATACCAGGAGAGAATAAATGGGCAGATTGAGGCAACAGCCTCGGCACTCAGATGTTATTATACAATTCATTAATAGAACACTTTTAACTTATGTGAATAGAGCTCTGGAATGAAAGGGGGATTTGTTTGCGAATGTTTGTATTTAGATTCTAATTTCTAATTCAGTCTGCACGCACACACAGCATTCTCAGTAATGGATGGCTCTGGAATCAGCAAATTGTAGAGATGAAAGAGGCCACCAAGAGTCATTTAGTCCAACCCATTTGCAATGCAGGAGTCACAGCTAAAAAATCCCTGCCAGATGTCCACCCAACCTCTCTTTCAAAACCTCCATTGAAGGAAACCTCCCATCTTCCAAAGGAGCCCGTTCCATTGTTGAATAGCTCTTACCATCAGGAAGTTCTTCCTAATGTTTAGTTGGAATCTCAATTTGAATCCATCAGTTCTGGTACTCTTCTCTGGAGCATCAGAAAGCAAGCTTGCTCCATCTTCCACCTGATGGCCCTTCAAATATCTGATTTGAAGTTGGTTATGATCTCACCTCTCAGTTAATGCAGGAATTTAGTTAGGTCTTAGGAAGGAAACCTGGGATTTATTTTTTTTAAAAAAATAATTACTCTATTTGGCATGTCAACACTTAATTGTCCTACCTTAAGAGGCATCAATAAAGCAGGTCTCGTGTAAATCCAGCAGAGCTGAAACAGATAGAGTACTCAATAGATAACAAATTGGATGATTAAAGAGATGTGGATTACACAGAGTAGTAGAAAAGCAAAGGAACCAGGAAAAGGTTGGAAGGGAAGTCATATGGTACAGATATGTAGATATGCTGTTTTTGGTATGGTTGTAAGTGGGGCAGTGGAGGGAAGGGGTAGATATGCTCTCTGTTCCTGTTTTGGAAAATGCAGAAAAAAAGGCATCAATAAATTTCAACTGCTTTTAAAAAAATTGAATCCCTTCGTAATGATTTTCAGGACAGAAGCAAAAGCTGAATTTTGGTTTGACCCAACATGCCAGATCTCCAGCCATGGGTCTGTTTTCTCTCCATTTTTTTTGTTATTATATTGGGTGAAGGAGAATCACAGAATTGCCAAATCATAGAGTTGGAAGAGACCTGAGAATTATGTAAGCCAACCCCTTGCAGTGCAGCAGAGCCCACCACCTTCTGAGGGAATCTATTCCACTCTTGGCAGAGGTGTACCTGGGGGGGTTGGTAAGGTTGGCCCCTACCAAGTGTGCAGCCCCAGGGGGCACTGGGCTGCCAACTCCTGCGTGGCATGTTCTGTAGCCACCCATAGGTAATTGGCGGTGAGGGCAGCAGGCTGCTGGAGAGATAGCCAAGAGGGCAGCATCCTGGCTCTTGCCCACTGCTCCTGACTGACCACAAAAGCAAAAGGAAGCTCTTGTCAGCTGTTCATCTTCTGACCTTCCCTTTCAGCCCTGCTCCCCAGGAAACCTTTTGATGTGCTGAAGAGGGAACCAGATACTTTCCATTGTGGTTGGATCCCGCAAAGCCCTTTCGCGCAGCAAGCTCAGTCCTTCAGTATTGCTTCCCTTTTGTGGGGGTGCAGGAGGGAGGATCTGGCTGATTTGTACCCCTTAAATCACTAACTTTTCAGATGACAAATGATGGTATCTTCTTGGGTGTTTCAAACAGTCTCTCAGTGTGAAACCTGTTGAGATTTGCAAGTTTTACTTGTGGGGTTTCGGCTGCTGATTCCTGTGCTGGCTGATCATTTAAGGGGTTTCTAATGGCGATATTAATGGACGTGGGTGGCGCTGTGGTCTAAGCCTAGGGCTTGCTGATCGGAAAGTCAGCGGTTCAAATCCCCGCGATGGGGTGAACTCCCGTTGTTCGGTCCCTGCTCCTGCCAACCTAGCAGTTCGAAAGCACGTCAAAAGTGCAAGTAGATAAATAGGTACCGCTCCAGTGGGAAGGTAAACAGCGTTTCCATGCACTGCTCTGGTTCGCCAGAAGTGGCTTAGTCATGCTGGCCACATGACCCGGAAGCTGTACGCTGGCTCCCTTGGCCAATAAAGCAAGATGAGCACCACAACACCAGAGTTGTCTGCGACTGGACCTAATGGTCAGGGGTCCCTTTACCTTTACTTAATGGCGATATTGCTTCTCAAAAGTGAAACAGCTCTAGCAGTAAAAGAGGGCCTCTTTCTTTGCATTGCTTTTCATTTCTTCTGTATATGACATACATGTCTGTGTGGCACTACACTGCCACTGTCACAGCAAGTTTTTTTTGGGGGGTGGGAGGGTTGCCAGTATAGCTCCTGGCCAAGGGTGTAAGGGACCCTAGGTATGCCCTTTGACTCTTGGACAGCTCTTGCTGTCAGAAAGTTGACTCACTGGAGGTTTTTTAAAATAGGGGGCTCTCCTTCCTTAGAAGTTTTTTAACCAGAAGTTGAATGTCAGGGGTTATTGAGCTATGATTCATGAAAATGTTTTGAACAGTTACAGAAATAAAATAAGCCTGGAAGTAAAAGGATGTTGTGCAGGAAGCAGCAGCTGTTGCATTGCAGTGGGTTTGACTAGATGACTCTTGGGGACCCCTTCCAACTCTACAGTCCTTTGATTCTATGAGATCTTAGCAGGCAGCACACAGCAACATGCACCCCACCTGGCTGGCAGATCTGCTAAACACACCTGCCCATTATCCACCAGAGAAAGTTGCAGCAGGCACACATAGAGGACAGCGGTTTGGACAGATACCTACATCTGATTTACTAGCATAGAAGCAAACCTTTAGGGACCAAGGTCCCTTTGCCCCCCCTAAAATAGTTGAGGGAGCTGCCCCCCCAAAAAAAGTTTATGGGCATTGCCGTTCAAAAGGTATATGTGAACAGCATCTTGTGTTTGATTATGCACAGCGGAGCATACCTCCCCCCTCAATATTCAAGTTGGCACCCCTGTTTAGTAGGGATCTTCACATGCCAATGTCCATTCAGCTCGCCCCCCAAAAAAATTAAAGGGAGGGATCCTTACCATAAAACATTTATAAGCTGGTTTAAAAGAATGAAAAATTAAACAGCCTTTTGCTATAAAGTATGAAATATTTACTGAGACGCTGTTAGCTAATTGCCTGTGTTGTATGGCCGGCTAAGTGGCAGGAGCAGACTTTGCAACTGGTATTCAGATCAAATCCTCCAGTATTTACATGACAGGACAGATGTGCCAAGCTAAATTTCTCTGGTTGGGTGGGGGTCATTTCTTCAAATTAGAGATGTATCATGTTCTCGCACAGTTCAGCTCCCTACTCATCTCTTCTCAGATATAGATTTAGGGTATTTCAGATAGTTCTTTTTGATGCAGTGCATAGTTAAACTGTGGAACTCACTCCCACAGGAGGCAGTGGTGGCCACCAATCTGGATTTTACTACTAGCCACAAGCACTACGCTCTGCAATGCCTCTGAATGCTGGAAACCATGGAAGGGAAGGGTATACTAGAGTCCTGCTTGTGGGAGTCCCATTGAGATATCTGGTTGGCCACTGTGAGAACAGGATGGGACTAGATGGGCCATTGGTCTAATCCAGCAGGCTCTTCTTATGAGCAGGGGAGGAGAAGCCACTGTCAGGAAAGATTGAGGACCCAAAGCTCACCCAGACCCTTCAGAGGGACCCATTGATAGAATGATAGAATTGTAGAGTTGTAACATAAGAAGGTGATAAAATAAGATGAGCCTCTCGGATCAAGCCAATGGACCATCTAGTTCAGCATCCTGTTCTCACAGGGACCAAAAAAATGCTTATTGGAAACTCAAACACAAGATACCATGCAACTGGTTCAGAAGCATTACTGCCTCCAATTGTGGAGGCAGAGTACAGCCATTGTGGCTAGTAGCCATTGATAGCCATTTCCTCCATGAATTTGGAGAATCCTCTTTTGAAGCCATCCAAGTTGGCAACCATCAATTCCTCCTGTGAGAGGGGGTTCCATAGCCCCCCCCCACTTCTATGTATTTATGGTTTAATTCACTCCTTTAAATGAGAATTCATTATTTCCTAGCGGGAAAACCAATGCGCTACGTTCTCACTAGCTTGGGAGAAAAACTTTCGGTGTGAGAAAGATATAGGATGTGTGTAAATATACATATATACATACACATTAGCACATTATACACATTGGATGAGTGTGTGTGTGCATATATACTCTAGGTAAGCA
This sequence comes from Podarcis gaigeae, assembly GCF_964106915.1. Classification (NCBI taxonomy): domain Eukaryota; kingdom Metazoa; phylum Chordata; class Lepidosauria; order Squamata; family Lacertidae; genus Podarcis; species Podarcis gaigeae. The sequence continues at coordinate 19,873,757 of NC_139691.1, read as the reverse complement.
CACACATATACACGCTGTCAGCGTTTGTGCATGTGAGACATTTCTGTACCATATTTCTGAACCATACTTCGGTATTCTGTACAGAAACCATATTTCTGTACCATACTTCACTGAAATTGGCTTACAAAATATGCAGCTTGTTGCCCCCCGAAAAACTATCAATTAAAGTACATGATTTGAAACAAATCTTATAGAAATGACATGTCATCGTTGTATGGAGGTCAGTAATGAAATTATGGAGGGAAAGAAGGCGCCGGAATCGTGGAAGGAAGCTTTCATCACATTGATACCAAAATCGGAAATTGAGAAGACACAACTCAAGAACTACCGTCCCATCTCCCTTTTAAATGTGGATTATAAAATATTCGCAGATATTTTGGCAAGCAGACTTAAAAGAGTCTTAAATGAAGTAATTCATAAAGATCAGGCAGGCTTTCTCCCAGGTAGACATATGTTTGCTAATACAAGGAACATTATTGACATTTTGGAACTTTTGCAGACAAACATAAATACAAAAGCAGTGTTAATTTTTATAGATGCGGAGAAGGCTTTTGATAATATCTCTTGGAAATTTATGAAGGGAAATTTAAAAGAAATGGGAGTGGGACGGGGTTTTGAGAATGGGATTGATGCAATATACTCAGAACAGAAGGCAAAATTGATAGTTAACAATGTGGTTACAGAAGAGTTTAAAATTGAAAAAGGTACACGACAAGGCTGCCCGATTTCCCCTCTGTTATTTATTTCGGTTCTGGAGGTGCTCTTGAATAGGATTAGAGGGGACCGGTTGGTGCAAGGGATTCAGGTCGGAGCGAAACAATATAAACTCAAAGCTTTTGCAGATGACCTAGTCTTGACTTTGCAGGAGCCAGAATCTAGTACAAAAAGAGTATTACAACTGATTCAAGATTTTGGTCGGGTGGCGGGATTCAAACTAAATAAACAGAAAACCAAGGTGTTGGGGAAAAACTTGACAGATACAGAGTCAGAACGGTTTCAGAGAGAAACAGAACTAACTGTGGTTAAAAAAGTAAAGTACCTAGGGGTAAACATAACAGCAAAAAATCTGAGTCTATTTAAGGATAATTATGAAAAATGTTGGTCTGAAATCAAGAGAGACTTGGACAGTTGGTCAAAATTGAAGCTTTCTTTGTTAGGCCGAATTGCTGCTATTAAGATGAATGTATTGCCAAAGATGTTGTTTTTGTTTCAAACATTGCAAATTGTGGACAAGACAGAGTGTTTCCGAAAGTGGCAGAGAGATATTTCTAAATTTGTCTGGCAGGGCAAAAAGCCCAGAATTAAGTTTAAGATATTAACTGATGCGAAAGAAAGAGGGGGCTTCGCCCTGCCAGACTTAAAACTGTACTATGAAGCCGCAGCTTTCTGCTGGCTAAAAGACTGGCTACTTCTTGAAGACACTGATGTGTTGGATTTGGAAGGTTTTAACAATGCTTTTGGCTGGCATGCATATTTATGGTATGATAAAGTTAAGATCAATAAGGCCTTTAAGAACCATATTGTCAGGAAAGCAGTATTTAATGTCTGGACAAAATACAAAGACTTATTGGAAAACAAAACCCCGAGGTGGCTGTCTCCTCTGGAAGCCAAGGCCCGAAAAAGACCCAATATGGAGGCCTAATGGCCAAAATATTGGGAAATATTAGAAAAAGACGGTGACAATTGGAAATTGCAGAGTTTGGAGAAAATGGAGGGTAAAGTGCGAGACTGGTTACATTACGCCCAGACTAAAGAAGTTTTTAAAAATGACAAAAAACTAGGGTTCCAGGTGGAGAAATCGAAGTTGGAGACAGAACTGTTAGAACCAAAGACTAAGGTACTATCAAGAATGTATAACTTGCTGTTAAAATGGAATACACAAGACGAACTGGTTAAATCTGCTATGATAAAGTGGGCACAGGATATTGGGCATAACATCATGTTTGAGGACTGGGAAAGGTTGTGGACCACTGGGCTGAACTTCACTGCATGTAATGCTTTGAAGGAAAATGTAATGAAAATGATATATAGATGGTACATGACCCCAGTTAAACTTGCCAAAATATACCATTCGTCTGATAATAAATGTTGGAAATGTAAGGAAAATGAAGGAACATTCTTTCACCTCTGGTGGACCTGCCCTAAAGTGAAGGCCTTCTGGGAAATGATATATAATGAGCTGAAAAAGGTATTTAAGTATACCTTCACCAAGAAACCAGAGGCCTTCCTCTTGGGTATTGTCGGCCAGAGGGTGTTAAAGAAGGACCGAACATTTTTTATGTATGCAACAACAGCAGCAAGGATACTCATTGCAAAGAATTGGAAGACTCAAGATCTACCCACACTGGAAGAATGGCAGATGCAGCTGATAGACTATATGCAACTGGCAGAGATGACCGGCAGAATCCGAGACCTGGGAGAAGAAAGGATGGAAGAAGACTGGAAGAAATTTAAAACTTATTTACAAAAATATTGTAATTTGATTGAATGTTAAGAAGGATGCTTGATCATAAATAATTGGCCACCACTAAACTAGATTGAAATTAGATGATAAGTGAGATTAAGGAAAAGACAAATCCTTTGGGAGAACTATCAGATTATATTTAAACGAGTGGATATAAGATTGTAAACAAGATGATAATTTGCTTGAAAAAACTTTTTAACAATGTAAGTGGGAGCAGGAGACGTGAGGAAGTCCAAACAAGTTATGAGATTTTGTGTATGATATAAGCAATGTTGTTTGTTATTTATGCTTTTCTCTTATAAAAATTCTTAATAAATATTAAAAAAAAAAAAAGAAATGACATGTCATCAGTAATTTACACTTTAAAAAACTCAAAAAAAACACACACAAAAATCTGGAAGCTGAAACAAGATTGCTATTCATCAGCTATTCATCAGCAATTCATCAGCTATTCATCAGCAAACCACTGACTACTACTTTATATAGGGTAGGGGGCACTGGGGATAAGTTTGCTTCCTTGTTTGTTTCTTTATTACTTTATTACATTTATATCCCACCTTTTCCTCCCAGAGGCTCAAGTTGGTGTTCATGTTTCTTCTTCTTTCTGGTTTTACCTTCACAACAACCCTGTGAGGCAGGTTAAGCTGAGAGTGAGTGACTCGCCCAAGGTCACCCAGTGAGCTTTCTGGCTGGCTGTGGATCTGAATCCTAATCTCTCCCAGATCCTAGGCCAACAGTCTAACCACTAAATCACCACCAGTTGATGGAACCAAAAAAAGGTTGGGAACTACAGTATACATAAGAAGCTGACCCAGGAGTCCCTTTCACCTTCAAAATCTGGGATGTGCTTGGTCAGTTGTGGATTTGTGGCCCAGAGTGATGTGTCTTGCAGGAGAAATGATTTTCTGCTGATGCTTCTCAGTATTCATTTTTCTTGGAAACAAGTTCATGTCATGTAGCCCATTCCCACCACTAATATTTGGTGCCATGAAGATCAAAGGAGTCGTCTGTCCCAGAGACCCATCCTCGCATCGCCTGCCACCTATATCCCCACTGACAGCTGGAAGTGATAAGGATGTCTTGAGTGCAGAACGGGTGGCTAGCGCAATTTGAATATATATTGGAAATTTCCCAAGTTGTTAAAGGCTTCGAAGAAGAGGGTTCGCTTATCTTGTTCACTGCTGCTTATTAAATAAAATGTAATTGTCTGAAGTATTACACATTGCCCAGGGCTTTGGAAGGCTGGTATGTCCAAATAACTAGAAGCAAATGTACCATCAAGCCCTTCTGCGTTTATCTCAAAGGAGATCCACACTGACTGGGGACAAAGGAGGATTCACATGGAATAAGTGCTCAAATATAGGATGGGGGACACCTGGCTTGCCAGTAGTATATGAGATAAGGATCTAGGGGTCTTAGTAGACCACAGCTTAACATGAGTCGACAGGGTGAGGCAGCAGCAAAAAAAAGGTTCATGCAGTTCTAGGCTGCATCAATAGAAGTCCATTTAAAGAGTCCAAATCTAGGGAAGTCATAGCACCACTTTATTTTGCCAGGATTAGACCCCACCTGGAGTCCTGTGTCCAGTTCTGGGCACCCCAATTGAAGAACGATATGGACAGGTTGGTATCATCGTTTTTATTATTTATACTCTGCCCACCTGACTGGGTTGCCCTAGCCACTCTGGGTGGCTTCCAGTTTATATAAAAGCATAAAAAAAATTAAGCATAAAAACTTCCCTATACGGAAGGTTGTATAGTTACTTATTTCCTTGACTTAAAGGGTAAAGGGGACCCCTGACTATTAGGTCCAGTCGTGACCGACTCTGGGGTTGTGGCACTCATCTTGCTTTATTGGCCGAGGGAGCCGGCGTATAGCTTCCAGGTCATGTGGCCAGCATTACTAAGCCGCTTCTGGCAAACCAGAGCAGCGGGCTTGCCCAACTCCATACCTTCCAACATTTCTCCAATGAAAATAGGGACATCCTAAGGAAAAGCAGGACATCCTGGGATCAAATTCAGAAACTGGCTGGGACTACTTTTGTGAATCCGGGACAGTCTGAACTAAAGAATGCTTGACAGGTTATCACCCGACCTCTGTTGGAAAACCTTTGTGGCATAATAGAATTATAGAACTATAGAGCTAGAAGCAGGGTCATCCAACCCATGAAGCGAAATGAGGCAGCCACACTGAGTAGCAGGAGCCTGAGGTGGTCCCCTCTCCAGGCCCTGCCCCCCCCTCCCCGCTAGCAGAGCAGCAGCACTGGGGGAATGCATGAGGTATTGCAACATGAGACCCTGCCTGCAGCCAGCACTGCTACTGAAGCTTCATGGTTGCCACCATATCACACATAAGGACGGATGGTGAAGCAAAATGGGAGGCACTGCCCCTGGCTAGAACAGACCTCAAGGATTCTTTAGCTCAACCTTCTTGCAATGCAGTTAATGAATCCCTGACAGTTGCCCAGAGTGGCTTGGGCAACTCAGTCAGATGGGCGGGGTATAAGAAATTTGTTGTTGATGATGATGTTGTTGTTAATACTACTACTACTACTACTACAGGTGGCCATCTGACCTCTTTTTTATAATGATTTTTATTGGTTTTTCAGTTACATACTCCACATATAAATATTGTTTTACATTTTACATTTATACTTGCTCCTAAGAACTGACTTCCTTGCTTCCTTCTTCTGGTATTTTAATATCATATCTAAATTTTTCCACATTGACGTCATCCATTTTATCTATTGCTTTTCTTCTTCCATATTTGCCCATGATATGTCCAAAAACAAATATATACAATTCTTGTTGTCTGTCTGTATTCATTTACAACCACTATTATTTACATTACTCACATTATACATTTTGCTTATTATTTTTCTTATCTGATAATTTTCTTTGTATTTCACATTATGTTTTTTTTCATTTCTACTGGTTTCGCTATTTCACCTTATTTTTCCTATATACGCCATAAATTTTTCCCATTCTTTCTGAAATGTTTCATCACCCTGTTGTCAAATTTTACCCATTAATTTAGCTATTTCTGCATATTCCAATAACTTCTGTCGTTGTGGAAACAACAACAATTGGCAACAGTAGAAGAATGGCATCTGACCTCTTTTGAACATCCTCCAATATTACCTACATAAATTGTGGTTACACACGCACATACGATTTTTTTAAAAATCTGAGGGCATTGCTGTGCAAATCATTTCAGAATGTGGTGGACTTTCCTTTCTTGGAGGTTTCAAGCAGAAGTTGGGTGGACTCTATCAACTCTATCATTTCTGATGCTCTTATCATTTCTCCTCTTTCTAGAATTTACTGAGCTTGAGAATGTAAAGACTGATGGAGCTCTTTGCTGGCGATAAAACATCCGTTCCTGCCCACAGATAATTTTCCTGATCTAGCGTTGTCCCTCCTTCTGATGCTCTTATCATTTCTCCTCTTTCTAGAATTTACTGAGCTTGAGAATGTAAAGACTGATGGAGCTCTTTGCTGGCGCTAAAACATCCGTTCCTGCCCACAGATAATTTTCCTGATCTAGCGTTTTCCCTCCTTCCTTATGCGATAGATGACACTGAAGACTTCTGAGTGGGAGAGAAATGGATGATCATTTACAAGAGCAGCTTGCTTTGAAATTATAGCTTTGCAAATGACTAGATCTTATTTCATGTTCCATTCTCTCCAGCACCCACAGAAGGTCAATTTCCCCACCTCTTCTGAGGATGGGTCCACATGCTCTCCTTAAAAAGATAAAGGGACCCCTGACCATTAGGTCCAGTTGTGGCCAACTCTGGGGTTGTGGCGCTCATCTCGCTATACTGGTTGAGGGAGCAGGTGTACAGCTTCCAGGTCTAAACTGCTTCTGTCGAACTAGAACAGGGCAACGCGACTGGTTCTGCCACACTGAGCACCAAGCCTAGGGGGCGCTGCAGGGTATTGCAACTATAATACTGTATAGTGAATTGAGCAGATTTCATATATACAACCTGAGCATACGATATTTGCAGGGATAGCTGGTGCTTCTTTGGAACAGTGGGGCAGAAGATAGGGAGCCAAGCAATAGGTGGAGCCAGGTCATGGGTGGGCAGAGTTAACTGACTCTAGTTTTTCTACCCATCCTCCTCTCTGCTGGAAGGAGCAGGAAGCTGACAGACAGCTCCATCCCCTGGACTACATTCACTGGACGGAGGGCAGAGGGTTGGGCTAGATGATATTTGGGAACCCTTCCAACACCACATTTCTATGACATATAATATTCTATGACTGCTGACCTTTTCACCAACATGACATTCAGTGTGGGGGAGACCTCTGTGACATTGTGAAAGGCCAGCACCAAAAAGGTGTCGTTGCTGCTCCTCTCACCCAGAGTTCCTTCCAGGCTCAGGGGTGGCTAAGAGCGAGTGCCAAGAGCAATCCCTGGGTGATCTGCCTCTTAATTACAGGGTTAATGCAGGTGTCTCTATCAGAAGAAGTTCCTTAACCTGATAATGAGCAGGAAGCAGCTGTACTTTGGAAAGTAGAATAATTGCAGAGCAGGGATTTCTAATTATAAGGTAGGTGTGTGTGTGTGTGTGTGTGTGTGTGTGTGTGTGTGTGTGTGTGTGTACTGCTGAGGAGTTTATTTAGTGCCAGCTTGGAACTTCCTCCAAACAGCAGGCTCAGTTTCTTAAGAGTAGGAGGAGAGGGTGGTGTAGTGGCAGGCAAGATGTCAGGGTAGGGCAGGTCAGTTTAGGGGGTGAAGCTTAATTTTTGCTAATTTCAGTGTGGGGTCTTAAAACATGTTTTTGAGTATCAGGAGTTCAAATCTGCTATTATTTTTGTGATTAGACAGTATTTAGCTTGGTAAATCTATGTTGGATTAAAAAGCACGTAAACTGTTCTCGGAAGACCACAGAATTTTATTTTAACATTCTGAAAATGTCAGATAATACTATAAAAAAATTATGCATAAAACATATCCCACTAAGTATACAACATTAGCTTGGACATCAGCTGCCAACTTTCTTCTTGACCTCTGATGTAGCCCTTACATTTCTCATGTGTATACACCCTGCCTGCTGCCTCTGTGACTTGTTTCACACACCTCTCTACAGACGGAGTATGACAGGGCCACTGTGGAATTTGCATGGGCTCATCAATGACTTGCTTTAGTTCCTCTGAAGGAAGTTTACATGTCAATGGAGGTTCCGATATTCAGTGAGACCAGTCTATCCAGGGCTTTTTTTAAAGCCAGAACTCAGTTCTGGCCCCCTCAGGTGGACATAATTGCTATTCTAAGAGAACAAGGGAGGCGTTCATGGTGAGTTCCGGCACCTCTTTTTCTACAAAAATATCACTGAGTCTATTACCTCCAATTGGGATGAAGCACTAGGGTTAATGAAAGCTGTTTTCCTCAGACGTACAAAAAGATTTCCCAGATTGTCATCATCTCTGACCCTCAAGTCAACAAGCTTTTGGACACCAACTCTCCTCACTGCCATCTGAGCACAAGAGTGTCTGGATTATCATCTTCCTGACTACATACCATGCTGAACGTTGGATGGGTGGCGAAACAGCATCCACTATAACCTTTTTTATGCAGCCTAACTCACTGCAGCTGAAACAAAATGTGGCGCGGACCTTTCCCCCAGAGTGTTTTATATTGATGTTGAACCAGCAGGGGCAGCACACACAAACATTATGTTCCTCTATCGGTCTTAAGTTTGCCTCCAAGGCCATGTTTTGAAACCCGTATGTGACAAAGCTTCCTTGCTGTTGTTAATCACCTTGAATGGCCCACTGGACCAATTTCAAGAATAGCCAGATCCATGTGAAGTTTTCCTGTCTTTATGGCCTGTGTGATCTGATACCTGTACTCTTGATGAATAGACAGATCCTTTATGGCATTGCCACCTAAGAGGCTTTCCAATTGAGAGTTTCATGAATGAGGTATGAATTTCAAGTTCTGTAGCAGTGACTAGCACCTTGCCTATGTTACCTGTCCACTTGCAGTTAGACAAGGTCTTCCCATGAAGTGGTGTGATCAAGTGTTGCAGGGATAACTTGTTGGTGTGGAGGGTACAAACCAACCAGCTTACAACCAATGCATGGTACTACCCTCCTAGTCAGTGTGAACATTTGTAGAATCACCTCCAATGACCTGTAGTCTCTATCAATGCCCTTCTGTTGAGGCAGCCTAGAATAGCATTAGCCTCCCCCCCCCCCGTCACATCACGTCATTGCTCATAGGAGTCTGACAGAATACCTGGTGGAAACTGGACCCACTGGGACAGCAAAGGAAAAACCCATTAAAGGGATTCCTTCTGCAATCAGCCAAGACCTATAAAGTGCCCTTGGCCAGAGGGCTAACAGACTCATAAAGGGATCTCTGGAGCTGAAGGAAGCCATCCAAACAAAGCCTGGGGCCAAAGTCCACAATGCAGCCAGGATGTTGGAGAATGTGTGAAGGAAGGCTGCTTTCAACTCTGATGTGAATTGCTCTTGGGGTCCCTTCCAACTCTGTAATTCTAAGATTCATTGGAGGTGTTAAAGCAGAGGTCAGGTGCCCCCCTGTCAGAGATTCTTTACCTGTGGTTCCTGCATTGCAGGGGGTTGAACTAGATGACCTTCTGCGGTCCTTTCCAACTCTGCAATTCTAGTATCCTCTGATATTTAAGACTGCCAAATAATAATAATAAATCCCTGGGTGCACACCAGAAGGAAATGTGTTGTGCATGCCTAGGTGCAAAATGAGGATTCTCTGGGGAATGGTAGTTTAAAATGGAGGTGGAGCATTTCATAATCGTATTTTCATTCTAGCAGCTGGTTGGAAGCAACATGAGACTTGAATGCTTCCTAAGAAGGCATCTTCTACCTGCTTGGTTATTAAAAGTCTTTGTTCGTGAGACCTTTTGCCCCAATCTTTCTTATCCCTGCACTTCTGGGTGCTTTTAAAAGAAGGGGAAGGAAAATTGTTACTTTATTCTTGATGCTTTTGTTCCCCTTCGGACTCCTGTTGAGTGGAGTGCTTTGTACTTTGGAGTGAAACTGCTTCTGTGGAGAGACCTTTCCAATGTCAGCCTCTTCCTCCTCAACAAAGGAGGAAAAACAGCAAAGGCCTTCAGCTGAATTTCTGCCCTTTCCATCACACCACAGGCCCTGGCAATGTTTAGAAGTGTGACTGTGGGAACAGAGGAAGACTAATTTAGCCAGAGACTCAACTCCCTGGACACCCCATGCAGAGAGAGATGGTTGCACAGAAGATTCCTGTCTGTCTTGTGGAAAGAGCTCAAAACGCCTCTATCAAAGCCAAGGAGAATCCCTGGGATTTTCTAAAGCAAACCTCCCCACGAGCAAAGAGAGTCCCGAACATCTAAAAGATTAACTGTTTTGGGGGTTCCACTGTTGAATCCATTAGCCCAGACAGGATGCAGAGTTAGAACCACAGAATTGTATAGGTGAAAGCTACTCTAAAGGTCATCTAGTCCAACCCCATACAAACCACGAATCAAAGCAAAAGAATCCCAGACAGATGGTCACCTGACCTCTGTTGGAAAACCTCCAATGAATCCTAGAATCATAGAGTTGCAAGGGATCCCCAGCCCCACACAATACAGGAACCATAGCTAGAGAGTCCATGGTAGAAAGCCAGCCAATGCCTGTTTAAAAACTTCCAATGAATCACAGAGTGAATCACCCCCTATACCCTCCCATTCCAAAAGGACACCAGGCACATCTCAAACCAAGACCACCAGGGAGATTGAGATACCACTGACCAAGGAGATGGCGAACAGCACTGAGACCACAGCAGCCCCCCATGACAAGCTGCCAACCAAAGACAACCAACCAAACCCTAGGCCATGCCCAACTTCTCTCACCACCAAGGAAATATAACAAGCGAACAGAAAGAGAACCCACACAAGTGATACTGACACAAAACCCCACACATACACTAAGTAGAAAAATAGAGGCATTACCAACCCACCCCACCCCACCCACCCTCTTTTCTTCCCAAATTAGTACTGCATGCAACACTAATGTCTTGCAACAAATGAAATGCACATATTTTTGTAAACTAAGAATTAAAAAAAGAAAAAAGAATGAATCACACACACACACCCCCCAGCAAACCAGGAATCACAGCTGAACAATCATGGAATTGTAGAGTTGGTAGGGACTTTGTTGGTCATCTAGTCCAGCCCCCTGCAATTCGTGAATCACAGCTAATTCCATCTGGGCTTTTGGTGGGGAAACAAGCAATGCTTCCTGGGATTCCCAGCCTGGCAAGTGAAAGCACAGCAGCCGAGGAGAAATTAGGTCATATCCCTCAACAGTTTGAGTAAATGGGACAGTATGTACGTTCTGTTTACCTCCCTACAGGGCGAATGCAGCGAGCGTGCCATAAATCATTTCGGCAGCTGCTGGGTGAATCTCCTGCTGTAGCGTGAGGAAAATGCAGACATGCTAAACCTGTCCTAATTACAGTTTCCCTTACTATCATAACCCCTCACAGATCTGCCTCTCCTTTCAGACACATTTCTCTCAAATCACACACGGTCTTCAATATCACCAGCTTCCTCTTCCTTTCCCTGGTGTCATTTGCAGTCTGTTGCCAGCTGGTGTGAGGCTACGTACGCTGCAAAGTCCCCAGCCTCAAACAAAGCCCACTTAGGATGCTACAGCAAATGCATCCCCCGGGACAATGTGGATTAAAGGAAGCCAATTATATTTTTAGCTAATGGGCAACTTAAGAGACTCTTTCGAGAGACCATGAGATCCCAGTGGTTGATATTCTATCTCAAGCCACTTGTCAGCTAGAACCCAAGAATCACAGATTATGCGACCACATAGTTGGAAGGGACACCAAGGGTCTTCTAGTCCAACCCCCTGCAATGCGTGAATTACTGCTGAATAATCTGTAACAGACGGCTCCATCTGACCTTCACTTAAAAACTGCCAATGCAAGAGAGTCCATCACCTTCAGAGGGAGTCTGGCCCACTGTGGAGCGCTCTTGTGATCAGGAAGTTCTTCCTAATGTTTAGTCAAAACCTACTTCCTTGTCCTTCAAATCATTTTGGGACCCCATTTTCTGGTGCAGCAGAAAGCCAGCTTGCTCCATACTTCATGTGACAACACTTTGGAAGTCCTTTTTTGGTCCCTGTGTGACATTTCCCTGCTATATTCCCAGAAACTGAAAAGAAGAAAGCTGTCCTTTGAAGTTGTCCATTGAAAGATAGTGGACTCCCCTTCATTTGATATTTTTATACAGCGGTTGCATGGGCATCTGTTGGGGGTTCTGAGGGTAAGAGGGAGACAGTGGACCTTCCTTCACTGAAGGTGTTTATACAGTATTCTTGTGCTCTTGTGTCCGAATTCAGCTTGTGGGCTTCTGACAGATATCTGGCTGGCCACTGTGAGAAGAGGATGCTGGACCAGATGGGCCAAGGCCTGACCCAGCAGCTCTCTTCTGAAATTTCCATGCCCAGAGGCAGTTTATTTAGATTGCTAAATTCTTAGGGATATTTGGCCACTGTGAGAACAGGATACTGGACTAGATGGGCCACTGGCCTGATCCAGCAGGGCTCTAATTATGTTCTTATGCCAAGCTCCTCCTGTGTATTGAATTCCTTATCCCAGATTTCTCCACTACCAAAAGTTTCACCTTGCAGAGAGAGAGAGAGAGAGAACACACACCCTTATGTACTGAGCACATGATCATCCTGCCCATGGATGAATGTTTACTGTTCACCCAGTCACACCTTAAACTCGCCACACCTCCTCCCACAACAAACATTCCAGGCATGTTTCTGCTTCTGCCCCCTCTGCTGCTCCTCCCTGGCCCAAGGTGGGGCACAGCGTGGGTGGTACATCACCAGCTGCCAGGTGACGTTGGCGTTCCAGGCTACTGGGTGTGCTGTGGATGGTACCACTGCCAGGTTCCCCTCAAGCACCCTGATTTGTGTTCACAGCTGGTTCGTGGTGGGTGCTCCAGCTTCCTCCTCCTTCTGCGGACCAGCTTGATGCAAAGTCATAGAACTGTAGATATGGAAGGGACACCCGAGGACCATCTAGTTCACCCCTTGCATTGCAACCCCCTGCGATGAGAACAGGTTTGGTGTAATGGCTAGAGTATTGAACGAAGACCTGGGAGACCAGGGTTCAAATCCCCACTTGGCCATTAGTGACCTGGGGAGGGGGGCAAACCAAGTATGCCCCCTGGAGATAACTGGAGGGAAAGGTGGGATAGAAATGAAATGAAATAAATAAATAAATAAATAATTGCAGGAATCAATGTGTGAATGTTGCAAAATTCAGGACAGGTTAAAAGAAAGGACATTTTCATGGAGTGCATATTTAAACTGTGGAACTTGCTCCCACAGGCGGCAGTGATGGCCACCAACCTGGATGGCTTTAAAAGAGGACTGGACAAATTCATGGAGAAGGAGAGGAATATTGATGACTGCAGGACAGGATGGCTATGCTCTGCCTCCGTGGTCAGAGGCAACAAGGTATTTGAGTGCCAGTTACTGGGGGAAAAACAGGAGAAGAGAGGGATCTTGTGCTTGAATCCAGCTTGCAGCTTTCCTACAGGCATCTAGTTATACACTGTGAGGCTATATTTTGCCAGTGACATATTTCAAAAGCCCTGTTATGAAAATCCTTCTTCCATCACTGTCAGTAGCAATGGAGTCTGCAGAGGTGAGAATTTTGGCCTGCTAAGAAAGGGAAGGTCCTCATTTCCTCATGGGAAAGCAGGGCAGGGCCATTTTGGGATTTCATAAGCTACCTGACAACTGCTCCTCCAGGTGTGTGAGAATTATGTTCCACACTTACTCAATCAGATCTCCATTGTACAACAGTATTTATGAACAAAGGCTTTGAAGGTGCCTCTGGCAACCCCTTCCTTCAAACTGTAGAATCCTAGAAGTGTGGAGTTGGAAGGGATCCCAAGTTCCATCTAGTCCAACCCCTTGCAATGCAAGGATCACAGCTAAAGCAACCATGTCCATCCAACCTTTGCTGAAAAAGGACTCTCCAATGAAGGAGAGTCCACCATCTTTCAAGGCAGTCCCTTCTACCATTGAACAACTCTTCCTGTCAGAAAGTTCTTCCTAATGATTAGTGTCCTTTCTTGCCATTTAAATCTGTTGTTTCCAGCAGCCTTTTCTTACATTCTTAGGCTCTGTGCTTAAATCCTGTTTGAAGGTTTTCCATTGAAACATCTGGCTGGCCACTGTGAGAACAGGGTAATGGACTAAATGGGCCATTGGTCTGATCTAGCAGGCTCCCCCTATGTTCTTACATTGCCATTCAAAGACCCAAGGGTCCATGAGCTTCTAGTAGGTTGCTGGAAAATATCTTTGCTGGTGGTTCTGTCCAAGGAAGCATTCCTGGTCTTTTGAGACCAACCAGGAGACTGAGCTGTGATGGCAGGCAGAGTATTATCGATGGGTGAGTGGATGCTTTGAAACCAATCTGCCGCTAGCTCCATTATCTCCCGGTATATGAATATTGTTTATTTGTGTAGCCAAAACCATTACAAAACGGAATACAAATAAAATACATGGCACAGTTAAAATAATTATTAAAACCTGGCATTCTGTTAGATAAGAGTTTGCAACCCTGAAGAATTAAATGTATCATCCCCACTAACCTTTCTCCTTAAAATTGCTGCTCTAAAGGAAAAACAGGCCAGTTTTTCAGAGGTGTACGCAGTCCTGTCACCTAACAAAAAGTTGATCAAATACCCAATCGGCCTCCCCACTGGGAGATTTAAATCTTTGAACAAGGCTGCTCTTTAATGATTCTAAGTCCTTGTAGCCTGGGCAAACCAGCAAATAGTGGGGTAAATCTTCAGGCACATTACCTCCATAGGGGCAAACTCTCTTCTCAAAAGGCATCCGGCAATAGCATCCTTCAACTATGGCACTGTGCAGAGACTGGAATTGCAGAACTACAAAGGCTTTTCTCCATTCAACATTTGTGATGCTGGTCACATAGTGAGGACAGGGAATCTGAATGGATAGTTTGGCATACTCGAGGCCGCATTTGGACAGACAAGCAGAAGTGTGATCAGCACAAAAATCATGTTTTAAAATATGAGATTTCATGCGGTGAGATGCCGTCTCACAGTCCAATGAACTCAGAATGTCCAAAGAGAGGCCAAACATGTCAATAACTTGTAGTGTTTCCAGATTCCAAGACTGAGTCACTGTACTGTTAAGCCTCAACATCTCATTGAAAGCAGAAAGTACTAAAACGGGCTCTATCCCTTGTTAAAATTTTAGTCAATACTGAAGGGCAAAGATCAGAGGTAGTTTTAGAGTAGCGTAACTGGTACAGCTGCACTAGACACCATGCTGCAGGGGGCGCCCCAACAATGCTGTAGAATGGAGCTCAAGAGTTGGGGTGTCGAATTTTAGCATTGCACAGGGTGCTTCTGGAATTTGAGAGCCCAAAGACCGCCATTGGCAAGAATATGCAGTCTGGTCTTCACTGAAAATATAGCAGCTTCCAAATGAATAATGCATACCTCCCAAGTGCCTTGGAATAAAGAGACATCTTGCATTTTCACACGAAATCCCAATGGCCGTTTTGGGTGCCACAATCTCTTGTACTCTTGCTCCCCGAAAATATGCTGGTGCAATGCCCCAAAACATGTATTTTGGGGAGTCATGAGAGATATTGCCCTGAAAAAGGTGCTGGGGGAGGCAAGAGCAAGGTGCAAGTCATGTGACTCACTCGGGAGTGTGTCCCAGAAGACACGCGTTCCGGTTTTCTGTCGGAAAAAGTTGGACGGTATGGGAATGGAAGATTCAACTGTCTTGGGGGAGCTCATAAATAACACAAAGATATTTATTCTGGGGTATTTCCAGATTCATTTTCTGAAGAGATCCCCAAAATTGTACGCCACAACAGATTTGCGAGATGACTTTGGCTTCATAAATTTTGAGGGCTGGGGGAATCTGCCATCTTTATTCCAATAGAACTTTGATAGAAACTTCACTGTATTAATAGCCAATTTATTCATATTTACAAAGTGTTTGTTACAATTCCTAGCTGAATAAAAGTACTAACCTAGATATTTAAAACTTTTTACCTGCTCAGTGGAGTGACCACCAACTTGCCACTTGTGTTTTTAAACTTCTTGGGGTGGAGAGGAAACACTTTTTCTTTTCATAATTAATTTTTAGTTTTTCTAGCACCACCAGTTGATTAAAGATTTCAAAAGCCTTCTTAACACTTGATCTTATCCCCATTTTCATTCGTCCCATGATTCCAAGTCACAGGTCCAGCGGCAGACTTGGGTACTATGGCACCCTACGCAAGGCCAAAACCTGGTGCCCCCAACCTTGTGCTAGCTTTCCAAAGGTGGGTAAGGAGGTGCTGGGCTTTAGGAAGGAAGCACGGGATTCCAGCAGGGTCCTAGAACCCTCCCACCTCCATCGCAAAGTTGGGCAAGTGCTAGCTAGCCTTTGGCAAGGAGATGGGGGGGCGGACCCTAGGATCCTGTCAGAGTCCTCACATCTCCTTCCAAAAGCTCAGTGTCTCACTGCACTGCTTGCAGAGCCCTAAATCTCCCCCTGATAAGTCCATGAAGGTGGGGGTGGTGGTTGTCCCACCGCTTTCTCCTGGAAAACCTGCTGTTTACTGCTGAATCGGAACAAATGTGGGAATTATGCTACAAAAAAGGATAGGGGAAAGAACCCTAAGGGCAAGACAGCATGAACAAAAATGAGAAAGTTTGCAGTGGGCTCTCCTGAGCTTTACCCTTGCATTTCCTTTCATGTTCACATAATCAGAAAGCTGTAGAGTTGGCAGGGTCCTGTAAGGGTCATCTAATCCAACCCTTATGCAATGTAGGAATCACAACGAAAGCATCCCTGACAGGTGGCCATCCAACCTCTGCTCAAAAACCTCCAAGAAAGGAGTGTTCACAGCCTACCAAGGGAGTCCACTCCACTGTTGAAAAGCTCTTGCCATCAGAAAGTTCTTCCTGGTGTTTAGTTGGAATCTCCTTTCTTATCATTTGAGTCCATTGGTTTAAAAGTGCCTTTAGTCTCTAAAAATACATGGCACGAGGGACCATCCCCAAAAGCACATGACCTGATTTCAACCTTCCTCTTAGGAGGTAGGAATCCCACCCTCTGAAGGGAATTCCTTATATGTTGGCCATTCAGGGTGGCCTATTTTGCAACCAAGTTTCATAAAACTGTCAAAATGATAAGGACATCATGCAAATCCATGATGCAACTGCATTTGGAATATACAGAGTGTTCAGTTCTGGTTGCCTGACCTGAAAAAGAATACTGAGGAGTCGGAAAAGGTTCAGAAAAGGGTAGCCAAAATGATCAAGCGGGTGGAAAGACAAAAGAAGAGCGAGTGGCAACATGATAGAAGTTTCTAAAATGATGCAAGGCATGGAGAAAGTGGTTAGAGAAAAGTTTTCCTCTGTCTCTCATAACACTAGAACTTGTGGTCATCCTGTGAAGCTGAATGATGGGAGTTTTGGGACAGATTTTAAAATGGATTTCTTCATGCAGCACATACATAGTTACCTTTGGAGTTCCCTCCCATTGGAGGCAGTAATGTCTACGAACTTGGATGGCTCTAAAATATGGTTACCAGATTTTTTTCAATGAATACAGGTACACCTTCTTTTCTTTTCTTTTTCCTTTTTCTTTTTTTGAAGCTGAGTAGCAACAGGGAGTCATTAGCAGAGATGGTGAGGCAAAAGACCCTGGGCCCAAGCACACATGCATATAGTATAAAGGTGCAAAGTCCTTCTTTCACACCCTGTGAAACATAAATGCACAGTTTTTTTTAAAAAACTGGGCAATGATGCGCCAATCTCCTGCCCTCTTTCCCCTTTGTTTTGACAGATCGGGGGAGGCTTGGGAGTCACGGGCCGGCGTTGTCCAGGAGGGGTACAAGGCGCACAGTTTCTCTGCCAGGCAAGGTGCAAAGCCCTTCTTTCGCACCTTGTGAAACATAAATGCACAGAGTTTCTAAAAAAACCCTGGGTAATGGCTGGCCAGCCGGCCACAACTCCCGAGCCTCCCCCAATCAGTCA
Organism: Podarcis gaigeae; assembly: GCF_964106915.1. Lineage (NCBI taxonomy): Eukaryota > Metazoa > Chordata > Lepidosauria > Squamata > Lacertidae > Podarcis > Podarcis gaigeae. The sequence continues at coordinate 19,856,235 of NC_139691.1, read as the reverse complement.
AAACAAAGGAGGCAGGCGGCAGGAGTTCTGGAGCTCCAGATGTCCCCGGTTCTCCTTTGGCAGTGGCGGCGGCAGTGGCAGTCAGCAGCCCAGAGCCAGCCTGGTAGCGCAGTTGGCTCTGGCTGGCTTCAGGAGCTGCTCGCTGCTTGCTGCTTGCTGCTCACTGCCATGGTGCCCGCCATTTTTTCTCTCCGGAAGTTCCCATATGATGTGTTGCACACAAGACACATCATGTGGGGACTTCTCGCAAGGGAAAATGGCAGGCGCCATGGCAGCAAGCAGCAAGCAGCTCCTGAAGCCAGCCAGAGCCAACTGCGCTACCAGGCTGGCTCCAGGCTGCTGAGGCTGCCACTGCCATGTTTCCTGGGGACAGATCTGCAAATCTGGGGACATTCCAGGGACAGAATTTGTCCAGGGACAGATTTCAAATCTGTGGACATCTGGTAACCCTACTCTAAAAGACAAATTCATGGAGGAGGAGAGGACTATGGGTGGCTACTAGCCACAATGGCTATGCTGTGCCTCCACAGTCAGAGGCAGAAGTGATTCTGAATCTCAGTTGCTGGAGACCAGAGGAGGGGAGAGGGCTCTTGTGCTCAAATCCTCCTTGCGGGTTTCCCCATGGGGGCATCTGTTTGACCATGGTGAGAATGTGATGTTGGACAAACAACTGATCCAGCATGCTCTTCTTATGCATTTATGGAACCTCCAGGCACAGAGGGTGTCTATCTAGATTTCCTAGGCTGTTAGAAGCATTTAGCCACAGGACAGGATGCTGCATGGCATGAGCCCTGTTTTTCCAGCAAGCTCTTTCTACTTTCTTCTGTTCACCCTACCTCTCAGGAAGCAGGAATTCTGCCCTGTTTAAAGGAAGCACTGAAATGTTAATGATTCAAAGTGGGCTGGTTTGCAACCAAGAGAGAGGAGGGAAGGCATGCCCCGGGTAGAAAGGAGACAAGCTGAGGACTGACTCCATTTAGACACAAATTACTCCTTGGAATTCAGGCCTCCAGACAATGGAGGTTGCAATTATCCTTTGGCCCTCACACAAATTGTTTAATTCGGCTTCAAGCGCCAGCCACCGAAGCTTTGACACAGCTTGGGAACAGAGCTTAAATCAAATGCTTCCCTTGGTGAGGTGCCAAAGGAGGAGGAGAATGGGGTGTAGACAATTAGGCCTGAGTTCTGAAGTTTTACAAGCCTAATAAATATCCCAGTAGCCTCAGGCTGTCTCTTGGTGGACCTTGGTGGATGAAAGTGCTAACGGCCCTCCTGGATCAGGCCAGCTGCCCATCTGGACCTGCATTTTGTTCTCACAGTGGCCAACCAGCTGCATATAGGAAATCAGCAAGCAGGATTCATGCACGAGAGCACTCTCCCCCTCCTGCAGTTGCCAGCAACTGGTATTCAGAAGCATTGCTACCTCTGAGTGTGGAGGCAGATCACAGATATAATGGCTAGTAGCCATACAATATCTAGAAGCAAGAAACAAAATGGGTGTTAGACATTTTAGAGCCCTGCTTGAAACAATAACTACAATAGCTATGCTCTGGCTCCACAGTCAGAGGCAGCAATGCTTCTGAATACCTCCTGGAAATCACAGGAGGGTAGAGGGCTCTTCTGCTCAGGTCCTGCTTGTGGATTTTCTGAAAGAGGCTTCTGGTCGGCCCCTGCAAGTAGACAATGCTAGACTAGAAGGACTATTAGTCTGATCTAGCCTGACAGCATCTTTTATACAAATTTATATATATATATATAATCTGCACAAGTAATCAAAAGGTAGTTCCAATGTGTATGTTGTTGTTGTTGTTGTTGCTGCTGCTGCTGCTGCTGCTGCTACTCTTGCTATTTCCCTCCATCCTTAGGTTTCAGTATTTGGGGGGGGGGGCAAAGAAAATACAGCTCATTTTCCAATTTCTGATTGCTTGGGTCCCTCTACCATGATGCAAACAAAAAACAAATGTTTTATCCAGAAATGTTTTATCAAAGGGATGCAACCACAGGCATCCAGTTGTACACTGTGAGAACAGGATGCTGGACTAGATGGGCCATTGGCCTGATCCAGCAGCCAAGCTCTTCTTACATTCATTTGTCCCCTTTTGAGGCTAAGGATTCATGAAAGCTCCAGCAGCAAAGCTCTGGTTTAGAACTGAATATCTTGATCCAGAGCAGAGGATGCAAAGGTTGCTCTGAGCCCTCCTGCGAGAGCTGTAGCTATGGCAGAGAAGGCTTTTTTACCCTGGGTGAAGCCTCCAGAGGGGTGCCTTTTAGGTTACGTTTGTGTGTGTGTGTGTGTGTGTGTGTGTGTGTGTGTGTGTACACAAAGGTTCATGGGGGTGCCCAACTGTGTCTTTGACCTAGGTGAAATAAAGCCTAGTTTCACCCCTGCCTCCTCTGCCCCCAAAAAACTCTTTATCCAGATTTTTTAAAACCAAGAGCTGCAGTTTCCTCCTGGACTTAGGAGTCAAGCCACCTGTATCAGTCAAGAACTCATCTCTTTGAATAAAAGACACTGAAGAGAGAAGGTCGAGGTCAAAAGCTGGAGGATTGATCTCATGTCATCTCCTTGTCATCTCTGTGCAGCTGCCTGCCCACCCACCTGCTGCTTAAGAAGCAAGAAGCAAAAACATCATCATTCTGGAGTTGTATTTATTTATGAATTATTTATTGAGTGCATTTCTATCCTGATTTTTTCTCCAACGAGCTCAAGGTGGCATATATGGTTGTCTCCCCCTCCTCACTTAATCTTTACAACTGTGGGGTTTGCATCCAAATCTCAAATGCCTATTTTGCTAGACAAGCACAAGGCTAGTACACAGAGAGTTCTTAAACTCCCTAGGTATCCTAGAGGCATCCTAGAGGGTACCTTCTGTGTGGCTACTTCTCCTGCCTCCTCCGGGTAGAAATTATGTAACAAAGAAGATAATCCTTTATACTTCCTTCTGCCACCATGCTTCCAAACTGATCAGATGTGTGTCTGGGGGGCTCCAGATACATGCACCCTGTTTTGAAGCCAACTTTTGTATTTTGTACCTAAGAAGATTTCTTACCTATATTGTATTTGCTGCTTACGCTGGAATGTAAGTAAACCTCTGTTTTGTTTTTATCTTACTAAAAACAGGTATGGTTCACTCTCTGCAACAGGGCTGAAGAGATGGAGGTCAGCGGACCACTAATAAAAAGGATTAAAAAATGTAATTGCCTAATTCCTAATCTTTAGTATGCTGTAAAACGTATAGGTGTTTTACTCTGCTAAAAGGCTTCACAGCCCACAAACTTTTTGTCTTTCTCCCACACACGGGATAGGAAGTTTAAATTTTAATCTACAGATTTAATCCTCAACCCATCTCCTACATAACAACAACCCTGTGAGGTAGGTTAGGCTGAGAGGCGGCCACTAGCTCAGGTCACCCAGTGAGCTTCATGACTGAGAGGGGAATTTGAACCCTAGTCTCTCTCAGGTCCTAGCCCAACAATCTAACCACTATACTGTCCTGGCCAGTGGCGTAGCGTGGGGGGTGCAGGGGGGCCGGCCGCACCGGGCGCAACATCTGGGGGTTAGGGGGTGCAAATCCACGGGTTAGGGGGCGCAAATCCACGGGTTAGGGGGCGCAAATTACTTGCCTTGCCCCGGGTGCTGACAACCCACGCTACGCCACTGGTCCTGGCTCTGTTTGTTACCACAGGGTGAGGTGCAGATGGAGTAGGCATGCACTTCGACCTCTAGGATAGTCCTGGTCCCTTCCATGTCCAGCTCTTTACATGCATATGAAGAAACACATAACTTTCTAAACTTCTATCATGTCACCTTTTACCTTTTCTCTAACCTGAAACGTCTCAAATGCTACAACCTTCCCTCATATGTTACAGCCTTTATTTATATGGGTGTCTCCATCCACTATTTGGCGCAGCATATCCTGTTACATGGGTGTAGCCAGGGAGGACAGGTAGGGGCAGCTGCCCCCCATCAATAAAAATACATAGCAAACTGAGGTTCTCCACCCCGCAACAAAAATCCTGGCTATGCCCACAGCCTGGTATCAAAAATGGAGGAGCAAGAATGATGACAAGGAACCATTCTCTGTATATAAAATAAAAAACAAATTCCTTTCCAGGAACGTTTTCAAAACCTGTGCCTGGACCAGCTGAATTTCTGAGTTTACGATGAGCTGCAAGAAGGAGAAGTTCTAAACAGAGGAAGGAATTTGCAGAACCCAAGCTGTCAAGGCAGCTGAGAAACGGTCCTTGCTGTCTCCCCCCAGGGATGTTTGTGTTATGTCTTGTTGGACCTGGAGGGTGGAGAAGGAATGTCCTATCAGAATTGCAACTGAATGCCAAACAAGGGCATCACTGGGATGCAGACGGGCAAAGTTACAAGGGTCTCTTGCCAATATACAGTAATTTTCTGTGACTTACTTTTTTTTTTTAAGAAAGTTTTTACATAGCTTTATGGATGCCCTGACATCCCTTGCACTTCATCCAGAAGCTGCAGTCAACGCAGAATGCTGCAGCACAACTGTTGCTGCCTGGTGGCAGTGAGGCCTTGCCAGCATAGAGTCAGAGAATTGTAGAGCTGCAAGGGACCGCAAGGGTCATCTAGCCCAACCCGCTTCAGTGCAGGGATTACAACTAAACAATCCAAAATCACCCCTGCTCAGAGATCTGCACTGGTTGCCTATTTGCTACTAGACCAAGTTTGGGGTTTTACTATCAGTATATAAAGCCCTTAACAATGTGGGACCAATTTAAGTGCAAGGCCACATTACCATATCAGCAAAACTGGCCATGTTACAGGTGCCACCAGGCATCCATTCCTCATTTGTGGGAAATCAATATTTTATTGTGGCAGCCCCTTCTTCACTGTACTCTTTTTGGCACCTGCTAAAAACATTCTTTAGACAAGCCTCTCTCCAGATGTGTAGAAGGTGGATGTCTGTTTTAATTCGTTTTTAGTATATTGTTGATTTTATCTTTTGAGAGTTGTTTTTATTGATTTTATTATTTCACTCTCTTTGTAAATCACATTGAGCTTCTTTCCATGTTCTGATTTTGCTGAGAACTTTTTAGCCAAGTATGTCCCACCCCTTCCTCCCCCCAAAATCTGCAGCATCTTAACAGAGGAACCTGACTCACCACACAGCAAATGTGGACAAAAATGTATTCAGATTGCAGTTCTGTCCTATCATAGGACTATAAAGCAAGAGTACCCCAAGGGTCTTCTAGTCCAACCTGTAATGAACCATAGATTCATAGGACTGTAGAGTTGGAAGGGAGCTAAAGGACCATCTAGTCCACTCCCTGCAATGCAGGGATCCCAGCTCAAGAATCTCTGACAGATGGCTAGACAACCTCCATTTCAAAACTTCCAGTGAAGGAGAGTGACCTCCTTCTGAGGTCATAGAATCAAAGAATTGTAGAGATTGGAGGGACACCAAGGGTCATCCTTTCCAACCCCCTGCAATGCTCCTCTTGCTCTGCCACTCCTGCCACTTTCTGAAAAGGTGCTCCTGCCTTTCTGCATCTGCCTTACTACCTTCTCAGCCTCCAGAATTACCTGTTGCCTTGCTGCACTCAAATAACATCTTTTTTCCTGCCTCTGTCTGAAGCGCTTGGCCTTACATATTCATTGTGCTCACGGACATGCAATAACATGGCACTTTCATTCCTTCACAGAGTGTGCTGTGAGGGGTGTGTGGCGCTCTGGGAACACAAGGCCTCCTCACTCTCGTCCTCTCTGCGGGTTCCCGATCGTGCAACGGCAATTAAATCTTCCTACCTGTGCGAGGAAAAGGGTCAGGGGTCAGGTGCTTATAATGCAGAGGAAAGGCTCAGGGATGCTCACCTGTGGTTGCCACAGCAACATGTACAAGGGCACATAATGGAGCAGCACACTTAAGGAAGCAGGGGTATGGTCTGAAATGTTGAAGTGGGGGGAGGGTTGGTTAATTTTGCAGCATTAAATATGTATTCTATATCTGACATCCTTTACATTTAAAAAAAAAATTGGAATCTTTAAGTTAGCATCTTAGTCTCCTGTTAATTATGTTGCATCAAATGTATACTTCAGATATGAATCCCCCCTATAATGTTTTATTTTGATTTTTTTAATATTTGAATGTAGGTTGTAAACTGCTTTGAGGGGTTTTTCTCTTTAAAATATTAAGTGGTAAAGAAACATGGCGGTGGTAGTCTCTGCACCAGAGCAGAGCGCAGATATAGAAACAGACATTCCCAGGCCAGTTGCTGAGTCAACAACACCCACCAGCCCTGGGAGGGTTTCCCCTCCCCTTCCTTCACTCCTCAGATCAGCTGCTTTCTCTGTGATGGACTTAATTTCTTCCTTTCATTCTCGGTTGTGATGGAGAATCTGTATGCCACTGTGGATTATAAGCAATTGTGTTCCAGTCTTTCCCCTCCCCTCCCCTCCCCTCCTGCTATCCTTTCAAGCAATGCATGAATTGTAGCTCAAGAATTATAGGACTGAGGAATCAGAAGGGTCCCCAGAATGTCATCTCTCCCAACCCCCTGCAATGTGGGAATCACAGCTCAAGAATCCCTGACAGGTGGCCAATGAATTATAGAATTATGGAGTTTTTGTTTGTTTGTTTTGCCTAATTGCAGCACCAGGTACCCATGGCAGGTTCAAGACACATGAAAGGATAGCAATACAATTAGTCACAATGGCTACAGGGTTTACTCATTAGCCTTTTCTACTTCTGAAGATATCCCACAAGTCAGTGGGAGTTTAGGATCAGAGCTTTCCTTCTCCTAGATGGGCTCCCTTCCCTGGTTGATGAGCCTCACTTCCTTCTACAGGACATGCAGAAATCGCCTTCTTGACTATTGCACCCAGGGCTTTTTTTCAGGGGGTTCTCAAGGATATGCAGTACCAGCATCTCTTTTTTGTTGTGGTTGCACAGCGTGGCACTTACTGTAACAACTTCATGGTGAGTACCGGCACCTATTTTTCTAGGGGGGGAAGCACTGGTTGGACCCACTATTAGACTTATCCACTCAATCCACCAGAGCCTGTCTTCACATGCAGGGGAAGTCTCTAACTCATTGAGAGTTTGATACCCACCAGCTACCCTCACCTGGCTTAGCCAGGCAATCAAAGCCATTTCCTAGGGTGTGGCTGCTTCCAGGAGCCACAGGTGAGAGCTGAGTGCAGGGTGCCCAAGATGGACAAACTACCCTTGAAGGAGCACAACATGTCACCCACCAGAAGTACTATTGCTGGAAACAACAGGAGGGGAGAGGGCTCTTGTGTTCAGCTCTTGCTTATGGGTTGTGTGTTTGGGGTATGTGGCTGAACACTGTGGGAACAGAATGTTGGACTAGATGGGCCACTGGCCTGGTCCAGCAGCCACTTCTTATGTTCTAATGCCTTATAGCTTTTTTCACATTTCTAAACAGCAGATCCAAGATGGGGGTCTATGGACATGTGAAACTAATTAAGTGGAACAGGGCGGTGAGAGAAAAGCACAGTTTCTGCTTTGCCTTTGAATTGTATCTGGAGGTGGGAAAGTCAGCATGCTCAGGGCATAATTAATTGCCCAGACATGAGATACCTTAGTGAGGCATCCACAGATGCACGTCATGTGCAGACATAACAGAAGGGGGGCGGTCAACAAGGGGATCAACCTTCAGTGCACTCAGTGAGCCTCAGAGTTGCAAATTAATAGCTGTAACCCCCCCCCCTTTTTTAAAAAGGCAAGATTAAAAGAAAACATGTCTCCTAATGAGGAGGTTAAATGGTTGGACAAAGTTTGATGCATGGAGGAAAAACTCTAATGAAACCATGATGAAGTTAGACTCTTTTTTTTTTTTAAGTATCTAAGCCATTAACACTTGCTCTGGCCCATTATCCACTGCGACTACAATTCCTGCATTGCAGGGGGTTGGACTAGATGACCTGTTGGGTTCATTCCAACTCTACAATTCCATGTTTCTATGATTAAGAAGAAGAATAGCAAATCTCCTTCACTGGAAACTTTTCAGCATAAGCTGGATGACCACATGTTGGGGATTCTTTAGCCATGATTCCTTCATTGCAGGGGGCTGAACTTGGCGATTCTTGTGGCCCCTTCCACCCCTACAATTCTATTTTGTAGTCTTAGATCACAACCACCATCAGCATCAGTTTATTACCATAGATCTTTGAGCACTTTGCATGTGCAATATCACATACACCCTTACAGCCCCTCTGTTTGGTAGGGTAGCTCCCCCCTCCCCTGCACTTATTGCTGGGAATGAGATGCTGTGGCTTTCATATCCACAGTCATCACAGCTGAAGTGAGACTTTGATTATGGGATACACGCACAAATTGCATTTGGAGTTGTCTATTCGCAGAACCCTTTGAACCCATGTCAGCTCAAACTAGCATGACTCAGTGTTGCAGGAGCTTAGGAGGTAGAATTACCCAGAGCTCTGCTAACAGCTTCTGTTTTAAATTGCAACCACAGGAGGCAATGGTAGCCACCAACTTCAATAGCTTTAAAAGACGATTGGACAGATTCATGGAGGAAGAGAGGACTACCAATGGCTACTAGCCAGGATAGCTATGCTCTGCCTCCACAGAAGTATTCATGCTTATGAAAAGCAGTTGCCAGAAGCTGCAGGAAGGGAGAGGGCTCTTGCAGTCAAATCCTGGTGGCGAGTTTCCCACAAGAGGCATCTGGTTGGCCACTGTGGGAAGAGGAGGCTGGACTACAGAGAGCACAGCTCAGATCCAGCAGCTTCTGATGCTCTTGTGGGACCTCCATGTCCAGAGGGATTCTATCCTAGTTCCTAGGATATTAAGGGTGCTTGACCATTGTGAGAACAGGATGGTGGACTAAATGGGCTGTTGGCCTGATCCAGCAGGCTCTTCTTATGTTCTTGTGCTCTTGTGCTCTTCTGATAAAGGAAATCAGCCTTCAGTAACCTGAATCTGTCGGTCTGTGAAGACCATTGTTCTGTCACTCAGGGCTTGATGCCTGCCAGCCCTGAGCTTTGGGAGAAGAAAGGGGGGATTCTGCAGAGGCCCCACACCTTTGCCCTCCTGCATGCCTCAGGAGACAAGCCCCCTGCTTGAGGGAAGGCAGGCTCATTAGTCTAAGGCCTACAGCGAAATGGAATCATCGTCTTCTTGGTGAAATGTGACAATTGGGTCTAATCATGCGAAAATTGCCCGTATTTAGCCATATTTACTTAGTCATAAATCAGGGTTGAGGCACTTTAACACACCTCAGCGGGCTGGAGGGGAAATGGGGGGGGGGCTGACTGTGAGGTTTAAAGTTTTTAATTAGCCACTATTTCCTTCCCACCCAGACCCTTTTTCAGGATTTGCTGATTTCAGCTTCATGGTCAATTGCATATATTGTGACACTGTCATAGAATCATAGATGTGTAGAGCTGGAAGAAACACCAAGGGTCATCTAGTCCAGTCCCCTGTAATGCGGGAATCCCAGCTAAAAAATGCCTCATTGTGATATCCCCTGAGTCTCCCACATAACTTCTGAGCCTCATCATATTGTTGAAATGACTCTGGAGACTTCTGGGGGGGCGGGGGCGGTATGTGGCGGACTGAACGTCTTCCATTGGCAAGTTGCCTACAGAGATAACTACATGGTGATAGATGTTAGCCAAGACAGAAATCTTAGCTATCAAATTCACACTGGGGATAAGAATGAACAGGGTATTGGTGCTCTGAAAAAGCCACTTTCTACATCAGGAGACCGAGAAGCTGTCAGCTGCTGGGAAGTTGGACAAGGGTGAGCAACTTAAATTGGAGGAATCAACATCTTGCCCAAAAGCCATGTTAGAGCCTCGAAGAGCATAGAGTCTGCAAGCCTTCTCTTCTCTAAATATCTCTGAGATGGTTATAATTTACCACTGAGAGAGGTTTCCGTCTTCTGGTTGACATTTACATCTGGTGTGTGAGCTACTTTTTGGCTTTAAGAAGATTCGGTCATTAAAGGGCAGAAGGCAGAACAAAAAAGTATGCTTTAATGGTTTGAACCAATAAAGTGTGAAACCATCAAGGGAGTTCTGAGTAGTAAGAATTTTTATTTCTTTTATTTTTAATTCACTGTTTTCCTAGCAAAAGTGTTGCCTTGCTACTTCATATTGCCTCTTTGGGAAAGGAATGTGTTCTGATAAGAGATAACACTGTGAAGATCTTAAAGTGGATACAGGAGATTGAAGATTTTAAGGTGCAAATTGTGAAGATCTGAAGGTGGAGACTGAATTGTTAATAAGATCAAGAATATTCAGTATGGCAAATACATCATTAGATGATCCATAGAGATCAGAGCTGAGATTGATGAAATGGTGAAAGATAGCGGACCAGAGAAGGATGAAATGGGAAATTGAATTTAAAAGGACACAGAGAACATTACTGATAAAGGATTGCCAGAACTGGAGAATGAAATGGTAGAGTTGGAGGCAACAGATGGTGAAATGGAGAAGTCTCCACAGGTGTCTAGAGAAACGAAACAGCCAAATGGCGGAGTTGTGATGTTGGAGGAGTGGAATGGAGCCATGGATGCAGAGTCATTCTGAGCTGGCAGAGATAGTTTTGAGAGGGAAAAGACTCTCTGCAAGCTGAAGTGAATTTAGAGGGGGAAACTATCAAGCCTCTGGTGCTTTTCTTGGGAAAGGAATGGAAGGAATAATTTTTTTACAAAATCAAGATGGAAAACCATGGCAAATACAAGAGGAAATGGGAATGGGAGATATGGAACCTGAGTGCGAATTAATGAATACATAATAAGTGGAAAAAACCTATTGGATATTATTTTGATATATGATCACAGCAGAGAAACTCTTGTGCTGACAAAGATGAAAAGACATTATTGTTTAATATGGAGGAATGGATGTTAGAAGTTGTTGGAGACAAAGTTGATATGTTTGATAGAGAAAAACTACTGCTGACATTTAATATTAATAATAATAATAATAATAATAATAATAATAATAATTAATGAACCCCTTTCAGTCTTTATGTGAAATACTTGCTTTCTTCACCCTGAAGCAGGAAGTGTTACTCCTCATCCCTTCCCTGTTATCTCCACGTATGGAAAAACTAAGCCCCCTCTTCCATCCCCATCTATGTATTGATTAACCAAGATCCGGAGAGGACTAATCTTAGTCCTAAACTCTATGAAACTGTAAATTTAAGCATTTAATGGGGTTTCAGAGCAGGCTGTTTTTACAACTTCAGTGCACTTAGTGATAATTTGGGTGAAGTTTAATGCAAAAGGTATCAATTTCTTATGGTAGAAGGCTGAGGTGTTTTACAGCCTCTGGGAATCACCCAGAGTCTGCAGGGCCAATTGCAGCTTCTGATATCACTCAACGCAAAATTGCCTCAGGCTGGATTGGTGCCAGGGAGACCCTGGGCCTTCGCTGTGGTGTGTGATGTATTACAATGTCACTTTCATAACAGGGACACTGTATATGTATCTTGAACTGAGGCCCATTCATGGACTCCTGGGCTAGCTAATGCCTTCCCTAATCTTGCAGGATCAAATTTACCCCAAGCGCTTGGAGTCACTCAGAGTCAACATCTTTGGGGTTGAGAAGGCTTCTGGTTTTATGGGGTGAGTCTTCAATGTGGAGCTCATGGGCAGGGAGTGTCTTTCCATTTTCCAGGCATGCTAACCCCCTTTCTGCAATAGAATCCAGGATTTGTGGGTTTCTTGCTGTCTAGGTTTTGGAAAGGGGGGGGGAGGAAGTGATGTGGAGATGCATTTGAGAGCCTTTCATTTCTATGCTCCAATATCTGTCCTGCTACCTAATCAGTGATTTGTATCAGATTTAAGGGTCGGAGAAACATAGGACTGTAAAGTTGGGAAGGACCCCGAGGGTCATCTAGTCCAACCCCCTGCAATGCAGAAATCACAGCTAAAGCATCCAACCTCTGATTCAAAACCTCCATGGAAGGAGAGCCCACCACCTTCCAAGGGAGGCTGTTCCTCTGTCAGGAAGTTACTCCTACTTTTTAGTCGGAATTGCCTTTCTTGCAGCTTGAATTCATTGGTTCGGGTTCTCCCTTCCGAAGCAGCAGAAAACGAACTTGCTCCATGTTCCATGTGGCAGCCCTTCAGATATTATAAGCTGGCTCTCACTTCACCTCACAGTCTTCTGCAGGTTAAACATCCCTAACTCTCAGGCATTCCTCACAACCCTTCCCTCTTTTGGTCGCCTTCCTCTGCACGTATAGCAGCTTGTCAATCTCCTTCTGAGATGGTGGTGCTCAGAACCACACACAGGTCTCCAGGTGTGGTCTGACTAAGGCAGATGATGATGATGATGATTTCAATTCATATGCTACCCTTTATCAAAAGATCTCAGGGTGGTGTACAACATTAGAAACACAAAACAGAGTGGCACTATCACTTCCCTTCATCTGGACACTGTAGTTGTGTTGATGCAGCACTAAACTACATTTATCTGGCTAAGCTGTTTTTTCTCTTCTCAAAGGTTGCAGGACTAGATGACCCTTTGGGTCCCTTCTAACCCTTCAGTCATGGATTCCATGAAGATTCTCTGCCCTCAATAAAGCTCCAAATATATTCATTTAAAGTACTAATCTTCTGAAGTTTTGATGATGAGTGTTCCGCTTTTTCCTTCCTACCAGCCAAAATATTTATGATACAGTTGGTAAAATATTTATATTATGAGCCAGTTTGCCTTGTTGCTTTAAGAAATTAATCTAACATATAACTCCACTTGGAACATTTCGGTTTTCTCAAAATTGGACTGAAAATTAAACAATACTTTAATTTGCGGCCAGGGTGAAGTGCCAGGGAGGGCATTTATCACCCAGAAAAGCAAACACCTCTTTTGCTCTTCTGCCAAAGAAATCAGTGTTCAGAGATAGTTTAAGGCCCTGGATAAATATTCTCACTCCTCCCACCCTGAAAAGCTTTAAAATAGCAATAAAAAGTTGGTAGTTAAGGAAAAAGCCAAACAGAGCTGTTCAAAAAATAAAAAGACTATTAAGATAAACTTTCACACTGGTCAGATACAGAAATTAATTAGACTACAGTCTTTCCAATAGAGAGCATCACTTGATTGAGTTGGATGTGTGGGGCTTAACTTTCCACAACTTCCCTTTGAAATGCTGTTAATTAATACATTGTGGGAAACACAGAAGAAAGAAATAGTCTTTAAGGAGTCTTCTGGTGTTATGGTTCAGATGTTCGATAAAAGGCACCTGTCTTTCTCCCCTCTGGAGCAGCATAAAACAAGCTGATTCTATCTTCCATGGGAACACCTTTCAGATCTTAGAAGTTGGCTATCATATCTCTTCTCAGTCTCCTTTGATCCAGGCTAAACATATCCAACTCCCTCAACTGTTCCTCATTAGGCTTGGTTTCCAGATTCTTCATCATCTTGGCTGCCCTTCTGGTAGAGTCTAATCATGGTTGAGTAAAAGTGATACTATGACTTCCCTTGATCTGGACACTGGACTTCTGTTGATGAAGCCTAGTGTTGCATTAGCCTTTTTTTCTTTTTTCCTTTGGCTGCTGTATCACATTGTTGACTCAAGTTAAGTTTTTGGTCTGCTAAGATGCTTAGAATCCTTTTCACCCTTCCTTCTGTCAAGCCAAGTGTCCCCTATCCTATAGTTGTACAGCTGTTTCCTTCTGCCTAAGTGTAGAACCTGACATTTGTCCCTGTCAAAATTCATTTTCTTAGTATGGGCCGTGTCTGTTAAGGTCATTTTGAATCCCAATTCTGTCTCCTGTGGTCCTCTGTAGTATTAGCTACTCCTCCCAGTTTGACTCATTATCAGTGAGGCCAATGTCATGGATGCAAAAACCTAATAGTGAAATACTACAGGAAAAAGCTAACAGCCAAAGTGTAAAACAATGTCATTTAAGGTATAAGGAAAGTTCTGATAAATGCAGTTAAAACTGGGCTGAATAAGTGGCATTTCAAAGTGTGGTTAAATGAGAGATAGAGAGGGTTCTGGGGTGGCAGAAGGTGCTTGGGTAGAGGATGAACAATTAAGTTGACTTATATTTTGCCTATATATTTTGTGTCCTAATGGAATGCTTCCATAGATTCTTTGGACTCTGTTGTGTAATGCATTGCTGAATAAACCCTGACCAGTTGTGAGACTCCAGACTTGAAACCCTAAGGGGGATTTTCCTCACACCAACCTTTTCCTTTAGAGCTCGGACAGTGAACAAGTCTCTTTATGCCACACCTCCAAAAGGATATTGTAGAGTTGGAAAAGTTTCAGAAAGGGACAACAAGCAAAGTGACTGAGTCCCCTGTGAAGAAAACATGCCGCTTATAGGACTGTTTGTTTGGAAAAAGGCAAGTAAGAGGCAACACAATAGAAGTTTATAACATTATGTAAGGCATGGAGAAAGTTCCAGATTCAGGTAGGTAACCATATTGGTCTGAAGCAGTTGAAATAAATTAAAACATTTAAAAATTGTCCAGTAGCACCTTAGAGACCAACTAAATTTGTTCTGGGTATAAGCTTTCGTGTGCATGCACACTTCTTCATGCAGAAAGTTGACAGAGGAAAATTTTTCTCCCTCTCTCAAAACACCAGAACTCATTAGCATAGAATAAAACTGAATGTTGGAAGATTCTGGGCAGATAAAAGAAAACCCATCTTAGTTAGCCTATGGAACTGCCTCCCACGAGAGGTAATGATGGCCATCAACATGGAAGGCAGTAAAAGAGGACTAAGCTAATTCCTGGAGGCTACTAGCCATGCTCTGCATTCATGGTCAGTGACAGCAATGCTTTTGAATTGCTGTTACTGAAAACTACAGGATGGAAGAGGGCTCTTGGATCCTGCTTGTGAGTTTACCTTTGGGGTATCTGGTTGGCCACTTTGAGAACAGGATGCTGGGCTAGATGTGCCACTGGCCTGATCTAGCAGGTTCATTTGATGTTCTTACATAATGCCATTTTCTGGAGGGTGAGAGCAGTCTGCTATTGCACTCAAGTTCTGCTTCTAGGCTTTCCATAGAGGCTTCTGGTTGGGCATTGTGAGAACAGAAGGCTGACCTAGATGGCCTGATCCAGCAAGGCTCTCCTGGTGCTCTTCTGGATCCTTCAGCTCAGAGGCAGTCTATCTAGATATCTAGGTTCTTAGGGGGACTGTAAGAACACAATGCTGAACTAGAAGGCCCCCCCTTGGCTTGATCCAGCAGCCAGTTCTTATGTTCAGCCCTTACACCTAGGAGCACTGAGCCATCCTTCCAGATGCCGGGAGGCAGGAACTGACTGCGGTCTGTCGAACAGATGCCAGGCAGGGCAGGGATGAGTCTCTAACTCCCACTTTGTCAGAAGCCTCCTTGGAAACCTTTGAAAGGAGCAAATCAATAGCATCTGATTCATCTCGGCTACCCCCCGCAACCCATTCATCACCTGATCGATTTGAGAAGCGTGTGCTTTGCAGAAGCTGGAGAGTTGAGGAGGGAAGAGAGTCAGAGATTTACAAAGGTGGAATACTTTGATAATCCAATATATTGTGGAAGATGATCTGCAGGGAAGCTGAGGAAGGCCTGTCTCTGCTTTCTCTTGCTGTACTCTTGAACATATGGTTGGATTTAGATACACCTTTCCTTTGGATTGCTCAGAGACAAGAGATCAGGTCTCACCAACCCTAATGTGTCGTTAGGAACTCAGCAGGAAAGGGTGTGTTACCTCTGCTTTCACCAGCCTGGAAACCCCAGATGTTTTTGGACTACAATTCCCATCAGCACAACCAATTGAAGTGGTTGTGTGATACACATTGTGCTGCGTTAAGACACTCTTGTTTAACATTTATGAGTGTTTAGAGTGTGTTGTTCATTTGGCAATGATCATGTGGGTGCTTATATTATTTATTTTAATTCTTAGAAGCTGTCCAACAGTGGCCACACTCCAGAAACAGTTTTGACTGGTCCGCTAAACAGGTGAGGGTAGCTAATGGGTTTCCAATCTTTGGTGGGTTAGGGACTTCCCCTGCATGCAAAGACATGCTCTGGCAGATTGAGTGGACACAACTGATAGTGGGCCCAACAGTCAAGAAGGTGGCTTCTGCATGTGCTGTAGAGGGAAGTGAGGGGCTGTTGGGACATGTCAGCCTGGGAAGTGGGCCCATCTAGAAGGAAAAAGCTGATCCTAAACCTTTCCTGCTTTGTGGGATATCTTTGGGAGAAGAAAATGCTAAGAAGTAAACCCTACACAAATCCAGAATGGAGTCCGTAAGGCAGTTGGATGGTGCCTTGTACGCCTCCTTTGGGCATCTCCTGCAGCCATGCTGGTGCCAAACATATTGCTCTGCTTTCCTTTAGCTCACATAGCGAGGCTGAGAGGGGGGTCTTGTCGTCTGGGCAGCCCAGGACCTCCATACACACTGCCCAGGCTTGTGCCATGGAGAGGTCACTTCAGTACCTCTAAGACAGCAGTTTGGCTTCATCTCCAGAGGCACACTCCACTGTCTCTTGAGACAGACAGATGCCAACATTATCTTAATATTCTTAAGATCTTAATATTCTCAACAGGTAATTTTTAAAATCATATTGATTATTAATATAAAATGATCACACATCTTTTTTTTGTCCCTTGTAAATATGTTTAGCCTGTTTGCCTTTGCTGAGGGGTTGGGAGGCATTTTCCCCACGCCAGGACCTGATGCTGGACTCAGAAGCTGTGGGGAAAGGCTGGTCTTTGGAACTGCAAAAAGCAGCCACAGAAGGTGCAACCTACTCTGGAGCACTTCAATCTAACTCTGTAATTCTATGATTCTATGACTCATTTCAGGTTTTTAAACAGCAGTCACTGGCTGTGATTCCTGCATTTGCAGGGGGTTAGACAAGATGACCCTTAGCGTCCCTTCTAACTCTACAGTTCTAAGATTCTGTGGTTTCCTGGCCCAAATAATTTCACTTGAAACATGAAAAGGCTAGTAGGGATGTCTTGCTCATCTACAACAGTTGCCAGATGATGGGGCTGCACAAACCCTCCCCCTGGGTTGGACCACAACCCCCCCTCCCCACGCACACAGCAATACATGACAAGCTGCCTTCCCCATTGATTTGATTTCATCCATTGTTCAGCTGACTGCATTGAAAATGGAGCATGTAATTGTTTCCACGAACAGCCCATTAAAACACCGGTTCTGAATCTTCGCCATCCAACAGATCTTCCAGCCAGCTGGAGCTCCGCTGGGATTGGCTCCACATTACCATGGTTACCAGCTGTCCACTGCTTCCTTTGTATGGTTAATTAGAAAGCCTGTTTTACGAGGCTTGCTGTGCCCCAGAGGTATGAGCTGGTATGGCGGTCCCGACTAATTCCCATCGAAAAACGTAGCAAAACTCATCTCCTCATCCAGGGAATGTTGTGGGCTGGGCAGCTGAAGAGGTTTGCTCTGGAGTGAGATCACCAAACTGAAGTTTAAAATGAGATCATAGAATCACAGAATTGTACAGTTGGAAGGAACCCCAAGGGTTATCTAGTCCAATCCCCTGCAGTGCAGGAATTGCAACTTAAGCACCCATGACAGATGGATTCTCTCTCTCTCTCTCTCTCTCTCTCTCTCTCTCTCTCTCTCTCTCACACACACACACACACACACACACACACACACACACACAGAGCTTGAAAACAATTCTGGTCACCTCACCTCCCAAAGGATATAACTGAGTTGGGAAAAGTTCAGAAAAGGGCAAGTAAAAGAATCAAGGGGACCATGGAGCAACTCCCTTTGAAGACAGTTTGCAGCATTTGGGACTTGTTTGCAGCTTTATTTGGAGAAAAGATAAGGAAGTGTAACACAATAGAAATTTATAAGATTACACATGGCACAGAGAAAGTGGAAATCCCTCCATGCCCAACACTAGAACTCGTGAGCATCCCATGAAGCTGAATGTTGGAAGATTCAGAATGAATAGAAGGGAGGGAGGACTTACCTGGGTAAGGTAATTGAGAGAGCGGTTGCTGAACAACTTGGTAGGTTTCTGGAGGAAACATCGGCATTAGATCCATTTCAGTCCGGTTTCCGTCCTGGTTTTGGGACGGAGACGGCTCCGGTTGCCCTAACAGATGATCTCCGTAGACAACTGGATTGAGGCGGGTCAGGACTGCTGATCCTTTTAGATTTGTCAGCAGCCTTTGACATGGTCGATCATGATCTTCTGGACCACCGCCTCGCAGACGTGGGGATACAGGGCATAGCCCGTAACTGGCTGTGCTCTTTTATCTCTGGTCGGGGACAGAGGGTGGCACTGGGGAGGGAAATGTCGTCGCGCCACTCCTTGGTGTGTGGAGTGCCGCAGGGCGCAATTCTCTCCCCAATGCTTTTTAACATCTTTATGCGCCCCCTTGCCCAGATTATCCGGAGCTTTGGGCTGGGCTGTCACCAATATGCTGATGACACTCAGCTCTATCTGCTGATGGATGGCCACACTGACTCGGCCCCGAACACACTGACCAGATGTTTGGAAGCTGTGGCTGGATGGTTTCATGGGAGCCGATTGAAACTAAATCCTTCGAAGACAGAGGTCCTATGGCTAGGTCGGGATGGCATGGGGATGAGGGACCAACTCCCTTCTCTTGCGGGGGCCCAATTAGTGCCATTGCCTTCCATTAAGAGTTTGGGTGTAATCCTTGACGCCTCCCTTTCCATGGAGGTGCAAGTTACAGCAACAGCCAAGGAGACATTTTTCCACCTTTGCCGCATCAAGCAGTTGGTCCCTTACCTTTCCCGCCCCGACCTGGCCACAGTGATCCATGCGACGGTCATCTCCAGGCTTGACTACTGTAATTCGCTCTAGGCGGGGCTGCCCTTGAAGCTGTCCCAGAAACTCCAGCGGGTACAGAATGCTGCAGCGAGGCTCCTCACGGGGTCTCTGCCATGGGAGCATATTCACCCAGTGCTTTTCAAGCTGCACTGGCTCCCGGTGGAGTACAGGGTCAGATTTAAGGTGCTGCTTTTGACCTTTAAAGCCCTTCACGGCCTAGGACCCTCGTACCTACGGGACCGCCTCTCCTGGTATGCCCCACGGAGAGCCTCAAGGTCCATAAATAACAACACCCTAGTGGTCCCAGGCCCTAAGGAAGTTAGATTGGCTTCAACCAGAGCCAGGGCCTTTTCAACTCTGGCTCCGGCCTGGTGGAACGCTCTGCCTCATGAGACCAGGGCCCTGCAGGATCTGATTTCTTTCCACAGGGCCTGTAAGAGAGTTGTTCCACCTGGCCTTTGGCTTGGAGCCAATTTGATTCCCTCCCTCTCTTTTTTCCCCCTTTCTTTTCCTTCTCCTCCTGCGATGAGGCTACATTTTAATATCTTAATGTTCCATTATTTTAATGTTGTATTTTATTTTTGTTTTTAAGTTGTAATCATTCATCTTGTTTTTATTATTGCTTGTAAGCCGCTCTGAGCCCGGCCTTGGCTGGGGAGGGCGGGGTATAAATAAAAAATTATTATTATTATTATTATTATTATTCATGCAGGAGACTGCAGTCAAATAAAACCAACAGGCATAGTGCTAGTAAATGCATTAAGGGTTTAAGACAATAGAGCAGTGTCCCTAGCCTCTGTTAGGTCATGCTCCCTCTTCTCCGATGAGGGAGGCAGTGAAGCCTTCTCCTCCTAAACCTCATTCTTTCTCCATGCCATGTAACTGACCAAGGAAGGTGTGCCTAAGTGAGCAGCAAGCTTCAAGCATGTATTTGGAACTATATTTCTGTATTCTCTACTCAATAATATTATGCCTATGTTCTCCTTGCTTCTGCTTAGATAAATGTGTGAATCCGACCTTCGGGGTGTTTTGTAAGTAACACATTTTAAAATTACTTAAGAGTGTGTGGTCTGTTCATTGTAAGAGGGATAGAAAGAGAGGACTAAATGGGATATGCAAAAGGTTTAACAGGCTACATTCCTGACACTTTACTGTGCTGCTTGACTTTGTGAGTTTAAACTCTGCTATTGGGGGCTCTCTCCTGCTAGAGAATGTGTTAAGCCCCTTTTTTTATATCTAGGCACCCAGACGATTCTTTTGTTATTTACCCCACACATATGGTTCACAGGGATCATATATTTCCCTCACACTTTCCATAGCACTTACTTAAACTGTGGAACTCCCTCCCACAGGGGGCAGTGATGGTCAACAACTTGGATGACTTAAAAGGAAGATTAGACAAATTCATGGAGGAGCAGGCAATGGGTGGCTACTAACCATGATGGCTATGTTAGAATCATAGAATCATAGAATCATACAGTTTGTAGAGACCACAAGGGCCATCGAGTCCAACCCCCTGCCAAGCAGGAAACACCATCAGAGCACTCCTGACATATGGTTGTCAAGCCTCTGCTTAAAGACCTCCAAAGAAGGAGACTCCACCACACTCCTTGACAGCAAATTCCACTGTTGAACAGCTCTTACTGTCAGGAAGTTCTTCCTAATGTTTAGGTGGAATCTTCTTTCTTGTAGTTTGGATCCATTGCTCCGTGTCCACTTCTCTGGAGCAGCAGAAAACAACATTTCTCCCTCCTCTATGTGACATCCTTTTATATATTTGAACATGGCTATCATATCACCCCTTAACCTCCTCTTCTCCAGGCTAAACATGCCCAGCTCCCTTAGCCGTTCCTCATAAGGCATCGTTTCCAGGCCTTTGACAATTTTGGTTGCCCTCCTCTGGACACGTTCCAGTTTGTCAGTGTCCTTCTTGAACTGTGGTGCCCAGAACTGGACACAGTACTCCAGGTGAGGTCTGACAAGAGCAGAATACAGTGGCACTATTACTTCCCTTGATCTAGATGCTATACTCCTATTGATGCAGCCCAGAATTGAATTGGCTTTTTTAGCTGCCGCGTCACACTGTTGGCTCATGTCAAGTTTGTGGTCAACCAAGACTCCTAGATCCTTTTCACATGTACTGCTCTCAAGCCAGGTGTCACCCATCTTGTATTTGTGCCTCTCATTTTTTTTGCCCAAGTGCAATACTTTACATTTCTCCCTGTTAAAATTCATCTTGTTTGTTTTGGCCCAGTTCTCTAATCTGTCAAGGTCGTTTTGAAGTGTGATCCTGTCCTCTGGGGTGTTAGCCACCCCTCCCAGTTTGGTGTCATCTGCAAATTTGATCAGGATGCCCTTGAGTCCATCAACCAAGTCGTTGATAAAGATGTTGAATAAGACCGGGCCCAAGACAGAACCCTGTGGCACCCCAGTAGTCACTCTTCTCCAGGATGAAGAGGAACCATTGATGAGCACCCTTTGGGTTCGGTCAGTCAGCCAGTTACAAATCCACTGAGTGGTAGCATAGTCAAGACCGCATTTTACCAGCTTCTTTACAAGACTATCATGGGGCACCTTGTCAAATGCCTTGCTGAAATCAAGGTAGGCTACATCCACTGCGTTCCCTTCATGTTCTGCCTCCACAGTTCAAGACAGTAATACTTTTCAATCCCAATTGTTGGAAGCCACAGGATAGAAGAGAGCTAGAATCCCACTTTTGCGTAGAAACAGCAGAGTGACACTTGGATGATATTCTGAACCACAGAGGGCTTGTGGGAGTGGTTGGGTGCAGAGATACCAAAGAAGGGTGTTAAAAATGCCAAAATGGTCAGTTCTAGGGCTTTATTAAAGAAAGATGTAACTTACAACACAACGTGCAGAGCCTCACTTCTTTTACAGATGTGGGATGGATACTGCAACAGTGAGAAGTCATTGTGACTTGTCCACAAAGTGCTAATTAAACATTCCTTATACAAAAGACAGCAATTTGATCAGAGCCTCCCATCAATGCACCTGGCCCTTGAGGGCATAGGTGGCAACTATCCAAGGCTTACAGATAACTCCCCTCTGTGGGCCAGGAGTCCACCATCCCAGGGCCCACAGATAAGCATAGCATCAAAGCAAGCCAATTAGCCTATTTCAAAGCAAGTGAATATAAACATAAATGAGCTCATTGTTACAGCTACCAATTAATTTTGGGGTTATCTTGACTACCAAGATGTTGTTTTCAGAGCTTCCAGAACAGTTCACCTTTGGGTCAACACAGATGACGATGACATTGTGCAGATATGGGAAAGAAACAGAGGCACAAGTAGTTTCAGAAGAACATAAGGAGAGGATGCTAGATCAGACCAGTGACCCATCTAGTCCAACATCCTCTTCTCACAATGGCCAACCAGGTGCCTCTTGTTGAGAACCCTCTCCCCTCCCATGGCCTCCAGAAACCAGTACAGTGGTACCTTGGTTTACAAACCTAATCCATTCCAGAAGTCCATTCTTAAACCAAAGCCATTCTTAAACTGAGGTGTGCTTTCCCTAATGAGGCCCCCCACTGCTGGTGCCCTTCCACCATTCAGATTGTGTTCATAGACCAAGGTAAAGTTCGCTACTGGTTTTGTGGAGTTCGTATACCGAATAGTTCGTAAACAGGGCTGTTCTTAAACTGAGGTTCCACTGTATTCCGAAACATGGCAGCCTCTAACTGTGGAAACACAGCACCCACATTAATCAAATCATTAGCTTCCAATCCACATTATCTCTGCTCTCTTCAGAGCACACATTTCTTCCTTTGGGCTTTCCAAAATGAAGAAAAGAGGAGGAGTGTTTGAAGGAGTCAATAATGTTTAGCCTAGGGAAGAAGAGACAGAGAGGTGACATGTGAGCTATCTTCAAATATTGCTGTCCTATGAAAGACAGAAAAAAGCTTGTCTTCTGCTCTGGAAGGGAGAAATGAACAAACAGATTCAAATTGCAAGAAAGGAGACTCTAACTAAACACCAGGAGTAATTTTCTGCAGGTAAGAGCTGTTCAGCAACGGAATGGACTGCCATGAATGGTGGTGTTCTTTGTCAATTAAGGTGTTTAGACAGAGGTTGCATGGCTATCCATAAGGTGTTCTTTAGTTATGATTCCTGATTTGCAAGGTGTTGGACTAGATGATCCTTGGGGTCCCAGCTCTGCAATCCTATGATTCTATGATGCTAGGATGGAGGGATTATTGAAGCCTGTCGTTGAGCTGGCCCCAGCAGGACACCTTCAGCTACAGGCTTATCCTCAGTGCAAAATTTTGAGCTTCCATGAGAGAGGCTGATCAAAGCAAAGAGTTTTCCTCAATCTTTTTTAAAAGAACAAATGGAAACTCTTAACACTAGATCTCACATGTATGTAAGACTCAATCTCCTTACATCCCCTTCAACAAGAGCCTTTTTAAGGTTTAATGTTTTACTATGCTTTTATATATGCTGGAAGCTGCCCAGAGTAGCTGGGGCAACCCAATCAAATGGGCGGGGTACAAATATGTTGTTGTCATGTTGCCGCTGTGATTAGGCTGTTGGAAGATTCAGGACAGAGAAAAGAAAGGACTTCTTCATGCAGTGCATACTAAAACTATGGAACTCCCTGCCACAGGTGGCAGTGATGGCCACCAACTTGGATGATTTATAAAGAGGACTGGAAAAATTCATGAAGGAAAGGGTTGTTGTTGGCTACTAGCCAGGGTGGCTGTGCACTGCCTCCATGGTCAGACGCAATGATGCTTCTGAATACCACAGAAGGGGAGAGGGTTTTTGTGCTCGAATTCTGCTCCTTGTTTTCCCAAAGGCATCCAGGTGGCCACTGTGAGAACAGGATGCTGGATTAGACAGGCCATTAGCCTAATCCAGCAGGTCTGTGCTTGAATCCTGCTTGTCAGTTTCCCATTGGGAAATCTTGCAGGCCACTATAAGGACAGGATGCTGGAATAGATTCCCACTGGTCACATCCATTCTTATGTTCTTATGCACAGCAGCGAGCACAGTCAGCTGAATCACAGGGCTCCCTGCAGGCCCAAATATCTCATCTCCTCTTACACTGTGCAAAAGCTCCTCTTGAAAAAGTTGCAAGGAGCCAAGCCTTCCAACACCTTAGTCATAAGCAGGATCCCCAAAGGCAATTGAGCAACAAGCTGTCTCCACCCTCGCAGCTGGCAGAATGAGCCTTGCAGGTGAAGGCAGCTGGCTCCCAGGTATGGAGGGTGGGGCTTTTTGTCATGAGGGCCTTTGTGGTGCCTTTGCCAAGTAAGGAGTGGTGTGTGTGTGTGTGTGTGTGTGTGTGTGTGTGAGAGAGAGAGAGAGAGAGAGAGAGAGAGAGAGAGGTCACCTTTGGGCATCACATACCTCATAAACAGCTTGGATATGAAGATTGCATGTGACCTGCTCATCCTGGGTGGTGACGCTTCATGCTGCAGCACAAACTTCTCTTGGCAAACATGCTCGGAGAGCAGCATGTAGGGCAAAGATGCCTGTGGGAAGCTGAAAATCAGGACCTGAGCACAAGATCAGAAGAACACAGCAGAGTATGCTGGATCAGACCATGGCTCATCTAGTCCAGCATCCTGTCATCACAACAGCCAACCAGATGTCCATTATGGGAAACCTGCAAGGAGGACCTGAGCATAAGAGCATTCTCTCCACCTATAGTTTCCAGAGGAATGCTGCCTCTGACCTTGAAGACAGAGCATATCCATTGTGGCTCGTACTCATGAATAGCCCTTTCTTACCTGAATTTGTCTAATCTGCTGTTAAATCCAATAAAGTTGGTCTCCACCACTGCCTCCTGCAGGACTGAGTTCCATAGTTAACAATGCACTGCATAAAACAGGATTTTCTTTTCTCTGCCCTGAAGCTTCCAACTCAGCTGCAAGACCTGGTGAAAGCAACTCTTTCGCAACTCTCTCTGGATCTTGCCCTTTCTCCCCTCCCCCACAACATCTGTATTCGGGGCTCTGCTTTCCAGGGACCTTCCTGAGTCAGGTTGCAGCCACTGGGGAAGAAGACGGAGAAGAGACCAGCTTCTGTCCATCCCAATGCTAATAGCCCAATTTTTAATAATGATGTTTTCCTAGCAATTTCATCCCATCATGGTGTCATGGGGGTATTGATGAAAAAGCCTCTAATTCTATTTAATGGGTTCCATTTGACAGCAGATGGGTCTCCACCATCATTTCCAAAATACTGCAACTCATTCCCATATTGCTCCCATCTGACCCTAGAAGGTAGCTCAGGTCTTCCCAGGAAGAATGATCCAGTGTTCCTCTGAATGGGGTGGGTTCCTCCTGGCTCCACCCCTATTCAGATGACAGATGCTGTTCACAAAGGGAAATTGTACCATTTGCTTTTGCTGCCATTTGGAGGCCCGTCAATGTGTGTGGCAGACCCACAGGAGAATTAAGTCATTTAAACCATAGATCAGGTTTCTGCTCCTTATAATGCAGAGTCTCCTTTGGACCACCAAAAACTGTAAGAGCCCTGCAGGAACCGGCCAATGGCCAATTTAGTCAAGCATCCTGTTCTCACAGTTGCCACCCAAATGCCTGTGGGAATCCTGCATGCAGGCCCTGCGTACAAGAGCCCACTCTGCTCCTGCAGTTTGCAGCAACTGGTATTCAGAAGCATTGCTGCCCCCCAAATCTGGAGGCAGAGCTGAGCCATTGCCACTAGTAGCCATCGATAGCCCTCTCCTCCTCCATGAATTTGTCTAATCCTCTTTTAGAGGATCCTAGTTAGCAGCCATTGCTGCCACCTAGTTCCGTAGTTTATCTATGCACTGTGTCAGGACGTCCTTCTTTTTATTAGTTCTGAATCTGCGGGTGGAGAAAGGGTCCCTTTGAATGTACCCCCACATACTCCGCAGATTCTGTCTCCCCGAAATGATCAAGGGGACAGAGCAACTCCATTAGGCGTGAAGGCTTGCCCTCATTGGCGCTGTGCGCTAAAACCACAGAGCCTAGGACTTGATGATCAGAAGGTCGGTGGTTTGAATCCCCGTAAAGGGCTGAGCTCCTGTTGCTTGGTCCCTGCTCCTGCCAACCTAGTAGTTCGAAAGCACCTCAAAGTGCAAGTAGATAAATAGGTACCGCTCCAGCGGGAAGGTAAACGGCGTTTCTGTGTGCTGCTCTGGTTCGCCAGAAGCAGCTTAGTCATGCTGGCCACATGACCCGGAAGCTGTACGCCGGCTCCCTCAGCCAATAAGGTGAGATGAGCGCCGCAACCCCAGAATCGGCCACAACTGGACCTAATGGTCAGGGGTCCCTTTACCTTTACCTTTAAATCAACTGTCAGCATGGTGGATTAATCTAAGGTGCAACCATATTTGGAAGTTCTGGTCACCTCACCTCCCAAAGGCTATTGTTGAGTCAAAAAAGACTCCCTTCTGAGAAAAGGTTGCAATATTTGGGACCTTTAAGTTTAGAGAAAAGTTTAGAGAAGAGGTGACATGGTAGTTTATGAATTGATGCATGGCACAGGGAAAGTGAGCAGAGAAAAGTTTTCCTCACTCATAAAGTTGCAACTCATGGACCTCCAGTGAAGCTGAAGTCCTTCTTCTTACAGTGCAGTGTTAAAGCATGGAACTCACTTCCACAATGGGCACTGATGACCACCAGCCTGGATGGCTTTAAAAAGTGGACTAGACAAATTCATGGAGGAGGAGGAGGAGAATATTGATGGCTACTGGCCACAATGGCTATACACTGGAGGCAGCAATGCTTCTGAATGGCAGTTTCTGGAAAACAGAGGAAGGGAGAGAGGGCTTTTGTGCTCAGATCCTGCTTGTGGCCATCCACTGGCCCATGTGAGAAGAGAACACAGAACTAGATGGGCTTTTGAAAAGCAACCCAAGTGTCATCTAGTCCAATGCCTTGCAATGCCGGAATCACAACTAATTTCACCTTCATTCCTCCTGATGCAGAGAAGCCAGGTAGAGGGAAAAGCACTCCATGGAAGCCAACTACTGCTTCTCTGTACAAGCCACTTTTGCCAACATAGTGACTGAATCATTCTTAAATATTTGGTGAGGCATATGCTCTGATTTTTAATTTGGGGCTGGGGGGGGGGGCTGTCCCTCCGCTACTGTGACCTTTAGAAATAGCAAACACCTTGTGGGGGAAAGAATCCGTTGAGCAGGGGAGGGGGGCAGCAACATTCTGCAGTGGCTCCTGCCTGAAGGCTGCCTTTCATGCTGACATTCTCAATAATCCTAATGAGAACAATTAAAGGTAATTTCACTTATTTTGGGCCCTTTGGACTGGCCGGCAGATGGTGTCTGAAAAAGCAATGGGGGAAGCTGGAAATAATGTAAGCTCTCAGGGATCTGGTACAAAGGCTCCTCTAGCCTCACTGGAACATAGTGAAAAAGCCATTTCCCAGCATTCTGTCCCAAATGTCATCTAGTCCAGCCCTCTGCAAATGCAAGAAACATATCTCAAGAATCCCTGACAGATGGCCATCCAGCCTCTGAAAAAATCCAACGAAGGAGAGTTCAACTCCTTCCAAAGGAGTTATTTCCACTGTCTAACAGCTTTTATCATAAGAAAGCTCTTCCTAATGTTTATTTAAAAATCTCATTTCTTGTCATTTGAATCATTTGGTTCAGGTCCTCCCCTCCAGAGCAGGAGAAAACAAGCTTGCTCCACCTTCCTTGTGACAGCCCTTTAGATATTTGGGGATGATATCATATCTCCTAACAGTCTCCTCTTCTCCAGGCTAAACATACCCAACTCCCTCAATTGTTCCTCACAAAGCTGGGTTTCCTTGATCATCTTGTTCACCCTCATCTGCCCACCTTCCAACTTGTCAATATCCTTCTTAAATTGTGGCACCCAGAACTGGACACCATATTCCAGGTGTGGTCTGACCTAGGCAGAACAGAGCAGTACTCTGGCTTCTCTTGATCAGGACACTACACTTTTGTTGATGCAGCACTAGCTTTTTTTTTTGCTGCTGCATCCAATGTTGTCTTGTGTTAAGCTTGGGGTCTCCTAAGACCTCTAGACAGAGTGGAAGCGTGGTTTCACTTCTCAAAATCTCCTACTTGAGCACAGAGCTATTAAAATATTTGTGCAGTTAATAGAGCTGCTGTTCTTTTCTATTTCCCCCCCATTATAAAACGAGGAAAGTGGGGGGGGGGGAGAGTCAGTTTCTTCTGCAATTCTGCTCCCCAAGAAATCAGGTCAGGTCAGACTCCGTTTCCCCTCCCCACAGCCTTTGCACCCTATGGAATACCGCTGCAGATTTCACAATGGCATGATTGACAAGATGAGGAATTATCCCCCCCTACCCCCCACACTCAAACCTTTCTGCATATAAGGTTACCCCGGCTCCAGGCTCAGTGTGAAATTCCCTTTGCCGGAGATCATTAAAGGGGTCAGCGGGGACCGTTCCGGCTTCTCTGCTGTTCAGAAACGTTTTGGCCACCACACTAAACTCAATGGATGAGTAAATGCTTCCATATGACTTCCCCAGAAAGATAACAGAGGAGTAATGGCTTGCAGATTCCATGGGCTGGGTCCCCGTTGTTTCATGGGGATTGCGGGGAGGCCTTCCTTCGCAGCTGTGTGGCCCAGCGGGCCGGGTGCCAGCTGCCTTGGTTCTCTCCATGGGTCACAGGATGCTAGACAGGGGTGTCACTGAGAGAACATAAGAAGGGGCTCCTGGATCAGGCCACTGGTCCATCTAGTCCAGCATCCTTGTCTCACTGCAGCCAACCAGATGTCCCAGTGGGACATCTTGAAGCTGGATTTGAGCATAAAGCATCTATACCTTACCATGGTTTCTATAAGAGCATAAGGGCATAAGAAGACCCTGCTGAATCGGACCAAAGGCAGCCCATCTAGAGCAGCATCCAACCAGATGCCCCAAAAAGGCATGCAAGCACAAGTGAGCCATCCTGCAGTTCCTAGCAACTGGCATTCAGAAGCTTCCTTCTTCTTCTTTGGCGATCACTCACAGCCGATTAAGATTGTCTTCCATAAACACAGTTTTACCAAGGAGTCCGTAAGTGACTGTGGAGGCCAATTCTGGATCTACACATCCTTCCAGTGGGGATATTGGTTTCCAGGCGGGAGCTGATCACGGTGTGGATTTGTCAAGCGTGCCTTCCTCTTAGCATGTTTCTCCCTTGCGTCCTGAGTTCAAGTGTCTTCAAAGCCCATGACACCTTTGGTAAAGGCTGTTCTCCAATTGGAGCGCTCGCAGGCCAGTATTTCCCAGCTGTCAGTGTTTATACTACATTTTTTTAGATTTGCCTTGAGACAGTCTTTAAACCTCTATTGTTGACCACCAGCATTACGCTTTCCATTTTTAAGTTCAGAATAGAGTAGTTGCTTTGGAAGACGATAATCAGGCATCCGCACAACATGACCAGTCCAACGAAGTTGGTGTTGAAGAATCATTGCTTCAACACTGGTGATCTTTGCTTCTTCCAGTACACTGATATTAGTTTGCCTGTCTTCCCAAGTGATGTGTAAAAATTTTCGGAGACACCGTTGATGGAATCTTTTGAGGAGTTGGAGATGGCGTTTATAAGTGGTCCATGTTTCACAAGCATACAGTAAGGTTGGTAGTACAATACCATTGTCAACAAGTATTTTGGTTTCCCTGCAAATGTCCCGGTCCTCAAACACTCCGCACTTCAGTTGGGAGAAAGCCGCACTCGCAGAGCTCAGGCGATGCTGGATTTCCATTCCCCTCTTTTTCAAAGGTAATCTGGTTATAGAAAAAAAGCTATGGAGACACTGCATTTGTAGTTTTAACATTCAGGCTCAGGGTGATACTCAAGAAGTATCACGTGTCAGCCTGACAGAGTCTGGTGGCTGAAGCCCTGAGTTCTAATCTCATATTCTGTCCAAACGTTTAGTCTCTCTTCAAGCCGCCTTTGCAACAGATGTTCACTCATAACCTCACAGCTACTAAACATCCCATCAGTGTTCATCACACTCATTCAAACTAGCAAAAATTTAATTTGTCCAGAAACTCCCCAAACGGAAGAGCTGCACTTTAGCTGAGCAATATCAAAGCACTGGGATATTACTCCCTGCTTTTCAGTCTCCTTTTCAAATATGGTTGGAGGGAATAAGTTTCAGGTGCAGCACAAATGGGTTTGGGGAAGCAATTAAGCAGAGTCGAAAAAGGCTCTTTGGCTCATTCTATATTTTTGTCTATCTTTACCAGATATATTTATTTCATTTCCATTCTGATCCATCTCCAACGCTCTTAGAGCGACTTGAAGCTGGACCACAACTCAGCACCGAAACCAGAGCATATAGAATCATGAACAGACTTCCTTTCCCCCTTTCTTAAATACCCAAGGATACCATTTCCATGAGCATAAAATCATATAATTGTAGACTCTGAAGAGACACCAACAGTCATCTAGCCCAATCCCCTGCAATGCAGGAATCACAACTAAAGCATCCCTGACAGATGGCCTTCCAACCTGCTTAAGAAGCTCGAGTGAAGGAGAGCCCACCACCTTCAGAGGGAGTCCGTTCCACTGTCAAACAGCTCTTGCCCTCAGAAAGTTCTTCCTAAGGTTTAATTGGGATCTCCTTCCTTGTCATTTTAATGCATCTGTTCAGGTCTTCCCCTCCAGTGCAGCAGAAAACAAGCTTGCTCTGTTGTCCACATCCAAAGGACATCCAAGGAAGCTGATTGTTGGAAGATTCAGGTCAGATAAAAGAAAGGACTTCTGTATGCATTACCTAGTTTAACTGTGGAATTCACTTCCCTATGAGGCAGTGATGGCCACCAACTCAGCTGGCTTTAAAAGACAATTGGAAACATTCATGGAGGAGAAGGCTACCAATGGCTGCTAAAGGAGATTCTAACTAAACATTGAGAAGGAATTTCTCAGGGTAAGAGTCGTTTAACTCCCTTGGAATGGACTCCCTTGGAAGGTGGTGCAGACCCCTTCATTGTGTTTTTTTAAAAGACAAGTTGGGTGGCCAGGGGTCATTTAGCTGTGATTTCTGCATTGCAGGGGGTTGAGCTAGATTGCCCTTAGGGTGCCTTCAGACTCTACCATCCTATGATTCTGTAAACTGGTTCCCCTCTGCAAAATACACCCTATCTATTGCTTGTGAGTTACTTATCCTATTTACACCTGCTTACTCAGCTCATGGAGTCAACAGTATGAGTGTCTAGCTCATAACTGCACAAGTGAATGGACAGCAGCACAGACTGGTTATCATTTTGCCACAGGAAGTTGGGCTAGATGACCCCGGGAGTACCTTCAAACCCTACAGTTCTATGATTCCTGACTCTGGGTTTTTGCAGAGCCTAGTGGGAAAAGAGGGCACTGGGGTGCTTTCACCCAGCCTGTGATGTCTGGCAGCTACTCCAAGGGGCCAGAATTCATGCCACAAATGCCACTTGGCTACAGTGGGGACTGTAGCTGTGTTTTAGCTGTGATTCCTGGTTTGCAAGGTATTAGGCTAGCCCCTTCCAACTCTACAATTCTATGATTCTATGAAGGACACAGATAGAAGGGGGGAGGGGAGATTTAGAGCTGCCTGGCAGCTGCTGGAATGTATTGTTGCCTTGCAGGGTGGTGGTGGCTGCTGAGGCCCTTTCAGAAGCAGCCCTGCATATCTGGAAAACCGCCAGCTTCCTTCTCCTCAGCCCAGACATTTGCAATTAAGCACATATTTATTTAAAGACACCAGAAGTCTCCAGCTGTAAAAAGGCTTTGCCAGCAAACCAAGAGGATCTGTCATACGTGATGAAATTCAAAGGATCTGAAAGGGCAGCACCTTTCCTGCAGACTCTCCTGGGTGTTGAGAACGGCAGAGGGGGCCCTCTTGGTTCAGCCACTAATCCCAGAAGCTCAGGGGGTGCTGAGCCAAGAGAGGGCCTTCTCTGTGGCACTCCCTTGTTGGAGAAATGCAAAAGACACCCACATTATCCTTCTGAAGGATGCTGCAGATGCACCTCTTTGCCCTAGCTTCTGACACTCTAGGACAGTGTATGCTTTAAGGACCCTCCTTATTTTTTGTTTTATTTTTTTGTTTCACAAAATTTATACACTACTTTGTCAAAGGGGGGGGGGGTGAGCCTGGAAGCTGTTTACAAAACAAAAGAAACCATTATCACTAAGAAAAATCAACAATAATTTAAGACATATGAAAAGTTAAAATAAGAAACAGACTAAAAGCAGATTAATATGTGCTTCAGCTTTCTAAGCATCTGGGTAGGCTTGTCTAAACATAAATGTTTTTAGCAGGTGCCACAAAGAGCACAGGGAAGTTGCCTGACTGATATCAATGGGCAGGGAGTTCCAAAGCTTTAGTGGGTGCTACCGCACTAAAATATTGAGTTCTTACAAAGGTGAAATGGGTATCATGTGGCACCTGTGAAAGGGCCAGTTTCACTATCAAAGCAGTTAAGTGGGCACACACAGAGTCAGGCAATCTCCTTATCATTGTGATTGTTTTAAACTGCTTTTAATATTGTGTTTTAATGTTGTGTCCCACCCAAGAACCTTAGAGAGAAGGGAGGGTAAATAATAAATGATTATGATTATTATACAGTGGTACCTCGGGTTATATACGCTTCAGGTTACAGACTCCGCCAACCCAGAAATAGTACTTCTGGTTAAGAACTTTGCTTCAGGATGAGAACAGAAATCACGCAGTGGCAGCAGGAGGCCCCATTAGCTAAAGTGGTGCTTCAGGTTAAGAACAGTTTCAGGTTAAGAACGGACCTCCAGAACGAATTAAGTATGTAACCAGAGGTACCACTGTAATAATCTATCAATTGTTGCTTAGTACACTCCCACCATAGTCAGATGGGTTTGCAAATAGTTACCGAGACGCTCAATTCAGTTGGTTTTCTCTATGTGCCTCAGAACTACCAGATTCCTTTAGTAAGCCACTGTCATGGACTGACGGGATACTGAGGGGTGGTGGGAGGTTCCAGCTGGGGAATCCCCAAGGGAAGAAGGCTCAGAGCCTGGGGACTGGTGGTGGGATGATTATGAGCAGTCAAAGGCAGAGGCTGGAGAGGAGAGGGGTCAAGAGGCAGAGATGAGGCAGGCTGCTGAAAAAGCCAGGGAGCCTCCCCTTCTGCAGAGACCAGGTCTCCCAGAACACACAGAGAAATGCAAAGAGCAGTGGAGAGATTGGCTGCCCACAGATGCAGTCTCTGATTGCTTGGGGGTGGGGGCCCGGGGAGGAGGGGACTTTGGTAGCTGTGGGAAGGCAGGAACCTTCAGTCCTTGCAACTGCCTCATTGGGGCAAGACCTACTGGGAAGAGTTGCAGTGAACACTAGGCCTGTGCTATTTTGGTTTCTTTGAATAAAGAGTTAACTTCACTGAAGGATTCTTTATTGCTGACCTACACCTGGATCCAGCTCCTGACAGCTGCTGGCACAATGCGTGAAGGCTCTTGCAATCATAACAGAGGAAGCAAATGTCATCTAAAGCAAATTACCGGTATCCTCCATAGACATATGCATGGAATCAAGACAATGTCTGTTGATAATGCAACTCTATTAGGTTGTTAATCAATCCTGGGGAGCATAAAGCCTTCCTTTCCAACCATTGTATTCCACCAGGGATTTATTGATTGATTGATTTAATGCCCCGCTTTTTTCTCCAAAGAACTTGAGGTGGTCTTCCTCTTCCTCATTCATCCCCCACAACAACCCTGAGAGGTAGGATAGGCTGAGAGGCAGTGACTAGTCACAAAGGTCATCCCCAGTGACCCAAAGATGTAGTCATTCAATACAGGCATTTCCCCTGACTGGCAGAGTCATATTTCAATGAGATCTTTTTCCATTATCCATTCCAAGCATTGTCTCCTATTTTTCTACATAAATCCTGTTCCCACGTAGGTTTAAGAGCCTCATATAAGCCAATGATTTCATCTAAAAAGATGTTATATATGGTAGATACAGCACCCTTTCCATTCTCTGATGCTTGACTGATAAATGTAAGGAGTCTGATGGAGTGGGTGGTAACATTTCACAGGGTTATAAATTGGCTGATATTTCATTGTGAATATAAAGATGGATCTATCGACTGATTGTTATTTTTAAGAGTCATCTGGTTCATTTCAAACCAAGAAGTTTTCTCCTCTTTTAGTTGAATTTACAGTTGACAAGCTGTTTTAGGGACAAGTCCAATGTTGATGTCTTTGATATTATATAGATCTGACATTTCCCCAAATTCTTGAACTGAGCCAATTTATTAGACTGAACAGTGATTAAGCAGGCAAATTAGTGGAGAGATGGGGAAATTTTCTTTTTACTTTTTGCTCCGTTTTTCCCCACACCATCAGATTAGATTTCAAAATGGGATTTGTAATGGAGTCTTAATTTTTAACCTAAATAAATTAAGAATTGAATACCATTAAAAAGGATACTGACCCCCTGGAAGGTGTGGAGAGGAGGGCAACCAAGAAGATAAAGGGTTTGGAAACCAAAATTTAGGAGGAGTGGTTTAGAGACATAGGGAATTTAACCTAGAAAAGAGGAGACTGAGAGGAAACACGGTAACCATCTTCAAATATCTGACGGGCTGTCACATGGAAGATGGAGCAGGCTTGTTTTCTCCTGCTCTGGAGAAGGGTAGGACTCAAACCAATGGCTTCAAGTTGCAAGAAAGGAGATTCTTTTTTTTTTTTTAATAAAATTTTTATTAGGGGTTTTTACAGAATCAAGTACAAAGACAATAAACAACCTTACTTTTATCTCAACAGAGTTTCATAACTTCTTTGGACTTCCTCACATCTCCCGCTGCCATTTTCATCATCATAGATTTTTTCCATGCAATTTATCATCTAATTTGCAAATTTTATAACCACTTATTTAAATATAATCCTCTGCAAATTAATTTCTCTTAATCTCACTTTACATCCCATTCCGATCCGATTTTGTGGTGGCCAATTATTTATGATCAAACATCCTACTTAACTTTCCACCAAATCACAATATTTTTGTAAATAAGTCTTAAATTTCCTCCAATCTTCTTCAACCCTCTCTTCTCCCAGGTCTCGAATTCTGCCAGTGCAAGAAAGGAGATTCTGACTAAACATCAGAAATAATTTTCTGAGCATGAAAGCCATTTGACACAACCTTGGAAGGTGGTGGACTCCTACTTTGGAATTTTTAAAGCAGCGGTTGGATGACCACCTGTCAGGGAATCTTTAGTTGTGATTCCTGCATTGAACATGGTTCAGCTAGATGGCCCTTGGGGGTCCCTTTCTGCTTTACAATTCTATGATACTATGATTCGGTTGCATGGACTTCATAGGCTGCTCTCACTCCACAGCTGTCCAACAGTTATCTGATTCCTCAGAGTCCCCATTGTCCTCCTACTGCTCCTCACAGGCCACCGATAATCCAGCTGCTTCCAAGATCTGCATCTGTGCAAAGTGTCAGGGATGATTTTAGTTACGAGACTGGAGTCCAGGTCTCTACATCATGGCTTCAGATTTCCTAATCTAGCAAAGAAGATCACTTCAGAGCAAAGTCTTTAAACCGATGTTGGATGGCCACGTGTCATGTATGTTTTAATTGTGATTCTGGCATAGCATGGGGCTGGACTATATGATACTTCAGGTCACTTCCAGCTCTATGATTCTCCTTTCCCTCACTCACCAGGGGGTCCCACTAATCCTCCTCCCCATCACCACTTGGGTGACACACATTTATCTTGGTATAAATGTGACCTCTCACCCACAGATGTCTCTGCCTTGCAGAAAAATTGAGATCTTTAGAAAGTAATTAGACTCAGACGTGGAATTCAAATAGGTGTTCAAGTTGAAGAGGAATGCCAGTGGTGAGATAGAGAGGTACAAAGCTAGGTTTGTGGCTCATTGCGGTTTTTTACAGAAATTTGGCATAGATAACCGGTATTTGGGAACCTTTACAGCAATCATAAAATATCAATCAATATTAATCTTAAAGATTGATGCAGACAGGAACATACAAAATTTCTCATTTTGATGACAAAAGACAGCTTTTTTGTATGGAGTAGACAAACTGTTGTTCATTCAACAGCCACAAGGTTTTTAGAAGGAAGGGAATTTGGTGTGCAGATTGAATAAAACAATTTATGGACTTAAGCAGTCTGCAAGGTGCTGGAATTTGAAAATTGACAAGAAGTTGCAAAGTCTTGGTTTTATAAGAATGTGGCAGATCCATGTCTTTATTTAAAGAAGGATGGAAACAGTTATGTTATTGTACTTATTTATGTTGATGACCTGTTGGTGGTTTACTCACAAGTAGAACAGAAGTAAAGTGTGGGAAAAGGCTTGGGAAATGAGTTTAAACAGAAGGATCTGATGGTGCAGGTTGAAAGAGAGTAAGATGGGATCTTTGTGTTTAATCAGAGAAGTAATATTCAGCAAATGCTAGAGGATTGTGGGATGGAAAACTGCAATGTTACAATGGCTTCAGATTTTCAGAAATCAATGTCAGAAAGCAAACTGCTTGAGGATACACAAAGTACAGAAGTGCCATAGGTACATTTCTAGAGGGGATATTTCAAATGTTGTAGGAATATTAAGCAGGAAAGTGTCTAATTCTATTCAACAAGCCTGGTCTGCTGTGAAAAGGACACTGAGGTATCTTAAAGGTTCATTTGATTACAAACTGAAATTATCAGTAGATGGTGTTGGTGGGTTACAAGTGTATGCAGATTTGGGTTTTGACCAGGAACCCTGAAGCTAATAAAAGCTATAGCAGTTGTTTTATTTATTTCAATTGATCAATGATTGATTGGTATTACAGAAAGCAAAGTATGGTTTCTGTATCCAGTCCTGAAGCAGAATTTGTGAGCTTATCAATAGCATGCAATGAAATTATCTGGTATAAACAATGGATGGTTTAAATTTAAGTGTGCAGAAACCAGTGACAATTCATGAAGAAAACCATGCATAAACATGGCAATATCAAAAGGATCAAACAGCAGAACAAAACATATTGAAGTGAAGGTAAAACATGTTAAGAGTTTACTTGATGAAAAGGTTGTTAAGGTTATGGCATCTGAGAAAATGGTGGCAGACATTCTTCTATACCTTTAGCAGGTGCTAAATTTTGGGGATTTTGTGCAGAAAATGGGTTATGTAAACTGTACTGATTCTCATTTCAGGTAAACTAAAAGAAGGGTGATTAGCATAATTATTTAATTGTACATTTAAATGGAAAATATATCTGTATGTGTCTGCATGTATACTATGTAGCATGG
This sequence comes from Podarcis gaigeae, assembly GCF_964106915.1. NCBI lineage: Eukaryota > Metazoa > Chordata > Lepidosauria > Squamata > Lacertidae > Podarcis > Podarcis gaigeae. The sequence continues at coordinate 19,819,261 of NC_139691.1, read as the reverse complement.
CATGGAAATGTCCAGTGAAGCTAAACAAGAGCTGCAGACAGCCTAACAGTTAATGATTAACTCACAAGCTGTTCAACTTAAATCACATGAAAAGTATACAATTACAAGTCTAGGCATATGCTAATCTGTAGGTCTTCATCTTGGGCATGTAAGTCTTTGGAAGTCATTGAAGAGAAAGGATGTACTAATCTCTCTCTCCAGAAAAACAGCCTCAGGCTAATGGGGGCTTTGATTTTTAATTCTGGGTGAAAGATATTTCATAATCTGAGTAAAGTGCCTTCTGCTTGGACAAGCATATTATGCTTCTCTCTGAATGCACTGTTGTTGTTTGGGAGTTAAGTTCTGGAGTAACGCTTTTGAACCATATTTTTGGACGAGACAATTTTTATTGCAAGAAAGGTCTGTTTTTATTCATCCCATTTGATTCCATGTGCCTAATAATAATAACCTCAATATACTGGACCATTGGCCTGATCCAACAGGTTCTTCTCATCTTGTTATGCTCCTGTGCTCAGGTCCTGCTTAGTGTTTTGCCAAAAACATCTGGTTGGCCACTATGAGAACCAGGTGCTGGATTAGATGGGCCACTGGCCTGATCCAGGAGAACTCTTCTGATGTTCTTATGGAGCCTCCAGGTGCAGAGGCAGTCTATCTAGTTGTCAAGGTTCTTTGGGTAATTTGGTACCCTGTGAGAACAGGTTGCTGGACTAGTTGGGCCACTGGCTTGATCCAGCAGGCTCTTCTCATGTTCTCGTATGGATTGGCTTCTTTTGAAAGTTCTCGAGTGGAGAACCACCTCCACCCCAGTATTGTTGCCAAATCCTTCTTCGGATAAGATTTCAGCCCCCAAACACCACCACCCTTTTCCATCTCCTGCTTTCCCCGAGACAGGCTGCCATGTTTTCTAGGTCAAGGATTAGCAGCTGCAAAACCGATGCATCATTTATTTTCAGCACTGCTGGCTTTGCATGCATTTTATCCTGGTCCATATGGAAGGGGGGGCAAGCAACTTCAGTTTCTGTTTTCCCCCCTCCCCCTTTCCTACCCATTCATTCCCTCCTCCCTCCCCTCCCTACACACACATTCACGTGCAGCATGCCTGAAGTGGAGCCGGGAGAAGAGGAGTTGATCACTGGCAGCTGAAGGAAAGAGGTACCGGCCCCTTCCCCTGCACCCTCTCCATTGTTTCTATTGTTCATTCATTAATAATTTATTTTTGGTGCAATTGTAAATACAAAGACAAATTAAAATGCAAAAAGTATTAACTAAGAAACAAATTCAATATCAAGAAAACACAGGATAACGAGACCATCATAAAAGAATTTCTGCATTTACACACAGGTCCTGCTTACTGAATAGAAAGCATTCCCTGGAAATCGTTCATTTGGTGAGCATTCAAGTAATGAAGTTGATGACTTCCTATTGATTCCTATTGAGAAATTTCCAGTGTGTTCCCGACTGTGGAATTTTACCCCAAAGAGCACAACAAAACAACAGGAAAACCCAGGGAAAATGCTCTCTGAATTGTCCAATCACTCCACGTCCTGCCCTCTCTCCATTCCTCAGCCAACCAGCAAAAGGCAGACAACAAAGTAAAAAAAATGCTTTCAGTTCAGACATCTGAGTCTGTGGTGTGTATGATGGGGGTTGGGGACTAATTCCTCATGTTTGGATAAGTGAATTTTCACATACGGAACATTTATAAAGCAGGACCTGCGTGCACATGAATCTGAACCATTTCCTATTATTGAAACTATTTTGTTATTAATTGTTTCTCTACTTTATTACAGGAATCAGATGGTAATGGATCAATGATAACAATAACAGTAAGACAAATTTATGCAAGCCAGACCATACTATATGCTGAAGCCACTTCCCTTTCATGTGCTTCATTATTCGTATGAACAATAAAATCATGCCAAATAGCACAAAAAACGTCATTTTTCTTTTGCCCCCTTGTTATCTTTAGTGTGTGAGATATTTTTCCTAATAACATAGCTGGCCACACTGTGTCATATCACTGGATAGTAGCAAGAACATTTGGATATTTCCAGCTTCTCACTAACTCTTTACAGGCTGCGGTTAGTCAATGCACTAAAGAGTTCTTTATTTTTCAGCTGTTCCGTTTCTTCTGTATATAAATTAAGTGAAGCCAAAAATGGAGCAGCAGAGACATTTTGATATGTGATTGAAGATATTTCCCGAAAAATAGTTTTCCTTCTACCTTTCCTTCTACCTTTGGGGAGTCCCAGTGTTGGCTGCTATGCTTAATATAAGACAACTTCCTAGGGTTAAGGTACCAACTGTGAGTGGTTTTTAGAGAGTTTTCTCTTGTCATTGCAGAAATTGATTTATATGGTATTTTGGACCACATCCTGTTCCAAGTCTCCTCTTCTATTTTTATGTGCCATTTCAACCTGCCATTGCTCCTGCAACTCTCTTCTTCCAGAAAAGATTGTCTTGGCCCACTTGTGCTGGAGGGATGTTCTTGAGTTTCTCCAGGACAGGTTTGGCTGTGTCCCCCAGTGTGACAGCTTACTTCCCTTCCAATTCTACATTTCTATGATTCTATAACATGTGTCATTCCAGAAACATATACAGTTTCCATGGTGGGACAATGTGGAATCTGTGAAAGGTTACATAGGGCAGGTTCAGCCATTTTAATATGGGGCCATTTGCATTGAAGAGGCAGTGGGATGTCGTGGTTGGACTAGGACCTGGGAGAGAGCAGGGCTCAAATCCTTAACTCAGCCATGAATATCACTAGGTGTGACCTTGAGGGCCAGTCGCTGGCTCTCAGCCTAACATGCCTCACACGATTGTTGTGGGGATTAAACAAGGAGGGGGAGAACCCTGGACACCACCTTGAGCTCCTTGGAGGAAAAGATGAGCTATAAATGCAATAAATAAATAAAATAGAAGAGTCTTGTACTGAAAGAAACACAGGCAGAGAAAGAGGAGGCTATCTACATACCTGCACACAAGTGGATTGTTAGCATCAGCATTATTATCAATATATTTTATTAAAGTTTAAAAGAAGTTGCACACAGATTAATATCAAACATGAAGTATCTTTTTAAAAAACAATGGAATAAAAGAAACAAATCTACGGTAAATAAAAACAAAGGACAGAGGGAAAGGGGGAAAGAGAAGGGCTTCTGATTCTTCATCTGCCAGATTAGTTAGTTAGATAGATAGATGATAGATGATAGGTAGAGATAGATGATAGATGATAGATAGATAGATAGATAGATGATAGATAGATGATAGATAGATGATAGATAGATAGATAGATAGATAGATAGATAGATAGATAGATGATAGATAGATAGATGA